>NW_024465894.1:9980000-12480000 GCF_017591425.1 Ochotona curzoniae | reverse complement strand
TATATCACTCTATTTCAATGCTGAAGTACACCAATAACTTGTAGATAAGCAGCACTTAAACTTTGCATTGAATGAGCTATTTGAAGTGTGTTATCACTTTCCAACACTGGTCAGATTATGAGGTCCCAAGTGAGGCTCACTGCAGAGGCCATCTCGCTAGAACTCACTGGAGAAGAGCAGAGCAGACCAGTAGGCATGTGGGCTGTGGAGCCATGGACTTGGCTTTGGATCCTAGTGAGGCCGTCTTCTCCTTGTGTGACCTTGGGCAAGTCAGTTTGATGTTAGATTCCACAGCTTCTTCGTCTACAAAATGGAGATAATACTACCTGGAGTGGTTACAAGGATTGAGAGCTCATTACACACTGTGCTTATTGTGAGAAGCTTAATGTGAGAACTCAACATTATTTTTGCTGCATAAGCCACAACATGGAGAAGCTCAGAACGAGAGGGTAGAGCTAGCAGCACTTAGTGAGATAAAGGAGAATCAGGGGAGAGATGCAAGTGATCAGATGTGCTCTTCGTGCTGAGCAACTTCCCTCACGGGGTGTCTTTGGCTGGGTTTCCGGGTGAATATCTCCATTAGTCAACTCTGATGGTCCCAGATACAAAGACCTCTCTTGGTAGATGCTCCCTTTTGAAGCCCCACTTGGCATAATGCCACATCCCTCAAGAAATCCAGCATACTCTGAATCACAGAGCCAAGCACTGTCTGGTGTGTTCTGAAAGAGGGAGGGAAGTGGCTAAACACTCACTTTGCTCGCTTCACTACCCAACATTCTCTATTCGCCAGCTGCCAGCTGCTCCTTCCCCATGCCCATTCTAACAGGCCTCTCCTCACCCTACAGAGCTGAGCTGGGGCCCTCTGCTGGGATTCCTCAGCCCAACAGGAGCTCAGGAATTTGACTGACAGGGACTGTTCCTCATTACTACAGTGTGTAACTCTGGGCAACTTCCTGCTCTTACATGTGCACCAACCAGTATATTCAGCCACCACAACCTAATCTCTTTATCTGAAAATTTATTAGGAAATTTTTTTCTACAAATCTGCAGGTCTGAAGGGCTAATAGTGCTAAGTGTCATAAGATTAACATGTACTTGGAGCCTCTTTTAAAGCAATCCCAGACATGTTCATCAAGACCAGAATTTTATGGATACTCTGCTGTGCTCAGATTATTCAGTTTCTACAGATTTAAGCCAAAACTGCCCTCCCTTGTATATTCCAACTCCTTGAGGGTTTTGACAGCCAAAAAATAAGATAAAACAAAATAAAATAAAAGCTTGTTAGAGGGGATTGAATGATTGGTCCTTTACTTCATAATGGCATTACTTAAATATGGAAAAAAAAAAAAAAGAGGTGGGGAGAGTAGTTGCTTCTGTGCTTTCCAAGAGATTCAACCCTTACCAGTTGTGGCCTGCCTCGCACTCCTAGGCAGGAATACAGCAAAGGTGCTTCCTCAGCCAACAAATGGTCTGCTCGGCCTCAGGCTGCATCCTCACCCTCTGGACTCGAAACAGAGCCCGGGAGGCGATCACGCGCAGAGAGGGTTCGGGGTCATGCAGCAGACTTCTCAGATCTGGGTAGCAAGAAAATCCACATCACAGCAGATGGAAGACCCTAAACTCTGTGGATATGCCTGTTTTGCCCTTAGGCCCACAAACAGCCAACCTGCCCCTCTCACAGTGCAGGCAAGAGGCCAACTTCTGCTGGGTTTCTGCCTAAAAGTTTGTATACTGGTGGATGGATTCCAATTTTCATCTCAAATAATCTACCGAAAGTTGAATTACTTGAAGATGCCAAGCCATGTCTAAGGTTAATTTCCAAGTTCCTGTGTCTTGTGCCAATCTTATGTGTAATTTTTTTTTTTTAAGATTTGCTTATTTGAAAAGTAGAGTGAGAGAGAGAGCTGCCAATCACTGGTGCACTCCCACCAAAGCACTAACAGCCAGGGCTGAGCCAGGCAGAAGCAAGTAGCCAAGAACTCTACCCGGCTCTCCTACATGGGAGGAAGCGACCTAAGCATTTGGGCCATCATCCACTGCCATGGCAGGCGGATTAGCACGAAGCAGAATCAGAAGCAGAGGAGTTGGGTCTTGAATTAGGGCTTCAGTATGGATATATGCATTCTAAGTAACAGTTTGATATAATTACTATGACTTAAAATAACTGCTATTTCGAACATATATCTTCTGGTATTTTTTCTCTGCATTTATTTACATTTGCATACTTTATTTCAGAGGGAGAAAAAAACAATGAAAGAGAAAAAAAGAGAGCTCTTCCATTTGGGCCAAAACTGTTAGCCAGGAACCCAGCCCCAGTTTTCATACGAATGGTAAGAACTCAATTACTTGAGCTATCACTATTGCCTACCAGGGTTTGAATTAACAAGGAGTCAGGAACTAGTGGCAGACATTCAATGCCAGTGTCAGAACCAGCAGTTTCTTTTTTTTTTTTTTTGTTCCTTCATTAAAGTTTTTTTCTTTTAATATTGTTTACATAGTATAGAGGGATACAGACTCCTTGTGGGCCTCTGATTTGGGCAGGGGAGAGAATCAGGTATGAATCAGGTAGGAAGATTTGTGGAACAAATATTACAGTGTCTTTTTTTCCCCTGCCTGTGTCTCCAGTGGGTTGGAAAAGGGAAGGGAGTTATGCCTTGCTGAGGAACTACATCAGCACTGAGCCTAGCACGATGGCCTCATGGCTAAATCCTTACCTTGCATGTGCCCAGATCCCATATGGGTGCCAGTTGGTGTCCCAACAGTTTCAGTTCCCATCTAGCTGCCTGCTTGTGGCCTGGGAAAGCAGTAAAGGACAGTCCGAAATCTTGGGACCCTGAATCCATGTGGGAGACCTGGAGGAGGCTCCTGGTTCCAGGCTCCTGGCTTCGGACTGGTGCAGCTCCAGCCGTTGTGGTCACTTGGGGTGTGAACCACGGACGGAAGATCTTCCTCTCTGTCTCTCCTCCTCTCTGTATTCCTAGCTTTCCAATAATAAAAAAATACATTTAAGAAAAAAAAAAAAACAGTATACCAGCACTTAGGGAAGGTGGACAGTCATTTAATGACACGATAGTGACCCCAGTGTGGGGAAAAAAGTTCCGAGGGTGTTACTTGAGTCAAAACCAGGATCTTAATGCCAAATTCAAACATCTAACTCCATGTTTTCAGTTTTTTGTCCAAACGGAATAATTGCTCATCTTATTTCATTAATCTGAATCATCAAAAACTTCTGACATTTTGTATGGCTATATCTGATTCTACAATACAGATACACTATGATTTAATTCCCTATCTTTTCCACTCAAGAATACTTCTCATTTTCTTTTTATTTTTTAATATGTGCTTAATTTTATTGGAAAATCAGATTTATAATGAGAAGAGATAGAAAGATCTTTTGTCTGCTGTTGCATTCCCCAAGTGGTAGCAATGGTGGGAGCAGAGCCAATCCAAAGCCAGCTTCTTCCAGGTCTCCCACATGGGTGCAGGAACCCAAGGTTTTGGGTCATCCTCGACTGCTTTCCCAGGCCATCAGCAGGGAGCTAAACTAAGCTCACCATGTGAGTGAATCATTGGATGGAAGACCTTCTCTATCTAGTTTTCCTTCTCTCCCTGTAAAATTTGCTTTTCAAATAAATAAATGAATAAAAATTGTATTGGTGGGCTAGCACAGTGGCACAGTGGATTAAGCATTACCCGCAGTAATGCTGGCATCCTATTACAGTGTTAGTTGGGGTCCCGGCTGCTTTATTTCCAACCCATCTCCTTGCTAATGAGCTGAGAAAAGCAGCAGAAGATGTCCCTAGTATTTGGGTACCTGTCACCTACATGATAGACCTGGATAGAGTTTCTGACTCCTAGCTTTGGCCTGGCTCAGTACTGGTCATTGCAGCCATCTAGGGAGTGAACCAGCAGATAACTAATCTCTCCTCTCTCTCTCTCTTTCTTGCACTGCCTTTTCCAGGCCACTAGCAGGGAGCTGGATTGGAAGTGAAACAGCTGGACTTGACCCAGTGCCCATAATAGATGCCAGAATTACAGATGGCAGCTTTACCCTCTATGCCAAAATGCCAGCTCCTGGAAAACTTAAGAGTAAATAATTCTTAAAATGCTAAACCTGCAATTGCAGAATTATAAAAAAAATTTATTTGTTAACAATTCAGAAAAATCACCTGTATGATTGTAAAACATCTCCACTGCCAAGTCCTACCACCCTACGGGACCATGGTGTCTAGAATATTAGTGTTGCACAGCTGAATGTTGTGGTGTAGCAGGTTAAGTCACTACTTGGCATGCTTACCTCCCACATCAGAGAGCTGGTTATAAATCTTAGTACTTCTGTTTTCCAAGCCAACTTTCTGCTAATGCAACCTCGGAGGTAGCAGATGATGGCTCCAGTGCCTGGACCTCTGCCACCCACAAGGGAGACCCACTGGGAGGTCTAGGCTCAGCCTGGCCCAGCCTGATAGTTGCAGGCATTAGGGGAGTGAACCAACAGATGGAAAATCTCACTGTCTCTGTCTCCCTCTGTTGATCTTTTCAAATAGTCAGTTACAAATGGATATTTTTTTAAATATAGTGCTATTGTATCCTATGCTATGCTCATGATATGTCATCCTAACTGATTAATATAGTGTTTCTGAGTAATGTTTTTTTTTCCTGACAGGTAAATTTGGAGAGTTGTTCCTTGAGACAGTCATCAAAGTCACTTTCTGGATAAATGGAGTCAAACCCTTTCTTAAAGGAAGAATCGGGTTGGGATGAGGTGTTACATGGCTGGAGTCACCAGGAGCTTCCACGCTGCATCTGGCAGGCTTTTTGGATGCCAGACCCTCAGCTCTGCGGTACAGCTTGGCTGCAGGCACACTTCATATGCCGTCTGGTACATGGGCACCCCTGAATCCAGGCCAGGACTACAGTACTCACCATCCTCTATCCATTCAGTGCCCTGCATCTTGAACTCACTGCTGTCCATGTATTTTGAAAAGAGCCCTAAATGCAAAACAAAGTCAGTGAGGCTGTGATCTGCCTTACACTCTTGGAAATTAATACCCAAGGGTTTCTATCACTGAAAAAAATCTCAGCAGCTCACAGAGTTGGCCTTTAATAAGGAGGCTGCTGATGGCTACACCTGGATTTCCAGGTGCCATGTGGTTACCTACAGGCAACCCAGCCTCTGTTTCCTACAAAGCAGCTTCAAGGTCCTTTTCTAAGCGTGGGGATACCCGACAGCACTGTTCAGAAAAGCACAGGATGAAGAATGACTATAGCAAATGAAAGGATTTTCATTGTACCTACAAACAAAACTGCTGTTCTTCTGATGGGAAGTTTGGCATTCTTGGTGTACGTCAAAGTTTGGGCAAGGATGTTAATTTTCCCCTTGCATTTTTTTCCCTAAGTAGGAAAAAGAGTACAAAGCAGTGAAGTAGCAGCACTATTTTGATGAGCCTCATTAGAGTTCTCCCAGGGCCAGGGACTCCCAGAGTAGAGCAATGCTTGAATAAGCACAACAAAGATTACCAGTGACTTCCTACCAGCACAAGGGTGGGGAATGCCCAACCCACGGGCTGTGCAAACCATTTCATCTGACTCTTTCAAGGCAGCCATAGGTTGGACTCAAAATTTAGTACATCTACAACAGGCTCTTGCTTTAAGTTGGTAATTTAGTATGGCCTGGGAATGATGCTACAGATATCCAAAAGGCCACTGACAGAAGAGTTGCCCCACCCTCATGACAGTTCCATCCACATAATCCACCTGACTGACTTCACTCCACTCTGGGCATTCTATCTAGGCATGCTATCTTGGCACAGGTCAATTCCTAACTTGCATTTCTATTTAATTTTCCCCAGAAGTCTTAACTCCCTTCCTAGCTTGCCAGCTCCCCTGAGGACATTTGTGACCTGGGGTCCTGCATGTGTCACACCTTCTGGGTTACTGAGTTTATCTCTCTCTGGTGATCTGATAAGGTCAGGCAGTTGAAGGCCAGAGGTAGAAACAGGGACATTTCATTTAACACGCACACTATGCAGTCCTAATATTAGAACACTCAGTGACCTGGTGGCAATACTGTCATAGTGCCTCAGCTGTAGATCTGGCTGCAGGGCCGAGAAACTTCCCGTGGGACTGGGAAACCCCAGGAAGATGTGGAGCTTCCTAGCCTTGCAAGTCCAATCAGAAAGGGCTCCTGTGGGTCCTAAACAGGCTACACCTATGGAAGAGACCAGGGAATAGTCAATTCCTGAGGCTCTGTCCTTAGACCCAGGTGGCTCTAGGATCAGTTTCTGTAAAAAAAGGGATGGGTCATGGCTCAGGCCTGCACCTGACTTTAACTAGGACAACCTGCGCCTTGTCTGTGAAGACAAGAGGCTGTCAGCTGGGTCCCAAGAGAACAGCAGCATGCTGCCATCATCTGCATGGCCACAGGGCAGCCCTCCCGCGGAGCACCCGGAACACACTCCTAGGGGAAGTGAATCCATCTACATGTTTAGAAAGGGCTCAGGGCAGCTGTGATGGCAATAAACAATTATGTTTCAACTAGCCCACAGGTAAGTTTTTCTGCAGGATCAATCCACCTCAGCTCATCTGGGTAGTGGGACTCCAGGAGCTCACCAGCCTGTTTTATAAAGGGTGGTGAAGAAAAATGGAATTTGTGACATAGTCATGAGGAACTATGGAAAAATAGATCCACAGTGCAAAACAGTTCCCAGCTATCCAGTGCTGGTATGAAAAGGGTGGGAAATGTGTCTTAGGCCCCACATTCTTTCATTGAAAACCAGGCAAGGACAAACTCAACAGGCAGCAAATATAGGAGACCCTCACTGCTCACATACAAAAAACTTGCAGATGGTCCCCACTTGAACAGGTCTGATGTACCAGGGGTCTTTGCAGGATACTGCTCGGGGCAGCTTCCACTTGAGGAATGTGGCACAGATACTGAGGACTCGCTTGCTCTCCTGTGACAAAAATGATTCTAGATTAGCATTTTCCACACACGTTTTGGATAAGGTAGCCCTTCTTCGGTAAGACAGGCACAAAAGGCTAAGGTGAAAAGCTGACAGACTCAGGGTGACCCCAGGGGAAGTGTGGGGGAACCTGAAAAGGAGCCAGAATCCTGTCTCCTTTCTCTTCCTCCTCCAGCTTCCCCACTGTCCCCACAGTGAATCTGTAAAATGTCCCAGGTTCTGGGCAGGATGGAAAGGATCATCATGGTGTCAGGACACAGTGAAAGCCACCAGAGATGACACCTGCCCTGGGCATTTGGGCCAGAATCCCCACCTTCCCGTCCGAGTCATGGGCTCCAGCAATACTTCCTGCTCCCATGACATTTCTGTGCCACTCTGCACAGGAAGTGCAGCTCTGACTTCTGACTGTGGTGCTGCTGGGTGGAAGCAACTCTAGAAGGAAATCTGTGCTATGTTGCAGCATTGTCATGCTAGTCACACTGCAGAATCTATACAGCAGTGAAAATAAATGAACTTAACAAGTAGAACATTGATAAATCTAAATATGATGTTGAACATATCAAGATGCTGAAGGATTTATAGAATTATACCATAGGCAAAGTTTTAAAACAAAAAAAAAAATGGAACCATAGAAATGATTAGAACAATTTGGGAATGTACTTAGTTCTTGGGGAAATTCAACTAGAGATGGGAGGGTGATTTACTTCTGGATTGTTTTTGAAAGAGAGTGGCAGCTATGTGGGTGTTCATTATGTTCTCTGTGCCAGTAGTACTTAACCCATTCTTTGCTAGAACCCCTCCCCTCAGTCAAGACACTTTCAGAGTAGCCTTGAAGAGGTAGCTAGAGGTTATCTGAGGTTTGCAGGAAAATAAATCCCAGGCCTTGACTGTAGGCCGTGGGAGTGGGTCCTCTACATGTTCGCTATCCCTACGGGGGGCACTCCTTCCACACCTGGCTGGGAAATTTGTTTCCTGAGGTATGAGTATTTTGTATTTATTGATGGTAATAGAAGCCACAAAATATCCCCCTTTGGGGCTGGCACTGTGGCTCAACAGACTAATCCTCCACAATGTGGCACCAGCATCCCATATGGGCACTGATTCATGTCCTAGCCACTCCACTCCATTCCAGCTTTCTGTTTATGGCCTGGGAAAGAAGCAGAGGATGTCTCAAATGTTTGCGCCCCTGCACCTGTGTGGGAGATCCAGAAGAAACTTCTAGCTCCTGGCTTCAAATCATCTCATCTATGGCCATTGCAGCCATTTGGGAGTGAACCAGCAATGGAACCTTCTCTTGATAAATCTGTCTTTGCAATAAAAATAAATAAATCTTTTTTTAAAAATAAAATATCACTCTTTACAAGGTGGCGCCTAAGATGTGGGAAAGTATTAAGATGGTGATATTCCTAACTTCCCACCAATCACCAAGTCAAAACTAGAATGATGTAAATGGAAAAGCAGAATTCTTAGGGGCAAAACCTTTAGAGAACCAAGGAGTGGCAAAATCCTTTCCAGATGGTTGGAGAAGCTACCATCTCTGACAGCCCCAACACAAGCCTGTCTGTCTCAAGGCCACAAGGTAGTTCTTAAAGAAGGACGACTCCTTGTTATCATTGTTACCAACAACACCAGAATGGAGAGTTGAACACTACATTTAGGGCCTGTGCTAGGATGAATATATGAGTAAGGATTCAAAGAGAGAAAATACCTCATTCTTACCCATAAAGGGTCATGCAGATTTTCCTTTATCCATCTGAAACGCAGGGAAAGAAGGAAAAAGGAGCAGAGGGGGCACTGCCCTCTGCTGGCTCACACTCCAAATGCCCACAACAGATGCAGCAGAGCCAGAGCTGACTCTGACAGCTGGGGACTCAGCTCCCTCACGTGGGTGGCAGGGACCTAATCACTTGAGCCATAACTGCTGTCTCCTAGGGACTGAATCAGCAGGGAGCTGGAGCGAGGAACCAGAGCTGAGCATGAAACCTAGGTGCTCCCACACGGGACATGGATGGCTAGTTAGCCTGAAAGTTACTAGGCTAACTGCTCTCTCCTAAGAGGATGCACATTTGTTATATGGAAATAAAGAGTAATTTTGTACACAATTCATTCAGGCAAAATTAACTGCACAATAGTTCAAAGGAAAATGGGGAGTCAAGATGGTACCACAAAGTCCTGGTCTTCTAAGATATGAATGCTGATGTGCACAGCTGGCCCTGGATATGTAGCTATGTGGGGCTGGAAGAAGGTGACAGCAGACATTACCTCAGCTATGGCATCAATGTCATCCTGAGAATACAGAAGCAGTGGGATCAGGCTGCCCAGGATTTGGTTCTCGACGCCCTTCTTGTCTGCATGTTTCACGGCCTTTACAGAGGCTCCAAAGAGGGTCATGGAGACACGATGCACATCAGGGCGCACCTAGGACGGGAAGCTGCTCACTGAGGTGCTCATGCCCAGGTCATACCAGCTCTGGGTGGGCTGCGATGTCAGCCCCAGCCTGAGCCTAGTCAATGACATGCACCTGAGGGCAGCAAATCAGACACACACGGCAACAGCCAGACTAGCTATTTAGTGCTACTTGTTCTCTCACTACAAATGTAAAGCAAGCACTTCACCCCTGGTGGCCAACCCAGCTTGTATCCAACATGGATGTTGACCTTTCACCCAAATCCTGGCCTGGGCACATTTTTCTCTTCCATGAGTGCTGGTCTTGTTGTTCCATCTTTTTAGAAAACTTCTGTAACTTGGGACGAGGACTTAAGCATTGTCTACTACCTTGATTCATAGTGTTCCTTGTAAGGAAAGAGTCTGCTACAATGCAGACTCCTTCTTCACTCTGTAAATCAGGTTAATAATCTGCCAAACGTTTTACTCCTCAGGTAATTCTTCCTACCTCCCCCACCCAACCACTTCTATGGAAACCAACAATAACACCAGCTCTGTCAACATGACAGGTTATCTAGAAGGAGCCTGGAATGTGCTTTGGAAGCAGAAGTGTTCTATTAAACACTGTGTATTTATTATGGCTCCAACTTCTATTCAGTGTTGTGCCAATGACACTCCTCCTCCCACTGGCTTACGTCACCAAACAGGGAGAACACAGTCTTCATCAGGGAAGCCAAGGTGCTGGGATCCACCGTCCCGACAAAGTGCAGCAGAAGCTGCATGGCCAGCAGAACAATCCTTCCATCGCTCTCACACAAGCAGTCCATGATGGGCGGCAGCAGGCTGCTGACGTCTTCCTTCTGCATGTCCACAAAGAGTGCATCGGGCCCTCTCCTGCACTACGCCAGCTCCCTGCCCTACGCCAGCTCCCTGCCCTGACCCAGGGCCTGCTGCTCACTGCAGAGCATGCGCACAGCCTGCCTCCTCTTGCACAGCATCAGCAGGCTTCACATGCTGAGGAGAGACCTCCCCAGGACTGAGCGGGACTCTGTGGGGCAGGACCAGGCAGACGGACTAGATTGCTTCATGAAGAAGCGTTCTCTTGACACAGAGAAAAAGGGAAATGGCTGGCTAGGGCCGTGTCAGGGGTCCACAGTACAAAAGGTAGCCAACAGAGGCTCTTAGTGCCCTTGGCAGAAACTTAAGCCAAATTAGACTGGGAATCCAGAGGGGCACTTCCCAATTTGAATTGGCAATCCCATCTTTTGAAACTCCTCCAAGGAAGCAGTCTTAGGATGCACATTTACAACATACAGGTAAAACAGGAGATGGAATAAAGCAACAAAAATGTTTCTTCTCAACCAGAACTGACCTATACTAACATTTCTCACTTTTGCTTCAGATATGTACATAAACTTTTACATGAAAGATCCAGAACTCAAGTGACAAAACTGAAGTCTCAGGGGTGAATCGTCTCTTCTGACTGTGGCCTATTTCCTAGTAGGGCCTGTGGGCAGAGAGCTCTTTCTGCCACATCTCTCACTTGTGGACCATGATGTTGCCCAGTGATGACCCCCTAGGGTTACCTGGTCATACTTACACCCTGTGAGGCAGCTCACAACAAAAAGAGACACCTGACTGCTGCCCAGGTTATGACCATCATGAGTCACCTTCCATCTAAATGGCAGTTTCAAATCTTACAAATATATGTAACTTGCACTTGGCTATTCCTGTTTGCTTCAATGATTTTTAAAATAGATATTACTTATCACAATCAGTATAAAACAGAAAACACCCTAAAAAGACAGGCAGTGAAAGCCTCCTCCCTTCACCTGTCCCCTGTAACCCCACCCTGCCACTCGGCTGCTACCACTGCCTTGGCTACCTTTGTGGGATGTTTCATTTGTGACTCAGAAAATGCAGGGTCCGGGGTCCCTCCGACCTACCATCTTCTGGTGTTTGACGAGGTGATGCAGCCCCCTCAGGGCAAGGATTCTGAAGAGATTATTTCCACAGAGCAGCCAGTCTCTCAGGCGGACCACAGAGTAGATGTTGGGCAGCCTCTTGACCACTGGACTCTGGAGCAGCTGAAAGCACCCAGACCTCAGCCGCACAAGTGACTGCTGAGCCCCTCCCTGCGAGGGAAGCTGCCCTGTCACTACATCCACACTGCATGGGTTCCTCTGAGATTTCTACAGAGGAGCACACACATGACAGGGTGAGGTGCAGCTGAAGAACGGGTGCAAATAAGACTTCTGGCTGGGCCTGGCGCGGTGGCGCAGTGGTTAAGGTCCTCGCCTTACATGTCCGGGATCCCATATGGGTGCTGGTTCATGTCTTGGCTGCTCCACTTCTCATTAAGCTCCCTGTTTGTGGCCTGGGAAAGCAGTTGAGGACGGCCCAAAGCCTTGGAACCTTGCAGCCATGTGGGAGACCCAGAAGAGACTCCTGGCTCAGCTCAGCTTTGGCTGAGCTTTGCGGCCACTTTGGGAGTGAATCATCAGATGGAAGATCATCCTCTCTGTCTCTCCTCCTCTATGTATATGACTTTCCAATAAAAATAAGTAAATCTTATTAAAAAAAAAACTTCCAGCTGAGGGGTCACACAGTTCTCCCATACACCTGCAGTGGCCCAGTCATCACCAGGCAAAGGCCGTACTGGGTGGGCAGATGGGTGGTACTGCTTTCCCAGCCTCCTGAACCCCTCAAGACCAAACTTACCTCCACAAAAACACCTGCCGAAGTGAGCTGGTGCTTCTCGTTCCCTCGGTTGAGTAGAGGGACTAACAGGTACATGACTTTGTGTGCAAGGTCTTGATTTCTTTCCAGCAATGTGCTGCAAATTGGAAGGCAGCACAGCACTCTCAGAAATGCTGCCTTCTGGTAGGCATCATCTAAGAGTTGGGGCCCTTGGCAGTTTCTGCCCAGCTTCAGGAAACCAGGGAGGAAGGCAGAGCCAGGACCCAGCCTGGCATGGTGGAAATCCAACCACCTTTTTAGGCTGTGCATCTTTAGATGATGCTGTGACAACTGACAAGTTGGGTGCAGGGAATAGTTAAAGCAGTGCTGGTGGAGAAGCTGGCGGGCTCAAGCTTAAGCCTTACTTGGCAAGGAGGAACACTCCCTGAAGATGGCAATCGTTTCCACCCAGAAGACTCCAGCCTCGGCTCTTCTCCATGGCATAGAATTCCTGCCAGCATAGGGTTCTGAGGAGCAGCATCTTTGTGGCCTGCATGGCGAGGCTACAACAAACAGAGGCAGAAGTGGTGAACACAGGAGGGGCCTGTGGTTAGGGGGCACACCATCACCCCCACTTACCACACACGAACAGACAGTTGCTGTGAGCCACTGGGATTCTCTCTTTTGAGGATTCCCCAGCAGGACAGTTAATGCTCCTAGAACTTCACAGGCCTTTTAGACAAGTTCTGGGCATAAAGAAATTTAAGTAGATTTTGCTTCCCCAGGAATTTGACAGGAAATATACAAAAAAGGACCTGGAGTACCAAAAAAGATCCATACTGCTTTTTTCTCCTTATGCCTTATTGAGATAAAAGTTACACTCTGCAGCATTGATGCTGGAGCCAGTATTGTGGCACAATAAGTTAGGCCATGGCTCATGATGCCAGCATCCCACATCAGGACACTAATTCAAGTTCTGGTTAGGCCACTTCCAATCCAGCTCCCTGTTAGTGAGGCTGGGAGGCAGCAGAAAATGGTCCAAGTGCCCAGGTTCCCATCATCCATGTGGCAGACCTGGATGGAGTTCCAGGCTCCTGTCCCAGCCCCATTGTTCCCATCACTTGAGGGATGAGCTAGCAGATGGAAGTTACCACACTCTATCACTCTGTGTCTCCCTGACACCATGCCTTTTAAGTAAAAAAAAACCAAAAAAACAAAAAAACAAAAAAAACATTTTCAAAACAAACTCCCCTTGTTGACTGTTATATGCACATAGCATCAAAGGATCATAAAGCTGGAAAAGTCCTAAAAGAGCCCCTTGTTTGACCTCATTTACTAATGGGAAAATTGAGGGATAGAACTACAGATGTGCCCAGGGTACCCAGGTACCTAAGCGGACAACTGAGAATAACAAGTCAGGTTCTCTTAGTCCAGATTACAGCACGTCCTCAAAGACAAACCCAGGTACCACAGGAACATGAAGAAATTTCTTTTGAGATCCTAAGGGAAACTGAAAATTCCTCTACATGCAGTGCAGCAAAGACAAAGAGCCACCGCCCAGTGGATCACACGCTGCTCCGCTCCCCTCAGTCTTTCCCGGAGCTGTGAGGAGGGAGCGTGTAGGCCCTCACTTGTCACTCTGCAGGGCAACTAGATCCAGATAGCTAAGTCACCTTTGGAGAAGGCAAAATCAAACACTCCCCAGGAGAGATGGTCAGATGCCATCTCTACCTCTGGAGGACTGCCGCAGTGGAGAACGACAGCACCCCCACCCCCTACCCCAGGCTTACTATTTCTCAAGGTCAGCAAAGTCACAAAAGACAGTACCACAGAGGGGTGACTTCAGAAGGCATTTCCTGTTCTGTGTACAGGTCATTGGAGACGGTGATGTCAGACATGGTGAGGCCGATGCTATGGTGAATCTGGATGAGCAAGGTCATGAGCAGCTGGGGACAGAGTCGGAACATAGCTGCCCGGAGCCTGTTCCCAACAAACAGCTCATAAAGGGCATTTGTTGCCTGCGGAGGAAAGCCACAGAACAGACATGAGAACACAGAACCTGCCTCATACCCCAGCCTCACAGTGGCTTCACTACCACCCCAACATGCTTTCTGGCTCCAGGACCCTAGAGCAGCTTGGGTTGAGGGTGGGGAGTGCAATCAGCTTGGGAACACCAAAGCAAAGGAGGAAAAACTCGCGAGTCAGGTGGGCACTAAGAGCTGTCAAATGGGGGATGGTGCTGTTAGACACGACCTGCAAAGCTAGCATCCCATATAGGTAACCGTTCAAGTCCTGGCTGCTCCAGTTCCAATCCAGCGCCCTGCTAACATATGTGGAAAAAGCAGTGAAAGATGACCCAAGTCTCTGGGTCCCTGCATCCAAAGGGAAACTCAGAAGAAGCATCTGGCTCCTGGTTTTGGATCAGCACAGCTCTGGCTAGTATGACCATTTGGGGAGTGAATTAGAAGATGGATGTGTTTTTCCCTCTCTCTAATTCCGCCCTTCAAATAAATAAATAAATAAATACATATTTTTAAAAAGCTCATAGCTCCCTTTATAGCTTCCTCTGCTTTCCATTTTAAGTATCCTGTGCTATTTAAATAATTTTTTCATTAATTTGTGTTAGTCATTATCTCTCTATATACATATATAGTATATGTGTGTGTGCATATATATATAACTTTTTAACTCATTTTTTCATTTTCTTTATTATTATCATTTTATGATACAGTTCTATAGGCTCTGGGATTTCCTCTATCCCCTTGCCTAAACCCACCCCTCCTGAGTTCTCCTATATCATTACAATGGCATAGTTTCTCATAAGTATATATATATGTATGTATGCTTTTTTTTTTCGTATATACTTTCTGAAACTGATGACAGAGGCAAGCTTGGAAGCAGACCTCAAGCAGCACCCTCCAGATGGGATCCGGGCCCTAACAGGGAGCACATGGGCTGTGGGGAGGGCAGGGTCCGCAGCTTACAGCAACAGCCACGTAGGCTGTCTTCTCCTGTGGGGCCATGTTGTGGTGTTTCTGCAGCTTCTTCAGGAGCCTCCACAGTAGCCAGGTGGTGCTGGGTAGCTCTACCTCCAGGCTCCTCCACAGCTCAGCCAGATGCCTAGAAGTCCCGAAGGCCAAGGGAGAGATGCAGGATGACTTACCTCAGCTTGGCACGTCCCCGGTCTTCCCAGAGGCTGTCTGCACTCCTCTCTGCCCTCTTCCTCAGGCTAGCTGAAAATTCACTGTCTGATTTTCCAACAGTCACTCCCAAAGTCTGTTTTTTTTCCCCATTGATTGCGCTGATTTAATTTAAATGCCCATTGATGAGACTTGGCAGTATAAACCTTCATCCATAGAAAAACAGAAAACAGCCTGACAAAAACACGTGCACAATCAAGCAAGTAGACACACACAGTAATGTAAAGCTATTTTCCCAAATATTAGCATTTTAACATGATGCTTTTTCTCATTTCGAAAGTACACGTGTGATATGAAAATACTTGATTTTTTTGGAAACATACTGTTTCAATTCTTAAACATTGTTGGAACTTTCTCTTAGTTAAATGTAATAGAAAATAACACCAAAGTCTTTTTGAACCCAGATATCACTCCAGCATGAGCTTCAAGGTTGTTCACCAACTATTTAGCTCCAACACGTCCCTGGCACACATTCCAGGCTCTAACTCCCACAAACCAGTCACCTTTACCAAACAAAAACAACCTTGACTTTGAAATTACTATGCCACTCCTTACCTCATTTTCTTAAAACTTGAAGTTCCTTTCGAGCTCCCTGATAATAGTCTGAGAAAGCAGCAGATGGTGGCCCAAGTGCCTGGGCCCATGTACCCATGTGGATAGCCCCAGAAGAGGCTCTTGGCTCTGACCTGGCTCAGCCTCAGCTGTTGAAGCCATTTGATGAATAAATCAGTGGATGGAAGATTTTCTTTCCCTCTCTTTCTCTCTCCCTCCCTCTCTCTCTTTTACTCCTTAGAACTCTGCCTTTCAAATAAATGTTTAAAAAAAAAATGGAGATCACCGCAGTGGTTCAATAGGCTAATCCTTTGTCCTTTAGTATGACATTCCATATGGACACTGGTTTGTGTGCTGGCTGCTCCACTTCCCATCCAGCTCCCTGCCTGTGACCTGGCCCAAAGCCTCGGACGCTGCACCCAAGTGGGAAACACAGAGCAGGCTCCTGGATTCGGATTGACTCAACTCTGGCTGTTGCAGACATTAGGGGAATGGACCAGTAATGGAAGATCTCTGTCTTTCTTTGTCTCTGCAAATCCACCTTATTTTATACATACATATATACATATACATATACACACATACACTATTTATTTTTATTGGAAAGGCAGATTCACAGAGAGGAGAGACAGTAAGATCTTCTATCTATCCCATGGTTCACTTCTCAAACAGCCACAACTCTAAAAACAGCTGCAGTGAGTGATAATCCCTTACCACAAAGATCAGCTATTCCATGTGTCCAGTTCACTGACTCTTAGTACATTTTACAAGGTCATGCAGTCATCAAGACAATCCAGCTGCAAAACATTCCCATCAGCAGCCTGCCCGCTCCTCACTGCCTTCTTTTCTCCCAAGCCATTAGACAACTGTGCCCAGCATCCCTGGAGCTACTTCAGACCTCTTGCCATCGGCTGCTGTGATTCTCACTGTGGGGAATAACGGTTTCAGGCCCCATCCCATCACCCACCTGGTTAATTTGCCCTGCAAAGCTTAGCTTGAGGGCAGCCCTTGCTGTAGGGAAACGTTCACTGAGCAAGCTTTGCCTTGGCAACCTCCATTACCATCTGTGCTTGCTCTTCCTGACCATCGTCCCAGAGCCTACCAGCATCATGCACACAGCTGGTGTTCTGAACAGACTCCTAAGGACAATCACCTGTTACAGGTTAGGAGATGGTCAGGGACTTGGGAAAGGCCGGCACCAAATATGTCACAATAGTCTCCCCTGAGGGTGGCCTAAAAAACTCCTCTGGTGGCCAGCAACCCAAAATCCCTACGTTGGCAAAGTGGTTCCCAAAACTGGCAGTGGCCAAAAATGTCCACAGGGCTGCTGACTGAGTCCCTGAGATGACCTATGGCCCGTTATGTCATCATGACTACTACGACAGACAATCCAATCAAGGCCACATGTTACACTGATAGCATTAGCACCTTGGAACTTATCACAATATCCCTACCACCATTTTCTTCTGCCATGACATTAAATCCTCTGCAGAGCTCATGCTAATTGTCATGGAAAATATCAGTCTGGGATCTGGCACAGTAGCCTAGTGGCTAAAGTCCTCGCCTTGAACACACCAGGATCCCATACGGGTGCCAGTTCTAATCCCGGCAGCCCAGCTTCTCATCTAGCTCCCTGCTTGGCCTGGGAAAGCAGTAGAGGACGGCCCAAAGCCTTGGTACCCTGCACCTGTGTGGGAGAACTGGCAGAGGCTCCTAGCTTCGTATTGGCTGAATTCTGGCCATTGCGACCATTTGGGGAGTGAATCATTGGACAGAAGATCTTCTTGTCTTCCTCTCTGTACATCTGACTTTCCAATAAAAAAAATAAAATCTTTAAAAATATACATCAGTCTGGATTTGCTGGGTTATTTCTTAATGTAGAATTGTCCCGTTCTGCTGAATACCATGTGTGTTTCTAGCTTATCTCATGGGATTTTTGAGGCAAACACATTCTATAAAACTCAGTGCTGAATGTCAAAGTCATCGGTGCACAGTGGCTGCCCCGGGCTCTGTTACCTGTCGTATGGTACTGGGAGGCACAGCAGGTAGCTGAGCATCGTGTCCGTGTACTTGGACCTGGAGATGAACAGACTCACGGTATGGATGATCTGCTGGCGCAATCTAGGCTGGTTGATGATGGACAGCCGGGCACAGATAACTCCCATGACTTCTGGCACCTGGAGAAGAAAACAAAAACATCACTAAGACTTTATACTTATGCGACACTGATGGTTTCTGGGGATGCTGGGGTTTTTTGGCTAGGCCATAGGAGTGACCATTTTTAAAATGCTTTAAAAATAATTATGAAGGGGCTTGATGAGAAAGCTCAGTGGCTAAATCCTTGCCTTGCAAGCACTGAGACCCCATATAGGTGCTGGTTTATGTTCTGGCTACTCCACTTCTCTTCCAGCTCCCTGCTTGTGATCTGGGAAAGCAGTAGAGGATGCCCCAAAGCCTGCATCCATGTGTGATACTGGGGAGGCTCCTGGTTCCTGGCTTCTGAATCTGCTCAGCTCCAGCTGTTGTGGCTAATTGGGGAGTGAACAGGCTGAATATAAATCTTTGTCTCTGCATCTCCTTCTCTTTGTGACTCTGGTTTTCCACTAAAAATAAGTGAATCTTTTTTTTAAAAGAGACATTTATTTTGAGCCTGGCATGGTAGCCTAGTGGCTAAAGTCCTCACCTTGAAAGCGCCGGGATCCCATATGGGCGCCGGTTCACATCTTGGCAGCCCCAGTTCCCATCTAGTTCCTGCCTGTGGTCTAGGAAAGCAGTCGAGGGCAGCCCCAAGCCTTGGGATCCTGCACCCCTGTGGGAGACCCAGAGGAGGCTCCGGACTCCTGGCTTTGGATCAGCTCAGCTCTGGCCACGGCGACCACATGGGAAGTGAATCACTGAACGGCAGATCCTACTCTCTGTCTCTCCTCTCTGTAGATCTGACTTTCCAATAAAAATAAATCTTTAAAAAATAAAATGAATTTATTATTTAAGCAAACAAACAAAAAACAAAAAAGCCACTATATCTCTCCAGAAATACTACTCTTCTGAACTACATCCTAGGTTTCTAAAATCTCCCTTCCTCCTGTGCGCACAGTGGTCGCTGAGCATGTGCTTGCTGAGTGGATGAATGTTAGTGGCCAGATGGACTAAAGCTTTGACCTTGTCCCCCCAGGCCTTGCTCTCAGCTGACGATGAGCAACAGAACAGATGCCATGCCAGGATTTTCAAGCCAGGAAGTGGCCATTTTTACCTTTTCAGTTTGGGACTCAACATCTTTCACCAAGGTTATCAGCAATTCTATCGCCGAACTCTGGGTGCAAGGATGACTCTGATTTCCCAGGCTGTCCAGCGTAGTCATCGCAAACTGGCAGAGCTCATTTGCATTGAGAAAAACTTCGAAGATCTGAAACAACGTAAGGAAAAACAGCATAAGAAACAGTGTTATGACAAACAGAATCCTGAAGAAGGATTAGATTCTAAGTCAAGCAGAGACGTATACAAGACCCAAAAGCTGTTTCTTTGCTTTGGCACTACAGACAAAAGGGAAAAGCTGGATGCAAGCTGAAGGCACAGTGGCTCTCCATGCAGGGCCTTTCACTTTGAGAAAGAAGCTTGACTAGAAAATCCTCTCAAAAAACACATTTTACAGGAGTGGGACCAAAGCAAGGCCCTTTATTACACAGCTCACAAAGTCTCTGGCACAGATATAACACCTTGTCAGGAAATCGAATTTTTTAAAATGTATTTTATTTATATTGAAAAGGCAGATTTACAGAGAGAATTCAGAGAGAAAGACCTTCCATCTGCTGGTTCACTTTTCAAATGACTGAGCTGATCCAAAGCCATGAGCCTGGAGCCTCTTCTGGGTCTCTCTTGCGGGTGCAGGGTCCCAAGGACTTGGGCCATCCTCTGTCACTTTCCCAGAGCAGGATGGGAAGTAGAGCAGCAGGCACAGACTGGTATCTGTAGGGGATACTGGTGCTTGCACACAAAATGCCATTCTGACTCCAATTGCACATGGCAATGTGGTCCTCTGCTGTGACTCTAACAGTCCCAGTGAACTGAGCACCAATGATGTGGCAAATGTCAAGGAAAATGCTCCCAGGGCCCAAAGTGGTAGCCTAGTGGCTAAAGTCCTTGCCTTGTTTGCTGTGATCCCATATGGGCGCTAGAGTTCATGTCCCGGCAGCTCCACTTCCCATCCAGCTCCCTGCTTGTGGCCTGGGAAAGCAGTCAAGGGCAGCCCTAAGCCTTGAGATCCTACACTCCAAGAGGCTCCAGGCTCCTGGCTTTGGATTTGCTCAGCTCTGGCTGTTATGAGCACTTGGGGAGTGAATCAACCAATGCAACATCTTCCTCTCTGTCTCTCCTCCTTTCTATATCTGACTTTCCAATAAAAAATGAAATAAATCTTAAAAAAAAAAAGAAAATGCTCTCTGGATCATATCTCATTTTGCCCTCACAACAATTGAGTCATCAGTGTTTCCAGATGCCCATTGTACAGATGGGAAGAGATTAAAAGAGACTAAACTATATAAAGCCACTGACCATATGAGAGCAGGATATGTAGGTTCCCTTTTCTTTCCCTTACCCTTAGCATGCCTGGTTTCCAGGAGACACATACATATTTATTGAAAAATGAATATATAAAAATTCAAAAGTACAGGTTCATTAATTAGCCCCTTGTGGTTACCAGGGTTTACAGAGGTTGGTAATACATGGGAATGGAGGCCAGGAGTGGTAGCGTAGTGGTTAGGGTCCTTGCTTTGCCCAAGCTGGGATCCCGTGTGGTCACTGGTTCTAATCCTGGCAGCCCCGCTGTCTCTCCTCCTCTCTGTATATCTATCTTTCCAATAAAAATAAATAAATCTTAAAAAAAAATACATGGGAATGGAACCGGTCTGAGTGCAAATCCAAGCAGTGATGCTGGCCTGACAGGCTGAGGTAAAGCACTACTTTAGGGACGCAGGGTGTGCAAGAGTCATGAGCACAGTGCTTTGTTTTCACTTCCTCTGGACAATCTTGCATGGCTAGCTACATATGAAACTAACAGACAATCTCCCAAAGCAGACTGCACCATTTTGCATCTGCACAGACAAATCAGGCGTCCTTCTCTGGGTCTTGCATTTGTTCTGATTACCTGGACAATTTTGACCGGACAGCTGTAGAACTGCTTAATACCACAGAGCTCCAGAAGCTCTCGACATTTTTTCAACGCATTTCTCAAGCTTTGGTGATTTTTCTTGTCATGAGTGATATCTAGGTAGAAGAGAGAGAAAAATGTTGATTTTTGTTCCTTTCCTTTTTAAAACAAAATTATTTCAAAGACATAAACACAGAGACCTCCCATGTGCAATGGCTGGGCCTTGGTCAGGATGGAAGCTGGGACCTGGAACCCAATCCTTGGCCTCCCATGTGCCTGGCAGGAACCCAGCTGCTTGAGTCCTTCTTACTACCCCCCCCCCCCCCCCGGTAGTAAGGAAGTAGCTGGAGTCAGGAGTCAGAGCTGGGAATCAAAGCCAGACATTCTGAAGTGAGACATGTATGGTTCAACATCTGTGCTGGTATACCCAGCCCTGATCAATTTTCCCCTTCACTTGACAAGTCCAGTTGACTGCCTCTTTGAAGCAGATCTCAAGACCTTACTCTTGGGTTTTTCATTGTGAACAAAAATGTTGGAGGCATGTAGTGTGCATTGGTTTGAAGGCTTTCCCCTTTCTTATAAGAGCAGTATATAGAATGAACCAAAAGAAAATGGATGTTTTGCAAGAGCAGATTTTCTTTTTGCTTGTTTTTTGTTTAAGATTTAGAGATATCTTTCATCCACTGGTTCACTCCCCGAATGGCCACAATAGCCAGAGCTGAGTTGATCTGAAGCCAGGAGCCAGGAGCTTCTTCTGGATATAGGGTCTCCATCACTTTCCTAGGTCATAAGCAGGGAGCTGAATCAGAAGTGGAGCAGCCAATACAGGATCCAGTGCCCATACAGGATGCTAGCACTTGCTGATACAGGATTAATCTGTTGAGTCACTGCGCCATCCTCATGAGCAGAGCTTTTGAGTAGTCTCTGAGCATAAACAAGATGTACTTCTTTGTTTCCCCTTTGGCGAGTAATTTGAGGGTCTCCTCATGAAGTTTAGTTCCAGCCAAAAACTGCCCCCACTTTATGCTCTGATAACTCCAGTAAGAACTCTTTGTCTAGTTTTTGTTGATTACTGAATCTACCATCACTCCTTGTAGTATCTCATGCTTTATTATAAAGTTAGTTCCCATGCTTTATTGCTGGAAATCGAGCTATGCCAAGTCTCTGAATCCTAGGATGTCTTTCTAGCTAAACAATAAGGTCCCTGGGGTAGGGCCTCCTCTGCCTTGCTTACTGAGGCATCCCCAGAACAGTAAGAGCTTCGTAAACACTGCCAAGTCAGTAATCAGCTGTAGGTAGTGCCCTGGCTGTGTCTGTGGTGGACACTGTCCACACCCACAGGTGGCTGAAGGTGGGACAATTGCTTTGGGAGGGCAGAGTTTCTCTAACAGTGGGGTGAAGAAGTTGGGGCAGGGCAGTTACACCGGGATGGGGCAGACTGAGATGTCAACACTGGTGGGTGCTGAGTCAGCGGCCTTCCCTTGACCTCAGGGCTGGGGAGGTGAGAGATTCTTTCATTCTTTGATCTTGCTGGCCTTCTCTCTCTCTCTTCTTTCAAACTCTCAAAGATCAGACTGCCCAAGCTTCGCTTGTGGTGCTCTCTGCCCAACATCCCCTTTTCCTCTCCAGGCAATCTGCTCCTTCCTCTTCAGATTCTCTTCAGAACCTCCTTTTCTGAACCCCACTAGGACATCTGGTTTTCACCTATGGCCCCTGTAGTTTCCCTTTCTAACGGATATTTCAGCTGGTAACAAGTGTTATTTGTAGAGTCTTTGTCTGACTCCCTCTGGACTGTCACAATCTTGTTCCAGTCACTGTTAGATATCCAGTAACATATAATTAAACTCTTGGTGGATAAACAAGTGAATGAGGCCCAAATGATGGCAAGAATCTTTCCCACTCCCAACCAAACTAACCACTCCCATCTGTGCCCAGGCCACTTGTTTGGTCCCTCCAGACCAAATCTTTCTAGAACACAGGGCCAGAGGGCACAAGGAGGGCTGGTGTTCATACTGTGCTAGAGAATGGACGTGGGGCCTTGCAGCCTCCAGCAGGGTCTTACACTTCAGTCTCAGGGTGATACGCAGCAGGTAGTGGGTGCCCTCTGCCGCCTCCTCTGCCACCTCCCTCAGCGAGTCCCCACACAGCAGCGCCATCAGGGCCACCAGGTGGCCAAGTCTTTGGAATTGCAGTGGAACCTAATTTAGAAGAAAAAAAAATGTTCTTAAAACACAGGATCATTCAGTGCCTACAAGTAGAGCTATTGAGACATCATTTCTATCCCCACCTGAGAGAAAAACAAGGTCTCATTGAGCCTTTTTGGTTGCTGGAGCATGTACATTTTTTATAAAAGTTATTTATTTATTTATTTAATTTGAAAGAAACAAAGAGCTTACAATAAGTAGTTCATGTCCCAAATGCACATAGCAGCTGGGTTTGGGGCAGGCCCCAGCTGGAAGGGAGCTTGGGACCAGTGTTATAGCACAGTGGGTTAAGCTGCTGCTTATGATGCCAGCATTCTATATCAGGATTTCTGTTTGAGTCCCTGTCACTCTGCTTCCAAGTGACCCCTGTCTGCAAGGGCAGGGGAAGGTGGCCTAAGTACTCTCTCGTTGTCATTCTGCCTTTCAAACAAATGAAATGATGTTTTTTAAATGAATTTTAAGCTCATATCCCAGAACTCATTGCGAGTCTCCTATGTGGGTGGCAGAGACTCAACAACCTGAATCACCACATGCTGGCAAGAGCCTCAGGGGCGATGCAGGAGTCCCAGCATGCCCTCACCATGAAGGACAACCCTCAGACTTGAGGAGCAACAATACATGCAGCACATGGTATAAACAGCAACTTCTTCTTTTTTTTCTTTTAGGATTTATTTATTTTTATTGCAAGGCAGATTAACAAAGAGGAGAGACAGAAAGATCTTTTATTTGTTGGTTCATTCCACAAATGGCTACAATGTCCAGAACTGAGTTAATTCAAAGTCAGGATCCAGGAGCTTCTTTTGGGTCTCCCACGTGGGAATAGGAACCCAACGCTTTGCGCTAGCCTTCACTGTTTTCCAGGATCACAACCAGAGAACTAGATGGGTGGAGGAGCAACTGGAACATGAACTGGCACACATATGGAATGCTGGCGCTTGGAGGTAGAGGATTAGCCAGTTGAGCCAACATACCAGTATTTAAAGAGTCAGTTCTAACCTATGTTAATAATAGTATGAGGCCTGGCAAGTTAGCCTAGTGGCTAAAGTCCTCGCCTTGGATGAACTGGGACCCCATATGGATGCTAGTTCTAATCCCGGCGGACCCACTTCCCATCCAGTTCCCTGCTTGTGGCCTGGGAAAGCAGTTGAGGACAGCCCAAAGCCTTGGGAATCTGCACCCATGTGGGAGACCTAGGAAGTCTCCTGGCTCCTGGTTTCAGATTGGTGCAGTACCGGCCATTGCAGCTAGTTAGGCAGTGAATCAGCGGATGGAAGAGCTTCTCTATCTCTCCTCCTCTCTGTACATCTGACATTCCAATGACAAAAAAATCCCAAATAAAATTAAAAAAAAAAATTTACTTGAGCAGTGCCCTCACAGCATGCTCCATCCCGGGGCCAATGTGATGAAAGTGGATGGCCATTCCCCATCCTCAGGTACTGAGGTGGTTGGGATGTTGTGTGCGGCTTCTCCCCTTCTCTCCCTTCTTTCCTCAGATACAGGAAGTATAAAAACAAAATAGGAAATCATGTTTTTTTTTCTTTATTTTTTTTTAATTTTTATTTGTTTATTTATTTATTTATTTTTTATTGGAAAGGTGGATATACAGAGAGGAGAGGCAGAGAGGAAGATCTTCCATCCGATGATTCACTCCCCAAGTGAGCGCAACGGTCGATACTATGCCAATCCGAAGCCAGGAGCCTCTTCCGGGTCTCCCACGCGGGTGCAGGGGCCCAAAGTTTTGGGCCGTCCTCGATTGCTTTCCCAGGCCACAGGCAGGGAGCTGGAAGGGAAGCAGGGCTGCCGGGATAGAACCAGCACCCATATGGGATCCCGGGTGTGCAAGAGGAGGACCTTAACCACTGTGCCACTGCGCCGGGCCCCGGAAATCATGTTCTTATCTACCTTCTCGTATTCCTCGACCCTTCCTATCATAATCAGTGGTCCACATGGGCATGCATCTTACTCAACCATGTAATCATCATCAAAAATAAAATAATAAAAAATCAGTTATGGGAGAAGGCTCAGGACACATGAGAGGACACATGGAAGAGGGGGGCAAGGAGATGAACCAGCATCACAATACCCTTTCCTTGGGGATGCTGGGAGATGGTTGAACTGATCCTCTGAAATTTGCTTCCTGGGCCTAACTTCTTCTAACTTCTGGGCGCTGCCCAGATCCAAGGCCACTGAGGGCCTTCCAGTGGTTTCTGGTTTTATTTCTTCACTTACTTATATGAAAATAATGACTAAACTATTATGGTTCAGCTCCTGTGCTAAGCAAAGTGGATGAATAGGTTAATAAACATAATGCCTGGCGATAAGCTGCTCCCATTTGAGGGCTGGGCAGACAGGTAAGCAGAACTAAATTCCACAACATTATATTAGCACAGGGGGACACCTAGCTTAGCTTGGGGAATCACAAAGAGAATGTGCCACAGACAGGCTGGGATCTTCTTGTGCAAGTGAAGGGCTGCTCACCTTGAGGTTGAGGTGTCTGGATAAGCACTTCAGAACTTGAGACATGCTGATTGTGGCCCGTTCCCTCTCATGGTCAACAACAGACTGTAACCACGGGTCCATCTGCTGCAAAAGAAGGAAGAAAGAAGGCTGGATGGTTTGCCAGAAAGATCTGGGCTAACACCTGTAACCTGCCTGGAAGAAAAATCTAGAGAGGAAAATTGTTGCTCCTATATCTCCAGGTATTGTCCTCAATGACAAACCAGTTTGGGTTAGAAGCAGAAGTGATGGGCCCAGCATGGTAGTTTAGTGGCTCAAGCCCTTGCATTGCACGTATCGGGATCCCATATGGGGGACAGTTTGTATCCCGGCTGCTCCATTTCCCATCCAGCTTCCTGCTTGTGGCCTGGGAAAGCAGTTGAGGATGGCCCAAAACCTTGGTACTCTGCACTTGTGGGAGACCTGGAAGAAGTTCCTGCTTCCTGGCTTTGGATTGGCTCAGCTCCAGCCGTTGCGGCCACTTGGGGAATGAACCAACAAATGGAAGATCTTCCTCTCTGTCTCTCCTTTTCACCGTGAACCTGACTTTCCAAGAAAAAATAAAATAGATCTTAAAAAAAATGAAATCAAGGAAAATGCTTCATGAGCATCATTATTAAAAAAAAAAGCAGAAGCGGTGGGATGATAAGCAAGCCACCAGGGTATTAACTTGGCCTCTGTGGGAGTCCCTTTCCAGACATGTTTTCTCTTCATTCTGATTTCTTCAACAAATTATTGTATTTGTACTTAGCCCCTTTCTAGTCTTCTTTGGGAAGAAATGAATTTGTAAGGTTCCATTCAACAGCACTGTGGGGGCTAGCACCATGGTATGGTAGGTTAAGCCTCCACCTGCAGTATTGGCACCCCATATGGGCAATAGTCATGTGTCCCAGCTGCTCCACTTCCAATCCTGCTCCCTGCTTATGCCCTGGAAAAGCAGCAAAGGATGGCCCAAAGCCTTGGGGCCTGTACCCCCTGGGAGACTCCAAGGAAGCTCCTGGCCTCTGGTTGCTGGCTTCAGATCTACTCAGTTCCAATCATCACAGCTGTTCAGGGAGTGAACCAGTGGATGAAAGACCTCTTTTTCTTTCTTTGTAATTCTGCCTTTAAAATAAATAATTTAAAAAAAAGAACTCTGGGTGCAGATTGGTATCCACCTGAACAGCTAGAGCAAGATAACACCCCTGAGTAGCTGTTTAGATATAAGGCAGAATCTTAGAAAAAATGGTTTGAATTAAGTTGCCATGACAAGAAAATACAAAGTACACCTGGATAAATGGAGAAGTAAAAGCTGGCTGATACACACAGAAGAGTCATGAGAAACTATGCTAAGGTCAGTGTAGCAAGGATAAATGTATCTGTACTTATGTGCAAATGATTCATAATAGCTTAAAGGGTAATTCCTTTCTGGAATCTCTGTATCTGAAAAAAGGGGGTCAACACAGCAGAATGGAGCCTGGCACAACGGCTCAAATGGTATCCTTGTAAGCACTGGGATGCCATATGGGCGCAGGTTCATGTCCTGACTGCTCTACTTTCCATCCAGTTCACTACCAACCGCTTGTGAAAACAGCGGAGGATGGCCCAAAGATTTGGGACCCTGCACCTGTGTGAGAGACATGGAAGAAACTCCTGGCTCTTGGCTTCAGAGCAGCTCAGCTCCGGCCAGTGTGGCCATCTGGAGAGTGAACCAGCAGATAGAAGATCTTTCTATCTATCTTTCTCATTGTAAATCTGCCTTTCCAATCAAAATAATAAACCTAAAAAAAAAAATGACAGCAGGATGCCTGAACTGCAATCTAGCAAAGAAATCCCCAGAGGGAAAGGTCCCAGAGCAGCTTCAGTGCAGACAGGTGGTCATGGATCACCTTTGAGTCACACCTGGGAGGAAGCTAACTGTTTACTAGGTTCAGGAACCCTTCTTTGCCAGTAAGGAATTATAACTGAAGGAGCAATTATAGCACTTATTGAGGGCCATTGATTCTATGCCAAAGGAATTATGATCTGCACATAAAGTTGAGGAAATCAGAGTGCAAGAGAATGAATTCCTTGCAGAAGGGATTACAACCAGTGAAGTGCAGAATTGAACCTGAGCCCACATCTCTGATTTAAAGCTGGTTAACTACAGTGTTGCCTCCTAAAAGGTAAATCTCCCACATTTTTTTCTTCTACTTTCAATGCATGATAGGATATTCTTCCCCGATGTCCTGTTTACCTTAACAATGGCATCAAGGTTTTCCAAATGTGGGTCTTTTACCACCAAACTCTGGAGCATCTCCAAGAATGCCTGGAACGTCTGCCTGTAGAGATACTGAAGAGGCCCAGAATCAGTGGCTTCTGCCGGTTTCCACCGCCTGCTTTTAAGGCCTCTCTCTTTAACCTGAGGTTCTCAAAGGGGAGCAGAACCAGTGGAAAAGTACACAGACCATGGCATGAGGTGAAAGAATAAATCTGTGTCTTACACAGACACCTCGGCAACCGCTTTAGAGCAAATTAACAAGCCAGAACAGATCATTGGGCCCTCATACCTGCTCTTCCTGCTGTCTGGAAGGGACTTCAGACAGAAGGACGCTTTTTCTTTTCACCCCATCAGGAAGACCTCCCAGTCACCCTGTTTTTGCTATGTTTTTCATGAAAACAGACACTTGTCTGCTGAGCTCTTGATCGATGGTTTGTCTCTGTGAGCTCCATGTGGGACAGTGTGTGCTGCTGCATTCAGACTGCCTGCCGCAATGCTCAGCACACAGGCACCCTGCAACAAACATCTGTCAAGCCTAAGAATGAGCATTCCCTCTGCATTCCCAATACAGAAAAGAGGGAATGAAGGGAAATGAAAGAAGACAAAGTAAAGAGAGTAGGGGAGAAGCTAATTTAATCATCTGTCATTCACCAGATGTGGCTTAGATGGGTTTTAGTCTCAGAAGATGAAATGCACCTTGGAGGGTACACACTTAGCCTCATGCCCGAGTCTAGCTAAGATGCCTGAATCTCAAGACTGAGTGTCCGAGCTTACTGCCCTACATGGGCTCCAGTTTCCTGATAATGGAGACCCTGGGAGGCAGCAGATGATGACTCGAGTAATTGGGTCCCTGCCACCCATTTAGCAGACCAGCATGATAAGCTCCTGGCTTCAGGCCTGCCCCCAGACAAGCAGCGGGCACTCAGGTAGTCTCCCAGTAGACAGGAGCTCTCTACCTATTTCTCAAATCAATTAATCCATTGTAAAAAGAAATCTTTGACAAGCCCAGATGAGTAGGCCCCATGGTCGGGAAGTGTCTGAGGTTGAGCGTAGGTTACCTCGGGGGTGTAGGGTCGGCTTGGCATGCCCTCCTGCAGCTGGCTCAGGCTGCTCAGGGATGGCAGAGTGATGAGACTTCGGGTGACCAGACTGAACAAGTCAGCACGATCTTCAGATCCAAACAGCAGGTGCACATCTAGGTAGCTAAGACAAGGCAGTTGGTGAACAGCAGGCTGCATAGGAGGGCTTCATTGGATATGGATAAAAGGGAAGGGGAGACTGGTCACTGTGCCACTATGAGGGAAGAGATAAGTGGCACAACTTGTCTAGACAAATCTCACAAGAGATTAGAAGAACATCTGCTGCTCAACTTAACCCACTTGTGCATAACATGGCATGGTATGGCTGACTCAGTGGAAAGGGGGTGTCAAATCAAGTCAAAGACTTTAACCACCAGACTTCTCAAGACCTGTGATCAGTTAGTCAGCGAGGGACAGATCTCCCACAAGAGGCAGTAAAAAGAAGAAAGCCTTGAATGCTTCTTAGGCCTTGGAATTTGCTGAAATGAAGCATATATAAGAGTAACCTTTCAACAAACATACCTGAGACAAAAGTGAACGCTAAAAAGGTCCCTAAGGGTTTCCAGTCATGGACGGGAGCACACATGAAAGCAAAGTTCCTACACACAAAAAAAATATATTTGGCTTCCCCTTCCCTGTCTAAAAATTTTTGAAAGTGAAAAACATGGAAGATGACACTGTTGTGGCACAGCTTGTTAAGCTACTGCCTGTGACACCAGAATTCCATATGAGCACCAGTTCAAGCCCCAGCAGCACCACTTCTGAACCAGCCTCCTGATAATGCTTCTGCAAAGGCAGCTGACAATGGCACAAATGCTTAGGACCATGTCACTCATGTGGTAGACTCATATGGAGTTTTTGGCTCTTGACTCCAGCCTGCCCCAAGCCACAGCCATTAGGGTCATTACGGGGAGCAAATCAGCAGATAGAAGACTTCTCTCTCTGTAACTCTACCTTTCGAATACATTCAATACACACATACACACACAGAAAGAACGTATTAGTTGGCTTCAGCATTGGCTCTGAATGAGGAAGCAGGGTGCCTGTGAAAGTGTGTGTCACCTGAGACCAGCAATGATGACGAAGATCTCTTGGCGCACGGGGCTGAACAGAGTGTGCAGGGACTCCTCTTGTACCAGGACCTGCACAGAGAAGAGAGCTTAAGACAGTCAAGATCAAGTCAGTTTAGTAGCCCAGAAGCACTCAGAGACATTGCTGATGGCCTGCTCCCAGGCCAGGGGGCACAGGCAGCTTTCTCTGGGCCCCGGCTCTTGTCGCTGGAGCTGACACAGTGAGTTCACCTTCCTGTACCTCAGTTTCCTCACCTCCAAGAGGAGTTTACAGCATGGCTTACCCTCACAGGGTGGCTGAGAGTGCTTAATGAGCTGATTTGTAATCCCCAGGTACCCTCGATAATCACTGAAGCTTATTACTCATTATTTTTATTATTAGCAATCGAGACAATCTGACTCCTTTTTCTACTAAACCAATCATCTATGCCCAACTTGATTCTGAGTTACTTGTCTTGGAAAAGTTGAGTGATTTTCCAGTTTACAATTGGCAGAGGGCAGGTTGCCTGGACGTGCTGGACAACCTGCAGTGACAGGGACAAACAGGAAGGTGGGTAGTGCCTTGGTTGGGGCACCACTCCCAGAGTGCCCTTAGGTGCTATTGAGTCTCTTTGGACTGATTATCTGTAGGGGGTACCAATATGATCTAGGGGAGCAGATGTGAGAAACAAGCATAAATTCTTGTGGGGGAAGCTGCAGTGCCTGGCTGCCCCACCCGGGCCCTCTGGCAGTTGCGCCCAGTCTGCTGCCCTCCTGTCTCACTGGTTATGCTTCTCTGTCCAGCAGTAGACCAAGGCCAATCAGATCCTCTCTCCCCTTCTGTCAGAGATCTTTGTATTGGACAGCTTTATATCACTCTAACCAATGCTTGAGAGAAGCCATTTAAGGAAGGAGATTTCTTCTGGCCCACAGTTTTGGAGGGCCAACATCCAGGTCTGGCAGCCCCACTGGTCTGATGAGGGTGTTGGATGGTGGAGTGGCTGCCTTCTGGGGGAAGATTCCAGGGAGAGCTAGGAAGCAGTGAGGGACCGCCTTGGTCCAACCTAACACCTCCTATGACCTTGGGACTTCCCACCACTCCTACTTCCTAAATGTCAGACTTAGATCAAGCACCCAACCTGCTGGCACCACTAACCCTCGACTTTGGGGATTAAACTGGAGAACCAACTTCTGGTCAAGCCACAGCAGGCTTCAATCTCAATGCTGGCCTAATCTTCTAAAGGAGGAAAACAGAACTCTGGCAAGCTTTAGTCCTTTTAGACAAGGTAGCACAGAAGGGGCTACATATATAAAAGAGCAAAGACAAGAAATTGTCAGAAAATTCTGGTGTATGGCAATTTGTTATCTTTTTTTTTTTTTTAGATTTATTCATTTTTACTACAAAGTCAGATATACAGAGGAGGAGGAGAGACAGAGAGGAAGATCTTCTGTCTGATGATTCACTCCCCAACAATGGCCGGTGCTGTGCCGATCCGAAGCCAGGAGCCAGGAGCATCCTTCAGGTCTCCCACGTGGGTGCAGCATCTCAAAGCATTGGGCCATCTTTGACTGCTTTCCCAGGCCACAAGCAGGGAGCTGGATGGGAAGTGGAGCTGCCGGGATTAGAACCGGCGCCCGTATGGGATCCCAGCGGGTCTCAATAAAGCATTCCTAGGGACCCTTTCCTTTCTTCTCATTTTTCAGCTCTGGGCTGACTCAGACCCTGTTTATTGATTCCCTTCTGCTTTTCTTCCTTTACTTATTTCTTCAAAGAGTTCATTGATGATTATAGCTTTATAGCCTAAAAAGGACGGAGCATGACTGTCTTCAGTATTAACAGCTCTCCCTGGGTTATTTCAGGGACATGGTCTCTCAAATTACAACCACACCTAGAATTGTGGCATTTAAAAGTCAGTCCAGAGGCCAGCACTGTGGCATAGTAGGCCAAGCCTCCTTCTTGCTGCTCTCTATTCTGCTCTTACTCCTAGGTAACAAATATTCACTATTATATTAGCTTGAATCTTCCAGATTTTAATTGGGCTTTTAAAATTTTGTATAAACAGGATCACATAGCATAAGCTTTTTTTAGGGTCTGACTTCTTTCACTAGGCATAAATATTTTGAAATGTACCTAAGTTATAGTGCACATAAACAATTCCTTTCTTTTCATTCCTGAGCAATATCTCATCGTGCAGATATAACACAAACTGTTTATAGAGTCATCTGTTGATGGAAATCTGGGTTGTTTCCAATGTGTGGCTCACATAAGGGTTTACATCTTTGGATGGAAACAGACATTACTTTAGTTAAGAGTGGAATATGGTTATAAGTAAATTTAACTTTTTAAGGAATTGGCAGGTCTACTGCAATGGTTCAATTAGCTAATCCTCCGTTGTCAAGCGCTGGGATCCCATTTGGGTGCTGATTTGTGTCCCAGTGCTCCACTTCCCATCCAGCTTCCTGCTTATGGCCTGGGAAATCAGCGGAGGACGGCCCAAAGCTTTGGGACCCTGTAGCCATGTGAAAGACCTGGAAGAAGCTCTTGGCTTTGAATTGCCTCAGCTCTGGCTGCTGCTGCCACTTGGGGAGCAAATCAGCAGATGGAAGACCTTTTTCTCTGCCTTCTCTCTGTAACTCCTGCCTTTTCAATAAAAATAAATCTTAACAAAAAAATCAGCAAGTTGTTTTCCAAAGTGGCTATGCCATTCTACCAACATTCCCATCACATCAATGCATAAGAGTTCTGGCTGTTCCACAAGTTCAACTTCACCAATGTTTGGCATTTCCTTTATTTTTATTCTCTCTCTTCTTTTTTTTGTCCAGTCTGGTAGAAGTTATGTTGATTTTTTAAAGAAGATTTATTTATTCTTTATTGGAAAGGCAGATTTACAGAGAGAAGGAGAGACAGATCTTCAGTCCACTGGTTCACTCTCCAAGTGACCGCAATGACCAGAGTTGTACTGATCTGAAGCCAGGAGCCAGGAGCTTCTTTCAGGTCTCCCACACAGCTACAAGGTCCCAAAGTTTTGGGCCATCCTCTGCTGCTTTCCCAGGCCACAAGTAGGGAGCCTGAAGGGAAGTGGAGCAGGTGGAGTAGGAACTGGCACTATATGGGATCCCAGTGCATGCAAGGCAAGGATTTAGCCACTAGGCTGTGGTGCTGGGCCTTTTGGGCGGGGCGTTAATTTGCTTCTTCCTATCATAGTGATGGGCTAGCTTTCCATGTATGTAATTATTAATCTTATGAAACTGTAGCACAGGTGTATCCTTATCCTTTCCATTCTGTTTCTGGCATCCTTGGCTCTTTTCATGTGAACACTGAAGATCCAGACACTGGCGTGGATTGTGAGCGGATGGTAAATGTGTGCACGTTTCCTCTCTGTGATGCCCCCAACATTCCTGCTCTTGTGAAATTGTCAATGGAACTGCTTGCCTCTTGCACTGCCTTGTGAATATAAACAAATATTAGGGAGGGACCAGGTAGAGCAGAAATGTTTATAAACCTCTGCATTTTATTATAGTCTGCTTCCAAACTATAATGAGCCCTGAGAAAGCATCACTGGTCTCAATGAGAAAGCTAAATGCTGTTCTCTCTCTCTTTTTTTAAATTCTTTTAACTGGTTTTCAAGGGTGACTATATTTGTAGGGTACTCTTGAGTATTCCTCCTCCATACAGAGGAGACGTGAAAACAGTCTGAGGAATTTATAATGTTGGTAAAGCTGCCAAGAACTTTTTTGTTGTTGTTGTCCAGGTCACCAAGCTTATATGGGTACAACTTGGGAAGATCACCCCTTGATCTCTGCCTGCTTAGCCTACCTCAATCTGGCCTGTTCACTGGTCATGCAGACAAGAGCAGTGAGCTGCACCCCTGTGTCTCCTCTCTATCCTTGGATGAGCTGTACTGAGACTTTCTTGATAAACAATTCTAAGAAGCCAAATGCAAACCATAGCCTACCTGCCAGTCATGTGTGGTGAATGTGACCTGAGGCATACCTTCCAGTGTATGTGTTGTATGTGACTCACAGCCTACCTGCTGTGATCTGAAGGCATAACTGCCAGCCAGCCATGTTGCACATGATCTGTGACGTTACAGGAGGGTCCAGAAAGATAGACATGCCTTTTAGCCAATTACAGTGTCATTGTTGAGTGGGAGGATTATCAGGAAACACCCTTTTGCCTTCCTCTTTCCTAGTCTATAACTTTGTGCTTGCTTTACAATAGACATGCTCGATCAGACTGTCTCGGTGGTTCTTGTGGGCACAGAACACTATTTTTGGCTGGCAGGAAACCCCCAAGACATAACAACCAGAGAGATGCCACAATACTTACACTGAGGACATGCACAATGTCCACCAGGTGGCTGTGAATGAAGGACTCTGTGGTTTCATCATAGGGTAAATTTTGGCAGAGAGAAGACAAAGATCTTAGGAATGCCAGCTTTTCATGTTCATCCTGAATTTGCAGAAAAATGATTAACACATACATTATAATCTGACATTAAGACTTTTGAAAAGTATCTTGCAATATATTAAACATTTAGCATCGGAGGCAATAAGGTATTGATCTTTTATTGTTTGGAATGAATAGACTGGAGAGATTTCAGGGAATCAACCGGAGCTGAGCTGATCTTGAAGCCAGGAGCCCGGAGCTTCTTCCAGGTCTCCCATGAGCGTGCAGGGTCCCAAGGCTTTTGACTGCTTTTCCAGACCACAAGTAGGGAACTGGATGGAAAGCGGGGCTGCCAGGATTAGAACCGGCGCCCATATGGGATCACCACGCGTTCAAGGCGAGGACTTTAGCCGCTAGGCCACCGCGTGCTTACTATGTAAGTATTTAATTTAATACATTTACTATATTTTACTGGAGATTGTACAAATAGGTTTGAAATTCTTGGGGGATAATTTAACACAATTTAACAGTTTACAACATAATAATTTAAATACTAGATAAATACTGTAACACAAGAGATAGTTAAATACAAGAGACAGTTAAAACACTGGGAGGTATGGATAAGCTGGGTGACTTGTAATGTTCACTGTACATACCTTTAAGTCACCATTCAATCCCTCCTTAATGGAGTCGATCAACGTGTCAATGACGATCTCACGGAGAGGTCCTGGACAGGCCATGGAACTGAAGCTGTCTGAGAGGGGCTCTGGAGGGAGTCCAGGGAAGTCGGAGATGTCTGAATCTAATATCAGAAGACAGACACTGAATGATGCTGCCATGCTCCATTGTTGAGGTCTATGCAGTGAGTGGGTGTGGATGACACAAAGGTGTAAAGAGAACATCTTCCCTTTGGCAAGCCTGTGAGGAGTTTCCAGCTGTAAGGCAAGGCCGGCAGACCTCCCTCCCACCACCTTAACACAGTTTCATCCCCTTTGCATGGACACTCAACCACCCCATTTAAGAATTCTGTAATCTACTGAGGCATTATTGTATGCCCTTGTAAGATGGTTTTTGCAACTGATGCGAGCTTAGAAGTTAATGTTACTGACAATGCCTTGGTGAGTGGGCCTTTAAGAATTCATAAGAATTAATTCATACAGGAGTACAATTGGTCCGTAGTTGTAAGGGGATTTAATATTGACACTTTTGTCTTGGATCTTTTTTTTTCCCTTTTGATGTCTTTCCCCCTTTGAGTGATAGATAAGTTATAGAAATAGAAATGTAGTAGGAATGTATTACTGATTAAGATGTAATTGCATGTACCCTGTCCTTGGAGTCCTGCCCGTCACCCAATGGCTAATACTAAAGAATGAGTAATGGTTTGCTTTGAAGAAAAATGATTACAGTATCTTACAGAATTATCTTTAAGAACACTTACATAATCATGAAGTAAAAAAAATAATCAAATGGCTGTGTGACTACTACTAAAGAATGGATAAGGGTTTGCTTTGAAAAAAAAAATGATTCTAGTGTCTTAAAAGCACCTGGTTAATCATGAAGTAAAAAATAAAAATTATCAAACATCTGTGGATGCCCACTTAGTCATGAAGTTAAATACAGAACAATCACGTTTGTGCAGAGGCTTGTGATGTGTCTGAGTAAATAAAAAGGACAGCTTCTTGAGCCGTTCAGGCTAGGGCATGAAGTCATTGTATCTGTGTCTCTTCTCCTCGCCAACTCCACACATCCTTCTCAAGGTCTGAACTCGGCTGCAGCTGGCCTCCAGCATTATGTGAAGGGACACAAGTTTGGAGGGGAGTTGAACTATTATTTGAAAGATGGAATGGGGGCTGGCATGATGGCTCAATTGGCTGATACTCCACCTGCAAGTGCAGACATCCCATATGGATGCTGTTTCATGTCTCAGCTGCTTCACTTCCCATCCAGTTACCAGTTTATGGCCTGGGAAAGCAGCAGAGGAAAGCCCAAGTCCTTGTAACCTGCATCCGTGTGGGAGACCCAGAAGCAGCTCCTGGTTTCTGGCTTTGGATTGCCTTAGCTTCAGGCTTGTGGCCACTTGTGGAGTGAAGCAACAAATGGAAGATCTTTCTGTCTCTCATATCTCTATAAATCTACCTTTCCAATAAAAGTAAATAAATCTTTTTTTAAAAAAGATGGAATGACAGAGACAAGGAGAAAGAAAAAGAGAAACAAAGAAGATGACAGAGACAAGGAGAAGAGAAAAAGAGAAACAAAGAAGGAGAGGGAGAAAGAGAAATATTTTTGTTGTTTACTCCTCAAATGGTTTTACCAGCTAGGTCTGGGCCAGGCTAAAGCTAGCAGCCACGACTGGGGCTCCCACGTGGGTGGCAGGGTCATCCTCCTTTGCCTTCCCAAGTACATTAGCAGGAAGTCAGATCTGAAGTGGAGCAGTCAGGACTTGAGAAACCAGAACCATCACCAGCAGCAGCCTAACCTGCTGGCCCCGTCATGTGAGGATTTCAATTCTCTATTCTTCTATATTTCCTGAAAGCCTCTTCTGCAAACCCCTCCCACTCTATGCCAAATCCTGATCAACTACTAACTGTAACAACTGGACCTGCATTCTTGGTTACCTCTGACCTTTGCACCGGCTGTCCCCTTTGTTGCTGATCCTACTGCTGCTTTGCCTTTCCGCATGGTTGCAGCTTTTATCTGCAGGACACTTTCCAAAGGCTCCTCTTGACCCTTTTTGGCTAAATATACCCCTAGCCATGAATAAATACACTCCTAAGCTGCTCTGCACTCTGCACTCAGGCCCATCACACTGAGTTCCACTTGCTTGTTAATCTGTATACGCGGATGTCTTTTGTTCACTGTGACAAGATCAGGCTTTGGTGTTTGCTGAATGAATGTATGCGTGAACGAATGTGATTCCTCAGACACGCGGGAATCTTTCCCATTGCATGTGCATGCTGTCCGTCCCATCGGCCTGGGATGCTCTTCCCTGTACCTGCCACACGGGCTGCTCTTTCATTCTTTCTCTGCTAGGAGATGACAGGGCTACCTCACATAGGTGTTACCTGACAGCCGCAGCTGAAAGCAGCTTCCATCTCCCTTATGTTTTCATCTCAGCCTCTCATTTAGTTCTTCCACCGTGCTGACCACCACTTCTAATCACTTTAAGTACTCTATGTGTATGGTTTGGAACCATGTGGGTCACACTGTCTTATGCCCAACATGAGATACTCATGAGCCATTTGTAAGGCAACTGGAAGGCCTTCTGAATAGTGTTCCGCTCTGTGTCACCATACACCTGCCTGTCCCTTCTCAGAACGTCTCAAGCATTCAGGCTTTGTGGCAGGTTGTGATATGATCTATCCCAGGATCAGGCTTAGTTTCCTTAGTATATGTAATAACGTATCTTTTCTTGTTTTGCCAATAATATTCCAGGATCTCAGTCAGGGATCAAATTCATTGTCAGTCTAGTTCAAGGGCTGGTCAGGCAACACTCAGTCATTGCCTCATGCTTGATGGCAGCAGAGTTCCTTCCCCCTGCCCCCACCTTGCCTTTGCCCCATTCACCTGTATTTTCAACGCTACTTGGGCGGTTTTTAATATCCTCTATACTGCTCAGCTGCAAATCCACACTTCCTGAATCGTCAGAAACACAAGGGATCACTACATCTTCCCGACCACAGACCCTGGGAAGGAAGAAGGGAGAAAGAGTTCTTCAAGGTTGTTTCAATCGTACTCAACTGCAAGCCTAAATGTCAGCTTTTCAGAGAGGAACTTATTTGTTATCTGTTTTATTTCGAAGACAGACAGAAAGTGAGATTTTCCACCTGCTAGTTCACTTCTCTAACGCCAGCAACATCCAGGCTGAAGCCAAGAATCAGGGCTACATCTTCAGCCCCTATATGGTGGCAGGAACCCAGCACTGGCCATTTCCACTGCCTCCCACACTGCTTCCCAGGATGCACATTACCAGAAAGCTGGAATGGGGAGTGAAGCTGGGAGCTGAACCCAGGCACTATGATATGCAATGTAGGTGGAGTGAAACCCCTGGCCCAAATGACATTTACTGATGATCAACCTAAATTGAGCAGCTTCCACGCACTCCACCCCACAGTTGCCTTCTTATTTTCTTTTGTGGTATTTACTCATCTCCTACAATGGCTGTGTCTAATTGCGTCTCTCTCCTCTCATCATAAGCCCCACTAGAGAAGAAACTTCGTCTATGTGGTCACAGTTTTATCTCTAACTCTCAGCATGTTGCCAGTCTTGTGGGGGAATGAATGGCTAAGTAAGAAACTCTATGTGGCTGCTAACATCCCACCGGAGGAGTGGACATTTGGCACATGGGTTAAGACACCATGAGGGATGCCCAGAGCTCTGGCTCAGCTTCGGACTCCAGCTTCCTGCTGATATGCACTTTGGGAGGTAGCAGGTGAGGCTCAAGCACATGGTCCCTGTCACTCCCGTGGGAGACCTAGAGTGACTTTCAGGTACCTGGCTGTTGCAGGCATTTAAGGAGTAAAGTGAAGGACAGATAATATTTGTCAATGTGTCTCTTTTAACAAAAAATAAAGAAATTAAGTATCTCATTAGAAAAACACACGTTGAACAGCCCAGCCCAGTAGCCTAGTGGCTAAAGTCCTAGCCTTGCACTGCCATGATTCCATATGAACACTGGTTTGTATTCTCAGATGCTCTACTTCCCATCCAGCTTCCTGCTTGTGACCTGGGAAAGCAGTAGAGGATGGCCCAAAGCCTTGGGACCTGCACCTGCTTGGGAGACTGGAAGAGGCTCCTGGCTTTGGATCAGCTCAGCTCTGGCCATTGTGGCCACGTGGGGAGTGAAGCATTGGATGGAAGATCTTCCTCTCTGCCTCTGTCCTCCTCTCTGTATATCTGACTTTCCAATAAGAATTTTAAAAAATCTTTAAAATACCAGGAGACTGAATCACTGAGAGGATCTGTGCTTATTCAATGTTTAGTGAAGATCAGAGAACAAAAAATTAAATTGCAGTTGGTGTCATAAATTGGTGCAGCTGTTGTGAAAATACTTACACTAGTGAGTTGTGCTGAAGGTGTACATGCAGTGATTCACTAGTCAATACAGTCCATTTCTAACTGTTACACCTGTGCACTAGGAACATGTGCAACAAATCTTTACAGATTTAGTTCTATCAGCAAAAAAAAAAAAAAGTAGATTCCCAACAGCCCATCAACAGAATAGATAAGCTACTGCATATTTACGCAATAAGGAACTATACAGGAGGTGTGAAATTAAAGACTTCTATCTTTATACAACAAAACATAAATCTCACAATATCAAGGAGGGGAAAAACATGGAAAAACATGTTATATATTCCATAAAGTGAATAAACATGCAAGACTACACACACTGCTAAGCATTAAACAGGTATAAAACAAGAATAAAACAGGAATAAAAACAAGAAAACCATCTCACTGGCAGGATGAGGATCTCGGTAACAGGTAACACTTAGAGAGCTTCACAGTTGTGCTGAGGTCAGCACAGACACACTGCAGCATCATCACCCTTTTTTCTTTCTTTTTTTTTTTTTTTTTGGAAAGGCAGATATACAGAGAGGAAGAGCTTCCATCCAATGATTCACTCCCCAAGTGACCACAACAGCCAGTGCTGAGCTGATCCAAAGCCAGGAGCCTGGAGCTTCCTCCGGGTCTCCCACGTGGGTACAGGGTCCCAAGGCTTTGGGCTGTCTTTGACTACTTTCCCAGGATACAAGCAAGGAGCTGGATGGAAAGTGGAGCTGCTTGGATTAGAACCGGCGCCCATATGGGATCCTGGTGTGTTCAAGGCGAGGACTTTAGCTGCTAGGCTATCACTCTGGGCCCAACAGCATTATTCATTTCCTAATAAATGCTTGGAACAAACACTTTTTATTTTCATTTAGTCAGTATTAAGTAAAGCAATTTTGGGAAAACACTCAAACAATGATGTTTGAAATTTTTTTTCTCGTGTGTATGTTGCATTAACCAACCAACCAAAAAAACTTAAACAGAAACAAATAAACTTTCTAGGACTGAGAACCAATGAACTGTGTAACTGACTTTTTTTAAGAAGCTGCTGATCTGTTTCCAAAATGGTTATACCATTTTCCATTTCCACTAGCGTATTGTGGAGGGTTCTGCGGCTCACAATCTTTGCCAACCTTTGCTATTAGTGGCAGTTTATTTGTATTTTCTTTGAAAGGCAGAAGGAGAGAGAAGGAAAGATCTTTCAACTCCTCTTTCACATTCCCAAAGGCCTCCAGCACTTGGGGTTGGGGCCAAAGGTTAGTAGTGTAGAATTCAACCCGAGTCTCCCACGTGGCTGGCAGGGACCCAGGTCCTTCACCAGCCAGCATCAGCTGCCTCCCGGGATGCACACTTAGCAAGAAGCCGAATGGGAAGCCCAATATCTGAGACAGGACGCAGGCACTGCAACAGGCAATCTAACCCGCGGTATCGCAGTGCCTGCTCCTGACAGGGTTAAGTTTCACATGACAGAAAACATTGCTTTGAAACCACCCAGACAAGTACTGAAACTGGGGAGTGACTGCTTCTCTGAACCGGATCACACTTCTTGAATACTCCAATATGTTCTCGAATTTTTTGTGCCATTCACAATGTAAAGGCGACTTGACACACTTTACATTCCTATGGACTTTGGCTCCATGATTATGTTGAGATAATCAACAAGGCCCTGGTTCATAGTATTCACTGATTTTGTGGTATAAACACTTCCAGGATGTTTCCAAATTAAGCTGTCACAGCTGTTTCGGGAAGAGGGGGGCCCCGCAATGGAGTCAGGTAATATAAGTCATACAACAACCACAGCAGCGCAGGAATCAGGAAATCAGGTGTTGGGCCTTGAAACCTGCCCTCCTGCACTATAAGCCCACGTACTTTCGTCTTGTGAATGGCTGTGTTGAACCAACTGGCAGAGTTTTCGGAAAATTCAGCAGTCGAGTCTCCCGGATAGTTCTTTACATAGTCTAGCTCACCACTGCCCGATCGAACTTTCTGTGGTAAATTTCACGTAGGGCAATATGACGTCCACGAGTTACCGAGCACTTTAACATGTAGCTAGTGCGACTAAGGAACTGAACCTGGGGCCTATAAAACTGGATTAAAACTCGCACGCTCCTAAGGGTTACCGTGAGGAAAAGCGTCACCCAAGGTTCCTTCACGAATAACCGAAACGACAGCCTCTGGTTAGCAAGCTCCCCCTCCCCACCGCTCCCTTCCGGGTCGCTTCAACTTAGCCGGGCTGCAAGGCAACAAATGAGTGACAGCGCGAAGAGCCAATCAACGTCACGGACCAATCAGACGCGGCCCCGTCTCCGGCCCACCTGCAGGCCTCGTCCTATCGAATCCCGGCAGCGCCCGGAACTGGACCGTTGCGAACGGGCTATTCCAAGTGGGCCCAGGCGCAGGGGTGGGGGAGCGGGCTAGGCTGGACGCCGCTCCCGCGAGGCTGACGGCGCGCGAGGGTCAGCGTCCTGGTTTTGGCGGCCCAGAGCGGCCAGGTCCCGTGTGACTTCGGAGACTGACCTGTGTTTGGAGCCTATCCCGGCACGCAGGGCTTGTCGCGAGTCCCTGGCGTCCCCTCCGGCTCGCTCGAAGAGCCACTTGCCCGAGCGGAAGTCAGCCTGAGACTGGGGCTCCGGCGGGACCTGCTGGGAGGAATGGCGCCGCCGGGTGAGGCGTTGCGCATGGCTCAGCGCCTGGGCCCCGCGGCCGGCCCGCTGCGGGGAGAGGGCTGTAGCCCGCGGACCGGTGGTACCCGTCACTCGGGAGCCGGCCAGGCGGGGCCCTCTTCCCCTGCGGGGCAGGGACATGGGCCGCGGGCTTTTGGCGAGGTTGAGGGTCGGCAAGAGGGCTCCGAGTTGGGAGGGAGTCGTCCGCGTCTGTTGGGGGGCTGGGGGGATTCTGGGGGTGCTGGGATGCGTAACGCTGGGCTACGGGTGCCTCTGAGGCCCATTCCCGGCCTTCACTCATTCATTCGGGCTCTCGCGCCGGGCCGTCTTAAGATCTGGTGCCCATGTCGTCTGTTAAGTTCTTGTGAGCTTTTGGCCAGATCTCCGTCCTTCGACCACTTCATTTATTCTTCGAGGGAAAGGGGGCGAGGAAACCACTGCCTCCCTCTGGGAAGTGAGGCTGGGTGCAGACTTGCAGACATGGTCCGCCTCCTGGAGTGGCTGTTACCGGCGTGGTTTACAGATCAGCGCACGGCATCCTTGGGGACACTCAGGGAAATTTAATGGCCTTGGTGCTTGAGCAGTGGACACAATGTCTTTTCGCCTGCTGTCTGTGAGAAAGAAGTGGGTGCTCTTGTTTCTGAGTGACAGATGAGAAGGGACCTTAACTCTCCCAAGGTAGCACAATGAATAGTGATTTGAGGAATCCGTTAAGAAGAAAAAACAAACACCACAGGCTTTGGGTTCTGACAGCCTGCAGTTTGATGTCTCACTCCGGTGACCACTCTCAGCCTCAGTTTCTCTGCAGAAGACGGGAAGCACCCAGGTCACTGGCATGTGCTGAGGGATTCGGTGGCCGTGTGCACGCCCGTTGCTTGGTGTGGGATGAAGTCCTGGGATTTGAATCCAAAATGTCAACTGCTGTCGTTCCTCCAAGGTGGGGGGACTCCGATTCTGACATAGAAGTGTTGAGCTGGAGAAATGCTAGTTATTATTGGCCAGAGCGTGATGTCAGTCAGGCACGCAGGCGCCGGGGATCCGGCTTTAGCTTCTCAGTCTTTCTTCCATTTCCCTGTGGAATAGACCGCGTCTCACCGCATCCCCTGCGGGTCAGACGCGTGTCGTCTGTCAGGGTCGACAGCAGTCTCTCCTCTTTCTGCCCTTGCTCAGGTACGTTCTGTTCTCCACACACTGACCCGGGTTAGGATGTTAGTCAGGTCACACTGTGCTCAGAACTTCTCTGTGACTCTCATCTTGCTTGGCTGAAGCCAGTGTCCCTGCGGGGTCTTCCACGGACCTCCATGGCACGCGCCCTGCGTGTCACCTCATCTCCTGATTGTCACCCTTTGCTTCTCCACAGTCCTGCAGAGCTCAGAAAACCCCATCTATCTAGACTGTTTGGACTTGCTTTTTGTGGGGTAGCTTCCACCCACAAAGCGGTGATTTGCTGCTGCCTCAGGACTGAATGTGGCATATTTAATTGCCTGTAGGCCTTCACGGTCCATCACATGTAAGATACAGCCTGTCCCATGTAGCCCTTCTGTGCACTTGATACCTTTTGACATGCGCAGTAGTAGTTTTTAATAACTTCATGTAGTGCATAAACTCCAGAGGTAGCTGGCTGTTGGGTTCTGTTGGCTGCTGTATGTCTAGCAACTTAAAAGGGTGCTTGACACGTAGTAGCACTGAATATATATTTGGTGAACACTTGACATTACAGATCTGCTTTTTTTTTAAAAAGAGCTTTGATAATTTTAGGTTAACATGACAGATTTAAGAAAACTAACAGAAGAAAAACATTCTTTGCATAATCGCTAATACAGACATCTCTCGCATAAATAGCAGGATATGAACTTGGTCCTGTTAAACAACCGTCTGTGTCCTAGGCTAGGTTTGTGTAAGATGCCCTGCGCCTCAGTTGTCGAATTTGTTTTATTTGTCTATTACACAGACAAGCTAATTTAACCCCATGGACAAAGGATTTAGGAGTGTTACTGTCAGCCTCGTGGCTCCTTGTCATCGCTGCCACTTGGGTGGCAGACAGTTCACATAACCCTAAAGCATCTCGTTCCAGAATTTTCTTGGCTCTTGTTCCTTTAGATGGAAAGTAGAGAGATTCCGCTTCTGCTGTTTTATTGTTTCCCCAGGGGGCATCTTGTATAGAGATCCAGTTCACTTTCCATCTAACTCAGCAGATAGTTCAGTAGCTCCTGGGTGGTGTCCAGCAGTTTGCAAGGTCTGAAAATGTTGGGGTACATAAAGGGACCCAGCCTTTGTCTTCATGGAACTTGAGTTGAGCAGAGACATCAGACCTGCACAGGAAAAGTGCCAGTGGTCACAGGTGGATGCCACAGCAACAGTATCTATTGCAAAAAGGGCTCTGGCCTTAACTTGGTGGTGGTTTCATGCCTGTCACTGTTCTAAAATCTTTCTGATTTCACTCTTGTCTTCCTGCCAGCACCCCTGTGGTCCTATTGCTACCCTACTTTATACTTTGAAGAGGCTGGGCCACCAGCTTGGCTGGTTAACTTGCTGGTTAGCCCAATCAGACGCTTGATCTTCGCTGCTGTCCCAGGGACCTAACCCAAGGGAGGACTGTTCAAGAGGGCTGGGGCAAGCTGAAATCTGAAAGCACAGCTTGAAGTGTAGGGGATGGCATGCACAGCTGCTGAGCAGAAAGGAACCAGGAGAACGTGGATCTTGGTAAACGCCTAGAGGAGGCAGGAGAGTAGATGGAAGAGTGGGGGAGAGGTCGAAACTGGCAGGGCGTGATGAGGAGTTAGCATCTGGTCTTCCTGGAGAGCTGAGGGCCCGTGATGTCCTTGAAATAGCTGCAGGAAGGTCTTCCCCCCACCCAGCTCCTCTTCTGGTTAAGCCTCCCCAGTTCCCTCACCCTTCCCTCGGGGTGCGCAGGCACTGTCTGGGAGAGGGGCATGCCTCATTCCTGGAGCTCTTATAGAGAACAGCATAGTGAACGTTTTTTTTTGTGTGTGTGTGCCCCAGGTTTAAGCACTGTCATGCTGTTGGCCTTGACCATCCTAGTTGGTGGCCAGGCTCTGACGCCCACACACTACCTCAGCCAGCATGATGTGGAGAGACTGAAAGCATCACTGGACCGCCCTTTCACAGATCTGCAGTCTGCCTTCTACTCCATCGTGGGACTAAGCAGCCTTGGTGCCCAGGTGCCAGATGCCAAGGTAAGTCCACGTGAGTCTCGGGGCCTGAGTGAACCTTCATCCCCGCCGCACATCCCTTTTGAATATTTTGAAATGAACTCTGGCTCAATAGAGGATGACCAAAGGTGTGTTCCTGACAAGCTGTGTTTATTTCCATCTGATGGATTTTTCCAGAATGCCTCCTATGGGTATAGGAACGGGCCAGATGTCTCTTAGCACGATATAAAGCAGTACAGTCCTCTGGAAGCTCTGTGGATCTGTTCGTATCATATATGTTTGTTAAGTTTCCTGGATGCATGGCTGCTAATAAAGGAATTCAGAGTGGAGAGCATACACAGCTCCTAGAACAGTGACAGAGGGCTGGCATTGTGGCAGGACAGACTAAAACCACTGCCTGCAGTGTTGACATCCTGTGTGGGCACCTGTTAGAGGCCAGGCTATTCTAGTTCTGATCAAACTCCTTGCTGATGTGCCTGGGAAGGCAATGGAAACCTGAATCCTTGGGCCCTGCCACCCGCATGGAAGACCTGAATGGAGTTGCAGGCTCCTGGCTTCAGCCTGACCCAGTTCTGGCCATTGCAAACATTTGGGGAGTGAACCAGAGGATGGAAGATCTCTGTCTCTGTAACGCTGCTTTTGAACTAAATAAAGATCTTATTAAAACCCACCCATTTATTAAGTGATGGTCCTGTAGGTCAGAAACCTGGGTGATCTTTCTTTGACTGTCTGTCTAGTATGTCATCTCAGAAGGAAGGTATTGCTAGGCCGGGTGCTTGTTGGGGCAAGGAGGAGCATTTGCTTCCAGGTGCATACGTGTTGACAGTAGAGCTCAGTGGATCCAAGGCCAGGAGCCTGGAGCTCCTTCCGGATCTCCCACATGGGTGCAGAGTCCCAAGGCTTTGGGTTGTCCTTAACTGCTTTCCCAGGCCACAAGCAGGGAGCTGCATGGAAGGTGGGGCTGTTAGGGTTATAACTGGTACCCATATGGGATCCCAGGCGTGCAATGTGAAGACTTTAGCCACTGTGCTACCACACCAGGCTCTTTAAAATAAGTCTTGAATTAGTTAAAATGGTCTAAACGCTAACTGTGTAGGGAGGAGAGTTGAAGCAGTGAGAGGACAGGATTCTAGTTGGAGAGCAGCCTGTGGGGAGCCTGGATCCTGGAATAGCACCTTGCATTTGTTTGGAGCAGCTGGCAGTTGTATGGGAGGGGAAGTGTGACAAGTAGGTCTGGGATGAGTGCTCTTGGCAGGGTATTGCTGAGTTGTAGTCACAGTGTCTCAAGAGATTACATAGCCCATTCTCAGAGGAAGCAGAGGCATTGGCGAGGGAGATGGAAAGAAAATCTCTTACGTAGGACTTGAAGGTGGGTTAGGAGGAGGGAGTTAGAGAGAAGTGTCCATGTTGGGGTGTCCACGCAGGGCTGAGTCTGCTGCAATTGGACATGCTCTCCTCGAGCCTCCCGGGCTTGCTCTGCGTGGCTGGTGGGACGAGGCTTTCAGCATCTTGAGCTTGGACGCTGAACACTGCTACTGTTCCCCTGGGCTTACCTTTGCTAAGCAGTGCAGCAGGGGTGTTGCTGGTTCCCCTCCCGAGCAGATCACTATGGGTGATCTCCGGGGAGATGGGTGTAGGTAGGCTAGTGACCTGGCTTTGCATTCTAGCATGACGGCAGAGCGAGCCTGGTCTGCTTGCTTCTTCACCTCCCTAAGGGCTGGAATAAACTTAAGACATCAAGTTTGAGTGGGGATTGAATGAATCGTGCACTTGGGGCACTCAGGGCAATGTTTCACCATTTTGAGTGCTCACGAATGACAGGCACACTGACCCTAGGTGTCCTGGAAACCTTAATGGACAGCTTAAAACTTTACTGAAGTAAAAACCGCCTCAGCTTTCCCCAGTCACTGTGTGTCACCGCTCAGCCTTGGCTTTTTCTCTGTTTAGAAGGCCTGCACCTTCATCAAATCTAAACTTGATCCCAGCAACGTGGAGTCCCTCTTCTATGCTGCCCAGGCCAGCCAGGCCCTCTCAGGGTGTGAGGTGAGTTCAGAGTCCTGCGCCGAAGTAAGCTGTGAAGGACGTTTTTAAGGGGGGGCGGTGCTATCAGGGGTTTTGGCTTGTTTGTTTTAAGGATGATAATGTTTTGGTGGTTTGTAACTTTCCCCTATAGTTGTTGCTGTTATTCTGGGAGGACTTGGCTTTGCCGTTCCATTTCCCTTTAACATCAAAAAACTGTACGCAGTAGCCCCCACACTGGATTTCTGGAAGCCACTTTGTTGAACACAGGAGTACCATATGCAGTAACTTGTCATGTGCTCTTAAGGAGTGCCGACCTGGGGTTTTAAAACCATTGCTTTTTGGTGTTTAAGGATTAGAGGGGCACCTGTGTGAGGCTGGCGTGACTGGCTGCTGCTCCGGGCGCTGTGTCAGGCATGCTGGTCACACGTCACCAGGACCTGTGTTGACACCCAGTGTCTGCCGATCCTTCCTCAGATCTCCGTTTCCAACGAGACCAAGGAACTGCTCCTGGCGACCGTCAGCGAAGACTCCTCCGTTGCCCAAATCTACCACGCCGTCGCAGCCCTCAGTGGCCTTGGCCTTCCCTTGGCATCCCAGGAAGCACTCACTGCCCTTACCACTCGGCTTGGCAAGGAGGAGACTGTCCTGGCGTGAGTTGTCAGCTTGAGGCTTCTTGGTGGTGGGAGGTGTCCATCATTGGTGCTGCCATCATTTCTTTTCTTGTCTTTTTTTTTTTTTTTTAAGATTCATTTATTTTCATTGGAATGGCAGATTTACAGAGATACAGGGAGGAGAGACAAAGATCATCTGACTGCTGGTTCACTCCCCAAGTGGCCACTATGGATGGAGCTGAACTGATCCAGAGCCAGGAGCAGGAGGTTCTTCTGGTCTCCCACATGGGCACATGGTCCCAAAGTTTTGGGCCATCCTCAACTGATTTCCCAGGCCACCAGCAGAGAGCCAGATGGGACGTGGAGCAGCCAGGATACAAACCTGCACACATATAGGTTCCTGGCTCATGCAAAGCTACTGCACCAGATCCCAGCTACCTCCATTTCTTGGGTGCCTACTGTGTAACAGGTGGTCTGCCAGGCACTGCAGACCTAAAGTTGAGCTAAAGCAATTAAGATCACTGTTGTTGGGGAGTGCACATACGTACAGTCCTTTGCAAGTTGCTTTGGCAGCGTGCACTGGATGGGCATTGAGCTTGGTGGCCGGGATAGTCCCTGTGACACCCACATCCTGGATCAAAGGGCCTGCCTCATTTTCCGCCTCTGCTTCTGATGGTAGCTTCCTGGGAGGCATCCGGGAAGGCTGCAGCACTCAGTCCCCTTGCTGCCCGAGTAGGGGACACAGATGGAGTTCTGGGTTCCCAGCTGCAGCCTAGCCCAGCAGCAGCTATTGCTGGCGTCTGGGAGTGAATCAAGAGATGGGAACTCTGTCTTTTCTCTGTCTCTTGTTTTTATCTCTCTGCTTTTCAAATAAAATAAATAAGCAAGTCATTTATTAGCCACAGAGACACAGTTGCCATTGGACATTAGAGGGCTAACCCATGGGGGAGAAGTGCAGTTTAGGGTCTAAAGTCAGTATTTTGATAGTTTATCAGTTACGTAGGATTATTGTGAAGATTAAACTGGTAGAAATCCTGAATTCTTTTGCTAATTATACCTCCTTAAAGAAAAATCTGAACTCTTCTGAATAGCCTGATTTTAAGCAGTCTTATTCTAGGAAGTGTATGTTCATAAACTTGAATGAAAAGAGGAACTTGCAGATTTGGATAAGCTGCAGAGATGTCGCATGGGCTCTCAGAAGCCAGTCTCTGAGTCACGTCCCGCAGGACAGGGGCTACTTCTGTTGTGTTGAGACAGAGTCACTGCTGCTCGTGGGTACATTTCATCTTGAAATCATGCAAGAGGAAAACAGTGTCCTAATTGAGAAGTTTCTCCTGGGCTACCAGCCTGGCCGAGCACCACATTACCTGTGGATAGTTGTGGGCTCTGTCTCTTGTTTGGAAAGTCAGGTTTCATGTTTTCTAGTACATCATAACAACAGACATGCCCTAGGCATCACTGAATGTGTCGGAGCCTTCACTGTCCGTGAACCGTGTTGTCATAATGGAATTAATTTTCCATGGAGGGAATCTAAATTGTCATGATATTGACGTGCGCAGGCAGATCCTTACTCTGTTCCTTGACACAGCCCCTGGATAAGTGGTGGTTTCATGGAAGGGCCATCTCCTGCGACTTAGGCAAGTATTCCAAGGTTGAGCGGCCATCTGTGTCACCACCAGGGGGCCTCAGTGGTCTCCATTTCACACCTAAAAGGCACCATTTGTATTTTCTAAATTATCTGCACTAAGAAAATGAATCATAATTTTAAAATTTATGTATATTCACCTATCACATTCCACTTTCAGAAATGTATTTTGTAGAGCGAGACTCATGAATGGATACATGGATACACCATAAAAAAAAAAAAAAGAACCAAGTTCTGATTATAAACAGCTCCACAGTGATAACTTCAAAACCATGATGCTAAATGAAAGCAACCCAATAAAGAACTGTCACATGTGGTATTATTTGGCTTACGTGAAATCTGCAAAGCAGGCAGATCTGTGGACACGGAACACAGCTTGCCAGTGGCAGGTGCGGCAGGGAGGCGGGATGGAGTCAGGGAGTGGCCTCGGTGTTAGATGTGAGGCCCTTGGAACAGAGTGGGCGAGCTGGACCTGTGCCTGCTCCCTGTGCCTACAGTTCTTCCTGCTGCTTCTGTTGCCTTCTCAAGCTAAAATAATCTTTTCTAATCTCCGTCACCTCTTTCTCAGCTGGATTGTAAGTAAATTCCTTAAAGTCTGCGATCAGTGTATATGCTGAAGAAAAAGAGAGCAGACTGGCTGTTTGGCCTGCTAGTTGAGACCCATGTCAGGACCTGGCTTCAGCACCTGCCTCCTGCTGCTTACTCGGGCTTCCTGCTAATGCAGATGCTAGGCGGTGTCTGTAGTGCTGGGATCCCCACCACCTACCTGGGAGACCTGGATTCAGTTCCTAGCTTGATCCTGGCCAGTATGGGAAGCGGACCAGTAGATGGGTGCACTCACTCTGTCTTTCCCAAAAACAACAACAAAGCAAGAAGAGCTATTTGTGAAGGCATTCGCGTGTGTATACAGAGAGGGGAAAGTAAGAGAAAAGAGACTAGGCGTTCATTAGACTCTGCCTTTTACCTTCCAGAACAATCCAGGCTCTACTGACAGCGGCCCATCTGTCCCAGCAGGCTGACCTGAGGACCATCGTGGAGGAGATTGAGGTGTGTATCTGTTTTGTCAAATGAGTCTCCCAGCTCCTGTTTGTGACACCTCTCTTATGCAGAGTCATGCCTGTGTGACTTGCTAGAGTCATCACCCAGGTCTTTGGATGAGGGCACTAAGTCGCATGGAACTTCTGTTAGGTTGAATTAGGCAACAGACTGCTTTTCCAGCCCCTGACATCTTGGGCAAGGTGTTTAATGCCCCTACACCTGCCTCGGTTTCCTTATTAAGGTGGTTGTAGGCACGGATGAGGTTCTAAGTCCCTCATACCTGATGAATGCTAGATGAGTGATTGTGTGTGTGGCTTTTGTCTTTCAGCTAGCATTTTCCCAGGACACTGTGCTGCTTGGGTCAGCAGTCATGGGCAGTGATGACAGGTAGTGGTGGCAGCGTTGCTCGTTGCCTGAGAGAGCAGCATGTCTCTCTTCATCTTCTAGAGCACTGAGTGAGAAGGACAAGTGCCGTGCTCTGTAGGTGATGTCCAGATGAACAGCTTTGGGCTCCAGCCATGTTGGGATGCTGCCCAGAGCACTGCGACCTGGCCGATCTGCGTGCTGCCTGCAGTGGCTGGAGACTCCGGTGGCAGTGACCCCTAGGCTGGAGCACACTCGAGAACTGCAGGAGACAAGTGTTTCTGTCATGTGTCTGTGTGCTAGAATGGACTTTCTGCCTGGGCATCTTCTCTGAGAAAACTAAGTAACCTAAGTAATGTTCAAGTTCAGAGCAGGAGATTCCTCAAAACTGTGCTGAGTAGCAATGGTGTGTGCCTTTCCCTATGATGGCTCAACGTCACTGTGCTTCCCTTCTCTTGGGACAGGACCTTGTTGCTCGCCTGGATGAACTGGGGGGCGTGTATCTCCAGTTTGAAGAAGGCCTAGAAACAACAGCGTTATTTGTGGCTGCCACCTACAAGCTCATGGACCACGTGGGAACTGAGCCATCCATCAAGGAGGTGCCTGTCTAACCATTCTCGGGTGTGACACCCAAAGAGGTTGTTGCTGTCACCTGCTACAGGGAGCTTTTTCCTGGAGGAGTGCTCAGACAGCACCTTGGGGTGTCTGTGTCCTGGGTGAGGCACTGAGAATGAGAAGTAGATGTCTGTCTACAAGGAGCTTGGTGTCCGTGCGGCAGACATCTGCTGCAGGCGGGAGGTGCCGGTGAGGAGGCCACTTGAGTGGCGCTTGCCTTTGTCTTCGTTTGTCCTCTTTCCCTCTGCTTGGCACATGAATGCTGTTGCTTTGGTGGCCCAACAAATCCTATTGAGAATGCTCTGTCTGAAAATCTGCCTTTCTCTTCCCTTCTTCCCTCCCTCCTCATCCTCAGAGTTAGTTAAATCTTAACTAATGCTTGCTGATTGACAGCTTGCTAAGCTCTGTGTTCAGGAGGAGCTTGGAGGTGGCCTGTCATGGGGGAAGTATTTCTAGTAGGACCTTCTGTGTATCCTCATGTCTGTGAGAAAGTTCCTAGCCCTTGATTGAAAGCCTCTAAAAGAAAAGCCACTGTTGCTTACATTTTAGGAGAGATTTTGTGTTTGAAGTTAGAGTCTTTATTTCTTTTAACATTCAATAATTATTTCAGATAATTTGAGTTCATTTTTTCCTCTAGAGGCTATGAGATAGTAATTTATTTATTTGCATTCTTTTTCTGTCCTTTGCTTTATCTTACGTGTAAGAGAGCTAGAAGTATCGTACTCTCTTTTCATGCTTGTTCCAAGTGGGAATGCAGGAGTTCAGCATCTGACAGTGCAGAGGATTCAGGATTCTCCTATACACAGCAGGCTGGATTGATGAGCCCCATTCTGGGTTAACAACTTAAATATTGTCACTTTATTTATTTCCAAGCCGGAGTAATTTTACTGTCACTGCTTTTGACACAGCAGTTCTGATGAACAGTTACCCATTTTATCATGTCAACAGCCTAGTGATGGAAAAATATAATTGGCACAATTAAGGGGAATTATTTTAAGTTGACTGTGAATAACATTGTCAGGAACAAGGTATTTTGTTAGGTGGTGGATTTAAAAAAAAAAACTGAAAATGTTTGCTGCTAATCAAACCGCCCCTGGCATCTTAATAACACCACCTTTTAGGTTCCACTTTCTGAACACGTTGCTTTTCATTTTCTCCTCTAAGCAGCCTCTTTGTTCTTAATTGAGAGTATTTCAGTTTCTAATAATGTGTATCTCAGCCATAGAGTTTAGCCCTGTAAATATAAACCTCTCCCAGTGTCCCAGATGTGAAGGGTTGTGAGGGAAAGTGGTTTAACCAGGAGAATGATGGGAATTGGTTAGGAATATTCTGTTGCAGAAAAATTCTTCAAACATGCGTGTGAATTTTGTTCCTGTCCCGGCCACCTCCCAGGCACACATAGGCATTTTACATGTGTATGCCAGTGTCTCGGGGAATTATTTGCACAATGACTGACATGTAAATGTGTAACTTTCAGTTTGCAGTAGAAGTAGAAAACCAGCCTAATCGATGTTTGCCCTTTAGAAGCAGAATCCTTGGCTTCGTGGGCGAAAGGCCTCAGGGCACACGTGGCACAGATGTGGGCTGATGCCTATGCAGGTGGGGTCAGGTAGCTCTGGCTGCCCTGCCTCTCCATCTCCAGCTGTGCTTCCTCTGCCCTTAGGACCAGGTCATCCAGCTGATGAACACCATCTTCAGCAAGAAGAGCTTTGAGTCACTCCCAGAAGCCTTCAGCGTGGCCGCAGCTGCGGCTGCCCTCTCCCGGAATCGCTTCCACGTGCCCGTGGTGGTAGTGCCTGAGAGCTCTGGCTCCGAAACGCACGAGCAGGCCATCCTACGGGTATGCCACCCAGACTGTTTCCACTGTAGGGGTACCCTGCCCATTGTAATTCCCACAGTCACAGGCCAGCTGCACCAAAGGCAGGACTCAGGTCCCTCCACCTGGAGCAGGGGTCGTGGCCTCTGAATGGTCTAGTCATAGAGCCCTCATGTCCAAGAGGTGGTGGTGTTGGGCTTCCTCACGAGGATTAGAAATAATACAGGTTTCAGTAAATTGTGTGCAGGAGAGTTATATGTGTGAGTCTGTAACTCCTGGTATGTAGATAAGTCTGGATGTAGGGTATATTTCTGTTTGCCATAACTTAATGCACACGTTGTGTTAAGATGGCGTTTGTAACCCCCAAGCAAGTATGCCACTTACACTGGCAGCTGTTCAGTAAGTACCCGGGCTCTCCTTACACTTTCACAGCCCAGACCACAGACTGCTTTTCTGGTGCTGAGTTTTGCCTCAGGAGCCATTTTGCTTGGACCCTGGTGATAACCTAAAATTTCATTTATTTATTTGTAAAATTCATTTTGTCTATTTGAAAGTCAGGCTGCCAGAAAGAGAGAAGGAAAGACAGAGAGATCTGCATTTGCTTGTCCATTCCCCAAATTGCTGCAACAGCATGAACTGGGCCAGTCCAAAGCCAAGGGTCAAGAGTTTCTTCCAGATCTCCCATTTGGTGCAAGAGCCACAGACTTGGACCATCCTGAGCTGCTTTTTGAGGCCATTAACAGGGACCTGGACTGGAAGTGGAGCGACTGGGACTTGAACTGGCCATCAAAAAGATCTCTCTCTCTCTTTTTTAAGACTGATTTATTTTTATTGAAAAGTCAGATATACAGAGAAGAAGCCAAGATAGAGAGGTAGATCTTACATCCATTGATTCACTCCAGGCAGCCACAACGGCTGGAGCTGAACCGATCCGAAGCCTGGAGGCCGGAACCTCTTTCAGTCTCCCACTTGGGTGCAGGGTCCCAAGGCTTTGGGCTGTCCTCTACTGCTTTCCCAGGCCACAGAGAGCTGGATGGGAAGCAGGGCTGCTAGGACACAAACTGGAACCCGTATGGGATCCTGGTGTGTTCAGGGTGAGGACTGTAACCACTAGGCTACCACACAGGGCCCTCGACAATAGTTTTTTCAAGAGTCTGTAGTTGAGTGAGTAGGACTGGAGATGAGAAAGAAGGAAATGTTAGCAGTGTGTGTGATTTGTGACCAGTCTCTCTCTCTGGGGCTTACTTTCCTTCTGGGAACTGGGCAGGGTCTCCCCCAGCGCCCACATTTTGTAAAATGTCCTATCCCTAACCCAGTTGTCTTTTGCCTGCCTTGGCTAGGCAGCTGAGCGAAGGGCAGTGACAGGTCTTGCAGGAGGTCGCCTGATCTGCAGGCTTGCTCGTTGGCGAGAAGGACTGCCAGCCTTCACTGCTGCAGCTTGTGTTTTGTTTATTTCTAGTTGCAAGTCTCTAACGTCCTGTCGCAGCCTCTGACCCAGGCCACCGTTAGGTTGGAACACGCTAAATCTGTTGCCTCCCGGGCCACTGTCCTCCAGAAGACCACCTTCACCGCTGTGGGGTGAGTCTGAGTGCGGGTTTGGGGAACCCTGACGGTTTTTGGAAAGTTAACTTTTAGTCAACATAACAGACCAGTTTGGGTATTGTCAAAATCAGAAAAGCAAATTTATCCAAATTTCACTCTGTAAATTTGATTTCTCATAAATAGAAGAACTTTTTTTTAAAAAAAGTTTTTTCATCTTATTTGAAAGGAAGAGAAACAGAGCTCTTTGATCTATTGGCCAGCTCCGGAAATGCCCACTGCAGCTGAGGCCGGGCCAGGCTGGAGCTGGGAGTGCAGTGCTCGGCTGGGGCCTCCCTGTGCGTGGCAGGGGTCTGTCGGTACCCGAAGCCGTCGCTCGCTGCCTCCCACGACGTGCATTGGCAGGAGCTGGAGTTGGAGTTGGAAGCAGACCTGACACTTGATCCTGATGCTCTGACATGGGAGGCACCTGCACCAACAGCCCGCCTCACAAAAGGGTTTTGAAAACGAATAGAATTCTAGCCTTAATGTTCTTTCTCTATGTCTAGTTGACTTAAGTCTGTTATTTTGTTATAAGAAGATGTTTTAAAATTTCATATTTACTATATTTTTCTTATGAGTAATGCATCTGTATTATAGGAAAATACAGAAAAATCACAAGAAAGGAAATACAGATCACCCATTATTCCATCCCCCAGAGATCACAGCTGCTAACATTTAACAGCCCTCTTTTGGTGATGGTTTTTCTGCTCCTATAAGCACATTGTTAAAATTGAGTTATGACTGCATTTTTTTTTTGTTTTATTTTTGTTACAGTGTATCAGAAATGTTTCCTCTAAGTACTCTACAGGCACTTAACTGGTTGCATAATATTTCTATGTCAGTTTTTTTAAATTAACAGACAGTTTTTAAATCACAGTTTAATTAAGATACCAGAAGTTTTAGATTTAAGAGAAACTGTTAGTTATAAAGATATATAAGCATTATGTGTAATAGCAAAACAGATTTTAGGAATGATCCGTAGTGTGGTAAATGCTAACACTACTACATAGGAATTTTTTTTTTTTTTTTAAAGATTTATTTTTATTATTTTTTATTGGAAAGGCAGATATACAGAGAGGAGAGACAGAGAGGAAGATCTTCCGTCCGATGATTCACTCCCCAAGTGAGCCGCAACGGGCCGATACTATGCCGATCCGAAGCCAGGAGCCTCTTCTGGGTCTCCCACATGGGTGCAGGTTCCCAAAGCTTTGGGCCGTCCTCGACTGCTTTCCCAGGCCACAGGCAGGGAGCTGGAAGGGAAGCGGGGCTGCCAGGATTAGAACCGGCGCCCACATGGGATCCCGGGCGTGCAAGGCGAGGACTCAACCACTTGCGCCACCGCGCCGGGCCCTACATAGGAATTTTTTACTTTTTTCTTTGTTACTAGTGATTTTTTGAAAAATAATACTTTCATTTTGAAAGACAGAGAACATTTTCCATGAGTTACTTTGCAATGCAATGCCTGCCACAAACTAAGCGACAGCAAGCACTTGGTGCTGAAGCCAGGCCTCCCTCACGGGCAGCAGACCCGAGTCTTAAACTGTTCTTCACTGTCTGGTGGGCGCGTTGACATGGGCTGGATTAGAATCCAGGAACTCTTATGGGACATGAGTGTCCCAGGCAGGGCCTTAATCACTGTGGCAAACACCCACTCTATTATTCAAATCTTTCAGTTAAAATAAGATGTATCATTCTTGGGGGAAAAAAATAAAACATGAAAAAAGGGAATTACCCCCAAAATCACCCACAGTAACTCCATGCGGCAGACAGCTTTGAGTATTTGAGAATATTTCCTTTCATTTCTGTTGTCCTTACATGTGTAAGTGGGAGCACACTGTAGATTGATAGGATCTTCATTAACGCTAGCTGAGGAGAGAACAGAGAAGGGTTGGGAACTTAGGAGGGGGTGCTGTTTTAGGTGACTGTGGTGGCCTGTGGTGGGGGCCGGAAGTGGAAGAGCTGAGGGAGGTCCAGCCAGGACTGTGCGGCAGAGACTGTAGCATCTGCTAGTTGTATTCCCTGCTCACCTACCTGAGCTCTTACTAACCTTGTTTTTTTTTGCAGGGATATGTTTGAACTAAACTTCATGAATGCTAAATTCCCCAGTGGTTACTATGACTTCTCTGTCAAAGTTGAAGGAGATAGTCGTTACATTGCCAACGCCGTGGAGGTGAGTGCCCAGGGATGGAAGGCTGGGCCATCTTCTGCCTTCCCAGGCACATTACCATCATTGGTTTTGTTGCTTATGTGTTCCATTATTCTAGATTGGCCTTCTCCAGTTGACTTCTTTTTATTTATTTATTTTTTAAAGATTTGTTTATGTTTATTTCAAAGATATACAGAGAAGAAGAGAGACAGAGGAAGGTCTTGCATCCGTTAATTCTCTCCTCAAGTGGCCACAATGGCTAGAGCTAGGAGCCCGGAACCTCTTCCACGTCTCCCACTTGCGTGCAGGGTCCAATGGCTTTGGGCAAATCCTCGGCTGCTTTCCCAGGCCGCAAGCAGGGAGCTGGATGGGAAGTGGGTCTGCTGGGGTTAGAACTGGTGCCCATATGGGATCCTGGCTTTAGCCACTAGGCTATTGCACTGGGCCCCAGTTGGCTTCTTTGAGGCTCACTTTATTTTCATAAGAAGAATAGGCAGCTAGAAGGCTTGACCTTTTCAAAACCGGGACATTATTTAACATAGGTAGATTAAGCACTTGCATTCAAAATTTGGCAGAAAGGAAAATGTTTTCTGGAACGCTAGTGTCTGCCTCATGTCTGACCTTTTGAGCATGAGGCATCTCATCCCAGTCCATTCAGTAACACAAAATATGGACAGAAATTGTTTTAATGTGTGCCTTGAACTTTAAGATTCCAGATTCTTAGTGAAGTTAGTGTTCTTCCTTGACAGGTGGCCTTATTTGCTAACTGCATTGGAGTGAAAGCTCCCCCATCAGACTACTTCCTTCTGTAGCTTCAATGCTGCTTTATTGCTTACAGCTCTTCTTCACCCCTTCCTGTCCTCAGACTAAGAACTCCTCGTGACTTTTGAAGTCTAGCTGACCCCTCCTCTGCGTGTCTCATAAAAACAAACTGACAAATTGCTGTTCATATTCTTACCTGATGCTCAAGTTCCAATAATGTGATAGATAGGAAATGGTTTCTTGTGTGTTTTCCCTGTGTTCCTAATGAAGTTGAACAACTTTTCTGATATTTATTGGCCATTTGGATTTCCTTTCTCGTGACTTGTCATGTGTCTTTTTGCCTGTTTATCTTTTGATTCGTAGTCCTGATGTTTAGAAGTACCGTATATTCTGGATACTAAATCTTTAGTTATCAGACCTTGATGCGTATTCCCTGATACAAGTTTTTCCGTGATCGTTACTGGTATAGCATTTTGACAAAGTATGCCATTTAGTAATACATGTTTTTTATATTATATGTAATATATAAAATGTATTTATGATTTTTATTTCTTCCTTGCCAGTCTGTATACTTAATTGCTTTTTTTGTTTGTTTACAATTTTTTATTATTGTTTATGATACAGTTCCATCCATAGGCCTTAGGATTTTCGTTACTCCCACCCCAAGTTTTCCCCCGCCTCACTGAGTTCTCCTTTCTTATTACTATAGTATAATTCTTCATACACAGTCATATGTTCATCATTGTGGGCATAGACAATGGCAGACAGTCCAGCATCCTATTGTCAAGTATAGTTAACACTTTCATTGGGAGTCCACCTTTGATCTGGAAGTAGAGATGCATACTGCATTTTGTCCTCACATCTGGATACGATAATCTCCATTACACAGTTAACTTAATTGCTTTTACTTACCTTTTTATATTATTGGGTTTCAGTAATTCTTTGTGTACTCTGGCTACCAATCCATTATAGATACGTACTTTGAAAATGATTTCTCAAACTCCGTAGGTTGTTTTTTTACTTGATGCTATCTTTTGAAGTGCATATATTTAAGTTTTTGTGAAATACAGTTTCTTATGTGTGTTTGTTGCTTGTCATTTGAGTGATGTTTCTAAGAACAATTGTCTATTCCAAGATCATAAAGATTTACTACTCTAGTTTCTTTTTTTTTAAAGATTTATTTATTTGTTTATTTTGCTAAGTCAGAGATACAGAGAGGAGGAGAGACAGAGAAGTAGATCTTGTGTCTGTTGATTCACTCCTCAAGCTGCTGCAGTGGCTAGAGCTCAGCCAGTCTGAAACCAGGAGCCTGGAGCTTCTTCCTGGTCTGCCATGTAGTGCAGGGTTCCAAGGCCTTGGGCCGTCCTCGACTGCTTTCCCAGGCCACAAGCAGGGAGCTGGATAGGAAGTGGAGTTGCTGGGATTAGAACCGGCACCCATATGGGATCCCGGGGTGTTCAAGGTGAGGACTTTAGCCGCTAGGCCATGCCGCCGGGCCCTTCTGATTTTTTTAAGACTGATTGTTTTTTAAAGTTTATTTTTTTGAAAGACAGAGAGAGATCATCTACTTGCTGGTTCATTTTCCAGATGACTACAACAACTGGAGCTGGAAAACCAGGAGAAAGGAACTTTGTTCGGACTTCCAGTGTGGGTGACAAGAGCCCACATACTTGGATCATTTTCTGCTGTTTTCCCTAGTGCATTAGCAGAAAGCCAGGTCGGAAGAGCAGCTAGGACTTGAACCCAAGTGTTTGTTTTTGCCAAAAAATTTTTTTTTCCAAAATGTATTTATTTGAAAGAGTCACAGAGAGGTTCATTCCCCAATGGCTTTGTAATAGCCAGGGCTGGGCCAGGCTGAAGCAGTTTCATCCAGGTCACCCATATAGGTGGCAGGGGTTCAGATACTTAGGCTGTGCTATACTGCTTTACTCAGTCCGTTAGGGGTCTGGATTGGAAGTGGAGCAACTCTGACAGGAACAGGTGCCAAAATGGGATGCCAGCATTACAACAGCAGCTTTACCCACAGTGTTGGCCCTGAACTAGCACTTATGCATGGGGTGCCAGCATCACGGTGGCTTAACCTGCTGTGCCACTATGCCAGCCTCCAAGGGTATCTTAACTGCTGCCCCAAGCACATGATCTATATTGTTTTGCTACAAGGTAAGACTCCACCCCTTTTGCATGTAGCTATCCAGTACCATTTGTTGAAAAGACTATTTTTGGCTGATTGGATTGTCTTGGCATTATTGTTGGAAATCAGTAGATCATAGATGTAAGGATTAATTTCTGTTCCCTTAATCTGTATTTTTGTCTTAATGCCAGCACTGCACTGTCTTGATTACTATAATAGCTTGCTTTTTGTAACATCAATCTGGCTTTTGTCCAACTGTTTCTGTGGCTGTGAGAAAAATTATGTAAGTGTAAAAGAGCCACAATGGCTAATGGTTGTTGTTTATACAATGGTAATAAGTGCCTATTGAGGGCATTTGCTGTCCTCTTTCTGGAGATAGAATAAGCATTACAGATCTCTTCTTTCCCTCTTCACTACATTATAGCAGTTTCCGTGTGTGTGTGTGTGCGCGCGCACACGCAAGAGGGAAAGAGACAGAGTGAGTTGGCCTTCACCTCTGCCATATATGCCACTTTCCCTGGTAATCTTAGTTAATAGTCCCACTATGAGCCTCGGTCAGTCAGTAGGTCCTGTTTTCTCCCTGGGGTTGTTGATGCTGGTCAGAGTGCACTAATGGCAGTTTGGTAGGGAAGGTCTGTGACAGCACTCATTGACACTGAACTGGCCATGAGAAACATGGATTTTAGACGCTTTCATTTGCATTAATTGCCCCTAATGTACCATCGTTTTTTGACAGTAATAAGCTTAACAGGGGTCTATTACTCCTAACAGAAAGACTGCTTTTCCTGATGATAAGCCATTTGGGGCTGTGTATGTAGTATGCAAACAGGCTAAGAAAGGACAGGGATGAGGCAGCTTAGCTGCCTTTCTAGTGGGGAAAGCAGCCACTTCCCTGTTGTAGAACCTGTTTCTACAGAAATGGTTTGAAGGAAGGAGCCAGTGAGAAAGTTAATGTGATTTCTGGGTCTCAGTTTTTTTGAACAAATAACAAGACTGCACTTTTCCCTGGAGTGTCTCCAGACGCCCATCGGTTATATTAAGCTTTGGGGAGTAGAAAGGTTTAAGCGGTTCCCTGTTCCTTGTTTGGGAACATCCCACAGTGTCTGTGCCGCAAAGGAAGCTCTAATTTAGGGAGGCTTTCAGCCTAGGGCTGAGCATCAAACGTGCTGTCAGCTCCCTGCAGTTTGCCCTTTTACTCCTCCCAGGAGGGTGATGACTTCAGAATGTGCACACAGTGGCAGTTTTATCAGCAAGCACTCGTGGCCAGGGTTCCATTGAAATCCCAAAAGCTGACAGTCCCTTAAGTGGTGATGGGGACATGCTGAGAAGCTGAGACACTTCCGGAAGCACGTTTGTGAACATCCAGCTGTAGAAAGGGAAAGTTGAGACTGTTAACATACTTACAGGGTGATACACTTGTTAATAGTATTTTAAAAGAAGACAGTATATGACCTGCCACTAATTGTCTGCATAATTACTGTGTTTTAGAAACAAGAGTAAGATATTCAAATAGCTGAAACGTTTTCTGTGTGTCAGCCATGGATTAATAAGCTGCTGCTTCGAACACTGGCATCTTACTGTGGACTGCTGGTTTGAGTCCTCACTGCTCTGCTCTTCATCCGGCTCCCTGCTCTGTGCCTGAGGAGGCAGCAGAAGATGGCCCATGTGCCCGGACCACTGCCTCCTGTGTGGGAGATTGGGATGGAGCTCCTGCTTCTTGGCTCTAGGCTGGCCCAACAAATAAAGCTTAAAAAAAAGTATAGAAAAACATACACTAAACTATGGGGATATTAAAAAAAAACTCATGGAAAATGTGCATTACAGAAAAACTGTACATATATTTCAGGCCATGTTGTACCATAATATGTAATCTTTTTAAAAAGGGACCGTCACCATGATGTAGTAAATTAGTAAGCCTTTGACTGTGGTGTCAGCAATCCATATATGCACTGGTTTGAGTTGTGGCTGCTCTCTTACAAGCCAGCTCCTTATTGATGTCTCTGGGATGGCCGCAGAGGATAGACCAAGTCCTTGGGCCCCTGCATTTACATGGCAGACCTGGCGGAAGCTCCAAGTTCCAGGCTTTGGACCAGTCCAACTCTGCTTGTTGCAACTATTTGAGGCAGTGAACCAGCAGATGAAAGATTTCTCTGTGTCCCTCCTCTTTGTAAATCTGCATCTTTAAAATATATATATATATTTATGTTTTTATTTGAAAGGTAGATTTACAGAGAGAAAAGGAAAGACAGAGATCTTTCATTTGTTGGTTCACTCTTCAAATGGTCACGGTGACTGGGACTGGACCCGTCCAGAGTCAGGAGCCAGGGCCTTCTTCTGGATCTTCATCATGCATGCAGGGATCCAAGCACTGGGGCCATCCTCTGCTGCTCTCCCAGGCCATAAGCAGGAAGCTGGATAGAAAGTGGAGTAGCTGGGCCCAGCGCAGTGGCCTAGCAGCTAAAGTTCTTGTCTTGAACACGCTGAGATCCCATATGGGCTCCGGTTCTAGTTTTGGCAGCCCTGCTTCCTACCCAGCTCCCTGCTTTTTTAATATACTCAAAAAAGAGCATTTCACCTGTGAGGGCCTGTTAACTAGAAAGCCAGCTCCAGGCTTGCAATAATTCATCCCAATGCCTAGGTTCAGCAGCAGGCAGTGATACTGGTACAATTCTACTATTAAATGTCTATATGATCAAAAATAGGAGATGGGGCTGGCATTATGGCAGAATGGGTAGAGCAGGCATCCCATATGCGCTCCAGTTCCATTTCCAATCTAGTTGCATCTTGTAATCCCTGTATGTCCCCTGCACCAGGCGCTCCACCTGCTATTGAGGAAGGTATGGGAATTGCCTCCACTGGTATCTTGTTAAAGATCAGTACCCTAATGTAAGCTTTTTGGGTGCTGCCTTTGCTTCTGTCTTCATTGGAAACTGGTGTGGATTGCCTGACTGTGCTGAGCTTGAAACAGCAAAGTTTGCTCTTCTGAGAGCTGATGGAGGCTGTCTCCTCAGCAGGGAACTTAGGGAGGACAGGGAGAGGCACTCCAAGGGAGAATCTGACATGTTGGCTGTCTTCCCTCCACCTCCATTGCCATCATTCACTCACTTGTCCAGGCTGAAGAGAAATGATGATGCTAAATGTAATTGTGCCAAGAAATGGCCAGGTATTCGGAAATGGGTGGTAATATCCTTACAGCTTTCGCATTGAATTCTTTTTAAAGCCAAGCAAAACACCCTTATTCAACCTGATTAGCTATCTTTATCTCCTTTTAACTTTTCTTGTTTGAAGGCTGTCACACAGTGATATGGCATTTTAGAAAAATGCTGAAGCACTCTTTCAATTGTTTGCCCAACTTTTCTATCTCTATTCCTGGCTCCTGAGTTAGAATGTAAACCAGTGCATTTGGCAAGGATTTCTTTAAGCGTTATGTTCAGAAGCCTATCAAATATTTGGAAGTTTCACAGATCTATTTGCACATCTAATCACCTTCAGTTTTCATAGCTTACACTTCAACTGTGGATTTTTAACTAAATATTTCCCAGAAATAGACTTTTAATATTATTTCTGCCCTTTTTTTATATTGACATCTATGTTAATCAAATTTCCAAATTTGTTATTTACTGCCATTAGCTCTTGAAAATGTTTATAAGGAATGTACATACAACTCAAACACTCCTAAAAGTCAAGATAGACTGCTCTGTGCTTCTAACAAATAGCGAGTGTAAGTGGCTGAAAACAACAAGGGTTTTGTCTCTTGCCACACTGTCTGTCTACAGAGGGTCAGCCAGGAGCACTGCTTCAGGCTCTTGGTCAAGGAGCCATTGTCTGTCCTCATGGTCTGTGTGTCAGAGGCAGGGAGAATCACACAGTGACCTTCAAAACACTTCCACCTACAAGTGAAGCTCTTAACGCTGCCAAACAAGTCACATGACCATATTCTAGTCCGCAGAAGCAGAGAGGTAAAATCCTGCCACACGCACAGAGGAAGAGTAAGGAGTAGCTGGTGGGCAGCCCACAGAGCTTCCACAACTGCTTGGGTCATCACGGCAGTCACCCTCCTTGGTGCCGAGTCAGGGCTGGTGAGAAGTGGCGGAAGCAGGGGCCGGAGCACATGGATTCTGAGCTGGGTGCATGTGCTTGGGTCCTGGTCCCCCTCCCTAGTCATCCAGCCTTGAACAAGCAGCCTGTTCTCTAATATGGAATTCCCTCAGATGAACAGTTGTGAGGACTAAATGTGATCATCTTTATAAAGCTGGTGCCTTTTAAATTGTAAGCGCTCAATAAATCTTAGTTGCCTTTAGAATTGATTACTTGATTTGAATTATTTAAAGTTTACTAACTAAGGATTTCGCCTTATTTATTTTAAAGGAGGCAGTGGAACAAACCTGTTTTTGTTTTGTTTTTTATTTTAAATATATACCATTTAATTAAAGTCAGCAAAAGGAGGAAAGGATAAAGAATCAAGAAGTTATTCTTCTGTGCTTAGAGTGAAAGCTTTGTAGATAGCACATGGCTGGGTCAGTTTCACTAATCCTTGGAGACTCCTGTTCTAGGACTCCTCCCACCCCTAAGAATGGAAACCTGGATACGCCTCTGAATGTCTCGTGTGCTCATCAGTTGACTTGGCTGTGATCTTCTTTGTTTGGCTTTAGCTCAGGATCAAGATCTCCACTGAAGTCGGCATCACTAATGTTGATCTTTCCACGGTGGATAAGGATCAGAGCATTGCACCCAAAACCACACGGTAGGTCGGATGTCCCCTGGGCCTAGGGGGGAGGGAGAGGAGCTGACCTAAGCCCCTAACTCTCTCTGAGATGGCGTGTCTTTGCCAGCAGTAGTCCTGCTTACACCCTGTATCCAACAGGCATACATTGTTCCTGTGGTACTGGACAAAATCTCTACCTGACATCTAAGATAATTGAGGGGTTTTCTGTAGCAGTGTGTCAACTTTTTTTTTTTTTTCTAAATTTATTTTTATTGGAAGGTCAGATTTATGGAGAGAGGGAGATACAGAGAGAAAGATCTTCCATTTGCTGGTTCATTCCCCAAGTGGCTGTAATGGCCAGAGATGAGCCGACCCAAAGCCAGGAGCCAAGAGCCTGCTGTGGGTCTCCCATGTGGGTGCAGGGTCCCAAGGCTTTGGGCTATCCTCGACTGCTTTCCCACTCCATAAGCTGGGAACTAGAAAGAAAGTGGAACAGCCAGGATACAAACCAGCACCCATTTGGGATCCTGGCGGATGCATGGCAAGGACTTCAGTCACTAGGCTACCATGCCAGGCCCTGTTCTTTTATTTTTTTAAAAAAAAAGATTTTTATTTGTAAGCTAGAGTTACAAAGCAAAGCAGAGACAGAGAGATCTTCATCCACTGGTTCCACTTCCCTGAATGGCTGCAGCAGCCAGAGCTAAGCTGATCTGAAGCCGAGAGTTGTCTTCCAGTCTCCCATGTGGGTACAGTAGTCTAAAGGCTTGGGTCATCCTCCTCTGCTTTTCCATGCTGTAAACAGGGAGCTTACTTGAATTTATTTGAGTAGTAGAGAGAGCTCCAGTTTCCATTTTCTGGTTCACTCCCCAAATGACCCACAATAGCTAGGCTGAAGCCAGGAACTCATTCTGGATCTTTCACTGAGGTGGAATGGGTCCAAGCACTGAATCATCTGCTGTGTCCCAGCGTGTACATTTTCAGCAAAGTGGAATTAGAGACAGAGCCAGGACTTGAACCTGGGCACCCTTATATGGGATATGTATATCGCAAGCAGCATCTTGATCACCTTGCCAAATTCACATCCACTGAATGCTAACTTACTTGATAACAAATTTTTTTTTGCTGGTGGACATGTTAAATTCAATTCTCATGCTACTTTCCTTATCACAATTGTAATTTTGCTTTTAGTGGCCTTGTGACAACTTTCTGTCCTGGTGGGTTTAAAACCATTTCGAAGCCCCACAAATTCTTAGAGCTGAGGTGGACATCACACCTTACAAATGCCAGGATCCTCTTATGGGCACTGGTTTATGTCCCAGCACCAGTTCATGTCCTGGCTGCTCCATTTCCTATCCAGCTCCCTGCTAATGTGCTGGGAAAGTAGCAGAGAATGGCTGAAATCCTTGGGCCCTTACCCCCATGTGGGAGGTCCTGGTTCATAGCTTCCAACCAGCCCAGCTTTAGCCATTGCGGCCATTTGGGGAGTAAACCAGTGGTTGGAAGACCTCTCTCTGTAAATCTGCTTTTCAAGTAAAAATAACAGTAATAGTAAATCTTAAAAAAGAAAACAAAAATGTCTGGCCAAAAAAAAAAAAAAAAAACTTAAAAAATCAGAAAATCCCAGACTTCTCTCCTTTCCTTGGCAATCTGTTGATCTTCTCTGGATGGACCTGGCTTTGGCCCTGTGGTTGTTTGTGCCATGCTCTGTGTGCTCCCTCTCGGTCTTTGCCTGAGACCCTCAGAGGAAGCTGGCCACTCCACTTGTGGCTGATTGGATTGAACTGAGAACCCAAAGTCTTGCAGGCCACACAGCTTTCCCTAGACCCTGGTGCAAGTTTACTCAGCCCTGGCTTTGGTGATCCGGTTGTCTTCCGGCCATAGACAGCCATTGCCTGTGTATGCACAACAGAAATATTAGGGCTGTGCAAGAGAGGACTGGGCGGTGAAGGGGAGGGTGTATGTGCCTGCTTTGTCTGTGCTCAAATGCACAACACATCTGAACACTGAATCTGATCTGTCTTGCAGGGTGACTTACCCAGCCAAAGCCAAGGGGACCTTCATCGCTGATAGCCACCAGAACTTCGCCCTGTTCTTCCAGCTGGTGGATGTGAACACCGGGGCTGAGCTCACCCCCCACCAGGTCAGGAACAAGCTCATGCAGTTCTCTACCTGAAACTTGAAAAACACCATGGTCCATACCATGGACAGTTCCCCACCCCTGCAAGAAAGGAAGGTACAAGACCCAATTGGCAGGATGAGGGCTAGAGCAGGGATGGTATGTGAAGAAAAGTTACTTTAATTTACCATTTGTCTCTTCCCTGATTCTGTTTGGAAGCCATGGCTTAAAGACCTAGTAGAACAGGCATTTTGTACATGATCTTGGTAGCGATTTTCATTTGACTGTGCTCAGAAGGAGTTGAGGTATTCATGCTCTAAATTCCCCCCTTCCTGGCCAAGACTAATGACTGCAGCTGGCCGCTTTGGACCTCTGGCCTCTTCCCCTCAGTATTTTAATGGTTCCTCTTGGTTGTCCAGAAGTAAAGTAACAGAGACTTATGTATGTTCTATAGATCAGGGCTATCTGTGTGACCATGGCAGTTCAAGTTAACATTCATGTCTTCTCCTCTGCCTATTGGAACCAAACTATTCAAATTCTCTAGAAAACAAAACTTGAAAGAAAAGCTCTGCATGGTAAGACCAGAGTCATTGCGTCAATAATAACATTAGCTGCTGTTGACCAGCCAGTGTAACAGTATTTCAGAAAAAAGGCTAAGTGTGGACTAAAAAAAAAAAAAAAATTGTACTAAAGTAAACTTGATCTTCCAAATTCTTTTTTCTACATTTTTGATTAAATTTAAAAATAGGTTTTATCTGAAAGGCTGAGATTTACCTGCTGGTTCATTCCTCAAATGCTCCTAACAGCTGGGGCTGGGCCAAGCCAAAGCTGGGAGCCAGGAACTCGGTCTGACTCTGCCACCTGGAAGGCAAGGGCCCAAAAACTGGAGCCATTAATGATGCTTTTTGGTGTGTGTATTCTCAGAAAGCCAGGAATTGTGAGTGGAACAACAACTAAAACTCAAGTTTAACTCTGATAAGGGATCAGTTAGGGATGTGGTTGCTCCCAGTGACATCCTAACCATTGTACTAATTGCCTGCGACTCATTTGTTTTGTAAGATTTTTAACTCTGCAGGAGATAGAGAGCTCCCATCTGTTAGTTCACCTACCCCACTACCACCACCATCAGATGCCTGTAATAGGCTAAAGCTGGGAAACAGGGACTTAATTTAGGTCTCCCACATGGGTGGCAAAAACCTAATTATTTGAGCCATCACCACTGACCCTAATGTGAATGTCCCTATTTACAGGAAGCTGGAATCAGAAACTGGATGCAGCGGATTGCACTCCAGTGTGTGATGTGGGACAGAGGTGTCTTACCCACTAATCCACAAGCCTGCTCCTCTCCATGAGCTCCTCTCCATGAGCTTCCTGAAGCACCCTCAGATGTAGCAGCCCTGGCCTAACTGCCCTGCATACTTCCTTGTAAATTTGATAGATGCACCAAATGTCAAAGTTTATTTTTGTGCCCTCAAGATGAAGAAAGTAAGGTGCAAGGAGGTTAGGCAACCTGCTCAGCTGAGAAGCAGTGGACCGGGTCTTTCTGTGGTCAGAACTTGGGCTCTCTTTTCCATCAGGTTGCTCTGCTTGATTAGAACCCAGGATGCCTAAACGGAATCCCAGTGCTGGGGGCACTAGGAAGTTGAAAATAGGCCTATTATCGTTACAACTCATTGGGTTCCTTTTCACTCTCTGGTGAAGAAGTTAATTGGGCAGCAAAATGGCCAAAAGGCTGGCAGGAAGAAAAAATTGCAGCAATAATAAAGGGCTTAAATTATCCACAAACTGGGCATTCAGCCTCCAAGTAAATAGCACATTGGCCAGACCTCTCAGTTGCACTTCCTGCCTCGTTCCCAGAGTTCTCTCCACACTGGGGAATGAGAGTTGGCCACCTACACCTTCCACTGTGGGCAGGCCTGTCCCTTGCCAGTACTCTCCAGTGTGCTGCTTGGTGGATGTCATGTTGGGCCTGTGGAGTGTTTTAATGACCAAACACAAGATTGTGTTACTGTTCCCTCTAGACTTTCGTCCGACTCCATAACCAGAAGACTGGCCAGGAAGTAGTGTTCGTGGCTGAGCCAGACAGCAAGAATGTGTACAAGTTTGAGCTGGACACCTCTGAAAGAAAGATTGAATTTGACTCTGCCTCTGGCACCTATACCCTCTACTTAATCATTGGAGATGCCACTTTGAAGAACCCAATCCTCTGGAATGTGGTATGTGCCTCAGTGCCCCTTGTTCTGGCAAGAGTGGCTGTACACAGTTGGACAGAATGTTCCTCTCCCAGGGGCTCAAGGCTTTCATGCTTGGTCTGTTCCTGCCTCCCTGGGCTGGTCAGGAAGCCTCCCAGGTGAGGTGTTGTCTCAAGGAATAGTTTTATGATCATGTTCACTCAGTGGATGAATAAATGAAACAGATTGGACCCCGTGAATGAATTTCCATGGATGGTTTACTGGATGGAGGTTCTGCTACTATGGGGGTTCCTTTGACATTTTGACATGGAAAATCAGGCCCTGGCCTTGGAAATATGGGTCAACTTCTTGAAGGAATCAGTTGAATTCTGCTGACAGTTCAGGGTAGTATCAGATGGTGAATTATAGAAGTATCCCTCTCCTTGCTCACTGCTTGTGATTGGTATGATGACAGGAGAGCTCCTGAAAACCACAGGTTTTGAGGGTGGGAGGAAGGCAAGGGCTTGTGAGCTTAGCATCTGGGAGCTGAGCACCTGCAACCCGTCGGAGCAGGAAGGGCTGAGCTTGGAAAGGTCACAGAAGCCAAGATGCAGGACTGGCATGGTGGTTGTCCCCCTTTACAAGCAGAGAGGTAGCCACCTTCTCCACTTAGTTTATCCACCAATGGGTCAGAAGTGATTGGACTGCTTGCTGATTTTCAGTTACAGTTCTAGATGTGAGACTATTAGCCTGCTGAGCACTTTGATGTCCTTGGCTATTGTGCCTTTAAGATTGCCCTTGTGTGTTTTTTTTTTTAGGCTGATGTAGTCATCAAGTTCCCTGAGGAAGAAGCTCCATGGACTGTCCTGTCCCACAACCTTTTCACCCCAAAACAGGAAATCCAGGTATATCTGAAAGGGCTTAACCACTAAGCGTGTGATGATGGGTACAGGGGGAGAGAGCAGCACACCCTGGCCCATGGCTCTATTCCTTGGACCAACTCATCTGGTCTCTTCTACCTTAATCCTCAGCACCCTGGGAATTAGGCAGGGTGGCAGCAGGTCCATCTTCTGGCTGAAGAGACAGGTTCAAAGAGCCCAGATCCTGGAAAGCAAAGAATTGGAGAGAAAATTAGAGCCCACAAATACTCCCCCAGCCCTTGTGGGGCTGCCTGATCATGGAGCCAGGCTGATGGGGCCTCAGGCTTCTCACAAAAAACAGGAAGTGCTCCTTACCCTGCCCTCCCTAGTTTTCCAACTGGAAACCAAAGCCAGGTGTGGTGACTTGCCCCTGATCCCAGCATCACGCCTCTCAGCTTTGGTCCAGAGATCACTGCTCCTCACCCATCACTGTGGAGGAAACTTCACAAAGAGAATTCATTTGGGAGGGGAAAAAAAAGTCATAGGAATGCTTACCTAGCCCTTTGGGTCAATTCTGAAAGAGAGAGCAGGTAGGGTGAAATTTATCTGAGGCTTCCTTAGAGTGAGTGTTGAGGCCAGGGAATGAGTTATGGTTGGAACCATGAGGGGTGATGCTCAGTTAGGTTTTAGAAGAGGATTCCTTGCTCAGTGCTTAACTCACTGTTTAAGCAGGGAAGTAATGTGTGACACTGCCATCCTAGGATCCCAAAAGCTCGATGCCCAGGATCCGGCAGAACCTGGCACCTTTCTGACCCTCACCATGTCCCACTCCAGGGGATGTGTTCCCCAGCTTCTAAGTGACAGTGAATCTTTGAAGGGAAAAATAGGTTGGTAAAGTGGGAGCAGGGGCCCATGTGACAGTGGGAAGGATTCTCTGGGAGCAGTGGCCAGCCTTGGCAAGAGGCAAAAGGTCGGGTGGCTACCCTTGCCCCTAGGCTTTTAGCCTCTTGGAGGCCTATCTTCTTCACGACCATCGTTGAGGTTTGAGTTCATGCTGCGAAGGACATTCTGAACTCTCCGCCTTCTCCTCTCTTGGCAGCACCTGTTCCGTGAGCCTGAGAAGAGGCCGCCCACTGTGGTGTCTAACACATTCACGGCCCTGATCCTCTCCCCTTTGCTCCTGCTCTTTGCCCTGGTGAGTCGTGGTAACCAGCATGAGCCAAGTGTGCCTGGAGCCAGACGTGGCAGATGTGGCCTTTCCAATGGAGGCTTTGTGTTTTGGCCTCAGCATAGCCCCAAAGGGGTCCAGCAGCTGTGACCTGACTGCTGGTCAAAACATTTGAAAACAACCCAATTTCCCCACTATGAGACAGCAGGGAGATAAACGGATCCATTAACAAAAAGGGCATGAGAAGGGTGCAAAATTGTGTGGCCTGTGATGCCCCGAGGAGTATTCAGTGAAGCAGGCCAGTGCTGGTCACTGTAAGGACTGTAGCCCAGAGGCTGTGCATACCTGCACTGCGGGAGCCTGCTGCACATGAAGGCAGTCGGAGTCCTGGGGGAAAAGCACTGTGGACTGCCTCCTGCTCCGCCCTTGCAGTGGGATGACATGCTGCTTGTTAGAAGAACGACCTCAGGGTTAAGACACCATTTGGGTCTCCCACATTCCCACTTGGGTTTGAGGCCCAGCTCCACTCTGAATTCCAGCTGGAGGCAATAGGGATGTCTCCATGTGGAAGACCTGGATTTGGTTCCCAGCTCCAGCCTTTTGCCTGACCTAGCCTCAGCAGGTATGGGGCACATCATGGGGTCCAGTAGATAAGGGATGTCTCTTGCTGAGTCTTTATCAGATAAATAAATACTCGTAAAAATATGGATGTTGTGTGCTAATGAGACATGACTGCCAAGGTAAATTGTTGCATGAAAAAGGCAAAGATAGGAAACCTTGTTTAGTATGATCCACTTTTAACTCTGCATAAAATTTTTGAGATACGTATCAGTGTTGGTCACAGTTAAAGAAAGTATAGAGGAAGGAAGGTTTTATCTTTTATGCTTTGCTGTTGAAAATTTTTAACCAATTGTTCCTCTAAAAATTTTCATTTTATTTGAAAGTTATTGTTGCAGAAAGAGAGCGAGAGACAGAAAAATCTTGTATCTGCTGATTCGTTTGGCAGATGGCTGCCGGAGCCAGGAGCCAGGAGCCAGGAGCCCAAGCCTTGTCTCCCACATGTGTAGGGGCCTGAGCACTTGGGCCATCTGCCACCGCTTTCCCAGCGGCATTAAGCAAGGAGCTGGAAAGGAAGTGGAGCAGTTGGAGCGCAACCAGTGGCTTTTGGCCACGTAGACCTTACTACACTGCATCACCAGCACATCGTTCTCTTTTTACAGTTGTATAAACAGATACAAATCCTCAGCGTTTGGATAATTTTTTGAAAGTTTTTATTTCTTTTTCTTTTTCTTCATCTTATTTGAAAGGCAGGGAGACAGAGATTTTCCATCCACTATTTTACTCCCCTGAAGAGTGGAGACTTAGAGCTCAATCCAGGTCTCCCAGCGGATATCAGAAACTTTAGAAATTGAGACATTGGGCCCGGCGCGGTGGCGCAGTGGTTAAGGTCCTCGCCTTGCACGCCCGGGATCCCATGTGGGTGCCGGTTCTAATCCCGCTGGCCCCGCTTCCCTTCCAGCTCCCTGCTTGTGGCCTGGGAAAGCAGTCGAGGACGGCCCAAAGCTTTGGGACCCTGCACCCGCGTGGGAGACCCTGAAGAGGCTCCTGGCTTTGGATCGGCATAGCATCGGCCGTTGCGCTCACTTGGGGAGTGAATCATCAGACGGAAGATCTTCCTCTCTGTCTCTCCTTCTCTCTGTATATCCGCCTTTCCAATAAAAATAAAATAAATCTTAAAAAAAAAAAAGAAATTGAGACATTATCTCATTAGCAAGAAGCTGGGTCAGATGCAGAGTAAGCAAGCACTTAGTTACAGGATGCAAATAGTTAACCACTGTGAGGACAAACTCATCAGATCTTACTTTCAGGTCATTGCCTGTTTTCCTCGTTTAATCACTTGGTGATCACGGGAATGACTGGTTACTCCAAATCTAGAAGACACGCCAAATACTTTCAGAAATCAGACATAGGGTATAGACCCCTGTTCTTTGATCTCAAAACTAATTTCTTTTTTCTTTTTAAGATTTATTTTTATTTTATTGGAAAATCAGATATACAGGGAGAAGGATATACAGAGAGAAAGATCTTTTGTCCACTGGTTAACTCCCCGGCTGCAGTGGTCGAAGCTGAGCCATTCTGAAGCCAGGAGCCAGAAGCTTTTTCCAGTTCTCCCATGTGGGTGCAGAGTCTCAAGGCTTGGGGCCGTCCTTGACTGCTTTCCCAGGCCACAAGCAGGGAACTGGATGGGAAGTGGAGCAGCTGGGATTAGAACCGGTGCCCATGTAGGATCCCGACGCATGCAAGGCGAAGATTTTAACCACTAGGCCATACCACACCAGGCCCTGGGCCTCTGTTCTTGTGTTGGAACAATTAGAATTAGCTGCCAGCAAGCTTATAGTCCAATTCCCAGAGACTTCGTGGTGTTGTCAGTTATTTGGTCCTGACCTTGAGCTTCATGGTTGCGTGTGTCCTGGAAGAGCAGGGCCTGCCACCATTAAAGGTGATGTTCAGGTGTAGGTTGCCCAGCACATTTGATAGATGCTGAGCAGATAAAGCAGAAGGGAATGGTTTTCCTCTGAGAGCTTGGAGAAATGCCATCCTTTGAGTAGCCCACATATCTGAGCCGGAGCCACTCATTGAATAGCTCTGGCACAGCATATGTCACTTCCTTTTAAAGTTCTGATGTCTTTTTAATTAATTTCTTCCCATTGCTCAGTGGGTCCGGATCGGTGCCAATATCTCCAATTTCACCTTTGCTCCCAGCACGATTATCTTTCACTTGGGACATGCTGGTAAGTGCCCCAGACTGCTAACGCCGTCAAGCCTTCTATGACATTTAGCCTGCCTACCTACAAGCCCTGTTAAGTGGACCCCACACCTATTAACTATAATGACTTAATGGTGTAACATTTCCTTCTTCCTGCTGGCCCCTTAAGCCAGTTAATATGATGATAAACCTGTTGGGTCCATCAGCTTAGAACAGCTATCATTATACTGGGCAGTGGTGTCCTGGGCTGCCATGGGCAGGCCATTTACCCTGGTGTAATAGGCCTGCTTGTTTCCAGAAATGACTCAGTTAGCGTGCTTTTACAATGAGCCATTTTCCTGGTTGAAGCTCGTTAGTGGTGTTTCCAAAGGCTGTCTTCCCCCCCAGCACCCTGGCTTCTGCACATGCCTGCAGGTGGCTTTGTCTGCTCAAAAAGAGAAAAATTGTCCTGCTCCCATCAGTCACGCTGTCCTGTGCTGCTGCTTGGAGAAGTGAGGTGGTAAACAACCTTAACATGATGAGTCAGTAAATTCACAAATCAGTATTTTCAAGTTTTCCACCCAAGATGAAGGCAGTCAAGGGCAGCAATTCCCCCAGACGCCTGTGTGTGTTAATGGCTTGGCTGCCTTCAGAGGTCACTGCCTGTGTGTCAGTGTATTGATTCTGGGGGGTTGGATGGAGGAGCTCCAGAGACTCTTGGTGAACATGGGGCTCCGTTTCTCTGAGAGCCTGTAACTTTGCTCTGATTAGCATAGTGGTCCTGGGTCTCAAAAATGAGTCAGAAACCCCTGCTGTAGTTCAGCTATCACTTCGGGGCATAAGTTGCAGGATGACCTTCCTGTCTAGTTCAGTTACTGGATTAAAAAGACACACACACAGTTTGCAGGATGACCTGACCTTCCTCTCAGTTACCATACACACACTCCTCCCACCAACTCCGTACCTGACCTGGGGTCAGACCAAGAACGAAACCTGAATAAGAATTTGTTTGCCAACCAGTTTGCTTTGTGTGCTTGTTCTCAATTCTTATCTCAGCCCTGATCAGGGTACCTGGGGAAGGAATTATCATCCTATCTGACAGATGGGAGAATTTGAACTTCAAGAAATTAAGTAGCCAGAGAGGGCAGAGGCCAGTGAAAAGATAGTCACTTAGGTAGAGCCTGCGTGCTATACCTAAGGCAAGCAGAGAAGGCAAGTATAGTTTATCACGATTTTATTGAAAAGTCAAATGAATCCCAGATGTAATATGACAGTGAAGCTTTAAACAAAGCAAAAACCCAGTCTGCATTAAAGAAGCAGGGCGGGAACATGGGGGCCGTTGGGGGAGTGGCTGCAGTCTGACTTTTAGCTCTCAGTCTCGGTTGCCGAAGCAGAGACGCAGCTGTGCATTGGCAGCAGATGAAAGCAAGCTGGTCTAGGAGTAAAGGCCTTTGCATGTCCCACATTCATTGCTCCTACTAACTCCATTGTCCCAGGACCCAACCCTATTTGCTTTAACTGGATCTCTTCTTCTTATAGCTATGCTGGGACTCATGTATGTCTACTGGACTCAGCTCAACATGTTCCAGACCCTAAAATACCTGGCCATCTTGGGTAGTGTGACGTTCCTGGCTGGTAACCGGATGCTGGCCCAGCAAGCCATCAAGAGGTAAGTCGGGCTGGTTCAAGGTCCCAGAGTAAGATGAAAAATAACTGTCCACTCTGCTGGCCAAACTCTTTAAAACAAGGGTATATGACAAAGTAATTCAGGTCCTTAAGGGTAAATCTGACTCCCTGATCCAACTCAACACTGAACTGTTGGAAACAAGCTTTAGTATTTGATTGGCTTTAAAGCTGTAGTGATGGTGTGTAGCCTACACACTGGAATGAGAGGAAGAGAATGGCTCTTTGAAAATTGAATTGGTTTACAGTGGGAGCTGGAAGGTGGTTCTTTTGGTGGTTTGTGAAAGTTGTCACTGTCAGAAGAACCCTGCCCTGCCTGTCTCCTGTGCCCTTCTCTGCAGCCCCCAGAGGCCAGAGCTCTTCCTGCTGAGTGGGTGCCCAGGAGAGGCTCCTCGTCACTCCTACCCCAGGCCCACACAGCCTGATTGGCCTCCCAATCGCCAGGCTTGCACAGGGGAAGGCTTGCTGGCAGCTTGACTTTTGAAACAGAATTGAAGGCCAGTATAAATGTCACATAGGTGTTTCTCATTGATCGGGCTTAATAAAGAACTGGGGTGCTTGCAGCCATGCACAGGCCCAAAGGAAAGGTCAGAATTGCTTTCACCTTTGGAAGAAATCATTTTCAGACGTGTCCTGCTTTCTCCTCCTCCTCTACTGGCAGAGTATAACTTGACAGCGGGACCCCCCAACCCCCGCCCGCCAGCATGGCTGCTGCCTCGCAGGCCAGTCACATATAGACACAGCTTTCTTGGGGAGCTCAAGACTGGGCAGGGCAAGGCCAGGTCTCCCCACCCACCATGTCTCCGTGAGGACCTGACCCTGGAGACACGCCCCTACGTGCTCCTTGGCTTCCCTGTGTCCTGCAGATCCCACCAGAGCTTCCCTTGGCGCTGGCAGCAGCAGCTGGCTCAGGTTCCTGCCCCTTGGCTGCAATGCACAATTCAGCTGTTCAGAATAACGCCCTATTGCCTTGAAGTTCGTTGGGCTCTCAGAGAACCCAGAGGCTGGTCTCCTAAATTCTCTATTCTGGAAGTTTTCCGCTCAAGGTGAAGACAGTCAGAGGCAGAGTATAGAGGCCATTTGACTTAACTCCTGCTTAGCAGGACTTGTGCAGCCAGGTGTGTTTTCTGGAGTGACAGAAAGGGTCTGGGCCTGCCCCCATAGTGTGGCCATCCTAGAACCAGCTTTGCCCTGGGAGCCCAGTGCCAAACAGAAGCTCTGATGGGGTCTTTGCCATCTCTTTCCTCAGCTTTTTTTCTGCTCTCACTGTCCTTTCTTGATTCTCAACCCTTCTTTCCTTTGGCAGGATCGCTGCAGAGCAGAGCAGTAGATTGGCAAAATATAGGACACTACGGTAAAGACGGAGGGCGACTGCCTCCCAGCACAGGGCCCGTCCCATCCTGTCCTCCTCATGCATGTCCGATGCTCTCTGTGCTGTGCAGAACACTTCCTCCCCAGCCCTCCCTAAGCCAAAGCTGAGTGCTGAGGCTGTTTTCCAGCCCACTGGCTGAGGCTGGGACTGGAGCAGGACAAAAGCCTCCTGCGTTAGCCCAGCCCCTGGGGTTACTGTTGGAGAGCCACTTTGAGCTCAGCTGTGACTATGTAAGCCCCCATCCTCCCAGCATCCTCTGGGGCACTTGCAGACAGCAGCCTCTGTCTCCTTTGTTTATAGGTGAGCAGAGTTGAGGTCAGACAAGTCCATCCTGGGACTACTTAAAAGGGAACCCTTTTCATCATCATGCAGTGATGATCCCCTGGCAAATCCTGGCACACCTGTCACTGTTTCCAGGCCTTCTGTAACACACATCTCTGGTTGGGCCCAACGGAGAAATTGGGTGAGGTTCTAAATGGTTGAGAAACTGACAGCAGCTGAGCAAAGACAAGGCAGTATCCTGGTTCCCCCAGCTCCCTGCGGGATTCATGCCAACTCTCACTCTGTCTTGCCAGCTGTTCAGCCCAGGGCAGAGGTGAGGTGCAAAGAGGACATGGGAGCACGTCTGACTCTCAACCCCTCCACTCCTCCGGACCAGGAGCTGCTAGAAGGAGACAGCTCGTAGGGCCTGCAGGTTGGATAGTGCCTGTCTCAGCTCCCCCTCTCAGCCCAGTCCCATGAAGACTGTCAGCAAACGTGTGCACCTGGGCCCAGGTAGCACTCTGTTTAGCAAAAACCACACTGGCTTTGGCTGCTTTGAATTCTCGGGTCACCCTTCTTGGTGTGTAATTCTGGGAGCCTTGAAAAGCTGATGTCATGCGGCCTGCAGCGTGTTGACTCTTCCCCTTGAATAGCCAACCCTCTCTCCCCAGCATATACCTTTTCATTGTCATTCTAAATTATGGTTATGGTTGCTTTGTCTGGGATTTGCTTTCAGAACTAGCTCTCTCTGTTAAATGTTAAGTTTTATAGTTTAAAATAACCAGGAAATGATTTTTTCTTTAATATTTCTGGATTTTTAAAGCACATACCCCACTACCTTCAGATTCTATTACTTGAAGGAATGGGAAGTCCCTCAGTCAGTGGCATTTGGAACTTTGTGAGGTTGGTTGCTGGTGTCAAGGGTCAGCCCCCTAGAGCAAAGATCCGGCCATCAGAGGACACTGGCTGGTGGATGCCTAACATGGGCTTGTTTATCCAACCTCGAGGGTTGTGGGCCATGCCCGTTCTGCTCTTCTTCACTCATGCTCATGCTTTGCTTTCTGCAGGAATAGTTCTCGTCCACACATCACAATGTACTTGAGCCTCTGTATGTCAGCCAGAAATCAGGGCACACCCTCCAGGCCTTAGGGTTAGTCCTGTGCACGCCCATGCTCCTGGACAGACAGTTGTATTGGTTGGTTTGGAGCTTCTGCTTGCCCAAGCTTGCCTGGCTCAGTCACTTGTTGCTGTGCCCTCCAGCTGAGTGCAGTGTCCATGCAGATGATGATGATGATGATTGTCTCTGCATTCCTTCCCCGCCCATCCCTTCTCAGCCTAGGGAAAGCCAGAAGGTGGGGAGAGGAAGCAGAGGGGGTTATTCCCTGTGATTTCTCAGAGCCAAGTCGTGTTTGCAAGGATCAGTCTGCATCAGTGGTGGATGCTGAGCCACCACTGGCAAGAGCCCCAGGCCCGGGCAGGAGCACAGTGTGGACTGCCATGCTGCAAGTTCTGTGTGCTTGGGTGCCAGCCTGCAAACCACAGAGAGGCCAAGTGCTGCCTGGCCCATCTGGAGTCACAGAGATTTAAACTTTTCCTGTGTTAATCAGGTTGAAACTCTTTGTGTCTTTGGCCTTGCACTGTGAAAGGTGTGCCTGGAATGACCTGTTCTCACATTCTCACATGCTGCTTGCTGGGTCCACATCCGGTGTGTCCTTTAAATTGTCCTCAGCTTTGGTTGTGCCTATCTCATGTCCTTTTGTGAAATGAGAGGACACTAGAAGGTTGTCCCCTTAGAGTGGAACGTTACAGTGGGGGCGCACCTTGGTCCCTCTTGCTGCCAGTTAGAGGCTGTGCTAGCCGGGGCTTTGAGACTTTAATAATTCTGTGTTTGTTTCCACTTTCTTTCAGAACAGCTCATTAATTCCAGAAAAAGGATGGAAATCATGAAAAATGAATGTTGAGAAACGGAGTCAAGAACAATTCACAATATGTAAAGGAGAATGCAAAACCTCTTTTTTATTTAAAAACAAACAAGTTGAGATTGTGGTTCTACTTTTCCTTGTTGTTTTTCAGTTTCTGCAGATACCTGTGAGCCCACTTTCTTTGGCATGGTGTCCTAGCAGGCTGCTGTGAATATTCCTCACTTCCCAGCCTTTGAAAGCTGAAATCTGTAGCTAACTGTGTTGGAATAAAGAGAATGACAGTGGGAACAGAGACCTACTTATTCCAGGATGTGTACACTGCTGGGGTCCTTGGGAACCGCAAGGATGACGCACAAGTTCTCGAAGTGTCCCATAATTTTTTTTTTTTTTAGATAAACAAAAATGAAACCAGAGCTTATGGGTCTGGGGGGACCTGTTGACACAGGATGTTTCTCTAGAACTTTGTGCCTTGGGTACTTTTCTCCTTCTCTAAGATTGTCAGCCGTCTGCATAGGAGCCTTGTTGGTATCCTGTCCCCCATCCCCCCCCCCACACACACCTTTTATTTTTCTTTAAGCTTGAGAGACAGAGATCTGCCACCAGTTCATTCTTTAGATGCCTGTGGTAGCCAAGTCTGGGCCAAGACATAAGCCAGGGCCTATGTTGCAATCCCTTGCCTCTTTGTTAGCAGGAAACTGGAGTTAGGAACTGGGGTTGTTGAACCTGATACTCTAGGAGATCCTAGAACTTGACGCTAGTTTTCTTTGTTTCTTTATTTTGTGGGCCAAGTAGAACATTGTACAGGCTAATCCTCTGCCTGCTAGTGCCGAACATCTCACGGGTGCCAGTTTGTGTCTGGCTGCTCCACTTCCCATCCAGCTTGCTGCTTGCGGCCTGGGAAAGTCACAGAAGATGCCTCAAGCCCTTGGGCCCCTGTACCCACATGAGAGAACCTGGCTCCCAGCTTTGGAGCAGCTCAGCTCCGGCCATTGTGGTCATTTGGGGAGTGAATCAGCAGACCTGTCTCTGTCTGTAAAATCTACCTTTCAAATAAAAATAAATAAGGGCCAGCATGATGATTCGGTAGGCTGATTTTCTGCCTTGTAGCGCCAACATCCCAAATGGGTGCTGGTTCACGTCCTAGCTGTTCCACTTCTGATCCAGCTCACTGCTTATGGCCTAAGAAGGCAGTAGAAGGTGGCCTTGGTTCTTGGGTCCCTGCGCACACATTGGAGTCCTGGAAGAAGCTCTGGACATTGCAGCCATTTGGGGAGTGAGTCAGTGGATTGAAGATCTCTCTGTATCTCTGTCTCTCCTTCTCCCTGTAAATCTGCCTTTTAAATAAAATAAGTAAAAAAAAAAATGTAGTAAGCAAGGCACAGCACTGTAGCCGGGATCCCATATGGGTCCTGGTTCTAATGATTCTAATCCTGGCTGCTCCATTTTCCATCCAGCTCCCTGCTTGTGGTCCGGGAAAGCAATAGAGAACAGCCCAGAGCCTTGGATGCTGCACCCACATGGGAGACCCATAAGAAGGTCCTGGCTCCTGGCTTCAGATCACTTCAGCTCCAGCCATTGTGGCTACTTAGGGAGTGAGCCAGTGAATGGAAGATCTTTTTCTCTCTTTAAATCTGCCTTTCCAATAAAAGAAAAAAAACTTTTCTAAGGTAATAAATAAACAATTTTTTTCACTCCATTTTATTTGAAAAATGGAGAGACAGATCTTCCACTGCTGCTTCAGTGCCTAATGTACCCTTTACAACTGCCAAGCCATCCTGAAGCCAGGAACCTGGATATGGTCCTGTTCTCCCAAGGACCTAAGGACTGGAGCCATTATCTCTTGCCCTGCAAGGTGTGCATTAGCAGGAAGCTGGCATCATTGACTGGAACAGATCCAGGCACTCATGATATGTTGTCCCCAGGCACGTGTTAGTCCCCACATCAAATGCTTGGAAACTTTTCTGGCAGAAACCTGACACACTGTCCTGCAGAGTACAGCTTCTGGCTCCTAGCTTAAGATCAGCTCAGCTCTGGCTGTTGTGATCACTTGGGGAGTGAATCATCTGACAGAAGATCTTTCTGTCTCTCCTCTGTATATCTGATTTTCCAATACAAATAAATAAATAAATAAATAAACTCAGATGGTTACCATTTTTGTTTGTTACTGTCAGGTTGGGCAGGACAGGGTGTTGGCCTGAGGCACAGAGTGAAATGGAGCATCAGGGCCTTATCTCAGGAATGCCTGGAATGCCCAACAGGACCCACCCAGGCCCTGTCTTAGCCCACCCTGAGCCACAGGTCATGTGCAAGCACACCCAGGAGCTGCTGCCTTCTCCCTCCACCACAGCCTCTAAGCCCTCAGTCTAAGCCATTGAAGACCCTCAGTGGCCATTTCCCTCACGCGGTCACCCGGCCTTGTGAAAGTGGTCCTAGGCTGTCTCCCACCAGGGAGTAGTTCAACTCTCTCCCCTGACTAATAAAGCTCTGCTTGAGGTAGGCAATGTCTACCTCCTTTCCACCTCTCCTGCCACCATTCCCCCAGCTCGCCAACCCCCCTCCCCAGTCTGTGTTGGAGTTTTGCTCTGCCCTGGAATGTTCTTCACCCAGACATTCTGCAGGCTAGCACCTCTCCTCCTTCAAGTCTTGACTCCAACGAACCCTTCACATACCTGTGTGCTTCATAGGGTTCCTTGGGGGTGGGAGGGCAATGCTGTGGCACAGTGGGTTAAGGAAGCCCTCATCCCACATACTGGTTGCCCTGCTTCTTACCGAGCTCTCTAATGTGCCTGGAAAAACAACAGAAGATGGCCCAAGTGCTTGAGCCCCTGCTACTATGTGGGAGTCCTGGAAGAATCTCCTGGCTTCAAGCTTTGACCTGACCTAGCCTTGGCCGTTGCAGCCATTTGAGAATGTAGACTTTCAAATAAGTAAATCTTACAAGCAAAACAAAACAGAAAACAAAAGATGAGAGTGTTCTGAGGTGAGGCGAGCCATGCTAGTCTGAGTGCAGTGGTTGCTGGGTCTGTGAGCCCCTGGGTCTGGCGGGGCCTGGGTTGCCTGGCCCGGTTCCTTGAGCCTGCCTGCAAGAACTGGTACTCCTCGGTGGAAAAGATGGAGCAGTGGCCAGCAGGCCATGATGAATATGGAGTATATGGCAGCCCACTGAAATCTACAGAGGACAACTGGTACCATAGCAGAGGAAGAACAGAGCAAATTAGACAACTACCCCAGCCAAACAATGACAGCAAAAATCTGGTTGAGTGGAGAGTGTAAGTTTGACTATGTCAGCCAATGGACATTGAGAGGGTTTCCTCATTCTTGGATCAGCGAGATTGATAGCACTTTAGGACTATCAGTACCACCCGGGCAGAACCCTAGACGTGTGTGCCACACCAGGACGCTGGGTTGATACTGGGTGGCCGTTCTCCATCCCTACGTACTGGGGTGAGGCTTCACCACTTATCTCCTCCCTCCCCCCAGATACAGGAAGAAGGAACAGAAAATTTGAAATAATGATCACACTTTTCCTAACCCTCAATCTTTCCCATCCTGATCAACTATGTAAACATAGTCGAAAATAAAAATAAATTTAAAAAAGAAAGGTGAGAGTGTTTGTCCAAAGAAAACTTTCAAATCCATAATTTTTATAACATTCATTTTTAAAAATACTTGTTTTTGAGAGGCACAGAGACAGCTCCCGTCCACTGACTCATTCCACAATTGCCAATGATGATGGGCTGAGGCTGAAACTGAGAGCCAGGATCTCAAACCACCTCTCCCACATGAGCCCAGAGTCTGTTAGCAGGAATGCTGGCATCAGGAGCCGGAGCTGGGAACTGAACCAGATCCTTTGAGGTAGGATACAGGCAACTTACCTGCTTGGCTAAATGTCTGTCCCTTATATTTTTAATGAATTTTTTGAAGATCCCTCATAGGCAATAATTTCAAGCATTTTGTGCAGTGACTGTTTCCTTTTCATTCCATTTTCTACAAACTTTTTGAAGACCTTCTATATTATTAGTGATAGAAATAATACCCTTTGGCACTCATCATCCCCTTACAATTTTTTTTTTTCCTTTGCACTTGCTACCACCTAGCATATCCCAGTTTCCTTGTCTTGGTTATTCTCCTCCCCATTAAGTTAAGCCCTATGAGGTACAGCAGTCTCCCTAGAGCCTAGAACAGTTCCTGGAACCTGAACAATTTTTCCATTACTGCTTATTGAGTGAATAAATGGTACCGCTCACAGATGAGCAGGTGTTGGGCCCAGGACAGATAGATGAGTAGGACTAAAATGGGACCGGCTGGGTTGGAAGCCAGTTCTCATTTGGCAGCTGTGACTGGGGGCAGTTAGGTGAACTTTGCTGTGCCTGTGAAATGAGGAGAGTCCCAGCAGCCGCCAGGGGGCAGTGTGAGGGGTTCTGAACGTCCGTGCGCCTGCCCGGCGCTGTGTCCTCGGTCACTGTTGCTGTTATCACTATCCCGTTATAATACCCGCTTGGAGAAAAAATTAGAAAATGGAAGCGCAGATCAGGGAAGGGAAATTTTATTTGCATTTATCAAAGAAAAAGGAAATTAGACATGAAACAGGATGAAGTGGATCCAGTTGTGTTTGGGCTGCAGGTGGCCTGAGCCTTGGGAGGAAGGGCGTGTTCATCCTTGGGAATTCCTGCTGCAGAAAGAAAGAGAAAGCTCAGCCTAGGGGAGGGAGGAAGTGAGGGTGAGCTCAGGGGAGTGAGGCACCCGGAGGGTGGGGCGGAGGTGGTGCTCCTGTAGCAGGGGCTGGCTGCTGGATGCCCAAGAGCAGCATGGGTAGGGGGACAGATGGGCACAGGTGCCAGCCGTGCACATCTCAGCCTTGGCCCCAGGCTATCCCCTGCTCCCACGGGTCACTTCCTCTCCCAGGGGCTGTCACTCATCCCAGCCCCACACCCTGTCCCAAGTGCTACTGTTGCAGTCCTGTGTGCCTCAGGGCACTAAGAACTCTAGAAGAAGGGAGGGTCACTGTTGTCTTGCCCCTTGCTAGAGCCCGGGTCTGGACAATAGCCAAAACACTGGTTTCTGCAGAGAAGGGAGGGACTCATGTTTCCTTACAGGGCAGCCCTCCCCTCGACACCCTGGGACTTGAGGCCTTGAGCAATGACTCAACTCCTGGGGAGTGTGCCTCCCGCTTCCAGCAGCTCTGGAAAGGAACACCTCAGAGACCCCAACACACATGCAGGGACAGGACCTACCTGTGCTTCTGCAGCAGGGTCAACAGGCGGTTGTTTGGTGTCGTCAGCTTCTGGTCAGTGCACACATTGTCCCCCTTGTGCCCGAGCTGTGCCTTCTCTGCTTGCTCCCGATTTTCATTTCTGATGGGTTAGGAAAGATGAATGGGTGAGTTTGCTAAGTGGGCAAGTAGAGAGACAGGGGTGGGTCTTTGTCTATTCTAAGAGGAGGGCATTTCCAACATGTCACAGAATTCAAAAATACATTTAATTTCTTTTTTTTTTTTGGTGCAAAAAATGTTTTTCAAATCCATATACACATGACATCTTCAAAAATTTCATAAAAAAATGTGTATTGTGAAAAAACTAAAGAACTATGAATGAAATTCCATGTTTTTGCATCAAAATAAACTTATCCTAAAATGTTTGGAATAATTTATTTGACAGAGAAAGAGATCACTCCAATCGTTCATTTCCAGAACCAGGCCATGCTGGCGCCAGGAGCCATCCATCCAGGTCTCCCACCTGAGCATCAGAAACCCAGATATGTGTCCCAGTTGGTGTGTTAATGACTATGCCAAACACCTTTCCTCAAATTGATCTTAAAAAAAAAAAAACTATTTTTATTGGAAAGGCAGATACACAGAGAGAAAAAAAGGAAGAGAGAAAGGTCTTCCGTCCACTGGCTCACTCCCCAAGAGGCCACAATAGCCAGAGCTGAGCCAATCAGGAGCCAGGAGCCAGGAGCCTCCTCTGGGTCTCTCATGGGGGAGCAGGGTCCCAATTCCTTCTCAGGTCCTCAACTGCTTTCCCAAGCCACAAGCAGGGAGCTGGATGAGAAGTGGAGCAACTGGGACATGAACCAGCACCCATATGGGATCCCAGCACATGTAAAACTTTAGCCAGTAGGCTATGGCACCGGGCTCCTAGATTTATCTTTTAATTGCATTTTTTTCCCATAATCTTTTTCAAGTGTCTTTGTGTTTCATGTGTCTCTTCTACTAGCTGAATTAGACTGTGACAGGAAAGCAGTATACAGGGCACTTTCAAAAGTTCATAGAAAATGGAATTAAAAGACAAGTTTAAGAGGCTGGCAGTTTGCTCAACTAGCTCTGTCTCCAAGTGCAGGCCTCCAATTTGGGCTCATATCCCAGCAGTTCCATTTGCCATCCAGCTCCCTGCCTGTGGCCTGGGAAAGCAATAGATGGCTCAAAGCCCTGGGACTCTGTATCCACATGGGAGATCCAGAAGAAGCTCCTGGCTTCAGATTGGCTCAGTTCCAGCCATTGCAGCTGCTTGGGGAGTGAATCAGCAGACAGAAGATCTTTCTCTCTGTTCCTTTTTTTCTCTGTGAATCTGCTTTCCAGTGAAAATAAATAACCAAAAAAAATAAATAAATAAAATAAAAGACAGGTTTAGAGCCGGCATGGTTGTACAGCAAGCTAAGCCTCAGCCTGTGACACTGGCATCCCTTAAGGGCTCTGGATCAAGTTCCAGCTGTGCTATGTCTGATCCAGCTCCCTGATGATGTCCTGGCAAAGCAGAGAGGGCTGGTCCAAGTCCTGGGACCCTGCATCAAGTGGGAGACCCAAAGGAAGCCTCTGGCTCCTGGCTTCAGACTGGTCAGCTTTGGGCCAGTGCAGCCATGTGGGGAGTGAACCACAGGATGGAAGATCTCTCTGTCTCTCCCTCTATGTATTTTTGCCTTCCCAGTAAAAATATAACATCTCTTTTTTTTTAAGAGACAAGTTTATATTGGTGCACAAAATTTTGAAATCCATGCATAATTGGTTTTTTTTTAATCATACATACTTTCCAAAACTTTTTGAAAGCCCTAAAGAGTAGTGAGAAAAATCGGCAAATTTGCATAGGTAACAGACTCTCTGGGACAGATCTGTTCTGTGCCTCCTGATGTCAGGTGCCGAGAAAAGGAGTTTTGTGGATACACAACCTAAATCTAATCGTGAGAGGGCATCCGGCAAATTCATCAAGAGAGGCAGTCTACCCTAGAGTGGATCCCAGATCAGAAACAAAATCGTTCAGGCCCAGCATTGTGGCCCAGTAGGCTAAGCTGCTGCCTGTGACACTGGCATTCTAGCTTGACATTGGTTGGAGGCCCACTTCAGGCCATGCTAATGGCCTGGGAAAGCAGCAGAAGCTGGCCCAAGTGCTTTGGGCCCCTGCCACCCACATAGGAGCTCCAAATGAAGCTTCTGGCTCCTGTTTGGGCCTGGCCCATCCCTGGCCCTTATGGCCACCTAGGGAGTGAAGCAGAAGATGGAAAATCTTTCTGTCTTTTCCTCTTTCTCTGTAATTCTGAGTTTAAAATAAGTGAATAAATCTTTTATTATATATTTTTTAAAGATTTATTTTATTTTTATTACAAAGTCAGACATACAGAGAGGAGGAGAGACAGAGAGGAAGATCTTCTGTCTGATGATTCACTCCCTAAGTGAGCGCAATGGCCAGAACTACGCCAATCTGAAGCCAGGAGCCAGGAACTTCCTCCAGGTCTCCCATGCGGGTGTAGGTTCCCAAGGCTTTGGGCCATCCTCAGCTGCTTTCCCAGGCCACAGGCAGGGAGCTGGATGGGAAGCGGGGCTGCCAGGATTAGAATTGGCATCCATATGGGATCCTGACGCGTTCAAGGCAAGGACTTTAGCTGCTAGGCCACTGTGCCGGGCCCAGTAAATCTTTTTAACATTTATCTACTTTATGAGAAAAGCCTACTGCGTGGGAGCTTCCACCCTCTGACACATGGGAAGGTGGGAAGAAGCAGCTGGAACCCAGGCTTACCTCTGCTTTTGGCTCATGATGTCCAGGAGCAGCTGGCGGGCAGACAGTTGGCGCAACAGCTTTCGGTAGTTGTTCGTGAAGATGGCATCTGAGGAGCGCTGTGTCCTGCGGGGAAGGGGTCAGAAGTCAAAGACTGGGAGAGGCGGGAGGGCCCAGAAAGAAGCTGGCGGTGCTGCGCTCACGTGTCTCTGCAGGATCCTTCTGTTGTTTTGGGTCCTCTTCACCCCCAGAAAAGCTCAGACCCTAGAGTTCTGTGTCCCGCGCCCACCCAGAGGGAGGCGGCCGATGCTCTTAAAAGGAGTCATGGCCCAGCTGCTGGCTCCACCCCACTCCCACCCCACAGCAGGCATAGCTTGAGGGGGCTCACCTGCTGGCCTCAGACGGGGACGGGGAGCAGTGGGAGCAGCTGCTGCTGAGTGAGAGGAGCGCGAGGAGCAGCACCCAGCGTGGCATGGTTCACTTTGGGACGGCACCTGCCAAGGAACAGGAGAGAGTCAGGTGCAGCCACGGCCGCCGTCACAGTCACTGGAATGCTTGGTCCGACAAGCCTCACTCTCCGAGGTAGGAAAAGAGGAACTAGGTTCCAGTCCCGCCCCTGCCAGTCACCAGCGCTGACTTCATTTTCTCCATCTGTAAAATGGGTGTTATGTAATGACCCTGTTGGCCTGAGACGGCTTAAACAGGAGGCGGATGACAGCAGAGGAATGGCCCTTGCAGGCATTCCAGGTTAAGTCAGGCTTCTGTGAGGGCTGGAGGGCTGTGGGAGGAGGAGACAGATTCCCTCGGGGTCCTTCTGGAAGCCACTCTCTATCACAAGTGTAAATTTAGAGCCTAATCCTGTAGTCCCTTGATGACCTGAAACGGAGATGATCCCAACCCCTTCTACTCCAGGTCTGTGGGATGATGGGGCGAGAAGAGGCACCTGAAGGGATTCTCTAGCACCCAGCAGCCTGGTGGTCTCAGTCCAGCTGCTGCAGGGTCAGACCCATCCTGTTCTTACCTCTGTGGAGCCGGAAGGAGAGAGTCCTTAAGTCTGGCTGCAGACACTAAACGTAATTAGAACCTGTCTACACTGCACACTGTAACTAGGAGGGGGAGCAGCAGGGGAAGGGACTACCCAGGCCAGGGAATCCTCTGACCTTCTTGGAATGGGCACTTTCCTGGGCGTCCCTGTCTCAGCAGGACATCGAATCCATCTGCTGGGGACAAAGAGCCTATCAGAGGCCCAGGCAGTCCCAAAGTGGGGCGCACACCACCCCCTTTGCCGCACTCCCTTGCTGTGGACCTACCTCCTGTCTTCACGTTCACACACGTAGACCCAGCACCACTGGAATGCACCTGGTTCTCAGGATATCACCTCCTTCCTACAGACCCTGTGGTCTTTCCCAGCCCCGGGATGCCACCCACACCGCTCGCTGTGGCCTGAGACCACTTCCTGGCTTCCAGGCAGTTCTACATGCCTCAGTGGCTAGCCCCTCCCTTGTGATCTCTGCCTGTACCTCTTACCAGCCAACATGCCCCCCAGGGCAAGTACCTGCTGCCTGTGACAAGGAGCTCAGACCGCTTACTGGTCTGTCTTCTTTCCAGAAAGTTTTTATCATAAAAAAATTTTCCCCACTTTATCAAGCCCAAACCCCTTTTCCACTGCAATACTAGTTAAAAACCCTGCTTTTTCTTTCAGCCCTACCTGCCGGTACCTCGAGTTCCTGCATCTGCACCCCCAGACTGAGCTCTGCAGGTGTGTTTTGCTCCCGGCTTTCCAGTCCCTGGCTCCCCCTATCCCAGCCTGCCAAGGTTGCCCCTCCCACACAGGCTGGTGGGGTGGAGGGCAGGGAGGGTCCTTCACACTGTCCCTGCCTTTTCTGTCTCCCACCTGCAGTCTGGCTTTCTCGACCCCTGAACAATGTGGACAAATCCAAGGCTCATGACCTCACTCCCCTGTGTGATGCCCTTGGCTTTGCACTGTCCCCAGATGAAATCCAGACATCTGATCTCTGCCTTATGACCCTCCAGCCCACCCTCACTACCTTCTGCAGAGCGGAGAGCCTGTTCTCCCTGGCCCCCATCAAATCCGTCTCAGAGCAGGCTCTGTGCCCCACCTCCTGTTGCTACAGCCGTCTCCCAGATATGAAATGCTATTCACAGCTACTTCAGAATCCATCAGCTGCATGTGTGGAATTTGGATGGAAAAACATGGAAAGTCTCTGGGGAACAGAGAATGGGGACAAACAGGAACACCTGCTTTATCAGCACCGCCCTTTGCACACGCGGTGGCTTCAGGGAGTTCAAAACAACCTTATAAGAGAGTTCAAAACAAGGCCAGCTGCACTGGCTTGGTGGACCTGGAGGCCCAGTCACCATAAACCAATTGTTCCTGTGTGAGTCAAGATGCCACAACAGCTACAGAGCTATGTGAACATCACCTACAACGTTGCAAAATCTCATTGGATAAAGAAATGAAGCAGCCAGAATAAGTGAACCTTTAATGATGTCAGAATAGAGATTGCATGGTCAAGGGCAGACAGCTGTTGACGTATATACATTGACAATCGAAGGTGCCAAAGTTCACTGAACTGAGTGTGACATGAAGCCCACGCCATCACCCACAACTCTCAGGGGGACTTGGGATCCTTCTTGAGTTGGCAGTTTACTCCGTGGATGTCAGTGAGCTTTCTGCAGGGCTTCCTAATTCCACGGCTAGAGATGGTTGAGGTCATCTGAGTTCAGGATCAGTGCACACCGGATCTACGTCACTAGGCCCACCTTTGGGACACAAAGGCTAACTTCAGCCAGCACAGAAGTCTTGCATCCACCCAAAGTAGCAGGGCTGCTTTTGAAAACCCAGGCGGCAGGAATCCTGGACCTTTCTTATGAATTCTTATAAATATGGAGGGCCTCACAGCATGGGTGTGGCTTAGAACCCCTTTCACCAAGAGCATCTCAAGTTCTGGGGAATGTAAGTTAATCAGAGGCACCTTGAACTGTAAAGAAGGACTCCCCAAGTCCTCACAGGTCGCCGGCAGCCCAGGATGAAGACATGAGTACTAGAGGGCCAGTCAAGCAAGGGTTAGGGCACAGGAGAAGAGGAAGGCTCCAAAGATGGATACTTGGGTTTGAAAAAAACCTAAAGGCAGGACCTGCTGCACACAGTAAAAAGCAGACGTTGTCCATTTCCAGGCAATTATGTTAAAATTGGCTCTGGGTGATTGACACCGGGGTAGGTTTGGTTCCTCTCCCCATGGAAACTCCAGCCAGCTCCGTCTCACCCCCAGCAAACTGCCACCCCTTCCCTGGCCCCGCCAGCCGGAAGGGGCACTGAGCCCTCCCTCAGCTGCCGCAGGTCTGCCCGTCACTTGTCCCAGTACCATGTATCCAAGACAATACCAAGATGGCTCCAGCCCTGGCCACCCTGCTCCTTATTCTGGGAGAGTTATGATTTGGCGCTGGGAGAAGTCCCCTGTACTCACCGCTATGCGCAAAGAGGATGGCGAGGCGCCTCTCGGACTTGGGGTCTCCCTGTGGAGGAACAAGGGCCAGCACCCTCACGCCAGCCGGGCCAGCACCCTCACGCCAGCTAGTCCAGCCCCGGCCCCTGGGACTGCCGCCTCTCACCTCGGATGTGGCGGATCTCCCTGTGTTGTGAGGCGCTGCTCCGCTCTTGTGGTCCTGGGGCGGCTGCTCTGGTCGCCACCGGGTGGTGTTTTCCCGTCATTTATGGCTTTATTTTCCTAAGCATCGTCAGCGTCAGTCAATTACCCACAAGTCCACTAGAGCACCATTTTTAGCATCACACTGCCAAGTCATCCTTGGCTGGGGGGGAAAGAGCACTCGGTCCTCGCTTGCACGTGGAGACTCCAGAGGGAGTGAGGAGCTACCGTGGTGCCGAGCTATACTGCCATGCCCAGGGGTGCAGAGTCCAGCGCTGCCCCACTCATCATGGTGGGCAGGGCTCAGGCAGCGAAGTGCCAAGTGTCTTCTTCGGCGCCCTGGGATAACTGTGCCTTGTCAATTTGGTCTCGTCCATAGACAGCTTCCTTTCCGTAGAGGCAATGCTGCCGATACACGTTCCCCTTTCCACAGTGAGGGAGATAATTCGCCTTGTCCTCCAGTAAGCAGAAAATCTATGGATTTACACCTGCTGCGGCCACTCCCCATCTCACAACAGCCAGCCCGGGAGCATCCTTTGCCATGTTCCAAGGCAGTCTGGATCTCAGCTGCCTTGGCAAAGTGGGAAGAGAGAGGAAAAGATGGAAGGCCTGGGTGCAAGGGGTTGCATTTCCAGATCTCAGCTCTAGCCTCCAGGCAAAGAGTGCCTGGGGTGGGGGGTGGCCTCTGTGGTCCTTAGTGGATCCCACTCCCTACGCACCTGCAACTTTCAAAAGTTGTGAAAAGGGGCATAACTCTGCCTCTGGAAAACCTTGTCAGAATTACAGTCTCTGCTACAGATCTTTTATAACTGGGGCTGCTTTGGTTGAAGAGGGGAGAATGGCACCCCCTGGGCCTGTGCCTGGTGCCCTGTGGGTCACTGTTAGAAGTAGTGGTTTCTGGGGCCCCTCTCACAGAGTGTAACTGAGTGTAACTCTGTGAGCAGAGTGTAACTCTGCTGCCTCATCTGTACTCAAGCACGTTCTTGGCAGTGAGCAACCTGAACATCCGTGATGTGCACAAGGCCAGAGAGACAGGTCACTTTGAGGTCCTCCTGGACACTGTGTGATCAGGTGGGGCCAAATCCCCAAGGATTAAGAGTGAACTGAGGGGGCCCGGCGCGGTGGTCTAGCGGCTAAAAGTCCTCGCCTTGAACATGCCGGGATGCTATATGGGCGCTGGTTCTAATCCCAGCTGTTCCACTTTCCATCCAGCTCCCTGCTTGTGGCCTGGGAAAGCAGTCAAGATCTTCCTCTCTGTCTCTCCTCCTCTCTGTATATCTGACTTTGTAATAAAAATAAATAAATCTCAAAAAAAAAAAAAAAGAATGAAGTCCTTGCTTTGCATGTGCCAGGATCTCGTATGGGCATCAGTTTTAATCCTGGCAGCCCTGCTTCCCATCCAGCTCCCTGCTTGTGGCCTGGGAAAGCAGTCAAGGATGGCCCATGTCTTAGGACTGTATAACTGCGTAGGAGACCCAGAGGAGGCTCCTAGTTCTTGGCTTCAGATAGGCTTAGTTCCAGCCATTGCAGCCACTTGGAGAGTGAATCAGAGGGTGGAAGATCTGCCTCCTCTCTGCATATCTGATTTTCCAATATCAATAATAAATAAATAAATAAATAAATAAATAAATAAATAAATAAATAAATAAGAAAGCTAGAACATGAACTGGCACCCATATATTACTGTAGCTTTACCTGCTAGGTCACAGTTATGGCCCCTATAATAGATTTTAAAAGATTTATATTTTTATATTGCAAAGTCAGATATAAAGAGAGGAGGAGAGATAAGAGGAAGATCTTTCACCCGAAGATTCACTCCCTAAGTGGCTGCAACAGCCAGAGCTATGCCAATCTGAAGCCAGAGAGCCTCCTCTGGGTCTCCCACATGGGTGCAGGGTCCCAAGGCTTTGGACCGTCCTTGACTGCTTTCCCAGACCACAAGCAGGGAGCTGGGTGGGAAGTGGAGCTGCCGGGACACTGTAATACATTTTAAAAAGGAACTTTAGCCATTCTACTGCAGTGTGATTCATTCCTACATCCAAAAGCACACTTGTAAGGTTACAGTTCCATGAGGGCTGTGATTTTCTGCCCACGTGTTTGTGGCTCTTGCTTCACTCTCCCTCGCCGGCTCCCTGCAGCCCTGTCCCTTGCAGTCATCTCCACTTCAGCCCCAGGCAAGCCGGATGTGCTTCCTGTCCCTGAAAGGTCACAGAAACGGAGCTCAAAGGACCCAGCATGGTAGTCTAACAGGCGAATCCTCCACCTGCCGCACGTGGGCACACTTTGTGTCCTGGCTACTCTACTTCCCATCTGGCTCCCTGCTTATGGACTGGGAAAACAGCAGAAGAAGACCCAGGTCCTTGGGACCTTGCAACCATGTGGACTACCAAAAAGTCCCTGGCTCCTGGCTTCAGATCGGCTCAGCTCTGGCCATTGTAGTCATTTGGGGAGTGAACCAATGCACGGAGGATCTTTCTCTCTGTCTCTCCTTCTCTCTTCGAAAATAATCTGCCTTTCACACCAAAATAGTAATAATAAACCTTTAAACAATGGAAATTAAGTGCTTTCTCCGATGTTGGGCTTCTTTCACTGAGCTTCTATTATATTTATTAACAAATTAACTTATTTGAAAAAGAGAGACGGAAGGACAGAGACAAAGAGCTCCTATCTGGTTGGCTCCTAAATTGCCCACAGCAGTGGCTGGGATCGGGCCAAGGCTGAAGCAGAAGCTGGAAACTCAATCCATGCCCCCCGCTTGTGGTGGGCATCCCGCCATCGCTGCTGTCTCCAGGAGTTCACATTAACCAGAGCCTGGCGGCCACAGCTGGAATCTGGTATGGAACAGAACCCTGGCCATGGGCTCTGAGCTGGCATCTTAACCACCAGGCTTCATGCCCGCTGCTGTATAATGCTTCTGAGCCCTCTCCGTGTTGGGCTGGGCGTCTCCACAGTGTGTGGGTTACGGATGTAATGGCTTGTTTACCTGTCTTCCAGGAGTGTCGTTTTTAGGTGGGTGTCATAAATACAACTGAGGCTGGGCTGATGCAGGTCCTGACACACCTACATATGATTCGCTACTCCAGGGCAGGTGGCCAGAGCGGAACCTTGGGTCACATGGTCACAGACGGGTACAATTTTTTAAGAAACTGTCTAACTCTTTAAGAGACCATCCAGCCTGTTTGCAGAATGCTATATTCCCACCATGCATGGTGCTGGAAGCCACCCTGCCAGTCATGCCCCAGGAGCACTGCTCCCCTGAGCGCCAGTGCCTGTGAAAACTGCTTGGGAGTGAGTAACCTGGTCCCATTGCTGCATGGGGAGAATGGGCTGGGCATCCTCCTGCACGTGTGAGGCAGGTAGCATGCACATGCAAGGTTTGCCTGAAGGTGAAGCTAGCTGAGTCCCGGGCCAACTGAGTGAAGGGAGGATCCCTGACAAGAAGCTGATCCGGCCCACGTGCCTACAAGTTGCAAAGGCAGACTGTTGAAAGCCTGCTGTGCCCTGGGAGAAGGCTTTGTGATCCAGGGCCAGGTGCTAGGGCTCTCTGGGTCACATCTGGACACAATGGACCAGCCTGGGACTCTTGTGAGAATGAGACATTCACTGGTTAATGTCTTACACGCAAGGGACTGGTCAGTGGTTGCTGAGCCCTGGCTGCTGGACAGCACGGTGGCAGGCTGAGCTGGGAGCCACGGACAGGCCAAGGAAGGAAAGCCTGAGACCAAGGGCCGGGCCCCTGGCTTTGCCTCCCACCACCACCTGGTCCTTGTGCTGCTGCGCTTTCTTGGTTGGGCCGAGTTTAAACCAGTTTGAATCAACAATCCTGACTGCAGTCAGGGCCCAAGAACTTGAGTGGTGGGAAGGAGGTACCCAGGGCAGGACAGATCCCCAAGACCGGCAGGGGTCAAGCATTTATGTCGCCAATTTCCTGGGTGCTGGTGCCAGCCATTGACAGAGAGCCAGCTAAGGGCCACAGGCCTGGGGGCAGGGAGGGACTCAACAAAGGGGGGCCTGTCTGGGGCCTCAGACCCTGCTTTGTAAAAGCCACGGTCATTCCCCTCCCTCCCTGGATTATGGCCACGCTCCCAGCGCCTGAGGCCACTGTGTGGGGAAGGGGAGGCATCCACTGCCACTCTTAGATTCCCTGATGCCCCCACAACCCCCAATCCAGGCCTGTGCTTATGGAGTCACCAACAACAAATGTCACAGCAACGCTCTTGAGAGCTTGGTCACCTTAAAGGGACCAGGGTTCTTGGTGCAGGTTTTTGCTGGGAGACTTCAGGCCAAGTCACTCAAATTTCCACATGTGAGTCGGAGCGGATCGGGCCCTTCTCCCGCTCCACATGGTCCACTTGGGCTGGGGTGGGTGGGAGGGCTCCCCCAGAACTTTATCTCTTTCTGGAAAAGTCTGTGTTTGGGAATATCATCAGATGGATGAGGTGAGGTGAGGCGTACCTGGAGAGTCATCCACTGGTTCACTGCTCAAGTAGCCATGACAGTTGCAGCTGGACCTGAGTCTCCCACGTGGGCAGCAGGGACCCAAGTACTTGGGCCATCACCTGCTGCTTCCCAGGCACATCAGCAGGGAACTGGACAGAAAACTGAAGTGGGACTGCTTCCCCACCCCTTCCAACAGGTGCCGTGTTCTTTTGCTTAAAGTCCCTGGGCCACAGGTGAATTCCAAGTGTTATACTGCTCTGTTCTAGGGAGAGCTGGTGTAGGTGCCAAGACCAGGGCACAGAGAGGCTGCCCTCCTCTGCGAATCCTACAGTGTTTTCTGGTGAAGGTCAGATTCCCTTCAAAGCCCCTTCGAATCCATCTCTCCTAGAAGCGTTACCCCTCTCTGGCCTCATCTTGTGCTCTTGGGATTGTAAAACTGTCTCATTCCCTGAGCCCCTCAGAATGGCCGGAACCCCCTCAAGCCATCTCATTAGAGTGTAATCCTCTCAACTCGCAGGATCAATCTCACCTGGGCTTGCTAAAATGCAGTCCTTGGGCTCCTTGCTGGACCCACGCGGAAACTAAAGACATTAGGTACCTAAGATGTTGCCTGCAGCTCTAACCGGGAAGGCCAGAAGGTGTCGCTGTTCGTCAGCCCATCGGCACTGTCAGGCGTCAGGGCCAAGGCCAGAGGCTGCTCACGTGGGGCTTTGTTCTCTGGGAAACCCTGGGACCACCCAGGGGTCTGGTCCGGTCTGTCACAGCACCATTTCCTCTGCCTCTCAAGCCTCCCAGCCCCATCTTGCTCTGCCCAGTTCCTGCAGGTTTTCAACTATTTCCAGTCGGGGGGAATCTGTGTGAGCCCCAAAGTCTACTCCCAAGGCCAGTTTTCCAGCGGAAATGAGACTGGAATGTCGCGACTGGACATTCCCTTCTGCGGTTGCAGGAGCAGTTAAGGGAGCCCAGCCTGTTGCCAACTTTGGTTCCTGGATCAGAGTCCTCCTAGACCCATGGAAGCCTAGGGGGCAGCATTTCCCGGCTGCACTCATCCCTGGCCGACTCCCTCCCGTCACAGTCCCCACTGGGCCCTGCTGGAGTGGAGCTCTGCCCTGGACCCCAGCTGACCCCTGAACTCTTCTGGGTCAGACCCTGTGGCTCTCAGGATTATGATGTCTCAGAGCCTGGGAGGAGGCAGCAACCCCCTTGTGTTTGCCTGCCGGGGGCAACCTAAAGGTGGGCGAAGCTGTCTTGCACATGCTGGGGAATGCGTCCTGTCTCCTGGTGATAGTCATGGGGCAGCCGGGGTTCGACATGGGGCTTTTCTGCTTGGAGCAGTGACTGCCTGCCCCACCGCAGCATCTTAGCCTGCTCCTTCCCTTCCGTACAATCTCAGGAGGGCTTGGGCGGCTCCTTCAAGGGGCTGATAATGCCACAGGTGGGGATTCCCTGAGGCCCAGGACAGGCAGGCTGCGACAGACAATGCACAGGTGACAGTGCTGATGTACACCAAAGCTTTGACCCTGAAATTTCACCTGTTACCACAACCAGTGCAGCATCAACAAGCTTGCAGAGGGAGGCGACGTGCAATTGAGAAAATAAGAGACAGACACAAGACAAAGATTTTGAGAGTGGGTGGCTGGGGGAAGCCCCCTTCTCGGAGGAAGGAGGTTGACCTACAAAGTTCACTGCCTCGGTCTTTTATTGAACTGCTCGCAGAGTTAATTCAATAAAGGATTGGCGCAAACAGAGATAGCACGTGTGTCGATAGCACAGATGTTAATCAATACACCCCATGTTGATATTAACCAGCCAAGGCTTGATGATCAGGAAGCCCAGCGAGACCCCAACACAGAAGTCGGTATGTTACTTAAGGTTCCCAGTCCTGTGACCCTTGACCTTGGTCTTGTACTTTCGCTTGCTCACGGATCATTGCCTGAAGTCTGACCTTGGACTCCAACACCAGCAGTCTGTGAACTCAAGACTCCAGGCACAGGCTGCTCCCGCTGCTCCTCATCAAGTCACACTGTTATTATTATTATTATTATTTTTTACAAACTGCCTGTGGCACCTGTGAACTCGAAACTCAAAGTTCCAGATGCCCCTCTGACCTCTGACCCAACTCACGCGTCATTCCAGTTAGAGGTGGCCTCAGGGGCACAGGAGCCTTCCAGATTATTAATCGATGATGAAAAATCCTCATTAAATGTGTCTGCTGCAGCCTTAGGGCCTGCTTGCCTCCTTGCTCTGATAAGCCAGTGTGAGAGTCGGTGTGTTGTCGCCCACTGGTCTGGGAGCTAGGCTGGATGCTTGTTTGTTGTCCAGTGTCCGTCACCGGCCTTTCACCATGCTGGGGGTTCCGGACACTCTATGGGCTGGTTTGGCTGCATGCTGATTTGGTTTTAAATGAGTGGGCAGGCAAATGGGGATTCCCAGGCAGCATGAGAAGGAGGTGCCCACAGGTGCCATGGGAGCAGAGTGTGTGGGGAACTGGCTGTGCCAGGGAGTAGGGCAGGTTTCACAGAAAACGTGACCTTCAGGCAGGGCCTGGAAGGAGGCAGAGGAATAAAAGCAGCGAAGGCTGGGAGGCCCAGTGAGGAACCAGTGAGTTCAGTGTGGAGAGAGCATGCATGGATCTGGGCAGGTCTCAAAGCTGACTCTGGATCCTCCTGTGCACAGTAGGGACCAAGGCTCATTTTATCCAAAGTCCCAAGTGATTCTCATGCAGGTGGGAGGGACCACTGACCCCAAAACCAGGCCTGGAACTCCACAGCAAGAAATGCAGGTGATTCTTGGCATTGAAGCAGAGCCATGTAAGATGTCCCCGTGCCAGGTCCAGCCATGACAGCCTTAGCTATTCTCAGTAGAGACGGTCCACAGACCCTAGAGTGATGGGAAGGGCCAGGATGTGGCATCACAAACTAAGCTTCTGCCTGTAGTGCAGGCATCCAAAATGGGTGCTGGTTTGAGTCCTAGATGCTCCACCTCAAGCCAGCTCCCTGAATAAGGTCTGGGAAAGCAACAGAGGGTGAGACAAGTGCTTGGATCCCTGTACCCACATGGGAGATTTGAGATTCTTGGTTCCTGACTTAGGACTGGCCCAGCTCCAGCCACTGTGGTCATTTGGGAAGTAAACTAGAATATGAAAGGTCTCTCTCTGCTTTTCCTCTCTCTGTAACTTTACCTTTTAAATAAAAATACATTTTTTAAAAAAGTAGTTAAGACTTGAATGTATTTATAATTTTTTTTCTAGTCTAGAATATTTTGCAGCAAATCCCAGACTTCTTGTTCACCCATAAATATTTCAGTATGTATCTCAAAAAAGATAAGAGCTCTCTCTTTAACATCCCAATTCTATTTTCACACCTTTTAAAAGATTCAACGGTAATTCCTAGGAAGGAAGCCAGCTAACAAGACCTCAGTGCGGAAGAAGGCCCAGGACAAGGAATTGACATGTTCCCAAGATGACTTCTGGGAACTGGTGACATGGGAGAGCAGCTCTGACAAGTTGGTCAGGCTCTGAGAAACACACAAGCCTGGAAAAGTTTTGCGGAGTACAAGGAGGGCTCTTCCTTCTGACCTCTGCTTTCCCACCCAAGGGCCTGTAACACATGAACCCAAACCAGGAAGCAGGTCTCAAGTGAAAGGAATGGAAAAACAAAACAAAACAAACAAATAACCTCCCCCCCCCCAAACAGAAAACAATGTAGCAAGCAGTGGCTCCACACAACAGGACAGTGCTTGGGGCTATGTTCCCAGCCTGTCTGCACACACAGGTCACTCCGCCAGGGGAGGACAGCTACTGCGTCTAGCAGGATTACCCTGCCATTTGGGAAGCCTGCATAGCGTGTCCCCAGGGCCAGGTTAGTCGAAACTGGGCAGCCAGGACACCACCCTTGGCCTGGGTGTTGTGAGGCTGCATTGCCAGGTGCAGCGGCTCTGTGAACATGCTGTGACCTTAGGGCCAGGGATTAATTTCTCTGAGCTGATCAGCAAGAGGTTCCCCTCCAGCTCTAGGAATAGTCACTAACAGGGTGGTCCTCTCTCTCCTAGGGTTTTGAAGGCATGACAAGAATTTGGTTCTGTGTCCTGGCTCAGCTGTGAACTGCTTAGGTAGCTTTGGATGAAGGGGGCCATGGAGACACGGCATGCTTGTTAACATGAATTCTGGTCTTCACACTGCCAGGGCTGGTTCCCCAGCAGAAGTCATAAGGCACCTGGCTGTGTAGTGAGTCACCTGAAGCTGGGGGAGCAGATCCTAGAAGGCCGTTCAAGTGACAGCCCGACCTGCACACGTTTTTGAATGCATGGTGGGGAAAGGGGTGAGGGGATGCCCTGTGAGCTGCATTCCAGCCAAGTTTTGAAAACCCAAAACTGAAGGAGAGAAGGACCTACAGGGATGTGCAGGTCAGAGGGAGCTGAGCAAGAAGCAACCTGTTGGGAAGGCCTTTAAAGAGCATTTAGGATGCTGCTTCGCCATATGTGGTCCCCAACTAGCAGTCCACATACGGGAAGAGATCCCCCATTCTTGGCTGAGGGAGCACAGCCCTTGGCGGGGCTCACAACCACCGGGTGCATATTCCGGGGTGCGGCCCTCTGCTACAGGCCAAGCTCAGCATTTACAAAGCAGTGAACCCCTTGCACGAAGGTGACTCTGATGCCAGCTCTCATATTGGCACCTTCTCAGTGCATCCCTGCCTGTCTGCAGCTTAATAGTTTTTCAATGTTTTCAGAATCAAAAATAAGCTTATCACAGGCTATTACGTTACCATGGCAACACGGCAGCTGGCTTGAAAGAAGCAGGTAGTACAAGTGCCTGGAGGGACACTAAAGTAATTGTGGGTTTTCACTCTGCTGGGCCTTCTCCCCGCTCGCCTCTTTGTTTCTCTCCTCTCCCCCCTCCTCTGCTCTGTCTGGCCCCTGATTCCTCTCTCATCTCATTACAAGCAATCTGATTTCCAATTGCTTCAGATTTTTCAAGAGCCTACTCTGTCTGACCTCTCCTTTGAAACTAACAATAATATCAGGAGGTGGGCTGATGTGAGCAGGGTTATTGGACTGCATTTTTAAGCTCGTCAAAATGTATTAAAATGTTCTTGAATGTATTAATTTCTCTCTCAAACCGGTACATGCACAGTGTGTACAATTTTAAAGATACAAAACAGCTCACCCTTCAAGTCACTCTCTTCCTGGCTCTCTGGGCGTGGGGTTGTCTCCCCTGTCTCTGTGCATCCTTCCCGAGACAGGAGCACAGTCTCTGCTCCTGCTGTCCCCTCCTATTGGAGCTTGACTCTCACCACCTCCTCCAGGCAGCCTTCAGTGGTTGCTAGTTTCATGGTCTGCTCCCACTGCTCCTCCCAAACTCAGAAGATCCTGAGGTGCACCTGTGTGTGTTCCATGCCTCCTCCTCTTCTAGATTTACAGGAAAAAGTGATTTCCCACATCCTTCCTCCCCCTGCTTCGGCCCAGTACTTTTCCTCAACATATCTCAGTGGCCTTCCTCCAACATTTAGAGTTGCCTGTATCAAAGTGCTTATTCAGTTTTGTTTTTCATCTAATTGAAAGGTGAAGTGATAAACAGAGAGAAAGAAAAAGAGATCTTCTGTCTGCAGGTTCACTCCCCGAGTGCCTGTAACAGCCAGGGCTGGGCCAGACTAAAGCTGGAAAGCTGGAACTCCATCCAGGTCTCCCACGCGGGTGGCAGGGCCCAAGCACTTGGGTCATCGTCTTCTACCTCCCAGGAGCATCAGTAGAATGCTGAGCACCCCGATATGGAGGTAGGCATTGTGAGCAGTGGCTTAACTCGTTGTGCCACAATGGCCTACTCCATCATGCCTTTGGAAGGCTATGCACTCATGCTTTTATTAAACGGGCATTGCTGATGGATATTTGGGTTGACTTTAGTCTTTAGCTATTACTATTCCCATCTCACAGTTGGGGAAGAAGTGACATATGGGAGTCTCCAAAGTGAATGTTGGTGTCCTGCGGTACTGCTTAGCTGCAGAACAGAAAGAAAAGAAAAAAACAAAGCTGACTGACCCCTAGTTACAGTGAGGAAGAGATAGCTAGCGAGCTTTTACTTGGCCACCAGTGTCCTGTTTAGCTTACCTACACTCTGCTGACGTGGCCTGAAGTACCATTAGCTACTTGTCTATAGCTACTTGTTTTGTCTGGGGTTGGTGTTATGGCATGGTGGATGAAGACCTCCACTTGCAGCGCTCACATAGCAGAGCACCAGTGTTTTGTTTTGTTTTTAAAGATTTTATTTAAGATTGACAGAAAGAGGGCCCAGTGTGGTAACCTAGTGGCTAAAGTCCTCACCTTGCACATGCCAGGATCCCATATGGGCGCCAGTTCTAATCCTGGCAGCTTCACTTCCCATCCCAGCTCCCTGGGAAAGCAGTTGAGGATGGCCCAAAGCCTTAGGACCCTGCACCCGCGTGGGAGATCTAGAAGAAGTTCTGGGCTCCTGGCTTCAGATTGGCTCAGCTCCGGCTGTTGCAGTCGCTTGGGGAGTGAATCATCGGACAGTCAAGATCTTTTCTGTCCCTCCTCCTCTCTGTATATCTGACTTCCCAATAAAAATAAAATAAATCTTAAAAAAAAAAGCAATTTCCATTTGTCTTCCATATCGTGTAGGAATCTTTATTCAGCAGGCATCAACTTTTCTTACTCTTTTATCCGACAAGTGCTGGGTGCGCAGCAGGTGCATGAGAAACACTTGCTGTCTGAATGAATGAGCTTTGTTAGGATTGTGTGTGGCCTGGCTCTGACACTTAGTAATGGTGTAATTCTAGACCTAGCCTCAGTTTTCTCAGTTGGGAAATGGAAACCCGCCCTGGGGGCCACCTGGGGGATGAGCCGCCCAGGGCTCTGCGAGCCAGTGCAGGGGCCCAGACTTGTCTCTGAGCCTCTCTGCATTGCTCAGAAGTTCCTGTCTATCTTCTCCTCTCTGACTTTCTAATAAAAATAAATAAATCTTATAAAGAAAAAGTTCCAAGGGGAGAAAAACGAGATCTTAAAGGCCATAGTCACCTGAGCCCAGGGCATGAGGGGGATTAAGATTCTAGCCAGGGATCCGGCGCAGTAGCCTAGTGGCTAAAGTCCTTCCCTTGCACACATTGGGATTCCGTATAGATTCTGGTTCGTGTCCCAGCAGCCCCGTTTCCCATCAAGCTCCCTGCTTGTGGCCTGGGAAAGTAGTGGAGGATGGCCCAAAGCCTTGGGACCCTGCATCCACGGGGAAGACCCGGAAGAAACTCCTGGCTCTTGGCTTTCAATCAGCGCAGCTCTGGCAGTTGTGGTCACTTGGGAAGTGCAGCCATGTGGGGAGTGTATCATCGGACAGAAGATCTTCCTCTCTGTCTCTCCTCCTCTCTGTATATCTGACTTTCCAATAAAAATGAATAAATCCTTAAAAAAAAAAAAAAAAGAATTCCAGTTAGGCAACTCTGGCCAGGTCTCTTGACAGAGTTCATCCAGCTACAAAGTGGAGATGGTGACACCCCGTGCTGTCTCTCTGGGAGCTGATCTGGCTGAAAGTCCCTCCAGAGGAAAGCAGTGCAGGATGAAAAGGCGCCATTGTGCTTCAGCGGGCGGGGCGCCTTTGCCGGGCCGGGCAGGTGAATCTTTGCCAAGTAGGATGCTGCTGGGGCTGCGTTTAATTGGATCTTTCGCACGGATTGAATCCAGGGAGCCGACAGTGCTGCCAGGCAGAGCCAAGTTCCACAGGGCACTTCCTAAATGCACAAATAATGAATAGCATCCGGGCGCCTGGTTCCTGGGAGATCTGAGCGCTCACAGAGGGGAATTCCACAGGCTCCTCTGAGCGCCAGCCCGGGTTTGTCCCCCTCTCCCCCAACCCCGGGCACAGTGTCCGCTCCTGCTGTCCCCTCGTACTCTTACCACCTCCTCCAGGCAGCCTTCTTCAGTGGTTGCTAGTTTTAGGGTCTGCTCCCACTGCTCCTCCCGAACTCAGAAGATCCTGTAGGGTCCATGTCTGCATCTGTGTCTTCCCCCATCACCCCTGAGCTCAAGGCTCACAGTGCTGATCACACATACATGGTGCTTATGGAATGGATGCCAAATAAAGCTTTCCAGGTGCAAAACAGGGTTACCTGGGCCAGTCAGGGCACTGGGATTTTCCTGTGGTAGGCAGCCTCTCTGTGGGACTACGATACAGCTTCCGATGGACATTCTGTCTTTTGCCCACCCCTTCTCCTCTCTCCTCAGGAGCCCAGCGTGGACTTGGGAACTTGTTCTACTTTGCAGCACACCTGTTGGGAAGTCCTGGGACCCAGGAATGAGACCTGGGCATGGTGAGTGTGCATCCAGTCCTTCTAGAAACTTCTAGAGAGTGAGAGGACAGGTTCTCTACATTCAAAGTTGGCTTGTTGCTGGGAGGCTCCTGGAGACCCAGAGCAGGTGGTTGGGATCCTAACGGTTCTGGCTGAGTGTGTCCATGGCAGCAAACAGGAGAGGTGCGGATTGTGCTACCTGCAATGAGAGAAGTGGACAGGAGGACACTGCACTGGACAGCAAGGGAGCTTGGCTTAGCAAGAGCAATTCTGCTGTTGAGACCGCCACACGTAGACTCCACACATGCCTTTACGGAAGCTTCTCCTGGTTTTCTGGGGCAGCAATTGGGGTCAAGCTGGGCTGGTGTGATATCTGTGGAGAAGTCACTTTTAAGGTGGCTTCTTTGTTGTCCAAAATGAATAATGAAAAATTTCACATGTTCAATAATGTCCAACAGCAATTGCTCTTACCCATCACCAAGATTGTAGTCTTCATGTTCTAGTGTATTTGCTTTCTTGTGTACCCCTCTCATTCGCTCTCTCTCTCTCTCTCTGGATTTATTTAGGGACTGGCAATATGGTGCCATGAGTTAGGCCACTGGGATCCCATACTGGAGCATGGCTCTAAGCTCTCTGCTTCTGATCCAGCCTCTTGGGAGTGGAGTGCAGGATGGCCAGAAGACTTGTGTCCTGCTAGTCATGCAGGAGACCTGGATGGGATCCCACGCTCCTAGCTTCAGCCTAATCCAGCCTTGGTTGTCATGGGAACCTGGAAAATGAACCAGGGGATGGAAGCTCTTCCTGCCACTCTGTCTTTCAAATAAGAAATATCTTCCATCCCTGGTTCACTCTTCCAAATGCCCACAACAGCCAAGGCTGGTCTAGAATGAAGCCAGGAGCCAAGAACCCCACTTGGTCTCTAAGATGAGCAGCCGAGAACCCTCATCTGCTGCCTCCCAGGGTGTGTCAGCAGGAAGCTGGGTCAGCCAGACTTCATCCCAGGCCCTCTGATTCAGGATGGGAGTGTCCCAAGAGTCGGCTCAGGCCCCTGCCCCACAGCATCCCCTCCTTAAATGGCTCCTATGGACAGGTCTGGTGCCAGGTGCTCCATGGTCTTATTGCTCAGAGTATGAAGGAAGCAGGAAGGTAGCAGGAAATATCAACTAACAAGGGCCATCCAGGAGACCTTTTTTCTTTTTTAAAGATTTATTTTATTTTTATTGCAAAGTCAGATATACAGAGAGGAGGAGAGACAGAGAGGAAGATCTTCCTTCTGATGATTAATTCCCCAAGTGATGACAATGGCCGGTGCTGAGCCAATCCGAAGCCAGGAACCAGGAGCCTCCTCCCAGGCGGGTGCAGGATCTAGGACCCACACCAAGCTGCTTCCCTCATGAAGCCTTCACGGATGCTTTGGTCATCTCTCCTGTGGCTTGCACTCTTCTGGCTTACACAGGTGAGGCGGGCTGAGCAGTGCCAAGGGGTATGCACACACACAGCCTGGGGAGGTTGCCTGGCTTTCTCTCTTTAGTTGGAGGTCATACAACTTACCGGGTAGCATGGGTTGGGGAGAGTGCTGGTCTGTGCAAGGTGCTGCCACCTGGTGGGCATGCAAGCAGTGGCAACTGTCACCAGCGCCTACAGAACCGGCTCCCCTGGGACACTGCTTTTGAAACTTCTTTGTAGAGAACAGACTTTCATCTTCAGCTTCCTCCCCTATACAAGGCCTGCGCTCGCTTGTATGGGTGTTACGGATAGCAAAAAGTGTGCTCCAGAACTTTCCGCTGTGCTGTGGTGCTCACTCATGGAGCCATGCAGGACACAAAGAGGAACACCACACAGTTGGAAGCTTCTAGAAAGTGAGGAAGGGGCCGGCCTTGTGGCATAGAGTAAAGCCACTGCCTGTGATCCTGCCATCCCAAATGAGCACTGATTCTTGTCCCTGCGCTCCACTTCTGATTTAGCTCCCTGTTGATGACCTAGAAGAAGCAGCAGAAGATGGCCCAATTGTGTGGGCTCCTGACCGCCTCCCCCCATAGGAGACCCAGATAAACTCTTGGTTCTTGCTACAGCTTGGCTCAGCCTGGCCATTGGGACCATCTCTCTCTGTAGCTCTGACTTTCCAACGAATTAATCAATAAGTCTTCACCAAAAACCCCAACAAACCAGGAAGTGAACTAGGAACTGTATCTGCAGCTGCTGCTCCAGGAGCCTTCTCTGGCTGCAGTTGGAGAGGAGCCTGCTTCCAAGCCTGGCACATCTGCATGCCATGACAAGGATGGTCTGGGAGGCGGGGCATCTGCGTCCAGGTGTCTCTCGGCGCCTTCTGAGGCTCCCTTGCTGGCAGGCACACGTCAGTATCTCCCCTCATCTTCCTGTGGGCTCTCCCAATGTGAGAGTCATCCTGTAGGCGTCCCCTTTGTGGAGGCTCTCAGTCGGCTCGGGTCAGGGCCCACTCTGCCAACCTTGTTCTAGTTCGGTTCCCTTTGTAAAGAGCTGCTCTCCAAAGAATGTCCCCATTTGAACTACTGGGATCAAGGTTTCAAGATTTTTGGGGTGGGGGTGGGGGTATAGCTTCAACCCATGTAAGCTCCTCCCCAACCATATGCCTCCATGGGTGCCTGTGCTTCTCCGGCAAGTGCCAAGGCCTACACAACGTATCTTGTGCTAGCTGGTTGACTCCCCAAATAGCCACAGTGATAGGGCCAGGGCCAGGATGAAGCCAGGAGTGTCTCCTGGGTCTCCGCCATAGGTGGCAGGGCTCAAGTACTTGGGCCATCTTTTGCTGCTTTTCCCAGACCATTAGCAGGGAGCTGGATTGGAAGTGGAATAGCCAGGACTCGACCTGGGGCTGACGTGGAATACTGGCACGGCAAGCAATGGTTTGGCTTATTATGCCACAGCACTGGCACCTCACGTATTCTTAAAAAAAAAAAATGCTATTTGAAAGATACAGACACAGAAATATAGAGACAGAGTGCTTCCATCTGCAGAAGCCAGGGCTGGGTCAGCCTGAGGCCAGATGTTTAGAATTCAGTCTGGACCTCCCATGTGGGTGACAGGGACTCAAGTATTCTTTTAAACATTTAACACTTGTTTTATTTATTTATTTATTTTTAAAGATTTATTCATTTTTATTGGAAAGAGAGGAGGAGAGACAGAGAGGAAGATTTTCTGTCTGATCATTCACTCCTCAAGTGGCTGCAACAGCCGGTGCTGAACCAATCCGAAGCCAGGAGCCAGGAACTTCTTTCCGGTCTCCCAAGTGGATGCAGGGTCTCAAGGCTTTGGGCCGTCCTCAACTGCTTTCCCAGGCCACAAGTAGGGAGCTTGATGGGAAACGGAGCTGCAGGATTAGAACCGGTGACCATATGGGATCCTGGCGCATTCAAGGTGTTGACTTTAGCCACTAGGCCACTGTACCGGGCCCTGTTTTATTTGTTTTGAAAGGCAAAGAGATATAGAGATAGAGCAGAGTGAGAGAGAGCGAGAGAGATCCTCCATCTGTTGGTTCATTCCATAAATACTTCCAATCCCCAGGGCTGGGCTAGGCTGAAGTCTGGAGACAGGAACTCCATCCTGATCTCACACCTGTCCCTTGGGCCATCCTCCACTGCCTCCGGGGACAGAGTGTGGCAAATCAGGACTACTTCCGTGCTCAGATCCGGCCAGGGCTGCTGCCATCCACAGACGGCTGGACAGGGCTGCTGCCATCCACAGACGGCCAGGGCTGCTGCCATCCACAGACGGATGGACCAGGGCTGCGGTCATGCAGACTCATCGTCAGCTACCCAGCCAGGGTTGGTTGACGGAAGAGATGTGCTCACGGCCCAGGCGGGTCACTCTTCCGACCTGCTGGTGTCCTCCCAGTGGAGATTTCCCACGAGTCATAAAAAAAAAGCAAGGAGGAGGCTGCTGCAGAGTCTTTCTCGGTGTAATGATCAACGAATGCTCCGATTACTTTGAGACCTGGTTCACACCGCTTGGAGGCTATTTTGTGTCTGGCCCAGTGTTTGTGTGACTGTGTGACAATATCCCAGCATTATGGGGGTCAGTATGGGAGGGAGACCACACAGGGTGTACACACAGGGGGAGCAGGGTGGGGGTGGAGCGGTGAGCCTGGTTGCCTTGGCTACCTGGCCATGCTCACCTGATGGTTTTCCTCTGTCTCCCAACACCCCTGATGGGGCATGGATACTGCCTGGCTCCCCCATGAGAATTCCCAAATACAGTCTTCCCCTCTACCATTTCAATAGCTTTTTTTTGGTCTCTGGCAGCCATTTGCTAACATCCTCTAACCTTCCCACATTTCTTTCCACTTTCCCACGGGGCAAAACCTGTCAAGTTTGAAAGTGCTATTGCAGCTCCTGCCCAGTCCCTCTTTCTCCAAACTCCTCCACTTCTCAGAACATTCCAAGACTCCCCCAAAGCTACAGAAAACCCCAGCCTGTTGAGGGGCTGGGCCTCTGTCACCTTGGCAGCTGGCCACCTCTTTGAATTTGGTTTAAGTTCGCTCCTCATTTCTTCTTGGTTCTGTGTCTCTTTCCCAGCACTCCTCCCCGCCCCATCGTAAGCTCCCCTAGCGTAAAGACGGTCAACATTTTCTGGACCAATTGTGATTTATTTCTGAATAATCACATATGTTTGTCTTCCTCTGTCATTGCAGGCTCTCACAGGGCCCGGCATAGAATTATGACGTCTATGAACGTGCAGAATAAATTTAAAAAAAAAAAGGAAGAAAAACAAGCGTGCGGAGATGGGATTCAGGAATGGAAGGGGTCCGCTTCCCACCCGGGAAGCAGGCACCGGGTCTGTCAGAGGCCACGACACCGCGAACCAACACCCGTTCAGCTGTATTAAGCTAAATGCCCTTCACTCACTAACTTCCCAGGGAAAAACGGAGTTGCACCACAGGGGCGGAGCCTGCATGCCTCGGGAAGCGTCACTTCCGGGATGAAAGCGGGGTCGTGGAGGCACTGCTTCCGGAGTAGCATTTCGGCGGTGCAGAAGGTGAGTATGGCGGGGTCCGGGTTGCATTCGGACGGCGGGACGGGGTTTGGGGCGAGCGGCGGGACTGGGTTTGGGGCGCCGCGGCCTGCACACCAACCCTCCGCGCCGCGACAGCGCGGCTCGGCTGTGCGGGGCGTCGCGGTGCGCGGTGGGGTTCACTTCCGGCGCCCCGTGTTGGTTGGCAGGTGCCTCGCGGAGGGGAATTTTGAGTTGCAGGGGAGACTTGGGGTCCTGAGACTCGGCCCTGTCACTGCCACCCCGGGATGGCGCCATAGGAGGGGCCCCAATGACTCTGGAACCGTCTCTATCTCCTCCCTCACTGCAGTGTAATGTGGGGCTGCAGAGAGCGAATGGGGCGACACAGCGCCTAGTGGGGGAGGGGAAGTGTCCCCTGTAAGGAACCAAAGGGGCGGTTTTCCTTCTTCTTAGCCGCCGCGGAGTTGTAGTCTCTTGTTGGGGTTACCCTCTTCACCCACAGCCACTGTACTGAGTGATGGGCTGTCCTGGCCACCTGCTGAGTCCTACTGGGGGTGAGGTAGGGGGAGAGGACGATGCTTATCACCCTTTTCCCAGCGAGATGAGTAGCTTGCCTGGTAGTCAGCTCACCTGTCTCAGTGTGGGGGTGCTTGTGTGCAGGGGACCCTTAATGTACTCCCCACAAGTAGTGATGGTGGCAGTCAGAGCCGCAGAGGGAGGGAGAAGTACTTTATACCCTCTCAAGGTGCGAGTTTTCGGTAAGGACAGCAGCCACATGCATGCCGAGAGCCTTGCCGGGGTGTATGGAGAAGAGCGGACCCTCTGTCCATGAGATGGCAAAGAATGAAAAGGGGTGCTGGTTTTGTTGCGGCCCCTCGGATTCCAAACATTGGGACCACAGAAGGCGACCTGTGCTTGGTTAAGATGCAAACGGCATGAAGGGCGTGGATGGAACACAGAGTCATCGCCTGGTGACAGCACGTTGCTGTGGAAACTGCTGCACCAGCGCAGAAAGTTCAGCAAGGGACAGACAACGCCAGGCCGTTACCAAAGTCAGGTTTGCACTAACCACGTCTGCCAGTTCAGTCATTGATGCCTGCAGCAAGCCAGGAGCTGAGGACACGTGCCTCCCCCATTGCACCTTGCCTTGGTGTGGTGCACCTGTGATCCTGAAGCGCCCCTGTACCCAGTCCTCTTCTCCCCCAGCATCCTGTCTCTGTCCGGGGTGACAAGTACCATGAGCAGGCATTGGCCCCTCATGCTCCTCTTGACTGATAGTTCCTCAGATTTTCCTTGTTTGAGATGAACCTGACAGTTTTGAAGGTTACTGTGTAGAGGGACCCTTGACTGCACTTGGTCTGTTTTTTCCCCCACACTTAGCCTAGGCCCCGGCAGAGGACCTGGGGAAGGGAGCTCGCCGGTTATCACTATGGTTGGCCCAGGGTGCCCACTGTCAACAAGAGTTGCCACGCTCGAGGTTGACTGGGACCCCCTGGCTTCAGACTGTAGTTAAGAGTGTGGGCTTAGGACAGAACAAATCAATCAACTACCCAAGCCAAATGATGGCAGTGAAAAACTTGGCAAACGGAGACTCTAAGGTAGACTGTGTCAATCAGTGGATTCTGCAATGACTTCATCATGCTTGAATGGCAATATTGGCAGCAATTCATAATTGTTGAACTATCAAAACCACTTGAGCAAGACCCTCGGAGGGTCCCCACATCAGGGACCTGGGATGGGTGGGAGACTGGGCAGGGCTTCTCCCTTTATCTCCCCCTTTACTCCAGATACAGGGAAAAAAATGTGAAAATAATAGAATTACCCACTTTCCTGTAGCCCTTGAACCTTTGTGCCCTAATTAACTATGTAAAGATTGTCAAAAACAAAAAATGAAAAAAAAAAAAACCCCACCAAAACAAGATTGTGGGCTTAGGCGCCACGCTTACAGGGAGCGTATGTACATAAGTTAGTTGGGCTCTTGTTCCTGGAAGGTCTGTTTAACTCCGTCACCCCACTGATGTATTTGCGTCGTCAGGCACTGACTTATGTCCATATGGGCTCCCGGATGTTCATTGCTATGTGAGTGCTTTGGGTTACCATCCGCTGTTCAGATTGATTACAGCTTTGGCCATTGGGACTGCATTGCTTTGGTGTAGCTGTCCCATCTCCCAAGGAGTCCCGTTTCCTTCGGGAGAAGAGCTGGGCACACCGGGTGTGGGCTGAGCAGGAGGCAGCTGCATGGGTGCACTTGTTGGTGTGAGTTCTGCGTGTAGCTTCCTGTAGCTGTATTAAGCCAAATGCACAAGGGCACTTCAAGTTCATGGGTAAAGGGAGTTGCATAGTAAGTTTACTTTGGTGTAAAACTTTAGAAACCTGGGATGCTGGTACTCTAGCTGAGAAAGTTGCTGCTCACAGGGCAAAAGGTGAACAGTTCTGAAATTGGGGGGTGTGTAGAAGTTGAGCAATTGATGGGTGGTGGCTGCGGGGTGGGAGCTTAGACATAAGCAAGAGCCAGAAACTAGAATAATCCATGTGGTAATGGATGGAAGTTGGAGACATCAGCACAGAGGATTTTCAGTGAGTGTGTGGAAAATGTGTGTTGTGAACACATAGATACAGATTTAAAATTTTGATGATTTAGGGGCCCTGTGTAGTGGCTTAGCGGCTGAAGTCCTCACCTTGCATGCGCAGGATCGCATGTGGGCGCCAGTTCGTAGCCCGGCTGTGCCAGTTCATATGCTGGCTACCCTGCTTCCCATCCAGCTCCCTGCTTGTGGCCTGGGAAAGTAGTCAAGGATGGTCCAAAACCTTGGGACCCTGCACCCGGGTGGGAGACCCAGAAGACGTTCCTGGCTGCTGGCTCCTGGCTTCGGATCGATGTAGCTCTAGCCTTTGCAGCCGCTTGGGGAGTGAATCATTGGACAGAAGATCTTCCTGTCTCTCCTCTCTATATATCTGACTTTCCAATAAAAATAAATCTTTACAAAAAAATTTTGATGCTTTACTTATTTGAAAGCATTAACAAGTGGTAAGAGAGCTCTTCTACCTGCCGGTTTACTCCCTGAATTCCCGCAGTGGCTGGGTTGGGTCAGGCTGAGGCTAGGAGCCTGTCATTGTATGTGGGTCTCCTGCATGCATGGCAAGGGCCCAAGGATTCAGACCAGCCTCCGCTGCTTTCCCAGGTGTGTTAGTAGGGAGCTGGATGGATGAGAAGTGGAGTAGTTAGGACTCTAAACTGGTGCTCCGATGGGATGCCAGCATCACAGGGAGTGCCTTAGCCCACTGCACCACAATTCCATTGCATTGAATTTTAATTTTTTATCTAATTTTATTTTTTAAAATGTGAATGACAGGGAGGGAGAGAGACTGAGGACTCTTCCATTTGCTGGTTTAATTCCCAAATGCCCACAACGTCCAGACTAGGACAAGCTGAATCTAGGACCTGGAACACAGTCTGGGTCTCCCACGTGGATGGCAGGTCCCCAGTTCCTTCATCCATGATGTGCTGTTCCCAGAGTGCACGTTAGCAGGAAGCTGAATCACATGTGAGGTGGCTGAGACTTGGTATTGGACACTGCTTCATTCTGCCCTTCCTTCTGGTGAAGGAAGTTGATAGCATGACTTTTCCTTTTAGTAAGGTAATGAGGTCCTTCACTTTAATAGGTACTTTTGATTTCTTCCTTCCTTTGTTCCTCTTTTTCTCCCCTTCCTTCTAATTGGAAAGGCAGATTTTGAGAGAGAAGGAGAGACTGAGAGAAGAATCATTCATCCACTGGTTCATTCTCCAAACGGCCACAACAACCAGACCTGAGCCAATCTGAAGCCAGGAGCCTTCAGCCTCCTCTGTGTCTCCCACGCAGGTGCAGGGTCCCAAGGCTTTGTGCCGTCCTCTGCTGCTTTCCCAGCAACTGGCAGGGAGTTGGATGGGAAGTGGGGCAGTTGGGACGTGAACTGGTGTCTATATGGGATCCCAGGCAGTTGCAAGGCGAGGACTTTAGCCACTTGGCTGCCAGTCCGAATCCCTTTCCTCCCTCCCTCCCTCCTGGTTTCCTTGTTTGCTTCCTCCCTCCTCCTCTTCCTCCTTTTCCTTCCTTCCTTCCTTCGTTCCTTCCTTCCTTCCTTCCTTCCTCCTCCCTCCCTTCTTTCTTCTTTCTTTCTTTCTTTCTTTCTTTCTTTCTTTCTTTCTTTCTTTCTTTCTTTCTTTCTTTCTTTCTTTCATATTCATTTTATTTATTTTGAGACAGTTACACAGAGACAGGGAGGGAGAGAGGCAGCGAGAAGGAAAGAGAAACAAATCTTCCATCTGTTGGTTGCATCCCCACGTGGCTACAACTGCAATAACTGGATCAGGCTCTAGCCAGGAGCCTTATCTGCCTCAGGTGGGTGTCAGGCACCCAAGCGCTTCTGGTCATCTTCACTGCTTCTCCCAGACCATTAGCAAGGGGCTGGATAGAAAATGAAGCAGCCAGGACACAAGCTGGCGCTCACCTGGGATGCCCGTGGCTCAGCTGACAATGTAATGAGGTGCTGCCATTGATGCCACACTCCACTTGTCAGGTTAATGTCAGGTTAATTGACAGTGGACAAGCCACGGGGTTTCCACACCCTGTCCTCCCTGCTCTCGCACCATTCATGTTAATTGAAGACGGGAAAAGTGCGCTCCACCCCTGCTACGCTCTGCACCATTCAGAGTAACTGACGGTGCGGAATTTACTCTGGAGGTTCCATGCACCTGGCCTTTCTGTCCCCTATTGTGCTACCTTAGGTTAGTTAACTGTAGGAAAACTTTGGGCTCTGGTAACTCCCTGCCTGCCTGAAACTTTGTAACTCATGGCTCTCAGTCTGATTGGAGAATGAGAGCTTAAAAACCGCTCAGTTTCTGCTGCTTGTCGCAGGGGCTCCTGGAGTGTAGCGGGAGCTGCTGTCCCCAAGCTTGGGAAATAAAGACTGCTCCGAACATCCTACACTTGGGCCCAGTGATCTCTCTCGCACTCCACAACAGCGGTTTTACCTGTTAGGCCGCAACACCAGCCCCTAGTGACATTTGCCTAAGGCCTTTTCTGACAATTAGCCGATGAAGTCAGTTTATCCGTGGTTATAATCACAGTGCTTATATGGTTGTTTCCTTTGTAGATTAATATAATTTTTCAGGGACTTGTTGCTGACCTGATAACCCGATGTTTGTGTACCAGTTAATGTTGCCATTTTATTGGAGGGGATTCTCCAGTGATGTACCGTGGCCGCGTTCGCTGCTTCCTTGTTGTCTCGGACACTGCAGGGGCTTCCTGCTTTTCTGGTTATTATGAATAGCACTGCCATGAACTTTGCTGTGTGTAGAAGCTTTTTCTCTTGAATTGTTTCCTTACTTTTAATTCGAGGAAGTAAGTTATTCAATCAAAGGATGTAGTCACTTTTATGACTTGTGTTATATGGTGCCTAATTGCCATTACAAAAAAAGGCGGGGAGGAGGGTTATGACTCTGAACAGATACGGTTGTTGCTTGGCAGATGAAAACATTGGGTCTGGGAGAGGTCAGGAGATTAGCCCGCAGCGTAGCTACTTGCTGATAAACTTGACTTAGTGCCCACTGCGGCCTGCCTCCTGGAGAACATTCAGTGTTGCTGTTATAGGGATGAGCTGGGTCGGCTTCTCACAGTGTGAAGGGGTAGCTCATACAGCAGGACCCCCACGGAGGTCTGAGTCAGGGCTGGCGTGTGAGCCACTCCGAACCATTCGCCCCGCAGGCCTACCTTGTATTTGACCAAAAATGGCATTCCTGAGCTTGCCACCCCGCTTGATTCACCAGATGGCGCTGGCTTCTGTCCCGAGGTCTACTCCATCCTGAGGGGAGGAGGAAACTGCCAGCTCTGAAGATCCCAAAACACGCAGGCTGCTTGGGTCACGAGCAGGTACCACCAAGGCAGGGCATGGCCAAAAGAGAGACAGTGCAGTGTTGTGCAAGCCTTTCTCTGTCTCCTAGGAAGCCAGTGTTTATCTGGGCCTGGCACTCAGGGATCACGCTGTCAGCAAGTGAGGCTGCAGGGCCGAGGTGGAGGAAGGTCTTTCGGACGTCCTCTTCCGCCAGGCCATTACCTTGCCTGCGTGCCACAGGCTGTGTGTGTGGTTTTGAAGATTCTGGTGGCTATGTTTAAAAAGTGAAAAGAGGGGCCTGCACGTGGCTCTAAGGCTGAGTTACTGCCTGTGATGCTGATATTCTGTGACTGAGTGCCAAGTTGAGTCCCAGCTACTCTGCTTGCAATCTGTGTCTGGGAGAGCAAACAGACATCCCAAGGGCCTGGGACCCTGCACCGCGTGGGAGACCAGCTGGAGGTCCAGGCCCCTGGCTTCAACCTGGACCAGCGTTGGTCATGGAGGCCTTTTGGGAAGTGAACCAAGTAGAATCTTTGTGTTTTTGTTTTTTTAATATATTTTTATTTTGAATTTTGAATTACGTGGTGCAATTTTGTATAGGCTGTGATTCCCCCCCAAACTCCCACCCCCATCAGATTTTTCCCATTTTGTTAAAATAGTGTAGTCCTTCATAAGGAATCATAATTCTATCAGTCTCTTATTTAAGTGTACCCTGACATTGTTGGCACAGACAATGTCAGACAGTCTAGCATCCCATTATCTACACTTGGCCAACAGTTTTGTTGGGAATCCATCTTTCGTCTGGATGCAGGGATGCATGTTCCATCATACCCCCACATCTGTATATGCTAGACCCCAGTACTCCATCACTATACATTACTATAAGTGAGAAGCCATGAAACAAGGTCAACAACTGGTATGAGCTAGAACAGCCAAGTGGAATCTTAAAAAGGGAAAATGAGAAGAAACAGGTGAACTTATTTTATTGTGTTAAAGATATATACCGTAAAGTTTACCATTGTGACCGTTTTCAAGCATAGAATGGTGTCTTATGTAACCAACAATATTGTCTGATTTCAGCACTTCTTTGGCCTCCAAATTATACAGTTAAGCAAGAACTCTGAATCTCTTCTCTCCATCAGCCCCTAGATAATTTTTTTAATCCAAATTTTATTTGTTTGCAAAGCAGTGTGATGGAGACACAAAGAGGGAGATTCTGCCCATCCACTGATTTTTCTCCCCAGATGTACTCAACAGCCAGGGCTGGGCTGAGCTGAGGCCAGGAGCCAGGGATTCCATTTGGGTCAGAATTTCATTTCTTCAAATGGTTGAGTGATAATCTGTTGTGTGTATGTACACACACACACCCCATTTTGTTTATCTGCTCATCTGTTGGGCTCTGGACTGTTTCTTTTGGCTGTCCTGAAGAATGCTAGAACAATGGTTTCTGAGTCTTTGCTTTTGCTTCTGTCATGATAATTCTGATTTTAGCTTCTGAGGGCTCCCTTCAGGTTTTCTACCAATTGTACCATGGTATGCTTATATCAGCAGTGGGCTGTTCTCATCTCTGCCCATCCTCGCCACCACTTGTAGTTTTCATCTTGTTTTTAGTGAGGATTGCTCTAATAGGCATGAGGTGATGTCTGTGGTTTAGATCTGCATCATTGCCTCAGGAGCATTTTGGTGTGTGTTTATTTTCCATTTGTTGTTTGTTTCGCTCTTCCTTCCTGCTTGCCTTCCTTCCATTCTTGTTTCCTTGAAGTGACCTCAACTTCTTGCCCATTTTAAAATATTTTTATTGCATTATTTTTTTATTATTTATAAGAGTTATTTATTTTTATTGGAAAGTCATATACAGAGAGGAGGAAAGACAGAGGAAGATCTTCCATCTGCTGGTTCACTCTTCAAGCGGCTGCAACAGCCAGAGCTGAGCCGATCTGAAGCCAGGAGCCAGGAGTTTCTTCCAGGTCTCCCATATACATTCAGGTCTCAAGGCTTTGGGCTGTCCTCGACTGCTTTCCCAGGCCACAAGCAGGGAGCTGGATGGGAAACGGGGGCGGTTGGGATACGAACCAACGCCCACATGGGATCCTGGTTATTTATGTATTTTGGATAATTGACCCTTGGTGGTTATATAATTTACATAAATGTACTTTCACACTCTAGGTTGTGTTTTCATTCTCTTGAGTGATGTGCTTTTATTCACGAAAGTTTTCAGTTATGATGCAAACTTCAATTTATTTTTCTTTTGTAGTCTGTGCTTTGGATATCAGAGCTAAGATCATTACCAAATAGAATATCATAGAAATATCTCCCACGTTTTCCTCTTAAAAAAAAAAAGAAAAGAAAAATGTGGATTTACTTGAAAGAGGAGGGGAATTAGCATGTGCTGGTTCATTCCCCACGGGGTGGCAACACCAGGTCTGGGCCAGGCCAAAGCTAGAAAGTAGGAACTTCATCCTGGTCATCTCCCACAAAGGTAACGGGGACCCAAGAAATTGGGACATCTTCCACCGTCTTCCCAGGTGCATTAGCAGGGAGCTGGATTGGAAGTGGAGCAGCCGGGGCATGAACCTGTGCTCCTGTGTTGTGGGATCTGCTGTACCCCAATGCCGACTCCTCAGGTTTTTTCCCCTCCCCCAGTTACCACTGCCTGGCTTTTCATGTATTGATCTGTTCATTGTCTGACTGTGTCCTGTGTGTGTTTTCCCCAAGAATGCAAGGATTTGTCTACTTTGCTCACTCTTTAGTGCTGAATGAATGACTGGATGAGTAAACAAGCCCTGGGATACAGCAGGCCTGCCAGTAACTCAGTCGCTTTCAGATCTTTGTTGAAGTATTTCCGTTTGCATTTAGCTGATGCCTTTATATTTTGGAAAATTGCAGCCAGAAAGAAGGTGGCCGCCTGTATCCTCTGCTTAGGTGAAGGAGGTGTCAGTGCTCCATGTGGTTGCTTTGTCCCTGGATGCAGGTGTGCAGGTGTGTGAGAACAAGGGTGTTTGCGTGAACAGGATGATTTCAGTCAGTTGTAGAGACGTGACATTTCCCCTTTGTGTTCAGCAGGTGGCTCCAGCGGCTTCCTGAGTCAGACAAGGCTTTCACCAACAGACGCCTTGGACCATGGCCTCTGACCTTGACTTCCAACCTCCAGAGGTGCCTGAGCCCACGTTCCTGGAGAACCTGCTGCGCTATGGACTCTTCCTGGGGGCCATCTTCCAGCTCATCTGTGTGCTTGCCATCATTGTGCCTGTGCCCAAGTCCCCGGAGGCGGTGAGTCTCCCCACCCAGCCTGTGCTGCTCAGGGTGCTGCAAACAGGTTGTGCTGTGCCCAAGATCAGCAGGGCCTGGACTGGGCTGCAGTGATTTCCTGTGGCCTGAATTCCTACCTGGTGGAGTAACCATGTGAATGAGACTTTACTGGTTGGTGTAGGTTATAAGATTTTTATTTAGTGCTGACCAGATGTTAGACAGCTAAAGGGTGGGGCCTTTGCCTTCACGAAGCTTCTGGACTTTGAGGGGAAGGCAGTGTCCCCCTGAGAAGCTCCAGGTGCCGTAGGACCTGATCTTACCCGAGGGCAGGGGCTGTGTTGTCTCTACTCTACACTGCCCTTGGAATAGTGTTTTGGTTTGGTTTTAAAGATTATTTGAAAGGCAGAGTGGCAGAGAGAGAGAAAGAGCAAGAGATCTTTGATCTGTTGGTTCACTCCCCAAAAGGTCAAGTGACTGCAGCCAGGTCAGGCCAAAGCCAGAAGCCGGGAACTTCTTTCTGGTCTCCTATGTGGGTAGCAGGGGTCCTTGCACTTGGATGATGTTCTGTTGTCTTCCCAGGCATATTAGTGTGAGGCTGAATCAGAAGTGGAGCAAAGACTGAATCCAGCACTTGGTATTCTTATGTGGGATGTTGCTGTCAGAAGTTGTGGCTTGGGGCCACAAGCAGGGAGCTGGATGGGAAGTGGAGCCGCCAGGATTAGAACTAGTGCCCACATAGGATCCTGGCGTGTTCAAGGTGAGGACTTTAATTGCTAGGCCACTGTGTTGGGCCCTGGGCGCCAGTTCATGTCCCAGCGGCCCTGCTTTCCATTCAGCTGCCTGCTTATAGCCTGGGAAAGCAGTCAAGGACAGCCCAAATCCTTGGGACCCTGTATCTCCATGGGAGACCCAGAAGAGGCTCCTGGTTCCTGGCTTCAGATTAGCACAGCTATTGCGGTCACTTGGGGAGTGAATCTTTGGACAGAAGCTCTTCCTCTCTGTATATCTGACTTTGCAATTAAAATAAATAAATAAATAAATCTTTAAAAAGAAAAGAACTGGTACCCATATGGGATCCTGGGTGTGCAAGGTGAGGACTTTAGCCACTAGGTTACTGCGCCGGGCCCCCAAGTTCAGTTTTAAACAGGGACCTTCAGCCTCTGTCAAGTTATCAGGCTGGGGAGGCGAGGGAGTGAGTCTGAGCCATCTGCTAGCGTACCTGGAAGGCAGCAGGTGATGGTCACAGCACTTGGGTCTCTGCCACCCCGCTGTCCAGCCTGACCCTAGCTATTGTGGGCCTTTGGGAAGTGATGCATGCCATGGGAGATACCTGCCTCTGTCTCCCTGCCTTTCACTTAACCTTGTCAAATAAAATTTTGAAAAATTTAACAAATAAACAATAGGTGGATTGATAAGTCTGCAGCAGGTGGAGAAGTTGGGCTGAGCACTGGCCAGCATTTGGGAGTGTGTCCAGTGTTGCACCCATGGGAGGACATGAGGTCTCCTAAGGAGAAAATGGAGCCAGGGGAGCTGAGGGTGGAGCTGGAGTAGCCGCAGGGCTTAGGGACGAGGAGGGGAGAAGGAGTGGGCGGCGAGACCCGGCAAGCATGGCCAGCCTCGTGGCTGTGAGTGGTTGTGGCCATCTCTTATTCCGGTATTTTGAGAAGGAGGTCAGGATGGGAGTTTTTCCACCCACTTGACCAACGTAACCTCTGTGCTGTCTCCTCACCCAGGCACCTGAGCTTGGGTATTACAAGTAACAAACACTTGCGTTATTGTTGGCCGCTGAGGAGGTCTGTTAAGCGTCCCCCCGGGTGGGGGGGAGATGGTGATGGATGTTGCTGCCTTGTAGGTGGAGATGTGGTCAGAGGTGTTGGCCGTTTGGAGCCCTGGGAAGCTGCTCACCTCTTGTGTGTTCTTGTCTCTTTGAGGGACAAGCCTGCGAAAAGGCAGTCGTTGCTGCCCTCCATGCGGTTCTCAGTGACATATGTGGGGCAGGCGCTTGACAAAGGCTCAAAAATGTGCTTCCCTGCCCTTCCCCCACTATTTAGAGGTTAATTTAGGACAGCAGCCTCATGTTTTAAAATATAAACATCATACAGCCCACTTCATTTTAATTCAGTTCGCAGTTGGGGGAATGGGGCCCTTGCAAGTGATTGGTCTTTGTGACTAAGGCTTACTGTTCTAGCTTTTTAAAGAAGCTTCTCAGTGAATCATGAGCAAAAGGTACAGTGTTGATATAATTTTTTATGGTTGTTCCAGGGCTCTCCATTACACAGGGCTCCTGCGACCAGCCTTCTCTCACTTCCCGGACCCTGGGCTAAATGGGCAGGATCCACCTGGTCCTGTTTGTAAACTGAGTGGCGACCCAGTGTGTGCTGCCAGCAACCAGCTGGGACTCGAAGCTTGGAGGGGGAGGAGCAAGAAGGGGCTTTAACATGGGGATGTTAGGGGAACAGGGAGCCTGCAACAGTAGGGGCTACTAACCTTAGGGTCCTGGGGGGAATGCCGGGAAGTAGAGGGTGGCTGGTGGGGCAGAAGTGGGGGTGTGAGGACCCAGGAAACAATCTTGCTCTCTTTGCTCGAGCCAGGGCCATAGAAACAAGATTTGCTAGTGGCTTTTTGGGTCAGAAGATAATATTTTTGGCTCCAGAGATGGGAAAGCCTTTGAAAAGCAAAAGAATGTCTTTCCTGTTGGCCCAGCAAGCCGATTTTTGCCACTAATTCCTGACTTCATTGCTGCACCATGGCTTGGAAAGCTCTTTTGGAAATGAAAAAGGGTCATGCCTTGGTGCTTCTGCCCCAGTCCCAGTGCGGAGCTGGGTCCTGCCTCCTAGAACACAAGCCTCGTCTGAGTTTTAAGCCAGAGGTGGATTTTCATGGACACCCCATTAAACTGAGACCCAAGAAAACACATGTGCTGGAGTCTGGTTGAGCCTGGGCCTCACTGAATGTGAGGGTTTTATGAGTTGACTCTACACTGGAAGAGATGTTCACCCCATTGCTTGCTGTCACGGGATGGCAGGGGCATTTAGTCTCTCGCTCTCTAAGCCTAGTGTGTGGTGGCTGGGATGAAAAGGATTTAGGGCTGCCAATGTGCTCTGGAGAGAAGAACTTGGTCTGCAGTGTTTGCTGTGGATGGGTCCTAGGGAGTGGTAGTGTGGCTATCCATCTGTGACCACCTGGCTGCACAGTGGAACTATCTGGAAACTTGGCAAGGCCAGAGGGGCTATGCCCCAGAGATTCAGATTGAGCTGCTCTCCGAAGCCTCGGATCTGGCCTTTCTGATTCTACCACTCAGTTCCCGGCGTGGTCCTTGGACAGGGTCCCTGAAGCCAGTTCCATGGGACACAGGAGATGTGCACTTCCGCTGGGTTTAGCTGGAAAGAACAAGGCAGTGCAGAGGTGGGAGCATTCAGGAGGAGGGATAGAGGCCTGGGTGCAGCAGTTACTTCAGACCCCAACGACGACTGCTGAGAGGTTCAAGGGAAATGAAGATCCAGGAAAGGCCGGAACTTGGGGAATGCCCAACCTGCCTGTGTGGTTTCCATGTCAGAGTCTGAAAGGGTGTGGGTGCTGTCCCAGATCCATGCACAAGGGCGTGGCCAGGCCTCTGGAGGGGGTGGGAGTGGGGGGGGCATTGCCCACTGCTCTGTGGGCCTCTTCCTCCCCCATGGCTCTCTCCTTTCACTTCCTCTTCTTGCTTCTGCTCACCATCCCCCTGGTGTGCTGGAACATGGCCACTGACAGCTCCCGAAGTTCGCAGCTCTCAACTGCTGCGTCCCAGAAGAGAGGCTGCTGCCCTACTTGGCCCTGGTCCCAGAGTGCCCCCAGGGAGGGAGCCATAGCTGACTCAGCTTGGGACGGCTAAGGCCAGCCTGCGAGGAGGATCAGGTCCTGGGAGTGACCACGGGACTGCGGAAGCTCCGTTCCCACAGGCATTGGGGCTCTGGGCAGCCAAAGCTGGAGTCACCGTTCCCCCCACTCTCCCAGGAGATGGATACAACAGCAGTGGGCAAGAGAGTGTCCTTCCCCCAACACACCTAGTGGTCCAGGGAGCACCCATGGGAACCCAGTCCCCACAGAGAGTGAGCAGGCGCTGTGTGTGAGAACTGCCGCCCTCAGGCCTTCTTCAGAGGGGCCTCCTCCCACCTCCTCACCCTGGGGAGGAGTTCCTGCAGAGGCTGCAGGTGTCTGAAAATCTGGACGCAGCATGTGCGTGTTCAGGTCCGTGTTCTGCTGTTCTTCCTCATGTGAAGTGTGGTCATTTAAGGAGGTGGGAGCCAAATCCCCGGAATTGGGGAATGCATAATAAGGAGTGAAGGTGGGGAACCCCGTCCCTCACCTTTGTCATGAGGCTCGAGCGGGGTTTGCATAGAATGGTGCTCCCAGCCACCCATTGCAGGTGGAAATCCCTTCCACCTCCAGCCCAGGTAGCAGATAGAATCGGTTCTGCAGATTATTTTTGCCCTCCTGGCAGTTTTTTTTTGTTTTGTTTTGTTTTTAGGTTTATTTTTTATCAGAAAGGCAGTTATACAGAAAGGAGGAGAGACAGAAAGGAAGATCTTCTGACCGATGGTTCACTCTGAAAGAGGCCACAATGGCTGGAGCTGAGCCGAAGCCAGGAGCCAGGAGTCTCTTCTGGGTCTCCCACATGGGTGCAGGGTCCCAAAGCTTTGGGCTGTCCTTGACTGCTTTCCCAGGCCATAAGCAGGGAGCTGGCTAGGAAGTGGGGCTGCTGGGATTAGAACCATCACCCATATGGCATTCCGGCTTGTTCAGGGCAAGGACTTTAGCCACTACGCTATCATGCCAGGTCCACTCCTGGCAGTTCTTGTTCCCTCTTGTAATTTCTGTGTGACTTTATGTCACCTCTCGGCAACCAGCCGCCTACTCCTGGAAGGCAGGCCCCTTCCCTCCATGCCGCTGTCTGTGTGCTGTGTTAATGGGGGCTCCTGTTGCTGAGGTTTAGAAACTCGGCTGCAGCAGCTTCCCTAGAGGGGGTTGTGTTGGGGTTTGGGACTGAGGATTTGGGGGTATTGCTGGATTCCAGGGCTCTGGGGGTCTTCAGAGCCCTGTCTGTTCAGCTCCTGGCTCCCCTGGTGGTGGTGGTTGCCTGCTGAGGCTCTCGTTGTGTGCCTGGCAGGAGAGAAGGCTTCCACAGTCCCAGTGGCATCCTCCTTACTCAGATCTTGGCAGGGAGAGAAGCCATTTCTCAGCCTGTGCTCGCCTTCCCGAGTGCATGGAAGGCCTCGTCCCACATCTCGCCCCATAGATGGGAAGGGAGCATGTGTGCCATTCTGCCAGGCCACACTTCACCGCCCTCCATCCACAGTCAGAGTCTCTCACAGCCCTGTGGGAGGAGGAAGGTCAGGGTACCAATGGCAAGGGGCTGCAGGTGCCCGTTCTTGTGAGGCAGTGGAAAACTCACCAGTCAGTGGCAGGAAGGCACTTTCCAGTATGGTCTTCACATACATCTCCCAGTCAGGCAGAAAGCCGAGTGGTGTGCGAAGCTCAGGAAAAGCTGCAAGCTGCCCGTGGCTCAGTGGGGCACTGGCCTTGTGGGCCAGGACCCTTGTGGGAGTCTTTGCCCAGGGGCATTGGTGCTGAACCAGGGCACTGGCTGCCAGTGAGGGCTGCAGTAACTCGGGCATGTAGTACTCCATTCACAGCCTCAGGACTCCACTCACAAGATCAGCCAGCTCTGCGATTCTGGTTTTTGTTAGCTCACTGAAGAAGCAGAGAGAATTAGAAAGCTCCCATGAGCTGATTTACTTCTCAAATGCCTGCCATGGTCAGACTGAAAAATCCAGGAGCTGGGAATTCAATCCAAGTCTCCCATGTGGGGAGCAGGAGGCCAGCCCCTGGAGCCATTACCACGGTCCGCATTATCAGGAGGTGGAATTCTGGATCTGGTGACTGGGTGAGAACGATGAGGAAGGGGAGATAGAAAAGGGGTGCAGATGTCTTGCCGACTGTGACGTGCACTCACTCCCATGGGGAGCTGCTCTCCGCCATGGTGATTTTGGAGCCACAGACCTGGCTCCTGAGGGGAACGTTAGTCACAAACGAGGGCGCTCTGGGTGGCCCAGGGGCTGACAGAACTAAGAGCCAGCTTTTGTGTCTTCCCAGAGTTCCTCTGCGGCTGTAGATGCTCTTAGCAGATACAGTAGATCTCTCAGTTCACTGAGATTCAAGGTATCTGTGGCCTTGAGGTCCCTAGGAAATCTGGGGGAGGCTTGGAGGCCAGTGTTGTGGCTCTGCAGGTTGAGTGGCCACTTGGGATGCCCGCATCCTGTAGCGGAGTGCCCATGTAGAGTGCCAGATATTCGGTTTTAGCCCGGTTTCCTGCTACCCACAGGGGAGGTCTGGATGGAGCCCCAGCTCCCAGCTTCATCCTGGCCTCACCGCCATCACAGGCATTTGAGGAGTGAACCAGCAGATGGAATATTTCTTTCTCTCCCTCTCTGTGTCACTCTGCCTTTGAAGTTTGGCTTTTGGCTTTTTTCTTTCTTTTTTTAAAGGTGTATTTAAGTTCAATTCAGTTCTGCTGCTGACCAGCTGAGACCTACCTCATCTAGGTCCCGTGAGCCCTCAGGGTCTCTGTTTCTGTGTTTGTAAAATGAGGCTTGTTATGGTACTTTGTGAGGCTAACACAAGATGGATCCAGAGCAGGCGGCACAGGGCCTGGCGTACTGTAAATAGCCATACTGTATGAATATATGCTGTGATTCAAATATGCTTTTTCCCCTGAGAAAAAAAGAGGCCTCAAATAACGTAAAAATATTTGCTTGAGAGCCCAGCATGGTAGACTAGTGCCTAAAGTTCTCACCTTGCTCACACCAGGATCCCACATGGACATTTGTTTGTGTCCTGGCTGTTCCACTTCCTAGCCAGCTCCCTGCTTGTGTCCTGGGAAAGCAGTAGAGGACAGCCCAAAGCCTTGGGACCCTGCACCTTCACTAGAGACTAGAAGAAGCTCCTGGCTCCTGGCTTTGGGTCAACTCTCCTCTGTTCATTGTAGCCACTTTGGGAGTGAACCAGCAGATGGAAGATCTTTCTCTCTATCTTTCTCTAATAAATCTGCCTTTCTAATAAAAATAAATAAATCTTTCAAAATATATTTATTTGTTTTTTTAAGATTTAGTTTTTATTTTCATTACAAAGTCAGATATACAGAGAGGAGGAGAGACAGAGAGGAAGATCTTCTGTCCACTGATTTACTACCCAAGTGGCTGCAATGGCTGGAGCTGAACTGATCCAAAGCCAGGAGCCAGAAACTTCCTCCAGGTCTCCCACACTGGTGCAGGGTCCCAAGGCTTCAGGTCATCCTCTTTTGCCTTCCCAGGCCACAAGCAGGGAGCTGGATGGGAAGTGGAGCTACTGGGATTAGAACCAGCACCCATATGGGATTCCTGCTTGTTCAGGGCAAGGACTTTAGCCGCTAGGCCACAGCACCGGGCCCAAAAATATATTTATTTGAATGGCAAAGTGATAGATCATCCATTCTGTTTCATTCTCCAAATGATCACAATGGCTGGGGCAGGTCTATGCCAAAGTCAGGAGCCTGGAACTCCATCTGGGTCTTCATGTGGACCCTAAGTACTTGGGTCATCTGATGCTTTCTCAGGTGCATTAGCAGGGAACTGGATCAGAAGTAGAGCAGCCAGGACTGGAACTGGTGCTGCAATGAGGAATGTCAGCATTCCAGGCTGGAAGCTTAGCACACTCTTCCTGCTTCCTTGTCCACCCCACAACCTTGACTGGGCCTGTCTTTCCTTTAAAATTTTTTAAGTTTGTTTTTCATATACTTGGAAGATGAAAATGACCGAAAAAGAGAAATCTTCCATCTGCTGGTTCACTCCTCTAGTGCTCAAAATAAGCAAAACTGGGCGAGGTCAAAGCCAAGAGCCAGGAACCCAGCCTGGGATGCTGTGTCGGTAGCTGGGGCTCAAGCACGTGAGCCATCATCAGTGGGGACTGGATGGGAAGCAGGTGTGCCAGGCTGAAGAAAGAGGATAGGCCAGGCAAGGGGTGGGGTGAAAGAACAGCCTCCATGTGGCTGGAGAGGTCACCCAGGTGGAGGACGTGAGACTGAGGGTGAGGAGGGACAGGAGTGGGTTTAAAGATGGGTGTGGGGTAGATCTGTGTTGAGCAGGAAGGCCCGCGGCAGGCAGAGGCACCTGGCAGGTGTGGAGGCTGGAGAAGCTGAATAACAATATTGAGGAAGTCAAGAGGTGCTGGGTTGGTGTGATCCTTGGATGGTGGGGAACAGGGAAGGGGTGGGGCCACTAAGGGGTGGGGGCACAGTGGTTAAGGTCCTTGCCTTGCACGCCCGGGATCCCATATGGGCGCTGGTTCTAATCCCGGCAGCCCCGCTTCCCTTCCAGCTTCCTGCCTGTGGCCCGGGAAAGCAGTCGAGGACGGCCCAAGGCTTCGGATTGGCATAGTATCGGCCATTGCGCTCACTTGGGGAGTGAATCATCGGACGGAAGATCTTCCTCTCTGTCTCTGCTTCTCTCTGTATATCTGCCTTTCCAATAAAAAAATAATAATAATAAATAAGATTTTATTTGAAAAGCAGAGTCTCAGAGAGGAGAGGTACAGAGATGTCTTCTATCTGCTGGTTCACTCCCCAAATGGCTGTAATGGCCAGAGCTGAGCATATCTGAAGCCAGGAGCCAGGCCACAAGCAGGGAGCAGGATGGGAAGTGGAGCAGCCATGATAAGCCCTTGTGGTATGCAGTACTGCAGGTGGAGGCTTAACTTTCCAGACCACACACCTGCCCCAGGCATCGAGCTCCATCCCCGAGTCACAGACACCATTTCCAACACCCGAGGTGTCCCTTGTGTTGTGCCCTGTGGGCCGATTGAGGTCTGTGGACGTGGCCAGCCTCTCCATCATTCCCATCCGCAGCACACTGAGTTACCACCCAGAGGTGGAGAGGACTCTAGGGAGGATCAGACCGAGTTTGTTCCAGATCTTTCTCTGAGCCTGAGAGGCCAGGACAGGCCGCATCCCTCTTAGAGTCCCCCCTTTCTGTCTGTATGATAAAAGGTCAGGGCTGGATCTGTGACTTTGAATTTTTTTTTTTTAAGTAGCAAAGCCTTGGTTACAACTGAATTTTACCAGGAACAGATCCCAGTGCTGGAATTGACAGCACGGGGAAAGGCTGGAACTCTGCCCCGAGGCTGCCTCTGCCCACCCCAACAGGGCACCTCTGCCAGGCTCCCCAGAACACAGCGTGGCGCCTGCCCACCTGCCAGCTGCTCTCTCCCTGAGCCCTGGCATTTTGGGGGCTGGCTGGGGGAGGAGCATGGCAGGCAGCATGAGAGTTGGCCTCTGGGGTCCGCTCCTCAGCCAGCTCCTTATCCCCATTCTATCCCAGACCTGACCTGAGTGACCGACCAGCTGCTGGGCACAGCCACCACCTCCCGGGCACCTGGCCTGCATTTTTGCCTCCTCCCTTCAGCTGTTCCATTTCACAGGTGATTAAACCAAGGTGGACGGGGAGGAAGTGAACGGCCCATGAGGTTGCTCAGATTTGGCAGAGCCCACCGACCTGTGCTCCCAAGGTGGGCGTGATGCTGGCTTCCCTAAACATTCTCCCTCTGTCACCACAGGAGGCAGAGCCCGCGGAACCCAGGAACATGGAGGCGTTGAAGAAGCCCAGGGCCACAGTTCCTTCGGCTAACAAGAGAGCCAAGAAGGAGACCAAGAAGAAGCGATAGAAGGAGAGGCTGTGGAGCCAGGCTGGCGGCCATCCCGGAATTTACATCCTGTCTCCCCTCTCTTTGACCCAAGCTCAGGCCAAGGTGGCCGCAACACCCCCTGACCACAGAGCTCTGGACAGTGCCGATGGTCCCCAGGCTCCTGCTGGGTGGCCACCACTTCCTGTGCCTCTGCTTCCGGCGCCAAAGGGGACTGAACTGCTCTGGAGCCAAGACTGCATTAGGAGGGCTGTGCAGAGGCAGCGTCGACTCCCCGAGTCACATCTTCTTCTGTCATGGTCATGGCCGTCTGCAGTCACCGCCTGTGGTTTCACACTACATCTTGGGGTCATTATCTCATGCTGAGCAGCAGCCCTCTCCCAGATGCAAATACCACAGACAGCCTGCTGAGCAGTCACTTTAGTCTGTGTTCAGGTCAGGATGCCAGGGCCTGGCACCATCTGTGATCCTGCCAGCTGCGAGAGCCTGGGCCGCAAGATGCCTGGTACTGCTCCAGCAGGTGGAAGGGATTTGGCCGAATGAGTGCTGATGTTGTGGCCACGAGCTACTCATCAGTCTCAGACCAGCGTGTTGTCATCCCTGCCATAACTCATCTAGGCGTGCCTCTGTCCCTATAGTGCCCACCCCCACTTTTTCATTCCTTGGCCAGGGAAGAAAAGTTATTTGGGACATAAAGGCCAATAAAATGACTGCATGTTGATCCTGCTTATAAGTTACCTGTGTGGTAGGAAAGAGGGGGCTCTGAGAGTACAAGTGAGGCTGGTCAGGAAGGGAAGGTGGGAGCCAGACTGTCCAGGATACAAGGAGGCCTGGGTGCAGGGTCAGGAAGCCTGCGCATGGTCCCATGTGGCTTCTACTCCCTGGAGACCCTCATGCTGTCCATGGGGTGGTAGGTTTCCACTGGGGCTGGGCCCCAGTCGCTCTGCAGGTTCCCCTTGGCTGGGGAAGACACTGCTGGTTGTTACGGTGGCTGGAAAAAAAAGCCCAGCGCAGGACAGCGGCAGGCCTCACGGGGCTCTAGATGGGGGCAGTCGCGTGTCTTGAGTCAGCTGCCTGGGAAAAGCCCCAGCCTCTGATGACAGACTTGCTGGGACATTCACAGGCAGCCACACACTTTCCCAAACAAGTGCCGTTGGGGCTTCTGTGGGGCCAGGGGCCTGAGCACCGGTCAGCTCCTTATTAGGGACAGCAGGGACACCAGGGAGCCACAGCTGGCGTTTGGGTGCAAGTCTGAAGCTCTTTTCCTTGGCACCTGGCCTCCGTGATGGCCTGTCTGACTGTGGAGGGGCTTGACAAGATCAGGAGAGGAAGTTCTGAGGCCACAGTCCTGCCTGACCAAGGGCATGTTCCTGGCCAGACCAGCATAGGACGAGCCAGCACCCAGTAGCACTTCTGCAAACCTGTGCTCAGGCTAAGATGCCAGGTACCTGAAAGCCAGGCAGTGAAGATGCAAACAGGAGAAAGCTTCCTCTGAAGCCAGGCTGCCTCTGCCAGGCTGAGGGGCTCCAATGTGCACTGACTGAGAGTGGGAGGGGCAGCCTGTGCTGGGCAGCACTGAGCACAGGCCATAGCCTTGTCAAGAGCTGGCATAGCCACCCAGAGGGATAGAGGTGGCCAAGCCAAGTCCTGAGACCAGAGGGAAACTGTTGGGAGAGTAGGGGGCAGACCGGACCAGCTGCTGGAGGAAAGATGGCTCCTAGGGCACAGAATCATCCTCAGGCCTTAGTCCTGGGGGTGCTCACCTACACCTGTGTCGTTTTTTTAGAAAGGCAGAGTAACAGAAGGTGAGACAAGAGATTTCCTATCTGCTGGTACACTCTTCAAATACCCACAACAACCAGGGCTGGACCAGGATCTTCCAGGTCTCCCATGCGGGTGCAGGGGCCCAAGCACTTGTACCATCCTGCCCTGATTTCCCAGACCATAAACAAAGGTGGATCAGAAGTGGTACACCTGGGGCTGGCGTGATAGCTCACTGGCTAATCCTTCACCTTGCAATGCCAGCATCCCATATGAGTGCCAGTTCATGTCCCAGCTGCTCCACTTCCCATCCAGCCCCCTGCTTGTGGCCTGGGAAGGCAAAAGTGGATGGCCGGAAGCCTTGGGACCTTGCACCCACATGCGGGCCCTGGAAGAGGCTCCTGGTCCCTGGCTTTGGATTACAAGTCACAAGCAGAGAGCTGGGTGGGAAATGGAGCAACTGGGACGTGAACTGGCACATGTAAGGTGAGGATTTAACCACTAGGCCGTCGTGCCAGGCCCAGCTTATCTGCTCTTAGTAAAGTCAGTGTAACGGCCAAGGGACTTGGCAGACGTGATCTAGTTAGGTGTCTGGAACAGCAAGATCTTGCTGCAAGATCCAGGTGGGCCCAGTGCGGACAAAAGGGGCAGAGCTGGAGAGGAAGTGAGGGTGGAAGCTAATGTTGGAGCTTGGAGTGGGGTAGGCATGAGCCAGGGCGCGTGAGCAGCCACAGCTGGGAAAGACAGAGAGGTGGGCCTGTCCCTTCAAGCTGCCAGAGAGACCAGGACTCTGTGTGCACCTTGATGGCTCTGAAAAACCCCTTGGGGACTTCTGACCTCAAAAATGGGACGACACCAACTTTGTGGTCATTTGTGATAGTAACACACTTCACTGCCCTTGGCTGCTGCTCAGGGCAGTACTCTCTGCCACCCTACTTAAAACATTTTAAAATGTTTATTTTAGGTCTCCATGTGTGAGGCAGGGACCTAAGTAGTCCCTGAAGTCATCTTTTGTTGCTTCCCAGGATGTGTGGCGCCAGAAGCTGGACCAAAAGCAGAGGACCTAGGACTTGAACTGGCACTCTGACGTGGGAGGCCGGTGTCCCAAGCAGTGGTTTATCCCACTGTGCCACAGTGCTGCCCTCCCCAATTTAAAGATTTATTTTTATTATTTTGTTATTGGAAAGGCGGATATACAGAGAGGAGAGACAGAGAGGAAGATCTTCCATCCGATGATTCACTCCCCAAGTGAGCGCAACGGGTCGATACTACGCCGATCCGAAGCCAGGAGCCTCTTCCTGGTCTCCCACGCGGGTGCAGGTTCCCAAAGCCTTGGGCCGTCCTCGACTGCTTTCCCAGGCCACAAGCAGGGAGCTGGAAGGGAAGCGGGGCTGCCGGGATTAGAACCGGCACCCATATGGGATCCCGGGCGTGCAAGGCGAGGACCTTTAACCACTTGCGCCACCGCGCCGGGCCCCCTCCCCAATTTAAAATGTTAACCTTTCTCCAACATTTCCATCGATACCCCTAAAATCTTTCCTCCTAGTGTACACCAGCCCCCTTGGCACTGGATATTTGATCCGTTTTCATCTGTTGCTGTCCACCCCAGCAGTAATGGAAATGTTGCCGTGAGGAATGGAATCTCGCTCTTCTCGCTTGCACGTGAGGTCCTGGGATGGAGAGCAGTGATGGGCATGTGGCAGGTGCTGTACACCTGATGTAGTGTTAGTGATGTTAATGATGGAAGGAAGAGGTGGCCTGCCCTGGCTGTGCAGCCTAGTGCAGTGGTACCAGGCATTCACCTCCATGACTTGGGGGACACAGGTGCTGGCCGTGGTGGTGCTGGTGGCTGGTGCTGGCCGTGACTGTCTCACGCCAGGGCTTGCTCTGTGAGTCATGCTGCTGTTTCTTGTTTTTCTGCCCTGGAGTTTTCAAGGGGGAGTGGGAAGGAGGAGTCAGGATCAGGCCTTTGCTTCCCAAAGCACTTAGTTGCAAACAGTAAAATTGTGCTTATCAACACACTGGGGGAGGAGAGAATATTTTTTTTTAACTTGATCGAAGTAGAATTCACACACTTAACACGAACCATTGTGAAGAGAACCATTTTGAACACTTGATGTGATGGGAGCACTACCTCTATTTGATTCCAGAATATTTTTGTCACCCTGTAAAGAAATCTATCACACACTGTCCCCACCCCAGGCGACCGCCACTCCTGCTATTGCCATGGCTTGGGGCATTTCACACGAACGGGACCAAACAGCATAGCTGACCGTAGCTGCTTGTGCTCAGCCTGTGGCATCCGAGGCTCCTCCACGCCAAGCACGTGTCCATGCTTCATTCCTTTCCAGCTGAGTCACCCGGCGTCCACCAACAGAGGGTGGGACTCTGGGAAGGTAATCAGGTGCTGTCTGTGATTTGGGAGCCTGATAGTTCGGATGTGGACACCATGAAGACGTAGCTGTCGGGAGGCTGGGGCACCTGCAAGTTTCAGAAGCCACCCAGTGGAGAGCAAGCCACCACCCTGTGGGCTGCCAGTGTAGCAGGTAGTTTATAAGTGGCAGTAGAGGAGATGCTTGTTCAGCCAAGGACACTTGGATCATGAAATGCTTTAAACTCCAGTTAGCTGCAGTTCAGCTTCCAGTATGGCAGGTGTGTCCGTGCCCCATCTGCAGAGCTGGTCACATTTCTGCAAGTTCTGCCATCTAATCATGGTGGTTGCAAGGGACACAGCCACACAAGGGAGGCAATGGCCCCGGAAAGCAATTGGAAAAACAGGCCTAAAGAGGACTACATCGTGAGTCAGCAGGGAAATGCCAGCAAAGCCACAACACAGTGCCTGAAGTGGAGACTGACCACGCCGCAGGCTGGGAGGATGTGGGGCAGTAGGGCTCCCACACATTGCAGGGGACAAGCCTCGAAGGGCAGGTCTCTAGAAAGTTACACACACACACACACACACCTGCCCTGTCACTCAGCATCCCCCTTCTAGGTGTTGGCCAGAAATCGTGTGGGTTTTTAGACACTAAATCCTAGTTGGAGAGTTCATAGCAGTTTTATTTGACGTCATAAAGAAAACAAAATTAGCTCAGGTGTGCAAGTGACAGACCGAACCTCACCCTGCATGGACTGGCAAATGTAGGGGTCAAGTCTGAGGTTTCTTGGGGACTCCTCAACTGGGTTGCTGGATTCAGACCCCAGCCACCCTGGAAAGTCACGGGATGTGTGGTCTAACTTTGGAGTTCTCAGTTGCTGATGGCTGTGCAGTGGACAGCATGCCCAGATACACATGGAGAACATGATGGCCAGCTCGTCTAGGCTTTATCAGAGGATGGAAAGCAGAACAGATTGGACAATTCTCCTGGCCAAGGACGATGCTCCCTGGTCTGTGTTTGCATTAAGGTGGACTCTGTCAACCAACACAGCTGGAAAGATTCTCTCAACCCTGGAACAACAAAACCAGCAACTTCTCAGAACTGTTAAAACCACTCAGGTAACATCCTCAGAACATTGTTGCTCACAACGGGATCGCTAGGGTGTCATCAAAGGACTGTTTCCCATCCCTGGGTGCAGATGTACTTTGACAGCAAGGAGTGAGTGGCCCTCTCCCCCTCCTTGCCTGCAGACACAGGAGAAAAAAGAATTTGTCCTACCCATCTTCCTCTGTGCCTGAACTTCCCTGTCCTAATCAGAGACCCACATGGGTATATGCCCCTCCCAACTATGTTAATACTAAAAAGAAAATGAAAAATAAAATAAAAAAAAAATAACCGTGGTACGCAGAGCATATGCTCAGTGAAAAGCTGTGCGCAGTGAAGAAATGACCTACTGATTGTGAGCCTCGGTTGGAATGAGGCGAGCGGCAGGGGCCAGGCCCACAAGCACAGTGCCTGCTGTCTGCCTCCCCTCAGAGTCCTGAGACACACAAAACCAGCCTGCAGGGACAGGAATCAGGGAGTTGCTTCTTGCAGGAGGTGATTTCTGGAGCCGGTAAAATACTCCACATTTTGGTGATGCAAAGGCTGTCTAGCTGCTGAAGACCTGACCGTTTCATTCTGTGTAAATTATGCATTTGGAAGAACTTCTCTTAGGGCACAGTGGGTTAAGCTGCCCCCTGCAGTGCTGGCATTTCCCCCACTGGTGCCACTTGGAGTCCAGACTGCTCTACTTCCCACTGAGCTCCCTGCATCTGAGGACTTAGACGCCTGTACCATGTGGGAAAGCCAGATGAAGCTCCTGGCTTCCATCTGGTCCAGCTCTGGCTCTTGGGGGCTTTTAGGGAGTAAACCAGCTGATGGAAGATCTGTGTGTGTGTGTGTGTGTGCATGCGCAGCTTTCTGTCTCTGCCTCACCCTTTCTGTAACTTGGCCTTTCGAATAAATAAGGAAGTTTTATTTGAAAACAACAGCACCTTCTCCTGTTGGCCAGGAGAAGCTCTGTGCCTTGAACTCAGCAGCAGAGTCAACACAGCATGTGCCTGCTTTGTAGGTGAGGAAATGGGAGCTCAGAAAGATTGAGCAACTTGCCTGAAGACACACAGCTAGGAAAATGATATCAGATCCCGGGCAGGAGAACTTCAAAGCCTGTGCCCCAAGGATCACCCTACACTCTCACCAAGATTTCACCGAGTCCCACGGAGGGCAGCAGGCATACTCAGTGCCCCTTAGCCCTTTGGATCAGTGCAGAACTGGAAGCCAGATCTTTATGACTTGTTTCTGTTTGACTTTCTTTCTTCCTTTCTTCCTTCCTTTCTTTTTTTCTTTCTTTCTTTCTTTCTTTCTTTCTTTCTTTTTCTTTCTTTCTTTCTTTCTTTCTTTCTTTCTTTCTTTCTTTCTTTCTTTCTTTCTTCCTTCCTTCCTTCCTTCCTTCCTTCCTTCCTTCCTTCCTTCCTTCCTTTCTTCCTTCCTTTCTTTTTTTTCCTCTGTTCCTTCCTTCCTTCCCTCTTTCCTTCTTTCTTTTCTTTAGATTTATTTATTTCCCTTGAAAGTTGGAATTAGACAGAGAGAGAAGGAGAGACTCAGAGACATCTCCCATCTGCTGGTTCACTCCCCAAGGGGCTGCAACAGCTGGAGCTGAGCCGATCTGAAGCCAGGAGACAGGAGCCTCTTCTGCGTCTCCCACTTGGGTGCAAGGTCCCAAAGCTTTGGGCTGTCCTCAACTGCTTTCCCAGGCCACAAACAGGGAGCTGACTGGGAAGTGGAGGAGCTGGGATTAGAACTGGTGCTCATATGGGATACTGGTGTCCCAGAGGATTACTCTAATACCCCATTACACCAGCCTGTTTTGTTTTGTTTTTTAAATTGGAATAAAAATAGAGAGAGTGAATCTTTTATCTACTGGTGAGCTCCTCAAATGCCCACAATAGCCAGGGCTGAACTAGGCCGAAGCCAGAAGCCAGAAGCCCAATCCAGGACTCCCACGTGGCTGGCAGGGATCCAAGACTTGACCAACCACCTGTTACCTTCCAGGCTGTGTGTTGGCTGGAAGCTGGATGGCTCCAGTGTGGGATGCAGGTGGCTCAAGTTGCACTTGACCACTGTGCCTAATGCCCACCCCTGGGGCTTCCTTATGGCGTCACACTCTGGCCGAGAGCACAGGCCTGCTTCCACTTGTGCCTAGTTGGTGGCTGGCAGTTGAAGTTTTATGTGGACAGAGTTGAGTATACTGGTCACATGGCAGGAGGCCCACACATGACCTGAAACTTCAGTGCGAGCCATGAGCTACCCCTCCCACTGTGTGTCATCCTTGGTCGGTTTGCTGTTAATGCTGGGATTCACCACCCTTCCGTACATCCCTGCAATCAACCCACTCTGTCCCCCAGGATGTCCCAGCCTGGCCTGCTGCCTCTCCTCATCTCGGCAGGCCTTGCCCTGCCCAATGGCTTCATTGCTTCTTGGGCCCAGCTCAGATCAACATGCGTTCATGCCAGGAATGCCTGGGGCTCCTGGGGAGGGCCTGTAGTAGACCCAGCACATGTGTCTGGCTGCGAGCAGCATCCTGAATTGTGACAGAACCAAGTTTATCTTGAGTTTGCCCTGCAGGCTGCATATGGGCCTTGGGCGGGGAGGGAGCCTCTCTCCTCCCAGAGTGGATCCTGGGCTCAGCCTTGGGCCTGGAGCTGGCCAAGGCACCAGGCATGAGTCACCCTGCTTCTTGGGAGCTGCAGTGGGGGCAGCCACAGCCAGGAACTGCCAGCTTCTTCCCAGCCTCTGCCCATAGGGCTGGGCACCTTTGAGGTCCTGGAACTTGCCAGAAGCTGATTCTCTAGACCCCCGGGGGTGCACTTTGGCCTCACTGATGAGGAGGGGACTCAAGCTTCAGTATTTGTGGAAAGGGTGTCTGGGAGGAGGGCTGCGGCACCGAAGGTGAGTCATCCCTTGGGCCTGGGCCCTGTTTTCCTCCCCTGGGAACGCCAGAGCTGGAGGCCTGGTGCCCATTCAGGGACCTGGAGACTTTGTGCCTACACAGTGGCTCAGAACCAAAGGCCGCCCTGAACGTGACCCTCAGCCTGCCACGAGAAGGGTGGAAGTCCTGGATACCAGCCCGGCAGGGGCCATGGTGCTCAGTGTCAGGGCAGGTGGGAGGAGGGAGTGGCTGCAGATGTGCCCAGACCTTGTGCCAGGCACTGGGGGCACGCCGTCTGTTGTGTATCTATGGGACAGGTGGACTCATGGATGGATTGAAAAGACTGGTGAACTGACCGTTGGGGGTAGGCATGGGAATGTAGGAGATGTACTATCCATGCCTGGAAGTAATCCTAGGGAGCTCCTGGATGGAGGTGACGATACCCCAGGGCCAGCATCTGCTGGAAGGAGGTAAGGACCAAGAGCAATGGGACCTTCGATCAGCCCCTTCCACATCCCAGGCAGGGACCAGGAAACACTGTGATTTTAGCATTACAGGCCATCCCATAAGTCCTGGTCAAAACTGAAGTCTGAATGTGGCCCCTGTGTGGGCTTCTACTGGGTTTTTCAGCTCAGTAAACAGCAACCCTCCCCACCTTTCCCGGGAGCTTTGCTCTCCAACTATCCCACCCTTGCAATTCTAGTCCATACCAGGGTCAGTGGGCTTCCTGTGAATGGACTTGAAATGTCCTCCCCCCTCACCTTTCTTGTCCGGGCTGAGCATTTTCACCTTCACGCCCTCCAAGGAGTATTTCAGAAAGACACACATTAGCTCATGACACTGCCCCTGCACTGAATATCTGCAGTGAACTCCTAAGTCTCTGCATTTAAAATTTTTAGTTTCCATTTGAATGATAGAAAGAGAGCAACATCTCATTTGTTGGTTCATTCTCCAAATACCCACAGCAGCCAGGGCTGAGTCGGGCCGTCACCAGGAGCGCAGAGCTCCATCTGGATCTGGCAGGTGCATGGCAAGGGCCCAGGTGCACAGGCAGTCACCTGCAGCCTCCCAGGGGCGCATCAGCAGAAAGTTGCTTCAGAATTGGAGCAGCTGGAGCCAGGCTCTCGGCTACAGGACGTGGGTGGCCCAAGCTTCTATGTCCAAGGCGCTTGCCCAAAAGGTCTTCAAGCGAAGCTCATGCCCTTCCCCAGCAACCTAATAGGGCCTCCAGCTTCATCTCCCGTCACCCTTCCTCCACCCACAGTACCTGTGGAGCTGTCCAGATCAGGTCCCACCTCCCGGTCTTAAACCCCCACCCTGGGCTCCGTGCCATCACTATTTCCCACCCTTCATGCTGCAGCTCTCATCCCAGTCCTCCAGGAGCCCTCTCCTCCTGTCTTCAGTGCCCCTCCCCTCCCCCATCCCACCCCATCCCTGCCGCAGAGCTTGAATGTCTCTGCTTCCATAGCTCTGTCCTTGGCTTAACCACTCCCACACCAGCCCATGGGCTTCCTGGCTGAGCTGGGAGGCAACTTCCACACTGCTGTGAATGTGTGTGTGCTGAGGCAATTGGCCCTGTCCCAGGGACCCAGGGAACACAGAAGCCACCCAGCCCCGGCCCCTCCAGGAACTCACAGACTGCAGGGAGGTAGCTGGAGGCTGGAGAACTCACGTAACAATTGGGTGATTCTAGGTGCCTGAGTTTTGGGGGGTGGCCCTGGAGGCCTGGAACAAACTGAGGCGGTGGAGTGGAGTCTCCCCATCAGCTCTGGGTCCCCCACACCTGATCAGCTGCACAGGAGGCCTTGAGGGCTGCAGCAGCAGAGGAGAGAGGTCCGCACTGGTGTGGGGCTGGGCTCCTTCCGGACTTTTCCGGGGATTCCCCGCCCCTTAAATCTTTCTCTGAGCTAACAAGGGTACCAGAGAAGGTGGAGGCCAGACTCAAGGTGTGACCCAGGGCAGGGTGATTGGCTGGTTGGGCTTCCATGAATGTGCTGGCCTCGGGCAAGGGCTGGGCCTGCCTGGCACGGCTCTAGCCAACCTGGGAAATCCAGGCTTGAGATTCCAGTCCCAACAAGCTGGGGCCTGGTCAATGTCAAGTCTGCTCTGAGCAGTGCGGGAATGCTGGATGACCCAGCTTGAACCTCTGCCCACTCACTGGCCTGCTTCCATGACGTACATTCACCATGACGAGCCAGGTGGGCTCGGCAAGCTTTGGCACCAACTTGGGGAGTGGGGGAAGGAATGGGATTAAAGAAGGAACAGGAACTAACAGGGAGGGGGGACTAGAGCAGGGACTCTCTCCCCACACATATGAGAGGGGAAGTAGAGGCAAAGGCCCAGTGGGGAAATGGAGCTGGGTGGGAGGCTTGGGGCCTGGGCTGCTGAGGGCCCAGACATGTGTTTGGAAAGCAAAGCACCAGAGCTGCGAGGTGACAAATCCATCTCTCTCCAACTCTTTCTCCCTCTCAGTTGCTCTGTCTTTTAAATACATAAATAAATCTTAAAAAAAAAAAATAATCCGTGGGGTTGTGTTATTTACACCGTAATATTTTCAGGGGTAGCATTGCAATGCTGGTAACCTCTGAGCACTGGGTTGAGTTCTTTAATTTTCAGCTGCTCCATTTTTGATCCAGCTCCTGCAAATACCAAGTCCTTGGGACCCTGCCACCCACCTGGGAGGCTGGATGAAGCTCCTGGCTTCACATGATCCAGCCTATTTCGCCTATGTCAAAATAACTAGATTCACCTCACTGACTTGAAGCTGGCAGAGTTGTCCACTTTATTGGTGGAATCATGTGTCAGTTGAACAAGAAATAAGAACTTCCATTTACTGAATGTGTAGTGTGTGTGTGTGTGTGTGTGTGTGTGTGTGTGTGATGTTCAGTGTTCAACAGCCGGATGGGGCATGTACAATTGTCCCCAGGTCACAGATGAGGGAAGGGAGGGTCAGAGGATGACATCACTAGCCCAGAGTCACTTAGCCCCAAGCGAGATAGGATTTGAACCCAGCAGTCTGTGGCTGATCTTGCTAACGCTGCTCAGCCAGCTGGTGGCTCTCCCTTCTAGAGCACTCCTATTTCATTTTTTCTTTTGCTCAACTAAAGATTTACTTTATTTGAAAGGCAGAGGGAGAGGGAGAAAGAGAGAGATCTTCTGTCAGCTGTTGAATCCCCAAATAACTGCATGGATGGGGCTGGGCTGGAGCCTGGAGCTCCATCCAGGTCTCCCACTTGGGTTCAGGGGCCCAAAGACCTGGGCCAGGCCCCCTGTTTCTTTCTGCACAGGAATTCTGACCAATCAGAGCCCAGGATGCGAGTCTTCCAGTTTCACCTGGAGGGAAGCTTGCCTGGGGAAGTGATGTTGAAGTGGATGGGGTGGGGCAGTTGGCATGGGGGAGACACTCCTGGCCGTCCCTTGGGCCTGCTCCTTTGGGTCCCCTAGACAGGCCACCTCTTCTCTCAGCAGCTGGCGAAACAATGCTGACCAGAGCAGGCAGGTATGTACTCAAGGCCTCACCAGGCAGAGGCTGCCTAGGACCGGGATCCTGGTGCCAGTCCCTCACTATGCCCTAGGCAAGGTGCACAGGACACAGAGGGCATGAGAATGGCACATCAGCACCTAAGGCTGGGGTCGTGGCTGGGTCTGTCCCCACCCCTGGCACAGGGCCTGACGCAGCAGTTGTGATACAGGCCAGAGTGCAGTGTCTGGGAGACTGTGGGGCCCTGGAGTAGGATGGGTAGGATGCGTGGGGTTCACATGCGGAGGCGCCCCGATACTGAAGGGGCCGAGGCATTGCAGGCAGAAAGGATGGGCACATGGGAAAGCAAGACTGGAGCGGGACTGCAGGGAAGGCTGGCTTGGGGCTGAGGGTCTGGGAATGACCAGCCCCCAGGAGGATTCAGGCCCAGCTTCGGGTTGCTCCACCTCCAGCCCTGCCTGGGTGATTCAGAGCAGAAACAGAAAAGAGAAGCCATCCCACCGACACTCCCACTCGGCTGGGCTTGGTTTCCTTTCCCAGCTGGCCCTGGAGCCTGCCCCCCGCCCCCACCAGCCTGTCCCCGACTGCTTCTGCCCTTGACTCAGGCGCTGGTGAAGCATGGGGGTGAGGAGGTGTGTTGGCGGGGTGGGCAGGCAAGAGTCACCAAGGCTAGGGTGTGGGAAGTTCCACTACCATGTGGGATCCCGGCAGGCGGGGGAGTTGCCTCCTTCTCTTCCTCCTCCTCCTCATTGAGCTGCAGTTCCTGCCCCTGCCTGCCTGGTGAACTTCTTCCCAATCGTCAGGACCCTCCCAAAGATGTCCCCACTGCGGCAGCCTGACAGGTGCCGGCCCCAGCTCCTAAGGGGAGCTCTCAGCTCACACTTAATACCACCACAGCAGCACTGTTAGAGGGGCGTGCAGGGAGCACGCAGGCCTCATGGCCTACCTGGAAGCTGACACCAGAGAGCATGGGTGGCTCAGAGAAACCTCCTGGGCTGGTGAGCTGAGGTCCTGGATGCCATGAACTTGCAGTGTGACTTTGGGCAGATCCTTTCCATAGGCTCAGCTCTCAGTGTCCCCAGCCTTGGAAGGAAATGTGTAGAGATGGCTCCCTTTAAATCATTTACTGAGAGAGAGAAAGAGAGAGAGAGAGAGAGAGAGAGAGACAGAGAGAGACTGAATCTTCTATGCACTGGTTCACTCCCCAAATGCCTGCTTGGCCAAAGTCAGGCGCCAGGATCTCCATTTGGGTCTCCCACCTGAGTGGCAAAAACCTAAGCCCTTGAGACATCCCTGTTGTCCCCCAGGGTGTACACTGCAAGGGGACTGGCCTGGCAGTAGAGGTGGGACTGCGTGCCAGGCGCTCTGCTGGGATAGTGGTGTAGTTGGCTGCACCATGCTGCCTGCCCGCTGCCCTCCGTGTCCCTCATCTGCTGCCATGTGCATTAGTGTGGCACCGCTGCTGCAGTCACACACCAACCCAGTGCTGGGAGCCACAGGCTGTGCTTCCCCAAAGACCCCTTCTGTGCTGGGACCACCTCTTTTGGCACTTCAGCTTTTTTTGGGCGATTCTGGGCCACCAGCTCAGGCTTTAGGGGAACCTGTCTGATGATCTTGTGTGTGGCCAGACAGGGACTCTGGGTTCAGGGCGGTGATCACAGGGTAAGGAGTGTGAAGGAGACAGAGTAAGAGCTCTTTTATCTGCTAGTTCTCTTCCCAAATAGCTGGAACAACCAGAGCTGGGCTGTTCCAAAGTTGGGAGCCAGGAGCTTTATTTGGATTCCTCATGGGGGTGCAGAGGGCCAAGCACTTGGGTCATCCTCCATTTGGTTTCCCAGGCCATTAGCAGGAGTGGGGAAGTGGAGGCACCAGGACTTGAATCGGCATCCACGTGGTATTCATGTACCACAGGTAGCAGCTTTGTTAGGCCACAGTGGCAGCCCGGAGAATTGTTATTTTCACAGTCAACCCTTCAAGCTCTGTCTCCAATTGTCTCTTTTCTGCCCATTCCAGTCTGCAGGGTCACAGCAGCACAAGGTGGATTTCCACCCCACTCCCTGCCCTTCCGTTAGCCCAGAGGATCAAGGACCTTGGCTGCTTTCATCTTTTCCTGCAAATGTGCTGGGGTGTGCCAGCGGGAGGGCTTGGTGGGAGGATGGGCCTGCCTGTCTGTGGTTCCCTGAGAGGCCCTGGGAGGGGCCGTCCCTCTCTGGGCCTGAGGGGAGTGACATGATGAGCAGTTGGGGAGTCTTGCCACTTGGCCTGATTCTTCACAAGGGCCAGTGAAGGGCCAGTCTTTCATATCTGCGTTCGTCTCCAGATTCTGGACTGGGCAGAAATGCACTTGAGTCTCAGTTTTCCCATCTGTGAATGGGTCATGCAGCCCAGAGGCCAGAATCACTTGGGCTCTACCTGCTCAGGGTTGGGGTCAGGTGCAGATGTTGGGGGCAACCTGGAGAGTGTGGGCACCTGCTCCTGGCTCCTGTCCGATTCCATAGCACCGGGGTTGCCTCTCTCTAGAGTGTTGGGTGTGAGGCCTCATTCCCTCGGGCATGGATCCTGGCAGGTGCTCCTCCCCCCCACACATGTAAGCCAGGCCCTTGTCCCTAGTACTCAAGGGTCTTCACCTCAGCTTCCCATCACCCCACTCTGCCTTCCCCACTCCCAGCCCATGCCCACATTGAGTTCCCTTGGCATGGGGGTGATGCTCATAGCTTTAGGGTTCCTGCTGTCCTGCAGCCTGTATACCTGTCCTACCCCTTATCACCTGGCAGCCATCTCCTTGGGCTTCCAACACATATACATATGCACATGGAGACACATATATTCATAAGGACATGTACACGGAGACACATAGACACACACAGCCACACATACGCAGACACACACATACAGAAACAGCACCCCCCGACTTGCCCTTTCCCCCGGCTCCCCACAGCCGCAGGTGTGGGCCTTGTCCCTCACTGTGGTCATCCCTAACTCAGCAGACCTGGGTCATTCACAGTATGTCCCTGGCACCTGAGACGGGAGGGAGCAGTCAGGCAGAGGGCCTGGCAGGATGGAAAGCCAGCCTGGGGTGTGCGGAGGTGGCCTGGCAACTGGAGGGCTGCAGCACAGAATCTGTTCGAGTTTCACCAAGTGCCTTCTTGCTGAAGGTTAAGCTGGGCTCAGGCACGGCATGGTGGGTTGGCTATCACTACCACCAAGTCACAGCCCTGAGCGGCTGTGGGCGCGGCTGTGGGCAGCAGCCCTGATCACACAGCCTGGGGGCAGACGTGGCCTGTGATGCCCCTGCTGGTAACAGGGCAGGGACAGGCCTCACTGCACACTCTCCATTCTGTCCTGACCAGTGGCTTTGACCGAGGCACAGGGAAGGAGGGAAGAAGCAGTACAGAGTTGTGTAAACCAGAGTTCCCATGCCTGCAGTGTTGTCCATAGCACGTATCCTGTTGGGCCTCTGGACGCTGACTCGGTCCCTGTAGGCAATTCAGGCTGGGCCTGAGGCTATATGTTCAGTCAGGCTTAAAAAAAAAAAAAAAAGCCTGGCACCCAGCACGGTAGCCTAGTGGCTAAAGTTCTTGCCTTTCATGTGCCAGGATTCCATTGGGCGCTGGCTTCTGTCCTGGTGTTCCACTTCCCATCCAACTCCCTGCTTGTGGCCTGGAAAAGCAGTCAAAGATAGCCCAAAGTCTTGGAACCCTGCTCCCACAGGAGAGACCTAAAAGAGGCTCCTGGCTCCTGGTTTCAGATTGGCTCAGCTCAGGCCATTGTGGTCACTTGGGGGAGTGAGCCAGCAGATGGAAGATCTTTTTCTCTTTCTGTGTGTAAATCTGACTTTCCAATAAAAAATTTTAAAGATCTTAAAAAAAAATCTCGTGTCCATTACCAACGATGAATGGCTTACAGGCATAAAGCGATGAGTTCCTCTTTCACTAACAAGAGTTTAAGCATTGGATCGGACCCCTCTACTTGCCCTTCTGCTGCCCCCATTTCACTGATGACAACACTGAGGCCCGGAGAGTCAGAGAGTCAGAGCTTGAAGTCCTATCTGTGCATCCTGGAGTGTTCTCCAGCCTTGAGACTTCCCTTGGAAAGCTGCTCTAGCGGAAGTGACATTGGCTCTGGCTTCCCAGGATAGGCAGGTGGCGACAGCTAGAGATGAGGTGAGCCTTCCTTGGTGGTGGAGCAGGGGTGAGAGTCCCGGCCAAGATTTTGAAGCATAGAGAAAAAGAAAGCTCAGCTTGGATGCTTCATAATGAAACATGCTAGCCACATCCTCCTGGGAACCTCGGTGGCTGAGCCAGGCCTCCAGTGCCAGCTGGGGCTCCAGGTGAATAGCCACAACCATGCTGGCTAGTCAAACGTTTGCTTAGGTGGCCCATTCCCGCAAGAGAGCTGAAAAACAAGTGCTCATGTGGCCTCAACAGACATCACTTGGGGAACAGGTGGGGGAGCCCTCCTGAAGGAACCCATTTTTCAGGTTGGCAAATTGAGGCTCCGAGAGAGGTGGCAAGCTCAAGGTCACACATCCAAAGAAGTGGCACCGTGGAGACTTGAATCTAGGTCCCTGGGTCCTAAGTCTATGCTTGTCAGCTGTCACCCCTGTTCTTGAAAAGCCTGGCATGTTCTGTTAAACCTCCAAAGGATGGATTCAGCCATGTGCTGGGGGAACACTGACCCAGCAGTTCTCTGGAAGAGACAGCTTGTGTGACAGCTGATGTCTGAGGTGTCAGTTCTCTGAGCAGCAGTGCAGCCTCTCGAGCTGGGAGGAGCCAGCCTGGGGGAAGAGTCCCACCTCTTGGCGGCCAGCAGTGGCCTTTAGACACACATCCAGCCCTGAGCAGTCTGCAGGAGGGAGGGCTAGGGAACCTGCTCCTCCAGCCAGCTGTGGTTAATCTTTAAGCCAGCCTTGCAAACAGGGATGCTGGGTTCTCCAGTCCAGGAGGGCCCCGTCTGCTGCCGCCTTCTCCAGGGTCCCCGGAGCAGCTTCTCGCTCCTCCAGCCTCAGTCACAACCCAGGCCTTCTTCTACAGTTCAGGTCTGCTCTGCCCTGAGTTCTGCTTCCTGCAGCTCACCTTGTGCTCTTCCATCCCACCAACCCGGGGTTGGGGCCCTGATGAACTTGAGCCCTCCGAAGCTGTGACCCTAGACCCATCTGGCTCAGACCTGGCGCATTCCCAACCTCCTGGAAGGTCCCTTCTACCTCGAGCTCATTGCCCAGCTTGCCCACCCATTCTAGAGGGATTCTCCTAGCTCTTCTGGGTGGGACCCTCTGGCCAGAGAGCCTAGGCCTGGCAGGGCCTGTTTCCCCTTCATGAAACTTCCAAGGAAGAAACGCCGAGGCAGGTGCCGGGTCCAGGTTTGGAGACTCCTGGCCTGGCTGTAAGAAGAGGAGGCGTGGGATACCCCTCTGCCCTCACTTGGCAGCCCTGGAGCCTGGGGGCTGGGCTGGGGTCTTTATGCTTTTATGCAGGATTCCCCACCCAGATCTGTATTCTGCTGGACCTCGAAGTTTCAGCCTCTGCATTTACTTGGGCTGGGGGATACTTGCCCCTAAACTGGGTTTCAGTATCCTCCTAGAGCTTGAAGCTCCTCCACTTTGGACGGGCGACCATTTAGGTTTGTCTGGGCTTCCGCCTTTGAGATGACCCAGGACCTATAAAAGCAGAAGTTGCGACTCCGGCCTGAGTCCCCATGTGGAGAAAGGCAGGGGTTTTGGTCAGTGCCTCAATGTTCCCATCTGTGCAATGGGGTAACTGCGGGACACTCAGCCTAGTTTGCTGGTTAGGGTTAAATCCTAACCCGGGTCACTCAGCGAGCACCCCACCAGTGCTGATATTATCACCAGTAACAACTGCGGGAGAGGTGGATCAGGGCGCACGGAGAGGGCCGGGGGGCGCGCTCCCGGACAAGGAGGAGCTTGCTGCCTGGGCCCCGCCCTGCGCGGACCCTGGCCCGGCCGCGCTTGGCTGCCTCCCAGGTCAACGGCTGGGAAGCCGTCTCCGCGCGCTTCCTCCTTCCTCCTCCTCCTCCTCCTCCTCCCGGCTCCCGCCGGCCCCTCCTCCCGCTCGCGCGCCCTCCCTCCTCTTCCCCTCCCGGCCGCCGCCGCCTCCTCCTCCCCCTCCTCCCTTTCTCTCTCGGTCGCTCTGGGCCCCGACTCCATTCCGGCCTGGGAGCCGGCGCGGCCAGGCCGCCGTCAGTCCACTCGCCCCGGCCCCACGGGCCGTCCTCGCGCCTCCGTCCGTCCATCCGCCCGTGCGCCCGCCCGAGGCCCAGGTGAGCGCCCCCACCCTTCGCAGGCCCGGCCCGGCGGCGCGGGGAGCCCTACCCGGGACCCCCCAGCGCTCGATCTCCCTCCCTAGGTCCCCCGTAATACCAACCCAGGTCCGCACCCCTCGGCCGCGCCGCGGCCCCCGAGAAGCGCTGGGCGAGTGCACCGGGATGTGCCCAGCGCGGCCTTTTGTTGTGATGCGGCCCTGGGAGGGGACCGCGTGGGGGCGCGGGGGTCCTGTCGGCTTGGGAACCCCATATGCTCCCCTCTGCCTGAGGACCCCTCCTCCTCCCCAGCCGGCTAGCCTGGCCGGCCCTGGGGCCAGGTCTAGGCCAAATCTGAAATCTGAGCCAATCAGCGCCGCCCCTGGTTCCCCCCCTACCACGGCCCAGCGCCCCCGGTCCCAGTGGGAGGTGAGAGCCTGCGGGGCAGCAAGAGGCCCAGAGTCAGGCCACTGGGACCTGGCTGCTCTCTTGGGGCCACAGGTAAGGCCTGGTGCTGCTGGCCTCTAAGGGACTTGGTACCCCCAGCCTCATGCCAGGCCCAGCCTGGGCGGGCTTAGAAGTTGGCAAAAGTTTGGGGTTTCACCACTGGTTCCAGTCCACTTGCCTGTCCTGCCTGGGACTTAGGGTGGGTTGGAGTCCCCACTTGCTGTGTGTCCGCCTGCGACTGCCAGCCGTCTCTGAGCTGGGTGCCTCAGCATCAGCAGGTGGGCCTGGCCAGGGTTGCCAGGCTTGGGGGAAGGATGGGGGTAACAGATGGGGCTCATCTGTGTGGCTCTGGGTCAGGGTTTCCTGCCTTTTGGGGCGAGAGTGGCCCCAGGTCCCCTGGGCTGAAGCCAGATCTGGCATCCCTGTGCCTGAGATGGGACTTGTCCTCCCCCTGGTCAGGACATCTAACCTCAACTCAGTCTATGCCATGGGGTCTTCAGAGTGGGTGGACATTCAGTGTGCCTTGGTGTTTAGGGGCTCGGCATGTAGCAGGTGCTCTGGGAGTGCGTCCTCTCAGGATGATTCAAGAGTGTTGGGGGTTCTATGGCTGCTGACCTGAGTGAGTGCTCAGCCTCAGAAGATGGCCTGGGCCCGGGGTGGGTGTCTCCTGGCCCCTTGAGAAAGCACCATTTCTGGCACCCAGCAGCAGCAGGAGCAGCAGTGCCTGTGGCTTGACCCAAGGCTGCCCATGGCTCCTTCTTCTGGTCTCAGTCTTAACCAAATGGAAAATGGGCCCACACTCGAATGCTTCTTGTCGATCCTCCATGTGCTGATGGGGAAGTGACCAGACCAGGGCTGCTCAGTTTGCAGCTGACTTCTGGGGCCCTCCAGTGATGGCCCAGTGTGGACCCCGGGCACGCGATCTGTCGGAAAAGCGGCCCCTGCCGAGCCCTGGGCTGGGAGCCACGGGGCCTGCTGGTGATGTGCTCTTTCCACAATGTGTCACCTCCCTCAGCTGACTGCCTGCCCGCCGTCCTGCCAGGAGTACCCGCTCTTGCCTGAGCTGCTTATCAGCTCCTGGAACCCAGGCCCACCTCTGCCTGGAGGAGAGGCCCTCGTCCAGCTCTGGCCTCCCCCCCGCCCCCAGCCCATCTCCCTCCTGTGTTGCCTCCTGCTTGGGCTTCTAACTTGACTGTGACCTGAGTGAGGGTAGGGAGGAGATCGCTCGGCCACCCACCGAATCCCCATCCCCAACTCGTCTGCCTGGCTCTCAGCTGACCCTGGTACAGGGTACCTGCCTGGCACAAGCTCTGGGACACCCCTCTCTTTCCCCTATCCTGTGCTGAGCTCCTACTGTGTGCTAAGAGCCCTCAACTCAGGCTGAACAGGGCTGTAACAGTGTTGGCCGTGGGTGCTGGAGGAGGCCTTGGAAGGCTTCCAGGAGGTGATGTTGCTGGAGCCAAGTAGGGAGCAGCCGTTTGCCCAAGAAAGAAGGGAGAAAAGGAGGGCACTTCTCTGGGCCCTTGGGGTGGTGGGGTGTGGCCAGCCTGGCTGGGGAGTCAGGATCAGGTCCTTGGCCTCCAGGAGACCTGGCTCTGGAAGGTGAACCCAGCGGCAAACAAGTTGCCAGATGAATTAATATATAATCTTGGGTGCGATAAGGTCTGAGCTGGGAGGCCTAGGATACAGAGGCGCCTTGAAGGAAGCGTGTGGGAGTTGGCTAGGCATGGAGCTAGGGGAAGGGCTTGCCAGGCAGGGCTGGGATGTGTGTGTGTGTGTGTGTGTGTGTGTGTGTGTGTGTGTGTGTGCAAAGGCCCTGGGGTGGGGGAGGGGAGCAGGTGTTGTTTGAAGGGATGGTGGGCAGGTCTGTACCCAGCTGGCTGATTGGAGTCCCCTGTGGAAACCAGTCCTGAGCTGGAGGGCACCTGGTGGAAACAGGTCTCCTGTGAGCAACTGATTCAGGTCTGCCCAGGAGGAGGTGGGTGGCCAGGGGTAAACTGGGGAGCAGAGTGGGCTCATGTGTCCGCAGGCCTGGTTCAAGTTCCTACTGTCCCCACTGTGTGTGTGTTCTTGGTTGCAGTGAGAATACAAGTGGTAACTGTCTCCCAGGGAGGGTTGGTTCTCTGGGGTCTGGCACCAGGGGCCTGGAACCCCATGGTGCCTTGGACAGTTTGGCAGGTGTCTGGGGTCTGGCTTCGAGTGGATAAACTCACACATCTGAAGGTGCCCATGTGGGTAGGGTTGGCCTGGGAGTGGATGTTGGCAGCTGAGGGCACCACTGGGCTGGGTGGCCATAATCCCTGAACTTCCCTGTCTGTGCCCCGTCTCTGGGTGTGAGGGGGCTGGTCTCGGGAGCTCGGCTTCTGGAGAGTCTGCCTTGGGAGGCACTTGGTTCCATTTTCCAGATGAGAACATTGAAACTCTGAGAGGAGAAGCCACCTGCCTTGTTGTTCTGGTTACCAGGTATCAGGGCTGGGCATTTGCGTTGCCAGGGCTTCCCAGAGCAGCAGCACTTTCTGCCTGCTTGGTGAGCCCTGGCTCCTGCAGGGCCCCCGCGCAGCCCCTACCGGCTGTGCCCTATCGCCATGGCAAACTCTTCTGGTTTCCCCCGACCTCTGCAGGGGCGGGGGTACTTCCTCCACTCAGGGTTTCCAGGGTGGCCTGTGGGGGGCAGGGGCAGGGAGGCAGTAGGAAAGTGCTCTGTGACTAGGGGTGGGGCCGTCCCAAGCTGGGGTTTACTTTATGAACTTGTGGATGGAGCGGGCAGCTTGAGCCTGTAGTGGTAGCCTGGTGTTATCTGTGTCACAGCTGCTGGGGGAGGGAGACCCCATATCCTTGTGTGCAAGGAGCTGTCCGCTCCTTCCTTCGATGTTCACAGCAGGTCAGCTTGTGCACCTCCCTTGACCCAGTCCACTCACCTGCTCCCACAGTCTTCAGTCTCCTGGCTGCTCCTTCCCCGCCCTCATCCTCCAACCAGGGTAGGGTTGGCCTAGGGGTTCAAATAGAAGCATTCTGAGGTCAGAGTGCTGTGATAGATTAGTAATGTCTGCTGTGGGCAGAGCGTGGAGGAAGTACCGCCTGTGTGCTGTTGAGTTGTCATTCCTCATCCATTCTGACCTTCTTTTTCTCACAGATGGAGGAAATGAGGCCATAGAGAGCCAGGGCAGCTCCTGGAAGCTGGTGGGAAGGCCCAGGCCTCTTGTATTTGGGTCCAGGCTGTTTGCTGAAGTCCAGTGTGATGGAGCTGAGTCTGTGGTGGGTAATGGGGGCGGGGGTTGGATCCCAGGATAGAAAGTTAAGACTCGTGTCTTGCTCTTTGCCTCTCCCCATCCCCCCTCTCCAAGTCCCCACCCTCCATCCCCATAGCGTTCTAGGAATTTCCAGGAGAAAGAGGAACAAGAAGGGAGATATTGAATGCTGCTGTCCCAAGCCTTTCCTTGCTTGGCTTGGGCTTCTGGGCTGTCCTGTAAGGGTTCTTCTCTCATGACCCCAACCTTGCACTAGGAGGAGATGTGAGATACTAAGCTGCTGAGAGACAGTCAGAGCCCAGAGCCTCTGGGCTGTGTGGGACCCATGGCACTCAGGTGTGGTGGATGGAGATGGCTGGGAGGTTGTGGTGTCCAGCAGGGCCTGACTGCCTTTGACCCAGGCCTGGCCTTGGCTCCTGTCTGCAGCTCACAGCCTCACGCTGCATCCTGCTGAGCTGGGGCACCCTCAGGTTGTCTGGCCCTTGCCTCACACCTCCGAGGAAGACCAGGGCATTTGCTCCCATTGCCTGGAGGAGGAGACTGAGACTGAGAGAGGTCAAGGGCTGCCGCCACCCAGCAGAGTGAGGCGTCAGGCTGGATCCTGGGCTTTCGGCTGAGTCTGCGGGCCTAGCACTGCTGCCAGGGGTGTGTGTGCCAGGTCCGGGCAGTGCCGTGTGCTAGCGACAGGACCCTGGCTCAGGCTGCTGGAACCGCACGACACTTAGAGGAGTGCCAGGAAGCTGGGAAGGGTAGCCAAGAGGAGAGAGAGTAGCAAAGTCTTTGAAACCTGTTGGTTCTTGCTTCAAACCGTGCTTCAGTCACTGAACCTTTAGTCTCTGCCTCAGGGAAATGGGCACAGCAGTGCCAGTGCCAGCATGGAGAGTGTTGTGTGTTTTTGACCAGTGCCCGGGATGCTGGCCTGTGCACGATATGTACCATGTCATGATGAGGCAGGAGTGGTGGGCCTCCGGCGGCCTGGGAATCTGGGAATGCTCAGGCCTGGGGGCTGGTGCCTCAGTCTGGACAGAGAGCTGGGAAGGTTGTAACCAGGCACAGCCAGTGTTCCGAGTCTGGGTTCTACCCCCGGCCCAGCTCTGGCCCCCTTCCCTTGCTTTCCAGAGCCCTGTGTGTCCTCGTAGCCTTTGGGGTCCCTTCCTGAAAGGGGCAGCGTCAGGTGCTGTGTACCCTCCCCTGCCCTGCTTGCCGCTGCCCTTGGCTTTGGGGGAGGTGACTGAGAGAGTACCAGGGAGCAGTCAGGTCCCATGGCCAGGGACTGTGGAAGTGCCGTTGGAGACGCCATTTCCCTCTGCCCATTGCTGGTCCTCCCCACATCTCCTTGGCCGTCTGTACCTGTTGCCTTTGTGAAATGTTGGCTCTCTTCCTGTCTGCCCTGGTGTGTATGTCCACCATGCTTTAGCCATTGCAGGTCCTGGCGCCTGGTGTGCCCTCCTTGCCAAACCCTTCCAGGGGCTCAGACCCCAGCTCTCACTGTCTCCCCTGCACTCCTGCATCCACACTTCCCTCTTCGGTACCCCCCTTGCTCCCTCTTTGCCCTCCCTTGTGGCTCTGACATATTCTGCCTTGGTAGGTTTACTTCCCAAATGGCTGCAGTGGCCGGAGCTAAGCTGATCCAAAGCTGGGAGCCAGGAGCTCCCTCTGATTCTCCCATGTGGGTGCAGGAGCCCAAGACTTTGCATTCCAGGTTATAGGCAGGGAGCTGAATGGGAAATAGGGCAGCTGGGACATGAACTGGCGCCCATATGGGATCCTGGCACTTGCAAGAGGATTAGCCAGTTGAGCCATCTCACTAACCCAGCTGGTGATTCTTGGGATTTTTTTTTTTCTTAGTGTTATTTTTGGGATGATTGCCACTCTCCATGAGTTTATGAAGCACTGTCTGTAGTCACCTCAGAGCATCTGTAGCAGGGCTGGGAGAGACAGAGTGATGTGCTAACAGCCCTCGTTTGCCAGATGAGGATGCTGTGGTCTCAGACCGGGCTCCCTGCCCCTGCTTCTCTCTCTGCAGACTCCGCAGAGCCCCTCTCCCTAGCACTCACCACTCCAGGGAGGACCTGGAGCTTCAGAGAGGCGGAGTGACTGCCTGGGGCCACGCACCCCTAGTCTGGGAGAGTGGGGTGACTTCTGGCAGGGTATCCAAAGGCTCCAGCGTGCCACCATGGGGCTGGCTCCTTGGTTTCCACAGCAGGTGGCCAGGACGGCAGCTCGATAAGAGCCTGCTGCTGCCCACTCCTCCCCAGGATGGCTGGAGAAGCACAGGGACTTGCCTGAGAGTCTCCCATGTGTGGATTTGAACCTAGAGCTTCCAGGGCCTGGCCTGCCTTGTCTGGGTTCTGAGTGTGTGATTGTGCACGATAGGCCTGGTAGCCCTGCACGCAGTAGGTGCTCTGTAACTACCAGCTGTTAAGTGAGTATGTATCTTCTACCAACCCGGAGAGGGAGGGAATGACTGCTCCATTCCTCAGATGAGAAAATAGAGGTACAATGCAAGGAAGCTGTAGCCACTGCAGGGAGTGTCACATCCCGCTTTCCAGATGGGAAGCCTGAGGCTCAGTACCCGGGAAGAGACTCACCCAGGATTCTGTTTAGTTGCCTTTGGCCTGGGCGGAAGCTCCTCGTCCATTTCCTTGCTCGGGGCAGCTGATCTTCCCCTGCTGAACCCCAGCTCCTCTCTGGGTGACGTGGGTGTGGATGTGCCCGCTTTGGGCTCGTGGTGGAGGTTCCACTCCAGGCCAGTGTGTCCGACTGTGCTTTCCCATCTCAACAATGGGTCTGGAATGCCACGGAGGGAGACATGACTGTCCCCACCCACTCCAGCGGCTCCCCCGGGCTTAGTGGCCACATTGGGTGAGGGGGACTGAGTGATGAGGGTGGGTGGCTGGTTCCTGTGACCTGCCAGATCCCTCAGGCTGAGCCTAGTTAGGAGGTTGAACTCGATTGTGCAGAGCTTCTGGGTACCCTGAGCTGCACCAGGCAGAAGGCTCCTCTTCCGGGGCTCTGGTCTGAGAGATGGGGGAGGAGTCTTTCCCGTGGGGAAGACTTGGCCAGCTCATGCTGCTGGGCCTCCAGGAAGTGCCATGGTTAATCATCAGTGGTCAAAGCTGCAGGGATGGACAGGAAGTGGAGTGGCGGTGAGGACCTGGAGTGGGACAGGCATGGGGGAGCCCTCTAGCCAGGGGTCACCGCAGGAGTTTGGACTGGCCCTGAGTGGGGAGGGTGCAGGGGTTGAGTCCTGCGCACGATGATGTGGGTAATGTGACCTCTTCCTTTCGAAGTCAGCACGGTAGGCGCTCGGCTGCCCCACCCCCGGTCCTTGCCAGGTGTTCCCGAAGGCCCCGGAACCAGATGAGCCACAATTCTATTTGGGGACCATTCTGCTGTTCCCATTTCTCCTTGCCCTAGTTTTAGAAACGATGTGGGTTGGTTACCAGTTGGCCATTGGCAGAGAGCTCCCCTCCACCCTGTCCACCCTCTCTCAGATCTGTGGACATCGTGGGCACAGCAGGACGTGGCACTGCCATGGGACATTGCTCCCAAGTTCTGCCCTGGGGTTTTCTGAGCAGGGGCAGAACCTATACTGTAGGGGAGCCAGGCACAGCCCTGGCATTACCCTGCCATGGAGTGCGTTCCAGGTGAACCATGGCAGCCCAGCACAGTACTAGGAGTGCTTCCTGGAGGAAGTGTGCAGGAAGTAGGCAGAGGGTGGATCTTAAAGGCTGAATAACTCTTGAGAAAAAGGGAAGGATGACGGTGTGCTGGGAAGGAGGGACAGCATGTGCAAAGGCCTGGAGCTAGGAAGCAGCTTGGTGTGTGTGCACATGCGTATCTGTGTGAGCACGTGTTGGGAGCCTGTGGTCATGCCTGAGGCTAGAAGGTTGCTCTGTGGATCAGTCTTGCCCAGCACTCAGCTTTGACCTGGGACCCCACAGGAGCAGGACAGTGTATAGGTGGCTTCTTGCTGAGTTATGGAGAGGGACAGCTGGACTGGGCTCATTGCTAAGCAGCAGCTCTGGAGCTTGGAAGGGAGTGTTTGAGGGGCCTCCCTGGAGGAGGACATGCTGTGACTCACCTGTTAGTGGTTATGTGTTGGGGTGTGTGGTTCTTGCTGCAGGAGCTCCCCTCATGTGCTGGGGTCTGACCTAGGAGCCTGACTCGGCCATCGAGGCCCCTGGAGAGTGACAGGTACAGCCCTGTGGCCACTGCCCCATTCAGGTGGGCATGGCCCATTGGCTTCAGTGAGATAGTCCTGGAAGCTCCGCCGAGAGCTGATGGCCCCAGAGAGCAGGGGTCAAGTGGCAGGGCAGCCACAGTGTGAAGGGGGGACCACTGTCTTGTCACCTGGCTGCCCACACCTCCCTTCCTTGCAGCTGCTTGCCTGGCAGGAAGTAGCCAGGATGTGTTCTAGCCTGATGGCCCTGTGAATCTCATGGCTAGTGAGCCACCCCCTGTTGCAGGGCCCTGGTGGATACCCTGTCCCCGTTTGTCCCTGTTTGTTTGTCAACCTGCTTTGTTGTCTCTGGGGTCTCCGCCTTCTGAGCCTGTTTCCTCATGTGCAAGGTGGAGGGAGGGTCCCCCTGGAACCCTCCTCAGGCACAAGAGGGTGGAGGCAGACGGCACTGTGGCCCCAGCTGGCAGGGTGCCGGGGCCTGGGGGCTGCAGAGGGGTGGCTTCCTGTCTGCCCAGGCTCTCAGCTCAGAGGACAAAGCCCCTTTGTGGTGGGACAGAAGCTAGCTGCGAGCCCCCAGGGGAGCAGGCACGGGCCCCTCCTCTTCCCTCAGTCCCCCGGGAAGCAAAAGTGGGGCAAAAGTGAGGTTGCAGTGCGGGCTTGTGGCTGCCCTGGCTGTGCTCTGGCTGCTCAGCTGGGCTGGGGGTCTGGGAGGCCCCAGTGGGTACTCTGCTCACTGACTCATTCACTCAGCAGTTCCCAGGAGCCCCTGGCCTTTGATTTTGACCCTTCTGACCTGAGGATTCCCAGGCTTCCCAGCCGATCACCAATTTGTTAGATTTGAGTTGTCTTATTTTCCTCCATCTGATGGAAAGACAGAGATGGAGAGAGAGCACGTCTGTTCCTTCCCTGAGGCCAGGCTGCAGCCAGGAGCCCAGACCTCCAGCCAGGTCCCCCTGTGTGGGTGGCAGGGTCCCAAGCACTTGAGCCATCTCCTGCAGCCTAGAGAATCCTAGAAACTCTGCCTACTTCTTTCCTCCCCCCCATCCCGAGTTCCAAGTAACAGCCCTGAAGCGTGGTAGGATTGCTTTCTTGTCCTAGGGAATTAGAGGTTGCCCAGTGTGATGTAGAGGTGCCATCTAAATGCCTGGACTCCAGCTAGCCATAGGAGTGGGTCTCCGTTTGTCCTGTTGTGAAATGGGTACAGCCATTGGTGCTGGCAGGACCAGCAGAGATTGTGAGAGCTGGGGCCACTGTGGGGTGTGTGTGTGTGTGTGTGTGTGTGTGCGCGCACATTGATGGCAGGTGTTTTTGTCGTTCTTGGACTGGCAGGAATCAGGGCATACAGGTGAGTGGCTATGTCCACTGGGCTCTGACTCTGTCCACTGGCAGGGATGGCCCTTGGGGTAGAAGTGCAGTGGTCCAGTGGCCCCTGTCAGGTAACAGCACTGTGGCATTTATGGGTCCAGGTGGGGAAACTGAGTCCAGAAGGGTATCTAGGTTTGCACATAGCTGTAGGCCTGCTCTGGGAGCACCCCCTCTCACAGCTGGAGCCAGCCCCGGCCTGCCACTGCCCCACCCCGGTTACACTGGCCGAGCAGGTTTGAGGCCTGCCAGCTCTAAGCATGCTCATACCGGGAACACGGGACCAGACTCGCCCAGCGGCCCCAGCCTGTGGTCAGCTCCCCCAGCTTCTTTTGGCAATCATCCCCGACCCCAAAGTCTGAGTCAGGCCTGTGCTGGGCGATGCCTGGGCTTAGCATGGTCCCAGACTTGCCCCCTGCCCTACCTGAGTCATGAGGGGTTAGAGGACGCGTGCTGGGCAGGTGCAGGAGGACACCACAGTGTGTGTGGGGGGAGGGGCATGGGCCGAGTGGACTGGAGGGCTGGAACCAGCTACGTCTCTCCCCACCATGGAGGCCTGGGTCGAGCCCATGTGCCTGACCATTCAGTAGTTACTGAACACTGTACTATGTGCTGGACAGCGTTCTAAAGGCTTGACACAGCCAGTAACCCATCAGACCCAACCTCCTGCTTTGGTTGAACTGGCATTTTATTGGAAGAGACAGTCAGTGTGGGAGAAGAGAAGCCTTCTGGGGTTGGGGTGGTTCATCCCAGGTTGTGTGTTCATCCTTGTTAGGGGAGGGGTCTGTGTCACCGACAGGTGGAGTCACTTTCCCAAGGTGAGGAAGCACCGGAGCTATTTTTTTTCCCCAAGATTTATTTATTTTTCTTGGAAAGGCAGATTTACAGAGAGGAGAGACAGAGACAAAGATCTTCCCATCTGCTGGTTCATCCCCCCAGTGGCTGCAATGGCCAGAGCTGAGCTTTTTCTGGGTCTCCCATGTGCGTACAGGGTCCCGAGGCTTTGGGCCGTCTTCCACTGCTTTACCAGACCACAGGCAGGGAGCTGGGGTGGAAATCCCAAGCACGCCTTCTGGTGGGTGACCTGGCTGTCCTTAACACCTTGGCTGCTAGGCCAGTGCCTGTGTCCAGAGGCTGTTTCTGGGCGCAGCCCGTGGCCGGCGCTCTGCCCCCAGGTGGTGGGATTTCCAGAGCTTGGACAAGCAGGTGCATCTCTGAGTCTGGGGGCAGGTGAGGGCAGGCGGCCCTGAAGGAGGTGCTGGAGTTCCTGGATGAAAGGGGCAGGGGGCTGGTGAACAGGGTGAGCCCAGCCTAAAGACTGGTCAGGAGTTCAAGAGGAGAGTGAAGATGTAAGACAGGAGGGGACAGGCAGGGCTGTGACTTGCTGACCACTGTCAGGGTCAGATACCTTGTCACTTCCATCTGCCGGAACCCATTTTATGGATGAGTAAAGGGAGGCCTGTGCCTCCCTGAGCTCACACAGCTAGGAGAAGCCACGCCCCCCCTCCCCCGTGGGCTTTCGGTAGGGGTGGGATGGGGTGGGCTGCAGCTCAAGGCTGACCACGTGGCGGGGGCTCGCCATTATGTACTCCTACCCACCAGTGTCCCTGGAGGGAGCTGCTGCCTGGGCGTGGGCGGGCAGGAGGGGGCACTGTGTGTTCCCAGAGCCCAGAAGCAGCCTGAGCTGCTGGCGGCGAACAGCCGGCACCCGTGGGCTGGGGCCGCCTGGCAGCCGCACCCCCCCCAGGCCTTGTACGGATGGGGCAGCTGGGGGAGGGCAGAACCTAGGGCCTCAGACCTACTGCTGGGCGTGCAGAGGTGAGGCCAGGGCCAGGTGAGGGACATAGTGCAGTGGATTGCAAGTGCAAGGCTTGGCCCAGCCCAGCTGTGTGCCCTGGGGGAAGGCCTGCCCTTGTCTGAACCTCAGCCTCCTCTGCATAGGCAGGTGGCTCTGAAGTCAAGGTCAGCGCTGGAACCTCTTGCCCTCGCCGGTTACCCTGGCCAGCCTGCTTGAGGTTGCCTGGCTATGCTGGGCAAGGGTGGGGCAGTATTGACACTGCCCAGTGCTGCCAGTTCCCTAGCTGGCGATACACCCAGCAGCTTTGTCTTCAGTGACCCTGGCCTTGGGCAGGGCCTGGGGAGGAGGGCGTGATGGTGGATGGGAGTAGGGGGGCAATGATGAGACCCCAGGCCCGTTACCCACCTGTCCTCTGCTTAGCTACTGAGGTCCGTAAGGCCACGGGACTCCCCTTAAGGCTTGCTTGCCTTTCTCGAAGAGGCCCTGTCTCCAGGCACAGCTGACTGGACCATGCCTGCCACGCTCCTGCCACAGAATGCCCCATTTATGGGCTCTGACTGAGGGATCCCTTCTTCTGGGAAGCCCGCCATGGTTTAGGAACTACCCTTACCCCACCCCGGGGCAGCCGTGTCCGCCTCCCAGACCTGAACGGATGGGCCCATTTTTCCCGCGGAGTCACCCCTGGGCCTGGACTGTGGCCAAGAGTGACCTGGTTAAGCCATACCTCCCATTGCCCGCCCCTCCAGTTCTGTGGTGTTCCTCTGCCCGAGCCTGAGCGTGCCTTGCAGGTCCAGTGGAGAGAGGCAGGGCCTCATTGACACTCGGGTGCGGGTGTCTGGGCTGTGGCAGCCCCCTGTGTCTTTGAGGGGGGGCGGGGATGTCCCAGTGCCCTGCTTTGCTACTCTGGGTCATTAATTTTTACTGCTGCCTGCAAAATGTGGGCGTCTTCTTGGCCCCGAAGAAAGCACCACCCTTCCCCACCCCCCAACCACAGTGCCTCACCTCCACTTGGTGTAGGTGCCTGGTCGCCAGGGGCTGGGTGGGGTGGGGGAGGGGGCTTTTCGCCTAGGGCTAGTTTGCCACCCAGTCCTCCTCTCTGCTCCACCCCCCACATTCCAGACAGCGTGAGCCTGTGAGAGCCGGCCCTCTGCATCCTGTGGGGTCACTGTTATCAGGAGACATTCCTGCACCAGCTGGCTCCTGCCCCGGACTCTTGGGCAAGGGTGACAGTGCCCGCTGAAGCTTGGGTGCCTGCTGTGGGACTGGGCCCTGGACTGTGAGGGTGGGTACCCAGCCAGTGTATGTTTGCTTCCTTGTGAGCTGTGGAAGTTTGGGTCTCCTCCTATCTCCGAACCCCCAGGACTCAGGTGGGCTTGTCAGACTGTGTGTGCTGCTGCTGCCAGCACGGTTCCCGCTGTACACAGGTCTGCCCACCTGTGAACCCGTGATTGCTCCCTGTGGGACCCCTAGTGTCACTGCACCTGGGTTCTCCTTGTGATGGGTCAGTTGGGACCTGGAATCTGGGGGTGAGTGAAAGTCAGGTTCCTTTCTGTGCCTGCATTTTCCTGCCTGGCCGTGGGTAGAACTGTGTCCCGGCTGCTGCTTGTCCCTGAGCTTTCTGTAATTGCTGCCTTTCTGTAATTGACTGGTCCAGCCTTTTTGGCTTTTCCGGGGCTCTGCTGAAGAAGCCAGAGTGGCCACCTGGGACTTTGTGGCAGCCATGTCTCTGCCTCCCTTGCTTTCTTCCTTAGGAATGCTGGCCACACCCATCCCTACTTGTGGAAATCCTTGTCGCTTGACCCTTGTCATATGCTGCCTCCTCCAGGGAGCTCTCCCAACTGGAGAAGATGGCTGATCCTCTGCACACTTGACTGGAGGCTCTCTGGTTTGACCACCCACCCCCCAGTGTCCACCACGACCAAGTCATGACTAGGAGGCCTGTACCCCTGTTCCCTTGCTCCCCCTCAGCTGTGCCCAGGAGGCATGAGGATAATGAATTTTTAAACATTGATCTCATATGTTGGAAAAGCAGAGTGACAGAGGAACACAGAGAGAGAGAGAGAGAGAAGAGATATTGCTTTTCCATATGTTGGTTTACTCCCCAAATGTTTGCAACAGCTGGGGCTGTGGCAAGGCAGGAGCTCCATTTGGATCTCCCCCGTAGGTGCAGGGGCTCAGGGACTCAGGTTGTCTTATGCTGTTTATCCTAGGCCGTAAGTAGGGAGCTGGTGGGATTGCAACAGGTGCTGTGCTATGGGATGCCAGGGTTGATAGATGGAGACTTCACCCACTGTACCCCAACATCAGCCCCAGGTTTGACAGTCTCCAACTCCTCTTTGCAGAGCAGCACGTGAGGGCTCCGAGAGGTGGACTCATTCGCCCAGCGATGAGAGGCAGAGCCAGGTGTTGAAGCCAGGTAAGCCTGCATTTCTTCTGAAACAGGAGAGAGCGAAGCATAAACACACACACACACATGTGTATGCACACACACTTGTGCACACACGTGGCACACACGCAGGGTACAGAATTGTTCTTGCAGTCCTAGGGGATTGGAAAAGGCACTGGTGCTGGCACTCAGATACAGGATGCCCTTATGGCAAGCAGTGGCTTAGCATGCTGTGCCACAGCAGCACTACCTCCTTATGGTGTGTTTTAAATGGTGTCATTTGGGACACAGAAGCTCTTGATGTTGATGAGGTCCAGTTTTTCTCTTTGTTATTTTTGCTTTGGGCCCAAGGTGTCATATCTAAGAAACCATTGTGATCAAAGGTCATGACATTTATGCCTTTATTTTCTTATGAGTTTGGCTAGTTTGATCCCTTGCCTTCTGGTTTGTGCGCATCTTGGAAGTGAGCTTTTCTTTTTGTTTGTTTCTTTCTTAAGATTTATTTGTTTTTTTATTGGCAAGTCAGATATACAGAGAGGAAGATCCTCTGTCCAATGATTCACTCCCCAAGTGAGCGCAATAGCCTGTGCTGAACTGATCTGAAGCCAGGAGCCTCTTCCGGGTCTCCCACCCGGGTGCAGGGTCCCATGGCTTTAGGTTGTCCTCGACTGCTTTCCTAGGCCACAAGCAGAGAGCTGGATGGGAAGTGAAGTGCCTGGGACACAAACCAGTGCCCACTTGGGATCCCAGTGAGTTCGAGACGAAGACTTTAACCACTAGACTACTGCGCTGGGCACCATTTTTTCTTTTTAAAAAAAATTATTTATTTTATTTGAAAGACAAAATAAAGAAAGAGAGGGAGGAAGGGAGAGAGAGAAAAAAAGAGAGAGATCTCTCCATTGTTTACCCCCAAATGGTTGCAATGGCCAAGGTGGGACCAGACCAAACCAATCTGCTGCACCTTGCACCCTCATTTTTGTTTATCCGATACTTTTTCAGCATTGCTGAAGTTGTTTATTAGTTTTCAGATTTTTAAATAGGATCCTTAGGATTTTCTGTGTACAAAGCATGTTATCCATACTGGTACTGTGGTGCAGCGGATTAAACTACTGTCTACCTGCAGCACTGGCATCTCATGTAGGTGCCAGTTTGAATCCTGGTTGCTCCACTTCTGATCCAGTTCCCTGCTAACGTACCTGGGAAAACAGTGGAGGATGCCTCAAGTCCTCGGACCTCCCTTGCCACCCATGTGGGAGATCCAGAAGAAGCTCCTGGCTTCTGGCTTCTGCATGGCCCAGCCCCAGCCACTGTGGTCATCTGTGGAGCAAACCAGCCCATGGAAGATCTCTCTCTCTGTAACTTTGACTTTTAAATAAATAGACCTTTAAGAAAGATCATGTTATCTGAAAATGGAGGTCCTTGCACTCTTCCTTCTCAGTGTGGATGCTTTCATTTTGTTTTCTTCCCGAATCGCACTGGTGAGCGCCTCCCCCACACAGCCTCAACCAGGGGCAGTGAGAGCGCCTGTCCCTGTGTCCTCAACCGGCCGCAGGGGTGGCCGCGTCCAGCCCTCCACCCGTGGGGGTGATGTTTGCAAGTGGTTCTCATCTGGGCCCTTGACCGAGTGCAGGAAATCCCCTCCCATGGCGTGCTCCTGTGGGGATGTGGGGGTCGGACGTGGCCGGACGCCGTGGCTGCACATCCTGGGATGAATCTATGGTTTCTGTTCTTTATTTGGCTAACGGGGATGGGGCATTGTGTGAGTTGATTTGCAGAAGTTAAACCGGCCTTGTGTTCCCCAGATGGAGGAATGTAGTGCTGGGAACCCCCGGGGGTTCCAGTCTCTCCCCACTGGGTTTGCAGCTCCAGGCTACCCAGAACACCTCAGGCAGTGTCCACACTCCATAAATAATAATTGGGGTGTGTTGTGGGGGTGGGGGATTAATGGCAACAGGGAAAAGTCTAAGTATTTCAGCATAAATGCTTTTTATTTTGTTTTGTTTTGCTCCAACTATTTTGAACCACGGTTGGTTGGTTGTAAAAGATGTGGGCCCATGGGGGGAGGGCTGACAGGACATGGTCATTTGCTCTATCCTTTCATGTATGGCTGGCTCCAGTGTTCTGGATTTTGCAGATTTTATTCTTATTTAAAATACGTATATAATTATTATTTTTTTTAATTTGAAAGAGTTCCAGAGAAAATGAGAGAGAAGAGAGATCTTCCATCTGCTGGTTCACTCCCCACATAGCCGCATGGCTGGGGTTGGGCCAGGCTGAAGCCTTAGAGCTTCATCTGAGTCTCTCAAGTGGGTCGTCCTCTGCTGCTTCCCCAGGCCACTAGCAGGGAACTGCATAGGCAGTGGAGCAGCCGGGTCATGAACCAGCGCACATATTGGATGCTTGCCTTGCATGTGAAGGCTTAGCACACTAGGCCACGGAGCTGGCCCCTTACAGAAGATTTTGACTTTGCTGTTCAGAAGGGAGAACCGTCTGTGGTTCCCTCAGGATGTCATGGTGTGGTTATGGTGACGTGGCCTGGGGTGAAGTGCTTCCCTCAGTGGTGACGGGGTCTCCTTCCTTGGCGGTTCATTCCAACCCTCTGCTCTTGGTTCTGGTGGTTTTCATAGGAATGCAGCCATTTTCCTGGCACTGCATCCTTTGCTGGGGGACAGTGGTGGCCATGTCCCCCCTAGGATCCTCTTCACTCTTGCGTGTTCCCGCTTACCTCGCGATGCAGGGCTGCCTCGTCCCTTCCGGCCACGTCCAGTCTAGCTAAAGGTTTGCTGATGTCGCGATCTCTTCCGAGAGCCAACTATTGGTTTTGTTGATTTTGTGTATTGTTGGGCTGTTGTTGTTCGTTAATTTTCGCTCCGATCTTCATTATTCCCTTTCACATGCTTTTCGGTTTGTTTGGCTCTGATTTTGCTAATATTAATCAAAGTGGAAGGTTAGGTTATTGGATTGAGATTTTTTTTTTTTAATTTTTAAAGCTTATTTATTTATTTTTGCTTTTTGAAATGCAGAAGGACATATCAAGGGAAAACAGAGAGAGAGAGAGGCTTTTTGTTTTCATTTTCGGGTTTCACTTCCCAAATGCCCTCACCAGCTGGGGCTGGGCTAGGCTGCAGCCAGGAGCCGGCAGCTCCATCAGGGTGGAGTACTCGGCCCATCATCTGTCGCATTGATGTGGGTGAGCAGAAAGCTGGGTGGGAAGCAGAAGTGTGACTCCATCGCAGACACCCTGACCTGGGATGTGAGTGCATCCACAGACAGCTCAACCCACTGTGCCATGTTGCCCGCTCCTTTCTTAACTAAAATCACTCGCAGTGCTCCCCCTTTCAGTTTTGTTTTGCTCGGTCTATCTGTTCTGATGAGTCGTACGTTCATTTCCCTTCCTAGCAAGTGGTTTTTTAGTTGATTTTTCTTCTTATGATTTCCTCACCAACTCATTGGTTATTAAAAAAAACAAGGTTTAATTTTCACTTATTTGTGATTGCCCAGATTTCTTCCTGATGTTGTTTTCTCTTTTGTTAAAGATTTATTTATTTTTTTTTTTTTGAAAGGCAGATTTACAGAGAGGAGAGACAAAAAGATCTTTCATCCACTTGTTCACTCCCCAAGTGGCTGCAGTGGCCGGAGCTAAGCCAACCCAAAACCAGGAGCCAGGAACTTCTTCCACATCTCCCTTGTGGGTGCAGGGTCCCAAGGCTTTGGGCCGTCTTCTACTGCTTTCCCAGGTCACAAGCAGGGAGCTGGATGGGAAGTAGAACAGCCGGGACACAAGGCAGCGCACATATGGGATGTCTGCGCTTGGAGGTGGGGGATTATCCTGTTTAGCCAAGGCGCCAGACCCTCCAACTGCATCTTAAAACTCTTCCACCTTTTCCTCACTAGGATGAAATGCCGCCTTCATTACACATTTATTTCCCACACGTTTGCAGTCTCTCCTGTTGTGCTGCTGTATTTGTGAACCAATAGCACTAAAGCTGTGACTTTAAATTCTCTCTGGTTGGTCTATTTCTTCCTCGGCACTCTTCATTTTGGGATTTTCCTGGCTATTCTCATCTGTAGACTTTTACTTCTAAATTTAAAACTTCGCTTGCCTGGTTTAAAGAAAATCCTTCTGAGTTTCTTATTGGGCTCCCATTCAACTTTTAGATAGAACTAAGAATAACTTGTGTATTTATTTATCTACTTACATTTAAAGGATTAGTTTTTAAGGATTAATTATTTGAAAGAAGATTTTAGAGAGAGAGGAGAGACAGAGATCTTCCATATGCTGGTTCACTCCCCAGGTAGCCGCAATGGCTGGAGCCGAGCCGAGCTGAAGGCAAGGAGCCAGGAGCCTCTTCTGTGTCTCTCGTGTGTGTGCAGGAGCCCGGGCACTTGATTCTTCTGACTTCCAAGGGGCATTAGCAGGGAGCTGGATCAAAAGTGAAATAGCTGGGACTCAATGTGGCGCCTAGAAGGGATGCTGATGTCAGAGGTGGCGGCTTTACCTGCTACTCCACACTGCCACCCCAGCTGATACTTTTATAATACTGTTTTCTTTTGTTGCGTCTCAGGCGGGCTGTTCCTAGATGGATGCGTGATTGATTTTTGAAACAGCAATGTTAACATCTCTCTTCTTTACTGGACCGCTTCCCAGTGGAGTCTCATGGGTCTCCCAGCTTCACATCCACACTGACTACAGATGATGCTCTGCCTGTTTCCGACTCTTGTGTTATTCTTTCCCTTTCTGTCTGGAGGCTGGCAGCATCAGCAGGTGTCCCAGAACAAGGTGAACTTGTGGGGCAAGGGCTGGCAGGTGCCTTCCCCTGCAGCCGCTGTAGTGCGATGCTGGGGAGTGGGCAGCACAAGTAGTGCTTTTTTTTTTTTTAAGATTTATTTTATTTTTATAAGTCAGATATACAGAGAGGAGGAGAGACAGAGAGGAAGATCCTCCATCCAATGATTTACTCCCCAAGTGAGCGCAATGGCCAGTGCTGCGCCGATCCGAAGCCAGGAGCCAGGAACTTCCTCCAGGTCTCCCATGTGGGTGCAGGGTCCCAAGTCTTTGGGCTGTCTTTGACTGCCTTCCCAGGCCACAAGCAGGGAGCTGGATGGGAAGTGGAGCACCCGGGATTAGAACCGGCACCCATATGGGATCCCGGCACATTCAAGGCGAGGACTTTAGCTGCTAGGCCACAATGCCAAGCCCACAAAGTAGTGTTTTCTGCCCTGAGGCTTCAAGTCCAGGATCCAGGTGCTAGGTCCTGCTCTCTGCCTCCTTCCTGCTGTATCTTTATGTGCCAGAGTGAGCAAGGCTCTCATGCAAGCCCGGGCACCTTCCCCAGGCCTCATCCTCTACCCAGCACCTGGGCACGAGGCTTCCAGTGTAGGAACCTAGTGGGGACACATGGTTCATCCAGGCAGTGTGGTCTTTCCTGGACTCCCCTCCCTTCCAAGGGATGGCGTGGATGGGCTCCACTGCTGACCTGTGCAGGGAAGGTACCTAGTAGGGCTTTTGGAGGCCTACTCTGCCCAAAGGTGAGAGTGGCCAGCAAAAAGGACAGGGGTCGACAGAGGTCTCCCTCCACCCGAACTGATTGTAGCACCTGTTACCAGGTACCCTCCTCTTCGCTGTGTGTACCCCTGGATAGTCCCAGATGAGGGGGAAGCTGAGTGAGCCTACACCGGGCTAGGCAGCCAACGAGTGGCCATCTGGCACCTGTACCTAGGCAGGCGAAGGGCTCGGCTGTGTGCTTGGTATCACCATGCATGCTCGCACGTGGCTGCCCACGGCGACAGCTTCAACAGGAGACGGTGCTGTGTTCAGTCTGTCGGGCACTTCCTCCTGCCTGGCAGGTGGACGCTCTTCCGTCCCTGTTGTCAGATTCGTCATTTTGAAAGGCAGGGAGACAAAATAGAGCAAGTGGCAGGCAGGTGGAGCTCCTGTCCACCCAGTCTCTTCCCGAGTGGCCACAACAGCTGGGGTTGAAACTGACAGCCGGAACACTGTCCAGCTCGCCGTCCAGCTGCTTATCTCCCTTGAGGGTGGGGACAGAGTCCTCACTGCTGCCTCTCAGGGTCCGTGCTGGGAGGAAGCTGGGATCAGAAAGTAAATGGAGCCAGGGATTAGGATGGGGGGTGGGTCTGAACCTGGCCCCTAACAGCTGAGCCCAGTGCCCACCTACGTGCCCATTTCAAAGACAGAGAAACTGAGAGGCAAAATGGCCTACCCAGGGCGATTTTGCTTGCTGGAGTACCTGCTTGCTCCAGGTCCCAGGCGCCTGTCGCCCTCACCCTGGGCTGAGGCCAGGAGGCCGGACAGTGGCTGCTGAGGGACCGTGAGTATTTGTGTGCGTGAGGAGAGAGGCAGGGCAGGCTGTGGGCTGCTGGACCCAGGAGTGATGGTTGAGGACAGGGAGAGGTGGCGGCATCACCCACAGGGCAACTGACACCAAACGGAAAGCAAAGAAAGGATCTTCTCTCCCTGCCCCATGCCTTTTGGATGAGGCACAGAGAACTAGGAATCCTTCCAGAACTTTCAATCTCCTGAACACACAGGTGCATTCCCTATGTGAGGAGTGCCTGGGTTTGAGTCTGGCTCTGTTTCCAACCCAGCTTCCCGCTAATGGACCTGAGAGGCAGCAGGTGCTTGTGCCCCACGTGGGAGACTGGATGGAGTTCCTGGCTCCTGATTTCAGGCTGGCCCCGCCCAGACTGCTGTGGGCAGTTAAGTAGCACCCCAGTGGCCGTTGCATCTCTCTTTCTGTCTCTTCAATAAGACAACAGCTTTCCTCAGAGATTGTGGTGGTTCGTGCTTGCTGCGTGCCATGTACCCTGGTGTGCATTTCCCATTTAACCCCAGTCCCCTCGTGGTCAGAGCCTCACTGTCTCAGATGAGGAAACCAAGGGAGCACAGAGCTAGTTGCTGGGGAGGTTGGGCAGGGGAGGCCCCTGGGGTCTGTGGGGTCCAGCAGTTTGTCCAGGAGAGGGAATGGAGGCAGGTGGAGCTGGGTCAGGGCTGGAAGGGGCAGAACCCGGCCTGCAGCAGGTGCATTGTTGGTGAGTGAGGGGCAGCTGGGAGGCGCTGGATGGCAGGGGTTTGGAGGTGTGAGGATAGGTTGGGGCTTAGGAGACACTCAAGTTACTGTGCTGCTTCTTGGGGCGTGTACTGTGAGCACAGCCGGGCTCTGGGGGAGTCAAAGAGCCTCTGCTGAGGGGGGCTCCCTAGAGAAAAGGGGCACACCCAGGACAGAGCCTCCCTGCTTCCCTTCTGCCCCCACCGTGGGGGCGTGCGAGTGGTGGAAAAGATGCCGGAGGCTGGCCCTTCTCAGATGGGCAACTCACGGTGACTCAGTGTTTATGCTCTAGGAAACCCCTGGTCTCCCCCAAGCTCACCGGGTATTGCAGCAGCCCTACTGAGACCCAACTCACCCTCCAGGGGACTCACTTCCCGGGATTTTCTCCAGGAGCAAGGTCAGGCTGCCGGGGACAGCTGGCTACTCCATGGAGGAGAAAGGCCGCGACATTCTCCTGGGACCCTAAGAGCATCCCTGAGTCTCCCATGCCCTGTGGGCATTGCTCTTCACTATCAGGCCTGCTGTGCCACCTCAGGCAGGTTCCCCTACCTCTCTGGATCTCAGCTGCTTCAGCTGAACAAGGACAGTCTGAGGTGTCCCCACCCGCGCAGATGGGAGGGCTTGCCGAGTCAAGATTTGCACAGAGCTCAGCAGGGCCCAGGGCAGGACCTGAGCTCTACGAGTATGTGGTGGGTATGAGCCACACTTCATGTCCATGCAAACAGCCTTACCTGGATCTCCGTTCAAGGGGCTCCGAGGATATTCCAGATGCATGCCAGGCCTGCAGTAGCTCCTGGAGAACCCTTGGACGTCCCCTGGCTGGGGTGCCCAGGGTCCCCAGGCTGCTGCCCGCCTCCCACCCCGTGAGTGCGCTGTGAGGGTGGAGGCTGTCTGGGGTCTGGGCCTGCAGAGTCCCGCGGTGTGGTGGCCTGGCAGCCTCACGGAAGAGCCCTAGAGCTTGGCCTTCTCCTTGCCCAGCAGATGAGGACGGCAGCGGAGTGACTTGCCCCAGGTGACACACAGCTGGGAGAGGTGGAACGGGCCTCTAGCCTGAGGCCAGGACCCCAGAGCCTCTGGGACAGGTGAGGTGTGGTTGGGGCAGCCTCTGCATTGGTTCAGCTGGGCGCTGTGGGTTGGGTGGGAGCTCTGAGCCCAGCCAGGGGCTATGGTGGGAGTGGGTCAGTGTCTGCACCTCCCAGACCTCTGACAGGTATCTTAACTCAAGCTCTGGCCATTCATCCATTCAGCCATCTGCCCAGCACCTGCTGTGTGCCAGGCCCTGGCAGTGCCCTGCTCCCTCTCAGGCGTGCCCTCCTATATGTTACTCTTAGCACCTCTCCCCCAGTGTTGGGCCATCTTAAATAGTCACTCAACACTCCTGCAATGGTTCGTCTCCCCTGTGCCCGATGCTGGGGACGGAGATGTGATCCACATACTGTCCCTGCGTGGGAGGGACTGAGCAAGGGCTGCGGAGGAGGTGGGGGCAGGCTGAGGCTTCTGGCAGGAGCCGCCTTTGCACCCATGTCCCCAAGCCTGGGATTTCTCTCTGCGTTTGTTTCCCCGCTGAAGATGGAATAGGGTGGAGACAGTCCGCTGCCCCCGCCACCTCCCACCCACCCTCCTACCCGGCAACCCCCGCCACAGGCTCACTTTGACCTCTCTCGTCCAGCCAGGACCATGGGCAGCAGCAAGAGCAAGCCCAAGGATGCCAGCCAGCGGCGCCGCAGCCTGGAGCAGACCGAGAGCACACTCTGTGGGGCTGGGGGTGCCTTCCCCAGCGCACAGACCCCCAGCAAGCCGGCCTCGGTTGATGGCCACCGCGGCCCCAGCACAGCCTTCACCCCCGCCGCCGAGCCCAAGCTGTTCGGTGGTTTCAACTCCTCGGACACCATCACCTCCCCGCAGAGGGCCGGGCCGCTGGCCGGTCAGTGCGCCCGGGATGGGAATGGGGACGGCCCCCCCTTGGGTCGAGGGCTTCCTGGAGCGGTGGGATTTGTAAAGCGCAGTGGCCTCAAGGTCTGGGTCCCCTGCAGAAAGACCATTGGGGGCACTCAGGGGACCCCGGGCCCGCCACTGGCCAGGCACCATGGAGCCCAGCAGGTGGCGAGGCAGCCGCCAGGGCCCAGTTCCCAAGGGTGCCCAGGTGCGCCCCTGCGCCCTCTGCTGGCACTTGGTGGATACGGCAGCCCCAAGCCGGAGGGGATGACTTCCAAGAAGTCCTGGAAACTAGAATTTCCAAGATTTTGAAATCAGTGTGGAGTTTCTTCATGACACGTATTTCTCATACGCTTTAAAAAAGACCCTTCTTACGTATAAATTTCAAACACTTTTCACAAAAAGATCTTAAGAGAATTTTAATAATGAATGTATTTGTAAGGTTTAGGAAGACAGAGCTGCCTGTTGCTGGGTTACTTCACAGTGGCTGCAGTGGCCAGGGCTGGGCTGAAGGTGGGAACTTGGTCTCCCCTGCAGGTGCCAGGGACCTAGCTACTTGAGCTGGAATCAGGAGCCACAGCCAGGAGGGTGGAGTCCTCCCAGACCCCTCAGAATCACCAGAGTTACATCGGGGAGCAGCAAGTGACCAGCTCTAGGGGCTGGCCCCTTTGTTCCCTGCTGCGTGTCTGACTCTAGGGATAAAGGGGCTTGTCCTCCGGGCTCCTTGCTGTATGAGGCGGCACCACCAGGGGGCACACTTGCAACAGACTCATGGGCGTTCCGGTACCTGTGTGACCGTGCCTGGGCTGGCTCCTTTGCAGGTGGTGTGACCACCTTTGTGGCTCTCTATGACTATGAGTCCAGGACGGAAACCGACCTGTCGTTCAAGAAGGGGGAGCGGCTGCAGATTGTCAACAACACGTGAGTGCTCCCTTGCCCGCCCGCAGGCCCCAGGGGCTTCCCCGGGCAGGGAGATGGGAGGATCCCCCCAACTCCCTGCTGACTACACGTACACAAGGGTCCCCCTGCTGTCCTCCGGCCCCCAGCGCACTCTCAGCCTCTCCCTCTCTCTCTGCTTCTCTCTCGCTGACCTCAGGAGGAAGGTGGATGTCAGGTGTGTACGCTTGATGGCCGGGCGGGCAGGTGGGCAGCTCCCTGCATGCGCTTGGCCTGCACCCAGGTCCCAGCTGGCCCACCTTGCCCCGCTGTCCTCCACCCCATGGATCCCACGTCACATGCCTCCTCCCCACCCACTTTCCTATTCACTCCCCTGCCCTCTCTGGCTGCGAGACTACCTTGACAGCCTGCTGCATATAGGGCCTGGTGCTGAGAAGACCTGGTCCATATCCCGTTGATCCAGCCCTGGGCTCTGGCCGTCCACCCCTGCCTGGCTGCGCAAGGCCTTGGGGTTTGGTGCTCACCTCCTTGGTTCTGCCCTCCCTCCCCTGTGCATGCTGAGATCCTAGAGGAAGTACCCTGCCTCTCATATCTGCCGGGCTAGCTCCTCTTCATCCTGGAAGGTCCTGGGCAGGAGGCTCTCCCAGTGGGGCGGGTGGGAACACAGGTGCCAAGCACAGGTGCCCGTGCTCCTGACCTGTGACCTTCTAGGACCCCAGCCCTGGGCTGCAGCCTTGGAGGGAGGGACTGCCAACACTGGGGCTCCGAGAGGTGAAGGCTCTTGTCCAAGGTCACACAGCTGCCGGTTAGACAAGCCAGGACTGGGACTTTGGGGCCACTGTCCTTTAGGGGGAGAGAATCCCCAACCTCCCTGGCTCCCTTCCCCTCACTGGGTTGCTGGTGGGTGGTATGCTGTCAGTGGAGCAGCTGTCTGCCTCTCCCCTCCCCCCACAGTGGGAAGTGTACTCTGGGGATCGAGGGGGGTGCAGGGCCTAACACCTGAAGCCACATGGGACCACACGCATCTCCGTGGGCCTCTAGGGCCCTGAGCACAGACAGCACGTGTTTGTACCGTTTTACAGATGAGGAGACTGAAGCTCAAGGTCACACAGTGAGCAGAGGCAGAGCTGGGAGGAGAATGCAAGGGGCGGAGTCATGGCTGGTACGAAGGGGAGGAACCAGCGGCAGCTCCTCCTTCCTGTGCCCAGGTCCTCCCTGGGGCTTTCCATGGTGGGAGTGATGGAGGAGAACCCTGCCCCACCCCCTCCCCCACGATGCAGGGTGGGATGGATCAGGAGCCTTCCTCCAGTGGCTTCCTCCTGACTGAGTGCCCAGCCTCCCCTCTGCTTCAGAGTCATCAGGGAATTGAGTTTGGGGGCTGGTGTTCCAAGGAGAGGAGGAGAAAGAGGTAGGGGGAACAGCCACCATGGAGGTGTTCCGGTCTCTTTCAGGGACCACTGTGCCTGGCCTCTGCCCCTCCCCACCCCCTTTCCCTCGATTGCCTATCTGAGACCCAGCTTGGGGCTCGGTGCCACCCATATGGGGATCTGGGTTGGTGTCAGCAGGCCGAGAGCTTACTTTATTGAGTTCCTTCTCGATGCTGACTTTTGACATACCCCACCTGCCTGGGGGGTGCTGCAGATACGATAGGGACACAGAGACGGCCAGGCACTTGCCCAAGGTCACACAGTCAGTCCCTGCTGCCCACCGTGCTGCTTTGAAGCTCAGGGTGGGGCACCCCAAAGGTACGGATTTAGTGCTTTTCATCATGTTTTTGCCCAAATCCAGACAGCTGAGGCCTGTGAAGCATCTGCTGGTGCCCGTGTAGAAGGGAGTGGCCGTGCCGTCCTGCAGATGAGGCTCTGACTCTGTGGCTGAGGTCTCTGCCTCGCCCTGGACTGGGCAGCCCCAAACTTTCCTCATGGGGGATTCTAGGCTGCCTTGCCCGTGTGTTCTGCTCCTCGTGCGGGGCTCCTGGGATGTGAGTCCTCAGAGAGTTTGCCCAGCCCAGGTCATCTCTTTAAGAAGTCCTATTATTTTGTTTACTTGGAAGGCTAAGACAGAGGTCTTTGATCTGCTGCTTCACTCCCAAGATGCCCACAGCAGCCAGAGCTGGCCTGGGCACTGCATCTGGGTCTCCTATGCGGGTGGGCCTGATCCGCCGAGCCATGCACTGCCACCTTCTGGGCTGTACTTGAGCAAGAAGCTGGATCTGCAAGTGGAGCTGGGACTAGAATACAGGGCGTCTGATGACTTGGGTGTGGTGGACAGCCCTGAACCTTGTCTTCCCTACGCTGAGTGCCCTGTGCATCTGACTGTCAGCGTCTCCATCTTCAATATGGGTTGAATAATCTGGCCAGAAACAGCTCAGACAAGCCAGGGATGTGGGGCCAGTTGCTCCATTGTGAGGTGGGACAGGGCCTTGCTCTGTGAGGCCAGGGCCCAAGCCTGCATGTTCTGCGTCTTTCTGGGTACGTGGTGATATCCCAGGTGGCCTTGGACTGGGAAGAACTCCCCAGGCTCTCAGCTCCCTCCACACTTCGCGGGGAATCAGGAGCCTGTGACTGGCTGTGTGACCTTGAGCAGAGATCTTTGCTTCCGTGGCCTCAGTCTTGTCATCTGTGCAGTGGGAAGTGGGTTTGGGGGTGGGAGCTGAACCCTGGTTCCCAGCCTCCCCTACCCACTGACCTCCCCTCATTCTCTGTTGGTTGCTTTGGATGCGAGGACTTTGTGGCTGTCCCCGGTCTCTGTCCCTGGCACCGCCTGGCTCTCCTGCTCCTTCCCTTGTTCTTTTCTGCCACTCGCTGCCTCTCACCACCCCCATCTCTGCCTCTTCTCTCCCGGTGGGCTCTCGCTTTCTCCTCTCTCCTCTGTCTCTGGACCCCCGCTCCAGCCAGACCTGGTTCACATTCAGATGGCTGCAAAGGTACTACTGCCCCTCCCCACCTCCACCTAGACCCCACCACGCTGGGAGCTCCTCCCACCCCCATCCCCCGCCCCCCTTCTTTTCCTCTTCCTCTTCCTCCTTCTTGTGGGACAGTTAGTGCAGAAGTGTCCTGGCCAATGGGGCTTTGGCACTTGACCCCACTGACGTGATCGCTGTGTGACTTTAGGCAAGTCTCCACCCCCTCTGGCCTCAGTTTCCCCAGCAGGTGGGTAGGCTGCAGGTGGAGGCCATGCTTTGTGCTCTGGTCAGCAGGGTTGGGGCCCGAGTCACCTGTAGGCCCCTCCTGGCCTCTTCCCTGGGTCTCAGCAGCTCCTAGCATCTGGCTTCTGCACCCCATGGCTTGGGGAGACCCGGGAGGATCAGAATTGATGTCCCTCTTTGGTTGGGGCTGGGGTCTTCTCTCTATTTGTCCCCCAGGAGCAAGGAGCTTTCTCCTCAAAAGCCTGGCCTCTGCCTGCCCCTGGGCTCTGGGACCATGGGCTGTCACCTCAGCCCCTCTGACCCTGAGCTCACTCGGCAGCCATCTGCTGCCCGGGCACACCAGGAGAGAGAGCTCTGCTGGTCCCATGGGCCTCACTCGCCTTGGGGCCCGGGCTGGCTGCTGGCTGCTGATGGCTCCCTGGGCCTCATCCTCTCCTCTGTGCAGGGAGGGAGACTGGTGGCTGGCACACTCGCTCAGTACGGGACAGACAGGCTACATCCCCAGCAACTACGTGGCCCCCTCCGACTCCATCCAGGCTGAGGAGTGAGTATCTTTTTCTGTGTCCCTTTGTTACTGCTGCTGTGGGCCCCGTGGTGCTCCTGGGCTGCAGGGGCAGCTCTGGGGGCTCTGGTGCTGTTGTCTGGTCAGCACCTGGAGCTGTTCACGGGCTCGTCCCTCCCTCCCCAGGTGGTACTTTGGCAAGATTACTAGGCGGGAGTCCGAGCGGTTACTGCTCAACGCAGAAAACCCAAGAGGGACCTTCCTGGTGCGAGAAAGCGAGACCACGAAAGGTACAGATGCTTCTGTTGACCAGCAGAGGCCGAGTCTCATAGGGGTTGCTGGGGCTGGGTGCTACAGAGTGAGTAGGAGTTTGGTACACAGGATGGAATGGGGAACGGAATGAAACTGCAAGGTCAAAGTCAAGGAGGCACGTTTCTGGCTCAGCAAAGATGAGGTTGAACCTCTGTGGCCTTGGTTCCGTCCAAGCAGAACACACGTGCCATGTAACAGGCTTGTCTCCAGAATGGGCGCGGATACAACCCCCTCCATTCCCCTTCTCTGGGGCTACTCTAAGTGCTGGGACCCAGCGCTTCACCTCCCTGTGTGGGCCTGGAGTTGAGCAGGAGGTGGAGTGTGGAGCATCCATGTCATGTGCATGTGTGTGTGTGTGTGTGTGTACACACACCTGTCGGAGCCCTCATGTGGCTGTGTACATGTGTGCCTACCTGTGTGTGTGTTCACATGAAGGTGGAATTGTGGGTTTGTCCTCATGCCTGGGGGCCTGGGGAGCAGGTGGTTGTGAGGCGTGGCATGTTGGGATGTGCGTGTGGCTGCCAACCTCAGCCTTGCACCTCTGCTCCTACCTGCACTTGGCCTGGGCCACCTGCAGATAGCCACGAGACACTCAGACTCGATTCGAGGGCCCAGCTCTGTCCTGAGCTGTTGAGTGGCCATGGGAGGCCACTTCCCCTCTCTGATGCTGAGGCTACTGTCTCCCACCAAAGATTTTCCAGGAGGTGTGGCCGGGCACTGAGGTCTCGTCCCCATGCCCACTCCTGCCCTGCCTGCCAGGCCCCTGAGAAGGGCCTCCTATGCCATTACCAGGGCCCAGTCCTGCCCTCAGTGCCTGGGCATGGGGTAGCTCAGGCCCCTGGCCAGGTGGGGTGACAGGAAACTTTCCCAACCAAAACCTTTTCTAAGGGGAGCAGCAAAGGGGATGCCTGGGCTGGCCCAGCTTGACCTGGTCACTGTCAAGCGTCATCTAGCTGGCATGTAGGTTCCTCCTCAGGGCTGTAGAGTTCCCAGTGGCCACTGCACCTGCCTCAGGAAGGGGTCAAGGGCAGACCCAGGGAGGGTTAGCTGTCAGTCCATATGAGTTGTCCACAGGCTCCCAGCCACCATGCGTGGGAGGGCCCTCTGAGGGCCAGCCTCTCTCCTGTGTGGTCTCCTTGACTTTTGCCAGCAGCCCAAAGGATAGTGTGCAGGGAGATCCTGAGACCAGCGAGGACCAGCAGCGTATCAGGGTCACACATGGGGGTCGTGCACCTGGCACTGGGGAGGTCTTGCCAAGGTGAAGGTCAGGTGTGCCTAGCTTTGTTGGGTGCTCCAGAGCTGGTGCCAAGAGACAGGAGGAGCTAGGGGCTAGGCTCCCTGTCCACAGGGCCAGTGCTGGGGCCCGGGGAAGGTGGTGGCAGGCCTGGTGGTCATGGCTGGACCTCCCCTCTGGCCCACCCTGCAGGTGCCTACTGCCTGTCGGTGTCTGACTTTGACAATGCCAAGGGCCTCAATGTAAAGCACTACAAGATCCGCAAGCTGGACAGTGGTGGCTTCTACATCACCTCCCGCACGCAGTTCAGCAGCCTGCAGCAGCTCGTGGCCTACTACTCCAGTGAGTGCAGTCCCCTCCTGCAGGAAGGCCCCCAGAATCTTTCTTCCTGTGCCCTCTTCTTCTCCCTTCCCTCCTCCTCCTTTTTTCCCTTCTCTCCTCCCCATCTCCCAGCTCTGTTCAGCTGGCCCCGCTGTGAGGATGGAGCTGCAATGTGTGAACTGGAGGGGAGGGGACGTTCACTGGTACCCCTTGTCTCTCCAGGGCTTGATCTGCTCTGAATGGGTTCCTGGGAGAGGAAAAGGGTGGCTAGATTGATTCTAGCCTAGTGGGTGAAGGAGCGGCGCATTGGGGATGGGGGGAAGTCAGAAGTTCCAGAGGCTCATCCCCAATCCAGGATGCCCCAGCTTTCCTGGGAACCACAGTGTCGGGGGGCCTCTAGTTGGCCACTCCTTGTCAGCACCTCCTCTTCCACCAAGCTTCTGGTGAGGGTTGGCTGGCATGGCAGGGCTCACTCTGAACCCTGCTGCCCTCCCCCAGCTCCCAGGGGTCAACATGAGCTGGATGTCTGAGCCTGGCCACCTGCAGGCCTTTGCCTGCTGCCCTTCACAGCTTCTCCTGTCTCCCATGGTGCTTTTTGTAGCTCCTCTCTCGGGGCCTTTGCCTTGGCTTACAGTGCAGCCGCTCCCCAGCTCATCCCTCACCCTTCTGCAGATCTGAGCCTAGCCACCACCGTGGGAAGTCTTCTGGGACCCGAGCAGACCCACCTGCTGTTGCACACACAGCTGTTCTCCATCTCATTCACCTCCCTGGGCTGTGAAAACTCAAGGGCAGGGGCCTGCACTGCTTCCCTCTTTGTTCTCGGTACCCTTCAGTCTCATGAGCAATTTAGCAAGCAGGTGCACAGGCAATTGCCAAAAGTGCCAGGCAAGATTGGGCTTGTGTGGGGTAGGGGGATAAACTCACACAGGTGTGTAGGCTCCTGGCTTCGAAGGCACAGGGGTGGAAGGCCAGGGTGGGTCCTGTCTGAGCCGCTTTCCCCTGCCCCACCTGCAGAGCACGCCGACGGCCTGTGTCACCGCCTCACCACTGTATGCCCCACATCCAAGCCACAGACTCAGGGCCTGGCCAAGGATGCCTGGGAGATCCCGCGAGAGTCGCTGCGGCTGGAGGTGAAGCTGGGCCAGGGCTGCTTCGGCGAGGTGTGGATGGGTAAGGCCTTGTCCCTGGCCGCGGGAGAGCCTGGGCCCTTGCGCACACTGTGGGCAGGCCTGTGTGGCAGCTCCCCTCCTTCCCTCCAGTCACCACCTGCCCGTGGCGGAGAGGGACAGACATTCTGTTCAGCCACAGCCCTGACAGCAGCCACTGAGATTCACCGCTGTAACAGCCCCATGAGGTGGGCTCTGTCCCTTGTACCCGTTTTCCAGAAGGGTGTGCTAAGGCTCAGGGCCCAAGCCTTTGTGGGCTAGTGTCACGACGAGGCTTGCGGGGGCCGACTCGCACGACACTGCGCCATGGAATGGGGCCTTTTTTTTTTTGCCTGAGACCAGCCTGTGTGTGTCTCCTCCCACAGGGACCTGGAATGGTACCACCAGGGTGGCCATCAAAACCCTGAAGCCAGGTACGATGTCTCCGGAGGCCTTCCTGCAGGAGGCGCAGGTCATGAAGAAGCTACGGAATGAGAAGCTGGTGCAGCTGTACGCAGTGGTCTCTGAGGAGCCCATCTACATTGTCACAGAGTACATGAGCAAGGGTGAGCTTGGCGCCCCACCCAGGCCCTGCCGCACACCCAAGGGGGGGCCCCGTCCCATCCACCCTCACACGGATGGGCTCTTAGGCCGGATGCCGCCTTCCTCGTTGCATTTGTTTGTTTTGGTTTTTAAAGATTTATTTATTTCAAAGGCAGAGTTACAGAGAGAGAGAGAGATAGGAGAGAGAATTCTTTCACTGATTCAATCCCCAAATGGCTGCAGTGGTCAGAGCTGGGCCAGGCCAAAACCAGGAGCCAAGAGCTTCTTCCAGGTCTCCTATATGAGTGCAGTACTTGGGCCGTCCTCTGCCGCTTTCCCAGGCCACTAGCTGGGAGCTGGATCAAAAATGGAGCAGCTGGGAAATGAAGTGGTACCTGTTTGGTAGGCGGCTTTACCCATTGCATTGCAGTGCTGGCCTTGTGTTTAATGAATTCCTGCAAGGTGTCTGTGTCCTCAGAGTGCTGGCTTTTTGAAGCCGGCTGCCCCCACCCCTCAGGACTGTGGGCCAAATCCCCACTTCTACACGCTGAACCGTGTGGGGGTGCAGCATCTGGCTTGACCTAGACCCCACTTTGAAGTTGACTAGCTAGTTTTCAAAAATTCCCTATTTGATGGCCATGGGATGAGATAGCCCCAGCGTGAGCATCCAGTTCCCTGAATTTTAGCCAAGGGATTCCCAAACCTAGCAGCCGCTGGTCTGCAGTCCCTTACGGGGAGCTGTGCTGTTGATGTTGGCTTCACATGCGAGGTCTGGCCTGGCTGCTCCTTCTCTATGCACGCCAGCCTGGGGACCCACTCCTTGCAATCCCTGCCTGGAGGGCCTGCAGCTGCCTCCCAAGCCGCCTGTCTCTCTGCGTTGGCAGGGCGAGGCCAGCCCTCTGGCTGCACAGGGACTGGGTGGTGCTGCCTGCTGCCCCTGGAAGGGCACGGGGCAGGGACTGGAACACGTCTCTCTTTGCCAGGGAGCTTGCTGGACCTCCTCAAGGGGGAAACGGGCAAGTACCTGCGGCTGCCTCAGCTGGTGGACATGGCTGCTCAGGTGAGTCAGTCTCCTCTCTTGACCTCTCAATTCCCCTCTGGGAAGGCTGCCTGGATTGTCCCCATCCTCACTGACCCTGCCACCCTGGGCAGAGGGGACCCTTCCTTGGATGTCAATTTTCTTCCGTGTAAAGGTCAGCCCTAGTCACTCACCAAATGTTTGTGCTCAACAACCATCTCTCCCTGTGACCAGGAGAGGTAGAGCTATTGTTTCCATTTGATTGATGGAAACACGGAGGCTCGGAGAGGGGCCCCAGACAGCAGGTGGAATTTGGTGCTTCCCTGTGTCAGGGTCTGTGGAGGCCTCCCTTTCACGGTCACCTCCCCTCCTCCCTGTGCCCTGCACCTGCTGCCGATTGTGGTTCCTGCCCTTCAGGCTTGGCTTGCCTGAAGAAGTAAGGCAGGCCAGGGAGCCAGGCTGGCTCTCCACCGCAGGGGTGGCCCTGTCCCTGAACTCGTGCCTGGGACCCTCTGCCTTGCAGATCGCCTCAGGCATGGCCTATGTGGAGCGCATGAACTACGTGCACCGAGACCTCCGGGCAGCTAACATCCTGGTTGGGGAGAACTTGTCGTGTAAGGTGGCAGACTTCGGGCTGGCACGGCTCATTGAAGACAATGAATACACGGCCCGGCAAGGTGTGTGGGATCTGGCAGAGGTGGCAGCGACAGCAGCAGGCGGCCTTGAGCAGTTCCTCCCCCACTTTGGGTCCCAGGAGATGCAAATCCATGGGGCACATCTGGCAGGATGTCTGGGGAACCCTCTTCCTTCCCCTGGGCCTCGCTGACCTTCCTTGTTCTTGCAGGTGCCAAGTTCCCCATCAAATGGACAGCTCCGGAAGCTGCGCTGTATGGCCGGTTCACCATCAAGTCAGACGTGTGGTCCTTTGGCATCCTGCTGACGGAGCTCACGACAAAGGGACGCGTGCCCTACCCTGGTGAGAAGGCCCCGGGCAAGCCACCCTCCTTTTGGTGCCTCAGTCTCCCCACCTGTAGACCACAGGGATTGAGCATCTCAATGTGGACTCTGTGGTCAGGGCTGTCCACCTTGTGGGGGTGGGACTCACTCCCCACCTGTCCTATGCAAGGAGTCCTCTTGTTGCCAGCAGCCCTTTCACTCCTCACCCCTTGCCACTTCCTGGCTTTCCCCTCTGGAGCCTGGCTGCTCATGCCTACCCCCACCTGCAGGGATGGTGAACCGCGAGGTGCTGGACCAAGTGGAACGGGGCTACCGGATGCCCTGCCCGCCTGAGTGCCCTGAGTCGCTGCATGACCTCATGTGCCAGTGCTGGAGGAAGGAGCCGGAGGAGCGGCCCACCTTCGAGTACCTGCAGGCCTTCCTGGAGGACTACTTCACGGCCACGGAGCCCCAGTACCAGCCCGGGGAGAACTTATAGGAGCAGGCAGGGCCGGACCAGGGTCTTGGCTCGGACCCTGGGCTGGGTAGTCTCCTGCCCAGTGTCGGGCCTCTCTGTGGGGCTGTGTTGCTTGGGAAGAGGCCTCTCCATCTTTTGTGGCCTGGTAGGGTGACGTGGAGGCCTGAGGTGGCCTGTGAAGTCAGGGCTGCTCTGTCCTGAACCTGCCCTTGCTCTTCATTGTCTCTGCTGGCTCCTGCGGGAAGAACCAGGCAGAAGGGCGGGGCCCGGGTGCCCTGTGTGCCACCTCAGCCTCCTCCTCATTTCTGGCTCCTCTCCACTGCCCACGTGGCCCCAGAGCTGGTGAAAGAGCCTTTCCAAAGAGGATGGAGGGCCCTTGGCCAAGCTTGCCTATCACCCTGCCTCTTGCCATCCATGTCTGGTCGGGCTGTGGAGGTCAGGGCCACCATATTCCCCATCCTACCGCCCCAGTAGTCCTAAGCTGGCCAGCCCAGGACTGGCTGGACTCGATGAGGGTGGGGTGAGCCTGCCCTGCCCTCACAGATGCCAGGGACCCTTCAAGGAGCACCCATTCCATGTCCCTTTCCCCCCCCTGCGACCACCATGTCCAGAGAGGGGCTGTGAGCTGCCCTAGGCCATAGAGCAGCTTTGTGTGGGAGGTGAGGTCGGCCGGTGCTCCTCTGTCTCGGAAACTGGCAGGCATGGTCCTTGGTGGGGTGGGCAAGAGCTGGGAGCCCCAGGTGGGGCAAGGCAGGGTGGAGCTGGAACCTGGCAGGCTTGGGTAAGGGGAGTGGCCAAGGGCTGCTGGACGTGGACCCAAGGCTTTGCCAGCATGTTCTCTGGGCACTGTGTGGCCTCCAGAGGGAGTGCTGGGCCCTCGTGCCCCAGTCCTGTGTGGGCATTTCAGCCTCTGGTCCCTTTCCGGGAGAGGGTGGGGGGTGGGCAGGGCCTCAGCTGGGATGCAGGTACAGGTGCTGTCCATCCACTGCTGTGTGCTGGGCCTGGCCACCACCCTGGCTCTGTATCCTCTCGCTTACTCGCTAGGCAGCAGGGTCTGCCCCACAGGTGGTTGTAGCCTCTGCAGCCCTGCAGTCCTCATCTGGGCCCTGTTGGCAGGGCAGGCGGGGTGATCCCAGCCCTGCTGCTATGGGAGACTGCCCTGGCATTGCTGTCCAGCCTTGGGGTGCGTGGTGGCTTCTCTTCATTGGTGGGCAGCATCTTGCCCAGGGCCCCTCTGTGTGTGTGTGTGTCCACGTGTGTCTGTATTTAACATGTAAACACACCCCCACTCCATCCCTTGAACCTGTCATACATTTCACCCTGACCCTGGCCCCATCAGAGCAATAATGTCCACTGGGGGAGCACCCTCCACCCCCCAGCCAGCCGGGCCGTGCAGCACGGTTGGGAGGCCGTGCCTGCCTAGGAAATCTCAACTTTTCCCTTTGTCCGTGTTTTTTCCCTAAGTCTTCTCCCGTCCATCCCCATCCACCTTGGCCCTCCAATGACAAACCACTCCAGGCCCTTGCTAGTGGTGTCCCGAGACTGTCCTTTTTTTAAAAAAACAAAACAAAACAAAACAAAAAAACAGACCCCCCAAAAAAACCCAACAACAAAAGACCAACCACCAGTGTTTTGTAGATTTCAGAAGACTATGCAGAGGCCTCGAGGGGGTCATCCCTGGCTTGGGAGTCCTGTATTCCACCGCCCAGGCTTGGGGGATGGGAGGGTGGCACCCACAATTGGTTGTAAATACTTTGCATACTGTCTGATTAAACACGAGCAGACCTCAGCTTTGCCCCAAGGCTTTCTTGAGCATCTGCGGTGGGTGAGGGCGGCGGGGGCAGGAAGGAAGCCAGTGTAAACCGGTTTGGGCTTCTGGCCAGGAGGTAAGGAGGGGACAGAGTAGGGGCTGTCCTGTGTGGTCCGACTCGGCCAGCTGTGGTGGGCTGTGGTAACCCCAAGATCCCAAGATAGAGTGATGTGGGGGCTGTCTGTGGGCTTTCTGAACCTTTGGGGTGGGGGAGCAGATCAGGAAAAGCCCACCCCTGGAGACCACAACCTTGGCCGGCCACTGTCCATGCAGAGGTGTTCATTTCATGGGGCAAGGCACACCTATGCTGTGCATCACCTCTGGCCTCCTTGAAAACAGGGTGCAGAGCTATGGCAAGCTGGGTGCTAACACATTTGGATCTCAGCCACGCTCTCAGCTTCCAGGAATGTGGAAGATGGCAGGGGCAGGTGTTTTGCCCCTGTGTTGAGGAATGTATGTACTCTCAGGGATGCGGTTGGAGTATGTGTCTGGGCTGGTGGGAGTACCCGTCACCTGTAGAGGTGGGCTCAGCAGAGGACAAGTCGGTTTGCCTTAGCAGCTGTGTGAGATGCTGCCTGGACATAGATCTACGTGGTGTGGATCCTCGTGGATGTGCTGGTGTGTGTGAGCTTGGGGAGAGAGCTCAGGTGTACTCTGCAAGGATGCAGGAGTGCTGGCGAGTGCGCCTGCTGAGGTGGGGACGTGCATCGTATTGGGGACAAAGCATTTGACCAATCCGCTGCAGCAGCAGGAGAGCGCCTGCGTGGTGTGGCTCTACCCTCCCTGTCCTCGGTAGTACACATGTCTGTTTCTATGTTTACCTCTCGCCTAGGCAACCTCAGCCCTTTAGGGCGAACCATCTGTGCAGTCCCTGGCCCCTGACTTCCAGGCTCTTCTTCTCTGGGTCTCTGTGCTTCCACACCAGGCTCTGGGTCCCTTCTCCTCCCATATCCTCCCCAGACCTCCAAACCTGTGTCCAGACTGTCTGCATCGGGAGGAGAGAACACCCCTGACCTGTCACTGCAGCACCCCCTATCCTCCCCTTCTAATGTTTTCACTCATGGCCCTTGGTCCCCCAGGCCATGCACTTCCCTCGTGTGCCAGGCATGCCATGTCCATGACCTCCAACCCAGGCTGGGGCTGCCCATGGGCTTGGGCAAAGCCTGTCCCTCCTGTCCCTGCCTCCTGGAGTTCTGTGACCCCCTTGTCCGTATTTCCTCTCATCTCTCTCTTTGATTTTTCTCTCCAAAGCTCCAAGAAGCTGTGGTTTACAGAGAGCAAAGGAGACTGAGGGGCAGACAGCAGTGAGAAAAATGCTGAGGGAGATGGGCCAGGAAAAGCAAGAGGGCAGAGGCAGGTGCTGTGGGCAGGGTGGGAGCGGGGTGGTGGGCGGCGAAGGGGTGGAGCTCTGTCCAGCCACCATTCTGCCAACTCCATCCTGAGTCCTGCCCTTCCTAGCCCTCCCTTCCCTGAGACTCTGCCCACCACGGGCTGGGACAGCTTGTGCCCTCAGAGGAGGTCTCATGGGCCCTGCTGTTTGTCCCTCTGGGTGTCAGCCTCTGCTTCGGACTACCTCTCATTTTCGTACTGTCTCATCCTCAGGGTGGTGTGTGTGCATGTAGGTGTCTGTGTGTGTGTGTGTATTGTGTGTTTCTGCACAGATGGCTGGACCCCTGTGCTGGTGAGTGCGCCTCTACCTTCTCCTGGCCTCCCTTTCTTCTTTTCCCCTCCTGTTCTTTCTTATAAACTAACAAACAAACTGTTTTCATTTTATTTGAAAGGCAGAGTAGTAGATAGATGGGAAGAGACCTTTCATTCACTGACTGACTCTCTGAAGCCCCCGAGAGCCATGGCCTGGGTTAGGCTGAAGGCAACGGCTGTGCCAGCTGGGTCTCCCACACAGCTGGCAGGGACCCGGGGACCAGAGTCACCACCTGCTGCTTTGATATGGGATGTTGGCTTCCCGAGTAGGGTCTTGAACTCTGTGCCACATGCCTGCCCTTCTTCCTCTTCTTGCTGCCCTGGTGTGTGTGTGTGCTGCATGGGGTGCTGTGTGCTGTGTGTTAACATGTGGCCCCTGCTGTGGGCTATGCTGCTGGTCACTTCCACAGGGGCTTCTCCATCCATCCATCCATCCATCCATCTACTCATTCTTTCCTAAAACTAGGAGGAGCCATTTTTTTTCTTTTTCTTTTTCTTTTTTTAAATAATCTTACTAGGTACAAAGGGTCAAGGGCTATAGGAAAGTGGGTAATACCATTGTTTCCACACTAATATAATTTTTCCCCCTGTATCTGGGGTCAGGGGAGAAACAAAGGGAAAAGCCCCACCCAGCCTGCCACCCATCCCAGGTACCCAATATGGAGCATGCTCCGAGGGTCCTGCTCAAGCAGTTTTGGTAGTTCAACAGTTCTGAATTGCTGCCAGTCTCGCCATTCCAATCGCGATGAAACCCACTCGGAATCCACTGGCTCACATAGTCTCTCCATGGTTGGGGCTCCGAGACCAGCAGTTTGAGGGATCTCCAAAGAAACTTCATCCGAGATAATCCCAAACCTGATTCTTGTGTGAGTTTGCCAGTACAGGGCCCGCACTGTCCGTCGCCCCAATCAGCTTCTGCACATGTTGGTCATTGCAATTGCTTGGTCAGTTCTTGGTCAGCCCTGTCATCCACTTGAACCAATGGGTGTTGTAGTCCAGCTCGATCCTACCCACTTCATACTCGGTCCTCACGCAAACCCAATGGGAGCTGCAGCCTAGTTGGGGCAACTCACCACAACCCCCGCCAGGCCTGCTCCCTACCCTGGTTCCCATGCTTGCCAGTATGTACTACAGGCCTGCTCAGTGTTTCCCCATTCCATTTAGCTCTCGTACTTGTCAATGGGCATTGAAGTCGTCTAGTTCAACCCATCCAACCTACTATCCAGCCCACACACATACTGGCAGGTGCCTTTCTGTCTAGCCACCCCTGCCCCTGTCCTGGTTTTCATGTTCTCCAGTGGGAGTGGTAACCCACGAGGGAGGTGCCCACTATCTCCCTACTAGGCCACTCCTACTCCCAGATTATGCACTCTCCAGGTGGTTCTGGCATTGAACTTGACAGAATTAGCCCCCAGTGCCAGCCTCTGCCATCTGATGATGTGGCAAAGCCCAACCAACCCTCACCCACTCTAATTTTTGCTTCCACCAGCCAGAACAGTCAGCCCAGCCTGGCCCTTCTCTAATCTAGCTCACATGAGGCCCACAGGTGTTGTAACCCTGCCTGGTCTGCCCCCATCCCAACTCATGCTCTCCAATGGGAGTGGTTGTCCAGCAGGGGAGCCCACATTCCCCTGCCGGCTTTGCCTGGAGGAGCCGTTTTTGTGAGGCAGCCCTGGCCGGCCTGTGCAATCTCTCTGGTCCTCTATTTTCCTGCCTTTCTTTGTCCGTGTTTCTGTGTCTGGTGTTTCGTGCTGTCATTTGCTTTCTGTCTCCAGCGTGTTATAGCCCGTGTGCCTCTACCCAGGCATTCATTAGTTTTCCCCGTTAAGACATGTGTGTGTGCACGTGCGTGCCCCATGTGTCTCTTGTGGTTCCAGGGTACTTGGCCGTCACTCCACCTCCCACTCACCCTCACCCAGCGTTTGTGCTATCCCCCTCCATGCCTCAGTGATCGCAGGGGGTGGGCAGCACCACCTCCAGCTTTCAGGGTCACTACCGCTGGCTGTGGAATTGTTTGCTTTCCCCTCCCATGCCTGCTCTGAAAACACTCACCACCAAGCAGTTAGCTGCTCCTGCAGGCCTCTGTGTGTGTGTGTGGCTGGTGGGCGGGCAGTGGCAGGGGGATAGAAGCACAGGTGGCACAGCTCCCTGCTGGCCTTGGCTTTTGTATTCACTCTGAGACCCTGGGCCTGCCCCTTCTTTCATTCAATCCCCTGTGTGTGCATGCTTGAGTGTGTTGAGTGCATGTGTGTGTTACCTGCCTGTGCTTGCACATGTGTGTGTGCAGGCATGTTTGTGTGTCACGTGTGTGCACCTCTCCCTCCTTCTTGGCTGCAGTTTCCCGCCTCTAGGCGTTGCTGAGGGCTCCCCTGGCTCTGTGTGGGTAGCTTTGAGGGTGGCCACTGTCTCTGTCAGGGCTCCGCCTTTCTGCCACTTCACCCAGACCTCGGCTCCTGCCCTGGGCTTCTCGCCTCCGTACTTTGGTCGATAACCTGCAGGGGAGTGTGAGCCATGTGAGTGGTGCATGTGAGAGAGAGAGAGAGAGAGAGAGGAAGGGGATGGGGAGAGACAGGGAGATAGAGGGATTCACAGGGGGAGGGAGACAGAGAGGCCTTCTTACTCCCTAACCTCTACTTCCCATTCCCTCCCTGGCTTCATCTGGAGTTTTCCAGGCCTGCTTGACCCTGTCTCTCCCTGTGCTGCCTCTGAGGCCGCACACACCATTGCTCATGTGTGGATGACCACGGGGCTGTCTGAGCATCTGTCCATCCATCCGTCTATCCACCCGAATTCTCACTGGGTCCTTTTGTCACCCTCACCCCCAGCTCTTCCCTGAGCATCCCCATCGCCCCTCTCCTGCTGGGCTCTCTCAGTGCCCAGTCCCACCCTAGACTCCAGCCCCTTGCCTGTGAGTTTACCTCCATCTGCCGCAGGTGGCCCTGCCCTGTGAATCCCCAGCTTGTTCGGTCTCCCTGGGGCTCACCCCATCCTGCCCTCAACCCCAGAAGTTGCCTTTTGCTCCTGGCCAAGTTTTTTTTTCCTTTAGGTGTTTGTCAGGGTCACCTGTTACCTGGGTGCCTTCGGCAGGTGCCCATTTCCAGCCCTGTCATCTTGCCTTTCCTCTTCTGTTTTATTTTACATGTGGGAGGATGATGTACACAGTGCAGCGTGCGCACACACACACACACACACACACACACACACAGGTGTGTGTGCACATCATGTGAATGGCACAGGACACATAGGCTGAAGTGGAGGCCTCCCTGAGTGCTGTCTGCCTTCACTGCACCTCCGCAGCCCCCAGCCCTGTGTATGATCATTGTTTTGTATCCAGCCAATGAACGGTCTGTCTGTCGGTCCCAGGCCTTGCTCAGCCGCGCTTGGCTCCTGTCAGCCCCTGCTCTTTGTTCCCTCCGGCAACCATGAGTGAATTCCTCCTTAAGACGGTGTGTGTGCTCTCTGTGTGTGCCTGGCTCCCACCCCATCCCTCTACTCTCTCCTCTCCCGCTCCCTCTCCGAGTCCTTATTGAATTCTGCTTCTGTTCTCTGCGTCACTGCAGTGCTCTGTGTGTGTGTGTGTGTCTCCCCTGCTCGCCCACCTCTGTCTGCCTCCTTCTCTCTCCCATCCTGGGAGCTTCCATCTGAAGTTTGCAGGTGAACCCAGCCCTGTTTCTCTCTGCCCCCCACCCATGTCACTGCTATCTCGGAGGGTGGGTGGGGCCTGGCCACCCCAGCCCTGTCTGGCCTTGCTCCCTCCTCCTGCCCTCTCCTAGTCTCTACCTACCCCCTTTGCAGGGATGCTGCCTCCCAGACAAGCCGTCAGCCTTGAGCACTTCAGCCCACATCCTGGGGCTGAGCCCACCCACCACCAGGACCACCCTCCCCACCAGCACCCTCCAGGTCCCTGAGTTGTCCACATGTCTGAACCTCCTCGCTCTGTGTCCAACTGCATCTTGTGTGGGGCCCCTGCAGTGCCCGTCATCACGACCTCAACCATTGTTCTAAGTCACCAGCTCTTGGCATCTGCCTGGAGACTCCTTCTGCCTCAACCTCATCTCCCTTTCCACCCAAGCCTGGCAACCCTGCCTCTGGACCTCTCCTTTTGGAGGGGTCTGATGGGGTTTCCCAGGCCTGAGTTCCAGGTCTCCCTGCACACCTGTCTCTGGGACACAGTGCAGGAACACACCAGGGGCCTCCTTTCTGCTGCAAGCCACAAGCAAGCCTCCTCAGAGCCCCACTGCCCAGCTCAGACTCCCCACGTGACTTTCTCTCCTAGGCCACTCCCCTGGGCCCCCTGAGTGCTGTGGCAAATGGTCCCTCTGCTCTTGGCCCTGGCTGCTGGTGCCCTGTGGCTTGGGCCCTGCCGCACCTTCTTGCTGTGAGGCAGCTGTCTGTCTGGCCCTCAGTGTATCTGTCTGGGTGCGTGCCTGTCTGTGGGTTTGTCCTACGTGCAGTACTTCATAGGGGTATGTGTGAGGTGGTACCGGACTGGCTGCATCTCTCTGCATGCTGAGCTTGGTCTGAGGGACCCTATGTGCTTCTTGCTCTCCCAGGGCACCCTAGGGCTGTCCCAGTCTCCTCTTCCCTCTGGCCACCACTTGCACCTGTTGCTGGGCTCACATCCGCCCCTCCCGCTCCTCTGCCTTCTTTGCATCCCCTCTCCTGGGGCTTCTGTCAGGGTCTGTGCTTGTCGTGAGCAGGCACGTGTGTGTGCTGTAGCCCTGGCTCTGGTTTTCCACGAGGATGTGGTGGTGCGAATGTCACCCTAGAACCCCTGGGAGGTGTCGGGGTCTCGCCTTGCTGCTCCTGCTCTCCTCAGCTCCCTCCCTCTTTGCCTGGGAATCTTTCTCGAGCTTTCTTCCGCTGCTTTGGTGTGTGCATGCGTAAGAGCTTGTGGCAAGCTTGCGTCTGTGTGTACGTGTTCCTGGAACTCCTCCGCCCAGCTCCTCGTGGCTTTTCTGCCTGTGCTGACTTCATGGGGGAGCTGTGGGGTGGCTTTTCTTCCATCAGTGAACCTGTAGGGGGACAGGGCTGGCATGCCTAACCTGCTCTTCTGTTCCTTCCCCTCCCGCTGTCCTCCCTGTGTCCCAATTCTCTAGGGGTATCCGATGGCGGAGACCATATCCCAAGCACTCACTTCACTGGTACCCGCATCTGCAACCTCCTCACCTCCTGGCTCTCTGCTCTAGCTTTCCTTAAGTGCCACATGCTGCTCTCAGCTTGGGGCCTTGGCACCTGCCAGGCCCTTTGCCCGGAGCCCTCCTTCTGGAGAGCTGCGTGGGCTCCTGCCCATGTCCCAAGGGGCCCTGAGGTTCTTCCTGCCCTCGGGTAGCCCTGTCTCCTTAGTGCCATCACTCCCTTCGTGCTCTGGCGTTAGATGTCCTGGGCTGACTTCTAGCCTCTCTTGTGTGCTCTTGGTCATGACACCCCCAACTCCCGCTCCCTGCAATGGCTGGAGCCAAGAACCAGGAGTTTCTTCTGGTTCTCCCTTACAGGTGCAGGCACCCAAGGCTTTGGGGGCATCCTCTGCTGCTTTCTCAGGTCATAATCAGAAAGCTTAATCAGAAGTGGACCAACCAGGACTAGAACTGGCATCCAGTTGCTTTTCTGCTTCCTTTTTCATTTGTTTCCAGCTCTTGGTTGTCCCCTATAGCTCTCCTGAGTTAGGCCTGCTGTTTGTGAGTGGGCCATTCCGATGTGGCTCATATTTCTTTTCCTTTTCAAATTTTTCCTTTATTTATTTATGAAGGAGAGAGAGAGTGCTTGCCCTCAACCTCTAATTTACTCCCCAAATACCTGCAATGGCTAGGGCTCAACAGGCAGGTGGAATTGCAGTCTAGGCTTCCCAGTATTGCCACTGGAGTCCGTGTTGGCAGGAAGCTGGTGTCCGGAGAGGAACCGGGTGTTGGTCCAGGTGCTTTGATGTGGAGCACAGGTGTCCAAACTGCTGGGCCAATTCCTCTCCCTCACTGATGGTCAGATTTCTGTCTCTCACTGGGTTTTGGTGTGATTTCTGGTTTACTTCACTCACTCATTTATTTGTTAATATATTATTTTATTAAATTATTGCATCTTTAAATATCTTCTGGTGGATGTGATTGTCAGATGTGCAGGTGTGTGATATGCATGAGTATGTGTCCTTATCAGGTTTTGTTTTCATTTCCTTCTACTACAACCTACCCTTCCTTCCTTCCTTCCTTCCATCCATTCATCCATCCACCTACTCATCCATCTATCCATCTAGCCAGCCACTCAGCCACACCCACCCATTCACCCATCCACTAGCCCAACTTTTAGCCATCTATGAATCCACCCATCCAACCATCTACCCATCCTTCATAGACGGTTCTGGCCCACTCAGTAAGGTGTTTTATGTTTTGTGTGTGTGGTATCCATGTCTTTGCTACTTACCTATGGGTCCCATTTCTCATCTCTCACTTCCTCTATGTGTGTGTGTGTTAAAAGAAGTGTCCATATCAGGAGCTGAAAATTAATTTTAGAGTTGCTCTAAAAAAGTTGTTTTGAAAGGCATAGAGAAACACACATTTGTGCACGTGGACACACACACACTCACACACACACAATTTTCTTATTAGTGGGTTTATTCCCCAAATGCTTATAAGAGCTGGAGCTGGGCCAGACTGAAGCTGCGAGCCCGAAACTCAGTCTGGGTCTCCCATATGGCTAGCAAGGACCCACATACTTGAGCTAGTACCTGCTGCTTCCCAGGGTGTTGCCTCCCAGAGTGTGGGAAGCTGGAATGGATGGAGCTGGGACTTGAACCCAGGCACTCCAACATGCACTTCAAGGATCCTAAGTGGCATCTTAACTATGTCCTGAACACCTGCCTCAGCCAGTATTTTAACAGCCTGAGTTACAGAGAGAGATAGGGAGTTTGGGGGAGAGAGAGAGGGAGAGAATCTTTCATCTGCTGATTCTCTCCCCAAAATGGCTTGTAATGGCTGGGGGTGGGCTCAGGAACTTCTTCAAAGTCTTCCATGTGGGTGCAGGGTCCTAAGGCCAATCTCTACTGCTTTCCCAGGCCACAAGCAGGGAGGTGGGTGAGAGGTGGAGTGGCCAGGATGTGAACTGGTGCCCATATGGGATCCCAGTGCTTGAAAGGGGAGGATTAGTCAATTGAACCGTTGTGCTGAGCCCCAGAGGGCCTTGGGGAGTTTTCATTGTGCGTCTCTGAGCCTTACACACTCCGTGTGTGTGTGTTTGTGCATTTGATGGTCTCTTGCATCTTTTCTCTGGGGTTTGGGCTGAGGCAGCTCCCGGTCTTTGGGTCACTGTCATTCATACTTTGTCCATCTCTTTGTTGATTTACCCACATGAGGCTGATTAAACACCTACTTCCTGAAGGCCCTGGACTGGTCCAGAGTGTGTGTGTGTGTGTGTAAGAGAGAGAGAGTGCCTGCGAGCTCACACCTTGGGGCCCCCGTGTGCATCCTCCAGTCCTCTTTTATGGAATCTGCTCTCCACACCCTAGCTGCTGCCAGCTCTGCAGGCCAGCCTGCCTTCAAGCTCATAAGCTGGCAACTCAAAGGCCCGAGCAGGCCTTGGCACTGTAAACCCAGAATATATAACAAGCTCACCACTTCCTTTCCGCACCTTTAATGTGTTTTTTTCTTTTTCCTTGTTCTCATTAGCGTTGAGTGTCACTGCCTGCTTGGGTCTGCAGCCAGGAGCCCCGAGTCAGCCCCTAGTCCTCATTCTCCTGCCGCCTCCAGTCCATCTGTTCTGCCTGTAGAAGCTTTCTGCAGAAGCTGCTTAGCAGTTTTCCTATTCTTGCTGTCTTATTCACCCTGGTATCAGCTCAGAGCTAGATGGAAACCCAGATCATCGCATCCACCTGTCCATTATCATCCATCCATACACCTGTCCACTCATCCATTCATTCTTTCACCACCCATCCACTTACTTACGTATCCATGAACAAACCCTCCTTGAGCACTGAGACGCTGTGGAGGACATGGGCCCCAAATCCCAGGTTGCATCCTGTAGCCACTGAGTCCAGACCAGGCTACTGCTGCCCTGAAAGATGGGGGCCAGGGGCTCCGTACAGTTCTGCATCCCTTGCACCACCATGCTGACATGTGCTTGGGGAGGTACATCCGTGTTATCTGCCTAAGCCACCATGTCATGCTTTCTTTTACCTTCCAGCCTTCCAGAACTGCTCTGCCCTTTTGCTCCTACCCTTCTTCCATCAACTCGCCAACCACACTGCCTGAATTAGGGGCTTCCAACCCCTCCTTGCGCCATGCATGTGACCTCTCGTATAGATCTGCCACCCCTTGCAACCCTCGCTCTGGATGCCTGGCAACACTTCAGATGTCCCATAACAGGCTTAGTTCATGCAAGATCAGAAATTCCAAATCCTTCCTGCCGATTCTCCCTTCCATGTCTCTCGAGCTTTCCGGCTAGATCCTCTCCATCCTCATGGTCAATATCATTGCTTTGCAATGGTCCCCCTGGCCCTCCTTCCCCTGTTCCTCCCAGCTTGGAAATGTCCTCACCCCCACCCCTCTGGTCTCTTCCCTCCCTCCACTCCCAGAAGAGCTGGTTGGGGAAGCTTTGCCTTAGCCCTGGTGCCCTCACATCCTCAGTACCCACCGTGATGCCCGACTTCATCTTTGTCCTCTGTCCACCTTTGGCTCCCTGCAGAGGGAATGTTTCACCAGCTTCTACTCGCTGTGGAACACATGGCTGCTTCCCAGCCCCTCCCAGGCCTCTTAAGAACTATTGAGATGGACAGGTGTATGATGTAGCTGTCATTTGATCCCTCTTCTTCTGAGTTTTCTATTGCCCCTTTCTATCCTCTCTCTTTTTTTTTCCTACAAAACATGACTTTAATCTCACCTCTGACATACAAAAATATTACCTTGTTAAAAGATTCAAACATCATATGTGAGGTAAGACTGAAGTCGCTTCTGCTCACTCCTTCCTTCCATCCATTCTTCGCTTTTCCAACAGGGAAATTAGTTATTGAATTAGTGGAGAAAATTAGCCCATCTCCCACACACATGGCATATGCACTCACGCACACACACACACACAGCATACACACTCTATACAATGGCGGAGAACATTTCCTCCTGTTGAAAGACTGCTTCCCTAGGAATCAGGAAGTGCATGGCCTGGAGATCCATTGTCACCGTTCAGCATCATGCTGGAGTCTGAACTGGTGCAGGAAGGCGAGAGAAAGGAGGGAGTGAAAATACAGACTGGAAAGAAAGAAACTGTCTCCATTAGCAGGTGGCATGATTGTCTACATTGAAACTGCTAAAGAATCTGCAGAAATGCCTCCTGGCACTATTGAGTTCGGCGAGGCTGCAAAATAAAAAGTCGAGATGCAAACATTCACAAGCGAGCCATCGGAAATGGGGGCACTTGCGCAGTATATGCTTGGGGGGGCTTGATGTGGGAGTAGTGTTACTCTTGCTGTTAAAGGAAACAGCGTGTGGCACAGTGTGGTGTTCTCCAGTGGACTTCCTCCTCCCACTGCTGTCTGAGGGTCTCCTTTTCTCCCCCAACGCCCCCCATGGCTCTTAGCTTTTCCCTCTGCTGTTGGGAGGGTCTTCAGAGAGGATGAGGGGTATTTATTGAGCTCTCTCTCCCTAGTGTGCGTGTGGGGGGCGCCTGGTTATCTCTACTTTCGCCATCACAGATGACATTGCAGTGTGCACCTGCCCCTCATCCTCTGGCTCCCTTCTCCGGGGTCCAGAGGCACCTATATCCACTTGTGGGTTTATCTGACTCTCTGTCCTTGCCTCATTCTCTGGCTTTCTCCTCCGTCTCTCCCAGCCCCTTCTTGCTGTACTTGTCCCCAGCTCTTGGGTGTATCTGGCACGTTCTTCCCCCTGGGTGGGCATCATGACCCCATCAGGTGTTGATGCTGCCCACCAAGCAGGATCATTTCAGGGGACTTTCTCTTGGGTGGCCTTTCCTCTCTCCTTCCCCCATCCCGTCAGGCACCGCTCATGCTGGCAGAACTGACTGTGTGTTAGACTGTGTGCCTGTCGGCCTGGGACCCAATTCTCTATCTGCCCTTCCCCCTCTTTCTAATATTCTGACTTTAATTTACACAGCGTCTCGCTGCTGTCTGGATCGTCCGCTTAGTCGTGCTTGTCCCAACTCTCCTGAGAAGCATTATTTAATTTTGCTCTGAGTCTCTGTGTCATCCTTGCTTTGTGTGTGTGTGTGTGTGTGTTTGCGTGTGTGTGCTTGCGCGTGTGTGCTTGCGCACACAAAGCCACCCCTCCGCCTCCTCTTTTTCTCAGGCTTGTAGAGTCTTTCCCTTTTCCAGGTCCTACTGTGTGTTTGTGTGTGCATGTACAGGCGCTCATGTATCAGTCCTGAACGGGCTCCAGGCTCTGTGCAGTCCTCAGCGATTCTGTAGCCACCTCCTGTCTGTCCATCCTCACCTTGCTCTCCCTGAGCTGGTCCTGGGCTCTCCGTGTCTGTCCCACCCACTCCCTCTTCCTGACTCCTCGTGCTCAGGTCTTCTGGCATCTTCACCAGCTCCCTGCATGAGATCCTGGGTCCTTCTCTGTGCCCACACCCAGAGTCCTCCCATTGCAGATTCCTCTCATTTCTCCCCTCCTGCCATTGCCTGTGGGCTCCCATGGGCGGGGTTCCTGCACACAGCCCTGGACCTCCTCTCCCATCACTCTCATTAGCACCAAGCATCACCACCACTTGGGCCTCGCAGCCAGGGGCCCGAGTCATCTCTCATTCCCCTCACTCCTGCCACCCACTACCCATCTGTCCCCCTTCCTGGAAAGTCTCCCTCCAAGGAGCTGCTCAGTAGCCCCTGCCCACACTGATTGCTAGTTCCTGTCAGCTCTGTCATCAGATTTCTAATGCCTGGACCATCCATCTGACCTGGGCCTCAGGGTCCGTGGGAAGACAGCCCCATTCTCACTGCACTGCTGGCCATGTGACAGGTCTGCCCACTTCCCACTGCACCTGCTCTGTCACCTGCACATCACTGTGTTGTGTGTGTTCAGGGCATGTCTATGTGTGCACATGTGTGTGCCTGTGTGTGGGGGACAAGAGTCTGTCCCTGAGGCATCTCAGTGACCCTTCTCTTGGCCCTCCAGCGAGCTGCCCCCGATGCTGGAGCCAGGGACAGCTTCCAGACACTCAGCCCCTGGTTTCCTGAACCATCCAGGGGCAGGGGGGTACGTCTCTGCTTTCCCTGGGGCATTGCCTTATTTCCACCAGCTTTTGTGGGGTCCTGGTACCCTGTCCCCTGTGGTACATCTAAGGCAGGTGGGGTCCAGGCTGGCGGGGAGGGCTAAGGTCCCCCACGGGCAGCCTGAAACGGACCTTGGCAATAGCATGCATCCCACACAAACGACCAGCGGGGTGCTATCCCCAGAGCTCCAGCTGCCCAGCCCCTCACAGGATACACCTGCTTTTCAGCCGGCCCCACCCTGTTTCGGGGCAGAGTTGCACAGTGACTGTGGGCGGATGCCGGGTCAATCCCTCACTTCCATCAGGACAGGCCAAATTACCATGGACCCACATGCCCAGCACCCACTCTGCCTCAGCCTTTCCTTCCGGGCCCTGTGGTGGTGCCTAGATACTGGCTTCTCTGTCCGTCTGAGCATCCTCTCCTGACTCCGTCTTTGCCTTGCTCGTTGCATCCTCTGTTCTCCTCCCCCTCTGCAGATGCAGCCTCTGTTCCGAGGGCTATGGGTCGTGTCTGCCTCTGGGTGGACATGTGGGTCATGGTTGTGCCCCCTGTTTTGGGTTCCAAGGTAGTTTTGTCCTCCCTTCTGTGCCCCAGCTTCCGGCAGTGCCTGCTTCTGCGCACTGGCTACCCTCTCCCCTCCCTCAAGGACCCGCCTGCTTCTCTTCAGTTTATTTCTTAACTTTGCTATTGATTTCCTCCAACCCTGCCTCTGCCTTCATCTCGCTCAGCCACACACCCTCCTGCTCTCCAGAGGAGTCTTATTGAATTTGGCTGTGAGTTTGTGCGTCACTCCTGCTCCCGGCGCGTGTGTGTGTGTGTGCGCGTGCACCTGCTCTTTCCCCTTTGGCTCTCTCTTTCTCTGTCTGGTGCTAATAGAGTCTCAATCTCTCTCTCTCTGTGTATCAGTGTGTACAGGAGTCACGTCTCTCTGCGGCATGGCCTGAGTCCCACCACATAATGCCCTGCCGACTCCAGGGCCAGTATCTGTCCATCTGTCCCCTCTCCCCTTGTCCTTCTTGACACCTGCTCCCTGCACAGGTTCATCTGTTGACTGCCAGGACACTCCAGGCCCATTCCGCTCCACAAAACACCCACCACCACATTCTGTTGCAAGCCGCACGTTTGGAGCCTGGGGAATCAAGTACCCCCTGCCAGGTGCCTCCAACTCCACGCATCCTCTCCACTCCCCCTTCCTGTTCTCATTAACGTGCGATGTCACTGTCTTCCCAGGGCTGTCACTGCCTTCCCGGGGCGGTGCCAATGCCAGGAGCCCTGGGTAGTCTCTGACTACTCCTGAGTAACCACCCACAGTCCATCTGTTCCCCTTCCTACCAGCTTTTCCCTCAGAGGGGCTGCTGGAGCCCCCATTGCCTCAGCCCCTGCTGCAAACACAGTGTGGCTGGAGGAGCCCACTGCCTCCATCCCTCCATTCGCCATCCATCCATCCACCCAGCCAACCGACCGACATCCATGGGGTGCCCGGCAGTATCGTGGGCAGCTACTGCCAGTCCATAGCTGCTTCCTTGGGGCTGTGGGGAGGAGAATCCTCTGTCTTTGTCCATGGGATGAGGATGATGGGGACTCCCAAAGCTTCCCAGTGTGCATCACGTGAGTGTACACTGCACGTGCAGGTGTGTGGTCTGATTGACCTCCTGATCAGGCTCCTGCCTCTTCGCTCCACCTCTCCTACCAGTGTTACTCAGGGCTGTCCCTCTCACCCCCTCTTCCCATGAGCCTCTTGGCCTCCTGTCAGGTACCCACTCCAGGTATCCACTTGCCTCAACCTCTGGATCCTCCAGGCCTTGCAGCCAGGTGCATCCCTGTTCTCTTCTGAGCCCTGCTGACCCTCTACCTCCAGCCCCGCTCTCCCCTCCTGCCCCCAACTCTGCCTCACACTGCTGCTGACTTGGCTGATATGGCTCTACCACCTCTCCTTTGCACTGCTCTCTCTTCCCATGGCAGACTGTGAGCGCCAAGGACAGCCATCCCATCCCTTCTCCCCAGTGTGGGAGATGATGTCAGGTGCCCCTCTCTAGCTGTGTCCTCTCTGTCCACCCATGGAGCAGCTGGGCATGACCTCTGGGCTCAGTTGCTGCTGTATTCACTCAGCCCCAGCCCATCCATGCCCAGCAGCTGATCTGGCTGCCCCAGCTCATCTGGACCTCAGGGATGCCCCACATCAGTCTCCCACAGCCCTTTCTGGTTTCAAGGTTTTTTTTTTTTTAAGATTTATTTTATTTTTATTGGAAAGGCGGATATATGGAGAGGAGAGACAAAGAGGAAGATCTTCCGTCCAATGATTCACTCCCCAAGTGAGCACAACGGCCGATGCTATGCCGATCTGAAGCCAGGAACCTCTTCTGAGTCTCCCACGCGGGTGCAGGGTCCCAAAGCTTTGGGCCGTCCTTGACTGCTTTCCCAGGCCACAAGCAGGGAGCTGGATGGGAAGCGGGGCTGCCAGGATTAGAACCGGCACTCATATGGGATCCCGGGCGTGCAAGGCAAGGACCTTAACCACTGCGCCATCGCGCTGGGGGTTTCAAGGTTTTGTTTTCTTATTTATTCATTTTTATTTGGAAGGCAGAGGAAAGAAAGAGAGTTTCCAGGTGCTGGTTCCCTCTGCAAATGGCTGCAACAGCCAGAGTGGGGCTAGGTGGGAACCAGGAACCCAGAACTCAATTGCAGATTCTTTCATGGGCTGCAGGTGGCCAAGGACCTGGGTTGCCATCCATGGCTCCTTATTTCTGCTTCCTGCCAACGAGTCAAGGCAGGCGGTGGATAGAGAGGGGATGGGAGGGAACCAATGGCATCTGAGCTTGTCCCAATGGCTTCTTTTCCTCTTCACTTCCCCTGGCTTGACGGGAGTCCTGGTTGTGGGTGCCCACCTTGCTTCAGGACCCTGTCTTCTCCCAGGACATGGGAGCTTCTGACTTTCTTCCCAACCCTTGGGTGGCCTCGCTGCAGCCTCCTCCATGCAGCAGGATTGGTGCTCCTGAGGCTCAGTCTTCCTTCCAGGATATCTGGTGCCAGCCAGCGACCTTCTTGGACACAAAGCTCTTTCCTGACCTGGGATTTATATGTTAGTGTCCCCCCACCCCACCCCAGCACTAGGGGACAGGAGCTTCTGTGCACATCTGCAGACTCCCACCACCTTCTCAAGTGGGTTGTCTCTTCTCTAACCCCAAGTGAACGGATCAGGTTCCATGCCACCCTGCTCTGCCTTCCCACCTCGCCTGGAGCTCCTGCCCCCCCCCTCAGGCTCTGCATCTCCATTCCCAGGCTTGTCCCTCTCCCCCGCCTCCCGTTCACTCTGGTGGAGCCTTTGCTGGCCTTATTCCCTGACCTTCTGGTGAAGTTCAAGCCCATGGGTACGGCTGCGAGGCTTTCTAGATCGTGCCAAAACCTCACACTCCCAGAGGCTCCTCTGACCCCACAACAGCCATGGCGTACTCCCCTCCCCACCACCTAGCAGGGCAGGCAGGCTCAGGCTCCTGTGTCCTCCCGGCCTTTGCCTGAGCTGGCCCTGGCTGCAGTGGCAAGGGCCTTTCACCTGCTCAGCCAGGATGCAGGCAAGTTCTTGCCTCTGTGATGCAGTTCCAGGCTGCCCCTGAGATCACTGCCTAATCTGCCTCTAGATCGACTCCTGTTACAGTTGTGTATGCATCTGGGTCTCATCCTGGGACTCGCGTGAGCACCTCTTACTTGGAGTTTTCCTCCATTTTCACTCGTCTACAAAGAGTGGATGGCTTTTAACTCTTATGCCTGGGGCCCACCCTTCTTCTGCCTTCCATTTAAGATGCTGATCCTCCTCCAGCGTTTGGGACTGGGCTGGCTCACTCTCATGAGGCTGTGTGCAGGGCAGGGGCTGCTGCCAGGCTGTGACTCTTGCTGAGCTCCTTTCTCAGTGTCCCCACTCGCCTCTGTCTTCATCTTGCTCTGCCGTGCTCTCTCCAGCTTTCCAGAGAAGACATAGTCAATTTGCTTGGCTTGTGTATCTGTGTGTATCTGTGTATCTGCCCCTGTTCTCTGTGTGTGTGTGTTTGGCAGGTGGGGGGTAGTCATGGATGGCTTACATCCTTGCTATTACTTCTGTGGACTCTGCACCTGATACCCATCTCGCTGGCTTTCCATGGCATGCTTGTTAACTCTGGGGACAGGGTTTTCCATCTCTGTCATCCTTCTTCCTCTCCTTCCTCCCTCTCATTCTTCACACTCCTTCCTGAGCTTCATCTTCTGCATTCTGTGTGCCGTCCATGTACCTGCTGCAGTCCAGACATGCCTCCTGTTCCCTTTCCCAGGAGTCACAGACCCTGAGCCACCATTGGCTATATCCCCCACAGGTGCGTCAGATCCACTGTGGTGTCTCCATGCCCCCACTCTGATTCTCTACACCTTCTCCTCGGCACTTTCCTGGGCCTGCAGCAGGAGGCTGGAGTCCTCCTACTCCTGTGGACCTTAGTCTTATCTATCTCCACTTCTGCCATGTTTCCTGCAAGAGGCCACTCTGAAAGCTTCTAACCCCAGACTTTCAGGCCCTGTCTCTGCTCAGGCTTCTTAGCATCTTGTGTCTGGACAACTGAACAGGTTTTCTGCTTGGTCTTCCAATTCCATGCTCATAATATCCTCTTCATCTTCCATCAACGTCTGGAAGAACCATGAGTTTTCTTAGCTCAAATCAGAATCAAAGTGACCTTCCTCCTCCAGACCCTCAGGGCTCATGTAGTCTGTCTGGCTATTACCTTTCTCTCACTTCTCCCCTTTGGCCCTTGCTCATACTGCTCCAATAACACTGGCCTCCTGTGTGCTCCTTGAACAGAAAGCATTGTCTCTGTCACCCACAGTTGCTCAGGATGCATCTGGCATAAGCACTCCCATTAGGAGGCGGCAATGGGGGCCATGACACAATCCTTGTCTTGTTTTCCAAGTCATGGTTATGGCTGCCTCTGCTTAGAAGGATTATCTCTCTCTTTTAAATATAGGGCTATAAATGTTTTACCTTAATGTATTGATTCCCTGTTCTAGCATCTCTGTCATTTTTGGATTTATATTGATTGTTCTCCTAATTATGGGTCACAATCTTCTGTTTTTTTGGACTGTCTAAAAATTTTTGATTGGATGCTGGACATTGGGTAGATTTTGTTGTTGGCTGTTTGAGTTTTTGTGATTTTCTGCAGTTGCACTTCCTGGTAATTACTTTGGTCATCTTGAGTCTTTTTTGAATCACTTTGGGGCTGGGTCCACAGTAGACTTTACTCATGGGGTAGCTTATCCTCCTACTAAGACATGGCTGAATACACAGAAGCATCATTGAGGGCAGGCTGAGGACTCAGCCACAACGCAAACATCTCTGCATCCTACCGAGATCTGAGAGAATGTTGATGATGAAGACTCTTGGGTCTTGACCTCTTGGATCTTCACTATATACAGGCAAAGCCTTGCATTTCATAATTCACCTCTGTGGGTTTCTGTAGCTATTTTCCTCTAAACAGGTACTCCGCCCTCAGCTAACAGCTGCCTCAGTTTACCTCAACTTCTGTGTCTCCAAGATCAACAACACTGCTATATTTGTAGAGTTTGCCTTGTTTTCTCACCTTCCTCGGGATCATTGCCTTGTACTGCCTGCTATTCAATGCTTAGGAGAGCCCAAGCCTACGTGTTTGTCCGCTAGTGGAAGTGGATGCTTAGTGGCCCTTCCTTAATTCTCAAGAAGCTCTTGATGGGTTGGGAGGGGGTACTGAATGTCATGATCCCACAGGAGGGCCCTTGAACCTACTGTCCTCTTCCCTGGGAGCCCCTCCCCGTACCCCCTTCCTAGGAGGCCAATTCACTCCCCCCAAGTGTTCAGCCTTACCTCTTCCCAGCCGCCTGCTAAGAGTGCAAGCTTGTGTCTTCCCAGAATTCATGCCCTTAATCCCCAGTGTGGTACACTTGGAGGTGGGATTGTTGGGAGGTGGTTTTGAGAAGAGGATAACACCAGAGCTCTCATGCACACAGCAAGAAAGTGTCCACCTGACCATCAGCAAAAGGGCTTCTTGACCTTGGCCTTCTGAACTGCAAGCCATGGATGCTTCTGCTTCAGGCAGCCCATTAAGCAGGCATGTCTAAGACAACATCCTGTTTGGGATTACAACCGCCTCAAGCCAGCAACCCATGCTTTTCTCTGTGGGATGAATTTACTTGTTTCTAAAAATCAATTCTGCATCTCCTCCTGACCTCAGCTCATGACCTGTATTTTCTCATTCCCATGGAAGCTTGGCAGGCCAGAGTCTTCTCTATTCATGGCTGCATGACCACAGGCCTCTCTGTGCATCTGTTTTTCACTCCTGTAACAAAAAGCCTGAAGCTGAGCAACTGTGAAGGAAAGAGGTTTGTTTGGCACAGTTCTGTGGGCTTCCTCAGTGGTTTAACCTCCAACAATGAATGGCATTGTGCAGAGGGACAGATAGGAGTGAGACAGCAATCCAGAGGAAGGGGCTGGGGTGAACTTGCCTTCTATTACAGCTCCCCAAAGAGAATGAGAACTCTATGACCGCTCGTACCACCACACTAGGAGACTTTCTTCCAACATGTGAACTCTTTGTGAACAAATCATACCAGGTTCGTTGGCGATTGATGTTGACGGGGTGGAGGGGGCGGCTCTGTCTGTGACCTGGAGCAGCTAGGTATTGCTGGTCAAGGTGAGGGTGGGAAGGCCTGGCCAGCCCTAATCAGCATAGTGTCCCTCCATGCTTGAGCTGGCTAGCTCACTCTCCAGCTGGACATCCTGATCCTGCCACCAGCCAGCGTCATCTGGTCTCCTTCCCCCAGCATGCACTGCCTCATCAGGCCCAGAGACAAGCCCTGAACAGCCATGTGCTGTGGAGACCATGCCATTGTGCCGGGCTCTCTAATCCAGCAATGTCCAATCCTCCTAACTCTGGGACTCCTCAGTGTTCAGCCTGCTTGGACTGTTGAAACAAAATGCCATAAATTAGATGGGTTATCAACAGATACATACATATTTTTTTTGGTCTATTCTTGTTCTGGGGGTTGGGAAGGCCCAGATAAAGACATACAGTAGAACTGGCAAGGAGAGGAGTATCCATTCACAAAGGAACTGAACACAGCACCTTCTCTTTGGGTTTGGGACTCCAGCAGGTGAATGTTGGAGACATTTGCAAACACAAATACTTGAGACCACAACATTAGGCTCCAAGCTTTCACATCACTCCTTTTTTTCCCCTCCAATAACTCACAGGACACCCTATTGCCTCCAGGAAGAATAGCAGGCTCTTCAATTTAGCTATCCTTTTGTATTCCCTTCTAATCAGCTTTAAGCCAAGAATCCCCCCACCCCACCCCCCGCATGATTTAGGAGGATCCAAAATCCAAGCACAGGCTGACTGAGTGGTGTGGTCTGGGGTGCAGTAACCCACGGGCTTCAGCTGGGCTCTGTGTCGGTGCACCTGGCTGTCGGCAGGAGGCCTCAGTGTCCCACTACTCACACGGTGGCCTGGACGTTCCTCACATATGGCAGCTGGATTGAGAGAACCTAGGGAGCTGCAGTGCCTCAACAACCAGGATGGATGTGATCACTTCTACCTGCTGCTTCTCCACTGCGAGTCTCCAGGTCCAGCCCACACCCAAGGGTTCCAGCTCATGAAGGCCTCAGATTTGTAATTAAGGACTTGGTGGGCACCTCTGAAAAAAGCACTGCACTCTGCCCCGTGATTGTCGCCTGTTTATAGTCCTGTGGCTTGCAGGACCCTAGAAGTCTCACCCTGGCACAGTGGGGGCTTGTAGGTGACAGCTGTCAGCAGCTGAGGTGCAGGTGTGGTTGTGTTGCCTGTGATTTCCTTGGTGTCGCTCCGGCAGCCCCGTCCCTTTCAGGATACAAACCTGTGGAAGTGAGCCCCCCTCCCCCTGCATTTGGTACATGCTGCCGGAACAGGGATAGGCTAATTTATAGACCTTGCTGTGCAGAAAGAGGGGGAAGGCAGCATATGGCAGTCCCAGGCCCATCGCACCCATGAAATCCATCTGGGATAAACACTGTGAGGTCTTTGATTAGGATGAATCCTACCCTTACTCAGAGATAACTCTCCAAGACTCTGTTCTTGGGGTCACCTTGGGGCTCATGGTTACTCCTGGGGGTGATAAGTAGCCTGTGTTTTGAGCTGTTAGTTTTTTCATCCTGTTCCCCATTAGGAGAAGTCAGCAAGTCCAAAGTCTTTTTATTTTACACAGCCTTGGAGACTCCCAGGCCAAGCAGGCACTGTTTTTGCTGATACACCTCTTGGGACACCTCTGTAAGTCTCCCATGAATCAACCTTGCGTTCACCCCTCAGGGCAGCAGCCACAGTTCATGGATCTCAGTTCAAGGATCACAGGCCTTGCTCTGTGATTCTGCAGCAACAAATCTGTAACTTCTAGAAGGGGCCACAGAGTCTATGAAACAAGTCCTGAGTTTTCCAGAAGGCACTTTGCTGGCTGAGAACACCGCAAAATGCTCTAGCAGGCTCGGGGGTCCTCGCTTACTTTGTTTTCTCCCTGGAGCTTGCCATTTAATCTTTGCTCCATGTTGGCATGGTTTGCGTGTACAGAGGCTGACTTCTGAAAAGCTCCAGGTTCTGGCTTGGTCCTGTTGAGCAGTAGTTCATTCAGTTAGTCCGTGTTACACCTCACTACAGACTCCAAGAAGAAACCAGATGGCGCTGTCCACATTTGGCCTGGAAATCCTTTGAACTAGCTCAGTTGGTTCATCCCCCACTTTTCATGTTGCTGTAGGCAATGCAGTTGCTAAACTCTCTGCTCTGCTGGTCAACGTTTCTCTGACCTCCAGTTTCCAGTAAGGTTTGTCTCGCTTCCTTTTCTGCCTTCTGAGCAGTTTCCCCAAAGGGTGGCGGTCTAACTCTTCCAGTCTTCGTTCTTCTTGACCTTCCAGGCTCTCTGGCATCTGCTCCTGACTAACTTCCAGGACTGCATTAGGCCTTGGGATTCTGCTCCCCTATCCCAACAATAAATAAAAACAACTGACCAACCAGGATGCATGCAGAAAGGAGGTCCACAGAGCTTCAGGGCTTCTCATGATGCTGATGTTAATAATCCTTTAAAGTGCTCAAGTGCAACTTAAATGCAATGAAAAGCATGCATTGTAAGTGGAAGCTTTAATGCATTTGGACAAATATAGCAAGGGAACCACCACTACATCCAAATACAGAGCTTTTCCATTCTCTCCAAGCCCCTGTGGGGTCAGACTCCCCACAGTTTGTGTCCCAGAAAACCATTAATCTTCTTTCCATCGAGATCAATTTGATTTGCATCATTCCGACTTCATATAAATGGGATCATGCCCTGTGGACTGTTCTGTTTCTGGCTAATTTTACTCACAATGGTTTTGAGGTCTCTCTGTGTTGTTGCAAGTATCCGTAGTGAGTTTCTCTTATCACTAAGTACTGTTTTGTTTTGCAAATACAGAAACATTTACCAAGTAGCAACCCTCTTGCATGTTAATGAACACTGAGTCCTCCCTGTATCCTTCCTCCCTAGAGGTTTAAGCTTCTAGAACTGAAAGCTGTGTTAGAGCTGGGCTTGATTTATGTAGCTGTATAAGGAAACTGTCATCATCGTGCACTCACACCTCAGCAAAATCCAGGAGTTCCAGTTGCTTCAGGTCCTTGCAAACATTTGGTGTTGCCAATCTTTTCTATCGTAGCTGTGTCAGTGGGTGTGCACTGGTAATCTACTCTTCTAAATTTGCATCTTCTAAACAGGTAACTACGTAGAGTGCTTTTTCTTGGGCTCCCCTACCATCCAGTTCTTTTTGGTGAAGTATCCGCTTACATTTTATTGCAAAGTAAACAACAACCACCATCCTCCAATTTAAACATCTTATTGAATTGTAAAAATTCTTTACATATTCTTGCTATGGTATGAGATAAGAATGAGCCCTCAATTTTTGTTTCCTCATATGGGTTTCCAATTGTTCTAGCATCATTGGAGGAAATTATCTCTATCTCATGGAATGGCCCTTAGCTCCCTCCATAAAAATTGGTTGACACACACATGTGGTTCCATTTCTGGATGCTAGATTTTGTTCCAGGGTTCAAGGCCACATTGGATGGCTGTAGGTTCATGGTTAAGTCTTGAAGTTAGGTAGTACAAGTCCTTCTTACTCCTACTGTGTCAGCACTGATCTGCCCATTGTAGGGCCTTTGTGTTTCTACACAGATTTTGCAACTTATTTTTTTAAATGTTATTTACTTACTGGCTAACTCCCCATAAGCCCACAACAGCAGGGGCTGGGTCTGGTTCAAATATGGGTTTCTTCCATGGGTGGCAGGGACCCAAATCCTGGAGCCCTCTAACAGCTGCCTCCCAGGGTGCGTGTTAGTTAGCAGGAAGCTGGACTTGGGCTGGGACTTGACCCTGGGTGCTCTGATGTGGGTATTGGTGGCCCAAGCACCTTCTTAACTGTGGTTTCCCATGCCTGTCCCTGTACCAATTTTGGAACCAGTTTGTACAAGAAGTCTGCTAGAACTCTGATCACAGTGACACTGAGTGTATCGCTCCCTTTGGGAAGGATGCATTTCTTCATAGGGGGGACCCCTCGTGCACTTGTCATGTGCTGTCTCTGAGTCCCTCCCCAAGAAGTTTTGGTGAGCTGGGCCTTCAAGGGCATATGCTCCATGGATGTTGGATTGGTGGCAGCAGCTGCCGGAGTCATCATCACAGTGCCTGGGGACAATGGTCAGAGGGTCCCTAAGAAGGGAGCCCTGCTTCCTGGGCTAGACCCCGGGGCCCTGGCCACTTGCTGCCACTCTTGGGGAATCTCTCCTCTCTTCTCCCTGGGCTTTCGTCTCCCATCAGTGGATCGCAAGTGGCGGGGGCTGCCTGTGTCTTGCAGGAGGTGGCAGAGAGCAAGAGTCACGAAGCCATCTGTGATTTCCACTCCACCGCAGGGCTGCCAGGTGCAGCAGTGCCAATCGGCTTGCCATGCAGCTTAGTGCCAGTATAGATTTATTTCCTCTGATTCCAGCCAGGTCTAAGTGCAGCTCAGCAGCCCCTCAATGAGGCTCAGGCTCCTTCCCTTCACACCCTGTTCCTTGCAGCAGCTGTCCCTCCCAAGCTTCGTTCTCTACATTTCCCACTCTCCTGGGTCCTGCTGAGTAGAAGGAGCAGAGGCCTGGCTGACCCACCGCCAGGCTGGCTCCTGCTGGCCTTGCATACTCTCTTCCCCTTCAACCCAGTTCTCTCTGCTGCCTTTTCAAACCTCTAGTTGCAGCTACTGAGTACCCTCCTAGCAAGCTGTCTTTCTGTAGCTTCTTTTCACAGCCCCTGCTGCCCAGAGTGGTCATTCCAGCTGCCTGAGGCTCCCTGGGCCATGCCCACCCAACTGCCTTCCCACCTGCCTCCTCAGGGGATTCCAAACTGGCCACAGTCAAGTGGGATAACTGATAGCAACACCTGGTAGGATGCCACACACCCTCCTGAATCCCCGAAGTCACCTAGGACATGAGGGTGAAGTTACTTGCTCTGGGCTTAATGAATGCATCCTGGCAGGCAAGGCCAACACTAAGCGATTGTTGAAGTTGAATCCTAACACCCAGCCATACAGCATCAAAAGCCTCCCTCTTTCTACCTAGCCCTTCCTGCCCGCAGCCCCTTGCTCACAGACCTGGCTGGGGTAGGGCTGTGAGCAAGGGCATGCTTTAAGCCCTCTAAACAGTTGGTAGCTCCCTGACCTACACGTGGGGGTGCTCCACAGGTCAAGGCCAGGGACAGGAGGGTCTGGGGCCACCAACACTGCTCTTTCCTCAAGGTGTCCCCTCCTGGCCTCACCAGCATTGCCTTTCCTAGATTTCTTATTTGGTTTCACTCTTTTTGTAAAGTTTCTGGAGGTCAGAGGGTTAAAATTGCTTGCCCAAGATCCAACAGATGGCATTCCCTTTTTTATTAAATAAAATTATTTTCATTTTATTTGAAAAAGAGACAATAGTTCCATCCAGTGGTTTACTGCCTAATGCCTTCAACAGCCAGGCTGGGCCAGGCTTCTGGCCACAGTGGCCCTCCATTTAAAACTCCCCTAGTTCGTCCGACAAAGCCTCGACAAAGCCTCGAGCAGAAGACTTGGACCATCCCTGACCTGCTGGCATGGCTAAGACGAAAATCCCCAAATCACTACGCAAAACACAAAAGTATGGGTGCCAGCCGGGTAAAGCAGCTGGGAATCTTAGCGCTGAAAGGAAGTGGCATATCTTAGAGGATTAGCCAAAATGGTTTCTTTCTTTTTAAAGATTTATTTAGTTTTATCAGAAACACAGATCCACAGAGAGAAGGAGAGACAGAGAAAGATCTTCTGTCTGCTGGTTCACTCTCCAAGTGGCCACAATGACCAGAGCTGAGGCGATCTGAAACCAGGAGCCAGGAGCTTCTTCTGAGTCTCCTATATGGGTGCAGGGCTCCAAGGGCTTGGGACATCCTCCACTGCTTTCCCAGGCCACAGGCAGGAAGCTGGATGGGAAGTGGATCAGCCAGGACGTGAATTGGTTCCCACACGGGATCCTGTTGCTTACAAGGTGAGGGATTAGTTAATCGAGCCATTGCGTCGGGCCCAGTCAATAGTTTCTAATTAAAGTGAACTCCAGATTCCCCTGGGAAGCCTTGCATACACCTTCTTATCTTTTCATTTCTGTCTGTACTTGACACCGCTGCCTATAATTGTACATCTTCGTTGGTGCAGCCTGGCCTTTCAATCTAGGAATACAAGATGCAATGATCAACCTGGGTAACTAGTAGCGCCATCACCTCAAACCACATGCATCTCTTTGCCTTGGGAACATTCCAAGTCCTTTGAGATGTACGGTACGTGACTGCTAATGACAGCCACAATGCTGTGCTATAGCACACTTGAATTTCCTCCTCTTGTCGAGCAGTGATCTTACAAACGTGTGCATTTCACCATTCCACTCAGCCACTTGCCTATTTACTCTGTAGAAGCGAAGACTTCTGTCTGCATAGGCATGGCTACATTGTGTAGATGGTGATTTTATCTGTAATTGCCTCGACTGTGAAGCACCTTGAGTATATTTCAACTGGCAAGGAAATAAAAGCCAAGAAACACCTGGAGCCCAGCTGTTGGCAATGGCACAGGACAAGCACAAGGCCTGTGAATGGGTGAAGCTCAGAGCCAGGCCGAGACGCTGCACTGCTATGACCACTCTGGAACATTGACAGAAGTGGAACGTGGGGCTGGTGTGTGGTGCATCAGGTTAAGCCACCATCTACATATCCAGCATCCAAAAGAGGCATTGGTTTGAGTCCTGGCTGCTTCATTTCTTATCCAGTTTCCTGCTAAAGCACCTGGAAAAGCAGCAGAAGATGGCCCAAGTGCTTGGATCCTGCCAGCCATGTGGGAGACCTGGGTGCAGTTCTTAGGCTCTTGGCTTCAGCTGGCCCTGGCCAGTGCTGCATTTAGGGAGTGAAGCAATGGGTGGAAAATTTGTCTCTCTCTATCTCTCCCTACCACCCTCACCTCTGTAACTTTGCCTTTCAAATAAATACATAGATCTTTTCATTTAAGCAGAACATATGCTTACCCTATGACCTGGCAATTCCACTCCTAGGAATATACTCAATAGAAATGAATGCCCAGGATCACCCCATAAAAATGTCCCAGCAGCTGTATTTGCCACAATAAACAACTGGAAGCAGCCCTAACAGTCATCAACAGGAGAAGGGTGACAGGGTCATGTTGGTTTATTCAGAGGCAGGAAGGATGCATAACAATGAGCAAGAGCAAGTGCCATCTGCCCCCCAGCACGACGGGTACATCCCAGGGACAGATGTGTGATGAAAGATTCACACACCTAGAGGACACACATACTCTGTACAGATGAAGCTCAGGGTCAAGCAGAAGGCAGGATAATCATTACCTCTGGGGGTGGGGGTCCTTACTGGGAGGGGCTGTCGGGGAACCTTCCAGAAGGATGTAATATACTCTTCTGTTTTGATCTGGGTGGTGATTACTTAGGGGAAAGTACAGATTCTTATTCATGGAGATGTGATGTCAGGTTCTGCACCTGCTACCCACCAGGTGTGAGCACAAACATACTTAACATTTACGAGTGTCCCTGACGTAGTGAGGGGCCCAAGGTGACAGAAGATGAGGAAGACCTGAGCCCGACCAGGTGGTGCGATGAGCAGGGGCCTAGGAAGGCGGGGTGTGGGGTGCAGGGAGGAGGATAACGCTAAGCCCCTGGAAGGACATGAGGCTCAGGTTACCCGTAAACAGCAGAGGGTCTAATTAGGTCTCTCTCAGCCTGGTGCAGGTGACTGTCTGAGGCTAATCCCCCCTTCTACACCTTGAGCCCCGTCTGCTTAGGGTTCTGGTTCCTTCTTCCCAGACCTCATGTTGGGTGGTGTCCGGTTCCTGCTGGGCCTTGATGCCTTTCTTTCCTCGCTGTCCCTTCCTTAGCTGGTATCCTGACAGGTTGTGCACCTGTCCTTACCCTGCAAGTGATCTTGGCCTTACGACTTGCAGCCCATGGTGGCCGCTTCCATCGCCTCCCTCACCTCCAAGAATGTTGTTTCCTAGCCTCTATGGGCCTCCTCCGGGCCACTTCGCCTCCCATGGCCAGAGCCTTGGTCCTGGTGAGGCCCGCACCAGGGCCTGCTCCCATCTGCCCTCCAAGCTGAACCTCCCATCCCGCCCCATCAGGTGTACCCTGCAAGGCTCAGGTAGACTAGCCCAGTGCTGATCTTCAGGGATAAATGAAGCATCTTGCATGCAGAATAAGGGGGCCTGGCTGGTGGCCGAAGTGTCTCTTCCAGATCAGAAAGAGAATGGACCCTGAGGGGCTCACCGTGCTCAGAGGCCAAAATGCTGGGAGAAGAACATTCTCTCTCCCAAACCCATTTCTATAGCCACAGAGACTGAGGCCCGCAGAGCTGATCTGCCTGCCTGGAACCACAGAATCAGATAGAGGGAGGAAATGGGGCTGGGCTGACCCTTAACCAAACCTGCCCCTTAACCCTTTGGGTTTCCTGTCACCCCAGCAAAGGCCTCTCTCAAGCAAAGAACTTGCCTGCAGAAGCTGGCCCTATGGTTGGCAGCCTTCTCTTCCTGCTGCCAAAGGAAGGTTGGGGTCCAGGAGTCTCCTGGGGCTGCAGCTCCATGCCCGCCCTGCTGCTGTCCACTCTTTCCCCAGCCCTTAGGGTGCCATTGCCGAAAACCAAAAGGTTGGAGTGCACCAGTGTCCTGCCGGGAAGTGTTTGTTCAGCCCTGGGCTGGGGGTGAGGGTGACTCCAGGTTGGGGCTACTGCTGCCAGCTACGGGGCAAGACACAGTGGCCAGGGAGGCCAGCAGCTGTCAGGTAAGAGGGTCCCAGCAGGAACATGGAGCTCATGGGATTTGGCAGAAGGAGAAAACTCAACTCAGCGAAATCCATGTTCTTGTCCAAAATTGACTTCCCACTGTGTCTATCAAACTCCAACTCCCACACCCTAAGCCTGATTGTCTTTAGCCCTCCGGTTCATTTCCAAAATCATCCTGCCTCTGACAGTGACTCTATTTGCCATGCTCAGAATTCCAGAATTCTCTAGAAGGTTGTGTTGGTTATATAGGGACTTCGGGCAGACAGAAAGATGGGATATCCTCTTTTCTTGTACATTTTGTCTGTGGATTTATTAATCTGGAACCACATGAATGCATCTTCTAATGAGAAAATAATATGTTTACATGCAAAAATAGTTTCCACTTAGAACTGTATTTCTGGATTCTACTGCCCTGGCTGGCTGTCAGGATCTTGTTGCCTGAGCCAGACAGTCTCCCCATTCAGGAGTCCCCTGAGGCTGCTCTGGCCAAGATTCCTGAAACTTCACTATGATCAAGGCCAGATCACCTCCCATGACATCTCTGTGCAGCTGGCCTGGGCTGCTGTGCCTCTTGGGGACTTCCTCTTTGAGCCTCTGTCCACCTTGGCCCTTGGCTCTGGGGATGGGTCCTCTCCATGCTGGCCTCCACTTGAAGTTTCAAGCACCCCTGGACCTGGTGACCTTTGGGGTACATAGCCCTCCCACAGTCTTCCTGCTCGGGAGCCCACTCCCTCATGCCAGGCCATGGTTTTGCACCTCCCTTGGGGACAGGCCCTTGTTTATTTGTCTCAAGGAACTTGCACCACCATGTCCCAATGCAGACTTGGCCGTCTCCCTGCTGTGGGCAAATTGTCAGCTTTTCCCATGTGTAAAAAGGAGGTGAATGGGTGTCTACTGCACAGGGTAGTTGGGAGTCCAAATGAATTCCCGTGGGCAAAATTCTCAGAGTGGTGTCCAGTACATGATTAAGGCCACGATGCACCTGTCAGGTTAACGTGGCCCAGATGAGATTCCTGCTCTTCCTTGTGCCCACAACTCCTACTCCCTCCAGCCTGTTTAAGTGCCAGAAACACAGGGGTCTTGCTTGGCACGGCTCTCCCTTTCTCCTGGCCCCCACATCTTCTAACTTGCACCCCTCACCCATCCTTGTCCATTTCACTTCCCAGCTCTCCCCTACCTCCACCCTGCACCCCACCCCCAGACCCTGGTACTCTGGCATTGTTCTAGGTCATCGATATTCTAATTGCCAAATCAAAACAAGATTTTCAGCCTTCATTGGGTTGGATTTTCTGCTACATTTGGTCCTGCTGATCCCGCTCTTCTAGAGATGCTCCACTAGCTCAGTTTCCATGGCAACCTGCTCTCTGGTGCGGCTCACGTGGCCATGTGGCACTGACATTTCTTTCTCTCTCTCTGCTACTTTTGTAGGTGTCCTCAGCTCCGCTGGTCCCTGAATTGGTGGGGTGGGGGAACCCGTGCTCTCTGGCAGGGTTTCCATGCCATGGCCACCAACATGGCAGCCACCCCTAATAGTCTTCTTGCGGAAGCCATATCCTCCAGGAGTCACACTTGCTAGCCCTGACTCCCAGCTGGTCATCTTCCCCATGGATCCACGAGTCTCCCTAAGTCAACTCTAGGCTGGGTCCATGATGCCTCTCTCTGGTTCCCTTTCCTCTCAAAGTCCCAGCGAGAGCCCCAGAAGAAAGTCAATCTGTTCAGGACACTTGCTCTGAACTCTTCCAGGGATCCCCAGGTTAAGTTCCATAATGGAACACCATCTGCTTCCTGCTGGTGTTGCTTATCCTACTGCCCACCGGTTCCTGGCTTATCCCAAGCCCCAGGCATACCAGGCAGCTTGGCAGCACCCACAGCTGGGTCCTGCCCTCTGTGCCTTCGTTCTCTCTGCTGGAGAGCCTTCCTGTCTCTTCTACCCCAGCTCAACTGCATGGGAAGTCTTCTCTAGGAATCCATTTTTTCAAACAGCCACTCCCTGCCCCTTCTGGGTACCAACATGAGGCTACCGTTCCCCTCTCGCGTCCTCTTAACTCTCCAGGCATGTGATCCACGTCCAGTCGAACAACTGTGATTGCAAGCAACAGAAATCAAAGTTGAAATGGCTTAAAGCAAAAAGGAATTTATTGATTCTGGGAGGGCAGGGGTTCCTAGAAAACAGAGTTGGGAAGAGGGGGAGGTTCCTGATACTCAGCCATGCTGACCCGATGCCTATGTTGTTGCTATGTCTCTGCATCTCTAACAGCTTACTCTCTATACAAGTGCCATAAAAAAACTGTTCATGTTGAAAATGCACAATTTTGGGCCTGTGCTGTAGTGCGGCAAGGTCAACTGTTGGCTGCAATGCTGGCATCCGTATCACAGAGCCTGTTTGGGGTCCTGGCTTCTCTGCTTTCCATCACCCTGCTAACATGCCTGGAGGAGTAGCTGTCTCCCCTGTTTGGGAGACCTGAGTGGAATTCTTGATTCCTGACTCTTTGGCTGTTGTGGTCATGTGGTGAAGTGAAGTAGCTCAAGGACGATCTCTCTCTTCTCTCTTCCCCTGCCCCTTTTTTGAATAGATAAAATTTTTAAAACTAAATAAAATGTGCAAGTTGTTAAGTTTGCATATTCGTATGTACTCATGAAACCATCACCAGTCATGAACAACACTCCATTTATCCCCTAGACATCTTGTATTTTTCTGTGGTCTCTATGGTCCTTCCCTCTCCTGTCCTTGATTTGGGTGGTCCCTGCCTTGCCCTTTGTCACTCTCTGCTAGGTACCTGCAGCACCCTTGTACTGCTGGCTTTCTCCCTGCAGCTGGGCATTTCCGAGCGCCGTCCAGCATGCACATTCATGGTTTGCTTCTTCTTGCTGTAGGTCTGACCATAAATTCATTGAAGGAGACGGGTGAGTTTCCAGCTTTTGCTGATCAGAAAATGAAGCCACAGTATGCACCTGGGTACCAGATTCCATATGGACATGGGCTTTCCCATGTTGGGGTGGGAGATTGGCTGGGTCATCTGATGGATGTGCATCTTACTGCCTAAGGAGCTGCCAAGATGGTTTCCAAAGCAGTTACACTATTTTATATTCCTACCCTGCAATGTGGGAGAATTCTGGTTGGTTCCATATCTTAATCACATTTCTCAGTGCTTTTAACAGTGGACACCTACTAGCCCTGGGTACTCACCATGGCTTTGATTTTCATGTCCCCAATGGCTGGTAGTTGAGTATCTTTTTCCATGTTTGTTCTCCATCTCTTTATCTTGCTTGATAAAATGTAAGTTAATGTCTTTTGCTCATTTCTTATAGAGTTATATGTGCTTTTTCCAATTAATCAAAGTTTCAAGACTTCAATATATATTCTGGACACAATTCCTTTTTCTGATATGGAGTTTGAACACTTTCTATCCCACTTACAGTTGTTAAACTGTCAGTAGTCTTTCAAAGAGCAGGATTTTTTTTTTAAAGATTTATTTATTTTGATTGGAAAGTCAGATATACAAAGATGAGGAAAGACAGAAAGAAAGATCTTCTGTCTGCTGGTTCACTCCCCAAGTTGCCACAATAGCCGGAGCTGAGCCGATCCAAAGCCAAGAGCCAGGAGCTTCTTCTGCACTCCATGCGAGTGCAGGGTCCCAAGGCTTTGGGCTGACCTCCACTGCCTTTCCAGGCCACAAGCAAGGAGCTGGATGAAAGTAGAGCAGCCAGAACTAGAACCAGTACCTATATGGGATCCCAGTGAGTTCAAGGCGAGGACTTTAGGCACTAGGCTACCGTGCTGGGCCCAAGAGCAGGGATTTTAAACTTCAATAATTTTGATAGGCTTCCTGTCATCTGGAGCCCCTAGAATGCTGGGGACATGGCTCAATCCAAGTCTGGGGGACCTCAGATGCAGAGAAACCAAGGATCTGAGTGCCAGTTTAGGGCCAAGGCCCAATGCCTGAGCGTCAGCAAGGGATCTGTGAGGGTGGGCCTGGGGTGCGCAGGCAGGAGCAGCTCATGTGTGATGGAATGCAGTAGTCCCAGCTCTCCCAGACAGAGCCCTGACTTACTTACAGAGCCCGCTCCTTACTCCTAGGTTATCCCTCATTTCGAGGCCAAATCTTTCCAGCCAATGCACTCCAACTCGCAGGCTATGCATGTCTGGAAGCCTCCTTGCTGACCCATCTCCCAAATAATGGGTGTCCTAACTCCAGGGAGGATGACACCACAACTTTTTGCTGTCACCTAGGCCCAATGGGTCCTTGGACCCAGTGCCTATGGCCATCTTTTCTATGTGCTTGGGGTTGTGGGACTACAGTGGATAACCAGCTTGAAGCAAGACCCCTTAGCCTCTCCTCCTGAGTCTCTCTTTGAACCTGAGACCATGCCAGGACTCCCGTGGCCGTAAGCCTTGAGTCTTGTGTGCTCAGCTTCAGGGCCTGGCACACCTCCTCATCCCATCTTTCTCTGGGAGCTATTGGTTTGTATCCACAGCTGAGGTCACATCCTGCACATCCCAGCTTCTCAGTGGCCTCTCTGCCAGGTTCCAGAGCTTTTTGTTAAAAGAAAAAAAATATATATATATGATCGGTTGGTGAAGAATGGTCTACTTGACTGGATATAAAATAATGTGCTTTATGTTTTCCCAATAGCTGGTTATTTTGTTTGTTTCCATTTTTTTCCCCTGTAAACAAGGCCACTCGGTGTGGCTTTGTCCATACATCTTTGTCAATTTGAGACGGCTTCCTTTGGATGCAGCTCTGTTGGTGTAATTACTGGGGCAAAGGCCATGCTTCTTTATATTCGCATCAGCAGTATTGCCCGTTTCATCACACCCTAGCCAGCAGGCGGTAGTCTCATTAAAATTTCCGTCTTCACTTGGTGATGGGTGAGAAGTGTTATCTCGCTGTTGTTTTAATTTACTTTTTAAAAAATAATTAGATATTGGAAAATAGGTTCAACCTATGAGCCATAAAAAATTAATCTTCTGTTAATTGAGTGCTCCTATCCCTTCACATTCATCCAGCAGTGAGTTGAATTTTTAAAGCTCCATTTGTATGGATTCTTAAACGCCACGGAGATTAACCCTCTGCATGACATATCCTCCACGTTGTTTTCGATTTTCCTGTGGTTAAATCCAGGATTTTAAATCTATTTTCTTTTCCCCTTCCTTTGTGGAGGCTCCTCTAGCTTTTAATCTTGGACAGCTCATCCAGGGGCTGCTAGGTATTTACTTCTGCTTTATTCAAGTGTGATTTTTTTTAATTTAAAACGTTAATCCTTCCCAACTTGATGTGGCTGTGTGACAGGAAGTGAGGAATGAAGTGGCTTTTGCTTCTCCAAACAGCTCTGCGTGTGATTGTCCCAACGGCTTTTTGTGACTAATCCCACCTGTCCTTCCTGCTCAAGGGTGTATGTTTCTGACCACCAAGAGCGGGCATTGCCTTCTGCCCTGGGCGAGGCTTCCTGGGAGCGCCGTTCCTGAGGCATTCTGGGTGTCTGACACAGGTAATGGCTGTATGGGCCATTGACTCCTGGGGAAGCCCAGGAGTGTGAAGGCTCAGGTCTGGGGTTTGAGATGGGACAGAATCTGCCAGTCACCAAGCTTTGGTGGTGTGGAGGCTACGCATGGGCAGGACAATTCTGGGTGTCTCGGGCAGGCGCCCCATGTCAAGGTGTCAGGGTTCACCTGTAGGCGTGAGGGCAACTCAAGGGCCTCCGACTGCAACTTGGGTCCTGCCAAGCTCCTTCTTGGAGCTGAGTCACAAGGAAGAAGATGATGATGGGGCTCAGACAGGCTTGGGAGATAGCAAAACAGAGGGCTGAAGTCTGTGCTTGTGCCTTAGCTCAGGGACTGGAGGCAGCCCCGGATGTACTGCTGAAGGGGTCTGCAGTGGGAGTGAGGGCAGGCCAAAGGGAGTCAGGCACAGCTCAGCAGGATGCAAAACCCGGCGAGACACCATCGTGACTATCCATACACCAGGATGGGCAGAAAGAGGCAAGATCCTGCCTGCCAGGGTGGAGTGGCTCATCCATCCCCCCCTATGGCCTGTGGCCTTAATCCCCCCGCCCACACCCAGGTCCCAGAGCCTGGCCTGCACTATGCTGCTACGGCATCACAGGTGCAGCTTGGCATACCAGGTGGTCACTGGCTTTCATCTTTCACAGCTTTGCTGTCTGGTCCCTCTCCTGCCTTCCCGTCCTTCAGGTATGGTATGCCAGAGCCCAAGACCAGGAGAGCAGGGGTCCTTCACCTGCCATTGACCCTCGTCATAGACCCGGAGGCTGACAGCAGCCAGTGCCCCACACAGGGCTTCATCCCCCTTCTCTGCTTCTCTATGAAGTGGGCTAATCATCTCTGTGTGATGGACGACCACCCAAAAAGTGCCTTCCTCCCACTCAGGCCACATTGGTGGGGCTGCCTTCTCCCCTACAGGCCACTGGCCACACTTCCTCCCCTACCCATGCCCCTGCTTCACCCTATCCTGCAACAACACATATGCCAAGCAAGGCCTGTGGCTCATAGGTCACAAACTCGTCTGGCTGAATGTACTGACCTGCCAGCAGACCTCTTCTTTCAAATCAGAAAATGTTTATCGGGCTGCCTCCAGATGGCTGTTCTGGCTGGTGTGGGTTCCAGACAGAATGAGACAGGGCCCCAGCCCTGGGTCAGAGGGAAGCACTGCCAAAGTGAAAAAAGCACCACAGTGAGGTGGCAGAGGCCTCAGACGGGCTCCCTGAAGGAAAGTGGGTCATGGGCCACCCAGGGAAAGGCCAGAACTCCCCGACTCCTCAGGGAAGCTGTGGCGGAAACTACTGCACCGACAGGTGGAACACTGCCCACGTCCTGCTGGCCTTGTTCCCGCTGAGCCTAGTTGGGTTCATTGCCCCCTTGTGTGTCCATCGCTCCCATTGGATAGGTATTCTGGGGGTGGGGAGGGATTCTTTGTATCTACTGCTCTCTTGGGAACCCTCAAACCAAGCCATGCTTTCTGCTTCCTCTGTCTCACTTGCTCCCTTTAAGGTGACCCTGGACTGCGCTGGTTCCTCTGTCCTGTGGGCATCTCAACCCCCTGGGTTCTGACTTTGCCTCTGTCCCTTAGCATCTCTCCTGTCCTGAGCTGCTCAGCAGCCACTCTCTTGGCTCTGGACTGCAGAATCCAGAGTCCCGAAGGCACCTTGCACTCAATGTGCTCAACAGATCTCTCTGTTCAAGACCTGGGATGGGGCTCTGTGCATCTGGAGAGGCATCGGGGTCTCCCTTGACCTCCCCGCCCCCTATCCCATCTCCAGGCCAGCCGCAGCCTCCCTGCCTCCTTCTAGGACTTCCACCAACATCCTTTCTGGTAACCATCAGTCTGGGCTGGCTGGCAGGCAGGCAGGCAGAGGCCTTTCCTGGGGTGTCCACCTGCAGCCTCTGCTGCCGTCCTGCCAGCCATGTTGTGTCCACCATGCCCTGCTGGCCCTGTGTCCCCTCGCCTCCTGCCTTGCTCTCGCTGGTCACCTTGCCCTTCCCAGGCCTGTGGTCTCTGCTGGGATGACTCTGATGCCTCCTGTCCTGGCCAACAGCCCTTGGTCACTTCCAGGAAATACTCCCAAGACCCTCGGGCTAATGGCTGTGGGCTCCCCTCCTTGTTCTTAGCACCTGTCCTTCCCAATGGGATGGCATGTGACTGTTCTATAGACAACCTGCTTGGTTGGGCATGGGAGGGTGTCTCCAGTGCCCAGCCAGTAAGGGGTGCCTGGAAGACCTTGGTTGAATAGAGCTGGGAACTGTCTCTTGCCTCCACACCTCACTCCCCAGCTACCAGACCATCAAGCTGTCCTTGAACTTTTCTAATTACCCTCAACTTTTCTGGTAGGGCTGTGCACCTCACCTGACTATCTCTCATGCTCAGGCACTGTAGTTGGGGTTCTGCTCCACCACACCCCTGGATCTGCTTTAGCTGAGGTCCTGATAACCTCCTAATTACCACCTCCACTCGTGTTTTTTTCATCCCTGTCTTAGTGGAATTCTCTGCGGGCTTTGATATTGTTGATCACTCTCGCCTTCTTGAAATGCTCAGCTCGCTTGGTTTCCATGGCAACTCCCTCTTCTTGTTTTTAACCTGTCTCTATGACGACTTCTCCTTCCCAGTCTCATTAATCAGAGCCTCTGACTCAACCACTCTTGAAATGTTAGGGTCCCAAAGACTTGATCTCGTAAAGATGTCAGTTCTCTCCAAATGAATGCACAGATTCAATGCCATCCTAATCAAAATCCCACCAGGAGTCTCTGATGGAACTGTACGTGTGACTCTCCAAGTCACATGGCAGGAGATGTGGGCAGGAATAACCGAGATAATTCAGAGCAAGAAAAACAAAGGGCAGAGGGGGCAGACAGGGCACATGGAAGGAGGAAGGGCTGGGTGTGTCCCATGAGGTCACACTGGATGAAGCCATGGTGATCCTGCCACCCCACACTGTCCTACAGGGCTACAGGGCTCCAGGTCAGGGATGGAGGCAGCTTTCTTCCTGGGAAGGGGGTTTCACATGCAGGACTCCCAGCTGCTTGTTCCTTAGCCTTGGTGCACCTCGAACAGGACCCACCCTGGAAGTTCCCTGCATGCTGGATCATTTTCTTCCCTTTTTCCCATCCTCCTCACCATTTCCAAATCATACCTGGGGCAGGTACCATTCCCCTAAGACAAAGCTTGTATAGTTTCTTTCCTTCTTCTCAATTTTTCTATTATGGAAAAGACACGTGATCATGGATGGTGGTCTGTTGTCTATTGTGTTCATTATATTATGCTGACTTTCCTCTGTGTTTTTGAGATGCATTATTGCAAAAAGAGGGCTACACAACCACAGCAGTTTGGAGAATCACTAAGGCAGGAAGAACCAAAAAACCTCAATGAGAATCTCAGCATCTATATTTTATTCCGTGAAAATGTACCTGAAAAGTATATCTCTTTTTGGCCTTTTTAAAAAAATACATTTTATTATTTATTTATTAGAAAGGCAGATTTACAGAGAGAGAGAAAGATCTTCCATTTGCTGGTTCCTTCCCTAAATAGCTGCAATGGCCAGAACTGAGCTGATCTGAAGCCAGGAGCCAGGAACTTCTAGGTCTTCCATGTGGGTGCAGGAGACCAAGAACTTATGCCATCCTTCACTGCTTTCCCAGGCCATAAGCAAGGAGCTGGGAGGGAAGGGGAGCAGCTGAGACTAGAACTGGCTCCCATATGGGATGCCTCTGCTGCAGGCAGAAAATTAGCCTGTCGGCCCCTCTTCTTGTTATTTTAAATGCATATGTTTACACTAGATGCATTTATTTTCTAGCATCAATATAAGTAAGTATGATCTATCTACCTATCCATTAACTATCATCATCTCTCTTCAATCCATCTATCATCTGTCATCTGTCATCATTACGACTCTGTCATTTGTATGTCACCTATCGGTCCTTCATCTACCCATCTGCCTATGAGTAAACAACTGCCCTGTGCCAGCCAATATCCTTGGTAATTGTCACGGTGAATGGCTGCCTAATAATCCGCTTAATGAACGGAGTGTAATATGCCTGCTCCTCCGAACTGGAGAATCTCATCGCTTCATTTTTCTCTGCTTGCCTTCTTCTCCCTGGCTCTTGCGACTGGCGCTGTCGTGCACGTCTGTTTTTGCTTTGCACACACATGCACTTTGGGTGCTGCCTGAGCTTGTTTTCTCGGTTGAGCCGCCTGTAAGTGAAATCACCGTCGGAAACAGCGTGACCCTTTCTGAGGCTCTCCACACATCTTGAGCAAATTGCCTGCTCAAGGGTTTGCCACTTCCCAGCCCTGCCAGCTGCGCTCCAGAGGCCCCACGCCTCCAGGGCAGAGTGGCACAGGGAGTGCTTGTGGGGCCAAGTGCGCAGTCTGCGGGTTGAGAGTGCTATCACCGCATTCTAATTTGCACTTATTTTATGATGAGTAAGTTCAACATTTGCTGTTGAATTTGCCTTTTGAACTTCATCTTTGCTAAATGGGCACTTGCCTCTTTTTTATGGTCCCAACATTGCGTGAGGGAAAGTCTCACTGCCTCTCTGCATGTTTTGTTTATGAGAATTCTTGACACGTGTAAGCTTTACATTCGCTGTAGTCGATTGTATTTTGTATTTTCCTTTATAATTCTTGCACTATGATTGTAAGAAAGGCTTCATCCACAGTTTAGATCATGTGTCAAACCCATGTTTATCTAGTTACTAGTATGCCCATTTTTGCATTTAAACCGCAGAGAGTAATTTAGAGGGCTGGTACAAAGGAAGAGAGGTTTTTTGTTGTTTCTCAGATAAAGCTGTTGTCTAGGCCCACGGACTGACAAACCCTTCCCCTTCCCACTCCTGCGTGCTGCCTCTGCAGGATGATATTCTAGAGACCTTCATCTGAGGTTTTGATTTTATGCCATTGAGATATCCTCTATGCTTCTGCAAAAATATAAGTTTGTGATCTGGTGTGATGATTAAATGGCTAAATCCTCACCTTGCAATATAGGCCATCCCATATGGGTATGGGTTTGTGTACCAGCTGCTCCACTTCCCATCCAGCTTCCTGCTTGCAGCCTGGGACGGCACCTTGAACCTGTTTGGGAGACCTGGATGGAGCTCCTGGCTCCTGGCTTTGGATTGGCTCAGCTCTGGCCGTAATAGCCATTTGGGCAGTGAACCAGCAGAGAGATCTTTCTCTGTTTCTCCTCTCCATAAATCTGATCTGACTTTCCAATAAAAAGAAATAACCCTTTTTTAAAATATATTTTAAAACTTTTTTTAAAAAAAAATTTTATTTCTTTTTATTGCAAAGTCAGACACACAGAGGAGAAGACAAAGAGGAAGATCTGTCCACTGGTTCACTCCCCAAGCTTCCACAACGGCCAGAGCCGCACTGATCCAAAGCCAGGAGCCTGGAGCCTCTTCCAGGTCTCCCATGCAGGTGCAGGGTCCCGAAGCTTTGGGCCATCCTTAATTGCTTTCCCAGGCACAAGCATGGAGCTGGATGGGAAGTGGGGCTGCTGGGATTAGAAGTGGCGCTCATAAGCGATCCTGGTGTGTGCAAAACAAGGATTTTAGCCACTACGCTACTGTGCCGGGCTCTAAATACATCTTTTTTGTTTTCTTTAAAGAAAATAAGAATGATTGGGCTCAGTACCCAGTGTCATGTATATATATTTCCACGTAAGTTTTGAGTCAGGCTGCAGGGTCTGTCAGGGTTAGAGTATTAGCTATCTCTGCTCCCTAGCGGATCATTTGCCTAAGTGTCTGACTCTCACATCAGCTTTCCCTCTCAGCCTCTCACCCTGCTTCCCACGACACAACCTTTTCACACGTGCCCACATTTTCCAAGCAGTATCCTCTGCTAGGAAGTCACCAAGTGCCATCGTGTTCCGCTCATGGCCTGCACATGCTGGATGTGGCTCTGACATTGAGAGGCAGTCAGGAGGCATGGGTTCAAGCCCCGGCTTATGTTGAACCAGGGAGACCAGAGTGGAAGAGCTGGCTTCCTGCTGGCCTGTTAGGGGAGAGTTTTCAGGGCGGCCACTGAAGGAGGGACAGCAGGGAGCATGGCAGGAAGGAGCAGGACATTGAGGCAGAAGGGGCGAGCCCTGCTCACACAGGTGACATTCGTGAGCCGGTGCGGGAATCAGCAGGCCAGGCAGGGGCCACCACGGGAGCAGAAGCTGTGAGAGCAGGGCTAGCTCGGTACATTCAAGGGTCCAAGAGATTTCACTCCTCTCTGTGCATCTCTGCCCCTCTTTGTGTCTCTGTTTTTTAAATAAAAGACAGAAGGAAAAATAGGGGTGGGTAGCAGTTAAGAAACTGCTCCAGACAACACATTATGTTGGAGTGCCTGGGTCTGAGTCCCAGCTTCTGCTTCCGGCACTCAGCTGACATGCATGCTGCGAAGCAGCAAGGAATGGCTCAAACAGTGGGAGTGGCTGCCACCTGTATAGGATACCTAGATTGAGTTACCAGCTCTTAGCTTTGACCTGGCCCAGCCACGGCTGTTTCTAGGTACTTGGCCAAAAGTGTATGATCCAATAAATGGAAAGTCTCTCCTAGTCTCTCTCTCTTTCTCTCTTTTTTTTCCCTAATAAAATAAATTATTAAATAAAACTTTGTGTATGGAAGGGTACTGAGGTGGCCAGGGCAGATCAGGGGTTGTTGGCAGGTTTGGTAAGAGATGGACTCATCCCAAGAGCAAGGGGCAGTGGGAGAAGGCGGCAATGAGGGGAAGAATGACAAGAATCCGGGTCTTTGGGGTGTTTGCTTTCCCTTGGGAGACACATGGTGGGGCTTGCAGGAGGGAGCAAGAAAGCTGTGAGGTTGCAAGAGGTGACGGGGCAGTGGGGCAGGGAGAAGGGTCAGCTTGGAATGGTTCTGGGAATGGAAGTGCCAGGACTGGCATAGGACTGTCTGGGAAGGTGGTGGAAGGGAGGACTAAGTGTTTCTACTGGTTGGGAAACTAGGGTGAAGGTTGGGCCATTGGTGTCTGGGGCAGGGGTGGCAGCCTGAGCTTCCAGGAGGAGTTAGTGCTCTGACTGCAGAGGCCCGAGGGGCTGTCAGGGTTCCTGAGCTTAGCTGAGGGTGGGGAAGAAACTCAGGGCATGGGGTATCAGCTATGAGTCTAGAGGAGACTGACGATGATGTGGAGGGTAGGGAACAAAGCAGAGGACGGTTACTTTGTGGAGAGGGTTGGCTGTGTCAGGTGCTACCATGGGGCCAAGTGAGCTAGGCCAGAGAAGTGCTGTCTGGGCTGTTCCATGGATGCTATTGAAGAGAACAACAGGTGAAGAGGAGGGGCAGGGACCAAGGATTGGCAGGGGCCACCCCAGGCCAGCTGGGGAGAGAGGACTGTGTTCGCTTGAGTCCTCCCAGTGTCCAGCACTGCCCAACTGTGCAACCAGCTTGGTGATATTTCAAAAGCCCAATGCTCCATCCTCACCTGCCCCAGCGTCCCTGGTCCTGCCATGCCTGCTGAGTCATCACCAAGTTTGGGTAAAAAGAAAGATTTTGGATTGTTCTTAAAACACCTTTGAGTTCAAGCAGAAAGCAATGACCCTGGTCCTGCCTTGCTGGCTGTGGGGAGCCAGGTGCCTGAGGGTGCATGCCCAGGTCAGACCCGGCCCCAGCCAAAGCAGGATGGAACGGCTGCTAATTAAAATCCAGGTGAGCATCAGGGTCAGACAGAGACCTCCCTGGGAACACAGGCATCAGGTTCCCTGGTAAAACGTATATAATTCAGTTCTGCCTGTTCCCAGCGACACAGCTAATCCCTTCACTGTGACAGTTAATCCCACATGCGCAGCCCCTGTTCCTGGGCTTCCAGCTCGGCTTGCAGAGTGACCCCTCTGAGGGTGGTGTGGAGAGGGGGGTATGTCCTTGGGCCCCAAGGCAATCATTTCAGCCCCCTCTCTCTCCTGCTGCTTCCCCTCTCGCTGTGGCTGTCGTGGCTGAGACTCCCACAGGCCAGGTCCGGGGGGCCCTGTGGCTTTCTGGGTGTTCCCCTCCCTCCCTGTCTTTATCTGGCTCCTTTTTCCATATCCAGTCTGCACAGCCTGGGTTCCAGCCTGTTTCCCTGGACACCTCTGCCCTGCACTTGTGCACCCCTGAAGTTCAGCCAACCTCTGGAAGGCTGCTTTCTAGAGCTGATGTCTCCCCAGGACTTCTTGGAGCCCTAGGTGTACCTTCAGTGACCAGCCTCCAGTGCCTGGCTGGGCTCTCCCCTGAGAACAGCTCCTGCTCCAACAACCTCGTTGTCCTGTTTTAACCTAGGGGAGCCCCTTTTCCATTGGGCTTGCCTTTTTAGTTATACAGTCAGGAGGGAGCTTCACTGGGATCTTTCTACACCCACCCCTTAGTTAGAACCAAACTTCAACTTCTGTAGCCTCGTGCTATGCTGTGCCCCACTGCCCCAGGGACCAAACCCACAGTCCATTCTCCTTGTTTTGTTTTTTTCTTCTTCTAAGACTTATCTCTCTGAAAGAGAGTGATTGATGGAGAGATGGGAAGAGGAAAGATCTTCCATCAGCTAGTTCACAGTCTAAATAACAATAGCAGCTGATGTTGGGCCAGTCCAAAGCCAGGAGGCCAGACCCCAACCAGGTTTTCCGTGTGGACTCAAGCCCCTGGTCCATCTCCAGTGCATGAAGCTGGGTTGGAAATGAAGCAGCCAGGACTAGAACCAGCATTCTAACATGGGATGCAGGCATTCCAGGCATTCCTGTGACAGTGGCTCCTCTGGTTCTTGCTAACAGAAACCACTCTTCATATCCTTCGAAGGAGATAGGTCTGCCACTCCTAGGTGCGGTTGTGGTGGAAAGATTCACTTGTCTTGCTGGTGATTGCTGATGGGTAGACATTTGATGCAAATCTGATCAAGGAAAGATGTGTGTGCGCGCGCATGCGGAGGTCTTTTGAGAAAGGCTTCTTAACCTTTAATTGATAAAACTGTAAAGAAGAGCTACTTTCTTTCACTCATCTCTGAACGCTGGAAGGCAAAAGCTCAGAGAATGTCAAGTGACTGCAGCCATCCTGCGACCATGGGGACAAGAATCCGTATGTTGAGAAATGTTGGGGGAAAAAAACTAGACTTGGTCCCTGGGGACATTACTGATAGACTCCCGAGGAATTTCTCACTACACATGATGAACAGTGGCTTTCTTTGCCTGCCTGATGCTGGGTCTTTCACTGGGCGGTTGCTCCCAGCAGGATGGGGTGGGGAGGGATGCAGGTTTTCTGCCCACTGGATACCCTCCTGGTCGCAGAGCAGAGACCCACAAGTTCACAGTTCAACTGGGGTCCCAGGAGGAGAGAGGTGGTGTCCCCCAAAGTGTTTTTGTCTTTTTTTTTTTAACTCTTAAAGTTTTATTTATTTATTATTGGAAAGGCAGATTTGCAGAGAGAAGCAGAGACAGAGAGAAAAATCTTCCATCTGCTGGTTCACTCCCCAATGGCCCCCATGACCAGGGCTGAGCCAATTCGGTGTCCATGTAGGCTGTCGGTACTACAAGGCAGAGGATTAGTCAGTTGAGTTATTGCACTGTCCCTTGCCCCCAAAGTGTCTTCTAAATACTCCCCATTTCTACTGCCCCTCATACCCTCCCTCTAACTTCCCTTGGTTTGGCCATTGGTCAGAGGCAACTGGGAGCAAGGAGCCTGGGTGGCAGGGGCACTTGGTGCCAAATGGGAAAGGGGAGCAACGTCCTAGCACCCCAGCTCAACAGCCTGTCCCTGTCTGATCAGCCTGTGCCAGCCTGTAGGGCTGACTGTGTCGCCAACCCCGGCTTAGTTTTTTCAGCATCAGAAAGGGATTATTTTCAGTCTCTGTCCCCGGGTCCCTGTGATGGCCTCTGGGCTCCCTCCTGCCAGTCTCGGAGCGCAGGTGTCAGCTCCTGCTGAAGTCTTCCTTTTCATTCTCTCTCCCAGCACCCTCATTCAGGACCAGAACAGTCTAGGCTCTCTCCTCCCTTGGTGTCTCCATTTTCCATGCCGCATAAATTCTTCTAGTCTTCCCACCGGCTCTCAGGAGCTGTCTGTATCCTCTCCCCTTGCCCCCTAATATGCTGACTGTTGGCCCTTCTCCCCTGAAGCAGTTTCTGCCCCATCTCCTAATGGCCTCTGATGACTAAAGTGCAAGCCGGGGGGTGGGGTCTGCAAGGCACAGGAGTGGGCTCATGACAGCCTCCAGAAGACCCTTCACTGCCTGCATTGCCATGGCAATGGCTCCCCTAGCAGGCTGTGGCATCTCTCAAGCCCCTCCCCCTGTTCTCTCCACCCTTGCCCAACTGCATTCTCCCCAGGCCCATGCTCACTCCTTCCTGGACTTTCCATCAACCTCTGGCCCAGGGCTGGTCCCTTCCATGAACCTCTTCCTGAGTCCTGGGGCTCCACCTGGCTGTGTTCCCCGCTCCCCAGCTCACCATACCCTCTCTGAGACTGAGCCATTGCTGCCCACCACCCCAGCTGTGCTTTCTTCCACACATACACACACACGGGCATCCTCCCGGGCCAGCATTCTCTCTCCCCACTGTAACCAGCATTCTTCCTGCATGTTTGACTTTATTCTCTGCAGTAGGTTCCTGCCCAGAGGCCATTACCTGCCCAACATAGCCCTCGCAGTGGCCCCACAGCAGTCCCAAAGCCCTCCAGCCAGCCACAGATCAGGAGGCTACACTGCGCCGATGTTTGACTTCCACCTGCACAGGACAGGCTCCCATTTTGTCTATCCAGAGCTTTCCGGGAGCCAGGCTTGGCTGCTGTCTGCAGCCGCTCCCACTCCCACATGGTGCCAGCTTGTGTCCCAGCTGTTCTACTTTCTATCCAGCTCCCTGCTTGTGGCCTGGGAAAGCAGTAGAGGATGGCCCAAAGCTTTGGAACTCTGCATCTGCCTGGGGGGCTCAGAAGAAGCTCCAGATTCCTGGCTTCGGATTGGCTCAGCTTGGTCCATTGAAGCCATTTGGGGAATGAGACAGTGGATGGAAGATCTCTGTAAATCTTTTAAGTAAAATAGCTAACTCTCAAAAAAAAAAAAAAAAAAAAAAAAAAAAAGCAGAAATTCTCATGGTCCTAGAAGAAGACAGGACTCAGCTGGATCAAATGGTTAACTGGTGCTGGGATCATCTGGGGCCCATCACATGGCTGTCAAGGAGCAGGGAGCTGGGTTGAGGCTGTCTGCGGTGCCAACAGCAGTCAATGCTGGAGCTCCCACAGGCAATTTGGGGTGCTCCAGGGCACAAGAGATGCGGGCTTGCCCGGAAGTGCTGCCAAGGAGGCCCAGCACTCCAGCCTGTAACAGCTGCAAACTTGCTTTCAGCTGCAGCAGGCTTCACTCAGTCCCAGTTGGCTACCAGAGATGGCTCCTGGCTCCTCCCCCTCCAGCTGGGGCCCCTCTGACTGTGGTGCAGGTAGAGGATGTGGGACCACCCAACCCCTTTATCCACAACAATGCCAACCTTGACCGCCAGTCGCCATACACCAACTTTTCTTGCTTGGAATAGAGTTCACCGTCTCACATTGTAAACCACCTTCTGATTGGCCACAGCTGGGGTTCCGACTCAGGCTGAGCCAATGGGAGCCTGGATTTCTGGACCTGTGCACAGACAGGGCTCTTGGCTGCAATTCTGGACCTTGAGTGTGCTGGGGTTCACGGACAGGGATGAGCCCCAACAGAAGAGGTAGGTCATGCTGGCTGTAGTGTAGTCGCTCCTTCCTCCCTTGTGGTCCTGTACTTGAGGAATGGGAAACAATTGGAGCCCATGGGCGTGTGAAAGAAGCAGGCCCGAGGGAGGGAGACCAGCATGGGGCGGGGGGAGAGATGTTGAAGGGCAGGGTCTGATGATAGGGGAGGGGGGCACCTGGAGGCCCCCGTGAGTCAACAGAGGTCCCCTCTGCCTCTGCTAGTGTGTGTCGCGTGTCTTTGCTGGCTGGACTGAGTGGGAACGTGGTCCCCTATGAGCCTCTCCTGCATCCCTGAGGCCCCGTCATCCTCTGATAAAAGCTCAAACCCCTTGGTATGGCTGCAGTCTGATAGTGCTGCACTCTCTTCTGCCACACCCTGGCCCTGGGTGTCCCCTACAGGCTGGACCCGCTGCTGGAGTTCCCCAGGGAGCTTGGGGACCAGGTGAGGTGCGACTCAGCCCTGGGACCCTCTGTCTGCAGCCAGGAGCCCAGGGCCTGCCCTGTGCTGGCCCAGCTAGCAGCTGCTAAGGATCTGGGTCTTGGACTTTAATTAGAAAAGTAATGTGTGAGCCTCTTTATGAACTGCCAGCATCCAAAGAGGTCTAGAGGCAACCACTGCTCACATCTTGACACACCTTTCATCAGTCTTGGTTTTTAAAAATGTGTGTGTGCAAGTGCGCCGGTCTTGTTTCATTTTTCCTTTCTGTCACAATAGCATCTAGCTTTAGATTTCTGGCCAGGTCAGACATGCCTGATGTATATGCTTTAAAGACACAATTTGAGAGGTTGGGCAGGCGTGTGGTGAAAGGCAATGGAGCCTAGCATGTCTCTGCACCCCCAGCTCTCAAACCCCAGGGGCAATCTCGGCCCCCACCCCAGCTCACATTTGCCTCTTCTTGGGAAGGCCCCTTTCACAGAAGGGCATGGAATGTCTGAGAGTTGCTGAAATAAGGACACTCATTTATGTGAAATAACGAGCTGTGTGGACATCAGCAGTTCTGGGCATCTGGGCCCTAAGGCGGTATACCTTGAGCTGTGACGCTGCCGGCCTTTGTCTCCTGGTCACAAGACTGCTTTGGGGACTCCTGCCATCCATTTGCACCCAACAGCATCTAGGCAGAAAGGAAGGGTCAGCTCTAAAGCCTTGCATGGTTCAGAGGAAGGAAGCCGCTTCCCTAAAGCACCTGCAGGGATTCCCCAGTCAAAATTGGGCCACCAGGGCTCCCTAGCCACCGTATGCTGTACCTTGTTCAGGTTCATAAGATGCATCATGGTCTGACACCACAGATTAGCCCCACTCGGGTCCTACCTCCTGCCCACACCCCTAGTTCTGAAGTAGATCTCCCAGCATCTTTTAAAGAAATCTATGTTTGTGGGGATGGGTGGGGGTAGGGGTGGCTCCTGTTGTCCTAGGGGTTCCTCGGCTTCTCCCCCCAGTCTCCCTGTCTCTAGCTTCACACTGTGGGGATGGAGACATGGACCCCTACAAAAAATAATCTGGGTCACCATAACCATCAGGCATCCATAAAAACCTAGAAAGGGAACGAGGAAACTCTCCTTGGAGAAAACTGCACCCTCTATTTCCCGCCACAAGTTCCCAAGTTTTTTTAGCATATCTGGAGAAGTTCGTGCCAAGTCCAGCGTGGTGTGACCCCCAGGAGGCGGAAGGGAATTGGCCAGGCAGCAGGTAGCCAGAAGGGACCTGGATCTCAGCAGCAGCATCTGCTTCTTAAGAGGGACAATGTATTCATGTTTCACCCGTGTCATTAAATTTGAATTGGGAAAGATTCCCAATCATTTGCAGCCACTGATGCTGGCTCTGCGGGCTTGGTGGCGCCGGCATTCTTGTGCCCGGCGAGGGAGCAGTTTTCCTCTGTGTATGTCTGTGAATGAAGTGCAGTGATTAGCAGATAGATTACACAGAACTGGGACAAACAACTGCCAAATAAAGGGGGTGTAAGGGGAGCACATTAGCAACACCAAGAACCCCTGCCCAAGTGGACACCTGTGGGGCCAGGGAAGCTCTGCTGTGAGGGCATGGGGGCAGAGGGACTGGTCCATGTGCGGGGAGGACCCATGAGAGAGGCAGGATGAACACACAACCCAGTGTGCTGGGGAGGGGTCAGTACCAGCGCACAGGCCCTGCCCCTAGCCAGGGTCAGTGATGTCAGCTGTCCCCTGGTTACCCACTCTGGCCTTGCCACTTGGCCAGCTGGTCCTAAAGTGCATGCGAAGGAGCTAATACTTAGGTCCAGCTCGCTAAGATCACTGGAAGAAGTGCATAGTTTGTGGCATTTTGCTTCCCAAATGACAGAATGTGGTTAAAAAAAAAAAAAAAAGAGCAAATAGAGTAGATACTGTAGCTAATCCTCTGCCTACAGTGCTGGCATCCCATACAGGTGCTGGTTCGTGTCCCGGCTGCTCCACTTCCCATTCAGCTCCCTGCCTGTGGCCTGGGAAAGCAGTCAAGGTTGGTCCTAAACCAGGGACCCTGCACCCGTGTGGGAGACATGCAAGAAGCTCAACTCTTGCTTTTGAGGCCACTGGGGGGAGTGAACCAGCAGATGGAAGATCATTGTCTCTCCTATAAATCTGCCTTTCTAAAAACAAACAAACAAATAAATAAATCTTTTTTAAAAAAAAGTAGTCTGGCACTGGCAGGGACACATGAATTGGTGAGGAGAAAGAGACTTCACATCTACCTGGCCTGGGTGATCCTGGTGAGCAGAGAAAGGCTTGGCTCATCACCCCCCCCCCCCGGGTCACCGCTGGAGAAAGGTTAGATGCCATTTCAGTGCACACACGTAATCTAGATATATTTAAGAGCTATCTACAGACACAGCCATAATACTAGTAGAAAAGAATAAAAAATACACTTACATTTGGCAGTAGGGAAGGACAAAGAGTAAATACACACACACACACACACACAGAGGGAGGGAGAGAATAAAGGAAAACAGGGCTACTTTTAACTACATAAACCCTGATAATTTGGGTCCAATAAAGATTTGACATAAAGTTAAAGGCAACAGATAAACTGGGAGTAGGGGGAAGAGAATGTTTGTTACATGTTTGCCAAAGATTAACTTCCAGATCCTGTTAGGAAATTCCACAGATCAATGGGTTCAAGACAATCTAATATTTAAAATGAATAAAAATAAGCCAGTAATTCAGGAAAGAAGAAATACAAATGCCCAAAACACATAGTGAAAATCTCACTGGCAAACAGGAATGCTCGCATTTACAGCAGGATTTGGTTATTCACCCAAGAGCAAACATTGAAGGCAGCCGCTCAGGACGGGCGGCTCAGTGTCCTCCGACACCCTCCTCCTGCAGCTTGTGGTGGGCACACAGGGCACTGTGGCCGTATCTGTCCAAAGTTAAAGTGTGGCGAGCCAAGAGCCAGCACCCCACTTCTTCATGCCCTCCTGGGAGGAGGACCCCAGAAGAGGCGTGGGCATACTCCTTCCCCGCAGCTCCGCTCATAAGGCAACTGTGCAGGGTCCGTGTACCTCGTAGTGAAGATAAAATGAGAACAGAAGATGACCCAGCTACTAAAGGGCAAGAACTGCATGCAGCAATAGGTACCTGTTGTAAAACACACAAGACTGAGTGACAACCATGGTTTGAAGTGAAATCCCCAGAGTGTGGCATGATTCATTCCAAGTATGGGAGGCACATCAAACTGTGAGACATGAGGACCTGTGGAGGGGAGGAGCGATAGAACTTTAGTCATCTTGCTACCATCCTCCTTTTAAAAGGGAGAACGTATTCATGCTTTGCCTGTCTCATTAAAGCGTAATGTGAAGAGATTGCAATTTGTTTTCAGCCGATGATGCCGCCCGGTGCGTTTGGCCGCGCTCGCGTGTTTGTGCCCAGGGAGGGTTCTGGTTTACCTTGTGTGTGTGCGCCAATCAAGCCCAGTGATTAGTAAACAGGCTGCAGGTTGGGAAAACAAGGGTCGAACAGATGAGAGCAGGGCAGGAGCACCTGTGCCTTCGGTATGCCCGGGGTTGACGGAGCCAGAGAGGGCTGAGTTTAAGCTGGAGAGAATGAATGGTGAAGCTTCTCTGAAAAAATGCAAAGCTGGCCAGCCCTGAGGGTCAGACCGGGGTGCCTTGGCGGAAGAGTCTACATAATGGAAAATGTCAATAAGCTTCAAGTGCATCCACAGACTCGATGTAAACCCAACTGGAACCCTAGCAAAAATCCTTCTGCAACTACAGCTGGACTGGCTGAAGAATGTATAGGGTGGGACACATTAGGCAAGAATGCCCAAGGTGATTTTCTCAAAACAACAAACAGGAGAGTAGGTGTCTTTCCAGTAAGAGGATCACACAAATGGATGAGGAGTGCAGACAGGACCCGGCCTTGGGGTTCAGTGAAAGACAAAGGCCACAGTTTTCAGTCAGTGGAGAAATGACAGATTATCCCACCAGTGGGATTGAAAACTAAATGCGATACTGACCTTGACATGTATGAAAAATATTCTTTCAAAATGATTTATTTATTTGAGAAGCAGACAGACACAGAGAGGAAGCTTCCAGTACGAGATCACCCTCTAACTGTCCACAGCAGCTGAGGCTGGGCAGGGCCTGAAGCTGAGACCTGGTCACACAATCCCAGTTCTCGTGTGGCTGTGCAAAGCTCTTCTTGGCCTGAAGTTAACTTGGGAGCTCAACAGGCTAATCCTCCGCCTAACTGCTGGAATCCCATATGGACGCCTGTTTGTAACCCTGCTGTTCCACTTCCCATCCAGCTCCCTGCTTGTGGTCTGAGAAAGTAATAAGGGATGGCCCAAAGCTTTGGGACCCTGCACCCACATGGGAAACCTGGATGAAGCTCCTGGTTCCTGGCTTTGGATCTGCTCAGTTCCAGCATTTGAGGCCTTTTAGGGAGTGAAACAGCAGATGAAAGGATCTTTTTGTGTGTCTGTCCTTATTGCTGTAAATCTTCCTAGCCAATAAAAAATAAATACATTTTTAAAGTCAGAAGGAGAGCTGGAGGGAGAAAAATCTTCATCCACTGGTTGGCTCTGCAAATGGCTACAACTGCCAGAGCTGAGCCAATCCAAAGCCAGGAGCCAGGAGTCTCTTCTGGGTTTCCCAGGTGGGTGCAGGGTTCAAAGGCTTTGCACCATTCTCCACTGCTCTTCCAGGCCACAAGCAGGGAGCTGGATAGGAAATGAAACAGCTAGGACATGAACTGGCACCCATATGGGATCTTGGTGGTCATAAGGCAAGGATTTAGCCATTGAGACGTCACACCAAGCCCAATAAATAAATAAATCTTTAAAGCCATTTTACCCAAATAAAATAGATTTAATTTTTAAAAAAATCAAAACATAAGGACTGTCACTATGGCATAGTGAGCTAAGCCTCTGCCTCGGCACCACCATCAGATATGGGCATCAGTTTGAATCCCTGCTGCTCCACTTCCTAGTCAGCTCCCTGATTATGGCCTGGGAAGGTGATGGCGGAATACCCAAGCTCTTAGGTCCCTGCCACCCGTGTGGGAGATCTTGAACGAGTTCCTGGCTCCTGAGAGTCGCCTGGTCTACTTCTTGCCATTGTATTCATTTAGGGAGTGAACTAGAAGCTAGAGAGTCTCTCTTTCCGTAACTCTGCCTTCCAAAGAAAAATAATAAAAAAATGAAGACATAGGGCATTGTACAATACTTACAATATGGGATAATTTATTCAAAATACCTATGGCAACCTTATACTATATGAGGTGTTTTTAAAAAGTTTGTGGACAATGTATATCATGAAAACAGTATGAATGATTTTCAAATTTTCTTTGGTACCAAAATAAATGCACCTATATTTTGAACCCAGTTTCCCATGAACTTTAAGGACTCTGTCACAGAACTCAACAGGGGCTGCCAAACAGAACTTTAGTCATCTTGCTACTATCCTCCTTTTAAAAGGGAGAACGTATTCATGCTTTGCCTGTCTCATTAAAGCGTAATGTGAAGAGATTGCAATTTGTTTTCAGCCGATGATGCCGCCCGGTGCGTTTGGCCGCGCTCGCGTGTTTGTGCCCAGGGAGGGTTCTGGTTTACCTTGTGTGTGTGCGCCAATCAAGCCCAGTGATTAGTAAACAGGCTGCAGGTTGGGAAAACAAGGGTCGAACAGATGAGAGCAGGGCAGGAGCACCTGTGCCTTCGGTATGCCCGGGGTTGACGGAGCCAGAGAGGGCTGAGTTTAAGCTGGAGAGAATGAATGGTGAAGCTTCTCTGAAAAAACGCAAAGCTGACCAGCCCTGAGGGTCAGAGCAGAGCACATAGGCAGGAAGGCAAGGGACTAAGACGTTGATTTGAAAGCTTATGCATAGACTCAGTGCAAACACAACTGAAATCCCTGCAGAGCATTTCCTGAAATGTGTAGGCTAACCCTTTGAGACAAATATGCAAGAATGGACCAAGGCAATTTTGCAAAAACAACAAGGAATGTGAGACGGGTCTTGCCGGCTAGCCAGGCTTGTTCTCGGTCTTGGGAACAAACAGCCCGGTGGCCCACAGCATTCCCTGACTTAGCCCCACCCTGGGATGTGGTGTCAGATAAAGGTGGCAGTTTTAAGTGAGTGGGTCAAGAATTCACAATTGCTGGGACAATTTTCTCCCACCCTGTGATGTGTGTCTGTGTAGGATGAGGGAATTAGAACCTAAGATTCATGTATATAGAATTTGTTTTTACATGTGATATAAAGGATTAAATATACATTCATATGTAAGCTATTAATGTTAGAGAAGAAAATAAAGGAAAAATACTTATCGATGTAGGCAAGGCTTTTGAGACAAAAAAAAAAAATCAGAGCCATCAATTCTATTCCCATTTTTGTAAGATTTACTTATTTTATTTTTATTACAAAGTGATATTTACAGAAAGAAGGAGAGACAGAGAGAAGGATCTTCCATCCTTTGGTTTACTCTATAGGTAGCCGCAATGGCCAGAGCTGAGCTGATCCAAAGCCACGAGCCTCCTCCTGGTCTCCCATACGGGTGCAGGGTCCCAAGGCTTTAGACCATCCTTGACTGCTTTCCCAGGCCACAAGCAGGGAGCTGAATGGGAAGTGAGCAGCCGGTACACACGCCGGTGCTCAAATGGGATCCTGGTGTGTGCAAGGTGAAGACTTTAGCCACTAGGTTACTGTGCCAGGTCCAGTTCCATCTCTAAACGTGAAACACTTAGACATAAACTAAAGGGGTCTGTGTCAGGCTGCTCCTCTGGGCCTGTCTGTACGGAGTAACACTGAAAGCATGTTCATAGTTGATTAACAGTCACCACCAGTTATGACATAGCATTGTCTGTTCTGGTTGCCAGCAGCCAGCTGACCCCAGCACTACATGGGACACTGTGGCACAGGGAGAGTCCACCTGGGCATGCTGACCTTCCAGCCACTCTTGCTATCACCATGTAGACCAACAGAATAGGGGACATGAATCAAAGGCACAGAAAAACACGGGGGACATACAGTGGTACTCGAAAGGGGCCACGGATGGGGGTAGCAAAGCCATTGGAGATTTCAACACTAATCTTACTTAAAGGGTACGCATGCATGTACTGTTTCATAATGAAAATTTCACTCAAAAAATTGAATTCATTTCCAGCCAATTAGCTTTGATTGATGTGTGTGGTGTGTGCTCACTCGCCTGCCCAGGGACAAGGCACATCTTCCTGTACGTGTGTCTGTGAATGAGGCACAGTGATTAGGAAACTGATGAAGATTTGGAAAGTAAAATAAACAGAGTTTTTCCGCTCACAAAATGAAAAAGGGGCTCGGGAATAAACCTGTTCAAGCTGTGTGTGAGGAACCCTCGACAAGTGACCAAGCTTTGTGAAGAGGCATCAATAACAAAATGAATGCGACTAATTAAAATGAGACCGTCTGTTCACAGGCAGGAAGATCTGATATCCTAAAGATGTGATATTTGCCTTTCCATACAATTTCACTCAAAGCCCCAACAGGATGGGACAGGTGTTTGGCTCAGTGGTTAAGAGGCCACTTAGCGCATCCACCTTCTGTGTTGTGGTGCCTGGCCTGGAATCTCCGCTCAGTTCTGAATTGCAGTTTCCTGCTAATGCAGACCCTGGGAGGCAGCAAGTGAAGAGGTGGGAGACCTGGATGGAGTTCACAGCTCCCAGAAGCACTCGGGAAGGGAGCCGAAAGATGCTTCGCCTCCCCTGGTGCATCTGCCTCTCAAAAAAAGAAAGAAAAAAAAAGGGAAAAAATCCAATAAGATTTTTTTGAGTAGGGCCTTGGTAAGAACATTGAAACAGGAAAGTGAAAAATTCAAGGTATACTATGACCAAGATTTTTTTTTTTTTTTAAGAAAGGGGCCTGAAAGGAGGCGCTCACCTTCCCAGGGCTAGGAGACATCATAAATCTTTGTTCATTCAATGGGGCACTGACCCAGAAATGGACAAAGGAAATGGAAGTGTGTAGCCTCTGGAAACCCGGAGGTAAGATGGCACTGGGACAGTGGCTGGTGAGAGCAAGCCACGTGTGGTCTGGAGACAGATGAGATCTCTGTGCCACATATAAAAACACACTTCAGGTGGGTGACCGGCTGGACTGTTTCAAGCTACAGTAGAGGGCTGAGGTACAGACAGGGCTGTCTGCCCAGTGTGGTGTGGCCCTGCCTGCCCCTGCCGCAGTCCTGTCAGCACCATGGGGGAACAGCTTTCACATCTGCAAGTTTCTCCAGGCAGCCTGGGTATCACTGCCACCTTTAGCTGGGGCCCTCCGAGCCTCTTGCCCTGGACCTCATATAGCACTCTGCCCCTTCTTCTCCCACCCAGCCTGCTCTGGGGAAGAGGGACAGAGGCAAGTCTGCGGCCAGCCCTGGCTACTGTGCTGTCCTTCTCTACACAGTGGGGAGGTACTTCACTGCTCAAGGCAGGATGGAACATGAACAGGGGCCTGCAGCGTAAGGCTTACGAGACCAGAGAGCTGGGGCCAGCACTGTGACATAGTACACTAAGTCTCAACCTGCAGGGCCCAAATCCCACATGGGTGCTCATTTGAGTCCCAGTTGTTCCACTTCCAATTCAGATCCTTGCTAATGTACCTGGAAAAGTAGTGGAAAGTTGGCTTAAGACCGTGGGCCCCTTCAAATCACATGGGAAACCCAGAAGTTCCTGGCTCCTGGCTTTGGATTGGCTCCACTCTAGCTGTTGCAGCCATTTGGGGAGTGGACCAATGGATGGAAGATCTTACTGTCTCTTCTTCTCTCTGCTTTTTCTCCACCCACCCACTCACCCACTGAAACTCCTCTCTGCAGGCCCTGATTCTTCTTGCCTTGCCGTGTAACTTCTGGAGAACCATCCCAGAGCCTTTTTGGTCAAAATAAAGAGATGCTGACCTTGAATAGTTCATGTCAAGACCATCACAGTGGATGGGTCCCAAAGAGCTTACTGCTTGTTGCACGGTGCTGAGAAACACATGAAATTGTGAGATATCTGCTCCCAGCCACAAGACAGGATCAAACTGGTGCTAATTAGAGCTGCAGTCAGCATGCACACAGGTCAGGGAAGTGTGCCCACAAGAACACTGAGATCAAGTTACTCACTAAAAGGTAAATAATTCAATTTTGTCCTAATCACTCAAATACACATGATTGCCCCAAACTAATTTATCTACCTCCCTACTTGATCCCAGCCCTTCTGGGAGGTCGGCTCACTAATTGTCTCCATCCCTAATCACTCAATTACGTGACTCCTTCCCCTCAGAACAGTCAGGCTGAGGTTGCTCTTTCTGTTATGATAAAAATGAATATGCTGTGGATCTTGTTCCCCTCTCTCTCCCTAGCTGACCCCCTCCCAAACTATCCTGTGATGCCCACTGGCTGGACCCCCCCTCACTGTCCAACACTACACAGTTGGCTGCAGGAGTGGTGGGCAGCTCAGGGCTCACCTTGACCTCCAATCTCTCTGCACATACTCCCCTGCTGACAGTTTCCGTGCTCTGCCAAGATTTCCCAGGCGTTTCACTACTCTGGCAGGAGTCTCTGCCTCTTCCTGTCTCCAAATGGTGGTGCTTTCTGGGCTTGGTTTTTGCTCTCTTGCTTCCTCACCCATCTTCATGGCTTCAAAATGCTTCTGAGGGACCCATCTGTGGCCCCATCCACTTTCCCACTCCTGTCCTTCAGGAGCCAGTCTATGGAATTGCTCACACTGGGCTTGGGAGCTGATGCATTCCCCACCTTCCCACCATGCCATGAAGAAAGCTCAGCTGACTACCACTGGATTTGGAGTCTGCCTCCCCTACTGAGGCTCCCCATGTCATCAGCAGGACAAGCCAGACACTCAAGGGTCACCCTAAATGCCCTCCCCTCTCCCTGTCCATCTTCATTCTGTCCAGTAGCGAGTCCAAGTGCAACACATGGACTGGGTTCAGATCCTGTCCATGATGACAACTAGTACCCCTAAGTTTCCTTGCTTCCCTGCTGATTTCTCCCTAGAACAGTCGAAGCTTCCACTCTCAGGGAGCCAGGAGTCAAGTTCGTTGCTCTCCTGGGGCAGCCAGAAGTGTGGGCCTGAGTTCCGGTGTTCTGCCCAGTCATGGACGGCTACCTCTCTGCTCTCTCCACTTCTGATGTTGAGCCTTTTGCCTGGGCTATACTGCTGCTTTCTCACGACTTGGGCTTGGTCCAGTAAACTCCCTCCCCTTCTTCCTGACTTGGCTGGGAGTGTCGCCTCCTTGGGGAAGGCATCTCAGAGCTGGACAAGGGCAGCGCTTCGTGCTATACCCCTCCAGTGCTTCACGCCCTTCTCTCAGCGTGCCTGTCGGTGGTAGCACTGGGCCCCAGTGTGTGGAACTGTCGCACCAGCTCCTTCTCCCATCCCCTCACACCAGCTCCATGAGAATGGGGATTCTGCCCATTTGGATTCATTCTTCAAAGTATCTCCAGGGCAAGGCACACTGTGGGACACACTGTCAGGGCCAGCTCGTTGCCTGTGAGAGTGGAAACCTGTGGCATTCACAGTAGGCCCTCACCATGTCCATGCCCAGCGGCTCAGCAGCTTGTCCCCAACCTTAACCTCCCCTCCCACAGTTTTCTCTCTGGGTTCCTTGAGGGTTCTCCTGGCCCCCTCTTGTCATCACTCTGGCTTCTGTTCCCATCACTCCCCAGAATGCTTGCAGTTAAAGCCCCCCAAAGCCTACTGATGACTGAGTCCAAAGGAAGCCTGCGGCCTTTATCTTACTGGAATTCTCCACTGCTTTTGTCAGTGTTGAGTCCTTTCTCCTGGAAACCCTTCATTACCTTGGTTGCCGCAGCAACCCTTCTTGGAGTTGTTACTCACATCTCTTGGGCCCTTCCTTCTCGCTCCTTGGTTGCCTGCCTACACCCCCAATGCCTCTGCCAGTGTCTGTGATACCCTGCAATTCGGCCCTGGGCCCTCTTCTACTCCTTTTCACCCCAACCCTTCATCATCCCACACTTCTGCAGGTGGTAAGGTTCCTGGGACCCAGACCAGGAAGGAGCTCGGCGGACCCCAGATCTTCGGCTGCAGTCCACTCTCCTGCCCTTGGCCTGGCTGTCCCAGCTCCCAGCACGCACCCAGAGCACGCCCTTGCTACCAGGCCTCGGCGTGGTCTTCTCACTCTGACAGCTCTCTTTCTTTTGACTAGCGTGTCTGTTCCTTCTACCACATTCTCTGGTCCTTTTCTTTCAGACTCGACTGGTGTCAGCCGGTCCTGTCCTGTTTGGTGGTGAGTCACATCTCACAGGGGCCATCTGTGGTTTCTGGCTTCCATGTCTGCTTTCCTTACTCCGTCTGCCACCTTGGAGGACATTTCCCACTGCCTGTCTTAGGTGGCTGTGGTGGGACCCCAGCTTTGCTTCTCTGTGGAAGCCACAGAAACCCCTCCCTCAGGTCCTGCCTCTTCCCACTCATGTCCTTCTGTGGTTGCCCAGTCACAAGCCCTGCCAGCTGAACCCAGGCTCTGACTGTAATATCTGTCCAAATATGAAAGAAATAGAACTATTCAGTGTCAGGGAGATGCCACCAGGTAGAACTGCTGTTGAGATCCAGAGTAGAGAATTCAAGACTGAGATCTTGGGCCCAGCCTGATAGCCTAATTGGTTAATCTTCCCTCTGCAAGCACCAGAATTCCATGTGTGCTCCAGTCTTGTCCTGGATGCTCCACTTCCCATCCTGGTTCCTGGCTTTGGATAGGCTCAGTTCCAGCTTTGTGGCCATTGGGGAGAGAACCAACAGATGGAAAATCTTTCTCTGTCTCTCCTTCTCTCTGTAAATCTGCCTTTCCAATAAAAATAAATCTTAAAAAAAAATTGTGATTTTCATCTTGCCTTTGTCTGTTCCTTAAATGAAGGAGGGGCATGGCAGGTGAAGCCCCTTACCTGAGCCACTGGCATCACATAGAGGCACTGCTTTGTTTCTGGGCTGTTCCACTTCTGATCCAGCTGCTTGCTAATGGCCTGGGGAAAATAAGCTGAAGATAGCCCAAATCCTTGGGTCCCTGCTACCCACCTGGGAGACCCGGTGAAACCTAGCCTGGCTTCAGCCTTGCCTGACATTGGCCAGCAGGGCCATCTGGGGGGGTGAAGCAGTAAGCAGATTGTCCTCTCACTCTTTAATGCTGACTTTCCAAAATAATTTTTTCTTTTTTTTAAACCTATCTATTTCATTGCTTACTATTTCCTCCTTATAGATGTACTTCTCTGGGTTGCAATTTATTTTTCTGTGAAATGGGAATAGTAATGTTGGCTCTCTGGTTCCCTGGAAGGCAGAAGTGGGGCTGTGATGACCACGAGAGACAATGGCCATGACCCCAGGGTCTACACACCAAGGGACAGTGCCAATGCTGAGTGCACAGCGCACTTCCTGAGCCCCAGATAGTTGCAACTTGCATTTGTATTTCCTTCTTTATTCCCTGGAAGTTGTCACAAAGTGCTAGTGGTAAAAATAAATAAACAAACAAGTTCACCATCTGTTTTAAGATTTGAGTTCAAGCAGAAAGCAATGACCCTGGTCCTGCCTTGCTGGCTGTGGGGAGCCAGGTGCCTGAGGGTGCATGCCCAGGTCAGACCCGGCCCCAGCCAAAGCAGGATGGAACGGCTGCTAATTAAAATCCAGGTGAGCATCAGGGTCAGACAGAGACCTCCCTGGGAACACAGGCATCAGGTTCCCTGGTAAAACGTATATAATTCAGTTCTGCCTGTTCCCAGCGACACAGCTAATCCCTTCACTGTGACAGTTAATCCCACATGCGCAGCCCCTGTTCCTGGGCTTCCAGCTCGGCTTGCAGAGTGACCCCTCTGAGGGTGGTGTGGAGAGGGGGGTATGTCCTTGGGCCCCAAGGCAATCATTTCAGCCCCCTCTCTCTCCTGCTGCTTCCCCTCTCGCTATGGCTGAGACCCCCACAGGCCAGGTCCATGGCTTGCCCGGCCTCCTCCGGGGGGCCCCTGCAGCCTTCTGGGCACTCCTCTCTCCAGGAGGCTGCTGGGATCGAGATGCTCACTTAGTCTCTTCTCCCGTTCCTGGGAACCAGCCCCCTTCACCACCCCGTGGCATGCGTGGGTCAGCACCAGCCTGGTTTTGTGTGAACTGGATCTTCTCCTGGTTCTGCATTGATCCCTGCCAGAGGTGCCCATTCTTCTCCCAGGGTTGCCCCACTTGATGACATCTCTGATCAAGACCATCCATGCCCGTTTTCCCGCCGTGTCCCGTTTTCCCATGTCCCCAGCAGTGGGGAGCAGAGGAAAGTCCCTCTGCTTACCACTGAGAGAGCAACCATAGGTCTTACGGGCAGGGGTATCCATTGGGCTGGGCTGTGGCTGCTGTCTCTCTGCCCTTCCTGGAGGGCTGCCACTGAGGGCAGTGGGGGCTGGCAGAATGTTTGACTTCGGAACAGGTAGTGAGCTATGCAAATTGTGGGGTGCTAGGCGAGTTGTTGGCCAAGCAGGGGACTCAAACCCAGGCCTTTGAACTTCCAGGAATAAGCTAGATCTCCATGTTCCTTCCCTTTTTAGTATATTGACTTTCCAGAGATGTAGAAAGTAATTAAAAGGCTTTGGGTCCAGTGTGGTAGCCTAGAGGCTAAGGTCCTCGCCTCGCACGTGCAGGGATCCCATATGGGTGCTGGTTCTAATCCTGGTGGTCATACTTCCCATCCAGCTCCCTGCTTGTGGCCTAGGAAAGCAGTTGAAGACAGCCCAAAGTCTTGGGACCCTGTACCCATGTGGGAGACCCAAAAGAGACTCCTGGCTCCTGGCTTCAGATTGGTGCAGCTCCAGCCGTGTAGCCGCTTGGGGAGTGAATCAAAGGAAGAAAGATCTTCCTGTCTCTCTTCTTCTTTGCACATCTGACTTTCCAATAAAAATAAAATTTTAAAAAATAATTAAAGGACTTCACCCCAAGTTACTGACTTACAGTCTCCCCAGCAATGCCTTCTGCTAGTTGCAGCAGACGCAGCTGACAGAGTGTGGGCATTGTCTACCTTAGAGGCAGCCCTGGGCCCCGCCTCCTGATGTGAGCTTCTCCAGGAGGGTGAGGCACCGCTTCTCAGAGAAAGCCTGGCACCGGCTTGCCCAATGAATGAATGAGCACGAGTTAGGGGATCTGATTCCAACCCCAAAAGGCCTGTGAGGGCTGGGGATAGGAGCTGTGCAACAGAGCCAACACTGTGGAGGTGGCCTTAACGCTGTGGCAGGTGTTGGGGTCTCCATTTTACAAGTGATAGGGTGTAGCCACAGAGGCCCGCATGAGGTCTGCGGCTCCTGAAGGCCTTGGTTCTCCATGCCCACTGCCCACTCAGGGCCTGAGCCCCTGTCCCCAGTGTGCCACAGGGAGCTCGGGGACTTGTCTGCTGCTTGACCAACTCTGGGTTTCCCCTGGAGTCTACCCTACTAATCTGCCCACCCAGATCCAAGGTAACTCCTGCCCCCACTAAGCCTGGCATAGCACACTGTCTGTGCAGGCTTTCAGGCAGGCCCTGGGTGGGACAGGAGGAGAGGTGCTGGGTACACAAGCTGGCCCCTCCTCCGTAGGGTCATCTTCCAGCACTCAGTCCTCTCCCTTTTGTGAGCATGAGCAGTGTCCCTTCTGCCTTTTGGAGTTGGATGCCTGCGACCTGTGTTCTGGTTTTCCCAAAGCAATGGCACATGGACAGTCCTCTCTGGTGCCCTCTTTCGCAGCTCCTCGGTGGCAGCTAGCTTTCTCTCAGTCACCTTCACGGCCACCTGCTTACCCAGTCCTTAGATCCACTGCTCCACACTCCTAGGGATCTGGATGGGGCAGGGGCCTTCTTACCATCTCTGCTGCCCTCACTGCTCAAAAAACTCCACCCCACATGCTGGTCTCATTGATCATGCCCTAATCCCACCAGATCCTTGACTGTGATGTTTCCTGGCTAGCTGGATGTTGGAGTTTTCAGTACTGAGTATTTTTGGACTTGCCACCAGCACTTCCACCCTGGGCCTTTACTATCTCCCAATAGTTAGTTCTCCAGCTTTAAGCAGACTGATCTCTTTATCTCAAAATGCCTTTTTCAGTCTCTGATTCCAGGGTAGCCACATGTGAATAGTGCTTCATCTTAGTTGTCAAGCCAGCCTCATATCTGGAAGCAGAGAGATGCCCGATTAGATGGTAAGAACTAACATCTCATTTATAACTTCGCTGTTTCAACATTTACACTTGTCCTCCAGCCTGAACGATGGTCCTCCAAGGCCTGTACCAGATATTCTGAGACTGCCAGCACCTGCTACGGTCCTCAAGGTCCTCCCCTTTCCCATCAGTGTGGAGAACTTCCTGATGGCAGGAACCAGCCACTTTGTCCACCACCTGGTGAATGCCGAGGTCTTGTTCTGCTTGGAATTCTGACTTCCTCCGAAAGGGAGCAGATGATGGCTTGGAACCCATGAGGCATGGGCAGTGGTCCTCAAGAACTCAGTCTCCAGAGGAGGCAGTTGTCTGCCAGGTACCATGAGTAGCACTCAAGCCAAGGCTCAAGGCAAGTGCATCTTCAGGGAGAGGACAGCCAGACCTGACAGCATACGGCTACCTTCTCTAGGTCTGGGAGGTGGCTCAGGTGCAGGGAGAAAGACCTCCCAGGAGGTTAGGGCTGGGAAACTGTGCTTGCTCCAAAGCTCGCTGTAGCTGTGAGGAAACTGCGGTGTTTCCAGTCTTTTGCACGAGAGATGTCTACTTTTCATCTTTCATAAAACAAAACAAAACAGGCCCTCTGCCTGAGCAGCATTTTAGCAGCCGGAGTAGGAGGGGGTGCAGGTGGGCATGCTGCTTTGGCAGTCACCTGGGGAGGGAGTGGGCTGTGGGCTCTCTGGGCTGGGAAGGGCTGCATACCTTCCTGAGGGAGGCCTGATCTCAAACAGAAAGCTACTTTCTCAGGGAGAGCCAAATGCACAACATTCTTGGTTTCATTAATCATCCGGGTGCCTGCACGGGAGAGGAGCAACACAAAAGTCATCTTGGCTTATTTACTGCATCTTGTGGAATTTACAATTATCTATTTAGTTAAGTCTTCCCACAGGCTAGGATCAGGGAGAGTCAGGTTTGGGTCTTGGCCCTGAGGTCCCCATGGGCCCAGTGCAGAAGGGGTATTGTGTGACAAACCATGCTGTCCATCCATGTCCATGGCTCCCCAGTTAGGAGACTGTGTAACCCCCAAGGTATGCGGAAACTCAAAAGAATTCAGAGATCAGAGCACAGAAGAATCAGATAGGAAAAACACGTGGCAGATAGAATCAATAATCATCTGCTTTGGTGCAAATACCTCTTATGTGGACAAGCCTTTGGCAAGTTGTGATCAAGAAGAGGGCACTGCTGAGTAAGACTGGGCATGAAAATACCAAGGGGAGGGGGCTCAAGTGACAATGGGGGGGATGTAAGGGTGAGGACAAATACACTCAACTTCATGGCAATAAATGAACAGCCGAGAAAGCCAGTGGCCTGGGAACTGGCCAGAGGCCAGAGTCTTCTCTGGAGAGCCTTGCCATGGCCCCCACCCTGTGGTCAGGCAGTGTTCCTGGTGTGCCTCCTGGGAGGAAGGCAGAGAGGGCAGAGGCGGCTGCCCCGCTCCATGCCCTGACCAGCCCTTCCAAGGTCCTGTGGAGCAGAGCCACCACAGGCGGCCGCACCCTCTTACTCTCCTAACCCTCAGCTCAGGTCTGCTGGCCAGGCAGCCAGCTTATTTGTTTTCCCCTTGAAATGCCATAAGGGGTTTCACCTTATTTTTTTTTTTTTCAAAAGCAGCACCATAAAAAAAAAAAAAATTTCTTGATGATTAGAACTCCAGCTGTCTTAAACTGTTTGTCAAAGGGTCAGTTACTCCACTCTCCTATGGAGGGAAACAATTCTTAGTGGGAGGCCATGGAAGCTGAGAAATACCAACATCTCATCCCTGGAAACTCCAGGCACCCCGCTCTTCATGGCCCAGCCTGGCCCTGCCCCCAACCCTCTCCTAGCCCCACCATCTGCTCTCCAGAGAACAGTTCAAATTTTTGGGCTAGGGTACTCTGGCACCAACGACTCAGTCCCCCCATGCTTCCCTCTGCCTCCCACCAAATCAGAAACCCAACACCATCACCCAAATGGACTATAGCCACATACAACCAAAAAGTAAAGTTTATAAAGCTTTATTAAACATTTCAAACAGCTGTGCAACAAACACATCAGAAATGAAAGCTCCAGAACAGCAGTCCAAATGTTTCACAAGTGTGGCTTCGCAGTCCCGCTGCCTAGATGGACAGCCTCCAGTTCTGTCTACTCTCTGACCCACCTCCCTGCCTCCCTTCCTCTCTGCCTCCTCGGACAAAGAGAGATGGACAGTTCCCTGCAGAAAAACAACCACACTACAGGCCCCCAGTGGGCAGAGGCCTGGAGAAGAGTCCCGTTGGCTGCCACTTGGTACTGAAGTGCAGAAAAAGAAAACAGCAGGTCACAGTCACAGTCTTCCTGTGTATTCTTCAGAGTGTGCAGTCAGCTTGCGCAGGAACGAGAAGGCTCCTGGTGGGAAGATGCTGGTCGCTGTTTCCCTGCGTCTCGTCTGACACTTCGGAGTCCAGTGTGCCGGTCACTCTGCAATCCGCATGCTCAATAAACACTGCAGCGGCACCTACAACAGCTAGCTACGGCTACACCTCAACATCAGAACACGTCCCATAAAGCTTCTGTAAAAGGAGTAAGATCCCCGTGCACCTGTACGCATATACACACAGACACACTCATGGCATGCCAGGAAATAGCCAAACTCCTAGCGAGGGGGTTGTGGCTGCCATGAACACACGTGTTCTCCCACTCACTCGGCCTGGGACCACTAGCGCTACACGAACACACCACATCTCAATCCCGCAGGGCATGCATGGGGCCTGGGATGAGGCCCCCCTCCTGGGGATGGTGGAGGAAGGCAGGACACAGGGCAAAGGTGAATGGGGGCTGGGTGAAAAAGCAGGAGCCCAAACTCCAGGGGAGAGGGCAACATCCCTTGGTTGCTTCTTTCTTGAAAAGGGAGTGGGTAAAATCCTGCAGACACGTGGGCATGGTTGAGACAGGGCTGTTTAGCCTGCCAAGTAGGGAAAGGAGGATGGAAAAGCGAGGCTCTCGGGCATCAGCAATCTCTTCAGACTCGAGATAAGTGCAAAAATGAGCTCTGTCATGGACAGGTGCTCCCCCAACAAGGAAAGGGGCAAAGATAACTAAGGGGAACCAGGAACGGAACTACACTCTTGGGAAGGAAGGAGACTGACAAGGCGGAGTTGGGCCAGGGTAGGTCTGGGGGTGTCACAGGAGGTGATGGGGAGACTGGCATTTTTATCTGCCCAAGGTCATGCTGGGGCAGCTGACAGGATGGGCACAGACTCGTCAGTGACCATCCTGCCAGCTGGGGCCAAGGTGGGAACGGAACACACACACAAACACAAGCCCACCCCGGACTAGAGGACTCTACGACAGAAGCACCGGTCAGTGCTGTTATTCACATTATAAGGATAACATCACAGGCCAAAAAGGCGCCGTTGGGAATGTGGCACCCGCGGGGCTGCGGGATTCGAAACTCCAATGTTTTAGGACCTAGGTCAGCGCCTCCCCTCCCGTCTTCTGCATGCCTGCTCAGCTGACAGGGCTGTTAGGTGCCCAGCACACCAGGGTCGTGCGCAGACGCCGGCAGCGGGGAGTCGGAGCAGTGGTACAGGAAACAGTTGCCCCAGCAGCTATAGCAGATGAGGAAGAGGGCTGCCAAGAAGACCAGGGCACAGATCGTGCAAGGCTTCCGCTCCAGGAGGAAGCTGAGCAGGTAGAAGCCCATGAACATGGAGTGGCTGAACCACAGGGCGGGGTTGAGGGGCTTGGGGATGAGGAGGACAGGCAGCAGCCACTGGAGGCAATACATGATCTCTGCTGAGCGGGGCCTCGCCAAGGCCGCCGGGCACTGCTGCAGGAGCCGCCCTAACGGGAGCCGGCGCACACAGCTGCCCTCCGCGCTCTTCCACCCTCACTCTCCGGGAGCTGAGCCGCTCTGCTTTCTGGCTGTCAGCCCGGGATCACCAAGGCAGCAGGGATCCTGAAGAGAAAAGTCAACACAACAGACAGACACACAAAGGACAGACAGACAAAAAACAAAACAAACAGGAACAGAATGTATACTTATTTGGGGAAATGGATCATGGTTAACAACAGCAAACGTGAGTGCCCCTTCCTCCCTGCCCACCCGTCGGGATTCAACTCCTCTCCGAGTTACCAGTTCACGGAGCCCCATGGGGTGCCCACCCTGGGCTTCTGCTGGGTACTCGCGAGAGGGTGCTTTGGCATGGTCTGCACAGGGTACTGGCTTTGCCCGGGCCTGGCCAGCAGAGATCATGTGTCACCTCCTGGGGCTGTGGCCTGTCCTGGAGGTCCCAGACCTCTCAGTACCGCCCTGTGGGTGCCACGGGACTCCACGGGATCCAAGCTGTGCCCTCATGGGGGACCACAGGGCTCTGCAGTGCCCATCTCTCTCAGGAGTGTGGAGGTGCCACCCTGTCTGCTGGAGCCAGTGGGCAATGAATGCACCTGCCACAGCTCTGCTACTCCACAACCTGGGCCAAGTCTGCCTTTTCAATCAGCCCAGTACCTTTTTGCCAAGATTAGTGAACTTCTTCAAAAGTCAACAGAGAAAAAAAAATCACTATACTACTTGTCAAAACTGAACTAGAAGATCACTACACCTCTATCTACTGCTGGCCCTCAACAGAGCCTGACCTCTTTGAGCTTTTAATCAAAATTAATTTCCTAGCCACACAGGGGCAAATGCCAGTTAGCTCCTGTGCTGAGCAACTTGTTGGAGCGATGTACTCTGCACGCGCGGTCCTGCTTCCCGTCAGAAAAACCCACGCTCAGGAATGACTCTCCGCCCTACTGCTCTGCGGGTCGCCCGCCTCCTGGAAACCGGGCTGAAACAGCACCCTTCCTCTGGCGGTAGCGGTGAAACTCCCGCTCCGAGCTCTAGCCACCAAACGCCACTGCTACGAAGAACCGCGCAGGCGGACGCAAACCTGTCAGGGTCTGGGCGGGCAGGAAAGGAGGTGGTGAAAGCGACCTGGCCAGCGGCAAAGTCTCCCGAGCAGTCAGACCACGTCCCGGTAGATCTCATCCCCACAGGACAGAAAGGGCGCCCAACCTTCCCTATCCATCCCTGGCGCACAGCAGACCCCCAGAGGGATATGCTCTCGCTCGATTTCCTCTGGTAGCTACCAAGGACCCCCCCGTTTACGAACAATCAGGGGAGGGTTAAACATTCAGGAACCCCTGGGAGGGGACAGCAGAGGACACTGGCTTCAAACTCACGGCCTATTAGCAAAAGCGGGTTGAGCGCGTTCCCAAGGTACCAAGGCTCCGGGGCAGAGAACCCGTCCCTAACTTTGCCAGAGGTGCGGCTCTCGTACCCAGAGTTGTGGCCCCTTCCATTTTATATCAAAATGCATAAGTGGGCAAGGCAGAATCTTCTGGAAGGGGGCTAAAATGGAATTCAAGAGGCGGGGGTCGATGTGGAAAGAGGAGATGGATCATTTTTTTTTTCCTCTCCTGACGAATGAGCGGCCCCTGCCACTCCTCCTCACGGATCCCCCCCCCGCGGGCGCGCATGCGCAGTTAGGTGGCGGGCGGGTACTTAAGGCACGGCCACCGCGACTGCGGCAGTGCGCCCAACAGCGGACTCAGAGGGACCAGCGGACCTCGGCAAACCCTCGCTTGCAACCGCGCACCCTCAACTCTCGGAATCATGGCGGCAGTGGCGGCAGCCTCGGCTGAATTGCTCATCATCGGCTGGTACATCTTTCGCGTACTGCTGCAGGTAAGTGTGCCGGGGGACCCGGTGGGAGAGTGCTCCTACTGCGCACACCCTAAACCCGCAAACCCGTGTCCCGATTGCCGCCTTCCCGACCCGTCCTATCCCTATTGCCGCGATCCCTGCCCGAATGCCGCCGGCGGCACTGCGCGGCCCCCGCCCGTCCCCCGAACCCTCCTCCTCGCGCAGACCCTCCCTAGCGCGCCCGCGCCTGGCCGGGAACAAAGACTCGGGGCGCGGATGATCGCCGAGGCTAATAGCCACCTACGTGGTAAGAAAAACCCGCTACATCCAGGCTCGACCCAGGAGGGAGGTGGGAGCACTTCAAGACTTCACAGCTCTCATAAAGATTTTATCTTAAAAACTGCGCATTGCAGGGAGATCTTTTAGAAAAATATGTGTGTGTACACATACATATGTTTATATAGCGCTCACAGTGGGACGTAATACAAGTTGGGAAAAGGCACTTTTCAGAAAATCACTTTGCAACCCCCCCACACACACACAGCATATGAGAGGAAAAGTAATCCACAGGGGGGAAAAGGCACATGGCAGGAAAAATAAGTCAGATAAAGCACGTGCCACAAAACAAATGCATTCGATAAAAAGCGCATTGCAGAAGAAATTAGACAAAGGAGCTAGCAGAGAAAATGAATCAGACAAAAATGCTTTGAAGAAAACAGGAAAAAAGCCCTTTGCAGGAAAAAAAAGGGGGGGGGAGGGGGAGAGAGAAAGCTTCCAAAACCAGACAAATTGCTTTATAAAGACAACATCACACAGAGGCCAGACTACTCTGTGTAACAAGAAATTGGAGGAAGGTGCTTTGCACATAGAGTCATTTGCCCTAGAGACTCCCTTTGCAGGAGGAATTCCCTGCTAAAGGGATCCTTTGCCAAAGGAATCGCATATTTCCTTCAAGGTGTTCCTGGAATGCTGCATTTACTGGGTAGGATTCGCTTTTCGAAATCCTCCAGGGACACAGCCCATTGCGAGAAGTGAGGTATACCTAAGTTGTGGGTCCAGTCAGCTTGCCGCCATGCAGCTCTCAGCACAGTTGGACAAGCTCCAGCTGCCCTGACTCGTGGACAAGCTGCGCCCGCCCGCCCCTCCGGCTCGGCTGGACGGGCGGGCGGGGCCGGGGGCGGGGCGGGGTCCGCAGCTCGGCCTATGGGCTGCGGCTGCTCTCCACTCAGGGCGGGTCCTGGGTCTCTCCCCGCAGGTGCTCAGGTACTCCCTGCAGAAGCTGGCGTACACCGTGTCGCGAACCGGGCGGCAGGTGCTGGGGCAGCGCAGGCAGAGAGCCCCCAATTGAGGCCCCAGCTCCCAGCCCTGGGCGGCCGCGTCATCAGGTGCTCCTGTCCATCTGGGCCAGCACAGGAGCCAGTGCCGCGCAGGAATGGGGGGTCCCCTGTGCTCCCTCGTCAGAGGAGCACTTGCCAAGGTCAGTGAGGGGCCAGTAGGTCCTCCGGAGAAGCAGCAAAGCCCATGATGACGTTACCAGGCCCCTTTCCCCTTTGCACCGGTCCCACTGCGGGGCGGGGGCAGGGGGAGGAAGGATGGAGGGAGCAGGCCTTTGAGATCTGCGCGTAGGCACCACATTCTGATCGGGACCAAGTCGGGACAGCGCCACACCAGCCAGGGCCACGCCAGCAGGCCCCACCCGGAGATCCACACACCACACCAGCCAGCAGCATGGACCTCCGGCCGTCAGCAGCTGAAGCCCCAGTGCAGCGGAGAAGTCACCCAACTGTGTGCCCGCCGAGCGGGGCGGGAGGGAGGAGGCTGCACCCCGCGGGTCTTCGCGTGCTGTCCCTGGCCTATGGCACATGCATTCCAGCCTTTGCCGCCTTTCACTCTCCATTCCTTTCCCCCACTGCCTCAGGTGCCCATCCCCTCAAAATGTGTCACTCAATTTGGACCTATTCAACCAGCAAATGACCCCCGCCTCACAAAAACACCTTCTCCGAGCCCCGCCCCTCACTGACCTTGCTTTTCCCCGGTCTCACGCTATTGTGCTTAATATTGTGGTAGTCGCTAATTGTATCTGTGTGCGTTAGTTGTGTCTCCCCAGCTAGATTGTAAGCTCCTGGAGGACAGGGACCGCCTCTACCAAAAATAAAAAACAGTACTTCCCCCGCCGCGCACTGTGTCCTCGGACCCTGCGGGGCGGCGGAGGCACACCAAACACTTGTCTCTTATTGCTTCTTCTGCGGCACCGCCACACTTCTAGGGTGGGGCTGATGTGGCTACTGTGGAGGGGGGTAATGCCTGGTGGAGGGGGGGCAACAAAACGGGAATAAACTGGGGCCCTCACATACCCAGCCCCACCTCAAATGTCCTGACATAAAGGACTGTGTCCCCCTCCCCAAAAGACCCCTTTCACTGTGGTCCCCAGAATAAGGGGTGCCTCTGTGGGCCTGGGACAAGGGTCAGGCAGGCCATCACTTCGGTAACGATGCGAGGGGAACAAGGTGGCAGTAACCCTGACTGGGGTGCACAGGCTAGGGGATAGCTTCAGGGCACATGGCTTGGGTCCATCGAGGGACACCTGGGCAGGGGAGGGGGGACTGGCTTGGACCATGAGTTTGGAAGGTCAGGCCCAGACCTACCTCCATCAAACCACTGTGCCCGCCCCCTGCATGGCCTGGCTGCTCTCTAAGGCTGCCTTCATCCCGCCCCATTCGCCCTTCCTACTGCTGGGCTACCTGCTTTTTCAACATGGTCTCAGGCCCCTCCCTGCCCATTATGTCAGGCTGGCCTGGCCTGCTGTGCTCCAAACTTCTCACCCATCCTGTGCTCCTCAGTGGGCCAGGGTCCTTATACGTGAGGTCAGCTGACCGCCTCACCAAACGGCCCTAGCACCTGTTCCGGCCCATCTCTGGCTCTCCATGTCTGTTCCTGTCACTGTCACCTGTTCCTGGGTCAACACCAAGGCAGGGAGTTAGAGGCTGTATATCTGTCACTTCCTCAAATCCCTTAGTCGAGTACAAGGTGCCTCACCCCTGTGAGCCTGCTCACCCCTCCCTTCCCTGAGCTCCCAAGTCTCGGAGTCCAACGTCCAGCCCCTGAGGGCACCTGCACCTTCACTCAGCACTGCAGATGATGGACGTGCTGCAGCCCTCAGCCCAGGGCGCCGCCTGCCCCTCTCCCTGCCGTCCAAGGGCTCACGAGCTGCGGGGCACGGTCTGAGCCTTCGTCTTCCACAGGCTAGGCTGCAGCTTCAGCCTCCAGTTGAGGCAGCTCTCCTCCTGCCTCAGGGGTCACCGGGCGGGCCCCAAGACAGAGTTTCTGTGCATTTCCACACTAAACTCAGAGAACCCCAAACACACTTCATCCTGTGAATGCAGAGCCTCCCAAGGGTGTGCCCACCACCCCACCCAGCTCAGAGGACAGGGAGCTGCCCCCACCCCCTCTGCAGCAGGGCTCTGCATGTGGCTGTGATGGGACAGACTCCTGGGCATGAATGTGTCATGTCAGACCCCCCACTTTCACCCCCAGAGGGGAGTGTGTGCACCTCCCTTCCTTCAGTTATAAAACGTCTTTACAAGCTACACCAGGAAAACATTTTTATTCTGACAGAAAGCATGGGGAGGAGTTGCCAGTGGCTTGTGACCTACTGCAAAGCCTTTAGCCCGCAGTGTTCAACTTCTCTTTTTTCTAATCACTACAGCCACAAGCCTTGGCCTCCGCAAAGCCAAGCATAGAAGAGATGAGCCACAAGGGGATGAGGGCGACCTGGCGGGACGCCAGCCCAAGGCGACTGCTCCTTCTTTAACCTAAGCTGCTGAAGTGAAGACTGGGAAGGGTGCAGGTAGGGGTCCTCAATCTGTGAAGGAGCTGCTCTGGGACAGAAGGAAGGGTAGCTTTTTTGGGGGGAAGTGGGGAAGGCCAGATGCACATGGCTTGAGCTTCAGCTGTGCGCTGCTGGCAGCAGGCCTGAGTCAGACTAGACACTCATTTCCAAGCTTGCATCTACTGAGGAACCAAGAGAATCTGAAGCTGCAATGGGCTTCCCCGGGGGAGACGTGTGTGGGTACACCCCCCATCTAATCAGCCTGTTCCCAGGCGACCTCTGACTTCCTGTGCACGCCCCAGAGGCCTGCTGTCACCCTCTCCTTGGGGAGGACTCCCTTGCTCCTCCCTCCTTCCCCTCCCACGGGGCTCCAACCCCAACAGGATGCGGATTCCTGAGCATTCCTGGAGCAGGAAGTCAGGAGGCAGGTGACACAAGGTCCTTGGTCTATCCCACAGTGACAGGCTTAAAATGGAATGCGTGTGTTCCCGAGATAACAACACAAACAGATGGCCTAGGCCCAGATTCCTCGATGGAACATATTACAGACATGAAGGTGCGATTGGTTTTTGGCAGTTAACTCCAAGATCGGCGTTCGATCTGGAAGCCGGCTGGGTTTCCAGGGACTCAAAGCGTTTCAGAGACTGGCTTGACACTCGGTAGCCTCCCATAGAAGACACACACACAGCAGGGCTAACCAAAGGCATCAGCATTTAAGCTGCACTTGTTTGGGAAAGGTGGGGAGGGGGCTCGGGAAGGAGGGAGGGCAGAGGGCAGGGGAGGGGTCCAGGCTTTGGTGCTGCCGTGCAGAAGGCTGACCACCGGATGGCTGGACCGTGTCAGGCAGGGCCGAGAAGCCGTTCCCAACACACCAGTGCCCTGGAAGGGATAAAAGACGATCCGAACCTATAAACAGAAAGGCTGTTTCTTTCCTAGGCCAGACCCCACCCAGTCCCACAACATTAGGGGGCAAAAGCGAGAGCGGACACCACCCCCCTTCCTCCCCGCCACCCCAGGCGGCCTGGAAGAGGAGCGGGGAAGAGGGGGGATCAAATGCTACCCTCCCTCCATCCCCACCCCCCTTTCTTCCTTCGCTGGCCACGACGGGTGCCAAGCATTCCGCTCCTACAACTGCCCACCCCGGAGCCACTCCCCGCACCGAGCCGGGACAGGGAGGAGCGCCCGCCACGAAGCCCAACGGAAGGCTAGCACTCCAGACGCCAAAGCGGGGGGCCCGCGGGGACCAGGGACCCCTTCCTTCTCCACTTAGGCCCCTTCTGATAAGTGGGCGGGGGGGGGGGAAGGCTCTCACAAGCTGGGGCCCGGTCCATGGCCAAAGGGGGGAGGGGGATGGTCGCGCGCCCAGCCCCGCCCCCACCCCGGGAGGGCGCAGCTGACCTTGGGAGATTGGAGCGAGAGCCCAAGGAGACCCTCCTCTCGGGGCCCTGGAAAGGTCAGCACCGGACCACTGGGCAGGGGCGCCTTCGTCCCCCGGGAACGCGGAAGGAAAACCCCAGGCTAGGATCTAGCGACGCCTAAGGTGACCCCGAGAGGACAACATGGCGGCGCGGCCGCCCTGAAGGCCTCTCCGCCCGCCCCGGGAGGCTGCCGCCACGGTACCTGCGAGCCCTGCCATGGCGCCGCCGCCAGCGTGTCGCTCGCTGCCGCAGCCGGCCTCCACCTCAGCTCGCCGCCGACGCCGCAGGAAGCCGGGGAGACGCCCCCTCGGTCTTCTCGGCGAGCCGGCGGAGGACCCCGCCTGGGCCCGGGCTGCCCACAGCCGATGCCCGACGCCACGGCGCTACATGGGAGGGTCACCCTCGCCCGATGTCTCCCAACATCTTCCCTTGGAGACGGGCGGAAGGCTCTCTGAGTACCTTGTAGAAATTGTGGCTGACCTGAGGGCTTCAAGCGCGAGGAGCTTTTAATCAGGCGCATCCTGGACAACTCCGAACCCGGTCCTGCCCCCTTCGTGGTCCCCTCACGCCGCGGCAGCAGATTGTGATCCCGATTGTGTGAGAGCAGGGCGGCGTCGTGTAGTCGTGGCTCGCAGGGCCCTCGTGCCTCGTGGCTCAAAGTCCGTACCCTCCGTGGCCCTGTCACCCCACATAAAGGGCCTGTGTCATAATTCCATGACTGTGGAAAGTGAGTGCTGTGAGGAAACCCAAAGATGGTTGTGAGGAACGAATGTAGGGTGAAGGGAGCATCTTCTGGGTTAGGTGGCATTTCGGGGGCGGGGAGAGGTGGGCAGCAAATGTTCTAGACATTAAAATCCGATTTGTCCTGGGATCGGATGTGAGAAAGGAGCAGAGTCCACGTGGTGGTGGGGTCACATGTCTGGCTTCCAGGGGGTGAAGTTAGCCGTCCCCAAGCACCAGGACATCCAGATGGGAGCTGAGGCCGGGACAGGGTGACCAGGCAGTGTGTGATGGGAGCTGGGGCCGGGACAGGGTGACCAAAGCATTAGGATCCTGCACCCGTGTGGAAGGCCCAGAGCAAGCTCCTGACTCCTGGCCTCTGACTTCTGGCCACTAAATTGAGACCGTCTGGGGAGTGAACCAACAGATGGAAGATCATCCTCTCTGTCTCTCTCTCCCTCTGTGTAACTCTGACTTTCAAAATAAATAACTTTCTGAGTAAAAAAGGAATGGCACCACTGGGTTTGGGAAGGAAGAGAGTTTGAACAAGAAAGAAGAATTAATTGGCTTATAAAACAAGTAGCCTGCGTTTGGTGGCAGATGAGTGGAGTGTGTTGGCTGCTTAAGACCTGGGCTCACTCCCTTACATGGTTCCTCTGCCCATAGGACTGGAGGAAAGAGGGCTCTTGAGGCGGAGCAGAGGGGCCAGTATTGTCTGGATGTATGGCCTCTGAAGTTCTCGTGTGGTGCTGGTGGCAGGGCTCTTGGTGCCACCCCTGAGGAAACCTGAGGTGTCTGTCTCAGTCACACACACCCAACTGCGACTTGGCATTTCCACTCGTAGGCGTTTACCCAAGGGCAAGGTGCCTGTGTCAATATCAGGACTGTGTGATAATGTCCATAGCAGGTAAGACACTGTACTGGATGCAGTCCGATGTCTACCAACAGGGAAGCTGGAGCAGGCTCTTCCAGTGGGTTATGGTTGGCCTCCACATCTGCAGGTCCTTCATGAACTCAACTGTGAATCAAAACTATTCTTTAAATATCGTTGTCGGTGAGGGGTCAGGATTGTGACTTAGCACATTAAACCACCGCCTGTAATGCTGACATCGCAAATGTGCATCTGTTTTGACTCCTGGCTGCTTCACTTCTGCTCTAGGCTCCTGGGAAAGCAGGAGAAGAGGATGCAAAAGTGCTTAGGCTCCGCCCACCCCGTAGATGGCCCAGATACAATTCCTGGCTCCTGGTTTCTGTCTGGCCCAGCCCTGGTCATTGTGGCCATTTAGGGAATAAACCAGCAGATGGAGGATCTCCTCTGCTTCTCTCTAATTCTACCTTAGAAAAATTAAGTCATATATATATATACAAACACGTATATGGAGTATATATACACATGCAAATCATGTACATGTATATGTATATATGCATGTACATGTATATTATGACTCGTTTATTTTACTTGAAAGAATTACAGAGAGATGCAGATACAGTGATGTTCCGTCCACTAGTTCACACCCCAAATGACTGCTACGACCAGAACTGGGCAAGTCTGAAGCTGGGAGACAGGAGTTTCTTCCAAGTCTTCCTCATGGGTGCAGGTGCCCAAGGCCTTGTGCCATCCTCCGCTGCTTTCCCAGGCCATTTTCAGGGAGCTGGACCAGAAGTGGAGCTACTAAGATGTGAACCAGTGCCCATTTGGGGTGCCAACATCACTGGTAGAGAAATAGCCTGCTACACCATTGTGCCAACCCCACTAAATCTTTTTTTTTAATTTATCTATGAAACACATTTTTAAAAATTTCCCCTAAACAGCACAGGATAATAACTATCTCACAACATTTACAATGCAAACTTTTAAAAAATGTTTATTTTTATTTGAGAGACTGGAATCTTTCATCTGCTGGTTCATTCCCCAGATGGCTGCTACAGTCAGAGCTCGGCCAGGCTGGAGCCTGGGAGCTGGGGCCTGGAATGTGCCAGACATGGTGGCTGGAGCAGACCATCGATAACAAGAGTAAGAGGAGGAGGTAGAGGAGCGGAGGGAATGAAAAGGGAATGGGGAGGGGAGGAGAGCCATTATCTGCAGTCTGGAGAAACATTGGATATTGCGAGGCCATCCACCTCACTTCCTGTGTCTGCGAACCCCCACCTGCCCGTGAGCTCCGTGAGGGAGGGGAGCAGGTAGTGATTGTGGAATGAGTGCATGAGTGGCCAGGCCAGGCTCTGACTTCTCTCATTCGTCCTCTGCCTTAGCCCGTCCCCAGGTCCTCCAATCTGGGACGACATGGTACAGACTCCAGAAACAGTGACGTCAGGGACAGAACAATGTTTTGTGAAATGAAGACACCACCGTCTCTATGTTTTAGCCCTCTGTGTAATGAGTCCCCTGTTGGAACATCCCCGTGACTTCCTTACAGAGGCTTAGAGTCAGGAAAATGAACCCGTGATGGAATAAGCATTAAAACAACCAAGAAGCTACGTGATTCCAAATGGCAGCCAGGAAGGTTATGACGAAGGTGACCCAAACGTCAAAGAAGCTCCGAGGCAGCGCAGGCTGAACCAGAATGCCAGAGTTTATATGCCCAATCCTACGTTGACTGCATGTCCTGGGAAAGACTTAGCCTGTGGTCACAGGTGGGAAGGTTGACCAGGCAAGGGCGGGATTGCCAGGCGGTCCTGGCTCAGTCGCTTCCTGCTGCTCTCACTGAGTACTGGAATCTGGCTAGCTGACAGGGAATCAGAGCCCAGGCATCTGCTGGATGCCGGGAGAGGGCGCGACAGGCACTCCAACGCATGGGCTCCTCCTCTTCCTGGAAAACCACCAGCGCCACCCTGAGGGCCCCAATGCATGAACACGGGATGTTTCCGATACAGGAACTTACTGCAGACAGAATCAGACGACTGCAGCCCCCGCCTCCTCGAGCCACGGCCCTGGGAAGGCCAACATCTGCCATCACTACCCTAAGGGGTCCTGGCCGGCTTCTGGCCTCACGTTGCCAACTATAGAGCTGTTCTCTTGGTCAGCTATTATCTTAGTCAAGTCTGTGCCGACACCTAGTGGTCAGTTGGGGAACTGCCTCGCCTTAATTTCATCAGCTTGTTACTATTAAGCTTCTATTAAGGTATTGGACATTGGCTGCTACAGAACTGTCCTAATTTGTAATGCAATCTCACTTAGCTTTTATTACTTTTATTTGACAGAAAAGGAAACAAAAGTTCAGAAAGGTGGAGTTGCTTAAGGTGGCATGGCTGGGGATGATGGTGAGATTTGTATCTGGGTTACATAGAGAATGTCGATTTTAATCCCTTCAGGGAAGACCCTTGGGAAAACACGATAATCTCCTTGTTTGTACAGTGAAAAAGTAGAATCCATAGGGAGGGTTAGGCACCAGGCTTAGATTGGCTGTAGAGCACCTGTCTAGCGTCCTCTGGAGAACTTAAAATGCAAGGACTCATCCTTCCTGTGGCACCCACTCCTCCTCCCATGGAGCCCAGTCCTCCTCCAGAAGCGGGCCGGTGGTGAAGCCTCGGCTCTGCAGTTCCGGCCGTTGTCTGCCCGTTATTGTTATAGTGGCAAGACAACTTGGTATTGGCAGAAACTCGGAATGTGGACGCATAAAAGAGATGGATCCCATTTCTTTGGTGAGTATCAAAGTTTCCATTGCACGGATGGATTAACAATGTCAATGTCTTTCATGACTCTAAAATTTTTATTGTTTGTTTTTATTTTATTGGAAAAGAAGAGAGAGAGAGAGAGAGAGAGAGAGAGAGAAATCTTTCATACATTGGTTCACTTCCCAAAGTCCAACAATTGCGGCTACTCCACCAGTGTGAGCTGAAACTGGGGGGTGGTGCTGGGCCACCCACTGGCAAATGCCAAGGTGAGGTGGGTCATGCCAGAATGGGCTGTAGCGCTCAACCAGTGCACTTGAGACCCGGGAGGTAGGGAACAAACACAGTAGGAGGACTGCATGGGGCTCCCCTGCTGGACCACTACTCCCATTGGTGAGCGTGAGAGCTGGGATTGGGGGCAGACCATACTGGGCAGGGTTATAGTACCTGTTGGCCTGATGTGAAATGGATCAGGGGAAAGCCAGGCTGGGTTGACTGTACCTACTGGTGTATGCATAAGCCAGAGTGGGTGTGGGCTGGTTGGGTTGGTTGGGTTGCTGCAGCATCAGCTGGCAGATGCCGGCATGGGGGGCAGAATCTGTCAAGTTTAACTGCAGAACCACCTGGAGTGGTTCTGGGAATGGGAGTAGGCCCAGTAGGGAAAGAGTGGGCACCTCCCTCTTGGGTTGCCACTCTGACTGGTGAGCATGAGAACCAGGACTGGGGCAGGCATGGCTAGACAGAGAGTGGCACCCACCGGCAGGCATGTGGGCTGGATTGTGGGGCTGGTTGGGTTGACATAGGCTTCAATACCCATTGACATGTATGAGAGTTGAATGGGATGTGGGACAGACTGGACCAGTCTGCTGTACATATTGGCAAGCATGGGAACCAGGGCAGGGGTTGGCCTGATGAGGGTTATTGTGGGTTGCCCCAACTAGATTGCAGCTCCCACTGGTTTACATGGTCAAGTGTGTGGTGGGTGGGATCTGGTTGGGCTGCAACACCTGTTGGTTTGCATAGAGGACAAGGCTAGAGACAGAACTGACCCAGCAATTGCAACCATCAGTTTGTGTGTGAGCTGATTGGAGTGACCGACTGTGCTGGACCCTGTATTGACAGGCACACACAAGAATCAGGTCTGGGATCGCCTCAGATAAGGTTTCATTGGTGATCCCCCAACTGAACCACTGTACTCAGAACTTCAACCATGGAGAGAATTGCAGGGTCCATGGCCTAAACATGAGTGCTTGTGTCAGAGCTGGGCCTCCTCAGTGGCTTAGATGAAACAGTGGACAGCATATCCAGATGCACATGGAGGATGCTATGGTACACTAGAACCAGCAGAGGACACCTGATATCAGAACCGAGGACAGAACAAATTGATCAACTACCCAGCCAAGTGTTGGCAGTGAACATCTAGGTAAACAGAGACTCTAAGGTGAACTACGTCAGCCAGTGGAGTCTGGGGAGATTTCATAGTGATTGGAGTGGCAAGATTGGCAGCAATTCAGTTCTGTTGAAATATCAAAACCACTTGAACAGTGCCCTTGGAGCATGCTCCACATCAGGGACCCTGGGATGGTTGGGAGGCTGGCTGGGGCTTCTCCCTTTATCCCCACCCTTCCCCTAGATACAGCAAGGGGAAAAGAGAATGTGAAAACAATGGTCTTACCCCGTTTCCTCTAGCCTTGGACCCTTTATGCCCTAATCAACTATGTAAAGATATTTAAAAAAAAAAGGAAAGAAAATCGGGGCTAGACTAGGCTGAAGCCAAGAGCCAGGAACTTGATCCAGGTCTTCCGTGAGGATAGCTGAGCCATCATCTGGGTGCATACCAGTAGGAAGATGGCCCACACGCCAAGTAGCTAGAACTGCCACCAAGCTCTCTGCAGTGTGAGGGGGCAGGGACCCCCAGGTGACATCTTACCCACATCTGCCCTGGAGTTACATCATTTTTAGAAATCAATTTGTCAAGGTATATTTTACATACAATGAAACGAACCCACTTAATGGAAGATTTTATAGTTTAAGATCCTTATTGAGGTGTAATTGAAAGAGAATAACTTTTGCATATGTAAAGTATACCACTTTTGCTCTATGGAGACATCATTAGTGAATCTATCATTATAACCAAGATTGCAAACCTTTCCATCAACATTCAGAAGCTTCCTCAATCCTTTGCAACCCGTTAGCATCTTTGACCTTGTTTCCAGGCAAGCCTGGGTAGGTTTTATAGAATTATATAGAAACAGAATTATGATGCTGAGACAACCATATATATTCTTCTCTTTTCAGTTTGTATTGATTGAACTAGCCTCCTCTTCCTGGTATAAAATCCACTTGATCATGACGAATGACCGGTCCTCTTTCTATTTTGCTAGCTTTGGTAATGTTACAGATTTTGTGTCTACATTCATCTACATTACTTTCTTCATATGTCTTTGTCTGGTTTCATATTTGGATACTATGGATCTCAGAATGAATTGCCATGTGGTCCTCTTGAGTTTTTTTTTTTCCTAAAAGATATTAAGGAATCAACATTATTTCTTTATGAAATGTTTGAGGGGCAGCTGTGCTGTAGTGGGTTAAGCCACTGCTTGGAGATGCTCACAGCCCATTTTGGAGTTCCTGGTTCAAGCCCCAGCCACTCCACATTACTAGTCCGACTCCCTGCTGATGTGCCTTAGAGGCAGTAGTGATGATCCAAGTATTTGAGTCCTAGCCACCCACGTGGAGATCCCAACAGAGTTCCTGGCTCCAAACTACTCCCTGGTTCAGCCTTGGCTGCTGTAGCTATTTTGGGAGTGAGCCAGCAGGTGGAAAATTCACTCTCTCTCTCTCTCACTTTTCCTTTGAAAGTGTAATCTACTTGAAGTTGACTTTTCTTGGCTGGCAGGTTTTAAGCTATGATCCAGCATCTTTAATGGTAATAGGTCACTCAGTTATCTATTCCTGTGTAAGCTTTGAGAAATGATGTTTTCCAAATTATTTATCAAATTTATTGAATGCATGAGCTTAAATGGCTGATAATATTCTGCTTCATCCTTTCTGTTTTGAATTTATAATCTCTTCTTTCATTTGTAATATTTATATTGAAGCCTTCTTTCTTTCTTTCTTAAAAAAAAATCAATTTGAGGGACAAATTTTGGGCACAATGGTCACATGAGTGCTTGGGATGCCTGCACTTCGTATTGGGGGCTACAGGGAGGGGGGTCTATTCCTGGCTGTCCTGCTCCAGTGCAGCTTCCTGAAATATGAAACTGGGGAGGCAGTAGATGGTGTCCCAAACACTTGTCTCTGCCACCCACAGGGTGATTGGATTGAGTCCTAGAATCGTGGCTTTGGCTTGGCCAAACCCTGCTTGTTGTGTGTTTTTGAGAAATTTCTATCCATCTGTATCTCTGCTTCTTTCTCTCACTCTCCACATTTCAAATAAAGATGTTTTTAAGGGAGTTCTAAAATCAGTTTGATGGTTTTTTTCAAACAGCTAACTTTTACCATCAGTTTAAAAAATTATTTATTTTTATTGCAGTCAGATATACAGAGAGGATGATCTTCCATCCGATGATTCATTACCCAAGTGACCACAACGGCCTGAGCTGCGCCAGTCTGAAGCCAGGAGCCCACAACCTCCTCTGGGTCTCCCATGTGGGTGCAGGGTCCCAAGACCTTGGGCCATCCTCGACTGCTTTCCCAGGCCACAAGCAGGGAACTAGATGGAAAGTGGGGCCTCCGGGATTAGAACCAGCGCCCATATTGGATCCCAGCACATTCAAGGTGAGGACTTTTAGCCGCTAGGCTACCACGGCCCGATCTTTTTTTTTTTTTTTTTGATGGTCCTGTAATATTAGCATCATTGATTCTGTGTCAGTGAGATAGGATTGTTTTTGCTTGCTGTTATGCGGACCTGCTTTGTTAGTGGCTCCTAGAAAGACACGTGTTCTCCTGAGAGTAGGCACCTTTCTTTTGCTTTGGGAAGTAAAACTCCCATATGCATGTTTCTAAGGTGATGCATCGCTTCAGCTTTTGCTTGTCTTGGAAACTATTTTGGAAACTATTTCTCAGATATCAATGAAGGATATCTTTGCCCAATGGTAATTTGGACCTGGATGCCTATTTTCTTCCCAAAATTTGGAAGTTTTTCCACCAATTACTTTGTTGAACAGGTTTTTAAAATGCTTTTGTCTCACCCAAAACACTTGTAATTTGAGTACCATAGTTTGTTCATTTGGTCCTTCCTCTTCCTACCTCTTCCCTCCCCTCCTCCCCTCTCTTCTCTTACTTTCTTCTCCTTTTCTCTCCCTTCCATCCCTCCTTCTCTCCCCTCCTCCTCCCCTCCTCTTTCCCCCTTCCTTTCTTATCCCTTCCCTTCCTTCCCCACTCTCTTTCCCTTCTTTTCCCTTCCCTCCTCTCTCTGTCTTCTCTAATTTTTTTTTTTCCCCAAAGACCCATCTTCAAGTTTTAAAAGTCTTTCTTCTACTTGCTGTAGTCTGTTGAGGCTCTCAGTTATACTTTTTCTTGGACTCCCTGAGTTCTTCAGCTCCAGGATTTATGCTTGGTAATTTGTGTGATCATTATGTGTGAGCTGGATTTTTCATTCATTTCATGAAATGTTTGCCTAACTTTGTTGAATTGTCTGTATTTCTTGCATCTCACTGGATTTCCTTAGAATCATTCTTTTTTTTTTTCAGGTGTTTTTGTTCATTTCTTTTCCTTTGTTTGTTTCTTGGCTGAAGATTTCCCCTTCTTGTGGAGGTGTTCTTTGATCTTCCTTCTTGTGACCCTATTTGCACATTTGGGAAGTCTGTTGTCCTTGTTTCCACTAGTCTTATTGGGTGGCTCTCCTAGTTAAAGACTTCTCCTGATGATACAACTTGTTGGGTTGGCAGGCTGTGTTGGTTTGGGCTCCAACTGGACACCACAGTGTAGTCTGCATGTAACTTCTTTAGCTATAACTGATGACTTGAGCTATGAGCTCAGACCTGCCCATCTTCACAGGTTGTGACAGATGGGGAGACAACAGCATCTCAGACAGTTGTGGTGCCCACAGCAGTGGGGGTGGGTACTCCCTGTGTGACCCTTTAGGCAGGCCTAGGAGGGTATGGTACGGCTCTGTGGCAGCAAGGGCTGGGGTGACTGCATGGTGCAGATGACACCTGCCAAGCTCTCAAGGTTGTGAGGGATGGGGTCACCCCCTGTGTTCCCAAGCATGTGGGGCACATTTTGTGACCTGCACCTGTCAGACTTCATGGAAGGTACAGGAGGCGAGCCCACATAAGTGGCACATGGCTGTTGGGGTAGGGGCACAACCAAAGGGGTTCTTAAGATGGTTCTTCGCAGGAGCAGTACAGGGGCACTAAGTGAACTGGGATCTTCTGGAGAAGCGCAGTGGGGGCACTTCTCCACAGCCCCCACCTGCGCTCAGGGTCCAGAGGGGCATCCATGGCGTCAGTGTGGGCTGTCAGGGGCTTCCCACTTCTCCTCTCCCTTTTTGCAGAGGACTTTGTGGGAACCCCACTGGTCCTGAGTTGGGTGACAGGACAATGTGCACAAAGAACTTCATGAACTTCTCCACCAGAAGCTCCAGAATCCCAATACTTCTTCATTTATCCACACTGAATTCCAGAGCCCCGCCCCAGACAGCCTGGCTGAGGAGCAGCTCTTTCTTCTTGGCTTTGCTCCATCCTAGTGGAAGGGGGGCAATGTGCACCTGGCACCTGCCGTCGGCCATCTTGCCGGAAGTCTCAAGTGGGATGGCATGGGTTGGTGTGCTGCCGGCACAGCTGACTCAAGCCTCTGTCTCATTGAAGTTCTCCTCTTGGCGGGTCCTCTGGGTCTGGATTGTGCACTGGAGGAGTCTCCTCTGGGCTATTGACCGCATTTGGGTGGCCAGGGCCAAGATTTCATCCTCTCATTGTCTTAAGCGGTTCCAGGTCTGGAGCCTGTGACATCCAAGTTCAAGGCCCAGCAGGTTGGGTGTTTCTGATGGCCAGCTTCTTGGTACATAGTGAATACCCGTTAGCTGAGTCCTTGCATGGCGAAGGGATCTGAATGAACTCAGCTCTTCTCACAGAGGCACCACTCCCTAGCACAGGTCCTGCCTGCTAATGGCATCACACTGGTGCCTGGGTGTCAGCATGGATTCTGAGGGGGCAAAAACTCAGACCCCAGCCTTTGCTGAGCAGGAGGGCGCTTCATCCGAATATGTGCTGCTGAGGATGGGGCTGCTTGTGGGTACAGAACTGTACTCAGGGTAGTTTTAGGGCAGCCCAGGCATCCCCCTCCCCTTTTTTAAAGATTTATTTATTTTACTTGAAAGCTATAATTACAGCGAGAGGGAGAGAAAGGGAGCTTTCATCTGTTGGTTCATTCCCCAAATGGCCTCAACAGCCAGAACTAAGCCTATCTGAAGCAAGAAGCTTCTTCCCGAATCTCCTATGTGGGTGCAGGATCCTAAGGACTTGGGCCATCCTCCTCTGCTTTCCCAGGCCAGAAGCAGAGTTGGATGGGAAGTGGAGCAGCCGGGACTTGAGCCGGTGCCCACTTGGTCTCCTTCTTTTTTTGCTTGGTGTTCTCAGGAACACCTGGAGAGTGTGCAGGAGCCGTGACATCCAGATCCAGCCTGGCTCCGTCCCAGTCTCCTCTAGAAGCAGGGTGTCTTTCTGGGCTTTAGCCGGTCATGCCCTAGTGCCCTGTGGTCTCACTGGGCTTCTCGCTGGCTCCCTTAGCTGTGGTGCAAGTGGAAGACACACACATGGGATTTTGTCTACCCCGGGCAGCTCAGCTGGAATCCCAGGCTTATACAGCCCTTGCTGCATGTAACTGTGTGTGTGTGTGTGTGTGTGTGTGTGTGTGTGTGTGTGTGTTCTGGTCTTGGGCGGGCAGTAGAGAGCAGTCTAACAGGAACTGATGCCGTAAGCAGGGCAAGGCACCTCCACTGGGGTCCCCGCTCTTTCTAAAGGGGCTCTTTCCCCTTGCTCACCTCATCTCAGATGATCTCAGATGGCCTCAAGATCACATTTATATAGAAAAAGCATGACCGTTTTCTCTTCCTTAGACTAAGTGTAATATTCTCTTGCAGCTTTTATTTTTTAAAAAGTCTTTATTTGTGTTTATTGATTGATGTGTATTTATTTGAAAGGCAAAGAAACAAAGACAGGTAGAGATCTTCCACCTGCTGGTTCCCTCCTCAGATGCCAGCAACAGTTGGATCTGGGTCAAGTCCGAGCCAGGAACCTAGAATCCAATCCAGGCCTCCCACTCAGGCACTAGGAGACCCTGGTACTCGAGCAGGAAGCTGACCCAAAAATGAAGGCAAGACTTCGTTAAGGCATTCTTGGGCTGAATATGGGGATCCCAGACAGTGCCCCAACCACTGCGCCAAACGCCACCCCCTCTGGTAGCTGGTGGAATCCTGCACTAAAATTCCCTAATGATCAAGCAACGTTGCACTGTTTCTAACAACAGGCATAGGGAAGTTCCTCATCCATGTGTCTCGACTCCATGTTTAGGCTTTCTCTGTGGCTGCAGACACATGGATGAACTACAGAAACCAAACTAGGAATGGCATGCATCTGCCAAGAAGGGGGTCTTAAATAGTTTTAAATTTATTTGAAAGGCAGAGAGAGAGAGAGAGAGAGAGCAAGTGAAGAGAGACCTTCTATCCAGAGGTTTGGTCCCCAAATGTTCAGAACTCAGCCGAGCTCTCCCACCGGATGAATTGGGCCATTCCCTGTTGCCTCCCAGGTGCGCATTAACAGGAAGCTGGGTCAGGCACTGGGGCCGAACTCGGACCCAGGCACTCGCAGGGCAGGAGTTGTGTTGTGCATGATGAACATTTGAGCCTGGGGCCCACTAGGATGTGACAAGGGAATGTTGAGGGGAGGTGCCATCTTGCTCCTGGGCCTTGACACTGGCTGGTCCTGCTGCCAGGGAAGTTCCCTGATGTCTCTCCAAGCTCAGATTCAGATGTCACCTCCTCAGAGAACATAGCCCTGACCCCACTGTCCATAATGTTCTGCGGTTCTCCCTCATCCCGGAGTCTTCAGAGCTCTTGGCAATATATGCGCTTTTTAAACATGTATTTTACATTTATTTATTTAAAAATTTATCTGAAAGGCAGAGAGAGCATGTGGGCGCCCATCTGCCAGTTCACTCCCCAAATGCCCTTAAAGGGCCAGGGCAGGGCAGAAGCTGGGAACTGGAAGTCCATCCAGGACTCCCCCACCTCCCCCATGTGGCAGGAGCCCAGTTCCTTTGAGCCTGGAATTAGCTGGAGCCGGAAGCCAGAGCCAGCCAGGTATTCCAACAAGGGACCCAGGGGTCACTGCTTGGCCCTGGCATGTTGGCCTCTGTGGTCGCTGCTTCCACTGAGCTCAAGATGCTTAGATCCACACAGGCCGTGGCCAGCATCAGCCACCTGCTTCACCGTATCGCTGAGCTGTATTCCATTGCATGGGCTGCCCGCAGGCTGGTCTGCCGCTCTCCTGGTGAGGGATACGCAGGCTATTGCTGGTTCTCAGCCACCAGGAGCAAAGTGGCTGGGGATGCCCACAAGCGACATCACTGCCAGGGAGGGTGTATCTGGCAGTGGCATTGTGGATGGTTGCAAGCCCAGTGCAGGCAGCCCCCTGAGCCTGCAGATTCCATGCTCACCACACAGGTATAGACTGAAAATATTCAGAAAAACACTGGCATCCATATGGAACAAAGGCAGACTTGGTCGTTGGCCCCTAAAAAATACGGATCTGCATAATGGATATTTTTGGAGCATTCACATCTTTTTAAAAAAGATTTATTTATTTTTATTGCAAAGAAAGATATATATAGTGAAAATGAGAGACAGAGAAGAAAATCTTCTGTCTGATGATTCACTCCCCAAGTGACCGCAATGACTGGAGCTGAGCCAATCCGAAGCCAGGAGCTCTTCTGGGTCTCCCACATGGATGCAGGGTCCCAAAGCTTTGGGCCATCCTCAGCTGCTTTCCCAGGCTACAAGCAGGGAGCTGGATGGGAAGGAGGGCCACTGGGATTAGAACTGGTGCCCATATGGGAGGACTTTAGCTGCTAGGCCACTGCACCTGACCCTGGAACATTCACACTTAAAAAAAAAGATTGATTTATTTAGCTTATTAGAAAGGTAGATTTACAGAGAGAAGGAGGTACAGAGAGAAAGATCTTCTGTCTGCTATTTCACACCCCGAAATGGCCACAACAGCTGGAGCTGAGCTGAGTCAAAGCCAGGAACTGGGAACTTTTTTGAGGTCTCCCATCCTGCAGGTGCGGGGTCCCAAGACTTTGGACCATCCTCTACTGGTTTCCATATTGTTTTGTAGTCAGGGGGTGATTTAAAATATAGAGAGAATATGGTATGTGTGGGTTCAAGCCACAGTCTATTCCAGCTACCCTGACTGTCCGTGGCCGTAGTATCCATGAGGGTCTAGGAATGGGTGATTAGATTGCTACTATTATTATTCTTTCATTTTATTTGAAAGGCATAGAGATAGAGATCTTCCCATCGGCTGGTTTACTTGCTATCTGCCCACAATAGCTAGGGATGGACCAAGCAGAAGCCGGAAGCCTGGAACTCAGTCCAGGTCTGCCCCGAGGAGGGCCAGGACCCAGACACTCCACCCATCACCTGCTGCCTCCCAGTGTGCGCTGGTAGGAAACTGGGTCAGAAGTGGCATGAGACATTGGCACTCAGATACAGCATGCTGGCGTTTCAAATGCCATGCTAGACACTCACCATAGAATCTCCTTTGCTTGCTTGCTCTGTGGGGTCGATCGGACCTCCAGCCAGAGGTTAGCTGCAAGAGAGCAGTGTCTGCGCCCGCCCCCCCCCCAGGTTCTGCACAATTAACAGGGTGGGTAGCAAGGGCACTGCGGGTCCATGGTTAGGGGCAAGACCCACAAGCCTGACTCGCAAACGGAAGGCCTCCAAGTCAGGAGTTTGACATCCTCTTACTGAGGCTGGGGGGAAGGTGGCCTGGATACCGTGTCGCCTTCAGCCAAAGAACCCACACTGCAATGAGGAAATCGTCCCCCACAGCGTGTGTGTGGGCGTGTGTGTCTGTGTGTCTGTGTGCAGGAGGGGTTGGGGGGAGGGATGGTCTGTGCCTCACACCTGGAAATCCCCCAGGGCTTCCTGGGATCTCCATAAGATTTCCGCCTGCCCTCGCCCCTCTCCACACCACAAGAAACTACAGGGCACCGCTACCCGTGGACACCGAGGCAGAGGCCCTGGTCGCGTCGGCCCACCAACAGCCTCTTTCGCCTTCCTACACCTCTGCGATGGCAGCTTGCCCGGGCTGGCTCTGGAGATGCATATCCCTGGGTCTTTTGTCTCTGAGTTCCGGTGTCTCTGGCCTTTCTTGCTCCCGGGCCCAGCGGGGCTGCAGCCTCTGCGCCCTCGGTGTCCAGGCAGCCCACGCGGTCCCGCTGCCGGGTGGATGTGCAGCGTGGGCAGCTCCGCCGCGGCCCTGGACTCGGCCTGCACGCCCGCCCTGGGCCAGCAGGGGGCGCCGGCGCTCCGCGGAAAGCAGCCCTCGCGCCCTGCCGTCCCCGCCGCGTCTCCCCGAGCTCAGAGAGGGAAACCGAGGCCCAGCAAGGACGGAGAGGCAGGGGGATGCCCCTTTGGGAGATCTTCACTGGCTGCCAAAACGTCCAGGAGCGAGCGGGAGGCCAGGTCGGAGGGCAAGGCCGTAGCATGGGCTGTCCCGACAGGCCCTCACCTCCCTTCCTTTCTGCTCCATCACAGCTCAGGCCAGGGGCTACTGCTCCTCCCCCAGGCTGCAACCCATGCAGGCTCCTGCTGTACTGCTATACCATCCCTAGCCCTGGTACCTTGAATAACAGGTGGCCTCTGAGCCAAGGGCAGGTGGGTCCATGCCATGATGAGGGAGGGACAGTCAACTATTGCCCTCTTGCAACCTTATATACAAGAATGTCCGAGAGGTCTGCACTGTGACATAGTGGGAGCACTGGTTGGAATCCCCAGCTGCTCCACTTCCAATCCAGCTCCCTGCTAATGTGCCTGGGAAAGCAGCAGAAGTTGGCTTAAATGCTTGAGCTCCTGCATCCGTGTGGGAGACCCAAATGCAGTTCCTAGAGTCTGGCTCCCACCTGGCCCAGTAGCCATTTGGGGAGTGAACCAGTGGATGGAAGATCTCTCTTTCTTTCCCCTCTCTCTGCAATTCTGAGTTTCAAATATAGATTAAATAAATCTTATTTTAAAACCAACAAAGCAATTATAAAAGAGCCATTGTGTGCCGGGCTTTGCACTGGGTGCTGGGGCCAGAGCAGCAAAATATAAGCAAGACGCTGCTCCATGGACATCACAGGGTGTGGTGGGGGGAATAGCTCCAGCTCCTGGCGAATGCATCCTGGGACATAGTCGGTCCCACCCACCTGGGAGACCCGTCTAACGCTCCTGGCTTCAGTCTGGCCCAACCATGGCTGTTGTGGCCGTTTGGGGAATGAACCAGCAGGTGGAGGCACTTTCTCTGTGCCTTTCAGTTAAGCAAATCAACAATTTCAAGCAAGAAAGCTTGAGGTGGAGAAGGCTGCTGGAGCTGGCCCTCCAGGAAGGCCACATGAAAACCAGGAGCTGGGAGTGAGTTGGGGCTGCCCATGCTAGAGGACAGGGAAGCCGCCGGGCATGGAAAGGCCCTCTGGCTGCAGGGTGTGGGCAGGCGGCATGGAGGTGGTGGCTCTGGAGGGCCCCTTCAAGGGTGTGGGTAGGGGACAGGGAGGAGCCCAGATGAGGACGTAGGCATGTGTGGAAATGCCTCCTGCCAGGGTGGGGGAGGGCAGGAGATGGAAAGGGCACGGAAAGCCCCCAGGAGCCCAGGACAGACTCCAGCTCCCTCCTCTTCTTGTTCTCCTGCCTTTGGGAGTGTCCTGTGGCCGGGACTCAGGTTGGCCTTGTTTCTGTGTGACTCTGGAGCTCTGGGGAAGAGGTTCCTGGGCCCTAGGACTGTGACTTCGAAGCCCTGTGACTTAGAAGGGCAGTGACTGCCGGAGGGCAGGGGTTCTGTGGCCACCAGGCCTGGTGACCTCGGCCCTTTTCTTCCAGTTCTCCCGCCCAGGTGAGGGAGCAGTGGGGAGCTGCAGAGTTAGGTGAGAGCCCCCACCAACGGACGCCCCGGGGGTCCGAGAGGCTGACGGGGCCTGTGAGAAATGCAGCCCTATCATTCTGTCCTCATTTCCAGATGACCCGAGCTGCCAGGGAGGGCGCTATTGTGCCTTTTCTTGAAAAGTGGGTAGAGGGAGCCCCAGCGGGGAACCAGTGGGCACCACAGAGCCCAGAGCCGAAGGCCTTGCTCGGGCCTTTGCAGAGGGGTGGGTGGAGAAGGGAGAGTGCACTGGGGCCTTGGCTCGCTCCACGCGGAGCGGGACCCACTTAGCTGCCAAGTCTGGCAGCTTAGGGCAGCCCGGGGCCGCTGTACCCATCCTCTTGGTGATCTCAAAGGGCCAACGTGTCCTGTGCTGGGGCCAGGCGCAGGGTCCCTCTTCCTAACCCTCTTTACCTCAGGGGTCATCCTTTGGGTCTCCCCGACAAGCATTACTACTCCGGGGGTCCCTCCCACACCCCGTGACGCCCGCAGTCTCAGCGCAGCCTCTACTTGACTCTCTCTTCACTTCCCTGTCACGTGTACCCTGAGATCCTCTTCCACCCTGCGAGTGGGGGCCACTGTCCCTTTTTGCACAGGATGCACCCAGACTGTCTCAGTGGCTTACCCAAGGACACACAGCTAGCATGTGGCCTTGACCCTGTGTGCAGCTGCAGCAGCTGCAAGAAACACAGCCCTCCAGTCTTATGTTGGAGCGGGACCCACTTAGCAACAGATAACCATGGCTACTTGGGAGCGTGGGTTGAATCCTCACCAATTACCACGTGAACACCTGTACTGGACCCAGGCACCAAGCAGGGATAAACTCAGAAACCCACACTCACTCAGGGTCCACGACATCCCCCTCCACTCTGCCAGCTACCCTCTGCAGAGAAGACCCCTCCTCTTTTGCAGCCTCAGTGCATCTCTGTCCCAGAAACACTGGTCATGTTCTCCTCCCTGCCCCCTCCCGCGAGCCAGCCGTGGAGCCGCTCAGCTATATTATACATATGAAAAGAATATATTCTCTGAGAGCCCTGACAGGGGTAATGAAACCGATCCATATCTCTATCTATTTCTATATATTTATACACAATGGATTGGCTGCAAACACCAGGGCTGTCCCTCCAGCTGTGGCAACCCTTTGAAATATGGCACTCGAGCCCCACCGCCCCCACTCGCGGCTGGTGGGAGACATTAAAGATTTAAAAAAAAAAAAAAGGAAAAAGAAGGAAGGAGAGGAAGAGAAGAAAAAGGAGGCAGCTGGTTTCGCCTTGGGCTGTGCAGCGGCAAACTGTGTTTAAATATTAAAACCACCCATCACCCGGCCCAGCTGTCCGCCCCTTCAGTGGCCTGGGTCCTTGCCAGGGCTCCCTGCCGGTCAGAATGGTTGGGGGCTGCGTGCTGATTTAATCACACACCCCTACCCCGATCACAGCCCCAGGCAGGGAGTGTGGGCTGCACAGGAGGGGGGTACTCCCCTTCAGATCTTGGCCTCTGGGCTTGTCTAGCCTTGGCTGGATAAAGGGCGCAGATATGGGGGATTCTGTGGGATTCAAGGCAGAAGACAGCTTGGGATCCTAACCCTGCAGCTTTGGTCTCCTGCACACCTCAGAGGAAGCTTGCCTTGGGCTACGCTTTTTTCTTTCTTTCTTTCTTTCTTTCTTTTTTTTTTTTTTTTTTTTTTTTTGATGCTACGAGTGGCTTGAACTAGAAAATGGGACCTGAGGGGTCTAAGAATCCCCAGGAATTCTAGGCACACCTTGGATGCAGTCTGGGACAGCACGCTTGCCTGGAGTGACAGCTCTAGGGCAGACTTCCAGTCTCCACCCCCTCCTCACACCCTTCCCTAATTCCCAGGCGCTGGGACCCCAGGCAGGGCCTGACTTTCTACAAGGCCTCAGGTCTTGCAGGAGGGGACACCGTGTGGACATGTGCCCAGGAAGGCACGCCCACTTCCACCCGCATCATTACAGCCTGGCACAGGTGATGGAGGTGCTTGCTGGCATGCAGGACACTCCAGCTTGGGCTGAATGAATGCCATTGGCGAGGCTGTTGGGGAGATTTCAGTCTGGCGGTCCCTCCCAACCCTGGAGAGCTGGAATATCAGTGTCTGGGGGGGGGGAGCCAGCTGGGGGTGTGGATTCTCACGGGAGGGGGGGAGGGGACATGGCAAGGGGGGGACTTGGCCTCTGAGACGCCTCTCACGGTGGGAGTGGACAGCTTGGGGCCTGAAATGAATTCCTGAATTTGTGCTTTAGGTTTTTATTTATTTGCTCATCCAAGAGCAACAGGAAGGAGACAGACAAGGTGAGAAACTGCGCCTGCCCCAGCCACTGCTTCGCTCCCCAGCAGGTATAGGAGCTGCAGCTGGAGCTGGGACTGCAACCCAGGTCTCTCATGTGCAGGGGCAGGAATCTGTCTGCGGCCTCCTGGGACTGCACCCAGGAGCCAGAGGTGGGGACTGAACCTGGCACTCTGAAGTGGGAGATGGGAGTCTTAACCACATGCTAAACTAAAACCCACTCCGAGTCTCCAAGTTGAAATTACATGTTTTATTTACTATGTTACCATCCTTTTTTTTTCTCCTTAAAATATTTCTTTCTTAGAAAGACGAAATTGCAGAGAGAAGGAGTGAAACACCTTTCACCTGTTGGTTCATTCCCCAGATGGTCACAATGGCTATAGCTGGGTCAGTGAAAGACAGGAGCCAAGAGCTTCTGGGTCGCACATGCGGATGTGGGGCTCAAGCCCTTGGGTCGTCTTCCGCTGCCTTCCCAGACACATTATCAGGGAGCTGGAGCACAAGTGGAGCAGCCAGGACTTGAGTGGACACCCACACGGGGTGTCGGTGCTACAGGTGGTAGCTTTACCTGCTATGCCGCAGTGTCATCCTCTGTGTCATGCATGTGTAACCTCACCTAAATAACATGATTATCTACTCAGGATTGTCCCCTCCCTGCAAAATCAGCAGCCTCCACTGGCATCGCCCAGAAGGTCTGTAAGTGGTGGCGGGACCCCACCAGGCTGAGGTACTCACTTGTCCAGCAGCTCTAGAATCAAATCTCCAGATGAGACGTTAAGCCGCCCCCCCCCCCCGCCCTGTCCCGAGGTGCTGCATGTCTGAGCTGTGAGGGTATCTGGCCCTAGGACTTCCCAGTCCCTGCTTTCAACACCTCAGGTTTTCTGCAGGTGGCGTCATTGAGATTCCCTGAGCCAAGAACTCTTTAACAGGAAGCTAGGGCTGGAGCACCGGGCTGGGTGTGTGCTGGTGTGGAGGAGTAGAAAGAGGCATGCAGAACCTGTTTCTGTTCCTGAGTGAACTGCCTGCCCCCAGAGAGGCAATCTGGAAAAAGACTCCAGCACAATGCAGACGGCTTCAGTATTTATGACTTATAAAAATAAACAAACACCAAAACCCACAACCAAACCCAACCAACCGACCAACCAAAGCTCATGCATCCCCGTGCCAGCGTGAGTCAGGTGGGACTTTGGCAAAGGGCTGGCATCTACCATGCACAGGTAAACTGCCTGTGTAGGGAAAGCTCCAATCTGTGGGATTTGCCACCTTTCAGGAGGCTGACCTGCCACGGCTGGTTCCCGCTGGCCCACAGCTTAGCACAAAGGCGAGTGTTTTGAGAGTTCTCTTGGGAGTCCCACATCCTGCCACAGCATACCTGGGCTCCACTCCCAGCTCTGTTATTTTTTGTTTGTTTGTTTGTCTATTTATTTTAGATCTACTGATTTTTGTTGGAATGGTAGGTTTAGAGAGAGGAGAAAGATCCTCCATCTTCTGGTTTGCACCCCAAGCGGCCACAACAACCAGAGCTGACTAATCTGAAACCAGGAGCCAAGAGCTTCTTCCGGGTCTTCCAGGTGTGTGTGGGGTTCCCAAGGCTTTGGGCCATCCTCTGCTGCTTTCCCAGGCCACAAGCAGGGAGCTGGATGGGAAGTGGAACAGCCGGGGCATCCATAAGGGGTGCTGGTGTTAGAAATTGGAGGATTAGCCTGTTGAGTTGTGGCACCAGTCCCTAATCAATTGATTTTTTTAAAAATCCAAGATAACAGGCCTGGTGCGGTAGCCTAGTGGCTAAAGTCCTCGCCTTGAACACGCCAGGATTCCATATGGGCACCAGTTCTAATCCCAGGGGCCCCACTTCCCATCCAACTCCCTGCTTGCAGCCTGGGAAAGCAGCTGAGGATGGTCCAAAGCCTTGGCATCCTGCACCCGCGTGGGAGACCTGCAAAAAGTTTCTAACTCCTGACTTGATCAGCACAGCTCCAGCCATTGAGGCTGCTTGGAGAGTAAATTGATGGACGAAAGATCTTCTCTGTCTCTCCTCATTTCTGTATATCTGATTTTCCAATTAAATATAAAATAAATCTTTTTTTAAAATCCCAAATAACAACTATTCTGAAAACGTTTGCATCACATTGGACTCTCCAAGTCACCCAGAGGAGGTTAAACTGTGAGGAGGATTGTGCAGTATCTGCAAACTGCACCATTTTACAGAAGAGACTGGAACATCTGAGGGGCTCAGGGGTATTTGTCTCCACCACCACTTCATGGTCATGGAATAAAATGACCGTAGCTGAACTGCTAGGTTCGTGTAAATAACTGGTTGGTTGCCAGGGATCCCAGCAGCAGATCCTACCATGCACGGATCTGGGGACCTCCAGGAAGGTATGTCCATGACAGAGGGAAGGCAGGAGGGCAGGGCAAGGCTGTGACTGTTGCCACCACCTCCGCTGGTCCTCCAGGGCGCTGGGCCCCACGCACAGGAACTGGGCCGTCAGTCATAGCTACTGGCCACTCCAGGCACATGAGGTTCCCGATGTTTCAGGTTTGCTGTAGTCCCAGGTCGGGATGGCTGATCAGCATCGTAACATCACCACAGAGGAGAAGGGATGGTGTGGTGGTGCCTGGGGGTCAGCCAGCATCCACGGTCAGTGTGCCTTGTTCAAGACCCAGCCGCTTGGTTCCGTTCCAACTTTCTGCTCGTGAGTGTACTTGAGTCTCTGCTGCCCGCATGGGAGACCCGGGTGAAGTTCCGGCTTTCCGACTTTGACCTAGCCCAGCCCTGGCAATTATGGGCATTTGAGGAGTAGATTTGTGGATGGAAGATCTGCTTGGTCTCTCAGCCTTTTCAATGAAAAATGAAAATAAATTAATTAAAATATACATATATATATATTTTAAAAGGCAAGTGCATGTCAAGTGCTGGGTCAGGGTAGCCCAGAGTGAGGCCTGACCACCCCAGCTACTGTCATGTGCCTAACCACAAGGCACCAGCTGGGGCGCCAGATGTGAGCAGGGCAGGAGGCTGCCAGGGCTGCATCTGCCTGCATCTGCAGGAATGGCCAGCCCTCTGCACTGTGCCCACGTTGGGATGCCTTCATTCACTGCGCAGTTCATGCCTGCCACGCTCTGGGGATGGTTCGTTTGTCCCCAAGGGTTGTAGGGATTGCAAACAGGGAAGCTGTGGCTCAGAGCGTGCAGGCTCCTTCCAAGGTCCTCTCACTAGAGCAGAGCAAGTGGAATCTGGCTGCAGGTCTGTCTCCTGCTTGTGAGTGTGTGTGTGCATGTGTGCCCTGCCCACCACCTAAGCACCCGCTCACTGATCCCTCATTGCATCAGCACCTGTGAAGTGCTCTGTGCCAGGCCTGAGGTGACGCAGGGTCTGAGAGTCACACAGCCTCATGGAGATGAGAGAAAAACCCAGCTCACTCCGCACCTCTGTCTCGTGTTCCTGAACATAGTATCAGATTGGGCAGCTGGACCAGACCCCAGGCCAGGAAGGGCTCCCCAGAGAACTGAGTTTGAACTGAGTGGGAGTTTGTCAGCAGGCTGAGAGGATGGTGGAGGAAGGCTCCCTTGCTTTCAAGAAAGGGAGCAGTACATGCCAGGGCCCTGGGGCTGCAGAGGCGTGGGCCTCAAAAGGCCCTGTAGGTTGGCTGAGATGTATGGAGAGGACCGAAGGGTGGGCAGGTAGTGTCCCTGTCAGCAAAGCCAGAGAGCCATCGGTGTGGGAGGATGTCACCTCCAGTGACCGGGGCAAACCTGGGCGTACAGGGGAGATGGCTCAGCTAGACCCCAGTGACTGGCACAGATGGAGGAGTGTGGGGTGGCCATGTCGCATGCCTGGCACATGTGCCTGTGTGTATAGTGTGTGCAGTGCACGTATGTGTGTGTGTGTATGAGCGTGTAGGCATGTCCTATAGTGGGTAGGTGATCAGGTGGGAAGGTGCAGGTAGGTATCACAATCACATGCTGTGTCCTTAAGTGAGCAGCTCAGGAGCTGGGGGCTTTTGCAGTGGCCTGTTGTCCCCTGCTCCCCGGCCAGCCATTGGAGGGGTCAGGTGTGATAAATTGAGTAAGACAAGCATAGGGGAGGTGGGCACAAGCCTGGGGCAGAGCCAGCACCCTTGGCCCCTGTTTCTGAATCTGGGGAATGTGCCTTGAGGAGCAGCCCCTGGAAGAGGCAGTGGGCAGCCTCTGTCTCATGCACGAGTTCAAACCCTGCCCTGTGCAGGGCCCAGGAACCTGCTGAGCGATACCCACCAAATCTGTAATGGAGAGACACATGCTAGCTGCCTGGGTAGGACACTTTTGGGATTCTGGGTGTCACCCAAACAGAATGTATCAGTCAGGAGGGGACAAGCCTGCTCGATGATGTCCTGGCATCTGAAATGATGTGGACCCCTCCGTCCCTCAGCAGAGTGCACATCCTGTCCCCCCAACCCCGAATGACTTCAGGGCAAGAGCTGACTTTCCCATCTGCCCATCATTTCAGCCTTACAGGGTCAGTCACTTGGCATGCCCATACTTCCCATGTTCCTTTTCAACAATGTAAGCCATTTAGGGAAGTGTTCAGCTCTCCATCTTGGTTGTCAGTTAAGGTTGGGACTGAGGAGTTGGGCTGGACTATCTGTGGGGCCAATCCTTTGGGAAAGGAGTGTCCTAAAGTTAAGCTGGGTTCTTATTCCTGTTCTCAGCTGCCCTAGATCGGGAGGGGGAGGCACAGAATAGGATGAGGGAGGCAGAGCAAGTATACCGAGTGAATAAGTGCAGCACTGGGGCTGGGGCCAACGGTTCATTCACAAACACCTTCGTGGATAACTTGGGGCATTGTGGCGCAGTGCACAAAGTCATGGATTACAACATTAGCACCCTATGTGGTCACCAGTTCAAGTCCTGGCTGTTCCATTTTCAATCCAGCTCTCTGCTAATGTGCCTGGGAAAGCAGTGGAGGATGGCCCAAGACCTTGGACTCCTGTATGAACATGGGAGACCCTGAAGAAGTTCCTGGCTCTTAGGTTTGGTCTGGCTCAACCTTGGATGTTGTGGCCATTTGGGGAGTGAGCCATCAGTGAAAACTTCCTTCTTTTCTCTGACTGCCTTTCCAATAAATAAATCCTAAAAAAAAAAAAAAGGAGAATTCGAGAATCCTTGTTCAACAGACAGCATTTATACTGTGAACATGTGGATGAACCCCCAACAAGGAGAACCTCCTTGCGACCGAGCACCCTGGTTAACCATGGACAGCGGTCCACAGCTGGTGTCTCCATGGACGTTCAACACACAGGGGGAACACTTGAGTCCAGATCGCACACAGCCGGGTGAGCAGCTAATGCTTTTATCAGCAATGAGTGCCAACCTCAGCAAGGAGCAGCAGAGGTTGGGGATCCTAATGAGGCCCTCCCTGGGGATGCTGGCAGGGGCGAGTCCTGGATGGGTCCCACCCTCCCTCCCTGCTCCCTCTCTGTGCCCAGCCCTGCTCTGGAACTTTGGCTTACAAAGGCAAAGATGAAAGAGGCTGCAGGGACGTGAACTGCATGATCTCACCCTCTAAATGCCCCGTGCTTCCCCAGGGAGCGCCTGTGCCTCTTTGTGTCAGAGATCAAAGTCTGAGCCAGAAGCCCGAGGGCTTGAGCTCCCTGTGCTTTCCCCAGCCTCCTGCCCTCCTTCTGGGCACCTTCTTCCTCCGCTGTTCCATTCCTCCCATTCCCGTCCCCCTCTTTCTCATTTCTCTCATTTCTGAATGTTTCTCTGTGACCATCTTTTCTCCAATGCTCTGATACTGCTTCTTCCCCTGCCCCTTTTGCTCCTTTCCCTCCTTCTGTCTCCTGACCTCAACTCCCTCCTCCCCTCTCTCCCTCACTCCTTCATCATCCTCTAAAGCATCACCGCCTCCAGGAAGCCCTCTCAGACCACCGTCTCCCCAGGCCCAGCCTCTGCCCCTGTGTCTTGAGAGCCCCCTCTCCTGAGTGAATGCACACTGATTGTTGAATACGTGCCTTCCACAAGTCTTGCTTGCTGTTGTCATCTCGAGTCCTGGTATACAGCAGGTGCTCAATAGATGTTCCTGCTGTAACTGCCTTTTTCCTTCTGCCTTGTTTATATCTATCCAGATTGTCTGGTGGTGGGGGTCTCCCAGCCCGAGGCTCCCCTGTGTCTCCCTCCTGCCCCTCACTGTCCCGGGTGGGCCTTGTGGCCACTGTGGATGGGTCTGGGGGATTCAGCTAGCTATCCTGGGACCATCACAGCTTTGGAGTGGGGAGCACATCCTGGAGGTGGCTCCAGAGTCCTAGGCTGGATCCAGAGGTGCCCATTAAATTTTGGTTGATGGAATGAATGACACAGGAGAAGGAGTCAGGATGCTCCCCTACAGTCACCCCTGCTTGGCACACCTGCTGTCTCTGGGCGGATCTACCATCTTGTATATTTCCTTCTCGCTCTGTGAGCTTGACTGAGGGCCACTCCTTGGTGGGAGTGCATTCCAGATGCCGTGGGATGCCTCGGAGGTGACACTGACCACTGGATACTAACAGAATACCTGCTTTTGTGTCTCCACACCAAGGGTACAGGGATTCAGGTGCAGGTGTGGAGGTCTCTGCAGCGAGGACGGGGTATACGAGAGGGGCTGGAGGCTGGGGCTGTTCCATTAGGGGAGCTTGGGGTGGGTAGGAAGAGGCAGCCAATGTTGGAAACAAAATCCATTCCTGTATGACTTGCTGTGTGCCAGGCTCTGTTGCAGGCAGACAAAGTGGACCTCTGCTGCTAGCCTCCAGCACGGCCATTCTACCAGCCATGTGTGCAACAGGTCTACAATGAAAATTTGCTGTGTGCTGGGCATGGTGAAAGGCAGAGCCTGGACAGGAGCAGTGGGCATGAGTCCTGCCAACCCACCAAGCTGGGGCACCACTGCTCGAGCAGTTTGCTTTTGGTCTGACTGAGCAGACAGAATGGCTGCCGAGTTCTGTTTGGTGAAGAGACTGCCCAAGGTCAGGTGCGCTGGGCTGCACTCGCCCAGTCTGCTCTGACGCCAGGGTCTTACTTCCCTGGGCACCTCTCTGTCCTCTGGGGACTTGGAGCGCACCCAGTAGGGTGGGTCAGGGGCTGGGGGTGGAGCGCAGGTCAGCAGGGATTGGGCAGCGGTGCCCAGGCTGGCTGCTGTCTTGTCTCCGCCTCCACAGAGCTGCCCCTGTTTCGAGTCTGATTATCAGTGCCAGATGACTTTTGCATCCATTTGTTGGCCCGGATTTCGATTTTGCATTCAATTTCCTGTCCATTCATGGTGGCTGCAGTGCCTGGGGCATACGAAACTGCGGCAAGCCAGGGGGGTGCAGTTCGGGCATGCCTGACCACACATTGCTGCCATGCCTCCGGAGACCTCTGCAACTGAGGAGCCTGGGATCTGCGGGTTGCCCCGGTGCCGCCACTGCTCTGGCTTTAGCCAGAGTCTGATGGATGGACTTTTGCCCTAAACCTGGACACCTCTGCCTTTCCTGCCCCCTACTCACGAGATGCATCTGTGATGATGAAATGCCCCCCCACTCCCCCACCCCATGCTGGGAAACTAGCCCACACCGGGCTCTGGGTCGTATAAAGGACTTGACCTTCTGCTGGGACCTGCAGCTTGACCATCACCTGCCCGCCCCCAGCCTCCTCTCTCTGGTGCTGTCACTAGGGTAACCTTGCATCTCCCTGGCTCCAGGCCTGGCTGCCCCAAGCCCTGGGCACACTCCCTTGCTGCCCCAGCCTCCTCTCTTAGTGTTCCCTGAGTACCAGCAGCTCCTGATCTTGCATGCCCAACCCGGCACAGGCTGGTCCTCTGCCCACACCACTTGCGCTCATCTTGAGCTCTAGGCAGACGACTGAACCTTCCAGAAATCCTGAGAATGTCGCCAACCACTTATGCCCAGGGTGGCACTTAGCTCCAGATGCCCCTGATTCTCTTGTCACTCACGGCTCCCGCCTGATACCAGGCGTGGGGGTGGCACCAAATTGTTTCTCATTAGGTGTCCCTGCAGAGATATGACAAAAGCATGCAGGGCTCCTGGGTTGAAACTATTGCGCTGAGAGGTGCCAGGAGGTGCCAGAGCTTCACGGCAAACCTGGGCACAAACACCATCTGCGGAGTCTGGTTTTGCCCCTGCATTCCCAGCTCCCGGCCTCAGGGACTTTGGGGGAGCAGGGAGGGTGTGGGCTGGGGAAGGGGGCCCTGACGGGGAGCCATAGATCACACTGGCAGCTGAGGCCGAGAGACGCCAGTGAGCTTTCTTCATGGCTGCAGACAAATGAGGCAGACAGAAAATGGATGGCAACCTTCATAGTGAGAGGCGCAGGGCCCTGGGGCACTGGCCGTCCGATCCTCGCCACCCTGCAGCTCCCCCCTGGTGGTTCTGCCCTTGGTGGGGGTGGAGGAGCAAGCAGCATAGGTGGGGAAAACAGGTGGGGGGGGCAGAGAAGGAAGAGTGGGTGCTACCGCTGTGCGATCAGGGCACAGTCCACCTCCCTCAGGCTTCCACCTTCCCCCCTCCCACAACCCCAGAGTCAGTGAATGACTGGGGGTTCCCCAAAAGCTGGTAGAATCTCAGCTACCCTGAGTCACAGGGGGCCCTATCCAAGGCGAGTTAACCCCTCTCCATCCTCCTGTACTCTGTGGGGACCAGGGACGCCCAGGAAAATGGATGGCACCCTGGCAGGGGTCTCAGTGGCGTGGCCCCAAAGCTGGGCTTTTTTTTTTTTCTTCTCTTGGGAAACTTTGGGATTTGCAGGGGTTGGGGGTGGGAGGAGAGGAGAGGAGAATCCCAGGACCCAGATGTCCTATTTTGCCCAAAACTAATTCGAGTTTTGGGAGAGACAGTGAGAAAGATATTCAACTGTTGATTCACCCAAGTGGCCACAATGGCTGCAGCTAAGCTGATCCGAAAGCAGGAACCGGGAACTTCTTCCTCTTCTTCCATGTGGTTACAGGACCCCAAGGCTTTGGACCATGTTCCACTGCTAGGCCACAAACAGGGAGCTGGATGGGAAGTGGAGCAGCTAGAATAGGAACTGGTGCCCATATGAGGTCTCGGCACTTGGAGGGGGAGGATTAGCCAATTGAGCCATTGTACTGGGCCCATGTGCATGTGTTTGTGTAAGTTGTATGTAAAGTTTCTTAAAACATGGTGCGGTCAAGAGCAGGCCTTCAACCTAATGATTAGGACTGTTGTGTCCCATATCCAAGTACCTGGGATAGGCTCCTAAGGCTTTAGGCCATTCTCCACTGCTTTCCCAGGCTACAAGCAAGGAGCTGGGTGCGAAGCAGGGCCACTGGAACATGAACCGCCAACCCAGACGTTTGGGATCCCAGACATGCAAGGTGAGGACTTTAGCCACTAGGCTACTGCACCAGGCCCAAAGTTGCCCTTCTTTTTTTATTTTTAAAAGATGTGTTATTTATTTTTATTGGAAAGGCAGATATACAGAGAGGAAGACAGACAGAGAAGAAGATCTTCTGTCCATTGAATCACTCCTCAAGCAGCCTCAATGGCCAGAGCTGAGCCAATCTGAAGCCAGGAGCCTCTTCTGGGTCTCCCACCACAGGTGCAGGGTCCCGAGGCTTTGGGCCATCCTCTATTGCTTTCCCAGGCTACAAGCAGGGAGCTGGATGGGAAGTGGGGCTGCTGGGATCAGAACCGGTGCCCACATGGGATCCAGCGCGTGCAAGGTGAGGACTTTAGCCACTAGGCTATTGTACCAGGCCCAATGTTGGCCTTCTTGACCACATACAGTCCTTATGACTGGCCACAGGTCTGGCATAAGGGTAAGGAAAGCAGCTCCAAACAACTGCAGGCTTCGCGTAGTGTCCAGCAGTGAGGATGCAGCACCGGGGGGATGACTCCAGCGTCGCATGATTTCTCTGACACCGTGACTACATGGCTGTCAGAGAACGAAGTTGGAGCCCATGGGACTGGGTTTGGGAGGGCTGTTTGCCCATCCATGCAGGAAGCAATGCGGAACCACCAGAGGTGACAGAGCAGCGGTGCAGCAGGTCACCGCCACATCTTCCAAAGATGAACCTCGCTAATAGATGGGGTGGAGCTGAGAAAGGCAGAGAGTCCCATCAGGAGAGAGCAGCCGGTGAGGCTGCCATTAGGTGACAAGTGATGGGGACAGAGTGGCCCTCTGCTGGGCTGGGCAAACAGAGAACTTCCTGGTGAGAAACGACTAGGGGCAAGACTATTAGCTTTTATCAAAGGGCTGACTGCTCTTAGCAAAGTGTTTAATACGATTTCCTGCTATTAGGGCCCAAACTTGGCCTAGCAAGATATTAATTCTAAAGATAATCATTAGCTGCACGGATGGTGTTCTAATATGTGGCAGTAGGCGAGCTATTGTCATTTTTCCCCGTCTATCTTGATTGCAGGTCACCCAATTAGGGCCCCCTCCAAATGCCCCTTCCTGGAGGCGGTGCGATAAGGCGTAATGTCCCTCCAACAAGCGCTATCGGCTGTGACGGGAGGGCCCTAAATATTAATACAGCTATAATTAGTCCCGTGAAAAGGGGGATCAATCCAGGAGCAGTCCCACCCATGCCGACTGGGAGCCTCTTCTGCTGGGAAAGTGAGAGTTTGCTGTTCCAAATGCCAGGCTGTTCTTTGTTCTGAGAATAGCGACTGCACTGGACCCAGCAGTCGGCACTCTGAATCCGCTGGCGCTATGAGGGCATTGAGTCGGGGCAGGGAGAGAACCTGTGTGGTGGTGTTGTGTGGGGGAGTGGGGGCTTTCCAGAGGGTGGGGACACCTCCATAGTCTTTAATTATGGTCATCGTCAACTTACTAAAGTTAAGGCATTTCAGCATTACGAGGAAGACAAGTGTCCCTTATGGCGACATCTGAACAGGATAGCTGGCTACGCAAAGGGGCTTGGAGAGCTTAGGGGAACCTGGAGCTTTGGCTGTCTACTGTTTGTATGTAAGCATTTTGATTGAAGTATTGCTCACATTTGGTCAAGTATACCCGTTGTTAAGTGCACAGCTCAATGGCTTTTGTGTTCCTATCCACCTGTGTAAGCAGCACCCAGAAACACAGAATGCTTGTACCAATCCCCAGAAGACCCCCTCGTACCAGTCCCAGTCCTTGCCCATGCCCCACCTGGGGAACCCATTCTTCTGATTTCTAACACCATAGACACAGCTTGACCCATTCTTGAGCCTCTTGACGAAGGATTTAACTTCAGTCATTATTATCTCCCCAAATCACAGGTGAGTTACCTGTTCTAGAATGATGGCTGTGGGGGGCTGGCACTGTGGTTCTGCAGATTAAGCTGCAGCCTGTGATGGATGCCGGTTCGAGTCCCAGCTGTTTCACTTCTGACCTATCTTCCTGCTAATGTGCCTGGGAGGGCAAGGGAAGATGGCTCAATGCGGGGCTACTTCTGCTCACGGGAAAGATCCAGACGGAGCTCCAGGCTCCTGGATTTGGCCTGGCCCATCCCTGGCTGCCAGCACCCCTTTCAACTATCTCCTCTGAGAATCTTCCTCCACGGCGGCCAGGGTCACCCCAGTACAAGTGCCCATGAGCTCAGCCTGCTGAGGCCAGGTGCCTGTCGTTCCACCCATTCCTATGGACATTAGCTGGGGTCTCTGCTGCTCATGGGAGCTATGGTGGAGGCCCTCCACAGCTGGGGAGTTGGGCAGCTGCTTCCCAAAGGTGTCAGGCAAGGTGGCAGGATGCGCCATGCACATGCCCTGAGTGAGGAGAGTAGGGATGGTGTGTGGCCCCTCGAGGGGCAGGGGTGCATTCCTCAAAGACAGAGGCCAGAGCATGCTGTCTCGCTGGGGCTCTCTTCCCCACTGCCCCATTCCGTTTACTCCCCTTTTGTGTCTCTTCTTTGTCTTATTCCAAATCAAAGAGCTTGAAAAAAACTGAAGGCTCCTGCAGAGAAGACAACCCTTCACCACCTAGTGAAAACTAGCAGCTGGCTGCCTGTGTGCAACCAGCCCAGCCTGGCAGAAATGGGGACCTCAAGTGTTGGCTCCATGGATGGGCAGAGCTGGGACCAGCACGGATGGAGCACTCATTGCTGTAAAACCCACCACTACTCTGGGGACGCCTTGCATACCCCCACGACTTTCATCCAGGATGTCATCTGGGTCCCCGGGATAATGATTTATTTCTTAAAAAATTATGACACCATTTTCTAGGGTGTACTCCATGAGGGAAACAAAATTCCCCCCCCCCCATGTCGTTTACGGTCAAATGGGTAGGGAAACTGAGGCACACACAGACGTGGAGCCGAACTGGGCCTGGGGAGATGGGGAGGTAGCGGTCCTTTGAATTTAGGAGGAGCCCCAGGGATGAGAGCGACCCCCGGCGACTCAGCAGCCAGCAGCACCAGACCTGCACCGGTTTCAGCCAGTCTGAGGCTGCAGGGCTGCTCCAGTTTGCCCCCTCTCCCCCATCCCTCCTCCCCAATGCCGCGCGTGCAGTGATTGACGCGGTAATTGGCGCGCGTAGGCACGGGGCTAATTGAGGTCGGGCTGTAGATTGCCGCAGCAGCCAGGCGGAGGCGGTGGGCGCGGGGGCTGCTCGCTCCCGCCTCTTCCCTGGCCTGGTGTGAAGGCTGAGCGGCAGTAGAGGGAGTGCACCCCACCCTTTTTCCATGGGGAGCACGTGTTGCAAGGGCAGAGGGTGTGAAGAGGAACCCCTGGGCCCTCCTATTTAACGGGGCTGAGTAGGAGAGAGATTTGTTGGAGCGGGGTGGGGTGGGTACCAAGGACGCCCCTCAATACAGGTGGGACCCATTTGGTGCCTGCACTATGGAAGAAGGGGAGAAGAAAGAGCATAACCCAGGTCTCAGCCACCTGCAGTAGCCAAAGGCCTTAGCAGGCAACTCCTCTGTGAGAGCAGCTCTCATCCATTCATTCAACATTCATTGAGTGACAGTGATGCCCCAGGACCTGGAGATTAAGTGGCTACCTGACTGCCATGATCGGCCTGGAGAAGCCAGCAGCCAGTGGGGAAACAAACGGCCGGCTGTGTAGGTTTGTGCGCAGGTGCTGTGGAGGCAGAGCTGCGGAGAGCTCTATCAGGTGGGTCCTTAGGAAGGGCGCACAGCTGGAGCCCTGCTCCTAAGAACACAGTGAGCATGGGCAGACAAAGAGCAAGGTTCTCCGCCAGTGCCCGCCACGCCGCAGCTCACAGGCTTGGGCTGTGTGTGCCTGTGATGGAGCCGTGTTGGTACACGCGGTCGGACAAGCAGGTAACACTCTGTCGTTTTCAAGCTGAGCGGCTGCTAAGCAGGCAGAAGCAGGTGCAGGAGGGTTATTGCAGCCACTGTTGGGTGGTGATTTTCCAACCTGCTGGGCAGTAGGTGTGGCTTGGCAGGGACCTGGGCAAGAACACTGGGCAGGGCTGAAGGCTGAATGCGGACAACTGGCACCAGAGGAACAGGGCAAGGGGATGAGGTGAGCAGGAGCCATGACCCAACCTTGCAGATGCTGGGTGAGGCTTCCCAGGCTGAAGGAAGCAGGGAATGGGGCTCAGGCGGGGAGACAAAAGACATCTCAAGTTCTCCTGGCAACTTAAGCTCAGTGGGAAGCTTTGGGACAGTAGCTGTTGCCTTCATAGCTTTGCCACCTGTGAAATGGGCAGGTGTGGAAAGGGAAGACAAAGGCAGTGGTTTCCAGCTGGAGCACTCTGTCCCCTCAGCCACCACTCTCCCCGGTGCTCCTTGTAAGGTGCTCCCTCAGGGCTCCTGAGAGACAAGGGGCTCCAAAGCAAGGTTCTCCAGACCCTGAGCCCTCCCTGGACCATCTCCATATTCTCTCGTGCACCTACAAACTCCTGAACATCCTTATTCTGCCTCCCAAAAAGTGTCTCTCGGGATTGTGCCTTGGTTTTCATTAAGCTCCTTGGGGGTGGGACCGCAGCTTTGCCCCTGGACTTCATAGTTGCAGCACACGGAGTAAATGCGTGAAGACCCATGGACTAGAAGGCCAGGAGACATCCTTGGCAGAAGATGGCCATGGAGGTCTTGAAGGGCACAGTGAGAAGAGAGCCTGGCACCTTGCCTGGTTCTGCTTGGCCTTGGCCTTGGCATCCTATCCTCCCTGCTGGCTCCTCTGGCCTGTCCGCACTGTTTGACTGCACCCTTGAGCCAGCTGAATTTCACCTGTGGGTTCAGGTGGGCCGTGACTTCATTCCCCAGGACTCCATCTCCTCCCTGGTAGACTGGTCTGATCTTTGCTTTCTCTTCCCCCACCCGCGCCCTTGGGTGAGGGGTGGGGGTCATGACAGTTAGTTCTCGAAGGTTATCCACACAGAGACAAAGCTCAGGCTGTGGGCAGTGCTCCAGGGTCATCAGTACCGTGACCGGGTATCCAGCAGGGCTGGGAGTTCCTTCTCAAACCTGCCCGAGGTAATTCCCATGCTTGCCAACACTCAGGGTCAGCGGCTATTATAAAAAAAACCAAACCAAAACCTCAAACTAGAAATTCCGAACTGATCTTACAAGTACATATGATAAAGCACGGAATCCCACCTAGTGGGGAGAATTTGCACTCAGTCTGCCTGGGGTCAGTGGCTGTCTGCGGAGGCTCTGTCCCGGTCCATCTCTCCCCGCAACACACCCCTCCCGGAATCTACGCTCCCCATCCTTGCTTCTCCCAGTGCCACCTAAAAAACCTAATATGGGTGATTCTTATAAGAAAATGTGTCTGACAGCTTCAAATCCTGGTGCTTCCTCCACCCCATCCCACCCCATCCCACGGGCTCCTTGCCCGTGTGGGGTTGGGATGACTGACTCACCTTGGGAACACCTGGAGCCAGCCTGCACCAACACAGAGCAGGAGCTAACCCAACCTGAAGTCCGCCTGGACCCATGGCAGACTCTGCCTCTCCCCTTCTCCCTGCCAAGGGGCGGCCCACTATTTTTGTACATTTTTAAATTATATTGTTGACAATCTTTACGTAGTTAATTAGGGCACAAAGGTTCAAGGGCTACAGGAAAGTGGGTAAGACTATCATTTCCACACATTTTTTTTTCTATATCTGGGGTGAAGGGGGAGGTAAAGGGAGAAGCCCCACCCAGTTTCCCACCCACCCCAGGTCTCCGACGTGGGGCATGCGCCGAGGGTCTTGCTCAGGTGGTTTTGATAGTTCAACAGTAATGAATTGCTGCCAATCTCGCCATTCCAAGCATGAAGAAAAAGCTGCAGAATCAATCCACTGATGACATAGTCCATCTTAGAGTCTCTGTTTGCCCTGTTCTTCACTGCCAACATATGGCTTGGGTAGTTGATTGATTTGTTCTGTTGTCTTTTCATGGCTAGGGATCTGAGTCCGGCAGTTCAATTGAGGGGATTCCTAAAGAAACTTTGTCTGAGGTGAACCCAGACCAGATTCTTGTGTATACTTGGTTAGTACAGGGCCCGGCACGGTCCATCACCCCAATCAGCTGGTGGTTGCAATTGCTGGGTCGGTTCTGTTTCCAATCCTGTCTTCCACTGGAACCAATAGGTGCCGCAGTCCAGCCTGATTCTGCCCAGCACACACTTGGCCCTCACATAAACCAGTGAGAGCTGCAGCCTAGTTGTGGAGCGACCCACAATAACCCCCACCAGACCCACCCCCTATCCTGGTTCCCGTGCTTGTCATTATATGCAACAGACTAGTACAGTCTGTCCCACATCCCATTTAGCTCTCATACATGTCAATGGTCATTGAAACCTAGTTCAACCCAACCAACTCCAATATCCAGCCCACATACATGCTATTGGGTGTCTTTCTGTCTAGCCACCCCTGCCCCTGTCCTGGTTTCCATGCCCTCCAGTGGGAGTGGTAACCCAAGAGGGAGGAGCCCACTATTTCCCTACTAAGCCACTCTCACTCCCGGATTATGCACTCTCCAGGTGGTTCTGCAGTTTAACTTGACAGAATTTAGCCCCCAATGCCAGCTTCTGCCAGCTGATGGGCAGCCCACTATTTCTACCTCCACTGGCCTCACAGCCTCCATCTCTCTCTCTCCTTCTCTCTCCCCACTGCTGTAGATTTCCATCACACTCTATTGCGTGTGTCTGTTTTCCTATCTGCCTCTCCAGTTGACTTGCGAGTCCTCAGAGGCTTCTCTGTATCTTGTTGATCGCTCTATCCACGCTCAGCCCCAGCGCAGTACCTGTTACAGAGTGCATGCTAATAAATGTTTGTTGAATGGATGAATGAATTAATTACTTAATACCTGTATCCCCAGGTCCCTGACAGGAAAGACATAGGAACTGGTATTCAAGTCTTTGAATTGTGAGTGACAGATACCCAGCTCATGTAGGTGTAAGTGAAAGAAGGAATGTATTGGCTAGGTTGCCCAAGTGGAATTCAGATATTGCTGGGTCCAGAAACCAGCACAGTCAGCTAATCAGGCTCATTTTCTGTAGCTTCTCTCCCTGTGAGCTCTGCTTCTCTGAAATTCGACCTCATCCTCCACCACCATGTGGCTAGTAGAATTGAAAGACGGCCATGTTTTCCCTCTGGGCCTTGTTGTTTCTCATCTGTAAAATGGAAAGGCGGTTCAAACTTATGACCTCTAGGCATTCTTCATGGCTATGCAGTAAAAGTGGGTGCAAAGCAACATTCCTATTTTTCTAATTAGGAAAACCTGGGACAAGTGATTTATTCAAGGTCACACTGAAATTAGGGTTGGGGCTCATATCTCTGATTTCATGGAAGAGGACAATGTCATTTTGGTCCCCACTTAGATGGGCCCTGATGTTACTGGGGTGCCACGCCTCCTCTATGGCTTCCTACTAGCCTGCTTTCAGGTCAGGTAACTATACTTCCAACACCACAAATCTGAAGATGGGAACATCCACTTCCCCACATGCCAGCTGTGGCCCTGAAAGTCATTCCCCACTGAGTCTCTGCTTTGTCATCTGGAAAAGGGGACAGTAATGACTACAGTGAGTTCTTGCTTCTGGGATGCTGGGAGGATCCTAGCAGGACATGAGAGTGTCTGCCTTAGCACAGCTTTAGCCTGGTGTGATGTAGCAGGTGATGACCTGGGAGCATCCCTTTTGCCTGGGATGCTCGGGTGTTAAGGCTTCAAGCTCACATCCTGGGAGCCTGACCATACATCATCCCCAGTGACGTAGCAGGTATTGACCTGGCCCCATTCACCTGGGATGCTCGGGTGTTAAGGCATCACAGTTCACATCCTGGGAGCCCGATGGTGCAGCATCCCCAGCATGGCTGATGTCACAGGTGTTTTTAGTGGAAACTTGCAGTTTACACTCTCGCTGAGGGAGCCCAGTGAAGGATGTCCTTATGGCACAGGCTCAGAGCTTAGCTCTCCCAGCCAGACTTGCCCAGGGAGCCTCTTCCAGGCCTCAGTGACCATCTGTGAAATGGAGATGATAATCGTGCTTGGGGTCACTTAGGGGCTGTGGCTGAGTGATGGAGAGCACGGGACATGTTAGCCCTTGTGTGGCTGGCAGGACAGAAAAGGCCTCCGAGGCTTCTTTGCAATTTCTGAACTCTTGTTGGTCCCAGCACTACCCTTTAGCTAATCACCTGCACTATTAGCTCTTTAGCATGTTTTGTTTTTGTTTTGAAGGTAACTTGCTTGCAGAAAAAACATGAATAAGGAAACAACACATTGCTTGTTTGATGTATTTGTTATGTTAGTTTATTTATTTTTTAACATCACTTAAAGTAAATTCAAAGCAATTCAAATAAATAACCCTGAGGGGTGTTGTGGCTTTGGCCTGGCCCAGCCTAGCCCTGGCTGTGGTGGCCATTTGGAGAGTGAGCCAGTAGATGGAATATTCTCTCTCTCACTAACTCTCTCCCCTTGGAGACAAAACCAGGTTGGATTCATCTCTGCCCTGACTGTGCACCCAGGAGACTCAGGGCAGCACTGCCCAATTAGAAGAGACTGTTGGGAGTTGAGGCCCAGCACGCTGAGCTAGTCCTGTCTGGATACCAGGAGGGACAAGGCCACTAGGCTGACAACTGATCCTAGGTGATGAAATTGTTCAGTCAGGGCCTCCATCACTACACCAAATACATTTCAGCTGCTAAGAAAGAAGTTCAAGGGCTCACCTGGGTCTGTTGCTTAGCAACAGGAGGCTGTAAATGACATTGCTCCTGACACTTTAAGTAACCCCTCCATGGCAGGCAGAGGATAATGAAGGCAAAAGCAGACAGTGAAACGGAATTAAAAGCCAGACCCAAGAAGGAGCAGGGGCGGGTGCTGGGGCAAATGAGGGCATGCAGTAGGCACTTGTGGGCCTGGGTGTGTAGGAGGCATCTCTGGCTCACTGGATGACTGCGCTGGCCATGGATGCCCAGGGCCAGAAGTCCTAGGCATGTGCCCAGCAAACCATAGGTGTGTGCCCACTGGGTTCTTTGAACAGTGTACTGTGCCTGCAATTCTAGCAGCTACCGCTAGGAGGGCAGCAACTCCCAGGCATAATGCTTCTATTTAGAGATCCCCACAAGCTTGATCAGTCGCCAAGCATCCAGGTGGAACAGGGGTGAGATGGTGAGGGTGTTTGTTAAGCATTGCTTTCATTTTATGAACTCTGGCAATCCTCATAGCAACTATGTGCTTGTGGGGAGATTTCCACGTTGCCCATGGAGGGACTGAAAGCTACTCTTTCAACAATGTTGATTGAGCATCTTCTGTGGGTCAGGCACCCTGACTTCTGTGCTTGTAACAATGGGAAAGACAGACAAGGCCCCCTGCCCTCGTGGGGCTGGCATTCGAGTTGAGGTGATTCATCTGGACAAGAAAAATAAGTGCACATGGTTCCCGCCTAGCATGGTTTGCCTTTGAGTTTTTTGATTTCATGATGGCATGAAGCAGTAGCATTCAGTAGACACCACTGGATTTGGGCAGTGATACAGGGTGTGGTACTTTCTTTTTTAAAAAAGATTTGTTTATTTTTATTGCAAAGTCAGATATACAGAGGAGAGGAGAGACAGAGAGGAAGATCTTCCATCCAATGATTCACTCCCCAATTGACCGCAATGGCGGCCAGTGCTACACTGCGCCAAAGCCAGGAGCCAGGAGCCTCTTCCTGGTCTCCCACACAGGTGCAGGGTCCCAAGGCTTTCGGCTATCCTCGACTGCTTTCCCAGGCCACAAGCAGGGAGCTGGATGGGAAGTGGAGCTGCCAGGATTAGAACCAGTGCCCACATGGGATCCCAGCATGTTTAAGGCTAGGACTTTAGCTGCTAGGCCACACGCCGGGCCCGGGTATAGTACTTGCTTACCATGTCTCACTGTAGACTAATGGGAGGTTTCTTACTTAAAAAAAAAAAAAGATTTATTTTATTTGTATTAGAAAGGCAGGATTACAGAGAAAAAGAAGGATAGAGAAATCTTCCATCTGCTGGTTCACTCTTTGAATTGCCACAACGGCCAGATCTGGGCTGATCCAAAGCTGGAAGCCATGAGCTTCCTCCAGGTATCCCACATGCGTGTAGAGATCCAAGCACTTAGACCATTCTCCGCTGTTTGCCCAGGCCATCAGCTGCGAGCTCATGTAAGTGTGCATGGTGAATACTTATGATAAAAAAAAAATGTTTTGCTGTCTGTGTAAATCTCAAATTGGCATGCATGTGACTGGCACCCCAGCATGGGAGGGACGGCAGAGTCAATCACGTGGTTTACTCTGGTGTTTAAGTGGGGCAGGACTGCGGGGTATCAAAAGGCAGGCCACGACCCAGCAAGGAGCCTGATACAAGTAAATGACCAAGTGACAGATGACAGGATCTTGGGCCAGGGTGGTGGGAGAGACGGGACAGATGAGAGTTCAGTCACCTGTAGTCTGCTGGTGGAGCAGGCAAGGCTGCTCACAGGAGGAGGTGTGGGGATTCAGAGGCCACTTAAAGTGCTGGACTCCAATGGCCAGAAGGATGCGTTCAACACCCAGAGAGCCGAGGATGCTAAGGAAGATGTGTGTCTAGGAAAAAAGAGGGAAGACCAGGGCTTCAGGTCCTAGCATTTTCTCTCTCTTTTTTAGTTTTTATTTATTTAAAAGATGGAGTTGCAGAGAGGGGGAGAGAGAGAGAGAGTATGTGGGCAAACAAGCTTCCCTTCCTTGGTTAGCTTCCCAAATGGCCCTGACAGGACTGGGCCAGGCCAAACCCAGGAGCCAGGAGCTTCTTCCAGGTCTGCCACATGTGTGCAGGGGGTCAAGCACCTGGATCATTGTCTGCTGCTTTCCCAGGCCGTTAGCCTGGAGCAGGAGCAGAAGTGGAGCAGCCAGGACATGAACTTGTGTCCACAGGGGATGCTGGTGCTGCAGGCAGTCACTTAACCTACTGGTCTGAACATCTTCAGTTTGAAATGATGTGAGGCATTTCACAGAGAGGCACTAGAGGGAACAGTATCTCTCTCAAGACTGTGTTTGTCTGGCATCTGCGAAAGTGACTTTGTTTGGAAATAGGGCCTTGGCAAATGCCCTCCCTTTAAGATGAAGTCCCTGTTAGAAGAGGGGAATTTGAATACAGAGAAGTACACAGAGGGACGATGGTGTGAGGACACTCTGGGAAGACAGGAAAAGATCAGGGTAACAGGGGCCGACATGGCATAGCCAGTAGATACACCACCTGCAATGCCAGCATCCTGTGTGGGCACTGGTTTGCATCCCAACTGCTCCACTCCCAGTCCAACTTCTTGTGAATGGCCTGGGGAAGCAGTGAAGAATGTCCCACCCCCATGGGAGACTTGGATGAAGCTCCCGCCTTCAGCCTGACCTAAGCCTGGCTATTGCTGCCATTGGGGAACGAACCAGCAGATGGAAGATCTCTCTGTGTTTCTCTGTATCTGTTACTCTGATTCCGAATGAATAGTTGAATCTGCAGAAAGAGAAAAGATCAGAGTGATGCAGCTGCAGGTGGAGGGCAGAGGACAGGGATGGCCTCTTCTGCAGGGTCCCCAGATGGGACTGACTGTTAGCATCTCCTTCTGGAAGATTCTCAGAGCCCTGGGAGGGTCACTTGCTCTTACTTAAAGCCACCCAGCTGGTGGTCATTGGTTAAGGCAGCCCCAGGAAATCAGCACATGGGGAGAGAGAGGAATGGGAGACACGAAGGTGCAGGTGCTGTTTAAAGCTGTGAACCTGTGTGAGATCAGCAAGTGGGCAAAGCTGATGGAAGAGCCAGGGAGAAAGGGTTTGCAGAGCAGAATGTCCATTTATGTGTTGCCATGCTTGGGGTAAGTGCAATGAGAAACAAGAGATGCGCTCTGATTCGGCAGTCCGCAGGTCACTGAACCCGTGTGCGGCATGGGGGTGGGAGGGAGAGGCCTGATCGGAGGGGGATTCTTGAGAGAGCCTAGAGGAGTCTTCCCCTTCCTCTTTCCTCCTGCCTTGCCCCCCAGCCTGCTCCTTTTCTCTTGCCTTCTCTTTTCCAGGACCAAGAAAGCCTTGGCAGGACTGGAGAGCAAGAGTGTTGCAGGACCAAGGACAAGGTCAACATGGCTCAGGGCACCATTAACATATGAACAGATTCATCCATAGACGATAATAGAGCCAGATTGGGTTTTCCTCCAGTCAGAAACTTGAAGTAATGCTTTGGGCTTGGAGGTGCTGAGAACAACGGACAGTTCTAGGTGGATTTAGGCATTGAGGCAAGTATAGGTTTGCATGTTTTTTGTACTCATATGCACATGGTTATGCATATTGATCTCCTAACTGTGTACGCCCAGAAGCAGTGTCACCCAGCAGCAGTTAGCACAAGTGCCCAGATCTTGGTTTTTAAGTCTTGTCTTCCACTAAAGCAACAAACCATCTAGTTTGAAAGGCCTCCCATTGGCCAGATTTGGACCAAATTGAATCACAAAATGAGTAGCAAGAGTAAGAAAGGAGAACTCCTAGGATAAAACAGAAATCCATTGGCCCCTATTAATTAGAGAAATCCATCAGCCCATATTAATTAGAGATGGCAAAGGTCTTCGTTTGCAGGAATGGCAGCTAATTAACAGAGAAGAGATGATGAGAAGGGACTCTATCTTGGCTACCTTGGTAGTGGTGGCTGCTCTAGGTGGGCCTCATGGTGGAGACGAAGCCTACATCCCCAGGAGAGGTCAAGGAGATGGGCAGGGGCTGAGGGACTGCTACAGACACTAGGAAACTGCAGGCATGATCCCGAGTGGAACCCTAGAGCAGAAAGGAAATGAGACACTGTGAGGCCTGTGGATCGGATGGTGACATTGGCTGCCAGAGGTAGATGGCTGGACTGTGGGCAAATAACAGAGTGCCTTTGTTAGGTAGATGTGCCCAGTATTTAGGGGTAATCATGTCTCTAAATTGCTCTAAGAATTCTAAAGAAAGGTGTGTGTGTGTGTGTGTGTGCGCGCGCTTGTGTACATGTGTATGTGTATGTGTGTGTGTGCATGTGCACCTCGTACACAGAAATAGAATGCTGCAGTGAACTGTTAATTTTGGTGAATGTTGCCCAGGGGTATTTAATTTTTCATGCTGCAGTGGCTGAATCTCATCTGTGTGGGGGGGTGAGGTGGGAGGTGTTTCAGGACCTCCAGGGAAAGCCTGATGCCACAGGTAGTACTTAGCCCTGTGCACACAGCGATTCCTGCTGAGTGTGTAGATGGTGTCAGTCATACACTCTGGTCAAAGGGACGGGTCCTTGCCTGGGCAGGACGGAGCTGGGGGAGCACACAGTCCCATCATACTACTCAGAACAGCATGCAACTCTAAACCTATGAATTGTTTATTTTTCTGGAATTTTCCACTTCATGTTTCAGACTTGCTGGCCACAGGTCGCTGAGAATGTGGAAAGAGAAACGGCAGGCCAGGCTAGGGGGCACGACTGTATTTTTGGAAGCTGGAAGCTGTTTCTAAATGAGAAAGCAAGAATGTGGGAGGGGAGCAACTGGAGACCACAGGCATGGCCTGGTACAGTTCCAGCTGGGGTCCAAGGGCCCATGCTCATCTTGCAAGCTCCTTTTGTCCTAGGCCTGATATAAGCACACAGGAGTGAAAGTAGGTGTCCAGACGCGTGGACAGGGCTGTGCTGTTGCCAGGACAGCCAGTATGAAGGTGGGATGAAGGTGCGATCAGCATTGTCTGCAACAGACTGGGAAATGAGGCCCCGGTTCTTCAGTATAGGGAGTATAGGAAACACAGGAGTGATACCAAGAGAATTTGGGCCATCCTCCACTGTTTTCCCAGGCCACAGGCAGGGAGCTGGATAGCAAGTAGAGCTGCTGGGATTAGAACCAGCACCCATATGAGATCCCAGTGTGTTCAAGGAGAGGACTTTTAGCTGCTAGGCTACTGAGCCGGGCCCTGATTTTTTATTTTAAAATGAGGCTAAGTTGGGGCCAAAGCCAGAACCCAGGAACTCAATCTAGGTTTTCCCATGTAGTCATGACTGTAGCTTCCTAGGGTGTGTCGTGGCAGGAAGCTGCAGTCAGGAGCTAGGGGTGCATGTTGAACCTAAATGCTCCCACACAGGACTCAGCCACTTGGCCAGACGCGCACTCTGAGAAGGTGATTTCTGAAGCGAAACCGGATGGAAGGTGAGAATTATCTAGGCAGAGAGTCAGAGGCCAACATGGCTGACCCTGTGTACTGGTGTCATGACTGAAAACCACAGACTGGGTAATTCCTGAAGGAAGAAGTTTCCTTACGTCTTCCCTGCCCTCCTCTCCCTTCCTTCTCCTCTCCTCTCTTCTCCCCTCTCTTCCTTCCGTCCTTTCTTCCATTCTCTTTTTCTCTTTCTTCCTTCCTTTCAGCAAATATTTATTCGACATTTACCCTGTGGAAGGCCCTGTCCGTGGTATAGCAGCACATCCACTCCCCCATGGTGCTCACCATCCTGAGAGAGGCGAGATTCAAACATGCATTAATATGCAGCTGCAAACAGAGATAAGAACAGTGAAGTAAAGAAGCCAAAAGCAGTGGCTCAGAATAGCAGGAGGCTCAGAGGGAGTGGCCAGGAAAGGCATCTCCAGGGGGAAATGAAGCAGTTAGGCAAGAAGGGGTGAAGAGGCAGAGGGCACAGCGTGAGCAAAGGTCCTGTGGTGGGGAAGTCAGCAGAGAGCTTGGCCAGCTGCAGCCATGGTGCAGCTAGCAAGGTGTGGCCAGGAGTGTGTCAAAAGGAAGTGGCCTTGAACTTGATGTGTACGGTCAAGAAACTCTGCTGGCCTTCTTCCACCCCTCTGGTGACAAATGGACATCGGAGGGCGGAAAAGGAGCCTGGGGGGGGGCTGGATTATCCCTCCATGGGGTGTCCCAAGTGATAAGACTGTGTCCTTGGCCATGTAGTGGATACTTTATGGTGTTTTTCTTCTGTGACTTTGACTTGGCCTTGCTCGGCCCTGTGACTTAGGCGCCACAGCATGTGACTTCTGGACTCGTCATCTTACCTGTTGCAGCTCTGAGCCTTTGCACCTGCTATACTCTCTGTTGCCAGCACATGCCACTGCATTTCTTTGCATTGCAAATTGCTACATATGAACTGTATCTAACAAGCATCCCTTGAGCTCTTACTGTATGCTAGACATGATGCCAAACCAACATGGCAATCTATATTCTAATTATGTCATCCCAATGGCATATATTACCATCTCCACTTAAAATATGACTACACAGAAGCTCAGAAAAGTCAGTTCACTGGTCCACACTTGATCTTAGCCAAAAGGCTGAGAAGTGATTCAGTTCACTGGTCCAAGTTCACACAGCCAGTAGGTAGCAGAGCCAGAGCACAGACACAGGCCGTTGAACTCTTTGGCAACAGGGAAGCAGATCACGTTTGACCACAGGTCTGTGTTCCCAGAGCTGATGTCCATAGGCTCCCTCAGTGCTGCCTCTGCTGGCGAGTGTATGAACTACACTCACCCAACCCACACACATCCTGTTGGCGTGCCAGGCACTGTGAGCAATCTCTTAACAGCCCCAAGAGCTCATCACTTCTCATTTGACCCCATTTTCCTGATGAAGACAACTGAGGCCCAGAAAAGTGAAGAAACCAGCTATGCCATGCATCCTGTAAGAGGGGGAGCTGGGACACAACCCCAGACAGGCCCCAATCTACACCCCTTGGCCACATGGACTCAGTTGCCCCAAACTTCAAAATCTGGCTCAAGAATTACTCCCAGTATTCTAAACTGCTGAAATGACAAAGCCTAGGGGATTCCTGTCCCTTGCCTGCCCATCAGCCCCTATCAGAGAGGCTTCTGGGCTGACAACCCGGACGTCCTGTGGTTTGGAGCAGTCCAAAGCTCAGCTGTTGGCAGCCTTGTCCACCACTCCCCTCCCCTCCTGGGTTTCCTGCTGATGCGCCGACCCCAACCCCCACCCGCTCCTTGGGCCTCAGGCTCTGAATCCAAACAAACACAAAGCCAAATGACTTTCACTTCGTCCCTTCCAACTCGGTGATTTTGGAGGAGAATAAATACTGAAGCCACCGGCATGAATAGAAATTAATATAGAACCATGCTAACTTGCACGGGGATGTTTTTTAAAAAGAAAAAAAATTCTCCATTTAAAATCTCAACACAAATAGACTCGTATAAGGTCAAATGAAAGATAAATGCCTCAGGAAAGCAAAGAAGTCATCATTGGGGCTGAATTCTCTCTCCTAGTTCCTCAGCCTTTCTCTCATTTTTGTCCTCCGCTGAGGTTTCTATCCCTGCCCCCATCTTGGCATCTTTTCTGTCACGTGTTCTTTCTGTCCTTGTGTCCCTCCATGTTCGAGTGGCAGAATGTCAACCTCAGAAAGCAGCGTGACCTTGGTCAAGTCATCTCCCAGCTTTGTGCTTCTCTTTTCCAGCTTTCTCCAAAGAAACCTGAATTCCTTCTTGCAGAGGGACACTGAGCGCAGAAAGATCGTCCTTCATAAAGGCAAATGATGCTTCCAGTCAGCACTAGCCAGTCTCACCCACCCTCATGGTTCAGGCCCGCACAGTGGGCAGAGATCAGGAGCAGGCACCATCTGGTCACTGAGAGATGCCAATGAGTGAACACAGTGAACAGTATTCTGACCTTGATCTCTTTACTCATCGTAAAGAGTGCTTAGGATGACATTGATTTGAAAAAAAAAAAAAGGTGGTGGTAGTGGTGCGGGAGTAGGGGAGCTGAGAAGCATGTAAGGACTGGTGGGTGGGAGGTACGTCACAGGTGCCCTGTTGGATGGGAAAACAATCTCACTACACATTTAAAGAGGAGTTGTGATTGCTAGAAGGAAGAATTCCTTGACAATCAAGGGGGAACAAAATTCTGGGAAGGAGCCCCCCAGCTGGGAGGTATGTGGCTGTGGTCTTTGGCCAGAATGACATTGTTCTTGCCCGAGGGTGCAATAGAAGGCCTGGCTCCACGAATCCTAGTTGGATGACTGATGGAGTGAAGGAGGGTATCTTCTCCCAGAGCCCCCTGGGGTGAGCCTGGACACCATTCCCCCAGAGCCCAGGGCCTCCCCAGGTGCTTATCAGCCACTGACAGGCAGATATTGCTACTCTGTAGTCCCCTCTTGAGGACCAAGTAGGTAGTGGAGGGTAGGGGGCATCTCCTGGGAGGAGCAGGAATGGGGGTGCTTTGTCAAGTAGCACAGGCATCCCTGCTTGGTCATTTGAAGCCTGCTGCTGCTGCCTGGAGGCAGAGGTTGGACTGAAAGAATCACAGTAGCCCAAGTATCGTCTCCTTTCAAGGGTCACTAAGAGAACTGGGAAAGACTGCAACTAACAGCCTTTTGGCCCAGTGAAACGTGTAATTGGGAGTCATGAGTCCTGCTTCCTAAACTTAAACCACAGGAATACCAGGAAGACACCCAGAGCCTTCTCAATAAGAGTGACTGCTCTAGATGCGTCTCACAGATGAGACTGCCTGGGAGGCAGGCTCAAAGATGGAGATGGGTATGCAGGGTGCCTGGCAGGGTGTGCTCTTCGGGCCAACACCTGTGAGTGAGATGGCAAAGGAGAGGGATTGGGCAGAGGGAGAAGTGGAGCTGTGATGTGGCCCCAACAGGATCTTGGATAACCCTATTGATGTTTCTGAAGCTAGGGTGATATTTCACTTGTCCAAAATGGGGGTGTCCCCTTCTCCTGCCATGTCAATCATTCTCTGAATACAGGTTCCCCTGGTAGAGGAGCGACTGTGAGTGAAGCAGCACTTCAGGTGAGGCAGCTTCTACAGGGGATTAGCTACTGCCAAGCTGATGGCTTCCTGCCAATGACACCCCCAACTAACTGGGGAAATAAGTCCTCCCATCCTTTTTTTGAAGATTTATTTTTATTTGAAAGGTATATTTACAGAGAAAAGGAGAGACAGAGAGAAAGATCTTCCATCTGCTGGTTTATTCCCAAAGTGGCCACAAAGGCTGGAACTGAGCTGATCTAAAGCCAGCAGCCAGGAGCTTCTTCCAGGTCACTCCCATGGGTGCAGCATCCCAAGGCTTTGGGACATCCTTTGCTGCTTTCCCAGGCCACAAACAGGGAGCTGACGGGAAGTACAGCAGTTGGGGCACAAACTGGTGCCCATACAGGATCCAGGCCCTTGCAAGGGGAGGATTCAGCCAATTGAGCCATCTCCCCAGGTCCCATCCTTTCATTCTGGAGGGAAGTCTGGGTATATATGTCAACACCCACTAAAGTGTATGATACCCAGGAACATTAATCCTTCTTACAAATCTATAAATTAATTATTATTTGCCAATTGAGAACATTTTAGAGAGTGTATTAACTTGCCTCAAGCCAGGCAACTAGCAACTGCTAGTTTGGGGGCTGATTCTAACGCAGGTCTTCCTAGCTGTTCAAGCATTCCTTATCCAATTCTTGCTTTAGAGTTCCTCATTGCTCCCCTCCCCAATTCTACCTCCTCACCCTGCAGATGGCACTGGATGCCCTCCCTTCTGTGAGGTGCAGAGCCTCTCCATTTGTAAAAGGAGGCTGGATTATGCCTGACCTTCTTAACCAGGGCTCCACAAATCTCATTTAGTAGTATGTGAGTTTTTGGTACAAAGGAACAACGCTTAGGGTTCTCTATATTTTTCTGGGTAGGAGATCAGTGAGATTGTTTATATTCTAGATTGTTTATGACTTTCAATTTTTTTTTTTTTTTTTTGCCACATACCAGGCTTGAGGCTCTAAGGTCTTCTCTAGTACACACCTGCTTTCGGTCTGCATCCGCATCAGGAGCCGATAGACTATGAACAGCACCAAAATCATTCAGAACCGTGGATAGAGCCCTGGCCTGCCACCTTCTGCCACCCATCGACATTTTTTTTTTAAGATTTATTTTGTTGTTGATGTTGTTGGAAAGGCAGATTTACAGAGAGAAGGAGAGACACAGAGAGATCTTTCATTTGTTAATTCTGCCCAAATGGCCACAATGGCTGGAGCACAGCTGTTCTGAACCAGGATCCTCTTCTGGGTCTTCCGCGCGAGTGCAGAGTCTAAAGGTTTTGGGCTATCTTCTACTGCTTTTCCAGGCAATAAGTAGGGCACTGGATGGGAAGTGAAGTAGCTGGGACATGAACTATTGCCCATATGGTATGCCAATGCTGAAAGTGGAGGAATTAGCTTGCTGTGCTACTGCGCCAGTCCCAGTCCCATCAGTTTTGAAATTGACCTAAAGAATGCATGATGGGGCCCCGGCACAGTAGCCTAGTGGCTAAAGTCCTTGCCTTGCATGTGCCAGGATCCCATATGGATGCCAGTTTGTGTCCCAGTTGTTCCACTTCCCTTCCAGCTCCTGCTTGTGGCCTGGGAAAGCAGTAGAGGATGGGCTAAAGTCTTGGGACCCTGCAATCTCATAGGAAGCCTGGAGGAGGCTCCTGGCTCCTGTCTTCAGATTGACTTAGCTCTGGTTGTTGTGGTCCCCGGGGGAGTGAACCAGCAGATGGACGATCTTTTTCTCTGTCTCTCCTCTGTAGATCTGCCTTTCCAACAAAATAAATAAATCTTAAAAAAAAAAAAATAGAATGGATGCTGGGGTCACTCCTGACTGCCCAGAATTAGTGGGCTAGCAAGTCACACTCTGCAGCAGGCACAGGTGGCTATCTCTCCCTGCCCGTTTTTTTTTTTTTTCTGGTGAGAGTCCCAAATGTTGCAATTGTCCTCACAGTGACATTTCCCCCATCCTGGGGGCCTCCCATTTCTCTCCCCCCAACAGTGACGAAGAGGGTATCGGGCCAGGCAGTGGAGTACCCTAGTGACAGATTAGCGCTGCCAACTACCGACACAAAACCATTTGGTGTGGGGAAATGATAGATGCTAACACTCATTTTAAACACAGGCAACTGAATTCCTGCAGACAGGCGCCACGGCTGGAATTTAGGGCACAGCTGCTAGGTTCAGATAAGGTGCAGAATCAGCCCAGCATACCGCGATGTTACTTAATAATGAAAATGTGGTGATTGATGCTGCTGTCTCGAGGATATAACCTCCCCATTTGGAGGTTTTCAGCTCCCAAATCATCCATTTCACCGTCTTTTTCTTTCCTTTTTTTTTTTTTTTTTTTTAAGAAAGGCTGTGTGTGTGTGTGTGTGTGTGTGTGTGTGTGTTGGGAGTGGTGGAAGTTGGATAAAGAGTGGGGGGACATCAGGAAACTCATGATCTTAAAGAATTTGAAAAAGTCCAAAGAGCTCTCTTTGAAAGAATTCAATTCCAGCAGCTTGCCTGGGATAGCAAGTTCAACATGAAAAAGTAGGTTACAGTTACCTCAATATTTTTATGATGGAGGGCTTTGTTTACTGCCCCCTCCTCATGTCTATGATGTCACAAAGAACCAATTGGAGTCTTTGTTGCAAGATTTCAACTTTTGGCTTCATCTGACCTCCAAAAGCCGGGGATCATTTCTCTACTGCCTCTTCAACAGCGCCCCCTGGAGAAAACTTTGGGTTCCACATGTCAAAAACTAAGAAAAGTTAGAGTAGCCAAGCCTACCTCCTTTGTTCACTTAGTAACTCAAGACCGACACCTGGAATTAGCCCCAAATCCCTTTTCCTCACTTCTCATGTCCAGCGCCTCAAACGTGCCATTTACATCTCCCCAAATCATCTTCTCTTGTGTCTTCCTACTTTTATTTTTTAATTCTCACAGCCTCAAAATACAGCCTCACCCTTTCCCCTGCTAAGAGCCTGCTGGAGGCCAGTCTCTGCCAAGTCCATTGCAGCTGTCAGAACTCTCATTCCTGTGCTTAAATTCCACAAGTGGCATTTACCCAAAGCCCTTTGGGACCTGGCCCAGAGCATCCTTCAATGTTCTCCACTCTATTTCTTGGTACTGTATGAAAAAAAGCACGTATTTCTGCCTCCTTGCCTTGGTACATGCTGTCCCGTGTCCCTGTCTCCTGCAGCTTTATCTCTCTGAAAGGCATTCAGTTCTTCAAGATTCTTCTTGAAGATTCAGCGGCTTCCTCCTTTGGAGAAGACTTCCTTACTACCCACCCTGGTTCCTGGTCATGCAAGTTTTTTTCTCCTGGGATTTCTCAGACACGGGTAGTGGCCTCTGAGGACAGGCTTCTGCCACAGATGCACTTGTGGTCCCAGCCACATTCCCACCACCTTTCAACCTGATGACCTTGAGCCAGTCATGTGCCCTCTCGGATGCTCAGCTGCTGCTTCTCTGACAGTGGTACCCCTCTCACTTCAGCTGAGCCCTAAACTGACAGGCCTAAAGCACGGACCCACACCAGAAGGAGCTTAGTTCTCTAGGGTAGCGTGGGGGCGGGGTTGTTAACTTAGAGCCCATGGAAGACTTTGAACATGCTTGTCTCAGATCAGAGTACTGGAAATAGAGTCTGAGAGGGAGTCTCCGTGAGAAATTTATTGAAGGGGCCCGTGAGAAAGCCAGCAAAGGAGAGAGGGAAATGAGGGCCAAGTTTTTCCTGATCCACAGGGGGCTCTGGAGGGTGACCCATACCCCAGAGTTGTAGGCTCATTCTTTATACCCCATTGTTGGTCACCACTCCTGGTAGGCTGCTCCAGGGCTAGGGGAGGATAGGGACCTCAATTCTGCAGGGAAGGGGCAACTATGGTCTGGGGAAGGGGCCTGGCAGGAGGGCCAGCAGGACCCCAAAGGCATGGAGAGCCACTATTCTAGGGCCAGAGAAGTGTTTCTGCATGGGATGAAAGCAGAGCCCAGAGGATGGCCCGAGGTCAAGGTTCACCCAGTGGGTATTTGTAAAGCATCTGCTGTGTTCTGGAGACTTTTATAAACCCTGGAGCTGCTGTAGACACTCTACTGGGACAGATGTCCTGCAAAATGATGTGTCCTGCAAGACAGCCGGCTTAGAAGAAAAGCAGCTGAGTTCTGTGAGGCTGTGTGATAGAAGGATCCATCAACCTGGAGGTTCAGAGGGGCTTCCTGGAGGAAGACACCCTTGGGGGAGGATCTGAAGGAAACACATTAACTGGTGAGAGGGGGGTTGTAATTAGGTAAAGATGGCGAGCATGTGGCTCTCTCTTCCTGTGGGTGGTGTTTTTTAATATTGTTTATTTTTGAAAGGGAGAGAGAGATAGCTCTCATCCACTGGTTCATTCTCCTAGATATCCACACAAAAGCTGCTGCAGGGCTGGGCCAGGCTCAACTCAGGTCTCCCTCGTGGGTGGTGGGTGTGCCTTCGGAGGCAGCTGGGGTCAGGAGTGGAACCAGGACTCCATCACATACTCTTCCACCCCAGATGTGGGTTACCATGGGGCCTCTTAGCCAGACTACTTCCTGTCTCCTCCTGTTTCCTGAAGTCTCACTATGAATGTGACTCGAATTGTTTTCTGCTAAGAGAGTTTGTTGAAGGTCAATGACTGAAAAGGGCTGGCAGCACCGGATGTGTTGGAGAAAAGCCACGCACAGGCAGGACAGACAAGTTGGGCAGCCAAGGAAGGCAGGGGCTTTGAGACAAGGCTGCTGATCTTGCATCTTGCAACTACTGCTTCTCTCTTGCTCAGGCCTCGGAACCTGGCGGAAAGAGGTTTGGCTTGGAGCCACCCATGCCCAGGGTCTGCTTTGCTTTATGCTTGAGGTGGCAGACACCTATACAACATGACTTAAAATCCTACACTCTGCCAATACCACTGGCACCTGCCTTTGAAACCCCAGCTATTAGCATCTCAAAATCTAGGCTGGGCTGAGCGTCTTGTCCCTAGTCCTAGGAGCTCATTCTCCATCTGGCTTCTTCTGACCTTGAACCTGCTCCCATCTAGCTCTTGACCCGGGGTGGAGGGTTGGGGACTGCAGGAGTATTCAACTCCTGGGGATCTCTGCAGCCCCAGCTGTCTGCATGCTTCGTCCTCATCACTGTTACATGAGAAAGTTCTCAAACTCAAGGTGATGGGTCTGCAGATCCTCCCCACCAAGCGATCAGGTGTGGGGGAGTTTCTAAGCACCTGCAACCCAGGCTGAGCCCTTGTCAGCCCTCAGGCTGATAAGGGCCAGGGCTCAGGAACTAGGGGAGCAAAGAGCCCAGGAGGAGGCCCTAAGCCCTCTGACGACCCTTTAAATGCTGCCCAGAAGCCACAGGCTCCTCAGATTGCTCCCAGCGGCTGTCAGACACGCGTCAAGGTCAGGGGTGTGCCTCTGCCCCAGACATTGCAATAATGGCTTCTAATGGACTGTAAACAGGTGAAGTTGCTGCAGAAGATGCTGCCACTGGAACAGAAAAGCTGTTTTTTCCTTAACCCTTACCTGGCTGTTTATGGTGTGGTAACTACTCTCTCACCAAGCATGGCCTGGGCCCAAGACTTCTTGCCTGGCATCTCATACACTCTGGCCAAAGAGAAGGTGACTATAGATGGGGAAACTGAGGCCCAGGGTGAGAAGGGGACTGACTGGGGGGGGGGGCTCTCAGAGCTGTGACAGTGCCCAGCCGGGTCTGGTCGTAAAGCCCCAGTGGCTAACCCCTGCTCTACCTAGTCTGCAGCACACTGTTGATTTCCACTAGGTGCTGGAGCCCATGGGCAGGAGGAGCGTGTGGAGGTTCTAATATATGTTGGTCTGGGGGCAGATCCTAATCTCCCTTTGACTTGCTGTGTGGTCTTAGGTTCCTTCATTAACCTCTCCATTTCCTCATCCTCAAATGGACTTGTGGGATGCCTGAGGGGCCCGAGGGTGGGTGCATGGCACAGAGGTTTCATTGTGGGACAGGACCTCCCCCAGATACCTTGAGCCAATCTGGGGATTCCTGGAAGAGGCAAACTTGATCCTGGGGGTGCTGAGTAAAAAGCAGTGACCCAAGTTCCTGAGCTGGCCCCTTCTAGGGGAGCCCTCAGGGATGTGTCCCCAAGGTCATCTTGTACCCAGCAGGCAGGCAGCAGTCCCTCCCCCTGCCTCAGCCCTAGGCTAAGGGTGGAGGGAAGAGCACCGTGGGGGACCATAAATAAGGCCAACAAGGAGCTGTGAGCCTGGCCATTTCCCGTCACGCTGCTGCTTTTACTGGCACTGCTGCCCATCATGGTGGGGGTAGGGCCTGGCTCCTCTGTAGCCACAGGTCCTGAGCTTATTAAGATGCCAGGCAGGGACTGTTCCAGCTAGGACAGGAGGTGAACTAAGTAGGGCTGGCCCATGGGCCCACCGGTGTGTGTGAGATCTGGCATTGGGAGAGGTTCTGATGGAGGAGCTTGAGGAACTCCTCTGTCTGGACACAGTCCCTCTTGGGTTGCCACTCCCACTGGTGAGACTGAGAACCAGGAATAGGGGTAGGCATGGCTAGACAGAGAGTGGCACCCACTGGCACCAGGGTGGACTGGATTGTGGGGCTGGTTGGATTGAACTAGGCTTCAATGCCCATTGACATGTGCAAGAACTGAATGGGATCTGGGACAGACAGGACTAGTCTGCTGTACATACTGACAAACATGTGAGCCAGGCCAGGGACAGGTATGGTGGGGGTTATTGTGAATCATTCTGACTAGGGTTGCAGCTCACACTGGTTTACATGAAAGCCAAGTGTGTGGTGGGTGGGATCAGGCTGGAATGCAACACACATTGTTTTGCACAGAAGACAGGGCTGGAAACAGAACTCACCCAGCAACTGCAACCACCTGTGTGTGCGTAGGCTGAATTGGGTGATGGACTGTGCCAGACCCTTTATTGGGTGTCTCTGGAGATGCCTCCAATTTAACCACTGGACTCAGAACTCCAAAAATGGAGAAAATTGCAGGTTCCGTGGTCTGATCATGGTGTGCATGTGTCAGAACTGGGCCTCCTCAGTAGCTTAGATGGAGCAGAGGACAGCATATCCAGATGCACATGGAGGATATGGCAGTATGTTGGAGCCTGCAGAGGACACCTGGTACCACAACAGAGGATGGAGGACAGAACAAATGTGCCTCTCATCTTGGGCTGAGTTTTCATCTCAGCTATACAGTTTGCTGCTGTGACCCAGGGCAAGTCGCTTCCCTCCTCTGAGCCTCAGAATTGAGGGTTGCTGCACAGTCAAGAAAATTCTAAGTCCATGCCCCAATGTCCCTATGCCCGTCAGGCAACAGGTGCACAGTGAAGCAGCAGCACCAGCTCTCCTCTGATCCTCAGCTCCCAGGAGAGCTGCTGAGGTTGATGGGCAAGCTCAGGTGTCCCCCAACCACACGGGGCAGGTTCCTGGCTTCATCTCTCTGGAGGCCAGCAGTCTGCAAAAAGAGGGGGAAGTTTTCAGAAGGTGGTTGAGGAGAAATAGAAGGGATATTGGGCCCTGTGTGTAGGGCAGGCCTCTTGGGACAGTCAACTCTGGAAGGCTTGAGTCCCTGCAAGGAAGCTCAGATCCCAAGGAAGGTAAAGGATGCAATGACCAAACCTCAGTTGCTCCCAGGAGCAGACATGAGAGCCCGGGCTCTGCAGGAGTAATGCTTGGCCCCTGAGTTCCTAAGGAGCGTCGGCCCACAAACTCAAGTGCATTGGTGCATTGGCTAGAATCAGACAGAGCCCCAAGTACAAATACAAACAAGACTGGGGAGCTCTAAGAGTGGTGCCAAGACCCAGTGCTGTGCCCCGGCCCCTGCATCTGTTGAAAGCCTCGTCTATGGTGCTACTCCTGAGAAGAAAGATCTTGGTGGGGTAGTCAGGTGATGAGAATGTACTGCCTGTTTCTTACTGCCTGGTAAGAAGTGTGTGGAGGAGGCTGGTGAGATGTGCAGAGAAGTTGGCAGTCTGTAACCCAGGCCAGGCCCGCCCCAGGAGCCAGCCCTGCGGCCACCTCACCCCAATCTTGAACTTGCTGCCTCTTGGAACGCTGGAAAACAAACCTGTATTCCAGTTCAGAAGCTACCCAGCCTGTGTGCTTGGTTACAGCACCTAGACAGAGTTAGTCAATGTCCTGGTTATGAAATTCTAGTTTCGTAAGGCTGGGACCACTAGGCAGGAATGCGCCCTGACTAGAGATGCCTGTAGCCCTTGGGTGCTTGTGGGTGGTGTATGTAACCCAGAGCTCCCTCATCTTTGGAAACAGTCCTGTTCTTGGCAGTGGCTCCCTCTCCTGGTGCTCAGTGTTCCCAGATTGCTCGGAGGGGTGCAGTTTTCTCGGTGTCTCCTGGGAAGCTGACTGTGCCCCAAGCGTGGTGCTTTCTCTAAACATCAGAGTGCTGGGACAAAAGCCAGCACCTGCCTTCATCAGATGGAGTTGGGCCTGGGTGTTGGCAGCGGCACCTTAGCAGACTGGAGGTCGTACTGAGGGCTGGTCCACACCTAGAGAGACCAAGGCAGCGGAGGTAGCAGATGAGTCCATGGCAGAGGGAGGCTGTCTGTGGACCACGTGGGGACCTGTGTGATTGAGTCTGGGATGATACGTGACCGGAACCTGGTGCCCCAGGGCTGTCAGATTCAGGAATTTTCATCCAAGTCAAAGTGGGGTCTCACTGGCTGCCAATGGGGGTCGCTATCTTTGGGACACTGGGGAGCCAGGGGGATGCTCTGCACATGGGAGAATGGTCTTACCAGCAGGTGGGGTCCTTGGTCACTTCCAAACACGTGGGGCCAGGCAGGGAACTGCCTGCCTCCCCCGCCCCACTCGGGGTGCCCCTCCCCTGGGTCCAGCTGCGGGCTGCTGGGCGCTCCCTGGGACGGCTGCAGTACACATCCTTCAGCGTGACATTGGAACATCACTGGGGGAGTGGAGGGTGACGGAGCGCCATCCCAGGCAGTAATGGCTCCAGTGCCGGGAGGAAAATGACATAAATAATATCCCATTAGAGGCACCGAGCTGCTCTGCCGAGCGCCTTGTTTTGCTGGCAACATTATGGGCTTCATAAACAGACTCATTCATTTTCCAGTCTTTGCACTGGCTGAGGTGGGAGGTGCCAGGGAAGGTGACTGGGGGCTGCAGGGGCAGAGGGAGGGGCAGGAGGGGCCCAAGGACTCCAGAGTCTGCTCTTTCAGGCCTCCCCTCACACAGGTGCCTCTCGGATACCAGGCCTGCTGCCCCGTCCCATCTCTGAACTCATGCCTGAACTAACTCCTCCTGCCCCCCTGAACCCCTCCACCTGCAACACTCTCCCCAGTTCACTTCCTTTCAACATACCTCAGCAGCCACCTTCTCTGTGCAGCCTTCCATGATGTCCCATTCTTCTGTCCCTTAGCTCTGGGAAGGCAGACTGGTGACAGCCACATCTGGATCGGAACCCTGGTGACCTTGCATCAAACCCTGTGACCTCTCCAAGCCTGTGTCCCCTTGGGAGCAGCAGGAAGGTCAGCCTCTAACAGCTGGTGCTCAGAAGAGTCTTCTAGAAGTGTGAGATGCGTGAGGTCTCTGTTGTGCCGGATTTTGAAATCCCCAGATAATCATCAAGTCTGAAGTCGGTGCTAAGGCATAAAGGTGGTTTATTCAGGTTAACCTAGGTCTCCCAGCCACCTCCCCCAGCCCAATCACAGGGAGGGGATGTAGGCCCCACCCCTCCTTGGAAGGAGTGGCAAGGTTTTCTTTCATGGGAAGAATGTGGGATGAGACATATTGCTATAAAGCTCTGCAGAAGATACAACCTTCCTTGGATGTGATGGATGAAGAAGGGAAGAATGGAGTTAGGAGTGCTCCACCCGCAGTGAGGGGCAGCCGGGGTGGAAAGAGGAGGCACTCGGGGACACAGAGGTGAATAAAACAAAAATCCAGGTTATTTCTTACTGACATTCTAGCGGGAGAGACAGACAAGGCATGGGCAGGTGCAGGGGTTTAAGTGCTGCTTGGGAAGTGTACATCTCATAACCAACTGACTGGATGGGAGTTCCAGCTCCACTCTTGAATCCAGCTTCCTGCTTATGCACAACTCGTGGGGAATAGGGGATGGCTCTAGTGACTGGGTCCCAGCCACCCATATGGGAGCTCTGGCTCCTGGCTTTGGCCTGGTTCAGTCTGGGTGGTTGTAGGCATGTAGGGAATGAACTGGTATATGGAAGAGCTCTGGCTTTTTTTAAAAAAAAAAAATTATTTATTTTATTTGAAAGGCTGAGCAGTGACTTTAGACCTTCCTGAGGAGTGGGCATGAGAGCTGAGCTTAGCAGCTGGGGGAGAGCCAGCTGGCCATGCAATGGCCTGGGGAGAGAGCGTTCCAGTGGGTGAGGCAGCATATGCAATGCCCCGGAGGTGGGGACAGCAGGGAGGCATGAGTATGGGCAACAGGTATGGCCTGGTAACAGACAAGCAGAGAGAGACCAGCTTTTGCAGATTCCCGGTAAGAAAGTTAGCTTTAATTCTAAGCATTTAATCCTGTTGGCAGGGTTTAGGTGGTGGGCTGGTGGCATTTCCCTGATTCCTGAGGCAATGATTTTTGGGCATGATGCCTGCTTCTATTCCAGGATACGACAGATATGCTGTGTGAGCAAGGGCAGGTCACTTGATCTCTCTGTGCTATCAGATGTCGAGTGTAGGAGCTCAGGAAGGAGGCTGGAGCATCATTCCAGGAAGAGATATGGGTGGCCCACACCAGGTAGAGATGGTGGGGAGACATGGACAGGAATGTGGCAGACTGGGCAGGAGAACTGACAGCGCTAAGCAAGTGGACGTGGAGCAGGAACAGGAGGAGGAGGAGAAAACGAGATTCCCAGGTTTGGCAAAGCCGAACCTCATTTTACAGCTCAGAGAAGTGATGAGTGTGTGGTCACATTGGGAAGAGGAGCCAGCTATCCTGTCTAGAAGACAGTGCCAGTCTTGGACCAATCCTAGGCCTGGGGATGCCACTGCATCTGGCCCTGCCTCCTCCGCATTCCCCCCTCCCCACTGTTGTCTTCCATGCCCCATTCCTTCCTGAAATTTCCTTCCCAATTTCTTCCTAGGATGCTGGAGGTTCAGGCTGCTGCAGGCCCAGCAGGTATGCCTGGGCAAGCTGTCGGTGTGATGAACAGCTTCCCGTGGCCGAGCAGATAACAGAACACATACAGGTCAGGGGGGGCCGTGTAGCCCATCCATCAGAGCTGGGAGCGGGTGGAGGGCCGGCACACCCTGGTGCCTGTTATCTGCCACAAATGTGTTTTTCCCTCAAGGTTAACAGGAAGAGTGACGGCCAGACGCCTGACATCAGCAGGGCGGCTGCTCGTAGGATCTGGCTGGGTACTCCCATCCTCCTTCAGCTCCGGAAGGCTCTTTGCAGAAGTAGGGCTGGCCTCTCTCCCAGCTGTGGGGATGCCAGGAGCCGCCACACCAAAGCTCTTGGGACCTTGAGGGCTGGGTGTCAAAAACAGTCGTTCAGACTTCTCAGTTCCTGGAGGAGGAGCTACCAGCATTCCAGTTCTGTCCTTCCTATACGATCCTTGTCCCCCACTGTGAGGCCAGCAGTGACAGCATCGACCCCCCAGTGGCTGTGAAGGCTGAAGGAGCTCCTCTTGTTAAAAGGACCAAGAACAGGGCTTTGTGCAATGTGCTGTTTGCATTTGCAGCTATGGAGAGTTCTGGAAGTCTGAGTCTTAGAGAAGCAGCACCAAAAAACCTTTGACTCTGCTTAGGGCCAAAGGCTTCAGCATCTTGCTCTTTGGATGGCAGTCCCATTTGCCACAGAAGTGCTGAGGGGTGACATAGTGGGGCTTGATTGTGCATCCCTCCTCCACATCAGTCACACAGGCAGCTGACAGATCCTCAAGCTTATGGCAAGGGTTCTGAAAACAGCATACCAAGCCTGCCTTCCATCTAGATTGGTGACATCCCATGGAGACTTCAGCATCCATTGCATAGCCCCTCATAGCTTTCATAAACCTGCTTATCCAATGGTCCATCCAGTCTGTTCACCTGTGCATCCAGGCATGCATATGCAAACATCCATCCATCTTCCCATCCACCCACCCTTTCAGCCAGCTAGCCATCTATCGATCGATCCAGCATGCATCCATCTATTCATTCAGTTCACCACATCCTCACATTCTTTAATCAAACCACTGTCTATCCACCTGAATCCATGGTTTTGTCTACCCACCCATCCATCCATTCCTCTATTCATCCATCCTTTCATTCTTCCATTGATCCACATTCCCATCGCTCATCTTTTCCCAACCTTTTCCCCCTTCCTTCCTTCTTTCCTTTCTTCCATCATTCCTTCCTCCCTTCCTTCCTCTCTTCCTTCCTTCTTCCCTTCCTCCCTATCCCCTTCCCTTTCTTATTTCTTTTCTCTTCCACCCAACTTTCTGTTCATTCACCCAACACTTAATGAGCATGTACTACATAGAAGGCAACACTGGGCTATAAAAAGGGGTCTTTCTCTCAGCTCTGCCTTTCAAATAAATACGTAAGATATCTATAAGAATTGTCTATATTTCATGTCAGCACTAACTCTGGAGGGTGGGCAGTGGACTTCACTTCAAAGTTGGGACTCATTAATTTATTCATCTACTCACTGCACTTCCATCAGCTTCCTCCATTCCTTGCACATGCCTAGCACACACACGCCTGCCCTGTAGAGAGATTATTTGAACGCAGCACGTTGGATCAGGATACGCCCTGTGTGTTTAGCAGCCCAGAGAGAAGCTGTCTAGGACCATCTGGGAAGGCTTCCAGGAAGAGGTGATGCCAGAGCAGAGTCTGAGAAGTAGACTAAAAGCCAAGAAAGGGTTGGCGGGGGGTGCCTGTCGCCATGGAGGTTCTGAGAGGCAGCCTGGTCTTACTCCCACCTGCTTGGCACCACAGTCATTCTGAAACCTTAAAAGTGATTACCTGGGTGATTAGTCTGGGTGTCTGAGGGCCAGAGAGGAGCATTGGGCTCAGAATCCACTACTTCTGGGGCAAGCTCAGCAGCCCCCTCTCCCAGCATGTGACCTTGAATAACTTGCTCTCCCTCCCCCAGCCTCCAGCTCCCCCTTGGCACAGTGGGGAGAGCAAAGCTTACAGCATGGGGCTGACTTGATGTGCAAGGGCAATGACAGGTGACCAAGTGCATTGTAAACTGCTGGGTGCAGCAAATGCTGGAGAGCTTGATGCACAGGCTGTTTGCCATGTGTCTTTGCCAGCGGGTTTAGCTTACAACTCGGGCAACAAGGACTATAGTCCAAATGATCCTGCCACCTTCTACACCTTATTCCTCTGGCTCCCAAACTCGTGTGGGGCTTCCTGAGGTTTCTTATTAATATGCCAACACCCTGAGAGGTGTTAATCCACATTAGCTAATACCTTAGTTAGTGCTGACACTTTCATTAGCAGTTAACACCTTTAGTCAGCAGCTAACTCCTTAATGGGAGTCAGCTGGCATTCATCTGAGACAAGAACCTTCCAGAATGGGGCCAGGAGGGAAACAAATGTAGGCCCCAGTCTCCCAAGGGTTAACTCCTCAGTTTAGCTTGTTTTTCAAGGTGTAACAGAAAGGGCAATGTTAGCCTGATACATTGAGCCCCTGGCTTGACTGCAATTTCCCTCCTTCCTGCTTCCCCTTTTTGCATGCCCTCGGGGGAGCTTAGGTGTTGCTTAAGCATTGGGAAAGTGCTGGTAGGGGCCAAGCAGACTATATAAGAGCAGTTCGACTTTGAATAAAGGGCTTCACTTCACAAGAATGAGCCACTGTGTGTTGTCTGTTTTGTCTGTCTCATAACCCTAGTCCCTCCGCTCAGCTCGGGGTATGCGGCGATGTGGGCGTTGCCAACAAACAAAAAGGCATGAAGGGGCAAAGAAGGGGACTTAGAGATGAGAGGAGACGGTTTGGGGGAGACACTTCCTCTGGCACTGCTTGGGCAAAGGCAATCTTTCTGCTACATGCCCATACCCCCATCCCTTGGGGGGCAGAGCCCTGAACCCTGCTGTGTTCTCTGACAAGAGGCCTTGGGCAAAATCCTTAACTGTGGAGCCTCAGTGTCCCAATCTGCTTAATGGGACTATTCCACCAAAGCTTTCAGAGTCCCTGTAGCTAACACTGCTTAAGTATGATGAGCTGCTTAAGTATGATGTGTTGTCCGCACAGGGTATATAGCAATCTGCATTTTAATGGCGAGTCTTTTGTAGCCAGCAACTCAAATAAAGGCATGTGGTGCCGACAGACCACCTGCCCTGCTGCCTCCTCTTTTGCTCATGGAGGCTGCCCATCGTGGCCTTCGACAGGACAGGGACATCCAGCTGATGTTCAGGACACACTGCTTACCTGGCAGCACAAAGGACACTGGTTCCTCAAGTTTTGGTTCAGAGGTGGTACTGGCACTTCTGCTCATGTTTCATTGGCCAAAATAAGTCACATGGCCCATTGCCAGTGGTAAGATAGGGAGCAGACTTCTCTGCAGGCAGGCTCCGGGCAAGGGGAGTGGGGTACAGGTATTTCTGAGCAGTAACACAACCTAGTGCAGTATTTATACTCACCTGCGTTAGAGAACCAGTAAAATGTGACAGAGGATGATCAAGCAGATGATTCAGAATGTACAGAGCTTGTGGATTTGGGTAAAGAGATGAGTAAAGCCATTCTTTGCAATGTTTCTGTAATGTTTGAAGATTACTAAGTAGTAGCAGCTGGGTAGGACATGTGGGAAAACAGCTCGGCAGAGAGACATTTGGGAAACCATCCGAGCATGTGTCCTAGGCATGTCATACCTCAGCAGAGGGTGTGTTGGCTGGCAGCTCCCTTCTCAGTAACATTCATTTGCAGCAGGTGGAGCTGCTGCGTGGGACACCTGCATCCTGTGTCTGAGAATCTGGATTCAAGCCCTGACTCTGCTGCCAATCCAGCTCCCTGCTCTCACACACCGTGGGAGGCAGCTGATGGTGGCCCAAGGACTTGGGTCTCTGCCACCAGGTGGGACACCCGGATAGAGTTCCAGGCTCCTGGCTTCAGCCTGGCCCAGTCCCAATTGTTGCAGGTATTTGGGGAGTGAACCAGCAGATGGAAAACTCTCTGTCTCTCTCTGCCTTTCAAATATATAAAAATGCAACACAATATAATTCCACTTAGCAACTGAGCACCCTCTGGGGGTCTGGCCCTGCAGGGCACTGATATCATCACAGGGAATGGTACTGGGCAGACACAGCCCCTCCCTGGCACAGCTCACAGACTATTGGAGGTGGCACAGGGTGAGTGGCCTGGGAGCCCAGCTGGAGTCCTTGGTGGAGAGAGAGGCTGGTTGTCCAGTGACTCCCTCTGGGCAGTCTGGAGGAACCGCCTCGCATATTGGGTTCTAGAAAAAAACCATGTACCTTGTGTCTACCCAGCAGCCTCTGCATGTGAGAGCATGGGAGTAGGGAGCAAACGGGCCAGTCCCAAAATGAACCCCACGTCTCCCTGGAAGGCTCATTGGATGCCAAGATTTGTTATCGTGGGGTTTTGAGAACCAATTATTCTGATATTAAAAACAACAGAAGAATCAGGAAGGGGCACGGGCCAACTTTCTCAGATGACAAAAAAATGCTCATTAACTTGATCACTGTGGTGGTTTCATGGGTGTATAAATTTCAAAACTCATCAAAATGTATGCTTAAAATGAGTGTGTTTTATCATACGTAAATTATATCTCAATAAAGTCTGATTTGCAAAAAAAAAAAAAAAAAAAATTAAAACCCAGCCCTGGGAAATGGTATATGATTTCAGAGGCTCGGAGAGGTTGGGCGACATGCCAGGGAGGGCCTGGTGTGGAGGAGCAGCAAAGATACCCGGATGGACCTGCTCCTGCCCTTGGTGCCATTCACTCTGATTCATGTTGACCCTTTATTTTCATGCAAAAGCGCTTGGAAAGCAACATTGAGAAACAGCATGAAGTTCACTGCAGGCACAAAGAGTCCAGAATCAGAAAGCAATTCACTGGTCCCAGAGTTCTGCCTCCTGCCTCGTTTGCCCCTTGATACATGAGAGGTCCTTGATTTTGACGTTCTGTGACCTCTGACTCCTGGAGAGTCACCTTGGACAATAATGTCTGTTGTCAGCCCCGGCAAGTGTCCTTCATCCTCAGCCATCTTCCTGCCTATCTTGCTGAGGCTCTGTCACCTTGTTCAAGGCCAGGGAAACTTTATTCCACATGGCAAGGGGCCACTTGGAGGGTTTGCCATTGGCCACGAACTTTAGGTGAAGCAAGAAGACTCAGAGAGGTAAGGGACCTGCCCAAGGTCATGGACAGTGGTTTGTCCTATCCAAGATCTGTGGCTGTCTCTCTGCAGAATGGAAGGGGCCGAGCTGTGGGACCCAACCAGGGGGAGTTTGGGGAGGGGGAGGCGAGGTCCCTTCTCATTCTCCTCGCGCCAGGCCCTGCAGGGATGAGGCCCCCTGGGTTCCTGCCGGGTGCCTGCAGACCACATTTTTCTTAATCTAAATTGAAAACTGCTCAACTAGAAAAATCATTTCACTGCTCCATCTCAGAAAGGAAAAGAAGAAGGGAGAAGGGAGGGGCCTGGGGGTGCGGCTCTAAGGGGCTGAGTTCCTGAGAGGCTGGGCACAGAGGGCAGCTGATGTGGGTACTCAGCAGGCACTGAGTGTCTGCTGGCTGCCAGGCAGACCTGGCCTGGGCTCCTGGGGAATCAAGGATGCAGCTTTTGGGGTTGCAGTGAATGAAGCTGCTGCCCGCAGCACCAGCGTAACATAGGAGTGCAAAAATCATACCCTGCCACTCAACTTCTGATCCAGTTCCCTGCTAATGTGCCTGGGAAAGTAGCAGATGACCCAGGTGCTTGCACCCCTGCACTCACATGGGAGACCTGGATGGAATGCCTGGGTCCTGGCTTCAGTCTGATCCGATCCTGGCTGTTGTGGCCATTTGTTGAATGAACCAACTCATGGGAGATCTCCTCTGTCTCTCTCTTTCTGCTTATCTTTTAAATAAATAAATAATTTTGGGGGAACTACTTACTTATTTTAATTGGAAAGGCAGATTCACAGAGAGAAGGAGAGACAGAAAAAGATCTTCCATCTGCTAGTTCATTCCCCAAATGGCTGAAATGGCCAATGCAGAACTGTTCCAAAGCCAGGAGCCAGGAGTTTCATCTGGATCTCCCAAGCAGATACAGGTTCCCAAGGTTATGGGCCATCCTCCACTGCTTTCCCAGACCATAAGCAGGGAGCTGGATGGGAAATGGAGCAATTGACTCATGAGCCATATGGGATGTCAGCCCTTGAAGGTGGAGAATTAACCTACTGAGTCATCACATCAGGCCCATACATTGTTTTAAATGCAGTTCTTGTCCTTAAGAAACTTCTAGTTCTTCCCTTCCCCCTCCTTCCTCCCACCGATTCCCTCAAACAGAACTGGACTTGGATTGAGACCAGAATGGAGAAAAGATTGTTCTCTAGGTAGCACTGTGAAATGTGGCTTTGGCTAGATAGTCAAGGAGGGCCTCCTGAAGGAGGTGCTGGTTCAGCAAAGCTGTGGAGGATACCAAGAGCTACACAGGAAAGGTGGGAACAGGCCAGTGCCTTCAGACCCTGTGACCGCAAGCTTCAGGAAGGCTGTATCTCTTCTGGAAGATTCCTGCTGCATGCCATGTGATAGAGGGTGGTGATGCCAAGCAAGCCTGTCCGAGAGAGCTCCCCAGGTAACCCAATCCCTTCTAGACACCTGCCGTTAACTCGCGAATTTGGGCTTCCAGTTTCTTTCTTTTTCCTTTTAAAATATTTACTTATCTTTACTGGAAAGGCAGGTTTATAGAAAGAAGGAGAGACAGAGAAAAAGATCTTCTATCCACGGATTCACTCCTCAAGTAGCCACAATGACCAGAGCTGAGCCAAACTGAAGCCAGGAGCTAGGAGCTTTCAGGTGTCCCATGCTGGTGCAGGGTCCCAAGGCTTTGGGTTATCCTCTACTGCTTTCCCAAGCCACAAGCAGGGAGATGGATGGGAAGTGGATCAGCTGGGACACAAGCCAGCTCCCATATGGGATCTCGGTGGGTACAGGGTGAGGATTTAGCCTACGCTGTGTCGGGTCCTGGGCTTTCAGTTTCTAACCCTGACTGGGTGGGGAGCAGGGGATGAGTTTAACCCAAACCAGGACTCAAGTCAGCCCCAGCGGGAGGAAAGACTTTCAAGAATACAGAGACAGCCCTGGTTGGGTACCCAAGGTCTCTGACTTCTTTTCCCCACATGGGTGTCGTGGTACCTAACCTCCTGGAGCTGTGAAGATGAAAGCAGACAGGGCACAGAGTCCCTGGCTCCAGAGAGGCTCCCTGTGACCCCTGTGGCCGCTGGGCCTCTTGATCCATCTCTGGCTTTCTCCCTGCACTCCTGTTACTCCTTTTAGCTCCCAGGTCTGGTCTGCTGTGTGTCCTTGGGAGAGTCCCTCCCCGTCTCTGAGCCTACTCTTCCACATCCTGCCAGAAGGCACTGATGAGGCTGCCGGGGACCCCTCTCCCCCTTCCTCTGTTGGTCAGCCCTCCTGGCCCGCATTCCCTCCCCAGACTCATTTTCCAGGTCAGTTCCCTTTAATTAGTGGGGCTCGGAGCCTTTCCCCTCACAAAATGGAAACTGCAGGTTCATCAAAATCCCATTAACCTCCACTCTCTCAGTGGCCCCGCTGGGGTCAGGCCCAGCTCAGGCTGGGGGTGCCACCTCCCAGTGGGCTGGGGTCCAGGTCTGTCTGGGGCTGCAGGAAGGGTGGGGGTGTTGGTTGGCTAGGTCTTGCAGTGGCACCCAGACATGCCTGCGATGGCCACTGCGAGGTCAGAGAAAAGGAGCCTTCGGCACTTTAATTTGAAAACTTGCCAGGGGACCGAGGGACGTGGGGCGGAGGGGGAATGGCTGGCTTCAAATGAATTAATACTTTGCTCGTAGCTGGCAATTTCCTCTGGCTTTCATGTCACCTGGCTCGTTTTCCTTCTTCCGATTTCATTATTTTTTTACTTGCAGGGGGAACACGGTTGGACGCTGTTTCCTCCCTCATTTGCAATCTGGGACTTGACTGAGCCTGGCATTGGGCACATCAAGGCTCCCTGGCTGGCCGTGCTCACCACAGCCAACTCAGGAGGAGGTGAAGGTCACCTGCCAGGTTCTGCGACACCATGGGCAACTTGTGTGGACTTCCTGATTCTCACGTCCTCATGTGCTCTGAGACTAAGACAAAGGGATGTATTCAGTGCCCGACACACACTTTGTAAAACGCAATGGGCGGGGCTGGTGTCGTGGCATAGCATGTAAAGCCACTGCCTGGCAGGCTGGCATCCCTTTGGGCACCGGTTTGTGTCCTATCTGCTCATCTAGCTCTCTGCTAATGCACCAGGGAAAAATAGTGGAAGATATTCCAAGTGTTTGAATCCTGCCCCCACTTTGGAGACCCGGAAAAAGCTTCTGGCTCCCAGCTTCAATCATGTTCAGCCCTGGCTGTTGGAACCATCTGGAGAATGAGTCAGAGGATGGAAGATCTCTCTCAGTCTCTCTCTCTCCCTTTCTGTCTGTGCTCTAGCTTTCAAAATAAGTATTCTTTTTGTTTGTTCGTTTAATAAAAACACAATAGCCATTTCTTACACTGTTTATCACTCACATATTATAAATCCCAACAACCCGCACTAACATTTTATTCAAGAGAATTGAGAACATGTGTCTGTCAAAGGCCTTTGTGCAAATATTCCAGCAGCTTCTTCCATAGCTACCACAGACAAGAAGGCACTCAAACACCTGCCAGCTGGTGAATGGGTCCATAAAACATGGGGCTTCCTGCGGTCCACATATCAGCAGCGAAAGAAACAGACTGTTGACATTCCCAACACGGCGGGATGGCGGACACCATCGGCTCAGAGGACAGCAGCAGCTTCTGGGAGCCTGAACCTGGACATGCCCTGGAAAAGACCAGCTCAGAGACATACTCATCCAGTCAGTGGGTCATGGAGGCCTAAGGCAACTTTTTGGGGAGATGGAAATATTGTCTATCTCAACTGTAATGGTGGAGATGTGGCTGTCTGTGTCTTTCAAAATCTGCTCAGTGTATCCAGTCCTATAGCTCAACGACGTAGTCCTTACCTTGCAAGTACCAGGATCCCATATGGGTGCTGGCTCACGTCCCAGCTGCCACATTTCCCATCCAGCTCCTTGCTTATGACCTGGGAAAAAAGCAGAAGATGACCCCAAAGCCTTGGAATCCTGCACCCATGTGGGAGACCCTGAGGACATTCCTAGCTCCTGGGTTCAAATCAGCTCAGCTCTGGTTGTTGCAGCCGGTTGGGGAGTGAACTAGCAGATGGCAGATCTGTCTCTTTTGCTCTGTGAATCTGTCTTTTCAATAAAATAAAATAAATCCTAAAACAACAATAACAAAGCCACCTAGCCACAGGCTTTGAATGGTGCTGTACGGAGATTGGGGGAATGTTGTACAAACAATGCCTCATCCCATCAGCTGCCCCATCCCTTGTGTCCACCTGACTACCATCACAGGTCAACAATACCAGACCCCCAAAAGCCCTCATTCCCGCTCCAACACCACACCATCAGAGTTCAATGCTATTTTGAGATCTCTCCCCACAGGTTCGTTCATTTGTTTAGTGAAAGACAATTACCCAGAATGTCGTTTGCGTGTGTGTGTGTGTGTGTGTGTGTGTGTGTGTGTGTCTGACTATTAGCTCATTATTAAAGTCATTCTTCAAAACCAAATGTCAGACTGTGCCGCTACTGGAACCAAAGCCTTCTAGGGTCTTCCCCAGAGGCGTTAAGTAGAATCCTGAGTTCTTGCCCTGCCCACCAGAGCCCCACAGCAGGTACCCTAGCAGAACCCCAGGCTCATGCTGACGCATTGCCCTCAGCCATGGGGCCCTCACTTAAGTTCTCCGCAGCCGCCAGCTCCCTGTCCTGGCAGCAGTGTCCATCCCCAGGCCTAGCGTTTCGTGTTCTAAGAGGCCAGGGTGTTTCCTGCTTCCCCTGCTCAGCTGCTTGCCATCTCCATGCCCGTCACCTCCCAGGGGACCCTCTCACCATTCTCATTTGTTGGCTTGCTTAAGGGTCGATTCTCTTTCCTTATGTCTGCCAGGGTAAGGGCTTGATCTAACCCATCTGTGTGACCAAGGTGCTCAGTCCACTGTGTGGCACCTGCATGCTCTTGATACGTGCTGGCTAAATCCAGGGATTCCCTGGATTTAGAAGCTGACTTCTCCCGGAACCAGCACTGTGATTCAGCCAGATAAGCCCCAGCTTCACGTGCAACCATACCATATTGATGCCAGTTTAAGTCTCAGCTGTTCTCCCTCAGATTCAACTCCTTACTAATGCACCTGGGAAAGCAGCAAAGGATGACCCAAGCGCTTGGGTCCCTGCACTCACTGGAAGACTTGAATGAAGCTCAACCCCAGTTAGGGTTATCTAGGAGATGAACCAGTGGAAGACAGACAGATAATCTATCTATCTATCACCTGAAAAGAACGAAAGAAGAAACCCCTCCTAATGAACCCCTTCAGGTCAGTACCACCTGCCTCCAGGGAGAACTTTACTTTTAGTTCTCTCGGAGAAGGTTAACATTGCCTGTTTCCGCACTTCACAGAAATGGGCTCCTTTAGTTTGACCTCCAGCCCTTCACACAAGGCCTGCAGAATCATAAAGTGGCTGCACACAGTGTTTGCTGTAGTGTCCCAGTTGCTGGGTAGTATCCCACTGTGTGGCTGCATGGCCACAGATGACATTGTCCTGTCTGGCCAGTGAGCGGTTTCTAGGTTTGGGCAACTGTCTGGACATTGTCTGGGTAGACATGGGCACTTGTTCCTGGGAGCTGGAATGGTCAAGTCACTGAGCGGGCATGCAGTCAGCCTCCATGCCCAACAGCTCTCCAGAAGGCTGGAGTTCATACATCTTATGAACTCAGTGGCCAGAAGGGCTCCCCTGCCTTGCGGGATAGAGGAGCTCTCTGTGGCCACTCCTGGGCCATGCACTGGGACCCCGAGCCTCGTTGTGCTATTAGCCATCAGGGCAGGAGGAGTGGTAGAGTCAGTGACCATGCAGGTTTTCTTCAGAGAGACAGAGACACTTGCTGAGCCCAGCAAAGTTCAGGCTGCCTTGCATTTCCCACTCCATCTGTCTCGGCTCTTAGGGGCAATTAGCTGACGGGGGGGGGGGTGCGGGGGGGCGGGCAGGGTATGCACATTACTAACCACATCTGGTCTGTCCTGGGGAGCCCTCATTCACCCCAACCCTTGCAGAAGGTGTGCCTGAGTGGAGGCTGGGAAGATCGAAGTATTTCGTTCATTTTCTTTGGTGGGGAGACAGGAACAGCATTAGGTGTTTCTCTGCATGCCTCCAGGGGTGGAAAGCTCAGCCCTGCTTCTGGCTGCCTCTTTATTCTCCCAGTGACTGCCGCCATCACACTGTCCTTTGTTGTAACAGTGTTCACCACAGCCCTCAGTTGAAAATAAGTTCCTGGGCCATTGGAGGGGCCACTGGAGGGTAATTTACATTTTAATCTTGTTCAGTATATAATGGACACACTTCCATGCACAGGAATAGACCCATTGAATCCATGAGGCGGGCCTTCAGCATAGTGGGTCAGACACTGCTTGGGATGCCCGCACTCCATGTCTGGCTTCAAGGCTTTGCTCCACTTGAGATGCAGCCTCCTGCTGATGTGCATCCTTGAGGCAGCAGGCGCTGGCTCAAGTACATGGGTCCCTGCCACCCACCTGGGACACCCAGAGGGATTCCTGGCTCTTGGCTTCAGCTTGGCACAGCTTTGGCTGTTACAAGCAGTTAGCAAATGAATCAGTGGATAGAGGATCTTTCAATGTCTGTCTTTCTGCCTTCCAAATACAATTAAAGCAAAATTTTTAAAAAAACACACATTTTTAAAAAGAAGGCTACCTAGAGACTGGCACACATGTTCTTGTACATGTTGTTTTCAAAGTGTTGATCTAATTTATGTTGTTTATAATGAAGCTTTGAAGGGTGTGTGTGCTCTGTGAGATTCAAGGGGACAGATTCTAAGGGCACATGGGGGTGTTACCTACAGACAAAGGTTCAGCCTGGGATGAAGAGATATGTTCTTCTTTGTTTTAAAAATATTTCATTTTTTTTCCAAAAGACATGTTTATGTAAAACAATTAGGAAGCACAGATAAGCAAAAAGCATCAGAAACAATCACCCTATAGCCAGCGTGGTGGAATAGCAAGGTAATCCTGTGCCTATGGCACCAGCATCCCATATGGTCACTGGTTCCTGTCCCAGCTGCTCCACTTCTGATCCAGCTTCCTGCTAATGTGCCTGGGAAAGCAGCAGAGGATGACTCAAGTTGTTGGGTCCCTACATCCTCATGGGAAACCTGGAAGAAGCTCCTGACTCCTGGCTCCGGATCAACTCAACTCCTGTCATTGTGGTCATTTAACGGAGTGAGCCAGAGGATGAAATTTCTCTCTCTCTCTCTCTCTGTGGTTCTGCCTCTTAAATAAAAATAAGTAAATCTTTTTTTTAAAAAGTAATCACCCTACATTTTGCTTCAAGTTGTTGCTTGTGTGTAGTTGCCGTGGCCTGGGCAAGCAAAAGTCAAGTCTGTGTCATCGTTACCTTCCCAGAATGCAGCTGAAGGGCACTGATGGAGGGATACACGTCGAATGAATACACAATGGGCACATACATGTGGACATTTCTAATTTACAAAAATGGAATCCTATGCTACATATTGCTTTACAGTCTGCCTTTCCTTCATTACTAATATATTACGGGCTTCTTTCCAGTCCAGTAAATACACATTTACATCAGGGAGGTAATAGATACCGCCAGCCTGCAAATAGAATTCAGAGGGTCCGTGAACTCCGAGGGGTAAAAAAATTAGATCCTTATTTTCTCTAACCTCTGGCTGAAATTTCTCATTTGGTTTGACTGAATGTGGGTGCCTTGCTACCGTAGCATTAGCAGTAACCGTGGCTTTCCTACCGTAGCAACGGGAGATATTTTCATATCAAATTACCATTGCCGCAGACACTTCAAAACAGCATGTGTGTTCATCACAACCTTGAAATTACAGTGGCTCTTCCACCTGCCAGGGATCTTGTTAGCACATATGTTGCCGTATCAGAAATTTACCTTTTCCTACCTGTGTTATAAAAGCATTCGCCATCCTGGAACTCTTAAAGAGGCTTATTTGATTTGTTTGAAACCACTCTTCTGAGACAGGAACTGTAGGCCTCACCCAAAAGGTTCATGGCCCAGGGACAATTTGGAAGCCGTGGCCTTTTTACATCATCTCATTTTGTAAACTCTTTAGCTTGCCATATTTTAAATTTACAGAGAACCTGCAGAAAACAGAGCTGAGGATTCCTGAATATTTTTCACTTTGCCTCCTTTAATTTCAGAACATTCCATAGCCAGCTGTTAATACCTGAATAGAGAAAATTCACAAAGATACGATATTGATGCAATCCTATGATGTAATCTTTAGATTTAATTTGAATGCTGCTAGTTTTCCCACAAACGCTCTGCTTGTGGGCCAACCCAAGTCCCTCATCGGCTTCCTGTCATCTGTGGTAATTCCTCAGGTATTTCCTTGTCACTCATGACTTGACCTCTTCGGAAAGTTCTGATCTGTTCATTCCTAGACTACCTATCAACTTTGGGTTATCTGACATTTTGTCACAATTAGATAGAGGCCATTTATTTTTAGTAAGAATAACACAAGAGGAGTATTTTACACATCTCAAGGTGTCATGTTGGGGTACAGGACATGAGTATGTCTTTTTTTATTTTTATCTATGAATTTATTTGACTTACTTGAAAAATAGAGTATGCTCGCACCCGTGTGAAAGATACCTACCATCTCTGTTCACTCTGTAAATTCCTGCAGCAGCTGAGTGTGGGCCAGGTCAGAGACACAAGCCATAACTTCTCTCCAGGTCTCCCCCACAGGTGGCAGAGATTCATGTGCCTGACTCATTGCCCTCTGCCTCTTAGGATGCCCTTTGGCAGAAGGCTGAGGAGCCAGGACTCCCTAAGTCACTGTGGTACAGGATGTGGCTGTCCCTGTTGTTATTCCAAGCCGCCACCTGCTAAGGGATCTTCCTACAATGCAGAGAGTAATTCAGTAGTCTGGGGAGGGTCTTAAGATTCTGCATTTCTGCCAAACTCTTGGGGGATGGAGCCCACACTGAGGACCAAAGAACTGACATCTTGTTTGCCATGCTTCACTTACGTTAGCAGGAGCTTGCACCTCCACCCAGGCTTCCCATACAGTTAGTGGGGGCCCAAGCATTTAGGCCATCTTCCACTGCTTTGCTAAAACATCAGTAGGGTACTGGATCAGAAATGCAGCAGTCACTGCTTGAACTAGTATCCACATGGGATGCTGGTATTTCAGGCAGTGCCTTAACCCTTTACGCTACAGAATCAGCCCCTGTGTGTTTTCTCTTTCTTGACCAGCAATTTAGATTCATTCTAGGCAATAGTGTATATAAAGTCAAATATTTATGTGCCTGTTACATTTTTTTTTCTCATACATGTTAAAAACACCTCTTCAAGCTTGTCCCAATTCTATGACCTCAGACAGCACTGGTCAAAGTTTGTGTGCGAACTTCCCAGGTGCTTGCCATCACATACGAATTGGACACTTTTGATTTGCATCTCATGATTTTGCCCCATTTTTCTCGGCTGCAATTTGGCCAGCAAGTTCTGTCTCTCCCTCTATTATCCTCTCTGATTAACTTAGCTGCACCTGTCAGCCTCTATTCCTGCGAGCGGGTGGAGCAAGGCGTGCATGGAGGAAGCTGTTAAAATACATGAGTCTGACCATGTTCACTCTTTCCTGTCCACAGAGCAGGGGCCAAGTCCCTGGGACGCCTCCCAGCTTTGTACAGCAGGTCTGAGGTTCTTGGTGCTGGACCAGGAAAGCAGTGGGCCGCACCTGCTGGACACTGCTGGGGTCCCTAGGAGTTTCCTCTGGTATGCCTGACATCTTGGACAGCTGGAAACAGGGACTTTCACCTGGATTTTCCAGAGCAGGTGCTCGAGAAGCTGGAGAAAGGCTGACTTACAGACTTGCAATCACCCCTGTGTTTGTTCATTTCCTTCCTTCTGGGACTTGTACAACCTGCCGTGTAACCACCCTGAGCCTCCTGGTGTGCATCCATCGAATGGGTGTCATAGTAACTTTCCACACAAAGCATGGGAGAGCAGAAGAGGTTGGATGGGTCCAGCATGGTAGCCTAGTGGTTAAGGGCCTTGCCTTGCATGCTCTGGAATCCCAGTGGGCACCGGTTCTAATCCTGAAGGCCAAGCTTCCCATCCAGCTCCCTGCTTGTGGCCTGGGAAAGCAGTCGAGAATGGCCCAAAGCTTCCGGACCCTGCACTCATGTGGGATACCTGGAAGAGGCTGCGGGCTCCTGGCTTTGGATTGGCGCAGCTCCGGATGTTTCAGCCACTTGCACAGTGAATCAGCGAATGGAAGATCTTCCTCTCTACCTCTTTTCCTCTGGTTCCAGTCCTTGCTGCTCCACTTCAAGTTCAGTTCCCTGCTTATGGCCTGGGAAGGTAGTGGAGCATGGTACAAGGGCTTGAGCCAGTGCACCCATGTGGGAGACCTGGAAGAAGCTCCTAGTTCCTGGCTTTCTTCTGGCCCAGCCCTGGCTGCTGCAAGCGTTTGTGGGAGTGAACCAGCAGATGGAAGATCTCTCACTCTCTCTGTAACTTTTCCTTTCAAATAAAAACAACATACATATTTTTGAAAGAGGTTGGTTGAGAGTATCTGGGTTGGACTCCAGCTTCCTGCTAAGGCAGGCTTGGCTCCAGGGTTGGCACTGCCTCAACACTCCTAACCAGGGCTGGCAATGGTGGAACAGTGAGCTAAGTAAGCCTCCCCTGGAACACCAGCATCTCGTGTTGCAGAAACAGTTCTGGTCTTGGCTCTGCTTCTGATCCAGCTGCCAGCGATGGTGCTTGAAGAGGCACCAGATGATGATTCAAGTGCTTGAGTCCCAGCCGCTACGCCCGCCCCATGTGGGAGACACAGACTGAGTTTCTGGCTCCAGGTTTCAGCCCGATATGAACTTGACTGCTTGCAGGCATCTCAGGAGTGAACCAATAGATGGAAAAACGTTCTCCACCTTTCAAATAAACAAAAATCTTTATTTTTTTAAAAAGTTAGTCATTGCCATAATTCTCATTAGAGCATTTAGCAAATCTGGCATATCTTCTTCTTCTTTTTTTTTTAACATTTATTTATTTTTATTGGAAAGGCAGATTTACAGAGAGGAGAGAGACAGAGATCTTCCAACTGCTGATTCATTCCCCAAATGCCCACAACAGCCAGAGCTGAACTATTTTGAAGCTGGGAGATTCTTCCATGTCTCCCACGCAGGTACAGGGTCCCAAGGCCCTGGGCCATCCTCGACTGCTTTCCCAGGCTACAGGCAGGGAGCTGGATGGGAAGTGAAGCTGCCCGGACATGAATCAGCACCCGTATGGGATCCTGGCACTTGCAAGAAGAGGATTAACTGATTGAACCATTTTGCCAGCCCTGAAACTGGCATATTTTCATCCTTAACATTCATCTCCTCTCTCTCCTTCCTTCCCTCTCCTCCTTCCCCCTTTCTCCCCTGTTTTCCCACTTTCCCTCCTTCTCACCTGCTTAGCTCCTTGAAAGCGTGAAGCTGAGACAAGTAGCGAAAGCTGAACATGACCGATGGAGCCTGCTGAGGATGGGGAGCCTTTGATTGTTGGGGAGGGGCCTGATCTTTCCTAAGGGAGATCACTGAGAAGCCAGTGAAGGCTGCAGATCCAAGGCGAGGCAGAGAAGGTGGGAAAATCAAGCTTGTCTGTGAGGAGCAGCCCCAATCTGGGCTTTCGCCCTGTCCACAAATCCCAGCCGGAGTGCTCTGCCAGGCGCTATGGCCTCAGCCCACAGCCTAGCGCCTCCAAGTGGCAGTGGGGGCCCCTCATGGTACCTGCTGGCCTCCCCGCAAAGCCACCCCCAGATTTCCAGGGCTTCCATCATCTCACAGGCCGTTCCCGCTGAGAGATGAATGTGTTTACTCCCCGGGCTGGAGATGAACTGAGAGAACCAGTCGTCCATCAGCCCCTGCTTCCCCCACCTCGCCCTGCCCCGCCCTGCATGTCCATTTTCTGGCAAAATATGTCCTCGCCTCCACCAAAGCTGCCTGGAAAATGCTAATTTTCTCTGCGAATTAAAATTTGTTCCCTTGCCCTCGTGTTAATAAAAGCGATGCCTCCAGAAGCAGTGCCACGGTGCAGAAGAGAAAGATCTGACATAATTTCCAAAAGGCCGTCGTCCCTCACTGCACCGCCTTCCGAATGGGGTGGGCCTCACCCCGACCCCTTCCCTGGCTCCCCAACCCCCTGTGGCAGCATTTACATTGTTTAATAACCCCTTATTAATATTCATGAGAAGGGGCGGGTAATAATGGCTGAGCGCACTGCACTAATTCAATTTCCACCCGCCTTGGCGTGTTTACTTAATCACCAAGGGACCCGGGTTACTCAGTACAATTATTTATTCGGAATTAGATCCTGGAGACATCTGGACTGGAAGCAGGCAACAGCAGCAAAAATGGAAATCGAATTCTCTTTGTCCTGTCCTTCCAGCCGCCTCCTCCTGAACGCCTGCCAAGGCTTGGCAGGGCCAGCGGGGGCTGCAAGACAAGCTCAGGGCCTGTCGGGCAGCTCCTGAAGGACCCGGCTTGGGCTAGAGCTGAACGGGCTCCATGTGGCCTGGTCTGTGAAAGAACCTCTCATGGGTGGAGGCCTGGGAAGTGTGGCCAGGCCCTGGGGTGAGGGTCAAGTGAGCTGGCCAGAGTTGGAGTTTCGGGAGATTGCTGGGGGGAACTGGGCCAACCTGGGCATACAGCGATTGTGGAGACACTTGCTGTAAGCCCCATAAAGGTGAGAGGCTAAGCAATGACTGCCCGTCACGAGCCTGGAGTCTGTCACCTCCTCCAGGAAGCCTGCTCTAGTCCCTAATAAGTTGGTGTTAGATACCTTGTCTTACAGCCAGGGCGGGCATGAACCCAGCACCTTACCACTGTGGATGCTTCTGCCAGCATTGCTAGGCTGTTGCCCCCTCTAAGCTGCTAGTCCTGTGGGAGCAGCTTCATTGTCTGAACTGGTCACCCTGGTGGGCGCAGCAGCCAATGACACCCAGCACAGAGACTGACACATCCTCGTCGACTTGCTTGCCTGCTGTCCCCTCACCTGCAAAGGAAGATGTCGGTTTCCACCGATCGAGTCACTCAACACGGAGGAGTCTGTGGTTTCAGTCCTGAGAAGACACAGAGCTTCCCGCTGTAAGGGGTGCAGGTGCAACACCCCATGCCTGACCCTGCAAGAACCATCAGCGTCAGATGTTGTTCTCGCATCTGATTGAGGTAGAGGTGCACAGACCCCAGGCAGGTCCCCGAGGAGCCTGGCAGTCAGAGTGCCTTTCCCAAGGTCACACAGTTCCTGGCATGGCCTCTCAGGAGAGGGATGCTCTTGGCCAGTCATTCAACTTTCCTGAGCCCCAGTTTCCTTCTTTGTAGATGGGAACAAAAATGGTGGTCGTCTATTGAATTTGGAAGGGGGTATTCAAGGAGTTCCCCTAGCAGCTAAGCATAGGAGCTAATTCCTACACCTGATGCTAAGGGAGGAGAGTATGAGGATATTTTATTCGCTTGCTTATTAATCCATGCAACCTGTTTTCATTAGACCCCGGTCAGGTGTCCAATCCAGACAGGGTCTGACCCAGGTAGGCAGCTATTGAGTGACAGAAAAGAAGCAGGAAGGGGAGTTGTGGACACATCTGTAAGTGTCAAGGCCACAAGGGTCCGTGAGAATGGTGGCTTCCAGCTATGCCATGTAGAGAGCAATGACAGGACAGGCTCTGGAGGGGAAGGAGCCAGGGTAGTGCGGGCCTACTGAAGGGATTTTCTGTCTCTGCCAGAGCATCCTTCACTGATACCTGCCCACCCTGACTTCTCTGCATTCAGCAAGCTCCTGCACATCCCACAAAGCCCAGCTCCTGCGAGCCCATTCATTGTCTAGTGTTCTGGTCTCTCCTGGCAAGGCCACAGCCCTTCCCCTATGTTCTCCGGCACATTGTGTTCCCCCTTCCTCATATTCCTAGGGCAGGACAGCCTGCTTGCCTGTCTGCATCCGGATCTCGCCCCTCTGCTGCCTGCCCTAATGCTGCAGGGCCATGGTGGGAGACAGCCAGCATCCTGTGTCTCTCGGTGGCCTTGGGTAGCAGTTCCCATAGTGGCTGTACCTCGTCTGTGTCGTCAGCTCCCTGGGACTCACATGGTTCCGTGTTCCACCCTGGCACCCTGTCTTGAGCTGCCTGCCAGGTCTAATGGTGGTCCCAGGTTCCTGCTGGGAAGCGTCTTCCGGCTTGATTCAATGTTTCCATTGGCATCTCTGCTCTTGCATCTCGTCCCTCGGTCTAGATCCAAGCTCCTTTGCAAATCCTGCTAACCAAGGCACTGCACTCCTAGCTGTGGACTGAGGGTTACAGGTGGGATGGGCTCCAGGTTGGATGCCCAGAGCATGGACACAAAGAAGCTGTCCAGAGGTGAATGAACAAAGCGAAGAATGCTGATTATGTGACCTTCCTGGTCAGGCTGCATTCTGACTTAGCCAGAGGAAGGAGGCCTGAGGGGAAGGAATTTCTCCCTGCTGTTAATAAGTGTTTGAGCATTGAAATAGCAACATGAGGGTCAGTATTGTTAAACCCTTGCTTGCAAAGCTGGTATCCCATAGGAATCCTGGTTTAGTCCTGGCTACTCCACTTTCAGTCCAGTTCCCTGCTGATGCACCTGAGTAGACAATGCAAGATGGCCCAAATGCTCGGGCCCCTGCTATCCATGTGGGAAACCCAGATGGAGCTCTCGGCTCCTGCTTTGGCCTGGCCCATTCTTGGCCATTACAGCTTTTTGGGGAGTGAACCAGTGAATGAAGATTTCTCTCTTTTTCTTGATGTGTGTCTCCCTCTCTTCTGACGCTCTGTCTTTCAAATACAATAGGTCTTTAGAAAATCACAATAAAATAATAGAACAACAACAGCAGCAAGGCCTTAAAAGTGGCTCTCATCCAGGGGCCCTGTGAAACTCCACACCCACACTGGGCGTCCTGCTCTGGGCGGCTCAGTGCTTCTGTGCAGCTGCTGTAGCGTGAGGAGGCAGGGGAGAGAGAGAATGGATTGACAGTGAGAACAAAAGGCAAGGAGGGGCACAAGGGAGAGCAGATGATTCAATCATCACAGACTCATTTAGTGCAGTCCCTACCCTCCCTCCCCGCCTCCAAAGCACCTGGCCCCTCCAGTGCCCAGCCAAGTTTCCTCATTAGACGTTTCTCGTTCCTGGCACTGGGTTGGCAGAGAGTCAAGAGCTGCAGTTCATCTACCTGATGAGGTGAGGGGCAGGGAGGGCGGGCCTGGGGATTCAGAGAGGAGAACGGGCCAGGACAGAGGGATCGCAGGGACATGGTGGGGCCTGTCATAGCTTGAGTTCCCCTGGCAAGCAGAGCCTGAAACAAGGGCTAGAGTATGAGTTCCATGTGGGGCAGGGAGAGGCATGGGCAGTAGGAGCAGGGAACTGGGAGAGCTGGGGCTGCAAGAGGAGGAGGAGGGGAGCTGACCCCGTATCTTGTGCATGGCATAGCTCTGAAGAGTTCACCAGGGAACTGGAGGCTGGGGCAGCAACACACCAACACCAAGATTGAAACAAAAAGCTTATGGTGCCTTACAAAAAACAAAGGATTGTTTTACTGTTTTACTTGAGAGGCAGAGAATCAGAAGCATGCAGAGAGAGAGAAACGAGAGAGACTCCTATCAGCTGGTTTGCCTCCCACATGCCCACAGTGAAGCTAGGGGGTTAAGAATTCAATCCATTGATCTCCCATGTGAGTGGCAGGAAATCAGCTGCTTGCTTGGGTCCTCACTGCTGCCTCGCAGAGCATGCTTTAGCAGGAAGCTGGAGTCAGGGGCAGATCCTGGGATTGAACCCAGCGCTGTGATGTGGGACATAGGCATCTAACAGATGCGTTGACTGCTAGGCCTGCCTCATGCTACCTCCTATTGCTCCAGCCTTGAGCATTGCTGACGAAGGTGAGGGGCGGTCATTCCTTTGCACCTTAGGACTGTGCCTATGTGTTTCCCCCAGGACTTCCCAAACTAGAGGTGGGACCCCAGCCCTGAGCCCAGGAATTGTGTGCCCTGAGCTGGAATGAGGGGAATGGGGACACTGAGAGCCTCTCCCCAACAAGACACCCCCTGCTCCTCTCCAGCCAGAGCCCTCAGGGTCATCCCTTCATTCACTCCTCTGAGCATTTCTGAGTGCCAAGACCTGCGGGAGACACAGGGCAAAGTGTGTGAACGTGACCTCTGACTTCTGACCACATGCTGATTGCATTCAAAATCAGAAGCAGGTGATAAATCAGCAGAAATGGCAATGAACAATGTTCCTTTCAGGCAGTAACTATTTGTTTGTTTGTTTGTTTTTAAGATTTATTTTATTTTTTTAATTGGAAAGGCGGATATATAGAGAGGAGAGACAGAGAGGAAGATCTTCCATCCGATGATTCACTCCCCAAGTGAGCGCAATGGCCGATGCTATGCTGATCCGAAGCCAGGAGCCTCTTCCGGGTCTCCCACACAGGTGCAGGGTCCCAAAGCTTTGGGCCGTCCTCGACTGCTTTCCCGGGCCACAGGCAGGGAGCTGGATGGGAAGCGGGGCCACCGGTATTAGAACCGGTGCCCATATGGGATCCCGGGCATGCAAGGCGAGGACCTTAACCACTGCGCCACCACGCCGGGCCCCAGGCAGTAACTGTTGAGAGTGGGAGTTGGAATGGAGAGGGGGGCAGTGCCACTATGGGGGGGGTCCTGTGGTTAGGGTGGTCTTCAGAATTCAGGGAGGCCAGAAATCTCCACTGAACCCCCATCCAGGCTCCTTGTGGCCCGAGAACACCAAGGCCCTGCAGATCGGAGACATGCTTGCTATGGCCTCCAGACTGGCCCTAGAATATGAATCCTTCCCTGCCCAGATCCCAGCAGGATTCTCCAGACAGGTAAGAACCTGCTGCCTTAGGATTTGGGTCACCTCTCTTACCTCTCTAGGGGCTGCCTGGTCTCAGGACCCCAGCCAGACCCAGAGAGCTGGGATGTATCAGGAGGTAGAAGGCTTACCACTGTGCTCAGATCAGCTGCAAAGCATGAGGCCTCATTACTCTGCAGGCTGGGGGTTGCAGGTGCAAGGGTGCGACCTGGAGGGAGGCAGCTATGGGTACCAGTCTGTGGGCCCCTTCCCCTACATCAGGTACTAAACATGGGGTAGACCACCCCAGCCTCCCTTGCCTTCCCGTGCTGTTTCTTTTTTCTTACTCTCCTGACCCCTCGGTTTCTGACCCCAATTTCTGCTAGGCAACTTTTCCCCAACTGCCAACTATGTGCCAAGTACTGGATAAGGATCTAACAAGCATTGAAGATGGAGATCTCCTAAGTGAGGTTCAGGCTGCCTGGTGACAGAGGGGAGTCAGCAGGCCCCCATGGGGAGCTCTGGAATGCTTCCCACCTGGTGGAGAGCTCCATATCAGGGTAAAACTCTGATGACCATCTGAGCCCGTTGGCTCAGTTGCCAGCTCCAGGCTGCCCTGGCAAGGACACACCTTGAGCCAGGTGGCTCTTAGCAGCTGTAACAGATCTGAGAGCCAAGAACTGGAAGTGTCTGAGTGCTGTCCTCACACCAGATAGCAAGTCCTTCTGTGAAGGGGGCTTGGTCATCTCCCCTCTCTTCACCAACCACAACAGCTATGATCTGATTTGTCCCCTCCAAGACCTATCAGGGTAAGAAAATCCACCTTACAGGTGAGTTCATAGAGTAAGGAGCTTGACCAATGCAGCTTCCAAAAACAAAGTTAGAGTTAGAGCCAAAACTTGGACCTAGGTTTGCCCATGGCCCAGGTTCTACAGTTTGCCTCTCCAAGACAGTCACAGAGGTCCTCTGCACGGGGGTCCACTACTGTGCAAATGATAGCTGGATGGGGAACAGCAGCAGTTGGTTTCTTGGAGTTTCACTGACACAAATAGCCATTGCATCCAGTCTCTTTTCTCCCCATTGCCCTTTTGGAATTCACCCTCCCATCGCTTTTGGTCCCTGGGATCTAAGGAAGGCTCCACTGCCTGTTCCACTTCCTGCTCCAGGAGAAAGCATACTGTTGGACACATGACCTGAGGAGACCCAATCAGAATGTACTCCAGGGCATTTACAGGAACTGGCGGAAGAGAAGAAAGCTGCCACAGTTAGAACTGGAGCTCAAGTTGGGAGCAGTCCTGGAAATGAAGACAGCACTGCACCCAAGAAGCCAGGGGCCTGCACCCACAGCTGGTGCCCCTGGATCCAGCAGAGCCTGCAACACACCTATGCCTGTGTTTCTGAGATACAGGAGCCCATAAATTCTCTTTTTCTGTCTCTTTCAACCAAAAGGTCCCCAACTTACATCCTGTCCTTGAGGAGCTGGTCCTTTTATGGGGTGATGACATTACTCTCACCAGAGTCCTGCAAGGCCAGGGAGCAGGTGTGCATCGCAGGGGAACAAACTGAGGCTTGGTGATACTGGGGACTTGGTTCAGGAGAAGGTGTGTGCCAATGACCCCACTCGGTGCTGCTTCCACAATCAGATGTCCTGTGCATTGGGGCTGTCCTCAGCCCCTGCCCTATGGGCTATCACGGCCTCACCTGTGCTGGCATTGCGGATGGACGTGGCCTGCTCTCTGCTGCCTCCCTTGGGCTGGGCACTGGCATAAGTAAGGGCTGGCTTTGCCCTGGGGCTGCAACTGCACCTCACCTGGCTGCAGACAGCAGGGGCCCAAAGTATTCCTTTAGGTTCTGCATCTTCAAGACCCTGCCTTCCCAGGGGACAGCCCCTTTCCAAGAGGGCAAGAGAAGTCCCCCCAGGGTGAGGGTTGGGGTCCTGGCGGGGACCCCTCCCTGCCAATGCCTTCGCCCAGCCCTGTGGCCCACTGCCGAGGTCCTGTCAGAGGCGTGACAAACAGCTTGTGACGGCTTCTAATGTCAGGGATGATGGAAACAGGGAGGCAACGGCTGAAAGAATGGGTTGGGGACGCTTGTCATAACTTTATTTGTGGGAGGTGAGTTCCTGTCATGCAGGTGATGGATGGCAGCGGGGAGGCACAATACAGACCCTGCCACCGCGTCTCTCCCCTCTCTCAGCCAAATGACTTTGGAGATGAAAAATGACTTTCTTAGAGAAGCAGGGGGAGGGAACCCTCAGGGCGAGGGGGCTGTGTGGTCGGCACCTTGCAACGACTTTTGCATTTTCCTTCCCGAGAGTTGAGTTTTGCTGACTCCAGTTCCCTCCGTCTCTCCTCACCGTCTTTCCAAGAGGATCATTAATAAACATCCCAGACACACTGTTTACATTAATTCTCAAAATGGCCGTAAAAAAGAACGCGCACTTCAGAGCCAGCGCTGTGGTGCAGTGGGTTAAGCCACAGCTTGCAACACCAGATTCCTCTACTACAGAACTGGTTCCATTCCTGGCTGCTCCACTTCCAACCCAGTTCCCTGCACCCGGGAAAGCAGTGGAGGAGGGCCTAAGTCCCTGGGATCCTGAATTCAGCCTGTTCCAGCCCCAGCTGTTGCAGCCACTGGGGTTGTGAATCTGCGGATGAAAGATCTCTTTCTCTTGCTGTCTGGTTCCACTCCAATCCTCTGTAACTGCCTTTCAAATAAATAAAATAAATCTTCAAAACAAAAGTTTGTTTTTTGTAGACAAGGAAACTGAGGCTTGAAGAGGAGAAATAACGTGCCCAAAGCTTCCAGTGAGGAAGTAGAAGACCTGAGATTTGAACCCTGGTCCCAAGTACTCCAAAGCCTGCCCTCACTCTACAACCAGATAAGAAAAGCCACAGTAATAGCATATGCCAAGTTGATTGGAAGTACTGTGAAGAGAGCAATGAACCTGCTGGGAGAAAATTGGGAAAGATTATCCAGAAGAGATGCTATTCAAGCCGATCCTTGAAGGATGAGTGAAATATTAACTGATGGAGAAAAAAGGCCACTATTAGAAAAAGAAGGGCTTAGGCTGATGTTGTGGCATAGCACACTGAGCTGTGATACCAGCATTCCATACGTGCTCCAGTTCAAGTGCTGGCTACTCCACTTCCAATCCAGCTCCCTATTAATGTGCCTGGGAGGGCAGTGAAGGATGGCTCACATGTCTGAGTTCCTGAACCGATGTGGAAAACCCAGAGGAAGCTCCTGGTTCCTTGCTTTGTCCTAACCCAGCCCTAGCCATTTCGATCATTTGGGGGGCAAACCAGTACATAGAAGATTCTCTCTCTCCATCTCTCCCCCTCTGTCTGTAACTCTGCCTTTCACATAAAACTTTTTTTAAAAAAAGATTTATTTATCTTTACTTGTATTAGAAAATCAGATTTACAGAGAGGAGTGACAGAAAGATCCTCCATCTGCTGGTTCACTCCCCAAGTGTCCATGTAAATGACTGGAGACAAGCTATCTGAAACCAGGAGCCAGGAGCCTCCTCCAAGTCTCCCATGTGGATGCAGAGTTTCAAGGCTTGTGCTATGCTCTACTGCTTTCCCAGGCCACAGGCAGGGAGCAGGATGGGAAGTGGAGCTGCTAGGATATGAATGGGTGCCCACATGCATTCCTGACACATGCAAGGCAAGGACTTTAGCCACTAGGCTATCGAGCTGGGCCTCAAATAATTTTTTTAAATTCTTTTTAAAAAGAAAGGGAGATTTTGGGGGATGAAAAAAAGAGAGGATTTGCATACATGTTGGGCAGTCTGTGTTTCCCACAGCAGTCATCGCAGCTTCTCTCCTAAGCAAGCGGATTGGAAACAGGAGCAGGAACACATTTTTCCAAATGAGCTCTGAGGTGTGTTTGCTCAAGGGTTTCTGGAAGATACATTTAAAATAGAAAAGAGAGCAAGAAAGAGATCTCCCATCTGTTAGCTTGCTCCCCACAGGCTTGCGACAGTTGCAACTATGCCAGGCAAACTCAAAATGAGAGCGCTCAATTTGAATCGTCCGCCTGGGTGGTGGCGACCCAACTATTTGGTCTGACCCCTGCTGCCTCCCAGGGTGTCTTCCAGGAAGCTGGAGTTGGGAGAGAAGCTGGGTTTTGGTGTGGGTTTCCTGGGCAGTCTCTTAAACACTATGCCAAACACTTGCCTCAGGAAAACATACTTTTTAATCCCACGAAGAAAACATCTTTCCCCCTTTGCAGGACACAATCGCATCTCTATGCGATGCAGCCATGTGGTGATCTTGTAGATGGGGCTAGCACTGATAAGGATGCTGTAAGAAGACAGAGACGATCTCATTGAACTGCTGAGTTAATGATTCCTGGAGCCACAGCACTTCAGAACTTAAACTCTGGGTTGATGTGTGCTTCTTATTGTTAACCAGCTAAGTTCTCAGTCTCATTTTTGCACCCAGGCATTCTGACTGATACAAGTGGTAACGAGGTTGCCAAGACTCCCAAATACCTCCCTCTCTCCTGTTATCATCCCATTGGGCATTTGGATTAAACACAAACATGTTTGGGAGAACCCCAACATCCAGGCCAACACAGAGGGGGTGTGCTGGGCTCATATCTGCCTTGGTCTGAAATCTGGCTATTGTAACACTTGGCTGTGTGACCCTGGGCAAGTTACCTAACTCCTCCAAGCCTTGGCTCTACCCTTTGTAAGATGGGAATTAGTGGTTGGTAGGATTAAGCAGATACTAAGTAAGTGCAGTGCTAGCACGTTCTTGAAGAACAACAATAAAAAAATAAGGTTTAGAAAGTCTAAGGAGCAAAAGTCAACCAATGGGACGAGGGCAGGTGGTATCCCACCAGAAGCCTGTGTGTTATCTACTGTGCCTCTGGCCTCTAGAAATCAGCTTTCCAGTCAGCACCAAGGCTGGTTTCCAGAGCCCAGGGCTGGCTTTGCAGTCCCCGAGTCTGTGCTCTGCTCCTGGGTGCCGGCTCAGCCAACTGAGGTTAGGAGTTGACTTTGCCTCCTCCCCTCCTGCCCGCCTGCCCTTTCTCCTGTCTCCTGGACAGTATTTCCCTGGGGCTCCCTTTAGCAATTTGCAGAGCGAAGGCACGCGCAGGCAGTTCAAGGGTGGCACAGGCTCAGCGGCTCTGGTATTGTTTTTAATTCAATATTGTGTCCCTGCGCGCCAGCTTCCTTTATTGCATGAGAACAGTGTTATTGGATCCTGCCCTGCAGGAGCAAACGGGGGCTTCCCGCAACGATGGCAGCTGGGTTGTTCTAGAGTCTGATGAGTCAAGGCAGGGCAAGGAGACAGCAGAGAGTTCCAGAAAATCTGGTGGTTACAAGCTGTTCTGCGACATGCACAAAAATATTAACATATGTATTTCTGAACTTTCGCCGTGACCTCCCTTCTCAGGAGGACAGAAGCCCAGGAGGCCGCCTTCGTGCCGCCCTCTCTCTCCCTATGCGTATCTACTGCCTCACTGGGTCCCACCAATTTTTCCTGCTCAGGGCTGTGATCCCACCTGGACAACTGGTCCACCATATTCTCCCCTGGTGCTATCAAACCATTTGCCCTTGTTACAGTCGATCTGATACAGGAATTCCTGAAAGGCTAAAGTAAGGATTCATATGCAATGGGGTTCCTTGGGTGGTGTGATCCCCAGCAAAAACTAAAAAGTAGAGGAGCAGAAGAGCAGCAAGTCAAAGGGTTAGGGGTCTCATGCACATTACGTTGTGGGTAGCTTGGGTGCTGAGTGTGTGAGTATCCACCACACCCCCAAAACTCAGGGAGCCAGGGAACAATGTGTGCCTCTGGGAGTACCCACCTGCGGGAAGGGGAGCTCTCAGTCCCATCAGGGCGATGGAAAGGAATGGCAGAACAGTGTGGGGCAGCTGGGGAGAGGGCCCTATTCTATATCACCTCTGGCAGAGCCCCAGGCAAGCAAAAGGTGCTCCACCTGCTGGAGAAAGTCCTTGGGTAGGGAGCTAGGGCTGTAATGGGAAGTCACTGAGATCACTCAGATGAATGGCTGAGTGTAAAGGGTGGAGCTGACACATGCATTGCCTTAGAGCCCCAGTCGGCTCTGGTCCACGCAGTGGGACAAATCCCCTCCACTCCACCAGCCTGCAGTGGAATGGCTCCTGCCCACCATTGTTTTTTCACCCCACCCTACTCTCCCCATCATTCCTCACCATACCTGGGCAAAAGCACTAAAAAATTAACTACACACACACACAAAATAAAATTAATTACAGGTACTGGACCAGCACAATAGCTCAGCTATTCCTTTGTCTGCAAGGACGGGGAGCCCATATAGGTGCCGACTCATATCCTGGCTGCTTCACTTCCCATCCGACTCTCTGCTTGTGGCCTGGGAAAGCAGTGGAGGATGTCCCAAGTCCTTGAAATCCTGTGGGAGACCAGAAAGAAGCTCCTGGCTTAGGATGGGCTCAACATCTGGACATTGTGGCCATTTGGGGAGTGAATCAGCAGATGGGAGATCTTTCTGTCTCTCCTTCTGTCTATAAATCTGTCATTTGAATAAAAACAAATCTTTAAAAGAAATTGCAGGGGCCGCTGTGTAGTTAAGCTACCTGCAATGCCAGCATCCCATATCAGAACACTGGTTCAAGTCCTAGCTGCTCTGCTTCTGATCCACTTCCTGTTAATGCACCTAGGACAGCAGTGAAAGATGGCCCAAGTCTGTGGGCCTTGTCCTTCAGATGGGGGAGACCAGCTGTATTTCCTGGCTCCCAGCTTCACCCTGGACCAATTCTGGCCATTGCAGCAATTTGGGGAGTGAACCAGTGAAAGGAAGATCTTTCTCCCTGCCTCCCTCCTTCTTTCCTTCTCTTCCTCCCTTCCCTCTCTCTTCCTGCTGCTTCGTCTTTCTAATTAATTAATTTTTAAAAAAAATCACAGTGATTTCCACACCCCCCAACCTCTATGGTTCTCTACTAAGTTTAAAGTTTTTAGAAGGCATATGCTCTCCTGTACTCATTTTTATGTCTTCCATTGCGTCTTCCAGTGCTTGCTACACTGTGGGCATCTGGATGTGGCTGCTCAAGTGAATTCTTTTTTTTTTTTTAAGGACTTTAAAAAGAAATTATTTGAAAGTCGAAGTCAAAAAAAAAAAAAAAGAAGAAGAAGAAAGTCAAAGTCACAGAAAGAGGAAAAATGAGAAGTGAGAAGGAGTTAGTGGGAGAGATCTTTCATCTGCTGATTCATTCCCCACATGGCTGTGATGGTCCAGCCATGGACCAAGGTGAAGTTGAAACCAGGATCCATGATGTTCATCCAGGTCTCCCACATCGGTGGGATCTTCTGCTTCCCTGCACCCCACCTCAAGCAATTAGTAGGGAGCTGGATTGGAAGTGAAGACATGACTCAAATCGATGTCCCTATGGGATGCTGGCATTGCAAGCAGTAGCTTTACCTACTACACCACAAGGCCAGCCCCCATTCAAGTAAATTCTTACACAGACAGCAGGGAATGTGTGTTCACCATTTCTTCTGACAGTGGTGAAGTACCTCGAAACTGTGTCTCTTTTTTTGCGGCACACCAGCATGGAGGGAGAATTAATTTAAAAATGAAGACATGGTTTTATGTGAAATTTTGTATCATCTTATACCAGCCCCCATCATCAAAAGTTTAAACAAGTGCCAAAGTGGGGGAACAGTATCAAAGGCAGGTCAGTCTCTTCATTCCCCCCTCCCACACAGCTGTCCTCCACAGCTGTGTCCGTTTCCACAGTGTGCTGTGCGTGTGTGCTCTGAGGACCGGAGAAGCTGGCCAGGGCGGGGGGAGCACGCTGCTCTCCTCGTACTTGCTAGTTAGCAGCTCCAAACCACCCCGTGGCTTCACCCATCCTGGCCAATAGCATCTGCGGTTGCCATTTGGGGTTGGCTTCGTTTCTATCTCTGTTTCCTGCTGTTCTTTAAGTTCTTCTTTTTTTTCCCCCAGCTACTTACTTTTAATTTATGCTATCTTGCTGTGTTTTATGTATCTTTGTAAATCATCTTAAATCCTTTCTGGAATCTGGTGGTGTTGTAAATAAAAACATGTAACATAAATATAAAAGTAACAAGCACTATAAAAATCCATTCCTAAAATATCAACATTGGTTGTTTATTGTGGAGAAAAATAGGATGATTTGGGGAGAACGAGAAGTGGCTATGGGGCTCAATTGTGCACAATTTTACAAAGCCCCAGGACTGGACATTGTAAATAACAACAACAACAACAAAAAGCCAATAAAGATATAAGTTGATTCTATTATTTGCCTTTATAGGAATTTACATATTCTCATAGCTACTTTCTAACTCTCTTCTGTAATATTTGATCAAGATAGAAATTGAGAAACTATAAATAAGCAAATAGAAATCACTTAGGAGTCACCACGAGAACAGCGCTCAGACAGCATTGCCACTAACAGGCCGTGGCAAGGGCTTTTTGTCCTTTTCTGGGCAGATTTGAAGAGGAAAGACATCCTCAGATCTCCAACAGGGAAAAGAATGAGAGGAGCAGAAGGGGGACAGAAGAGAACGAAGACAAGCAAGAGGAGGAGGGAGCCATGAGAAAAGAATCGCAGAAGTTCTGCATGTACTCCTAAGGGAAGAGACAGGCCTGGGAGAAAACAGGTCTGACTCAAGCATAAGATCCTGTGCAACGCGTTAAGGCGCCACCTGCAACATTGGTATCGCATATGAGCCCTGGTTTGAGTCACAGTTGTTGTAGTTCTGTTCCACTCTCTGCTAATGCAGCTGGGAAAGCATTGGAAGATGCCCCAAGGACCCAGCACGGTGGCCTAGCAGTTAAAGTCCTCGCCTTGAATGCACCGGGATCCCATATGGGCACTGGTTCTAATCCTGCGGCCCTGCTTCCCATTCAGCTCCCTGGGAAAGCAATTGAGGACGCCTCAAAACTTGGGCCCCTGCACCCATGTGGGAGACCCGGAAGAGCTCCTGGCTCCTGTCTTCGGATCAGTGCAGCTCCGGCCGTTGCGGTCATTTGGGGAATGAATCATTGGATGGAAGATCTTCGTCTCTGTCTCTCCTCCTTTCTATATACCTGCCTTTCCAATAAAAATAAGTGAATCTTAAAAAAAAAAAAAATTGCCCATGTGCTTGAGCTCCTGTTAGCCATGCAGGAGACCCAGATGAAGTTCCAGGCTCTTGGTTTGGCATGGTGCAGCCTGGACTGTGGTGGCTATTTGGAGAGTAAACCAATGGACATAAGACAGCTTTATGTCTGTAACTCTACCTCTCAAAGAAATAAAAAAGTCTTTTACAAAATACATACTCAAGGGCCTGGCATGGTATCCTAGCGGCAAAAGTCCTCACCTTGCTTGCGCTAGGATCCCATATGGGTGCCAGTTCATATCCAGCTGCTCCACTTCCCTTCCAGCTTCCTGCTTGTGGCTTGGGAAAGCAGTTGAGGATGGCTGAAAGCCTTGGCACTCCGTATCCATGTGGGCAGCCAGAAGCAGCTGATCCTGGCTTCAGATCAGCTCAGCTGCGGCCATTGTGGCTTCTTATGGAATGAATCCATGGCTGAAAGAGCTTTCTCTCTCTCCTTTAAATCTGATTTTCTAATAAAACTAAATCTTTGAACACATGGGTTCAGGAGCCAAAGGACTTGAGCCATCTTCTGCTGCCTTCCTGGGCCATTATCAGGGAATTAGATCAGAAGTGGAACAGTCAGGAATCGAACCATGTCCATATGGGATGTGGGTGCTGCAGGTGGAAGCTTACACTACTACACCATGGCACTGGCCCTAAGTTTAAAAAATTTTTTTTTTTAATTTATTAGAAAGGGAGATAGAGAGGGAAAGAAAGGGAGAAAGAAAGAGAGAGCTCTTTTATCTCCTGGTTCACTTACCAATTGCTTGCATTGGTTGAGGCTGGGCCTGGGCTGGAACCAGGTGCTGGGAATACAATCTAGATCTCCCATGTAAGTAGTCAGAACCCAATTACTTGAACCATGACTTTGGGCTTCAGAGCCTGCAGGTACATTTACTCTAGCATTCAGTAATCTCCTGTGCCTGGATCACGTGTTGTCATGAGTTAAAGGGGTCACCGAGCTCAGTTCCTGGCTGTGAGCTAGAAATACAAGAAGCCTTGGGTAAGAGTCTCGCCAGCTGCTGTTTGTGAGCCTGTTTCTAAACCCAGTGTCTCCAGCTCAGCTTTCACAACTATTTAAAGACACTAAAGCCAGAGAATCCGTGTCCTTGATTTTGGAAACCAGAGACAGAGGGATCAAAGACTCTTCCTGACTCTGAGAAATTACATTTTGCTCCCCAGAAAACACACATCCCTTTCCACCACTCACTCTGCAACTACCCTCTGCACACAAGCCCTACAATGAGGAGTCAGAATTTCACTGGCAGGGTTGTATATTTCATATCAGCCCAAATTGCCTGATGGGAACTCAGTGACTGTGATAAATATCCTCATTCTTTAAGAAGGTTTTTTTTTTTGGATGATATTTTCATAAAAGCTTTTCCAATAAATAATTTACTGGGGCAATAAAAGCAGGAGAACGTGACTCTGATCTCATCTTGGAACACCTAAGGCTTGACATGAAGCAGTCCGCTGTTATTTAAAAACCTTCGGGGAGGGGTAATTCCATATGATGTCTTTTAGAAAGGCTACAGGGGCAGACACCTGGCTTGGTGGGTAAGTTCCTGCTTAGGATGCCTGTATCCCAGGCAGAAGTGCACAGTTCCAGTCCCAGCTCCTCCACTTTGGATCTAGGAAGGCCAAAGAACATGACTCAAGTAGCTGGGTCTCTGCAGTCTGCGTGAAATGCCGAGACGATGTTCTGGCCTCCAGCCCTAGCTGTGGCAGCTGTCTGAGGAGTGCATCAGCTCACTTCTCTCTTTTTCAAATAAAATGAAAATAAAATTTGAAAGAGTCAACTAAAATAAAAAAAAATTAGGAAGGGGACACTCCAAAACTGACCTCCTGGGTCGTTTCTCTTCTCTGCCACCCTAGGGTGTCATTCCGAAGCCATTGTTGTCACTTCTGCTGGCTGGGGGAAACCAAACACAGATCTTTGCACCTACATTTTTTTTTTATCATTAGCATTTGGGGAGTCACATTTTTAGGATTTAATATGGAAATGTGAAGGCATTGGATAATGTTATGGCTAGGAATGAATGAACCAATCAGTTGGCTGATAACATTATGACCAGGAATCAATGAACCAATCAGTAGGCTGTTAACAGTATGGTCAGTAATGCATGAGCCAGTCCTTCACCTACTACATGTGATGTGGTGACATTAAGCCAACACCTGAAGGGTGAGTGCTCTAAGCCTTACCATGGGGGAGGTTTCTAAAGAGTGATTAATGGATTCCCTCATCAAGATAAGACCGAAATCTCTTAATACAAATACAGTTTTTGAAACCTGCATGATTAGGCATGTCAGGTAACAAAACCTGGTGCCCCTTTAAATCTAAATTTCATAGAAACAACAAAAAGTTTTTAATATGCTATAAATATTAGGTGGCCTAGGGCTGTTGTGGCACAGTGGGCAAAGCCACTGCCTGTGATTCCAGCATCCCAAATGGGTGCTGGTTTGTGTCTCAGCTGCTCCCCTTCTGCCCCAGCTCCCTGCTAATGCACCTGGGAAAAGCAGGAAGGAGGGTCCGAGTGTTTGGGTCCCTGCTATTCATGTGGGAGACCAGAATGAAGCTCTTGGCTTTTGGCTCAGTGCTGGCCGTTGTGGCTTTTGGGGATGTGAACCAGCAGATGGAAGATCTCTTTCTTTGACTCTCTTACTCTCTAACTCTGATTTTCAAATAACTAAATTGATCTTTTAAAAAAAATTACATGGGATGTATTTATGCTAAAAAATCCATTGTTGACCTGAAGTGCAGATTGAACTGGATGTCCTGGACTGTTAGGTGAATCTGCTACCCTATCCATGGTCTTCCAGCGGCCCTCTCTTGCCCACTTACCCTAATTCCTCCACCCACCTACAGCCTATCTACAAGCAACAGCACCCCTCCCACATCTCTGTGCTGTTTTCCTGCCTGGGTCACCATCCTATTCCCATGTCCTCTTGACAAACTCTTCCCACCCTCTCTCCCCTGGTACAGGGCACCTCCTCTGGCCACCCTGCTTTGGCAGGGCACATTTTTCTCTTTCCAGGGTGCTCACCAACCCTGGTTCTCACTGTATTTGGCTTTATAACTCTATCTCTCAAAGCCTGCTTTCTTTAAAAAGCCACAGGGGGTAACAGCTTAAGCTGCTATTTTAGGCACCTACATTTTCTGGTTCAAATCCTAGCTACTCAGCTTCCAATCCAGTTTCCTGCTAATGTACCTGGGAAAGCAGTACAAGATGGCCTTACTACGCATGTGGGAGACTGGATGGAGCTTTATCTCCTGGCTTTGGTTTGGTCCAGTCTCAGACATTGAGGCAATTTGCAGGATAAACCAGCAGATGGAAGATCTCTCTCTGTCAGTCTCTTTTTGTCACTTTGTCTTTCAAATAATAAAAAAAAAATTAATGTATTTATTTTTAAAGTTGTATTTATTTTGATTGGAAAGTCAGATCTACAGAGAGAAGGAGAGACAAAGATCTTCCATCTGCTGGTTCACTCCTCAAGTGGCTTCAATGGCCAGAGCTGAGTTAATCCAAAGCCAGGAGTCAGGAGCTTCTTCCAGGTCTTTCAGGTTAGTGCAAGGTTGCAAGGCTTTGGGCCATCCTCTACTGCTTTCCCAGGCCACAAGTAGGGAGCTGGATGGGAAGTGGAGCAGTGGGAATATCAAGTGGCACACATGGAAGGTGAGGACTTCAGCCACTAGGCCTCACGCCATGCCCTCAAATAGATAAAGCTTTTAAAAATGCATATATAAGATTCAATTTCAGAAAAGGAAAAAGAATAAAGAGTGCCTGCATCCCTCCTGTCTTCTCTCCTGTCCCATCCCTCCTCAACTGCTGCTGATAGTCACATCAAACACTGAGTGTTTTCTAAGCCAGGCACCTTACTAAGTGCTTTGTGTGTAGCCTCACAAGGAAGCCCTCCATTGTTTATGAGACAGATACTGCTGAATGTCCTCTCGCCTACCATGTGATGGGGGGAAGTCGCTTGCCACTGTCACCACCCAAAGCTGAATGCAGCTCCCTCAAAGGCAGGAACCCTGTTTTATAAACAGATCTGTCCTGGGAGCCCAGGACCCCGTCTGGCACTGAGTAGCTCTCGCTAAACACGTATTGGATGAATGAATGACTCTCCAAATTCGAGAAAGTGCAATTTAAAGAGAGAAAGGAGCTGGCCTCAGGGCATACAGCTAGATGTAGCAAAACGTGGACTGGAACCAGAAGTAGCGGTGTGTTTTAAGGTGTTTAACAACCAGCTCTCTGAGAAGGCAACAGCGGCAGCAGTCACCCTAATGGGCAACATTCCCTGATTGATGCAAACACTCATGCCAGTGAGGTGAGGCAGAGAGGAAGATCTTCCATCCCCTGATTCACTCCCCAGTGGCCACCATGTTGGATTTGAACCAATTGGAAGCCTGGAGCTTCTTCTGGGTCTCTCACATGGATACAGGGTCCCAAGGCTTTGGGCCATCTGTGACTGCTTTCCCAGGCCACATGCAGGAAGCTGTATGGGAAGCGGGGCAGCCAGGACACAAACTGGCACCCAAAAGGGATATGGGCGTATTCAAGGTGAGAATTTAGACACTAGGCTACTGTGCCAGGCTCATGCCAGTGATTTCAAACTACCAACCTGATCTTAATCCATCTGCAAGCTTCCTGGACATACAGCCACAGGTTTTTTCCAAGCCTGTGCATCTAAGCTGGTTCCAGCACATCAGACCAGGGTTCATGTCCACGCATTTCATTCTATCCCACATAAGAGAAAGGGCAGCCAAAGCAAACTCAGTTCTAAGCAGACACTGTATAGATGATCCTAAATTACAAACTCAATCACAAAACTCCCAACAGTTTCCAGAATTGTTCCTAAGGCTCCCGAGACCCTGTGAGGCAGGTGTTATCCTGGGCTTTGGAGAGGCATGGAGATTCATGGAAACTAGGATGCACACAGCTCCTGCTGTCACAAAGCCTTCACTCCAGGAAATGGAGTGCAAGATTACAGATCGGAGACAGACTCTGCGGTGGAGACCTAGGAGGAGCCCTCGCTCGCGTGGAGTGGTGTGAGTTGAGGCTGCCACTTTTAGAAGAAAACATTTGAGAACAGAAGGGCAAGAGAGAGCTAGGTGAGGCATAGTGCTACCAGGAGAGGATTCGAGGAATAAAACCAATTTTGGTTTCATTGGAGCTGGTGGAGATGGGATTCTAAACATGAATGTGAAGGGCACGTCTTGCAGCATGAGATACACTGGTGTGCATCAGTTACCACCTGGTGCAAACAGACGCAAGCTCTGAGAACAACCTGGGCCATCAGCTGTGGCTCTGTGGTCACAGCCGCATGCCCCAGACGACGAGCCACCTTTTGGGCTAGCCCCATTCAACGGAAAAACGGTGGGGATAACCCATGAGACCCATAGATGGAATGAAAGATCTTCTAGGCACACTGAAGGAGTCAAAACATATCCCGTTTTTTCACACTTCACTTGACCTAATATATTCTACAATGCTATTTCAACATATCCGTGTCAAGTCTCGGACATCCCGTTTGCATTTTATTGATGCTTAAGGCATCTCAATCAAATCGCCTGGTCCCCTCCAGACGCGTGGGAGTACCCAGGAAGCCCCCCAGCTCACGACCCCACACTTGGGCCACGCGCCATAACCCCAGGTTCCGCCAGCTCCCTGGCTCTCACCGCGCCTTCCTCCTCCGAGTCTCCGCCCCTTTTCCCACCCCCTTCAGGCTCCAGGCGGAAGCAGTAGGCATCGGTGCGGCGCGCTTTACGGTAGCTCTGCCTTTTTACCGCAGTGTGGCGGCTCGCCTGTCTCAAGCGCGTTTACCCTATTGGCTCTGCGGCCCGGCACAGGACGCTTTTCGGCAGTGTGGCTGGAGGAGCGTCTGGGCGGCCCGTGGTGCGGGTTTGAGTGGAGAGAACCGGCGGCTCGAGTGGTACTAGGAGCAGCAACCATGGACGTGGGCGAACTTCTGAGCTACCAGGTATGAGGGCCGGGGAAGAACTGCTGGCTGCTCCTCAGACGGACAGAGATCAGCGAGCTCTCGTCCCTTCCTCTCACATTCTCTCATCTCATTCTGGGCCCCCGCACCCTACCCCCGACTTCTCCTGACACCCGGAGCTCTGACCCCTCATTTCACTTCCCTCCTGCAAACTCGACTGGTCCTTTCCTATTCATCCTCCATGCGTGCTCCCCTTCGCCTCCTCTCAGCCCATGCTGGGACCAGGCTCACCATCCTTCCCTCCCAGCTGCTTTCCCGCCCCCGCCGTGTCGCCGAATCTGTTCTGGGAGCCTCAGTTTTGGTGTCTGTACAGTGGAGACATTGGTGCCGCTTAGGGATCTGGGGAGCGTGCAGGCTGCTATTAGAGCGTGGGAAGCTGTGCTCGCTGCAGCTGTAGGGAGATGCTCGGAGCTCACCCATGGCCTGGGACCCAGGGCACCCTCTTGTTCCCTTTACATGGGATACTTGTCGGGGAAAACGAGAGGCCCACAAGGCCCAGGAAGAGCTGGGGTCCGAGCTCAGGTGTCCTGACTTTAGCCTAAAGTTTCCTTTCCTGTTTGACTCCCTCTGAGGAGGCTGGGAGTGAGAGGCAGTTGAAGGGCACTGCCCGGTGTCTGTGTGGTCTGCAGCCGCTCATTGTTGCTAAGCCCTACAGCTGGGGCTAGTCAGAGTCCAGAGTGCTGTGGGTTTGAGATCGTGCAGGATTCTGAAAACTCAGAAAAAAAAAATGTTTCTGTGGAATTTTATGGTCATGCCAAATGCAGCCACATTAGGTATTGATCACATTGATGGAATGGTCCTGCTTTGAAGAAAGGTGACATACAATACATCTAGAACCAAATGTTACCTGTTTCTGTTGACTTTGTAAAATACTTATTGATTTATTTGAAAGGCAGAGCAGGGGCAAGACCTGTGAAGCTGGACCATAAGACCATCTGGAAAGTGCCAGATCCGGGGCTGTGAGTGGGCCTAGTAGGGAAATTGTGGGTACCCCTCTGATGGGCCAAATGGGATGTGGGACAGACTGGACAAGTCTGCTGCACATACTGGCATGCATAGGAACCCTGGCTGGGGGCAGGCCTGTGTAGGGTGGGCAGGGTTGGGCAGAGAAGCAGCATCCGTTGGTTTGAGTATGAGACGGAACTGGGGACAGAACTGACCAGGTGACTGCAGCCACCAGTGTGTGTGTAGGCTGATGGGTGATGGACTAAACTGGACCCCACCCTGGCTGGCACACACGGGAGTCAGGTTGGGCTCACAGTGTGACCCTCCCAACTTGATCAGAACTCCCAACCGTGGTGAAAATTGCAGGATCTGTGGCCTGGCTGTGTGGAGCGTGTGTCAGTACTGTGTCTTCACAGTTGATTAGGCTTGTACAATGGATTGAATGCCCAGATGCACATGGGGGACATGACAACCAGTTCATTGAAGCCTGCAGAGGACTTCTAGTTCCATGGGCAGCTCTCCTGGTCAAGCTTTGACAGCGAGTATCTGGGTGAAGAGAGACTCTAAGGTGGACTGTGTCAGCAAATGGACCTTGGAAGGCTTTTCTCAACCTTGAAGAATGAAATCAGCAGCATCTCAGAACTATAGAAACCACTGAAACAGTACGCTTAGAGCATGCTCCATCTCGGGCACCCTGGGATAACGTTGGGTGGCCATCCCCTGTCCTTGGGTACTGATGTGGTTGGGCTGCTGGTAGCGGCCCTTCCCCTTCTCTCTCCACTTCCCCCAGATACTAGAAGAAAAAAAGGAGATTGTAGACAGTTATCTCATTCACTTTCTCCCGTTCCTTGACCATCCTCACTGTAATCAGTGGGTCACATGGGCATGCATCCTTTTTTTTTTTAAGATTTATTTTATTTTTATTTTAAAGTTAGATATACAAAGAGGAAGAGAGGCAGGAAAATCTTCTGTCCGATGATTCACTCCCCAAGTGACCCCAACGACCAGAGGTTCTTGCCTTCTGAAAGGCAAGTCTGGTCGGGGAGTCAGGATAGTGGGTACGTAAGCAAGTGAGAAACTCCGGCCCTGAGAAGTGCCTTGCGATGAATTGATCACAGTGCTGGGCAGTTGGAACATGGCTAGTCTGGATTGAAACACAACTGAATTTCAAGGAGTTAGTATGTGAAAAATGAGTTTGAAGTATCTTGGGTTTTATGTTGACCCCATATTGAAATTGGGTTAATGAAAAATGTCATTGGGGCTGGTGTGTGTCATTGCTTGCAGCGCCAGTGTTCTACATTGGTGCATTGGTTCAAGTTGCAGCTGCTCTGCTTCTGAGTGAGTTTCCTGTCCATGTGCCTGGGAAAGCAGTGAACGATGCCCAGAGTATTTGAATCCCTGTCACCCATGTGGGACCCTAGGTTGGAGTTCTGGTTCCCCCTGGTGAGGCCTGACCCAGACCTGGGTGGTTGTGGCCATTTGGAAGTGAATCGGTAAATGGTGGACCACTCTTTCCTTTTCCCTCGCTGCCTTCCAACTAAATAAATAAGCAAGCAAATAAATAAATAAATGCTTTATAAAATTACTAAACTAAATAAACCTGGTGTGGTAGCCTAGTGGCTAAAGTCCTTGCCTTGCATGTGCCAGGATCCCATGTGGGCACTGGTTTGTGTCCTGGCAGTCCTGGTTGCCATCCAGCTCCCTGCTCTGGCCTGAGAAAGCCAGTAGAGGATGGGCCAAAGCCTTGGGACCCTGCACTTGCGTGGGATACCTGGAAGAGGAAGTTCTTGGTCCCTGGCTTTGGATTAGCTTAACTCTGCCTTTCCAATAAAAAAGAATAAAGTCTTTAGAGAAAAATTACTAAACTAAATAACACTTTTAAAAAACTTTTGGGCCTGGCCTGATGGCTCAAAGGTGAATCCTCTTCTTGCAAACACATGGATCCCATATGGGCACTGGTTCATGTCCCTGCCAGTTTCTTGCTTATGGCTTAGGAAAGCAGTTGAGAATAACCCAAAGCCTTAGAACCCTGCGCCCGTGTGGGAGACCCGGCAGAAGCTCCTGGCTCCTGGCTTCAAATGAGTTCAGCTACAACTGATATGGCCATCTGGGGAGTGAACCAGCAGACAGAAGATCTTTCTGTGTCTCCTTCTCCCAATAAATCTGCCCTTCCAATAAAAATAAATCCTAAACAAAACAGACTAACTTTCATGATATATGACTACTGGAAATTTAAAATGAAAAACGAGGCTCGTTTGTGCCTATCTTTTTATTTTTTTGGACAGTAGTGTTATAGGAAATAACCCTTGGGGGTAAGGACAAGATTTATTCCTTTAGATGATATGGTCAAGGGAAGACTGAAGAACTGATGTTAAGGAATGCAGGCTGAGGAGAAGCCAGGCGTGGGTATGAACTGAATGCTGGAGGCAGAGGGCATGGCAAGTGTGTACAGAGGCTGTGTGCAGCCTGGTCGGGACAGATGGGCAATGGAGCAGGACCTGAACGAGCAGGGGACAGCTGGAGACAGAGTCAGAAGTGTGGGTAGAGATGACGGACAATGTTAGCTTCCGTGTAGGCCATGACAGGAAGCTTGCATCGTGTTTAGAGGGATGTTTTAGATGGATTCATTCAGCCCACTTGTTGACAGATGGAAGGCGAATTCCAGTCTGATGAAGGGCGTTACCTGAGGTTGTAGGCCCAGGCAGTGGGAACCACGGTCCTGGGTTCAGCACTGTTTCTGTGGGTTCCTTTCTGCAAGCCCTGCGTCTGCTCCTCCCGCTGCAGAAGATGGTGTGGACAGTCCATCAAATGTGCCCTGCCCCTAGTGTATGCTCATAAGGAACAGAGGAGTTTATGTATGCTAGCACTCTTTGAAAATAGTGACTTTTCATAAGCATGAAAGATTTGTCTATTTTTGTTTATCCCCCAAATGGATCTAACAGCCTGTGCCAGGCCAAGTTCAGGAGGCAAGAACTCTATTCTGTTCTTGTGGATGGCAGGGGTCCAAGCTTTTGGACCAGTTTCCAATGCCTTGTGAGGCACCTTCACAGGGACCTGGGTCAGAAGAGGAACACCTGCCATTTTGATAAAGGATGCGTAATCTGCTGCACCAAAATGTTGGCCCTGAAAAATGCATTACTTATTTGCCTGTTCTCTCAAAATCCTGGTGACAGCCCTATGAGGAAGTAATTTTTTAAAATAAAAATTCACATATCTTTATTAGAAATGCAGATTTACTGAGAGAAGGTATTAACAGAGAGGAAGCTCTTCTATCCACTGGCTCATTCCCCAAAATATCTGCAAAGGCTGGAGCTGAGCCAATCCAAAGCCAGGAGTCAGAAGCCTCCTCTGGGTCTCCCACGTGGGTGCAGGGTCCCAAGGCTTTGGACCATCCTTCACTGCTTTCCCAGGCCACAAGTAGGGAGCTGGATGGGAAGTGAAGCAGTAGGGATACAAACTGGCACAAATGCAAGGTGAGGATTTAACCACTGAACCATTGTGCTGGATGATTTTTTTAAAAACATTTATTTTTATTGGGAAGGCAGATCAGACTTATGAAAAGAAGGAGACGAAGAGGTCTACCATCTGCTGGCTTACTCCCTAAGTGGCCATAGTGGCTGGAGCTGAGTTGATCTGAACCAATCTGAAGCCAGGAGCCTCCTCTGTGTTGGCCACTCGGGTGCAGAGTCCCAAGGCCTTTGGCCATCCTCTGCTGCTTTTCTAGGCCACAATTAGCGGGGTGGAAAGGAAGTAGAGCAGCTCAGACATGAACCAGCAGCCATATGGGATCCTAGAGCGTACAAGATGAGGATTTAGCCATTGAGCCATTGCACTGGCGCAGAAGTTACTGTTTTTAAACTGGCTCGTATTAAAGGGGAGAGAGAAGTACGGAAGTGGGCCCACTTGCAGATGGTTAGCTTAGGGAGGTAGTGGCAAAATCAGGGCACTCAGCTGATCTTTTTTCATAGCTGGAGCTCCTAATCACTTTGCTATCTTGCCGTGTGCCAGATGACGAGCTAAAGTACTTTCAGAATAGTTGTTGCATATAATTCTGCACTTGTACTCTAAGCTAGGGGGCATGCTTAGTCGTTAGAAAAGGGAACTCAGAATAACAGAGTCAAAGCTATGCCCAAAGTCAAATAACAGGAGGAAGCATAGCCAGAACTGGAACACGCTGAGCCTCCGAATGCAGGGTCACACTTTGTTTTCAGATTTTAACACACTTGGCATTGATGTGTAGTACAGGTCAGCCTGGAGCACTTGTTGGTAGGCATCATTCCATAGGGTGGGCTTCAGATGACCACTGGGCTCATGTCTTAGCAGTGTAAGGGGGTAAAGCGGTCTGCTTTGAGCGTGCCCACCCTCGGTCTCCAGGTCGGGATTGTAGAGTCTGCCTTTCTGTGCAGCTCTCAGGTGATGCTGAAGCCGCTGGCCCCAGAGCCAGATGTTAAGATCTGAAGTCTGGAAATATCTACATTCCTTTTAAGATGTTCCCCTGCTAAATGGCCCTTTCTTCTCATGAGCATTGGTTTGTAGATTTTTTTGAGCTTAAGTTCTACTTTTTCCCTGCCATTCAAGATGCCGAGAGCAAATCACTTACTCTTTCTGGGCCTCAGTTTCCTCATAATGCCTAATGAGGGGATTAGCTAAGAAGGTCTCTCTGAGTCGTGTTCCACGTTGGAAATTCAGTGATACTAATTATTTAGGCTAGGGGCTCTTGAGATTCCAAGGGATAAAAAGGGGGAAAAAAAAGCTTGATGTAGTTGAATGTATCTGGGTTGAAAAACCGGGTGGTTTGGGTTTTAATCCCACCTTTATAAGTACTTCTCTGAGTGACTCAGGATAAGTCACTTCCCACCCTCCGTGTGTCTTTTTTGTTAATAACATGTAAAATAGGCTCTAGGACTTATGATTCTTTGGCCTGGGAACAGTAGCCTGGTGGCTAACGTCCTTGCCTTGCACACTCTAGTATCCCATACAGGCACCATTCTGGTCCTGGCGACCCAGTTTACCATATAGTTCCCTGCTTGTGGCCTGGGAAAGCAGTGAAGGATGGTCCAAAGCCTTGTGAACCCATACCCACACAGGAGACCTGGAGGAGGCTCCGGGCTTCTGGCCTTGGATCAGCTCAGCACCGGCTGTTGCGACCACTTGGGGAATGAATCAGTGGATGGAAGAGCTTCCTCTTTGTCTCTCCGCCTCTCTGTATATCTGACTTTCCAATAAAAATAAATAAATCTTTGAGAAAAAAAGAAAAAAAAAACAGACTTACAGTTCTTTCCATTCCTGACATTCTAAGACCATGGTAAATGTGTAGGAAGGAGATCATTAAGTCAAACATGTTTATTAAACATGTTTAACTCTCTTTTTTGGGGGGTGCTTAGTAAATTACACTTTTTGGGGCAACTTAATGGGAAGATTCCAGTTTTCGGCTGCATCCGGGTCTTGTGCTAATAGCATTAGACACCGGGCGCTTGGGAGTGGGCCCTGTATTTTTGACATATGTTAAGTGGTCATTAAAGGAGACAGGCAAATGGCAATGTGGACAGGGGGGCGGCTTGAAGAGGAAGCCATGTTCCCGATATGGAAATGTACTTTTCTGATGCCTTCAGCTGCAGCCAGCTCATCAAGACGGGCCACGTCTCTGTGGCAGAGGCTCCCACGTGAGCTCCAGGGCTCTCTCGTTAAGACTCATTCCGCAGATGTCTGGGGCAAGTTCTTGCCTCTCAAGTTCGGCAATAAAGAATTCACAGTGCAGCGCTGCTCGAGGGAATGACTTACTTTGTGCCTGGGAGAGGTTTTCTTGCCGAGGCAGATTGGGGTCAGAGACCCTTGGTTTTGGCAGTACTGCAGACACCCCCTCTTCTTGCTGCTGGCCAGTGATACTGTCGTATTTCCTGAGGTTGTAGGGGCTTATCAGAATCTTTAACCAGGCTCCTTTCCCACCCTACTCTGTCTGTCTTTTGTAATTAAAGAATTTTAGTGATGATAACGTGATTGGAATGATATTAAAGAAAGTTATTTGAGAACATGAAAACTACTATCCTAACCCAATAAATATTTTTCCTATTCTAAAAATTTATAATTGATGCTTAATTGAATTTACATATTTATGGCATACAGTATAACATAATACATCTAAAGAGGTATAATGATCAAATCAGGATAATTGGCATATCTCGCTGGAAGCACCATTTCTTTGTGTTGGGAACATTCAAAATGCTCTCTACCAGCTATTGTGAAAGAATTAATCATTGTGTATATGTTTTTTTTTTAAAGATTTATTTTTATTATTTTTTTATTGGAAAGGCGGATATACAGAGAGGAGAGACAGAGAGGAAGATCTTCCGTCCGATAATTCACTCCCCAAGTGAGTGCAACGGCCGAAGCCAGGAGCCTCTTCCGGGTCTCCCACGCGGTTGCAGGGTCCCAAAGCTTTGGGCCGTCCTCGGCTGCTTCCCCGGACCACAGGCAGGGAGCTGGAAGGGAAGCGGGGCTGCCGGGGATAGAACCGGCGCCCATGTGGGATCCCGGGCGTGCAAGGCGAGGACCTTAACCACTGCGCCACCGCGCCGGGCCCGTGTATATGTGTTTTAAAGATTTAGTTTATTTATTTGAAAGGCAGAGAGTGTGTGAGAGAAAGAGAGGGGAGAGAGAGAGCTCTTCCACCTGCTGGTGGAGTGCGAAAGCTCACACAGTTGGGTCATCCTCTGCTGCTCTCCCAGGCACATTAGCAGGGAGCCAGATCAGGAGTGGAGCAGCTTAGACTTGCACTGATTCCCATATGGGGCGCTGGCTCTTCAGGAAACAGCTTCACCAGCTGTGACACAGTGCCAGCCCCAGCATTAGTTTTATTGTGAACCATAGCTGTCCTATGTAGAGAACCCTAGAGGCTTTTCCTCTACTCAGCTGCACTCCATACCTATTCCAATATGTTCTGACAGTCCTTATGTATGTTATGTGGCCATAGCCACTGCGTGTATATATTGTTCTGTGGTTAAAAAACAAACAAACAAGCAAACAAACAAACACATTTATTTGAGAGAGAGGGGAGACAGGCAGCTCCCACCTGCTGTTTTGCTGTTCAGATGTTTACAACCCCTTCAATGCAGGTGTTCCACTTTAGTGGCGTAAACTCAGCTGCTTGAGCCACTGCCTGTTGCCTCCCAGAGCATGCAGCAGATGAAGTTGGAGCGGGAGGCTTCACTGCAAGGCAGAATGCCTGTCCTGTGTTGTATGTTTTCAACTTTACGTTGTCAAGAATATTTTCAAAGTTTCTACATAGCCTTTTTAAAAAAAATGTTTAATATTTGCATACTTTTTCTTTAATGATAGTCCTTTTTTGTTACTGTTAAATTGCTTCCTTGTAATTGGATATCTAGGTGGTTTCCATGTTTTTGTTCTTGGAGATAATATTGTAGTGTAGTGAACTTTCCTGTTCCTGTGGTACTTTTTGCCCTCCCATCTGTCATTAGTAATCAAGTGCTGCCTTTCCGGCTGAAGGACTGCTTGCTGTCAAGTTATTAAGGCATGTTCCCTGGCTCTAAAAAAGTCATTTAACCCGAAGAACAAGACAGGCGTTTACACAGTTTCACTGTATAAATAAAAGTATTGTGGCAATGTAATGGAAGAAATGATTGGATATGGCTGGACAAGGGATGTGTTGATGGATATGGATTTGGTTTGGTCATGGAGAAGAAGGGAGGTAACACTGGACTCCTAACCGTGATGAATGAATCGGTGGGTGACGTAGCAGGCTGGGGAGTCCTTGCTCACTGCGGTTAGTCACAGCCAAGGCACACGAGTGAAATGCTCATTGCTTTGAGCAAATGGAGGGGCGTGGCAGGGGATGCCAGGGTCAGCTCAGATGCCGCTAAGTATGCTAAGCACTGCACGTGCGATGTGGAATTAATCCTTTACTGGTCTGCTGTCCTGCCGGCAGTGTGTGTGTATTCCCACTCTCATGCGGTCTTGGGAATACTAATAGTGGTCATGATTTTTTTTTTTTCCATGAATGTAGAAGATATGTTAAATATTAGCTTAACGTTTTTTTAATAAACATTCTTTTCTTGTGTATGTTTATCATTTGTATTTCTTGTTATTTGCCTCTCGAGGTAGTAGTTGCGTGTAGTTGTAACTGAATCCTTTTGTTGTGTTTGTGGCTGTCGAGTGTGTAAGAAACACTGAAAGCCTGGACACTTGTGTCCACTAACTCTGGTGACTTTGGTCTTACCCCAGCCTAGGAATATTACCCTTAGCATGATGTCAGTTTCCAGCATTGTGAGGTAAGCCCTTTTTGCATGACATTGAGCGCTTCTGGAACTGACTTGTTAGGCACGTGTCTAGAAGTAACTGACGAACGGTCGGTCTAGTTGATTCTGCCAGTTCAGGGTGATTTCTGTATCATCTCCTGGGTGACTGTCTCCCTAAGTTACTTTCCTCCCTTTGTCACCTTTTCTTTACCTATCCTTCTGGAAACCAGAAAATACAGTAGATTTGTGTGCTCCCCTGCACCCCTTTCTGCCCAGACTGTAAATCTGAGTTGGGACAGACCAGCAGGTGGCCGTCTGGGGACTGAGTGAACGGGCCAGCGCAGGCGTTCCGGTAGGCGCAGACACTCTGTCCTCTTGGAAAGCCTTCGCCCCACTCTGCTCGCCGGTCGCTTTGCTGGCTTGTGTCTTCTGGGTTTCATGGCAAATCCCTGCAGCTTCTCAATCATTTCCTTTTTCCTTTACCATAATAAAAGCTACATTCATTGTTGTTTCTTTTTATTCCAAATTAATTGTAAAAAGAGATTTGCTTATTTTTGTTGGAAAGTCAGATATACAGAGAAGAGGAGACACAGAGAGGAAGATCCTCTGATGATTCACTCCCCAAATGGCTGCAGCAGCTGAAGCTGCCCTGATCTGAAGCCAGGACCTAGAAGCCTCTTCCAGGTCTCCCACGTGGACAGGATCCCAAGGCTTTGGCCCATCCTCGACTGCTTGCCCAGGCCATAAGCACGGAGCTGAATGGGAAGTGGGGCTGCCAGCAGATGAACTGGAGTACTTATGGGATCCTGGCACATTCAAGGCAAGGACTTTAGCTGCTTGGCTACTGCTCTGGGCCCCCAAATTAATTTTAATCTTAGAGAAAATTTGCAAAAATAGTAGTTTCAATTTACTCCACATCCAGCATCCCCTAAAGGTAACATTTCATACTCATGTAACTATAGTGTAATCATTAAGACAGGAAAGTAACGCTCATATAATCGGAGTAACTAAACTGCACACTTAATTTCCATGTGAAAATGACTCTGTTGCCTCCAGCTTTTTTTTTTTTTTCCTACTAATGGTCTATTTTCTGTTCCAGGATTCTGTCTTGGATCTCACATTTCATTCAGTTGTCATATCTCCTTAGTCTTGCGTTAATAATAATAATTAAAAAAAAAAGTTTGAGAGGCAGAAAGACAGTGAGCTCCCATTGCCAGTTTACTCCTCAAGCACCCCAGGTGGAATTATCTCCCGTGAGAGTGGAAGGAGCCCATGTATTTGAGCCGTCAGTGCCAGTCCTCAAGGCCTGCATGGCCAGGAAGCTGGGGCCAGGATTGAACCTGTGTATTCCTACACAGAACGTGGGATCTTAACTCAAGTCTTAACTTTTAGGCTCAACGCTGACCCAGCTGGAGCACTGCTCATGTGTAGAAGATCAAATGTACTCATGGAAGATTGCTGATTTTTTTTTTTTTTTTTTTTTGCTAATTATTTTCCTTGGATCTCATTATTCTTGATTCTTATCGAATTTGACTCTTTAACCAAATCAAAACCATGGCTTTTTTTTTTTTTTTAAGATTTTACTTATGTATTTATTTATTTATTTATATTGGAAAGCCGGATATACAGACAGGAGGAGACACATAGAGGAAGACTCTCTGTCTGATGATTCACTCCCCAAGTGGCTGCAACAGCTGGAGCTGCGTCGATTCAGAACCAGGAGCCAGGACCTTCCCCTGGGTCTCCCAAGCGGTTGCAGGGTCCCAAGGCTTTGGGCCGTCCTCACCTGCTTTCCTAAGTCACAAGCAGGGAGCTGGATGGGAAATGGTGCCGCTGGGATTAGACCTGGCACCCATATGGAATCCTGGCGCGTTCAAGGCGAGGACCCCAGTTGCTAGGCTATTGCTCCCGGCCCATAGCCATGGCTTTTTATTTTTTTATTATTTTTTTTTTTTTAAAGATTTATTTTTATTATTTTTTATTGGAAAGGCGGATATACAGAGAGGAGAGACAGAGAGGAAGATCTTCCGTCCGATGATTCACTCCCCAAGTGAGCGCAACGGGCCGATACTATGCCGATCCGAAGCCAGGAGCCTCTTCCGGGTCTCCCACGCGGGTGCAGGTTCCCAAAGCTTTGGGCCGTCCTTGACTGCTTTCCCGGGCCACAGGCAGGGAGCTGGAAGGGAAGCGGGGCTGCCGGGATTAGAACCGGCGCCCATATGGGATCCCGGGCGTGCTAGGCGAGGACTTAACCACTTGCGCCACCGCGCCGGGCCCCCCATAGCCATGGCTTTTTAAAAGAACCCATCCACTCCTCTCTTCTGCACCTTTGTCTCTGTGACTGAGGAATGTCTCTGCACCACGTGGCTCTCTTGCTTGCTTCTCGCCTCCCCCTGTGCACAGCCTTGCGTTTGAGTGAGGAGAGTTGCTGCGCTGCAGTCTCGGAAGATGCCTTGGAGCAATTTCTTAAAGATGGAAGAGTTCAGAGGTGGAAGACGCAGGTCTTCCCTAGGTGGAGTACCGTGTGCGCTCGTGGACGGAGGGCTCGCGCCCTGCCCAGGAGTGAAGGTGTTAGGATAGGATTCTGTCCCAGCTCTTCCTGGTGGAATTTGCCTTTTGTGGGAGGCGTCCCATAGATTTGAAGTCCAGGTTCAAGGTATCATGGCTGTTCCAGAGGTGCAAACAGTGGTGGGGGCTGAGGGTAGGTGCAGCTCTGGGATGGGGGACAGGCTCTCAGCAGTTTTTCCCTGTCCTTTCCTATCCCCACAGCCACACTTAACGGGATGGGCTCTGCGGGCTGGGGCTGCTAAGGAGGCTGGTGGATTGTTGACCTTGTAGTGACAGAGTGATCTGACCTCCTGGTGAGTTTGCCTGCGGTAGAGGCCAATAGAGACACTCTTCTCCAGCCTGGAGATGGATGCTGTTGAGTGGCCCTCCGTGGTTCTGGAGGTGAACTTGAGGAAAGAGCCATTCCTCTCTGCAGTGTCTCATTAGATAGCATTGTTTAAATTGGGGGGATTGCGCTCATAACGTGGAACACAATAGAGAGATGTTCCTGTATAAAATTGACCATGTTGGATAGCGTGGGTGGTTCAAAACAGCTTGTCAGCACTGTTGGAGAAAATAATTCAAAGCTTACACCCTCTGAGTGTGCCTGTTAGGTGCCTTTTCATGTTCAGTGCAGTGGATGAACGTGAACTGTGGGTTAAACTGTCTGTGTTTGAATCCCCAGCTCTGCTACTTGCTGGTTGGGTGACCTTGGGTCGGTTAATTAACTTCTTTTAAGCCTCAGGTTTTCATCTTTAACATGGAGATTGTGTAATAGTGTCTATCTCTGCCTTACCACCTTTCAAAGAACCTGCACTTTATTATCTTTTTATGAGACAGTGTGGTAGTGCTGAGTGGTGTAGTGCCTGACACATAGCAAGGAGCTAGCGACTGTTATCTATTCATTTTTATCAGGGATATTGTTACAAATAACACAGACACAAGAGCACAAAAGGATAAGTTTTTCTTGAAAATTTTTAAAGATTTATTTTTAAATTTAATTGAAAAGGCAGATTTACAGTGAGAAGGAGAGACAGAAAGATCTTCCATCTGCTGGTTCACTCCCCAAGTGGCCACAAATGCCTGGAGCTAAGCTGATCCGAAATCAGGAGCCAGTAGTTTCTTCTGGGTCTCCCACATGGGTGCACTGTCCGAAGGCTTTGGGCTGTCCTCAGCTGCTTTCCTAAGTCACAAGCAGGGATACTGATGGGAAGTGGAGCAGTGGGGACACGAACCAGCACTGATATGGGATTCCGGCATGTGCAAGGCGAGGATTTAGCCACTGAACCGTAGTGCCAGGCCCAGTTTTTCTTGTATTCTCTGAAGCTGTCTCAGTGTTCCCAGGGGTGTCGGTCCCTTGGAGGTTTAGCATATACCAAGATAGAATGAGAACAGCTTGTCCTGCACGCTTGCCGTAGTGTACAGATGTTCTCAGGAGGTGAAAGCGCAGCCCTGTCACAGTACAGTCAGCATTCACTGGCCTCTTTAATGATGCCAAGTTCTCAGTGTTAACTCTCTTCTGGTGCCGGGAATCTCATTTGCAAGTTACTCCTGGATTCATCCTTTTCCCTTTGTGACCTGAAGGAAATGGGAAGGTGGAGGGGTAGCGATTGAGGAGGGACTTGCTCTGGGTCTCCTTCAGCTGTAGAGAAAGTGGAAGTAAAAGGTGTAGAAAAATTCTGACAGCACTCTTACTTTCTCCAAGATCAGCCATTTGACTCTGGAGTCTTTCAGTTGAATTGTTCAAAAGCATTTCCTCCCCCAAAAAGTTCTGAGAAAAGTATATCAGTTCAAACTATAGGATGCCAGGTAACACGAACTAGATTCTCTTCATCCTGGAGTTCAGTGAGATGTCCAGGGAGACTCCCATCCCTTAACTCATTTCTGGGTCATCTGTTGCTCGTTTATCTCTGTTGGCTCCTTGGCCTTCGCTTCAGCCAGTGACCCAGCAGTGCCTAAAGTCACATGACCTAATTAGGCAGGTCCTGAAGCCCAAGCTGAGTGTCATTTTCCGTCTCTCTAAAAGCAAGTGCGAGTGACTACTCAGCCACTTGTATTATTCATAGAAGTTATAAAATGGAAAATCAGTATTTTTATTTGAACTCCCCCACCTGCCCAGTTAAGAACATCTGAGTTTACAATTTCTTTTGTATTATAATAGATTGTTTTAAGAACCAGTGCCTGGCGTGGTAGCCTAGTGTCTAAGGTCATTACCTTGCACATGTCGGGATCCCATGTGGGTGTCAGTTCTAATCCCGGCAGCCCCACTTCCCATCCAGCTCTCTGCTTGTGGCCTGGGAAAGCCTTGGGACCCTGTACCCATGTCAGAGACCCAGAAGAGGCTCCTGGGTTCAGATCGGTTCAGCTGTGGCCGTTGCGGCCACTTGGGGAGTGAACATTTGGGCCGAACGTCTTCCTTTCTGTCTCTGCTTCTCTCTGTATATCTGACTTTCCAATTAAAAAAAAATCTTAAAAAAAAATCAGAGAAGAAAACAAAATTGTTAAAAGAAAAAAAAACTTTAAATATTTCTAGGTTAATCTATGTAAATGCAGTCTGTGTGAATTGCCTGTTGACACTCATTAAGATTTCAAAAAGGAAAAATATATATATAATAATAGCAATAACATTTGTAATATTAAAAATTTTCTTTGGAATTCCTTTGATAACTTAGACATTGGCATTTTCATGTATATATATAAAATATACTTACACACATGCACACGTATAGATGAGAAGAATTGTAACCGCTTTGTCACATTATCTTTTTGCCGGTTTCTCTGAACACTCATGCTTCCTTTGGAACAGCTAATAGCTGCTTGGATCCACGACTCGGGAAACTGGAGCATTTCAAGGCTACCTAATTACTTACAGGGAAGCTGCACCGGCGAGCGGAGGCTCCAGGCAGGAGTGAATGTGGGGCAGGGGAAGGGAGACATGCCAGCAAATCAACAGAATGTGGACACTCAGCGATAAAGCAGGACAAGAGAAGGACATTACCATTGATTACTCGGCGGTTGTAGCTGACAGCAGCCCATAATGAGGTTCCTTTTTAAAGGAGGTGGTGCAGGTTATATTGGATTGTGCTAACTCATTTATCTGGTGTCTGGGAAAATGTGGTGTTCCTCATAAACAGAGTTTGCAGCTAGCCAGGGCCTTTAAGGAGGGCAAGGGTTGTGGGAAAGAACCCAGAGGTGGTCTCTTTCCCATTCTGTCTGACAGGGAAGAAAATTGGAACTCAGGGAAGGGACGGCAAGAGTTCTGCTACAGAACCCAGGGTTGGGAAGGAGCTTACCTCTGGATCCCAGTGAGTCAACGACAAAGGGGATTTGAGCATGACCAAAAAAAAAAAAAAAAACCAACCAACCAACAAACAAAAAATGTGTTGTCCATGGTCACAGTTCCTCTCTTCCTCCTGCACGCTTTGTGCTTTTCATCCTTATATCCCATGGTACAGCCGGCTCTCGCTGGGGCATGCAGAGCCAGCCCTCGGTCCCAGCCCACCTGACAGGGCAGCTTGGGCAAACTCTACCTGAGGGGCTTAACGAGTTTCTAGTTCTGTGACTCAACTAGTAGTGTGTGAGTTCTGCATCTCATCTCCCTTGCTGTTGCTTCCTAGTCGTTTATCAGGGATTGACCAAGAACTAGTCTGTTGTTTACTGTTGTTCCTGGGGCTTTGTGACATATGTTCACAAGTCGGGCCGTGAGCCAGCACAGATTTCTGAGTTAGAGTGCATTTCATCGGGATTAACGGTCCATATTGAAGCTGTCGTTCTTTAGCCCTTCTGCATGTGTGCATTAAATGCCTCCTACGTGGTGAGGTCTTACAGTAGGTCCTGGGCCCAGGGTGATACAAGAGGGCAGCCACAGTCCTTGCCTTTATGGAACCTGGAGTAAGGGGGACAGGACAGACAATAACCAAGAAAAGTAAGTGTGAGTAGTAAGAACACCAAAACAAGATCACAAGAGAAAACAGGAAAAAAAATCTCTTCTCTATCTATATATATGGGTAAAAGTAAGAAGTGTGAAAAAGAGGAGCCATGGTTATTTACCTCAGAAAGTTCTAGAAGGCCTCTCTGAGGAAATGACATTTGGGCTGAGATCTATTTGATGAGAAAAATACAGTCACATGAAGAGCTGTGGGAATAGCTGTGTAGGCAGAAGTGAAAAACCAATACAGGAGCCCAGGGGTGGAACGTGGCTCATCCTGCCCGTACCAGGGTGGTTGGAGCTGTGTTGAGACAAGGACAGAGATCCATTGGGTCGGGGTGAGGGGTGAGGGGGACCGTAACATATTGGGAGTCGAGGAAGCCATGAGGGTGTAAGCAGGGTGGTGACCTGAAGGGACGCGGACTGTGGGGGCCATCTGAGCTTGCTTCCCTGTTGTGGGTGTAGCATTCGCCTACAGAGCTACGGTGGTGGGAAGCTGGCTCGCCGCCGGAATAATTGCTTTCCTGCCTAGGTTGTGTTCAGACTCTCCCAGGTCTAAACATTTAGTCTGTGTTTTGGCTTAAGCAAGAAGCAGCTCTCTCCTTGTGCCAGGTTTGGCTCAGGAAGCTGTGGGCACTGTGCCTCATGTTGCGGAGCACCCTGGCCTGGGGTAGGGGGGTGATCGGGGAGGACCCTGGGGTGCTGCAAGTGCCCTTCAGCACCTGGACACGCGGGGGAGCTTTGGAACCTGTCAGCTTAAGATGCCTCTTCGACGCGGCTGCACATGGTCCTGGCAGATGCTACACATTGCTACCCTCTCCGTGACTGGCTTTCTATCACAGTGAATCAGTAAGGGGGCACAGTCATCTCTGGTTACTTCCAGAACATTTTTTCTGGTTGGTAATTTAGGGGCAGATGTCCTTCCTTGCAAGTTGTATAAGTGTTAGCAAATGCCATGCACCGCTCATTTTTACTTTCAAAAATTGAAAGCAGAACTTAAAAAAAAGTCCTTCCCCCTTCCTACAGCTGCTCCCCTGCCCCAGCACCCCAATGCCAGGGAGTAATTGCCTGTCTTTGCTATGTCGGCTGATTATCTGGTGGGAGTTGGGCCATCAGGCTTGTCAGTGTGGCTTGGCAGGGCCTTTTTCTCCTGAGTTAGCACATGGGGCTCTGAATGGGCAGAGGGAGCACAAATTAGGCGCAGTGCAAGCTTATCTGCAGAGGTAACGGATTGCTTTTGACCAGAGGTGCCATGAGGTGGGCACTGCCTGCATTCCCGCTCTCAGCTCTTTGATGTCACCCCTGCTGCTGTTGCCAGCCCTTTTCATCAAGTACAAGGACCTGCTCCACACCACCTGAGCCTGGCTGCCGTCTCCCGTGACACAGGGCCTCAGGCTGCTCAGCCTGTGCTGCTGGTCACCTCCCTGGCTGCCCCTGACCTCTCAGGCACCTGGCACTTCACTCTACAGAATGAGCTTGGGGACAAACAGATTCTGATTCTGCACCCTTTTGAAGATTTCTTCCATCCTCAGGGAACTTACAAGGCCACAGAAGTCCCAGTGGGGGAAAGGAGATGGCAACTGCCTCGGGCTGGCGTGGCTCGAGCCAGCGGTAGTGTGGGAATTCCATAATGAAGATTGCAAATCACTTTCCCTCCTCCTGGAGCCCTGCCCATAATTAGAAGATTAAACATTTTGTTTAAATTAGTAATTCCCCTCCTCCCCTCTTCCAGGTGCTTAAAGCCGCTGTCCAAGGAGCAGGGAGACTAGTTAGCTGTATGCTCTCAGGATGGAGACGGGCTAGCCACCTGCCCTCCAGCTCCCCATCAGAGTTGTGCCTGTGTCTTAATGTAATTAATTGAAAGAACAGCGTTTAGCTGTGCTAATGGCCCTTTGCTGATGGCCCAGTGTAGTGCCCATCCTTTTGCTCAGGGGGTGACACCGAGTCTAACCCAGAGCGGGGGGATGTCAGGAGGTGGGTGTGCAGTTGGGCTCAGAGTGTGGCCTGCACGCTGGAGGCAAGTTCGCCCTTGACTGGACAGCTTGCCTCTGTGTCTGTGGGGGAAGAGGGTCCCCTGCAGGCTCGGGCTGTGCCTCATTTGGAGTGACAAGCAGGTCCACGAGCAGCCCTGACAAATTTTTCAGGAGACAGAAGAGTCTCTGTGTCGCCCTGTCTGTGCCACCCAGCAAGGGTGCTGGCACCAAGCAGCTGGGAAGGCCAATGAAAGCCAGGCCCCACACCATGTGGTTGGGTCTGCCAGAAATCCCAATCCAGAACTTCTTACCCACCCCACCTCAAGGAACCCTGGGAAGTCTAAAATGTTCCCACGCCCAACCTGCTCAAGAGATGCCATGGCTTGGCCAAAAATGGCAGGAGGAAGACGAGGCATCTTCTGGAAGGGGGCGCCAGTGGCTGAAGGCTGCTGAGAAAAGGAAGACCCCGGGGAGAGGGTGCAGCCGAGGGCCGTCTCTCCCCAGCTGTTGGGCTTTGGTTTGCCACCAGCCTCCCACTCTGCCCTTTCTTACTGGAATGACAGGACTGTGAGCCTTGCTTCTCCTTGGACTGTAAATTTCTCAAGGACTGTGACCAGATTTGTGGCCGCCGTAGGATGAGGAATGAATGAATGAATGCATGAGGGATTGGGAGGCTAAAGGTGGCTCTCTTCTAGGTCTCTTTCCATATTCAGGTTATCACCTCCCCAAGGTATACTTTTTTCACCTCTGCTTTGTTGGAGGGGAGTGCTTTAAGCTGTGTTTGTGAATGAAAGTGGCTCTAGTTGAAGGAAACTTTGTATCGGGTGGCACTGGCCTTAAGTCACAGTAGATGATCTTCATTTAAAAAAAAAAAGCAAGCCCCGTTGGATGAGGGGAGTAATTTGAGGTTTGACTAGAGTTTCTTAGAGAGCAGGGCTGTCTCTGACCCTGAAGCAAGGCATCTTTGCCCAAGATCTGCCAGTCTGTGGTGGATCCTGATGGCTGTCCTCCCTCCCTCCCTTAGGCTACAGCCGGAGCTGCCCAAGAACACGCAGGCTTGGTATTATTTTGTGTTGAATGGATCTGTGATATTAATTTCAGTTTGCTGTCATTTCCTCTTTTAACACGTATTGAGTACTTTTGTGTGTGTGTTGGGGGAGGGGGTGTTAGGTACTTCCCCATGTTATCCTGGAACCCCAGGGTGGCTTTCTCCACAAATGAATCTAAGGCAGGAACGGGTGATTTGTTCACTAATGACTACAAACACAGGTGTCTTTTTTTTTTTAAAGATTTATTTATTTATTGGAAAGTCAGATATACAGAGAGGAGGAGAGACAGAGAGGAAGAGATCTTCCATCCGATGATTGACTCCTCAAGTGAGCACAATGGCCGCTGCTGTGCCGATCCGAAGCCAGAATCCAGGAACTTCTTCCGGGTCTCCCACATGGGTGATGCAGGGTTCCAAAGCTTTGGACTGCTTTCCCAGGCCACAAGCAGGGAGCTGGATGGGAAGTGGGCCACCGAGATTAGAATTGATGGCCATATTGGATCCTGGTGTGTGCAAGTTGAGGACCTTAACCACTAGGCTACTGTGCCAAGCCCCCATCAATTTTTTAAGTAGAAAATTCTAGAGCTGCTAGCAGTTTCCTTGCATGTAAGGAGCATTGCTGTAGTAAGCACAGCCACCAGTTAAGGTCATATGACTCCCCAGTCGCATGGTGGTAGTGTGCTGTTCTGGAAAGTGTCAGTTTCTGGCTCAGACTGATTGCAGGTTCGAATCCCATCTTTGCCATTGCCTAGCTCTTGCCCTTGGGCAAGTCGCTCAGTAAGCCCCCAGCCCCCTGCTGTGCTAAGGCCTTCTCTTTTCCAGAAGTCAGGGTTGGTGTTTGACCTGGAAGAACTGCCAGCCAATTAGAAGGATGATGAACTTGCTACGGGAGCAGAATAGGCACACAGCTCTTGGTCACTGTCACATCATTTGGCCAATCACTAGATGAGGAAGCTGCAGGAGGAGACCTGCAGGGTTTTTTTGGAAGCCCATGCCGCTGGGACCCTAAGAAGCCCTGGGTGAAGCTTCTGTCTGGCTTTGCCTGTCCAGGCGCTTCACCTAGCCGGGGCGGGTGCCACCCTGCAGGCCATGGTGTTCCTGGCAGTGCATCTCCCTGTGCTTTTTGTGTTTGCTGGAATCCTCAGGTTTCCAAGTAATTTCTATGGGAGACAAGTGAATAGAATTGATGTCAGGCTGCTTTAGCACAGGTGTTAGGAACGAGATTAAGAGGCTGTTGAGGTGGTACCAGCAGCACTCTGGGCTGCCTCTCTGCAGTCTTTTCTAAATTGACAGTTGATGGGTGGTTTGCTTTGATGACTCTCTCAGAGTTGTCTGAAACAGAGCAGAGAGTCACCCACGGAGGGGGCAACTTGCTAATGAAACTTCGCTCTTTTATCAGGAAGCAAAGCTGTAATAACACATAATGCTGTGTTTGCATCGCGCCGAAAACAGGTGCTTTTGCACTGTTTAAACACTTTAAAAATATGTGTATCTTTTTACTTGAAAGAGTTACAGAGAGAGGGAGAGAGAGCATGTGAGTGAGCCATAGCTTTCATCCGCTGGTTCATTCTCCAAATGGCTGTAACAGCCAGAGCTGGGCCAGTCTGAAGCAGGGAGTCAGGAGCGTCTTCTGGGTCTCTCACGTAAGTACAGGGATCTAAAGCCTTGGGTCAACCTCTGCAGTTTTCCCAGGCTGTTATCAGGGAGCTGAATGGGAAGTGGAGCAGTCCGGACTAGAATCAGTACCCATTTGGCGGGGGGATGAGGGGTGGGGAGGGCGGTGCTGGCACTGCAGGTGGAGGCTTAGTATACTACACCGCACAGGAGCTCCATAAATATTTTTTAAAATGGCTTATCTTATTTATTTGAAAGGCAAATGACAGAGAGGGAAAGACAGAGACTTTCTATCTGTTGGTTCACTGCTCAAATGACTACAATGGCCAGGGGCCAAAGTACCTACTTACCTTCTGCCATCACAGGTGTGCTAGCAGAGAACTGGATTGGAAGTGGAGCACCTGGGACTCCACAAGCAGTACTCTGTTTTGGAATGCTGCTGTCAGAGGTTGTGGCCTAACCTGCTGAGCCACAACTCGTGTCCTTAGACTCGTGTCCTTGTTTAATGACAGTTTTAAGGCTTGTTGTTGTTTTGTTTTTGATACCTTAAGTTCACCTTTAAACGTTCAAATGAAACATTACCTATGGAAGGGAGATAGTTTCAATTATTTTGTATTATTTATTTTGTAAGGTTTTTGTTTATTTGAATGACACAATGACAGAGAGGAAGGAGGGAGGAGGGGAATGAGAGAGAGAATGAATTCTTCCACTCACTGGTTCACTCCCAAGTGCCTGCCACGCAGAAGCCAGGAATTCCGTTTGGATCTTCCACTTGATTGACAGGGACTCATCTGTTGCCGACCGGATGTGTGTTGATACAAAGCTCAGCTGCAAGTGAAGTAGCTGGGACTCAGAGCAGCCACTCCAGTATGGGATTTGAGCATCCTACGCTGCAGATTAACTTGCTGTGTCACAACATGACCTTGTATTCTTTATTTTTGTGTATAAGGACCTTATGTTTTCATCTTATCCTTGGCAGAATTGCTCCCTACCAAGAGAAGAATGCATTTTCCTATCTGGTCTGCTAGATACTTTTGCTGGGAAATTGAGTTTCTTAAAATGTTCTTGACCTGAGCCAGGTATTAGTTTAAAATCACCCTGAAATCAACCTTACAGCTTCCCAGAGAGAGTGAGTGTGGCAACTGTAACAGGGCAGGTAGAGGGGATTTGTAGTGGCCTGCAGGCACCTACTCTGATTTCTGGAGAACTCCATCTGATTGCACTCTTGTGGCCAGCTCATCAGGGCTCTCTCTGTTGGGGGAAATTCTGCTTCCGCTGTGAACTGTGTCATCTAAGAAGAACTCATTGGCTTGCACTGCCTTTAGGGGATGGGAGCATTTTGCTAAGTTTAAGCTTCTATAGATAGTAAAGCCTTTGTGTTGAGGAAAGTAAAGTGTGTCTGTGACAGGAGCAGACATGAGACCATCTCTCTTCGTTGTCTTCGATGGACTCATCAGCAGGCACGTGTGGAGCCATAACAGAAGGTATTCTCAAACCAAGGGTGTATCTCTTCGTGCGTGTGTGTGTGTGTGTGTGTGTGTGTGTGTGTGTGAGAGCATCCAGGTGCTGAGAAGTAAATTATGTAATCACGCTGAGTGTTTAACCAAGTATTGCCCCAAATGAAAGATCTTCCTTGAAATCAAAGTGGCAGCTATTTTATTAATTAGCTGTATGGGTAAGTCCTAAGCTTTAAAAGACAGACTTGTGGTAGCTAAGGAACTGGGCTTTGTGGAGACCGGAAAGGAATGGGTGAGCAGGTGTGGTGAAGGAATTCAGTGCTTAGTCTCTCCTGTCCCAGTTTTCATTCATTCATCCCTGCATCCTTCGTTACTCTCCTTCCCATTTGATGGAAACATTTTGGCTTTTCTCTCTTCTCCCCATCTGCAATTTACACCCTTTCTCCCAACATCCCTTTTGTTTGAAAGACAAATGCAGTTTTGAGTCTTGGCAGTGACCTCAGAGGCAACTTATAGAAAAAGTAATTAAAGATTTCCGTGCCCCATTTTTGCCTTAATGAAATCGTCCAGTGCTGGAGGCAATGTTCTGCTGTCTGCAGGCCCATCAGCAGAATTACGGGTAACAGGTGTGCTAGGTAGCTTGTAGAACCACCACCAGCTCTGCTGGTTACAAAGTGCATCGGGCACCTCCTTGCCTTAGATACTTCAAAAGTATCCAGCCTGGTGTCCTTCTAAATAGTAAGTGTCTTTATGGTCTGTGAGTTTATGGCATGTGAGTGTTGATTTAAAACTATGTACAGAATTTAAAATAGAACTTCCCCATTTTTAAAATTTGTTATTTAATGTTCAGAGATTCAGAATGGACTGGTGTTGATGGCGGGTGACCTGGACCTTACTATGAGTCCTCCAGGTGATCTGGGGGAGGGAGTTCTTACTGAAATAGAAGATACTGAGCTCTCCTGTCAGCTCAGACTGCTCAAGTGGCTAAAGGCAGAGGTGGACAAGCATCAGAAGGGATTTTAGTATTGACTGAGAGATGGTGGCCACAGGGAGGGGTGAGGGAAGGTATGCATGCCATTAGGTGGTGGTTTCTGACACTGGGCACAGAAAGGGGTCTGGAGGCCTTGTCCGTTGCCCCTGCAAAGGTTAGTGGTGGATTTCCAGACCTGTTTCTTTAACTTTAGGCTGAAGTTTTTTCCCTTCTTTCTACCTGTTTATACTCATCCGTTGATTATAGAGTTGGGCTAATATGCTTTGGATCTGAGTTTTATCATGCTTACTTGCGGAATATTACTTGTTGGCACCCTTAGAAAATGCACTGTGCTGTATTTATAACTCAGGGCAGCATAGAATAATAAAACATGTAGCTACGGAGCAGGCGGTGTCCTCCCAGTCACAGTCCCATTCCCAGTGAGTTCATGCAGGCATGTGCTGGTCGTGAGGACGGTTTCTGGCTGGTACACAGGTTTAGCTGTCCACAGGAACTGAGTTATACTGTGTTCCTCATCTCTATCCCTCCCGGGCATCATCGAGGCCCATTCCTTGGTCCCCTTGTTCCCTGCACACACATTGGCCATGGCACCGGCCAGCAGGTGCAGCGATCCTTTGTTCACTTGTCCAGACGGGTTGCTCAGGAGACTGAAAGTGCCTGAGGACAAGAACGTGCCTTTCTGTTTCCCATGTTGCTTTCTGTATCACTGCTGGTATAGGGTGATGCAGGTGCTCAGTAGGTGTTGCCCTGTACGCTCCTTGAGAGCAGTTCCTTTCTCTCTTGGCACTCATAAGTTACTTATCAAGTTAGATTTTTCCTTTTTTATTTTATGTTTAAAACTTACTTGGGAAGCAGAGAGATCTTTCCCCATCCACTGGTTTACTTTCTAAATGCTTGCAAGCGCTAGAGCTGTGCCATGACGAAGCCAGCAGCCAGAAACCCAGACTGGGTCTCCATGGCAGGGACCTAAGTAGTTGAACTATTACCTGCTGCCTTCCGCTGTGTGTGTTAGCAAGAAACTGAACTCAGAAGTGGAGCTGGGACTCAAACTTGGGCATGCGGACATGGGGTGTGGGCATGCCGAACAGCATGTGTGCCGTGGCACCAAACACCGCCCCTCCCTTTTTAAATTTAATAACCCTAGAATATTTTAAAAAGGATCTCATATTATTTGAAATGAGATATCTATGTGGATGAAAAATTTTGTTTCTCCTCCTGCTTTTGTTTATGGCTGATTTAAAAAAACAGATTTGTTTTTATTGGCAAGGCAGATCAGATTTTATGGAGAACCATCTCCTGGTTCACTCCCCAAATGGCTGCAACAGCTGCAGCTGAACTGATCCAAAGAAACCCAGTAGTTTCTTCTGGGTCTCCCATGTGGGTGTAGGTTCCAAGGCTTTGAGCCATCTTCTACTGCTTTCCCAGGCCACAGGCAGGGAGCTAGATGGGAAGTGGAGTAGCTGGGGCACAAACTGGCACCCAAATAGGATCTCTGCACTTGCAAGGTGAGGATTTAGTCTTTGAGCCATTACCCTGGGTCCTATGGCTGAAATTTATACAATTGTAGAATCTTACTAACAGGATGAGTAAAATATTTTTTTTAATGAAAAAAAAAAAAGATGGTAGTAAATGGTATTTTGAAAAGCAGTCCATGAACAATGGACTTCAATTAAGTTCTGTTGAAGCTCAGATAGCAAATACGAGGATCTTAGAAATTAAGGGAATCTGGCTAGAGGGGCCTGTTGACAGCAGCGGGATGTATAAATCAACGTCTCTTGAGATGCCTTGTAGTGAATGGGAGCTTTTCCTGGTCTTGTCCACTTTATTTGGCTCATATGAGTGCTCTTTAAACAGTTTGTTTATAAAAAATATTAGATGGGTTCAACTTTTTTTTTTTCCCCTTTTGGCACAGTTAATGTATCTTTGAACCCCATTTTTCCAGACCTTTGAAGTGCCAGTGCATATGGAGGCTGTGTCTGTTTCTTCCGGATCCACAGCTGGGGATAAGTGCCTGCTGTGAGCACTGTTAGGTGCTGACATGTCTTTCAGGGGCTTGAGTGGGATCCCAGGGTTCCTGCCCCGAGCACTCAGGTCCCCGCTGAGCAGCGAAGCCGGGAGATTCACTCTCGGATGTGTTGTGCTCTGTAAGAGATCGGACACCAGCAGAGGATGCTCAGCTGCTTGCGGGAGTACTTGGAGGTAAGGAGGAGGGGGCATTTGAGCAGGGCTCAGGCCTGAGTAGGAGTTCCACACCTGGAGGGAAGTGGGAGGGCAGGCGCAGCACCACGTGCACTCAACCCATTCCAAGACATCCGAGGGTTACCTCCGGCGCTTACCTTACCACACGCAACACCTAGAGGTAGCGGAGTGTCTGTGTGGATAGAGTACTGATAAGACAGAAGTTTTTCAAGGTCACGTGCTTCTTCAGCGATTCACTCAAACACCGGGCTTTTAGGCTGATTATTCTGCTGCCAGGTGCATATTACTTCCTTTAGAACGGAGATGCTCCGCTGCTCTCACTGTTGGATTGGTGTTTCCTGTTCCCTCCAACACCTAACAGAGTGAGGTTGAGGTTCTATTAGCCCAGTAAATACTTCTAGAATGAATGAATGAATGAATGGTGGTGTTTTTTGTGAGCCTGAGAAAACATACTACGTCTACTAAAATGGAGATGGTTTACTTCCCAATGATTTTTTACAAGTATCTGCCTGCATTCGTTTCAACAGATAAAGAAACCGAATCAACATTCAACTTTCTGGCATGGTTGCAGAATTCATCAGAGAAGATGTCGAAGTAAATCATGGACATTAGAGTATTGTTTGTGCTTCTCCAAAAGAAATCTAAACACCCTTTGGAAGTGAGATGAATACACATTTGGGCTTTAACAAGGAATATGATTTTTTTTTTGAGGGGGAGAGGAAAAATTGATTAAAGAGCATCTGCATGACTAGTGACTTGAATGACACATCACATCCATCTTGCGTGTCAACCAGATTACAGATTTTAAGTGAGATTGTTGAGAACTTTGGCTTTGATGCATTGATACTTTGCTTCCTCGAGGTGGACACTGAGCAAATCACACTCTCCAATCATTACTTGGGTCTCAGTTCTTGTAATTTATTTCTAATTGGGACTAAATAGCAGTCCCATTTTATGTTTTGCAGTGACTTTGCTTTAGGGTTTGAGTTCTTAGTACCTGTTTTTTCCTGCAGTAAAATGGTAGTATGTTGCCATGATTCATTGACATGTTTTGTTTTGAAGCTTTGAAGTCTCACGCATTTGCAAAGGCATGATACATAGTTATATGTGTGAAGATACAATTTTACTCGTACATTTTCATAAAATATGATCATGGTTATCCCTTACACTTGTGTAGCTCTTTCTGGTTGATTGCGAGCCCGCGTGTTAGGTGTTGTGTTTAGTCATCACAACAATCCTTTGATGTGGGTGAAATTTCCTGGCTCTGATGACTTTAGTCTCTAATTATGAACTTGGGCTGATGGCAGTTACAGCTTTAGAGAGTGTGAGCATTTTCAGTTGTGGTGCCTTAAGCAAATTTGCAAGGGAGCCCTGATGTTAACTTTGGCAGGTTTCATGCCTGCAAATATTGATTGAGCCAGAAGTCCTAGTTGTAAAATGTCATCCGTGAATATGCAGCCAGGAAAGGCAAGGGAAAACTCATTACCGCAGCTCATCTGTAACTTCTGGGTCAGGCCGCTCACTACCATCTGGTAAAAATGAATGTTTGAAAACTCCCTTTTATTCTGACAAAAGGTAATCAGGAGAGGTTAACGGCAGATGATTTCTGAGCATTTCAGATTGGTTAGGCCAATTCGTCCACACACATGGGTTTGTGACATTCCATATGTCTAATGATCTCCAGAGGTATTAGAAAGCTTTGCAGTGATGAAATCCCAAAATAATAGGAGGAATTTAATTACGTGTGTTTTGTAATTAAACTGCTCCCCACTTACCTTCCCATTGGAAAGGTTCATTCTGGAAAAGAAAAGGCAGTGGGAAAGGAGCAAATAATTAAGGCTGCTGTCTTGAAATGATTTGCTATTTTTAAAATATGAAAATGAGACTAGACCTGCTTTATGTTTTTTGAAGACTTATTTATCAGGCAGTGATGGAGAAAGGAAAGGAGGATCAAGGAGGGCAGAATGGAAAGAGAGAGGGAGGGGGCGATATGGTGGCTCAACAGGCTAATCCTCTGCCTGTAGCACTAGCATCTCACATGGACACCAGTTCTAGTCCCTGTTGTTCCACTTCCAATCCAGCTCCCTGCTTATGGTGTTGGAAAGCAATGGAGAATGGTTTAAGTCCTTGGCCCCTGCACCCATGCTGGAGACCTGGAAGAAGCTCCTGGCTACTCCTGGCTTCCGATTGGCTCAGCTCTGGCCATTGTGGCCATTTGTGGAGTGAACTAGTGATTGGAAGATCTCTCCTTCTCTCTGTAAATCTTCCTTTCACATAAAAATAAATGAATGTTTAAAAAGGGTGGGGGAGAGAGAAATGAATGTTTAAAAAGGGTGGGGGAGAGAGAAATTGAGAGAGAGATCTTGCATCCAATGGTTCACTATTCAAATAGCCACAACAGCTGGTCCTTGCTGAATCTAGGAGCCTGGAGCTCCATCCAGGTCTGCCACCTGGTTGACAGGGGCCCGAGAGCTTGCCCATCTTGCCCATCATCCACTTGCCTTCCTAGGCACATTATTAGGAAGCTGTATTTGAAATGGAATTTGAGGGTCCGGCCTTGTGGCATAATAAATTAAATCTCTGACTGTAATTCTAGCATCTCGTGTGGGCTTCAGTTCAATGCCTGGCTCTTTTACTTCTGATCCAGCTTCCTGCTAATTTGCCTGGGAAAGGAGTAGGAGATGACCAAAGTGCTTGGGCTCCTGCACCCATGTGGGAGATCCAGAAGAAGCTCTGAGTTCCTGGCTTAGGTTTGGGATGGTTCCAGCCATTGTGGCCATTTAGAAAGTGAACCAGGGGATGGAAAATCTGTCTCTCTTTCTCAATCTGTCCCCCTTTCTGTGTAACTTTGCCTTTCAAATCAATCAGTCAGTTAGTCAGTCAATCTTTAAAAGAAACCTTACTTGAATTGGTGCCTCTGTTGTGGGTTGATGGCATTGCAAATGAGGCTTAACCTACTGTGTCCCAGTGCAAGCTCTACACCTTCTGTTGATTTTAAGGCAAAGGGTTCAAGATCAGTGAGATATGTTTTAAATTCAGTTTCTTCTGTAATTAATGGGCTCTGTGACATGATGCGAAGAGGGAGGAGACAAGAGGGAGTTTAGGGTGAAGTTAAATTTCTAAGGTGTTAGAAAATCCCCAGCTTGTACCTGGTAATTTTTTTTTCTTATAGTTTTATTTATTTTTATTGGAAAGAGAGATTTTCACAGAAAAGGAGAAACAGGGAGTGAGATCCTCTATCCACTTGTTCATTCTCCAAGTGGCTGCAACAGCTGGAGCTGAGCCGATCCAAAGCCAAGAGCTTCTTCCAGGTCTCCCATGCAGATGCAGGGTCCCAAGACTTTAGGCTGTCCTCTACTGCTTTCCCAAGGCCACAGGCAGGGTGCTGGGTGGGAAGTGGAGCAGCCAGAACATGAACCAGTGCCAAATGGGATCCCAGTGCTTGCAGGGGGAGCATTAGTTAAATCAGCCATTTTTCCAGACCCCAGAAATGGTTTAAAAAGGGTGCATGCTTCCTGTTGTGATTTGATTATACTGTGACCAGTGCTGTATGAACAGGGTTCAAGAGGGGGTGATGCACAACTGGAAAAAAAATAAGAAATGAGACAAGATAAAGACTATGAAAGCGAAAGGTCAGAGGGTAGCCCTTTTCTCTGAGGAAGGAAGTGGACCTAGAAGGTTCGCTGCCTCAGGTTTTTGTTGAAATGTTTGTGGAGTCAAATGACAAGTTGATGTGCCACAAACAAATTATGACCCATATTTTAACCAGCCAGTGCTTGGAGATCAGGAAGCCACAGTGTGACCCATGCACAGAAGTCAGGACTGGACAAGGATACTTTAAAGCACATAGCCCTGTGGCCTTGGACCATTGCCAAACTGCAGACTCTTACTTTACCTTGGTCTCGACTTTTGCCCCTTTATGGACTGCTGCCTACCAAGTTTGACCTCGGTTTCCTGCACCCACAGTCTGTGAGCTCAAGATTCCAGACACAGTCTGCCCTGCTCTTCCATATCAAGTCACACTGCTATTTTTTTTTTTTTTTTTTTTTTTACAAACTTTCTATGACAGATAAAATCAAGAATGCCTGAAATCTGACTAGGTCCTATGTTTTGGAATTACTGGAAGAGGGTGTGAATCAAGATGTACACATGCATTTCCTGTAGAAGGAATATATAATCTCTCTGTCTCTCTGCTGTAAATGTGCACATTAGAAACACAAATTCATTGAGAAGGAGTACAGAGTGGATTTTTGTTGTGTATCTTTCCTTCATCACTTGGCACTAAAACATACACTGATGTGGGTGGTTAAATTTTACCCACTGGCCAGGTGAATTGACATCAAAAAGGGATCCTTGTACCCAGATGGTCAAAGCCCTTTCTAACCATGAGTGTTTTTGCTTCAAACAAGTAGATCAGAGAGGAGAGGGGTGGGGGGACTCTTTTTTTGCTATGGGCCAAACTGATCTGCATGTTAGAAACACGGGCCTATGTGTGTTGCTTACATACAGATGTCTGTGTCCAGTTCACACCCAGAAGGTCATCCGTCTCCAGAGGGTAGGTTACTTTCCAAAGCTAAGAAGTACCGTGGCTGTGTTTTTTGTTTGTTTGTTTGTTTTATATAAGAAACTTTTGACTAAAAACCCATTCTCTACGTGGCAAGTCACCTGTTGCCTTTGGGATAGGGATCTCTTGCTGGAGCAGTGATGGGTTAGAAGCCTTTGTCCTGGCTGTCTGCTTGGTGCTCTCCTCTAAAGGAGGAAATGGCTTGTGACCTAACATTTTAATTGGAGCTTTTGTTTACTGGCACTTACATCAGCATCCTCTTATTTCCTCTCCAAGCAATCTTGAGCGAGTATGAAGAAGGGAAAACGCTGTGTTGGGAAATGAGGAGTCTGGTATTCTGGCTCATCTTAGACCCCTTGCCCAGATCTCCTGGGTTTGGCTTTTCCTGTGCAGTAAAGAGGAAGGTGAACAGGATTATCTCAACTCAGATTTCTGAGACTTTGCTATTGTTTGCTGTTTAGGAAACCTCATGTCCCACTTAGAAGATCCTTATTGTAAGTTTCCAAGCTCCTTAGTTCCAGGTGAAGAGGAATTCTTTGGCTTTTCCCACATCCTTGCTAGAATTGAACAGTGTCTTTCTCTTGTTAAGGTGACAGTTTCTTTTCTGGATTACCTCCTTCCTTAGTTTGGCAAGTTGGGCTGTCAAGCCATATTTGGACGTACTCACATTTCCACTATTACTCCTGCTACAAGTGTGCTCTTCAGGTTAATAATTACATTGTATGCTTTCATAATTTATCAAAGTGATACCGTTATTGGCTCTTATAGGGTTCTCTTTCTCTCCCCTTACCCCCACCTCTAAGTCTAATTGAGGTCGTGATAGACCATAAATGCGATAATCTAGGTTGCATGCTCAGAGGAAATGGAGTTGGTTTCATAGTGGAGTTTTAATTTAGGATTCGTTCTGGTGATGTAGCCTCCTCCTATGGTACATTACTTTGAGCCCAATATAACTGTGTGTTCCCACAACCCCTCATTATAGCTACAGCTTTGCATTGCTTTTTAATTAAAAAAAAAAAAAGTGAGAGAGATGAAGAGTGAGAGAGGGAAAAATGAAACCTAAAGCTTAGGTTGGATATTGTCTGGGAATGCAGGGAATATCCTAGGCAGATTGCGTATTTAATTTTTTTAACTCTTTCAAAGCTTCCGTGTAGTGATCTTGATTTATATTTCCAGGGTGATTGATTCCAGGCACACAGTAGGCTTCAGGGTGGTTGGAAATTACTGCCATCCTAGGCGGTGACTTGTCTTGTCTTTCTTTCTTTTTAAGATTTATTCATTTTTATTGGAAAGACAGATTTACAGAGAGAAGGAGAGACAGAGAAAGACCTTCACTCACTGGATCATTCCCCAAGTGGCTGCAACTGCCAGACCTTAGCCTAGCTGAAGCCAGGAGCTTCCTCTGGGTGTAGGGTCCCAATGCTACGGGGCATCCTTTACTGTCTACCCAGGCATCAGGCACAGAACATGAACTAACACCCACTTGGAGTCCCATTACATGCAAGGTGACGATTTAGTCACTGAGCCATCCTGCTGGACCCCAGGCATTGTTTTGAAGCCTGCTATCAGCTCTAAGAGGAACTGGGGGCACTCAGACAGGCTTGGTGAGCGCTCGTCACTCCCCGCATATTGAGAGTAAGGCAGGGAAACTGGAGAATTGTAAAACTGGGGGCAGCGGATGTTGCGGCCCATCAGAAGTTAAGAGTTCATCATTTTTCCCCTTGACTCCTGTGGGCAACAGGAGCAGAGAAATGACTTTATTAAGAACTGTTGCTTTTGTCGTTCCTTCATCTTGAGGGATTCCAGATACCTTTTTGGTACCAAAACGAATTAATCTCCCAAGGTGACTGGCCAGAGTGGCCTAAGCCTCCTGGGATTGGTTGCGGTCCTTGGCAAGGAGAGCTAAGCCTGCGCTGTTGACCTGGCTGACAGTCTGCGTTAGAGTCTGTTTCTGGAACAAGAGCCTCTGGCTCCCCTGTAGTGCAATCAGCTTGACAGCTGCAGGCTTCTTCCGCTACGCACAATTCTTGTTCTGTTTTCTGTAACGAGTCACTCTCGGAGGTGAATATTGCACACATATAATCAAGAAGTTTATTTCTGGGTTAGGTTGTTAGTGCTCTAATATCTAGTGGGGACCTTTCCCAGCCAGGATTTCAGATTTCCAAGAGTCGGGACTTCATTCCTTGTGGCTGGAAAGACCCTTCCATTCTCGAACAGGGACCCCTTAGCTGGAAACCCCCAGACCATGACTACTGGGTAATATCCCCAGGGGCCAGAGTCTCTGGAACAAGATTGGTCTGTTAAGAGTTACCTACCACAAGTGTAAAATAAATGATAGATTCCAAAGATCTGGTATGAAAAAAATAATGTAATGTATCAAATTAGGAACGTATTATGATGTGTTAAACTGAAGAAAATGTGGCAGGTGGCACATTGGTGCTATGGTTAAGGTGCCAGTGGAGATTCCTCTGCCCCATGGCATGAGGCCTGGGTTTGAGTCCTGGTTTCACTTCTGATTTTGACGTCCTGCTCCTGTGCACCCTGGTAGGCAGCAGGTAATGATCTAAGGACTTGGGGCCCTGTTGCCCATGTAGGAGACTGATTGAGTTCCAAGTTCCTGACTGCAGCCTGGCCCAGCCTTAGCTGTTGCTTGAAACAAACCGGCAGATGGAAGACCTCTTTCAGCCTGTCTCTGTCTTCCTCTCTCTCTGCTTCTACCTTTCCAGTAAACACTAATTTTAAAAATACAATTTTGCCAGCCACATTTGAAAAAGAACATATTTGCCGCTTACATTTTGATTGAACATTCTCTCCTGTAGGCTCTTAAGGCTTTAGTTATTTATTTGGAAGGTGGAATTATAAAGAAAGAGAAAGATATCTTACATCCACTAGTTCACTCTCCTAATGGATGTGACAGTCAGAGCTGGACCAGGCTAAAACCAGAAGCCAAGAACTTCATCAGGGTCTCCTGCATGGGTTCAGGGACCCAAGGACTTGAGCCATCCTCCACCGCTTTTCCAGGCTGTAAGCAGGAAGCCAGATTGGAAGTGGAACTGCCAGGATTCTTGCTAACCACCCATTTGGCATGTCAGTGTCATAGGAGGTAGCTCTACTCACTATACCACAGAACTGGCTTGATGTTGTATTTGTCTTTGTCAGGTTCCGCGACCATCAAAGAATGGCCTCAGTCAGCTGTTGGAAAGAGGCCTTTACTGGGGGAAAAGTCCGTTCTCAGGCCTTTCCTTAGGATAATGGAGAGGCAGAGAGAAAGCGGGAGCCACGCGGATGAAAAGGCATGCAGAAACGCGTGCAGGAGGCTTTTATACTCCTCCTGATACGGGAGCCGGTGCTGATCGGAGTCCATCATTGGTCTGCCAGGGTTCCGTTTCCCTGGGGACGTGCCGGATCTACGCCACTTCTGGGTCTGGCCCAAGTGACGAGTGACCAGTGGTGCGTCGGATTGATGCAAACTGAAGCCTTCAGTCTTGTTCTCATACATGTCCAGAATCTAGCATGGTGTTTTATACATAGATAGCAGTTAATAATTATTTATTGACGAAGTTAATCCCAACTATGGTTTATTCAGAGTGGTCAGATCTAAGGAATGAGTAGAAACTTGTCCGTTTGCTAATGTTTGGGTTTAAAAAGGAGAGACTTGAAGATTGAGAAGGGAAGTAAAGAGGAGAAACTCTTTAAAAAACTTTGCCTGGGCTCCCTTTGGAGGCAAAATGTGTCTGGGCCTCTGCACAGGTTTTGCACATGTTGGGGTAGACAGTGGGAGCTGCTGTGCTGTTGCAGAGCCTGTATCAGAGAGTCTTAATGAGCTTGGCCCTGATCCTGAGTTGTTGCAAGCAGAACTGAAGCTGAATGTTGTGTCTGGGGAAGAAGGTTGCAGAGAGTTGGTGGGTGAGGCGCAAGGTTGTATTCTTAAGGATGCTCCTCTAGACTATTCATAAAGGTTAACAAAGCAATTTGTCTCTTAGGAATTCACACTGACCTTGTGTGTCCTTGTGTCCCCAATCAGACCCGACCCTACTGGAACCCCAGGACTGATGATTATTTTGGGAGTTCCCCTAAGCCTTAGAAACCATCAATTGTTGTTGAGCCAATGATTTAATAAATAATATTTTAACAGGGTGTTGCGTGATTTATATGTCCTTAAGGGTCCATGTTCCTGTCTTAAGACGGCAGGTGCACATACCTCCCAGGATCACATTCACCTGTCAGAAGGGGCCAGGGTGTCTGCAAGAGTTAATGAGAAGATCCTGGCATCCCATCGCCAGGGCCTGTGTAGTAGAGCTTCTTTCCAGAGATGGGGTGATAATGAAAGTTGCCCTGAGAACAGTGCCACTCAGAGGTCAAAATGAAACCGGTTCCCTCAACTCTAGAATGTTCGTTTCCAGGAAGCGGATTGGAAGGTGTCTTCCCGACAGACACTGCCAGGTCTGGCGTTTCTTAACTGTGGCAGTATTTAGCTTCCTGCTTTTAATTGCGATCCTCTGCTTTTTCTCTGGGCCCTCAGAGATAAACAATCCAGAAACCACCTTAGCCTGGTAGGGGCCTCAGGAGCTCACATCTTGCCTCTTTGGCTCCTTGGCTCAGCTGCTGCAGCAGGCTCACGCTAATCAGAATCACAGCAGGCCTTGTTTTATGAGCCTGAAAGAATGAATGTTCCCCGAGGGCTGAGGTTCCTACCTGCTGGGGAGCTACAGATTTGTAGTTTGAAACCTGCCCTCCTTGAGGTTGAAGTTCCCTTCCCTTCCCCTTCTCAGGGGAAAACAACCTCCTCCTCTTCCTTGCATTCTGCAGTGACTGACGATGTTGATTTCTTTTTTCCTTCCTTCCTTCCTTTTTTTTTTTTTTAAGATTATGATGATAGTAGATATTTGTAATTTGTGTGCTTGTGGAAATAGGATGTGTTCGCATGAAATTGTAACCTGTCCCAGTTAGACTAGGAAGAGAGTGAAAAATAGCAGGTGGTACCCCAGAAACGAAATTGTCTGACGTGCGTTTTGCAAGCAATGTCATATGCTCAGACTTGCTGAAGCACCTGGTGTGTGGAAGCAGCAGGATGCATGAATATAGATGGGAATGGATTTCCACCGCCGGCACAGTGCAGTGCAGTAGGCAGTCACAAGGTGAGATGTGTAACGTGAATAATAATAAAGATTTGTCTGTTATTACCAAACAACTTAGCAGGCTGGCAGTGAACAGTGGCATTTGCTTCTGTATGGCGCTAATGCACCTCAGAGTGGCACCTAGCACACTGTCTCTTGTATCAGACCAAGGGCAGCCCATGGAAGAACCTAACACAAAGGTTTTGCTGGGGAAGACAGGATCGTGTGTGAATTACTCCACCTTGCTGATTTTTTTTTTGTTTGTTTTTTTGCCATATTGTTAGAGTTGTTCACTTTCAAAGTAGCCTTTTGGAGTTAGCAGGGCAAAGAGTCCTGGCAATCCCCATTTACAGAGGAGATGAAGACAGGAGATAGGTATGCTTAGAGTTGCCAGTGGTAATGGGTTCAGCAGCACAGAGACCTGGGGCTACTTGATTCCTTGTGCGGGGCTCTTCCGCCTCTCCTCTTCAGCCCTCTTCAGCCATGCCCTGTCTCTCTCTAATTTAATGGAGAGCAGTTGGCAGGGACTCCTTTGGGGACAGCAGTATGAAAGGCAGAGTGAAAGCCAGGCAGAGTATGGGGGAAACAGCCTTGAAGTGGGAATCCAGAAGGGCTAGTAATTCTGTTAGCACATGGTGCTAAGGATGCTAATGATTTTGTGACTTTGGGTAAGCCACCTGGACTCTGGATCTTTTCTTTCTGTATTCAAAAATGTTATTTTGAATTGACAGACAGATAATAAGTGTGTATACTTAGGGGATTCGATGTGATGTTTTGGCATGCTTACACTGCAGCATTATTAAATCAGGTTGATTTGAGTCATGTGTCACTACTTGGGACACCTATGGGTGTCACCTATTTTAGGGTTCCTGGTTTGAGTCCTAGCTACTATGCTTTCAGTGGTGATGAATGGCTGTCACCCATGAGGGATACCCAGATGGAGTATTTGCTTGGTGGTTTCAGCCTGGCTTAGCTGTGCCTGGTATAGGCTTTTGGGAAGTGAATCAATGCATGGAAGATGAATCTTTCCTCTGCCTAATGAAAACAAATAAACGGAATTTAAGATTAGATTTAAAAAAATCTGTTGTCTTTCATGCGTGTGTGTAGATGTTTAAAGTCTACTTGTTAACAAGTTTGAGAATTGTGGAGCGTAATGTGATAGTCACTGTTCCGTGCAGTGGCTCGCTGCGGCATGTTCCTCCTGTCTGAAACTTCATACCCTTTCATCAGCATCATCCCTTTCCCATCCACCCGCGGAGCTTCACCGCCCAGCAGCTTCTGGTACCTGTCATTCCACTGTGTACCTGTATGAGCTCAACTTTGTTAGATTCTCCAGATGAGTCAGACCATGCAGTCTCTTTCTGTGCTTGGTTTATTGCACTCAGCATTACGTCCTCCAGAATCAAACATGTTGTCATATGACAGAATGCCCCAATCTTCAAAGCTGAATAGTATTCCATTGTGTATATGGGCCACATTCTCTTTATCCATTTATCTGCAGATGGGATTTCTATGTTCATATTACCTTAGCTGTGACTAGTGCTGAAGTGACCATGGGAATGCAGGTCACTACATTTATTTATTATTTTATTTATTTATTATTTTATTTATTTTTATTGGAAAGGCAGATATACAGAGAGGAGGAGAGACAGAAAGGAAGATCTTCCATCTGATTCATTTCCCAAGCAGCCGCAACAGCCAGAGCTGAGCTGATCCAAAACCAGGAGCCAGGAGCCTCCTCCAGGTCTCCTGTGTGGGTGCAGAGTCCCAAAGCTTTGGGCCGTCCTGGACTGCTTTCCCAGGCCACAGGCAGGAAGATGGATGTAAACTGGGGCTGCTGGGATTAGAACCAGCACCCAGGCGAGGACTTTAACTGCTACGCTATGAGGCCGGACCCCAGGTGCCTCTTTAGCAAGCTGATTTCACTTTCTTTGTGTATAACACACAAGTGGAATTACTGGATCACACAGTGAGTCTGTTTCACTGTCTGTGAGATCTTGTAAGTGTCTTCCATAAGAGCTGTATTAATTTATGCTCCCCACATAATGGCACACTAGGATTCCTTTTTCTCTACACCCACTCCAGTGTGTGTTATCTTTTGTCTTTTTGGTATTAGCCGTTGAAATTCATCTCATTGTGATTTGCATTTCCCTGGTTGTTGGTAATGAAGAGTGTCTTGCATCTGTTGGCCATTGGTGTGTCTTTTTTTTTTTTTTTAAAGATTTACTTAATTTATATTGGAAAGTCATATTTACAGAGAGAAGGAGATACAGAGAGAAAGATCTTTGTCCGCTAATTCACTCCCCAAGTGGCTGCAACAGCCAGAGTTGAGCTGATCTGAAGCCAGCAGCCCGGAGCCTCTTACGGGTCTCCCATGTGGGTCCCAACTGCTTTTCCAGACCACAAGCAAGGAACTGGATGGGAAGTGGGACAGCTGGGGTTAAAACTGGTTCCCAGATGGGATCCCAGTGCAAGCAAGGCGAGGACTCTAGCCGCTAGGTTACTGTACTTGGCACAAGGTATGTCATCTTTTGAGAAATGTCTCTTTGGGTCCTCTGCTGGGCCTTCATTCAGTTCTTCTGTAAAGCAGAATTTGGAGTACTGTAGAGCTGTGGGGGTGACATGGATGATGGTCTGTCTGTGAGCTACTTGTGAGTGACTGGAAAAACAACTTTATGACCTTTCTTAGACATGAATCAAAAACCACACACTAAAGGGTGATGTTGAGGGTTGCATCTTTGTGTATGAGCCCAAGACCCCAGTGACTTTGTTCTTTGTGGTTACTATACACAGCTACTTTCATGAAATGGTAGAAATGCGTGTTAAGATGATTCTGTGGGGCCTGGCACTGTGGCCTAGCGGCTAAAGTCCTCACCTTGAATGCGCTGGGATCCCATATGGTCGCTGGTTCTAATCCTGGTGGCCCCACTTTCCATCCAGCTCCCTGCTTGTGGCCTGGGAAAACAGTCAAGGACAGCCCAAAGCCTTTGGACCCTGCACCTATGTGAGAGACCAGGAAAAGCTCCTGGCTCCTGGTTTTGGATCGGTGCAGTGCTGGCCATTGCAGTTACTTGGGGAGTGAATCATCGGGTGGAAGATCTTCCTCTCTGTATATCAGACATTGCAATAAAAATTAAATAAATCTTAAAAAAAAAAGGATGATTCTGTGAAGCAGGCCCTGATTGCTGTGGCCATGACAGACCCTGTAAGAGTCTGCAGAGGGAGGCAAAGCTTTTCTCCATGTTCTGAGGAAGCAGTGTGCCTTGGTAACTTTTAGGACATTTGCTGTCCATGCCTTTTGGGGTGTCTTTTCTAGCTCTTAACCCCCCTGTGTTTCTCTTCTTTTTTCAGCCCAATAGGGGCACAAAACGTCCCCGGGATGACGAAGAAGAGGAGCTGAAAACCCGTCGGAAACAAGCGGGTCCTCGAGAGCGGGGCCGCTTCCGGGAAGAGGAGCTGACGGTGGCGGAAGAGGCCGATGACGACAAGAAGCGGCTGCTGCAGATTATTGACAGAGATGGGGAGGAGGAGGAGGAAGAGGTAACAGGCAGAGTGGGCGGGCGCTGCTGGGGCTCCCCCAACCGTGTTTTCGTGCAGGGTCACTTGGGGCCACAAACTTGCCACCTCCCTCTGTAAAATGGGGGCTCTGAATTCTCTTCCCATGGCATCTCTGTGAAGGTCACATGGGACGCTCTGCTTACAGCGTGTATGCGTCTCCTTATTTCAAGTCTCAGTGTAGGTGCTGCCTTTCCCAGGAAGTCTCGGCTGTCTCCAAGGTACCCTGGCAAGCCATCCTGTCACCTTGTGTTCCGCATTGTCCTAGCAGTGCATGTCACAGCTGGGAAGCCTTGTTTGTTTATTTCACTTAGGCATTGCCCTTTCTCTCCCCCCAATGTCTCTTGAGGCTGGGGATGGCCCCATAGGTCTGCAACTCTAGGCACCACACTCACATTCAGCGCAATGTCTGGCTCTGAGTCAGTACTTAATAAATATTTATTGAATGCACACATGGATGAAGCTGAGGAGAATGGAGGCGAAATAACAGTGATTAAAAACAAAACAACCTACCTTTGTGTCTTTTCAAGTCCTGAAGCATCAGCCTGTGTGTGATTTTGCTGTGGCATTTTGTTCAAGATTAATTATGGGAATAGATTCTTAAGAGCCAGCTCTTTTTCTGGTTCCCTCAAAGACACGATGCTAAGTTTGGATTCCACAGGCAAGGCTGGAGTGCAAATCTGAGGTGAGACTAACATGGCCCTGTGAGCCACGAAGGCTTTGCTGCATTGTGGCAGCAGCTCCTTCTGCGTTAGGATTTGTACCAGCGCTCGCTTGGGGCCTGCCCCTATATGAGGATGACACTTTGGAAATCCACTGCAGGGGATGAGTCCAAATTTTTTCTTGGAGGGCAGTAGCCTTGACAGGATGGAGACAAACCATGTACAGCGCAAGGTTCCCTGCCCCTCCTCCCCGGCTTCAGCTCCGTCTGTTAACTGTTAATTGGCAGGTGTAATTCCTGTCATATTGCAAGTCTGGTGCTGCCGGATTGCAGTGGCCATTGGTAAGTGGTAGCTTGCCTGGGAGACAGAAACAAAACATGGGACCAACCCCGCAGTTGAGGGACAGAGAAAAAGAGATTGCTTTGCCTGGATGACACACAGAAGGCCACAAGGCCACGAGTTATTTTAGCTTGCTGCCACCAAAGTCCCGTCTGATGAAAAACAAGTGTTGTTTGCCCCCATGGAGTCACGTGTGCTTGTAAAATATTATTGTCCTTTTTGTGCTGCCTCCCCAGCATCCATCTTTCTGAAATCTCCCTCTGTTTTCTGACATTGAACTATTGGAGCGAATGCAGTGGCCGATGACTAAGACTGATAATTCAGTTACACCTCCCCCCCAAGTGCAAGAAGGAAATGAAGGGGGGGCCAGCCAAACCCTGACAGGCTGAGACAGGCTAGTGCAGAAGCGCTAAGAAGGTGAGTGAACTATTAGCCAAGGGAAAGAAAAGCAGTGGCCTTGAAGTTGCTTGAAAGGGATCTAACCTTTTCCTGGAAATGTTGGGTAGTTTTGGTTAAATGCTGGTGGTATGTTTAGTGTTACTTGGAGCAGTGTACCTTAACATCGTTTACCAAACAGCTATGCTTATTTATTTTATTTGAAAAGCATATTTACAGAGAAGGAAAGACAGAGATTTTCTGTCCACTGCTTTACTCCCCAAATGGCTGCAATGGCCAAGGTTGGGCCAGTCCAAAATCAGTAGCGTGGTGCTTCTTCTGGGTCTTCCATGAGGGTGCAAGGGCCCAAACACTTGGGCCGTCCTCTCCTGCTTTCCCAAGCCATTGGTACAGAACTAGATCTTAGGTGGAGCTGTCAGAACTGGAATCCATGCTCACATGGGATGTTGGTGCCACAGGCAGAAGCCTAGCCTATTAATCCACTGTGCCAGCCACACAATGCAATTTTATATATGACCTTTCTTTAGGTATCTCTGTGACCTTGAAAGATACCTGTAGGATTTTTTTTCCACCTCTCCCTCCTCCCCTTCAACAGTTCTTCACTGGGTGTCTTCTGTGTGCCAGGTGCTAGAGAATTAGAGTGAACAGGTGAACACTGGACCAACAACACAAGGTCATTTGCTCTGGCTTGGCACTGGAGAGATGGCATAGGTCAGATCTTACCAAGGCCTTTCCTTGTATAGGGCAGGTGAAGGATGTGTTGGCTCCTACTCAAAGAGCCGAATGGATGAATTGAGGAAAGACTTCATGAGGTGAATGTGGTGAGGGTTTGAAGAATATATTCGGCAAGGTAACACTGCCAAGTAGCTAAATGGTGGTAGTGCTGGGGGCCTGGACCCCCCAAGTTAGAACCCTAACTTAAGTTTTTACCTCATCAGGGGCTAGAGATGTGATAGAGCCCCTCAGGGTCCGGGAGTCGTTGGCATGATGCAAGAAGTATGTCGTACTCCAAATGAATTTTTAAGTATTTTTCACTTAGAGCCCAATAAATGAAAATTGAAATTTAGTAAGAATAACAACCAACATGTGTTGGTGTTTTGAGAATGGTGGGATGGTTCTATGCTTTCTGAAGGATCTGGTTCAGGTTTCCTGTCCAGAGTAGAAACAAAGTTTTGAGGACTGAGTTGTGGTTGGTGACTGCTGAGCCGTGAAGCTGAGAGTGGATAGAGTGCCACAGAGAGGGGTGTCCATCCACTTCCTGAGAGGGGCCACAGCAGAGAGATGGGAATGTAAGAGCCAGGACAAAGATCGCAGTGCCAGTGACTGGGAGATTCCTCATGGACTGACATTGCTGCCTTTGTGTCTTTGTACCAGGAGGAACCACTGGATGAAAGCTCAGTGAAGAAAATGATCCTCACATTTGAAAAGAGATCATACAAAAACCAGGAGTTGCGCATCAAGTTTCCAGACAACCCAGAGAAGTAAGGATCTGTTTTGTTGATACCCTTCTTCCCTCTGCGAAGTTTTGTTTGCTAATTTTGTTCTGTTCACTTTGGTTTCTGTGATCTAGGTTGGGTGTCCCAAGATGACATGGGTGTCCTGGGAAACCACTAGAAGGACCTGCAGGCCTCAAGTCAGTGGTGCTCAGGACATGGTGGGATCAGCAAGGGGGAATGGCAGAGTGGGAGCAGTGACTGGGGAGGTGTGTGTGGAAGCTCCCTGTGTGTGCTCCCACACCTCAGGAAGGGTGCAACAGCCATGCTGCCTGCTGCAGCCCCGAAGGGCATCCATATATGTGCGCAGTGTTTGGTCCATGGAAGCCCGGGTGAGACCCTGAGTGCAGAAGTGTTCCTGAGGACTGTTAGTGCAGTCATTCCGTGCCAGCCACAGCTAGCAGCCTTCCACAGTCCCAGAGGAAAGACAGCCATGCACTGCCGGGGCTGGCAAAACAACTCATCACTTAGGACACTTAAAAAGCCAAGCTCCCAGCTGCCAGCCTTGCAAGGCTTGTTCCTGTAGTTTCCTTTTCAATGCCCTGAGGAGACAGAGCTTGCCAACCATTCATGACAATCTGATTGCTGAGAAAACATCCAGCGTTCTGGGGTTGGAGAAATAGGCACGAGACTCCCTTATGATTTGAGTGGTGTCAGCTCTCTCATCTGTTTAAGGAAGTAGTATCTCCATCACCCTGTTGTGAATACTAAATGGAAACGATGGCAGGCTCAGTACTGGCACATAGTAGGTGCTCAGAAATGATGGTGAGGTGCTGGTGCAATGGCAGCTCAGTGCATTTGAGTGTGTGCCATTCAGTAGCTCTTGAATCCTAACTGAAGGAATTTATCTGTTTACACAGATGTCAATGTTATGACTCTCTCTTTCTGTCCTTGTATTACTCCCTTGCTGGACATACAGATGTAATGAATCTTAATTTGTCCAAGATTCTTAGGAAGTTAAGGGCTGATGGTACAGTCTTTGCAGTTGAATTTTTTTACCAGCAATCATAATGGGCGTGATCGGTTTTTAACCTCTTGGCCATTTGGCTGTTTGTCCTGCTCAGCCTTTAGGGGGTGAACTGTATCTTTCTTGTCTCCGAGTCGCTGTCTGTGCTCAGTGAGCATGAAAGCTCTGACACTGTCCACATCATCCCATCTCATGGCAAGCAGAGATACCGTGTGAGGAAGACATGTGGCGGGGCTGGTAATGCTGGGATTGTAAGAAACCCAGTGTATGTCTTCTTCTGCTTCTTTTTCTTTCTAAGATTTATTTATTTTTATTGGAAAGTCAGATTTACAGATTGAAGGACAGATTTACAGATTGAAGGATCCACTGGTTCACCAACCCCCTGCCCCAAACTGGCCACAATGGCCAGATCTAAGCTAATCAGAAGCCAGGAGCCTCCTGAGGGTCTCACACAGGTGCAGGGTCCCAAGGCTTTGGGCCATTCTTGACTGCTTTCCCAGGCCACAGCAGGGAGCTAGATGGAAAGTGGAGCAGCTGTGACACAAACTGGCACCCATATGGGATCCTGGCGTATGCAAGGCAAGGATTTGAGCCACTAGGCTACTGTACCAGGGCCCACCCAGTGTACTTCTTGGGATACCAGTGTGGCCTTTACCACATGGTAGAAATACTTCTGGCATTTTAAAGCAGTGGGTTTCTGAGGGTTACCTACATTGTGAAGACTTTGGGCACACAGATGCACCTGTGTTACAGTTGTGAACTAGTTTGAAGAAAGTGTTACTTTTTTTTTTTTAATCCTTGATGTTTTCCATCTCATCAAAATTTATATGCCATTTTTTAGGTTTTAAACACGAGCATGAGAACTTTGAAATGAGACAGAAAGCAGTTAGGCAGGTGTGTTGTGTTTTAACCTTGAGTTCTTGAATTCTTATTGGCGCATTGTCTTTCATAATCCTCTAGACCAGCGAGGTGCAATTAAGATGAAAACTGCTGGAGCATATTTGCATGAAATATTCCGGTTGAGATCAGAAGCCTTCACATTTATTTTCCCGTATCTGCTATTGTCATTTTGATCGCATACCTCTCAATGCCTCTCTCTTCATTTGGCTGCATTTCAGACTCAATTGACAATTCTCCTCATGCAGCCTTTGCTGTGCACTGCGTGGCCTTTCTCCCCAGCATCACGTTGAGGAGAGTACGCAGTCTCCCTAGTGAGGAATGGGATAACACTTTGTATTTCTGCAGGGGCAGAATTCTTTAGTGATTCTCAAGTTTTTTCGGTCTCTAGGTCCCTTCACACTCTTAAATTATTGAGTACCCCAAATTGCTTTTCTTAGAAAAATTCTAGAAAACAAGAACATCCATTCAAGGAGCAGGCATTTTGGTCTAGCAGTTGAAAGATGCCACTTGGGATGCCACAGTCCTGTGTCAGAGACCAGGCTTCCTGTGCAAACTCCACTCCTGATTCCAGCTCCTTGCTCTTGCAGACCCTGGGAGGCAGCTGGCGATGGCTTGAGTAGTTGGGTGCCTGCCACCTACAATGAGAGAGTTGGATTGAACTTCTGACTGGGCTATTTCTGGCTGTTGCAGGCACTGGGAGAGTGATCCAGTAGATGGACAGCTCTTTCTCTCATTCCCTACCTTTCTTCTTCCCTCCTCTTCTCCATCTCTGATCTTAAACAAATGGGGTGAGCACTGTGTCCTACCTAGTGAGCTAAGCTGTCACTTGCAATTCCAGCATCCTGTACCAGTGCATCGATTTGAGTCTTGGTTGCTCTGCTTCTGGTCTTGCTTCCTGCTAATGAGTCTAGGAAGCCAGCAGAAAATAGCCCAACTACACATGGATGCCTGCCACACAGGGCAGGGAGTCATTTGGAGTTCAGGCTTCTCCCAGATTTGACCATCTCAGTTGTTTGGGGAGTGAATTAACTGATGATAGAAAATCCTTTTGTCTTTCTGTCTCTCTCTTGCTGTACTTTGCAAATAAATAAATCTTTAAACAAATAAATGTTTTACATTAATAAGAATTCAGAAGTACACATTCATTTGCCATCAGAGTACAAATATTGCCCCATGTCTGAGAGTTTCTGTAAAATAGTTTTGATCTTAGACACCTGTGAAAAAGTCTCTGCCCCCTTACACTATCCCCAGGACCACATCCCAAGAACCGTGAGGATGTGTCATGTCCCTCAGCACTGATTGCTGATTTGGAGATTACATTTAAAACCCATTGGTTTGTGTCGCCTTCCCAGTGTTGTTGAACTTTGCCGGTCTCTTGCTAGTATTTCCTAATATTCAGATCACCCTGCTTGTCTGAAGGAAAATACAAAGGCAGGCTGGGAGGATATACTTTAGTCACATCAGGGTAATCGATGACCCCTTCTTGGCCTGAGTTACTCTTTTAATATGTTGCTCTACTGCTTTTCGGTCACTGTGACCCTTGCTCTGAGCCCTCTTGTGCTGAGGTGTGACAGATGCCTGGAGACAGCCCCTCTGCCAGCCGTGGTGTGCGCTTTCAATAAGTAGGCAGCACTTGGTCAGCAGAAACGGAAGAAAACTCCTCTTAGTTGTGTACCTACTTTTAAGTATACGTTTTCTCTTTTAGTCCTCATTATTATAGCTTGTTTGGGAAAATAATGAAATCAAGGTTTAGAGATCATTTAGTATTCTGTGTTCCTGTATTCCAGTGGCATGTCTCTTCGGCTGTCCTGGGTGTCCCTGCATTGAGTTGTGTGCTGTAGCTTGTTTGTATTTGTGCTTGGCTAGTTGCCGCATGCGGCCAAAAATGGGGATTATTCGGTTACCTGTTACATCCTTAGCACTTGCAGGAACACTGAGGAGGTGCCCAATAAGAGCTTGTTGTCATGCTGTCCATGGTCACACAGCCAGGGACGGTGTGACTGAGGGTATGGCTCAGTCCATTCAGGTCCATGTCTTTCCTAAGATGTCTTGTTCATCATGTGTCCCTGGACCTGGTAATATTTCTCTGGCATTTGTCTGTGGGCAGCTTGACTTTCTACTTGTTTATTTTGTTCTGATAATTTTCTATTTGGACTAAGGCCACATATTTGGAAGAACCTCAAATTTGGAATTGAGAGAGACAATGCGTTGTTCACTCTAATTTTTATGTTTTTTTTTTTAAGATTTATTATTTTTATTGGAAAGTCAGATTAATAGAAAGAAAAACAGAGAGACAGATCTTCATTACGCTGGTTCATCCCTCAAGTGGTCACAGCAGCTGGAGTTAAGCTGAAGCCAGGAGCCAGGAAGTTCTTCCAGGTCTCACATTTGGATGCAGCGTCCCAAGGCTTTCGGCCATCCTCCACTGCTTTCTCAGGTCACAGGCAGGGAGTCGAGTGGGAGGACGGGGCAGCCAGAATTAGAACCAGCACCCATATGGGATCCTGGCATACACAAGGCGAGAACTTTAGCCACTAGGCTACTGTGCCAGGCCTGTTTTTGTTTTGTTTTGTTTTCCTTGTAGTCATGCTTTATCAGTTACCCTCCAACTTTCCAAAGGAACTTATTCTTTTATTTGGCAGTTCTAACTCTTGAAGATTTCAATTCAGAATGGGGAAGAACATTAGCAAATTCACATTTGAGGGAATATATAGAGTTTTTATAACCTGGACTGTTTCCCTGAGTAGTGTTCATGTCTCTAGTAAAGGATGGCTCTTCTAACAGATGTCACAAGTTTTAAGTTCATCTGGTCAGCACAGTCACTGTGTTGTCTTCCTGTAAGCAGCCAAAAGCCGCAGTCACATTTTGTGGCAGCTCCTTTCCTCTGCCCCTTCATTTGGCAGGCCTCTGCTGAGTGTCTGTGGTGGACCAGGGCATGTGCCAGGGGCAGGGGGTCTAGAGATGAATGAGAACAATCTTGAGATTCTGATTGGTATTGCCGTGCCGGCGACTAAACCCTCCCGGTCCCTCATATGCACGTGCTCTTAGGAAAGTCTGTCTTTCCAGCCCCATGCATTTGTACTTGACTTTCTGGTTCAGTGCAGTTTTCCGTGTAGATGCCAGTTAATTTTCTTCCAGTTAGAGTTGGCACATTATTATTGCCTGGAGCTCCTGAATTGATTCCATCAGCTGCTATGTTTGGTGTCTCTTTAAGCTTTGCATTATGTGACATTTGCTAAGTTTTCCTTTTGCATATCTTCACCCAAGACATTGATCAAAGAAATAAATAAAAATAAGAGCAAAATAGTTTATCTACACTGGCGTGAGCCCAGGGCCTTGCAGGATGTCGTCGGCGCTCTCTAAGCTGACTCTCATTCACTGATTATCACCAAATCCCCACATCTTGTCCTTGCACTCAATGTGATTTTGTTTAGTACAGTCTAGTGCCCCTCTCTTTTGCCAGTGCTTCTAAGTGAACTGTAAAAATCTTCTCTCGGGTTACTCTCCAGAAATCCAGTTGTTTATATATATAAAAAAAAGTGCACGTGGAGCTTTGCTGATTATCGAGTGCAGATATGATGTGGATCAGCGGTATCACGGAACATGCGACTCTGTCCACGCCAGCCCTGCTGTGTCACGATGCCGATTTACCTTCCGCACATTAGGAGATGGGGCATTTGGACTCTTCCCGAGCAATATCTTTGCAACCACAGAGGAAGGAAAGCACAGTGAAGAGTCTTGCTAAAAATAATGATATTTACTTTGAGTAATAGTAAGCGCCAAGGACTAGGAAAAGCAGAGTAACAACGGGGTGTTCTGTGTTAGCACACCCAAAACCTTGTACACAGCTGTAACAACACGGAAATATTGTCTTGGCTCAGGAGTTTGTGGACCCATTCAAATTTAATTTTTCAATAAAATGGAGTGAAAAGCCCAGAAATAGATTAAGTTACACATTAATATTTAGTGTGTGACCAGGTGACATTTTTCAAACTTGTACGGAAAGGATGGGTTATGATATTGGAGCAACCATTTGCAAAGCAGTAAGTTAGATCTTTGCCCTATATCATATGCTAAAATAAGCTTCAGATCCATTAAACATTTAAATATTAAGACATTTGAAAACATAAATAAACCTGGAAATACATTTGACCTTAGTATAGAAAAGACTTTACTCTGGATACATGTGAAGTGGAGTTCATAAAGGCAAAAATTTGACTACTTGCAAAGCACAATGTACACATTAAGGAGTGAATGCTTTTGTCTGGTTTTATTTGTTCTGCAACAGATTTTCTTAATATAGAGAACATTAATAAATAAGAACCCTGATTTTAAAAAAAGTGGACAGAGGCTGCTACAAGTAGTAAACATTGAAACAATTTTAACTATCAAAAATAATGGTCTGTCAATGTGGTGCAGTGGATTCAGTCACTACTTGCCATGCCACCATCTTATATTGGAGCACCAGTTCCAAGTCCTGGCTGCTCCACTTCCAATCCACGGCCTGCTGACTCTTGGGAAAGCAGCAGAGGATGGCCCAAGCAGTGGATCCCTGCTACCTGTGTGCAAGACCAGGATGAAGTTTCAAAGCTGCTGGCTTCAACCTGGCCCAAACCTGACCATTCGGGAAATGAATCAGTGGATAGAAAATGTACCTATCTGTCAGTCTCTAAACATAGATAAAATCTCCCCCTCCCTTTCTCCTTCCCTTCCTCCCTTTGTCTCTTTTTCTTTGTCACTCTACCTTTTAAAAATTGTTTTCAAAGATTTATTTGAAAGTTTTAATTCCCATCTGGATTGGAATTGGAGATTTAAAAAAGTTAGCACTGTGGGGTGGGTGGGAAACTGGGGGTGGCTTCTCCCTCAATGTCCCCCTTTACCTCGGATACAGGAGGGAAACCATGTGCAAACAATGGTGTTGCCCACTTCCCTGTAGCCCTTGAACCTTTTTACCCCGGTTGACTAGGTAAAGATTGTCAAAATATAATAATAATAATAATATAATATATATATATATATATATACAAAGTTAGCTCTGTGAAGAGGCTAAGGGAAGCCATTACACTGGAGTGACTTTTCTGGCAGAATATACAACTTTGACTTGGCACTTGCCTCCCTGGGAATGTATCCCTAAGGCATAATTATGAATGCATGCATCTAAGTGTCATTTGTCATAGGAGAAAGATTAGGGACCATCTGAATATCTGACAACAGAATGTTTAAGTAAATTAGAATACAGCTACACAATGGAAATCTATGTGGATCTTTATAATGTGTGATTTCAGACAGGAGGTTCTGAGAAATGAAAGCTCCTTTGCATGCCCTGTGATCGAACGGTGGTTTCTGAAACGCTGCTGAGCAGGATTCAGAAGCTGTGTCTGGGCGCAGCAGGGAGGAGTGCCATGGTCAGGAAGCAGAGACTGACTGCACTGTGCTCGGTGGTGGCTTCCTGTCATGGAAGAATGTTTCATGAGGCAAGAGATTGTTTGGTCTGTGTTAATGATGAGCATAGGACTGCATGCTACATAGGCTTAACTTTTGCAGGGTAGTGGGAGGAGGAAGGCCAAGTATCGAGCAGTTCGACTTAACCATTTGTAATGAATAGAATTTCTGTTTACTTTTTTGAGGGCTTATTTCCCTTTTCTCCCCCCACCCCAGGTTGCTACAAAATATTTTATAATCAGAGAAGAAAAATAGGTCTATGTAACTGAACGTAGGAATGCAGAACATCAGAAGTCAGGGATATTGTCTAAAAATAGGCAAGTTTTAAAGAATTACAGTGCCTGGATTGTGTTCTTCAGAAAGGCCCAGATTTCTGGAGTGGTGGCAACTGTGGGGCCTTAGCCTCTTAGCTAACGATGCTGTGTGATTTCCATAGTGTCTGCTTAGGCTGCATTCATTTGTGTTCCCAGTTAAGAACGTGTCTGCGTATATGAGACCCAAGATGTAGTTCCTGTCTGTGGGGTTACGTTCCAGAAGAGAAGTTAGTGACAGCGGTAGCGTAGTGTTCAAGCAGTGAGATCAGAGACTCATGTGACGCTTTTACTGTGTTGGATACTGTTCTGGCTAGGCTTTATGTTTTTCCTCATTGAATCTTCCCAGTATCCCTGTGAGACAGGTGACATTATCATCCCCATTTATCGATGAAGAGGCTGAGCATAGAGAGGTTGAAATGGCTAGGTGGGTTCCAACTCAGGCAGTCTGGCCTTTTTTGGGTAAGGGGAATGATGGGGCATTGATCTCACATGTGAAGGGAGACCCTCTTTGGATTAGCAGGAGAGCTGTGGTCAGGGCAGCTGAGTGAATTGCCACACGGAGGGGTCAGGGTACCTAATCCCTAGATCAGTTAACGCCACAGCGACGCGTTGGGAGCCTCTAAAAGGCAGCTTATGACTGCAAGAGTGAGGGGAACTCTGTAATGAGATCTGAATCCAAGATTGATTTTTGTAATGAGGAAATCGATTTCCCGAGGAAATGGTGTGACAGTATGCTGTTTGGATGAGTATACTTCTTGGTTGGTCTGGCGTGGATGCTTTGACAGATTTTCTCTGTTGCTGTTTGCTTCCCTGTGCTGATCCAGCCCCCCTCTGCTTTTTTTGTTTGTTTGTTTGTTTTTTTCTTTCTAGGTTCATGGAATCTGAGCTGGACCTAAATGACATCATTCAGGAGATGCACGTGGTAGCCACCATGCCAGACCTGTACCACCTTCTTGTGGAGCTGAACGCCGTGCAGTCGCTGCTCGGGCTGCTGGGACACGATAATACAGATATCCTTTCCGATCTGTCTGCTGCAGCAGGAAGGCTGACGTGCTGGGGAGGTGCTGTTTACTCTCCGCTCCTGTCTGCCTCTGCTGATGTGTGCTGTCACGTCTGCTGTTCTATTTCCATTCTAATTATCTCCCATCTTGAAATGCACTCTGCTCTTTACTCATTCGAAAATCAGGTTTTTATCTTTTAACAGATCTTGGGCAATCCTTAATTGTCCTATTTGCTCTTAACAGTACTTGAATTCATCTTGATGTTTCTGTTCATATGTTAGCAGCATTAATTTTCGGACTCTGGCTTTGGAGGCCTTTATATAGAGGTAAGGGCAGGCAGATTGGAATCTGTTGATCTAGACATCATTCTGCTAACAGATGGCCTGGTGGAGGTGAGACCGGGGGAGGCAGCGAACCACTGTAGACAGCACCTTGGGATGTCTAGGAGGACATGGAGTTTACTTTAGCCAGTTCCTTACCAAAGACTGGTGTGCAATAAGCAGCATTTAGTATTTGTTGAATGATCGGTCATTGGACCTGAACAGGTGATCCAGGTTTGACCTCTAGCTTGGGGTGCTCCTCCCTCCCTTGGAGTTCCCACCTGCAAAAGTGCAGTTAGTGACTTCAGCTTCTCCATCCTGTCGAGAAAATCAGAGGAGTCATGTGAGTGCCAGGTGCAGACCCTGATGCCTGATAGGCACTTAGCAGATGCCCCTGGTAACTCTGGATCATGACTTCCCCAAACCATTTTCTGCATTGTCTCCCTTTTTATGCGTGCAGTCGCCTTCCTGTAAAAGGGTTCTGTGCCTGCGGACAGGGTTATGTGCATTAAACCAGATTCCTTTCCCATGGTTGTTCTGTTGGAATCCTGCTCTCCGAAGGTAAGAGACAAACGTCGTCAGTCTGCCTGAGTGATATTCATGGGGACTCTGCTGCTGTTTCCTGTTATTTTCATCTTTCTGGTAATCTCTCCTGAGAGCATGTCTGACTAGGTTCTTCCTGCCTGATAATTCTCCTAGAAATAAATCAGGGAATAATTCTAATACAGCCCTCTTGAAGGGCAATCTGAAGACATTTCCGATGCTTCGTGGAACATTAGATGGAATTAAGAATCGCTCTGTCAGGCTGCAGACTGATGACTGACCATGTTTGCCAGGGTTTGCTGTGGAGTTCTGGGCTGCGTGAGAACCTTCATCAGTTAGCTCACTTCTGAGTGAGCTGCGCCCCAGACCCCGGGGTTCGTTCAGCAGGCATACTGTGGGTGTTTCTGATACTTCAGGCATGGTGGGGCTTGGTCCAGAAGAACCAACCACAAACTGACCTGGAAGCCCAGGCAGTGTGAGGGAGTAACCATCAAGTGATTAGGCAGTCTAGGCTGCTGTAACAAGATTACGTGGCAGGTGGCTGATCAGCAACTGATACTTCATATTGTCCAGTTTCAAGACCCTGGGAATTTCTGCACCTGGTGAGGGACTGGGTCTTGGTTTAGAGTTGGCCGTTTCTTCTTGTGTCCTCAGATGATGAGGGGAGGGAAAGAGCAAGCTTGGTCTGTTTTCTAAGGCTACTGATGCTCCCCAGGGGACTTTACCTTCTCGGAAAGCCTGACTTCGAAATGCCTTTATACTGGGGCTCTGATTCACCACTGGAAGCTGGGGGCTGGGTGGAAAGGTTCTCTCTAGCAGGGATTTACCATCAGACTATTCCCATTCAGGGTTTTAAGTGACCGTCACAGATCGAGTGAGTTGGAGTTCTCCCCGTAACTTCACATTTCCATTGTTCACCAATAGAAGAGTAAATTTCAAAATCCACTATGATGCTAGTGATGACTTAGCCTAGTATCTTATCTGCTTAGTGGCAAGTCTGAGAGCAGATGGGGGAGAGCGAAATGTCGTGGTTGCTGCTGGTACTCCAGGTCCTTTGTTCTTTGGTACTTCTTAAATCTCTGGAATTCCACTGCATCCCCGACAGAGCTGCAGAGCCATGGTCACCCGGTAGGCCGCATAGTAATACAACAGTTACCTATTTTGTTTCTGGAAACACCCGTCCTGCTATTTCTTTTCTTTTTTCTTTTTTTTAACTCAAAATAGTAGCTCTCCCTCAAGACACCGACATTTTGCAGATTTCACCAGGCTGGCTCCTACTGGGGAGAAGACTGACACAAGAAAACACAATTCAACACAGGCGTGCTTGGGGCAGGCAAGGGCACAGATGTTGCGAGTTGTAAAGTTCTGGTCCTTAACAGAAGAAAACAAGTGCTCCCCGTAATACATTTGACAGATGGCCGCTTCCCTCCTGTTTTCCCCGAATGGAAAGGTTTTCCTCCCTCCCCGCAAGTTGTGTGCCAACCTTCACCCTGCTGCCCTGATGATATTTTTTAACATCTGATTTTTTTATTATGCCCTGCATCATGTTCAAAGCAAATTTTTAAATTTTTCTTAATTACCATAATTTTAATTAGGGTAAATGTCCTGTTCCGCAAAATGCAGTTTTGCTTGAGAAGTGACTCTCGGCGAGGGCACTTGCACCTGACCTAGCCTCTCTCAGATGCAACCTTGATCTTCTTGCCATGCTGAACTGTGCTTCATGTCTTACCTGTGATCTATAATGGAAATATTTCTTCAGGAAACGGTTGTTAGCAATTTACTGTTGTACAGCTGTAACTGTCCAGAACACCTTACCATGAATAAACAATTTCACGGCCGTCTTGTCTTAAATTTTTCATCTTTTTTTTTGTTGTTTTGTTTTAACTCTTCATTTATCACCCAAGACCATACATGGCTGGTTATGTGCCCAGCAAGCACAGGTCATCTTTGTTTTGTCCTTTTCTGAGAAAACATAAACTAAGGTGGCAGGGAGGGATTTTAATTGGATCACAGGCTGGTTCCTTGTAACCTTAAGAGGCAGAGGATGTGAGAAACAGCTTGTGCCTGATCCTCTCAGCCGTGAGGCGCTGCTTCTGAGTTGACGCTGGCGCTCTGCATCGCTGCCACCAGCGAGAGCTGTCAGCGCTTTGTACCCTTCCGCCCCCAGAGAGGCTGGAGTGTAGCCCCCCACCCGCCCTTGCCCGACTGACTGCTGACTGCGGGTAGAATTCTGGTCCGGGAAAGTGCACCCCTGGGGATAGGGCCTGGGAGGGTGAGGGGCCCACCCCTCACCCAACCTCACAGACTTATCTCCAAATGCATTTGGAAGGAGCATAAGGTGAAATTCACAGCTGCTGCTATTTCAAAATATGGCTCTTAAAATAATTTTCCCTCTGCATCCTTGAAATGTGTTTTGAGAACCCCTTTTTTTGTGTGTATGAACCTTTTGGAGTGTCTTTTAAAAAGTAAAAACAAAGGCACATTGAAATATACTTTCTTGAGGTGTTGTTAAAAAAAAATAATAATTTTAATATTTAAGCCAAGGAGAGAGCTGTAGCTCATCAACCTTTGTGCTACCAACAACAAAGTCACCATAGCACCAAGTTTCCTGCGTGTACGTGTGGTTTGTGTGCATTTCCCAGTGATTGGGGTCAGCTCCAGTGTGTCCCTGGCATTGACTGGTCCCTCTTGCTGGAAATGTGTTGTGCCATTTGAGAAACTGAGAAGTAATAACTGGTTGAGAAGAAGGACACTGAAACCCCTCCTTACCTTGGCAGGTGGGGTATTATGCTGAGGAAATGCCACCAGAACTCTAAGATGGGGTCACCTCTGGCTGGCATAGGTGACCTCTTGATGGGCATGAAGATTTGTTTTCATGGTCTTGACTTTGGCAATGGAAATTGCTGTTCTTCATATGCTAAAACTGTTATGGGCTTGGTGGTTATTAAAAAAAATGCTATCATGATATCAGGTTCGTGTTCATGGCTTTATTAAAAAAAAAAAAAAAAGATAATCTTGATTCTTGCTGCCCAGCTAAGTATGCTAGTCTTTAGTAATAATAGTCATCTGAACCCAATTTATTGAGTCTGCTTTCTCTCCACCCCTTTTTGATTCAGAAAAATAGGTCTCATTGTAATGTTAAGACATGGGTACAGTGGGTTGCATACTAATGTGCAAGAACGGAGAAACGTGTTAGTGACGGAGTTGATTCTCCTTGCTGCTGAAGGGGCAGCTCTTGTGTGGAGTAGTTTTAGGGAGTGGTCATGAGCACCGCTTTCTGGTGTTGGGCTATTTTCTCAGATTATGGAAAGCCGGGGGGGATTTGCAGAGTTGTCCGGTTGGATTTGGAGAAGGATCAATGTGGGAATTTGGAAAGTGAGGAGTAGACAGGATTTTTTTTAACTTGAGCAATTTGGGCTTGAGAATGCTAAAGTGGAACAAACTGAGATGTACCGTGTTATCCTAGGAAGTGTGTACAATAGTCGCTGTGTCTTGTGTTACAGACCCAGTGTTAATGAACAAGAATAGGGCTGGGAAGGTTTTGAACCTCCTCAGGGGCTTTTTCTAATTGGACTGGGAGGGAGTTGGTTACTGCTGCTCCATTGCGTTCCTTCCAGCAGTGTCTAACAAGACTTGCATATCTTAAGCTGTTATTTTGCTGGGAGCAACTCTCATCTTGATATTTCCAGAATGGAAATTACATTTATGGGACTTTACTTCTTTTTCTGATTTCTCCTATTATTTCCTTGATAGTGTATATTGATAAGCCAACTCCCTCACTACTCCCCTTTCCCCCCAATCTGTTAAATATGCTCTGGAGAAAGGCAGGTTAAGTTAAAACAAAAAATCCAAAAGAGCAGTTAGAAAAAGGACCTGTCAGTGTGGCCTGTGATTGCTTTCCTGGGTTTTAGGTGAAGTTCATGCCCCTGGGAGGGTGGGGTGCCTGTTGTCCGTTTTGGACCTTCTTCCTATGGCGTAGCATTCAGCAGGTACAAAGTCAAATGTTCAGTATCTGTATTTGCCCTTTTATGTTGGTTTGATCTAGGATTGGGATAAAATTGAAGTCCCAGTTCATTCTAAGTAGCTTTGTGCCAGCTGTTTTGAAAGGAGAAAAAGACTGTTTTGTCTATGTTTTTAAAATTCATCTGCATTAATTGAGCCATATTTGATCACGTTGCTAGTTGAGGGATAAAGGAGAAAAGTTTTTTTAAAAATTCAATTAAATCAGTTACATTCTCTGACTGTACTGGTTCATTTTCTTAAGAAACCCTTCTTAAAATTACTTAAAATAACACCTTCTGTTTAATGTATCTTGTTCCCTTCACTGTTGTGTTTTTGTTTTTGTTTTAATAACTTTGGTCCTTGTGGACACATTTCATTGGAGATTAATGAGATTAACATTCAGTTTCTGTACCAAGCCTCAAAGCAGGATCAGGACAAGAAACAAACATCCAACATCCAAAAATAGGAGTGAACAGCACTGTGTCCATGAGCCATCGTGCTCTGTACCCAGCCTGTCTTTTCTACTCCCTGATGATTGTGCTAGCTTATTGCCCCAGTAGTGGACAGGGACAGAGGGAGTGAGTGGGGTGGCCTTACTACTCGACATGACAAAATAGGCTATCAAAAACTGTGTTTTAGTAATTCGTAGAAAGACAGGTTCTCTGTTTTCCCATTATACCCGGACGGGAGAGCCTTTTACCTTGTGAAATGAAATTGTAACTACAGTGGAAAAACCTATCACCCATGCTCAGAATCTGCCTGCAAAGCAATGTGGGATGGGTGGCCATCCATGCTAGGTTTTTTTCATCAGGACTGAACATTCGCCTGTCTCTCTTTGGGTTCCATTCTCATTCCTCTTTCGGGTCTTCAGGTGACCCCATGTCTTCTGGGTCAAGTTGCATTACCCAGGAGTTGATGATAACAATTATGGACTCATTACTGCCTGGTTGAAGGCTTTTTTGTGAAAGTTGGGGATTTATGTAAAATTGGTTAAGGTAGGATAGATGTTTATCAGAACCAGTAGGTAGCTGATTTCTTATTGCTGAGCTGTGGCAGAAAAATGGGAAAGGTGAATAGCCCATGGAACATTCTAAGAAATGACTTTTCTTGGTAGAAGTTAGATATGTACCCTGTTCTTGTATGAAATGACCACCATTGTTAACTTTTTTCCCCCCCTTTTATTTTTTTTATTAAGGTTGCTAGGTCTAATGTGACACATTGATGAGCTTAGAGTTAAGATTGATCAGAAAGCTGTGCTGTTTGGCCCACAGGGCAGTAGAGGCTGGGAAGGGGCTTGATCAGTCGGCATGTGTGCAGTACAGCTGTATGCTGTATAATGCAGTATAGAAAGAAAACTTGATTCTTCAACCCACTATGACCCAAAAAGGGAGGGTGATGTTATTGTTAGCTTACATCTTTGGCTTTGGAGGCTTTTCGAAAACCAAAGGCAGAAGTGAGGTCTCTGGGGATTCTTGATTGGCAATCTGTATTGTGGTGTTTCGTGTCTTCTGAGTGTTTTAATTTACCTGGCCTTTGACACACTTGACTTCTGTTATTTCTCATGGATGCTCGGTGAGATAGACTGATAAGAGACCATTACCCCATTTCACAGATGAGAAAAGTAAGCTATTATGAGATAAATGCACTTGTGCCAGTGCATTCTCTATGTTGTGCGACAAAGCTGGACTTCCCAACCCCAAGCTCGCTCTGACCCTGTATGGAATGCTCTTTCAGATAAATAGATTCTCCCCTCCCTACACATGAAGTTGTGTCCCATTAAACCCATCATTAAGCTGGAAATACTGTAAGTCAAAAATGCATTTACTACACCTAAGCTACCACACGTGGTGCCAGTACGGTGTGGTGTGGTGTCAGCTGTTTTGCCCTCTGGTCTCATGGCTGTTGGGGTGCTGTGGACCAGCGTCTCTTCGCCAGCCCAGAAAAAGATCAAAATCCAGAGTATAATTATTTCTGCATGTGTACTGTTTTTGCACAGTGATGAAGCCGAAACATTTGAAGTTGGAAGCCATCTGTACACTACTTGTCTGTTGAGACTATTTAATTAATTATCACATGCAAGTTAGTGAGTGTTTAACCATGCATGGTGCTATTCAAGGGATATAATATAACATTTATTGCATGCCTAATTCACACCCTTTTCCTGTAGACATCTGACTACAGTGGATGGATAAGAATAGATGAGATGTGTTGTGCATATTAAGTAAGCATGTGAATGGATTATAAGGTTTTACATCTCCTATTCAAGAGATTGCACATGGGGATTTCTTTTAAAAAAAGAGGATGAAAAGGAAGTATCAGCATTTTTTTCTTTTTAGGGATTTTAATAGTTTATTGAAGAAGTATAAGATAGTTTTCTTTTTTTAATTTGATTAGTTCATTATTGTTTGAAGGAGAGGAAGAGAGAGGGATCTTTCATGATATCTGCTAGTTTACTCCTCCTGTGCCTGTAATAGGTGGAACTAGGCCAGCATGAAGCTGGCAGCCAGGGACTCCACAGAGATTTGAGGTCAGCTGCTTAGTATAAGCAACTCAACTACTTGAACCTTTTCGCCTTCTACCTGCCAGGGAGTGCCTTGACAGGATGCTGGAGTTAGGAGCAGAGTCCAGCTTGGGACCCAGTCAGGGGCTCCAATATGGGATGTAGGGTTCCCTTCGGGCTTTTGAACTGCCTTGTCCAATACCTGTTCTAGGGCAGCTCCTTTGTTGTCTGTGATTGTGGCAGTATCCAAAGCTAGAACTCAACTGTGACTAGCCTTTTTTTAACCCTGTGTGTATTCTGTGCATCAGTATGAGATGTAGTGACAAAATGCTATCATTAGAATCCAGTGGATGTAATATTTTCCTTATCTTTTAGGTAACTTTTACTGTGGCTTTGAGTTTTCTTACCTATAAGATGATCATCACCCTTGACCTTGAAATACCATAAAAACTTAGTAGCATGGCATCTGGTGTGGCAGTGACTTTGAAAAATGGTAGATAGGAGGCCAGAGTTGTGGCACAACGGGCCTAGTAGCTGTTTGCAATGCTGGCATTCATACTAGAGTGCCAGTTTAAGTACTGGCTGGTCAGCTTTTGATCCAGCTCCCTGCCAATGTGCCTAGGAAGGTAGCTTCCCTGCCTGTCACATGGGAAGTCTGAGTGGAGTTCCTGATGGCAGGATTCAACCTGGTTCAGACCTGGCTGTTGTAGCGCTCTCTCTCTCTCTCTCTCTCTCTCTGTCTGTCTCTCTCTCTCTCTCTGTCTCTGTCTCTCTTTCTCTTTCCCTCTCTCCTACCATGTCCTATCATGTTGCCTTTCAAACAAATCTTTTTAAAAAATGTTGGCTTTATGATGGTGACTGTTTGAATCTTTAAAGATCTACTCCTTCCTAGGGATTAGTTGGTATCTTGGTTGATACATTTTTTTAATTCAGTCTCATAATTTGTGTTTTGACTTGCTTTTATATAAAAATCTCTGTTTATTTTGTTAATGAAGACTACAAATATGAAGGATTTTTGTCCAAGGACTTCTTTACACACACACACACATATATAATCTTACAGCACTCTCATATTTTGGATAAATATCTTTACAAGTGGAAGAGTGGGACAGGCACTCAGCTTGCATCCCATTTCAGGGTGCCTAGGTCTGAATACTAGCTCTGCACCCTGTCCATCTTCCTGCTGAGGTGTGCCCAGGGATTTAGCAGGTGATGGCTCAAGTGTTTGGGTTCCTGCTACCCACGGACGAGACCTGGATTGAGTCCAGGCTTCTGAGCATTTTTGATGGGAGTGCCCCTCTCCCTCGCCCATTCCCACTCCTAACTTCCTTCCTTCCTTTCCCTTTCTCTCCCTCCCTATAAATAAATATTTTAAAAAGAAAGAATAAGGCATGGAAAGCTTATTTACTTATTCATGATGGTCAGCTTGTCAGTTTGAGATGAGTAAGTGGAATCTTTGAGTAATTTTTCTTGCAGCAAAAGACATTCGTAAAGTACGCAGAGCATCAGTTAGTAAGCCCTGACACTCTGGCTAGTATGTCTGCATCTTTCACATTTGTTTGGGGCTTGTGAAACTGCCCTGGTTGTGGTGCCCGTCTCTGCTGGATTCCATTGTTTTTGGTCGTTTTGGTCTTCCTTCTTTCGGCCAGCCTCCCAACCTTCTCCCAATTGCCGCTCATAGCACATTTAGCACATACTGTGCATAATAGTGTTAGCTTATTCTTCCAAACAGCATTTTCTTTCTTTAGTTACAGTTTTTCTCCCCACTCCACCTCTCCTTTTCAAATGCCTTTGCACACTGCAGTCCCTTTTTTTCAGTCGGTGGTTTTGCTTCCTAGCCTGCCCGCTGCCTCCCTTCTGACTGGTCACCTTCCACCTGCCATTCTAACTTCCTAGCGTGGTTTTATTGCTCTCCTTCAGCAGCAGTGCAATTCACGCTGCTGTCCGTGTTCCTCGCTTGGTACAAGATTCCGGATAAGGAAAGAGAAGTGAGATTGTTTGCCTTCCAGTTTGCAAATATCACTGCGAATCTTGCGTGTGTGTGTGTGTGTGTCTGTGTGTGCACATACTCATGTGTGCATGAAAGAAGGATTACAGGATTCCAGATAAGGAGAGAGAGGTGTGGTTGGTTGGTTGTCTTCCAGTTTGCAAATATCAGTCCTTTTCTCTCCCTGTGCTGCCTTTATCACGTGCTTCTCCATCTCTCCTATTTTCCTTTGGTTTTCTTTCCTTTACTCTAGCTGCTTGTTGCACCCAAGATGGCATTTGAGGACAGGGAGGCTGCGGGCTGTAGCACAGTCTCATGGTGATCGTTCCCTCCATGTCTTTAGCCAATTTGGTCACGCTCTGCTCTCTGAGGACTCCTTGGTGGGCACCAGCCACATCGTCTCCAGAATCATCCCTGGCTGCGGTCACAGATGAACCGTACCAGGCAGCAGCGTTCTCCTGAGTTTGAAAGAATTTAAATTGGGAGTGAGGGTTAAGGGTGATATAACCACTCTTTCCTCTCCAGGGATCCATTTTAAAAGTTTTGAAATTGATGAGAATGCAGAGAACATACAGAATAAGTTGTGAGAAAGGCAGCCAAAGAAGGAGACCGAGCAAATCTCCCAGCAGCATTTAGTTGAATACCTGCTGTGGAGGCAAGCGTGTAGCAGAGATGTTAATAAAACCAGAGTGTATTAAAAAGAAGTGGTGATAAAGCAGTTGACGAGGAAAGAGAAGGCAAGCAAAGGCTCACATGAAATGTCAGTAGGATGATGGTGTGTACGTGATGCCCTTAACATGTTGCACATGTGTCCATTGCTGTGGTCGACTTGCTTCAGGAGCTCACAGACATAGACACCCTCCACGAGAGTGAAGAGGGAGCAGAAGTCCTCATCGACGCCCTGGTAAGTTGCGCAGCCATCCCCTGCCCAGCTCCCGCCCTCATTGCTGGAGTTTTAGAGATTTGTGTCAGTATGGCGGCAGCACCACGACCATCTGAGTGACATCAAGTTGGCATCAGTAAGAACTTAAGAAGGTGAGAGCAGGACTGGGTGAGGGGAGTAAGGAAGTCGAGCTGTGCCCTGTGGGTGCCTTGGTCTTGGGAACTGTGTCTGGTGAGTGCTGTGGATGCCTCACACTGATGAATTACCCGCGCCAGCCAGGCCGTTTCTCATTCTGGTCCTCAGCTTGTCCTCAGAGAGCTGTCATGGCTGTTACTGCCAGCTACATCAGTGAAGCCAGAGCTTCAGGAGGTAGCATGGGGTACCCGTGGCCACGCTGCTGGGGCCTCGTGTGTTCCCTTCTCCTCCATGTTCTCGTTGTGCTCACCCTTGAGCATGCTGCTCCTGAGCATTCCAGGATGTTGGTTTGCTCTTTTGGACTTGATAATGGCAAGTTTTGTTACTGTGATCACTGATTTTGCAGGCTGATCCTCAGAGGCTGCCCAGGACCAGACTAGGCTGGCTCCCTGCCTGCGTAAGAGCGGGCCATTTGCTTGCTGCATTCCCTTTGCTGAGCCCAGGTTCTTGCCAGGCGTTGAAATCTCAGCCGTTGTTCCAGGCAGCAGCCGATCCAAAGGCCTCAGCATGTAGGGGGAGACCCAGAGGCCCAAGGCATCCTTGTGCTGAGCCATACAACAGCCAGTCATGTGACTACAGAGACAAGGGTTGCACCTGCTGCTCCTGCCACACTGATCTCACTGCATCCAGCAGAAAAGGTGCCACAGCCAGCCAGGGGCAGCAGCGGGTCTAGTCTTATCCAGCACTGTACAACCACCCCTGGAACTCTGTCCATGCCCCAAGCAGCCTTCCTCCTCCAGGCTCCAGGGACTGACCTTCCCATTCTAGTGTCTCCTCTGTCTTTTCTTAGATGTTCCTAAGGACTGGTTATGATGTAGTTTGCAGATTCAGGTTGCCGCAGCTGCTTGTGGCTGAAGCCCCTCAGGTGCTGGTTAGGCTACTTTCTGAGTCAAAGAATGAAACTGGGCCCCCAATGGTTCAGAGACCCCGTTGCTACATTGCCTAGGCCTCAGCCTTTCTGTAATGGTCCTGCACCCCACACCTGCCCCCGTGTCGTGCCTGCTGCCAGTGTTTGGTGTGATTGAGGACTTGTAAACCCACTGCCTATGAAGAACTGTCTCACCGAGGGACTGGGCGCCTGCCTGCAGGGCTCCGTGTGACTGAGAAGGATGCAGACTTCTGTGGCTGTTTTGCTCCTGAGTTCTAGAGTGAACTGCCACTTGAGTGAAGTCTGGGCCTTTTATTCTCTCTCTGAACCACCGTGCAGGGTGGAAGGGCTGCTGTCAGGGCTGTCTTGGTTTTGAGGAGCATCCCGGGGATGGGAGAGGCGCTCAGGTGGCACTTGCTCCAGCACCGTGTCCCCGCCATGTCATTGTGCGGTCTTACCTTCCAGAGGTTAATTACATTGGCCCCGGATGTACCTTCCTGCCTGCTCCTCGGGCTGATTTTAATTACCGCCCCTCGCCTCTGTGAATAGAGAAGATGAGAAGGAACGGCTAGCCTGGCAGCTGCGAGTAAGACGCACCAAGGAACAGCAGCATGCACAAAAGCCCCTTTTGTGTTTTCCGTGTTGCTGAACCCACCAACAAAAGCTGAATCTTGCAGATTTTATTGTTTGTTTGGAAAGAAGCAGTTCTTTCCCAGCCTGGGGAGCCATTAGGAATAGCTGCAGTAGAGGGTTTTCTGTTTGTTTAGTTTTTATTGTTATTATTGTTACATTATTTTTAAGATTTTGACTCTTACAGCTTTATCCTGGTGGGACTGACATGAATCACAAACACTGAAAATTTCCAGGCTCCTGTGCTTGTTTGCAGCTAGTCCAAAGCCATCAGTAAATATCAGAGAGAACTGGCAGGTGGTCTTCCATCTATTTTCTTCTGTTCTTATACACCATTTGGGAAGAAAGTTAATTGTTCTATTACATGGGTTGCGTTGTCTGTGTCATTTTAATCCGGGACAGGTGTCAGGGACCGGGAAGCGCACGAGCAGAGGCTGAAGGGCAGGTGGCAGTGCATACCGTGGTGTGCGCCCTGCAGTTATTGCCTTGTTCCCTCTCCCTGTTGGAAGTCCCAGGCAATAGGATCACACATGCGTAGGGAGAGAAAGTGCTGGCCCAGCAGCCGTGGGGATCTGTGGGGCTTTTTAATTTGGTTCAGATCCACTGCTGTGACTTAGGCAAAGAGCAGGTATCTGTGCGTTGTAACAAGTTGGTTTGGTAAGTTGGAAAAAAAAAAGACTCTGCTGATAAGCCATAGAGATGAGGGCAGGTGGCCTTGATGGCCATCCACCTGTCAGACTCTATTCACCCTAGGGCAGTGAATAAAAGCTGTTGTTTTCCTCCTTGCTGCTCCCAGCTGGGTTCTGGGCAGTCCTATGTCCTTGCTCACACTTTGCCTTGGCCCTGCATCCTTGCTCACACTCAACCTTATACTTGGCAGGCCTTGCTTCTCCAGGACTGCCCAGAATGTTCCTTCTCTTCCTTTCAAGCCTTGCTGAACCCTGGTCTCGTCTCTCGAGTTTTGTCAGCCTTGTCATCTTGGCAGGATTTGTACATCCTGGCCCCTGCTGTGTTGGATTGTGAACAGCTGCTCATAACGTGGTGTAGTCAGAGCTCGGTCACCTGCCAGCTGTGTGTCCCTGGGGAAGCCACCTGACCTCTCTGGACTGTATTTCGTGCTCTGTGAAGTGGAGGGCACATCAGGCAGTGCCTGTGTCATGGCATCAAAGTGGGACATGGGCAAGACATTTCATGCATCACTGGCAGACTAAGCCCCCGGTGACTCTTCACCATCCTTGCTGTAAAGGAATCATGCCTGGCAGACAATCAAACTTAGTAAAGGTCAAGTTAGAGTTACATATATCATCTGCCACACAGATGTCTGTGAACATTTAAGTTCTACAACCGTTGTTTTTAGTTCATGAAATGTTTCAGAAAACCTTTTTGTACAAACAATAAAAGCAGACAAGCAAACCCCCTCCCCCCAAAATTTGGATGACATAGACCTAAATATTACATTGTGAGGACAGAGTTTAGTTTAAAAAAAAAAAGTGCGGCAGGTGACGGGGGAGACATCAGCACCAACCCCATGAGGCAGAAGGCTAACTGGCGGTGAGGACCACAAGCCTTCTGTGCAGCCCAGCAGGTGCCGTGACCTCGGTTGGGGCATGGTCAGGAAGGACTACAGGGCCCCAGGCGGCAACCACGGCCCTGAGAATGTATGAAGGTATGACTGGGCCATGGAGTTTCCCAGAATGACTGGGAGGTACTGTTGTGAAGAGATTCATAGAGGCAGCTTCATGTGGAGAGCCAGGAGACCACTCTGTGTCCCCGTTTTGGCCCTCAGCCAACCCTGCTTGCCTTTAGTTCCAAACACCTGACTTGTTGGGATTGAGCCAGGCTGGGAGAATTTGGGCAGCTGAAGTGAGCTGGGCCTTTGCAGAGCACTGTCATGTCGGAGGCAAAGGTGGGAAAGCTCTCTGGCTGAACTTGATGGAAAGACCTTTGTAACAGCTGTGTGGAAAAAAGGTTTGAGTTGGGGCGAGATTGGAAGGTGAACGTTTACTAGCTAGAATTGAACAGTCCTGAGGATTTTTTTGTCCATTAAAAAAATATACACACACACACATATATATAATTTATTCAAAAAGCAGAGTTGTAAGAGATGAAGAATGACAGAAAGGTCTCCCCCTCACTGGTTCACTTCTGAAATGACTGTAATGGCCAGGGCTGTGCCAGGGCAAAGCCAGAAACCAGGAGCTTCAGCTAGGTCTCTGACATGGGTGGCCCTACAAGCACTGCTTCGCCAGGGACATTAGCAGGGAGCTAGATTCGAAGTGGAACAGCCAAGATTGAGCCAGTGCTCATTTGTGTTGGTGTTGCAGGCAATAGTTTCATTCATTATGCCATACTGCCGGCCCCAGGGCTGAGTTGTGTGTTCAGTGGGTATTAGGTGATGTTTTTATGAAATGGCTCAAGTCCTCATAGGTAGAAGCACTCCAACCCAACTCTTGAGAAAATGTATTACAGACAATACCCAATACTGAGGAGAAAATGAACTCTCCTGCAAGTTGTCTTAGCTCTCTCGTTTACTTCCTTCTCTACTTTGGTGCCATCTCCTTTGGTCAAGTGGAAGGAGGAGTCTGATCATGGCCTTGCCCTCATCTTTGGAAAACCTATTGGAATATTGTCTGGGAGACCTAACAAGTAGAAATGACCACTGACTTATCAGAAAATGTCAGACCCAGAACAGTGCTGATTTCCAAGGCTAGTGTTGTTCTGGCTGATGCTTTAATCCCTGAACGGGAGTTGTTTTTGGTTTTAGGCTTAGTCACAAGTCCAAAAACAGGGAGGTAGACCCAACGGGTTAGAGGGTGGAGGACAGAATGCTAATTTGTGCTTCTTATGAGGACATACCCAGAGCTACGCATAATAAAAAAATATTTTTTGAAGGCTTTCTAAGCTAAATGTATTTTGACTGCTTTTGGCCCTCCTGCAATCAGATAAAATTGCATTTAACCCAGCTAAACATAAGGTTTCACACTTTGCACGCTTAAAAGGCTTCCTGTTAGAAGTTAGATTTCCATAGCAAGAAGAAAGATTTTCCCCCAGCCAGATGCCCATTATCCATAACCATTCAGCTCTAGGGTTTAAACTCGCTGCTGACTGCCGCCACCCCCAGCACTTTGCAGACAACTGTGCAGGGAAATATAACTAAGAATCAAGGAAGAGGGAAGAAAAGGCGGGGGAAGCTGTGGCATGGGGAATGGTCGGAGCTGGGGAAGTGCTTTGCAGAAGTGACAGGCATTGTGATGCTGGGGGTGGGGGGAGGCTGCAGGGCCTGCTGCCTCGGGGGCTCACAGAGATTATAAGTCAATCAGAATGGGTTAGGGAAAAACAAACTGTGACATGGCTCTCACTTTCCCTGCAGATGTTTTTCTGTTTTCTCTCACATACCCAAATTGTCCAATTAATTAAGGAAAACATGGCAGTGGATTTCTTCCATGAAGCTCTTGCTGGCTGTGTGATTTGGGAGCAGGAAGGGGAGGAGTAGGAGTAGCTGCTGCTAGTGTGTTGATGCACTTCCAAGTCTGGCACCTTTGTCCTCTCTAGCAGTCACCCCAGGTGGCACTTCCCACCAGGGCCCCACAGGAGGACCCCAAAGGATTGAGGTCATTTGTGATCCAGATACTGCACATGTGTCAGTAATCCCACCTTGCACCACATCCAGATGTTTATCTTTTAGCCTCCCAGAGGTGCATTAAGAGGCTGTTTCCCAGGCCTGTCCCTCTTGCCACTGCTTCTATCCTCAGCTTGGTCTGAATGGTGCCCCTCGAGTGCCTGCCCCACCAAATCCTCCTCAGCAGGTGTCAATTGAATGTGATCATTTTCATTTTCATTTTCTTCTCTGTCCTTTTTTTTTTTTTCTTCCCTAGTGGAAGGAAAAAAAAGCATAACGGAGAAGAGTTGACTTGCAGAATTGAGCACCTCTGTCACCACTTTTGTAACAGTGGCCAGGCTAATGAGCCTTTCAAACCATGATTTTCTCACCTATCTAGAAGCTGTGAGGATCACATGAGCCAGCTGTAGTACCTGAAACAGGTGTTTTCCTCTGTTAAATCCAGCACAATGTGCTGTGTATACAACAGTAACCTCGAAGGGGATGCTGAGATGAACAAGGTGAGATGCTTGCCTTTAGGGTACCTGGCTTTCTCTTGACCTTACCAGCAGTCATCAGGTGTCAGAGGAATCAAGGGCCAGATGCAAATGCCCAACTTGGTGCTTTTGAGCAACTGCCCTGAACCAGATGCACGGTGAGGTTTGTGCCCTGCATTTATTTCACCTTTATAGCTTGCCTGTTTCCCGTCTGAGAGGGAGGATACACTGACCTTTATCTTCAGACAGAGGCTGCTTCCTGGAACTCTGTTGCCAGATGGACAGGATAGGTGGTATTTCTCAGGGCTCCAAACCAGGTGTTTCCTCTGTGAACTCCTTTCTTGTGCCTTAGGGTGGTCCAAGGGCAGTCTCCCAAAGCCCCCTGAAGGTGGCACAGGAGGGAGGTGGCACCCGAGAAGAAGAAGAACTACAAGTACTACACTCCTGATCCCCCAGTAGCTTGGAGTCTTGGCTAAGTCACCCAACCTCTCAAATGACAACTATTTACTGTGGCTATTGGAAGTATTCTGTCTGCCTCAGAAACATTTCCTGAGTCAAATAAAACAGTAACAACAAAAAAGCAGTCACTGTTTTATAAGGTGCTTTGTCATGTTAATGTTCTTTTTAAGAAGAAGCTAAAATAGTGTTAGAAGTAGTAGTTTCATAGAAGTTCAGCCTGGAGAGTTAGGGTTGGTCAAAATATTGAGATTAGTAGAGCCGGTAAACGTTCCAGCTGAGGCTGTCTGGGATGCTGTGGTCTAGAACCATGTTTGGGCTTGAGTGAACTGTTAACCTGGTATGTGATGGCTTTTGTGTCAGGCATTTAATACCACCGACAAGGGGAAAGAGCACCAGGCTGGGTTCCAGAAGGTCTGGCTTCAAGCGCTGGTGCTGCCCCTCGGTGACTCTGCCATCTTTGTGTCTGTGCTCTTTGCATTTCACCGTACTTAGGTTCACGTGGGGAGGAGAGCTGGCCTGTTCATGGACTTGAAGTCTGTGAAGGCTCATAAGAGATCCTGGGGTGAAGACTGCTGTTACTGCCCGTTGTTTATGCAGTGGAGATGCGAATCTGGGGATGGGAACGTTTGTGAGGGCTCTTTAGTGACCCTTGACCCTCCCTCCTCTAACCTCCCTCTCTCTGCAGGTGGATGGGCAAGTGGTGGCACTACTGGTGCAGAATCTGGAGCGGCTGGATGAGTCTGTGAGAGAGGAGGCCGACGGCGTCCACAACACTCTGGGTGAGGGGAAGGGCACCCATCACCCCCCCCCCCCGAGATTCTCAGTGCATGGCTTAGAGCTCGATGTTCGTGCCCCTTCTTCCTTCCCGATGGAGTCACCAGCAGGAGTGGTTTCATTCCTGCGGCTCCAGTTTCCCTTTTCCAAAATGAAGACCCTTGTATAAATTTCATATCCCTGCAGCTTTGGGTTCAGCTTGCAGGCAATAAAGGCACAGATCTACTAAGTAGGTAGCCTTTCTAAAAGAAGGCTGGTAGCTCCTTGCAGCAGACACTTGCATTCAGAAGTTGGAGTGAAATCTGTATTTTTTTTTCCTTTGGAAAGTGAAAAATCCTTACATCGTTATCTATTGGTTTTTCTTATCACTTTGCTTTCAGAGCTACAAAGTTTGGACAACTGTGTGCCTTTACAGGACTTTTTCTTTGAGAAAGAGTGTTTCTCTCTATATGTATAAATTGCTATGTGAGCTCATAATCAAAATATCGCTGTTAACATGACTACCCGTACATCACATGTTCATTGAAGTGGATTCCCGTTGAGTCTCTCTCCTCTTCCCTCTCGGACTCAATTCCCCCTGGTTTTTGCTGCCGGAAAGGTGCCAAGCCAAGAGCCTATTAGAAATGTGCTATTGGGTAGTTGTCTATTGTTGCACCCTGTCCCATGGGCTCTCTGAGCAGAACCTGAGAAGTGGGCAAGGTCCTGTGGGCACCAACCTTTTCCCATGATGAGTTTTGCTTGAAGCTCCTTTGTGTTTACTGTAAGACACCTCAGGTAACTCCTGGCTCTCTCCCATGAGGATGTTCATAAAGAGGGGGAAAGATGGGCACCTGGGAGTCAGGGAAGAGGAAACAGAAGTGTCTGTAACTTGAGGGTCAGCTCTGATCTAGAACAACAGTGCGCCATCACTGTCAATCTGGTGCTGGATTTTGGTGAATCAAAAGCTCATCAAAAGTCTTCACTGACTGCCAGTGTCATGGACAATCACCAGCCTGGCCATTTAGAGAGAACTGTCTGGCCTCAGCCTAGGCACCTATGAACAGTGCAGGAGATGCCTCCATTGTTGAGTGCCTGATCTTCATCAGGCACCTTATGCTGGCACTGGCATAGGTTATGAAGAATTATGATTAGCCATGGTACTGAGCCTTAAGGGCAGGTGGATGACCAGGTCCGGAACAGAAAAGGGACAGTGTCAGTGACAGATGGTATAGTAGACATCAGTGAAAAGCACTGTGGGAGTGAAGAGGAATAATCTCTTAAGTTGTTGGAACTTAAGGGAACCAGCTAGGACTAAATTTTAAAGGCAGGTGCATTTTGACAGGGGAAATAGACAGGCTCTAAGACAGATGACTGTCGTTTGCCAGATCATGAGTGGACATGGACTTTGGGAAAAGATTAGAAATGTCATGATGTAATGGGGATTGGGTCTGGAGGAGCTTGTTTGTTCAAATGGGGGAAGGTTTTGTAAACCACAGCAAGAAACTTGGGATTTCCTCCAGTGGGTGATAAGAAGCAAGCATAGGAGATTGGAATAAATAAGTTGATTTTTCCTAGAAGATCTGGAAAGCCATTGAGGATATTGTGCTGATCTTCATCACTCTGGGGTCTCATTGCTGCTCTCTTTCCACAGCTTTATTCTCCCACTCCTCAAGGGGCTGCCCACTCCTTCTTGAAGTTGCATTGATGAGGCCAGTGGTAGGCAAAGCAGGGAGGGAGAAGACAGGAGCTGCGGCAACTTCGGCAGCCTCTCCTCCTTCACACTGCACACTTGGCATGCTCTGGGCCTTGTGTGCAGTGAACACAGAGCTCTATCTGCTGTACGACAGCAGCTTTCTCTGAGATGTGGAGTGCAGGGGACCTTTGGGGGGAATGAGAGCTCTGGAGGCGTAAAGGCCTGCAAGTCAAAGTTACAGGGAGAGGGGAGACATGAAGAGTAGGAGAGAGATCTTCATTTGCTAGATCACTCTCCAAATGGTCAACAGCCAGATCTGTGCCAGTCCAAAGCTAGGAAACCAGGAACCTCTCAGGTCTCCCAGGTGGGCACAGGGGCCCAAGGATATGAGCCATCCTCCGCTGCTCTCCGAAGGCATAAGCAAAGAGCTGGATTGGAAGTCAGGCAGCCGGGACTCTCACCAGTGCCCACAGGGGAGGCTGGTGCCGATGGCTTTTTTTTTGATTGGGGGTTAGATGGTCTTCTTTCTGTTATCACAGTGATTCAGTTGCTTCATTTCAATATTTATTTCCTCAAATCTGAAGAGCCCTTTGTTGGACATAGCAGTGGCAGTTATATATACATCCTAGCACCTGGCAGCTCTCTGTGGCAGCATTGCCTTTCCCTTTCTGTAATTAAAATGGTCAGGCCAGCCTAAGTTGCCATGTCCTTGTTCCCACAAGATGCAGAGAAGAACTGAGGATGAGTGAATCAGGCTGGGAAGAGACTCTGAATTGACCATCCCCTGATTGGTTCCTTCTGCTGCAGCCCATCTTCCCATTGCTGTAGTTAGAGGCCTCTGGGACTCCGCTAATGCTGGGAGCTGAGCAGGCCCGCTCAAGCAGAGAGCCACCTTTCTGTGGGTTCTGCTCCAGTGCCAGTGCCATTAGTGCTGGAAATCAATCATTTATCGCTTTTATGAATGTCATCATTTTCACTTACAACCTTTGCTTGTAGCCTAACACGAAAGGAAAAAAAAAAAAAACAAATCATAGCAACTTCCCAGTTCATCTAAAAATGACGACACAGTGCCTGGCTGGGTGCAATGCAGGGAAGTGGGGAAAGGATTGAAGTGCCTGTCTTGGGAGGTGAGCTTGGTGCAGCCCTCCTGGAGCTGCCCTCCCCACTGACCACTGTCTATCTCCCCGCTTCAGCTATCGTGGAGAACATGGCTGAGTTCCGGCCCGAGATGTGCACAGAGGCTGCGCAACAGGGGCTTCTGCAGTGGCTGTTGAAGAGACTGAAGGTAAGCCTGGCCCTGTGGACAGCAGCCCTGACCCCAGCCCCGGGCCTGCTTGCTGCTCATCCCAGGGCAATGGGATCTTATCTCCTTTTGTTTACTTCTCCTTTTTTGTTTTAAAAGAGGAGCCTTTCTTTTATTTAGTTATTTGATTTTTTTAGAGAGAAAGATCTTTCATCTACTGAAGCTGGAATCAGGAGCCAGGACTTGAGCCCAAGTACTTTATTGGTGTGTTAACCACTGTGCTATGCACGCACACCAAGGAAAGCCTTGAGAAGTAGCTTTAGGGCCCTGCATGATGGTGCAGTGGTTAAGGTCCTCGCCTTGCACGCCCGGGATCCCATATGGGTGCCGGTTCTAATCCTGGCAGCCCCGCTTCCCATCCAGCTCCCTGCTTGTGGCCTGGGAAAGCAGTCGAGGACAGCCCAAAGCTTTGGGACCCTGTACCCGTGTGGGAGACCCGGAAGAGGCTCCTGGCTTTGGATCAGCATAGCATTGGCCGTTGCGCTCACTTGGGGAGTGAATCTTCGGACGGGAGTTCTTCCTCTCTGTCTCACCTCTCTGTATATCCACCTTTCCAGTAAAAAAAAAATCTTAAAAAAAAAAAAAAAAAAAAGAAAAGTAGCTTTAGTACCTTTGAAAATAATACAAGCATGATAGAATACAGTCACAGGATACAGAATGCGTAAAAAGGAAGGTAGAGGGCCCAGCACAGTAGCTAATAGGGCTGAAAGTTCTCGCCTTGCATGTGCCAGGATCCCATATGGGTGCCAGTTTGTGTCCCGGCAGCTCCACTTTCCTTTCAACTCCCTCCTTGTGGCCTGGGAAGGCAGTCAAGGACGGCCCAAAGCCTTGGGACCCTGCACCCACGTGGAACACCTGGAGGAAGTTTCTGGCTTCTGGCTTAGGATCTGCTCAGCTTTGACTATTGTGGCTGCTTGGGGAGTGAACCAGTGGACGGAAGATCTTTCTCTCTTTCTCTGCTTCTCTCTATAAGTCTAATTTTCCAATAAAAATAAATGAACCTTTTTTTTTTTAAGAAAGGAAAGTAGCATTCACCTCTCCTGATCCCCTCTAGTCCCAGAGGCAGTTCCTGTTAGCAAGATGATGTCTATTATTCCAGAATCAGAATCTTATGTACAAATATAGGAGAAAGTATGTGTTTTTCAGAGATGTACACTATTTTTTTAAGCAGGTAGATTTTTTCCACTGTCCTAATGGTTGCGCAGTTATCCCCTATACATAAACACCCAAATTTACTCAATACTTGCTGTATTTATAGGATTTTTACTGTTTTACCAGTGCTGCAGTGACTATCCTCATATATACATAGTTTTTTAAATTATTATTTTATGTGTTTATAAGGCAGGAGCAAACAGCTATGTCCTGGTCTCAGATGCCAAGTGTACTATTCTTTGCTTGCGCACTTGTCTCGGCTTGTCTGTAAGATAAATTCCTGGCAATGGAATTGATCCATTACCATGGTTCTGTTGAATTGTTCCCTCTCTTTCTTAGCTTAGTGTTTTTGATCATCTTTTAAACAATGACTGCTGTCCTACAGAGTAAAGGGGAAGAGGCAAGAGCTTCTTAAAAGAGGTTTGACCACAGATATGGTAGGAGGCCATTTGGAGCTGCTGTGTGCTACTGCAATGATCATTGGGCAGGCAAGGATTCTACTTTTTGCTGAGAAGGAGGGACACATTTGTAGGGGGAGTGCTTCTCTGGGCAGTCATGGCCTTCCTGTACTTCACTGCCAAGGGACAACCTTCACCTTTTCCCTCTCACAGTCTAGAACTTCCCCAATCCTACTTGTTATTAGCCATATTTTTATATGTGATAGATGATTACCTTAATATAACATCAGTATACCCTTAATATTATATGTTAATAATTATTTGTCCAGAGTAAATTTGTGACATGCCCTTATATCATACTGACATGAAGAGACGCAGTTATACCAGCTGACACACATGTGCCTGGCAGAGTTCAGTGGACTGTGCCTCCCCCAAAATGCCACCCTGACTTTGCTTTTAGCCTGAACTCAGCAGGTGGTTAATTGATGCCTTGTCATCCTTCCTACTTCCTTTGCCTTCATTGAACTCTAGATGTCCTTTGGGTTTAGAGCTACACTTGTTTTCCCCATGTAATTCCCCTTGCTACTCCCTAAACTCAGTTTCTTCTTTTTTCAATAGTCATTTTTATTCTCCAACTGAATGAGCAGTGGAGGAGTGAAAAATGAAACACAAAGGGATGGAGTGGATGGCAGGTACCCCAGTAGTTAATGGCATAGCCACAGGTTGGGACCCTAAGCTTAAAATATAAAAAATAACTCAATAATCATTGTGTCTGTGAGGTCAGGCCAATTTTTTTCTCAATTACATTAGAGCCATCTAGAAAGTAAGACTCGTTAGCCTTTCACAAGGTTTTGAAACTTTCCAGTTTGCTTTGTTTTTCTCTGGATTAGTAACAAAAGAAGGGAAATTGAGACCTTTGGCTCTGTGGCTTGGATTCCATTACCCTTATGATAGTGATACAGGGGCCTGTTTGATAGTCTGGCAAGCAATGGACTCTGCCCTTGCAGGCACAGTGTTTGTGTAATCCTCCAGGCATAAATAGCCATGTCACTATCTCTCAAACCGTTTGGAAAGGTTTCAGGGTGTATAAGCATTAAGATGCTATTTGGTGATTTTTCTAGTCCACAAGTTCCTTTAGAGATATCTTGTGCTGCTGAGAACATGAATGAAAATCTTGCTTAGGGGTGAAGTCAGCAAGAAGGAACATCTTTGAGAGCAATGCCTTGCTCTTAATTTCTCACAATCTGGGGAAGCACTTTGTGCAAAGGATCACCACAGTGAGAATCATGAGGCATCAGAGTTGCATGCTGGACTCAGACCCTGACATTTCCTCTTTGGCTGTGTATCTGGGAAGTATTCCCTGGACTAGTGGGCTACTGTTTTTTCAACCACATTCCCTGACCTTCCAGAGTCCTGGGCTTATAGTGAGGGTCCACTGAGGTGATCCTTTTCAGTGGTTATGGTTTGTCTGCCGTGCATTCCAGATCTGGCTTTGTGTTAAAATCCACTGGCTGCACTTTAGTAAGTTTGGATTCTGGTTCTACCCCACACCTATTCAGCCTCCCTGTCTCTGGTCTGTCTGAGAAAAATTCCACCCATGCTTCTAAGGTACAGCCACTGCTCAGTTCCCCCATCTTGAACTGTGAAGCTTGTTGTCCATTTTCATTCAAGAACCTGTCTGCAGGGATGCTAGGGCCTCTCCTTCACCTTCTCTGCCTGTCACCTGACCCAGTCTGACCTTTCCAATTCTAATGTTTGAGACATTGGCCTTTAGTAACTTTATGTAATCTATTTTATCTACCCTACTTTGCAGAGGTCAAAGTTATTTTGACCTCTGGGCCTGGCTTGGCTCTACTCCTTGGCTGTAACAGAACCCATTTCTTCTTTCTGTGTTCTAAATGATACACAACCTTCACGAGACAGCTTACAGCCCTACTCCTCACACATCCTTCATCATCTTTAGAACTGAAAGGAAAGTTATTGGTTCTTTCATAGATAAAAAATGAAAAGTTTGAACTATGGAAATGAAGTGCCTTGTCTAAACCCATTTGAGTGTAGCTAATGAGAGAAGGAACTAAGATAAAGACTCGTCTCCAGGATTTTCTTCATGTGTCCTTTATTATTTTTTTATTTTTAAATATTTTATTTTGAAATGTAGAGTTATATAGAGAGAGGGAGAGCCAGAGAGCCCACTACCATCTGCCGGTTCACTTGCCAGATGGTTGCAGTGGCCAGCACTAGGCTAGGTCGAAGCCAGGAGCTTCATATGGATTTTCCATGTGGGTAGCAGGGACCCAAACACTTGAATCATGCTCCACTGCTTTTTCCAGGCCCTTAGCAAGGAGTGGAGCAGCGAGGACACAAACTGGTACCCTGTAAGATGCTGGTTTCACAGGCAGCAGCTTTACTGGCTGTGCCACAGTTCTGGTCCCTTCGTACATCCTTCTGCAGCACTGCTTGCCTCTGGTCTTCACTGCACTCTTTCTTTCCTCTGTTTCGTTCTTTCTTAGTTATTCTCTTAGGAGAGATGATAGATCTGGGTCCTACTGCGAGCCTGTAACTTGAGACTCCCACGCTAGTACAGCCTCTTCCCTTGGTCGGCAAAGGGGTAATCTCATCACAGGGCTGACTCTGATGTTGCCATGTATGCTTATTTTCTTCCTCCAGATAGCTTTAAATTCTGAAGAGCAAAGACTGGATCTCTGTCATATTGGCATCTCCTCCCTAGTTGTTCTTAAAATGTGGTTCCCAGCTCAGGAGCCTTGGCATCACCTAGCAACTTATTCAAAATGCAAATCCCTGGGTCCGCGTGGACCCTCCCGAGTCTGTGAGACTGACGAGCGAGCCCAGCAATCTGTTCTAACAAGTCTTCCTCATGGTTCTGATTGAAGCTGAAGTCTGAGAACCAAGGCTCCTGGGTGCTGATGTCTAGACTGCTTTTTCCAAGCCTTGCTGTCTTACTGATCCTCTCATGTTTATGCAGCCTTCGGTGCCTGATTCTTGAAGTGAGTGACACTTTGGTGACAGGCATTTGGTCTCGAATTTTTCTTATGCACTCAACCTAACCCTGGATAGAGATATACAAGATTTGTTTTTTTTCGTACTCAAAGCCTCACTAATTGCTTCTATTGAGGATAAAACTCACTGCAGGTAACTGGAGTGTTACCATTACATGGGTGAGCAGGTAAGCAGGTGACAGTGATGTGAGGGAACACTGCCTCACATTCCACTTTTTTTTTAAATGGAGAATATTATCTTATTAGGATATTATGTACTATTAAAAACAGCAAAATAATGTAGAAATTTTCTTTTCTGAAGAAATAAAGTTATATTTTCCTTTGTTTCCCAGTTTAAAAAATTCTTTACAAGTTTTAGTGTGAGTTAATTAATGGAGGGAGAATCGGCCAAATTATACCACACGTTCAACTGTTTGGCACTAATGAGTTCCTGAATGCATTAATGAATGGAGAAGTCATCGCATATTCAGTGTATGAGTTAATGAATGGAGGACTGGCTAGGTTATACCACATGGACAACTGGCTGAGGCTAAAGTCCTTAGCCTCCTAGGACCAGGGGTTGCGATTTTGCCATGCACAATCTGCTCTGACAGTTTTGTACAGGGCTGTAGCTGTGTCTCAGCCTGCCCTGTGTGTTCCAGGGGCCGGAGGTGAGCTGCAGATAGAACCTACAGCTTCTGGCTGCGGGTGGTAGCATAATTGTTTTGTACTCTCCAGCAAAACAGCGGCTCCCCAAAAGGTGAAGTTTAATTTTATTCAAGGCTGCCACATGCTGAGTCCAAACCTAGGCTTGAGTCTGTAATTACTGTGACGGCTGAAAAACTGGGATGGTCAGGTCCCCACGATGAAGAAAGCCCTGCGAGCCCCAGTCCCGCTGCTTACCTTTGCAAGATTCAGGGGCCCACAGCTGCTGAAGGGATTCTCTCTCCTTTTGACTGGATGGTGCTGTCACTTGGCAGTATGGTGCCAAGCAATTTCTGGCTGAGTTTTAAACAGAAATAACATTTCCAGGATCGGTTTTGTCTTTGATTATAGACATAAAAGATTAGTTCCTACCTGCCTTGCCAGCCTAGCTTCTTGGATGTCTGTCCCACCGAATTAAAATATGTGGTCATTGTCCCACTGATCATCACTAAGCCTCCCCACCCCCGGCAGTGCAGGGCTGACGTGTTGCCTGCTTGTCACCTGCAGCTGCCCTGCCCTCCTCACCCCTGCCACCGTCGGCAGCTGAGGAAAGAATCCCAGAGAAAGAAAAATGTCTTCCTCAAGCCACGGGGGCAGGGCTGGGAGAACCTTTGAGGGTCAGTGCCCGGGTGCCTGTGAGTGTCCCAGAGCTCTGTGGCCACACCCATCTGGTTTGCTCATTAGATGCCGCCTTTGTGCCAGTTTTCGACAGGGTTTACACCTTAAGCAAAAAGTGACAATTATGAATTAATACTGTTGCTGTTTTTGCTTTGAGTAAATTAGGAACTCTATGGGGTCATACAGCAAGCCGTGGGGATTTCTTAGGGGTGCAGAGAAGTCTCAGTGGAGAGGGGCTCAGCTGTGGGGTGTCTGTTCTGTGTAAGTACGCCAGTTGTCTGACTGCAGTCACTGCAGGGAAGGATGGTATTGATCAGCACCGGGCATAAGAGAAAGCGGTTAGTGCAGCACAGTCATCTGACCAAGTCATTAGTATACAGGCATTACCTACTGTGTATTAGGTACTTTCATACTGCCTTGTTTATTTTCTTGATAGCTCACTGAAGAAGTGTGTGTGTGTGTGTGTGTGGTTTTGTTTTTATTTGGTTTGGTTTTTGTGTTTCCACTTTGCAAGGAAGAAGATACCAAGAGGTGTAAAGTCACAGATTCCGATTGCTGGCTCAGGGTGCTCCCAGCGTCACAGTGCATTGTTTGTTTTACAGTGCTCTCCCTACCCCATGCTGAAAAGTACCTAACAGCCCAGCTTCTTCAAGCTTTTAGGTCCCAACATGGTATATTTACACCCTAACAGTTTAGTGGCTGATTGAAAAAAAAAAATACACATAAATCTTAACTAGCATACCTATTTTCTGATGGATGTGTGCATCTTGAGGGGGACTGCACAACTCCTCAAACCTTGAAATCAGATCATATACTGCTCATTCCTATTACATATTGATTGTTCTCAAAACCTTGCTCCACAAGCATGTGATGTCATCAAAAAGAGATGCACCCGGAGCTAGTAGTTGGTACGGTAGTCAGCAGGTGTCAGGTGTTGGTGTGAGTTCCGAGTGGTTCCCCAGCTGCCTTGGCCCCGCAGGGTGTGGGAGCTACAGAGTTGGTGTGGCATCGGTAGTAATGTGCTCAGGAATCAAGCTCAGGTCTGATTCCCAGATCCATGATTTCTTTGTGTGTGTGTGTGGATTTTTTGTTTTTCCTTCACTTGTACTGTTTACTGAAACTAATTTGAACTCAGTGTAACATTTTAAAGTGTCCTAATAGTGGACAAGATCTAATTCATTTGTTTGCTTCTGTGTGGAATTCTGTGTTTCTGGCACATAGCAAGTGCCCAGTAAGTATTTACAGAAAGAAAGAGAAGAACTCTCCCCTCCCCCACAGTGGAGACAGGCGCTTATAAAGCCAAACAAAAGACAGGAGGCACTGGAACCAAAAAGCTCATGGCTGCTGGAGCCTCACGTCTTGGCTTCTCCCCATGAAGGGCATGTTATTTCACACACATTTGGCCCTTGAAAAGCTTCAGATGCGTTGGTGTGGTTTAAATCATTTAACATTTCCTAGTCACATTTGGTACATAAATAATTGAACACGAGGTTTTATTAGCAAGTTCTTGTTTCGGGTAGACACTCACCCTTTGGCATTCCACTTTTGTGTCTTAAATTCCTTTCTCTTAAAGTGAAATTCACCACATTGTGGTGAAGCCCCTGCAGTGTGTGGTCCTGCATCTCGTGAAACAAGGCCTCGAGCTTGCCCGGGGACCATGCCTTGCAGTCAGCGCATGTAAGACCTGGCATTTACAGATCTTTTAACCTCAGATGGGTCATACCTGGTCAGCCGCCTGCAATCCTGCGGGACTCACTCAGTCTTGACACGAAAGACGTGCACTGAAATGTTGCAGAGCACAGCTTGATTAGGCACCACACTCTCCTGTTAAGTACAAAATCAATGTCCAAACAGAACTGTGAATGGCGCCAAGGTGATAGAAGTGTTAGTTCCAAGATAAACACTTGCTATGTCCTTTCCAGGTACAGACATTATTTGTCATTTCAGGAGCCGGGTTGGTAGCAAAGGCCACTGCTGATTAATAATCGCTGTCCATGTGCCTGCATTTTAAGAATCACAGGTGCTAAAAATAAAAACATAGTGATGAGGCTCACTTCTGTCCAAGCACGGTGTCCAAGGGCCACTGTTCATGGTGAGCCACGCAGGCCCCTCAGCAGAAGCAGTGCTGTGGATGGCCATGACAGAGCGTCTGTGCGGGACACAGGTCCCCTCCGGAACACCAAGGAACAGAGCACACAGCGGGGAAAGAATTGTGGGTAGTAATTTGGGTGTTAAAATATTAACACATTTTTGCATATTTAATGTGGTTTCCTTTTTAAATAGTAGGCAGATTACGGCATACAGGCAGATAGGTTTATGATTTCTTATTAAATTTTAAGCATTAAAAAAATCCAAAAGGAACTACTTTGTAGAAATGCATTCAGAAATGGCTTTCTTTTCGCTTATCTTATGTCAGCTAATGTTCCACGCAACAGTCTACCTTCTGAATGAAGCTTTAGGAGTCTTAGTCTTTAAAAAAGAGTTCAGAACACCTCACAGTTCATTTGCCTTGAGGATGAGACACACCTACATCTCTGAACTAAAAACAGGCAGTCTGGGAAGGCTTCAAGGCAGAGGTGATATCCATTAGAGAGAACTGTTGTCTCCACCTTTCCTTTCTGACTTATGCTTTCCTTTAAATCAGTTCCTGCCACTTATGAAAGATTTGACCTGGGAAAGGAAGCCAAACCTATAATGGTTTTTCTCAATTCTTGGATTTCCCTATAGGCAAAGATGCCCTTCGACGCCAACAAACTCTACTGCAGTGAAGTGCTAGCCATCCTGCTCCAGGACAATGACGGTGAGGCTCCCTGTCTGTGTTGATATTCCACTAGGATAGGAGCTGGGCTTGTTGCACATCATGACAGCAAGCTGTTTGCCTTTGGCATCCCCTAGCTTCCCCTCTCTCGCTCTCTCTGCAGCTTTTGTACTCTGTCAGGCCGTATTGATTTTGCTTGCTGATGTATCAGTGTTAGACGGCTGTAAAATCTGACAGTTAGCTTCATTTTTTTCTCTCTCTCTCTTCCTCTGTTTTTCCCCCTTTTAGAAAACAGGGAATTGCTCGGGGAGCTGGATGGAATCGATGTGCTTCTTCAGCAGTTATCTGTGAGTAATTCTTACATGTCCTGTTTGCCATGGAGATGCACGGGCCACTTTCAATGATGGGGTGGAGTCAGACAAGACACGAAGGGATGGGCCAAGGGATGGGGGTACCTGGAGCTCGTCGGCAGGGTGGAAGTAGCCTCCTTGTCCTGCTTGTCCTGATCACTTGCCCTTTGGTGACCAGGTGTCACTGTGTCCGTGACATTGACTGTCCCTATGTTCCAGAGGAAATGTACCCCTTGGGCCAGGAATCCCAAATGACTTTCACTTGACCCAGGTCAGAAAGCCATGGGGTAGAGGTCACAGGAGGAGGGTAGGGAAGTCCCAGGCATTGGCATCTGGAACGAGAACTGAGAAACTGCCATTTGCAGAAAAATAGAAATCCAGCTGAAATGTTCTGCTGTTGGCATGCTGAAAACACTGAATATTTCTTCTAACAAAACTCATCTGTGTTATTCCAAAAACAGGACTAAAAAGACACCATTTGGATGCAATCTTTAGAGTGTTGGGAGCGTCAAAGATGTCAGTTTGCAGACGGCTTCCGTCTGGGTGCCAGCAGCCATAGCGGGTTGGCCTCCACCCCAAGAATAGAGCTGGGAAATGTGAATGCTTCCAGTTCTAAGAAGTCATCCACCTCCTCTAAGTTGCTGGATTAGCTCAGTCACCTGGAGGGGTGTGCCTGTGCAGCTAAATGGCTTCCTCCTCCTGTGGCACACTCTGCAGGCGGAGAGAAAGTATCTGCTCTAAGCCCTTCCCGTGTAGTTCAATGGCCCTCTCGTTAGGAACCTTCCCCTTCCTGGGCCACAGCTTGCCCCTCTGTATTGCAGCTGCTTTTAGAAGGGAAGGAAATGACCTGTGCTGGGGTAGACGAATGAGGGCGTTGAGTGCAGCTGGCCAAGTTGTTTCTTGGCCTGGTGGATCATTTCAGGGGTGCTCGCTTCTCCCACTTTAGCTATTTGTGTAGTGAAGGAATTTTCTGCACTTGAACTGTATTTCATAGTCAGAATATTTCATTTGGTTTGCTGTTGCTTTTGAAAAACCCTCTTGCCTGGAATTCTCAGTCTCTTGTGGACCCAGTGGTCTGCTGTGTATTTTATTCGGCTCAGTGAACTGGTACTTAATACCTATGAGGCAGAAAGCCCACTTTCCTCAGAATCCAACCTGATGCACACTCCGTTAGGTGACCCGCCGTTCTCCCTGGCAGGGAGATCCCAGAAGGCAGGCTTTGGCGGTTGTTGGCTGGTGGCTATAAAGACATTCGCTGATGGCCCCATGATTTTGTGTGTGTGTGTGTGTGTGTGTGTGTGTGGTCTTTCCCTGACAGGTATTTAAAAGACACAATCCCAGCACAGCTGAGGAGCAGGAGATGATGGAGAACCTGTTTGATTCACTCTGCTCCTGCCTCATGCTCAGTTCCAACCGGGAGCGCTTCCTCAAGGGCGAGGGACTACAGCTCATGAACCTCATGCTCAGGTGTGTTCCTCCTTTCCGGGTCCCGGATGCAGGGAATGCAGGGGCTGGGGGTGTGGTCTTCCCTAAAGCCAGAGTAGCTGAACTAAAAATCGATTTTGGTCTGTTCTACCCCGTTGTTGCATCAGTTGGTGTTACAACTACTTCCTTGAAGTATCGTTTTACTCTGTCTCTTATACTGTTGTTTTTGGGGGGAATCTAGCCATTAATTTCTAAATTTACACTGTGTTGATTTCCAAATTTAGCTCAGTTTTCTGTAGATACGTGATGGGCCTGTCTGTGCCACATGTTTGCTGATATTTTTGCTATTGACAGGATGCCATTCATGTTTTTCACTTAATACATTTAATGAGTTGTACATATGTTATATGCCCAATATGGAAAATATGAAATGTGCAAGATAGTTCCAGAAGTTTTGTTTATAGCACTTTCTTTGTATATCTCTTCTTATGCTCTAATTCCTTAGAGAGTGTATAATGCTAATTTCACGGTTACTTCACAGCATCCTCAAGTTGGAAGCAAAAGGGAGAGGTAGCTTATATAAATAGCTTTTTTGAGAAATCTGCCTAGCAGAGAGAAGAGATACATGTGGGTGGGGGTGAGCAGGCATGCCCAGGGTGTAGGATCAAGGGGTAGCCTGTTTTTTTTGTTTTTTTTTTTTTCTTTATCAGTTGAGATATAGTAGAGCCTGTTTGCATGCTTCTAAACATACCCCAATCATCCTGGAACTGGTCGTTACGTAACTGAGTCAGTGTCTACTGTCCTGAAATTTCTATTTATGTACAATTGTATGACTGAAAACTGTTTAACTGAGATATTTCTTCCGGAGGTTTTTTTTTTTTTTTTCCTCCCATTAATTCGATAGACATTTACCAAATGTAATTTAGAATGCAGACAGGCAGAACTGTGGTTGAAACATTGATAAGGTTGTGTGTTGCGTGCTAGGCTTACACAGAAATAAGTAAGACAAAATTCCTGCTTCCTGAAGCTAACAAGAAAACAAACAAACCAACAAAAGAGCGCTATCATCCAAACACAGCCTGTCTTGGCATGTGTATTCTCTTCCAGCCTTCTTTCCTGTAATTGTTTTCTTGTTTGGAACACCTTTCTAGGCCTTCCCATGCCTTGCACCTGATTTTCTGTTCTGTTCCTTTGGAAGTTGAACACGCTGTCCCCCAGCACTGTGATGTGTCTTCATGAGTTTTCAGTATACACAAAGTGGGCTCAAGGAGACAGTAACTTATACAGGATGCTTCTCTCTTTGGTTTGAGGTTATTTTTTAGTGTTCTGCTATTAAGATAAATTCTAACTGGATATTTTTTGGGTTCAAGGTAACTTTAGGATCACCACAGAGCACACTAAAGAATCTCCTTGTCAAAGTCGTTGGGGGCTAGGAGCCCCAGTGAACTCCTTGTCTGTCCAGTGTATAGGAGAGCATGGATTGGTCAAAGGTCTTCCTTTGAGGAATTAACTTTTTTTTTTTAAAGATTTATTTTTATTGGAAAGTCAGACATACAGAGAGGAGGAAAGACAGGGAGGAAGATCTTCCGTCCAATGATTCACTCCCCAAGTGAGCGCAATGGCCGATGCTATGCCGATCCGAAGCCAGGATCCAGGAACATCTTCCGGGTGTCCCACACAGGTGCAGAGTCCCAATGCTTTGGGCTGTCCTCGACTGCTTTCCTAGGCCACAAGCAGGGAGCTGGATGGGAAGTGGAGCTGCCAGGATTAGAACTGGCACCCATATGAGATCCTGGCGCGTTCAAGGTGAGGACTTTAGCCGCTAGGCCATGCCGCTGGGCCCAAGGAATTAACTTTTAGAAACAAATTCTTTTGTAAAGTGCAGAGAGAAATGGAAAATTCTTCAGAGGCCTTTAGCATTTATCTGGTTTTTGTTAGCTTTTCTCTCTCTCTCTTTTGTTTATTTCCTTTGCCCTTCTGATTGCCTGGCCTTTTGTTGAAAAGAGCCACCTTCTCTCAAACAAGTAGCAAATAAAGAAGCTCCATGTGGGGTGAATTTCTGTGGCATGGTGGGTTAAGCCATCACTTGGGGTGCTGATGATTCAAATTGATGACTCAGGTGCTTAGGCCCCCGCCACCCATATTGGAGTCCCAGAAAGTCTGGGCTTCCTGGCTGTGGCTTGGGCCAGCCTTGCCTATTTCAAAGGAGTAACCTAGGAAATGGAAGATCTCTCACTCATTATCTTTTTTCTCCCCTTCTCTCCCACTCTGCCTTTTATGCTGATTAAAAAAAAAAATCAATAAATGAACATAGAAAAGAAGATGTATTTGTTCTCCTAATCTTAAAACTACGCCCTGCAGGGACTTTTCCTTAATCCTCTTTAAAGGTCTCAGCTGCCAGTACCTTTGGATGGTTGAGTGCAAATATGAAGTGATGTATTCCTGTAACATATGGCTTGTTAATGTGTAGCAGTGGGGAGCTGAATAAATAACCAGAAATATGGATTATTCAAGCAGGAATGCTGAGATTCCGGCGGCTAATTAAGGAAGAACACCAAAAGGCCGAGAGACCGTGTCTCTCTAGGATCTCCCAACTTTTCATCTGTGAGTGCTGAAGTTACTGGGAAATTCTTTCCTTTGCATTAATTAGCTATATTCGCAGATTCAGCACTTCCTTTTTTCTCCTTTGCATGTTCTTTATTCTCTGCTATTTTTCTTTTTCAGACTCCCAAATGTAAAGTTTAATTGGGAGGGAATTTTTCCCCCTCCCTACTGTATGCACCTTTCTTAATCTTGTAGTAAGACCTGCCAAGTTGCTGTCTCTCCAGAGAGACTCCACTTAAGGCTGGGAAGCTGTACCATGTGAAATTCAGAAAACTTCCTATGGTCCTATCAGCCCCCAAGCATGAATCCCAACTTTGTGGTCCGGCCATTTGTCGGCTGTGAGATGCCCGTTCACGGGGGTGGCGGGTGTGGGGTGGGTGGACGTTCCCCAGGACTAAGGGAAACGTGGATGTGGAACAGGGCGCTCTCACCTCCTTGCTCTGGATATTTGGTAGCTATTTTAACCACTCTAACTTCCCGACTTTTTTTTTCACCTGGGGGAGAAAAAAAAGGTGGTAGTACTGCCATATATTCAGGCATTTTGAGGGAGTTGGGCTGTATAGTGTCTGATGCAATACTGCAACAACGCAACACAGAGAAGGTACCTTGTTAGGTCAGTGTGTGAAGCATGAGGCTGATGCAGTGATGTACTGCACGGAATTGGTACCTTGCAGATATTCAGGGCCCCATGCGGGAAGTGGACCCTATTGAAGAGCAGTGGTTACTTTTGCTTATTGAAAGGTTATATGACTTGCTTATCATGCCTGATAAGGAAAGATCACAAACAAGAATCATTTATATACAAACAGGACATTTCTTTCTCATACAAAAATATATACATTGTACTGGTCCATTTACTCTTTATCAGCTTTATTGAGACTTGATGTGTGTACAGTAAAATGTGCCCATTTTGAGTATACAGTTTTAGTTCGAGTTCATGTCCACACCTTTGTCTGCACTGTTTTCTTGAAGATCCAGGGTAGCACTTTGCAGAGGAAGGCACATGTGGACAGGGATTTCTTTTGGGTGGTAGCTACTATAGAAAGGTTAAGAGGAACATTTCTAATAACATATTGTAACTCATTATATCACCAAGTATTTTAACAAGTTATCAGTATGGAAAATTAATTAGTGATCTATTCACATTTTTTTTTTTGTAATTCACAAAATTCTTTGTATTTTACATTGTATCTCAACCTACATGCCAAATTTTTAGGTTCTGTAAAATTTACAGTTGGAAAAGTGAATTTCCATGGCCACATTTCTGCAAACATACTTACATTTTCCAATGGCTGAACCGAGCATCATATTTTAAATTTAATAGATTTATTCAAATTATGCAAATTCCTTGATTGTGGTAACCACATTTTGGTTACTCTACACATTTTAGTTGCTGGATAGCATCGGTGAGAGAACTGACTTTACCTCAATGCAAAGAACTTTCAAATCCACATACATTATTTATATTCTGCTCTTCCATAAGTCCTCTTAATCCCCTTTGCCATGAACTCTCTCCCATCCATTGGCCCCAGTCAACCCCCGTGGTTCTAAAATTTCATATAGATAGAATCACATGGAATGTTTTGTGTCATGCTCATTCAACAGATTGTTTTTAAGATTCATTTTGCGTAATTTTCTGTTTTGGTGGTTTTCTGTCATATCTCTACATTTGTTTATTCACCTGTTCTGCACATTTGGATGGCTTCCAGTTTTTTGTCATTATGTATAAAGCCACTAAAAATCTTTAGAAAAACATGTTTTCATTTCTCGTTGGGAAGAAAGCCTAGGAGTGGAATAACTGGAACATCTTGTGGATGTATGTTGACTGTTAGAAACCATCAGACTGTTTTCCAAAGTGATCATATCATATTGCTAGCAGCAAACAAGTGAGCTCCAGGCGCCCTCTTCACCTCTCGGCGTTTGAGTGAACGTGGGTAGTGGTTTCTGTCTGCACTTACCTGTTGTGGGTGACTATCTTTGCATGCACATTACAACCTTTCTTCCCTTTTTTGTTGAAGTCTAGGTGGGAAGTTTTTAACCATTCTTTATTCTAGATACGATTCTTTGTCAGACATACGGCTTGAAAATATTGTACTCCTAATCTGTGCCTTACCTTTTCCTTTTTTGGCAGTGTCTTTTAAAGAGGGGTGGGGGGGAATCCCCAGTGCCTATAAAACTGTATCATATAATACAATGTTAATAACAATTAAAAAAAAAACTACAAAATCTAAAAAAAAAAAGAGTAAATCTTTCTCTCTGCTGAAATCCAAATTCAACATTTTTTTCCCATATGAATTGTGCTTTTGCTATTGCATATAAACTGTATTCACCTGACCCAGAATTTTAAAGAGTATCTTCTATGTTTTTCTTTTTGATGTTTTCATTTTAGGCTTTATACTAATAGGTTCATTTTTAACTTTTGCTAGATGGTGGGAAACGTGAATTGGAGTTCTTGGTGTATTTATTTATGTATTGACTTATTTTTTGCATATACATGCCCAGTGCTGGCACCAGTTATTGCATTGACTGCCCATGTTCCATTACACTGCTTTTACACCTTCATCAGAAATCAATTGGTCTTGTGCGAGTGTGTGGGGGTCCATTCCCTTGCTCTCTGTTCAGTTCCATTGATCTATGTGTCTGTCTTTCCCAGTGCCATACTGTCTGGATTATTACAACTCAATAAAGCTACAAGTGAAGGCTTGAAATCATGTAATCTAAGTCCTCTGGCTTTGCTCATCTTTTTCAAGATTGTTGAACTATATTAGTTCCTTAGCGGTTTTTTTTTTTTTCTTCCTGGTCTTTCCATATAAATTTTAGAATCGGCTTGTCTGTTCCTACAAAAACCCTGCTTAGAATTTTGATGAGGATTGTGTTGATCGTAGAGATTATTTTAGGGGAGAATTGAGTCTTTGAAATAGTCTTTAGATCCATACCATGACATCGCTCTCTATTGTCTCAAGTCCTTGATTCCTGTCGTCACTGATAAAATTTTTAGACAGTTTTGTGTTTTATATTGTTGTAGACATGTCAATTTGATACAGACTTCCAAGTCTATTAAAATAAGTTATCCTTATATTCTTATACTTTTTTTTTCCATATCCTCTTTTCATTTTCTAATCTTTATGCTTCTTTTATAATTCCTGTTGTTAAGAGTATCTTCAGATGTCTGCTTTTTTGCTCCAGCTTGTTAGAGGTAGCTGGAATTTTTGTTTTGGGAGTGTGGAGTATCTTTTTATAGAAAGCCAACTCAAATTTATTTTTATTAAAATCTTAACAAAAATTAACTCCCAAGCTTAAAAAAAATTTTTTTTGAAGGTTAACAATTTCCTGTAGTATTGCTTAGCTTCATTACATATTTTCAAATATTTAGAACTTGTGTTCTGCTTCTCTTAACAGAAAATAGGCAAAACAACCACTTTTCTGAATTTGAGATTTTATTTGTGGTCTTCTACATAGCTAGTTTTTGTATCTGTTCCATGGAATGTTATTGCAAGTTGGGTTTCTTGGATAGAAAACAGCATTGGGTTACTAAATCACTTTTATAAATATTTATATATTGAGCTATTCTGTATTCTCTAAGCACCTCCACTTTTTGACTAATTTGTTTAAGCTTACTATAATTTTGGATGTAGAGTTCCCTTTTTTTAAGATTTATTTTTTTCGAGCCCGGCGGCGTGGCCTAGCGGCTAAAGTCCTTGCCTTGAACGCCCGGGATCCCATATGGGCGCCGGTTCTAATCCCGGCAGCTCCACTTTCCATCCAGCTCCCTGCTTGTGGCCTGGGAAAGCAGTCGAGGACGGCCCAAAGCTTAGGGACCCTGCACTCCTGTGGGAGACCCGGGAGATGTTCCTTGATCCTGGCTTCAGACTGGCATAGCATCGGCCATTGCGCTGACTTGGGGAGTGAATCACCGGATGGAAGATCTTCCTCTCTGTCTCTCCTCCTCTCTGTATCTCTGACTTTCCAATAAATAAGTAAATCTTAAAAAAAAAAAAAAAGAAATTTTGTGTTTATTATATTCTAGCTTGCTTGTTCAGCAAGGACATGTTACTTTCATCCTAATCTTCAATTGTGTATTATTTTAACATTGAGCATCCCTTCTTTTTTCTTGGCATGAGCTTGTGTTGAATTCTTTGATTCTGTAATTCATCAATTGTATTCCCTCTCATCCACTATTTTATTTCTTTGTGTCATTTTGGATAAGAGTATCTAAGTATTTAGGTTAATTCTAGTGTAAGAGTTTATGAGTATAGGAATTTCATGTAATTTTATTACAATTAATTTATGGCTGTCCTTTTGCCATGTACTTTGTTGTTTTTGTTGTCCTTATGATTTTCTTGATGCTTTTGTTTTGTTTTACTTTTTTTCTTTGGTGCAAGTTTGGAAAATGCTTCCTAGTTCTTTTCTGTTAGTGATTATCTTTATTTTTTGAAAGCTGAGGTTTTGTGTCCTGTTATCATGTCAGATAGTCCAAAGTCCCTTCATGATCGGGCCTATGCCTAATACTCCTACTGTCTCTGCCACCTCTTCTCAGCTGTCCTCTAGGCCAAAGCATTCCATACATTTCATGGACCTGAACTGTGAGATTGAAGAGCAAGGACCTGGTCATCTTTCTCTTTGCATCCTCTGCACCTGGCCACAGCTGTTGGTAAAATCTGAGAAACATTTTTGCTGTTTGGAATCATTGTCTTACAAACTTCCTGGTGAATTCCACAGATAGACCCAAAGAGGAGTGACTTATCCAATCCTCCAATCCTATTTTTCTCTTGATGTTTCTTAATGCATGAAGGACGCTTGGGACCCTTGTCCTCAAGCTGGGGAGGGATTACGTCAGAGACAGCTCTGCTCTGGAGCTCACTTCCTGTTGGACTTGTGCCCTCCCTGGTCTTCAGAGCAGAAGACAACATGCCTGTCAGCACTGGACACTTGGTTCTGCCGGTACCATCCTCCCAGGTACCACACGTTATGTTTTAGGTATTCATTGCTTAGAACCTTTCTGCTCCACTTCTCAGAACCCAGTGTGGATCTGTCATCCATCGAGCTTTCGTCTGTGCCCTGACCTCACAGGCGTTTCCTGACTAGTTTATCTGTCACCCAGTGTTAGTGTAGTTGTGCGGTGGCTTTTTTTAATTCCTCTGTTCAGTGTCTGGATTTCACAGTGCTTGACAGAATCAATATGGAAAAAAAAGCTAGTTTTGGGTTTTTTTTTCCCCCGCTCTCTGTCAATGAACAGATGAAGACATCTTGGAAAAGAAGAAAAAGTGGTTGAGGTGGTGTTTAAAAGTGAATCCATGCTGTGGAAAAAGCAGTAGGTGCTGTCCTGAGGCATCGGAAGTGGGGAGGCTGTGGGGGTTGGAGTGGTGTATTTTTATCATTTAGCGTATTCATAAGGACAGAGAAAAAGTGAGTGGGGAGGGCAGAAGCTGTGGGGTCCTGCAGAAATATACCCTGTAAGGAAGGGTCAGAGCCTTCCTTGTGTATGGAGTATGGGTCTTGGTGTGCCAGGTAGCTCTGCCCAAACTTTTCACTTTCAGTTGAAATAGGGTACAGAGAGGGTATTTGCATGGTCTGTGGAGAACAGCAGATCAATCTAGACAAGCCATGTGTGTGGTTTTTAAGATTTATTTTATTTTGCGTTGGAAAATCAGATCTACAGAGGAGGAGAGACAGAGAGAAAGATCTTCCATCCATTGATTCACTCCCCAAGCAGCCACAATGGCTGGAACTAAGCTGATCCAAAGCCAGAGTCTCCGCCGTATCTCCCACGTGGGTGCTGTGCCCCAAGGTTTGGGGCTGTCTTCAACTGCTTTCCCATGCTTACAAGCAGAGAGCTGAATGGAAAGTGAGGTTGCCAGGATTAGAAGTGTCACCTATATGGGATCCCGGTGCTTGCAAAGGCAAGTACTTTAGCTGCTAGGCTGCCGTGCTAGGCCCAAGTCATGTGTTTTAAAGAAATATTTAGAGAGAGAGATACAAATATCTTCCACTTGCTGGTTTATACCCCACCTGGTTGTGATGACTGAGGCTGGGCCAGGCCAAAGCCAGGAACTTATCTATAAATCTGTCCAGGTTTCCCATGTGAATGACAAACCCAAGTATTTTGGGCCATCTTCTATAGGGAAGGAACTGACTGGAAATGAAGCAACCAAAACTCAAACTGGTGCTCATATGGGATGCCGACGTTGCAGACAGTGACTCAACCTGAGATGCCATAGTACCAGGCTCCCTCCAAGTGGTATTTTTATAAGCAAGGATGTTTGAAAGGAAAAGCAGAGTCACAACTTATTGGCAGTTTAACAAAGTGATCAGATTCAGGGGATTCCATCCACTGAAATAAGACTAACATACAACCCCCAAGGTGGTGCTTCTAGAATTTGTCAAGGAGCGGGGTGGAGCTCTGACCGTGCCCCCATGAGCCCTCCATGGAGGCGAGTTTGCCACATCCACATGCTTGTTTTTGGATGTCTCTCTTCGGGAAGGTGGTTGCTGTGAGCGGAAGAATCCAGTACATCCAGTTTAATTACAGCCTGCACACCAGATCATTTGCCTCTTGCCACCACAATGTACCTGGTAGCAGTTTGTCCTTGTATTGAAACAGTTCAGTGTGCTTTAAGAAGCGTTGAAGCCAGTGAGAGACAGAAGAATTACATTGTCAGTTTCCTTGAAGATGTTGACATGAAGCTTATTACTTGGGCTGTAAAACCCTGTTGCAGTCAGAAAGAGAAGGCCCCTGTGGTCCCCAGGGACGTGTACAACGGCAGCCGTGGGTTGTGGAGTAGGAATACAGTGAACCCATCTCAGTTATTAACTGTACAGGCAAAGAAAGGAAGGGAAGCATACGGAGTCACGTCTAGCCCAGAAATCACCATTTTCTTTCCTTTCTTTTTTGCCTCTGAGACTTTTCCATAAGGTTTTGCCCAAGCCAGAGAAAAGTATACCTGACAAAGGAAACCAATAAGATGGCAAGAGTGGAGAAGGTGTCAAGGACGTCTTCCCAGGCCCGATTCCTGACCGGGAAGTACAGCAGAGCACACAGGCTGAAAGGGCAGCCCAGGGGACTCGGACTGCCCTCCGTTTGTCCTCTTGTTTTATTGCAGCTGAGTCCTGTTCTGGGGATCACGTTTTTATTCTTAGGCTCCTTCATAGCTTCTCAAGAGTTAGAATGTTCTAACCTCGTGTCTCTCTCTGAGATTTATTTATTTGAAAAGCAGAGTCTGACAGAGATTGCGATCTTTCTTCTGTTGGTTTACTCCCCAAATACTTGTAGCAGCCAGGGCTGGGCTAGGCTGAAGCCAAAAACCTGGAATGCCATCCTTCAAGTGCAGGGGCGAAATAACAGTGCCAGCCGTGGAGGAGCCAGCTGCGCCTCCGGGTGGGGCATGTGCACAGCTTCCATGCCAGGCTGCACACACAGATCTTGCTTGTTGTTGTTAGTCCAAAAACAGACATTTCCTTTTCCCCCAAGCTGAATATTACTGTTCTCTCTTAGATGGATAATGGTAGTTTGCACCTGTTCTCTCGGAACCAGACAAACGCTTCAGAAGCACCATGTAATCCTTCCAACAGCCCTCCAGGCTGACGTTACCACTTCATAACCAGGGAAAGTGCTGTGTCAGGGAAGGCAGATGAACCTGAATCAAGATTCCCTGGCAGAAAATGGGGTAGGACCTGTCTGAGACCTTCCATCATGCTTGCTAGCTAGTCATCTTCCCTGTAGTTACAATGCCCATATTTAAAGCATTGGATTTGATCAAGGTTTTTCAATATAGATAGACCTGTTGTGTCTTCACCATCAGCACAAAATTGAACACACCTTTGGTACAGAATCTCACCAAAATAAACTTCCATTTCTCCCTCCAGGGTTTCTTTGCAGCCATTGCCATATGTTAACTATGTTCTAAATTGCTTTGTGTTTTATTGTTGTTGTTGTTGTTTAGATGGTTAATTATCCTTTAAAAAGAATCAAAAATAGAATTTATAAATGATCCCTTTTTAAGACTATTTATTTATTTGAAAAGCAGAGAAAGACCTTCTATCCATTTGTTCACTCCCTGGAACTCTGTCATATTCTTCGACTGAAAACAAGAACCCAAGCACTGGGGCCCTCTTCAACAGCCTTTCCAGATATGTTAGCAGGGAATTGGATCAGGAGTAGCATAGATGGGACTTGAACCAGAATTCCAGTATGGTATTCCAGGGCCACAGATGGAGGCTTCAACCTGTTGTGACGCACACCAGCCCCAAAACCTGTCTTTTTGTATGCACCACGTATTTGCTGCTGCATCCGCTCTTCATTCCTTTGTGCAGATTCGCATTTCCATCTGCTATCGGTTTCCTCTGCCCGAATGACTTCTGTTAACATCTGTAGTGCTGGTCTATTGGCAATGGTTCTGTCAGCTTTTGTGTGTTTGAAACAGGACTGCCTTCATCTTGAAAGGCATTTTTAACAGATACGTGTAGCTTTTTAGGTTGGAAAGTTGTTTATTTTCTTTCAATACTCTTGCCTCAGCTGCCTTCTGGCTTGCTTGGTTCCAAGTGAGTCTGTTGCCCTTTTCCTTTTTTAAAAAAGGGTTACGAATTTATTTTGAAAGTCATAGTTACAGAGAGAGGAAGGGACACACACAGAGAGATTTTCCAACTACTAGTTCAGTCTGCAGTTGGCTAAAGCAACCCAGCACTGGGCCAGGCTGAAGACAAAGAGCCAGGAGCTCCATCTAGGCCTCTTACATAGTGGTATGACCCCAAACACAGGCCATCCTTCGCTGCTTTTCCCAGGCCACCAAAGGGAGCTGGATTGAAAGTGAACCAGCTGGGATACCAACTGGTACCCATATGGGATGCTGGCTTCACAGGCAACAACTTTACCTGCTATGCCATGATGCCAGCTTCTGTCACCATTTTCGTATCACTCATGTGTCTGTAATTTGTCCCTCATTTTCTGTTTTTATGATTTTCTCTTTATCATTGGTTTTCAGTAGTATAATTTATAGTGTGCCTTGAAGTAGTTTTTCCTATGTTTCATATGTTTGAGATTCGTTGACCAGCTTGAGCCTGTGTGTTTATTGTTTTCCATCAGAGGTGGACAGTTGTCAATCATGGTACTTTTCTTTTTTTAAAGATTTATTTTTTTTTATTATTTTTTCATTGGAAAGGCAGATATACAGAGAGGAGAGACAGAGAGGAAGATCTTCCGTCCGATGATTCACTCCCCAAGTGAGCGCAACGGGCCGATACTATGCCAATCCGAAGCCAGGAGCCTCTTCCGGGTCTCCCACGCGGGTGCAGGGTCCCAAAGCTTTGGGCCGTCCTCGAGTGCTTTCCCAGGCCACAGGCAGGGAGCTGGAAGGGAAGCGGGGCTGCCGGGATTAGAACCGGCGCCCATATGGGATCCCGGGCGTGCGAGGCGAGGACCTTTAACCACTTGCGCCACCGCGCCGGGCCCCATGGTACTTTTCAAATACATATTTTGTTTCCATCTACCTTTCAGGGACTATAATTGCATGTATGTAATGATCTTTTATAGGTAAATTATATAATGTTAATTTGATTCTGTAGACATTAAGCTATTTGCAATTATTCACCCATAGTCAACTGATGGTCTTTGCCAGTCTTTGTTTCTTTCAGTGTTTTATTTTGGGTTGTTAGTATGGTCATGTCTTCAGGTTCACTTGATTTCTTCTGTAGTGTGTAGTCTGTAGTGAATCTCAACCACACATATTGTACTATACTTCATCTTTAATTCTGTCTTCTGTGTTTACTAATGATTTTGCTATTCTTTTTGAAAAATGTTTATTTTCATCTACTTGAAAGAGTAACAGAGAAGGACACACGCATGCGGAAAGAGAGATCTCCACAATAGGCTGGGTCAGACTGAAGCTCCATCCAGGTCTCATGTGCGTGACAAGGGCCCAAGTACTTAGCCATCACCCGCTGTCTTCCCAGGCACATTAGCAGGAAACTGAATTGGAAGTGGGAGAGGTGGGACTTGGACACTCTGATATGGAGTGCTGCCATCCTGAGTGGTGGTTTAACCTCTTATACTGCATGTCCACCCCAATCTTTCTCCTTTGTAAATCATCTCTCTCACCTTTTTAAAGTGCCTGGCAATTTCTAAAAATGTATATACTAGTTTCTCATTGAAATTCAAATGTTACAAGTTTTATCTTGTTAAATGTATCCATATAAATATTCTCAATAAGCAGGATATGAACTTGGAAATAGTTTGGTCTTATTGAGACTTAGTGTTAGACTCTCTTAGGCCAGGCCAGGCCAGCCTTTAGTGTGTGACTGCTTTTCCCTCATTACTGAAGCAGCACTGTTCCTAGTGCTCAGCCTTGTGCCCTATGGTTGAACAGGGATTTTCCGCTATAACTGACAGGAACATGGATTATCCTTTGCTTTCATGAACTGTAGGGTTGCTTCCTTCTCCCAGAGGTTCCATTCTGAAGCCTTGGTGAGTTTTCTTAAGCATTTGTGACCAGAGAGGATTTCTGCAGCTCACTGTGCTGCGCTCGGTCCGTGAACACAGCTGCCCTGCATTCTCCCAGCCCTGCCTCCTCCCCGCTTTAAGGTCTAGAGACTGCAAGGGACAGTTAGGCTCCTGGCATGTGTGTGGGCCTCTCTCAGAACTCTCCTGGGCCGCCAGAAGTCAGATGTCTGAAAACTATTATTTTGTATATTTTGTCCACTTATTCCCCAGCTGGCTTCTATGAGAGCAACATTAATCCATTTTGCTACTCCATTTTGGCCCAGAGTGGAAGTCTAGTCGGATAGTATACTTCAAGTCACATTTCCTTCCTTCCTTGCTTTCTTTTTTTCATGGCCAGTAGGTAGTAATGCAATTAATTTTTGTACTGAACTTGTATGAAGCAACTTTTCCATATTCTATCTCGATCATCAGCCAAGTTTGATTGTAACAACAACATCAAATCTCAAGGACATTCAGTGACAAGCGTTTTTTTGTCTGTGTGACACCTGCAGCACTCACTGTCAGTGGCTCTGCTCTATGCCTTCCTTATTCTGAAGTTTAAGCTCAAAGTACAATGCTTAATGGGACATGCATCTCTAATGGCAGAGGAGAAAGGCTACATGTTGCAATAAATCTTACAATTTTTCCTCTGAAGATGGTTCTGGCACACTTGGGTTTTATTGACTGTGGAACATCACATGGCCCAGCCTGGAGGTCTGTAGCGAGAGGAGGACCCATCTGAGAAGCAATGCATTTAGCTCTCACAAGCTCATGGGACCTGACTGTGCCCATCTTCTCGCAAACCCACATTGAGCCACACCATGTTGGTAACTTGACATCAGGCAGGGTCCTATTGATCTCACTGTCTAATTCACAGAAATGCTGCATCTTGTGGAGCCACCTTTTATTATGGGTCCACTAAAGGAAGTGAGCTTCATCATTTGCCTTACAAAACAAATGGAAATCATCTCATGGCATTATCCAGATTTCTTGCCAGGATTAGTTCTTTGAAGAATCCCTGCCACGGTTTTATTTCTTTAATTCCTCGATCAGAGTGAGGAATTACAGGATTCTTTCACTTACCCTTCAGAGAAGTTTCTGCAGGGTTTCTGTTCTTTCCCATAATTTTTCTTTGCCTTCTTAGGATGTTATTCACATGATTGAGTCAGTTACTTCCCATAGATTTAATGATTCTTTTCCATGTTCACCCCATTGCTGAGCTCATTTAGTCCAACCCAGACATCACTGCCGTGGCCCAGAGGTACCCCTGTGCTGAAGTGCCCCTTTATCCTTGTCTGTCCGGCAGAGATGTCCGTGGAAGCTCCTGTGGTCCTCCTCTCCCTTGGGAGGCCTCCCTGCCTCATGCTTAGTCCCACTGTGCTTCACCTTCATCTCCACCGCAGGTCTCAGCTTTCTCAGCATGCCCATTGCCTGCACATCTGGATTCCCCTCTGGACCAAGCTCCTCAGAAGCTTAAGCTGCACCTTGTCCCTTGAATTCAACTGGCACCTTATAAATATTTGTCCTTATAAATATTTGATGAAAAACAAATGAACTGCAAAACTCATAGTCAGGATCCGTGTTTATTGCAAAAGTGTTTTTTGCATGATAAAGGAAAAATGGCTAATTTAAACATTTCCTCCCACCACCTGAAGGCTGTCTAGAGGGGGAGAACAAAAGGGGGTGCCTCCCCCAGGCTGCCCACCAGCACCCAGTTGCACAGGAGCTGATGTGGGTCACATGATTCCCGGCATGATCGACAACCCGATGAACCCAGACAAGACTAAGACAAACTACTTGTCCTCCACTAGAATAAATATTTCAAATAAAGTCAACCTCAGAAAGTCAGGCCAAGCAGCTATTGATCGCTGAAAGCCTGAACTTAAGCCCAATGAATATTCGAAAGTTCACCTCGATGCAGCTTACCTAAATGGTGATCAATATGCAATTACTGCCCCCTTTAAACATGTCTTAGGCTGCCTACCTGAAAACAGGTTTTACTTTCAAAATCTTTTGTTTGCTGAATTTGCTTAGGCAGGGAAAAAAGAGACTTTACTAAACCAGAGTCCTTGACCTTTAGTATTTGAAACAATTCTGTGTTGGTTGTGAAATGATTTGAATGTATGCTGAGTGGTAAACCAAAGGCGCCTGTGGAATGACCGTCATCCATTTCAAGAGGCCTTTTCCACATTGACTCAACAATGAGGCTATTGTATCTGTTTCCTAATTTCTGCTCGTATGATTATCTGCCCTTGTCATAACCTTTGTAAATCAGGCTTGAAAAGTAGAGTGCTGACTGCCAGCCACAGTGAAAACAAAGGTATTCTATGTCTTGTGTCCTGATAGAATCCCATCTAGATTTTAAAAAACCTTTTCCTACTGAATTTGGAACCTTGTTTACCCTGCTCCTGATAGTCAAAAATTCCATTTTTTTCTCTAGTATGCATTTTCCATGCCCCTGCCCTAGTCAGACTCTTGCACCATTTCTCACTCTTTTGCCGTGGTCTCCTGACTGTCCTCTCTACCTCTCCCCAGCTCTGTCACTCTTGTCTGTCATACAGCTGCCATTTTAAACCTTCTAAAACATATCCAGCAGGGACCTCCCTACACCACCCGTGCCTCTCAGGATCTGCATCTGGTGCCAGATGGGACCACGTATGTGCCAATGTCTTCAGTCCTCTTCCACCACTGATGCTCACAAGTATCTGATTGCCCAAATGGTACCTTGCCTTGCCTGCCATTGCCACCAGTGTGTCATTGTTCTCTCCTCTCTGCCTGGCAAATTATCAGACTCAGTTCTAATGTCACCTGCTATGCAATACCTTTTCTGATTTCTTGCAAATTAAGTTAATTATCTCTATCTCTCACTTCCTTAGACTTGATTTCTATTGTTTCAGACTTTTGAGATTTTTTTCTTCCTGTTCTTAAATTGTTTAAAGACAACGACCTTATACTTAATTCCTAACAGCTGGCATAATACCTTCTGCAAAATGCATATTCCCAGTGATGACCTTTTATTGTCATTATCATTACAATTATTTTATTATCATTGTAAGCTCAGTAATGGGGTTAAAGATCACTTGTGAGTGTCAGTTGCTTTGATTCCACAGCAAGAATAAAAGTAGAAATATTCATTATACACCTTTTTGATCCTTTAAGATTGGCACCAATCAAGCTAGCCAGTTATCTGTTTGCCCAGGACTAAAGAGTTTCCCAAGGCCTGGTATTTTGAGTGTCAGGTACACCAAGATGGTCTAGTGCAAAGGCGCTGTCATATATATATATATATTTATACACACACACACACATATACACAAACTATATATTTTTACACACAAAAAATGTGTACATACATAAGTGTATATGTACACAAAACTATATATATACATATATATGTATATGTGTCTTATATATAATATATATAACTCATGCATAGGTTTTTCATGGTGTACAGAGTTATTTGCTCCTGGAATCCAAATTCTAGTTAAATGCCTTATGGTGGCCTGCAGGACTAGATATGTGGACTGATGTAGCCCATGCTTTGCTCTCCGTCTAAACTAGAAACACTCTATCTACTCTTTGGTATACTTCCAGCTGACAGCCTTCTGCCTATTCTTAAAAAGAAATAGAGAGGGAGAGAGATTGAATGAAAGGCAAAATGAAAGAGATCCATCTGCTGATTTATACAGAGCTGGGCCAGGCCAAAGCCAGAGGCATGGAGCTTCAGGTACGTCTCCCACGTGGGTGGCAGTGAGCAAGTACTTGGGCTGTCTTGCCTCCCCGGGAACATGAGCAGGAATTTGTATCAGAAGCAGAGCAGTCGAAGTTACAACTGGAATTCTGATACAGAATCCTGGCCCTTCCTGTTTGTTCTTGTCTGTGCCAGCTCATATGTACCATGAGGCCTGTGTGCTGGCTGTTCCTGATGACCAGTTCATACTGTCACTCAAATCTCAACATGTTACCCTCTTACCCTTACTAACCTAAACTAAAGACACCCACCAATCCTTTCACATCACTTTATTTCCTTGGTCCTTAATATTGTCAGGTGTCTTCATTGTTTACCGAGAACTAATCTGAAAGATGCCCAGTAAATATTTGAAGATTAATTAATACATGAAGGAAAATTAAATGCTGGCTTAAGACTTTTCCATCTCACATTGATTTGGTCTCCCTGATAGATTTAGCATTTTTGGAAAGCAGAATCTATGTCTGTTACCTCTTTCTCCTATCGCAGTGCTAAATAGACACTCAGTAAAGACTATGTCTTGCCTTAGTTGCTTGGCTTAGCAGCTATAAGAGGAAATAAAACTGACTTACTGTTTCTGCCTAATAGAATATTAAAGGAAATAGTGGAGGGTGGTAGAATACTACCTAGGTAGTATTGGGTACTTCTTTTGCAGGAATTCTAGAGAAGTACCCACAGAAGTACCTGGCAGGGCAGAGTTGTTACAAGACCTCTGACTTTGAGGAAGAAAACATACTTTTATTTTTCTTGAAAATAGTCTACATTTTCTAATTCTGAAAAGTACAACATGCTCATTTTAGGAAAATGAAAGATACTGAAAAGTAGAAAAGGGCCTAGTAGGATGTGTTTAGCCAAATCCAACACCCTATTGTGACCAAAGTACTCTAACTGGCAATGGGAGGAAATATCACCTGAACCCCAGAGTGGCTCCTGTGCTCAGTGGTGGGGACCAGGATGCCTGCCCCCCTCCCTTCCATTCAACAGCAATAAGACCGGAATGTCTGCTCTCACTGCTTCTCTCTGGGATTGTACAGGAAGTTCTAGCCAAGGCAATTAGGCAATAAAATGAAATGAAAGGCATCCAGACTAGAAAGAAGTAAAACTGTTTGTTTTGCAGATAACATGATCATCTACATAGAAAATATTAAGGAATCCACAAGAAATTGTTAGAACTAGTGAACCAGATTAGCAGTGTTGCAGAATATAAGATGAATATGTAAAAGTCAGTTGTGTTTTTATGTATTTGCAGTGAACAATTCAAAAAATAAAACTAAGGAAACCATTCTATTTATAGTGTCAGCAAGCTTCAAAGCGTTCATGGAAATGTGGAATTAAAAGATAATGTGCATTGTCTGTGAGCGTTTTGAAACCCCTCAAAGTATCAAGAATAAAATACCTAGGAAAGAATCTAACAAAAGAAATGTAAATTTTATGCTCTGAAAACTGTAAAGCATGGTTGAAATGTATTAAAGAAGGTCTAAATAAATGGAAAAACACTGCCTGCTCCTAGGTTGGAAACCTGATGTCTTTAAGAAGCCAGTGTTCCTCCATTGTGATCAATTAACTCTACACAGTCCTTAGCAGAAGCCCAGCTAACTTTGTTTTAAATGGACAAACCAATCCCAGAAATCATGTGGAATTGCAAGGGACCCAGAATTCTTGCAAAAGAACAAAATGGAAGGATTCCCAACTTCAAAAACTTACTGCACAGCAGTAATAATAATAATTATTATATATATCTCACTCACAGTGGATATTTTTGAAAATCCAGAAATAAAACCAAGTATCTGAGGCCAAATGAGTTTCAACAAGGGTGCCAAGATCATTGAATAAGAGAAGAATAGTCTCCAATAAATGATGCTGAGACATCCAGTTGGATATCCATGTGCAGAAGAATGAAGTTAGACCTTAGTTCACATCACACACAAAATGAACTCAGAATGCGTAAAAGGCCTAAATGTAAGAACTGCAACTCTTAGAAGAAAACGTGGGACATGATAGTGGATTTGGTACTGATTTCTTAGAGATAGTCCTGAAAGCACATCCAGCAAAAAAAAAAAGTTTGTCAAAATTAAAAACTTAGGCCTCACGGGATATTATGAAGAAAGTGAAAAGACACCTCCAGAATGGAAGGTGATAGTTGCAGATTGCATTTTTGTTGAGTGGCTGGTATCCAGAATAAATGAAGAGCTCTTGCAACTCAATACATCACAATTATCCCAATTTTTAAGACAGCACAGTGTCTGAATAGATAGTTCTCCTAAGAAGATAGATAAATGGCAAACAAGAACATGAAGAGATGCTTGTAGTCATTAGCCATCAAAAACATGCAAATGAAAATCACAGTGAGGTTTCACTTCACGCCCAATGGGATGTGTAGAACCAAAAAGTCAGATGATAGTGATGGCAAGAACATGGGGGAAAAATCGGAGCCCTCCACATCGCTGGTGGCGATGTAAAATGGTACAGCCACCTTGGAAAGCTGTCTGACAGCCCTTCACAGGTTAAACAGAGTCACCATGTGGCGCAGCAGTGTCACCCTTGGCAGACATCTACCCAAGAGAAATCAAAACATGTCCACACAACAGCTTGTGCATCCATTTTATAGGAGCATTACTCAGTTATAGCCAAAAGGTAGAAATAACCCAGTTGTCCACAGGCAAATGGGTAGACAGATTGTGACACATCCATGCAGTACGCTGTGACTTAGTCCTGAACTGGAGTAAAGTATTACTGCATGCTGCCATGAGGATGTGCCTTCCATATGCGAGAAGCCAGGCACAGGAGACCACGTGTTGTATGATGCCGTTTACCTGAAATGTCTAGAGTAGGCAGCTCCATAGGCAGCGCCGGAATCAGTGGTTGCTAAGGTTGGGGTAAGTTGGAGGTGATAGCAGAGGGATGCATTGTTTCTTTCTAGAGTGAAGCAGGTGTGCTATTATCACCTATGATGCTCACACATGTCTAGGAATATGCTATACTCCACTGAGTTGTATGTTTTAAATGGGTGAATTGTGCATGTGAATTATATCTCAAACTTAAAAAAAAAATAAAGAATGCCTTAGATGGGAGATTATGGTTTTTAAAACGTTTCTTTTGAGTAGTATTATTATTTGTTAATTTGAGAAGCAGAGATGTAGAGACAGATATACAGAGAGGTATATACAGAGAGAGAGAGAGAGTGTGTGCACGGGCGCGTGCTCTCCTACCATGGGTTCAATCCCCAGCAGCCTGGGCCAGGTTAGCTCCCAAGCCAGTACTTGGAAGTTCTTTCTGGATCTTCCATATGGTTGGCAGGATTTCATTGCCTTGAATATCACCACCACCATCTACCAGAGTCTGCACTGGCAAGAAGCTAGCTTGCCTCTTCACTTGAAAGCTACACACCCATCCCAGTTCCTTCCCAGTCTTTTAAAATATTTATTTTTCGCGTAACTGTTGTAATGCTTCCTCTAGCATGTTGAATGTCACCTTTTGTGTTTGTCATTCTGACCAGAAGAATTTGTCGACCCTATTACAGACTCTCGTAATTGTTAGCAAGCATATAATATTCCAATTAAATATACCCTCAAGTAGTTATTTCCTCCGTAGTAGGCATTTAAGTTGTTTTTCCCCCTCCTGTATGGTGAGCACTGTAGCAAATTAGGTTTAGTTTTTTGGTTTTTGGGGGTTTTTTTTTAATGTTTTTTTCTCTTTAAACACTAAGACTTCCCACACGAAACTGCGTTTGTTTGCAGGGAAAAGAAGATCTCTCGGAGCAGTGCATTGAAAGTGCTAGACCATGCCATGATTGGGCCTGAGGGCACCGACAACTGCCACAAATTTGTCGACATCCTTGGCTTGCGAACCATCTTCCCCCTCTTCATGAAATCTCCCAGGAAGATCAAGAAAGTAGGAACCACTGAGAAGGAGCACGAAGGTAAGGCTTGCTGGAGGAGTTGGCCTAATTTAGGCGTGGCAGGAGAGAGGGCCGAGAGACGGCCGCTTGACCAGCCTCTGCCATGCTCTGAGGGAGCAGATACCCAAAGGAAGTTCTTGCTATCCTTTCCTTGTCCATCTACTGGTTTCCCACCCTGCGGAAAGCCACCCTGAGGCCCCAGGGTACTGCTGGCTGCCTGTGCTTGTGGCCATCCTGGTGGTCCCATTTCTTTGTGGCCTGTTAATAATCCTATGTGTGAAGCGTTTGTTTCCTTCGAGGTAATTTGTGGCAAGGTGTCTCTCTGATGGAAGACCCTTTTGAAAAGAGTAATGAGGTGGCAACACATGTCACCTCCAGAATGGCGCTTTCATGTATTTCTGTATTAAAGTATGATTCAGGCAACATCAGGAATTGCCGAAATAAACCATTTACAGCCCAGGCGCCCCTTTTTTTATGTTTCTCCTCCCCACTGGTACACACTCCCAGCAAAATGCTGCCATGAATTGTGACGCTGTAACCAGAGTAGTTACTGCCACACCAGTCTGGTCCTGCTATTGTCTGACGACCTGCTCCGTCCACCCACACCCGCCACTAACAGCCGCAGTGCAATCTGGAAGGCTGGGGATTGATGAATGTTGACAGGTCTGCTGGAGGACTCTCGCGCTAGGGGAAATTTACATGGTGGAATGGTTATTCTAAGGGGTGAGAAGGACACAGGTCAGGGAGAGGAGGAGGACTGAGCTGATGGCCACCCACTTTGCCAGTCTCATCACAAGGAACGGTCGTCTTGTGGCGTGGGGGATGCGTCTCCTCGGTGATTGGTAGACTTGGCAACTGTAATCTGCAGGATCTTTTGCATGGCTCACCCTCCTGGGTGAAAGTTTGAGAGCTTCTTTCTGTGCCTTCTGGAATCAACCTGGCTGAGTATCTTGCAACTTGGATTGGCTAAAGGGAGAGTGGTGTGACCTGTCTCCAGCGGTGGTCACTTCTGCAAACGCTGTCTCAGATCAAATTAACTCAGCAGAGAGTCTGGCAGTGCAAAAACCAGGGGCTGGAGAGCTGAGAACAAGTAGTAGTAGACTTCCATTTTATTTAGCTCAAGATACTGACCACACACGAGCTGTGAGCTTGCCAAAGCCTCTTGTGGGTCTCTGCTTCCTTCCCCAGTGTAATTCAGCCAAATGAAATCAGGGCATCTTGGAGGTCCAGAAGGTAAAATTATGCCGTCACGGTTCATTGACACCCCAGCACATCCCTTGCATCGCTGAATTATTTAAGATCTGATTTAGGCCTCGGGGCCTGTGGAGTCAATGGCGGTTTCCTCGATTTTGTGGATGAGGAAGTCAGCTGAGAAAGGCACCAACTGTGGTTCTGCTGCTAATTAGCCGTGTGACTTTTGATCTCTCTCCAGCGCCCCCAGCTTCACTCCTTTGTACTGCATTACCCTTCTGGTCAGTAGAAGAGAGCTGGACTGGGGAGGTAGAAGCTCTGATGTCTAGACCTAGAGGCTGTGAGTCCCTGGCCCCTGTTGCCAAGGTTGTGCTGTGAGCCTGCACTGTGACTAACCGGCAGCTTCTGCCGGACCCTTGGTGCTGTGTGTTGAGCTTGAAGAGAAATGGTCCCCTAGCAGATTCTTGCTCTGTGTGTGTAGTACTGAGAAGAGGAAGTGACAGATTTAATGAGCAGCTGTTTTGCTTCTGAACAATGTGCCCGGTGGCATGCTGGCAACAGTACATTGCCTATGGAGCACCCACATTAGGAGTCTGATGACTTTGTGTTAGTGAGGGCAATGGCTTGATAACAGCTCCTGGAAGGCATGTTTGCACTGTAGTGACTGCTAAGGACGAGCTCTACTTTCTGACTGTACCAGCACCCAAATAGCAGAGCAGAACCCCAAGAAAAATGTGCCCTGCCATCGCTGCCAACTGCTGCTGCTCCTGGTGAATCAACCCTCAGGCCCAAGTGCTGGGCTGGGGATGGAGGTGGGGCGAGGCATGCTGGGCAAGGTTTCTTAGACCTGCCCCATCCTCTGAGTAGGTCCTGTGCTCTCAGCGGCTCTCTGTGTGCTGGCCCTTCTGATAGAAATGCACTAGGTTGGTGCCGAGCCAGTGCACAGGAGCCTTGGCAGTCAGGGTATGCATCAGCAGGAAGTTGGAGTCAGGAGCTGGAGCTGAGCACTGAGCCTGGCGCTTCTCTATGGGATGCAGGCATCTTAACTGCTAGGGTGGAACTAATGAAGTGGACTGTTGGTCCCAGGACTTTGCCTTCACTGGCCTTGAGATTATAGACTCAGGACCTCATCACCTGTGGCTCCTGCTGCCTAGCATGCACAGCCACTGTCAGTTGCCTGTATGAATGAAGAGCAGCTTCCTCAAACTATGCTCCTTGGGAAGACATGTGGGTTCAGAACTCCTCTGCACCCCATGAAGCAGAAATCAATGCAGTTAAATGGACTCAGGTTAATGGTTGATAACCATATCGTGGAGTGAAAAGTCTTTCCCCAAGTTGGTTTGGAATCAGAGATAAGCAGGTTGCTGGCCATAATTTTGACTTGTTCACGTTGACAGGGAGATCATGGCAGAAAATCCCTTGAGAACCACATTGTGTGCAAAACTTCTAATTGGTAAAATCACCCTTTGCTGTGCTGCTTTGCATAGTCCAACTTCTGTGTACACACCAAAGGCTGGGAATCTGCTTGCCAGGCCAGAGCCCAACTGCTCCCCTTCCTATCTGGTCAAGACTCAGAGCTGCCCATACATCCTGGTTGGCCTCTGTACGTCCATCCCAGTCCAGTCCAGTCTGTCTCATGTCTACTCCCTGTCACCTCTCACGACCCCAGGTTCCTGTGGAAGTAGCTAATGGATTAGCTGCATAGCTAACCCTGTAAACTTGGGTACATTACCACTGCTAAATCTCAGCTCCCACATCTGTGAAACAGTGAGAGAAGGGTCTGCCATACAGGGTGGTTGTGAGCGAGAGTCTGAGAAGATAGCATCTGAATGTTCAGCATGGGCCCCCGGATATATAGAGACTTCTGAAATTTTAGTTCTCACAGCAGCAAATCTGCCTCTACTTCTGCTCCCCCGGCCTTCTGAGGGGTGAGGGAAGAGGCCAGACGGGGACTGCCCACACCTTGACTGCATGAGGGCTGGAAGAGTCTGCAGGGGTCCAGAGATGACTGACAGTGAGCAAACCCATTCTTACTGAGAATATCAAGAGCCATAACCTGCTGCATAGTGGGGTGGGCTGAGCAGCTGTGCTCCCAAAACCAACAGGAGGGGTCTGGAGAAGAGAACCGCTTGATTAAAGGTGGCCCTGGGGCTAGAGTGGAGAGGGGAAAGAGCAAAAATCACCCTTAAACCTAGAATTGCTGGTAATTTAGTTCCTCTCTCCAGAGTTGGGGTGGAGAAGGAAAAGAATTAGTGTAATTGAAATCCATTCAGGTTTGCATAATAAAGCCTTCAGAATAGATCAGGGTAGGCCCTTCGCTTGGGGGATGGGATGGAAAGAAATGATTTGCCCATGGGTGCAGTGGCTGCCTCCTTGGTTTCAGAAAGAACAGCAGAGAGTCTGTATTGTCGCCTGGGTGTTAGCTGCTACAGAAAAGGTGGCTAGGAGAAGAGAGCTGGGAATCCAGAAATGGCATCTGACCTTTACTTCTTGTCTCCTTCTGAAATTCTTATTAAAATAGGTCCAATTTTCCTTGGATTGCCTCATTAGGTAGGTGAGTTATTGAGTTTGTAGCAGTTCTAGTTAATTGCACTGTTTTAACATGGTCCCCCTGGAGGCTGTTACGAGCTTCAAGGGAGGGAGCTACCAAGCAATGTGTAGGTACGCAGTGTGCATGTTAGGAAGGCGCACACATTCTTATCACCAGTGACAGCAGTTGATAGCAGGTCAGTTCTTTAAAGAATAGTTTTCTGTCATCGGCTAAGAATTCTCAGCGATTCTGGTGGATGCGACGTGTCGGGGAGCATGGTGTTGCCTCGTGCTTTTTCAGGCTCCTAGCAGTAGGGTTGTAAGCCAGAGCTCCCAGGCCACCTTAGGGGCTATAAAGAAACACCGTTGAGGTCTCTGGTGGGTGGTGGTAATGCTATGGCCTTGTCTGGAGTCCATGTTTATTGGGGCTCCTGCTGCATTCCCATGTAACAGGCCCTACCCAAGACAGGGTCTGTGAGGACAGCATAAGGTGAAACTTCTGTGCTGGGGGACTGTGCTTTTCTGGCCTCCTCCAAATCTTCTTCCTCTGCCCGCACCCTCTTGTGTGCATTTTCTTCAAGACTACAATGTCTAGCAAGGTTCTTTTTTTTTTTTTTTTTTTGTCCCCCTCCTCATACTCTGTTAGCTTTAACCTCCATCTCTACCACTACTGTCCCCAATTTTTCACCTGAGGTTTCTCATAACCTGCACACAAGTCTAGCATAGATCCACCCTCAGCTTGTCCAAAACCATAGCTGTTTCTTCAAAGCCTCCAGTTTTTTCTGCTTCCCTTCTTCCAGACATTGAAGCCTCTTGCTTAGCACTCATGCTTCCTGCCTCACTGATCAGAAGTCCCATGAATTCACCTTGGAAAAGTCTCTTGGCTTGGTCCTCTCCATTGTCACTGTCTCTGCCCTCATCACCGTTTCCCAGCTTCTCCAGAGCCTTAATCTGTCTTACCTGGTCTCTGAATTCCCATGCCCTCTTTTGATGTCCCAAAGCCAGTGCCCAGGGCTTTGAGAGAGACACTCCCAGCCTGCAGCAAATTTATACTTTCAGGAAAGAGAAACTGTACCACAGAAAATGTACCAGCAATTCTATAAACAGACCAGACAAGAGTACTTCATTGTAAAAATGTGAACAAGAGATTGAGAGTGCTCAGAGAAGGTGACATTTTTGATGAAAAGGAGATGCTACAGGTTGAAATAAAGGACCTGGAACTTGGCCAGCCAGGTCGTTCGGGACTGCCCCTATTCAAGCATGTGTGGGCATGGCTTTATGCAGCTGATGGGAGCTACACCTGACAGCATCCCTGTGAGGCTGATGGTAGTTATGGTTCTGAAGATGGGGAAGTTGGGAGACTGGATGTCTTGGCTTGAGCTCATGGGGTACTGAGTAAGAGGACTTCCCATCCTCCATTAGTTTCTCTTGACAAATCTCAGTTCACAAAGTCATTGCCATTGGTATCTTCTCCTCTGGGTCCAATCAAGCCTGCTGCTTGCTGGACTGCTGCTATAGTCAAAAGCACTTGCCATGGTTGTAATTTTGGTGCTTTGATACCTCCTTATCTTTGCAAACTACCATGTTACTTAGGTGCACATTGTAAAATGACTTGGTGAAATTGTTTGTCATTGGGTATTTCTGCCTATCATAGTGCTGGGTGCATGACAGATACTCAGTACATGTCGGGCGAATCAAAGAATGAATGTATTTAACATCTGTGTACCCTGTATATTGGCTGCCACCGAGATGAGAGCACATGCTGACAGGAGCATTGCAGGATTCAGGGTGTCCTCCTTACCCAAAGTATGACTCAACAATGAGCCACTCTGCCTCTGCCCCCACAGTAGTGTTCAATGCATCTTTGTTTCTTTGTAAAAATAAGACTCATTCCTACCCTCATTGGTAATCGTGAAAATCAAATGAGCTGACTTATGCCAAATTTAATGCAGTGTGGGATGCTGATACATGCTAAGTTAGTACAGATCATTGTTTTAATGCTGACCTCAGTCGCCACACACCATGATACAGGTTTACCCTAGAAGTTGTGGAAGCCCAGAGATTCTTGAAAGGCTTAAGAGAAGAAAAGACATATTAGTGTTCCTGGAAGGCCAGTGAGGGCAGTGGCACTTAAGGGCAACACCTGCAGATTAGATGAAATAATATAGATCTTGGACCCAACATGGTAACCTAGCAGCTAAAGTCTTCGCCTTGCATGTGCTGGTATCCCATATGGACACCATTTCTGATCCCAGCAGCCACACTTCCCATCCAGCTCCTTACTTGTGGCCTGGGAAAGCAGTCAGATGGCCCAAAGCCTTGGGACGCTGCACCTATATGGGAGAACTAGAAGAGGCTCTGGGCTCCTGACTTCAAATTGGTACAGTTCCAGTCGTTGCAACTGCTTGGGAAGTGAATCATGGGATAGAAGATCTTCCTCCCTGTCTCTCCTCCTCTCTGTATATCTGATTTTGCAATAGAAATAAATAAGTCTTAAGGAAAAAAGAAAGAATACAGATCAGGTGGTTAGCATTGTGATTCTTCCGTTAATACCCAGGGCTGGAATGAGGCTAGGTTTCCAATATGTATTCCTGATCTTTCCTTGCTGGTAATTTTGGAAGAAGGCAAATGTTGAAGAAATGCTTGTCCCCGCTTAAGCTGTCAGTTTGGATTTGGGCCCTAACTGAGAGTCCCACTGGGGGTCTAAATTAAAAGCCAACCTCCCCCTCCCAACCCAGGGGCTATGCTCTTCCTCTAAATTGCCTCTAAACAGAGAATCTTAATTTTCTCTCCCCATTTTTATATTCCCCAAGATTGAAAATCCCAGAGTTGGTTATAGTGGTCGGCCCCACAGTGACAGAAGAGTGAACGGTGTTTTAAGAAGGGCATCACACCATGTACTGACAGGCACTTTGTGTTAAACAAGGCTGACAGTGTTGTGCTGGTTTTTGTTGCTCTTTGGAAACCTTATAATTGAACCGTTTCTGGATCAGTTCCTTTTCACTCCCTCTAGCTGCTTGTCTCATTCGTGACCTTGGATGACAAAGCATGGGGGCGCCGAAATAAACAATGTGTTTGGATTTGGGACTCCCCTTGTCAGGCCAAATTGGCCCCTCTGGTTTAGTGATCAGTTCAGGTCGGAGGAGGGAGTTAGCTACCCACAGGTCTCAAGACTCCAGGTCCCCCCAGTGGGGCCGAGCACCGCTCTTGACTATAGAGGAGGTGGGACACTGAACAGAGGTGGATGGTTGCTGCTTTTGTGGGAAGCACTCTTCTCGGGGAGGAGGTGGGACAGACTCCTGACCAGCTCCCAGCTATTGGACTTCCAACTAACATGCTTTGGGCTTTACAGGCATCCACACTTCATGGACTAGCCATTTTCTCTCTCTCTCTCTTTTTTTTTTTTTTTTTTACAAATGAGCCTCAGAGATTTGTCAGTTACCAAAATCCTTCTAGAAGGTTAGTGATGCAGAATGTATGCCTAGGTTTGCTTCTGAAGCTCCTGGCAACACCGAGATGGCCCCTGTTGGTGATCCAGAGACGGCACAGCACCGTGGAAGGAGGATTGTCTTTCTGGGCAGAGAGATCTCATTTCAAATCCCAACTCTTCCCACAAACTAGCTGGTGGCCTCGGGCAAGTTATTTCTTCTCTCCAGACCTTGAATTTCCTCCTCAATCAAACAGGCCTGATAGAACCTTTCTCTGAATGCTGTGCAATGAATAATGATCACAACTATCCTGCATGGCCTCCAGCACATAGACACTGAATAAATGGTAGCATAGGTTACTGCCTGTCAGCCTCCTTGCAAAAACAGCCATCCCTACATCTCCCAGTTTTTATGTTTACATGTGGGATGCTAACTTTGGTGGGTGTGAAGCCCACCTGGCACCAGGACTGTGTATGTGATCCAAACAAGAGCTACCAGAAATGGTACAACCTCTGTTTATCATGGTGGTCTGTTAACCTGGCCCCTGGGTTGTGATGTCAGCGATGCCAACCCTTGTTAAAATTTGTCACCTCGAACGAGGTGCCTACCTGACCTTTTGTTCCCATGTGACGCTCTCATTTTCAACTGCCCTCACAGAAGGTCAGATTTGAGGATAGGAGTCCCACGGGTGGTCCATGAGACCTGGTTCATTCTTTCATTAAACAAGCATCCGATCCCTGCTTTGTTGCAGGCTCAGAGTTATAAATGAATGGAAGGTGAATAAGCATACAGCCCAGCTAGCGAACTACAGAAACCTGCATTTATAGTACAAGGGGAAAAAAACAGAGGGTAAGTGAGCTCCCAGCCCAGCTTGGGACCTAGCTACAGAAACCTGCATTCCTATTACAAGGCACAGAGGTAGATGGAAATGTGAGGCACTGTGGGAACAGCAAGGAGGGCTCCTGGTCTGACCTGAGTGGTGAAAGAACAAACGTGGATTACATACAGCCTTGCTTTAGAGATGTGGCCCTGGAGCCAGACCTTCAGTAAGAGTTAGGCAGGTGGAGAATGTTGAGTGGAGAAGGCCGTACAGATAAAACAGAAATTAGGAGGGTGGACTGTAGTGAGCCTGAAACCTAGCCGCTCATCAGCATCATCTAGGATCCTGCTGAAAACTGTCAGTCTTTGGCACATGGTCTCAGAATTTCCCATTCCACCAGCCTGCATAAATTGGGTCTGGATTTTTACTAAGCTTCCCAGGAGTGTCCTCCGGGACCAGTCTGGCACCAGTCCTTGGTGACTAGAGCTTGGAGTGTGAGATTAGATGGTTAAAGCAAAGCCAGACCCAGAAGGACCCTGCAGAGTTGTTGTGAGGCTTAATTAACTGAGTTAATCAATGGACAGTGCTTAGGACAGTACTGGTTCCTAGCAAGCATTCGTCAGATGTGCGTAGGCATTGCTGTTAGGATGGTTATTTTATTGTTACACTAAAATGGCTCTTTCTTGTCCCCTTTCCCCCAATTTTTATAAGCCAGAGGTCTAGTACTAGTTCAATGATTTTGACTTTCAGCTAATTTAGCACAAATGTAATGTTGGTTTTGAGGGCTTGGGTGGGCAAGATGAAGGAGAAACATTTATCACTCCTATTTTTCTTTTGCATTTTTCATTTTACCAGGTAGAATCTTGGTCCTTAGTGGCAACATTAGCAGAATTCTTATTGTGGAAATAGAATTTTTCTCTGATGCATTTGTTATTTTGTCAATAGGACTCTGTTAGTTTTCATTTATAATCTTGATTAAATTTTATAGGAGTAGTTTAGTGTGCAATTATCTCTTTTGTAAGAAGTAAAACAAATACCAGCAGTATAGAAGCAACAGTGGAAAAATAGCCATGCCCCTTTAGGTTATTTCCCTCACATTTTCAAGTAAAGCTCATATAAGGAAATAACTTAGGAACTGGGCAGCAATTACCACGAGCTCTGTTTTATTAAAATTCAGCACGGCAGCTCTACTAGAATGTGCTTCCTAATGCTACCATTTGTGAGCTCACCTTCCAAGAGCATGCTCCCTGCACCTACCACCCCCAGAGACCTAAGATCACCTCTGCCAAAAAAAAAAAAAAGATCACCTCTGCCAGGATCTCCTTCTGACCACCCTGCTACTGGATGAAGGTCCTGTCCAGTTGGCACCATTAACTTACAACTTTGGGTTTAAAGGTCTGCATGAGTTGGGGATCCCAATCATGTTCAGACCATAGCAGGCTCCAAACATCTCTGTAACAGGCTCTGGATACTATTTGTCAGCCAGTGCGGGGACTACTGGCCAAGGCATATAAAGCACAAACCTCACTCAGTGTCCTTCTTGCTTTCTCTCTCTCTGCCCAAGAGAAGTTTCTCACCATGGTGAATCTTTGGGTGAGACTTGGCTACACACAACTTCAGTGCTTTTTTATGAATATAAACAAAATAAAATAACATGGAAGATTCAAAAATAACATTAAAGGCTAGAAGGAAAGTGAAAAGGCACCCCCAGCCTGTCTTCCCCACCCTGCAAACCACCACCTGTAGATGATTCCTGAGAACAGCAGACCCCTTGGGGGTTATTGGGTGTGGGGGGGGCAGGGTTATCTATGTGGAATCATGATGCACTTGGTATTTTGCATCTTCTCTTTTTTGCTCGCTGTGTCCTAGGCATCATTGTCAGAGACAGGCCTTTTAATGGAGTAGGTCCCTGGACCATATTCTCAGCAGGCAGCATCCATTTCCAGTGAAATGATGAGGTCACCACAGCGGTTGCAAGCTAGGTAGCTGAGCTGTGCTGGGGCTGTGCTGGCTCTCCCATGTCCTAAGAGTGTGCGGAGTCCGGGGCTGGCTTCAGGATGGTAAGGGCACAGCTTGGGGCCTGAAGGCTAATGCCATCAAGTTCATTTGGTTAATGCAGCATTAGAAGGAGAAGTTTTCTAATGGAAATTTTCTTTTTTGTAATTTTTAGTGAATTTCAGTGTGTTAGTTGTGTAGGCACCTGACAAAAGATGTAATGGTGGGAGGGGATAAACTGACAATCAGCATGCAGACATTTCCCAGTTTCCAGAGAGCGCAGTCCCATGTGTGAGATGGTGGCGAGCATCAACCCTCCTGGACCCTGCTCAGACTGGCTGAGGTGTTTCTGTGCAGCCTCCTGCAGTGTGCTGGGCAAATGCTCTGTGCATGGAATCATGTTACAGTTCTGCTTGTTTGTTTCTTTAATGGTAAGATGTGTTTGGCTCGCTTTTGTAGCCAGATTGATTTTGCTTGTGGGTGTCCAGATGCTGATGAGCTGTAATTAGCATAAGGAGGAGGTTGGAAAGATGTTGAACATTCTTTCCAGGTAGTCAAACAAAGGAGCCCCCTGAACAGAGATTTTTTTTCCCCCCAGATATGGGATTTGAGAAAAGCAGCCCTTTTGTCAGTGAGATGCCATCTGTTACAGAGTGTGTGTGTTTGTGGTGGGCACCATGGGCCACCACTGGGGATGCAGCTGAAGAGCCAGGTTGTGAGCAGGGCACAGGGGTGACTTTGTGCAGCCAAGCACCTCCCCATGAGAACATCTCCAGGAGCGTCCTGGAGGAAAGGAGCACTAAGCTGGCTGGTAGCCTGGCCTTTTTGTTGAAGCTTTAGCTTGGGACCTGGGACTTGGGCCTTGGGCCTTGGGCAAACCATTGACTCCCTCTGAGCCTCCTGTTTCCTCACCCATAGGATGCAGCTGGTGATGTTTTGTGGTGGCTGGGTGAGACTGTGTGTAATGAATGTGCTTTGTCTGCTCTGAAGTTCCGCACCTGTTAGCACAGGGCCCGCGTGGCTGCTCTGACCAGTCCGTGCCTGCTTGCCTCTCCCACAAACCTTGCTCTTTTCATTTCTGTCACTTATCTTCCCGGTTCCACGCTCCAAAATAAAAGGAAAATGGTTGTTAATCCATTCCCTCTTTGCTGCAGGGTTACTGTAAAATAAATTAGGCATATCGTTTTGATAATCACTAAAAAAATAATGCCTACAGTGTTCCTGAATGTATTGATTACTAGTAAATCGTGTCTGTGTTAAATATGCCTGCTGGCTGGCAAACTTCTGAATAGCAGTGTTTGTTGGCCTAGGCAACAGGCTGATTTTTCCTAAGCATGTGTCTGCCAGTCCAAGGGTACTGTGGCTGATGACAGTAACAGTGGTGCCTCACAGTTCTAGTGGGTTCGAGGTGTCGTTGTCTCTAACTTCAGCTCTCCTTTAGGGCGTCCTTAGCCTGTTTTATTACTGAGGAAACAGCCCCAAAGAAGTTCAGCATACCCACCACTTACATGAACACCTGCCAGCATAAAGCACCTGTTCTTGATACTGTGCTTCAATCTCTGAAAATAAAAGTTAAGTGGCTAAATTGACACAGCAATAATCGTGAAACATTAGCTGTTGTTTTAATAGGAAAATTTGGGGTTGACATTGTGACATAGCGGGTTGAGCTGCCTACAAGGCTGACATCCCATAGGAGAGCACCACTTCCAATTCCACTGCTTCCGATGCAACTCCCTGCTAGTGTGCTTGAGAAAACAGCAGAAGATAGTCTAAGTGCTTCAGCCCCTGCACCCATGGGGAAGACCTGTATAGAAGTCCAGGGCTCCTCCCCTGGCCTCTGCCTGGCCCAGCTCCAGCCACTGTGGCATGTGGGGAGTGAATCAGCAGATGGAAGATCAGTCTCCTCTCTGTGTATCTCCTTTTCAGTTAAGTCTTAATTAATTGATTAATTAATTAAAATAGAAAAATATATGATACTAGCCAGACAGGCAGAAAAGCTGCCCTATCATATTTTTTTGATATTTCATAATGTGAAGTGTGGTTTTTTTCAATCACTTGGTTCTTGATTCATGATGAACTATTCTGTGGTAGATTTTTCTTTTAAAAAAAATTAGTAAAATTTGTTTTTTTATGTTTTTGAAAGAGTAACAGAGAAAGGAGGAGAAAAAGAGAGAATCTTCAATCCACTAGTTCACTTCCCAGTTGCCCTCAATGGCAGGAGCCGGGCCAGGCTGAAGCCAGGATCCCAGAGCTTCTTCAGGTCTCTCATGTGTCAGGGCCCAAGGACTTGAGCCATCTGCTGCTGCTGCTGTTTTCCCAGGCACATTAGCAGGGAGCTGGATCAGAAGTGGAGCAGCCGGCTCTTGAACTGGTGCCCGTGTAGGATGCCAGTGCTTAGGGAGAGGCTTAACATATTATGCCACAACACTGTAATAACATGTTTTTGTATATGTATGTATTTCATATGAGGTTAGATGTGTTTTTCGAGGCTGTTGGCTTGGCATGGGTCTCAAGAACAGTGTCCTGGGGAAAGCATTCATAGCCCGGCTCCTACCACCTGGTTGCCCTTGGGCACCTTCATGGCTGCGTGGACTCCAGAGGCCTCGTTTGCAGCAGCACTTCTCAGAGTTGGGTGTGCCAAGAGATCACCCAGGGCTCTCACGTGTTAAGGAGGACTGAGGGGAAACTGCGAGTGTGGCCTTCCTGCCAGGTCCCTGGCTATGCAGACTCCCTGTCCTCAGGCCTCTCTGAGAGTGGCAGAGATCTGTAAGTGGGGCAGTGAGTGCTGCCTCGCAGATTTGGTACAGTGTGTAGTAAACGCTTAACCTATGCCAGCCTTTCCCTGTCTTTCACACATACCCGGGAGTCCTTTGGAGATGGCCTTGATTTTATTTAAGAAGCAGATCTGGAAATATCTACTCCCAGCATGCCTTATCTCTGACAAAAGTCCCCAGCGACAGAAAGCGTTTGGAAAGTAATGAGCTCCGGATTAAGCTTGAAGATGAAAGACGCCCATGTCTGAAGGCACCCTGATAACTTAGAAGGAGCGTCTTGCAGAGTTAAGTCGGGACTAGGAGTCGCTGAGGAAGTGTCTGAGCACCTCTGCCTGGAAGGCAGCACAAAGGAAAGCTCAGCTGGCCTCCTCCTCGGGTGCGCTCTCTCTCCCGCCCTGCAGCCAATATTTATCGAACACCTAATAAAGTCAGGCCAAGTGCTGGGTCCTGGGAGATAGAGAGGAACACTTGAGCCTTGCCCCGGAGTCACACACCTTTCTGTAGGGACGCAAGTGGCAAAAAATAATTACATTGCCAAGAGTAAGAGGTACACTGGCAGTTGGAAGCCCTGAAGGAAAAAGTGGCCTTCCAGGTTGCCTGAGGAGAATCTTGGAAATCTTCCCTGAAATGATTAGGGAGATTGAAAGTGAGTAGGAGTTCCCCAAGTGGACAAGAAATGGAGATGCTTAAAGGCAGGAGGGATCTTGTAGGCAAAGCCCCAGGAGTGAGGTGGGATGCTGGAGAGGCGAGCATCCCAGTGCTGTGGTCTTGTGGCTAAACCAAGAGGAGGAAGATCAGAATACAGAAGCCCTGCCCTATTGTGGAGAGAAAGGTTATTCTAAGGAAAGAAGTCAAGGGCAAAGCTTAAACCCAACTCCCCAGTCAGGGCACTGGTTAGGTAAGAGGGCGCTGGCGTGGTGGAACACTGGCAAGGCGAGTTCTGATTGAATGGGCTTAGATTCGGACTGAGCTAGGGTCTCCTGAGAGCAGGCATGTTGAAGGGTCTATGAGACTCAGTGTAAGATGGAGGAGCTTGCAAGAAAAGAATGAGAAAACGTAGCAAAAAACATTTTGTGTTTGGAGAATCAGGGAACACAGTGAAGGTAGCAGTCAGACCTGACAAAGGAACAATCCTTTGAGCCTATGCAAACTGCAACACACTGCTGACCATCTTTGACAAGACTTAACAGAGGTCATTGTTAAGGGTAGAGAACCTGGAGGAGGAGAGCCTTCTGAATCAGCCAGAGCAGATACCCTGGCCACAGTGTCGTGGTTCCTGTGTATACCTGGCACTTGAGAAACAAGGCCAAGGGCACCGCTGTCACATGTCGTCGTCTTGCTTGGCCACCGTTCATTGGTGTTTGATGCTGTCCTTGATGCTGGTTGACCAGCTTCTCTGCCCTGCTGCTCCCTGTGATCCCCCTTCAGGGTCCCGTCTTCCATCTCCTGGGGGCAAACCTGTTGACATCAGTGATGAATGGCTTAGTAACAGATACCTTTGGAGTTTGATTTTCTTCTAACTCCTCCCAACCCGCCGGTTCCCTGCAGTTCCTTTCTAGGTGGTTATTGCCTGCCTTCTTGCCGGCTCTCTGTTGGAAGCCTGGCCTCTCTGCAGTCTACCCTTCATTCCTCCCACAGGCCAGGAGGACACAGGTTAACTGCCTCCGGTGGCCCTGAGTCATGGGTCTGGTCACCCTGCTGCTGCCCTCAAAGCCTTCCTAACACAGGTCTAGGAGAAAATCTCGACTCGTCTGTGTGACCCAGAAGATCTACCTGCCTGGCTGTCTCTGACTCATTGTTTGCCCTTTGGCCCTGTTCCCAACCAGTCTGAGCCCTTGCATTTGCTCCTTGTGTTGTTCTTGGCTCACCTGTACATCTTGACATTTAATGCTTTATTTCACAGGTGCCCATTTACCCTGCCTCTGTAAAAGTGATTATCTGTCCTTTTCAACTCTCCCTGCCCCTTCCTCCCAGAAGCCACCCCAGATTGTCTGCTTGTATTCCAAGGCAGGTCCCTGCCTTGTGCTCCCAGCAGCACCCTGGGTGCCTTACCTGTTTGTATTCAGTTGTGGCCTGTTCCAGGCAAGGGACAGTCTTAGCCTTAGGAGTAGGGCAAGCAGGAATCCCTTTTATCTTTTATAGCTCTTTAAGTGGCCTCAATCAGAAGGATAAAACACTTCTTTTCCCCTCTCTCATAGAAATCTTCAAAGACACAGAGATAGAGAAAATTATATACAGAACCCTTGTGTACCTAGCTTCTGTGATTAACATTTTGCCAATCTTGTTTTGTCCCTGCCCCTCTTTTCGTGTTCTTGGAACATTTTAAGGCAACCTTAGATACAGCTCTTGTACTTGTTAACTCCTATGTGCAATTTTTTAGTTTACCAAATCCATAATTGACGTGAACAGGAGCTTTGAATTTTGGCGTTTCCCTATGAGGAATATGTTTGTGACCATTAGAATCCATCAGTAGTTGAGCCTCTTAGCATTAGATGTCAGAAATGGCTTAGCTCAGGGTTTCCCAGCCTTGACACCATCGATCGTCCCCGGAGGCTGTCGTGTGTATTGTTAGGTGCTCAGTAGCATCTGGGGCTTCATCCCACTGGAGGCCTTATAGTAGTTCCAGTCGTAACAAGCAACATGTCTGAAGGTTCCCTACCCCTAGACACACACACACACCACTGAGAACCACTGCAGGAGAAGTTGATCAGTATTGAGATCTGGAAGGACTGCTAAAACACAGGGTTGGGGAAACTGAGTCCCAGAAAAGGGGTTGCCTTGCTGATGATTTTGGGTTTCTAGGTGCCATGCTGGAGCATAAAATCTGTTTCTGCTCCCTGTGCCAGGGTGATGCTCTAGAGTCCCAATGGGGTACCGTACTATACAGGAAGCTCACCAGTCAGCTAGACAGAGTCCTGGGGCACTGCCCCCAGCAGACACCTAACATTTCCCGTTTGCTGCTGTGCCTCCCCTGGCTGCTCATGGTCCCTTTACCAAATCGTTATGACAAAACTGGGGAATTCCTCTTGGGAACGCATCATGGATTCCGTAGTGGTGGACAAGTAGGCTTTGTTTCCCAGAAATTACTTTGAAGTCAGCTTTTGCCAGGAACCCATTTGTTTTTGGGTAAAGCAAAGGGACATTGGAGTTTGGAGTTTATAGTTGTGTTCAGAATGGGCTCTCTGCTTATTCCTCACAGCACAGTTAGTTAAGCAGCATCCTGGAGCACTGGGTGCTAATAAATCTGGCTCACCAATGGAAAGGCAAATTTGGGGCAATGAAAGTGAAGCTGTGTGTGGGTGTCATCCGTCAGGGGGTGGTTCTTCTAAGCTCTGAAGACTTGAGTGAAACCCATTACTGCTGTGGACTTGATGTTTTCTTCATCTGTAAAATGGGGAGACCAGTTCATCGCCAGAGTGGTCTTAAGTAGTAAGTGTAAGAAACACCTAGTATTTGGTCTCCAGCACAGGCCACAGGCCACTCTTAAGAAAGACCCATTGGGAAAGACACATAGATCTCATGGGCCCTGGATCTTTTATTTGTGTAACTGCATGGTGGTCACACTTGGGTATATGGAAAGATGAGCACGGGAGAAAATGATGGAGACCAAGGACCCAATATATTTACCAACATGAACCAAACAAGGATTAGTCTTCATTAGCATGAACCAACTTCCTTTCCCCCTTCCCGTCCTGAGTCTGAGTGCTGCTAGTCTATAATACCATTGCATGGGCACACTGGAGATGCCTCTGTGATTTTCCAGGCATTTGTGTGTGAGAGAGAGATTGTAGGAGGGTTTAGTTTGTTAGTCTCAGATGAAACATGAAAGAACTCTGAGAGTGCAGCCCTGAAATTCCTTGTGTCCTCGCGCTGTGCTGCACGCCTGGCTGAAGGGAAGAAGGGTTAGAAAGTCAGACTTCAAGAAAATGAACAGAAGGCCACCGTGGGTCTGCAGGCAGCTCCTGCCGCTTTCTGTAGAGAGCAGCCAAAGCCCCAGAGCCCGGAGGAGGTGTGTGTAGAGCTGCGCAGGCGGCGCGGCTGCTGCAGCTGAAAGGGAACTTGCTGCTTAATGTGGAAAGAACAGGAGGAGGAGGAGACAGTGGCCGTTTGAAGAGCACAGAGGCAGGACTGCTGAAAAAGATGAAAGTCATGAAGAGGTGGGTTGCGATGGTTCCCAAAAGGCCCTGGAAACAGGCTCCCCAGCCTCCTCCAAGCCGAGTCTCCCATCTAGCATAGGCACCCAGCAAAGCCTTGAGAATGTGGAAAACATCCCCCTTGCTCCAGGGCTGGCATGATCAGCTCTGCCACCCAGGCAGGTAGATATTTGGAGAATGGCATGGTGGTAGGAGAGCAGGGATGGCTCTGAGGAGGAGAAGGTGAGGGAAATCCAGCCTTCAGGCCTCACCAGGCCAAAGCAAGGCAGGCTCTGACAGCCCCTGCTCCACTCTCCCAGCCATGGAGATCCCTGGGTGCTAGACGTTGAAAGGAACTTGACACAAGAGAAAGCACAGCGATGCAGGCTGCTTGTCTCATTTTAGAACCTGAAGCTCATGTATGTGTTTCATTGGTGGGAATAGGAAGAAGCCTGGTAGCTCTACATGTTCAAACCCCAAAAGAGCATCTGGACCATGGTCAGCTGAATTGAATGGAGAGGCAGTGTCCTAATGGTAGTGTGGTAGGAACTAATGGTAGTGTGGTAGTGTACCCGCCTCCAAATCCCTGGAAGCTCTGGGGCACAGGGATCCATGCCAGGTGCTGAGCCCACACACCTATTCCTGCCATTACAAGTAGGCAGGTCCACTTTCCCAATAGCCTCAGTAATCCAACCAGATTCTTCAGAGTCCACACATGATCGTGGGAATGAGTTCTAAGCATGGCTGAGGCAGCAGTGGAGTGAGAAGGTGGGAATGTGTCCTGTGACCAGCCACAGCTTTTGGGCCTGGACCTCTCCCCACTGGAACACATGACCAGCATTGCTAGAACATGCCAAAGCTCTCAGGAATAAGAAATAGCAACAGTTTGAACAAAATAGAACACCAGGGGGATTTCTTCCCCTCACAGGGAGACCCCAGCACAGAGGTCTGCAGGACCAGCCTGGCAGCTTCCCAGCATCATCCAGAGCCTGGGCTGCTCTTGTCACTCGGCTCTGCCATCCCAAGCACGGAGCCAGGGATGGTCTTTGCTTTTGAATGCACCCAAAGCACCCATAAAGGTGCCGGCCTCCATTTTCAAGATTGCCTCGTGCTCCCAGATGGCCACTAGAGCTCCAGTTATTACAGCTATTTTCCAAACAGTAGGAAGGCAAAAAGGGGTAGAGGGAAGGGCAGAGAAGTGTGTCCCCACCTGGAAGACAGTCCAGCCTAAGTCTCTGATCCAGAGGTAGGTACATAGTCAGACTAAGCTGGAAGGAAAGGAATTACTGATTTGGGGTGGGTTGGTTGGTTGGTTGGTTAGTTGGTTAATCTGATCCTATTGCCTCTTCAATAAAACAGGTTCCATTTCTGGGAGAAGAACAGATATTGGGCAGGTAACTGGCAGTGACATCCAGCGCAGCTGCTGTCACTAGACTTCCAGATCAACTCTATTGAGCAGTGTTTGGCTTTTAAGGCTCTGAAACCCAGTTCATTCCTCATAGTGCACCACAGAACCAGTACCATCCCCCAGTGCACACGCAGCCCCAAGAGTGACGAGGTCCCCAACAAAGCACGGAAAAGACAACATAGAATGCCAGTTAGCTGCCCCAGCAGACTTTACTGCACGCACGTGGCAGTTACTAAAGGCCTCATGGGTCTCTCCTTCAGCTCTGCAGAGATCTGGGCCTTTACCTGATAAATGAGCACTCAGCCAAGGAAATGATGTGCTCAGCTCTAGCCTTGGGAGGGAGTGTCAGACGCCACAGTCATCCTGACACTTTCCTGCAGAGTTCTTGGGAGAAAAGTGCTGTAGCACAGACGTGTCCTGAGCGCAGGACCCACATCTCCCACAGACACAGAGCTATATAACAGCAGAGGTACCACTTCAACACTTTTTTTTTTAAGATTTACTTGTATTGGAATCAGATATATAGAGGGGAGAAGATAAAAAGAGAAAGATATTCTATCTTACAATGGCTGAGAGCTGAGCCAATCCAAAGTTGGGAGCCAGGAGTTTCCTCCAGATATCCCATGTGAATGCAGGGTCCCGAGGCCTTGGGCCATCTTCCACTGCTTTCCTAGGCCACAAGCAGGGAGCTGGAAGGGAAGTAGAGCAGCTGGAATTCAAACTGGCACTCATATGGGATCCCTGCTCATGCAAGGTGAGGACTTTAGCCACTACACTATAGCGCTGCACCCCTTCAATACTTCTTAATCCAAAGTGCTGCTAGAACATTCTGCAAAAAAACTTCCATGGGAACTGTGAAGCTAAATGGGTCAACCAAAGGCAACTTCTGCTTTGTACCCAGTAGGTGCTTCGACAGTGCGTATGCAGAGGCTCATCACAGGCGGAAAATGAAAATAATAGGCTAATTTTGGCTGTACTTCTGGTTAAATGAATTTCAATGGAAAGGGCATTCAAACAGCAGACATATAAGAACTGCTATTTGGAAAAATAGTCTTTAACATTCTCATTGCTGATGTTCCAAGTTCAGGTCTTTTTTTTAATTTGTTTTAAGATTTATTTTATTTTTCTTTGAACGACAAAATTGCAGAGAGGAAAGGTAAAGATCCTTCATCCACTGGTTCATTCTGCAAATGGCCAGAGTTGAGCCAGTCCATAGCCAAAAGCTTCTTCTAGGTCTCCCACATGGGTGTAGTGTCCCAAAGACTTGAGCCATCCTCTGCTGCTTTCCCAAGCCACAATCAGGAAGCTGGGTTGGAAACAGAACAACTGGGGCATGAACCAATGCCCTTATGGGATGCTGGTGCCACACACAGAAGATTAACCTATGCCATGGCACCAACCCCTAACTTCTTTAAAGAAATTTTCCAAATATACAGAAAAGGTGAAAGAACTCTACAGTAACTACTGAGGTATCTAACACCTTAGTTCTACAGTTAACATTGTGCTGTGTTTGTGTTCTTTCTCTCCTCCATCTGTTTTGCTTTGTTTTGTTTGATGCAGGAACTAGTGTAATATTTTACTCTTAAATACTTTAGTATGCATGTCATTAATCTAGTGATTATTGCAGAGTATTGCAGAGTATTTTACAGTTTAGATAAAACTGCAGAGTGTACAAGGTTTCAATGTACCATTTGGTGAATTTAGACAGCCTCTTTCAAGATACAGAATGTAGGCCATCATCCCAGAATGTTTCTTCATGCCCCTTTGGAGTCATATCCCTCCCATATCTCACCAGAAGGCTCCACTTTTCTGGATTATCTCAATAGATCAAGTTCGCCTCGTCTAGAGCCTCCTGTTGGTGGACTTACACACTACGTGTTCATTAGGTGTAAGACTGTATCGTTTGGTATATTCCTAGTGTGATTTCTTCAGGATTGTTGCATCAGTAGTTTGTCTCCTTTTTATTGCTGAGTTATAGTCCATCGTGTGGATGTATTTTCCCATTCTTCCTGGTGACAGGCTGTTTCCGGTTTTTGACCATGGTGAATAGAGCTCCATGAACATACAGGCTTTTTTGTGGTCTCATAGGTAGGTAAATACATTGAAGTGAAATTGCTGGGGCACTTGCTGACTGTTGACATCTTTTTTGAGAATCTTTTGAGTTGGTCAGGGGACCATATAGATGACCTAGATCACCTCTCATTTTACAGACAAGGATGCAGAGACTCAAGAGTCATTTTTGGAGTTCTTTTGGGGACAGCAGTGTAAGAGGTCACCTTCCCACCTCCTTCTAGGCTTTAGCTCATTCTGGAAGTTCCACCACATGAAACCTTCTAGTGATTTTAAGTGCATTACAGTGAAGTTAAAGCATATGCCTGTGGACTTTTAGAGAAGATGATCAAGTTCTATTATGGGTGACAACATGAGGTAAATCTCTTTTCCTCAGTGAGTCTCTAGTTTTCTTATCTGTAAAATGGGAAGACTAATAAAATGAGTCTTATAGGATCATCATGCAGAGTAAGCGATTAAGAACTAACGCATTCACAGTACACATTGACACGAAGTAGGTGTATAATTCATGTTTACTGTTGAAGTCCCTGCTGTCTAACTCTGATGCAGGCCACATATCCAATATGCAGCAAACGTTTGTGACGAATGGGAATGTACGTATTTTGTGCATGTGTTAAAAGAGGATATATATAGGTGCCCACACAGATCCATCTGTCCTGAGAAGAGTGTTTGATTGGATTCTCATCAGTATTCGGCTGGAGTGGCTGAGAGCACAAGCATGACTCTTCTCGGGTTGCCACATCCCCTGCTAGGCAGATGTCCATTATAATGAAATGTAAAAGGGGGAAAAAAAATAATAATAAAGGCAGAGGAGTGTGATGTTATGGCTTGATTTGACAGGGCCTCCTGCTACTTCAGCTGCCGGTGCCATGCGTGGAGCAGATTAATCTGTATTCCAGCCACCACTGCTGAAGTCAAGATCGATCTAATTAGGGTATTTGAAACCTCCTAAGTCCTACCAGAAACCAGGATGTCTGTCCAGCGGAGGGAGCAGAAAGGAGCTGGGCAGCCAGGTTCTGCAGTAAAAGAGATGGTTGTAATTTTAGAAGTGGTAACACAACATTGCTGTGTGATTTCCTTAAAACAAAAGAGCTAATGGCTTTAGAGGTTCCAAGGAAATAAAGGCAGCTCCGCAGCATGGCCTTGAATTTTGAAGTGGCCCTGTAAGATCTTGCCAAGATGGCAGGGAGGGGGTAGCACTGATGGTTCACCTATAGGGCCCATTTCCACCCTAAGCGTAGGCCTCTGGCTGACCTGTTGTGGATGCGTGCCTTGACCGTTCTGGCTGCTGGAAGGCAGATACAGGCTCCATAGCTGAGTGGGCAGAGCCAATAGCCTGGATGGGTCAGTGTTTAAATGCCAAGCTGTCAGGACAGGGTTAGGGTCTGCTTTACCTCGTCAAGCATTCATGTTTATCTACAATCTGCACCCCACCTTCCCAGCCTTACCACCTTTCATCCTCTCTTCCTGCCTGTCGCTCCAGTCTTGTCCCAGTTCTTTGTCAGTTCCCCATGTTTAAGCTCCTCTGCTTCCTGCTGGTCCATCTGGATGGCTGGAGCATCCCCACTACCATTGTCTCTGCTCTTTGAACCTGCTCCCCAAGGCTTTGCTCCAGTGCCTACTTCCCTCCAGTCTGCCCAGCTTGCCCTCCCTGGAAAGTGTACTGTCATTGGTTTTGCATTCATTCTGTAATGTGATTTTACTTTAAATTTTATTTTTACTGATGAGAGATGTAAAGAATACCTATCTCCCACATAGTATTTTACTTCCAAAATGCCCACAACAGTGAGGGCTGAGCCAGGGCAAAGCAAGCAGCCAGGTGTTCCATCCAGGTTTCCCATGTGGGTGACAGGGACTGAAATAATTGGACCATTCATCTGCTGCCTTCTCAGGCACAGGAACATGAAACTAAATCAGACATGGAAAAGCCAGGGCTTGAACCAGTACTCATAGAAGGGATGTGGGCATCCAAAGCAGCAGCTTATTGTTCCTTTTTAATAACTACTGTAATATCATTAACACAAAAAAATGGTATGTATCTAGGGATTTCCCCTTGATGCTTTCATTTGCATTCCGCAGTGATAGCTATGCCTAAGCTTGCTAACACACCCTTCACTTCCTATCCTTACCATTCTCTGCCATGGGATTTTGGACTTCACAGACCAGAAGCACCTGGGAAGCAGGATCAGTGTCTGATCATCTCTGTCCCCAAACACAGGCACTTGGGGTTTGTAGAATTTCTTCAGCTACTTTATGAATGAATGAACGAACCTTTGCCTATGGTTCCTAGAGGCCTTCCCCTGCAGCCCAGCCCTGGTTGCTAGCATCCCATCATCTGTTCTGGTGAACATAGTCTTTCTCTGCCCCACCAGACTCAGACTTTTAACAGATATCCCAGCAGGACACCTCCCAACTCAGAAGCCCCCTCAGTGCAAGGACAAGGAGGTCACTTTTAGGAATGGCTGCTGTGCTCTGTGCCTCCTCCCTATTCCCACCACCACTTCCCACTTCAGGACACTTGTTAGGATGGACAGTCTTGCATTTCTCCCTGACTGTCAGTTGTGATCCAAGGCTGTGCTTCCAGAAATAAAGGTGCCCATAGAACTCCAGATCCTGGCTTCTGTCCATGTGCCAAACTGGCCACCAAAGACGTGAGACTATAAGCTTTGTGACCATTTGCTTGCCAACCAAACATACTGCTTCCAGCTCTACTTCTCCTCAGAAGTCTCTAAGGACAGGTATGCCTTTTGTCTCAATTCTGACCCTCCAACCTCCTAAGCGTGTAGTTCTCCTTCCCTGGGCTCACCCTTCTGCTCCTGCAGCTGCACGGGCCGTTGTCCTGTGTGCTGGGCATATTCCAGGCCTGCCAGTCAACTTTGTATCCCTTTGTAGTTTCCCCCATCACCCTTGCCCAGCAGCTAAGGAGCTTCCCTGGAGTGGAGAGTCCTCCGTGGCCTGGTGCATAGTAGGCATTCAGAATTTGGAGTAAAACAATGGCTGACACATGTACCACTTCATTCTTTGTCATTGTACTGCAGATCCCATGTTATCTTGCCAGTTCTTACAGCAAGATCAAAAGGCAAATGATTACCACAGCCAAGTACATTTATTTCTATTAAAAGGTAGGACCATCTCTTCTTAGATGTGCAACTCACTTGTAAATAGCCATTCTCCACTTCGGAGCTGTCTGCAGGTCTCCCAGAATCTTGTATTACGTAGCTATAGAGGCAGCCACACACATGCACTTACTTTTAATTTATTGTGGGATTAGAGAGTCTAAGTGAAGTTGGCCTCACTCCACTTTAGGGTTAGAACAAATCCCAAGATATAGAAAATAGCCCTACCAGCTGAGAAAGTCAAGTGATTTGCTTCCTGTTTTTCTCTGCCGGGGCTGGTTAGGATGACCCAGGCAGCCACGTGATCAGGACACAGTATGGAGGGAGTGAGCCAGTGAGCCACATGTGACAGGTGCAAGCTTGCCTTGCGCGTTTTCAATACAGCAGCTCTCAAAATACTGACTGTGCAGAGATCTCATCTGACGCAATGGATTTCACAGCCTCATAACACAAAGAAATAAACAGATACGCACGCGCCAGGGCCATACTGTAACCAGACAGTGAGTGCCAGTGGCAAGATTTTTTAAGTGCATGTCTGTCTGAGCCAGACACCCCACAGGCGGTTGATTCATTTATGCACCAGGTTACCTGCAGGAACAAACCCCAGGCATGGGTGCTGTACGTCCTTGTGCATCTTTCTCAGCAGTGTGTGAATACACAGGTTCTCACTGAATGGTCATTGCAATTCAGACCCTGCATATTTGTTAAGATTAAGGGTGCAGGGTGCTAGGTCTTGTCACACTTTACAAAAATGGGAGTGGCTGGCGCAGTGTTTTTGTGCCATTCCAGAAAGATTTTCACCTGGAGTACCCACCTGCTCAAGGGTTCTAACCCAGGATCCATCACTAGGAGGTGAGAACACTGTAACACTTGGTGGAAAGAATGCTTTCATGCCTGTATCTGGGATGAGATGAGATGCCTGAGAGTTCCTCACATTCTCAAGTGTTGTCATGGAGTCAGAGGGACAAATACCACACATCCGGGTCAGCACAGCCCATGGGCATGTTTTTAACCCGAGGCAGATTGCATCCCTCCTCAGGAATATTGCTCCTCTACCCGGGATCCCAGAGGAGGAGAACCAAAGACCTCTCACTCTTCTGCCAGCTCTGAAAATTGTAGTGCTCAGATCACCCCTGAAAAGCAAACATGTATGCCGCACATGTGTACACAGGAGTCTAAGACATTGCTAATCACCCTAGAGAAGCCCTGAGGAGGCATGAGCTGGAGGGAGGCTGGTCCGGAGCCACCCTGCCAGGCAGTCTCAGTAATTGGTGCCTGGGACTGCAGAGTTGTCTGACTGCTGAGCAGGGCGCCCAGCAGGCAGGGACTCCCACGGGCACAGCTTCAATGCTGCCTCTCACATTCAGCTGAGCCGCTTCGCTCCCTGCCTCCCAAGTGATTTGAAAATGTAGATGTGCTTGGCCTCCTCCGGGTGCAGTGTGTGGGTGTGTGTGGATGTGGGCCCTGGCCCTGCCTCTGCCTCGAAGGGACACAGTTCTCTGCAGTGGGAAGCAGCGTGTCCACACAGTGTGTGTTGACAGCTCCACGGCCATCCTTTACCTCCATTGTGTCCTGTCGGAATGACAGAGCAGCTCAGCGGCGCTGGCCAGCAGATAAACCTGTTATCTGCTCCACTCTGTGTGCCGGCAGCTCTCCCCATCAACTTGGTGTGTGAAAAATTGACACCACCTTGGGCTGAAATCTGTTCTTAAGGAAGCTACATTTATTAGTAGTTAATGAAACTCGTGTGTGTGTGTGTGTGTGTGTGTGTGTGTGTAAAACTTGGGGTGGCTGAAGTGTTTCCCTGTGTAGCAGGAAGCAGTGACCTGTAACAGGCCAAACAGGGAAGCAGGAGGTAGTTCCAGGTCAACAATCTTCCTGAAATCTCAACTAGGTAAACGCCATTGGTTCTTAGTGTAACACTGCAACCAATCAAGGTAACTCCTGCTCCAAGCTGGGATGAACTGTGGAAGTGAATACTAATATAATGTGGTCCCACTAAACACAAATTCCCTTTCCTCTTGATGTCTTTTTCTGTAGCCCCTCCCTGCCCACCCCCCTAATGCCTCCTCTTAGGTATAAAAAGAATCCTCTCTCACAACTTCCTCATCCATCTGAATCTGAGTTTAAAAGGGAAAATGAAAAGTTTTGGTTCAGTATCATTGGAATTGCCTGAAACCCAAGGACTCTACTTAGAAATTGCTTCTAGAAGGACTAATTCAGTAAACTGAAGGAGAGGGACTGTTAACTCGTATCTTACTCCATATGGCCTTCTGCTTCCTTTCACTCTCGTTAAAACTTAACTTCTGGGCCTGGCAGCGTGGCCTAGTGGCTAAAGTCCTCGCCTTGAACGCACTGGTTCTAATCCCGGCAGCTCCAATTCCCATCCAGCTCCTTGCTTGTGGCCTGGGAAAGCAGTCAAGGACAGCCCAAAGCTTTGGGACCCTACACCACCTGTGTGGGATACCCGGAAGAGGTTCCTGGTCCCCAGCTTCAAATTGGCGTAGCACCGGCCATTGCGGTCACTTGGGGATTGAATCATCAGATGAAAGATCTTCCTCTATGTTTCTCCTCCTCTCTGTATATCTGCCTTTCCAATAAAAATAAATAAATCTTTAAAAAAAAAAAACTTCTTAGAAAGTCACATTTGCGTGGTGCCTGTCTTCCTGCGTAGTGAGCCCTCCAGGAGGTGTATTTTCAGGCATGTCGTTGCTACTCTATCATTTTCGTGCTTTAACAGCGTGATGATCGCCTGTTCCATGAAAGGAGTATCACATGATAGAAAGAGCTTCCAGTTTGCAGTCAGACAGCCTGGGTTCCTGTCTAAGCTCCTATCACTTATTTCAACCCATGGCCCTAAGTTGCTCGTTAGCCTCTCTGAGCCCTGGCTTCCACATTTAGAAAACAGAATAGAAGATGCAATGAGGAAATCAGGTACAAAGACCCCTACTGTCACAGAGAAACAATAGAAACGTTGAGCATTATTATTATACCCTGCTTACCTTTGAGTAGGAATGTGAAGCAGCTTTCGGCAGAAACATTATGGTGGTACTATAATCTCGGCTTTAATTAAGAATTCATCCAAAGACACATGTCAGATTAGGGGAAGTACATGAAAAGAGAGAATATCCTTAATTTCAAAGACCTCTTAGGAATTCATTTGGGTAAAGGGTAAGGTCTCACATCTCAGAGCAAAAGTAATGCAGTTGGGCCCGGCGAGGTGGCGCAAGTGGTTAAGTCCTCGCCTTGCACGCCCAGGATCCCATATGGGCGCTGGTTCTAATCCCGGCAGCCCGTTCTCCAGCTCCCGCCTGTGGTGGGGAAAGCAGTCGAGGACAGCCAAATCTTTGGGACCTGCACGTCGGGAGACCCGGAAGAGGGTCCTGGCATCTGGATTGGCATAGCATCGGCGTTGTGGTCCTGGGAAGTGGAATCATCGAACGGAAGCATCTTCCTTCTGTATTTTCCTGTTGTATATCCGCCTTTCCAATAAAAAATAATAAAAAAATAAATCTTAAAAAAAAAAACCAAAAGTAATGCAATTGATCAATAAGCATGGAGAGGTAGTCAACATTGTTAGTGAATTTGAGCTGAAGGATGCTCAGGTAGCTGATAAGATGTTACTGGTGAGGATGTTTTCAGAAGAGCTGAGCGATTGAATCAGTAGGCTGAGTAAAGAGGGTTGCCACCCTGTCCCATTCTACCCCCCACAGTGCAAGTGGGCATCACCCTGGTCCCCTGAGGGGCTCAAAGAGAGCAAAGAGGAGGAGGAGGGAGGACAAATGTGTTCCTTTGCAGAGGGGCGGTATGTCTAACTTCTCCCCTTCCCCACCACCCTGACCTCACGCTCCTGACAGTGTTTCTGCTTCACAACTCAGCCCAGGACTAGAACCAGTGGCTCACCTGATCCTGGGGCTTTTGACCTTAGATATGGCTTTGCTGAACCTTCAACTTGCAGACAGGTCCTAGGACTCCACACCCTCCAAAGTCACATTAGCCAGTCCCTCATACTCTGTGTCTTTCTCTGTGTCTGCATGCATGGACATCCCTCCGGGTTCACAGGGAGAGCATGTCATTTGGATCTGTGCGCATCCTCCCATAAGCTTTAAGTCAACTCTAGCTTACTTCCAGGATCTAATGGTAGATAGTGGTTAGACTGCATTGTTTAGGAAATGATGACAAGGGGGAGGTCTGTGCGCATTCAGGGACGGTAGTTTGTTTCCGAGTATTTCTGATTTTTGCTTAGTTGAAGCTGCAGGTACAGAAATCACAGACATGGAGGGTCATCCAGGGTGTATTGGTTCTCTCTCTCTGAGAAATAGTTGGTATATACTGGTAATTTTCCTTGGGAGAAAGAAACAGGGTCATGGGAGAATTATGAGAAAAGAAAAAGGTGAAGGTAGTGCTCAGTAAGAATTTACTGAGTGCATTTTCTACTTTTCTCCTATTGTTTGTTTGTTTTAACCAGGTACATCTGTTGCTTTTATTTCAAAATCCGTTGGTAGAAGGTGGAGGCAATCATTAATAAAGGAGTGGAAAGTGTTTCTCATAATTGGGCTTGAATTCATCTTTGAGCTTCCTAATAGCCAATGCAAGGAGGGGTCCTGGATAAGAAAGTATGAAAATCATACCAGGAAAGAAAAACGTTTTTCTGTATGATCCTAAACAGGAATGGAAACTGGTTGAGGAGATTAGGTTTATGCGCCTGGTCCTCTGTCTAGTCACGATTCCCATGCACCTCTGGTTCAGTTTTGCTTACTGCTCCCTCCAAGATGGAAAGTTGACGCACCCACATTCTGCCTGGAATGTTCTGTCTCTTCTCTACCTGGTTGTCAGCTCTGGATCGTCTTTCTTTTTCTTTCTTTCTTTTTTTTTTTTTTTTTTATGTTTTTATTGGAAAGGCAGATATACAGAGAGGAGAGAGACAGAGAGGAAGATCTTCGTCCTATGTTCACTACCAAGTGAGAGAACAGCCAATGCTATGCAATCCGAAGCCAGGAGCTCTTCGTTCACCTGCGGGGTGCAGGGTCAAGCTTTGGGCGTCCTTGACTGTTCCCAGGCCACGGTGGGATGCTGGAAGGGAAGCGGGGCTGCCGGATAGAAAACCGCGGCCATTATGGATCGGCATGTGCAAGGCGAGGACTTAACCACTTGCGCCACCGCGCTGGGCCCTGGATCGTCTTTCTGTTTGTTACCCTCCATGGGATCCTTTCAGGTTGAGTGTTTGTCCACAAGCTTTTACTGGGTGGAGAGCACTGGCTATGAATGAGCAAGAATGCTTAATAGTCCATAGTTGAGTTCTGCCTCTTCCATCAGTTAGCTCTGTGAACAGATGGGTTCCCCCGGGTCTCAGGGTCCCATCTATCCAGTGAGAGATTCGGTTCAGATAACCGATAAGGACTCCTGCTCTGAAGGTTTTTTTCCTCCTCTGTGGTTTGTCAGATTGTCATATCCATACCTGGAGCTTGTTTCCAGCTGTCGTGCCAAATCAATCCAAGAAGTTTTTAAGCTGACCTTTTACAACTGCCTGTCGCACATCTGTTCTCCAAGTGAGGACATCAGAGCCATATCCTGTTTGCTTAGCCTGAGAGTCCAGAGCCAAATATTGTCTCCTGCTCTGCTGTCTTGAATCTGTCCTTGACATACACAAAGGTCAGAGGACTCTCCCTCTGAGAACCCACAGCAACATTAGCATGGTGGCTCAATGGCCAAATCCTTGCCTTACAAGCCCTGGGATCCCATATGGGTGCCGGTTTGTGTCCCAACCGCTCCACTTCCCATCCAGCTCTCTGCTTGTGGCCTGAGAAAGCAGTGGAGAATGGTACAAAACCTTGGAGTACCGAACCTGTATGGGAGACCCAGAGGAAGCTCCTGGCTTCAGATTGTCTCAACTCTTGCCATTGTGGCCACTTGGGGAGTGAATCAGCAGATGGAGGATCTTTCTGTCTCTTCTTCTATCCATAAATCTGATTGTCTTTCCAATAAAAATAAATAAATTTTTTAATGAGCCAAGTGCAATAGCCTAGATGCTAAAGTCCTCACCTTGCACACCCAGGACCCCATACAGGCACAAGTTTGTGTCCTGGCTACTCCACTCTCCATCCAGCTCCCTACTTGTGGCCTGGGAAAGCCTTTGGACTCTTCACCCATGCGAGAGACCTGGAAAAAGCTCCTGGCTCCTGGCTTTGGATGGCTCAGCTCTAGCCATTATGACCACTTGGGGAGTGAGCCAACAGACAGAAGACCTTTCTGTCTCCCTTCTCTCCATAAATCTGATCTGCCTTTCCAATAAAATTAAATAAGCCTTTATTTAAAAAAAAAAAAAAGGTGCTGCTCCAACTTCAAGGAGAACGTGTGTTGGCTGTGCTGAGAGCCTTTTATTTCAAAATAGGTTTTGTCATTTCTCCACAAGTGGGTTTCTGTTGCCTCTCTCTCAAGGTCATCTTTTTTGATTCTTAAAAAAAATTCTTTGCACAGAAAAGAATCTCTTTATGACTGAAGCCTGTAACATACCCTTTCATTACCCTCTTTCTCCAAGAGTAGAACAGTGTTAGTTAGCAGTAGCCACTGGGTTATGTGGACCCGAAAAGCATCATCATTGCTGCTGTCTTGGTGTGCCGGCAGTGCATCCTTCTGTAACCTAGGGCTGAGAAAACGCCGAGACCCCATCATGCATCTTGTTGCATCCCAGCGTATTTACCTGCTGAAAGTTGTAAGGAATTGGGGAACATGGTAGAACCTGTCCTGTGCATCATTTGCTCGTGTCATGGCTGGTGTCCTATTATCATTCACAGACTGTTTCTGTAAGTGGAGAATTAGCATGAGTTTCTGTTGCGAACAATAGAAAATCAATTAATCCCAGGCCGAATGGAAATGCACGCTTGATTTTGATTCACTTTGCTCTAGCTGTCCTCAAGGACCCCATGCGTTTGGACAACGTCCCCGTGTCACGAACGGAGATTGGCGCAGTTTTCCAATGACACCGTTTAGGTTCTTGTCTCCTAAATCAATAGCAGCTGTCACAGAAGGCCTGCGTATTCCTTCTCCTGTAGAGCCAGAGCAGGCTTGACGCAAGGTAATCATTACTGCTCTGATCTCAGCATGTTCCCTTCTCTCCTCCCCAACCCAGAGCACGTCTGCTCAATTCTGGCCTCGCTCCTGCGGAACCTTCGAGGGCAGCAACGAACCCGGCTTCTGAATAAATTCACTGAAAATGACAGCGAGAAGGTGGGTGATGGGGACCATCAGGAGGGACACCACGACCAGCAAGGCAGCTCACATTCTTCAGCTGTTGCCCTCCAAGGGATTCTGGGTTGATTGCAGCTGCCCTAAGACGTCTTCCCATGCACCCAGGAACCAGTTGCTTTGGACTCGGCAGTTCCTCTTGGTTATTCTGTCCCCCATGCCTTTTCCCTGGGAGGGGTAGCAGCATCTTAGGGTAATGTCAGTAGGTTCTCTGGGAAGAGTTGACACCTAGCAAGGGTGGACTGGCTGTAAAGGGATTTCGATTGAGTGATTGGGGGTGGCGATGTACAGCAGAGCCAAATAATTGGGAACACTGGCTTTGAGGTGGGACACCTAGAGCCGAACCTGCTTTTGCTATTTTCCATATGCATGCTATTCTTTCCCTGACTAAAATGGAGACATTAATACCCATCAAAACCATTAATACTCAATGATGTTGAAATTAGGACGGTGAGAAGGAAACCATAGCACCTGTCCTGGGTGGTCAGAGGAAGCTGCAAAGATACGTGAAGAAGATTGGATGATTGTTTGCTATGACATCTGGCTCGCCTGACCATTAGATTTTAAGAGGAGTGGCCATTTTGTATGTGATGGGTGTGGAGTGCACAGTACAGTAGCTGCCTATCATGTCATATGTGTCCTCACTGTAGTCTCTGTTCTAGCCTGTGTTATTCCCATTCTCAGATGAGGAAGCGAGGCACAGGGGCTCACCACTAGTGCGTAGCAGAGCTGCAATCTGAACTCCCAGTCCAGGAAATCTGTATATTTGTTCTTATTAGACAAGAGTTGCATAAAATTAAGTCTCACCGCCCCCTTTTTAACCTGCACTGGTTTTCTTCTTGCTTGTATCCCAGGTAGAACTGAAGCTTTGCCCTAGTCCAGAGAGAGGTTAAAGACCATAACTCTGAGCCATCTCTAACTGCTGTCCCCAGCAAAGCTTGGTGCAGCTTTAGGACGCAAACATCAGGAGCAATCGTGTCTCCCTGGCGATACCACTTAGCAAGTGTGTTTCACTTTCCTCATTTTTAAAATGGAGTATTGCTCTCTCACTTCTCTGCCTACCTGCTCACGTTTTGGGTTTCTTTCTCTCTCTCTCTCTCAAGACTTAAGGAATTAACACACATGAAAATCCTTTGCAAACTGAACTGTGTAAGGTTGTACAGTCATCACTGGGAACCAGAGGATTCTGGGTACAATCTTCTCGGGCTATGCATTGCTATATTGAAGCATCAAGTCCAGTGAACCAATCTCAGCTCCCGGGCAAGGGAAAAAAATGCCTAGTTGCCAGCAGCCAGGGTGGCGCCAGCCTGGTCGAAGGGCAGGTCAGAAGGCTGAGTTGGCCTCCCAGTTTCCTCAGTCTGGGAAGTCTTAGGGGGAGATGAGACTTGGTTCACACCCAGCGAGCCTTTCTCGGGCCATGTGTGCAGCATGGCTGTGTGAGCTCGGTACTCTCGGTTCTCACTAGGCAGCAGCCAGGGCCTTTTTTCAAGCTGCTGAAGGACTTTTTCTCATTACACCCTCTTCCACCTCAAAAGCAACGAAAAAGATTTTGCTCGGGTATTTTTTAAAAAAAGATCAGCTCTGGGGCAGAATCTGAACATGAAAGGTTTCAGTTTGAAGGAAGAAATTCCTATCAAGTTCCAAGTGAATATCAAGTGTGTGGCTTCAAGCTCCTTCCCTGTGCAAGAAGGATCTTGAATTTTTATATCTTTCTTTGTTTTGAACAACTTGGGTCCCTGAGAGGCCCAGAAGGGCTGGAAAGGCATCTGCTGTTCTGGGGAAGGGTGTCTTTGGGCTGCATCCATCAATCCCAAGTACTTGCTTTAATCTGCCCCAGCTCTGTGCTCATTGGTGCCGTATCCCTGAGCACAGCACCCCTCCAGTGTCCGAGTGGCAGAGCGGGTCTCCATCACAGGGCATGGCAACCAGGGGCATGGCTGTCCTTCTCTTGCCTTGCCTTAATAGCCTTTTCTTCTCACCAAGGCCTGTGAAATTTCTCTTTCAGGTTGACAGGCTCATGGAGTTGCATTTTAAATATTTGGGCGCCGTGCAAGTGGCCGACAAAAAGATCGAAGGTGAAAAACACGTATGTATCCCTGCCTCCCTTTTGCCAGCGATCAGTTTGTACCCCATGAAAGTTCCTTGTGTACCTCCTGTCTCCACACCCCAGTAGGTAAGGGCAGAGGGGCCATCTGGTACCCTGTGCCATCTAACGTGCCATAAGAGCAGAACAGGCAGTGGCCGACCAGTCTCCCAGGAGGGAGGATATGTGGTCTTGACCCCGGTTTGACCTGGGAATTTTGGATGGGTCCCCCAAGGACTCTTGTCTGAGCTTCTCAAAAATCTGATCCAAGAGCAGAGCTGTGACTGGGTGCCACAGTGACAAGGTGTGTCTTGGTACCCGTACTGGCCAGCTTCTGTAGTCCAAGGGAGGCATCTCAAGAAAGGGTAGCCGCAGAGCGTCGAGCTGGAAGGAAACCAAGTTGTTGCGAAAAACAGGCTCCCTTCTCAAGTGGGAGCTGGATACAGAGTGGGCATGCGCAGTACCTATTTGTTCCAACTGGTTGACCCTCGCCCGCTGATGCTGATGCTAAGGGAAGCGAAAGATGCTAGGTGTTGCTGCTTGAGGAGCTGTGGTGCCTACCTCCTGCATTTTTCTCCTTCTCACTTCCCACCCTGTCCCCTGGCTTTGCTGGCATCCAGGGCCTGCTCACCATCACCCCTTAATCAGAGTGTGTTCCATGTCTGCTGTCTGATGCCTGATTTGTATTCTGTCCCCTACAAGACACTCCTCAGCCTTTGGTCACATTTCAAAATGCTCCGTTTCTTGCCTTTCTCCAAGTCCGTGGGAGGCCTCATTTGCTCATGACCATGATTTGCCAGGTCACTTCATTTTCTTTCCAGCCTTCTCGTCTTAAAGAGACAGTTGAGGTCTAGAGCCTCTGAGGTACCCGTTGCAGCAGCCCCTGTCCAGGCGGGGCTGTGGGCCTCAGGCAGTAGGGGAGGACAGAGCACAGGCTCCAGCTGCTGCCTGGGCCACATTCCCCATCCCCTGCCCCATTCACAGAATCTCGTTTCCTTTGCGAACAGCAGAACAGTGGTAGTCATGGATTTCACTCTCACGATTTCCCTGTGATGTCTAAACCCAGTGAGTCCTCAGCTGTTTGTTGATTGATTGAATTGATTGGCGGGGACTTTCTGCTTTCATAGGGCGATTCTGCAGCAAGATAAAAGGCAGAGACTCCGTTTGGACGCTGGCCTTCAAACACTAGTGTGCCGCATGCACCCAGGTTTCCCACAGCCCTCCCCACTTTGTTTTGTTCTTTAATTAAGCCTGCACTGTTCATCTTTTCTTCCCTATGTTGTGATCCGTGAATGATGGACATGTAGTGGCTGGAGTCTTTCCTCTCTTATCCAAATAGTAATTAGGAACCGGTTGGAATTCCCCTAGACTTTGGTAAGGGAATGGCCATGAGGCAATTACAGCCCCAGCAGATCCACAATGGTGTCTGCTGGAGATCCCAAGGGGGGGGGGAAATGAGCACCCCAGAGGCAGGGGATCTGGGGTTCTCACCCAGGTGCTGCAGTGGAGGCGCTGCTTGTTGCATCCGCAGCGTCTCAGCTCTGAGTCGGCGTTAGCCAAGACGGTCCCTCAGGGGCCCTTGAGGTCCGCTGAACAAGCCCTGGTAACTGCTCTCTTCTGACACCAGAAAGGATTAAAGGCACAGTGAGACACTGACCCATGACTGAATGGCCTGCTGGATAGAGGAGTGTCAGGTGAGAGAGACTCCCCACACGCCAGGCAGAGTCCCTGGGCTACAGTTCCGAGCTCACTGATTGTGCACCGTCCAGCTGACTCTCTTAAGCTTTGGCTTACTGCTCTGTAAAATGGGAGGAGCAGCACTGTTGTTTGGCACAGAGTACATAAAGCACCTTGCTCAGCAAGGAAAAACTTCAGTGCTTCTAGATTTCCCTAGCTTTCTTTGAAATTCTTGCTATAACTCCATACTTGTTATTTGAGTTTGTTTGTCTGGAGGCAGAGGCAAAACACACAGGCAGAAAGAGCTCACGTTTTCTGATTTGCTCCCCCAAATGCACACAATGGCCAGGACTGGGTTGGGTCTGAAGTCAGAAGCTGGGACTTGATCCACATCTCTCATGTGGGTAACGGGCACCTAATTGCTTGAACCATCACCACTGCCCCCAGAGTAAGTCCTGGCAGAAAGCTGGGGTCAGGAACCAGAGCCAGGACTCCAACCCAGATGGAATGGTGAGACAGCACACTAGCTGCCAGGCTAGGTCTTCTCAGGTAACCATACAGAAAGCTGGGCCACTCTTAGCCACTCCTCTTTGCCAGATGCCCCAGAAGGAGCTGCCCCAGCAGAACAGAGCCTTGGTACCTCTCTTGGAGGTAAAGCTTAGATGCCCAAGTAAGTGATTACAACTTGGCATCCCAGACATCTTTGTGTGAGGCTGTGTGGTAGTTTTGGCCTGCTTCCCACAAGATTATTTGTTCCCGTCATTGGAGAGTGTATGAAATTGATTCACCCTGATGGAGAGTCAGAGCTGCAGCCGCCTCCCCCATCCTCCATCCCCCATCCCCTGCCCCAGCTTGCAGAGCTGCCTTGTGCCATGGCACTGGGACCCTGCCGTTCCCTGACAAACAGCTGTCTCCGTGATGCCAAGGCTGTTTTGCCAAGCACTGGCAAACGCTCCAAGGCCATTAGTGTTCCGCAGCCTCAGAGGCACTCAGAGAGCCAGAGTGGCAGGGGTAAGGGCATGTTCGTGAGCAGCATCTGCTGCCAGCCCTCAGGCTCCATGCCCAGTAGGTGAGGGCACCCTGAGATGTACAGTGACTTAATACAACACAACCTCCTCACCTTTGTTCGTGCCGAATAGTCTGTGTCCTCCCTGCATCTCATCTCCATCCAGTGTGAACGTCCTACACCAGTCAAAATCTCAGAACATCATTGTTGACTTGAACTAGATGCTTCTTCCTCCAGCATTTTGATAAGTCAGTGTCAGATCAAGAACAAATTAAGTGTGTGTCTCACAAACTTCCCAAGTCTACCACCAGGAAACCCTTAGGTTATGTGGCCAGATGGCGACACTCTTGCTGTCTCGGAGCCTCCACTTCCCTGTAACTTCAGACTTCCCTGGACACCGGTCAAGTGTCCAGGGTTCGCAGTTGACCAAGAGTCACTAGAGAGAGAAGATCTGATCATTAGGCAAATGTTGATCCAGCGCCTGCTCTGTGCAGGCATTGGGCCAGTGCTGGCAGCGGTTAGCACTGGAAACAACAGCGAGGAGTGGGGGTCCCAAGAGCAGGGCTGTGGCTGTCACTCCCAGAGCAAGGGACATCAGCCCAGCAGTGCCAGGGTGTTCAGCGGCCACCGCTGGTGCAGGCCCTCCCCTCCCTGCAGCTGCCTGCCAACCTGTAATTACTTTGTTCATTTGTTTACTCCCTGTCTCTGGGACCACAATCTTTCGTGTTCATCATCTTCTCGGGGCTACGTGCCCGACATTCAGTAAATGAAGAGCTACCACTCAGTAGCTAAACTCATGTGCCTCCCCGGGAGTTAAGTCAGAGGCTCACCGAGGGCTTTCCACATGGTTCCTTCACTCTTCATTCCTAGCCTGGGCTTGTCCACGAACAGCCCCATTGCAGGAAGTACTCCATTCCAGCTCAGGAGGCTCCGTAGCATAGCCGCCACAGTATTCAGTAAGGAAAACTAGCCCTACTGGAAGAGTCTACAAGTCAGACACTTTGATAACATGAGATTCCAGGGTGACAGCATGCGGGGTTGCACCCTAGGGACCCAGCTTAGCAAGATTTGACCTGAACTTTTACAGGGCAAGCATTGCTTACAGCTGTTGTATATAACCCAGGTGCTGTCTCAGCACATCTCCCCTGGCTCCCAGACAACTACATGTCCAGAAAATACCAAGGTCCCCGTGTGGAGAAGATGGCCAGACCTCTCACTGGCTTTTTGTGAGCTGTGTCAGTTTAGTGTGCCCAGCGTGCCTGGCTCCCGGCTGCCAGGAGTGAGACATAATTACATAGGTGCTGGCAGGGCTTTCAGCAAGAGGGAGGAGAGCAAGCCTGGAGAGAGGGTTTCCGTTTTTAGTTTCTGGGAAAATTGCACTCAGCAGGTTGATTCAATAAAGTGTTCCCACCACATACTTTGCACCGTAATGACTTACAAATTGCATGCTAATTTTGCCACAGTTAAATCATTCCAGGCTTTATCCTGGAAAGAAAAAGATGGACTCTGTAATGAAACAGTGTCCCCAGGACTTGACATCTTAAACTCTGCTGTTTCCCTGGCATTTGAAACTCACCTAGAGGGCTGTGGGAACAGGGGTACAGTGCGAGAATGGGCACGGGAGGCACATGACCCTCAAGTGCCAGGTGAGGGTGTGACCATTAGATCAGGGTGTGGCTACTACAAGCATGAGGCTCTGGTTGGCCCTTCAGCGAGCTGCGCCCAACGCTTCTGGGCCAGTACATTTACTGAAACACAGTAATGGTGCGGTTTCCCTCTCCTCCCTCTCTCTTTTCGACACCTGCTGTTTCCAGCAGGGACCCACCCCGCCTCCACTGCTGCCTCCCCACACTTTCCCAGCCTCTGCCACTTGCCCTCCTAGTGCAGTCTGGCCTTATTAGTAGATGGGGCCAAGCACAGGCTCTAGCCCACCCACCTCACAGGCCTGTGACCAGGACTGGTGGGAGGGGACTATGTGCCAGTACCTCCCAAAGCTCTGTAGACTCATAGTCCACGGCCACCTGCCCACCCCCCACAGGCTTTTCTGACTCACCCGGGGTCAGATCCAGCTGTTGGCCCTGGCCCAGTATAATCTCTTTCCTCACATTCACACATTTGACCATGTAGGAAGCTCTGCCACATACCTGCTGGTGGCTGCTCCCTCCACCTGTCCCCGGCCCTCTCCTCTGCACCCGTGTTCTACTCTAGGACCCTGTCACCTTACCTGGCCAGCTCATCTCCTGCCTCTCAGTTTATGCCTTCCAGTTCACTTCCAACACAGCAACCAGAGATTTTTCCAAGATGAAAATCCACTTCTGCCACTTCCCCACAATAGGGAACACAACAGGCACAGGCGTTTCCGGATGCGATCCACACCCCGTCTCTGATCTCACTGGTTTGGCCCCTGCCTGCTGCTCCTAGATGCTTCTCCAAGTCCCCCGGGATATACAGATTTTCTCCCACCCCCAACCCCACACACAGCAGCCATGCTTCCCTGAACTTGTGCTTGCTCGAGCTTCCCAGACATCGGCCCACTGCTGTTTTCTCAGCCGGGAATAGCTCCCTGTGCCGTCTCCCACGGCCCTCTCCTGCAGCCGTCTGACTGCTCTGTATCCTTTAGGGTCTTAGCTCACAGATGAGTCAGCAAACTCCCCTGAGTGTGTGCCATGGTGCCGGCATGCACTTCCTGTTTCCCTGTTCCCGCAGAACACTCTCTCTGATGCGATCTGGAGCCCTTCCATGTGCCCCAGCACACCCCCTGCAGCAAATCAGGCATTAGCCTTGAATGTGGCCTAAGGGGGGAAAATGCCATCTTTTTGCTGACACGGAGAGCCCTCTAAAACAGATTGCTTGTTTCCTTGAGCTATGGAAGTGAACACACATTCAGGGTCAGGTTTGAGTGAGCCTCAGTCCAATGTCTACCATGAGCCTGTGAGCTTAACAGAATGTCCTCCCTCTAGCCTGGGCCTCCTGGCTGGTGTGGAACTAGCAATAGATTTCACCTCCCGATGGTCTTGGGAGGAAAAGTGAGAAACCCATGATGATGGTTAGTGTGGCGCCTGTCGGAGCTCAGGGAGTCCCACTCTTGTGAATGCTGTTTTTAGCTCCAGCTCATGCCAGAATGAAGGGACTGATGACAAAGGCCTTGGACTTGGAACTCCATTTCCAATCAGGTCTCTGGTTGGAGACCTGAGAAATCTGCAGTGGTATTTGCTGCACGTATCCAGCACAGGGATGTATCAAGCAGGTGAGGCTCCTGCAGCTGCTCCATGCTGCGGATGGCGGAGAATCACCCCCACCCTCCTTCCTGTCTTGTCTCACACACTGCCCACCTCACGTGGCAATCTCTGCAACCTAGTGAGCTACATGCACTGTACTTAATTAATCCTATGTGAAGAGCTCTTTATCTCCCTACCCAAGTCTGTAAAAGGGCCCATCCAGGTGCCCACAGAGCCCTGGGGTCCATCACAGGGAAGGTCATGGGTGGACAGGGAAGTGTTCTGGCATCAGGACTGACCACCACTGCTGCTGAGGTGGTGGGGCGCCTCCAGCCCAAAGCTTTCCTCCAAGTGGCCTCAGTCCAAGTCTGTCCAATGAACTTCTGAAGAGTGTTTTTTGAGTGCACCAGGTCAAGAAGAGAGGTGAGGCCCACCCATGCCCCATCCTGCCCTGGAGCTGGCCTTGCTGACTAATGTCAGAGGACCTTCCTGTGGACCCCAGCCTGGCTGCCCTGCCCTTGGCAGCCTTGCTCAAGAGCCCCACTGGCCCTACCCAGTGGAGTGCAGACTCCTGCCCAAGCAAAGAAAACAAGGCCACAAAAGTATAAACAGTTGCCCTGCAGGCACTCGTAAGTGAGACCAGGACTGGGGTTTAACCTGTTTGCCCAGTATCCCGTCCCACTGTGTCAAAGTAGCTAGCTTGTACATTGACATGTCACAGCTGAGACTGCATCTAGTGTCTAACTTATATGCTGTTTGAGCCCCATGAGCAAGTCTCAAGGAAAGCGAGAAGGCCAGGTGCCTCTTTAGTACATGGTGTTTGTGACCTGTTAGTTTGGTATTCGTGAGCTATGGAGGCTGTGTTCTCTGTGTGAGCCAGTGGGCTATGCCTTGTTGTCTGGTCCTGGTGAGTTGGGCAACTCCATTTCTTCCCGAGTGATGCTGGCATGTAACCATCAGGGTTCTATATCAGGCTCCTCCCAGTCTTTAAGGACCTTTTGTGAGGAATAAGCTGGAGAGAAGCATGTGATGAATTTATTTTGAAAATTAGAATTACAGAATAGAGAGAGAAACAGAGTCTTCCATCTACTCGTTCACTCCCCAGATGGCCTTAACAGCCAAGGCAAGCCAGCTTAATGGCAAGAGCCAGGAGCTTCCTCCAGGTCTCCCACATGGGTGACAGGGGCCCAAACACTTGCACCATCTTCCACCATTTTTCCCAGGTCAACAGCAAAGATCTAGATTGGAAGTGGAGTAGCCAGGACTTAAACCAGCACCCATAGAGGTTTGCAGGTGCCACAGGCAGCAAATTCACCTACTATACCACAATGCTGGTCCTGTGGTGAATTTTTGTAATACTCCGAACTTTTACGTCATTTCTCCAAAGACTGAATCCTCGCAGGATGATCATGAGCCATCTTGCCATTTCCCACACCCTTCGAAGCTCTCGCTGTGTTACATTCCACTTCATCACATACAGGTGTCAAAGGAGCCATATCAAGTCCGAGTCTGCAGACCAATTTTTATCTTGCATCTTGGAAACAGAGAAAAAGGAGGCAGCAATTCATTAATCCACTTGTAGTAAATTGATGCCACCAGAACATGGCCAGACAGAGGTAGAGAATAAATGTGACGGGCCTTCTCCTTTGAAAATGGACCAAAGCTTCAGATGACACCTGCACGGGCTGTGCTCAGACTGTCTCCCTTGCTTATGTGTCATCAGCATGATAGATCATCTCCCTGCTTCTTTTATTTCCCCTTAAACACCAAGTACACATTTGTGCTCAGCTTCCCTCCCCCGAATTGGTCCGGCAGTAAATATTCCAAACCACTGAGTTGTAACGGGCCAGATAAGGGGCTGTCCTGACAGCAGGCAGCCTCGCTGTGGGCTAGTTTCTATGGCGCTTCTAAAACTGTCAGGGCAGAAACTCTGTCTTCAGAGGCCAATCTTCGTTTCATCTTCACGCGTGTCCCGCGCAGCGACGGCGACGTGCGCCTTTCCAGGAGATGAGCTATAGTCGTATCTCAGATCTGCACTTGAAAATTTCACTTTCAAATCATGTGGCTGTGTGTCTAAAAGTGGAATGTGGAACCAAACCTTGTCAGAAAAGTTCTGAGGCAAGAGGCCAAAGAGGAAGGAAAGGAGTTTGACAGGGCCTTCCTGAGCCCATGCTTTCTCCAAGACAATAGCGAGAAACTGGAGGGCGCCACATGTAACCTGGCTCTTCAAAGGCAATCAGACTACAGCGCAAAGTGTGAAGAAGGGAAGAACCACCAGGGGCACCTCTGACCTAATTAGAGAAACTTCATTTCAGCCAGCTCCCGTCTAGAGCCTCTCCTTTACTGCTGTTTGTCCTTTTGTTCCCCGACTGCTTTGAGAGGTGCAGCAATGAACAGGGTTAGCATGGGAAAATCACAGCATTGGGACCCTTAGGCTGCCTGAGCCCAATTTTTTCATCCGAAGCAGGGTAGTGTGGGAGATGGGTAAGAATGATGAGGGTGAAGGGTGCTGCTGGACGTGGTCGGTGCAGCATAAGCCCTGGATGCCATGAGGGACTCTTCCGTGGACAGGTGAAGGGCACCTTCCCAGTGCCTCCTATGATGTTTTGGATGTGATCCGCCACCAGCTGGCCCCTCCCTTTGCAACGTTCCCATCAGAGATGCTGACATTACACCGCTGCTTTCGCCACTCTGGCCAAGTTGGCTTCTCCGTGTCTATGCCCACACTGTTCTCTGCTTGCAAGGTGCCTCCAGGCCTATCAGATGCCTGCACATCCCTGCTCAGTCATCACACTTGCTCTGAGGAGCCTGACTTCCGTCCTCCTTCTCCTATCTTCCCACAGCCCCAGGGTGCTATGAGAGGTCCTTCATCACAACCATCCTTACTTGCATTGGTTAAGCTCATTATGTATGCTGTAAGCAACCTGAGTGTGTAGAACATTTTATACTTCTCTGCTGTCCCAGCAACTCACCTACTATGCCTGGCACAGTGGCATATCAGGGAGGTCTTTATAGGGTGGATGAAAGTATGAATGGATGAATGAACAAGCTCCACCTCTCCTTGCCTCATCTCTCCGTGTTCCTGTCTCCTCTTTTCCTCTTGACCTAACGTTGGCCTACACTGTTGCCCTGACCTTCCTGTGGGTTGAAGGCTGAGCCAACATGTCCATCACAGTGCTGCTTATATTTCTTTTTCCTGACGTTTATCAGTGTAGTGCTGAGCAGCCTTTGCAGTCCTTAGTCGCTCACTAGAAACCCTTGAACCTCTGCCTGCAGTTTTTCTCACCCCTATTTAGCAAATGCTTTCCAAGAGCCTACTCAGCAGCAACAGGTGCTGTGTGAGGTGCTGTCTCGGGTATTGAAATGAGAGCAGCCTGCAGCTGGATCAGCTGGTGCTGGGATGCAGGCAAAGAGCCAGGCTGTGGCAGGTATAAGATCCAAAATGTTATATCTGTTTGAGGGTTACAGGGAATATTTTGTGATCTGTGTGTAAGAGACTGAGGGTATGGGGCAGGGGTAAGGAGGCTCCAAAGAGTGAAGGCAGACTTGTCTGTGTGGACTCGTGAACGGTGGAAGGCAGGGGTCTTTTCCTAAGACCCAGGGTAACCCAGAGACTGCCCCCTTGGGGCACCCACTCTGTCATCTGTACCCTTGGAGAGCCTTGGATCCTCACCCAAGGTCACTTCTTCCCAGGACACCCTAACATTTCATCCCACCCTGGTCAACACCTGCTTTCTCGTCATTTCCCGGTATGACCTCCACAGACAGCAATCTCTTGGGTGATGAAGACCAGAGCGCACCCTCCCCCTCTCCCATCCTTCACACTCTGGGCATCATAGAAGCGTTTTCTGCGTCTGAGCAAGTTCAGAGTCCTTTTGCTTCCTCACACCCAGCTGCTGAACACCGAGGAGTCCCCGAGTGCGAAGTTATAGTGATGAGTAAATGAGACACTAAAAGAGGCCTTGCCGTCCTCGAGCCCCATGGACATCAGTCCAGTGCCCCGTGACTAGTTCATGAGCATTAACACTATTACCAGATGACCAAGGAATTTGCTACTAAATGAAGCTAGGAATGAGTGGTGGGGAGGTGCCTGGTAAGGCCAGGCCCGGCCTGGCTATGCACAGCCCTCACCATGCCTAGTGGACAAGGGCCCTTAGGAGTGAGATGAAAAGTAGCTTCTCGTTGCTGGCGGCTGGCCCCCTGGGCAATTGTGCTGCGCGTTGTCTGCGTCTCAATAGTCCCTGCAGGGTTCTTGTTGCAGATTGATGACCACAGCCTCAAGGCCCTCCAGTCTGGGAGAATGGAGAGCAGGGTCCCAAAGGCTCTGTCAGTGACAGGAGTCTGAGTCGTCAGAAGGAAGAGAGGCCGTAAAACTGCCAGCAGGATTAAGAAATGGTTGTTGTCATCAGAAACATGGGCAAACAGCACGAGGCCCCTTCCCAGTCCCCTCTCCAGAGCGTGCATGGCCCCAAACAAGAGAGGTCTTTGGTCTCCCCCTGCTGCTGCTGGAAGCTGTGCCAGGGTCTGAAGACAACAAATCCAGGCCCTGTCTTCATGGTGATCACATCTACCCTGGTGCAGTAAAGACTGCCTGGGGAGAGAGGTGACGGTCAGGGATGTCTAGCCAACACACACCCAGCTTGGAAAAAAGCAAGTGTTAGCCTTAAACAGTTGGCAGAGGCATGAAAGTAGGGGCTGCTTCAGACCAATGTGGGCTCAAGTGATGGCTCGGGGGCCCTAGAGGGAAGGCAGCAGGGAAGGCCCTGTGCCCAGGAAAAGAACTGCTCAGGAAAGGGATTCATAACCCCCTGGATTGGTGCAGAAGCTTGGGGGCATCAAAAGCATCCTCAGATGGATCAGAGGGGAGTTTTGTGTGACTCTGAAGGCTCTAGATGCCATTAAGTTGTACACCTGTAACAGGTGGGTCATATCGCAATGTATGGGAGTTGTATGGGGGCCCTTGGCTTAGGTTTTTAGCTCAGTTATGCATGTGATCTCATTTGGCACTGACTCAGCAGATGGAAGAAATGGGCTTTCACTTGACTTCCTGGGACCAGTGTAGTCCGTTAAGAGGAGCACCTGAAAGACAGCCTGTAGTAGCAAGAGGGACAGGCAGAACAAGAGGAAGAGGTTTTCTCCTGCTACTGCCATTGTCACTGTGCTTTTGTGGTGGCATGGCCAAGCCGGAGGCACATTCCCTGCTTCCCCCAGTAGATTGTGCAGGCTTGATCCCAAATGTTCCTTTGTGCCTAGGACATGGTCCGGCGTGGCGAGATCATCGACAATGACGTAGATGACGAGTTGTACCTGCGACGCCTGGATGCCGGGCTCTTTGTCCTACAGCACATCTGCTACATCATGGCTGAGATCTGCAATGCCAACGTCCCCCAGGTAGGAGGGGCTTCCCTTGCACAGGCCACACCCTCCCTGCCTTCCTTCGCTGCACCTGCTCTGGTGCAGGCTCTGCATGGGAGGCAGGGATAGAGCTCCCCCTGTGGGACTTCTTTTCTAGGTCCAGGATGGGACCAAGATGCTATGTTCTGGTGTCTGTTGAGATAAACAATCTCTTTCCCTTCCCTCCCTGCTCTGTCCCTCCCTCAGATCCGCCAGAGGGTCCACCAGATCCTAAACATGCGAGGGAGCTCCATCAAGATTGTCAGGCACATCATCAAGGGTGAGTTGAGAGACCTTATGCCTGGGGCTCTGGGGACTTGTGCAGGGCTGAGCTTCCACTATCAGGATCCCTGGGGTTTGATGCCCAGGGTTCACTGTGCTGCAGACTTAGCTGCTGTCACTTCACTGTGTGTCCGGGTCCTCTTTGTTAGATCTGCCTCACCAGTTCCAGAACCTAAACACCCAGCCAACAGAAGCTCTGGGACTCAGGGAGATTTGTTATTTTTTTTTTTTAAAAAGGCATAGCAAGTGCTCCAATTCCAAACCTGTGTAAAGTGGAAGAAAATTGCTTGCTTTGGGAAAGCAGAAATGTGATGAGCAGTAGCTGGGACTGTACAAGACAGAAAGTGGTGAACTGGAGACAGGATAGTGCAGGCAGCCCTGGAAGTAGCCTCAGCGGCGTGCTGACCCAGGAGGAGGGGCTTCAGGTATTACGGGAGGTACTGTCTACAGGGTTGTGTCTTGTGCTCACTTGCTGAGGGTCCACCTGACCCAGCTGGAGTGGCTCTGGAGAGACCTCCAGTGAGCAAGCCTCAGGGACTTTTTGGGAAGCACAGACCAGCACACAAGATGAGCTGGGCCCGTGTTGAACTTTCCCATCCTGGGAGTGCCAGAATTCCGGTGGGCTGGGTGGCCAAACACACAGACCCGTTTTTCTGTCTCCAGCCCTTGCTGTGTCCGTTTCTGAGATGGAGGGTGGGGGCTGAAGGGCTCAGAGGAGAGCAGCTGCAATGAAGGCAGAGAAATGCCAGGGTCCAGCACTGACTCCAGCAAGATCCCACTCGCTCTGTGGCCCCACAAAACAGGCAGGAGGTTTACTGAGACCATGGCTAGGAGAGGCCCACCCTTAGCAAGTCCTCATTGAGTGTTAGTTGGGATGAGCAGTGTGAAGACAAGGGTGGCCTGGCTGCCATCCTGTGGGATGCTGGAGAGAGTGGGACCAGGGCAGTTCAGAGAAGGGACAGTGTGAGTAAAGGTATTACAAGTGACTCCCCCACCACCCCCTGCCAACCCCAGCAGCCAGGAACTATACTGTGCACTCTCACTCTAGATGGGCACTGCAGCCTTGGCATCCCTTCCAGAGAGCAGGGAGGGGTGAGGGTACCTGTGGGCAAGCTCCTACCAGCCCTGGACATCCCTGCCCCTTCCCAGTGTTGCACTCGCATGAATCACTGCCCAGCGACCTTCCGCCCCCTCCCCAAGGAGTGCCAGGCAGTGCCAGCCTCCAAACAGCATTTACTTTTTCCACCCACGTGTTCAATTAGAACTTGCCATGGCTTTCAGCTCCACTGCCTCACTTTTGTCCCTGTACCTCCATTGCTGTAATCAAAACAGAGTTCTCCCGCGAGGGAAGTGGTTTCCAGAGGCGCTGTCACATCGTAGGTGGATGTTTTTCTCCCTCAAACCCCAGCTCGTATGCCTTCGGTGATTGTGGATTTTCCCTGGTTGTGAACCCGCCTGTGTCTCCCTCCAGTCCTGCTTGATTCCCCAGTGCCTGTCCAGACACTGGGCGCCCAGTGGGTGCTGAATTGGTGCTGGCTGCTTGAGAGGACGAGAGCAAATTGACAACAGCACTGACCGCCCTCACCCCCTCTGCCCCTCCCGACACCAGCTCCACATAGACCCTCAGGGGGTCATTTCTCTCCTGGTCACCATTCTCAGCCAGGCCCACCAACCCCACCTCCCAACTCCACCTCACATCCATCTTCTTCCCCCATCTGCTGTTTCATAACCCCTGTTGATTGCCTTGCAAGCCCTTATTGCGATCTGTAATTGTTTTTATTTATGCGCTTGTTTACTCCTTTTCTATGTCTGATACATTAAAATGGAAGCTGCATGGTTTGGGGACAATGTCTGCCTTGGTCCCCATGTCTACCTGGTGGAGCAAGGCCAGGCTTCCAATGGGAACCCAATAAATATTTCAGACAGTGTAGAGTTAAACATTGCTCTCATAGTATTCAACTTGGCAGCCACCTACTGAGCTCATGGTACTGAGGACAGAGCGGCACAGCCCCTGCCCTCATGCACGTAGTAGTCTTCTAGGGGATACGGATGTGGAAATGACAGCGTAGGAAAGCGCCCACCCCAGGACTCGCTGCCCCCTGGGAGGAGCTCCTAGCCTTGGAGGGAGAGAGACCTGAGACCATCCATCCACAGATGATAAGTGCCACCTTGTCTGGGAGCCTTGGTCCCCAACTCCGGCTCTGTTGAGAGAATGTGGGGTGTCCCCGCCGCAGGGCAGGCCAGGGTGCTGGCTAAGTGCTAGCAGAGTGTTGCTAGATAGGGTTCAGGCATTTGGGGTACATGTCCCTTTGTTAGCAGCTCCTCGAGATGGGGAACAAGAAAATTATGGGGTGTAAGGCTTCATCAGCGTGGAGAGGAGAGTGAAGGCTGAGAAAATGGGTGTCACCACTGACATCAGGGATGTCCCAGCATGGACCAGGAAAACACATCCTGTCCAGATGGAGGCCCCAGAAAGACTGTCCCTATGTGCTGGCCACCACTCAGGCAGGGAGGCCCCTACAGCCACCCCTGTGAACAGCCCCCACAGTGAGGACCCTAGGAGGCCTCTGGGGATGGAGGGACCCTTCTACTCAGCCCTCCTCCTAGAAGGTGGCCTGCTCCCTTCTTCAAAATACTGGGGATGGGGGGAAGCCTCGCATGCCAACCAGTTCCCTAGTCTGTCCCCTTTGATTTTAATTTTGTTTTTTGGTTTAGTTTGGTTCCTTTTTTTTTTTTTTTTTTTACATACTAATTAGATGCAGACTTTTTTTCTTTGATTTTTATGGCCTACATATTTCCTAAGTTTTGCTGGCAGGATGACAGCTGATGGGTCCCTCGAGGTCTCAGGAAAACGCTGATGAGGCCAGCCCAGCAGGGGACTCGCCCGTTATTCTTCAGGCCCCTGTCTCAGGATTTGCCTCCCTCCTTTTTGTTGAGGGTGCCAAGAGAGCTGGGAATAATTGATGGCTCATTAAAGTCCCTCCTCCTGCAGACTGCTTACTCGGTGTTCCAAAGTCCAGCTTCCCCCAGAACAGGCAGTCACCCAGCCTGCAGCTGTGCGCACCTCTTAGGGGACAGAGGGCTAAGGACCCAGGGCACCACATGGAGGGGGCAGACCACATGCTCTGCAGGGACGGCAGCCATCCCCTGCCTTGTATCAGGGCATGCTTCTGTTAATCGGGGCTGAGTGCTGGCTGGTGTTCCAGGCATCTTCATGCTGGTTCCGAAAACCCAGGCGCCCAGTGGGTACCACAGTAATGCATGGAACGTGTCCTTTGTGCCAGGCTCTGAGACTTGCTGAGGTGACAGCAAGTTGTGTAAGTGACTGATGGAGTTGGAAACCAGATGCAAACTCCTGAGAATTCTGAGACACGCTTAGGCCCCCTACCCCCAGAGGCACCTGCAGTCCTCTCTCGTGCCCCAAGGCAGTGGGAAGGCAGCATCAGGCGGGTGGTGTGCAACGGAAGGAAGGGGAGACAGTGAGTTCTAGGATGCGAAGGGTCCTGAAGGGTTGGGGAGGCTGCACGGAGATGCAGCTTGTTTTTTCACTTTTCAAAATGGTGGTAAAATATACCCAACAGGAAACACAGTTCAGCCATCACAACTTCCCCACTATTCCCCAACCCAAAGCTGCAGGCCCACACCCGGTAAACCCTTGCTTCCCAGCAGCCTCCATTCCACCTCCCATCTCCTTAGCCTCGATGATGGAGTGAGGAGGAGAGGCTTCTGGGAAGCATGTGGGGACTGCCCTCGGCCGGTGAGAGTATCCTCCCTGGGTGCAAGATGGCAGAGGCATTGTGACCCAGGAATGCCTCTCGGTGTACAAAATCAACTGGGGATTTACAGGCAGAGCTCCGGTGACTCCCAAATGTTCTGGTCCATGGAGAAAGTTGTCAGAAAACCCCCTCAGAGGCCAGGGAGCCCCCCAAGGCTGTCCGAGAAGGAGCATAGGAGATTCCGGGCCCAGAGCTCTTCCTGTGGGTGAAGGGGCTCCCAGACCTTGCATGTCCCTGGATGTTTATGGCTTGGAACCCCCTCTCAGAAGCTCAGTAAACATGTTTCCGTACTAACATGGGCTCAGTGACCCAGACTTTACCTCTGTGAGTCCAGAGCTTTAGAAGCTGATAGAATAACATCTTGCTATGTGCCCTTATTTAATATTTTATTTTTTGAAGATGTATTTATTGATATATTTATTGGTGTAACTGAAAGTCAGAGTTACAGGGAGAGATAACAGAGACAGATCTTCCATCCACTGGTTCACTGCCCAGGTGGCCACAGCAGCTAGGGCTGGGCCAGGCCAACAAGAGTCAAGCGCTTCATCCTATGTGGAGGAGCTCATAGGCCATCTTGTACTGCTCTTCCCCAGTCCATTAGCAGGGAGCTGGATTGGAAGTGGAATAGCCAGAAGTCATGCCCTAGGGGATGCCAGAATTGCAGACAGTGGCTTTACTCACTGTGCCACAACACTGGCCCTAGGATTTCTTTTGATGACATGTCAGTGTGTGTGTATGAGAGACTTGGACCTGACCATTATCACTGTGGCCCCTGAGTGTTTGGAGTCAGGAAAGAGAAGGCTGTGTGTTAGCACTGTGGCCAGCTGCCTCCATGGGCTTGGGACCATTATAGGGACACTCTGGGTTTCAGCAAGGCTCAGGATCATTGACCCCCATCGCCCAAGAGGGCGACCCTGAATCCTTGCCAAGGATAGCATGGTGCTGGGCATAAAGTGCTTACATGGTGCCTAGCCCTAGTAGGTGCTTGGTAACTGCTCTCCATCCTGGCTGTTGTACTTAGTGCTTGCGCTAACCCAGAAATAAGTACAGTGGAGATGCAGCACTCTACATTAACTCTGGACCCCTGTGACTGGCCCAGGACCCAGCACCCAGGCCGAACACCTAAGGGCCCTGAAGGGCCCATGGTATTGGTGTTGTGACCGGCCCTGTTAGCATCATGAGTGAAGGGTGGGGCCTGACTCCTTCAGGTGGGTTTCATTTGAGTGGCACCTTGGGTGACTTTGTGGCCTGCAGCCCAGCCAAGTGTTCTCCTAGAGATGCAGCCTTTAGTCTCCAAGTTCACTGTCGCCATCATTAAGGAATCTGTTCAGCCTCCCCGGCCACAGTCTCGTGGTCTCCTGTGCATCTCCAGGGTCTGCAGAGAAATGCCCGTGCTCCTCTAACCCTGCCCCTCAGCCTCCCGTATTTGTTAAAGGGTGAGCGTTCAGGGCTTCAGGGCTGGGGGTCTGAACTTGGCAGAGGACGCTCGTCCAAGTCCCTGTCCTGGAAAGGCAGCCTCGACACCACCACTGCCACCCCCCAACATAAACAGAACAGCTTGTATGCCGTGTCTGAACAGTAAAACTGCTGTCTAAAGTTTGCTTTAATATTTATGTGTTCAGCACTGCCGCCTGGGCTCAAGCTCCATCAAAGCTTTTATTGTGAGAGTGTTTGGAAATTCAGGCGACGGAGAGGAGGGAACTGCTGTGTGCGCCATCACCCTCTCTCCAAAGCCCCCTAGCCTCTCCCCCATTCCACCCCACCCCACCATCTTTCTCCTCCGCTGCCCCTCTCCCCCACCCCTCCATCCAGCCTCTGCTTCTGCACTCTCTTCCTCTCTGCCAAGAGAACTCTTTCCCAAGCCCTCTGAGAGGACTGTGTTCAATATTTATAAGCCACGGCTGGGCTGCACTAACCAGCAGTAGCTGGCGCCACAAGACTTGCTCCGCCAGACATGGAGTACGTCGGGGTAGGACTGGAGGCGGGGGGACCACAGTGCACTGTTCATAGAATGCAGATGGCAGTGGAAGAGCATGAGGCCCCATCACCGGAGCTCTCTGTAAGCCCACCTCTGTGGTGCACTGGGCGTGCCAGTCAATCTTCTGGCCCGTTGGGGTTGTGGTGCCAGCTCTGATGTCACTGGAGATAAGTGAGTGGCCCCACCCATCCTCCATACACGTGTCTGTCCTGGCCACAGAGGCCTTCCCCCCGACAGCCTCCTCTTTTGCAAGGTCTTGTTCCTCTGCAGGCCTGGGCAATTTCCCCCAAGGAGGGATGGATGATACCGGGTAAGAATGACACCATGGCTGACCTGTCCCGCCCCAAGGACTAGTCAGCTGCCCATTTTTCCCATTCACATGTGCTCTGATGTCTGAATTCCCACCTTCATGAACTGCTCTACTTCCCTGTCAGCCTCCTCTTCTTCATCCGTGAGCGGGGCGGGGATGTGTGTGGCCACGTGATTGTGTGAGAAGGCACAGAGTTCTGGCTGGCAGTGCCTGTAGCCTGGAGAGTAAGCTCCTCCCTGGGGTCATATCCACACTCTCTGTGCGTGGAAACCAGGCCTTCTGTCCAAAGAACCAGTCACCCAACTTTGTGGTGTCTCCCCAGCAGACACATGCCCAGCAGTGGGTGCCCGTGTACTATGGTGGCTGCATGAGCCCTAAGGCCTTGGCTAGCTGACTGGGCAACAGGATCAATACAGAATTGTGTGTCCCTGGGAAATAATGAGGTCTCTCCAAGGACTGTGTGCCTCAAAGGATGGTCCTGGGTCTCTGCTCCCTCCCTACTATCTCAAGAAGATAGTAGCAGGGTTGGGTATTGGTTCCATGCGTTAAGACCCTGGGCTTCTCAGCCATGCCTCCAGGGTTATTCCGTGTCTAGTGGCCGCTTTCCCTCTCCTGGGGCAGCAGCACGTCACTCGCATGTGAGTGAGAGTTGGCACTACGCACAGCTCCTGGTCCCCGCACATGGGGCTCCCTGCAAGGGCTGTCGCGGGAGGCTGTCCCCGGCTGTCGCGTTGGAGGTGATGGATGGGCCCAGCTGAAGAAAGGAAGGTTTCTGGGGGAGATGCACAGCTGGCACACGCGTACGTCTCCCATCCCATTTCCAGCTCACATTCAGAATGATAGAGTGAAAGAAGAAAGAGCAAGAACGGACAGGGGCAAGATGGTGTCCCCAGCCCTGGGATTGAGGGGTGCACAGCTCCTTCTCCCTCCTGCCCCTACCACAGCCCCTCTTCTGGGCTGGGTTTGCACACATCCTCAAGTAACCAAGAACTTCCCACCCAAGCAAGACTTCTTCCCGTCTGTGCCCCAGGGAGAGTTCAAGGCCTAGAAGTGGCGACAACAGCCGTCCAGCCAGCCATCCACTCCCTGGCCCACTCCCCATGTTGCACTGCCAAGCTGGCAGCCTGCCGGACTCCATTGGGAATTCCCTAAGAATAGGGCCAAACTCAGCCTCCAGCCAGCTCTCAGGCAGGTGGAGACTGGCCAGAGCCTTTCTCACCAACATCTCACAAGACAGCCTTGCACATTGTCGTGGGGACTCTACCATCCTGGAGCTGAGAAAGGCAGGTTGGAGGTCCCCCTCCCCCATATGGGTGGCAGCAGAGACCATCAGAGGGCATCAGACCCACTCTCTGTGAATCACTGGCCCAGTAGAAGGAGGCCTGCCCAGGGGGATCTACTTAGTGCCTGCCTGCTGCGGTAACAAAAGACCCCATGCCTCCAAGTGCTGCAGGCCAGGATGCCCAGCATCACTACGGCCTGCGAGGCCCTGTGTGGTCTGGACCACGGAGCGCTGCAGCAGCATGCACCTTACTGGGGCTGGGCATGGGAAGAGCCTGAAGTGGCCCAGCCCCAGGGAACCCGTGCCTCCAACACAGCCTAACCCTGTCCTTCTCCCCCACAGAGTACGCGGAGAACATCGGCGACGGTAGGAGCTCCGAGTTCCGCGAGAGCGAGCAGAAGCGCATCCTGGGCTTGCTGGAGAACTTCTAGAGCCGGGGAACTGCCCCTGCTGGCAGCCCCGGCTGCCCTCCCCAGAGCCAGTTTTCCCCCAGTGTCCTTGGCTTTTGGACAGAATAAAGCTAGTTTTGGAATCCCTGGCCTGGCATCCTTGGTCACAGAGCCCCATACCCCTGTGACAGGGCTTGGGGTTCACCCACGTAGGCCTGTGGTGGGCTTGTCACAGCTGAGGTTTAGTTCGCGCTTCAATGACAGCGACAGGGCCTGTGAATCAGTCAGGTGCTCAAGCCCTGCAGCGCTTGTTACCCTCAATTTCTAGAAGAGTCAGCAGAGGCCACAGAGTGGCAGAGCCTGGGTTCAAAGCCAGGGCTGTGCTGGGCACTCCTGCTGCGCCGAACTGCCTTCTGTGTGGGGCACAGCGGCAATCACCATACCAGGCTCCCACCTCCCACCCACCCCCCTGTCCGTCAATGGCTTGATGGATTCACAAAGCACAGAGCATGCAGTGTCGTGGACTTCTGAGCTAAGACTGGAACTCTTAGACTTTACTGGTTCCCAGGAAGCTAATGCAGACAGAAGTTCATGACTGAGCACGAACCTGAGCCGTGCAGTGTCCCTGTTCAGTTTCGACCCCCGAGGCCCCCCTCCGTCTCTGGAGGCAAAGCCCTGCCTGACTGTTCTCGGTGCGGTCTTACTGAAGCCCAGCCTCCTCACAAGCCAGCACAGGAGGACAGGGTGCAGACAGTTCCAGGCCATGCAAGCCCTTACCACCAAGGTTGCTCCTCTTGGGGACTCAGCTGTCATTTTTCCAATGAGGAAGGGGTGGCTGGGGATGACTTGGTGGCTGTCAGTGCTCTGAGGACTTAGCTCCAGCAGCAGAGCACGGAGCAGAGAGAAGAGAGCAGCCCCTGTTCTTCGAACATCCTGCTCCCCAAAGCTGCCAAGGACGCTTCTGTACAAGTGATTGCCCACCTCACCCTCCCTGAGGCACGGGCCTAGCTGTGGTGTCTGCTCACTATGGTGCTGTCTACCTCCCATGGTGCCCCACCCCTCTGGGTGGACTTTCTAGCCTCCCACTGAAGACTACCCCTCTACCATGTCCCATGACCCCAGACTTAACCCTCAATGATACACAAGCTCTACCTCGTGACCTTTCCCCAGAGCTGAGTGGCACCAGAGCATCGTACCCAGAAGGGCAGGATTCCTTTCTCTCTGAAACTCAGCAAGCAGACAGCCCCTCAGCAGTGCCGGCCAGCATTGCTTCCCCTGACTCCACTCCCCACTTGCTGCTCTGCTCACAGTGGCCCGCACGCCTGAATTCCAGGCCGTGTCTAATTTAGAGAGATTTGCATGCAGGCTGCGCGCCTGCTGTATCTGGGGGGAAATGCATTGTCAGGGAAGCTGCAAGGCGTCCTTCAGTCCCCACCGTGGCACCCGTGCCAGGTGGCATCTTCTGCCGTTACAGGGAGTGCCAATTTAGTGTCAACGGGGAGACAGACTCGCTTCCTGAAGGCAGGGCTTCTTGATTAGACTCTCTTCCCCAACAGTGGTGCTAAGAACAGAACCCCATTTTCCTAGCTGTCTCGTTCTGTGGCACACACGGGAAGTGGCTGGCCTCACAGCAGTGGGTCTTCGTTATCTGGGCCAGCGAAAATGGCGTGTTCCTGCAATCACCTTTCTCTTGATTACGTAGCGTGTGCTCTTAGAAAAAGCTCCAGTAGGCACATACAGGTGGAGGACGGTACACAAACCCTCCGTCCACCAGCATCCCTCCTCCCTAAAGGAGCCATCGCTAATGAGCTGAAGCAAGAGTCGCAGGTGTGCTCGGGGCGGGGGTGGTGGAAATTTTGTATTAAGACAGGTGCCCTCTGGTCTGCACCCTGCATCTCCCTCTGAATCGTCCAAGCACACGGCACGGCCCCCAGTGCTTCTGACACCTGAGCTGTATCGTAAGACTGCCCTACAAGGTGGTGAATCGCACAAACGGGCACTGAGGCGGCTCCCCCATCACGGGCCATCACAAGGCTGTCACGCACATTAGTTCACACTCCTGTGAGCTGCAGTTCTAAGCAGAGCAGCTGAGCCATACAGCAGCTGCCTTTCTCATTGACATACATGTGGCCACGCTGCCCCCTGTCCATCGTCGGCAAACCCAGTGTCACTGCCCAGAGGGAAGGCCCGAGCTCCAGCCTCTGCAGGTGAGCAGATGTGTCCGCTCAGTCACGCCTCTGTGTCTCCCAGGGAGTGAGGGAAGAAGGCAGTGTGGGCGTACAGAGCTTGCCATCCAAACAGCCAAGGGCTGTGCCTGTTTAACCCCCATTCCTGAAGTGTGAGTGATCGCATCGGTCACCCACCCATTTCACAGATGGAGACAGTCCGTAGTTTACAGAGTGACACAGCTAGGAGGAGGGGCACTTGAACAAGCCCTGCTGCTTAACCTACACTATTCCCTACCTCCCTCCCTACCAGCACAAGGGGCTTGGCTGCAGCCAGGGAAATGGGAATAGAACATGCTGGAAGCAGAATGAGGTCATGAGGCCTTTCTGCAACCTGCCGATCACAGCCCCCAGGGATCGACTCCCAGGATGGCAGGCAGCCCCACCCAGGAAATCCCAGGATGCATGGGTGGCAGGGACCTGACTACTTGGGCCATCCCCTGCTGCCTTCCAGGGTACACATGAGCAGGAGCTGGACTGTGAGTGAAGGCAGGACCATAGTCCAGGCACCCCGGTGTGGCTGCAACAACCTGAGGACATCTTCAGCACTGCGTCACAGTACCTGTCCCAGCATGGAGGCACGGAGAGCCTGGGCCGACGGGGAATCAGGTGCAAGAAGGGAGAGCGGGCTGGGGACCAGGGACTCCCCGCACTGTGCTGGAGTTTAAGGGACCCGACCTGAAACCCCACCCCAGCTCTAAGGACTGGGAGAACCTTGCTGGCCCAGCAGGAGTCAGGTGGTGCCGGGAGACTGCAGCCCAGTATATAAATATCTTTAATGAATAAATAGAAGTGCTTTTAGGGCTAGCAGAGTCATATCATTTCCACCTGCCATAAAATTTCATTAGAAGCAAGCGCTGCAGGGGAGAGGAACGGCGGCAATAAATCTGCACACCCACCCTCAGCCCTGCCTCCACCATGGGCAGCCTCAGCCCTACTCCTGGGAGAGCCCAGGCCCAGGGCAGTCCTTTACCTGACCCCCACGCCTTCCAGGAGACAGCAGTGGCCAAGAATGGGGCCCAGGGGAGTCCTCCGCACTGAAAACCAGGGGCCTCAGTCTCCTGGACTGAGAAATGGGCAAGCACCGCAGACCCTGTCCCAGCCGAGGTAGAGGGAGAACTGGGCAGACAAGCTGCTCAGAGCATCTGATTTTTCAAGGGAGAAACCAGGGGTTCCTAGAGAGCGGATGACTGACCTCAGACCACCCGCGATGGGGACTTCAGCCCTTCTTAAGTGTCAGTGTGACGGCTGAATCCCTTAAGCACTGACTGGATGCCTGGCTTGTCTCATCCTCTCCACAGGCCCCACCTTGTGGAATCCTGAGTGTCCCAGTCCATTTTACACAAGAGAGTCCCAAAGCACGGAGAGAGAGAGAAGAAGGATCCAGCCACCTGTCATTTAGGGGCAGTCTCCACACTGGTGGCAGCTGCCTGCTGGTTTTCTCAGGCATGGTGGAGCCAGCGGTGTGTTCTTTTGACTTCAGGGGGTCCCCCAGCAGTCCTCTTGGGTGCAGGCCGCTAGAAGCAAGCACTGCTGTCCCTGGTCCTTTCCAGCATCCCTGGAGCACAGTCCAAGGTCACCCTGTTCAGCCCTGTGTTGTCACATCAGAATTGCAGTGCAAAGAAATCGAGGGATTTGCCCAAGGTCACACACCTGTGCCACTGGATTCCGAGAATAGGTCCCTCCCAGACATACGTGCCGCCCCTACTCCAGGGTGCAGGCCGGGAAGCCTGGCCAAATGGTCAGACCCAGCTGGTAGTGTAGCTGAGCCCATGGTAATCAGCTCAGCTCGTTAAGTAGCCATGACAGGACATGGCCTAGGCCAGCTGCCTTCCCACCCTACCCCGCTTCAGCCCTCCTGGGAGCAAGCCACAGATTAGGGCTCCTGCGGTAGCTGCCGCAAGCAAAAGCCTCCCTGTAACTCGGGGAGATTAACAGATGCACAGGGCTGGCTTCACCAACCAGCCAGGGAACCCAACTGCTGTGGCCACCTCCAGGCTGGCCATGAAAATCCACTTGGGCAGTGGCCACAGGGCAAAAGGCTAGCCTGGCTACTCCCCCACTGGGGGGTCCCTCCTCATTGGGGTGCAAGAGAATGACTGGGCTGCTGCTCTCTGGCTCTCTAATGATGACGGAAAGTCATTATAATTCAGAGAGCAAGTGCAATATTGGTGGGGGGCAGACAAAGCTAGCAGGAGGTGGGGAGCCCAGCACAGCCCAGCTGCACCTGGGCACATAGCCCTGCAATGTCATCGTCCCCCACAGAGGACAGCACATTATTAGTGTTATTAATTATCATTAATCTAATTAAATGGTCATTACAATTAAGAACACAGCGATAAAAACGCCGCCTTGGACTTCAGTGCATCTTCTCTGGCATCGAGGTGAGTGATGTCGCCTGGGCTCATCCTGTGCACACAGTAGATGCTCAGCCCAAGTTCAAAGTCACAGCTCCGAGATCACAAACTCCAGCTCCTCTCTCCTTGACAGCTGGACAGACTGAGGCCCCCGGCTCAAGGTGGGGAAGCCTGACTCCATGCCTGCCACATCCCAGCTCGCTCCATCCCTAACAGCCTTTTGTTCAATCCAGGACAAAACAGCTGTCAGAGGCAGCCATCCTGTTTCTGCTTAAACAAGACCAATTCTATAGGAACAGGGCAGGCGGCATCCTGGACACCTAATTACACAGCCTGGAAGGAGGAACATGTGTGGGGAGAGAGAAATCTGAACACACTGGTCAGTCAGGGAGCCACGACCCCATTGCTGTCACCAGCACTGCCTGCTCTCCCAGGCCTCTGGAGACTTGTCACCCCCAGGCCAAGGCTCCCACCCCTACCTGCCTTCCAGCCCACACTGATGCCTGCGGAATGGCCTCCCAGTGCCATCCCAGCAACCAGTGGGTTCAAGCCACTTAGCCACAGTACCCACCCCATTGCATACCCTCAGCCCACTGCCCTTCCACACTGGGCTCAGGGCCTATCCAGGCAGGTTGGACTTGGGCAGTGTTGGCCATTGATGGCCATGTCACCCCTCACTGTATAAATGTTGTTCTGGGTTGTCCAGCACTTGAGCAGGTTGAGGGGTTGGTCTTGTGGCACGGGCACAGTATGCCACTGCCTGCCTGCACAGCAATCTCTCCAATTGAATATAAATTCAAGTCTCAGCTGCTCTGCTTCCAATCCAGCTCCCTGCTAATACACCTGGGAAAGCAGTGGACAAGTGTGGGAGACCTGGATGGAGTTCCTGGCTCCTGGCTTAGGCTTAATCCAGCCATGCCTGTTGTAGCCATTTGGGGAGTGACTGAGCAGATGGGATTTCTCTCTCTCTCTCTCTCTCTCCTATCAGTCTGCCTTTCAATAAAATAAAATAAATATTTAAAAAGAAAGAAGGAGGCAGGCTGAGTTGCCTGTTCATAAGGGGCACTCGCCTAAAGAGGTGGGAAAAGCAGAGGACACGCTAGGGAGGGCTGGGCAGGGGACGAGCACAGAAAGGCCCCTGCAAAGCTGAGCAGGAACTGGACACAGACTGCTGGGGCCCAGGGCACTGAGCCCTGGCCCCTGCCTGTCACCATCCTCAACCCTCCTTTAGAAAGAGCAGGAGGCCCTGGACTCCCATGCTGGGCAGAACTGGTGGACCCTGTACAGCACCCCGAGAGCGGGTCCCCAGGAGCTAGCCCCTCATCCATAGCACAGGCTGCTGCGTGTTTTCTTGTCTCTGATTGTAAACAGATTTGACTAAAGAGGTAAATTAGAAGTTAATTAGAGAGAACATGATTGATGAGGCAGTTTCCTGAGATTGGGAAGCGTAGAAAGGATAGGGTGCCCTGTGTGGAGGCGAGGGCTGGGGGAGTAGGGATTCACAGACAGTGGCTCCGTAGGGGGTGGGTTGCCCAGCCCACCGAAGTGCCAGCTGCAGGCTGGCTACTTGCCCAGGCTCCAGGGCCAAAGCCTGTGGATCCCAGGCAACATGCCATGTGGCCCTGTGATTTGAGGCCAGAGGACACTGGGCATGGGGTGCAGGAGGCAGCCTGTCCTGGGTGTGGCCCAAGCCTTCACCTGGATGTAGAGGCGAGCCTGGGGAAGGCCCTGCTGGCCTGTGCATTTTCTCAAACCCTGCATCTCCATTTCCCAGGTTGAACAACCAAGATTCCAGGGCAGAACCCACTCACCAAGCCACCCCACTGCTACAAGCGGAGCTCAGGGACCCTGGGGAGCTGGGTGCCAGACTGGGAGCTGCTCATTGGTCCAACCCCAGCAGTACTCTCTCGACACCCATGCACACCTCCAGCAATGGAGAGCTCACTTCCTCCCGGGGAAGCAGTACAACTGCAACCAAGAGAAGTCTGTCTAACCTAACTCCCCTCAGCCCCACCTCTGCCTGCCCTCCATGTGCCCCCAGAGGAAGGAGGAGCCTTAGAAATCACCCTAGGGACCAAAGCTGTGGAGTAGCTGACAAAGCCGCAGCCTGCTTCATGGGTGCCAGTTGGAGTTCTAGTTGCTCCACTTTTGATCCAGCTTCCTGCTAATATGCCTGGGGAAGCAGCAAAGAATGGCTCAAGGTGAGGAAATTGTGGCCCAGAGAGGGCAAGAGACATGACCAAGGCCACACAGGACTAGGAGCCAAGCTCTGTTGCAGCACAACCCCGAGCGGTCAGCCAGGAGCAGATGTAGGAAGGGTCCTTGGCCCTGGATGTTCTGTGGCTCCAGAGCTGCCTGCGCGTCAGCAGCCACGTGGGGGCATCAAGGCTCTGGGTTCAGGGACTGCTGCTGATGGTGAGCCATGCCCACTTCTGCTCCCTTAGGAGGTGGCGAGGTCCAAAAGACCCCATGCTCTACATTTGGGGTCCTGCTGTGGGGTGGTTTATTGGCTTTGGCGAGTCCCATGAATGACTGGAACAGACTCGGCCCTTTGCCTTATAAGCACCTGGCATTACTGTCCAGCTCCTGCCAGCAGCTCGCTTAAGACCTGTCAGGAACTGGGACCTTCAGATGATGCCTTGGCACTGCCAGGACCCATGGCAAGAGAGCTCGACCCCTTCCCAGAGCCAGAAGGTCGCCCCTAACCGTGTCTGAAATTCCACATTAGAATGTGGTTCCTTTGATTTAAAGCTGCAGTCCTGGTTTAATTTTATATTTATTAATTTGTATCAGTTTGAAAGAGCAGAAAGACAAAGAGATAGACATCAAAGTAGGTTTTCTATTCGCTGCCTAATGCCAAATGCCTGAGCACCCCCGGTACAGGCTTTCCAGGGCTTTTGCTTCAAGGAGGGAAAATATTAGCCTGGGGCACCAGAGTCTGTGCTGGAACCCTCTGCACCTCGTCTGGGCCACCACCTTCTCCTCATCTCCTCCCACCATACAGGACTGAGCTAGGGAGGCTCTTGGGTCCTAATCAAGCTTATTTGAAAGTCAGAAAGACTGAGTGGGGGTGTGCAGGGACACACACACATACACAGAGGCCAAGAGAGAATGATCTTCCATCTGCTGGCTCACTCTGCCCATGGATGCAACTGCCAGGGCTGGGCAAGCTGAAGCCAGAAGTCAGAGGCTTCATGTGGGTCTCCCACTGGCTAGTAGGAACCCAGACTCTTGACAGTCCCAACTGCCCTGTCCCTGCAGACAGTAGGAGATGGCAGCGGTAGGTCAAGCAACTGGGTCCTGGCAACCCTACGTGGGAGATCTGTGCTGAGCGCTCTGTGAAGTCACAAGCGAAAGCCAGAAAGCAGCACCGTTGGAGCTGCCCTGGCTGTGTGTGCCCCGTGCACGAGCTGTCTGGACACCACAAGCAGCTGCCCATCAGGCACAGCACTGCTCTGGTCTCAGGCGCCTTGGATATAGAGCCAGGATGTTGGTGACACAGCCTCCATCCTCCTTCTGAGGCTGCCAGCAGGAAACTCCCCAAGATGCCCAGCTCTGTGATGGGCACGGGGCCAGAGCAGGAAGTGCCCATTGCTATTAAGAATCCAGAAGATCCAGGCCAGATCCTGGCTCTGCCAGTCCAGCTGTCACATCTTGGGCACCTCCCTAAGCCTCAGAAAAACAGGGGTGTACATGCCAGCCCTCTTGTGAGAGAACACGCTGTGCCCTTGGCCCGTCACCTGGCATCGCTTTGCCTTCAGCAAACACTGGCTGTAGGTCCTGGCGATGCAGAAGCCACTGGGATTACCAGGGTTGGAGCATCCTGCCTCCCCCAGCTGATGGTGCTGAGGGGCTATGATGTGCCCTCCCTGTGATAGCAAAGGGCACAGCAGCCCAAGCAAGTTTCACAAACCCCATGCATGCATTTACCCATCACCTCAGGAGCATGTGCACTAGAACAGGTCCTTCCCATGTGGCGTTTACAGAGCATGAGGGAAACGAGGGTAAGCGGAGAAATACTATGCTGTGCAGCGGGCTGGGGCCTTTGGTAAGAAAAATTTTAAAATGTCAGGGGCTTTCAAGGGCCTGGGTGCCAGGATCTTGGAGGAGTGGCCAGGGGACCCGGGTGGCCAGAGCAGGTAAGGTTAGGATTGAGGACAGCTGTTGACTTTGGGATCCCTGGAGCAGCTCCAGTGTGGAGCATACATTGGGCACTGCAGACACAAGGGGCTGCTAGTAAAAAGGAAAAGAGTAAGAGGTCACAGGCACTGGGATACCCAGGACACAGACGAGCAACCCAGTAGACCACGAATGGGAGGGTCACGGAGTTCAGTTCTCAGGCCCAGAGGCTCGACCTAGCCATGATATGTGGATGCCATATTGGGGAGAGGAGGCGGCCATCCAGGGACAAGGATTAAGGGGTGCCCGGGTCTGGCCTCACACATAGCAGAGGCCACATGCTCCCATATGCTCCACCTTCCAAGGATGACTCCTTTGCATCCGCTTTGCAGACAAGGAGATGGAGACGCCAGAGGCTTTCGTGGCTGGCCCAGAGCCACCTGGGATGTTTCTGGCTGAGCTGAGTCTTAGCAGGTGGTTGGGAAGTGCCCTTCAGAGGGAATAGCTACTGCCCCAGGAGGAGTTGGCCTCCCCAGATTGGATGCATTCCTATAGCAAAACCCAGGCTGTGGGGTGTGCTGGTCAAGGTAGGGGCTGTGTCCGGCCTGGAGGACAGTGTGGGACAGGAGGGACCCTGTGTCTATCCTTCTGGAGGCTCACTGTCTGGGAGGAGCCACAGACACCAGACAGACACAAACTGATGACAGATGTAGTGGCTGTCACTTCTGTTGCTGCTGTGCCACAACTGGACCGGGGCAGGACGCAGGAAAGACACGAGAGGTGGACTAGACAGCAGTGAGCCCAGGCCCCAACCCAGGGCTCTGATCAGATGCAGCTGCTGTGTGACCTCAGCTTGGCCACCTCACCTCTCTACCCCAGGGGCCACAGCTGTTAGATGGTGTGAACAGTTCTGTGCTTTTCATGGGAAATGAATTAAACAAATGTGGGGTTTTTAAAGAAATATTTTATTCATTTGAAAGGCAGCATAAAAGAGGGAGAGAGATCTCCCATCCATTGGTTCACTCCCCAGATGGCTGCAACTGCTGGGGTTGGGCTAGAGTAAAGCTGGGAACTTTGAATTCCACCTGGGTTTTGCATGAGGGTGGCAGGAACTCAAGCCCTTAAGCCACACCTTCCATTACCTTCTCAGATGCTTTCTGAGGGAGCTGGCCTTCCCTTCGAGGGCTCCGCTCTGCACTGTCTGTTATGGCAGTCCTGAGCTGTATGCGAGCACTGGGCCTCAGGAAGGAAGCTGGACTATGTAGAGCTGGGCCACTGGTGTGAAACACACAGCAGATTATGGTGACTTGGGATGTAAAGCAGAAGGCAGAACAATGCATTACTAGTGTGTCCTGTGGAGTTTAGTGTGCTGACTGCGACACCACTTAGAGTGGCAGGCATCTCCTACCAGAGGGCCCGAGCTCAAGTCCTGGGTCTGCTTCCAACCCCAGCTTCCTGTGAATGGGTGCCCTGGGAGGCACCAGGTCATGGCTCAAGTACTGAGCCCCTGCTGTTCACTGGTTGAGTTTTAGCCTGGCCCAGCACTAACGTTGCAGACATTTGAGATAGAAGCTCTCTGTCTTACCCTCTCCTTTTCTCTTTGCCTTTCAGATAAAGTAAAAATAAATCAAAATAGAAAAACACGGGACTGGGAGTGGCAGTATGACATAGTGAAGTAAGCCAGCAACCCTTATGTGGATCAACTCAAGTCCTGGTGACTACTCCACTTCCAATCCAGCTCCCTGCCAATGCACTGGGAAAGCAGCAGAAGTGGCCCATCCCAATGTACACCCAAAAGTTGCCCAGCACCACATCAATTCCAGGAGCCTCCAGTTGCACGTCTGGGAAGAAGGGAAAACCAGAGAGCTCAGAGAGGGGAGGTAACTTGCTCCCAGGTCACACAGGAAGGCAAGGAGTGGCTGAGCCAGTCTGGAAGCCCAACCCTCTCTCCTGATGCTGGGCCTATTTCTACACTGAGCTCCCATTTCTTCTTACATACCCGAGGCAGTCAGGCAGTGGGCACAGTATTTCACTGTAATGATGGGACAGCCAGGGCCACCCCTGCGATGGGGCAGGAGCCTTGATGGCAATTAGTGGAGCCATAAGTCTTCTGCTTTATCCAAATCTTGGGCAGTAATTTAGGAAATTTAATTAAAAGGGGGAGGGGAAGAGAAATGGGGATACCCGCACTCCCAGCCTCCTGTCTTAATGAGTGAAATACAGGCCGTGAAAGAAAGTGCTGTCTGCGACACAGCTCCGATGTTTTATCGCCAAGTTTTATTCGCTGATGTAAACGCAATCGCTGGAAACTTGAGCTCTATTAATGCACATATTTCTCACATCCGGAGCCCTGCTGTCCCCTGCTTCTCCTTCTGGGCTGGCTCGCCCACCTCCCTGGGGAGGACAGCTGGGCTTTCAGGCCACGTCTACGCGCAGGCTGGGTTTCCCTGCCGGTTTCATACCCTCCCATGGCAGATAAGACTTTAATAGAATTCCATTGCTCTGTGGAGCTCAGTAATGCATTTTGGACAAATTAGGTGGCTCCGTATGAAAACCATTGTTACCCCTTACAAATGGGGCCCCTTGAAGCCAGTGACCGTGGGGTCTCTGATAAGCGCGCACGCAAGCTCGTGCCACATGGTACTGGCGTGTTAAAAGCCGCAGCTGCAGCTCATTGTTAGGGTCTCACACATTTAAGTAGTTTCTCCATGAATCTGGCGGCTTAGGTATTTCGGCCCCCGTTCCCCCCGCCCTTGGCATTGATAGATTAGCAAAAGGAAACCATTTAGACGGCACTCTATAGGGCCCCGGCCCACACGGTGAATGATTTCCAATGCCTGGTTTAATTTATTTTTAAATGAAATTTGTTATTGATTCTGGATTAAAAGGACAAATCTTACGGCTGTTACCACTGACAGAGGCATGGTGATCAAGTGACACCTTTCAAGAAGGGAGGGAGAGTGGCCACCCCACGTGAAGGAAGGCTGGCCATGCTTAACTCAGACACAAGACACAATAATGCATTCTGCTTGAATTGCGGGGGGGCACTTCTGAAAAAGATTTATTTATTCATTTGAACAGCCGAGCGGTATGGAAAGAGACAGACAGGCAAAGAGAGCTTCCGTCTGTTGATTCACTCCTCAAATGGTTACAATGGCCAGGACTGGTCCAGGCCAAAGGCAGGAACCTGGAACTCCATCCTCAGCTCTCATGTAGATGTCAGGGGTCCCAGTACTTGGATCATCATGTGCTGCCTTGGCAGGTGCATTATCAGGGAGCTGGATAAAGAGAGCAGAAAGCATGCAGGACCCTAACTGGCATTCCATGGTGGACGCAGGCATTGGAAGTGCCTCTGCAATACCATCCTTTCGGGAAGCATTTTAAAAAGGTCATTTTGGGGGATTGGCATCCTGGCGTAGCCAGTAAAGCACCACCTCCTTTGGGTACTTGGTAGAACCCTGGACACTGCACATCTGTTCCAGCTCCCTGCTGATGACTTGGGAAAGCAGCAGAAAATGGTCCAAGGGCTTGGACCAACTGTCATTTATGTGGGAGACCTAGAGGAAGCTCTTGGATTCTGGCTTCAGCCTATTTTCTCCACCCCCCCCCTTCTCTCTCTTTCCAACTGTTATTTTCAACTAAATCTTTTTTAAAAATCATATTTGGGTGTGGGCACTTGGTGCCTGGTTTGAGTCCCAGCTCCTCCACTTCCAATCTAGTTTCCCACAAGGGGTCCACAGGAAGGCAGTAGGTGACACCTCGAGTTCTGGGTCCCTGGCATACACATGAGACTCAGATTGAGTTCCAAGCTCCTGACTTTGGCCTGGCCCAGTCCTGGCTGCTGTGGGCAAGTGGGCACTTCCAGTGGATGAAAGAAAGATCTGTCTTTCAAATAGAATGAAAATGAGTAAGTAAACATTTTTGAAAAATGGTTTTCTCAACCACAGGCTTGGCATGATGTCACCTTCCGAGTCTCATTTGTGTAATGGAAATAGCAGAGATGTTTGCCTCCAGGCATCCACGTGATTGCCAGATGCTTGTTTAGGGAACTCCAGGGGATAGGAGGCCGACTGTCTCTCAGAGCAAGCCCAAAGTCCAGGAAGTGATAAAAGTCACCCACCATCATTAGGAGGCTGTTTCCTGGCATGTGCTCTGGTTACCTTCTGCCTCACCTGGGCTCTCAGCTTCCATACCGCCTGCCATTCGCTGCAAGACAGAAGTGGCACAGTGGGTGGGACGTGGTTTGGTGATTCGTCCTTTTGCATCCAACTGGGCTACCTCCCTGTGCAGCCCTGTACACTTGACTCCACGTCTCTGAGCTCCTGCTTCCTCTTCTGTAACAAGAGGATGATGCTATTGGCCTCAGGTGTTGCAGGGGTTCAATGACCAGATGAGATGGTGGCCGCCGCGGCAACTGAAAATGCAGCAGGTGGGACAGCTGGGGGCGGCGGGGGCGGGTGTAGAGCCCTAAATTGAACTTGGGTTCCTCATGGTTAGCTGTGTGACTCAGAGGAAGTCACTTACCCTCTCTGGGTCTTACTTTCTAAGCTGGAAAGTGGGCTGGTATCACCAGAGATACACATGTATTATACCTGGGAGTATGTCTCTGCTCCACCACTGGCTTGCTGTGTGCCTCTGGGCAGGACACCTCACCTTTCTGAGCCTCTTCTTTATCTGCAGACCAACAGCAGCAGCAAGCATAGTTAACAACACAGATCTGATATTTTCTATGTATTAGGCACTGTTTTAAGCACTTTCTGTGTAGCAACTCTTACACTCCTCGGAGTCACATTATGAGTATGACTGTCCTTATTGTACACATGAAGAAACTAGCAGGAGGCTAGCAGAAGACTAGGAGCTGGCAGGATGCGAAACTCGAGAGTGTGACTCTGGAGCTCAAATTTACAATCACACTCTGCTATCCCATGGCCTGGTTGTTCCGAGGATGAAGCAGGATAATTACATTTGTAGCACAATGCTAGGTCTACAGCCAGGAGTCAATAGAGGCTTGGAGAATAGGAGAATGTAGCAGGCATTGCCTACTCTGGATAACTCAGACTGGGCCTTGGCCAATGAAGGATTCAGGGGAAAGCAGACCTGCAAGTGTAAGGGAAGCCCTGGGAAGGGCCACGACATCGTGACACTAAGGCACGATGCTCAGGGAGGGAACAATGGCTGGAGCAGAGAGTGGGTGCAGGAAGAGGGACCAACACTGTGAATGTCAGGGAGAGGAGTCGGGGCTTCTCAGAGAAGCACAGGCCATTGGAGGGGTTTTGACAAGAGCTGATCTGGCATAAGACTTCTCAAAGCCATGCAGTGCCTGGAGGTCTGTGCTTGAAGGAACCTCAGAAGTTACTACATCTAGCCTTGCTCCCAATGTGGCAAGGGAAGATTCTTGAAGGTCAGCCAGGTCAGTGGCAGAGCAGCCCTGTGCTCCACCCCAGACCTTCCTCTCCCTGGCAGTCTCTTTTGTACTTCTCTATCCTGAACCCTTGTCCCTGCCACACTCACTCCATCCTATGGTTTAAGAGAAGAAAGTGCTGTATTTGAGCCCTGATTTCCCTTACTACAGCCTTCTAAGAGGCCTGCAGCTAGGGCTTGCTGGGGCCACACAAGCTCAGAGTCTCAGCTCTGCCTCTCCTTAATGGGAGCGACGGTGGCCGTTTCACTGGGAGTGAGGCACCAGTGAATTAATGATAAAATGCTTGCTAAGGTCCAAGACCCCTGACCAACTTGGAATAACCTCAATATCACTGCTGTGCATGAAGAATGAAAAAAAAATAATAATAATAAAGCCAGTTAGATTCCAACAGGTTCAGCCTGGGAGGGATCTGTCGCGGTGCTGAAGGAAGCTACTCGCTGGACCTGCTGGCGCTGTCCGCGGTGCTAAGAACCTGCTCTTGGAAGTGCGTGTCTCTTCTGGGCTCTCCTCAGTTCTGGCGATCAGGCGCCCCATCCGGTGTGCTGCTGGACAGTGAGGGTGCAAAGGCAGAGTAAAAACAGCAAAGGAGGAGCGGCCATTGGTGTTGCAGCTAAGACGCTGCATCCCGGATTGGAGGGCCTGAGTTCCAGTGTCTCTGCTGCTCCCAATTCCAGCCTTCTGGGAAGTAGCAGGCGACAGTTCAAGCACTTGAGTTCTTGCTATCCAGAAGGGAAGCCCACATTGTGTTCCAGGCTCCTGGCTTTGGCCTGACCCAGCCCTGACTGCTGCTAGAGAGTGAATCGGTGAATTTGCTTTCTCTCTCTCCTCTCTAAAGATGGGACGGGAGGTGGGGCAGAGAACAGTATGCCCCTTGGACTCTAACCTCATTCTAAAACTTGGGGCACTATTTATCATGCCAGATACCAGATCTACCCGTGGGCTTCAGTGGGGGATGGGGAGGAAGCTGGGGTGGGGATGTTTGTCCACGCTGCACAGAGCAGGCTCCTGGAGCACTGTAGTCCGAGGTACCAGAAAGCAGGGTGTCTGCTGGCAACGTCTGCATTCTAGTGCTGAAACCACAGCTGACAAAGGAGGCGTGCCAGAAGCTAAACCTGAGGGGACTGCAAGGGAGGATAGCAGGCGGGACCTGCCCCAGGGCCAGGGCACCTTGGGACATGAGACCCCCCAGACACACTAATCCTCTGGTTGAGGTGTTTCCTGGTCTGATTCAGGTCAGCCCTTCTGTGTTCACTGAGGGTCGTCCACACAGCCCTGGTGAGAACAATTAGGGAAAGACTCGCAGAATCTCGTTGGATTCCTGCTCTGGGATGGGAATGGCTCCATTCCCTTCTATCCCCCCTCTCCCCTTCCACTCACACGGATTCCTTGTAGGCTCACGAGTCCAGGAGGGGAGCTCTGCAGTCCAGAAGGGGGTGATCCGACCCCCTGTGCAGAGCCAAGCTTCTCCTGGCCCCGCCAGCAGGCTGGCCTCCATCCCATTATGCAGACGGGAAAACAGAGAGGAACAACAACCGCGCCGCTTACTGAACTCGGGCCACATAAGCACTGTCGTGCGCTGCGCTGTGCGAAAGCCTTTCCACGCCCCCTGGAGGAGGCTTCTATTGTCCCCATTCCTCAGACGAAGACCTTGAGGTTCAGACCGGCAGAGTCACACACGGGGATCCCCCAACTATGACCCTCACTTACAAGACACGCCCTCCGCCCTCTGAAATCAGACACAGCCTTGATTGGCAAAGTTGAGGCTGCCCTCGGGGCGTGCCGAGCGCGACAGCAGGTGCATTGCGTTTTGCCCTGCAGGGGAGTATGCGACCGTGAGCCGATCGGGTTAAGCAGGCTTCGTGTGAAGCCGATACTTGGGGTGGCCTCCTCCAGCCTACGCTGCCCCACCCCCCAGCTCTCGGGCGGTGGAAAGTTGCGGGTACCGCTTTAAAAAAATCCCAGCCTGGGCAAAAACTTTGATGATAAATCAAGCGGCGGATCCCTCCGCCGCCGCCTGCTCCGGGCGGGCGGGTGCGTCGGCGCGAGCGGCGTGGCCTTCCGCCGAGAGGAAGAGTCCCGCAGTCGGCGGCGCGACCGGCGGGGTGTGCGCTCGCTGCCCGCTGCCCGCTGCCCGCAGCCGGGGCCGGGCCGGATCGGGCCGAGGGCCGGCCAGCGCAGCCGCGCCGGGGCCGCGCACCAGGGCCAGGCGGCGCCGGAGGCCCGGCAGCCAGGCCGCCCCCGGGGCGCGGGCGCTGCGGTGTGCCAAGCCCCCATGTGAGCCGGCGGTGCCCCCGGCCCGAGCGCGCACCATGGGGGCCCCGCTCGCCGGGGCGCTGGGCGCCCTTCACTACCTGGCACTTTTCCTGCAACTCGGAGGCGCCACGCGAGCCGCCGGTCGCGCGCCCTGGGACAACCACGTCTCCGGCCACGGTGAGTTCGGTCGCCGCCCCCACGGACTTGCCCACCCCACCCTACCCCACCCGCCGCCGCGCCGCTCCAACTTGGCCACCCCGCGGCTCCAGCTCTGGCCTTAGCGGGGCGACTCGGGGCTCCCCCTGTTGGGGCTGGGGACCCGCCCCCCGACACCCCAGCCAAGCCAGTGGAGGAGGGGGTGCCCCGGACGCACCCTGCTTCCCGCGTCGTGAGAAGCCCCCGGTCCGTGTTCTCTCTCTCTCTCTCTCTCTCTCTCTCTCTCTCTCTCTCTCTCATTCTCTCTCTCACCCACCACACACTGCCTCGGCTGCAGCCCCCACCACAGCCACCATTCGCTGCTGCTTTATCAGCCTCACAACTCCTACCGTCGCCCCCACACACGCCTCAGGTCTCCCTCCTCACTCGGCAGTACTCACGCTTGTGCCCACTGCACACACGCGTGAGGCAGAGCCATAGATTTACACAGTCACTTGTGAACACACTTTGCCCACCCCTCTCTGCCCATCTGTGGGTTTAACCCCACAGCTGCCCTCACCTCCTCCCTCCCTTCTTTCCTAGCCCTGCCCCTGAGGCCACTGACAAGAACCCTTCTTGGAGACAGTGGCCTGGGGCTGTAGCTTCCCCTGCTGGGGAGGGAGTCTCCAGGGGTGCCACTCCAAGGCCCTGGGATATTGGGGTGCTGTTTCCAGCTGCAGGTGGGGCTTGTGGGAGGAATGTCACCTCTGCGAGGGGTGGGGGAACAGAAAACCTGTGCCACTTCTCTGTAGCATCTCTCCCTCCCACTCCACCCCGCGCCCCCAGGCCCTAACCCCTGCCCCAAAGGCTGAACTGTGGCGCTGTGAGCCAGCACCCATTCCCAGCTCAGGGCTGCCTGCCTGTCAGTTGTACCTTACCCCAAAGCAGCCTAACTTGGCAACAGAGTTGGATTAGCTGAGACTGGCAGCTGGGGGGGGGGGGCTCCTCCTGTCCCTGTGATGGGCTCTGCAAACCCTAAGGCCCCCTGTTCCAGCTGGGTCCTCCCTGCCCGGGGTTCCCAGCTTGTCAGTGTGCTGGGTGCCAAGGCTACAGGGATCCTGAGTGTTTGATGCCAACAGAATGAGTGAGGAGTGTGTGACAAATGACCAAGGAGGTTTGCTGGGGCGTAACGAGTGGGTGGCACTGGCCCAAGGGAGAAAGAGGCTTCCAACGCCACCCTTGGGTCTCTGTGTTTGGGGTACACCCTCTGCCTTGCTGCTTTGGGAACTGTCCTGTACCTCCATGTCCCTTACCTCATCTCTCCCGCGACACGCTGGGTGTGTTGAGGAGTGACAGGGGAGAGGTTCCTTTGATCCTCAACTCAGAGTTGGGGAAACTGAGGCGCCCAGAGATAAAGGGAGTTGCCCAAGGTCACACAGGGAGTAAATGGCTGCGCCAGGACAGGCGCCGGGATCTGTGGGCAAAGACAGTGCTTTTCTCAAGCTATTTCTCTCTTGTTAGTGTCCCTCCCATGCAAAGAAAACCGGGAATTCCTCCCTGCTCCTCCTCTTCTGCCCTGCCATCCGTGCTCAGCTGCTTGGCACACTCGGAAGTCGCGCTAGGAGGCTTCTTCAGGGAAGGACTTCCCCTGAGCTGGCATCGTCCCTGAGAGGTGCAAGACCTGAGGCTCGGCACCCTGCAGTCACCCTGTCCCTGGGGCAGCAGACCTTGGGGGACTTGGGTGCACCCTGTCGCTCCCCAGGAAGCAGAGACTGCTTTCTTTGTGACAGTCCCTGCGTGCCCCCTGGTGCCAGGTCCATGGAGGGGGCACGGCTGTGCCTTCCCCATGGGCACACTGGAAAGGCATGACCACCAAGGCCCAGGAGAGGGGCTGGACGGAACGGAATTCTGACTTATCATCCAGATTCCCTGTGTGACCCAGAGCAAAGATGAATCCATAATCTCTGGGCTCCCCTCTGTCCCTTAAGAAAGGAGAAGGCTGGACTACCCTGCCAGCTTCAAGCTGCCTTTGCCTGACATTGCTGGGTTCAGAGTCACCAAGCCAGGGCTGCCGGGAGGGCCCCCTGCCTCTGCCCCTGTGCCGGGCCAAGTGCCTGCCACCACAGGAAGGGTTTGGAGCCACTCACTTAATCACAAAGAGAAACTGTTATTAATGATAGTGAGACACGGCGAATAAGTGGGTCATGTCTAATAAGCCATTTGTGTTCAGGAGGAGAATACCAATTTGATAAAAGCTGTGTGTGCTGAAAAAGCTCCGAAATTGCTGTTTAGCAGATTGGAGCCTGATCGTTTCATTATTCCTGGGCTCCGCACATCCTCAGCTGATTCGGAAAATGTGGCCTGCTCGGGAAGGTTTCTCTGTGTCTGGGTGTGTGTGGGGTGGGGGTGTGGCATGCAGGAAACAGGAGCTCCTGGGGAAGGGCCCTGCAGATGACCCCAGCCGCTTACTGGCTGCTCACCGCCTCTGCTCCAGCTCCAAGCATCTCAGCCCAGCCACGCCGCTGCCTCCGTCACCAAGGTAGCCCTTTCTGCTTGCCCGCCCCTGGGGGACTGGTCATAGGGAAAGCCCACTCAGATGGGTCGTTCAGGAAGGGTATGGGTCTCATATTCTCCTACTTGGAGGAGGACTTTTTCAAGGTGTGAGGAATGGATGGGCAGTGAGTGGTGCTTGGTGTCCCAGGAGGCTCCAGGAACTGGGCTGCGCGGTGGCGAGAGGGTCTGCACACGGTATGCGCTACATCACAGGCAGTAGGTTAGCTTACTGTCAGGAGCACGGCAGAGATGGGAGTGGAAGGGAAGGGAACTGACATTTATGAAATGCCTGCTGTTTACCTATGCCCCAGGCCCGGGCTCAGTCCCTCGGGCTTGCACCACTCATGGTGTGGACTGTGTAAGGAAAGTACGGAGTATATAGGGAGCTGGCGCCCTTAGCATGGCAGTGCAGCTGGCAGTTCAGATGAGCCTGGAGATAGGTTCGCCCAGTGACCTGACCCTGCCTCTCTCCCTTCCTTCTGTCCAGGGGACCCACAAAGCCCTGGGGGTCCCACCAAGGGGGCACCAGCAGCTTATAAAGTGACAACATCTTGTTGGGCAAGCATCATGGGCAAGTTAGGAGCAGATTGCTGGACCCAGCTCCTTAGCCGGTGCTCTGTCCAGGTCTGGGCCAGGAGGCAAGGTCTTTTGTGAGGAGCTTTGGTGCAGGTTCCCACTGCTACTTTGGAGCTCCCCCAACCCTGGAATTTGTAACAACACAGCCCTCAGGGTCCCCCAGGCCTACTGACGCGGGGTGGGGGACTCCTGATGGGACTTGGAGTATACCTTTTAGTAAGCAGCTTGTTACAGGAGGGGTGAGGGCAGGCCATCATCTTAGGGCCAGGGGCTGCCTTCTTTTTAGTTTGCCCTGGATGGCGAGGTCCAGATTGGGGCAGGTGGTGTATTGGAGCTCCAGAAAACCTCCTGCTGCAGCTAGCACACATGCATACGTGCACGCACACACACACACACACACACACACACACACACACGCACGCACACACCAGGCCAACACCTTCAATTATTAATACACCCCAATGCAGACAAAGACCCTGGCTTGGCCAGGCGCCTCTGTCCATTGAGTGATTCACTCTCCTAAGATTCTGCCTGGGGTGTGTGGCCAGGAGCGAGCAGTGGGGTGCTGGGAGGAGGGGCACTGGGCCACTTGGCAAGCAGTCTGTACACTGAAAAATGACTCCGATGGTCCTGTGTTCTTCACAGAACTGTTAGTATCTTGCCATCAATAAGCCACTGCTTTGGTGCCTGGAAGACGGGAAAATTGAGTCCCTCTGCCTGAGGTTGTGATGGTGAAATGCCTTGGGTTTGGTCTCAGTCTGCCACAATACTCAGTCCATTCTGCCTATAAAACACTCTGCCTGGGACTGGGGGATGGTCCCTGCTCCTGTGGGGAGCTGGCCTGTCCTTGTCCACCTGCTGGCTTCCCCAAGTGTTTCTCACCAGTTGGTTTTGACATTGTGCCCATCGGTGGCAGTTCCCATGGAGTCATCCCCAGGCAAGGGAAACCGCAGGCGGCCAGCTGGATATAGGGTATTCGGCTGCCTGCCACTGTGACGGGAAGGGTGACAAATTCTCCGAGGGGCAAAGGAGGAAGCTAGGTGTGGGAGCCAGGTGAGTGTCCCTGCTGTCCTCCCCAACACCGGGGCAGGAGGCGGAGCCTGGGGAATGACTGGAGTCCTCACTGCTAGACTGCCCAGGGCACAGGGGACTCACCTCAAGCTGCCCTGGAGGCTGCTGCTTGGCTTGTAGGAGCACATGGTCTAACTTGGTGCAGGCAGAAGAGCCAGTCTGCGGACAGATGTATACTGGGTGTCATGGAAGGACCTCAAATGGTCTCACTTGATTCTTACAGGAACCTCAGGAAGGGCCCCTTTCCCAGGTCTGGGAATAAACAAAGAAAAGGAGACCTGGGGAAGGAGGCTCCCTGGCTGACCCCCAGCCACACACTTGCCGGGAACTGGAGCCTATGTTCAAACCCAAGAATCTTGGCTCCAGAGCTGTGTTTCTGATTCTCTGATCCCAGGAAGGAGGGGGAGGTACGGGGTCACACAGGAAGGGAGGGGGGCTGGGCCTCGAGACCTGGTCTCATGGCACAAAGCCTGATGAGCCCATACTCTGTGCCTAGAATGATGCGCAGCAGTGGGTGTGGCCTGCAGGGCAGAGTCCTGCACAGTGAGAAGGCACTGGGCAGCCAGATAAGGGCAGGAGGCAGAAGGAAGAATGGCAAAGTGGCCTGAGACAGGCCCCAGGCAGGTGCTTCGTCATGGCTGGGCCTCTAGGGACGCGACCACTATTGACAGGGTCATGGGGAGAGCCTCAGAACCTGGGCACAGGGGTCAGATTTTCTAGCATCCATGACCCTGCAGTGCCCAGTCTGAGCAGTAGCACGGAGTGCAGAAATGAGTGACCAGGAGGACCAGGCAGGGGTCAAATGCCTAAACTTTTGTTTATTCCAAGTGAATATATTTTAAGTATCAAATCTTTTCACTACAAATCATTTCTGATAAACACACACAGGACCGGAGTCCCTTCTTGTTCCTTGTTATCACAGCAAGGGGGTCCAGGCATGGACAAGGCTGACATCACCTTGCCATGGATGGCCTAGCACATTGGGGTGCACATGAGACTGTGTAGCCATGGGGGTAATGGGGTTCGAGGGCCATACCCACCTTCCCCAACCCCAGGAAGTCTCTTCCAGCAGAAAAAAGGAAGCAACCTGTCCCTGCACCAGTTGGTGACCGTGGGACCCCAGAGTGGCTTACCTGATACGTGCTATTTTGGGGAGCCTGAGTAGGGTGGGTTAGGAACCCGAGAGAGCTGAGTTCTTCCAGGCTTTCCCCCCTCTCCCACCTTTAGCAAGAGCAGCTCCTCCATGGGAGCAGAGCTTGGGCAGAAGCCAAGAAACCTCTTCCATGCTAACAGTATGCACTTGCTGTATGCGCTGGGTGAATAGAAGCAGCACATCAGTGCTATGTCTTTGCAGCCAGGATTGCTTATGACATGACTGGGGGCAGGGAGGTGGTGATAAGAAACCACTAAGGATGTGCCCCTTAGTGGCGCGGAGGCATGCTCAGTGAGTGGAAACGTCTGGCCCTGGAGGCGTGCTGGTCACTGGAGCCCCCCTTCCTCCTTCCCCAGGCTCCCTTCTGGGAGCTGCCGGCCAAGTAGGGGCAGCTGCCATGTGTTGGGAACTCCAGCATTGATTCCTTCCTGAATTGAACAAATAGCCACTGAGCACCTGCCAGGTGGCGGCCTGTGAGAGCCCCTAGAGACACATACGGAAGAAGGCGTTCTCAGAGCAGGTCAGGGAGACGGACAACTCGGCCCTTTAGGAGCAAGTGGGAGTAAACCAGGCAGGGGTGATGTCCAAACCAAGGCACTGGGCCCAGGCATGGGGGGTACCCAGATGTGAGCTGTGCCCCACAGTGATGGTGTGTGAGCTGTTCAGGGGACATGGCAGGGATGCAGGCCTCCTCTGTCCCCTGTGCTGTGTTGTGACCTCAGCTCAGAGTTCAAGGGGGAAGGGTATTGCCCCTCTTCCCTCCGCCTCTCCCTTTCTTGCTGGATGGCTTATTGAATTCCTGGTTCCCTCTGACCCCGTTTCGCCTGAGCTCAGAGCGGCTCCAGGTCTTCAGCCCTCCCAAACCCCGCCTCTTGTCCTATTACTAAGCAGGTGAGGCAGGGGCCAAGGGAAATCATGCATTCCAGCCAACACATGTGGGTGTGGGAGCTTTGTCTCTGGCACTTCCCTTTTCTCATTTCATCCCCACTCTGCCTGTGGGAAGAGCGCACCCATTCTGCAGGTGGAGACACCGAGTTTGGGGACAGGGGCGTATTGCATGATTTGCCGGAGGATGCCCAGATGTCAGAGGGTGAGGCTGGACTTGAGCCCAGCTGTGAGTCCCCAGGCCTGAGTTGCTGCCCCTGCCTGCTGCCCTGGACCCCTGCAGGGGCCGCTGCCTTGCTTGGGGTTGGCATGCTGTCTTGCTTAAGTTCTTGTGGAGGTTGTGATGCCTAGAAAACATGGCCTTGAGTCTGATCTGCTGGGCCTACGCCCGGCACCATCAGGGTGGGAGTGTGGGAGTGAGATGGGACACCAGGCACACGTGTGGGATCTCTGCCTGGGTTTTCTGTGGAAGGAACGGTTCCTGCCTGGTTGGGAACCTGAGTGGTCCTTTCTCTGCCTGGACTTGAAGCAAGGTTAGTGCCCTGTGGCCTTTGCCTCAGTGCCAGCCTCCCCAGTCCCTCCCTGCTGGTACCCTTGGGAAGTATGGAAGCATCTGAAAGGTGAGATCAGAGTGGGAGCCGGGAGAGGGACCTGGCCCAACGCTCTCAGACCCACAGTGCCCGTCTGTGGCCAGCGCTGTGCCCAGACCCCTGCCCTTGGATCTTTCTCTGCCTACATCATCTACCCCTCCAGATCTTTCTCTTGCTTTTTTTTTTTTTTTTTTGCTCTCAGCCTTTCTCTCCATCTTTCTTTGTCCCTCTCTGTGGCTGAGGCATCCATCTTCCTGTCTGTTGGCTCTCCTCCTCACCCTCCCCGTGTCCCTGCTTACACCTGATGACGCCCCAGGACCACGCATGCATGTTCTGTGCTTCGTGGCAGAGAGCAGGTCCTCAGTAAATACCAGCTGCGTGAGTGAGTGGCCACACGGGCAGTGGGAGGGGACACAAGCTCACAGGGACTGGAGGCTGCATGTGTAAATAATAGACCCATCCTTTGCAAAGCTGCCCTTGGCTTTGCCCACAGGATCCCAGGGTCTGTGAGAGCCCCGAGCCTCTCTCTGGTCTCCACCGGTGAGGGAACTGAGGCTGGGAGGAGTCTGTGCTGACCCTCGGACATGGGCAAGTCCCACTGAGCTGAGCACAGATCCCGGCATCCTTCCCTTCGCTGTAGAGCTTGGAGAATCAGGAATATGGCTCCATGCTCCTCTCCCACCTGATGAGTGTCTCCAGGGTCAGGGCAGAGAAGGAAGACCCAAAAAGGGTCCTAGCTTGCAGGGCGCAGACAGGCGAGCCAGCTGAAGTGGTTACTGTGGCCTGGTACAATCAAGGGAGTCTTCCTGGGGGAGGGAGACTTCTGGGTCTGTGTGCAGAATATGCCAGAGCTTGCAAGGAGGACTCCAGAGCCCAGTAGGGAGCCATGCCTGACTGCCTGGGGCTGGCAGGGCTCCCCTTGGGAGAGAGTTCTGAGCACAGTATGTGGTGTGTTTATGCTGGTGCTGCATGGTGCAGCTGTGGGAAGGGGCTGCTCCAGCAGGAACTGGAAGGCCAAAGGGGCTGCCACTGCAGGGAGGGGCTGCCTTTAGAAGGGGGTTGTGGGGTTTCAGCCTGGCTGAGTTTGCAAGCTCACAAGGTGCCCCCGTGGCTGAGGCATCCAAGGATGTTGGCAACACAGAGTTGGAAGGGGGTGGGAGTTAGATGTGTGTGTGCACACATACAGGTGCCGGTATGACTGCACATGGGTGCATGTGTTCTTCACCCTTTCTGGCCCTGAAACTCCAAGCTGCTCCCTCCACCTGGCCTACCCCCTGCTCCCTCACGCTCCCTCTCCTCTTGGGTCACACAGCCTTATCAGGTGCCTCAGCACGAACTCAGGAGCTTCCACCAGGCTGGTCTTCCAGGACTGGAAACTGAGGCTTGGAGAGGTGGGGGGCAGGGGCTAGGGCCCCACACCTAGTTCAAAGCAAAGTTGGTCCTCGCTCCCCAGGGCCGGCACTTGAAGGGTGTCTCCTGAACTCCCGGATGGGGGGGGCGGGTCTCGCCTGAATCCCTAGTTCTCAGAATCCCGCTTGCTTCCCAGCGGGGCGGGCAGCTGGCGGAGGCAGGGGCAGGCTGCGAGCAGACGGCAGGGTGTCTGCTTTGCTTTGTGAGGTTTAAAAAAAATCATTTCCGGCCTCGGAGGCAGCAGCAATTACGGCCGACTCACTGGGGAGCTGTTTGCCGCCTGTCATCGGCCCGGGAAAGGGTCCCTAATGGAGGCCGGGCGGCCAGAGCGCGTGGTCCTGGAAATCACACTCAAAACAAAGCTGCACTGATGGCCTCCTGCCGGGGGAGGAGCAGGCCGGCTGCTGGCACCCTCCCCTCCCCCGGAGTGGCTGGATGGGGATGGCCCCGGGGCTGTCGACCCCAGGGAGGTACCAAGCCCCATCCCTGTTCCGGATGTCTTCTGGCTCAGTGCCTTTTGAGCACCATTGCCTCCCAAGCAGAGGGTACGAGAGGTCCTGGGTGGGGCAGAACCTCTTCAGCTAGGGCGCTGTGGTTTCTAGGGTTGCTCCTATGCTTGAAGAGCTTCAAGGCTAGTCGTACCTGCAGAGAAGAGGGTTGGGAGCCATGCAGAGGGAGGAGTAGGAGCAAGATGCTCCAGGGAGATGTAGAGAGAGCAGCTAGATTCCATCATAGACTGCAGACACGGGTACTGTGATCCTGCAGGAGCCCCACATGACCCATTTTGCAGATGAGAAGACCAAGGCTCTTCTCATATGCTCCCCATCAAGTGCACAAGGATTTCCATGTAGGTCACTGGAGACATTTGTGCTGCAAGGCCAGGTATCCCCTTCAGCAGGGAAGGGGCAGGTGCTAGAGCTATGCAGGTGCTGGCAGGACCAGTCAGCTGGCCTGGGCTGGGGTTGGAGGCTGGCACCCTCTGCAGGGAGCACAGGGATATCTGCCCACAATCTCCTGCTCCCTCTCTGCTGCCCTCTGAGACTCCTGGCCCTCCTGGCTCCCCCCGGAGTGCCTCCCCACCTCCATTTGTCCTCCTCTTCTGTGGATCTGGATGGCTCCTTCTTGGGCCTCTGGGGCTGCTGCCCCCGCCCCCTGCCAACTGCGCCCCAGTATGGCAGCATGAATGGGCCCTGCCCGGTCAGACGCTCAGCTCTTGGCACCCCACTCAGGCTGTCACAGCCTTAGCAGCCCTGAATGCAAGGGGCTGCCCACTGGCTCTGCAGTGTGTGCAGGGATGGGCAGAGCTGGTGCCCAGACATCGTTGTGCCTGCATTCCCTGGTTGGTCTCCGGCTCGCCACGCCAGCCCCTGCCCTGTCCCTGCTCCCTGCAGGCTTCCATGCTTGACTTTCTCCCTCCCACCCCTAGACCAGAAGTGGGGGAAGAGGAGGTAGGAATTCCACTGGGAAAACCGCTTAACTCTCACATCCTGCGAGCACCAAGATCCTGTGGGCCTCCTTAGATCTCCCCAAATCTGTGATTCTGCCATTGTCTCTCTCAACACACACCAGTGGCCTTGGAGGTGCTCTCCCCCTCCCATCTTCCCACTCCCCACAAGGGACCTGCATTGCCTCCTGGGGCCTCCATAGGGAGAGGAGGCCAGTGGCTGCTCCCCAGGTGGTTTGTGAGTATTAGCAGGACATTTTATTGTGTTTAAGAAGCACCTGTGTGGTGCCCTAGTTGCTAAAGTCCTTGTGTTGCATGTGCCAGGATCCCATATAGGCACTAGTTCTAATCCCAGCAGCCCTGCTTCCCATCCAGTTCCCTGCTTCTGGCCTGGGAAAGCAGTCGAGGACAGCCCTAAGCCTTGGGATCCTGCACCTGTGCGGATACCTGGAAAGAAGCTCCTGGCTCCTGGCTTTGGATCGGCTCAGTTCTGGCCATTATGGCCACTTGGGGAGTGAATCGACATATGGAAGACCTTCCTCTCTGTCTCTCCCCGTCTCTGTATATCTGACTTTCCAACAAAAGAAGCACCTCCATGACAGGAGCTATAGCTATAGCAGGTGAGCTTCGAAAACTCTGTGAAGCAGAGGAAGCCCTTGAATTCCACAGGAACAGGCCAGAGTGGCAGAGATGCACAATGCAGATTCCAGATTGCAGGAGCAGGAATTGGGGGGTTGAGAGAGGGGGACAGCACTGAGCTACTGCTGCATAGAGACCTCAGCTCTGTGGGTAGATGATGAAAGCAGGGCCAGGCAAGGACGGGGGCCACACGGCATGGGGGATGCACTGATATGTTCCTGATTAAGGTTTATTTGAAAGGTGGGGTGACGGGTCACAGAGGGCGAGAGATAACACTTCCATCTACCTGTTAACACCCCAGATGGTCACAATAGGCAGCTGGGCCAGATCTGAGTCTGAAACTCCACCCAGGTGTCCCACGTGCTTGCAGGGGACTGCTTTCCCAGATGCATTACAGGGAACTGGGTCAGAATGACAGGAACAGCCAGGACCCAAACTGACATCCATGTGGAATGCCTGTACTATAGCCATTCCTATAGTGTTACAGATACAAACACACTAACCTCTGGAACAAACCTTGCTATTAATGTCACCATTTTTCAGTAGAGGAGGCTTGGCACAGCATTAGCAGCCACTGACCATTTATGACCAGCACCCAAACATGTTAGTGATTTTACCTTTTTTACTAGGTGGAGTGCCCTTTCTCCCAACTGGCCAGGGCTGGGCATATACCCCACCTGGGTGAGTCTCTGCTTGTTAGGTCAGATGCTGAGCCACGAAGTACAGGGATTTGGTATAGTGGTTAAGATGCTATCTGGACGTTCACATCCAGTAATGGAAGGCCTGGGTTCAAGTCCTGGCTCCCCTCCCCAGTCCAGCTCCCCGATGATGCATACCTGGGAGGTAGCAGGTAATGGCTCAAGAACCTGGGCCCTAGCCACCCACACAAGAGACCTGTTCGGAGCTCCTGGCAACTGACTTTGACCTGGGCCAGCCTTGGATATTGTGGGCACTTGGTGGGATGAATCAATGGATAGCTGTGTGCACTGCTTCTCTCGCTGCCAAATAAAGGAATACAGTCCAGCAATGCGTGGCTCCCCCAAGTGGCCACTGTGAAGCAATGTCCTGCACATTGCAACAGGCTTTGCACCTGCCGTAGTTCCTTTAGGACCCCCGGAGAAGCCTTTTACCAATGATGACTCGGGTGCGAAGTGCAGCTCAGAGAAGTGAAGTCGCTCACAGAAAGCCACACAGCAATTCAGGAGAAAGCTGCAACTTGTATCGTCACCTGCACATCTTGGACCTCCCCCTCCCCCAGCCTCTGCCTTCCTCTGGCTCCCCCCACCGTCCACCCACCCCACTTCAGCTGCACATCCACACTTTCTGTACCCAGCGCAGGCTCAGAGGATCCAGCGTAGGTGCAGAATGAAGCAAGGCCTGGATTGAACCAGATCAGACCAGAGGCCCTTGCCCTGGGGTGTTCGCCTCCTCCAGCATTGAGCCAGGATCTACATACAGGGCAACTTTCCCTTGATGGCTCCTGTGTCATTCACAGTTAACCCATCCCATATACAGGTCCAGGATACCTTCACGTTTGAATGTGAAAATCACATCCCTACTGTGCTCTTCTGGGGCGCAGTGGAACCTCGGGAAGCTGCTCTCCCATTTTGGCAAGGGGGTCACTCTTCCCTTGGTTTACTCCTCCTCCATGTATGTCCTGGGCTCTCTTTGTTTCACTAGTAGCTGTGGGTCTCCAGCTCAGGCAAGGCCAGGGGAGCCTTAGGGGGAAGTTGTGAGTCAGGCTGGAAGACTGGCAGGTAGCTGGCAGGTAGGTCCCCATAGCAAAGCCAGGGGAAGGAAGGGGCTGGCCAGGAGTTGGGCATGGGACCACTGGCCATCAGAAGTCTGTGTGCCAAGCCCCTTCTGACTGATCCCAGGGAAGGGCAACCTGATGATGCTCCGACTTTAACGCCCACCCCTCGCAGGTCTCCTTTGTCAAGGAGAGAAGGAGATTGAAGCTTGGGCCCTTCCCTAGCCAGAATTTACGAATGCTGCTTGGTTTTCATGCTGTTTATTTCTACAGTTACCCTCTATTTATGGCAAGTGATGCTGATTTTCCGTTTATGGCAGTCATAAAAAAAAATCTCCGTTTAAGCTGAATTTATTTAAGTAAAAAAGGGAAAGCTGCTCTGAAAATTCATATTGGGTAAATAATACTACGGGTGGCGGCACCTAGGCTCCTATAGAACCAGGTCCCCGAAAGTTGTACGTGGGACCCCTCACTCCAGTGTGTTCCGTCCCGTCCTAGGCTCCTGCACAAACGCTGGGTGGCTGTCACGTCCATGCATAACCCTTTCCTTCGAAGCCCTCCCTGGCTGTCCGGGGAGACATGGCCTCTTTCCTCAGCATCACTCAGAACCTGCCCCTCCTCCCAGAGATCTCAGATGCTGTTTATCCTGCGTGACTAGGGTGGTGTGAGTGCAGGACACTTTGATTCTTGGCTGTGTGACTAGTGTACACCCTGAGCAACCGGATGTGGCAATGCAGACTGGGTTCCCTACACTGCTGGGACAGCAGTCGCTGATGTGTGGGCCCATCCTCCTGCACCCCCTCAGGTGGGGGTGGAGCCTGGTGCGCAGCTGGCTTGGGGCGGTGACATCAGAGTGGATCTCTTTCCCTTCTCCTGGCAGCTGGGGGCGGAGGGGAGGACTGGAATCCTTGGTGCCCACCCAGGCAGGCAGCTCGACCCCAGGATACACTGGGGCTCCTTCAGCTTTGTGACAGCGCGCTCTCCTGCCTGCCTCTCGCAGACAGGAGAGCTTGTCCGCTTTGCCTGCCTGTTGTAAATGGAGACACCCTCGCTCCTACTTGCAGCAAGCAGCCTGCCGGGGTCCAAGGGCTGCCCAGAAGGAACAAAGAAGAGCCTCACACTTCCTATGGCCCATCCGGGGGCAGGGGAGCTGAGTGGGGCGGAGAGAGGGCTCTGCTGCCTGCAGCCAGCCTTCCCTCCTGATGCAGGAATCTCCAGTCTGACCGGTCTTTCCATTTCAGAGAATTTCTAGGTGGGGAGCAGGGGCCTTGTAAAATTCAGGAGCATCCCTTTGCTAGTGAGAGCCCCTGCTGTTTTCCCTGTTCCAGCAGGGAGCGGAGGGGCTCTGTGCTGCCATCCATGCCGTGACCCACCCCGAGTTGAGCTAGGCAGAGAGCAACCTTCCAGGGAGCTGAAGCAGGGAGGGGCTTAGAGAAGTTTAGGGGTAACACCCGCCAATGTCTCTTTTTGCTGTGTGTCTGCAAGCCCTGACTCTCGCTCTCTGAGTTTGGGGACTTCCTCTGGAGTGAGGTTTGGTCTGCAGAGCCCAGAGGGCAGGAGAAGTCTCCTGCATTCAGTTTCAAGGCAGTGGATTTGACCTGGCAGCCCTGGGCAGACTCTGAGTTTGGGTTCCCAAAGCTGCTGGAAAGCATTTGAGGGGCTGTGGATAGCCTTTGCTCTGTCTCCATCACGGGGGTTTGGGGAGGAATCTTGGGCTATGGAGTTTAAAGGCCTGAGCTGAAATCCCAGCTCCCACTTCAGCTTGCTGTGTGGCCCGTGACACAGCTGCCCACGCCTTAGTTTCCCTTCTGGAGGAAGGGTTGGCAACCCTGGTCCTGCAGGATTCATGTGGGGGCTCCTACAGGGTGGCCCGGTCTGGCCTGTGGATGGCAAGTGTTGGGGGAGTGCGTGTGGAGCAGCCACAGCCCCTCCTGACTCTCTTGCGTTCCTTGTGTTGTCCCAGTTCGTTGTGGTTTACAGGGCGACCTGAGGGACCTGTCCCAGTCTACGTGTCTGACTGTCTGGCTGGATATGCCCTGGGTTGGGCCCACGTGGGTCGGGTGGGCTTGGGCAGCTGCTGATCATGACGATGTAAGACCCGCCTGCTTGTTTGTGTCTGCTTTGGGCCTGTTTGCGTCTCCATTCCTGCTCTGGGGGCACAGCCCCACCCATGGCTGCCAGAATTCAAGTCCTGCGGGTACCCAGTAGAAGTGGAGCGAATCAACAACTAGGTCAATACATTATCTCCTAGCTCCTGGCTTCTTCCCGTGCCGTTTCCAGCTCAAGTCCTCTGGCTTTAAACACTTCCTTTCTTATTTCATTCACTCAACACCTGTCTGGCCCCCACCTGTGCGTCATGAGGAGCTGGCCTACACTGGACAGCTGTCACTACCAGCTGAAGGCTGGGGAGAGAAGAGAGCTGAGTCCCTTCGGGGGCACAGAAGAGAATGCCCACCTGGCATGGGGCAGGAAGCCACCTGTATGCAGGCCCCACAAGGGGAACATAAGGAAGTGGCCAGACCTGCAGGCTTTGCACGCCCTACCCAGGATCTTATCCTTGGCCGCAGGGGCTGGCAGTGTAGAGCCGGGGGTGTGGGGGTCTTCCTGCATCTGCTGTCACCAGGGCCGGCATCAAGACAGCAGTGTTCTCTGCGCCCTGCTGTGTGCCCGGCATTAAACCAGCTGCCAGGGTACAGCAGCAAAGAGGGAAGCCTGCCTTTAATGTGCTCACATTCCAGTTGGGAGACGGACCTTGAGCGAGATAAATCAACAAAAATGCAAAAAGCAAGTGATCAGCAGTGAGGACAACAGTGAGCGGGCAGAGGGATAAAGAGAAGGAAGGGGACAGGGAAGAGCTCACTCCACGACGGCTGAGTGAGGCCTGAAGGAGGAGTGGACAAGCCCCGTGGACCTCGGGGACACGGGGTGACATTCCAGGCACACAGCAGAAAGTGTTTGTGGTGTCAAATCCATTGCTATGGGCCCAGCACAGTAGCCTAGTGACTAAAAGTCCTCACCTTGCATGCTCCAGTATACACGTGGGCAATGGTTCATATCTTGGCTGCTCCACTTCCCTACCAGCGCCCTGCTTGTGGCCTAGGAAAGCAGTAGAGATTGGCCTTAGGATCCTGCATCAGCATGGGAGATCCAGAAGAAGCTCCTGGCTCCTGGCTTTGGATCAGCTCAGTTCCAGCCATTGTGACTATTTGGGGAGTGAGCCAGCAGATGCAAGATCTTCTCTGTCTCTCCTTCTCTGAAAATCGACTTTCCAATAGAAGTAAATAAATCATTAAAAAAAAAAAAAAAAACTACTGCTTTGCGCCAGGGAAACCATTGGAAGATTTTTTTTTTAATGCTACTAAATGCCTGTAATGTTTACTTATTGCTACGCCCACGTTCAAGTGTGAAGACCCATGGCATTGGGCCCCTGCAGGGCCTCACGCAGGCATCACCAGTTAGTCTTCATTGTTCCCATGGATGGTGGGGACGGTGACCCCACTCTCACCTGCTCCTTCCGGCCCCTGGTGACTGCCGTGTGCCCTCTGCCCCTGTGCACCTGACGGCCACAGGCTCTCGCAGGAGCCCAGTCCTGCAGCACTCATGTCTCTGCAGGCGCACAGCAAATCCCTCCTGGTCCCACACTGTCAAGGTCCATCATCGCTGGAGCCCAAGCAGGAGTCCTTCCTTTTCGAGGCTGCAGAATTCTCCACTATGCATTGGCCAAACTTTGCTTGTCTGTGGGTCCTCAGCGATTTGGGGCAGGGGTGTCTGTGCAAAGTGGGAACCAGGCTAGGGGAACAGTAAGACCACTTGATTCTCTTGGCCCCTGCCCTGCTGCCTCCCTTCTGAGAGTGGCTTTCCTGATGAGGAACTGGCCCTGCCACCAGTCCCCACAGAGAGCCCTGGTTGGTTGTTTTTTTTTTTAATTTTAAAAATTATATTTGAAAAGCAGACTTACAGAGATGGGGAGACACAGAGAGAAGGATCTCCCATATGCTGGTTCACTCCCTAAATGACCATAACGGCCAGAGCCAGGGCCTGGTGCTTCTTCTGGATCTCCCACAGGGACCCAGGCACTTGGACCATTCTCTGCTGATTTTTGAAGCCATAAGCAGAGAGCTGGATCAGAAGTGGAGCAGCTGGGACTCGAACGAGAACCCACGTGGGGATGCCAGGCAGAGGCTTCATGTGCTGCACCACAGTGCCCGCCCTGCCCTTGATCTGGCAGAGACTGACAGAGAATGAGGGATGCCGGCTCTCCCAGCTTCCCGCAGCAGGCAGCCTCCCACTAGAGATGTGAAGATTGGAAAAGCAGGGAGGGAAAGGAGATGTAGGAGTGGAGCTGAGGGTCTGGGAGGGGCAGGTGCAGGGAGGAGCCAGGCTGGGAGACTGAGGGGGCTGGGGCTGGGCAGGGGCTGGGCTGGGGCTGCAGCTGTCAGGCCTGTGGAAGTCCTGCTGGCTTCGGAGGCGGGGGCGGGGGGGTGGCGGCAGAGCCCTGGAGGCTGGAGAGGAGGAGCAGGCGCTGGACTGATGGATGAGAGGCCCCAGGATCCAGGCATGACCGACATGCAGATGTGGCGCCCACTGCGTAAGCTGAGGAGGCAATAAGGAAGCATCTTTAAAAATCTCTCTGGAGTGCTTGAGTTCAAGTCTAAGATGGTACACTCCCCATCCAGCTCGCTGCTAACATGCCTAGGAAGGCAGTGGAAGATGGCTCAAGGGGTTGGGCCCGTGCACCCACATGGGAGACCAGGATGGAATTCTTGGCTCTTGGTTTTAGTTTGGCTCAGCCCTGTCACTGGCATTTAAACAGTGAACCAGTGGGTAGATTGTGTGTGTGTGTGTGTGTGTGTGTGTGTGTGTGTGTGTGTGTGTGTGTGTGTGTGTGTGTGTCTGCCTTCCAAGTAAATACATAAATCTTTTTCAGAAGTCTTTCTGGGGAGGACAGGATCGCTGAGCTGGAAGATGCAAGCAAGGAAGGAGTGCTATTGACTGAGCACGCTGAGCGTGTGCAGGAAGGAGGTGTGGCCCACTTCCTGGGTCCCTTTCATTGCCCCCTCATCCTCCCCTTTTTCAGATACACTGGGTTTCCCAGGAAGTAGGAGAGGCCTAACTGGATGGAGCCCAGGCTGGCTGGGAGGCAAAAGCCTTACTGTGTGTGTGTGTCCCCATGCCTGGGAGGGGGGGGGGCAGGAGGACCCTGGTCTGGTCTGCAGGTCACCACCCACCTATCCCAGAAGTTGGACCCAGTGGCTCTGCCCAGGACCGCAGAGCTGATGCCCAGGGGGTAATTACGCCATCGTTCTTCTAATTAAAAGCAGAAGAGAAGAAGGTATGGCATCCAATCAAGCCCCTTTGGCTTCCCCAGTGGAATCCTAATTTGTGGAGTGGGTTTAATTGTTTTTCCAGGGAGGCCAGCCCAGCTCACTCGGGCCCTGGGGCTGGAGAGGATGACAGCGTCCTTCTCCAAGTCTCTAATGACTCCCAGCCCCCTGGGGAATGACTGCACGCAGGCTGCTGGTTCAGGGACTGTGGGGGAATTCTCCTGAGCCTGGCAGTGGATGCTAACTTGGACATGGGGCAGGGGCAGGACCAGGATGGAGGCTGTGCAGGGGTGGTTTTCATTGGGTCAGAGAGAGGAGTGCTCTGCTGTAGACTCCAGAATTTGACTTCAGCTTAACTGTGGATTTCCTCTGTGGCAGAATGGGGCCAGCGATGGTCACCCCTGCTTGGCCAGAGCACGAGGAAATGGGGGTTAAGAGTTGAATTCCATGGCTGGTGCCAGGCAGGCAGCCTGGGTTTCTTAGAGATGATGATGATGATTGTCTCATCATCATCAACCTCGTCATTGTCATCACAACCATCGAAACACGCACCTGTGCCCTTGCAGCTCTGGGGGTTGAAGTGGCGATCTCACTCACTCGGCTGAGTTGGGTGGGTGAGGTAGGGCTGTCCACTTGCAGTGCAGAAGAGAGGAACTGAGCCCCGTGGGTCCTGGCAGGTGAGAAGGATGCAGGAGGTGGCATCTCTGGCTGAGCTGGGCCTGGTCCTTCAGACCACATCCCAATGGGGGCTCGCAGACTTGTGGTTCCTGGTTGCAGCTGCTGGGCAGACCTGGGTTCAGGGGCAACTTGGTATGACCATGCCTGTACCTTGCCTTCCCCATCTGTCAGGCAGCTGTAGATTTAAGAGTATCTGAGACGGGCAGGCAGCAGGTGCTCAGCATATAAAGTGGAATTTATTAAGACACAAAGCTCTCTGACCTGCCTCCTTCCCATCTTGGCTCCCACGCTTTCTGTTGCCAGGTGCACATAGCTCCACTATCCTTCAAGGTTTGGCTTATGTGCCACCTCCTCTCTGAAGCCTTCCCAGATTCTTCCCTTCCCCAGATGTAGAAGGCTCTGGGCCGCTGGAGCTCTCAGAACCAGCAGGGTTAACCTCCTTGGTCCAGAGGAGCACTCTGAGGCCCCAAGAGATGAGCAGTTCTCCCAAGGTCACACAGCAGGTCTGGATTCTCCCCCTTCAGGCCAGGTCTGCCGTTAAAGGGCTGCCTTTTCACCTGTGCAGGCTTCTAGGGAGAGACCTTGGACAGGGCTGTGTGGGGCGGAGCCTGGACAGGCCCTTCTGCTAGTTATGAATGGGAACACATCAAGTGACCCCAGTCCCAGTTTCCTGCTTGCCCTGTGTCCCCTAAATTAGAGCTAGTGGGATCCTCAGGGGAGCTCTCCACCGCAAGTCTCTGTTGGAGCCTGAAACAGCAGGGGCTTCCTGGGACAGGAGCCCCACAATGGGGTGGAGGGAGAGCCTAACCATTCTGGCTCCCAAAGTCCCAGCTCTGAACAAAGACCCTCCCTGCCCTGTAGGGTGGAAGTGGTGGTGGGGTACAACACCTCTTGCAGGAAGTCTTCCTGGATTGCCTGGGCCTGTCTAGGTCTTAGCACTCGGTGTGAAGCAGATTGTCCTGCCTGCCCCAGGACCCACGTGGGGACTATTCCTTGTGAAAAAAAAAAAAAAAGTTTTGTGAATGAAAAGGATCCCAATCTCCTGGGAAGAGTTTGGACTCAGGTTCAAGTTTTGACTCTGCTGTGCCGGGCCACAGGGGACCAAAGCAGCCCTTTACCACCTGCTAGGATGACCGCCTCGGTGGCCCCAAGCCCTGGGGGTGTGGCTGGCCTAGATGGAGGTGTTCTGTGAGCATGTGAAAGCCACTCCTGATTCAGAGACTCCGCGCAAAAAAGAATGTAAGATGTCTCATTAGTGCTGCTTAGTACATGGTGAAATAATAATTTTTTTATATCGTGGGTTAAAAATGCATTATTAAGATTAGTCTTACCAGGTTTTTCTTCTCACTCTGTCTCATGCGACAACCAGAGGATGGAATGTTCTGTGGTGCCTCTGGGCAGCATTGCTCCGTTTCTGATTCTGCTGGCCATGCCACGAGAAGCCCCCACCTGGGCTTCCTGTGCGGAATGGCCGCATCAGGCTCCAGGGTTCTGTTCTCTTAGGGGTTGGGAGGCCCTGGCAGAGACTTGGGGTTAGACCTCACTGAGCCCTGCCTGCTGGGACAGCTGGAACCAGATCCTGCGTCTACCGATTCCCCACCCCAGCCTTCACTAGGAGTGCAAGGAGCGGGTGGGTCCCGGGGCCGGGTGTCCAGGCAACCTTGGACCTGTGGGCAGAGCAGGGACAGAAGGAGGCTGGGCTTCTCCACAGGTCATCTGGCAGAGCCTCTACCAGGACAGCCCTAGTCCCCCCCCCCCCGCCATTCCTGGCACCCGCATGAACTGCTCCCCATGTTCTGTTGCCAGGCGTGGTCCTGGGAAGGACTGGGGTGCAGTCTTGAGCCCCCTCTCTGGTCTGGCCCCTGCCTGGCTCAGCCATCCAGGGCTGAAGAGGGCCCAGAAAGGCCTGGCCCCTGGCTCAGGGCGGGCATTCTCTGGTTTTGATGGCTCAGGCAGTGGCACTAGGGGGTCTGGCCATGTCTGTGCCACTGTCTCAGATCCAGCAAGGGGACTTTTCCTTCTCCCACTTCTCTTTCTCTCTCTCTCTTTTAAGATTTATTTGTTTTTATTTTAAAGGCAGATAAGATTTACAGAGAGAAGGAGAGACAGAAAGATCTTCTGTCTGCTGACTCACTCCACAATTAGCTGCAATGGCCTGAGTTGAACTGATCAGAAGCCAGGAGCCAGAAGCTTCTTCCTGGTCTCCCACACAAGTCCCACACTTGGACTATCCTCTACTGCTTTCCCAGGCCACAGCAAAGAGCTGGAGGGAAGTGGAGCAGCAGGGGTGCGAACTGGCTCCCATATAAGATCCCGGTGTGTGCAGGGCAAAGATTCAGCCACTGAGCCATCATGCCGGGCCCTCCAACTTCTCTTGGCACAGGTGCTCGGCAGAGGGATAGGCACCAAGGCAGAACCTGGCATCAGGGGCAAGGAACCATGGCTCCCTCCAACTGCTTCTCCATGGCCCTGCTGCATTTTGCAACACAGGTGTCAGAGAAGGCTTTAAGGGTTGAGGTCCCTTGGCACTAGCCCCTCTTCACTGCTGCCCATCATCTCTATTCATACCTGCAACCATCCATTTAGCCACAAAGCACTTCTCGTGGGCTTGTCCTCTGCCGAGGCTGTTCTGGTTACTGGGAACCTGTCAATGGACCGGACAGGCACCCATCATCTCTTGACTCCAGGAAGGGCAGGCAGACAGCACGCCGATGGGTATGTTACATATGCCATGACCTACACATGGCTGTTCCCATTGACACGCACATGAGTTAAACTGAAATGGAATCAGAAACTCGGGTCCATGTCAAGTGTTCAGCAGGTATATGCGACCACTGCATTGGCTCAGTCCTTGTCCCATCTCATCCCAAAATGGTCTGTGTCAGTTCTGACCATGTTGGAAAGGAGGGGTGACTTAGGGTGCTGGGTTTTGGGAAGGGATGCAGAGTCCATGAGGTGGTTAGGATAAGCCTGGGGAGGTCCCGTGGGACAATGTGCAAACTTTGATCTTGGGGTCGGGGGTGCTTCACACTTTCTGGGGCCCAGACACTTGCTGTTTGGTGGAGGCTCCATGTGGGGCCCCCGCTCCAAGCTGATCAGTAAGGGCAGAGAGCCTGGAGGAGCTTCCCCAGTGCCCAGCAACCAGAACCCTGAGGCTGTTGGGGCAAGAGGATGAGACAGGGAAGAGGCCATCTCCCTGCCCTGGACAGTGCTCTCCATCTTGTCCTGACTGAACTGAGCAGAGACAGATGGAGGCGAGAAGGAACCCCTGGGGTCAATATGTTGCCCTTCTGCCCACCTGGTTGAGAGCAGAAGGGAGTGGAAGGGGCTAACAGTTCCTGAGTGACCTGTGCACCTGCTGTTTCCAGTGAGGGAAGCGGAGTGGCGTCAGCTCTCTTGCCAAGAGAGGAACATTAGGAAGAAGACTAAAACAGAACAAGCTGGGGAGGGGCTGGTCCAGAGGAAGTAGGGCCTTGTGTTTTTGTGTTACCTGGTGATATGATGGAGCAACAGATGGGGTGGGGCTTCTGTGTTGGGTCTTAGGGACACTGGAAATTGGGGGTACCCTGAGAGGGCAGGGACCTCTGCTTACTTTGTACCCACTCTCAAAGTGGTGGCAAATGGTGGACACTATGGCCATACACAAGGCCTAGGTGGATCAAAGGGGTCTGCTCACAGATCAGACCGGAAACTGATTGGGGCAAGAGGGTCTGAAGCTTCACCTGGCAGGACCCGGGCAGGAGTCCAAGTTCTCCACTGGGTACAGTGGGAGGGCTCTGGGCAGGGGAAGGAGCAGGTGCAATCAAGCTTGATCAAGATGCTGCACAGGTCTGGGAATAACCGAGTGATGGAGGATGGGGGATTCTTGGGCATTGGGCTAGAAGAATCTAGAAGTGATGAAATTGGCAGCCCCCCTCCCTGGCCTCCTAGCTTCTGTCACCCCCCGCAGAGGCCCAGCTGTTTTTGTGGCATCCAGAGCCCAAGATCTCTTGCCAGCTGCTACTGGCCTATCTCCCCAGGTGCGCGTCTGGACCCAGGCCAGCACCACCTGCCCCGCCCCTCCCTCTAACCCTTTGGCTGGCCCCGCTGCTTGCACCTCCCTGACCCTGACGCCTGCTTTGCTGACTGTGGGACAACTGCTCCTTTGTCTCCTGCACAGCCCTGTTCACAGAGACGCCCCACGACATGACAGCACGGACAGGCGAGGATGTGGAGCTGGCTTGCTCCTTCCGGGGCAGCGGCTCCCCCTCCTACTCGCTGGAGATCCAGTGGTGGTACGTGCGGAGCCATCGCGACTGGACCGACAAGCAAGCGTGGGCCTCCAACCAGGTACTGCCCTGGGAGACGCTGAGGGGCTGTGAGCTGTGTGTGCGTCCTGCCTGTGTGTACCACACCCCTGCCCGCTGTCTGTGCCTGCAGCTCGTACTAAGGGTTTATTCCACACACAGTAGAGCCTGCAGCTGCTGGCAGAACAAACAAGAGGAGTTAGGAGCCAACCCAAAACTGACAAGGTGTCGGGGGGTAAACCCACCAGCTCCCTCGTCCCTCCGCTGGTGTGACTGAGGAGTGTTCTGCTCCCTTTCCCAGCCATGTCCAGCACGGAGAGGGACCGAGCTCCAGCTGCCTGCAGTGGGAACTGCTGGGTAAACAAACGCCTCCCATGCCCAGCTTCCCACCCTTCCTGTCTCTTTCCATTACATTTTCCTGAGGCCACCTCCCCGGTAATCTACTCACACCTGACATTGTCTCTAAGTTGATTTGGAGGCACTCCATCTAAAATACATGGAATATGCAAGCACTTGCATACCCACCTTTCGGGCATCTGTGAACACAGGTAGGTACACACATTCACATACACACTGCACCAGGCTGCTACATGCCCTCCGTGCTTAGGAGCAAGCCACTGGCACACACAAGGACACTGTGGCCTGTCCAGCTCCTGGAGGTGGCCTCACAGGACTCCGATCCTCTGATGGCTGCAGAGAGAGGTGCAGGTGTTTGCAGCTGCAAGGTCAGCTTGCAGGAGCATAGTATGTGGGCTGGGCCCCAACAGTACCCATCCCAAGCATACATTCATGGTCATGTGCATGAATGCTGGCAGCACACAGCAGCTTTACAGACATGCCTCCAGGGGACAAATCCAGTAAGCTCTTAGATTTTCACCGGCTCACACACCTACAGTTGTGTTTCCTTGTGTCTATTTTAGCTTCTTTTGTCCTGACCCCGGCCCCACTGTCCTCTGAGTAGACACAGAGAGCTGAGGGGTCCAATTCCAGGCTCCTGTCCCCAGTGGCACCGTTTATAGTCTTCCTTGGCCCCACCCCCACTCTTACTGTGCTAACACCTTGTCTCTGCTCTGTCTCTCCCCTTCACTCTCCCACCAGCTAAAGGCATCTCAGCAGGAGGACACAGGGAAGGACGCCACCAAAATAAGTGTGAGTATTTTTTTTTAAGATTTATTTTTATTGGAAAGCTAGATTTACACAGAGAAAGAAAAATAGATCTTTCATCTGCCGGTTCACTCCCAAATGGCCGCAATGGCCCAGAGTTGAGCTAATCCAAACCCAGGAACCAGGAGCTTCTTTTGGGTCTCCCATGCAGGTGTGGATCCCAAGGTTTGGGGCCATTTTTCTGCTGTGTAACCAGACCACAAGCAGGCAACTGGATGAGAAGTAGAGCAGCCGGGACATGAACCAGCGCCCATAGGGGATAAAGGCAGAAGGAGGTAGAAGATTAGGCAGTTTTGACAATGTCTGCCTTGCTGGACTTTAATGGAGAATACAGCAGAAACTTAAAAACAAAAAATGAGGAAGGGGGCAGGAGATTTGGTCAATCCAGGTCAGTAGGGAGCTTGGGTCAGGAGATGGAGGAGAAGAAAAGGGGAAAGGAGGAGAAGAAAAGGGGAAGGGGAAATGATGACCTGGCCTCCAGGGGGAGATGGGGACTCCAGGATGGGCTAGGCCACTGAGAGCTTGGCTCTATGGGACGGGCGCAGTACTCACCCATCCCACAGATGGGGCACGAAGGGGCCAGGAGTCAGACACTTGCCAGAGGTCACCCCAAGACCAAGTGGGGTTACTGAGGTCTTGGTCTCTGGGCGGCACCAGAGCTTGGGTGAGTTCAGGGACTTTTGGGGTGGGAGTACCCATAGCCAGCCCTCAGGGAGGCAGGAGGTGGGAGCAGGCTGGATTTGTGCATGGGGCTGTATCAGCCAGGCGCAAGGCTACAGTGAACTGCTGGTAAAAGCAGGTGCCCTTGGGAGCACAGGGTGTGTGTGTGTGTGTGTGTGTGTGTGTGTGTGTGTGTGTGTGTGTGTGTGTGTGTGTGTTGTGTTTGGTTCTTTCAAGTTGTTTCAAGGATTTGTGAGTGAACTCAGGAACCCAGGGCCAGTTAGACACAGGCATACAGCAGAACCAATCCAGAGATTGTGGTATAGAGATAGGGTACCAGGGGACCTGGGGTTGCAGACTTAGGAATCAGAGGAGCAGAGTGAAGGCTCCTACGACTGCTCCTGCAAGAGCAGGGAGGAGGCAAGAACAGAGGCCCACCTTCTCAGCATCACTGGTGCTGTGTAGCTTGTGATGCAGGTGGGGGTCTGGCCACATAAGCTGTGTCCAGCTCCAGGCAGCTACCAGTCCACTTGAAATGAACATGGTCTGCAAATCATACCAGGTCTAAAGTTCCATCACTTGCCCAAACACCCACTGGGTAAGCTCTGGTAGGAAGAGACATGCATACATTCACATGCATACACACACACACACACACACACACACACACATGTCTTCATCCCAACTCCCTGCTGTGATTTTGTTTGGGGTTTAAGGAGTAGCTCAGACTAAGAACGATCTAATTGGCTTACAGGATTAGAAGTCTGGGCTGCTGGGCTCCTTGCAAGGGGATGTGCACGTGCTAGTTAGTTACAGAAACTCATATGTCCGTGTGATTGCATCGTCATCGCTCCCCCACCAGGTGCACCTGCTATTCCGGCACCAGCCAGGGCACTGGTGGAGGAGGGGACATATTAGGAAATGTTCAGGCCCAGGCCCAGCTCCTCCTGCAGACAGCACCCCATGAAGGACTGCTCTCAGAGACAGATGCACCTGTGAGTGGAGACCTGGGCTCCTGCAGGCTGGCGAAAAGGCTCAGCTTCTCTTCCAGGCCATCTCCCCCTTCTAATGTACCAAAGCATGTCATCACAGCCTCCATTATAGGAAGGGTTGAGCACACATCCATTTTACAGGTGGGGCAGCCAGGCTACCCCTGCTCTCCTCCCCCTCCCAACCCCGGCAGCCTGTCTGCTCCTTGCTATTTCCCACCTGCAAGCCCTGACACAGACCAGTCCTTCTGCATCAGAACCAGCTCCCCTTTCTCTCATTTCAGAGCTCAGCTCTGGGAGTCTGCCCTGCAGGCTGTGCTCAGCCAGTGTCCATAGCCTCTCCCTGTGGCTGATTGCCCACTTGTGTGTCGGCTTCATGCCTTCCTGCCCCTGAGGTGGGGGCTGGGACTGTACCTGGTCAGTCCACTGTTAACATCTCCAGAGCCCAGCACAGAGCCTGGCACCAAGTAGATGCCCAGTAAATATTTTTTCAAGTGACTGTCATATGCACATGGACCCAGACCAAGTCACAGACATGTGTGTGCACGGGTGATGCCACTAGACATCATGGACCTTGGGGGATCCAAGCTGTGTATCCACAGGGGGCAGCTGAACAGGCAGCATCTCCATGGTGATTAGGGTGCTCACTCTAACTGCTGGGTCCTAATTTGATCTGAAAAACATGGTGTGGATCTGACCGTGCATTCTGCAGGCTGAGCAGTGAGCAGACCTAGGAACCCGCGAGTCTCCACTTCATGGTGAGGAAGTGCTAAGGGCTTCCAGGAGTCTAGTCCCAGGAGGGCTCTGTGAGCCCTCAAATCAAGTCCGGGTCTCACACTGACCTTGCTTGGGAAGGTCTGCCTCAGAGTCTTTGTCCTGCAGCCAGTAGGAGCCATGGGGTCGGCACTTGGCAGCCTCCCTACATCTGCCTTTCCTCTGGGAGCTGCTGGCTGAGGCTAACAGAAAAATGCTTTGGAAACTGTAGAATGCCATGGACACAGCTTTGTAAGTGACAGACAGTGCTCTGTGGCTCATCTGGAAACTTGCAAACCTGTTTGTGAACCCTCAGGTGCCTATCCCAGCACAAGGGCAAGTTAGTGTGGGGAAGGGCTCAGAGCCACGTGGAGGAGTCGTTTGTGTGGAGAGCATGGGTGTCTGGGATAATAATGATAAAAATAATAATGCTGAAATAGAGCAGCTAGCATTTACTGAGCCCTCATTGTGTCAGGAGCCATGAGGAGCACTTTCCAGGAATCAGCTACATAACGTGGGTCTGGGGGAGGTGCATAAAACCCATGATCACCATGATAGACAGAAAAGTTACAGCTGTGATCAGTAAGAGGCGTGCTGCTTAGAGGAGACTCAAGTTGGCCTGGGGGCCAGGTGGGCTTCCTGGAGGAGATGCTGTCTGCCATGAGGGTTTTTCATGGGGACATATGACAGCTGTGTGACTGTTGTAGAGGAAGGGTGGGGAAGTGCGGGGAAGAGGCTGGACTCACAACCTGATGAGAGGCCAGGGCCAGTGCAGGGGAGGCCAGTGCTGGGGAACGAGGAAAAGGGGCCGCAGGGAAGATCCACGGGAGTCCCCCGTGGGCTGTGCTGCAGAGGGAAGAAAATTGAGACAGTGACCCGGACAGGCAGACAAGGCTGTCTGAGACCTAGACTGTCTAGAAAACCCCTGCTTTGAGCTCTGGATGCACAGAGGGACAGGAGGGCTGCTGTTGGGGAGCTGCAGGGCAGGGTCTGACCTGGGACAGGGACCATGTGACCCCCACTCAGGGGGCTGCACAACAGCCAAGAGGCCACCATAGTGCCACCAATCTTCTTGGCAGGGCTGGGAGGAAAGAGCTGGCCCCAGGGCATCCCTGCAGTGCCTGGAAGGGGCCGGGAGGGAGGCAGCTGCGCTTGGCTGTAGCAAGGACTTGGCCTTGTCTCTTTCAGCATAATTAGGTGCTTAATTGCACTGCGCAGGCCTGTCGATGCCCGTGCCCAGGTGATTATGATTTACAGTCAGGCTGCCCTAGGACTCCCTCCACGTGGCCTCTCCAGCTGCACTGCAGGACTAGCTCGAGGGTTGCCTGTGTGGTCCCTAAGCCGCCAAGTACACACACAGAACCCTGGATGCTCCCGCCACCCCGAGGGGCAGGACCAGCTGGTACAGCCCCCACAGGATGAGGTTTGGGGCTGCCCTTGCATAAGACACAGGAGGGGGTTGGAGGTGGGGAATGGGACAGAACTGTGATTCTGTATTCCCCCAAGGTGCGGCAAAGGTCTGGTGTCTGTCACCAGCTAGATGGCCTTGGGAAAATCCTTTCACCTCTCCAAACCTCAGTTTTCCTGCTCGCACAGTGGGTGTCCTGGCTGTGCCTCCTCATGGGGTTGTTTGTGGCTGCGGTAAAACCACGAGGCACCTGCCCGTTGCCCCACAGTGAGGGTGAGAGTGGAGGGACCCCACTCTGCTGTGCTGTTCTGTGCCAGTCTGTAGATGGTGCACAGAGGGGCAGGCCCTGGGGCCTCAATGCACCTGTTTTTTCAGCCTTTGTGTGGCATCTCCATTAGACACGCAGGTGTTGCTGGGGTCTAGCTGGTCTATAGCTGTATGCCCTGCAGCCTGTGGGGCTCACAAAACATCTTTTGAATGAATGGATGATTCTGGCCTCTCCCACCCACCCACAGCAGAAAGCTGAGGTTGGGGTACAGGTGATGGGAGGGGTAGAGCTGGTCCCAGCACCCCTCCAGGCTCCCTGTTCCCCTCCTCCTCTCCTAACGGAAGGAACTCTTACTCTTAAAGCCACATCTATGTGCTGGAAAGTCATGGCCTCAGTGGCCCCAAGGGAGTGGAGTGGACTTGGGTGGAGCTGGGCCACACAGCGCCCCCTCCCCACACGCGCTGCTCCTAGGGCCGGGCATTAGTGCCCCATTAGCACCTTGTAGGGCTGACAAATGAAGGATAATTAATATCCATGAGGGAAACAGATGTGAGGTGATTCACTCCCGCTGTGCACTTGCTACAGCGTCGCCCGCCCGCCCGCCTCGCCCGAGAGAGTGGCAGAACTGGCAGGAAGGCATGGGCTGCAGCCGGGTCTGGCACTGGAGAGGGTGTGCCTGCCAGGAGCCTAATGGGCTCTCTCTGTTTATAAAAATCTCCCTGTCACCTATTTATTTGAGAGATAGGCACACAGACAGATATCTCACCTGCTAGTTCATCCCCCAAATGCCTGCTATGCAATGACCAGGGATGGCTGCAGCCAGGAGCCCAGAACTCAACCCCGTCTTCCAGGAGCTTGATTTCTTGAGCTGTCACCTGCTGTCTTCCAGGGTCCACTTCAGGGGGAAGCTGGAGGTGGGAGCTGGAGCTGGGACACAGACGCCAGCTCCTGTCATATGGCATAGATACGTGTATCCTAATCCGTATCTAAACTGCTGAGCCAAAGGCTGCCCCAGCCCCAATTCGTAAACTTCTGCACACAGAAGAGAGTATTTATGAACAGAGAGCGTTGTGCAAGGAGATGGCTTCCTGAGCCTCCCCCCAGTTCACTCTCACTGCTGTGCCATATTCCATGGCATGGTCCCATCACTGCTGACGCTCCGTTCTGTTGACGGATGCTCAAGTAGCCTCTCGTCTGTCTGCTGTGCAACTCTGGCTCCTGAAGGCATCCAGGGGTGTTCCTCTGCCAGACGCACACTCTTCTGTCCATTGCCCAGGTGGACAGGTCACACTGTCTTTCTGTTGCCCCCCAGGTGGTCAAGGTCGTGGGCAGCAACATCTCCCACAAGCTGCGCCTGTCCCGGGTGAAGCCCACAGACGAAGGCACCTATGAGTGCCGTGTCATCGACTTCAGTGATGGCAAGGCCCGGCATCACAAGGTCAAGGCCTACCTGCGGGTGCAGCCAGGCGAGAACTCGGTCCTGCACCTGCCTGAAGCCCCTCCTGCCGCGCCCGCCCCACCGCCCCCAAAGCCGGGCAAGGAGCTAAGAAAGCGCTCGGTGGACCAGGAGGCCTGTAGCCTCTAGCCTGACACCTGCCCCACCCCGCCTCGCCCCATCCTGGAGTGCAAGAGGCGCTGCTGGACCGTGGGGACGGGGCTGTCTGCGGCCAGCCAGCCACTTCCCTAGCCCCCAGGCTGCCCTCCGCGCCCTCCATCCTTGCTCAGCATGTAAGCTCCCACCCCTTCCCCCACCCTTCCCAGCCCTGCAGGGACCTGGTTCAGCTGGGAGGAGGTGGTCCTGGGCTCCCGGGAGCAGCCACTCTGGATGCTGGCAAGGTGAGGCAGGGGGTGGGGACCATACCGGAGCCCTGGATGCCCGCCTCCTTCTGCTGCCAGCTTCCGTGGAGTCCCATGTTTTGCTTTACCTGCTTGTCTCCTGTCCTGTCCTGAGCTGCCGCTGTCACCACCGGAGCCTCCCAGCCAAGCCCCCTCCTTCCTGAGGTTTCCCGTTCTGATCTGGGAGTGACCCCTCCCTGTATTTGGACTTGAATTTTCTGAGCAGAGCTAGGGCCCCTCCCTGGGTGGAGAGCTGGGGACGGTAGCCCCTTAGCAGGGTCGCTCACAGGGGTCCTGGGAGGGGAGCCCCATGTGCCACTGCCTCCGGCCGGGTTGTCCTGCTCGGCCTGACAGCTTGCTCTCAGACCCTCTCCTCCCCTCCTGCCCCAGGGAGAGGGGAACCAGGCATCTCTGACCCTCCCCTGCCAGCTCCATGCAGAGATTTGCACCAGCAGGACCCCTGCGAGGGTCTCTGAGGCTCCCTTAGGAGCCCCCTCTGCCAGCCCTCTTGGGACCCGTGCCCAGCACCCTGGAGGGGCTGGGGCTGTTGGGAGTCCAGAGCTCCCCAGAGCTGCCCGTCTACCAGTTCCCCTCCATTCCCCTTGAGGGACACCTGCCCCTACTGACTTGTAAATATTTCTTTGGGGCTCAAACCTCTGGCCAGCCTCTCGAGGATGGAGTGGGGCCTGGGGTAGAGGGAGGGCTTTGCCTAGGGGGAAGAGGGTATCCCTGTACAAATGATCCAATCGTGACTACCAGCCAACCTGAATAAAGTGGTTTAAAAACCCTCCAGGCAGTATTTTCTTCCGGGGCATGGGCAGGTGGGGAAGGGCTCAGCCCACACCTGGGCCAGCTGGACCTGGGACGGGTGGGGTGGGCAGAGGGGAGAGGGCACAGGAAAACCAGCTACGTGCAGGTCCTCTCCCATTACCAGGCACACTGCAATGCTAACTGAGCAACACAAAGGAATGCCGTTCTGACCTGGGCTCCAGGAGTGGGCAACCTTCATTCTGCCAGAAGCCATTTGGAGACTTATCATGTGCGGACCTTACAGAAACATCAACTTAAAAATTCACCTGCTATCGATTGGTTGAATTGTGGTCCTGCCTCTGGTCACCTTGCCATGATCACACCAGATGATGTCATGAGCCTCTCGCAGCCTGGATGGTTCCCCCACCCCCACCCCGCACTCCTGGATCTGTGCTGAATGACAGCAGGCAGACACAAGAAGCCACCCACCATGTGATTGTGTTTGCATGAAATGCCCAGAATAGGCCAACTCCAGAGAAACCCGAAGAAGGGTGGTCTGAGGAGGGGAGTGACTGCTCATTGGTGTCGCTTGTTGCTGAAGGGTGTGGTCTGAAATTGATAGCAGTGATGATCACACAGCTAACAGATAACCTGTTCACCAGAACATATTGAGTGTGTGCTTAGAGGGTGCTGCACGGGGTGTGGATCACACACTCAATAAAGCTGTTCCAAGAAACACAGTAGCAGGCACCTGGTGGTATGTGACTGTTAGATGAAAGTTGCAGTCCCCCTTGTCCTTGACCTCAGGACATAGCTGGGGTTAGTGGCTTGAGCAGGTGTGAGGGATGGAGATGTTAAACCTGAGGTTGGGGGAAGGCTGTGACAAGCAGAAAACCCAGGCCCTGCCCGCAAAGGCTCAGAAAAACCTTGGTGCCTCTCCCAGTTCATTGAAAGCTGCTTCTCCCTTTGTGCCCAGGATGGCAATAACCCCAGGTACAGGGAGCACTGGCTGTGGGTGTTCAGGCCCCTCTAGACTATTGGACACCCCGTTGCCAGGCTCTGCAGCTAGCTAGTGACCCTGAGGGGTTAGTGTGTAGTCACAGCACAGGAACATGTTCTGAGGTGTTGTCGTGGGAAGGTCCTGGGGGGTGCTGAGCCAGGCTGGCAGGTGGTGCTGCGGTCAGCGGTGTAGTCTGTGAGTGCCCCAGGTGCTGCTGGCCTGGTGTGGTGCTGTGTTGTATGCTCGACTGTCTACTGTGAGTAGGAGTGTATTCTAGTAAATGGGTGAGCCAGTAATAGAGTCGTTCACTATGATCAGCTCAGATGGGCTGTGTGGAACCGTGCTACATGTTTACACAACAGTCGGCTCACTCCAGCACCAGCGTAAGGTGTAACAGGTGGCACCACACCCTGTGATGGCTGCAGCGTCACTAGGTGATGGGGATAGTTCGCTCTGCTTTAATCTTGTTCACTTTGAAATCTTTATTTCTTTATTTGAAAGGAAGAGAAAGAGAGGTCTTTTATCCACACCTTCATTCCCCAAATGTTTGCCTCAACAGCTAAGGGCCAGGCCAGGCCCAAGCCAAGAGCCAGGAACTCCTTCTGGGTCTCCCATGTGAGCGGCATGGATCCATTGACTTGAATTATCATCTCATGCTCCCAGGCACATTAGTAGGGCCACAAAGTTCACATCCCACATTCTATTATAATATATATATATATTAAAGATTTATTTCATTTATTGGAGAGGCAGTTGGAGAGAGCTTGTATCACCCATTGGTTTACTTTTCAGATGACCACATCTACCAGGACTGGGCTTGGCTGAAGCCAGGAGCTTCATCTGAGTCTCCCACATGAGTGCCAGGGCCCATGTCCTTGGATTATCTCCTGTTGCTTTCCCAGGTGAATTAGCAGGGAGCTGGATTAGAAGAGGAGCAGTTAGGACTTGAACTATTACTCACATAGTACAGGTGGTGCTTATCCTGCTGTGCCACAGCACCGTACTTTCCTGCAGCCGCTATTATTTTATGAAATCATCGTCATTTTATGTATGAAGTCCATGGTCAGCTGAACCATCTCCATTTGGTGCATGACTATCTTGGCAATGGTTCTACATGGCTTTTTTTTCTAAGGGGTGTAGAATATTCCATTCTCATTCTCATGTGATTAAGAATAGAGTTGCAGGGAATTTCTAGGTTACAAATCAGTATATACAGTTGTAAATGTGCCTGGAGGGCAGAGATCCAGTTCAGAGTGCCAGGTCCAAGAGCTTGTACGTTTTTCATTTTGGTGCCCATTACCAGATGCTTCTGCAGGACAATGAGGACCAATTCATACTCCTACAAACTGTGAGGGCATGCCTCTGACCCCCAACTGCCTGGGTCTCCCCAGCTGCAGAAGTTGATCCTGCTTCTGTCTGTTGGGTAAAATCAGCTCTTAGAGTGGTCCCATCTGCATTTCTTTTACCAGGAAGCTGAGTGCCTTTTTGCTTGTTTAAGAACCATTTATGCCCCCTTTTCTGTGAACTGACAGCTCATAATTTTTGCCGATTTTTCTATTGGCTTGTTGGTTGTCATCCTATTGATTTATGGGGACTCTGTCTGAGAAGAATTACAAATGTTTTGCTCAGCCTTTTTATTTTTTGTCTTCTGACTTCGCTTTTGCTCTTTTTTTCCCCTCCCTGCCAGGTTAAAAATGTATTCACTAAGTGGTTTTTATCTGTTCATCCTTTTTAATCTCATCATACTTGTGTTATTTTTTATTTATCAAACTATAAATTTGACCTTTCAGGAATGTAAGTTGCTTTACGGTATGAGATGAGGCCATAATTTAAGGTTTTTTTTTTTCCAATATTTTAATTTTTTTTACATCTTGTCTCAGAGCTATTTCTCTCCCCCACTGATTTGATATGCCTCCATTACTAGATTCCAAATTGCGCTTCTTTGTTGTGACCACTTCTCAGCTCTCTTTTCTATTCCTCAATTTCATTTCTGGTCACTCCCGTGCATTTTAATTATTATAGTTTTACAATGTACTTTAATAGGTCCTAAGGCTGTTCTCTACTCCTCTGTCCAATTTTTGGCTCCAGAAATTGCCTGAATTACTCTTTGTTATTCTACAGGAACTAGAATAGTCTTACCGAATTACAAAAAAATCAATTTTTACTGACTGACAATCATACTAAAGTCACAAAACCACACAGCAAAAGAGTTAAACATGTATGACAGTATCTTTCTGTGTCAACACTCCCCACCCTGATATGCTGTCTCGTTTTAAGACTTTTCAAGTTCTTTGCTCCAGCATATCTAAAAAACAAAACAAACAAAAACCTAGATATTGTATGTATGAATGCATAGATACGTGCTGTGTGGATAGACAAAGTTAGTAAGTTTGAAATATAGAAAAAATTCTTTGTACCATCAAGATAATAGGTACCTAGGTGTCATTTGCCCAATTCAACTTTCACGTGTGCCTAAGAGGGTTTATAATATAATGGTGAAGGCAGAAAGAATATTTAGAAACTTTCTCCTTACGATCATGCGGAGTGGCTTGGATGAATTCCTGAACATTCGCTGGTGTCACTGGGAGAAACAGTCCCACCAGTCCACACAAAGGATGGGTTCCGATGGGTGATGTGCAGCCAAAGCGAGATTTTACCAATAATCTTGGCTTTTTAAGGATGTATTTGTTTTACTGGAAAGGCAGATCTAGAGAGAAAGAGTTTTAGAAAGAGCCTCTGCCCGCTGGTTCACTCCCCAAGTGGCTACAACCGTCAGAGTTAAGCCGATCTGAAGCCAGGAGCCTCTTCCGGTCTCCCACTTTGGGTTTAAGGTCCCAAAACCCCAGGCTATTCTCCACGGCCCTCCCAAGCCACAAGAAAGAAGCTGAATGGGAAATGAAGCAGCTAGAACTCAAACCGAATACTCACATGGATTGTGTCCGGCCCTGATTTTTAACAATCTTGTGAGATCAGGTGAGTTGGCCCAACAAGGGTGCTTCATAGTTACTCTGGATTTGCCAGCATACAGGTCTCTCCCCCAGTTTCTTACTGGCTGTTCCCTCCTGGGATATAATCTTGTCTGTACTTGCTTTTGCTGTTTTGGCCACACCTGTCATCATGCTTGCCTGAGAATTTTTCAGGTGCAGGTAACTGAACCACTAGGCTAGTTCGTGGCTTGTAACTTCCCACACATCTGCAGCCTGTATATTAGCTGGTTACCCACACATAATTAAACAGCTGATTTTGACAATGAAGCAAATATTTATTTCTCACAATTACTGTAATGACATCTTTTCTTCTTTTTGTCTTCTGATTTCTCACAGTTTGGTTCCTGTATCTTATTTATTTTGGGTAATTTTTATTCAATTGAGAGGCAGGTTGAGAGGCACGGAATGCTCTTCTGCTGATAAACTTCCGGAACACCTGCAAGGTGGGACTGGTTAGGTCCGAGCTCGGAACTTGCTCTCCCACGTGGGTGGCAGGAACCTAATTACCCGTCCTCACCGGGCTTAACATGTACTTTGAATCCTGGTATTTACAAATATTTATTATTGAATTTTTAAAAGATTTATTTTATTTTTATTAAAAGTCAGATATACAGAGAGGAGGAGAGACAGAGAGGAAGATCTTCTGTCCAATGATTCATTCCCCAAGCGGCCGCAACAGCCAGAGCTGCTCCCATCCGAAGCCAGGAGCCCACAACCTCCTCCAGGTCTCCCACGCGGGTACAGGGTCCCAAGGCTTTGGGTCGTCCTCCACTGCTTTCCCAGGCCACAAGCAGGGAGCTGGACGGGAAGCGGGGGCCCCTGGGATTAGAACCAGCACCCATATGGGATCCTGAGGGGCGCATGCAAGGCGAGGACTTCAGTCACTAGGCTACCGCACAGGGCCCTATTGTCGAATTTTGATGGCTTGTATTTTGCTTGACTCCTCCCCGACAAGCAAATGAGACTCGGAAGATCATCTTCCTCTTGAACTCTATGCGTTCTTGCCTCTAATGGTGTTACCTCCAAAGCAATGTGAAATGAAATGCCTGCTAGAGGACATCTTTGTCTTGTTTTTTTTACCTTTAATGCCAATGTTTTCTTGGCTTCCAGTGTCAGCTTTTGAGCAAAGATCGTCTCCTGTGAACTTTTCGGAGGCGCAAGCCTTGTTACCGAGGCACTCAGTACCTCCACCTGGATGTGATTTCAAGCCAGCGCCTTCCACACCAGGAGGTGCCAACAATGTGCCTTAGAGGAAAAATGCTCTGAACTGACACACACTAAGGCAGCCGAAAAGTCTACACCACCAGGGGGAAGGGAACAACTGGCCCAAGGGCAGGATAATGCATGAGACACTGGTCTGGCCCTGCCAAGGCAGCTGCAGGCTAAAGTTTAAGTTAATGATTGTGTATGGCCTGTGAACGGTGTTACACATCTCCAAATGTCCCTTGGCAGAAAAATCTTCCCCAAACCCTGATGGCCTCTGGGTTCTGAGCGACATAGGTTCAAATCCCAGCCTCACTCCCTCTAGGAGTGTCCATATAGTTTTATAGTCACTTCCTCCCTCTGAATCTCAAAGTTTCCTTGAAAAACACAAATGGGCCCTGTGAGCATAGCACGCAGCACTGGCTCTCATTTGCCAGCTTGGGCTGGGCTAGAGGATGGGGCAGGGCCTGGGAATCTGCACTACTGCTCTGCATGCTAAAGTTGGTGATGCTTTGGGTTGTAACTTACGCACCACAAGTTGTCTGAAAAGACAGATGCCAAGCTGAGAGCTGGAGCCAGTTCTGGGAAGCAGGCTAGGCAGAGGAGCCCGATCCAGGGAGGCTGACTCTTTGTTAAAGGGCAAGTATTCTATCTGTGACTTGAAACAGATACAAATATTGAAAGAAAATCAATCAGGAAACAAAAGTAAATAAAATGGGGAGATGAGAGCTCGCCAAGGTTGGCAGGAATCCTAGGAGGAGCACCATCTGGCGACTGAATCCCCGTGGGAACGTCTCTTCCTCCTGGGAAGAGGGGCCGTCTCCAACTGGAGGCAGCCCAGGCGATCTGGATCCAGCATGGAGCTGACCCTGGGGCCATGCACCCCCTTCTCCTGTACCCTCTCCCCAGGGCTGCCTTCTTACTTGACTCAGTCCTGGTTCTGGACGGGTTTTTACATTCATTTCCAACTGCTTGTCCCAGCTAAGACTAGTGGTGAGAACCAGCCTGTAGGGGCCCTACTCAAACCCTCTCCAAGGCTCCTAGGGCATATACATAGCTCATGCATGGGAAATGAAATATGTGCAGTCTCTCTGCCATAGAGGTGGAATACAGTCTTGCCTTCTATTGTGAACACAATGCACAAGACAAAGAACATCTCGGTGCTTGTGCAACGTTGTGGCTGCTAGAAATTCCAGCTGTCTCCCAGCAGTCATTCCAGGGACTGGGAGTGCCGTTCACACTCACTACTGTGTTGTAATGATGCTTGTTACTAACTCTGCTGCTAGGTGCTGCTCCTCGTGGACTAAATAAAGGACCACGCTGGCTCCCATAACATGCTTCAAGATACTTATTTTGAGAACGGCATTTAAATGATGTTGGCTCCCTTTGAAATTCTGTCATTTTACTCTAGGTAGTGAGAGTTTGTCCACAGGCTGTACCTTATTGCTGAGAGCCCCGTGGCAGAGAAGAGGTTCATGGACCCCGGCTTGGGAAGTGTGCCAGGAGTAGGGGATGGCCAATGGGCTGTGAGAGAACACGTGCTGGAAGGAACACGGTGCTCCTGCTGGGAAGCTCTTGTCTCTAAGAAAAAAAGAGAGAAGCAGAGATGGACTCCTCTCTCTTTGGGTTCACCCCAGTCAAGGCTGGGCCAGGAATGAGGTCTCCCTGGAGATCTGCTCCTTGAGTCATCACTGCCATTAGCAGGGAGCTAGAAGGAGGAGTGGAAGCCAGGGCTCCAACCCAAGCACTCCAACATGGGATGTGGACGTGGCATCTCCGCCACAGCACCAACCGCCTCTTTCCAACTCTTCAAAGGAAGTGAAAGGAAGACAAACTGGATCTGCAGACACTCATGGGGAATGTGGTGCACAAATTTCTGTTTTCTTTTTTTTAAAGATATTTTTGAGAGAGAGAGAAAGAGAATATCTTCCATTTGCTGATTTGTTTCATTTCCTGAAAGGCCACAACGGCCAGGATGAAGCCACGAGTCCAGGAGCCAGGAAATCCGTCCAGGTCTCCTATGCATGTGACAGGGACTCAAGACCTTGGGCCATCATCCTCTGCCTTCCCAGGTACAATGTAGGAGGTTGCATCAGAACTGGAGCAGTTGACTTAAGCCAGCTCTCTGATATAGGATGTTTGTGTCACCAGTGGCAGCTTAACTTGCTGTGCCACAACATCAGCCCCTGCATGGATTTCAAAACTTTTTTTTTGTGCACCAAAATACACATTTTTTTTTTCATTTATTTTTTCCACAAACTTTTTGGAATGCTCTTGGACTTTGTTTTTGTGTTCCTTGGTGTCCAAGCTGTGAGGTGGGAATTCTTCTGCCCCTGGCATCCTTGAGTACAGTGGCTGACCTGCTTGAGATGGAGATGACTCAGGGTCGAACCTGGGTTTCTGAGGACACAGGTGACCTGGCCCACCTGTCACTCGATCCCTCACAGCCTGGGCCACAGGTCAGCTGTCTGCTGCTTGCAGCCAGGAACACCTTATCTAGTCCAGCATGCTTTTACTCCCTCTTGTTTTCCAGGCTTGGTCCTCACTAACACCAAGGGGACTGAGAACTAAAGCAGCTCTGTCTTCCATTGAGACTTAGATCTTTCCCAGACAGGACTTCAGATTCTTGAATGAGACTCAAGTGGCATATCATTGACCCCTACTTCCTGTCCATGTCAGCGGCTCTCAGGAGTCCACACACTTCAGAATCATGCTGATGTTAGTTAATATTACTGATGTGAAATGCAACCTCCTGGACCTCTCTCAAGACATTCTGTTTGGTGCGACTTGTGGTGAGGCCTTATTTCCACACTATTCTGATGCTGCTAAGTCTTGGGACTGCAGTTGGAGAATCACTTGTCTAGGTCCCTTGGTGTTTTGGTGCAGCAGGCTAAGGTGCCACTTGTAATGCCAACCATCCCACGTTAGAGTGCTGGTTCTGCTTTTAATCCATCTCCCTTGTAAAGCTCCTGGGAAGGCAGCCCGAGTACTTGGACCTTTGCCATGCATGTGGGAGAACAGGTTAGAGTTACAGGCTCCTATCTTTGGTCTGGCCCAGCCATTTGGGAAGTCAGCCAGCAGACTGAAAAATCTCTTTATCCATTTCCCTCTTTGTTCCTTTACTTTCCAAATAAATAAATCAATCTTACACACACACACACACACACACACACACACACACACAATGCGTTTCCCCCCAGTGAAACACAACTGAGGGTAAGCATGACTCAGAAGTGTCACCTCCCTCAGTATCAACAGCCTGTTCCTGTGGTCCCAGCCAGTTACAAACTCACATTCTCATACTGTTGAAGCCCACGTCGTCACTTGTTTCATGCCCATGGCTCTCAAACGCTTTCCCTGTTCTATAAATGGGAAGGATCCCTGTTAAGTGCCTAGCGGATACTGAGTGATTGCGTGAGTTTTAGATTGTAATCCGCACAACAACTCTTGAAACAGGCAATGATTTATTTCTGGGGACACTGATGCCCAGAGAAATAAAGGGAAAAATCCAGTTGGTGACTCAATGAGGGGCCCGGGATGGAAGTCCAGGTGGTAAGACACTGGTGCGGCTTAGCAGTCTCTAGGAATCAACTTCCCTTTAGAACTCAAGACACTTCTACCCAATTGTCCTTCATCCAGTTCATGCTTCCTTGTCCATGATGTCATCACGTGTAATTTTTTGTCAAAGGACCAGGTTTCTTGAACCTCCACTTCACCTTTATCTATACCTCACCCCGCGCCCAACCCCAAACAAGCAGCCCAGGCTTGCTGAGTTGCGTTTGATGTCTGAGAGTGTTAACTATGCACATGCATATTTGAATAGAGTCATCGTTATGGCTGTATCTACGGAAACATTCCAATTTAATATGCAAATGCAGCAAAGTGATTTAGGATGCACCGGGCTTTTGTTGTTCTAGTTGCAGTTATGTTGATTTAGCCCATAGCTTTATGGTTAATAATTCAGTAAGCAACCTTATTTTTAAATATCCCTTTGTCTTCCTGGCCTGTCCTTTTCTATATTAAGGGGCTTAGGCCTACATGAAGATTCTGTTTAATGGACAATGAATCCTTGAATAAGTACAGCTACCAAAGAACTCCATCTAAACAATGGGGAAGCTTTTATATTCTTATTTTTAAATCTTCTTTATAGAAGTCCTGTATTTATCATCAATGTAATGACCCACTTTATCTCTGGTAGTACTTTTTGCATTCTAATCTATTGTACCTGATATTAGCCTTGTCAGGTCACTTTTGCTGGATTATTATTTACCCAGGATATGTTTTTCTCTCTTCTCAACATTTGATGTCATTGTTTTGCATCTATTTCATACCCAGCTCATAGAAAAATGTGTATGTCACAGCTGGTGGTCTTTGTCTTAATAGGTAAGTCTGGTCCATTTACATTTATTGGGATTATTGATCTTTTGGGACCCATTTTCTATCATCTTATTGCATGTGTGTATTTTCAATTACCATGAGATTTTTGAAGAGGGCAGGGAGGACATATGGCTAATTTTTTTCTTTATTCACTTTTGAAGAATAAATTTTGTTTTTCACCACCCTTTTTTCCTTTCAGATGTGGATACCACAAATCACATTCCTTTAAGAGGTTTTATTTTATTGCAAAGTCAGATATACAGAGAGGAAGACCTTCCGTCCGATGATTTACTCTCCAAGTGGCTGTAACGGCCAGAGCTGCGCCGATCTGAAGCCAGGAGCCTCTTCCAGGTCTCCCATGGGGGTACTGGGCCCCAAGGCTTTGGGCCGTCCTCGACTTATTTCCCAGGCCACAAGCAGGGAGCTGGATGGGAAGTGGGGGCTGCTGGGATATGAACTGGCGCCCATATGGGATCCTGGCGCACTCAAGGTGAAGACTTTAGTCGCTAGCCCACCACGCCGGGCCATCATCATCTCTAAAACACTGTATCATTGCATCCTCAGTCTATCCTTGCATTGCTGTTATAAGTACAGAAAAATGTTTCAGTCTGCTAGCCATGTCTCTAGCTATTCTGTTCCGTCTTCTGTTTCTTCAGCTCTCTGTGTAGCTTTCAATTTCCTGAATTACCTAGGAATCTCTTTTAATTCACCAATTGTCTCTCCAATGTGCATCTTTTTTTTTTTTTTTTTTTTTTAACCTTCTTGCCAGATGCCTTTGGAGCAGTGTTCTCTAAGCCTTCCCAGCTTTCGGGGAAGGTTCTGTTTTCTGCCCTGTGTCTTTCTGGGCAGGAGCCCCTGGCCTGACACCCTCTGGCGTGCATTGGTCACCGTTCTTCTTGCTGGAACCTTAGTTTAGCCGTCACTGTGACAACCACAGCTTTCAGCAGATTTGCTATTTGAACCTTCTTCATCTCATTCCTGAACATTCTGTTCCTTATTTATTTCATGACCCTAAAACATAACAGAGCAGAATCTGTCATCTTGACTCTCCTTTCTCAAACTTCCCTCCTCTTGACTGCTCTGGGCCAGCCCATTTTGGGCTGACACAGGTTTTCTTCCAGGCTTTTCGGCCGTGTTTCTGGTGGGCACTGGATGGTAGCTGAAGAAGGCTGCTACCGAGCTGCCTGCACATGGAAAGCATGGGTGGTCTTCTTCCCAGGGATGGGGTTAGCCCCTAAAGACATCTTCTATGACCGCCACATCTTGCCCACAGGCCACCCAAAGGACACACAGGTCACCCAGCCCCTTTGCTGGTGGTGTGTGGCAAGAAGGAAGAAGGCTGCCCTGGGTTGGGTTTGAGGATTGCTCATAGCTGAATTCACTTCAGTGATAGTTTAATTTACTTTTAGGGTTTCTAATAATTTCTTTGTTCCATGCAAACAATTAATTCTGTCCACTTTCATTAACCTTTCTTGGGCCCCTGACCTTACCTTAAAGTCATTTCCAGAAAATGCCCCGTTATCTGCACATATCACAAGTTTATTCCTTTGTTAGTTGGTTTTGTTGGCTTTCTTCCCAGCATCAGCCACAGGCTTCTTTTGGAGAGTTTTTCTTTCTTCCACTTCTCCAAATCCAGCCCTCAGGACCCCAGGCACACACGAGGGCCCCTGTCAGCAGTTCAGGGTCCCATCTTTGGGGATGTCAGCAATGTCACAGATGCAGTTGACAAGCAAGAGTTGCTGGACTTGAATTCTAGTCGCCAGACCTGAGTTTGCATCTTCTTGTTACCTGTAACATCATTTCCTGGCAGGAATCAGATACTAGACTTCCATCTTTAAAAAACTCTTGAGGGGCTGGTGTGGTGGTTTAATGGGCTAATCCTCTGCCTCCAAGTGTGGCATCCCAAATGGGCACTGGTTCATGTCCTGGCTGCTCTTTTTCCCATCTAGTTCCCTGCTTGTGGCCTGGGAAAGCTGCAGAGGACAGCCCAAAGCCTTGGGATCCTGCACCAGCATGGGAGACTCAGGAGAAGTGCCTGGCTTCAGATAGGCTCAACTTGTTGGAGCCATTTAGGGAGTGAACTAGCAGATAAAACATCTTTCTCTGTCTCTCCTTCTCTCCATAAATCTGATTGCCTTTCCAATAAAACGAAATACTTTGTATGTATATATAAAAAAGAACTCTTGAGGGGCGTTTGGTAGAGGGATCCATATTTGCTTGAGACACCTGTGTCCTTACCAGAGGGCCTGGGTTCAAGTCCTTTCTCTGCTCCTGGTTCCAGCTTCCTGCTAACGTACATCCTGGGAGGCGACGGGTGATGGCACAGGGAGAGTTGGGCAGAGGTCCATGCCGCTGGCATGGGCCTGGCACAGCCTCAGTTGCTGTAGGCGTGTGATGAGTAAACCAGTAGATGGGAAATTTGGCTCTCTGTTTCCCTCTGTCTCTTTCTGTTGGCCTTTCAAATCAACAAAAGCAAAATAAATAGTAATACCCCTCCCCCCACCCCCCAAAAAAAAGAAAAAGAAAAGAACTTGTGAGACATCCATTTGTTCTGCAGGGCTTGATTTCCAGGCCAGGCTGCTTGATGCCATAGCAGCCACCTGGCTGGCCTTCAGACTTCATATCTCCTTGCCTTGCCCTTGTTTTTCTGTTGCTTTCTCTGTTCCAAGCTGTTCTCTGCTTTCTCTGTAGAAGCTGTTCGTGCTTCTGAGTATGGGTTTTGTGTGTTTCAAAAAAGAAGTATTTCTTACTACTTGTGCATACACTGGGGTTCTTCCTTATTAATTCTTTTAAAATTTTTAATTAATTTGTTTTATTTTTATTACTTTTTAAATCAAGTTAATTACTTTTTATTAATTCTTCTTCATTAATTCATGGACTTTACTTTCCAAAATATTTATTTATTTGCAAGACAAAGAGTTCTCAACCACTAATTCCTTCCCCAAATTCTTGGACAGCCTCTGTTGGGACAGAAGCTGGGAGCAGAGAGCTCCGTGCAGGTGTCCTGTGTGCATGCAAAGAGCCCGGTCATTGCAGCCCAGTTACTGGAGCCATCACCTAGTGCCTCCCAGGAGGCTGGAGTCAGCAGCAGAGCTGGGACGGAAGCCCAGGTCCTCCAGGAGTGCAGGCTTTTCAGCCACAAGGCCAACTGCCCACCCCAACCCTGTTATTTTGTGTATCAATGTTATTGAAGTATGATTTATATACAGTAATATTGCCAACTTAAGTTCCAATTTGACAAGTTTTTATAAATACGTAGTCACGTGACCACCTTGACAATGAAGACAGAACTGTTGTCTTCACGCCCAAAGCTTCCGTGCTACATGCACTCCATTCCCTTCTCTCAGCCCAGCCCCTGGAAATGACCAATCTGCTTTCAGCCCACAGCTTGCAGTTCCCTAACATGAAAGCCACCAGTGTGTGTTCTTGTGTCTAGCCTCTTCCCCTCAGCTTGTTGATGCTGCTTCTATCCACAGTTCCTTTCTTTTTGAGTCATCATCTGCATATTCATTCTCCTATGGATAGACACTGAACCTGCTCTTTATGTGGATCTCTATGGATGCACCTGCTCTGAGCATCCCACGTACTGCACTCTATGTGACGCTGTGTGCATTTCTGCTGGGTAAACACCTGAGAGTGTGGTCACTGGGCCATTGGTAAATAGATGTTAAACTTTTTCAGAAACTTCTAGGCTGTTTGTCAAAGCAGCTATTCCATTTTGCATCCCCATCTGCAATGTATGAGAGTTTTTGTTGAGGAGCTGAGATTATCTTTGAAGCCTAAACTGGATGCTGTTGTCACTGGAGGGAACTGTAAAAATGCTTCAGAATGATAGACCAGGAATGATAATGAGGGCTTCAAGTGGCCTGGCTCCTGCCATATCCCCAAGGCCTGGCACCCACTCAATAAGTGAATGAATGAATAAAAGAGTCATTTCTGGCAGACATTAGCAGTTTAAAAAGGCTGGGCCAAAGTTGGGACCCCTGCATCTTACTGAATCAGTGGACCTTTGGGAGGCCTCATTTTCTTTTTCCTCCAGTGTTCACAGGTGCTTTGCTTTTGAACTCGTTGGCCTGCTTGCCCACTGCCATGGTATGTCCTGACTCATAGTCTGTGGTTCTTCACAGCACATGGTCTCTTTCTCTCAGGATACAGCCTACCATTGTGTACCACTTTGGCTTAACTACGGGAGCCAAAGTTTCGTCATATGGCCACTTTGAGATGCAAGGGGACCTAGGAAATGTGGCCCTTATTCTGACCAGATGGATGCCTAGATTAAGTAACAGGGTCCAGCAGTTTATACCCCGTGTGCATGGGGCACTCAGTCGAACTGGAAAATCCTGAATTACCCTATCCAGGGGGCCAGGGAGCTGGGCCTTCTAGACTCCAACTTCCATCAGTCATCTGCTGAGAGTTGTTGCTCCCAACTGCTGCTTAATTTGCCAGGACTTCCAGCTGGCCAGGTGAGGTGCCAGAAGGACTTTCTCACCTGCATCAGGCAAAGAAGACAAACGTGGAACAGCTGGGAGGTAACTGGAGCACACTGGAGTGGTTGGTCACAGGGATGTGGGCAAGGCGTTCGATAGTGCCTGCCTCAAAGGATGAAGGTCAGTATCCTCAACTTCCAGCTCTTAGCACATGTACACACACATACACACACAAACTCACACACAGAATCACAGTGACACACACACACCCCTCATTACAGTCACACTCTTCATCACACATACATATCCATCATCCCCATTAAACACATACCCCCATCATCCCTCATCACACACACACCCATCGTACACACCCCCATCTCACACACATCTGCCCCATCAGTCACACTCTCCATCACACAGTCATATCACTCACAGCCACACATCCCTCATCAGTCACATTCTTCATCATACACACACACGTCCTCATCTCTACACACCTCTCACGCTAGCCTCTTTCCTTCCCCTTCGCGGCGTCCTGCTTCCTCTCAGCATGGACTTTTATGTACCATGTTGTCGTCCCCATCACTCTGCTGTTCTTCCTCTTTATTTTTCAGGTAGCAACATTCGACACGTTCTTCAGATCTTGGCTCGAATGTACCTTCTTTGTGGTAGCCTCCTTTAAGGGACATCCCACCCCAGAACCAAGTGCCGCTGTCGTACCATGTCCCACTTCCATCCTTGTAGTGTCATGTTATATTTGTGAGATGAGTTGATTAAAGTTGTCTTCACCATCAAAGTGTGAGGCAGGGATCTCACTTTTTGCTCACAGTGACACACAGTAGTTGCTCAAGAAATGCTACCTTGAATGAACAAATGAATGAATGAATGAATGAATGCCAGTGTGATGTACTAAGGCCCCAGTAGCCAGGCAGGGACTTCAGCAGGAAAAGATGCATGGCAGAAGAGGAGGCTAATTAGCAATTCATTAGGATTCATTTTCAGGTTTATCCTCAATGTTAATCGCTTGTTTGTTTAAAAGAGGAAGTTCTGCACTCATTAACTCCATTAGTTACTGAAAATCTTTCCAGGGAAATCTGGCCTCCCACACTGGGGTATTAACATAAGGACTGCACTCCCCTTCCCATTTGTGCAGACTGACCAGCAGTCAGCCTAGCAGGATGCCACCAACTGAAACACCCCGGGGTAGGACACTCCTCTTGCATGTCAGTAGGACCTCAGGAACCTGCCTCTTTAGCTCTCTGAGCTCAGTTTGTGCTCCTGTAAAATGGGCATGATAAAACGAGCTGGGAAGCTATGTGGCTTGGAGTATCAGCTCACACTTTGGTACCATCCGCTCTGACAGAGTGTATAGGGTTTAATGACAAAGTGTAGTCGCCTAGCAAATGTGATCACCGTGACTCGAGCTCTGGTGGCTCTTGTTTGCCAACAGGCTCCTCTATTCTTAATAAGCAGCCCGTGGTGGAGGGGGTCTCAGACCCTGCTCTGCTCCCCCTCGCCCTGCTTTAGTCGTCCAGTTCTCATGGCAAGACAAACCAGGTAGCCATTGTCACCTGCATTTGTGGAAACTGAGGCTTAGAGAGGCAGGGAGGTCGTCCAGGACCTTCACTCTTCTCCAGGCTCAGCTGTCCCAGGAAGCTGCCACCAATCCTCTCCCACTTGGTGCACTCTCAGTGGGTCTGTCCTTCCCGGGTCTCGCTTGCCCTGTTGTTCCCAGAGAGCTGGCACTCTGCAGCAATGCAAGACCTACCCCTGTAGGGGCTGCATAGGCGCTTGTCAGGCTCCAAGTCATTGAGCTCTTACCATGACTCCATGGGAGTCAGCTGCTCGTGTTAATTCCATCTTCAAGTGGAAAAAAAAAAAACCCTTCCCTATTAAAGATCATGTGATTGGCCCTTGTAGCCAATGGGAAAGCCAGGACCACAGTGTGCATTTGTGTGTGGTGGGGGCAGACTTTGAGAGATGTGAGGTTATCAGGGATTGGCTCCCAGTGTGTTGCTGTAAAGAGGTGTTGGAGCCTTTAAGAGATGGGACCCAATGGGAGGAAATGAGGTATGCTCTTAAAAGGAGAAGGTTGTCACGATAGAGTAAGCCTCACCTTACCCATACTCCAGCTTCCTGCCTCAGCATGTGACCCAGCCTCTCACATGGAGTCTCCCTTGATGACATCTTCCATGTGACACAGTCAAGCATGCCCTCACATGTGTTTGCCTAAGTGTGGACTTGGAGCTTCCAAAAACTGTGAGTAAAAGAAACTCTTTATTTTTAAAGCCTTGAAAGTCAGAATTACAGAAAAAGGGAGAGATAGAGAGACCTTCCACCCATTGATTCACTCTCCAAATGGCCATAATGGCCGGGGCTGGGCTAGGCTGCAGCCAGGAGTCAGGAGCTTTATCTGGATCTCCCATGTGGTTGGAAAGAGCCAAGGCACTTGAGCTAGTTTCTGTGGCTTTTTCAGGTGCATTAGCAGGGAGCTGGATTAAAAGCAGAGTGGCCAGGGCTTGAACCGGTATTTGGTTGTGATCTACCAGTGTTGCAACTGGCAGCTTAACCTGCTGTGCCCAATGCTGGTCCTTGTGTTGCCAATTAACCTCTAAAGGTCATCATTGGCATGGTACACACTGATTCCTGGAGAACCCTGCCCAGGCTTGCCAGTCCTCAAGTCTAGCCTTTGATCCATCTAGTCCTCAGTGGGCTCCTAGGGAGCCATTGTTTTGGGCCCATTTTCTCCAGAGTCAGAGCAGTGAAGCCACCGCAAGGTCAGGATTTGAACCCAGTCCATCTGTCTTTAGAGCCCGTGTTTTTAATTGTTTACTGTGCATCCCCTTACAGTCTTTCCTTGCTGCTTTCTCATGCTCCTAGCAGGCAGCATATATTTCTTTTTGACATGCTGCATTTACTGCTTTCAGGTCAAATCACTCATTGGCAATGTCATCTTGACTATGAAGGGATGAGCAAGCATTGGTCCTGTACAAGGTGCTGAAGATGCAGGCATGCACATGATCTCTCCTGGAGGAAGAGACTGCAGGCCCCAGGCAGGGCTGCAGGGGCAATGGGGGGAGAGGGGGCTGGTGACACCCAGTGGTTGGCACTGAGTGAGAGTCCCGCCTGGCATTTGGATGACGCTCTGGGTTCATTCTGTCTCCCTTGGGGTCTGCGAGGGGCTCTGATGCTCTGGGCGTGGTGGGAGATTCTCCTGCTGCCCACACACACGGGCAGCTGCTGGCACAGGGGCATCCTCTCTGAGATTCCTTTGCTTTTGTGGACAAAGCCTGGCCGTCCCCTTCTCCAGCTTGTGTTCCTTCTGAGAAGTGCAAAGCAGGAGTGAGGGGGTTCAGATGATGTTGGGTGTCTAAGACCCTGTGTGAGTTTCCTTTAGGATTAGATTCACACATGCCTTCCATCCTAATGACATTTGTGTGTGTTTGTGTGTATCTGTCAATGAATAAATAATACAGGTGCATAGCTATATTTAACCATATAGGTTGAGTACAGAGAGCACTTCGTGAAGGAGCCTCACTAATCCTCCTGTCACGTGGGTGTCCTCTAAGAGGACACAAAGCATATACCCTCCCCCACAGCGAAGCTTGGTCTGCATGCCTCTTGCTTTAATAATAGACCTAGGAACTGTAGGCGAGAACTGTGGTCTTCAGCCAGGCTGATGCTACATGTTGGTGAAGCACTTATTTAACCAGTCCTCTCTGGATGGACTTGAAGGTTGCTTCCGATCTTTTATTAATTCGAACAATGCACCCAGGAATATTCATCATCTTTGCACACAGGCAAGTAAATGCTTCACAACAGAACTGCTGAGTCAAAGGATGTGTGCATTTACAGCTCTGGTTGTGACTGCTGCTTTTAAGATGCTTTAGAGGGATGGACAGTTGGCACAGTGATAGGGACACCGCCAGGGACACTCACTCCCCATAGCAGTGTCTGGTTTCCCCACTTGACTCTGCTTCGGATTCTAGCTTCCTACTGCCGTGTACCCTGGGACACAGCAGGTGAGGGCTCAAAGTATCTGGGTTTCTGCCACTCACGTGGGAGACCCGGATGCAATTCCTGGCTCTTGGCTTTGGCTTGGCCCCATACTGACTATTGTGAGCACTGGGGTAGCAAATCAGGGGATATGAGAGCTGTCTCTCTTTCAAATGATACAATTACATATTTCACACAAAAAAATGCTGCATAGTGTTCTGTCACATGGATGTACCATAGTTGACTCAATCAAAAGTTCCCCCTTTCTCTCCCTCCCTCCACCAACCCCTCCTCCCTTTTCCTTTGTGCTCTGTGTTTACTTTTGGGAAATAGTTCAGAGCGGCACCATTTCATGACCTGTAACCTACTTCTCTTCTGTAAATGCAGTACAATTTCTGCATTGAGGGAGACGTAAGTGCATGTTCAGCTTTTTCTGGGTGGACAGATAAATCCCATAATTAGATTACTTTCAGTCTTTTGCTTCCAGTCTTTGAACTATTAATGAGACCGTTAAGCATAATGCCTGACCCATGCTGGGCATTCAATATCCTGAGTTTAGTGAATTAGGCATATCACTCAAATGATGCCTGTGTGTGTGAACACGATCGTGTGCCTGTGTGACAACTAAATACGCAGAAGCAGTACTGCTGGCCAAGGTGTGTGCACTTACTGACTTTAAAAAAATATTTATGTATTTGAAAGACAGAGTTCATTTTCCCCAGATGGCTGCAATGGCCTGGGCTGGCCCAGGCCAAAGCCAGAGGCCAGGGACTCCAGCTGGGTCTCCCACGTGGGTGAGAGGGGCCCGAGGACTTCAGCATCTGCTCGCTCAGAAGTGAAACACCTAGACTTGAACTGAAGCTGAATTGGATGTGGGAGCCTTACTCTGGTGTGTCACACACTTGCCCAGCTGTGCGTGTTTGCATCTGGTGGACAAACCCTACAGATGGCTTATCCCCATTTGCTTGCCCCTTTCCACACATCCCTGCCAGGACTGTAAAATAGACACACTTGTTTCAAGAGGAGAAATGATGCCTAGAGATCAGGGTGGTTTTTAACTTCACATAGTGGACAGAGAAACTGAGGCCCAGAACCAGCACAGTGGCCTAGCAGCTAAAGTTCTCGGTCTTGAACGTGCCAGGATCCCATATGGATTCTGGTTCTAATCCTGGCAGCCCTACTTCCCATCAGCTCTCTGCTTGTGGCCTGGGAAGGCATTTGAGGACGGTCCAAATCCTTGAGACCCTGTACCCACATGGGAGATCCGGAAGAGACTCCAGGCTCCTGGCTTCGGATTGGAGCAGCTCTGGCTGTTGCAGTCATTTGGGAAATGAATCACTGGACGAAAAATCCTCTCTCTGTCTCTCCTCCCTCTCTCTGTATATCTCACTTTGTGATAAAAATAAATAAATCTTTTAAAAAAGAAAGAAAGAAAGAAACTAAGGCCCGGGGAAGGGAATGAGAGCTGGCTAAAGCCAGGAGCCAGAAATTCCATTCAAGTCTCCCACATGAGTGACAGGAGCCCAAACACTTGAGACATCACCTTTCATCAATATGTGCACAAATTGGTTCCCAGGTCTGGATTTCCTGGCCTTCTCCAGAGAACTGGAGCAGTGTTCAGGGTGGGACGTGAAGGGAACATGCATGGTGCATGTGATGTGCTGTGAGGAGGGAGCCCTTGGGAGCTGGGGTGCACACAGGTGACTTGGGGAACACAGTATGTTTTATTTCAAGAAACTCGAGTCCTTTCCCGCCCCCGATCTTCTCCCTTGGTAACAGCCTCTCAGAAATTCTGAGGTGCCTCCCTTACTTCTGCCAGTGTGGGAGGCAGCTGAGGATGTGAGGGTACTGACTGAGCGTACAGGGTGAGGCCCAGGAGCCATGCAAAAAGATTGGCAAATTACAGAAGGGGTGGTGGTGGTGGTGGCGGCCTCTAGTGCTTTTTAACCCTTTGCTCAGTGAAAGCTGGCAGCCCCCTGATGCCTGGATGAGGCTTCAGCGAGAGGCATTTCCTACAAAGCAGGTAGAGGAGAGCACTGCTCCTGCTCTGTCCTTTGCAGTCAGGTTCTGCGCGCCCAGTAAAACTGCCGGAAAAGGTAGAACAGCTCCTAATCTGGGCGACGATTCCTGTGGGAAATCAGGCTGCTTTCAAGCGTAATTTGAAAAAGCGGCTGCCTCTAAACTTCAGTGGGGGTGAGGGTGAATGTGGAGGTGGGGTGCAGAGGGAGGAAAGCCATTTATAAAGCCATCAAGGCTTCCATCAGCGCAGGCACCAACACATTTCCCCTCACTCAGAATGGTTTTCTGAGATTTGGCCTCCACTCCTTACTCTGTGGGCACAGGCAGTGTGGGCAGCTGGCTTCCAATCAAGGCTGCCGTAGGGTACTGGGGCAAGCCATGCGAACGGACAGGGACCTGTGTCCTTCATCACAGCGGGATTGCAGAAAATCACTTCTCAGGCTCCGGAGGAGGCCTCATCAGAGCCTCTATTCATCTCACTTCTTACTTTTAAACTTTCGATCACATATTTATGTGCCTCAGGTTGCCCATGAACCATGGCGTGTCAAACAGTTCGGGGCTGATGGAAGGGCCCATGTGCTCGTCCTGGGATTCTCAGACACATGATCTCGCTGCCAGTCCATCTCCCTTCCAGGCCACAAAGCAGGGAGCTGGATGGGAAATGGAGTAGCCAGGACACTAGCCTGTGCCCAAATGGGATGCTGATACTTGCAGTTAGCTGGTTAGTTATTTAAGCCACAGTTCCCCCTGCCCTTTTTTTTTTCAATCAGGCAGAACATTTTGCAGTCATCTGAAAACAACTCAAGATAACCTCTTTGAGAAAGAGGTAGGTTTGTGGAACACTAGGGGCCCCTTTGGCCATCAGTGCCTCCTAGTGCGTTACAAGGGCCCCTGCCACTGCCTTCCATCCACCATTGCTACTTGCCACACCCAGGCTGCTTTTGTCTCATTGGGAGCAGCTAAGAAGCACTAGCCAAGTCACGCTAGCTAAGTCACGCCATCTCCCTGCCCTGTTTTCTCATTTGTCAGGACTTTGAGAGCGAATTCACCTCTCCCCAGTGGGACTCAGAACAATGCCATGAATCCTTGTACAATCCCCTCAATTAGAAGGCATTTCCCTCCCGTTCCCACAGGAAATCATACCTGAGTTTAGAATTGGAAGAGAGCTAAATGATTGTCTTGTTCTTTTGGGTTCTTCACTTAGGGTCCCCATGGGGTCATCTGTGAAGCATCTAGAATTGGACATGGAATTTTGTGAGGTCAGCTGAGCAAGCCCAGTTGATGAGGTGACACCTGACAAATCTGAGGGGATGCAGTGCCTCCTTGCGGGTTGGCACAGGGAGGAGGAGAGCCTGTTTTTGCAGAGTGGGTCCTCGAGTTTCACCAGCTGCCTGGCACAGGCTGGAAAGTCAAGGCCCGCAGAAGGTTCACCTAGGCTGGCCTGGACACCCCACAGCCCTGGCTGGGTGGACCTAAGGAAAGAAATGGGCTTCTCTAGACCTGCCGGCTGGGGCCTTTACTCTTAAGATGTCTCCAGAGCCAAGGATGATCTGTGTGGTGAAAATGTTATCTAGCCATGGGTCACCAGGCAGCCACATCCCTGGGTCCCTTCAGCACACAGTATGCCTGGCTATGCACCTCATCTCACATCAACTCAGCTGGAGTCAAAAGTCTGTAGCTTTTCTATATCAACTGTATGGCGGGTTGCTGCACGGCTGATAGGGGTAAGATCCAATGGCAAGGGCAAAGTGGAGCTAGAACAGTATGACCTCATGGTCCCTGAGGGGAGTGGGGCTGGACAGGACCTTCAACAGGACCTGCTGATACCTCGTGAGGGAAGTAAATGAAGCCAGCAAGTGGGCAGTACACTGCAGATTACAAACCCCCAAATTAAACCTGCTTCCCAGATACAGGGAGGATTGGCGGCAGGAAGAGCTTGTGGAATGATCCCCAAAGGGAGGCAAGTGCATTCTATGACCTTGCTTCCTTACCAACACACTCCCAAGAAAGAAGAAAGATAAGTGAGGGGTGGAGGGAGGGACTATGGGACCCATGAGAGATTTGCTGAGGTGTATATGGATACCTACAAGGCAGGATCCTCCCTTGGATCCTGAAGCAAACATATGGGAGTAAATTTAGAAATTGTACTGGCATGCATACACAAGAATCAGGTTTGGGATCATCTCAGATGAAGTTTCTTTGGGGATCCCTCCAACTGAACTGCTGAACTCAGGACCCCAACCATGAAGAGAAGTGCAGGTTCCATTGTCTGACTGAGGAGTGTACATGTCAAAGCTGAGCCAGCATATCCAGGTGCACATGGAGGATATGGCAGCCCATCGGAACCTGCATAGGACACCTGGTACCACAGAGGATGGAGGACAGAACAAATTGGTCAACTACCCCAGCTACGTGTTGGCAATGAAAATCTGGGCAAATGGAGACTCTAAGGTGGACTATATCAGCCAGTGGATTCTGGAGGGATTTCATCGTGCTTGGAGTGTGAGATGGGCAGCAATTCAGAACCGTCGAACTATCAAAACCACTTGAGCAGTGCCCTTGGAGCATGCCCCACGTCAGGGACCCTGGGATGGATGGGAGGCTGGCTGGGGCTTCTCCTTTTATCTTCCCCTTTACCCCAGATACAGAAAAAAAGAAAAAAAAGAGAGAGAGAATGTGGAAACAATGGTCTTATCCACTTTATGTAGCCCTTGATCCTTTGTGCCCTAATCAACTATGTAAAGATTATCAAAACAATAAAGATGGCACTAAAGAACCACTGCCGATTCTTTTAGGTATGATATGGTATAGTGGTTCTATACTGAAAAAAGTTTGGGGTCCAATAATGTGCCACATTACTGATGCAAACATCTCAGATGGATATCAGTTTTTCTGGCTGTTCTATTTCCGATTCAACTCCCTGCTCATGCTCCTGGTAAAGCTGCAGAGGAAACAGATGGAATTCCAGGTTCCTGGCTTTGGTCTGGCCCAGCCATGGTCGTGTGTGGCCATTTGGGAAGTGAAACAGTAGACAGAGAACTTTCTTTCTCTGTCTCTCTCTCATTCTTTCTCTGTAACTCTTCCAAAATAAATAGCTAAATCTTGAAGAAAAAAAAAGTTGGTCTAGAACATCTGGGATTTACTTCAAAATCCTCCAGGAGTGTGGGCAAGGAGGCAAATGGGCTGTGTGCTGTGCGCAGTGAAGCCGGGTACCAGCCTTGGGGAACCTTGTCACCCCAGCACCCACACAGGGACCTTAAAACCACTATTCTGGGCCCGGCGGCGTGGCCTAGCAGCTAAAGTCCTTGCCTTGAACGCGCCGGGATCCCATATGGGTGCCGGTTCTAATCCCGGCAGCTCCACTTCCCATCCAGCTCCCTGCTTGTGGCCTGGGAAAGCAGTCGAGGACGGCCCAAAGCCTTGGGACCCTGCACCTGCGTGGGAGACCCGGAAGAGATTCCTGGTTCCCGGCTTCAGATCGGCACAGTACCGGCCATTGCGCTCACTTGGGGAGTGAATCATCGGATGCAAGATCTTCCTCTCTGTCTCTCCCCCTCTCTGTAAATCTGACTTTGTAATAAAAATTTAAAAAAATCTTAAAAACAAAAACAAAAACAACAACAAAAAAACCACTATTCTGCTCACCAGGTATCAGAATCTATGGTGAGTGGTTGCCTTGGGCTGGGAAAAGGTGTATTTCCCACTATTTTCTGTTTGTGTTTGTGCTGGGTTTTTTTTTTGTAGTTTTATTTATGCTGTTTGGATTTCACACCACGGCTCTGTGTTACCTATTCAAGTGCATAAACTCATTTAAGAAAATACCACCCAATTTAAATAAGAAACTTCTCAGAGAGCTCTTAATCATACTTCTCATCCAAGAAGTGCCTTTATTTCATTTCTCCCCAAGAACAGGTTAGGTACGACAGATTAGTTCCAGCTCATTATTTGAGGAGTGGCTTGAGTGGGGACAGAGGGGCGGGCAGGGGGAGCAGGCTTCTTGGGCTCCTTGCATGTCTGACCCATCTCAAGGTCTTGGAGGACACTGATGGGGCACCAACCAGAACTCTGTCGCCAGAGTTGCTGGTGCTTGGGGGGCGTGGCTTGTGGCTGAGTGCTGGTGTGTGTGGGTGGGCTGGGAGGTGGTGGGTGAGGTGGGCGGCTGTGCAAATGGCAGGCAAAGGAGTTAAACCCTTAGAGCCACCAGACAAAGTCAATTGAAAACACTAGGTATGAAATATAAATAACAGTCGGCTACTTTCCTTCAATCCAATTTCTAAGCAGTTGTGTGATCGATCAATTTAGAAATTGATCGGCTGTCTACTGCACCTTTGTGGCCTTCCTTTCTGCTGCCAATGCCTTCGGCCAGGGTGGGGCCTGGCCCAGCTGCCGTGGCCGAGGAGGGCGAGGTGGGGCTGGGCAGCTCCTGCAGCAGGCAGAGCACGTTGGCGGTGTAATGGTTCAGTTGCCCCGTGGCTCCTCGCAGCTGCACAGGGTGGAGGCTTGGGTGGGGAGGCGTGAACTGCACGGGACAGTAGAGTTCGTTCAGGAGGAACCAGGTGGAGTCTGGGTCCACTTTCATCAAGTGGAGGAAGACACTGTGGAGAGAAGGAAAGGAGTGAGGAGGAGGGCATGGGGAAGGGGGAGTGCCGCAGGCCCACCTACAAGCCAGTGGACTGGGCTATTTGAGAAGAAACTGATAATGAGATCAAGTCATTCCAAACAGCAGAACCAACACACTCCAGTTCAGAAGACAGGACTGTCAGGATGGTCCAACATACAGAGGTGAACAGTTTCACATCCATTGACAGGGTAAATCAGTAATTAGTCAGAGTAGAACAATATTGACATTCAACAAGCTCTTGGCACAGAAGCTGCTGAGTTCTGTAAAGTAGGAGTTCCAAAGGGAAGAAAAATAACAGTGACCACTTCCCATTATGGGCCTGACCCAGGTCATGGCTCCGTCAGGCTGGGTGGGGGTGGCAGAGAGCAGCCCTGGGACAGTAGCCGCCCCGATGGTGGCCCTCCCCTGCTGAACTCCACAGTGAGAGGCATGGGTTTCTGGTGGTGTGGACGCATGCTTGTGGCTCCTCTGGGAGCACTAGTCTGCCCACTGGCATCAGATCCATACTACATACTACAGGCTGGCAAAGGGCTCCTATCTTTTGGGCAGGACACAGCATTGATGTTCCTATACAACGTAGGTAGGGCTCTCAGGGTCCTGGGCCATTGGCACCACAAACACCCAACGTGAGGCTCTCTGAACTCCAGGGCTACATTAGCTTGTGTCTGTTTTGTTCGCTGTGGACACTGGGCGCCTAGCATGGTACCTGGCAACACCGGGTACAAACTTGATGACTGAACAGCTTCTCATTTGGACAACCAAATAAAGCGGTACACCCATGGCTTAGGACAACATCCCCCCTCACTTGGAAAACTCAGCATTGTGCGAAAGGATCTGAAGGGGTGAGAGGCTATTAGCACCATGTAAGAACGGATGCATGGAGTCACTAGCTCCATGGCTGCGGGAAGTCATTTCCTTCGTCTGGGTCTCAGTCTCCTTGCTTCTGACAATGGGAGCTGTACCTCACTCAAGGTTTTCTGAGTTTCAAACCCCAGTTAAACCCCATATTGCATCTAGCACATGGCCCCTGTCTATCAACTAAGAGGATGCAGGCAGTTCCTCTATCTGCAGGTTGTATATTAGGAGTATCTGAGAAAAAACAAAAAACCTGTGCCTGTGTTGAACAAGTACAGATTTTCTATTTCTTATCGTGGTTCCCTACAAAGTACATTTCAGCACTATTTACATATTGTAATAGGTGTTTGGATGTTCAAAGTCATCCAGGTGAGGACGTGCTGGGTTACACATGAGCATTTTACCAGGTTATAACAACTTGGGTTTCCTTGGTGGGTTCCCCAGCCACGGCACAGGGATGCTGAGGGCCGGCTGCACATCCCCTATCTGATATATCACATTTTATTCTTGCTGATCGTTCCTGGGAACCTCTCCTTCACTTCTGAGCATCACACAGGAATTTAGGTGCTTGCTCAATAGACACAATTTTGGTTTTTAATTTCACTAATCAGAAGAGACTGCGCCTTCAGGGGATTTGGGTCTGACCTCTGCAAAGCTGGCTTTGTTCTCTTCTATGGGTTTACAAGGTGGATTGCCAAGGAGGTAATGGAGGCAGGCCCTTTGAAAAATTTCCTGGCCTGTTCTATGCCTAAACAATTTAAAGTTTCCTTTGTTTTGTATAATCTTGTGTTTATAATCTCCACGGTGGTTGCTGGGGAAGTGATTAGAATATTCTAATTCATCGTTTCCACTTCACTGCAGAAAGGAGATGGGGCTGTGTGGGAGACAATTTTTGTTTAAAAACAAAAATATCTTTGATAATTAGAGTGGCAGGGGAAATAATAAAAACTGCACCACAACCAGGAAGCAGATTTCTATTTACACGTGCCACAGTTGACAGTTTTCCCTGGTGCCAAAGACTGTTAAGATGCAAATGGTTTCATTTGATTTTCTTTTTTTTTTTCTCCCTCTTGCACAAACTGGAACAATTTCTCAAGCTACAGCAGGGAGCTCTCCCAGCTCTGAGAAATATTTTTATCTGGGTAATACCCAACAAAGTGGTGCTCCAGCCCAATTCATACATGGCATGAAAACGTTGCAATGCTCGTTTTCTGAGCCCTTTTCAATGTGCAAAATGGCAGGAAAGAAAAACGAAAGCAGACAGTCTCTTTGCCCTATAAGATTTTCAAATAAATAAAAAGCTAATAGGGAAGCAAAGGAAAAGTGTGGACAACGTTCATTTTTTTTTTTTAACTGGACAAGAACCAAGCTCCTGGAAGAATGATTTTGGGTCTCATGGCTGGTCTGAAAGGAGTACACAATGCAGGATGGCAGGCTGCAATGCGTGCTCCTCCTGCCATCTCTGGGGCTCGAAGCCTTGTGAGCCTACTTCCTTCTCCTGCAGGGGAAGGTGACAGCCTAGCCCGTGCCCAGGTTGCTTCGGAGACTCTCAGGAAAATCCTTTGAAGTGTCTGCTCCTTCCAGAGGCAGCCTGTGTGTGTCTAAGGAGTAATTATCATCTCCAACCCCAGCAGCTCCGCCACATCAGGGAGAATTCCCACACTTGGAAAAGGGCAAGCCATTTGTCTTTTGTCTCACTCATAATTTCCTCCATGTGGACTTGGTGGGGATCCTGATCCTCAGCCAATGGGGTTCTAATTTCACTCATTATCTTCGAGAAGAAACGAGTGTGGTCTACTTTGTCCTCCACATGCCCGAGACGGGGAGCAAACACTGTGCCATGCAGCCAGCTGGCTGGCAGGCGGAGCTGTGCTCTGCTCAGGAAGGGACTCGCGGCCTGCTGAACTCTAAACACTGACAAATTCCCAACCTGGACCATCACTGCTTCTTGCTGAGCCTGGGGCCCTGGAGGTTGGTGCCAGGTCTGTTACGGGCTCTGCTGCCTCTTTTTCTGGGGGGCCAATTCTTGCCCACCCGAGCTGGGAGGCAGGTTCCGGAGAGAGCGAGAAGCTCCAGGCTGGAGGCCGAAATCCTTGGAACTCAGAGAAAAGAAGGGGCCGGGGTAGCTGCCTGCACACTGTTCCTCAGGCACGTGGAGGTGCGTACAGGCCACGTGGCCTGAAGAGAAACATTGCTTAAAAAATACAGGTACACTATTTAACTCTGGAACAAAGATCCGTTTCTCCTTCCCCCAGGCCTGAATCAGTGGCTCCGGGGAGCATAGTTATCAAGAGATTATCTGGTCCCCAGAGCACAGGAGCCACTCAGGCGTGTGCCTCCTGCCTCCCAGTGTCCTGAGGCGAGTGATTATCTCTCAATAACCCATAGGGCCGTGTAGCTTAAATGATAACTTGACTTTAAAAAATTTAGAACTCCCCGTTAGGCAGTTTCTAAGCAACCTCTGTTTCCATGGCAAAGAAGCGGGGTGTTTATACTGATTTTTCACTTAAAATGCAGTTTTATTGAATTTCACTTCATGCAGGCAGCCATTTCCCTGCACTTCAGCCCGATCTGTAATTGACGGGTATCAGTAAATGTGTAATAAACTCTACATGCCAAACCCACAGGAGCAGCTCATTCTGTCATGATCATTGCTGGGTGCTGCAAGCTACCGAGCTGGGAGTCAGGAGGGAGGAAGTGTGCCATCAGCATCCACTCACTCCATGTGGTTTAGGTCTTACCAAACATCAAACACTTGTGACTGCAAACGTTTACTAGCGCCTGGTCCAGCCCACACACTAACTGAGGTGCCCGGGGATACAAACAGGGATGGACCAAAGTGCTGGTCTCAGGGAACACAAGACCAAGGCCAGAGCCCCAGGCTGCCATGTGGCCTCCTAGGTCATGGGCAGGATGGGGGTGGAGGGACGGGGTGGGTTTCCTGAGGAACAGACGTGGCCTCCCTTGGCCTCGGAATATGACAAAGCTGGAGAAATCTGCCTGTAGCTGAAGCCAGGATATCAAAGTCCATCTTCACCATCCCTGTCTAGACAACATCTGCTCGAAGGGTGCTCTAGAACGCCACCAGCCAGCCAAGGCCCAGGAGAGCTACCCAGCCTGTGAGACAAGGGAGGGCTGCCAGCTGCCGTGGGTGACAGGCCATTTTGTGTCTGTCAGTTGCTGGCTTGAGGCAGCGCTGCTCCTCGTCTCTTTCTGGATTTCTAAAATGCTCTCTCAAGCTGTCAGGGTAGATGTCAGCAGTAAAGGAATTGTGGCTTTATGATGTTTGTTTATTTATTTATCTATCTGGTTTCTACAGAAGTCATTCGGGGCTGTCTTCTTAGGAACATGCTATAGACTCTCTCTGCACAGGCATGACTAAATGTGATCAGAAAATAAGCTCTCTTGTTGGAAAGCAGGCATCCCACAAAGCTATTTTGGATTCCCTGATGTTCCCTCTCTTGGCAGAACAGCCTCCACAGTCTTCTTTTCTCTGGCCACCTCTTCTCCCATTAGCCGGTGCAGGTCTCTGTTGCAAATGAGGCTGTGTGTTGCCTTTGAAACAAATGGATGCTCAGGGTGTCCACGTGTCCCAGGCAGCGAGCAGTGGCTATGTTTTCATACTCAGTAATTTACTCTAATGGGTCTCGGTTCATTGGTTAACCAGTATTTCAAGCCTGTCCTTTGTTGCTATTCAATTTAGCTATCTTCTCCTGCACCGAGGTCGTTTTTTTGTTTCTAAATGTTGGAAATGGAGGATTATGACTTGAAGCGACGATTTACTCTCCAAATAAATACTACCAATTACCTCTGCAGCTATACATACTCGTTAGACTTAACTACACTTACCTGTTCAAAACCATTCATCTATCGATCTAACTCTGACACCCACACTCACAGATGCCTGTACTAAAAATATTTAAAGGCAATGAGGGCAGGATTTAAAAGCCTACGTGCCAGTAGAAGCAGATGATGCTAATCGCCCCTTAAAGTACCACAAGACAAAGTAGCAAATGCAGTGGAATGATTCCATTGCTTTGTGCATATTTAAAAGGACACAGCATTGAGAGGCTCAATCTGCAACAGACAATTCAAAAATAAGCCAGGATCTAAGAGTCTAAAATCTCACTGGGTGGGACGTACAAATAGCCACTTCCATCTGGCCAGCTCTCTCCCTGTTGGCCTCTGGGCTTCCATCCTATGACGGTGCTCCTGGGTACAGGTCCCAGAGCAGCCTTCTGTAGTGGCTGATGTGGGTGGCAATCCTGGCCATGTCTCACAAAGCCATCCTGGCCAGCCTACCTATCTTGCTACTCCACCTGACTTCCTGAAACTGCCCTCAGCCGTAAACCATCAGCCCCTGGTGATGGATGTCTTGAGAAACAGCTCCAGGAGGCGTTCTTTCTTCCATAACTCTGGCAAGGATGCGGAGGCCAGCAGGCACAACAGTACCCCGTGTTCTAAGACTGCCCTTGGAGACGCTTCCTTAAGGTTCCTGAAGAGGAAAGCTACATTTCTTTCTGAGAAGCCTTGCCTTTTCTTTCTTTCTCTTCCTTCCTTTCTTTCTTCTCTCTTTTTTTTCCCCTGCTTTCTTATTTCCACTTTCCACCAGAAGCTGCAGAGGTTGCATTGCCCTCTTGGCTTGATTAGGTCTGAGCTGTTTTTCAAGTTCATCTTGAGCAAGGGTGCAGAACTCCAGCTCTGAGTTCCATACACCAACCTCAGCTCTGCTGCTTCTTGCTTTCTCCTTTCTTAAAAAAAAAAAAAGGCTTTTTTACTTTCTGGTGGTATTCTGTGCCCAAAGTTAATATGACTTTACTGAATCCTTGTGATGATTGTATTAAGTGAAACATAACAGTTATGCTTATTTCAGTCACAGATGAGGACAATGAAACTCTGAGAAGTGAATTACTTTGCCCAAGGTGACACTGAAGAGGACAATTCTGAGCCGGGATTCAGCTCTAAAATCTTCAACTCTCAGCATAGTATTTGGCTCTTACTAAGAGACCCAATAAAAACTTTGGGGCCAAAGCTGAGGTAAAAGACCTCTGCCTGCAGCAGTGGTATCCCTTATGGGCACTGTTTTGAGTCCTGGCTGCTTTATTTCCAATCCAGCTCCCTGCTAATGTGCCTTGGAAAGTGGCAGGGATTGCTCAAGTCCCAGGGCCCTGTAACCATGTGGGAGACCTGGAAGAAGTTCCAGGCTTCTAGTTCTGGTCTGGCCCAGCCATGGGTGTTATGGCCTTTTTGAAATAAATAAATAAAATCTTTCCTTTTTTTTTGTTTCAAAGGGAATAGATACACACATGTACATAATAAGACAACTGAAGCCATTTGTCTTGCTATTTCACTTTCTGTTAAGTTCATCACACTTACTGTGGCCTCTTGGGTGATCAAGACAGATGACAGACTGTGCAGAGATGAAACGGCTGCCCTGTGCTAGGCCAGGGATTCTGATCACTGAGACACACGCTGTGTGGCCACTGCAGCAATCAAGGTCAAGATCTACCATTGAGGACGTCCTGTTCTCAGCCCAACCCAGTGCATACCTGTATGTGTACCCCATGCCTGGCTTTCTCACTGGGTGGCAGAACGGTTGACCCTGGCAGGTTATCAGTCACACTGAGGAAGCAGGGAGAGGCCCTGCAGCATTTACGCAGCACAGAGGCTCTCCCTTACCTTTCTATCTGAAACCCAGCAACCCACTTGGTTTGTAATCTGTGTGGCAGATGCCTCTTATCTTTGACACCATGAAATCATGCCTCTGTATGCACAGAGAACAGCTTCAGATCTGAGTGTATTTTTAGAACAATGGGCCTTGAAAAGAAAAGCAGTAATGCCTGTCAAAAGATGGATAATAGGAAAGCTAACTACTTGGGCCTGGATTTATCAACTATTAATCAAATGTCAAAGGGAAAAATATTAGGAGTGCCCTCATTTCCATGCTGGGTACAATCTAAGGGGAAATGGCTCAGTAGCCTAAGCTCAAACAAACTGCCCACACCATCAGAGGGGACGAGCGACTAATTTCAAGCTCAACTGAACTAACGGATCACCTCCATGGTTCCTGATCCATTCAAATATAATAGGCCCCTGTGCGGGTAAAGCCAGGACTTGGGGCTCTAATGGGATGAAGTGAAAGCTCTGTGCCAGTGTGCTTGTGCAGGGTTTGGAAGGCTCAGCGACGGCCTGGAGCCCTGCTGCTAGGAAGAAAGCAGGGGAGGAGCAGTGAATGAAACTTCCCCCCAAGGACTGACTGCTTACCTCTGTGGGGCTGGCGGGGAGGTGAATAATTAACATGAAAAAGTTCTCCCAAGGTGAAAAAACCCTGTTCAGATCTCAGAAAAGGGGAAGCAGGCTTACTGCAAGATACACCTGGGCTGTGGGTGCATGGCTGAGTGTAAATCCGACATCTTTGCAAATCTTTTATGTGCCTCACAGGTGTGTACACAGATGGCACACATGCACCATGACATAGCCTGGCTCTTACTGTCTCTACTTACAGTGCCTGGCATCACAACCCCCCAACTTGTAGAAGGAATGAGCGCTGAGTGGCTTTCCTGAACATAGGAATGTAATTCAAAGACCCAGACAGGAAGGTGTTCTGGCCACCCTCAGTTACATATTAAGCAGGAAATGAAACACAAGGAAGCTAAGGTTACATAGCCCTAAGACTTAAACTTAGCTTTGTGCAACTCCCAGAATGCAGCCATTTGCCTGTGTCCACACTCAGTGGCTAGGCAGAGGGAGCTTGAAGGACAACCCTTCCCCTCCCCCACCACCAAGGACCACAGCAGTGACAGCATGCAGTACCTGCTTGACCAAAAGCTACACCAGCTGGTCCTACCTGCTGATACTTGGCCTGTCTTCTGGTTGCTAGGGAGTGTAGGGTTAGAGGTGGAGACCACCAGCCCACAAGCTTCTGTTGTCTAGCAATGAGACTTGGCAGGCATGGACTTCACCTTTTTAAAAATAGCCATTGTCTAGTTTTGTTTTCTAATTTTAGCCCACGTGGAGGGCTCATTGGAGGACATGGAACTTTGCTACAAACGACAGGGAGGAAATCCCAGGGGTTCGCAGGAGACTGGCCTGCAAGGTGTGCTTTCAGTGGAGCCGAGTAGAAGCCAGCACAGTTCACACTGGCTTCAAGGAGACTCAGGCATCTGAGGGGTGTGCTTGTATCTCTGGCTTAGAGTCATGGGGCCCACTCTGGAATTTCAGACAGTTCCATTTGCCAATGCAATGGGGAGGAGGCAACAAACCAATTAAACTTCCCAATGCTATGGGGGACCCTGGAGGGAGTGGTGGCTGGTGACCTGAATGGGTAATCCACGCCTGCCCCTAAGGACAGCTCCTGCTATGCCAACCCACTCCCATACCCCTGCCCCGATTCCCTCCCTTGTTATCTGTTGAAGTCACTGCCATTTATGCAAATGGACTTTGGGGGGAGGTGTTTTCTATTTTGTTCTGTTTTTGCACAGTCAGTTAATAGTGACACCTGGTGGCAACACATGGCAGGATGACACATCCTGCCCCCAGCCCCACCCCTCCCCCAACTTGTAAGATTTATGCCCTCTCCTTACAAGGCACATTCACTAGATAAAAGCATTAAACTGGAATGGCATCTCCGTTCTGAGCATTTACAGCCTCTGTTACATCAACCACCCCTGATCAATTTCCATTTCCAGAGTTTACAGCCTAGACGTAAAAGCATGCCACAAAGGCTATATTTAATATAGCAAATTAAAAAAGCAAACAAGGGGTTGGTCATTCTTTGAAGCCAGGAAATGCAAAGAGGAGAAAGGAAAGAACCTAACTGCATGCCCTGAAAGAGATTTTGTGACAGTGCCAAGCGTGCCTCCACCTCGCCATGGGGTTGGAACCCCCACCTGCTGGTTGCTCCTGGCATCTCCCTTCAGAATGCAGGGAGGGGGTAGGGGCACCCTAGAGCAGCCCCTGCCAAGCCCTCTGGCTGACAGAGGGGCAAGGTGGGAGACTTGGGAGCTGGTCATCTCTGAACAGCTCTGTCTCTGGTCCTTCTGAGGCTTGGCTTTCTGTAATCCTTAGCTCCAGGGGCTTCTTTTGGGCCCTTGCTAGGGACAGGGCAGGGAGGAGAGAGAACGTGTGCCACCCAGACTGCGTGTAGAGAATGCTTAGGAGGAGGCTGCGGAGACAGGAACCCTGTGGTTATACAAGGGGGAGAGAGATGATGGAGAAAAGGAGAAGCAGTGGGATTTAAGGGATTCTCAAATTAGGCACAGTCTTTTTAGTACTGTATGTGGAGTATGAAGGAAAGAGAATTCAGGACCAACAACCAGATGGATACAGGGATGGGGGATTCCACCTCAAGCAGGGGACTTGGCACAGCATCAGAGGCCAAGGCTTTCAATCAACATTCATACCCCTCCTCGCCCTCTCTTCATACGGAATGAGGTTTACAGAGAGACCAGGTTTCCTATTGTCTCAGGCTTCTCCTCCCATTTAGAGAGCTTATTAATTTCTGAATCAAGATGCCAAACCAACTCTTGATCAAGGACAATAAGATTTTTTTTTCTGCCTTCAAAGTAAGTTTGTGCAGATGATGTATGGGCAAAGCAATCAGCCTTGCACTTCCTCCCCCTCCAGCCAGCAGAGGGAGGTCATCTCACTCAACGGGGAACACAGTGTGCTGGCGCAAACAAAGCCGGTTGCGGGTGAGTGGTCTGGTTGCATTTTCCTCCTCCAGAGGCAACCCGAATACCAACACAAGATGCAGCAACACCCAATCCCTGGGTTTAATTGCTTTCAGAGGCAAAAAAAAAAAAAGAGAGAGAGAGAATTGGAAATAAAAAGATAATGAATTGTGACCATTAGCTTGTTTGAAGGCCTTAAACTTGCAGGATGAAATGCAGCGGGTATAGCAGAAGTAAAATGGATGGGATAGGCAAGGTGAAAAGCAGACCTCTGTAATTCTTGGTTGTAACAGGTACCCCCAAAGACCTGCAGATAAATGTGTTACCCTACAGTGCTCTTTGAGAAATGAGAATGCCCGGAAAACTCACTGGGATGCACTTCCGTGCTGGAGGAAGTTTGACTGATTCTGAGCCTAGGGGATGTGACGGGAAAGGGCCATGAAAGAATAGGAACTGGGGAAATCAAGAACAAAAAATTGCAAAGGACAATAAATCAATTCACAAAGATAGTCCCATCACTCCTAGGAGAACAAGCTGTAAGAGAGCGAGTCAGCCCTCCTCATTTCCTAGGCAGAGCAGCCTTCCAGCCTCCAGGGAATCAGCTGCTGCCTGATTCCCAGCCCACCCAGGAGGAGCAGGGAAAAGCCTGTGACAAGGAGGGATCATCTGTCCAGGCATGCAGAACTGGGAGGACTGGAAAAGGCCCGGGGCTGTTCACAGGACTGGCTCCAACAGCCTTGGCTTTGGCCTTAGCAGAAGGTGTCCATGGGATGGTGGTTCTGGGGAGCAAGCTGCTCCCAGCTGGTGGGAGAACAGAGGAGAGGGAGCCAGGATGAATTTTGGGCCTCTGGGCAGGGGAAGGTTGCTGTGCTCAGGGTTTCAGCTATGAGAGGAAGCCCTCAGTGCCCAGGGAACCAGAAGTAGCTTCTTGTGTTAGAGGTGGAACAGCCATTCTCTAACAAGTAGGATCCAAGTGTTCTTAGAAATTGGAAGCACACAATTTCAGAATGAAAAGAGGCCCATTAAGCTGTTAGTCCAGCAGTTCTTAAGATTCTTTGGGTCACGGACGCCTATCAGAATCAGGCGACTCTGTCTAGAACAAGGCACACATGAGAACTCGGCTACACACCAATTCTGTGAGGGCTCATGGCATCGAGGCCCGTCTCATTCCCTCTGTGGACTCCAGTTAATCAGCAACCAGTGCTTCCGCTTGCCTGTTATGGGAGGCATGGAGGGGTGCAGGTTCACCCAGTGGCTATGCTCAGGGCCCAAGATGCCCCTCTGAGCAGGAGGGTACTGTGTCTCCTCCAGTGGTTTTCTGTTTTTTGCTCCCTTGAAACTGTGGCTGAAAAGGTTACTTGAAGGAGAGAATCACAACCAGCATAAATACCTAGAGTTGGCATAGTTAAGGAAATCGTCTTCAACTGGCAGGGAGAGAGCGTGTGCAAGTGGGGATGCCTCAACTCTGCTTGCCATTAGCAAATCATCTATAATTTAGAACAAACGTAAAGAGACGCGGGTGATCAAGCAGACATACCTCCTGGCAGCCTCTTGTAATTTCATGGGCTGTTTGGCGCTGAGGTAAATCAAGCAGGCATCAGCCACTTTATTCAGGTCACCCTCACCTGCAGAGAGAAAAACAAAAGAAGCACTGGCCCCTGGACTTCACGTGGGACAAGTGGTAACTAACTGCCACCTGGCGAAACTCTGAACTCTAGTTCATTTCAAAGCTAAATGCTGGACTCAGAACCCCAACCAAGAAAAGAGAGAAGACAGAACAGGTCAACCAACCATCTCAGCTATGATGGACTATGTCAATCAGTGGACTTTTCAAAGACCTCATAGTGCTTGGAGTGGCAAGATTGGCAGAGATTCATAACTGTCGAAATATCAAAACCACTTGAGCAAGAACCTCAGAGCATGCCCTACATCCGGGACCCGGGGAGGGTGGGAAACTGGGTGGGCCTTCTCCCTTAATACCCCCTTTAAACATGAAGGAAACAATATGGAAAAAATACTGGTCATATCCACTTTCCTGTAGCCCTTGAGCCTTTTTACCCTAATTAACTATGTAAAGATTGTCAAAATTAAAAATAAATAAGTAAATAAACCAAAAACAAACAAACAAAAAGAATAAAGTCGAAGAATACATCAAGACGAATGGACGACTGAATCCAGAACAAGGTCGAAGCAGGTGTGTCTGGTGGTGGGGCACGACTGAGCAAAGTGTGCAACGATAGCAGCTAGACAGTGCCGTGTGTCTGTCTGGGTGAGATTAGCCGGTACCTACCTAAGTCCAGTCTTTCACAGAGGGGGCCTAAGCCCTCCAAGACGGCCAGCTGCAACTTGAAGGCCAGTGTGTATGAGTAAACTGGTCCAGCTCTGGCACTGACGGGAGCCTGGCTCACTAAGGAAGCAGCCAGTTTTGGCAGGACATCTTTGCAGAACCGGCTCCGCAGAAAATCACCACATTTGCCTCCCAGTGTACGTAAAACCTGCAGGAAGAATCCCCAGTCATGTGACTGAACAATGCCAAAGCACGAAGAAGGCTAAAGAATGCTCATTAATTCAATTTCAACTGCTTGGGAAAAAAAAAATAGAATTACTGCTGTTAATTCCTTGCCTATGGTTTGTGATTCTGACAGTTATGAATTCGGAGGTCCCCGCTCCCAAGGCATGGCTGCTTCTATCCATAAATACAGATTACATGGAGAGTAATTCAGAGGAATCTTGGGTTGGATGAGTAATGTGATTAATACCTTGATTTTCCTCCTTCTTTTTTGTTAAAAAAAAAAAAAAGCAGTTAAAGCAATTCACATACATCATCTCTGGACTCTTCCTAAACTCCTTTGAGAAAAAACTTCATGCTTTTAGCTCTAACTAGCAAAGCACACACAAGAGCAAGGGCCACGTTGCTGCTGTGTGCAGGTGTCAGGAGGCCGGAGCTGAGCCCAGGCTGTGCCCCCTGGCTGGCAGTGACGAGGTGTTCCTTCTGCTCAGGTGCCCAATCTCTTGTGTACATCACCCCCGTTCTATCTTTCACAACAGGCAGTTTCTTTGCACGTCTCGTTTTAAACTTTCTCTAGCAGAACATATTGAAACGTTTTGCCCCACTGCGCAGGACTGAGTCTACTGGATAACAGGAATTTCTTTAAAAATCAGTCAGGAAGGCAGAGGCAGCAGCAGCAGAGGGAGCAGCCGCCGACTGGGGCTGAGCAGCGAGGCGTGCGTTGCAGGTCCCTGTGCATGCTGCCAAGGCTCCTGGACTCCAGGTGTCGCTGAGTCTGCATGTGCAGAAAGCAGCCTCACTGCACTGCACGCATCATCCTATGTTTCGATGCTTCCTGTCATTTCAGATAAGCTACTAATTTTCATAAAGGAAAACAGCACATTTGAATAAGTCATAATTCATCTCTCCCACCCTCATCATCTCTGCCAACCTATCTTTTCCTGTTTGCTTTCTCCTCCCTCTCTTATACACACACACACACAAACACACACACAGAGTCATCTTCTATATCGGGCTTTGGAAAAAAATATTAGCAAGTTAATATGTTTTAATGTAAGCTGGTATTTTGGTCCAGTTCATGTTGAAGAATCTTACAGAAAACAAATCTACTTCTGCTGAGTACACGGAATATATTCCTGGCCTCATTTCATATCTGTATATGTCTTTTTTTCTTTGCTGCCTCTTGCTTACCTACTTCTAATTTATGTTAGCTTGCCATGGTAAATGTATCTCTTCAGGTTGCTGTTAACTGCTTTTTGGAACAACAAAGGATATAAATAAATAAGCTAAAATATGTACGCTACCATACGCCTAACTAAATCAGGGAGAATATTGCCTTGCATCTAGACACAGGGTTTTTTTAGCTTTCCAAAGCGCTTCCTCAAAGTGTCCCATTTCATCCTTGATAACCGAGAGCTGGGAGAGGTGCTACGAAGCCCCATGGGAAAACGACCAGTCATGGCCTTGGCCTAAAGCTGCTTGTGCTCCCTACTGCGATCTAGGCCCCTTGACCCTGACTTTTTTTTTTAAGATTTATTTGTTTCTATTACAAAGTCAGATATACAGAGAGGAGGAGAGACAGAGAGGAAGATCTTCCATCCGATGATTCACTCCCCAAGTGAGCACAACAGCTGGTGCTGTGCTGATCCGAAGCCGGGAACCAGGAACTTCTTCCGGGTATCCCACACAGGTGCAGGGTCCCAAGGCTTTGGGCTGTCCTCGACTGCTTTCCCAGGCCACAAGCAGGGAGCTGGATGGGAAGTGGAGCTGCCGGGATTAGAACCGGCGCCCACATGGGATCCCAGCACGTTCAAGGCGAGGACTTTAGCCACTAGACCACGCCGCTGGGCCCTTGACCCTGACTCTTGTCAAGAACATGGGCATTGACCTCTGTTCTGGGTTCGGTTACTGGTTAGTCTTATGATCCTGAGGAACATTTCTTGTCTTCTTGGAACTTGTTGCTTCCTCTCTCAAGAGTGGGCTGGTGCCCACCTTGCAGGAGGCTGTGAGAATAAGAGACCAAGTGTGGCCAAGTGCCACACTCACTGCCTGGCACTTGGGAAGTGCTCAATAAATACTGGTGACCCTTTTCATCTACTGGTTCACCCTGCTATAAATTCAAAAGGAAGCTGAATTTCCTCCCTTGTCCTTTTCTGATTTGTCTGTATTTTCCTCAGGCTGTACGATCCTGTGAGCAGATTAACAGGGCTCGGGGCCAGCACCCTGCCTGGTGCGCCCAGGACAGTGAGCAGGGGGGTTGGGACTGTACCTTGAAGGCTCTGAGCACGGCCAGGGGGTCGTCGTTCGTGAGCCGCTGCACAAGCGAGGGCCAGCTTCGATGAGCCAAGGGAAGGAGCTGATTCTTGTGGGACTGCAGAACAAGTACACACAAATCCAGAACATCCAAGACCTGAAATCAAAGACAGCATTGCAGCAGATGATAAAAGCTTAAAATCAGACACCTAGGGTCAAGTCACCATTTGAAAAGACTGCGACTTTGAAGAGCATTCAGTGTACAGCCATTTACTGAGTGCTGACTCCAGGAAAAGCACTCGCTAGACACAAAAGGGACGAAACACACATTTCTTCATCTTCACAGGTTCTGTGGTCCTTTGGAAAAGACCCTTAAGTGGACAACAAGCAAATAAAAGAGATGACCACCAACTGTGATGAGAAGAAAGGAAAAGATGAAACACACAGAAGAATCTACAGACTGTTGGGAAGGCTTCTCTGAGGAAGCAGTGTCTGGAAGCAGAGAGAAAGGATGAGCGGAGTTCGCACTGTCCAGAGGCAAAGTGTTCCCACAATGGGAAGCTGTGACGAGGAAGACCTGGGGTGGGACCGAGTTGGCAGTGTTTAGGGATGGGGAGCAGGGCTGTGGGGCTCCTCAGTGGAGGGCCAAGCTAGGGCCTGGAGCACGAAGGAGTCGAAGGGGTCGAGTTAGTAATTTCTTATTTTGTACCGAATGCAGTGGGGAGCCATTCAGGAGTTTTAAAGGAAAGGTATGTGACACAGTTTATGTTTTCAAAGGATACTCTGGCTGGTGAGCAGTGAGGGATAAAGTGAAGAGATCCTTTAGGAGACTCATGTCCACGGGAGAGGAACAAAGCATGTGCTCTGTGATGGCAGAAGCAGCAAAGTGGGAGGACCTGGGCATGGTTTAGGGGTTGAAATGGCTTAAAGTATTGAAGGACTGAATGGGAAATACTCAGAACAGCAGCTTTGGTTCAGGTGGAACAGCTGAAAAGATGCAGGTGCCTCAGAACAGACAGGAGCAAAGTGAGGGAGGGGCTGGGCAAGAATCCAGTGCTGTAGCTGCCACTGCAGAGACCAGGCAAGCAAGTGAAGTATAGGCCAGTCTCATAAGATTTGGGCTGGCTGAGATGTAAACGGATTTTTTTTTTTAAATTTTCCATGAGAATATGTTTCCTAATCTCTTCCATCCCAAAGCTCCCTGGAAACAGCTCATGTCAGGGTCATGGCAGTGGTCAGTACAATGACAAGGGCAGGCTGCCTTTCCATGGAGGTGGGCCTGTCTTCAAAATGCAGGGGAGGTACACATTTGAGTCAGAAAGACAGAATGGAGTCTGCTAACATGAAGCAGCAAACCCTTACCACGCGTCTCCAATGGAACATGGAAATGCAGACAAACCAGAAGAGGCTCTGCCCTCGAGGGCTGGCGAGGCAGAGGAATGAGAACAAGCACAGCAGCACAGGGGAGCAGAGGGCACTGCAGAGCAGTACAGTGAAAATGGTGTTGGCACCACTGACTGGCTTTGGATTTGAGTTCTGTCACAGAACAAATTACATCAAGTTTCAAAGACATATTTTCTTCCCCTCTGCCTGAAACGTTCTTCTCCTGGTTCCTGCCACATTGCACAGCTGGTTTCTTCTCCCCCTGACCCCTGGTTTACAGGAGAACGGAAACTGTCTCATTCGATGGGCTCTGCAGCAGGGTAGGCTCCCTGTACGAATGTGCTGCCTACGTGAATTACCATTTTCCATCACAGAACTGGCTGGATGACTTATGAGCATTTCATCATCTAGGGTCTCTCTGTCCATGACAGACAGGAAGTTCCATGCAGGCAGGGATCATGTTGTCTCCCTCCCTCTATACAGCTCATGCGAACTGTGAGATCTCTAGAATCAACAACCCAGTGGACTAGACACCCTCTTCATTTTACAGATAAAAATGCCAAGGTTCAAAAAGGCGAATTAATATGCTCCAGTTTCTGGGGTCAAGGGCACAGCCAGGGTGTGAACTCGGGTACGAAGGTTTGACTCCAACACGAGTGCTCTCAATCGCTGGGGGTACTCAGCTGCTACAAAACTCTCATGGATGATAAGTACATGAAGGCACCACAGGAGCGTGCTGAATCTGTCAGCTGGGCACTCACATTGTAGCTTTGCATGTAATAGACATTCAAAAAGTGCTTTCTGATTGGAACAACAGAGGAATACTAAGAGATGTCTAGGGGAGACCAAACAAATTTCACAAAACGTAGACCCTGAGGTTTGACATCTGTCAAGGAGGGTTTGCCAGCCCAGGCAACAAGCTGCCAGGGCCAGCGGTAATCCACCAAGGAAGGAGTGTGTCTCACTTCTGCTTGGGCGGAGGGAGGAATATTGTTTGCCTTTGGGGACAAGATCTGACACTTGCCCCCACCCCCTGTCCTGTTAACAGTGCCGCTAGGGTTTTAAGTCCTTGTTGACACAGGTGTTTGTTTGGAAAACTACCAGTAAATGAGGATGGAATATTACAAAAAGTGTGGCGGTTTTTCCTAGGAAAAAAATAGAAATAAACAGAGCTCAGGGCTAGAATTAGTCTGGGAAGAACAACCTCCTTTATGTTGGAGAACCCCTGCCCCATGCTAAGTCAGATCACAAAATAACATTCTTTCCAAGGAGCATGGCTTTCTTTGCCTTGAAAACTCGATGAATCCCCAAAATCGCTTTCTCATGCAACTAAGCTGACAGATGTAAAACTGCCATTCCACACATGAATTCCTCTCCTGGCCAACACGCAGGGGCGAGGAGATAAGCAAAGCTGCTCATTCACCCGCACAGCCACTGCTCACTACACCTCAGTCCTGTTGCTCTGTGAATGCAGAGGGGCCACATACTGACCTTTAAGCGGATTTTCAGGCTTTTATCTGACAACAAGTGTATGCAGCGCTCCATCACATCTGTGGCTATCTGGATCTGCACGGGCAGGGGAGGCTCCACATCTGGACGGGTGTCATTCTCATCGACTTTGGGAGGGATCGATGGCTCCTCTGAGTAAAAAAGAGCACAACTGAGGATTATGGTTTCTGGGAAACATCCCAGTCTGGCTAATCTCCTGCTTCAGATTCAGGAACAGGAACCAGAGGGAAAATGTCTAGGAAAGGATTCTAAGGAGCCAGCTGGAATTTGGGTCCAGATGTACAAGCCAGTGCGGTCCCAGCAGTATTTAACTGTAACAGCTATACGCTGGGCTCTAGGGCTGGTACTGTGTGCAGTGGGTTTGAACCCTGGTAGCTCGGCTTCTGATACTGCTTCCCATAATATGCCTGGGAGAGCAGTAGAAGATGGTCTAAGTGGTTGGGCCCCTGCAATCCATGGACGGAGTTTTTGGTACCTGGCTTTGGTATGGCGAGTTTCAACTGTTGCACCTTTTGGGGAATTAACTAGCAGATAGAGGATCTCTCTCTCTCCATTCTTCACTGTTAACTCTGTAATTTTTTTTTTAACAGCTGGAATCTTTTACACTTTAAATTTATGTTTTTCATTCTTCATTTGGATCACAAGAGAGATAGCCAGATGGAGAGACCTTCCAGCTGTCTGTTTGCTCCCTTCTGGTCCTCTGTTTTGGTCTCCTACGCAGATGGCTGCTGCCTCCCAGGATGTGTGCTAGCAGGCAGCTGGGTAAGAACTGGAGAAATCTACACCTGAACTAGTCACTGGGTTATGGAATGTGCCACAACTCTTCAACTAACTTGTGAGATCTTTCCATGCACAGCATCATGCTTCATGTCTCTAACAAAATATCAGGCAGCTTCGTGGAATACAAACAAAATGGGATTTAGTCAGAAGAGGTCAGTTTTTGCCTGTGCAACCTACCAGCAACTTTTCTTATCCTATATCATGTCACCGCAGACAAGAGTTTATAAGGCAGATATAACCCATATGCTTGTTGAGGTGATTTAATGAGATGAATTCATTCTCTCACTGGCCAGAGTACTGTGCTACATGAAATAGGCATCAATCTGCAGATTAAAGACTTGACAGCTGGGTGCAGCACTAGAACCTAGAACAAAATCCCTACCCCACAAAAACATTCTCTACCTACTCACAGCCCCCCAGTTTCGCCCTGAAACCTCCATGACCAGTTGTGCTCATTTCCACAGAGCTGAGCACAGCACCCTCGACTTTCCCCCTATGCAGTTCCTCTACAGGAAAAACAGAGTCTTACAGCAGAGGTTGAAAAGATAAATGAAAATGCATTCTGAGAAAGCTTGGATTTCTTACAGAATGGGACCTCAGATATATAAGGTGCTTTTATGTGGTTAAAACAAAAAACTCATGTCAAGCCAACAACAAGTTAAGCATCCTTTAAGATGCCAAGGGCGAGGTGTATACTTGATGAATGATAATTGTAAGGACGATGGGGGCTCTGCTTTTCTTCCCAGAACGGGATGTATTGTGTGAAATGCACCTCCTGAACAACATCATTTGGGGGATGTGGATGGTTCTGTTGTGAGAAGAAAGGTTTGATTCATTTATTCTGCTCCTGGTGAGCATCAAATAGAACAGAAGATCCTAATCGTGAAAGAATGGATTCACAGACAATGCTGGAATTTTAAGCAAGTATAGCAAACCATAAAGGATCAAGAGACCTTCCCTTTGGGTGCAGTTCCTGAAAGGAAGGTTTGAGCTAGTTCGAGAAGCAATCCTGACAAGAAAAAGCCCCGAAGATTTCCAAATGGAAAAACCTGTCCTTGGGGAGAGTAATGACTCAACACCTTGTAAATCATTCTGTGGGCTCTGGGATGCTCCTCTCCTCTTCTAGAAGGAATTTGTGGTAGTTAGTTTTGTTGAGCTACTGTTTTCCTGTGACCCTGGTAGGACGGATTTGAGTTCAACAGTCTCAGAGTGGAAATCACTCCTGTGCCTCTGTCTGCTCCCCCACACCAAATCTGCTTGATTCCAGCCTAATAAACTAATTCGGGACTCAGTTCGATTTAGCGCAGTCCTGAGACCACCAAGCTCATTATGACTTGGCATTTTATATTTGCAGAGGAGATTCTAATAATTTATTAATCCTTCCATGACCTGAAGCTCCAGATTGAGTTTGTGAATAAAACAAGAGGCCAGAGCTGCAACTAACCTGAACTCTCTTTCATCACATAAACAGGTAAGAAAAAAAAAATCTCCTCCCACCAAAAAATGAATAGCATATGAATAGACAATGGACATAAAAAAAAACTGCTGGGAAAAGCATACAGAAAAAATGCTCTTTCTGGTAATCAAAGAAATGCTAGGTAAAATAAACAAATTTTCAAAAAAAAAAACCCAAAAAACAACAGTAACAACAAAAAAAAAATCAACACATTTTCCCCCATTAATTTAGTAAGTAGAATGGATAATAGCCAATGTTGGCAAGGTTTTGGTGATACCAATACTTATTCTGTACTACTGAAAGGAAAATATAAATTAATACAACATTTTTTTGGAAGGCAATTTGACAAGCATTAAATAATGTGCATATCCTTGAGCCAGAAATCCCACTGCTGGGAATTTTAAAGAAATACTTGAGATGGAAAAGGGCATGTGACTAGAATCTTCCACTGCAGCCCTACAGGTAAGACTGAAAGCCAGACCTAACCTAACCATCCCACAGCAGGGCAGGTACTTAGGAGCAGCAATTATTAAAACATTAATTACGAGAACTCTACAGCAACACAGAGTTGCTCATAACTATACAAAAAAGTTATAATGCATTTGAACTGTAACCAGGTAAAAATAGGTCTTGAATAGAAAAAAAAAATGTGGGAAAAGATAACACAGAAAAGGAAATGGCTTTGTTAATCTTGTGAGGTTATAAGTAACTTTTCTTCTAAACTTCAAGTAATACTTCATCATTTTCACCATCATCATCATCTCCAAAAGAAAACAAACAGTTAAGACAGAACAGACATTAGTTACCTTCATCAGTTTCGAGATCAGGGACATTTCCCTCGGCCACGTCCTTCTCTCTGAGGTAATCCAGCAAAAACTGCTCGATGTCTTCGGCTGTTGTGCTAGTCTCAAGATTAGATGGTGCTTTGTGCAAAGGACTTCTTTCCTCCTCCCCTAAACTTTGCTTTTGGAATTGCTCAAGGTCACTTGTGTCTGGGAACCACTGGGCTGTAAATACAGTGTTAAAATCATTACCTTGGTCAGTGACCACAAGCATTGGTATTTTATAAGCAGAATAAGCTCTTGCCCAAGGTCTGCATGATGTAGTCCCTGCCTGTCCTTCCCATCTCATCCTTCACACCATTTCTAGTTGTTCATTAAGTGACCATCTTTCTGCTCCTCCCAAGGTGCCAAGAGTTTTCCTGCCTTGGAACTTTCATATATGTTGCTCTCGCAGTCTGAAATAGTCTCTCCTCCATTGTATATTTGGCTGATTCCAGGTCATTTTCCATGCTTCAGCACAAACAGACCCTGCTCTGGAAAGCCATCCCTTGACATTCTGATCAGGTCACCTCTATGATGTTGCATATGGCACCAGGTTCTTTCCTTTTGCATCAACTCATTGTAATTTAGAATGATCCATTAGTTTTTTTTTTTTTTTTTTTTTTTTTTTTTTTTTTTAAGATTTATTTTTATTATTTTTTATTGGAAAGGCGGATATACAGAGAGGAGAGACAGAGAGGAAGATCTTCCATCCGATGATTCACTCCCCAAGTGAGCCGCAACGGGCCGATACTATGCCGATCCGAAGCCAGGAGCCTCTTCCGGGTCTCCCACGCGGGCGCAGGTTCCCAAAGCCTTGGGCCGTCCTCAACTGCTTTCCCAGGCCACAGGCAGGGAGCTGGAAGGGAAGCGGGGCCGCCGGGATTAGAACCGGCGCCCATATGGGATCCCGGGCGTGCAAGGCGAGGACTTAACCACTTGCGCCACCGCGCCGGGCCCGATCCATTAGTTTTTAACGTAGTATTTAGTGTTTGAATCTCTGGGACTCTATGTTCCATTATTCACCATTAGAGTTCAACATGCCCACTAGAAAGTAGATCTAAAACATGCTCAAATGAAAAACCCACAAGCCTGGAGGACATGTCAAAGTGACCACATTTTGAGCACAGGAAATACTTAGAACTAGTAGAAGACAGGCTCTGTACCATCTTGAGACAGTCTCAACAGTTTTTATGACATGAAATGCACCAGGATGCTGGCCATGTTCTCTCCAAAGAGCTCTCTTCTTTGGAGATGTGCCAATACTTCTGAGATGCAATCACAGAACAAACTCAGGATCATGGAATCCAGTGGTTTGCAGAGGATGCCTTAAGGAATCTTGGGGCTCTACAGAAATGTCTCAGGGATCACAGTGGGAAGAGTGGGGGAGCTTTGGGGTTTCACTCCTTTTTAAACAGGAGTGACTCTAATTTCAGCCATCTTCCCTTTATATCAGGGTTCCCTCAAAAGCTTCATTTCAAACAAGCCTTGCCTCCAAAGAACGAAACAGTAAGAACATAAATCCCACAGCCTGCAATCACTGCTCTGGACTAGTGTGCTGCTTTTGCAGAGAGCAGGAAAAGGGGCTCTGATAACCTTTAACACCTGCTAATCTCCTTTCCATCAAGGAGCAGCTGCACAGAGCCAGAGCAACAGCAGATGGAAGATGACGGCCAGGCAACTGGGAGTAGCAGGGAGCAAATGTTTTCCACAAGAGCCTTCGATCTCCTATCTGAGGCTCCTATATGCAGGGATCAATTATGATATTGCTTCAATGCCCCAATCCCTAATGTAAATCCAATACTCACTCAGTGCACTCTAAGGGATTGGTTCTCAAATAGTTAAAGCCTGTACCAAGGCATTTGCACTGTTAAGACTAGACACGCAGCAAAGATTATTTCTTGATTCAAGGCTAGTGCCAGACATTAAAATGTCTTTGCTCACAAATGGCTTTTAAACATATGAAAAGAAGCTCAACCTCACTCTTGATGCAAATTAAAACTATAATAAGGTGCTATTTTTCTCCTATTGGATTAGTAAAGATCAAAAGCTTGGTAATATGCGGTGTGGGTGAGGGAGTGGCAAAATTGGCACTCTTTTACATTGCTGATGGAGTTTAAATTGGTACAACCTCTTGGGAGAGCAATTTGATACTGTCTATCAAAAATTTAAAGGTAATACCCTTCAAAGCAGCATTTCTTTCAGGAGTTGATCCTATTGATATATGGAGGTATGCTGAAAATCACCTACAAAGACATTCTTTGCAGGATTTTGGGGGCTGACCAGACTCTAAACCACTAGCAGTTGGTTAATTGTCAGTGGACTGGTTAAAGAAACTATGGTGTGGCCACACAAGTGAATGCTATGTATCTATCAAAAGAATGCAGGACCCCTGTATGCATGGACCCTGCACACAATCTCCCAGTTCTGGAGTCAGTGATTGAATTGATTCTTATTTTCAAAGCTTTTCTGTTTCCTTGTTATGGACAATCAGCCAGTTGGTAGACCAGGTGCTAAGGACTAATTTAAGTGCTGGTTCCTGTCCTTACTGTGGCATCTAATCTTTTCTGTCAATGCATGTGAAACACTGTGTTTATGGTAACTGACCTTTTGCAAAAACAAACTGGGTTCTTTTACAACCTCTGAGACCATGCTTCCATTCCTATGTTGAAAGAGTGGCCATCAGGGCTGGTGTGATGGCTCAACTGCCTAATCCTCCACCTGCAAGCGCAGGCATCTCATATGTGCACTGGTTCATATTCTGGTTGCTTTACTACACACCCAACTCCCTGCTTGTGGCCTGGGAAAACAGCAGAGGATGGCTGGAAGCCTTGGGAACCTGCATCCATGTGGGAGAACTGGAAGAAGCTCCTGCCTCCTGCCTTTCGATTGGCTCAGTTCTGGCTATTGTGTCCATTTGGGGAGTGAACCAGTGGATAGAAGACCTCTCCTTCTCTCTACAAATATGCCTTTAAAATACAGCTAAATAAATCTAAAAGAGAAAGAGAGAGAAGCAGCAACTGTAGGAACTGGTGTTTATGACATAGTGGGCTATGCAGCTGCCACCAGGCTCTCATGTTTTGAGTCCCGGCCACTTCACTTCTGATTCAGCTCCCTGCTAACATGCCTGAGAAAACAGTAAGAAATGGTTCATGTCCTTGGGCCCCTGCACCCATGTGGGGAAAGCTCTTGGCTCTTGACTTTCGCCTAGTCCTAACCTGACCATTGTGGTCATTAGGGAAGTCAACCAGTAGGTGGAAGAGGTTTGTCTCTGTAACTTTGCTTTTCAAACAGATTAAATTTAAGAAGAAAATAAAAAAGGAAGAAGCTGTAGGGGCCAGTGTTGTGGCACAGTGGGGCAATCCTGACGCCCCATATCTGGTTTAAGTTTTGGTTGTTCCACTTCTGATCCAGCTTCCTACTAACATGCCTGGGAAGGCAGGAGAGAATGGTACAAGCGCTTGGGCCCCTGCATCATGTGGGAGGCCTGGAAGAAACTCCTGACTCCTGGCTTGGGCCTGGCCCAACCTTGGCTGTTGTGGCCATTCAGGGAGTGAATTAGTGGAGGATATCTCTGTGACTCTACCTTTCTCTCTACAACTCGGAGTTTTAAAATAAATAGATAAATTGTACCAAAAAAAAAAAAAAAAGCAACTGTATTTTGAGTAATTTCCAAGCTTTCAGGATGCTCTCTCTCCAGCCTAATATCTTTTCCTAGGATATACTTTTTTTTTTTAAAGGATTTATTTATTTTTATTGGAAAGACAGACTTACAAAGAAGGAGAGGCAGAAAGATTTTCTATCATCTGGTTCACTCCCCAGATGACCACAATGCCCAGAGCTGAGCTTATTTGAAGCCAGGAGCCAGCGGCTTCTTCTGGGTCTCCCACACAGGTGTAGGATCCCAAGGCTTTGGGCTGTCCTCTGTTGCTTTCCTAAGCCACAAGCAGGGAGTAGGATGAGAAGTGGGGCTGCCGGTATACGAACCTGTGCCCACATGGGATCCTGGCTTGTACAAAGTGAGGACTTTAGTTACTAGGCTACCGTGCTGGGCCCTTCTTTGTATATTTTCAAAAATCTCATTGGATGATGGGGCATAGTGCCCCCTTGCCCTGTAACCCCGAAAAGTGCAGGTGGGGTGTTTTGGGTCCTTGGAAGTCAGGCCTGGCTCACAGTAGAAGGTGAGCAGTCTGTCAGCCTTCAGAGGCAGGCCTCAGTAGATGTTGCTCGTGGCCAATTTGCCAGCAACCAGTTCACACTATTCAGGTTTCCTTGTGGTTGCAGCTGGAACTCCCTGCCTTGGTCTACAGAATTCAGCAGGATTTGCCCCTGCCCTCTGGCTCTTTTCACAATGAGCTTTATTTTCACTATGAGACTCCTAGGGTCTTCTCTCTCTCTGGGCTTTGGTATCTGCTGTTCCTTTTGCCTGAATACTCTTACACATCTTAAAAACAATGAGACAGCCCCTATATAGGATGGACCCCTGTCTGCCTTCAGATCTCAGCTCCGCTGTCACTTCCTCAGAGAGGCCCCTCCCATGCCACTCAACCTCAAGGAGTTTCTTGTTACTCCCTTGCATCAAGGTGTTTATTTCTGTCATGGTGCTTATCAGAAGCTGCAATGAGCTTGGTTAATGATTTGTTTATGTGTTTATCATCTCTCCTCTGGTAATAAGAAAGCTCCGTGAGTTTGTTTGTCTTGTTCACTGCTGTATCCTCATTACTTAGCACTGTCTGACATATGGTAGACACTCTATTAGATGAAGAAAAGGACATTGATGCTGTATATGAACGTTCACGAATGAATGAATAAACATTGGAAATGGTGTCATTATGGAGCAGAGGACAGTCCCCACCCTAGTCTCCTTCCACAGAGAAGCTTTTTTACACAGCCTTGACTGTTTTTAGCTGACCTTCCCGCCTACCTCAGAAGTTACTAGCAGTACTGACATAAACACTGGAGATGCTTTGAGTAAAAGGGAGAGGGATAGTGCTCACCACATTTTTACCCTAAGATTTACTGCCCAGCTAAGGGATCTTTTTTTTTTTATTTTGTGTCCAAAATTTTGCCACTCTAATGGTGGACAGCATCTCCTGCAAGGAAAAAAAAAAACAACAAAAAAAAAACCTCAAACCAACTACATTATGAACAGGTTAAAGGGCATTTTCTAGTACAATCTGTCTAGTACTGGAGTCATCAGTCACATATGGCTACTAAAATTAAATAAAACTAATAATCCAGCTCCTTAGTTCCAACAGCCTGCTGGGCTGGTGGCTACATCCTAACTGAACATAGAAGATGCGGATCGTTTCCATTGGCACCGATGTCTTAGCCTAAGCGTGGACTTACTAACCATGTCATTCCTGTACCCTACTGGCACTGACACTGGTAACGCTAAACATCATGAGAAGTCCGTTTGGCATGCTGAAAGGAATGCAGCTGTCCAAAATTCTGATTTTGCCTCTTATCAGTTACTTGACCCTGACTAGGTAAGATCTCTTGCTAGTCTTACTTCTTACAAAGAAGAGTAACGCACACAATTAGCTTGTAGGCTATACATATATTTCCCTGGCACAAAGCAAGAGCTCAAAAAAATGAATGTTGCTGCAAGTATAAAAAGTAAACAATGGGATCCTATCATAACATGTGATCAAACCAACAACCATTCAGAAGTCCTCCGTAGCACGACCACGAACAATGCAACAAATCAGGACACTGAGTCCCAGCCCCCAGATCAGCATTAAAAAAAGAGTTCTCCAAATACCTAATGCTGCCAGCAGGGCATGCAGAACGCTGACGAAGGTAGCGGCTCTCTTATCATAGAACTGGTCCAGGGTGGTCAAAATGTCTTGAACCACATCTGCCACCAAAGGAAGCAGACTGGCGTCTGAGTTCCGCAGCATGACTTCCAGGACCTTTGGGGTGTGAGGGTGTAGGGCCAGATGACGCAGATTTAAAGAGATCCCATTCACTAGATAGTCTGAATTATGGTTGATCAGGTGCTGCAGGGATTCGTAGCCACAAGCATGGCAGATGTTTACCATGGTGCTGGTGGCTGCTTGACTGATGAGCAGGGTTTGGTCTCCAGCCTTCTCCAGGACTGGGTAGAGGGCTGACATCAAGAGCAAACGGAAGTCTTTACCTAGTGTGTGTGCAAACTGGCCGATCCCTTCCAACTGGATGCAGATTTGCCAGATGTTGCTGTTCATGGCGCAAATAGTGGGGCTTGTCTTTGAAAGGGCTGGAGAGGGTGTGACCTGGCACGTGTGTGAACCCGAGGTGATGGCCTGGGAGCCTGACTGTTCTGTCGTGAGCTCCTCTCCCACCTCCTCTGCTTCAATACAGGTAGCTAAATGCCAGTTTCCTTGGCTCGTGTACTCTTCCAGGATAGACGCCACGATCTCTCTCAGTTCCTCTGGCCTCATTTCACCGCGCTTCTCATGTAAGTCCCCCAGCTCCAGGCCGGCAGCCCCTGCCACCAGTTCATTCAGGATCATGGCAGCTTGCTTGCGGTAAATCACAGATTCATGGTACAGTTCCAGAAAGTGATCCACAAGCAAATAAAGGTTCCCATAATAACCGAGGAGCTGACAAACCTGCCGCAAGAGCAAGAAAATCCTCTCGTCGGTGAAGAAGCGGAAATACCTCCTCTGGATTTGCGTCCACAGCCCCATACCTGGGGTCTTTGAGGAATCACTCAGATTGTCACTGGCAGGCCAGCACCGCTCCTCCACGATTTTGATATCAGCCACATCCAGTTCTAGCACTTGGATGAGTGCTTTGGAAAGGCGCTGCAGATGGGACCCAGAGGTGAGGACAAAGTTTATTTTGGGGCCCAAGAGTTTCAAGTAACCAATCAACAAGGACAGAGTGGAGAATTTGCCCTGGTCATCCTGGGAGTTCATGAGGCGGGGAAGAGATGTGGCCAGGGAGTGCAGGCTTTCTGACAGGATGTCAGCAAAGGCCCTGTTGCCCATTATCACCTTCTGATCTGCAAAATGTTTCAAAACTTCATTGCACTTGGCTTGGACCTCAGGACTCTCGTCGCTTGAGAGGCTCACCAATGCCTTCAGAAGGGGGCCAGCAGACTCCACCAGGGACTGACTGCACCTGGAAAGCAGGGCCTCCACCAAGTCTACCAGGCCCAGCCTCACCTTCCAGTGTGGGTGAGCAGACACACACTCAATTATTTTTTTGATAAGGATGGTCAGTTTGTCACCAGTACTTTTTACCCAATCTGCTTCCCGGTGAACCAACAGCTCTGCGACTCTGCCCTCAACGGCGGGATTGGCTTGGGCCTTGGGGACAGCTTGGAGCTGCTCATCGGCCATAACAAAACTCACTGTCTCCGAGAAGATCTTCAGGGACAACACAACAATGCTGTGACCTTGTTTAAAGTCTCCTGTGATAACCCTTGTCAGGGCAGTTGAGATTCCAGGTAAAAAAGAAGCAAACAATTCCCCCAGCTGCTTTTGCTCAAGTTCATCCAAGGACCTTGGATGGTCTTCACATTCACACTGGAGGAGCAGAACTTGCAAACAGTTTAAGGCAGCAATTTTAATTTGCTTGGATTTCTCCTGTTCTGCTAGGCCTAACAGCAAAGATACAGCAAATCCTAATCGAGGCAGAATGGAGGGCTCATAAAAAGTCAGAAGGATGTCCCCGTAAGCCGAGTGCATTAACGTGCTGAGTCCCTGGATCACAGCCAATTTCAGCTCTTCTGACACAGCTGCAGGTTTCTGGGAGCTGGGCGAATACAGACAAGCAGAGAGCTCTGAAAAAAGTTCCTGCAGAAGCTCTTGTTCTTTCACACATGTGGACGAGAGGACAAACGTGACGCATTCCACCACACTCTGGATCAGGCGCTCTCTCTTGGGACCAGGGGTCTTGAGAGCGAACCTCAAAGGGAAAAGCACATACTGCTGAAGTTCCTGAAGGGCAGCATCGCTCACACTGTGCAACCGGGTCTGCAGGTGCTCCACGTTCTCCACTGTCTGGGTCTTTGTGAGCTGAACACAGACCGGACGTAAGGCGCCAAAGGCCTCTTTGGGCGTATCGAAAACTGCCATCATGCAGTCGCTTTCTTCTCACCAAAGAAACATCCTACAAGCCGGAGGAAAGGAGATTTTTCGGTAAAGAGAATCACACTCAAAGCAGATAGAGCAAACGTGCATTCATTCATTCAACACACACTTCCTGGGGGCCTATGTGCCAGCCACTACGCGAGGTGCTAGAGGAGCAGTGAGATTGAAAAGCGATGGTTTTCAATCCTCGGGAGCTCCTCGTGGAGGGAGCAAAGCTAACAGTCACAATGCAGTCTCTGAGGAACATGACAGGATGCTGCTTAAGGTCCCAAGACAGCATGGAGAAGCCACACCCTGGCAGAGTATGCGGGAGGAACCGACAGGAAAGCGTGGGCTGCTTGAAGGAATCTGGGCTTTGACCTGTGGTACTGACAAGGAGCCAGTGAGGGATCTGTCTTCTTACATTTGAGGTATACACAGAGTAAAACACAGCATCTAAAAGTATAGTTCAGGAAATTGTTATGTATACCTCCAGGTAACTACTACCCAAGGTAAGATGCAGAATATCCTAGAACAATCCCTCCCGTCTTTGCCAATCAACTGCTATCTCCCCCATCTGGAGGTGACCACTGCTGTGAGTTTTATCACGATTCATCTGTTTTGCCTGTTCCTGTCATTGAGATGTTGTGTATATATGTTTTAAGATTTATTCATTTTTATTAGAAAGGCAGATTTACAGAGAGAAGGAGAGACAGAAAGATCTTCCATCCACTGGTTCACTCCCCAAATGGCCACAATGACCAAAGCTGAGCCAATCTGAACACAGGAGTCAAGAGCTTCTTCTGGGTTTCCCGTGTGGATGCAGGGTCCCAAGGCTCTCGTTCATCCTCTACTACTTTTTTAGGCCAGAAGCAGGGAGCTGGTTCGGAAGTAGAGCAGCTGGAACATGAACTCATGCCTATATATATGGGATGCTAGTGCTTGCAAAGCAGAGAATTAGCCAGTTGATTCATCACACCAGCCCCACTGAGGTATTTTAAATGGGGTGGCATAACCAACTTTCTGCACTGGTAAAAATTCCCTGGCAGCAGCGATATGGGAGAAGGATCAGAGACAACACAAAACAAAAGGGGGTACTCAAGATAAGACAACCAGGAGCACGCACAGTAGGACGGGCCAAGGGAGAAGAGACGGTCTGGCAAGACGGAAAGTCATACAGCTGGCTGAGGGAGGGAGGTACAGAAGACAGGATTGCAGGGAGGGGGAAGTGAGCAACTTAAACCCCGAGTCTTCTCTGTAAGGAGAAATTCAAAGTCATGGGCTGACAGGGAGCAAGATGGGGGATAAACAGGGCTTGAGGAGGGGAATAAAAGTCTCAAATATTCCCTTTGGGGAAGCAGAGCATGCTGGGAAGGCATAAAAGCATGACCCAAGGGTACTGAGGATAGAGCTGAAGCAGGAGACCATCAAAGTACACAATATAAAATGCTGGCATTGGGTGGAGATTCAGGTCTCCTGGCTTGGTGGCCTCACTTTTTTTTTTTTTTTTTTTTTTTTGCTGGAAGCTTCTGAAAAGATTATAGGAAAGTCTCTGTTCTCGCTACTTGTAATTCAGTGAATGCTCCTGAAACCAGTGGCTATGGATTGGCACTGATGGTAGTGCCCAGTGGTATGGGTAAGACTTGCTCAGTCCATACAGCTAGCAAAGCCAGGCTTTCCTCCTGGGTTGAGAAGGCTCTGGGGCACAATCAGGGCCCTTGATATTCCAGAAACAGTCTGAGCTCAAGAGGCCCTTGGAAGGACTCTTGTCGCTGAGAAATTTCATCAGGAAGATGTTCTGTCTCTGTGATCCCATTCAGCCAAGCAAGTAAAGCAGCTTGACTCTTTCCTATCTCAGCCTAGGAAAATGCCCAACCAGGCAGGGAAAGCACAAAGCTCGGTAGACACGAGTGACACCCCAATGGCCTGGGCTCACACACTGACGATACAGAGACTACTGTGCCAACCCTTGCCAGGGGTAGAGTGGTTGGATTAATGAGTAAAAAAGGAAAACTGCTTACTGGGACCCAGAAGTCAGAGGTGGGGAAAGCATTTCTATGCTCCTGGGTTACATTAGACAGAGACACTTGTTGGGGCCCGTGCAGTGGATGTAGGGGACACAAAGGTGTGAAGAGTATTGTTCCATTGCAGAGACGTCCGCAGGGAACTTCCCGCTGTTTGGTAGGGCCTCGTGGACATCTCTGCAGCCACCTGAATGCAGCTCTACCTTCTTTTGCATGGACACCGGACAACTTTGCCGGGGAATTCTAATCCATCCAGGCATTGTTTGCTACTGTGGGGCTGGCCTTTTGCTCGGTGTGAGCTTGGAGGTTAATGTCTTATATCTATTATTCCTACTGTCTCCGCTGTCCCCATTGACCTTATGCTAATCAAGGGACCTAAATTTAGGCTTTCATTCTTTCCTCGTTCTTTTGATTCCCTTTTTCTTTGTGATACAAGATTGAGTTGTAGGACAAGAATTGTAGCAGGAACTTCTATTGTTTCTAATTAAAACTAATGGCAGAATTATCCTTAGAAATTCCCAACTTGACCATGACGTAAAAAGTCTGAGCCAGAGTTCGACTGATTTTGTATAAATAAAGCGGACAGCTTTCCCGCATTGTCCATTATGATCATGTAATCCTAGTGGTACGTCTTTCTTTCCTCTTTATGCCTCATCCACGCACCCTTCTAGAGTTCCGAACTCAGCTGGAGCTGGACTCCGGCAGACACTCAAATAGGCAGACAAGAAATCTGAACAACAATCATAAAAAGATGAAGGAAGTTAAGTAACAACAAGTTTTTTAAAAAAAGTTATTTCTTCAGGGGCTAGTGTTACCAGCACCCCATATAAGCTCCTATGCAAGTCCTGGTTGTGCCACTTCCCATCCAGCTTTCTGTGAATGTACCTGAGAAAGCAGCAGATGATGGGGCCAAATGCTTGGGCCCCTGCACCCAGGTAGGAGACTGGGATGGAGTTCTAGGCTCCTGACTTTGCCCTGGCCCAGCCCTGCCATTGTAGTCATTTAGGAAGTGAATCAGCAGATGAAAGATCTCTCTCTCATCTCTCCCTTTTTGCATAGATCTGTCTTTAAAACAAATATATCTTCAAAAAAGAAATTTAGAATGAAAAACATCATTTTTCTACACCAAGAAAATTCAATTGGCAATATAATAATAGGAGATCATTAATTGGCAAGACCTAATTAGTGGCAGGAAGATCAAACAGAGCTATCTTAAAACTTGGAACAGAAATAGAATGAGCTGGAAACTGTGAGACTTAGAGGACAGATCTGGGAGAACCAACATGTAAATAACAGAGAGTTTGGAAGGCGAAGCAGGAACAGATGGAGGAGTTAAAGCAAGACCCAGCAAACAAACAACTGAAACGTTTCCCTGAGCTGCACGGAGCTGTGTCTGGAGACTGGAAAGCCTGAAGGAGCCCACCTAGCCACACTCCGGTACAATGCCTCCATAAACGTGAAGCAGGAACTCACGCAACCTTTCAGCAAGCAAGGCCAAATCACTTAGAAAAGAGAAAAGAAAGAGTCTGGCTTTCAGCTTCTCATTTGCAACAGTGAATGCTGGGAGACAGTGGAGTAACATCTGACTGTGAATGGAGGATCAGGGCCCCCAGGCACTACTTAGATACAGCAAAGATGCTCCCTTGTCATGGTGGAAGGACAGTGTGTGAGAATTCAGAGGAAGGTACCAGCCTCATATTCTAACAGGGGAAGACACTTGGGAAAGAAATCTGTTCAAACAGCTCAAAACAGAGACCCAAGACAAGGGGGTGAAAGCAAAGGGAAACATGGAAACTTTTTTTTTGCATAGAAAACTTTCTTCACATAAAATGTCAAAATGGAAGTTCAATATCAGAGTCTCTTGTTAGACTGGGGTGAGGACAGAGCCCGGGGCCATGATCTTACTCACCTTAGTAGTTTCAAGAAGGTACCTTGGGATGCCCCTCGGTGGTTCCAAACAACATTCTCAGATCTTTTGATGAACATGTGACAGAGCTAACAAATGAGAACACACTGCCTAAAGCTGGACCCGTCTGCTCTGCCGTCTGTGTTCCCTGTGTGACTTAGGGCCCTATGTGGGAAACAATGGAATTTCTGCTTCCTTTCATCTTCCTCTGTCTTTCACCATCTCTTACATTTCACCAGTCTACTCCTTTGACATCTTTCAAATCCACTGTTGATGACAACCTTGAAGTGTGTGTGTGTGTGTGTGTGTGTACTGTGACTGCAAGCTTCCACAGGCCTGCTGGCTCCTGTGCTTCCCATTAAATTCACCAATTCAAGCTGACTCTGAAGTAATCCTTCCAAAACCAAAATCTGATCACTTGTCCCCATACTTCAAACTCCTCAGCTGCTAGCCACAGCCTGCCTGGAGTATAAGCACTTTCCTCATGGTGTCCAGGACCTTTCATCATATAAGCCCCTGTCTATCTCATGAATTTCTATTGTTCTGTTCATTTAATTTTTTTTGCTCATTTTTTTTAAAAAGATTTATTTATTTTTATTACAAAGTGAGATATACAGAGAGGAGGAGAGACAGAGAGGAAGATCTGGTTCACTTCCCAACTGGCCGCAATAGTTGGAGCTGCTCCAATCCGAAGCCAGGAGCCAGGAACTTCCTCTGGGTCTCCCACGTGGGTGCAGGGTCCCAAGGTTTTGGGCCGTCCTTGACTGCTTTCCCAGGCCACAGGCAGGGAGCTGGATGGGAAGCAGGGCTGCCGGGATTAGAACCGGCTCTGATATGGGATCCTGGTGTGTTCAGGATGAGTTTAACCGCTATACTATTGCGCCAGACTCTGGTCATTTAATTCTAAAACAAATTACAGAGTTACAGAGAAAGAAGGGCACACAAACACACACACACACACACCTTCCATCTGCTGATTTACTCCCCAGATGGCTGCAGTGGCTAGGGCTTGGTCAGCCAAAGCTAGGAGCCAGAAGCTTCATCCAGGTCTCCAACATGGGTGCAGGGCCCATGCAGCTGAGTCACCCTCTGCTGTTGTTCTGAGGCCACTAGCAGGGAGCTCGACTGGAAACAGAGTAGCCAGGGCATGAACTGGCACCCATATGGGATGCTGGCATTGCTACTAACAATGCCAGTGTCCCTTTCCTCTCCAAAAAACAAGCCTAACATTTATAGAAACAACAAGAGCTGGATATACTAATAGTTGAATGAGGAGAGAATGGCTAGGGTGAGTTAACAAGCCTTAGCTTTTTTCAGTGTTTGGCTGATCCTGGACAGGCACCTGTGAAAGCAATGCAATATGGCCCAAGTCCTTGTGTCCTTACACCCATGTGAGAGATACAGATGAAGTTCCTGGCTCCTGATCGACTGAGCTCTGGCCATTATGACCACTTGTGGGGTGAACTAGTGGACAGAAGATCTCTCTCTGTCTCTCCTTCTCTCTTTGTAAATCTGTCTTTCCAATAAAAATAAATAAATCTTTAATACAAACACACTGTTATGTGCCATATAATGATGATGGTCCCTTAAGATTATATTACCTAGTGGGCCCAGTGCGATAGTAGCTAAATCCTCACCTTGCAACTGCTGGGATTCTATTTGGTTGCCGGTTCATGCCCCAGCTGCTCCAATTCCCATCCAACTCCCTACTTGTGGCCTGGGAAAGCAGCAAAGGGTGACCCACAGTCTTGGGACATCGTACCCACATGGGAGACCTGGAAGAAGCTCCTGGCTCCTGGATTTTGGATTGTCTCAGCTCTGGCCATTGAGGCCACTTGAGGAGTCAACCAGAGAATGGAAGATCTTTCTTTATCATCTTCTTTCTGTAGATCTGGTTTCCCAATAGAAATAAACCATAAAAATAAACCAGGGAAGCACTGGTGTTCATGTTAGTGACATGGTAGCATCCTTTGCATAAGCATACTCTACGGTGCTTCTACAATGATGACACAACCTAGTGGTGCATCCTAGGTTGAATGAATTCCCTGTGTTAAACAACACCTGACTGTACATACTTTTATCCCATCTCAATCCAGATTTAAATGTGAGAGGGGTCAATCAATTGTGGTATAGTCACTCAGTGGAATACTATGACGATTTACCACAACCAGAGATCTTCTAAAGAATGGGTTATAGGCTCAGAAATATATAAACCAGTTTTCTGTAAAGAAGACAGTATAACATATCACTAGTCTGATATGCCTATAAAAGGCAATCATATAGCTTTATGGGAAGGCCATGAAATCCCATTTTTACGATAATATGTCAATTACAGAAGGAATTGTTTAAAGATTGAGAATCTTAGGAGTTCTAGATTCTATTTTTATAAAATGCAACCCTGATTATTTAATGTGTGCTATTGAAAAATTTCGGGTTTATATAACCAGTAGTAATGAGGGCATTTTAATTTAGAAAGTGATACTGGGGTGAGGCATTCAGAACATGCTGCTTTTTTGGGTGAGTAGACAAAATAACCCCCAGTTTGGCTATAGCTAGCTAATGGACACTCATATACAGTTCTTGACTTAAAAAATAAGGTTTATTTATTTTTATGAGCAAGTCAGACTTATAGAGGCAGGACAGACAGAAAGAAAGATGATCTGTTCTCTGGCTCACTCAAGTGGCCACAGAGCTGATCTGAAGCCAGGAGCCAGGAGCCTCTTCCAGGTCTCCCACATAGGTATAGGGTCCCAAGGCTTGACTGCTTTCCCACACCACAATCAGGGAGCCGGATGGGAAGTGGAGCAGCTGAGATCAGAACTGGCGCCCATAGGGGGGCGGATGCAAGGCAAGGACTTTAGCCACTAAGCTGCCACATTGAGCCCAGTTCTTGACTTCCAACTGCCATCTAAATTCTAGTTCCCTGTACCCTCCCTGTGGTACTGGAAGGTTGCCATGAGAGAAGAAATCCTAAAGGCATTTCCTTGGTCTCTTCCCTTGTCCCCAGTTCTTCCTACCTTGTCACAGCAGGTAAAGACAAATGGAACTGTTGGTATAGGATAAGGTTTCTTACTTCCAGTCATTTAAAGGAGTGAAAGGGGGAGGGGTAAAAAAGAAGCAGAAAAGGAATTTGGAAACAGAGTGAACACCAACAGGGAAGCACTCACAGAGAAGGAGCTGTACTGCGGTGAGGGGGCTACCCTGCTTGGGGCTACAAAGTAAGGTTTGTTCAACGTAAAAGCCTAGGAGTTGGTGCTGTGGCATAGCAGCGCTAAACCCCTGCCTGAAACACCAGTATCCTCTACGGGCAATGGTTCAAGTCCTTGCTGCTCCACTTCTGATCAAGCTTTCTGCTAATGTGCCTAGGAAAGCAGCAGAAGCTGGCCCAAGTGCTTGGGTCCTTGCACCCCCTGTGGGAGACCAGGAACAAGCTCCCTGCTCCTGGCTTTGTACTGGCCCAGCTCTGGTTATTGTGGTTATTTAAGGAGTGAATCAGCAGATGGCAGATTTCTCTTTCTCCATGCCTCTCCCTCTCTGTAACTCTGCCTTTCTAACAAATAAATTCGTTTCTTTATTTTTTCAAATGTAAAAGAGTAGTCACATGCAGAAGCCAGATGTCAGACCGTCTGATAAATGCAGAAAGACGACAGATACACCACCATGGCAATTAAGTCAGGCCTCAATAGGTGCTACCTTGGTGAGATCATTTGTTCTGGGGTTTTGCACCTGCTGTTCCCCCACATACTGACATGGCCCACTCCACGGCATCTTGTAAGAGTAAGGGCTCTGATCACTCCTACTTTAAACTGCAACCCATTTTCACTCCTTCTCATTTTGGAACTCCTATTTTTGATGTCCCAAATTTTTCTTCAAAGAACTTAGTACAATTCCTCAAACCAAACCAACTACCTCTTTGCTTATCTCTCTCCTTCACTAGAAAACAGAATCCACAAGGCAATAATTTAAAACAAAACACTTATTTACTAACAGGCAAAGAGACCCAAAGAGAAAGAAAGAGAGAGTTTCTATCCTTTCATTCACTTTCTAATCGCTCAAGATGACCAGGGTTGAAGCCAGCAGCTAGAAGTGCAATCCAGTCTCAAGAACTCAAACGCTAGAGCCATCCATGCTGCTTGCCAGCCCCTTTCTCAGCAGCGAGCTGGAGCCAGGAATTGAATCCAAGCATTCTGATGGGGGGATATGAGAGCCTGAACCATTAAGCTAAATGCCCCTTCCTAGATGTAGTGATTGGGACTGGTGCTTCTGATACAGAGCAGGTGTTCAATGAATGCTTGTTGAACAATGGCCGTATACAAGCTGTTTGTCTCCCAAGCAGAAATTTGTTATCAACTATATGGATCCCTTCTTGGCCTTTTGGCTAAGATCAAGTATAGTAACTATGTGTAAACTAGAGTCCACTCCTCTCTTGGGGCTCTCATCCACCACAGGAGGATCTTGCTGGAATTCTTTCCAGGGGGAATTTACAGCTGGAGAGTTTGGTTGCACCCTAGACTACTTTTGGTTTATTTGCAGGAAAGCAAGAGAATAGGCATGAGAACAGGAAACATACAACCTGTGTTCTGATCCTGGTTCTTTTAGTACCTGGCTGTGATTTACATGTGTTATTAACTTCTTCCACCATAAATTAAACTTCAGGGAAAAGATGATTTCCAAGATTTCCAACTTCAAGTAAAAAATTAATAGAGAGGAAGACTGAGTCTAGATCCTAGAGATAAGAACGCAAACTTAAGAATTTACAATACATATTGTAGAACAGGGAGAATCAATATTTTTGTTTTGTTGCTGAAATATCGACATATGCCAAGTATTATTCCAAGTATTTTATGCATGTAAAGTCCTCATCTACAAGTACAGCAGCCCAAAGCTCAGAGAGGTTAAGCGATGTCTCTACAACAAAGCAGGTGTCACACTGGGAGTCATTTCAAGGCTGTAGGCTCTCGCCACTATTACCAATCAGTCGGGTCTCCCAGTTTGGCCATTCAACAGAATCAAGGCAGAATAATTTGAGTACAGATCCCTGAAATCCGCACTAGATCTACTAGCAGAATCTAGTTGCATGCATGTGTGTTGGGGGAAGGAGGAAATAGATATGTTTGAGAATTTAGGATTTGAACGGTTTCCAAGATGGTTGGTGTTGTAGTGCAATGGGTAAGGTTCCAGCTGTGAAGTTGGCATCCCATATGAGTGCCAGTTCAAGTCTTGGCTGCTTTGATCCTGCTCCAGGTCCCTGTTAATGTGCCTGGGAAAGCAACAGCAGCTGGCATAAATGCGTGGGCCCCTGACATTCACGTGGGAGATCCAACTGGAGCTCCTGGCTGCTGGCTTCTGGCTGGCCAGACCTAGTCATTGCAGTGATTTGGGGACTGAACCAGTGGATGGAAAGTCTTTTACCTCTTTGTCTCTGACACTCAAAGAAATAAAAAGTTCAAACAGTTTCCTTGCCATATAAATTCTACATCTGCCGGCTCTTCTAAGAACAAGAGGCGCATGATGCAAGAGGTCCTTGTTAAGAACCCACATGACAGCAGTGCTTGGAGTATGATAGAGGATTGCTATTTTGAGTTAAAATGATGGGTTTATTACCTGCTGCAACCTCCCCCCCCAAAGACTGACTCAATTTTAGTGTTATAGCTTTACTTATCGTTTCCCTGGTATCTGGCACAGTGTCTGCCAAGCAGTTCCCACTGACTCACTGTTTCATCAATAAGAAAAAGCTAGATAAACATTAAGCCTCCAGAATACTCTCAAGTTTTGCTGCTTCCCATTCATCCTTCCCTTTACTTAGAGATGCTTCCTTGCAATCAAGGTACTGCGTGCTATACTTTGAGATGTGGGCACTCTTGAAGAGGGATGAGGAGCACAGGCTAAACAGCACAGGCGCTGGCTCTGTGAGGACAGTGCACTGCAGCACACTGAGTGTACAGAACAGAGCATGGGGGTTCAGGCTCCACCTCAGTTCAGGGAGCGCTCTGTCTTATAGCACATCAATACTACACGCCTGTCCTCTGCACTAGATGAACACTTCATCGGTAGGTAACACACTCTAGAAATACAGTTTTTAACTTAGGAAAAACAGCATCAGAATACATATGCCAAGTGCCCCTTGTCCTTGCTTTTTGAATTTTTTTAAAAAAGATTTATTTATTTTTATTGCAAAGTCAGATACATATAGAGAGGAAGATCTTCCATCCGATGATTCACTCCCCAAGTGATTGTAACTGCCAGAGCTGCGCTGATCCAAAGCCAGGAGCCAGGAGCTTCTTCTGGCTCTCCCAAGTGGGTGTGGCATCCCAAGGCTTTGGGCCATCCTCAACTGTTTTCCCAGGTCACAAGCAGGGAGCTGGATGGGAATTGGAGCCGCCAGGATTAGAACCGGCGCCCATATGGGATCCTGGTGTTTGCAACATGAGGACTTTAGCCACTAGGTCATTGCACTGGGACCCCAGTACTTTGCATTTATGAGACAAATTCTCTGGGTGACTGATATGTGTGTGTGTGTGTGTGTGTGTGTGTGTGTGAGAGAGACATCGCAAAAAGTTTGTGGAAGATGAAATTTAAAAATAAGCTTACTTTGGTACAAAAGAATTTTTAAAGTGTGTAATACAGCGATCTTCAAAAAGTTCATGAAAATGCATACTATATGTGTGGATTTTAAAAACTTTCATATCAGAACATTTTAAAAAAACCATTTATTTATTTGAAATGCAGGAAGAGACAAACATAAATCTTCCATCTGGTTGGTTCATTCACCAGAGCTAAGAGCCTGGAACCCCATCTGGGTCTCCCATGTGGGTGCTGGAAGCCATCATCCACCGTCTCCCAGGCACAGGGGCAGAAGGCTGGACTGGAAACAGACACAGCACTCAAGCCCAGGCACTCTTATACATGAGTATCCTAAGCAGCGAGTTAAACCATAACACCTGCCCCTACAAGATATCTTTTAAGTGTATTTTCCTCAGACGTTTTGAAGTACACATACACACTCTGCAAGTGCCGAGAAACAACATATCAAGACAGATTCTAATCTGGACCATAAAATAACACCAATAATTAAAAGAACTAAGATCATACAGAGCATGTTCCCCCCCATTCACAATGGAATATTAACAGAGAAATAACAGGATAAGCTTCAAATACCTAGAAAACATTTTAAATAATCCATGAAGTAAATATGTGGAAATGAATGAACATACAACAAATCAACAACCTGTGGATTCAACTGCAGCCATGCTGGGAACCAAACTTATAGTTAAATCACAAAAAGGGGAGAAGGGGCCCGTGTTTTGGCTCAATTAGTTAATCCTCTACCTCCAAGCACCTCATTCCACATAGGTGCCAGTTCATATCCCAGATGCTCCACTTTCCATCCAGCCCCCTGCCTGTGGCCTGGGAAAGCAGTGGAGGATGACCCAATGCCTTGGGACCCTGTACCCACGTAGGAGCCCCAGAAGTTCTAGTTCCTTACTTCAGATTGGACCAGTCTGGCTGTTTTAGCTGCTGGGGGAGTGAATCAGTGGATAGAAGATATTTCTCTGTCTCTCTTTCTCTCTGTAAACTCCATCTGCCTTTCCAATAAAAATAAATAAATATTTAAAAAAGAGGGGGAAGGATGTCTCAAATCCAATTTTTTAAAGAAATTTTTAAAAAAAAGATTTATTTTATTTTTATTGCAAAATTAGATATACAGAGAGGAGGAGAGACAGAGAGGAAGATCTTCTGTCCACTGATTCACTCCCCAAATGGCCACAATGGCTGGTGCTGCGCCAATCTGAAGCCAGGTGCCAGGAGCCTCTTCCGGGTCTCCCACGTGGGTTCAGGGTCCCAAGGGTTTGGGCCGTCCTCAACTGCTTTCCCAGGCCACAGGCAGGGAGCTGGATGGGAAGCAGGGCCACCGGGATAACAACAAGCCTCCATACGGGATCCTGGCATGTACAAAGCGAGGATTTTAGTCGCTAGGCTACCATGTCAGGCGCTCAAATCCAAAATTAAAATCCCACCCGAAGAACCCAGAAAAGAGCAAAATGAATCCAAAACCAGCAAAAGCGAGGACATTAACAAAGATCAAAATTAATGAAAAAAGAAAACAAAAAACAAAGAATTGATTCTTTGAAACAATCAATAAAAGTGATATACTTTTAGCAAGATGGAGAAGGGAGATTTTCCTTTCTTCCTCCTAGCCTCACATCAACTTCTCACCTCCTTTGCTTCAGACTGCCCAAGGGACTCTGTTCAGTCATGGCAACCGATACTCTAAGTTCTTCCTGCAAGTAACTTCCTCTAAGTTTCTTCCTAAGTAGTTAGAAACTGTCACAATGTAAACACTATGGAAAGTTGTGACAACGTATCATTCAGGAGCCATCTGCGCCAAAGCTGCCTTGCTACTTTTCCCAGCTCACCTCTGGCTACCCTTTCCAGTTCATCCCAGTTTTGCTGTTCTGGCTGTTCCTCAAAAGTGTCAACAGTGGTCTGCATCTGGTTTTCCCATATACAGCTTGGTCTTTACCTCCTTCAGGCTGGGCTCAAACATCACCTGGTTAATGAGGCCTTCTGATTTGCAGAGACAAAATGCCTACCCACTCAAGCCCATTCGTTTCTCAGTCTTTTGCCCATCCTGATTTTTAATCAAGGTGCTATCACTTTCTGACACAGGCCACACTTGGGGTTCTTACAAAGATTTGGCAGGGTAGTGCTCCAGACTTCAGCATTTGAAAACAACGAGCTGACTGAATGAACCACTAGCTTGGGAGTAAAGAATTGATTTGATATCTGGATCTACCATTTCTAGCTATGTACCAGGAACCTAGGATAGGTAACTTAGCCATGTTTTAAGTGTTCTTGTCTATCCATTAGCGATTATCATCCTCATTCCATAAGAATACTGATTTAAAATGCATTTAATGTGGCTTAACTTGGTATAGAAGTGCTTGCTGTCATATATTATACAAAGACAGCCTAGGACTCGGCACAGTGGCCTAGTGGCTAAAGTCCTCGTGTTGCAAGTGCCAGATCCCATATGGGCGCCAGTTCTAATCCCAGGAGTTCCGTTTCCCATCCAGCTCCTTTCTTGTGGCCTGGAAAAGCAGTCGAGATGGCCCAAAGCCTTGGGATGCTGCACTTGCATAGGAGACCCAGAAGAAGTTCCTGGCTGCTGGCTGCTGGCTTCAGATTGGCGCAGCACCAGCCGTTGGGGTCACTTGGGGAGTGAATCATCGGACGGAAGATCTTCCTGTCTGTCTCTCCTCCTCTTTGTATATGTAACTTTGCAATAAAATAAATAAATAAGAAAGAAAGAAAGAAAGAAAGAAAGAAAGAAAGAAAGAAAGAAAGAAAGAAAGAAAAAAAGAAAAAACCTATGTGTAGACTCCATAAGTACTCTCTTATGAATAGATACTGACGTTAGGTTAGCCACTTCTTTTACATTAATTAGTTCAATCAGCTAGAAACCAGGTGCTGGCGTCAGAAGGATGGTTAAGGACAGTCTCTCTGATCAAATCTTGATCGTGTCTTTCACCAAACCCCAGTCTTCCCCCCTGTTAACTGGAACCGACATAATCCCTGGCACCTTAGCGTTGCTGTGTGGGTTATGAGTTACCACAAGGCAACAAAGTTAAGCACAAAGCAAGTGTAGATGTTGCAGGGATGACAAGTCAGGATGAGGAGGAGGGGCAAACCCAACTCAGCAGAGGGCCTCAGCACCACATTATCAGGCATCCCTTGCAGTAGGTCTCCTCCACTGGGGTCGGGCCGCAACCACGAAGGCCATTCTAAACCTCGGATCACCTCTACAAAACACGAAGTCCCTTCCCTCCCTTCCCCTCCACCCTCACCCCGACGTGGCTGGGCCAGGGAAACACTTCTACTGTTTGGATCGTTGGATTGGAAGGTTTACAAACAAAAATATAAAAAGTAGAATTTCCGTAGGAAATTGGAGTTTCATGAGGCTCGACTTCGGAACTGAGCAGGAACAGCTGGTCCCTAGACTGGGTGGGCGCCCAGCAGGTGAGAAAGCGGACCAAAGCGCGGGGAAAAGGGCGCGTTAGGGGGCTGGAGATAACTAAAACTCAGCTTTTCGGGGGGCCGGCCAAGGTGAGCGAGGATGCCCCCTTCCCCACCTCAGATCACGGTATTTCAGCCTCCACGGCCCCATCAGCCCTGCCTCTAAGGGATCTCGGCCACGGAGATCCCGCCTGCTCCCACCACTCTTCCCTTACCTCGTCTTCAGCATTTCCCTCACGCTCCCGCCTCCTCTGCCCGCCGGAAATGACGCACTAAGTTGTGCGCCGCCCCGCGCCAGAAAGGTTCTGCAGAGCGGGAGAAAGGGTTTCAGTGAGACTCACTGCGCCGGCGTCCCGGCAGCAGCGGTTCAAGCGTCTTCCGGGGGGAGCCGAGGAACTACGCTCCGTCTTGGGCCCTGTGTCTTTTCAAGTTCGCTGGGCGAGGTTCAGAGAGGCCGCCGTCTCTTGAGGAACGTTTCTCTGCGTCTCGGAAGCCGGTCGGGGCTCCGCTTCTCCAGGCCTTGCCCTCTGACCCGGCTCGCGCGGCGGGGTGAGAGGTCGGGTAGCCATCTTGTGGCGGCGGCACGGGCGGCTGTTACTGCGGAGACCCCTCCCTTCCCCCTCGGGGCCTTGCTGGCCGCGGTGTCAGTTGGTCCAGAGGCCGGCCGTCTGTCAGCCGAGGTCTCCGGGCCGCGTGCGGTCGCCCTTCCCGCCGCACTGGGGGCGCGGCCCAGGCCGCTCTCTGCCGCCACCACCATGTCCTCCTTCTCCGAGTCGGCCCTGGAGAAGAAGCTGTCGGAGCTGAGCAACTCTCAGCAGAGCGTGCAGACCTTGTCGCTGTGGCTCATCCACCACCGCAAGCACGCGGGGCCCATCGTCTCCGTGTGGCACCGCGAGCTCCGCAAAGGTAAACCTGCTGCCCCTTTTACCTCTCCCTCCTGCCCCCCCGCACACCCTGGTTTGTCCGTCTCCTTCCATCCACTCTTCCTCTGCAGGCTTGGACCCCTCTGATGGCCCCTCTGAGTTTAGGGACCGTCTTATCTCTGTGTTCCTCGAAGGTTGCAGCAGGGCCCAGCAGGGTGGAAGGCACTTGGCGTGGAGCAGAGCTTAGGTGCAGAAGAAGATGGGTCGTTTCCTGCTGGCACACTAGGGAAGCACACAGGAGAAGGGGTGGGAGGACTAGACCTCAGCCTGTGAGCCGCCATGCCCTGCCTGTGCTGGGGGGTGGAGATGGGGTGATGGGGAGGACGGGGAAGGCATTGGGAGTAGGAGCCAGGTAGCTCAAAAGTCAGATCTTGCTAGCCGCCCAACCAGGGCCAGTTTGCTACTTCCCCTTGCCTCTTGAATTCTCATCGCTTAAGACCAGAAAAGCTGGCACTTGACACAGCTGTTCCTGCAGGCTGCTGGCTTTGTCCATATCCTCGTGCTCAGTGCTCCTGGCAGCCTGGAAACTGGGTGATTGGTCCCTCCTGGAGGAGTTGGGGACCTTTACCTCCCAGGCTGTGCAGCTGCCAGGAACTTGGGGCACCTGACCTGCCACTGGCCAGGCCTTGGGATGGACGTGCTGCCTCCCACCTGTCTCCAGCGACTGACATTTGCTGAGTCTCCCCGCGGCTTCACCTGCCAGCTCCTCACTTTCCCTGCCTGGAAAGCAGAGGTGATGATAAGCTGTTCCCTGTGGCCAGGGTGGTGCTGATAGCTTGACATCTCGTGGCCTTCCCAGAGCCTGGGAAGCCGGAGCTTTGCCAATGAGGAGAGCAGAGTGGAGTCAGGTGGGACTCACGGACCTGCGGAGCACGCCGGCAGGTGCACAGTGCTCATATGTGCATCTGCTCCAAGGTGATGGAGGCACGGTCCCTGCCTACAAGTTGCTTCCAACCTCCTGGGTAAAGAACAGACTCCCAGGCCACTGTCCCATGTCCTGGTGAGTTCTAGAGCAGACGGCTGAAGAAACAGCTCCCAGCTGCTCTGGGCTCCTGTGTGCAGTAGTGCTTAGTGGCACAACAAGAGACTTTGTAGGTGTTCTCTCCTGCCAAGAGTTGGGAGTTGTCACCCGATTTTCTGGGGGAGGCAGCTGAAGCTGCGGCTCTCTCGGTGGGCTGGGTGCTGTGGGAAGACCTCCAGGGTGGGTGCTGTGGTGAACCTGGGGTTGCCTCCATACTGGGGGCAGTAGCTGAGGTGAGCCTCTTCATGCACCCCACACTGCTGTTTGAATAGTCTGTGTAACATTCGTTGAGATAGGGAAAAAGTGTGAATCCATACAGGTGTCCTGCTGGCTAGGGTCACCTTAATGTCCCTCTTGGGAAGGCTCCTAGTCTCCTTACCTTCCTTACCTGTTGGACTGACTTATAGCAATGACAGTGTAGAGAGCATGGACTGAGGGAGTTAGGAAGCTTCTGGATCTCATCCATGCCCGAGCATGTTTTGTAAATAAGCTGACATTTTACAGCTAAGAAGATACAGATACAGAGGCATCAAGTGCCTTGTTCATAGGTATACAGCTGGCACTTGAGCTCAGGGCTGTCTGATGCCAAAACTCAGTGACTTGGTGCGCTGACAGAGGCAGTTGTCTGATGCCAAGGAGCCCACTCTAGTTCCTTTTAGTAGGCCCAGCCATCTCCTCTCCTCTATTCCCGCAGCTTAGCATACATCTTGGCGTTACTGGCTGTGTCTTTTTCATCATTATGTTTGAGGGCAAAAACTAGACTTAATTCTCTGTGACATTCTGATATTTAGCAGGGTGTCTACCGGTTGCAGGCCTAAAGAATAGCTCAGGAGTTCAGGTATGATGCCATTTTGGCTTCAGCCTGGCCCAACCCTGGCTGTTGCAACCATTCTCTCTCTCTGCTCCTCCCTCCCCCCGTCTCTCCCTCTGTCACTCTGCCATTCAAATAAACCAATAAATCTTTTTTTGCAAGTGTGACTAAGGAACTAAGTTCTAAGTAAATACAGCTGAAAGCTCAGTTGCCAAGCTTTGGTAGCCAAGTATCAAGTGTTGAGTAGCCACAGGTGGGTGTTGGTGTCACATATTAGGACCATGCAGGGAGAGCTGGAGGGTATCCCTGCTGCAGGCATCAGGATGGCTTCCCCACTGCCAACATGAATGAGCTGGTGATGCCTCCAGACCTAAGTGGGAAAGGATTTTCTTCCCTCCTAATCTTCTAGTTAAGTTCTAACCCCCACACCCCTGTGACTGAATGGGACTGTTTCGGTCTACTAGGTTCACTCACATTCTGAGTTAACCTCCAGAATATTTTATTTTACTTTATTGGAAAGGCAGATTTACAGAGAGAAGGAAAGACTAAGATCTTTCATCCGCTGGTTCACTCTCCAAGTGGCCTCGGTGGGAAGAGTTGAGCCATGCTGAAGCCAGGAGCCAGAAGCTGCTTCCAAATCTCCCACATGGGTGCAGGGTCCCAAGGCTTTGGGCTGTACTCCACTACCCTCACAGGCCACAAGCAGGGAGCTGGATGGGAAGAGAGTGCGTGAGAGAATGAATGCAAGTTAGTATGTGTGCATTCGCTTCCATCCATTGGTTTACTCCCCAAATGTCTGCAATAGCCAAAGCTGGGGCTTGCCAAAGCCCAGAGCCAGGAGCTCAGTCTTAGTCTCCCATGTGAGTGGCAGGGACTGAAAGTTTTGATTTTTTAAAGATATATTTCTTTGGAAGACAGAATTCTACTAGAGTCCAGTTCTCTCTTCTTTCATCTGCTCGCTCACTCCCCAGATGGCCACAGTGGCTGAGTCTGGGCTAGGTCAAAACTTTTGAAAAATCTTCCACTATTTTCCCAGGAACATTAGCATAGCAGCTAGGGCTGAACCTGCTGCCAGAGAGGATGCTGACTTGCCACAACAGCAGCCATGGGACTCAAGCTTTTGAGCCACCATGTGCTGTGCCCCCATTCCCACTCACCTCCAGCACATGTGTTAGTAGGGAGCTGGATTGGAAGCAGAGGTAGACCAGATGCGTAGGCACTCTGGTAGAGAATGTGCCAATCCCAGATTGTGGCTTATTGTGCACTGCCATGAGCTTGCTTTGAAGTATTTTTTATTTATTTGAGAGACAGAAGTAGAGACAGAGGTTCCAGTGGTTCGCTCCCCAGATGTCCTCAGCAGCTCGGGCTATGTGGGGCAGAGCCAGGAATTGGGAACAGCAATCTAGGACTCGCGCATGATGGCAGCAACCTCATTACTGAAACTGTGGCCGCTGCCTGCAGGAATCTGCTAACAGGAATCTGGAGTCAACAGCCGGAGCCAGGAGTTGAACCTAGGCACTCCGAGATGGAACTCGGGCATCTCAACTGCCAGCTTACAATTCTTTGCGTATTCCTTTAGGGTGTGTGTTGGGGGGATGCCTCCCCTTTGTGGAGTAGCTTGCTGTGCAATGCCTTCGCATGAGTGCTTTTTGTTTGAGTTTTATATCTTGACATGAACCTAAGTAAAATAGACCTTTTTCACCCCCAAATTTCTTTAAAGTGTTCTACAAACATCAAAGCCAGTTAATGAAATGAAAAATTTTGATTAACCAGTTCTGCCTACTTTGCTTAAACAACTACTAGTTCAGCCAGTTTGGAGCAGACGTAGATATAGGATAAAAGGATCAGTTTTGTCGTAATGGAAAGACAGCTGAGCCAGGGAGTTGCAGCTTAAATGTGTTGTTGACTGTGTGACCAGGTATTCTAGTTTGTCGTATTGCTTTACACACGCAGTGCTTGTGTTAACTCTTCAGGGTGCTGGTTGGGGAAGGGCAACAGCTTTATCCTAAATAAATCTTGTTGAATTCAAGCATGTTTCAAATTAGTTGGCATTGTAGATAGTAAAAATCTGACTCTCAAGATTCTGAGGTGTCTATTTTTTGTTTCTTTAAGATTTATTTATTTTTATTGGAAAGGCAGATATATAGAGAAAAGGAGAGACAAAAAGATCTTCCATCGCTGGTTCACTTCCCAAGTGGCTGCAAACAGCTGGAACTGAGCCAATCCCAAGCCAGGAACCAAGAGCTTTCTCTGAGTCTTTCAAGTCTTTGGTGCAGGGCTCCAAGATGTTGGATTGTCCTCCACTGCTTTCGCAGGTGCATTAGCATGGAACTGGATAAAAAGTGGAGCAGCTGGAACACAAACCAGTGCTCATATGGCATGAGATGCTGGGAGGTGAAAGATTAACCAGTTGAACCAGGTGAACTTCTGACACCTGCCTGCCAGAGATGCCTTATTACTAAGAGTAAAAAAGTATCTGCTTATTTGAAAAAGTATCTTTCAACAGTGACAGTGTATCAGATCTTATAAGTCCAAGTGGGAGTTTGCCAACGCGGACAGAAACTGTGTGGTATTTGGAGAACTTCACTTAGTCACGTGGATGTTTTCAATCCACCAACTTTGATGGCATCGTAGAATTGACAGTTTTCCTTCCTGGAGCTTCCCAGAAAAAGGCTTGCATTAGGGAAATAACTTCTCCTGGTCATACTTGCTTACAGTGGCAGGATCCTGTAACTGTTGAGATTTTGGTTCTGCTTTTGAATAGTAATTGTAGTGGTTAAAGGTTGCTAGTAGTCTTACCAGTTGGCCATCTAAACCAGGTTCTTACCAGGGGGTTCATACACTTCAGGATACCATGTTGAATTTTATGAGCTTTAAACTATAATATGATTTAAGGATATTGTTTTTTACTTGGGTTTTTTTTTTTTTTTTAGATTTATTTTATTTTCATTACAAAGTCAGATATACAGAGAGGAGGAGAGACAGAGAAGAAGATCTTCCGTCCGATGATTCACTCCCCAAGTTAGTGCAACTGCTGGTGCTGTGCCGATCTGAAGCCAGGAACCAAGAGCCTCTTCTGGGTCTCCCACACGGGGGCAGGGTCCCAAAGCTTTGGGCCATCCTCGACTGCTTTCCCAGGCCACAAGCAAGGAGCTGGATGGGAAGTGGAGCTGAGGATTAGAACCGGTGCCCATATGGGATCCCGGCACGTTCAAGGCGAGGACTTTAGCAGCTAGGCCACGCTACTGGGCCCATTTGGGTTATTCTTGTGCAGCAACATTTTAAAATGTCAGATTTTGTATCTGCTCTGTCTGAATTTACGTACTCCGTAAACATTTCCAAAGAGACGGAGGTGAGCTTCTGACAGGTATAAGGGCATGGACAGCTTCAGGGAGTCTTTCGGGTATGTTAGCATTAGTGAAACTTCAATGTTTTGAAATGTCTAATTATGTCCTTATTTATTTCTTTTTGAAGAAAATTGTGACCAAAAATGGCAGTGATGTAATTTTATGGTTGAGAAGTAATATGTGGATAAGCTGGGAAATTCAGTAATGTTCCCCCAAGCAATTGTAACTCAGGCATATTGCATGCGGTTTTTATGGCTTAAAATATGATACTGTATAGAGTAATAGAATATACAACATTGTATATGTACGAGAGAAAAATTACAGTTTTTGAGGGAGCTGTAATTTTACATATACATATTTCAGCTGTTTAAATTTTTCAGTAACAAGGCAATATTAATATATACTTGTGTTTGAGATAAATAGCTGTGAATACCTCTATTCCTGAATTGCAGGCTTGATGTCGTAGACGGTATTTACTGCAAAGAGAAAGTCTCAGATTAGGATACAGTAATTTATTTCCAAGTTGGAACCTCGCTTAGTCTTCAGGCAGTTCAGAATGCATTGGAAATCTGTAGTAGAATAAATGAAAAACTTGGTTTTATATTAAGAAAGAAATAAAAATGGCATTTTCCCTCCTTTTCTTTTCCCAAATTGTATTCCAGACCTGTTAGAACAGAGATCTAAAGTTTTTTGTTTTTTAAACATATCTACTTGACCTCATGCAGATTGGGAAAAACCTAGAGCAGAAGAATTGTGAATTGAGAATTTATTTGATGTAAATTAAATTCTCTTTTCTCTCTTTTTTTTTTTTTTCAGCCAAATCAAATAGAAAACTTACTTTTCTGTATTTAGCAAATGATGTCATACAGAACAGTAAAAGAAAAGGACCTGAATTCACTAGAGAATTTGAATCTGTCCTTGTGGATGCTTTTTCTCATGTTGCCAGGTATGTTGTCTGTTTTGTTTTCAAATGCATTACTCTGTTTACCTCTTTATATTTTGTTTTTCTGTGATAGCTTTTATAAATTGATAATGCCTTATTTACAGATGTGTTGTGGAGGTATAATTTTGATTTTGTGTTTTGTTTGGGCCCTTAAGAAATCTCAAAACTGTAACCATTTCGGTGCATTAAAGAAATTCACCATTGAAGGTTTATTTTTATTGGAAAGTTAGACATACAAAGATCTTCCATCTGTTGATTAATTCCCCAAGCAGCCGCAACGGCCTCACCATAATATTTTAAGCACATCTTTTCCCTCAAATGAATTAATTTATTGAATTCATTTCTTGAGTGTAATATTTACCTCAGTTTAGCGGAGTTGTCTCATTAGCATATAATAATAATAATAAAAATGAAAGCTAAATAGTCTGAGGGCAGTAAAATAGTAAACTTTAGTAGCAAGGGATTAATTGTTTACACTGTATTCACTTCTTCCTAGATGTCTAGTTTACTGAGAATACAATCATTAGTGTAACTGCAGAAATAGTAACTTAGTGTGGAGAGAAAGTGTTCGCACCAATTATGCTAAGTCTCTCCTGTTATTTTTTGTGGCAGAAAAGGCTGGAGCATAGATCACACATAGCTAATATGCATCATCCAAGCATATGTCAGATGAAAGGTTTTATAATTTTATACATCTAAAACAAACAAAAAAACTCTCTGGGCACAGCTTAGATGTCCTGGGGGAGCAAAAATAAGCTATTTTTCAGTAGACTGTGACGTTTATCATTGTTAAAAAAATAATCATATTTACAGAAGAAAATTGAGGATGATAAAAAGAGGGCTAGGAGGTTAAACAAGTGTCCTAGGGTCTAAAATATCAGTGAAAGGCCTTAAATGTTACAATATGCCTCACTCCTTGAAAGATTTGAAACACTTAAAGGAGTAAAATGAGCAACTCAAAAGAAGGGAGTGGCATCTAGCTTTCTAGATGAGGAAAGATGTTTGTCTACAACATGACTCGGTTGTTCTTTGGGTAAATACAGACACAGTGTCAAAGTGTTGTTAGCTTCAAAAACTACTGGATTCTAATAGAGTAAGCTTAGAACAGAGTGCTAGAATTATGATATGAAGCTAGGGGTAGAGGTTTCTTTTTTTCTTATTGATAAGGTTTATTTCATTGTTTCTTAAGTGTGAGTGAGAAAGCTCCCATGTGCAAATTCACTCCCAGTGCTCATAGGCCAGGTGGGAGCTGGGAGTCAGGAATTGTCTGGGTTCCCCCTGGATGTGGCATGAAGGCATGAACCCACTTATCTGCGTGTCCTGCTGCTTCCCAGGCTCTGCATGAGCAGGAAGCTGCTCAGAAGCCAGACCTTGCAGTTCAATCCAGGAACTCTGATGGGACGCAGGCATCTTAAGCACCAGTTCTTTTTTTTTTTTTTTTTTTTAACAGATTTATTTATTTTTATTAGAAAGTCAGATATATAGAGAGGAGGAGAGACAGAGAGGAAGATCTTCTGTCCAATGATTCACTTCCCAAGTGAGTGCAACAGCCGGGAACCAGGAACCTCCTCCGGGTCTCCCACGTGGGTGCAGGGTCCTAAAGCTTTGGGCTGTCCTCGACTGCTTTCTCAGGCCACAAGCAAGAAGCTGGATGGGAAGTGGAGCTGCCGGGACTAGAACCGGCGCCCATATGGGATCCTGGCGTGTTCAAGGTGAGGACTTTAGCTGCTCGGCCACGCCGCTGGGCCCTAAGCACCAGTTTTATTGCTCATTGAGATGTATTAACTTTTGGGTGAAAGTTTCCAAGTTGCTTAAAAGGGAATGTCACCATATATCTCAGTTGTGAAGCTAATGTGTGGCATTGTGTTGGAAAGCATCTGGTTCACTTCCTGGTCTACCTTCTTGGCTTCTTTAGTGTGTACTTAATGATAAGCTCAATGAGGGGAGGACCGTTTCTGTTTGGATGTTTGCTATCCCAGACTCCTAGTAGTGTGTGGCACGGTGCTGCTGGGCTGTCTAACTTTAGGAAACACTTTATATAGCCTTGATCTAAGTCGTCCCAAGGAACCAGGTAAGATCACTTTCTGCCCAGACGTGGTAAATACTGGTTTAGTAAGTTTGTCAATGTGAATTCATTGGGAAAAAGATTTAGTCTGGGGACTTTACTAAAGTAATTTCCTATAGGGATAGTAAACATAACACTGATTTAAAATTTGATCCATAATCTGTACCTGTTCTTAAACTAGGAAAGGGTAAATAGAGATACAGGAGAGGAAGATGGTCAATACCAGGATTAAAAATTCCCTGTTTGGGAACATTTTAACACAATGCACTGTGAAAGCATCCTGACAGATTTCAACATGGTGTAGGAAGAAGCAGCTTGGCTGTTGTTGATGGAAAATGCACCTAATCCTTTTCTGTGCGCATTGTCCTAGTCTCCTTTTTAGAGTGCCATTGGGTTATTCTGGATTCCATGTTCCTCAGTCTCCTTTTCCCAACCCCATTATTGGGGCAGATACTTCAGTTGTGGTGTACCTTATCAAGTTAAGAGTGGCCTAAAGCATGCTCTGTGAGTGTGTTTTCTGTGGCCAATTGATGAACAAGGATAGTTGATCCATGAATAATGAGCAAATTGATTAGGAATGTCCTGGATTGAGCCGATCTGAAGCCAGGAGCCAGGAACTTCTTCCTCATTTCCCACCTGTGTGCAGGGTCCCAAGGCTTTGGGCCATCCTTGACTGCTTTCCCAGGCCACAAGCAGGGAGCTGGAGGGAAGTAGAGCAGCCAGGACACGAACCAGTGTCCATATGGTATCCTGGCTTGTGCAAGGTGAGGACTTCAGTCACTAAGCTACTGTGCTGGCCTGCAGACTGTGTTTTCTGCACAAGTGCTGCCTTGTCCTTTCAGTTTGTGGCAGTGCTTGTCCTTCATTTTTCATATATGTGAGTGCCCTCTGTATTTATTGAGTACTGATTCAGACACTGGGGGAGCAGCTTTGAATAAGGCAGACAAGAGCCGGTCACTGAACAAGATGGTTTGTTCCAGAGAGTGGTGGCATGCACGTAACAAAACAGGGTGATGTTGAGTGGGTCAGCCAGTGTGGCTCAGGGGACCTCTAGGAAAATGGTATCTGAGGTAATCTTATGGAGTTGGGATAGCTGTGCAGAAAAACTGCGATAGACTAGTCTTGGCCTTGTAAGAGAAATGGAAAACCATTGTTACTGATTGAACGTGTGAATAAAGAGAAAAGTAGACTGGCACCAGTTGTGCATGTCCTGTCAGCCTTGGGGAGAGTTGGGCTTTTATTCTGACGGCTGACGTTGAAAGCTTTGCAGTGAGGGAATAGCATGTTCCAACGTACATTTTAAAAAGATCGCTTGGGGTAGGCATTTGACAGTGGTTAAGATGCTGCTTGGGATAACTGCATCTCTTATCACAGTGTGTTTTTAAAGACTTATTTTCATTTAATTTTGAGAGGAGGAGAGACAGAGAAGATCATCTTGCATCCATTGATTCACTTCCCAAGTGGCCGCAACGGCCAGAGCTGAGTCAATCCAAAGCCAGCAGCCAGGAGCTGCTTCCAGGTCTCCCACACAGGTGCAGGGTCCCAAGGCTTTGGGCCCTCCTTGACTGCTTTCCCAGGCCACAAACAGGGAGCTGGATGGGAAGCAGGGCTGCCAGAATCAGAACTGGCGCCCATATGGGATCCCGGCATGTACAAGGTGAGGACTTTAGCCGCTAGGCTACTGTGTTGGATCCACAATGTATGGATTTATGTCTGCATTCTTTTGTACTTCTAGCTTGTTAATTTGCACCCTGACAGACACCCGATGATGACTCGAGTACCATGATCCTTGCCACCCCATGGGAGACCCAGATTCAGGTTCTGGTTCCTGGCTTCAACTTTGTCCTACCCCCTACTGTTGTGGGCATTTGAGGAGTGAGCCAGAGGATAAATAGTTCTCTCTGTGTCTCTCAGACTTTTAAAGAAATAAAAATAGATAAATAATGTTTGCTTAGAAAGTAAAACAACAGGATCCACCTTTATAAATGCCTTGGGGTGGGGGATGGATTGTAGTGGAAATGGGGTTGTAGATTGTGGGTGGATTTCCTCTCTTTCCCCCACCCACATAAAGCTATTAAGATTTATAGGAGTTGAGTAGTAGCTGGTAATGAAGAAATAAAAGGTGACTTCTAGGTTATTGAGGTAAGTGGATGGCTCCTGATGCTATCTGGTGAGCTGAAGATAGGGGGAAAGATAGGTGCAGGAAGCCAGGAGTTCTGTTGGAGCTGTGTGTGAGATGGTAGGGGGTCTTCCCAGGGGTGATGTTATCAGGGATAAAATGCTTTGAAGCTTGGGAGAGAACGGACTTCTAGAGGCAAAAATGCAGGATATTTATTCTTTTTTTTTTTTGAAGATTTATTTATTGGAAAGTCACATATACAGAGAGGAGGAGAGACAGAGAGGAAGATCTTCTGTCCAATGATTCACTCCCCAAGTGAGCGCAACTGCCGATGCTATGCTGATCCAAAGCCAGGAGCCAGGAGCCTCTTCCGGGTTTCCCACGCGGGTGCAGGGTCCCAAAGCTTTGGGCCATCCTCGACTGCTTTCCCAGGCCACAAGCAGGGAACTGGATGGGAAGTGGAGCTGCCGGGACTAGAACCGGTGCCCATATGGGATCCCGGCACATTCAAGGCGAGGACTTTAGGTGCTAGGCCACGCTACCGGGCCCCAGGGTATTTATTCTTATATTATGAATGTACCAGGGTACTCCCAGGTTTGTTGGGTCCCTGAGAGAATTCACAGCTGTGATTTAGTACAAAGACTATAAAGTGATGACAGTCAGAAAAATAAGAGGTGCACGCAATGAAGACTGGAGGAGTCAGGGGAGCTTCCAAGACTTCTCGCAGTAGAGTTGCACAAGCCTAATTCCCCAGTGTTGGGTCACGACAACTGTGTGAGGTGTTATATCAGGGAATTCCACTGCACAGGACCCAGTGTTTTGGGGGTAGTTTATGTGGGCATTCCCTGCCAGAGTTCTAGGATCCCAGGAACAAAGTGAGTGTTCATTTTCAGCTTCACTCGCACACTTAAGTCACAGTAAACTACCTGATCCTTGGGAAATGCTAGGAACTCACTGACGGATTCCCGAGTTCTCCACTGTCAGCCAAGAGGCAGCTGTGCCAGCAAGCACTTGTAAGGGCTTTCTGCCAGTTCTTCTGCACCATCTTTACGTGAGCTACTATTAAAAGTGCTGGAAGCATGTGGAAAGAATTCCTGCCTGCTGTGGGTAAGATAAGATGGAAACCCACAAAATCAAGAGTGATTGTACCGAGGAAGTTCCACAGAACTGCAGAGGAAGAAAAGGCCTCCCAGGGTTGGTTTGGCAAGGTCCTGGGCATCCCACCAACACTGTAGCAGCAGTTCTGTTTTGGGGTATATAATACACGTTTTTCACTTTTTAAAGTTAGTGATGTTATCTGTATTAGAAGATAAGCAGTGATTGAATTTATGAATAATCAGAATTAAGATCCACATTAGATGTGTTTGATATGAAATTAGTCACATTGGTGATTGATAGCAAAAGGGGTTTTTTTTTCCCCACTTAAAGATATGTCATTTTATGGTAGGTTGCTGCAATCTGAAGACAGCCTCTTCTATTATGAAATGGCATTCTTGCTTTAGTTATCTCTGATTCCAGGTACTAAAGCAAGTGACTTTGAGTTTGCTGGAATTATTTACCTCTAAATATCAAAAATCAGTAAAAATGTTAAAGCAAAGTACTGACTTAAGTCTGGTCCAAAAGGAAATGACCTATCCTGGCTAATTCATTAATGAAGCAAAGATCCCATTTTAACTTCCTTGCTTATAGTGAAAACTTTTTAAATTGTTTTAATAAAATTGAGTATCAGTTTCCTCTAAATAGTATTGTGGGAGAAACTGCTAAAAATCAGCCTTGGTTTTGAGTCCCCAGGATAAGCAGAGAGTGGGTAGGCCTTGTGTCTCCCCACACCCCAGCATCTAAATTTTCTGTAAGAGTTGTTCTTATGATTGCTTTCCTTCCTTTTAAGTGAATAGAAAGGATCTACAGAGAACATGTTTTATGTTAAGGATATCAACCAATTAAGTTTTGATTAATTATGATTGGTTATATTAGTTATAATTCTCACCCCTCTAACCTGTGCATTTCATTTCATCAGACTTCCTTTTGCCTGTAGGCCAAATCTTAAAGTGGCTTTCAGGGTTCATTCATCCTTCCTTGTTCATCTCTTTTCACACAGAACCTGCATCCTGCAGCTACCTGAATTATAGCTTGCCCTCTCTCTTTGCCTTGTTCCATTTTTGGAGTTCCTTCAAAGGAGAAGAGATAACATGACCAAAGGCCCATGTACAAAAAAGGAAGTTTCTGAGTAGAAAGTACACATTTGTTACTAGAATATGAATCCCCACAGGGTTATGGACAGGAAGTGAGGCTACTCTAAGAGGTATGAGGAGCTGGTCGATCAAGCCCAAGAGGTCAGGGCCTAGGCCTTTTTCTTTGCATTCCAAACATTGTAAATGTTGGTTGATAGAGGTGGTAAGTGCTTAGTTGATTTCTTACGTGAATGTTTGAAAGTTCAGTAACTGCAGGCTGCTGAAATCTGTATGAATTCTTAAAAAGAATGACTAACAATTACTAAATCTACGTGATGACAGATTAACAACAAGGGAACCATATAGCATATTAGAGGATAAGATACATGGAGGAAGCTAAGGGTGGGCAGCAGGTGTAATTTCCAGTGTGGAGATATGGGGCCGATTTACTGAAGAGGCAGTGGGTGGCTAGACAACAACACCTGAAGAAACAGAGGGACTGACCTCCATGGCCATCTGGGGAAATGAGGCAAACTCTTCAAGGCTTCTCAGGGTCGCTGATGTAGCAGAACGGAAAGAGGGGCAGACAGGAGATGAGGCCAAAGAAATACTGGGTGTGTTGAAAAAGACTGAGCGTTTTATAAGGACTTTCACATAGATTCTGAAGAATAGGAAATAACAGAAAATTCTGCGCAAGATGATATGATCTGCCTTAACACAACAGCTAGATTTATATTTTTAAACTTGGAGACTAGGTGGGAAGCCAGTAAGGGAGACCAGTAAGAGTAATTTCGTTCTAGTGATTCAGACACACGATGGTAGTGACTTGCACCAGGAGGATAGCAGAAAAGTTGATGAGTTGCAAGTCGTTCCTGATTCGTTAGTGCTTTGATCCTGGTTAAGTAAAATTTATCAACTACTGAGTACTAAGAAAACCAGACCAGGATGAACCCCATTTCTGTGGAGTATCAGCACAAGCTTTGGAGAAGGGCTGCTGTGGTCAGGGTAGAAAGAAATCCATCCAAGTTGAGCTTGGTGTGCTGTCTTCCTCAAGTTCTGAATAACATTTGATGTAAAATAGCAAGTTGGCAAGGTATATATCTTTTTGATTACGGTCAGTAGAGAAAGTTGTTGCGAGCGAGCCAGCCAGCCAGCTTTACAAACACAACGATCTACAGTAACTGAGTGGGTGGTGAATGTCAAGGAAGGAATTATTGAGCTTTTTCCTTGCAAGTGTAAATCACAGAGGTTGCATTATTCTCCATATGGTCTGAGGTTACTAGTTAGACACCTTTGTGTGGCTATGGATAAAGATTTAGCCCAGAATTAACAGGAGTAAAGTTGAATTGTGAAGTTGAACTCAGTCTTGGCATTCATGTGTATTTGATTATATGTGTGTATGTAGAGACGTTGATGTGTCAGCACTGATGAGTTGTGAATATTTTCTATTTTAAAAATGTGTGGCTTTTAAAATCTTTTTGAAAAAATTTATTCTTAAATATTTGGCTTAATTTCCACTGGAATGTCAAGCATTACATTTCAATTAATGGCACCTTAAAGAGTAAGTTTATCACAATTGATGGGATGAGTTTTTGGTAATTCTGTCTCAGACCTCGCCATTGGCTTTTTGTCCCATTTTCCCCATCTTCGAAAGGGAAAAAAGATTACTTCTATAATGTGATCCCTCTCATCCCCACCCGTGTAGTTTCCGTTCAAGTTCTGAGTGTTCAGGTTAACTCAGCATGCACCTTGCTCTTGCTCTTCTGTTTTAACTATGTCAATTATTTAGTCAGTTGTGTGTGTGTATGTGTGTTTTTTAAGTAGATCTGTCCTAATTAAAAACAAAAACTCTTAAGCTTATATATATCTTTTCGTCTTTTCTGGGCAGAGAGGCAGATGAAGGCTGTAAAAAACCTTTAGAAAGATTGCTGAACATCTGGCAAGAAAGAAGTGTGTATGGCGGCGAGTTCATACAGCAGCTGAAGCTGTCTATGGAGGACTCCAAGAGCCCTCCTCCGAAAGGTAGACATCACCACATGTTTACAGCTCTTGGTCTTTGCCTACTTTCGAATCACATGTGAAAAGCTGCAGTGGGGGTTGCTGCGAGCCACCAGCGCTTGTATGATTCTTCAGAGAGATGCTCGTGAATGATGGTGAGAATTGCCATGGCGCTCGCAGTGGGTGAGCCTGGTTCCCGTCCTCGTGCTCCTCATCTTCACACCCTCGCGTGGGCTCTGCGCTTTCCTCACCTTCCCTCCGTCCTCCAAAGACTCTGCTTGCACGTGGGTAGGAGTAGCAAAATTGGTTAGAGTTGAGGTTTATCCTAATTATAATTTTACAGGATTTTGTCCCAGTCCTTTTGTTACCTAGTGCAAGAACTTAGATAAGTCCCTTAAGCCTTTTAGAATTTGATTTCATTGATTATAAGCATGGGATATATTTTTATGATGGGCAGCTTGCTATTCAAAATTGCTTTTGATCTTTACTGAACCCAAGATATCCTTGGGAGGTTTTAATATACCCATGTGTGTGAATTTTTACTAACTTCTTCATAAAACTTGTGTTACTTTTTTTTTTTCTTTAAAGAATTAAGATTAAATATTAAATGGTTATTTGGTATTTGGCTTGTTGCAGTTTTGTTCTAGTTGACAGAACATATTTCTAAGCCCAATCTGCTCTGACTGTGTATACCCTCATTACCTGAATGATGAACTGCAAGTATGTGCTTGAAGATACTTTATCACCTGGTCTACCTCTGTTTTTCTTCCCCTGCCATTCCTTCATGTCATCTGTATTCTTTTGCCATCCTCTGGGTGCTCTGTTGGCACCCCTTGCCTTGTATCTGCTCTTGTAGCCACCTGAGATCTCCTTCTGTCCCTTCAAACTGTGTAATGAACTCATGCTCGAAGAATACTGCTCTAATACTCACGTCTCTGCTTACCTGTCGGGATATGTCTGGACACTCTCTCCCTTTTCTCTAATACTAGGTACAAGCCTTTGCTTTGACCTGAGCCGTGAATAATGTATGTTGTAATGCCATTCAACGACCCTTTACTGTATACCTTTTCCAGAGTTACCGTATAACTTTTCTAAAGTTAAATGCATTTTATAAAAATTCACTTTCTAAAAAGTTTACTTTAAAAGCAGAATTATAGAGCAAGTGCTTTCATCTGCTGGTTCTCTTCCCAAAAGGGTGTAAGAGCTGGGCCTGGGGCTAGACCAAAGCCGAGGGCTTGGAATTGCATCCAGGTTTCCCGTGTGGGTGGCGCTTGGGCCATTGCTCCACCAGGTATATTAGCAGGGAGGTAGAGCAACCAGTGTCACAAGCAGTGGCTTAATTTGCTGTCTCATAATGCCAGTCTCAGACTACATGCGTTTTATGATAGGGTAACTTTTCTGGGACCCAGAGGTCCGAGGTGTTCTAAAAATGACACAAGTGCTTTTAGATTGCAAGTCTTTATTTTAGTTGGAGTTACTAGAAAATAATTTAGGGTCATTTGAGTAGTAATTTTGGAAAAGCAAGCTGTTTCGTATTTTATGTCTGGTTATATCCTTTGGAGGTATTCTGTACAGCTTTAGAGAATTAACTTTGTCCCCACCCTTTTTTAAAAAAATTTTTTTTATTTGGAAGTTGAGGTTAGAGAGAGGGGAGAGACTTATTTCCCATCAGCTGGTTCAACCATCAGCACTGGGTTAGACCAACACTTGGAACCAAGAGCTTCAGGTGAATTCCCCACATGGGGTCTTCCTTTGCTTTTCCCTAGCCATTAGCAGGGAGCTGGATCGTAGGTGGGGCAGCTGGAAGACAAACCAGGGCCCATATGAGATGCCAGGGTTAGAGAAGATGGCTTTACTCACCATGCTAATGCCAGCCCCCAGCATTCTTTACTTGACCCTAGTTCTGTTGATAGACAGCAGGGATTTATTTATTTGTTTGAAAGACAGAGTTCTAGAAAAAGGGAAAGACAGAGAGCAAGGGCTTCTTTCTGTTGGCTTACTTCCCAAATGGCCACAACAAACCCAGGAGCGTCCTCTGGGACTTTTAAGCACTTGGGCTGTTCTCTTCTGTTTTCCCAGGTGCATTAGCAGGGAGCTGGATACAAAGTGGAACAGCCAGGACTCGAACCTGGCTGATGTTACAGATGGTAGCTTAATCTATTGTACCACAACACTGACCCCCACAGTATTGAGTTTTAAAAACCCCTTTAGTGAAGTAGGAGAATGTTAAAAATGGATTCTTGAAACCACCACTGGATTTCAGTTTGGTCATTTGCTGGCCATGCTTTAAGTCAGCAGCTGTGCCAGATGCTATAGAAAGGTCAGGAGAGGAAGAAGCAGTCATTCCACACTTGGGTAGCAGATTGGGGAACTGGTGGCAATGGCAGTATTGAGAGAGCCCTGTTGGGTTTCAGAGGTTTTGAGATATAGACAGTAACAGAGGCAATGCTCCTCTATTTGGAGGATGATGCTGACTTAGAGACAATTACTCTGTCAACTATAAAGGTGACATTGCACACGAAAGGTTCCTTGCGTGTTTTAGTCTTAGCAGACTGCCTGACTCCATGTACAGTTCTTTGTCTTCAGTCAACTTTACAATTTACCTTTAAAATAGAAATTTCTCGTGGAACTTTGAGGGTTCTTACACCTTTGGAGAATGCGTAAGCTTAGAAATCTTTTCACACCTGGAGATTTCTTCAGTTGTCTTCCCCAGCTGCAAGAGCCAGCAGTGTTCCAAAGTTTCCTGTCTGTCCTTGGGAACACTCAAGGTGTTGCTTGATGGAATGGGACTTTATTATTTACTTGACTCACATTGAATCAGTTCAGTTGCGGAATGATTTGGAAAAGGTCGATGCAATGAAACTAAATAGAATGGTGCTAGCATTTATTGAACACCTGTCCTAACAACAACATTATTGGCTGCTTTTGCTGACAATTATTCCACGAGTTTGATACTGTTTTCATAGTGCAAATTAGAAATAAGAAAATTATAGACAGGAGCCAGGGCTGTATGAGGTTCCTGTAGGTTCAGGTACTGCTGCTGCCTGGCACATTTTGGAGCATCACTGGTCAGAGTGGGTTCAGCTAAATGGTATAGTAATGCTGCCTAAGGCGAAATATTGGTAAGTAAAGAACTCGGACTCATCTGTATGGCATTAAACCAGTGTTCTCATTCATAATTTCTTCTGAAAACACATGGCTTCCATAGACAGATGATGGAGTGAATTTATGAGCAGGCTACCCAGTTTTCCCTGACCTTCATGTCATGCGATTACTCCATCTTTTCAGAGTTTGATATCTTCTGTCACTTCTAAAGCTGGGTGATCTTAGACATGTATCTGACCTCTCTGAACTTTAGATCCTCTCCGTACAGTATGCTGTCAATTAGATAGAATACCTTGTAGAGTTGCAAGGATTTCTTGAGATAATGCAGAAAATGTTATCAGTGAGCCAACATAAGATTTTTATTTGCCCTCTTAGTGTGAATATCAAATATTCTTAGTTTCTGTAAGTGAACTTGGACTTTATGCAAGGCTGGAGGTCATAGTTGAGAACATGACGCTCTAGGCCCACCTCGCTGGTTGGGGAGATCGAGGGACAGGTGGAAGATAGATAGAAGGTGCACCATCTGAGGACAGTAGAATGTTGACCACCAGTAGTGTCGACCCTGTCTCTAAGAGGGAGAATGATTGCAAGAGTCAGGTGAGAGTAAAGAAGCACCATGGCTAGAAGCTGAGCTTGTCTGAATTAGAGGTAGAAACTAGCATATTTCCTAGCTTTTTTTCAATGGCTGTATGACTGCTATTTGTCATAATTGTTGGGCTTGGAGCAGTGGTGATCCTTGTTGGCCTAGCTGCCTTTCAGAACTGTTACTGTGATGCCTTTGGGAGGTTGTATACTCCAGCCTGTCCCCTCTTCCCTTGTCTTCTCATCCCCTCTTTCTAGATACTATGGGGATATGGAGGAACAAGCCACTTAATGCTTTCAGCAGAGAGGCAAGCTTGATGATGGCCTCACCAAAGTAGCAAGACTGAGCACTTTGGAGGACAGCCTAGCTTGTGGGGATTGGGGTGCTCTGGATGGCACTTCTGGTGCTCCCAGCTGGCTTCCAGCTGAGAAAAGAGAATCATTAGAGGCCGCCCCAGATTTTAGAAGAGAGATGGATGGAATAAAAACTCAACTGTAGCAAGATTATTTTAACAATATATTCCAAGTTGGAAAGGGGACAGCCAAGGGCAGGGAGACGAGTTGGGGCAGTGGTCTTGACCTGCATCGTAAATGGCAGATTGCTGCCGTGTGTGAGAAGGGGACAGATCATGGTGGTCTCCAAAGCTTTGTACTTGGAAGATCGTGCCAGTAGAAAATTTCAACAGGGAAGTAGGGAGTGTGGGCAAGAGGAATATTATGAGAAATATTAATTCATTTTTAGAGGTCTTCAGTTTGCAGGAATAAAATGGAGACATGGGATGGTGATGGCTAACCACACCCACTGCAGCCCTTGAAACAAGGTGGTAAAGGACAGAAAAGGTCAAGTCTTTTTTTTATCAGTTTGGTTTGAATCTTGAAAGGCTCTGAGTGGCAGAAAGCAGTACCAAGGACTCCCACTAGGAAGCAGAACACATTGGCTTGTTAGACCTAGGCTAAGCTCCCTGGCTGTGGGCTTGATGCTCTCCTGAAGGTGTGTTAGGAAAAGCAAAGACGGGTCCAGCTAAGGCCATTGCAGAGCCAAAACTGAGTGCTCGAGTGTCCCAAAATGAGTGAGTTTTGTTCCTGCATGTGACTATTTCTTTGTGATAGTTATTTTTTCTGCCTTCTTCAGTGTATTTAGTAATTACTGATTGAGCACTTCTTTAGGTTCTTGAAAGTAAAGTTATGTAAATTTTATTTTTGATCCTCTGTTCAGATTTTAAGCTACTTTTTTATCATTTTAATGCTTTGAGGGATACATGCCTTTGTGGGTCAGATCACACACTGCATTAATGAGGTAGTTGCTGTGTGTGAAATACCATTAGGTGGTTCGTGTTAAATTATATACTAATAGATTTTCCATTTGAAAATAGGATTATTTACATTGTAGTACAGGGCTGTAAAAATGTCCATACAAGCTGAAAGTCTGCAACGTGATCTAATCATCAGCAAAGGAAAATGGTGTAGTGACTTTTAAACATTTTTGCCACAGCTAAGGGGTAGTAAAACATATATTTTTAAAGATTTATTTCTTATCTTTTTAAAGATTTATTTTTTTATTACAAAGTCAGATATACAGAGAGGAGGAGGAGAGACAGAGAAGATCTTCTGTCTGATGATTCACTCCCCAAGTGATGGCAATGGCCAGTGGTGCGCTGATTCGAAGCCAGGAGTCTGGAGCTTCTTCTGGGTCTCTCACACGGGTGCAGGAATCTGAGGCTTTGGGCCATCCTCCACTGCTTTTCCAGGCCGCAAGCAGGGAGCTGGGTGGGAAACAGGGCTGCCAGGATTAGAACCAGCATCCATATGGGGTCCTGGCACGTTCAAGGTGAGGATTTTAGCTGCTAGGCTACGGCACCAGGCCCAGGCTTATTTATTTTTATTGGAAAGTGAGATATGCAGAGAGGTGGAGAGACAGAGAGGAAGGTCATTTTTCCAATGGTTTACTCCTCAAGTGACCACAATGGCCTGAGCTGCACCTGCCTGAAGCCAGGAGCCAGGGGCTTCTTCTGGGTCTCCCACATGGGTATAGGGTCCCAAAGCTTTGGGCTGTCCTCAACTGCTTTCCTAGGCTGCAAGCAGGGAGCTGAATGGAAGCAGAGCCCCCAGGATTAGAACTGGCACCCATATGGGATCCTGGTGTGTGCAAGGTAAGAACTTTAGCCACTAGGCTGTTGTGCCAGGCCCGGACAGTAAAACTTAAGTTGTTTAGTTTATGGTTACTTGTAAAATTAAAAACATTAAAATCTGTGTGTTTTCTGTGCAACAAACATTTCAGTTAGATAGGTTGCTTCTGTCATTAATGATACAGAGCAGGTTTTTTAGTTTGTTTTTGTTTATGTTTTAATTCATTTTATTTGATAGCAGAGAGAGAGAAAGAACTGGTTCTGCACCTGCTGGTTCCTCTCCCAGATGCCGAGGAACTGAGAACTTAACCAGGGCTGTCTCCCCTATGGGTGGCAGGGACCCCAGTATTGGGGGCTGGGACTCCGACCTGGGTGCTGTGCTGGGGAAGGTAGATGTGATAGCAAGGCTCTTTGTTACGCCTCTGCAGATGGTGGCGCTTGTTCCTAGCCTGAATCAGCTCCCAAAGCTCGTGCTTCTGGTGCTGTGAGAGCTCTGCTCTAGGATGCAGCTGTGGTCAGCGCTGCCTCCTCCAGGGCCTCTGCATCCTCTTCACCTCTTCATCTTCACCCCTGTCTGCAGTGGTGAGGATAAGTTCACCGTGTTCCTCCAGCACGTGCTAGTGGTGGCCCTGGCAGCATCCCATAGCTGTCTCCTTTGTTTTTTCTTTATTCCATTTATGTGACAAGTTTCAACTCCAGCTTTAGCTTTATTTGGTTTTTGTTTCTTTGCTGGTCTTTTGTTGTCTTAGCAATTCCTGATTTGGCCACTGTGAAACAAGGAGGCAGCACAGCTAAGCAGTCTTGTTCTGCCTGAGCTGAGATGTGCGGTGAGCAGTCACTGGCTGAAGATTTGATGTGGTTGCTCGCTGATCCTGACTATGCCTAAAGGTTGCAGTGTAATTTGTACTCCCTGTAGGTGCTCGAGTTAACAGGCCATGATAACTGAAGTTTGAAGTGTTGGCAAACTGGTGACCTTGACATAGTTGTTGTAGCAGATCTCTTAAATGATGGGGTCTCCCCTGCCACATAACAGAGAAAACATTAAGGAAAATGAAAGGTGTGGTGTTGGTGTGGCCTTTGCTTCCAGCATGGTTTGGTCGCTTCATGTGTAAGATAGAGAAGAGGAGCTGCGTGGTTGGTTCCAGAAGAAAAGATTGAAGCAAAAGATGTTGCTAGGTTCTTAGGTGCCTAGCATCCTAGAGGATGCTTCTGTGCTGCTCAACGGTTGGAGTCCATAGGAAGGAGCACAGCTATTAGCAGTGTGGATGAGCTATTTAATCTCCCTGGGCCTTCATGTTCTAATCTTTAAAGAGGAGATGCTATGTGGTACTGAATGCAGAGAAGCCTGGACAGGTCACCACCCTGGCCCCTTACTACAGATTTTTTAAAATGTAACTTGTCAACCTCGAAAATGGCTCATTTTTAAAATGGTAGCTTTAAGTATTTTCTCTGAGTTATACTAGTTACATTTCTCAGTTAGGGTTTATTTGCCTTAAGGTAAATCTCGGTCTGCTTAGCTGCTGAAGGAGCGAGCGGTCTAAAGAATGTGTGTAGAATTTTTGACAGTATTATTGATGACTTCCTCCTATTTTTCTGAAATTATTCCTGCAAAGCATTAACTGTCCTATTTGTATACAGTGTTTTCTCTGTAAACCCTCACACATATTGGTTTGCTTTGTTGCTACGTTATTTGGGTGTTTTCTTACCAATTTACTTCTGTTAAGCTTTAAAAAAATTTTTTTAAAGGCAATGAGATTTTTGATGTTTGCAGATTTCACTTTCAGATGAATGTTTTTGGTAGTATTTTCTGGAAAGTCAGTTTGAGAAGACATCAGCTTTTCTTTTAACTCTTTTCAATAAGTCAGTTTAAAATAACTGGGACTACAGCTAATTTAAAATAACTGGCATATAAATTACTGTTAAACCATTTCTAGAAACTTGGATTGCTTCTGTCCTGTTTTTACATGTGGCCCACTGTGTGTGTGCATAACCCAGTGTAGAGTAGGTGACTCAAATTGATTGCTGTTTGCTTCCCCCTAGCAACAGAAGAGAAGAAATCTCTGAAGCGGACTTTTCAGCAGATACAGGAGGAGGAGGATGATGACTACCCAGGAAGCTACTCTCCCCAGGATCCTTCCGCAGGACCCCTCCTGGTAGGTCTGACCCTCAGAAGATGGGCTTCTTACCTCTAGTTGAGGATTACAGTCACAAGGTGGCGCCAGTAACCAATGTTATGGACTCAACATAGGGCATGACTCTGCCCCAGTGCAGGATCCCACCCACTGAAGCCAGCCAGCCAGTAGGCTTCACTTTGTTCTTGTGTGTCGTGATCTTGCAATGGGTTTATTTTATGAAAGTGTTGGACCTGTTTTTTCACTCCAAAAAATTAAAAATATTTTTTAAAAATGATTTTTGTGAGAGTAATGTTCCATACACATGCACAAATCTTCTGCCAAGACTTCTCTCCACTAGCTTGATGGTTTTATCGGTAAGCACTAAGTACTATGGAAGGACAGTCTGTGAAGAAATTGGTCTTCAACCAGTTGTTTGCATTATTTGACCCTTTGTGTAAATTAATTCCTGACCTCTGGTTGGTTCATTTCCTCTAATCACAATCGGAGAAAGTGAGGCTGGAGGAGCAGGTGAAATAACATGCCCATTTGAGTCCAGGCCTGTTTGACTTTGATGCCTACACCCTTCTCATTGGTTCACAGTGCCCCTTCTTTTGCCTAAAACAGCTTTACGATTTTATACGTAGGTGTATTTAAAGCGTGTATAAATAGGAAATGTTCCAATTTGTGTTTTGTTAACATGATTAATTAAGGTGGGTATTAAATGACTGTGGAGTGAGGTCATAAACACATGAGTTTAAAAAGCAGTGAAGAGCACAGCCTGGATTATCAGACTTTAGGGTAATCCAGCAATGACTGCAGAGTCAGCTACTCCCAGGTCACAGGGACCTGCCTGACCTGCCAGCATGGTCTGTTTTCTCCTTTTAATATACACAGGGTTTGTGTTCTAGGTTTGCTTTCTTATTTTTGCTCCTTTGTGTTTGTGTCTAATGAGTTTGACCATTTAATTTTGGAAGTGATTTTCGTTTTGTAAAGCAACCTAAGAGAACTCAGATAACATACTGTTGTCAAGCACAGATTTTTATATATATTAAAGATTGTATACTGGAAATAATGCCTCATTTAAAATTAAGGAATGTAAACCATTTTTCTTTAAAGGATCCATTTTTCTTTAAAGATTTATTTATTTGCAAGGTAGAATTAGAGATGAAGGCCTTCTGTTTGTTGATTCTTTCCCCAAATGGCAACAGTAGTCAAGAACCAGTAGCTTCATACAGTGAGTGACCCAAATAGCCATCTGTAACAGCTTCATACACCAGTGTCACAGATGGTTTACTGCTGGACTGCTACACTGGCCCTTGACACTATTTTTTTATTTTTTGTAAGATTTATCTTATTTTTATTTGAACAGAATTAACAGGGAAAATGAGAAACACAAAGAGATCTTTCATCTATTGGTTCATTCCGCAAATGGTTGCAGTGGCTGGAGCTTAGTTGATCTAAAACCAGGAGCTAGAGCTTCTTCTATTCTCCCACGTCAGTGAGGGGTCCAAAGACTTGGGCTGTCCTCTGCTTCTTTTCCAGGCCATAAACAGGGAACTGGATCTGGAAGTGGAGCAGCGGGGACTCAAACTGGTACCCATAGGTGATGCCTATGCTGTAGGTGGAGGCTTAGCTATGGTGCCAGCACTGACTCTATTTTCTTAAGTTACCAAAAATGTGTTGTTTTACATGCTTTGAAAAATGAAGTATGCAGAATTTCATTAGTGTCATAGAATCCATATTCCTTTGGAATCCATATTGCTGAATTCTGTATTAGTCCTTAGACCAAGAACAGGTGTTTGGTTTTTTTTTTTAAGATTTATTTTTAATCAAAAGTTAGACTTACAGAGAGAAGGAGAGACAGAGGGAAAGATCTTTTGTTCGCTGATTCACTCCCTAAGTATGCACAGTGGCCAGAGCTGGGCTGATCCTAAGCCAGAAGCCTGGAGCTTCTTCTGGGTCTCCCATGCAGGTGCAGGGTCCCAAGGCTTTGGGCCTCCCTCGACTGCTTTTCCAGGCCACAAGCAGGGAGCTGGATGGGAAGTGGAGCAGCCAAAATATACAGCGGCACCCATTTGGAATCCCGGCACATGCAAGGTGAAGACTTTAACATGCTGGTTAACTGGGCTGCCATGCTGGGCCCAGAACTGATTTTTTTGTTTTGTTTTAAGGATTTGTTTTGAAACAGATCTTACACCACTGGCTCACTCCCCAGATGGCCACATTAGCCAGTGCTGAGCAAGGCTGAATTCAGGAGCTTCTTCTAGGTCTCCTTTGTGAGCAAGAATGGCCCAAAAACTTGGTTCATTTTCCTGTGCTTTTCTCAAGCCATTATCGGGAACCTAGATTGAAAGTAGAACAGCAAGGACTCAAACCAGCATCCATTTGGGATGCTGGGATTGCAAGTGGCAGCAGCTTTACTTCCTATGCTGCGGTCCAAGACCCAAGACCAATTAAAAAATAAAAACTCCAGAATGAATGTTCTCGAAGGTTGCCTTTGCCTCATTTAACACCTGATAATTGTCTTTAAGTTCCATATGTCTTAATGGATAATGTTGGTGTTTCCACTTCACAGACAGAGGAGCTCATCAAAGCTTTGCAAGATCTAGAAAATGCTGCGTCAGGGGATGCTACTGTCCGACAGAAGATTGCATCTCTGCCCCAGGAAGTGCAAGATGTTTCTTTATTGGAAAAAATAACAGGTGAGAAGATAGAGCTTGGATATCAGGAGAAACAGACATCTCTATTATCCTTTCCCGAAGCAGCAAACAATATGATGATGGGCTTAGGTCTTCAGTGTAGACTGCATGTGTTGGGACTCTGCTACCTTGGGATTTGCAAGCGAAACTCAGTTGATAAACAGAAAAGCTCCTGGAATAGTTGGTTTTCATGGTAGTTCTGAAAACTACTGCAGAAATCATGGTATGTCCCTCTAAAATCTCCAATATCTGCTTAAAACAATATAAATTGTGGGAGGGATACTCAGAACCCTCTCGCACTTAGACTAATCTATGATGCAGACCAAGTGGTTAATATACTCCATATGCTGTTAACCCCTGACCATGATTTGGTGTCAGAAATTTTAGGCGTTGTTAGTGTTGTCATTTTTCATTGATGCTGATAACCCCTAATTAAACAGGGCAGTTGACATAATTCCTGTTTTCCACATAGGAAATGGGAAGGAAAGAATGAAGCATATACTAACCATTATAGGAGGATGCCTTGTGCCTGCTACAGATTACTGTCATAATAACCTTTGAAGTTCACTGCAGGTGCAGATCCACATTGTATCAGAGGAGGCTAAACCTCTAGATATGAGTGTCTTGCCCACAGTCACACAAGTGTTCAATCTTGGGATTCCAGCCTTTTCTGCAACACCCATGACACAAACCTGGGCCTTTCACTCTACACTCTTCTGAAGGCCATGATTTTTTTCCTGCAGTTCCCTCAACTTGACTGCTTCCCAGACTTCTTCCAAATCCATCAAGAAATTAAGGTTACTCAGCAAGTATTTATTTAATTCAGCAAACAGGTGAGGACTGCTCTATCATAGGCTCCTGTGGTGTCCCCACCATATTCTTGCGGGGCTACAATACCAAGAAGCAGGAGTTTGGGGGCAGAGGATGACTGAGGTGGTCAGGGAACCTTTTCTAAGCAGAGACTACACAACTTAGGAAGCAATCTTTTTTTTTTTTTTAAAGATTTATTTATTTTTATTGGATAGACAGATTTACAGAAAGAAGGAGAGACAGAGAGAAAGCTCTTTGTTCCTCTGGTTTGTTCCCCACGTGGCCACAGGAAGCTGGATGGAAAGTGGATCAGCCAGGACACGAACTGGCACCCATATGGGCACCCATATGGGTTGCCAGGCGAAGATTTGGCTGCTAGGTTGTCACACTGGGCACAGGAAGCGATCATAGGAGCTGTGGGGGAGAAGCATGTGTCACCAGTTGGGGAAATAGTACATAGGAAGCCCTGGAAGCCAGAGTGGTTGGTTGGAGAATATAGCACAGCCCTTTCTGGGTGGGGCTACAAACTTAACCACAAACCCTAGTTTTCCTCAAACGTTTAAGTCCGTTGTCTTTCTTTTAATCGCTTGAGAGACCAAGAGATGGGCAGAGAAAGAGAAAGCTGTATTCCTGCTGGTTCACTCCCCACATGCCTGCAGTGACCCTGGGCCAGGCCAGAAATAGAAGCTAGGAATCCCACCAAGTTTCCCATGTGGGTGGGAGGAATCCAGTTACCATTCCCTTGGCTTCCTAGGGTCCACAGCAACAGGACACTGGGGTCGGAAACCGCCACCAGGTGTCAGAGCCAGGCCCCTTGTCAAGGGAACTCGAGTCACCACTACTACAAACCTTATTCTTTTGATCAGAATCAATAAATGCAGAAATTGAACACAAATTGTATAAACATTATGGTATATGTTTACCTCTCATTTTATTCTTCTAAATGTCTTAATTAGCCTGTATTTTAAATACCTCCTTTTGGTTCTTCGTTTTGGCAAAATTTGCATTAACATACAATGGAAAAGCACACAGGACATCAGAATGTACTGTTTCAGTGGTGGGAAGAGCTTTTACCTTGTTGTGCCACCTGTTTCTAGAATTCCTTTCATCTTGTAAAGCAAAGTCTGTATCCATTAATTAAACAGCTTCATTTCTCTTTCTGCCCACTCTGTCGTAGCCCACATTCTTAAATCCACTTTTTCATCTGTTCCTTCCCTTTACCCTGCAGTTACTGTGTGACTAAAAAAAGTTGCGTCTTCGCTAAATTTTTCTTCTTTGTCTGATGAACATGCTCTTTTCTCTTTTTTCCTTGTTTCCTTGCATCATTATATCTTAGAAGAAGGGAGCACCTCCATCTGCTGCTTTGTTCCCCAGATGCTGGCAACAGCCAGGGTGGAGTGAGGCCTGAACCCGGAGCCGGGAGCTCCAGCCATGTCTCCTTTGTGGATGTCCCGCTTACTGGAGACATCATTTTGTCTCTGGATAGGTCATTCTGAATCTGAATAGTATTACAAAAAAAAAAAAAGCCTAATTCCCATTTTCTCAGAAGGAGAAATTTTTTCTTAACTCCCTGTCTTGCTGTAGCTGCTCTGTCATTTTTTCGGTTCTGTTTCCACTTTGGCTCTTCCTCTTCTCTCCTTTTTAAAAAAATTATCTTTGATGTTGTTTAAATAATTGAGAAGGATGTGTGCCACGTGGACTGCTGATTAGGGTAGGGAGGGTCAAGGCATGGGGGAAAGTGGGTGAGACAGATGCTTGCAATTTTCTTTCTCCTGCATGGAGTTGCAGAGGGAAGGAAGGGAAAAGGGAACCTTCTCCCAGCAGCCAAACCACAAACTGCTTTCAGAGTTGCTAATGACTTCCCTGTTAAATTCAGGAATTCTCTGCCCTCAACCTCAGGAGATTTTGACCCCTTGTTTCTTTCCTCTTCCTTAAGATACTTCCTTCCCTCAGTCTGGCAGACAAAATATTGCCTCGCCTCTCTTCATGGCCGTGTCCCAGTCCCTGGGATCTGTGTCCCCCGTGTCAGGAGGAATTTCACAAATGGATTAAGTTAAGCATGTGGAGATGATGACATTCTCTCAGATTGCCTGGAGGGGGCGCTTCTGTAACCACAGGGTCCTTGTAAGAGGTGGGCAGAGGGAAAGACAGGAGATTTTGGTGCTGAAGCAGAGACATGCTTGGTGAAGTGCCAGGGTAGTACAGGGATACAGGCTGCAGGTTTTCAGCCACTGGCTTTGCGGTGGGTTTGTTGCAGCAGCTCCCACTGCATCCCTGCTGGCTTCTCAGGCACCATTGCCTTTTAGGCTTCCTGCTCTTTGTTCACTTCTGTGAGCTCTTCATGCTGGCCACTAGCCTTCTTCCAAAGCTTGTTTCATTGACATTTGGTCTCAACCAGTATATAATTTTAAACATTTTGTATTATGATGATTCCATAATTTACATATTTAATGTTGACCTCCTTGAACTTGGGACCCACACATCCAGCCGCCTCAGTATCACTGAACCTGCCCTAACTGCACTTCTGTTCTTCGGATCTTCCCTCTAGAATTCATTTATCTCAGGGCCTTCCCCATGTGATAAATGGCCTCTTCTCATTCCTGGTGGTCAGGAACAAAGAAAGCATCTGATAGCTCTTCAGCAGCCCTGTCGTTGAAGCTGGTTCCATTCCAGCCATCCTCACTGGGATTGTTGCTGCGGCCTCTTTGAAGAAACACAGTAACCCAAGGGATCCTGGGAACAGAAGTCTGCCATCGTTTCCCTTGTTTTAGGTCAGCACAGTTTCTCCACTCTTGCCTAGTCCTAGAATACAAGGTTGCTCCTTCCTGACCTCTGCATCTCCCCCATTGCCTTGGGGAAATATTTTCACTTCCATGTTACTCACGGCTGGCGTCTCCCTGTCAGCCTTTCAACTTCCTTCTTCCGAGGAAGTCTACAGATTGTTGCATGGCCTGTTCTCTCATTTCCTTTAGCCCTTGTTTATACACCACCTCCGTGTAGCCCACCCTGACTACCTTCCTAACAATTGTGATTCCTATCTGCCCTGTTCTTTCTCCTCTGCCTTGTTTTTGTGTAGAACTTGTGTCAGTTGGTGAATCAGTATAGTGTTGTGTATTGTCTTTCTTCCTCCCTGCGAATATAAACTGGAGGGTAGAAAGTTTATTTGTCCTGTAATAGGAGCTCAAGTATTTGTTAAGCTAAGTGGAAGGCTTTGAGTTGAGGTCTGGTAGGAATGCAAGTCTGGGGTGGATTTAGTGTCATAGGAGGGAGATAGGGAAGTGGGGAGGAAGCTGCAGAGTGCTTGTGTCTGTGCTGATGATATTTTTCCTAGGGAAACACAAGGGGTGCTGCCAAAGTGGAGCCTTTGAGTGAGCATTGGGGAGTAGGGTGCTTGTGCACAGTGGGGTTGCTGGCAGTAAAAGGCCTGCAGCCACTTGCCTGCTTGAGGGAAGGCAGAGCACCTGAGGGCAGTAACAACCAAGTCTCCTGAAGCCAGTCTCCTGCTTCTGAGATTTTACTGTGTTGTCTTGGCTCAGACTGTGGTACCAGTGTGACAGTGTAGGCTTGGCTGCCCGTCATGCCAACATCCTTGCTTTCCTGTGGGCTCTGTCCTGAGAGGGTGGAAGTGTCTGATATTGGGCATCGTACCAGTCTCCCAGTATTCATATTGTGAGGTCTAAAGCCAGGCAAATGTCTGCCAAACAGAGACAATGTATTGGGGATTCTTAAATCCTGTTTACCAAGAAGAATGCCATGAGCTGTCATCTCTGTTGCCCTGTGTTGGAACAAGCAGCAAAGGCAGATAACTGTCACCCAGCTTGTGTTGCTCCTCAGAACTGGTGCTGCCTTTGGTGCTGCTGATTCCAGAGTACCCACCAACCATCAACTGTTTTTTCTTTTTCTTTTCTTTTTTTTTTTTTTTAGGATTTATTTCTTCATTTGAAAATCAGAGAGGTGGCCTTCTATCTGCTGGTTGGTTCATTCCCCAGATGGCCACAATGGCCAGGGTTGGGCCTGGGTGAAGCCAGGAACATTGTTAGGGTCTTCGTGTGAGTGGCAGAGGCTCAAGCACTTGGGCCATCTTCTGCAACTTTTCCTAGGCCACCAGCAGGGAGCTGGGTCAGAAGTGGAACAGGTGGAACTTCAACCCTTGCCCATGTGAGTTTCTGGGAATAGTATTGCGGGCAGCAGCTCCACCCACCAGGCTACAATGTCTTATGAGCTGCAGAGAGAGCAGGAGAGACATATGTTCCATCTGCTGGTTCACTCCCCAGATGGCTACAGTATCCAGGCCTGGGCTGCTGCAAAACCAGGAGCCAGGTGGATTTACAGGGTCTCACGTGGGTGCAGGGGCCCAAAGACTTGAGCCATCCTCCACTGCTTTCAGGCCATAAGCAAATCTGCTGGATCAGAAATGAAGCAGCTAGACCTGAAGCAGAACCCACATGGCATGCCAGTGGCACAGGCGGGGAGTATCAGGTGGCTATGCCACCATGCTGGCCCCAACCAGCCCCTGTTTTGATCTCTAAAGATATGTTTAAAATGACATTTCAGTTTAATCTCACTACTACCCACATGCAATTAATTATGCCAGTTCTTTATAGTAAATGTAATTTTTTTTAAAGTTTTTTGTTTGTTTATTATATAGATCTCTCATCCACTGGTTCACTCTCCAAATGTCCATAACAGCCAGGTCTGTGGTAGTTCCAAGCTAAAAACTAAAAACTAAACCCAGTTCTCCAGTGTGGACATCAGGGACTCAGGCACTTGAGCTGGAGCTTACCTGCTGCCTCCCAGGGGTACATATTAGCAAGAAGCGGGAATTGGAGCAGAGTCAAAACTCAAGCCCAGATGTTCTGCTGCTTGATGCTGGTGTCGCAAGTAGCATCTTAACTGATAGACCGAATGTTCACCCCTGAGATTACCCTTTTGGTTTTTCTCATTTCCTGATGTTGAGCCTTTGCTTAACACTTCTTTCCAAGAATACCTTTCTTATATTTCACAGCAGGTTTTTCCCAGAAGCATGAGTTGCAACCTGTTAGACACAAAATTGGCTGGTAAGATAATGACCAACGTCTTTATGAAGAAAGGAAAAAAAAAAACCACTTTATACCATAGTAATGATTTTATTTTATACACTTTTTAAAATTTTTAACAAGGTATGTTTCTGTGTGGGGATCATATTTAATAGTATTTGAAAACGCCTGTTTACATCAGCTGCTATACTTTGCAGAATTCAAAGAAGGAAGGGAGAAAGGAGTGGACGATAGCTGTGTTTGAGAGATCCGGCTTTGAATGTGAGCTTCCCTGGCCACCTGTCAAACCAGTCATGTGGTTCTATATCTTAGTTTCTGCACCCTAAGAATTAAGTGCTTGCTTTTTTTTATTTCAAAAGAATATAAAAGGAATGCTAATGAAAGCACTGAAACTTCTCAGAGGCAAGGAAAATCTCTTTCATAGGTAACTTTGAATTCTCTGTTTGCATTTTGTGTTTATGGAGCTTTGGCAGAAATGGGCATTAAAGAGCGAAGCTGGACTCCCTTCCCTGTGCAGTTGCCTCACTCCAGGTAATTCATAAATGTCCTGTCTTGTTGACAGAGTAAATGCCTTTGGGTTTCTTGATCTGCTAACTCATTGCTTGTCCACAGATTCTGGCTTATTTGCAGACTGGTACATTGGGAGAGAAACTGTCAGCTCTCTCCCATCCTCCTCCCCTTAGAATGTCTGCAATCATGCCTTATGTGAGTTGCTTAATTGTCTATTTTTTGGTTTCATTTATACTTAGACAAAGAAGCAGCTGAACGTCTCTCAAAAACAGTAGATGAAGCATGTCTGTTACTAGCCGAATATAACGGTCGTCTGGCAGCAGAACTGGAGGACCGGCGCCAGCTGGCTCGGATGCTGGTGGAGTACACCCAGAATCAGAAGGATGTTTTGTCAGAAAAGGAGAAGAAGCTAGAAGTGAGTACATTGCAAAGCAGGCCCAGACTGCCCAAGTTTCTCTTGTTTCTCACTCATGTTAGGACACTAACTTTGCCTTAATTATTGGAGTTTTTATCCTTTTAAAAGTGAAGATTTCAGCCTGTTTAAAAATTGAAGTGTTCTAACATGTCCAGGAAAGATTAAATGGGATTGTAGAAAACAAGCAACAAATTCTACAGCTTTTAGAATCAGTATTGCCTTAGTTTGATTTCTCTTTAAAAAAAAAAAAAATAAGAAAAAGGAGTACATTGTGGTACAAAAGGAACGGGTAGACAGCAAACCTAAAGAATGCTTATTTGGTGATATTTGTGAAATCCTTCAAAATTTCTTTGAGTTGTATTGAGGTTCATTTCTGACTTGTGTCCACCTGAAGACCAGCAAGTCACTTGCTTCTCAGCTCCATGCGTCCTGGCTGGTTGTGGAGGGCCTTGGTCCAAGTGACCTAGGAGAGGGAGTTCAGGAGCATGTCCTTGCTGTGTACCTGTTTGGCGTCTTAGTTGGGTACACGGTGGTTTAACACTGTGCTTACTCCACTTGCAATAAGAAAGCAGCAGTGTGGATATTTGAGCGTTCTTTCTGGCCCCAACGCCACACTGCTGGGCTTACTTCCTGTTTTTTTTTCGAAGACTTAGGATTGTTGTAACCACTGGTTTTGTGGAGAAGGTTCTGAACTGGAGAATGAGTCACAGAATAGGAAAGAGTCACCCCTTAGATCCATGCTAAGTGGATAAGGGGGAGGGGAAGCTCCTTATGCCCACACTTAGGGAAACTCATTGTCTGGCACAGTGGGAAGGAACACTGGGCTGACCACATGCTGTGATTGCTCCATTTCCTTTCAGCGCAATCAGCTGACTGGGAGGGGAATGAGTGATGGCCTCTTTACCATATCTGTACCTGCAGTGATTACAGGCTGTAATGAGTGGTGATAGGAACTTGGTATTCTGAGCCAGCCTGACTGGGGGAGATGGGAAATGGCTGTAAAAATAGAATGGCTTGGAGTTAGAAATCAGCACTGACCAGAAATCCCGAAGGGAGTTTCATAGGCGTTACCAGACGGCTATTTACCCGAAATGCTCATCTTTCACTGAGGAACCTTTTTCAGTCCTGTGCCCCGGGACTAATCAGAGAGTGTAATTAATGATTCTGGTTGTAAGTCACCATGCCATCTGGTGAGCTGCCTCTTGGCGACACATTAAGGGCTTTCTCTGATCTGTCAGATGTTGATTACCTTGAGCAGCTGCTGTTGGGTAGGACATGGCTTGCTACAGTATAGGACAGAGTCTTGAAGAAGGTTGGGTTGGTAGAGCCAGTTAACACTTCAGTTTGCTTCCCTTCCCCACAGTCGCACCCCCCTCTATACTTTTTGGAAACCAGTCTGGTTTCGTTGCAGCCAGTGAATAGGTGATTGCCACCAGGGTTGCTAGTCAGAGGACTGGTTCTGAGGTTGAATCTGTCTTGTAATGTTACAGCCTGCATTCCTCGACTCTGCAATGGTTAGCCCTGGGTTTCCATTCAGAAGCAGAGCAGGAAGGCCCTAGTACTGAAACAGGTGCAGTCTGAAGTAAAGGTTCCTGTCCTAAACCATGTCTCCCAGCTGCTTGAGCAGAAGTAGATATAGCATGCTGAGATATGGTTATTTATCCGTGCTTGCTAAAAATGTAAATCTTCCCACCAGAAGCTCAGATTTCCTCTTAAATCTTACAGTAAGTTGATCTATATCACATCCCTATGTTGATGGTAAAACTTAATAAGGGGCTGGCTCTGTGGCACAGTGGATTAAGCCACTGCTTGCAACCCCCAGCAACCCATATGAGCACTAGTTCAAGTCCTGGCTGCCCCACTTCTGGTTCAGCTTTCCCTGTACCTGGGAAAACAGTAGAAGATGGCCAGGAACATGTTGGAGACCCAAATAAAACTCCTGATTTCATCCTGGCCCTGCCCTTGTTCTTGCAGGCTTTGGGTTTGGGGGAATAAATCGGCAAAACTCTCATTCAATTCAATAAATAAATCTTAAAAAAAAAAAAGGAGGAGGAGGCTTGGTAAACATGTGTCACATGAAAAACGTATTAATACAGTGAATCCTTCCAAATCCTTCAAAAGTCTCTTGCTGGTATGACATAAGCTGTAGCTATCTTTTTAATATTCATTTTATAACACAGTTGGTTCTTGTTTTCAAATTGCCAAGTCAGTATGTTAATGAAATCCTATTGAATGCTTTTGTTGCCTTCAGTGTATAAATGTTAGAACTTCATACTTTGTTTGGAAACGTGCATATTTACTTGGGCTTTTGTTTTTCTTCCCAGAGCTGTAATTTGTTAACACTTAGGCTTGTTTGTTTTGTAAGTTTATATCTTTATGTGTCAGGCATCTTTTTTTAATTTTTAGTTACTTAGGAAACAGAGTTAGAGAAACAAAAAAAGATGCGTTTTTCTATGCACTGATTTACTTCTCAGATGGTCAGGCTGAAGCCAGGAGCCTGGAACTCCACCTGAGCCTCCCCCATGGGTGTCAGGTGCCAGGTGCTTAGGCTCATGAGGGAGCTGGATCAGAAGTGCAGTAGCCAGGGCTCAAACCAGCACTCATACAGGATCCCAGTGTCTCAGGCAGCAACTTAACCTACTGTACTACAATACCAGCATGGAAGTGTTTGGGGTTTTTTTCTTGAGAATTTTGTTTTCTGGGTATCATGTTAGTTTTAGGTTCCTTTGTGGCTTCTATACTTGGGGATGGGAGTTTTGTATTGATTCAGGGATTAGGATGTTGGAGTTAGAGTTCATGAAAAGAAATTATCTATTAAGGAAAATGCATTCTGGTATAATCGGCATAGGAGAGCATAAAATTGAACTGTCTTTGTCATGTAGTTTTAGGGGGATATCGGGCCGTTCTTACTGTGGTTTGAGGGAAACCCAAACTTCCTGTCAGGCAATATTTTCTGTAAAGGGAATTGGCAGCTGAAGGAGAGAAAATGTATCTATGCCTGGGGAGCAGCCTGACTGGCCCAGACAAGTGTGTGAAGACTAGAAGGCAGAGGCTATTGGAAAGAGGTTCCCGAGACCACTGCAGGCCGGGAGAACCCGTCAACTGTGCATGCCTCGTGGAACTGCTCCTTCCTTGGGGTCAGCGGAGCAAGAGGCAGGGCAGTAGATGCAGTAGGAGGGCACTATGTGGTTCCCTCCCCGGGGAGTCTGGGCACCCCTAGGACTAAGCAGCAAGTGAGGATGTGAGCAGTGTTGTGAGTAAGGGGCATGTTGTAGCTCACTGTGTCTCGGTTGAAACAGAGAACTACCTCTGCTTGCGCCTTCTGCGGTGCTTGTGGACTCTGTGTGCTGCCGGCCTGTTCTCACAGGACCACAACTGTGTGTTTGTACCTCAGTTAAAATTTATTCTGTGACTGACATTCTCCACTTTTTCTATGAGGGAAAGTTTCTTTTCCAGGTTGCATTTCAAGTGGTTTGAGGTGCATGAGTGTTGGTAGAGAGGTGACTCTGATAGAAACTCTTTGGTTTTCTCCTTTATGCTACTTTTCCTTTTAGAAGAATTGTGGTTCATTGTAAGATAATGGTCTTTTTCACCCACTGTTCACTATTTCTATGTTGCCCCAGTTTGCATTGGCCTACCACCTTTCCTATAAATTCCAGAAGGGATGCCATTGAAAATCTGTTTGTAGTGCTTTTGTCACGAAAGTGAGAAAACCAGGGGTTGGAGAAGGCAGCCTGTGTGAGGAAGCACAGATAGCACCCCACAGTGAGGTCAGAGGCCGGAGGGTGTCAGCAAAGGTAAGGCCCAAATGGCACCAAAAGAGTCTCCAGTTGTCACTTGCTGGAGCAAGGGGATGTTTCTTGTTCACAGGGGAGACTACTACCCAGGTGACTGCTACAAGCTGATAAGCTGTAGACATCAGTGCGTTAGACAGAATTTCTAATCAGTTTGAGTAAGTTATTGTGTGTGTGTGAGACCTACCTATTTTAAGGAGTTTTTAAAATGTTTGTTACGTAGATGAGGTGATTGCAGACCCATGCATGTGTCTGGATGGGATAGAAACAGACAGGGGTGGGGAAGGGAGACCTTGTCCTCCCTCTTTTGACCGCCAGGGATGGGGTGGAATGATGTGCTGCTGCTCCTGGCTGCCAGATTACAGCAGCACTAGCAGGCAGAGATGGTCCCCTGATGTTGTCATCCCAGGAATGCTGATGGTGGAAGAATGTCCGGGGGTGTTACTTGAATAGTCTCCATTGTTCTGGAATGGTTTTGGGTTTGTTGCGCCAGGTGGGATACCACTTCCCTTATACCCCAGCTGTCTGTTTCAGTACTTCCATAGCCTTAGCTGTTTTGTGGAGAATTTTGGCCTGTTGCAATGTTCCACCTGCTGTTCCCCATGAAAACGTTATGCCTGTGTCAGAAACTCTGTTGCCTCTGTGGGGGGTGATTTTTGGATGCAGTCCTATTGTATCAATCTATGTGTCTATCTGCCACGCTGTTGTGAGCACTACAGCTTTGTGGTAAGTTTTAAAATCAGGATTATGAATCTTCATTTTTTTTTCCCAATGTTATTTATTTAGGGTATCTTGGAATTGTGTTAATTTCAGGGTCAGCTTTTTTATTTCTGCAGAAGTAGAGAAGTCATAGCTTTTGAGGATCAATTTCAGTTTTGTTCTTGTCCTTTTAAATGTTCCAATCCATGAACATGGGGTACCGTTACACTTTTTTAAAGCTTTTGTTTCTGATTCAAAACTTTAAAAAGCATCTTGGAGTGACACTTTTTGTTGCATTTGACACCATAAATTCCTGTTACAGGTGCATTAGGTAATGAGGGTCACAGATTAAGGGCAGAATATTGCCTTTTCAGTGATCACTCTGTGAAGTGTGTATATTACATCTACATTCAGATTTAACAAAAAAATTTTTTTAAGGATTTATTTACTTATTTATTGGAAAGTCAGATATACAGAGAGGAGGAGAGACAGAGAGGAAGATCTTCTGTCCAATGATTCACTCCCCAAGTGAGCGCAACGGGTCGATGCTATGCCAATCAGAATCCAGGAGCCTCTTGCGGGAGACCGCGCGGGTGCAGGGTCCCAAAGCTTTGGGCCATCCTCGACTGCTTTCCCAGGCCACAAGCAGGGAGCTGGATGGGAAGTGGAGCTGTCGGGATTAGAACCGGCACCCATATGGGATCCCGGGCGTTCAAGGCAAGGACTTTAGCTGCTAGGCCACGCTGCCAGGCCCAAATTTAACAAATTAACCAGTGCACAAATTGCTTACTCTCCCAAGTGAAGTGACACACAGAGGCCAGGGTGGTATCTGGGTGAAGTAATTGTTAGGACACTGGGGCTGGACAGAACCTCAGAGATGGATTTTCTGACTTCTGAGGTGGTGAAGAAATTCTGAGCCCAAAGGGAGGGAGTTAGCTGCAGACCAGATGTCCAGGCAGACACCTGGCAGCTTTGTCAAGTTTGTGGTGGTGTTTTACATTTTCCACGTTTAATTCCACAAGATCAACTGGAGAAAGACATCCTGCAAACTTAGATCAAACAGTTCCGAGAATCTTGTTTTAGAGAAATGATAACTAATCTACAGAGACTTAAATGGTTGCTTGAAAGTATTCCTGAGTGATTTTTGAGTGATCTTACACCTGCTCTGCCGTTCTGTTCTAAGTACCCCTGGACTGGTGCTCCTCTTGCCTAAGGTATTCCCAGGAATGGGGCCTTTGACTTGGGACAACACAGCTAAAAGGGAAATGATCCAGAATCCAGCATTGCCTGTGTCTGTTTAATATTTCTGTGTGTATTGTGGGTCTTACAAATTGAGAGATTATTTGGCTATAGCTGAGGGGTTTACTAAAGGAAACTAATGGTCGTCTATTGTGTTTCGCAGTATTCCAGTAATAACTCCCCTACCCCCTAACGTATTTCTCTCTCTCCGCAGATGGTTGGAAGTTATGGGGCAGGCAGTCGGTAAGGGTAGAGATCTTCCTTATTCAGCCTAGGACTAATTCTCCCAGTTCCTTGTGATGATCAAAGCCCATCGTTGTCCTTTGTACTAGATGTGGGGACCAGTACCTGAGTCCAGCAGGGATCCTTCATCGAACTCCCTGGAAGCTGAGGCCTAGCCTGGAGTTAGCACCACCTCACCAGCAGTCCTCTCTGCTCACTGCCCTTCCTCAGCTCTATCCCCCGACAGCCTGAGGCACCAGCAGCACCAGGAGCTGCTAGCATAGTTGTTCGAACAGGTCAGTCAGCTTACATGTGTCAGCTGATGATGGGGGACCTGTACTCAGATCCCTTCCCACATGCCAGACATGACTTGATCCTTGTTTTTCCTTCTTGTTTTGATGTGGTAATGTTTTCTTTCCCTGCTAGGTGTCCCTGCAGTATGTGAGGGCTTGACTTGAGTGATAAATGGGACTCGGTGAGCCATTTGGAATTTCGAGGCTGCGGTGGTCCTTGGACCTTACTCCTTCCCTCCAGTTCATTTGGTACTGACCCTTAGAGTTAAGGCCATACTTAATCTGTCAAGGTGTGTGTGTGTTGTTTTCATACACACTTTATTGTGGTGTGACATCTGTAGTACTTTTTCCTCCAGGAAAAAGCTGCCACATTATAATGTACTTAACATACTTCATGATCCCAGAACATGGTTTATCAGCATTTGAAACTGTGTTGAGAAAGTGACGTAATTTGAATGCTTCCCACAGCAAGAGTTCCCTGTTTTCAGCTGTAGCATTTTGTATATTTGCAACCCAGTTTCGGTAGGTGGTTATGCCTTGCCCTCTACAACAGCTCCCTGCGTTTCAGGCACTCTCTTGTCCTGTTCACAAAGTACACGTGCATGCTAAGCACAGCACCCGGGCTGCTGGTCACTACCTGCCTGCCTCAACTGATGTTAGTTCTTTCTTTATTCTTTTCTGATTATAAAAACAAAACAGCAGAAGGAACTTAGTAAATAAATATAAAGAGAAAATTATAGCCTCACTACCCAAGGGAACAAAAGTATTTTAAATGACTACTTGGATCCACCTGCCTTTGCACATTGGGTGATTACTTTTGTTGAGCATCCTGTATTACCTTCTTTAAGCTAACTTCTTGGTTCTGCACCATTCCTGTGGGTTTCTAAAAGTGCTTGTGTGTGCACACACACAGATGTCTGCATGTCTAAGTACACTGAAGGTCATGCTCATTGCAGCATCTTGGGAGTTCTTGCTCCTTTTTGATACATCTCAGAAGCATTCTAAGACTTGGTTGAGCTTTTACTTAACTCTCGAGTTGAGGATTAGTCTTCGTTTTATAAAGGGGTAAACACTGAATAGTTTAGTTAGACATTTAGGGCTCTCTTCTGATGTTTAAATGATGTTGTTTAGATTTAACACAGCTGGGGGGAAATAACAGCTGCTTTATTATAACATGGATTGAGTGAGCACAAGTTAGAGAGCGGGATTCAGATTACAGAAATTTGAACCGTAGTACCCAACTGTCTGAATCTGGGTGCATGTTATTTTGAGTAAAATATATTTTGGTCTTTATGAATGTTTCTGTTACTGTTCTCATTTCTGGTGTGGTGGACCTTTTAAGACAGGGGTTTTGAAGGAAATTAAATCAGATTGTGGCTGTGTTGCAATCATGGATGTCTCCTCTCTGACTTGTCTTCTCTGTGTGTAAAACGTGAGACTTGAAAAAGGCTTCTGCTATAATTAAGATAGCAGTAAAAATGGAAGTTTTGCAACTGAAGTCCAGGTTTGCCTGTAGGTGTGGTGCACTTTGGTGGGTAAGTGAGATGGGTAGCTGTTGTGGGCCTGCAAGCAGCTTTGTCTTGAGAAATAAGTGGGGTCAGTTCTCTTAATCTAGCCATTTGTTCTTTGCAGTAGATTTGCAGAGTATGGTGGTAGGAAGTGGCTGTTGACTTGCTGCCTGCTGGGGAGCTACTACAGTTAGGGGAGGCCCTAGGCCCGCCTTGGTGCAGCAGTCTTTGTGCAGGTTCCTGATCCATGGTGGCAGGTGTGCAATGCCGTGATGGGCATAGTAGAGCTCTGGAACCCCGGCCGGGGGCAGTACACCTTCACAGCATTGGAAGGCCTTAGCTGAGGAAGCTACCATTGGAGAAGCAGTATTGAGATGGTGGAATGCCTGAGTAATGGCTCCTGCTGCTACTTCTGCTTTGGCTAATAGAGTAAGCTCTGGCTTCTGCAATGGATCTCACAGATAGAAAAAACACCCTCTTCTTAGTGGGGGTGGGGAAACAGGTCGTAGGAACTTGGGTCTTCCTGCTGTTTCTGTAAGCTGCTGTCAGCAAGTGAAAAAAACAGAAGGCATAGGAATTTTGAGGCCAGTGCACATCAGCTAGAAAACTTACATTAACTTTGTACACGTACCTGGATTTATCATGGTTTTCAATAAAAACAAAATGAAACAAAATCTAGTCATTAGCTACTAGGATAATTTTAAGCATAGTGATTTTGTAAACTGTAGCTCAACAGAAATTTGTCAGCAGCCTTGTGTATTCTTGAGGTTTAGACAGTGATTACAAACAAACATCCTGCTGGTTCTTAATCATGTCTGGCCTGGTGTGGTGTTAGGTGCTTGTCCAAGCCTCTTTCCTGTGCTCCTGTGGGTCATAGACTTTCTCATGTCTCACAGCTATTCTCATAAAGATTCCCTTCAGCTCGGTTGTGATTTGGTGATGGTTACCTGCAGTGCCTGTTCTTGGCTCTTGCTGGCTTTGCCCTGGAAGCCAGTGGTCCACACAGCCTTTTCTCTTTCACATGGGATATTTCATTTACTAAACAATGTTATCCTCATCCGAGACAACAGTTTCCAACACTTTGGCCTCAAGTTGTTAGTTTCCTTTCTTTGTCATATAGGGCCTGTTCATTTTTAAGATTTATTTATTTTTATTGTAGAGTCAGATATACAGAGAGGAGGAAAGACAGAGAGGAAGATCTTTTGTTCATTGATTCATTTGCCAAGCGGCTGCACCGATCCAAAGCCAGGAGTCCAGCGTTTCTTTTTTTTTTTTTTCTAAAGATTTATTTTTATTATTTTTTCATTGGAAAGGCGGATATACAGAGAGGAGAGACAGAGAGGAAGATCTTCCGTCCGATGATTCACTCCCCAAGTGAGCGCAACGGGCCGATACTATGCCGATCCGAAGCCAGGAGCCTCTTCCGGGTCTCCCATGCGGGTGCAGGTTCCCAAAGCTTTGGGCCGTCCTGGACTGCTTTCCCAGGCCACAGCCAGGGAGCTGGAAGGGAAGCAGGGCTGCCGGGATTAGAACCGGCGCCCATATGGGATCCCGGGCGTGCAAGGCGAGGACCTTTAACCACTTGCGCCACCGCGCCGGGCCCATGGAGTCCAGCGTTTCTTCCAGGTCTTCCACACAAGTGCAGGGTCCCAAGGCTTTAGGCTTTTCCAGGCTATGAGCAGGGAGCTGAATGGGAAGCAAGATGGCCGTAATTAGAACAGCACCCATATTGGATCCTGATGCATGCAAGGCAAGAACTTGGCCACTACGCCCCAAAAGGTCAGATTTGTAGAGAGGAGAAACTAAGATTTTCAATCTGCTGGTTCACTCCCCAAATGGCTAAAATGGGTGGGGCTGAGCCTGTCAGAAGCCAGGAGCTGTGAGCCTCCACTGGGTCCACCACGTGGATGCAGGGTTCCAAAGCTTTGGGCCATCCCCTACTGTTTTTCCAGGTCATAAGAAAGGAGTTGGACTGGAAGTGGAGCAGCTAGGATACAAACCAGTGCTCATATAGAATGGTGCCACAAGGTGAAGGATTAACCTGTTGAACTATTTGCACTGGTCCCAGGGCCCAATTCCTTTTCCTCTGCATGGAAAATCTTGCCAGTTGAGTGACTAACGGTGTCCTTGGCATGTATTAGTCACATTGCTGTGAGCCCATCCACCACACTGTTCTTCCTGGTTACAGAATCTCCCCTAGCAGTCTCATCTGCAAAACCATGATACTTCCCTATTTCTTTTTCCCTTCCTCCCTCTATCGTCCCATCACTCCACCCATCCTCCCATCCTTCTCTGTAGCATTTACTGCTATTTATTACCTGCCAACTGTTTCCTCTCCCTGGTTTTTGGGTGTTGTTCTGTGCTGGATTCCAATCTGTCTGCTTTTAGTCCTTCTATCAGCTCTTCTCAGCTCTGTCTGCATGTGTTGCTATTCTTTCACCTGTATCATTCGGCACCTTTTCCTCCAGGGGCCTGTTCAGTTACTGTCAGTATGCTGGTGACTCAGATAGCCCAGACCTTTCCTTGTATTTGAGGCCTATAGATCTTATTTTTTAGACAGTGTGGCTAAGAAAGGCTGTCTTCCTCCTCACATCATCCTACATTTCCTTCTTTCTCTGCCTCAAAGAGAAGCAGTACCATCCCCCCAAGCCACAGTCTGCCTCCACCTGTATGGCCTGAACCTTGGCAGCAGCCTCCCTGCTGACCCATCCACATTCTCCCTGACGGGCTGCCATCCATGCTGCACATGGCAGCCCCCTGATGTCACAGTGCCGCTCTTGGAACATGCCATTCCCCTGCTGAAATGTTAAGTGGTTTCTCAGTGCTTCTAAAACGTGGCCCAAATCTTTGCCTACGCCGCTCCCTGTGACTCACTCCTGCAACATCCTCAGCCCCTCTCCCACCGTGCTTGCTGCTGTTTTGTCTTCATCTGGTTTATCTGCATCTCAGCTTTACGTATGCCCTTCCCCTGTGCCTTCCCAAAACACTCTCATCCCCTTAACTTTCTATCGGTTAGCCTCACCTGATCATTTCCTGTTGCTCATTGTTTCTGAGGCAACTCTTCCTCGGACTTCCATTGTATAAAAGTCACCATATGGGGCCCGGCAGCATGGCCTAGTGGCTAAAGTTCTCGCCTTGAACGCGCCGGGATCCTATATGGGCACCAGTTCTAATCCCAGCAGCTCCACTTCCCATCCAGCTCCCTGCTTGTGGCAGTCACCCTATCCCCATGTGTACCATTCCGTTTCCTTTTTCCTTCAGAGCACCACACTTTATCATTCTGTTTAAGAAGTACGTGTTTGCTTCCCTGTCCAGACCACATTGTCCATCTTGCATGCCTAGTCCTCTGCTGCTGTTTGACCCCATGTCCTGATCCCGAAGTGGCAGGGACCATTGCAGATCAGTTTGTCTGCAGGTCAGGTGCAAGGCTGTCTTTACTGAAGGTTCTTTCCAGGTAGAAGGTGTTCTAGAGGCTCCAGGGTTCTTCTTCACACAGAGTTCCCTCTCTGAGCCCGTAAACAGGTGCCTCTGGACTATGGAGACACCTAGTTAAAAATTCCTGTGACTTGTTTTTCGAGTCTCAGGGGTAAGCCTTTAAAGAAAAAGGGTGCCCTTAGTCGAAGACCCTTTGATTTTTCTCAAGGCAACTTCTAATAAATGTGCTAAATTTTAAGGGCATACTCAAAATGGTTTGTGGAAAGAAGGATTTCTGTATTTCATTTATAATTCAATTCTGCATGTGTTTTCTTAAAATATAAATCAAGATTATGTGTTGTTTGTAAAATAACAGAGCCTGGGAGGCTGCTCCTCCCTCCGTTTGCAGATCAGCTGATGCACGTCGTACAGTTAGCAGGCTCCTGTCTCATCCAGCAGTCCAGTCAAGGAAGTCTCACATCACACCACAGGCGTGCGGGCTAGGGAGTAGGATCTGAGTTTGCTGGATTTTCTGACTCAAACTTTTTTCTATAACCAGCTCTCTCAAGTGGGAGAGGTGTGACATTCGTGGTCTTTGGAGGAGCTGGGAAGTATGTATTTTCCTTCTTTTTTTTTAAGCTCAATAATGAAAGGCACTTTAAGGTTTTTCTGTGGCTTATCGAAAGAACTGTATCCATATTCAGCTGCCTTGCCCTAGATATGGCTGCTAGCACTTAATGTTAAACAATGCTGAAATTCTCTGTGAAAACCTTTTTGTTTCTGCTCTTTGCTTCTCAGCTGCTTTCCAGAAATGTGGGGCTCTGTCAGTTTGTAGTTCCAAAGCAGGAGCAGCTGGTTCTATCTATACCTTTGGTGTTCCCAAGAAACTGGTAACCTGGCTCTCCGTTAAAATGGTCATTATGGAAGCCAGTTTGTGGAGTCTTTTTTATTGACATAAAGCTTATCTTTTTTTGAAAGTTAACTTTAACTACAAATAGTTGTTCTTATTTTTTGTTGTTGTTGTTTTACCTCATTTCATATGTGAGATACCGCACTGTACTGTGTAAATGTAAACTTTAAGTCTCCAGGGTATTGTGTTTTGTTTTAATCATTTGAAAAGCAGAATGATAGAAGAGAGCCTCAGTCCACTGGTTCATTTCTGTAATACCCCCAGCAGCCAGGGCTAGCCGGAGCCAAAGCTGAGAGCTAGGAACTCCATCTCGTCTCCCATCTGGGCTGTAGGTTCCCACGTACTGGGGCCATCACCTATCTGGTGCCTCTCAGAACACATTAATAGAAAGCTGGGTCAAAAGCAGAGTAGCCAGTCGTCTGAAATGATGTAGGTGTCCCAGATAGTGGCTTAACTTGCTACATTACAACATCTGCCCAAGCCTTATGATTGCAGTAAGGTTTGAAAAATTGCCTTAAATTGGTTTTATGTGTTTCTGTTTCACTAGTCTTCTTATGTATAAACATACAACTTTATTCTTGTCAGAGGGCGGCAATCACAACTCTCTCAAGTTTGTATGGTGGATACCCTGGGGAGAAAGCATTACCCTGGAAACACTTGGTTGGTATGATTTTGAGTTTAAGAACCTTGTTCCCTTTTGTCTCCTGTGATGGATGGTTGGATCCTTTTGGGAATACTTGTACCTTTGTTGTTGGTTTTAGTAAGAGACCCTGAGCGCTGGATTGGAGCCACCGTTTCTTTGTATCTCATAACATCTTAACAGTATTAACCCTGTTGTGTGACAACCCAGAATGTGACATTTAGAAATGTCACCCCTGGGGCCAGCATTGTAGCACAGCAAATTGAGCTGTCTCCTGTAATGCAAGCATCCCATATCGGCACTGGTTTGAGTCCTAGCTGCTCCACTTCAAATCCAGTTCCTTGCTGATGCACCTGGAAAAGCAGCAGAAGATGGCCCAAGTGCTTGGGTCCCTGCACCATGTGGGAGACCCAGATGAAGCTCCTGGCTTTGGCCTTGTCGAACCCTAGCCGTTGTGGTTGTTTGGACAGTGAACCAGCAGACGGGTGGGGGGGGGGACATTTTCCTTATTGTTCCCTCTCTTTCCTCTCTGTCTCCCTCTCTCTTTTCCCCACCTCTTCTTCTCCCCTGCCCCCAGCTCCCTAACTCTGCTTTTCAGATATATGTATAAGAAATGACACCAGTGCAACCGCATTCTCTAGAAGGCCTGGAGGTAGCTGGGAGAGAGGTGCAGGTCAGTTTTGGTTTTTTTGTACATAAATGGATCTTGAAGAAAAATTGAAAGTGGCGTTTTTATTTTCAGCCTGAAGATTTATGTATTGTATTTTCAAAAAACAAAAACAGATTAATTAAGTTGTGGTTTCAGTTGAAGTTTTGATTTCTAAATGTAGGTGCTGTTGGGCAACTCCTGGCATTATTGAGATGGATAAGGTGGGCAGATGAAACACCACGGGCAAGGTCAGTGCCTTCTAGCTCCCCTGCAATGGAATGGCTCTCTGACTCACATTCATTGTGGCAGGTCACCTTTGAAGCAGGGCCCTTCACAAACGGCCTTGTGCATAACAGCCCTTTATGGCATTAACTGGGGGTAGCCAAGCAGTGGGTGATTTTTATGGACCATATGTCCTATAGTACTGCAGGACAAGATAAAGGAAAACAAGCCTGGATACTGGAAAGCTTGCAAGTAAAGTCTCAGCCTGTGCTGCTGCTGCTGGCATACTTCTTGCTTTGGCAAATATTGCGTAGCAGGAAAGAGAATAGGTTTTGACGATGTTTACATTTTGATCTGTATTTCTTACATGAGCTGCTAGAGAAAATGCTTGTAATTTTGTTTGTTTTGAAAATGAAATTCCTATAGAAAGGTCATTGTAATGTCAGCTCCTGTCATTTCTGACCCTCTTATCCCAGAGCTCATCTGCACTTGTCAGGTTGACTCAGTACTGTAACCATAAAAGGCAAAGAATGTTGCAAGCCCTTCTCCCTGCAGTGAATTGTCTTAGTGTTCTGTGATGGTCTTAGTTCACAGTGTCAGCTGGACCCAGGAGAAGCAGAGGGCTGTAGCAGACAACATTTTCTCTTGCAGGCTTTGTGGGTGAAATTCCTGAGCTTTTAAAAGTTATTACTATTACTATTATTATTATTATTTTATTCAGTATTCCTGACTATTCTAGAAATACAAATCTTGGACATTATCTCAGAATTGCACATTGTCCTCACCCCTCTCTAACATTTTAAACATTTTTGGGCAGTCATGGAAATCCAGGCAGTTTATCACAGGTTCCTGCTGCTCCCCTCCTACCCCTCTGAGGAGCCAGTCTGATAACGACTCTTACCTAATCCCTGCTCCTACTCCCAGCCTCTCTGGTGAGGTAGGGTTTCCTATGGAAGGTGCTGCATCTCAAAGACCCCTCTCGGGTTTATCTTGTCTTCTCTGGCTGAAGATTGTCATGGATGGAAGGTGGTGTCTGAGACAGCAAGGTTTGAGAAACCCCTGGGCAGGAGCACAGCAGCCTATCTGGCTGGTGTAGATGGTGCAGCTGTGTAGACCTGGAGCTACACAGGCTTGGGCCTGGATTGCTTGCAAGTATAAGGAAGTTTAAACAAGGACACACAACCTCCTTGTCACATCATTCCTCTGCCTAAGTGATACTTTATATGTTAAAGAGATTTTTGAGCTAACATCGTGATATAGCAGGTAAAGCCACCACCTGCAAAGCCGACATCCAGTGGGTGCCCATTTGAGTCCCAGCTAGTCCACTTTCAATCTAGTTCTCTTGTTAATGAGCCTGGGAGTGCAGCAGAGGGTGGTCCAATTCCTTGGGCCCCTGACACTCCAAGATATCAGAGTTGTCTCCTGGCTTTCATCTGGCCTGGCCCAGCATATCCATTGTGGTTGTTTGGGAGTTGAACTAGAGGATGGAAGGTCTCTCCCTCTGTGTTGTGTTGTTTTGTTTTGTTTTGGAGTGAAAGCCTGATTGTGGAATACAGAACATTAAATGAGTGCCGAGACTGAGTGGACCTCATCGCTCATGGCACTGAGGTTGGTTTCAGTGGTGTTGGGGAAGGAAGTGGAGAGCTGCTCAGGGTGCAGTTTGAAACCTTCTAACCAAGCTTGTGTAACACACTTTGTTGGAAGTAGCCTGGGAGGTTGTGGAGAGAGGTTCTTGGATTTCTTGAGAAGTACTCACTCAGCTGTCCAGAACCTAAAATAGTGACCTGGAAAGGAAGGAAAAGAGGGAGTGTTGTAATCCACTGAGGCTAGGTGGGAAGGCAAGTAAAAGGCCAAAGGGGTATTTGGGAGACAGTTTTCTTAGAATTCACCCTGAATTTCTTGTTGGTCCATGGCTGCATTAACAAATGACTGTTCGGAAGACCTGCCTGTCTCAGGAAGGAAGGGGTCGGAGATCACAGAGTTGTCAGTACCACTGAGTCTCTTCACAAGTGATGCTGGCGTCAGCTTGACCACCTCCGGGCTTGCTGTGAACTCTGCGCTGTTCCTCTCCCTAGAATGTTAAGCAATCGCTGAACTTTTCCAGTTAGATGGCGACCTGTTTTACGTTTTAAAAGCAACCTCTGGGGCCGATGTTATTGCATTGACAGGTAAAGCCATTGCCCGTGATGGCAGCATCACACATGAGTGCCAGTTTGAGACCCAGCTGTTCTGCTTCTGATCCAGATCCTGATAATACACCCGGGAAAGCAGTGGGAGATGGCCCATGTGAGAGGTCCTGAAGAATCAGCCTCTGCTTGCAAAATGAGAATTCAGTCATTGAGCCGTTGCACCATGCCCGTCAGATAAATAAATCTTTAAAAAGGAAAGAAAGAAACTATCCCCATGGATATTCAGAGTATATGCCCGGACTTCCTTGGTAATTTATATTAAACCTAGATGTCATTCTTTTTGCAAGCCTAAGTGTCTTTTAATCATTTTCAGGGATAACCCCACTCTCACCCTTTTTCTAGCAATGCCTTCCTGCTAAGTCCCATGCACTTCTCTGAATATAGCCACCTCTGTGCAGAGTCACCTATGCGGGGAGAAGCAGGAGCCATCTGCTTTCACAGCAACCTGGGGCAAACACAAGCAGGTTCAGAAGGCAAAATGGCTTTCCTTTCATCTGATGCAGCCTCTGTGGTGGTGTAAGGTCAGCCTAAACTTGAGGAGACTGCCCCCCAACAATGACGTACCTCCCTCCAAACGGGAGCAGATGGGACTTCCACACAATCACGTAGGTTGAGGGATTGTCTAATCCAGTCAGCATCTTTCTGTTTAACCTCTGTGTGACTTAGGAGCCCTGAATTCAGAGCCAGCTGACACAGGCAAACTTGGTGATGTCCAGGCTGTTCTTGGGGCACACCATCCACTGTGGTTATCTGTAGTTACTAGGGCAGGAGAACAGTGTGGTAAGGCTGAGGAGGTGGGAGTGGTTCCAAGTAGAGGTGGCTTTCATTTGTCCACTTTCGTCAGAGGATTTGTGGGGTGTGGGGCAAGGGATTGTTGTAATATACCTACTTTACCTTTTATCTGTTTAGCATTCAAGGGAAGCTTGTTGAATGAATCCATGTCAGGAAATAGATTATTGGTCTTCATGCTTTGCATTAATTTCCCTTGAAGTCTATATAAGCAGAGAAGGAAAATGCTTGTGTGGGAAGAGGAACCTTGACCTTGCAAATCCTCAGCGCAGAAAACATTTACAGTGTCAAGAACAAAGAATAACTTGATCCAAGTGCAGATTTCAGGAAGATTACTTAATCTTATGTGTTTGCGTGTCTCATTAAATCTTACATACTGTTAATCACTTGGTGGGTGTGGTAGGTGCTGGCTGAAGCCAGTGCGCCTGGTCCTTGCTTTTGGGAAATTGGGGAAGGGGAGATGATTAATAATTTACCTAATTCGTGTTTTATCTTTGATTGGTGGTAAGTGTTAAAAGGGAAGCAAAGGGAGAAATGGAGTGTTTTCTCTGCCATGTCTCCTCAGTGCCTGCAGGAGGGATGGAAAACACTGCCTGCGGCGTGTCAGGGATAGCCTTGCCTGACCCTTGCTTGACCTGTTCCCTGCTTTATTCTTCCCATGAGTTCTTAAACTTTGATCCTCAAACTCTTAGTCTCCACAAGTATGCATAAGGCATTTGGAATCAAGGAATTTTGAGCTTGAGGGAAAAAAATCTTACAAGTGTGGCCCAGATCTTCCACTTTTAGATAAGGAAGGGAGGAAGCCGGTCCATGGTCTTACAGCAAGTTAAAGGCAGAGCCAGAACACACATTCCTGCAAGAGAGGTGTAACTTTGTGAACTCCTTATCCTTGCAGAAATACTGAAAGGAACAAAAATAATTTTGAGGGAGTTTGTAAGCACCAACCTCCACATAGCCCAGGGTTACTTTCTGTACAGATTTATCAGGAATACCTGGCACTGGGAGCTGGACAAAGGGATTCGTACTCTGGATATGGAAGTAAAATATGTATGGAGAGAGCGTGGCACAGCCTTCTAGGGGTTCAAGTGCATGCCCTGTGGGAGGTTGACCTATGTAGCACGGGAAGAGGAACCAGTCTCCTAGCAGGTTGGAATGTGGCAGGTGGCCAGGGAAGGGAGATTGAATTTTGCTAGGACTGGGGCTTGAAGGTTCCTGACCCAATGACTGAGCCAGACCTGTTCAGAGTTAGGAAGTTAAGAAAAATGCAATAGCCAGTGGCTGATGTTAGCAGTCCCTGAGCCGAGGCCACCAGACTTTCCCTCTCGGATCAGTGGGTTAATGAAAGTTAGCTTTTGGAGGGTGAGGCCAAGTGAGTGGCATGTTGTGGAGGCCTCAGCAATGACCCACGGATGTCAGGTAGTCCTACACGCAGCTAGTCATGGCAGTAGGGTTCTTGGGCCTTCTGTAGTTTTTGTTCAGATGATAAACCTGGGTGAACCTTAAAGCTTTTACACAGCAAGTTCAGCTATGTAGTGGTTTTTCTAGCCATATCTAGAACACCTCAGAATAATTGAAGCTTGGGCATCTATATTCTTTTACAAGACATTTTAAAATTGTCAGGAACCCACTAGAAGAGAAGATAAATGTTGAATATCACTAGTTTTTTATATCCAGATCTCAAGGTCTAAGTTGAATGCCATTTAATTTACTGTTGGCTGATGTGCCCTTCTTTGATACCAAGCCTGGAAGGAAGCTCAGCATTGTGGGGTCATGGAGCTGGTGCAATGTGGGGAGAAGTGGGTAAGGGGGAAGAGCCTGTGGGCTGTGCACCTGCCACAGAGCGAAGACTGACTCTGCTTTGTTCTCTTTGTCACCTTAGGAATATAAGCAGAAGCTTGCACGCGTCACTCAGGTCCGTAAGGAGCTGAAGTCCCACATTCAGAGCTTGCCAGACCTCTCTCTGCTGCCCAATGTCACGGGGGGCTTGGCCCCCCTGCCCTCTGCTGGTGACCTGTTTTCAACTGACTAGGACAGGTATTGTGCCTCAGATTCCCAACTCTACCAGCAGACAGAAGAGTGCACGTCGTGGTTGGAAAGAACCCGCTGGCCCCTGCTTCTGTTCCTCCACCTGCCCTCCCACTTCAAGAAAGAGCTAAGTGACTCTGACCTTCCTCTGCAGCCACTTGTCTTGAGCAAGTTTGGACCGAGGCGAGTGGACACAGTTGAGATTCAAGTTTGAGAAAATACAGACTCTTCTCCTGCTGCATGTTTTTAGGCCCCTGCTGGTTCTCCTTTTGTAGCGCACGTACGCACTCTACACCCAAGATGTTATGAAAATCATGTGTATTTCAGGAAGCTTTCAAAAGAATCTTGTCCCTCACAACAGCATTTTATCATGAAAGCGGATTTCCATTCTGAGCTGGGCTTGTTCACGTTGTTGCAGCTTTTCCCCTGAGCGACTCATTTAGAGACATTGGCTTTCCTGTCTGGCACCTGTCCCCTAAAGTTGGAGACACAACTGTTAGCCAGCATTGCCATAGAGTTTGTTAAATCTCTGTCCCTCCTTCACCATTGCTTCTGTTGATTCATAGTCAAAGGTTAGGTGCATATTGCTTTTTAAGCAGACTCAAGAATCTAGCAGTAAGATTCAAAGCTGATTTGGGACAGAAAGTCACAATTCAGAGACAGTAACAGGGATCAGAAGTCTAAGTTTAAATTATTGGCTTGGTTCCCAAAAACACCATTCCCAGGCTGCACTTCTCAATGGGGGTACAATATGTTCCTACAAGGATCTTTTGACCCCCATTGGTGGTGAAAGTAGCTGTGAGGAACGGCATGGTATTCCCTCTGGAGCCCAAGAGAAAGGCCGACTGTGGTACCTTGATGCTTTCTTTCGGAAGTAGCCCCATGCCAGACTTGTCTTCTGTTGCCTGGATGGTGTTATTTGATGCCTAAACTTGAGCACCTCTCTGCACCTGCAGCTGGGACACCGGGTGTTTGTCAGTTCCTGCCACTGCAGGACTCCCTGCTTGTCCAAGTCCTTGCATCAGATATTACAGAATAACTCCTGGGCAGGGGCACTGGAGGTTAGGATTGGTTTGGGATTTTGATTCCATTATCATGCCAGCTGACATTATGACTATGATATAGTTAGGATTTTCATCTCACTTAGAGTAATGGCTAGGCCTGTTAAATGTTGATCGCTTTAATTTGGCAGGCTTGCTTTTGACCTCGGGAAGGGCAGAAAACAGTTTGCCCCAGTGGTGTCATAGGAATTATAGGCTAGAGGCCAAAATCCAGAAGCTCTTAAAAGGAGTTCCCCAGAGACTTTGAGTTTTCAGAATCACCAAAACTGACATGATTTTACATGTTAAAGCAGAAGTTTTCAGGAGTATAGCAGGCTGCCCTGCACCCAGCTCTCCTGCCTTCCTTAGGGTGAAACAAAGGGAGCTCGCTGCAGGGGGGTCACTGTCTCACTGGTGAAGCTGATTTTCTGGTTTGAATAGACTGTGTTGCTTATTGACACTGTTTATGTCTGTGTCACTATTAAATTAGTGAGTCCATGGTAATGAAGTGTCTGCCAGGAGCTACAGGACAGTTCGTGACTTTACCAAAACTGCAAGGTAAAGTTTAATCTTTGCCATGTCTGCTGCCTGCGCTGCTCTGTGTACTGTCCTGCATCTCAGAGCTTCTCTGTAGACTCACTGTGCTTTGCTGAGTCGCAAACCAGCCAAAAGGCTATGGAGGAAGTGATCTAGCTCGGGTCAGCTAGATGGCAGTGCTGTGAGAACGTAATGGATTTAACTTGCTGCTACATTTGATCCAACTGTCTGACCAGCAATTGGTGCATAATTATTACAGAAAAGCAAGAAATGAAAACTGTAGCAATTATGTAAATGAATGTGTTGGCCTCTTAACACCTGTTACCAGTAGACTTCCTGTGGGGAAGCTAGTTTTGTTTTAATGAAATGCTTTTGTTTTTTAACTCTCAGTTCTCCTGGCAGGGCTTTGCTTCACCATTTAATTTAAATGAACCTTTCTCCTTGTCTGTCAAGGTGATCTGGTGGGATGGGGTGGGCTGCTTTGTTTTTGTGGGATTTTGTTTTTGCTTTCCATCTTAGAGCATCAGTAGGCCTCAAAGGACCTCTTTCTTTTGGGTCATATTCCTCAGAAAGTCTTGGATCTTTTTTTTGTTTTGTTTTGTTTTTCTTAAAGAATATTTTTAAAACTTAAATTTGTATATTAATTTAGGACTTTATTTAGAAGTATAGGCTGTCGTTGGTGGCAGCGGTATATTCTGAAATGTCTCATAGATATATATTTTTGAATAAAGATGGTGTTGTTGAACAGCGTGGTGTGGTGCTTCTTTGTCCTGCCCTGTCAGGAAAGGCACACTGCTTTCCTGATGAGCAATGGGTGACGAGTGATCAATGGTGGAGAATGTGCTGTCGACACAGAATCTTGCCCCATAGGAGTTTCGTGACTGTTAGTGGCACGTAAATACTCAGTACTAACATAGTATTTTCTGGTTCTTTCCAGGGGCTTAATTAGCTGTACTTAGCCAATCCTCACAGTCCTCAGGAGAGCTGCTCCCCCAGCCTTCCCCTTGTTGTGCAGCAGTGGGAAATGATGGAGAGAGGCTAGATGACTTCCCCGGTCCCTCACGGCCGTCTCTGATGGGTTACAGCATGGGGCTGCTTTGATTTCAGCGCTCTGTTCTCACCCCTGAGCCTCTTGAGAGTTCTTTGATTTTGGCAATAGAGAGAAAGCCACTTTGAAAGAAGAAAACCACGAGGTAACTGGAAACCCAAGTGGCCTTTTTAAAAAACAATTTCTTTCTTTCTTTTTTTTTTTATTGGAAAGTCTGATATGCAGAGAAGAGGAGAGACAGAAAGGAAGAACTTCCACCCTACGAATCACCCCCCAAGCAACCGCAACGGCTGGTGCTGTGCTGATCCGAAGCCAGGAGCCAGGAACTTCCTCCAGTTCTCCCACATGGGTGCAGGGTTCCAAGGCTTTGGGCCATCTTCGACTGCTTTCCCAGGCCACAAGCAGGGAGCTGGATAGGAAGTGGAGCTGCCAGGATTAGAACCAGCGCTCATATGCGATCCCAGCATTTTCAAGGCAAGGACTTTAGCCAGTAGGCCACGCCGCACTGGGTCCTCAAAACAATTTTGAGGCTTTCTTTTCCCCTTTTCACTTTCACCCTCAGTGAAAGCCTATTGATGGAGTGTTACTGGTTAACACTCAAAATAATAGAAAAAAACAATTTGCAGCAGGTTTTCTGAAACTGTTACTGTTTGGAAGGAATACGGTCATTTCCCCTGGTGAGGAAAGTGTTTGCAAGAAACAGGGTTGTCTTTATCTAAGACACAAAACCCCAGAGGCTGTGGGTCCTCCCAGACCCATGGTGACCAACAGTACCTCGAACTCTGGTCTTAGGAATCAGCACTGTGCATTACTGGGTTCTGTCTTACAGGATGTAAGATATGAATTTGTGTCCCTGGGCCACATGGCCTAGTTAATTTCTTTTCTCCTACCTATAAATAGTCCATCATTCCTCCGGTTTAATTAGCACTCCAGGCTACCAAATGACTCTCAGGTCCTCCGAGGTGAAGACAGAGCTGCCCGAGAGTTCATGAATCTGTCAGAATGCTTCGCTTTGGTGATGGGAGCCATTAACTCACCGACCTTCCTGATCAAGGCGCTTCCCTCCCTGAGCCTTAGGTTTCTTATCTACGAAATGTGGTATTGGACAAGACTGTGGTTGGGCTCGCTGCCAGCTCTGAAAGCTGAGGGAGAGAATGCGGGATGGCCTACCCTGTGTTCCCAGTGGCTTTTGTCAGGTGAATGTGTAGTATCACTATTGTGCTATCTTCACACAAAACACTGAAGTTGTGGCCTGTGAGGATCAGGCCACAAGTCATTGTCAAGGCTAAGCAGACCCTTAGGGGTAGACACAGGGCTTTCCCTGGGTGCTGACCATGGGTGTTTGTTTTACCTGAGGTTTTGAAGAAAAAAGCATTTTCTGGTCAGATTTTGCCACCTGACTTTCTCCAAGAATAATTCATCTGGCCAAGGTCATTTCTGATCACCTCTATGAGGTTTTCCATTTAGAAGTCATTCTTCCGCTCTGAGGCACATATTTAATTAAGAATGCATTTTATTGTACAATAGGTTGGGATTCTTACAGCTTTTTGTAGTGTTAAAAGCAGCGTTTGTTCAGGTTTTTAGACTCGTGACAGTTATTTTGTAGTAGGCATTCATTTCTACCGCCAGTTTGGCACATTAGAATGGGTTAATTTCTGTAATAATTCTTGGGGAGAAGCAGCAACTGTGGCCGGTGATAAGTTATGGCTTCTCATCTCTCACTGTGCTGGCCTTGTGCAAATGAACTTGGCCTCTCACCACCTCGGCTCCCCAGATCTCAAATTCCCACTAAGAATCTGTACTTAAGAAGCAATGGAGGACGGCCTAAGTCCTTGGGACCCTTCACCCACAGCTGGGAGGCCTGGAGGAAACTGCTGTGCCTGGCTTTGGATGGGCTTGGCTCCAGCTATTGCGGCCATCCCCAGCGGATGGAAAATCGCTCGTCTCTCCTCTGTAAAATAAAAATGAATATTTTTTAATGGTTATTATTTTAAAGGAAAAAAGAATTAGGTAGATAAGTTATAGCGGTTGGAGTTCTCTTCAGAAGTTAGGGGAGGGGCCCGGCGCAGTGGCGCAGTGGTTAAGGTCCTCACCTTACAAGCCCGGGATCCCATATGGGCGCTGGTTCTATCCTGGCAGCCCCGCTTCCCTTCCAGCTCCCTGCCTGTGGCCCGGGAAAGCAGTTGAGGACGGCCCAAAGCTTTGGGACCCTGCACCCATGTGGAAGACCCAAAAGAGGCTCCTGGCTTCGGATCGGCATAGTATCGGCCATTGCGGCCGCCTAGGGAGTGAATCATCGGATGGAAGAGCTTCCTCTCTGTCTCTCCTCTCTGTATATCCGCCTTTCCAATAAAAAATAATAAAAATAAATCTTAAAAAAGAAGAAGTAGTTAGGGGATACAATGACCCCACGTGCTAGAGGGCAGGGACTTCTGGAAGCTAGAGTTCCTCTGGCTACAGCCCCACACGCCACCTCTAGTTGGCAATGGTCTCACATGCTCACATGATTGATGTTAGCATCTTTCATTCTTGGCTCACCAGTTGATTTCCATTTCTTTAAAGGTCGTCTACAGCCTGGAGTTGTTTATTAATCAGATAATCTAAATGTTCCCTCTGAGGACAGGTAAACACTTTTTTAAAATCACAAACTACCTATAGCATGAATTTGCAATTTAACAAGTGTATACTTCTGTGGCACTCAGTCACTCAGTGTGTTAATGATGGGCTATCATCACCACTATCTGGTTCTAGAATGCTTCATCCCCAGACAGACTGTGCAACCTTTAAGCTTCATTGCCGTGATCCCCTATGGCCAACCCCTGCACAGCTGCAAACCTGCTGATCCTGGGTGTTTGGAGTAACTGGAGTGGCTGCCTTCCCTTAGCATAAAATGTGTACAGGGTTGCTTCTGTTTTGCTGCATGTATCAGTCTCATTCCTTTTTATGAATAATCTGTTGTTCAAATGCAGCACCTTTTGTTTATCCATCATTTGATGGGCATGTTGTATCCATCAGCTGTTGTCCCTACTTCTTGGCTGTTAAAGTGCCACTGAACATTCTCATGGAGATTTTGGTTTGAACACCTGTTTTCAGTTCTTTTGGGTAAGAATGGAATTGCTGGTTTGCATGGTGAATATACGTTTAACTTATTCAGGAGCCAACAGATGATTTTCTACAGTGATCATTCCATTTAACGTTCCCACCAGCAATGTATGAAGGTTCCAGTTTCCCCCGAACCTCACTGTAGCAGTAAGGATTCTCTAGAAGGGATGCAAAAGGATATATGTATGTATGTACTAAAAACCTGTATATGTTTGCTCACTTCAGGAGCCTCTTCTGACTTAATTAAACATGCAAGGACTATTTCCAAATAGTATCATGTTTGCAGATACTAAGAGGTAGGACTTCAGTGTGTCTATGGGGGCAGGGAGAGGACACAGTGCAACTCATAATCGCATGTCTGCTGGTAATTATGAAGTGGTGTCCCATTGTGGTTTTGATTTGCATTTCTCTAATGACTACTTACACAGGGCCTGTTTTCATGCGCTTCTTGGCTCTTTAAAAGTCTTTGGAGAAATGTCTAAGTCCTCTACCCATTTTTAAATTGAATCACTTTTTTTCTTTTCTTTCTTTCTTTTTTTTTTTTTTTGCTGTTAAATTGTAAGAGTTCTTTATATATTGTGGTTACTAGACAGTCCTTTCTCCCTCCTTTGGTTGCTTTTCACTCTCCTGTGATGCACACATAAATTCTAACTCCTTTTATTTTGCTTTCAGTGGGGATTATATCTAAGTAAACAATGTCAAATCCAAGGTCATTAAAATTATTTCTATATTTTCTTACAGGATTTTATTCTAGATGTATGTTTAGGTCTTTGATCCATTTTGAATTAATTTTGGTATATGGTATAAGTAATTATACCATATACCAAAATTATAACTTAATTATAACTTAATTATTTTGCATGTGGATACTTAAGCTGTCCAATACCATATTTTAGTTTTGTTATTGACATAAAACTGCACATGTTTATAGGGCACAACACAGTAATCCCATATGTGTGGACACTATAATGTCCAATTAGAGTGATTAGTGTCCATCACCCCAAATATTTATTATTTCTCTGTGTTGGGTTATTCAAAATTCTTCATTCTACCTATTTTGAAATATACAATTGGGGCTGGCATGGTGGTACAGTGGGTTAAACTGCTGATGTCCTCACTGACATCCCGTATGAAAGATGATTCCAGTTCTGTCTGTTCCATTTCTAATCTAGCTCCCTGCTCATGTGCCTGAAAGTAGATGATATGACTGCTTGGATCCCTGCCACCCAGGTGGAGTTCCAGGCTCTTGGCTTCAGTCTGGCCTACCTACCCCTGGCCATTGTGGCCTATGGGGAGTGAACCAGCAAGCTGAAGATCTCTGAATCTCTCTGTCCCTCCTTGTTTCTCTCTGTAACTCTACTTTTAAAATAAGTAAATAAATCCTTTTTTATTAAAAAAAAAAAAAAGCATAATTGTTCTTAACTGTAGTCACCCTACTGTGTGGTAGGCCACTAGAATGGACTCCGATTTGGTTGTGTATCTGTACTTGATAGCCAGCCTGACTCTATTCCTCTTTCTCCATCCTCCCCAGCCTCTGGTAACTACTGTTCTACCTCTTTAAGAACATTCATTCAGGGCCCGGCGCGGTGGTGCAAGTGGTTAAAGGTCCTCGCCTTGCACGCCCGGGATCCCATATGGGCGCCGGTTCTAATCCCGGCAGCCCCGCTTCCCTTCCAGCTCCCTGCCTGTGGCCTGGGAAAGCAGTCGAGGACGGCCCAAAGCTTTGGGAACCTGCGCCCGCGTGGGAGACCCGGAAGAGGCTCCTGGCTTCGGATCGGCATAGTATCGGCCCGTTGCGCTCACTTGGGGAGTGAATCATCAGACGGAAGATCTTCCTCTCTGTCTCTCCTCTCTGTACATCCACCTTTCCAGTAAAAAAAATAATAAAAATAAATCTTTTTTTTTTTTTAATTTTTACTTTATTATCATTGTATTATGTGAAACAGTTTTATAAGCATTGGGGAGTCCCCCCGCCCCTCCCACACCCCTCCTCCCATAGTGGATTGCTCCATCTTGCTGCACAACGGTTCAAGTTCAGTTGAAATTCCTACATTGTGAGCATGTACCTAGCATAAAGTCCAGCGTCTCATTGTCCAGACAAGTTCAGTGGCCTCTTGGGGAGACCCTCTCTGGTCTGAAGGTAGAGCCAACAGAGCAAAGTTCCGGTCAGTTAAAACCCCCAACAAAACTTCAGCGTCGATATACAATGTTATGGGGTTAATTGGTATAGTGTTGAGCGAACAATATGTTAAAAAAAAAAAAAAAAAAGTTCAATTCTTCCACACCTTTGGGTTTAGACAGTATCAGTGACAGGTTCAAAAAAGTAACAATCAACCAAGCATAAATTACAGGTTAAATCCAGGCAAACATTAGGTGTCTGACATAGTGTTGAGTAGACAATATGTAAAAATTACATGTAAGTTCTTGATTACCTTCTACAACTATTTCGATGTCACCTCCTCAATTGAGGTGTATAACGATTTTGGGGGGTGTTGCAGAGAAATCTCTCATACCTTGCTAATGAGTTCTTGTTCTTTATGTTCCATCTAATAGTATATGAGTGAGTCCTTGATGACCTATCTTTATTGTTCTTTGGTAATCTCATCCTATTAGTGTGTGTATATGAGTGTGTGTGTAAGTGTGTGTGTGTGAAGGGGGGAGGGGGGTTTAGGAGGAACCTTGTTGGTCATTATAGGGGGTGGAGGCCCAGAGCTTAAACTAGGTAAGGACTGGAGAGGATTCCTCCCCCACTGTCCCGCCGGAAGTTTATTGATCTTCTGGTTCTGATGACCAATCGTGGTTCCTAGTCGTTGTTCTGATGTCGTTGGTTCCTGTGTGGAAGGACTCGGGCTTCCTCCATCTCGTGTAGTTGGTCCAAAGAGAGGGGGTGTCTGTCCTCTGGGTTCACAGCATTCGAAAGCATTCCAGGTCCCCGTATTCTCTTTGGCAGTTGCGTTGACGTTCTTGTGTCCGTTCTGATAGACCTTGGTGAGAGTCTGGGAGTCCTTACGGGTGGGGGATAAGCCTCCTCCAGTCCCCCTGTTCCGCTCTGGGGTTCTCCCCTATTCTGTGCATATGACCACTTGTTAATAGACTGTTTGGGTCGTTCCTAATTCCCCTGTGTGTCGTAGCTTTTGCTGTTGTCTAGTGCTGATCTGGATCTATCAACTTTAAGATACTTATCTAGTTCCCGCAGGTTACACTACGTGGATTCCTAGCTTTTTCAAGGGAAATGAGAGATTTCTCTGTGTTCCCACCCAGTTACTGTGTATCATAAGGAATTGGCATTGTATTGGGAGTTACAATCATTCGGAACTTATGGAGTGAAACCATGATAGCAGCAGATTCGTCTGAGGGAGATTTACAGCCATTGGAAATCTTTAGGGTTGCTAGGTGTCCCCAAAACGCTATAGCTTCAGCATGAAGCCGTTTTGAGCAGCATACAGAGAACTAATTTCTCAGGGCTCTCTGGCCGGGTGGCCAGCAGGCGAAGCCTGGCGCCAACTGGTGCACTGGCCGCCCCAAAGCAGCCTTCCGAGTGGGCGCGAAGACTGCCGGTTGCATTCCGGGAGACAAGCTTGGTCGGGTTTGGGGGCCCTGGCCGCCATGTGGCCAGGGGTCAGCTCCCCGCGCGCCGGCCCCGCCCCTCCTCCCGGCCCGGGCTTGGGTCTAGCCACGCCCCTAGCGCCACCGGCCCGGGGTTGGGGGGTGGTACCTGTTACCACGCTAGGCCCGAAAAGGGCCACGCGTGGGGAGTCCAGCCTCCCCAAAGCAGCCTTCCGAGTGGGCGCGAAGACTGCCGGTTGCATTCCGGGAGACAAGCTTGGTCGGGTTCTTTAAAAAAAAAAAAAGAAGAACATTCAGCTTCCACAAATGAGTGGGCACAGGGGAACTTGTCTTTCTGTGCCTGGCTTAGTTCAGCTGACGTAGTACCCTCCAGCTTCATCCAGGCGATGGGATTCCATTATGACTGAATAGTATTCTATTGTGAATATGTGTCATGTTTTCTTGTTGTTAATCTGTTTATTTGAAAGCTAGAGATTGATCTCATTTGCTGTTCTACTCCCGAGATAGCTGCAACAGTCAAGGATAGGCCAGGCAGAAGGATTGAGCCAGGAACTCAATCTGGGCAACAGGGTCTTAACTACCCTACCTATTGCCTCCAGAATACACATGAGCAGGAAGCTGGCATTGGGAGCAGAGCTGGAGTTTGATTCCCAGGCCCTCCAAGATGGCTATGGGTGTCACAAGCTCCATCTTAAGTGGTAAGCCCAACACCCACTCATGTATAACATTCTCTTTACCCATTCACCTGCCAGTGGACACCTAGGTGAAGTCCTTATTTTGACCATTGTGAATAGTGATATAATAAATGAGATTACAGATATTTGACATAGTGATTTCTTTTCCTTAGTTATACACCCAGTAGGGGGAGGATTGGATTTTATGGTAGTCACAGTGTTTTTGAGGACCTCCATACTGGCTTTCATGATGGCTGTGCCAATTCACATTCCCACTGACATCACATGAGAGTGTTCCCCTTCACATCCTGGACAGCATTGTTTGGTTTTGTCACTTTGATAATAACCATTCTAGCTGGAATGATGATTAGTAATGTTGAAATTTTAAGCATCTTGTTCATTTGTGTATCTTTTGAGAACTGCCTATTCAGATCCTTTGCTTACTTCTAAGTCGGATTATTTCTTTTCTCACCATTGAGTTGTTTGCATTCCTTATGTATTCCGGAGTTGGATGACTAATTTGCAAACATATTCTCTCATCCTTTGGGTTTTCTCTTCTCCCAGGTGATTGTCCTGCTTTCTTTGCTCAGCAGAAGCCTTTTGCTTTGATGTAATCCCGTTTGTCAATTCTTGCTTTGGTTTCCTGCTCCTAGACCATTTGTTTAAAAAGTCACTTGTTTACCTTGAGTGGTCTTGGCACTTTTCTCAGAATCTTGAACACTTCTAATTGTAAATTGAAAAGGGAATTTAAGTCATGGGTTACGCCTTAATTAATCATTCTGGGTAACCTTGTAAATTTGTTCTCAGCTCAACAGTGCAGAAAAATGTGGACAGAGCCTGGCTTCCTGGTAGAATTATAAAACTTAGGATTATTCATAAACTAATTCTAAATACATATTCTGACTTGCATTTTTATTACTGTATCTATTTTATTTGAAAGGCAAAGGCAAACAGATAAGGATCTTCCTTCTACTTATTCACCCCCAAATGCCCACAGTGGCTGGGACTGGGTCAGACCAAGACCAGGAGTCTGGAGCTCGATTCAGGTCTCTAGCTTGGCTGACAGGGACCCAGATACTTAGGCCAGCACCTGCTGCCCCCCAGGATGTGCATTAGTAAGAAGTGAGAATCAGAAATGGAACTGGGCCTCGAAGTAGGCACTCTGATGTAGGGAACAGACATCCCAAGCGGTGTCTCAGTAGCTACACTAATCGCTAGCCCAAAGTTTTCTTCAAGGGCTCTAACAATCTTTACTGAAGTCATCATCTAATATTTAAGTATCTTTAGGGCCTGGTGCTGTGGTATAGTAGACTTGGCCTCTGTCTGCAACATCAGGATCCTTTGTAGAGACCAGTTCGTGTCCCTGCTACTCCACTTTCAGTCCTACTTCCTGCTTATAGTCTGGGAAAGCAGCAGACAATGGCTCAAGTGCTTGGGCCCCTGGATCCACATGGGAGACCTGGAAGAAACTTCTGGCTCCTGGCTTGGGATCATCTCAGCTCCAGCCATTGTGGTCACCAGGGAGTGAATCATTGGGTGCAAGACACTCTGTCTCTCCTCTCTGTAACTCTACCTTTGAAATAAAAATAAATTTATAAAAATGGTACTTTTAAGTATAAACTAATAAGAAAAGTAACTAGGCTAAAAACTTTCACTTGTGAAGGATTAACCACTATGGAAACTGCCCTCCATTGGAAACAACTAGAAGAGCAGACAGAATATTAAGAAAATGCTTACAGGCATTGGAGAGTAAGAAACAGGACTGAGGCTGAGAGAAGAAAGCAAACCACGAGAGTTGCCGTGGTGGGCCAGCCTCACGTATTTAGAATAGAGCCCTTCCCAACTGCAGCTGAGAGAGAGCACGAAGTGGGGAGCCACAGGCTCCCCACAGGAGGAGGCAGAGGTCAGGGCTCAGAAAGGCTGGAGAGGCTGGGACTTAGAGAAATGGCAGAGAAAGTGGTGGCTCACTTAAATAAGAGACTGATGGAATTGCGATTCCTTACGAAGGACTATACCATTGTAGCAAAATGGGGAAAATTCTGTCGAGGGGTGGGAGTTTGGGGGGAATCCCAGTCTATACAAAATTGTACCACATGATTCAAAAATTCAAAATAAAAAAATTTTAAAAAGAACCTAAAAAAAAAAAAGTGGTGGCTCAGACAATCTGCAGAGGGCCCTCTTGACCATTTGAGGAGTTCTAGAACGTTCATGTATGGGGTAAAACATCATGAGAGCCTATGGAGAGTGGCATGCTAGGAATTCCCATAGCTAAGAAATGTCTGGGAATAGTTGAGATTTCCACTACGAGAGTAGAACGTGGAGAAACTTGGGTAGCATGCTCAGGAGACCAGGCCTTTATTGGTTGTCCTTCCAATAAAGGTCTCTCAGCTTACAGGCTTGTGTCCCTGAGCCATGAGCAGCGTAACTGCACAGCAGGACAAAGTCCTACACAGGCTTTTTAAAATTATTATTAAGATTTATTTATTTTTATTAGGCAGATTTACAAAGAGGGGAGACACAGAAAAATATTCCATCCGCTGGTTCACTCCCTAGTGGCTACAATGGCTGGAGCTGAGCCAATCCGAAGCGAGGAACCAGGAGATTTTTCTGGGTCTTGCATGTGGGTGCAGGTTCCCAAGGCTTTGGGCCATGCTCAACTGTTTTCCCAGGTCCCAAGCAGGGAACTGGATGAGAAGTGGGGCTGCCAGGATTAGAACCGGTGCCCATAAAAGAACCAGCACATTCAAGGCAAGGACTTTAGCTGCTAGGCCACTGTGCTGGACCCCCACATGTGTTTTTAACCACATGCTCCTCGAGATTGGGTGCTCAGGTCAAGTTGCTATCTGAAACACTGGCCTGCCAGATGGACATCTGGCTCAATACCAGCTTAGGATGCATTTCGCTTCCCTGAATAGGGATCCCTATGACCTTGCTATTCAACTTCCAGTAAATTAGATTAGATCATTCAGCATGTCCCAGGCTAGGGCAAAGAGCCTTGAATTTGGAATCCAATTGAAGTACCAGTTCCATCACTGCAGAACTGAATAACTCAGCAAGTGGCATCTCCACGTGGGCTGGCTTATCAGGAAGACTTAAGAATGTCCATGCCTCCCTTCCTGGAATCCTTCTACCCTTAGTTAACTTTAACAGCTGCACAGAGAGGCATCGTGGTGATGACTACCCACGTAAGCTCCACGCATAGTTCAGCTCAGGTCCTAATCTTAACTGGAACTTTTGTCCAAGTGACCTTGCTTCCCCTTTGCCTTGCTTTTATCACTTCTATACAATAATAATAAGCTCTCTCTCAGGACTGTGAGGACTTCTTAGATTTATATGGCTTAAGTAAACTAATCTGCATGTTAAATAGATTTTCAAATAATAATACATATACACATTTGCTCATACGGAATAATCTGTGTACAGTTGCTAAGGAATCTGAGACTGGGGCCTGACTTTACTCAGTGTTCCATCTCTGGAGGTTCTGGAGCAAGAACTGTGAAGAACTGTGTCCTGTTAATGTCACAGCTATTGTGAGATCTGAAGAGGGACACTAGCCAATTGCAGGAGGGAGGCCCAGGCCTCAAAACCAAGAGAAAGCAAGTGTGGTAGTGCTCAACAGCTACAGAGGAATTGGGGGCATGAAAGTGGCTCATACCAGAACTGGCACCATGGCAGCTGATCCTCTGGCTGCAGTGCCAGCATCTCATGTGGGTGCCAGTTCAAGTCCTGGCTGCTTCACTTCAATCCATCTCCTTGCCTATGGCCTGGAAAAGCAGCAGAGGATGGCTCAACTCCTTGAGCCCTTGCACCTCTGAGAGACTGGGAAGAAGTCCCTGGTTCTTGGCTTTGAAATCAGTGTTGTAATCATTGAGGTAGTGAACTAGCAGATGGAAGATTGATCTCTGTTTCTGATTCTCCTTCTCTCTGTAAAAATCTACTTTTCAAATTAAATAGATAGATAGATAGATAGATAGATAGATAGATAGATAGATAGATAGATAGACAGATAGATAAATCTTTAAAAAAAAAGAAAGTGGGGGACCTGGGGCAGTAACCTAGTGGCTAAAGTCCTCATCTTGCATGCACTGGCATCCCATGTGGGCACTGGTTCATATCCCAGCTGCTCCACTTCCCTTCCGGCTCCCTGCTTGTGGGCTGGGAAAGCAGTGGAGGATGGCCCAAAGCCTTGGCGCCCTACACCCACGTGGGAGATCTGGAAGAAGCTCCTGACTCTAGATTGGCTCAGTGCAGCCGTTGCAACTACTTGAGGAGTGATACAATGGATGGAAGATCTCTCTCTTTGCCTCTCCTTCTCTCCATAAATCTGATCTGCCTTTCCAATAAAAATAAATAAATCTCTTTTTTTTTAAAAAAAAAGTGATTCTTACCTAGAGGAGAAAATTGAAAGCGAGAGGTGGAAATTTCAGTGGGGGGTCCCATTGCCCTCACCAAGGCTGATAGACCCTTCTCCATGAGGGTGCTGTAAAAAGCCTCCTCAGTGAAAGTAGGAAATTGGATGAACTGGAACATAAAGGATCCCTCCCAGATCCAATAGCCCCGAATCGAATATTTCTGTTGGCCTTGAGATTGACTACTGATAAGCGTGGCAGGAACAAATCCATTGCTGTTCTGGAGTTCCAAAGTTTGAGAAGCCGGCCAAGGACATTATAAAAAACATCTGTGCAGATTTCCTAGGCTGCCTCTTGATGAAGTGCTCAGCAGCCTGCCATTGCTCTAAGACCAGCCCCTTCTCCCACGGGTTGTGAAACACGGACAGTGGTGACAGCTCCTGGCAAGGTTGGGAGCCAGCCCAGCCTGGCATGTCATGGAAAGGTCATTTATCCAGCAGCTGTCATTGCTCAGGAATTTGAAGTAGGACCCCCAGATTATCTGCTGTTATTTTCCGTGCCTGCCTCGGAAACTTCACAAGGACCATCCAGACATGGCCTCTGCTTCACTCGGAATGCAGTGGCATCTGGACTTCATTTCAGTGGTCTCAAAGTCTGTGAAGTCATTGCCAGGGGTAGCTTTCTTATCTGCCTTGGCCAAAACAAGCACGTAGAGTTCTGTTTATGAGGGCAATGAAAGTTTATTAGGCTCTGGAATGGCGTTATAACATGACCTGATAGACGTAGTACAGAGAAGCCATGTTCCTTCCAAGCTTTCCCAACTAGGTGCCACCATCTGCCCAACCAGCCGCAGCCTAGACTGGGACTGAACCCCCTGCCTGTGGAGGCATCAGAATCAGTGCAGACATTACAAAGTAGATTGCAAAAGAGACTCTCAAATTTGGTGGACGAGGGGACAGCAAACTTAAATGTCTATGAGGCCTGGGAAGGCAGTGGAAAGTTTTGGGCAGGAGAGCCTGTGGCTGCCCCAGCAGGCATGCTCAGTTCAGCCAAGTGTCAACAAGCAAGTTCAAGGTGCAAGACTGCAATTTTTCTAGGGAAAGTGAGGAATCTGGTTAGTATGTGAAAATGTCTCGGGTTTTAAATGTTGGCTAATGATTTGAATATTTTTAAAATATTGGTTTGTTCCTTTTGAAAATCTTCCAGTTGCATCTCTGTGACAGGAACCTGAAGAACTGACCTCAGGTTGGGTAAGAAGTCCTTCTTCTAAGAATGCTCTGACTTTGGCTTGCAGCTTGAAGGTACATCTTGGCTAATCTTTTCTGGTACATCTTGCTGCCCGTGTTAGATATAGCAGCTCTGGTCCTAGGGTCTGGAGGCCCAGTCGCTGGTCCCAGCCCTGCCTCTTTTCCCTGTGTGGCCTTAGAACAGCTCTGTGCCTCTCTGGCATCCGTTACCCTTTCTGGAATTGGCCCTGGGGCAACCCAGAATCCAGGCAGCTCAAATGGCCCTGGACTCCACCTAGGAAGAGTCCAAAGTGGAGAGTTCTCAAAAGCCAGTGCTAGTTCTAGGATGTGAGATGAAATAGCTGTTTTCTGAAAAGACTCTGCATCTTTAGGTAGTTCTAGAACTAAGAAAGAATTGACTAGAAAAAAACCTTTGCCAAGTGGCTTCCATAGTGTTTGTGCCCAAGTCTTGGATCGGTGGAAGTGATTCGTTAGCAATTGGTCAGTGCCAGTGGGAAAGGTTGGAGGGAGACAGGAGGCAGGAAAACGGAAGGTCACACAGGAGCCTGTAGCCCAGGTCGGCCAGGCTGGTCTCCCAGTCCCTCTGAGCCCTGGGGTTCCGTGACTGACAAATCTGCAAAGCTATCATTTAATCACCTGCACGAGGAGTTTAATGTTCTTTAGCTTGGCAGACATTTCTGAAACCCCTACTAGCAGCACCCAGCAGGGATGTAGTTAGCTCCCCACCCTCATGGTACTTACCATTGAAAGGAAGACAGTGTGCAGTTGCTTGAAGGAACAAAGCTCAGGCCAGCTGAAGCTGTGTCAGCCTCACAGTTAAAAGTGTTCTAGGCTGCTGGCTCCCAGCAGTAGCCCTGAGGGTAGGCAGCCTCTAAGAGACCAGTGCTTCCCCCATTGCTAGTTTCCATCCCTTAGATAATGTCCTCCTCTTGAATGTGGGCTTTTCTGCCTTACAGTCTTAACAAAGGGAATAGGTCTCAGGTGATGGATGAAGAGGTTGGGTGATGAGGGGACTGTGGCTCCCATCTCATGTCACTTCTTTTGCGCTCTCTTGATGACACATGTTGCGGGAGCCAGTCCCCACCAGGTGAGGTAGTCTCATGAACAGGGGCTTATAAATGGATGTGGACATAACCTTCTGAGGCCTGCCAGCAGCTCTGTGAGCAAGCTTGGAACCAAACCTGCTATGGGTCTAGCCTTGAGATATCTGTCAACAAACTGACACCTGAATCACAACCTGACGAAAACCTTAGGTGTAAACAACCCAAACCACCTATTCACTTTCAGACCCTCAGAACCCCAGTGTTCATTGTGGCTCCCAGCTACTAAGCTCGGATGTCATTTGCATGGGAGAAGAAGTCCTCCACGAACTAGGCTCTCAGCTTCCCTGGGGCTGGGAAGGGAAGAGTTACTTCACTGAAGCCCAAGCTAACAGGTGTGCTACGAGGTGCACATCCCCAGCTTGAGGGGACAGTGCATTTCAGAGTTATTTAGAGACTGCCAACATGTGGGGCTGTCGCCAGCTGGGCCTCAGCCCTGCTCCCTGGAGCAGGGCCCTTGGCAAGGGGGCCAGTGCACTGATAGATTTGTTAAGACCTCATCCTCCCTGCATCTGCCCAGGACGTGCCAGATGCCAGCAGAGCCATCAGAGCTGAGCAGCTCATGTCACAGGCAGAAGGTAGGACTTCCTTTCCTTGGCTCCCCAGCTCCTGGCCCTGGGTCTACAGTGTGAAGGTCCCCAAATTCCCAGTGACTGAGCCAACAGGGAAGGGTGGTGAGCTCCTGTGTCCACCATCTCATTTAATCTTTATCATAAGTTTCTCAATGAAAATTGGAATATCCATTGTCCACATTTTGGAAGGGAGGAAACCAATCCCCAGATCATACAGCTGGGAAGTCAAAGCTGTGTGACTCCGAAGTCTGCCTGCTTGTATGCTTTGCCACCCCCTCCATGGTGTGGATCTGGGGCTTGGTGATTTGGGAATCTGGGAAGCTGCTCCAGAGCACATGATAGGAGGGTTGAGAGGGTCAGGCACCCAGATACCCATGGAGCTCCAGTGAAGGCTGTTCTGCCGTTCAGCATTGTATCTTCAGTGCCCATAGAAGATTACACTGGGAAAAAGCCACAAAAGCAAAAGCAAACCAGGTAGCATAGAGTCTGAGAATGTGTGGCCTGAACTGAGAGTGTTCCAGTCCCAAGTCCACATACACTGTGACATGGGAACTACAATAGTCTCCACCCCATGGGGACTTACGGGGTAGGAATGTACTGGGTTCAAACATGTAAAGCCTCTGGCACAAAAGCACATGCACAGTGTGTTACTGGTTTTTTTGTTTTGCTTTGTTTTGTTTTTTTAAACAAATATGCAATGGTGTATTCTTAAGCTTTAGGGTGTGTGCCTGCTTTCAAGGAAGGATTTGCTTTTACAACAGCAAGCCACGATGTTGGGGAAGGCAGTGTTGTGGACAGCAGGGAGCCTTTGGGGGGCTTGTGACAAGGACTTCTTCAAGTTTGTGTTGGTTCAGATGCTTCCAGCCCAACGCCCACCACACTCAGGGGCTATATGGTCTGCTGGAGAACTTGAACTAGGGAGATAAGTCTGGTGGGCTGGGGACAGAGCACAGGAGGGGAAATAACCGTTGAAGGAGAGGTTGAGTGGAGGATGATAAGACTAGGAATTGTTGCAAACATTTCCTGGAGCCATAAATCCTGGATCATTTACGGGCGGGTCGTATCAAAGGGATTAAGTTGACTTTGAGAGAAGCTAAAAAGATGAGAGGCCTGTCCCAGGGCTGCCTGTAAGAAGAGTAGAGCTGCCTGGGGAAGGACCAACCTCTGATCCAAATTCCTTCTTAGCACCCCTGGAGGCAGCCCATCCTGTCCCTGCTTGAACCCTCCCAGTGCCCCAGAGCTCATTCCCACAAGGGGCTCCTCTAGTTGTTCACATGCTCCCCGGTCCTCCAGGTCCAGGTGCTTCCCCCAGCAGAGGCATTCCCTCACTCAGCAAGCCAGTGGAGCACCTGCAGTGTGTCAGGCCTCTCATGAGGATGGAGGGAGCACAGCAGTGAGCAAGGTGGAGTCTCTACCCTTCAAGAGCTTAGGGTCAGCAGGGGGGAAGACAGAGATCACACAATTGCGATGTAATGTAAAGGGAAAGCAAGGTGTAAGTGCTGTGACCAAAATTAGAATAGGATGGTGTGACATAGGGTGCCATTTTTTTTGGTAGAGTGAGCAGGGTACGTCTCTCTGAAGCATCCAAGGGCAGGCACGAATGAGAGAAAGGTGCCATAGAAGACTGACCGTATTTCCTGGGCTGGCTGCAGCAATGCCCTCATCCCAGGTCCTCTTCTGCAGCATGATGTGCACTTTCTATTAAGGAGACAGAATCTGCTTTTCCACCCTGTTTTCCTGCACAGCATCTGAGATGGCTTTGACCACTAGAATATGGTTGAAGCAACGTGTGTCTTTTCTGATTATCAACTTGAACCACCGTGGTCGCTTCTTCTTCTTGTCTGTTAGAACTCTGTTTCTTAGACCACTTCCTCTTGGAACCCAGCTACCACACTGTGCATGTAAAATCCAAGCCACCTAGAGAGGCCATATGTGGCCATTCCAGTCACAGCTCTTGCTGGGCTCCCAGCTGACAGCAAACATCAACTTCAGTCTTCAAATGACTACAGTCTAGCCCTCCCCTCCATCTGACTGCAGCCTCAGGGAGAACTGCCCAGCTGAGCCCAGTCAAGCCACAGAACCACAATGAATTACTGTGTTAAGTCACTAACTTGTTGGATGGTTTGTTATTTGGCTATAAATAAATGGAACACCAGTATCCTCGACAGAGCAGCCTTGTGTATGGGCCCTTGAGAAAGAGCTTAGGATATAGTTTTAAAAAGTAGTAACAGTAAAACAGCAGGAATATAATGGGTGACTGGGAGAGTGAATGAGAGATAAGCATGTGTCAGATCTTGTAGATTATGGCAAGGACAAGTGGGGGCATTGAAAGGCCCTTGTCATTGCTGAGAGGGTACTGTAGCCTGCAAGGGGCAGCAAGGAGACCAGTGAGGAGGCTGGTACACTGGCTCAGGAGAGGGTCTGGAAAGTTGCAGTAGGGTGATCAGTTTGGTGGTGAGAAGTTCACAGGTTCAGAGTGTGCTCGGAGACAAAACCAGCAGGAGCCTGCCTGAGGTCCATCATAGACTATTTTTCTGGAGCAACTGAGTGGTCAGTAGCGCCATTTACCAAGACTGGGTAGACATAGCAAGGACGAGGCTAGCAGGGAAAGCAAGAATTCCGCTTCAGCCATGTTAAGTCTGGAGGCTCAGGAAAGTCCTATAAGATGGGAGTAGGGAGTGGAGTGTAAATCTGGTGTTTTGTTAAAAGATCCGGAGGGGACCGGTACCATGGGGAGGGAGGACATTCAAAGTCAGAAACCACCTAGGCTGTGCTTGTCAAGAGGCAGCCTGAAGATTGAGCCCTCAGACACTGTCACTTAAAGGCCAGGAAGAGGAGGAGGAGCCGGTAAAGAGGCTGGGAAGAAGCAGCCAGTGCCATGTGACGAGACCCAGAAGAGTGCAGCCCCGTGAGGCTCGGACAGCCAAGAGCAGAGGAAGGAGGTAGGATGAATTTTATGTCCTGTGCTGCAGCTGAATTTAACAGGATGAAGGTAGAAAGTGGCTGCTGGATTTGGGAACTTGGAGGTTCCTGGTTAAAAAAAAAAAAGGTTCTTCTCTAGGTTCTTCTCTAAGTTCCATCTGTGACTTCCAGTCCTGTCCCTGCAAAGATTAGACTTCTGGCCCTATTGATGGAAAGCCAGGCTACGTGCCTTGTTTTAGTGCGCAGAATACAAGACGAATGTGTGACTCACAGCAGACACTACGTGACTGTGTGGTTGCTTCATCCCTCCTGCCCTTGACACCCATCCCACTGACATGCCATGGAGGGGTGCCGGTTCTTTTTTAGCCAGGGTCCCAGCATGAAGAGTACGGAAGAGGTGTGACTGACCTGTGTACACATTAGCATGATAAAGAAATAAGCTTTTGTTGTTTTAAACCACCAAAATTTAGAGTTGGCTGTTAGTGCAGCAATAACAAGCTGTTACTCAGCCAAAAGAAGAGTATCCCTAATCAATATTTTATACAGTTTACCTGTTAAGTAACTATTTAAAGCCTCATACCATATGTTTTGTGTATATGTGTTTCTTTCTTGTTGCTTCTTAAAAATAATTAATTTGAAAAGCTGATTTACAGAATGAATGAGATCGTCATCTACTGGTTCACTCCTTCAATGAACATGACAGCCAAGGTTGGGCCAGGCAGAAGCCGAGACCAGAACTCCACTCGGGTCTCATGTGGGGGTCAAAGGCCCAACTTCTCCTCCTTTCCCAGGCACGTTACCAGAGAGCTGGATGGGAAGTGGAACAGTCAGGAGTTGAACCAGTGCTTACATGGGATGTCATTGTCACAGGTGGCTGCTTACCCTTTGTGCCACAATGCCGCCCCCTCTTATTGCTTTTGTTCTATTTTGTTGCATGTGTCTGCAGTTGATCCATTTTCATTGCTGTGTGGTATGCCATTGACGGATTGCGTTTCAACCACTGTTCCATTTTCTTGTGGAAGCAAATGAGTTATTTTCTGTTGCCATGAAGAATAATGAAGAGAATAATACAATTCTCTTGCTGAGAACATTTGTGGGGTTTTTAAAAGATTTATTTATTTTTATTGCAAAGTCAAATATATAGAGAGAGGAGGAGAGACAGAGAGAAATATCTTCCGTCCAGTGATTCACTCCCCAAGTGGCTCCAACAACTGGTGCTGCGCCAATCCGAAGCCAGGAACCTGGAGCTCTTCCAGGTCTCCCACACAAGTGCAGCATTCTAAGGCTTTGGGCCATCCTTGATTGCCTTCCGAGACCACAAGCAGGGAATTGGATGGGAAGCAGGGCTGCCGGGATTGGAACCGGCATCCATATGGGATCCCAGCATGTTCAAGGCGATGACTTTAGCCACTAGGCCACGGCGCTGGGCCCAAGAATATTTGTTTTTGCAAGATACTTAGACATTTTTATTTACGTGAAAATCAGAGAGACATTGGGAAAGAGAGATCTTCTACTTACTGATTTACTCCCTAAACTGATTTACTCCACAATAACCAGAAGTGAGCTGGGCTGAAGCCAGGAGCCATTTCGATTTCCCAGGGAGGTGATTAGGATCCAAGTACTTGAGCGTGTATCATGGTACACACGTTCATGGGACCCTTTAGGGCACAGGAATGGGATTGCAGTCAAAATTGTGCCAAATGGTTTCCCTAAAATGCTGCTCCACATCCTCAATAATATTCGGCTATCAGTCAGTTAAATTTTAGCTGTTTATGTAACATTTATTTATAACCAATATCTTATTAGTAGTAAATATTTATTTAATATTTATTTATTTACTACAATTATTTGCTACTAATATTTTACTTGTTATATCTCATTAAGGCTCTAGTTTACATTACTTGGTTTGTGATATTGGCCATCTTTTCATAAAGTCTTTGGACATTTGTATTTCCTCATTTGTAAAGTGCCTGTACACGGTTTTTTTTTTTTTTCTCACATCGTTTTTCTATTTTTTTAAACTTTTTTAGCAAGGAATTTGTTTTGTAAGCTGGAAAATTTCTTTCTCAGTTATTCTTGCTGCCAATAACTTCACCTACTCTGACTAGTTTTACAGCCTAAAAGATCTTATAATAAATAGAAGTTCTTAGCAACATGTAAGTATTCTTTGTTATAAATGTTTCTCTACCCCTAGGTAATGAATGTATCTTCTTATAAATCATATTCTAAAAAATTCACACTTTGGTCTCTTGCCCGTCTAGGATTGGTGAGTAGAATCGGTGTGAGGTCTGGCTCCAGTTTCATACCTTTACATGTGGAAATTCCATAGTCCAACAATGTGTGTTTAATGTCCTTTCCCACTGATTTGCACCACCACCTTCACTGTAAGCCACATGTTATAAATATTGCATTTGTTTCTGAATTCTAAGTCGATTTTAAAAAAGACCCTGTACCCACATGGGAGACCTGGAGGAAGAGAAAGAGAGAAAGATCTTCCATCTGCTGATTCATTCCCCATACGGATACAATAGCCGGAGCTGTGCCGATCTGAAGCCAGGAGCCCGGAGCTTCTTCCAGGTCTCCTACGTGGGTGCAGGGTCCCAAGGCTTTGGACTGTCCTTGACTGCTTTCCCAGACCACAAGCAGGGAGCAATATGGGAAGGGAGTGGCCAGGACATGAACCAGTGCCCATATGGAATCCCAGTGCCTGCAAGGTGAGGACGTTAGCTGCTAGGCTACTACACTGGGCCCTATATTCTTTTTTTTTTTTTTAATGTTCTTTATCTTAATCTGAGTATGATCCCATGACTGGGTTCAGTTTGTGGAAATTTCCTGGATTTTTATGAGTTACTTATTTTTCTGCACATGTAAGACTCCAATAAACATTTTTTGAGGAGCTGATACCAATAGTAGATTCTCCTACGGAAGAGTTGGAGATCTACTGTTGAGGACCATTTATATACATATAACATCACTTACTTCACAGACCATACAAAATTAGTGGCTTCAAAACTAGCCTGCTATGGATTTGTTGAATTTTGAGTCCCACCTGCAGCTGCCTTGGCAGAACCAGACCAAATAATGTTGTGGGCCGCACGCGGGTTAGGCATTCCCTAACCTCGCTCCACTGAGCTATGGTGAGGGTTGAATGAGCTAATGTGTGCATGCTGCTTGTCCCTGAGTCTGCCACCACTTGGTACTAATACATGGTGCTAGAGGTTGTGGTTGTTGTTAACACCTGGCTCTGCTCCTTTCTGTGTTGTCAGCTTGTTGTTACTATTATGAAGTAGCTGGGAAAACTGAGTTTATAAAGAGGAAAGTTTTCTTTTGGCTCCAAGTCTCCAGTGTGAATAGTCCCAGGCTGGGCAGCCTCTTTGGTTTGGTATCTGGGTATGGCATTCTTATTGGCTGAGACCCAAGGTTGTAGCAAGCGTCACGTGGCAAAAGCAAGCACGCATGTGAGCCAGGGAGCAGAGAGAACATCTGGGCTCAACATTCAGGCATTCTGGTACAGTAGGTTGAGCTGCCAGCTGCAGTGCTGCAAGTCCCAAGAGCTCCATTCCTGATGCATCTGCCTGCTAATGTTCCTAGGGAGGAAGCAGAAGATGGCCCAAGTATTTGGGCCCTGATACCTACGTGGGAATTTAAGATGGAATTCCTGGCTCCTGCCTTCATTCTGGCCCAGCCCCAGTTACTGTGATCATTTGGGGAGTGAACCGGTGGATAGAAGATATTTCTGTCTCTTCCCACACCCAGAGTCATTCTACTTTCCAAATAAAGTAAAATAAATAAATAAATAAATAGCATCTTATGAGAATGATCTCTCAAGGCCACATAGCTAGTGACATAAGGAGCTCTGGCCACGCCCACCTCCTAAACATAATCATTGCATTCTGCTTCCACACTCAGTATCATCAGCTTATGACTTTGGGGTTTAAAAATTAAATAGCTGTGTGGATTTGGGAGCCATAGTACATGTTACTCTTGGTCCTGTGCCACTTCACTTTGTTGGGCTTCATTTTCCTTATCTGTAAAATGAAGTAGTACCATCCACTTCACAGGCCAGGAGAGCCCCAGTGAGACAAAAGGTAGCATAGTATGTGTGTGTGTCTTTCTTCCTCTGTCTCTGGAACAATCACTTTCAAACAAATATTTTAAAGAAAACATTTATTGGCGGGGTGAGGTGGGAGGAGGACCTCTGGCGTGGTAGCCCAGTGGCTAAATCCTCACCTTGCATCCACTAGGATCCCATATAGGCACTGGTTCTAATCCTGGCTGCTCCACTTCCCATCCAGCTCCTTGCTTGTGGCCTGGGAAAACAATTGAGAATGGCCCAAAGCCTTGGGACCCTGTACCCGCATGGGAGATCTGGAGGAAGTTCCTGGCTCCTGGCTTCAGATCGGCACAGTATCAGCCATACGGCCACTTATGGAGTGAATCAGTGGATGGAAGATCTTTCTGTTTCTCCTTCTCTCTGTAGCTCTTTCTAATAAAAATAAATAAATCTTCAAAAAATATTTATTAAGAAGAAAGAGAGAGAGAAAGAAAAGAAAGAAGGAAGGAAGGAAGAAAGAAAAAGAAAAGGGTTGAGGGGCCTGGTGGTGATAAAGCCATGGCCTGACACCAGCATCTCATATCGGAATCAGTTTGTGTTCCAGCTGTTTCACTTTCGTTCTAGCTCCTTCCTAATGGCCTGGGAAAAGCAGCAGACAATGCTCCAAGTGCTTAGGCCCCTGTACTCATGTGGGAGATCTGGATGAATCTCCTGTCTCTTGGCTTTGCCCAGGCCCAGCCAACTCTCTCTGTAACCATGACTTTCAAATAAGTGAATAAATAATAATAAAAAAGATGTAACATTCTCAAGTTTCAAGTCACCCTCTAAGCTAAAGCACAGATTAATGACATAGAAAAATGGAGAAAGAAAAGCCTGGGTCACGATGCAAGAGAGGCAAACTGTACATGCCAGGAGAATTTGGGTGGCTGCCAAGAACTGGGTGTGGGGCACCCTCAGAGTTTCTGGGAGGAGGTTTCACTAGGCCCAGAGTGAACTAGAGGGGGTGTTGGCCAAGTGTCAGCTTCCAGGGGACTCGGGGCCTGATGGTGCCAGGTGCTGGGTTCAAGCAGGCCTAGTGTACCCAGTTGGGGCCTTACTGGGCAGAAAGCCCACAGAGAGGAGTCAATGGCCATATCTTTGTGTACCCCCACCCTCTTGGCTGCCCCTGCCCCAGTCCTCCCTCTTTTTCAAGCAATCCTCTCTCCTGTGTGCCTCCTTTATGCCTTTCTGCCCTTCGCCTGACACAGAGTTTTCATGAGTCTCCCCACTTGCACCCTGGAGCAACAGGAGGGAGGTGCCTCGCAGTCACATCACCCACTGTTGTCAACTCACCGGTAGGAACCAAGCCCTGCTCTGGTCTCAGGAGCAGGTCAAAGCTTTAAGTGCCCCTAGGCTGATACCACTGTGAGAGAGAGCTTTCCTTTCTTTTTCATTTAAAGGTATATTTATCTGGGACCTGATGTTAATGGCTGAATTGACTAATCCTCCCCTCATGAGCACCGGTATCCCATATAGGTGCTGGTTTGTGTCCTGGCTGTTCTACTTCCTATGCAGACCCTTGCTTGTGGCCTGGGAAAGCAGTAGAGGATGATCCAAAGCCTTGGGACCCTGCATCCACGCAGGAGACCTGGAAGAAGCTCCTGGCTCCTGGCTTCGGGTCAACTCAGCTCTGGCTGTTATGGCCACTTGGGAGGGTGATCCAGTGGATGGAAGATCTTTCTTCTCTGTCTCTCCTTCTCTCTATAAATCTGTCTTCCCAATAAAAATAAACAATCTTTAAAGAAAGGTTTATTTTTTGAAAAGCAGAGATCCTGAGAGAGAGACAGAGATCTTCCATCTTCTGGCTCGATCCCCTAATGACTGCAGCAGGCCAAAGCCAGGAGGTTGGAAATGCACCGGGGTCTCCCATGTAAGTGGCAGGAGCCCAAGCAGTCAGGCCATCCTCCACTGCTTTTCCAGATTCACTAGCATTGAGCTAGATCAGAAGTGGAGCAGCCAGGGCTTGAACCAGTGCCTTATAGGGGAGGCAAGTGCCAGCTTAACTTACCATGCCACAATGCAGGCTCTGGGAGATGTTCCTGGAAGTGAGGCCTGTGTGCAGAAGTGACACCGATCAGCTTAAAGCTCCTTGGATCTCCCCCAAACTGAACACTCCCACATAAACCAGCATCCAACTCAGGAGTTGGAACATGACCAGCACCCCAGAAGCCTTCCTGCCCCCTGTTTCCCGTTACCCAGCCCCTGAAGGTGGCTGCTATCCTGACTGCCAACCTCATAGATCAGTTTCTACTGGTTATGAACTTCCTGCGAGTCATGTCCCCCAGTGCCCGCCTGGCGTCTGGCAGCCTTTACTTGCCATGTTTGGAACATCCGTTCCTCTGTGGCAGGCAGCTGGAGTTTGTTCTTTCTCAAGCCTGCAGTCGTTTGGATAGCTCTCTGATGAGTCTTGCTGGCCTTCTGGGTTGTTTTTGGCTTCTAAGTATCTGCGGGAAAGGCTGTTGGGAGTGTTCCTGCACGTGTCTGCTGCCCGATGAGGTTGGGTGAGAGGGATGGAGAAGCATTCTCCCCTTGTTCTCCTTGTGAGTGATCCAAGGCACACTCTGCCCAGCGCTTTGGCTCCAGGAACACATGAGGGGGCTTTAGAGGGTTTGTGGAAAGTGTGGACTGTGAACCAACTGTGCATGTATCAGTGATGTTTTGTATCAAAATAAATTTACTTTAAGTTGCATTTACCATGAACTTTCATTCTATAAGAATTTTTTTAAATGTTTGATGTTTTTTAATGTTTTATTTTCATTTTATTTAAAAAGGAGATAAAGAGAGCAGCTGAAGTTAGGGGGGCTTGGTACCCAATCTAGATCTTCTCCTATGGTAGCAGGGACCTGCGTACTTAAACTGTCCCCTGATGCCTCCCAGGTGTGCTTAGCAGGAAGTTGGACTCAGTAGTAGAGTTATGACTCAAAGCCTGGCACTCCAGGGTGGGAGGAGGGTCTCAAGCAGCACTTTAAAAAACTATTTATTTATTTATTTATTTTGGAAAGGTAGATCAGACTTATGGAGTGAAGGAGAGACAGAGAAACATCCCCCAACCACTGATTCATTCCCCAAGTGGTCACAATTACCAGAGCTGAGCCGATCAGAAGTCAAGAGTGAAGAGCCACCTCCTCTGGTTCTCCCGCATGGGTGCAGGGTCCCAAGGCTTTGGACCATCCTCCACTGCCTTCCCAGGCCACAAGCAGGGAGCTGGAAGGGAAGTGGAGTGGCTGAGGCATGAACTGGTACTCATACAGGACCCTAGTACCTGCAAGGTGAGAATTTAACCAGTTGAGCTATTGCACTGGTCCCATAAAATTTTTAAAATTTAATTTTAAAAATTAAAGTAAATATTAAGAATATGAAAAGGAATCTCAACAAGCAGGACTTCTGAGCTCTGGAGCCCTTTCTTCAGAGTCTGGCTTACTCCCCAAATGGCCACCATGGCTGGAACTAGGCTGATCTGAAGCTGCGAGCCAAAACCCTCTTCCAGATCTCTCATATCTAACAGAGGCCTACCAACTTCAACCATCCTCTGCTGCTTTCCCAGATCATTAGCAGGGAGCTGGATCAGCAGTGGAGCCGCTGGGACTCCAGCCAGCACCCATAGACAGAGCCATAGACAGAGACATGGCCTACTGCATTATGGCATTGGCCTGTGACCTTCCTCTTTAGGCTCTCAGCTTCCATAGTTGGTTCTCTAAGAGGTCTCTTCGATCCAGACCTTCCCTTTTCATTCTTTAATTCCAGATCAGATGATAGAACACAGCAGAGCAGAAGGTTGAAAACAATTGCTATGGACTCATTCATCCTGGTTTGAGGTCTTGCTCTGTCCTTTCCTAGCTGTGTGACCTGTCATATCACTTCTCAGGAACTCAGTTTCCTCATCTGCAGCATGGGGGTGGTGGTTCTAGCTCAGCCTCATGGGCTGTCGTGTAGAGCTAAGGCATTCATGCATGGGGTGAGCTCTCAAGAGTGCTTAGCTTGGACAGCTGTTGTGTTGGCCCCGTGATTCTTGGCTCAAGTTGTTCCTTTCTGGTATGTCTCACTTTCCTCTAGGGATCTGCACGAGTACTCTGTGTGAGACAAGCCTGCATAGTGACTTCTGCACTCCAGGGCCTAAATCAGTGTCCTGTCCAGGTGTCTCCAAGGCCACCACCTCCATACTGCTCCAGGCCACCCTACCTCTCACCTGATATCAGCAGCTGCCTCCTACCAACTCATCTTGCCATAGGCACTGGAGAAATAACACAGCTTGACCTCACCTTTCTCTGACTTGGAACTGGAGTTTGTGTTTGCTTTGTGTCCACAGCCCTTTGTGGTTTCCAAGGCCTGTTGGCTTCTATCATCATAACCCTGGGTTGGGTAACAGTAGCAGGTGCTGCTGGAGAGGGTGAGTGGTTTTCTCAGTCACACAGAGATAGCCTTGGTCCAGGGTTTCTCCCTGCTCTTAGGGAGCGCTCTATGGAGTGGGCATGTAAGTCTGCTTGAGATGAGTGAGGAGGCAGGCTGGGCTCAGATCTTGGCTCTAGAACTGTGAGTGTGCCCCTGACTCCCCCTGCCTCAGTTTCCCCATCTGTAAATTCAATTAACATTCGTAGTTTCAACTCACCAGGTTGGCATGTCTCCTTGTTCTCTGTGTCTGTCTACTGCAGGGTGACTTCGAAAGGAGCTGCCATGTGGTTGGGGCTTGGCCATGTGCGGTTGGAACCAACGAGAGGCGGGGAACCAGGAGTTTGCACATGTGCCTCTAGCAAGGAACAGACCCCATTGTGGACAACTGTCGTGCAGCGTGGGGCGTGTGCGTGGGGCGTGTGCGTGGGGCGTGTGCGCGGGGCAGTGACACCACCCAGCTCCTCTGCTCCCACATCTCCACAGCCGTTCAGCAGTGAGGTACAAGGGAAAACACGGAGTCAAGGTGTCAGGCATTCAGGAGCCCCCCTGAGAATTTGGTCTGAAACTACATAGCTCAGACTTCTGCCTTCCTCCTCCCTGCTTCTTATTAACTATTAAAAACCAAACCAAAATAAAAAAAATCAGCTTTACTGAGATACAATTCACATGCCTCGCAAGGTGTGTGACACAGTGTGACTCTTTATTGAGTTGCACATTGAAAACCATAGTTGGGCCCAACGCGATGGCTCAGTGGCTAAATCCTCACCTTGCAAGAACCAGGATCTTATATGAGTGCCAGTTCCTGTCCCGGCTGCTGCACTTGTCATCCAGTTCCCTGCTTGTGGCCTGGGAAAGCAGTAAAAGATGGCCCAAAGTCTTAGGCCCCTGTACCTGTGTGGGAGACCCAGAGGAGGCTCCTGGCTTCGAATCAACTCAGCTGGGGCCATTGTGGCCACCTGGAGAGTGAACCAGCAGATGGAAGATCTTTTTGTGTTTCCTTCGCTCTGTAAATCTACCTTTCTGATAAAAATAAATAAATCTTAGAAGAAAGAAAGAAAATCACAATTTTAGGCCATTATATAACCTTAAAAAGAAGTCCTTTAGTTGACACCATTCTTGCTTACCCCCAGCTTTCCATTCCCCAAATCCTAGCCAACCACCAGTCTTGTTCTCATCCATGGATTTACCGATTCCAGACATTTTCCATAAATGGAAGCAGGTGATCTGTGTGTGCCTGGTTTCCCATACAAACCACTGTTTCCCAGGGGTGTGTGGTAACTCCTACTTAACTGCTGAGTAGTAAGCCAGGGCAGGACACAGAACCCAGTAGAACAGCACATGCGTATACCATTTTTATCAATCCCTCAAGCTGATAGCTTCCACATTTTTGCTCACCTGATTGATGCTGCTGTGATGTTCCTGCTGACCCTTAGGAGGACGTGCGCTCCCAGCTCTCACTGCCATGGCAGCTCAGTATTGATGAGCCAAGCCTGTCACTGCCTTTCTCAGGCCTTGGTGGAGCAACTAGGACTGCAGGCAGCAAAGAGACTCACAGCTTCAGAACCCAGGGCCTGGGAAAACAGCTTCTCTGCACACCTGCATCCCTTCATACTGGCCTGCCAGCACCTGCCACAGGAAGTCAACTTGAGTCCTTTCCAATGCCTAATCTGCCATCAACTGGCTTGAAGATAGGGGGGTATGGAATGCTACCAATGGGTGCTGTAACATCCTGGCCTTTTTCCACAAGGGAAACATGACCCCAAATCCTAATGCCACCGACTGGCATGGCCTGTGGCCCATGCAGACTGCACATGAGCAGAAGCACGTAGCACGCCATCTTTTGCGCTGGCCTCTTGCCCCACGTCCGGTTCAGGAGATCCATTTTGCAGCTGCATATCATTATGAGCCTATGTTCTCAAGGCTGGGTGCATCACCATGTCTCCTGTCCGGGCCTGCAGGGGAGGGAGGCAAGGAGGCTGGGAAGAGTCTCAGCTGCAAGGCACAACTGCTTCCAGGGGGCCCAGCTCAGCCCTCCACCCTCAGCCCCTCCTTGGAACTTATCGGCATTCTGTTATTTTGGATTTGGCTTGACGCTGTGGGGTGAGCTGGCGGGCATCCTAGTTAAACAAGAGCAGCTGGACAGGACATTAGGAGTGGGAGGACAGCCCTGTCAGACCCTTAACTCCTGTAGGAAGGCTGCAGAGCTCATGTGAAGGCCCCCGATCCAAGCCCCTTGTCCCGTGATGGGTAGGCAGGGAGGCAAGGGTTCAGGCCAAAACTGGGTTTCTCTGGCTTAGATCCTGTGCTGGGGAGGGCAGGCCACCCCAGAGAGGTCCCACGGGTCTGCAGCTGTGTGCCTTTGGGCAAATCGCTTAAGCTTTCTGTGTCTCAGGTTGCTTATCTATAAAACCGGGCATACAATCTAGCTTCCAGAAACCTCCAAAAGCTACAAGAGCTTGGCAAAGCCTGCACTGCAGCCCTCGGAACTTTCTGCTCTGCACAGGTAAGAGCCGACATGAACTGACATGTGTTCTACATAAATACAGCTCTTGTTTCTCTGTTTTTAAGAAAGCTTTCCTGTTCCAAGAGGCAGTAAATGTGCTTTTGAGCCACAAGGAACAAACAGAAATAAGAATGTTTGTCTTTCACATACAAACAAGGAAGGTGTGGAACTGCCCAGCAGAGGTCTTTGTACGGGCCCTGCCTTGGGTGACCTGGCTGTGGCAGCCCTGCCCACTCTCACTGGGAGCCAGTCAGGTCCTGGAACCAGAGCAGGCAGCCTTGAGTCTGCTCAGTGGCCCCCTTTCCAGGAATGCACCCTGGCCCTGCCTCTGCCCTTGGCTGCTCCAGAACATGGGGCAGGCCCCCATGGAGCTATTCCTAATGGGAAAGGTACACCAAGAGGACCTGGAGGTCAGGGCACAGGCTGCAGCCCAGGAACACTGTACCAAAGAGGACTCCTTAGAGCAGGTTTAGAGGGCTGAACAGGAGTTTCTTGGGTAGAGAAGATGGCGAGGGTGTGCTAAACAAAGCAAATGGCAATAGGTACCAGCCACACCATCTCTTCCTGGCTTGCCCATCTCTGGTTTCCAGGGGCCTGAAAGTGGAAGATGACTGGGTTCTGGGTGGGAGCTGCCGGTGGGGAGAGGTAAAAGGCAGGAGGAGCACCTCTGGCCATGGCTAAGCCATCTTCTGTATATTGTAGAGTTTGTATTGCATCTACTCATTCCCAGGCTGGCAAGGACAGCGGCCCTGTGTGAGGTGTTGTCGGAACGTGGGAGTTTCCAGTTCCGTCCCCATTTCTGGGTCACATCTTTTTTCCCATCTGCTCCCCAAAGCTGAAACAGCAGGTGCCTTCTGGGTTTTCCCAGCTGTTTGGTCATTAATAGGTACCATACTCCAATCACCTAGGACAGCCCCAAAGTGTAGACTCAAGGGACAGAGGGCTCAGCATCCAGAAAATGTGGTACTGTGTCTTTTTTCTCTTTTTAAAGATTCATTTTATTTTTATCAGAAAGTCAGATATACAGAGAAGAGGAGAGACAGAGAGGAAGATCTCCAATCTGCTGATTCACTCCCTAAGTGGCCACAAAGGCCGGAACTGCACTGACCTGAAGCCAGGAGCCAGGAGCCTCTTCCAAGTCTTCCACATGGGTGCAGGATCTCAAGGCCTTGGGCCATCCTCTACTGCTTTCCCAGGCTACATACAGGTAGCTAGATGGAAAGTGGAGTTGCCAGGATTAGAACTGGCTCCCATATGGGATCCCGGCACATGCAAGGAGAGGAATTTGGCCATTAGACTACTGTGTCGGGTTCGATACTATGTTTTCATCTCCATTTACAATGTATTTGTTTTCAGACACATACACACAGAAAGAATTTGTCCACTGGCTTACTTCCCAAATGCTCATGGCAGCTGGTAAGTGGGTCAGCCAGAGCCAGGGGCTGGAAACTCCATCCAGGCCTCCCACATAGGTGGCAAAGACCCAAGTACTTGAGCCACCATCTGGTGCCTCCCATGGTACTCATTAGCAGGAAGCCGGAATTGGAAACTGAGCCGCGGGACTCCAAGCAGGCACTCTGACGTGGGATGTGTCAACACACGCTCCATCTAGACTGCTGAGTAGAGCGCTTGCCTCACTATGATTCCTTTTGGATGAGGGTGCTCTGAGGGCAGGGGCTATCACCGCACCTGTTGACTCAGCAGATGCTGTTAGGGCCTCAGCAGCTGGGGGAGGGAGGTGGAAGAGTTGGGTGTGGTGATGGGGTGGTTGGCATGGGGGGGGATGATGAGAGGAGTGACCAAGTGCCTATACCCCTCAAATCCCTGTGACATCCCATACAGCAGCAGCAGCCTGACAGGGCACAGCCGGGTTGGCTGTCAGCTAAGACACACACTGAATTAGCACGAAAGGAAGGATGCAAAAAGTTCCATTGATAATGTTTATATTGATTACAAGTAGAAATAGTATTTTGCATATCTTGGGTTAAATAAAACGCACTATTAAACAACCCAGGCCATGCCTGGGAAAGCAACAGATGACCCAGGTGCCACTTGGGACCATGCACTTGGCTCCTGGTTTCAGATCTGCTCAGCTTTGGCCATGGTGACCAGTTCAGGGGTGAACCAGCAGGTGGAAAATCACACACACTCTCACTCCGTAACTCTGCCTTTCAAATAAATAAATCATTGAAAAATAAAACCAAGTCCTCTGTTCCTTTATACTCTCTTTAATATGGGAGCTGCTGGAAAATTCTCAATCCCACATGGGTATGTGGCTGGCATGTTGTGGCTCACATCACTCTTGTAGTGGGTTATGCTGCTCTTGAAACACATTGATTGACCAAATCAGCATTTATTCATGTTTATTTAAGAGATATTTCAGATAGGATGAGGAAGGAGGCAGATATGGACTTAAAAATTCACTGGGATAAATGGGTCCATATTTTAGCATTTGAGGGGCTTGAGAAGTAGTCAAGGAGGCCTTCACAGAAGAGGTGACCTTGTTGTTAGGCATGATAGGATGAGTAGGAGTTGGCAGTTCAGTAAGGATGAGGAAGGGCACTTGTGGCTTGGGGAACTTCACATTTGGAAGATAGGAGATAGTCACCTGCACAGGGTGTTTAAAGGGTGTGGAAGCCCACTGCTGTCCAAACATGGTGGAAGGGGCTGGAGATGCGGCCAGAGCGGGAACAGCCTTGCATGCCCATGAAGCTGAATCCCAGGGTAGAGGTGGAGGCTGTTAGCTGGGAATATGGCTGAGCGAGCCCACCCTCTTCCCTCCAAAGCTCAGGAGCAAGCAGACCTTGCTTGAGTGTGACAAACAAGCTCTTTTATTTCAATGCTTACTCCTTGTGGTTCAAAAGCACTGCCTGCTGGGAGAACCCCAAAGCTTACGAAACCAGAGACAGAGCTAGGTAAACGGAACAGACACATGTTGGCTCATGTTGTGATTCTTCTCCATGCGAAGCAGAGAAAACTCCAAGTGCACCTGTGTGGTTTTGTCCAAGTTCCTCTCTAGGATTTGGGGGACCCCAGTGACTGTGACTTCATCCCTCCCACACCTCTGGTCTAGCCTGAGGGAGGCCCAGTTCTATGGAGCGGAGATAAAACCAGATAGGACAATTGTGATTGGTGGGGCCCGGGGTGCTGACCCACTGGGGAGGGTCCAACATGCGTGGCTGAGGTGCTCGGAAGGCTGGACGTTCGTAGTGAGCAGGCTCATGGGGAGGACAGGGCACCAGGGGCTCTCAGCTCTAGGACGGGGACCTGACAAGAGGCACCTGGCTCAGCAGGGTGGGTCACCTGGCTCAGCAGGGTGACAGGGTCACGGGTTCATGCTCAGAAACACTGTGGGCCAGGGGCCCAAGGCTCGCTGGAGCAGGAAGTGGACCCTGGCGTCATGTGAGAGGCTGGGTCACAGAGCACCAGAGTCGAGCACTTCCATGACGCTGCTGGCCCAGGGGTGAGGGGCATGGAACAGGACCGCAGGGGGGATGGCAGTGCCAGGCCAGACTTGGGGCTGAGCCACAGCCCTGTTCCCACCCCTTACCCCCTCCTGAGTCTCTCCAGTCCTCCCACCGCTGTCTCATTCCTCCTCGGCCCTTTCTGACCAGGTCCCAGATGTGCTTTCTGTGACATTCTCAGGCCAGGGCTGTAGTTAACTGCATGTACCAGACTCTGAGACAGAGCTCTCTGGATCAGCTTCCGGGCCCTCATACCACCCGCGGGCGTGGGCTGTGATTGTCTCCCCTCTTGGAGCTGCAGCACCTTCCACAGGAGGCAGCCCCCTCCCATTTCCATAGCTTTCTGCAATGAGTAAATGGGTTGGCAGCCCTGTGAGCACCATCAAGGTGCACTTGGCACACAGCAGGGTCTTGTGCGGAGCAGGTGGCGATCGGCGGGTCAGGGCTGCTGGAATGCAGAGGGGAGCTTGGTCCAGACCTCTCCCCTAGCTCCATCTGGCTCTGGCTCTCCCAAGGGCCCCTCCGGTCTGGGTGCGTTCTGGAGAGGCAGACAGGACACACTCCAGGGTATGGAGTTCCTTCAGCCAGGCAGCGGGCTAAGAATAGATCAAACAATCTGGTGGCCATCAAGGGCTTCCCCAGTGCACTCCCTGCTCCCCAACCCCTGTGCAGGCAGCCAAGGTCAGGATTCCCACTGTGATGACAGAGTACATTCCTCACAGTTCAGGGGCATGTGTGGGAAATTAGGCCAGTAGGGCATGAAAAGCACAAGCTGAGAACATCCCACCCCAAAGGGTCCCCCGGGCAGCCTACCCCTATCCTGGGCTTTGGGCCCAAAGAGGGGGCAGAGTCACTCATGAGCTTGGGATAAAGATTAGGATCAAACTGGGGCTCTCTGCAGGCTGCAGGATGAGGCACGCAGGTCCCTTAGGGGGGTCCGATGATGATGTTCCGGAAGCCCTTCACGGACTTGAGTTTGTCGCTCTCAAAGTTCACCACCAGCTTGTTCAGACCCACATGCAGCGGCAGCAGGTCCACCCTCACCTTGACCACCTCCCCCGCCTCCACGGGGTCCGAGCTGCAGAGAGAGACAGGAGGAGGATGAGGAGGAGGCCCAGACACAACTGCCTCACGGTGGGCTCCGGCCTGGGTAACACCGAGGACTTGGCACGGAGCTACCATGAACACACAGCTGACACCAGCAGGAATGCAGGGTCCCACTCAAGGCTCTTGGGGACCCTAGACAGCCTGACCTCTTACTGAGCATAGTGTGTGCCATGTGGGCAGTACCCTCGGGGCGGGGACAGGGATGTGCGGGTGGTCCCACGGGGGCAAGTGCATTGCTATATACAAACATGCTGTGCCCTTTACTGCACAGGCAGGGGAAGTTACATTGCAATAGAAAAGTAAAAAATAAGAAACAGGAGCAGCACCACTTGGGCTGCCTGCATCCCACATTGCAGTGCTTGGGTCCCGGCTACAACCCCCATTCTAGCTCCCTGCTGGGGCACACCCTGGGAGGCAGCAGGGCATGGCTTGAGTATTTGAGCCCCTGTCACACCGTTTATGACTCCCAGCATCAGCCTGGCCCAGTCCTGGCCATGGTCGGCATTTAGGGAGATGGAAACTCTGTCCCTTTATCTTCCCTCAAAAAGTTTATGGAAGATGGACTTAAAATAAGCTTATTTGGGTACAAAAAGTTTTTTGAAATCCATGCATAGTTTTTACATTATATACATTTTCTACAAACTTGTTGGGCACTCTTATTTGTGAAGGCACACACAGAACACAGCCCACATGATGTGAGTGTTAAGAGGGGAAGTGGACATTCCACCCCAAAGCGATCTGGGAGTGGGCACAGGGTTCAGCGCCTGGAGGTAGCCCAGCCCCCTCGGGCTCCTCCAAGCTCCCACAACAGCTGCAGGCCCCCACACTCACATCTCCACTCTCAGCTGCTCCTTGGTCAGGCCAGCGCCCTCCACCGTGAAGCAGCAGCCTATCAGGGGCACGGAGAGCGGGTTCTGCATGGACACCTCGGCCACCAGCTTACGGTTCTGCTTTGGCTCTCCCAGGACCTGGAAGGAGGCATGGAGGAGGCAGGGGTCAGGGTAAGTGGGTGGAGGCACAGTGGGCAGGGGTCGGGACAGGTGGAGGCAGCCTGGGCCACCTCCACAATGCTGGCTGAAAAAAACATACCCAGCCCTGTCACTGTCACTCCCTACTCTGTGCCTCAGTTTCCTCGTCTGGGAAGCAGCAGGTGGTGACACATGCTCAGGTTTCCTTTGTGGAGCTACAGTGGGGTTCCGTGTGACCCCTGGGACATACAAAGTACCGCTCCTGTCCAGGGTCTGGAGTGAGTGACAGGTGCTCACTGCCCTTCCCTCAGCAGGTGACTGACTACTTATTGTAACTGCTGCCTATGGGGGTGGGAGCCTGACTCCTCCAGGTAAGTCACCATGATGACAATGGTGATGGTGGGAGGAGCAGCTAGCATTTATTAAGCTTTTCTCTTGAGCTAGATAGGACTCTAGATGCTCCCCGTGTATGCACTGCTAATCCCTAGGAGCTAGCATAACCCCATTTGGCAGATGAATAAGTCAGGACATAGAGGCAAAGTAACATGCTCAGGGCAAGCACAAGTAGTCAGACACCAGAGTCGGTACCCTTCACTTCCAGCCTGTCCCTGTAGGGTCACCGAGGTCCTTGGGCAGTGTTGCAGCCTTAGAATACTTCGAAGACCTTCGAGCCTCAGGACCTAGCTTCAATGAATGATGCTACAGAACCCCACTCTTTTGGGTTTTGTGGTGCTTGCCCTAGATGATGCTGGGAGATGGGTACTCCTGGGGCACCAGTGGGCCTCGTGAAGGTGCAGGTATGTCCCATCTTTGCCTGCCCCTCCCTACCCCCGCCTTGTCCAGCCTTGGCCTCACCCGGATCTTGATCTCAGGATTCTCCAAGTAGATGTCCCTGTGGGCCAGCACGTAGCTGTTGGTAGCCGGCTCGATGAGGAGGCCCTGCACCTTGATGAGGTTGGACTCGGTCAGGCAGTCCCCGTACTTCTCGTAGAGGATGCGAAGAGGGATGCTATTCTCTGCAAGGAGGAGGAGGGGGTGAGGGTACACGTGATAGCAGCCACATTCCCACACAACTCCACGAGGCTACAGGAGGCTACACAGTGGTGGCAGCTGGGCACCTGCCAGGCCTCCCCAGACCTGCCCTGGCTCCAAGGAGGCTCCAACAGGTTTGGGTTCTAATCTTGCTTCTGACAGGTGACCTTGACCAAGTCCCTCCATGCCCAGCTCCTGAGTTTGCAGCTTGGTACCGGAAAGGTACTCACAAAGCTGTGGAGAGGCTTAACTAGGTGGGGGTAAAGAAGTCCCTGCCCACAGCTAGTCTGGTGCTGCATTGTGGGGGCGGGAGGAGGGCATTGGAGCTAATCTGTGGCTAGATACTACCTCCCACTGCCTCTCCTTCCCCTTGCTCACCATGCTCCTGGGAGCCTGCACTTGTGTTATCACATAGCTTACAGGGAAAGCTGAGGCCCAGGCGGTGCAGTGACACTGCCTGGGTTGTGCACCTTTCTGGGGAATAATCCAGAGCCCAGCAGCATAATCTGCCCTCATGGGAAGCTCCCCTTGACAAGACTGCATCCATTTTATGAAAACATACTTCCACCCCAGATGCTCCAGGGAGACTTGGCTATTGATCCTGTTTGACCACTGCCTGGCTATCGGAGACAGGGTTGGGTGGGAGACAAAGATGGCAGAGCCAATCCCTCCCACTCCAGACTAGCAAAGTATAGTTTTGAGCCCCATTTTTTTTTTACAAGAACACTGAGGCCCAAGGGCTCCCCTTCTCTCCCAGCATAGAGACTCCTGGGCAAGTCCCTTGGCTCCTTGGGCTTCCGTGGCAAGCAGAGGCCCTGGGTAGGGTGAGGGTGGGAGGTGTTCTATGAGGCTCCCAAGTGTTGGTCAACTTCTCAACTTTTTTTGTCATAGTCACGGTCAGCGGCATGGTCCTGCAGGCAGGAACCAGTGCCATATGGACAGCAGGGACGCTGCTGCCTCTCTTCTCAGCCTTCTGTCCCCTCCCTCCCCTCACCAAATCAGTGCTTCCCAAACTCCAGCTGCTTGACTTGTCCACACATCACATGCATTCTCATCGTGGGCTCCTGATCTTTCTGTAAATGGACTGATCCTCTTTGGCCCCACTGTGTTCACAGAAACTCTTACCTGCACAAGCCAGTCCCATTTCCCGTGAATAACAGCTGACCAACCTGCAAGCTCATGCTATGCTATACTGTGATCTGTGGGGGGCCCCTAAGGTAAGGAACTGCGTGTGTGCAGCTCAAGGGTGACAAGCAAGGGCCGGGAAACCACGGACTGGTCAGCACTTGTGGAAACTTTCTCACACGCACATGGGTGGTCACCTCCCCTCCCTGTGAGAGTGTGGTGAAGGCCTCTCTGGAGCACAGAGCAGTTCCAACCTCTGACCAGATGACGTGAGCTGGGAGCATGGGGTGGAGAAACCAAAACCTTGGTGCCACCAAGGGCAGAAGAAAGAAGTGGAAATGACCGCGTGGGGCCCAGGGGAGCCAAGTGGAAATTCTGAACAGCTCCACAGGCAAGGAGGTAAACATTGGCCGCCAGGAGCCTCCCGCTGTTCACTTTTCCAGAGGCGGGAGCCCAGACAGGACCTGACTCCTGAGAGCCGCCGCCCATGGCCTGTGATGGTAGCCTTGGCCTGGGGCCGGATGAGGGCTGGCAGGATAAAAGGTGTGTGCTCGTTCAGTCTCTATTGATTCCTGAGATGATGTGCCCTGCTCTAGGAGGTGCCCTGTGGACGCTGGCTGGGGCCACTTGGGCTGCACTTCCACTGCTGCCTAGGGAGGTATGGGAGGAGAAAGGGTGAGGGCAGGAAGGGAGGCAGCAGCAGAGGGGGAGGAGGCAGGGCCAGGGGACATCTGGACTCCGGTCAGTGGTCCCGGGCCTGGCTTCCTGTGCATGAGCACATGGAAAGCCCCCAGGTCTTATTGCCAAAGAACATTAAGCAATGCAGATGTTGTGTGGGGGTGCAGGAATGAAGGAGTTGCCCTCGGGGCCAGCTCAGCTTTGCAGAGCCCACCAAGAGCCAAAAGGTGGCACACAGAACTCTGCCCAGGCTGGGCCCCTGTGCTGCAGGCACATCCCCAGGATAATGAGAAAACCTGAGAACAGGGAGGCATGGCCAAAGCCAGAGCAGAACAATGCTCCTGGCGCTGACTGACAGTTGATGGTATCTGGGAGGGAGTTGTTTGGCAGCTGAAGCCCAGGCCTGGGTTCAGCACATGCCATACATTCCAGGAAAAATGCTGGCTACACACAGGAGCTTACAGGGGAACAGAGGCTGCAGGCAGGCAGGCGCTCAGAGGTCTGCAAAACGGGCCTGTCTGGGCACACCCAGGGCAGCAGAGGCCTGGAAGGGACGGAGAATAACCCAGAGGCCACAGCCAGCCAGTAGGACAGTGTGGGAGCTAGGACATCAGCATGCTGACTGCGTGTGTGTGCACACACACAGCCTGGCTCTAGGGCCTGCAGGCAGATGTGAAGGGGGTAGGGGACTCAGGAACCATGGAGCCCAGAGCCGCCAGCACTACCTGGGACCACTGCTGAGGAGGAATATATCCTCCCCATGGCTCTTCTCATTCCTGCCAAGCACCTGAATACCATCCCCTGGCCAGTACCACTTTGCACTTTCCAGACATTCCTTGAGAACCCCTCTTTTCTCAGTCCTCACAGGCGAATATGCTATTGTCCTATTTCACAGATGGGCAGAATTGAGGTTCACACAGTACATTCGTCTTCCCCAAGGCTGTGTCTTTATGAGATGGCACAGGCAAGATGGAAAGTTTCTCAAAGCATCTTTCAGTAGTGTGATTATTGGTGCCTTGGCCCAGGGTACCATGGGGCTCCGCCCCGACAAGGGGCACTGCCTGGGGCCTGAGGGCAGCTGCAGGAGTGCCCACAATCTGCCCATGAGGGAAAAGCCAGGAGGCGGCACTGGCAATGTTACAGGGCTCCAAGCTAAAACAGAGAGGCTTTCTCGGGCACTCAGAGGCTATGCCAGGTGCACCAGCCCACAGCGGTCAAGGGCGGAGGCATACGTGACCATAGCAACGAGGGAAACTAGCACTGGCTTGGCAGCAAGGAGGAGAGGTAAAAGAGCAGACAATGGAGGCCATGATCGCAGAACTGAGCCCATCTGGATTCCCACCTGCGCTCCCCCTTGGGTCCTGGGCATTGAGTGCCTGCTGTATTGCTACCTTACGCCCAACAAGTTCCACACTGTCAGGTCTCAGCCCCAGTATGTGTGGTAGGGACCTGAGGCTCACAGAGGTGGTCCTCTGCCCTGGTGGACAGAGTCCCAAGAGCAGTGTCGTGCTTTATGTGCCTCAAAGACAATAGCTCCATGCCCCAAGGCCTCATGCCAGGTGGCACCTGCCCAGCCCCAGTGGAGAGGAGATAGAATTGCACTTCTGGTGGTAGGGAGATATATACATTCACTGTGGGACCTGCAAGTCTAGAGACAACTATAGGAGGATAACCAGGCATTGTGACAAAGCCAGGCAGCCAAAGAGACCAAGGGGACCCAGAAGCTTGCACGATGAGGTTCTTGTGGGACCGAGGGCTGTGCCAGCTAGTGCTACTGTGTCCCTGGGATGGCATCTGCCCAGCCTGGCAGTCAAGTCAGCACTGGAACCATTGGAGAGACCAGACCAGGGGAGAAGACACCCTCTACCCCAACAGGCCTGGACACCCCATTTCTGTCACCATCTGAGCTCTTTTGTCCAATGTGGCAGCTTTCAGCCACAAAGTGGCAACTTTACCTCATGTTATCAGAACTGGCATACTGTAGTGGCACCAGCAGGCAATGGGGACTTGGAGCTGGAAGAGCAGTGTCAACCACACAAAGGCAGGAATGGGGACCTGCACCAGACAGCCTGGTGAAGAGGTTTTCCCCGCCACCACAGGGAGCTTTGGGCCGTGCCAGTTGCAGCCTTCTCTCTCTCAGTCCAAAGCATCCCCACAACAAGACAGGGGTTGGCATGCAGGGGCTCCTCCTGAGCCAGGAGCTGGGGACAGGGGCAAGGAGCCAGCCAGGAGGCCAGGAAAAGGACCAAGAAAGCAGGTGGGGTCATGGGAATGAAACAAGGTAAAAATCAAAAGTAGGAGAGCTCTTGAGAGAGCTCCTGGAAAAACTTACATTAAGAAGGGATGATTTGAAAAATGTTTGCCATAATAACTTCCATTTTCCATGAACCTTTTCCTGAGAGGTCACATTCAAATCCCAATCCTGTCACTTCCTGACTCTGTGACCTCGGGGAAAATGGCTGAACTTCTTTGTGCCCCCCATTTCCTCAGCTGGCAAATGGGGCAGTGATGGAATCCACCTACTGTGTTCATGATAAGAACCAAATGGGCTGTTATCTGCACAGGGCTTGAAACAGGACCCCACCCAGAGTTAAGGCTGCACAGTGCCAGGTGAGCCACACACACACCCGAGCTGCCCCCACTCTGTGCACCCCTGCAGGGTGTCAGGGGCATTGGGCCTTACCAGAGAAGGGCTCCAGGATGAGGTTGAGCAGGTCCTTGGTGCCACACTCAGGGCCCAGCACCCCGTTGTAGCTGACAGTGCGCGCACACAGCACAAGGCGGCAGGTGCGCTCCTCGGCCGTGTCGTTGTTGATATAGGCAAAGACTTCGAAGTCGCTGCCCATGCTCATGCTCTGGGCCACGCGGATCCGCATAGCCACCCCCGTCTCCTCTTTCGTGGCCAGTTTGTTCAGATGGTTGGCTCTGGTGAAGGCATCCCTCTCTTCTTGGGACCCTGGTGGGGAAAGCAAAGAATCCCACTTACAGCTGGCATAGGGGTATAGGGGAAGGAACCAGGCACTGGCCTCTAAGAGTCCTGTGACCCCAAGTCCCCCCTCCCCTCCTTCCTTCTCCAAGAAGAGGACAAAGGATCCCTCCCTACACATAAGTCAACTGGTATGGATCCCTCAGGACCCAGCGCCTAAGGACTCCTCCAGGATTCCCTAGGCCATCTGGAGAATCTATGTCTTTAGCCTCCAGGGCCAAACCTGAGTTTTTCTTATTTATGCCCCATTAGTAGTATCTACGGCAGTGCTGGCGCATCCTCAGCGTGAACATGCCACAGACTTGCTCAGCACGAGCATTTACTATGAGATCTATTCCACCCCAAACACCTTTCCTCCGCTCTCTGCTGCCCGTCTCTCCAGGCGGTCTGGGTCCTCCCTATTTCATGTCTTGTTTACCTCTCTCCTGGTACCTTGTGTTTCTCCCCGTGTTAGTGGGTACCTACTGTTTTTTTTTTTCTGGCAAGTCTCAGCTTGAGACTTCTCCTAGGCTGGGGAAAACATAGCATTTCCTTCTGCTTTGTCCCCTGTCCCACTGCCACCAGCTAAACATGGCCACATAACACCCAACCCTCACTCAGGTGAGAGGAGGGTGGGACCGTGGTTCCTCAGCCACCCCTGAGTGTGGCAGTCATGGATGCTTAGAAATAACTATCATGTGAAGTTGGGTGTTACCTGTGCCCAAATTCTTTTTTATAAAAAATAAACCAAATCTGTCTTCCCTGTTACTAATCATAATGTGAGTAGCAGAAATGACCCTGCCCTGAAGCTTCTCATGACATATCCACTGTTCCTCTTCAACTGTATACCTCCCACCTGCACGTTCCCCTCCCTGGCTGCATGTCTAACTGCAAACTAACTGCTGTCCCCTTCTAGGAAACTCTCCTCGGACTCTCAAACACTTCTACTATAGTCTGTGGTCGTGAGCACCTACCCTCTGGGTACTTATAGTTGTGCGTGATGTCCTGGCGTTCGTCACGGCCCACGCTCTTGGTACTGATATTCAGCCCCACCACCTGGGAACGGTTGACGGATTTGTGCATGGATCCATCCTCATGCTGGATCCAATCCACCACGTCCGCGTTGACCTCAGCGAAGACAAAAGGCGCATCGTATTTGGTGCTCAAGTCACCCTCCTTGATGGCGCGAACTGGGACGGGGCCGCAGCAGTAGGTCCCTGAGGGGAGGAAAGGAAGAGGTGGGTTGGGGTTGATGGGAGGGAAATATCCTCCTCCAAATGCTACACAACAGGAAAGCCTACTATAGGCCATGCGACCCATTGACTAGGGGGGCGGGCACTATGCAAGGAGGGCTTAGAACACAGAATGAGCTCTCAAGTGCCAGCTTGACCTCTTATTAGCTGTGTGACTAAGGCCATTCCGTTTGTGGGAGGCGAAATTTGGGTCAGGAGTTATAGACAAAAAGCTCTCAGCACAGGCTCCCCTCGGCAATGATGACATCCTATACGTGTGCCAGTCTGAGCTCCAGCTCCCCATTAATGTGCCCAGGAAAGCAGCGGAGGGTGGACCTGCACCCACTCGTGAGATCTGGAAGAAGCTCCCCAGCTCCTGGCTTCAGCCTGGCCCAGCCATGATATTGTAACCATTTGGTGATTAAACCAGAGGATGGAAGATCTCTCTGTATCTCTTTTCCTCTTTGTAACTTTGTCTTTCAAACAAATTCAAAAAACACCCATAAGCTCTCAGCACACACAAAATGCCATACACAGACTGAGTGAAACTGAAGTTTATCCCCTAAGGAACTTACAGAGCAGCAGGTAGCCCATTAGGAGGGCGTGCGCCTGTGCCAGGTACTGCTCATGCTGGGAGCTGAAGGCAGTGCTTAGCCCCAGGTAGAGTGTGTCACCAAAGGAATGTGACAACGGATGTTTATCTCAGGGTGGTTTGCAATCACCTCATCTGGCACATAGTCTTAAATGCCCAGGACTTGAGCTAGGTAGGCATGTCCTAACAGCTCACGAGGTGGCATACAGCAATATAAACTAAAACTCAGATGGCAGAAAGCCATCCGGTGGGGAAATGCTAATGCTGCGTTGAGAATGAGCTGCACCAGGGAACAGGGTAGCAGGAAGCAGGCTCCTTAGGCGGGGCCCACAGACCGCAAAGCCACTGCTAGCGGCGTCCTAGGGGCCATGAACTTGAATGGGAGAAACCATGCAGTTTTTACTTCCAGTACAGCTTGATGACACATGCTTCTATTGAAAAAGCAGATGTTAAACGTAACTAGCCTTAGGAGTGCATGTGATTAATCAGAGATAGGGACTGGCATTGTGGCACAGTTAAGCCGCCACATCCAGCACCCCTTCCTGTCCTGGTTGCTGTGCTTCCCATCCAGCTCCCTGCTAACGCACCTGGGAAAACATCCCAAGATGACCCAAGTGCCTGGGAGATCTGGATGGAGTTCTAGGATCTTGGCTGTGACCTGACCCCACCCTGACCATTGTAGCCATTGGGGGGGTGAATCAGAGGATACAAGATCTCTCTCTCTGTAACTCTGCCTTTCAAATAAATAAAGTACATCTTTCAAAAAAAAAAAAAAAAAAGAAAGAAAAAGGAATCACATTTGCAGGCCACCTCGCAGTTCTCACAGTAGCAGGGACTGTCACTTGCATGCCTTTCCCATCCGCGATAGAGGCTTCCTAACCCACCGCTAGACCTTGCTACATGAAGACAAATGAGACACGACTTTCTTTCGGGGGGTCTTGTGATACCTTGCTGGTTTTCCTTTGAATCCCATGCTTTCCAGTCAATGCATTTTGAAACACTCTGGGAGGGGGTCCAGATGTGTTGCCACACCTTGCACAGGCATCCCAGCATGCCTTGCTCCCTTGTGTCTTCACTCACACATGTACAACAGATGTGTGATCTCTAGTTGCTGGCTGCTCTGTGCCTACCCACCTTCGCTCTTCTCCTGGGGTGTTGGGTCCAGGGCCTGCCACCCCTCGTAGCCGGGCTGCAGGTCAGGCCTGGTCATCCACGACTCCACCCAGCAGTGGAAGTTCCTGGAGGAGAAACAAAGCAGAAAGTCAGCAGTGCTCACTGCTGCCTCCTCCAGGCTGACTACTGAGCCCAGTAAGTTCCCAAATTCCATTCCCCTACTTCCCTCTCCCAGGCCTGTCTTCTCAGTCCTTCTCCGTCCCCACCCACCTGGTGGCTCCTCCTGCCTGGCTGATTTGACCCCTTCTCTTCTGGGTTCCCTCCCTCCCTTTCTAGCCCATGGGAGCCCCTAGTTCAGGCCTCACCACCACCAGCCTGGACCACAGCCCGGCCTCCTGTTCTGAATCTTCCCCTCTCCTGCTCCTGTCAAGGTCATTAGTACAGCTCTTTCCACTTCACAGTTTTGAGTGGGCCCAAGGCGAGCTCCCTCCTTCTGCCCTCAATTCCTAAAGCCCCATTCAAGTGTGACCTCTTCCAGGCAGCCTTCCTAGGTTTCCTCTCCACAGGGGTCCCAGATCCCACCTCACCAGATCATCTCGCTCTTGTCCCTCTGGAGGACCCCATCCTTATCGTGGAAGTACTCGATGAGCAGGTTGCTGTTCTGGTCATGAGCCGAGTTGAAATTGGTCACCACGCGAGTGGGTATACCCAGACAACGCAGCACTGTTGGGGAGACAGGGTTAAGGTTTCTACATGGTCACCTGTCCCTAGGGAACACTACCCCCTGTGTGGGTGCTAAGGTGTGCACTGTTCTCTCTCAGTCTGCCAAGGGCACCCTAGATCCACTCTGTACCCCTTACACCCAGCCATCAGAAGAAGATTCTAAAATGCTGCTGAGACATCAACACCTCTGAGAAACTCTTCAAGGGCTCTCAGTGATCCCTGAGGTCAACATCAGATCTCAGGCCATGAGACCGTTGGGCCACCTCCTTACTTACTGGCCTCAGCACCCCATGATCCTATCGGCCTCAGGGCACTGGCACATGCTGTTGCCTGGGCCTGGGAGGTTGCTGTGCCAGGCTTAACTGCCCCTTTGCTGGGGATTTTTCCATGCTCCCAATGTGGACACAGGGCTCTGAGTGAGTGTTCCAAGGACAGTAGGGTCAGTCCTGGCTGCAGTCAGGACCCCACCCCTGCACACATGCACTCACAGAGGGTGATGCAGGAGGGGAAGGATGGATGAATGAATGAATGAGTGAATGAGTTAATGAAGAAGTGACTTTCCCCAATGGAAACTCAGCAGAGCATGCAGAAGAGGGGCCAGAGGCTGAGAGGCCTGGCTGTTCCGGGGCTCATGCCTGGTCCCAGTCCCCTGGCCTCTTTGGGCCTTGTTCCCTTCTCCACGTGCATTTAGCATAGCTGACCACTTCTCTTGTTTCCAACCAATCTATGAGAATCCAAGTGTCCGTGACCCCAAAAAAACACAGTCAGGGCACAGATCAAGGACCCTGGCTTGGTGGGAAGTGCCCTGCATTCGCACGAGGGCCCCATTTGCTGGGAAAGGGGCTGATGCTATAATCCAGGGCTGAGCGAGGTGGGTGTGAGCCAGGCTAGTAGGGGCACCCACATGCTCTGCTCAGTTCCCTAGGCAAGAGCGTGTGACAGAAAGGGTGTTCATGACGGAGGGGGCCCCCTGAGGTCTGGCCCTAAGGGGCGCTGGGGATCTCCTGGCAAGGGGCTTGCTGGGCCTAACGCCCTTACTCTTAGATGTGCTTTTTGGCCTTTGCTGTCTGTTAAAGAAGTTGCCTATTCGCAGAGCCCAGTAAAGAGTAAGTATCAAAAAGGTGAAATGAAACAGAAAGTCTAAGAGATTCCAATCGGAGGGGGCTGTACTCTTTTTTTCTTTTGATTGAACTTGACTCTGGGGGAAGGGTGGGGACCTGACCTTTGTTCTACCCCCGTCCTCAGCCAGGGTGAGAACTTCCCAGATGGCCTTGGGTTTGCCACCGGAGACACATGGGCAAGGGAGAGGCAGGAATGGCCTTGACTGCCCCCTACCTCCTCTCCTGCCTCTCCCTGCTTCCCATGCCCTGGGCAGAGGCTGGACCCGCCACTCAGCCAAGGCTGGCGTCTCAAACCCCAGCTTGTCCTGTTTGTGACAGTTTCAGAGTAAAATGGGGAAGCCTGTCCCTGCTGCCCTCAAGAGCCAGCACCACTCCTGTTCCTCCCAGGGACACCCCAGCAAGCCTCAACAGCTGGAAGTTTAGCGAAAAGGCGGACCAAGGACCGGGCTGGCTCAGAACTGGCTGCGTAGTTGGCCAGCTGTGTGGCCTTGGGCAGGCTACTTCCTGTCTCAGAGCCCCCTCTTTCCTCCATAGAGAGAGTGCTAATTATAGCAGCCTGGGGCGGTGGTGCTGGGCGGGGTTGTCTGTTCTCCCAGTGCCCAAGATGAGCGCAGAGGAGGCACACCAGAACAGCAAAGCAGGTCACATGCTGATCGAGGCAAGTGTCTGTCCAGACAGACTCGGCTGAGTCATAGCAATGCCCAGGGTCCAGCGGAGGACTTGGGCATCCCAGACTTCCCAGGAAAACCCCCAAACCCCAAAAATCCCACTACTGTGGCAGCTTCAGGCAGCCCCCACCCAGGGTGACAAAAGCAAACACCAAGGCCTTCTGTAAGAACATCATGGGGAGGGGATAGGAACAGGGGACTCCCGCAAGGAAGGGAAATTCACAGGTCACAAGGGGCCGGTAGTCACAGGGGTCAGGAGGGGCAGGGGAAGGACAGAGGAAAGCCCAGCTGGAAGCCTTTGCCCAAGTTGACCACCTCCATGTGGCCTGCCGGCGTGGAGGACGTGCTATTGGGTGGGGGGGTACCCAGGGCCTTGCTCTGGGTCCCAGCACTGGCCATGGCATCTGGGAGCCCCAGATGAGCAGCTGCACCTTACTGAGCTGGGTGCTGACACAGGCAGCACTGGGCAGCATGGCATGAGTGCTGGCTGTTCTAAGGCCGCCACACACATGTTCATTTAGTCCTCACAGTCATGTCAGCCTCAGGGCCCCATCTAGGACCCCAGGGCTGCAGCTCAGAGCAGCAAGGACTTACCCATCCTCACCCAGATGGCACCTGCAGGTGGGTGGAGGCAGGGCTGAGATTTGACCATCTTTGCCATCAGCCTTGGCACGGCTGCCCACATTTGGGAGGTTTGAACAATCAATATTGCATTTTTAAGGTTTAATTTCTTTTTCCTTTTCTTCTCTCTTTTAGTTTCAAATTTGTTCTCTCTTCCTCCTCTGCATCGTAAAACATGCTCTCTCTTGATTTCTAACAGTGCTGCAGTGATCAACTAGTACAGTGTTCCCTGAGGACCACTCTGAACTGGGTTCTGTGCTGAAGTTTTATGTTACACCACCCTAGGAGGTAGGGACCGTGGCTGTGCCCATTTTGCAGAACAGAAAACCAAGGCTATAACACCAAAGCTTGAGGCAAGAGAATGGGAGAGTGGACATTCCTAGCTCAGGTGTACCTGGCTCCAGAGGCCTCCCTGGTCTCAGCCCTGAGCTCATGCTGCCTCCCACGTGATTCTCCTTGGTCCTAATGACTACCTGAAAGGTAGCTTTTAGACAGAAGACCAGAGAGAAGTGGCCGCAGACCTGAGGCCTCTCGGTTATGCCAGCAGTATCAGTGGCAGAGGCAGAAGCAGATCCCACGTGCCCTGAGATCCACTCTGATGCTCCCCAGAGCCCAGCTCACCTGTGCAGGCCACAGCAGCGAAGACCCAGCACTGGCCGTATTTGACCTGCTGGCAGCTGTATTTCTTCCAGCGCCTCAGGATGTCCACACTGCCGATCCAATACATGGGGCTGATGCCATCCGTGTAGTTGTTGTCCCAGCGGCCCTGCAGCACCCCGTTGTCGTCATTGCAGTTGACCTACAACCAGCAAGGGGTTACATGGGGACAAGGTGACATCCTCCCGCTCTAGTAGAGCATGAGGTCAAAGGCAGGGAAGGTGTCCCAGATGGTCAGGTACTGGGCAGACAGGGTGGAGGCAGGAGAGCCCTGGGGGCAAGGGGGAGGTGGGAAGCATTCAGGACCACAGCCGTGTGGTGGGGGATGTGAGACAGGGTGCCCAGGCCCACAAAGATGTGGTCATCCCCTCTAGGCCACTATAATGGTGAGAATAAACTCCAGGCTCCTGGCCACGCCTACGAGGTCCCACCCACTTTTGCACCTGCTGCCCCTCAGTGTATTCCTGCTGGTTGGTATACATGGGCTCGGTGCCCAGCTTAAGGAGGCCCTGCGGTCACTCTGACACACCGGGCATTCCCTCCTGTGTGTGTATGTGATGTGCAGCCTAGTTCACTGCTGGGCACTCACTCAGGTGGCTTCTCAAATAATAGGAGTCTCCTCCCACCTATCCACTAGCAGGCACGTACAATGAAGTTAGAGACACTCCCGTCAGCCCCTGCGGAGGCAGGCAGGAGACAAACATTTCCCTGAATAAATGAACTGCAGGGGATCTTATGGTGTCACTGTCCTTTGTTCAGATCTCTTCCTTTCTCTCCTGGGTGTCCCCCCACTACCCTCTCCCCGTTCAGCCCAGCTCGGAGCCTGCTGGGCACAGCCTTGACCCTGGGGCTGCCCCCTGCTACTCGGTCACTCACCATGACGCTCACCACCCGGCCCACATAGACTGGGCTACTGCGGCGAGAGCAGTCGCGGCTGGAGTTCTTCAGGAACTTGGGGTTCACATCCAGGAGGGTCAGACAGATATCCAGGATCTCATCTTCAAACTGTCAAACAAAAGGACGGTGAGAGGGCAGAGAAGCTGCCTCTTCCAGGAAGCCTGCCTTGAAGCCTCCCATAGCTGCAAATGTCCCCTAGCTCTGTGTCACACCTCTACCTGCGAAGCTGCGGCTGGGCCTGCTGCCTCTATGTGATGCGGGACAAGACCGACAGGACATGGGTGCATGGAAACCGGGACAGGGGCACCTACCAGCCTCTACGTGCCTGGCAGGGGACCTGGAACTTGGAGTAGAGTCCACATTGTTGGGATTTTCCTTCCTTGGAGTCACCGCAGACCCTGCTCCTGCCTCTGCTAGGCTTGCTGTGACTTTCCCAAAGGCCTGACTCACCTTCTAGAAGGTTGACAAGCAATGTCACCGCCACCACCTTGTGGGAAGCTGGCAGACCATGAAGCCCTGCCTTCCAGGACCCGCTCTGTGCACCGAGTCGTGCCTGACTTCCAGGTCCTGCCTGCTCTGCACAGCCCCACCTTGGCCATCTGCATTGCTATCATTGCTTTGATTTGGTGCTTGGAATGCTTTTCCAATCACACACCTACCCCCTTCCCTGGGGACCCCAGCTTCCCTGGGGACACATTTATAGAAGCCGCACACATTTATATGCCTCCCTGCCCTGTCCCACCCTGCCCAGAACACTAACCAGCCTCACAGCCCCCAAGGTCTCGGCCAACACTATGTGTGCTGTGTGACCTCAGGCCAGTCTGGGCCCTCTCTGAGCCTTCAAGCCATTCCAAAGCCCTTTAACCTTGTCTCCCCAACCCTGTCCCCTCACCCCAACAGCCTGCTGTCCCGCTGGCACGCTCACATCTCTGGCTCCCATGGTCGGAAGGGGCAGTGTATGGCCCTACCTGCCCGAAGTTCCAAGGGATCCTGTTGATGAACTTGGCTGAGCCCTGGTAGATGAAGCCCTGCTGGGTGAGCACATACTCGCGCCTCTCCTCCTCCGAGTCCAGGTACACGGCGTCCGCTGTGGGTGGGAAGGAGGGGGGCCTCAGTGCCAGGCATGGCCATGCCCTGTGGGGTGCCCACTTCCCTGGGTCAGGCCGGCCTCTCAGAGGCGCCTCTATTGCTGAATCAGTCGCCAGCAGTACCCCATTAAGGAGTCGAGAGGTCAGTGGCCCAAAGGCTGGCACTAACCTAACAAGCAGCCCAGGCCAGGGCCCAGGACAAACACACGGTGAGTGTTCACCCATTCAATCTCCAGCTGAGACTTAATGATGGACAATAGGGCCTTTGGAAGCTTCATTTCAGACATAGGGAAATTAACTCAAGCATAGTTTATGGCAGAGGAAACGGATGCCAAGCCAAGAGAACAGTGCCCAAGTGCCCAGACCTGGGACCAAGAAACCCCCATCCTGGTTCCCCACCTGGTACACAACCCTAGGTGGCCCACTTGGCCTTTTCCAGCCACCACCACTTCTCCTTGCAATAGCCTAAGCATGAGATGCGCCTGCAGGTGGGAAAGGCGCTTTGGAAACTAAGTCCTCAATCCAGCATGAGGAAGGAAGAGTAGGACCAAGTTGAGTGCCAGAAGGGGAATGCAAAGAAAAGTGGCACTCCAGCTCAGAGGAGGCAGGATCCTGTCCAGCACAAGCAGTCAAGGAGGACTCTCTGGAGGAGGTGGCATCTGAGTGTTACCTTGAGAAATGACTTAGGGGGAGACACTAGGAGCCTGGCAGGTGGCCCTTTGAGCAGAAAACTGCAGAGAGCAGAGTGTGGCCTCTGGGAGATGCAGGGAACCCAGCTCGCCAAGGGCAGTGAAGGGAGAGAGGGAGGCTGAGGGAGGTGGACCCAGGGATGGGGTGGCTGTGGGGTCTCCCTCACACAGGCAGCCTCCCTCTTTTCCCTCCCACCTGAGCCATTTCCTCTTGCAGCCTGACTTCCTGCCTCCTCCGGTTCCTGGCTCTTGTCGTGGGATGCAGGTCCCTTGAGTCACTACCGTGCCTGGCTGAGCCTTGCCCCACCCTCAGGCACAGCTGAGCAGGCGGAATGGGACCCTCCTCCTGCCCCTCTGATCCAGACCCATGTGCCAGTCTCAAAGCTCTGAGGCGACTGCCTCAAATTCAAACCCAGCACATGGACCACTTCTGCCCCCAGGAAGTCACTCCATTGTGGCTACAGCGACCTGGGGGCGGGGGGGGGGGGAGCTGGACGAATGGGCCATCCAACAGCAGCACCAGGCTCTGAGACTCTTAGAGTAAAAAAATGTGTGCAGACCTGTGGGGACAGAGCCTCAAACTGTCCTGCGGGGGTGGAAAACCCAGGACCTCCTGGCTGACCTACCCCAAGGGCCCTTGCCCCCTGTGCCTCAGGGAGCTGCCAAGACGCCAGGGACAGTGCTAAAGCGAGTGCTGACCATGGCGTATGTCCAGAGGGCAAGTGAGGATGGTAGCTGTCTGCCCAGGTGGGCTTCTCCAGCCCACTGTCCAAGGGCTCAATTTGGAAATGAAAGCCAAAGTGGGTAAAAGAATTGCAAAATGCCCACAATCAAAAAGAAAACAAAGAGCAAAAAACCAGCAGTGGCCCCAGCAAAAGACAGCTCCCCAAGATGGGCAAAGAAGCTGGGCCCTTGCCAGGCCCAGGTGTTGAGGGGGACAGTCCGCTCACTGTCAGGCAGGTGCTGCTGCCTGTGGGACCTAGCTCCCAGGCTCCATGTGATCTGAGCCGGCTGTGCCGTTTGGTTGCAATGGGAATGGAGGCCTGGGCACGGGGCAAGGAGGCTCAGGGCAGCCTCAGCTCTGCCAGTCGCTGCCCTGTAACCTTCCACTTCCATCCAGCCCTGTGCCCTGACTGGAGGAGCTTCCGGAAGCTGCACACCCTCCCTAAGCCTCGTGGGAAGCTGCTACCTGCTATCCTGGGGATGCTGAGAGGCACACACAGGACATGGGAGGCTGTGGGGACCCTACACTGTTCCTTCTCTTCCCCACTCCAGCCCAGCCCCCTCTGCTTCCCTTCCTCAATTATGCTGCAAGAGGTTTGCCCAGGAAACTCAGGACACAGGGCCCAGACTTGCACTGGTCGGGCTCTGCCTCAATGCCAAGTCACTGCTGTGCTCTGGTGCTACAGCGTGACCCGGGGCACAGTGGGTGGGTCCTCTCCCAGCCTGCAGAACTGGGAGCCAAACCAGTCCCAGATGTTTACAGATCCCCCACTCAGTGCTGCTCCATGTGAGCAGCAGGAAACGGGCCACTGCGCCATGGGCGTCAAGGCCTCACACGTGGCCGGACTTCCCCGGTGGCCACAGCAGATGTAACGTGTCCTGGGAACCCAGGTCCTCGCCTGTGCTGCCTCCAGGAGTTCATACAGCCGGCCCTTCTAGCCACTGTGGAGACCCCCCGGATGGTTGTCCCCACACCCATCCCAGTAGCCTTCAGTACTGAGCCCTGCCCTACCCTACCCACCCTCATTCCTGCTTGTGGCAGCAGCATGGCTTACCTGGGCACCAGGCATTGAAGAGCAAGGTGAAGTGGGCGAGCACAAAGCTGGAGCCCTGGTAGCCAGTAGAGGCCTCGAGGCTGAGGCGGTACAGGCCGATGGGGGCACTGGCTGGGGTGCTGAACTGCAGCGACAAGACACAGTCCTGCTGGTCTACCACCGAGGCTGTCCAGGCGCCCTCCTCCACTGCATCAGACAGTGGGAAGCGAGCTTTGGTCCCCGCCTCCTCGCTGGGGGCTGGGCCTGTGGATGGAGAAAGTGCAGTGGTGAGCCCTGGCAGATGAGGCTGATCCAGGCCAGGCCCATAGTCAGGGTCCCACAGCCCCAGGTTCAAGGTCTAGTTCTGCCACTAACCATGGCGAGGATTCTGACGAGGGGCTTCATCCCCCTGAGTTTCAGTTTCCTCATCTATACAGTAAGGATTGGAAACCCTGCCTTGTGCGGAAGTTTTGCAGGAAAGCCACAAGCACATTTTTGGTCTGCGACCAGATAGAGCCACAAGCACACAGTAGGTCTACAACCAGAGTCAGTTGGGACACAGAGTCTCATGCACACTGCTCCACCAGGCAGTGATGGAAGCCAAGACCACCCCTTTCTCTGGACCTCAGCTTGTCCATTTGGGGCATGGGCAGGAGTAGGCAAGTCGCTCCCAGCATCCTTTCCTTGCCACATCCTGTTTTCTCTTTCAAAGAAGCCCAGACTCTGAGCAGCATGTTTTGGGTTCTTTATTGCCTGTACAGGGGTCCGTCTGAGAGTCCAGCTAGCAGAGAGCCTGGCCCCTGGCCTCTTGGTGCTGTTTCCCCACGACCTGCACCTGCTGGCCCCTGTGTGTCCACTGGCAGCTCTGAAATGTGGCTCACAAACCCCACCCCATCTCCTGGCAGCCTTTGACACTCCCTGCCTCTTCTGAGAGACCCCTTGAACAGCCAAGAAAACAGAGGCATCAGGGTTAGTGGATTTTCCCAGGAGAGCCCGGGAACTGGAGGCAGGGTGGGCGTCTGGACCCAGACCCTGTCTCCGACCCGGCCACTTTTCCCATGCAGGCGGCTCTGAGTCACAGGCAGGGCAGGAAGGGGCCGTCCTGACCTGTGGGGAGGAGACAGAGAATGTCCCTGCTGGCCAGCAGGGTTTATTTTTATTTCTCCTCCCTCTGTGCCATGTACTGCTGCTGACAATATTGGGGCCTGCTCACCCTTCATCCCTCCTGCTTTCCACCCTACCCTTCCTGCCTGCCAGCCCCACCACACCCCGGCCCAAATTTAACCATGAACTAACAAGCATGACATAGGCGCCTGGGGCTGTGCCCGGCAGCCAGCGGCCAACTGTATGTCTTTAAATGCTCCCTGGCTGCTGGGGCTCCGTGTTTGGGGAGGCGGCCAGCCTGAGCCTGGTTGCTTACCTCTGCCTACCATGAGTGCTATGTGACCTGGACCAAGTCACTAGGACTCTCTGGTCTACACTTTAGTCACTGAAGACGAAAATGGGCTTAGCTCACATGCCTGAATTTGAAACAGGCTCTGTGTCCTTGGGCGAGACCTCCTCGTGGGCCTGCTGGGAAGCCTTCCCAGGTACCTGGCATACAGTAGGCGCTCCATAAGTGATCATTGCTGTTGTCTCTATAAAGCTCTCAGCAGGGTTGGGCCATCGATGTGCACTCTCCCCAGTGCAGGAAGACTGACGGCCAGAAAAGTGTTTCCATGACAAGTTACAGATCTGGAGCTGGAAATGGAGCTAGGGCTTGCTCGGGGCCATGGGATCCAGATGTGCAAACTGAGGCTAGAGGGTAGAGGCGGGCATTAGCTCTGTTTACACCCACAGTCCCCCCATGATCCTGAATGGCACTCCTTTCATTTTCAGAAAATGTTCCTGTTTGGCCCATCAATACACTGGTTGCCACGGTAACAGGCTTGGGCTGCTTCCCATGGCTGGCCACTGTCTCTGTGGACACAGCACCCTCGAGACAGACCAGGGTCGGCACTTTCCGGTCTGTGTACCTGTGGGTGGCCATGCATATATACACACACACACCCCTTTCTTCCCTTGGGCAGGATGCGGACAGGCAGTACCCCGGCCCCACCGCTGCTCACGTAAGCTGGCCGTGCAAATTCTGCTGCTTTGAGTCTGTGCAGACTGTTGGTGGGGGAGGGTGAGGTGGGGCACCCTAGGGACTACTACTGGGCCTACACAAGCCAAGCAAGGACCCAGGGAATCCTGGCTGTTATCCCATGCCTTAGTGGGAGGCGTGGGACGAGCAAGGCCTTCCTGTGGGCCTCATAGGGGTCCCCCTTCACTCCCAGGGCCCTCTTGGATGGGGCATAGCCAGAACAAAGCTGGTGTCTGTCTGTGTGGTCCACTCTCTGTAGCTGAGCCTGTCGCCTTGAGGACAAGGGGTATCTGGGGAAGTCTGGGGTCAGGCTACACGCTCCATTGGTCTGGTGACCTTGACCAGCTTTCTGCGTCCTAAGCTTCGTTTCCCTGGAGAAGCAGGACAGGACGATCTCAAGCTGGAATGTTGCAACACGAGCAGAGACCCAAGCTAGGTCTGGGGGCGGGGATGGGGGGGGGCGGTGCTGGCTTCCTGGCATTGCCCCACAGTCTTCCCTGGGAGGTGGTGTGGGTTGTTCATACAAGGAAGCCTGTGGAAGTGACTGGGCTGGGTTGGCTGTAGTTTGAGATAAGATTACAGAGACAAGAGAACAGAGATTAGGGGAAACCCTGGTGACCTCAGACTAAGCTGCCCAGGGACACAGAGAAACGAAACAAAAAGATGAGACATCCTGGGATAAGAATGGAAGGCAGGGACCACTCCAGCTGGGGTTCATCTGAACTCCATTTCACAGAGCAACCAACTGAGGCCCGGTAGGTGAATGCACCTGAGGGAGGGTCAGAGTGATGAGAAGCCTCCGTTCTGGGGTTGGGGTCTGCACCCTGCTGTGTCCCTAACTCACTTGCCTGGAAGTCAGACACGACCCTTCAGAGCCTGTTTTCCTGCCTGCAAAATGGGGGGCCCCTTGTGCTTCCAGGCTCGAAGGTTGCGGGATGTATACATTAGGTACTTCATGGTTGTGGTTTTCACCATTTCCAGCTAGACTTCTCTCAGCGAACCCCATCATCAGCCCTTAATCATCACAGAGATGCAGAACAGACCCTAAGGGTGCCAGGGTACTTGTGGGGGGCCCTCGGTGGGTGAGGGGTGTCTCTGCCAGGAGAGGAAGGGGATTGGCCTGGTGATAGGAACAGCTGGGTGGGTGCAACTGCTGCCAACTATGCTGTCTGCCCCAGAGCCTCAGGAAAATGCAGTCCAGGCGGCTGCCCACCGACCTCCAGGGACTGGGCCCTGCCAGCAGCCAGATCAGCCCGCTGGGCATGCCAGGTCACTTCTCCACAAGCATCTAATGACAGGACAATGGGGATGAGGCACCACCTGGGCAGGGGCTGGCTGCCTCCCTCTGTCCCTTCACTGGGGCCTGCAGCTCCTGGATCAGCAGGAGACAGGCTCCCGCTGCTCACATTGACAGGACAGGCTCTTCACATGTTGAGTGCTGTTCTGGAGCTCAGGCTCAGAAAAGCTGCGTGACTTGCCTAAGCGACACACAGCAAGCAGGCAGTCCAGCCTGCCGTGGAGCCCAGACCTGTCTGCACAGCCTCTGAGTCTGAGGGAGAAGGAACTGCTGGGACCCAGAGTTGCCCATGCAGCCAAGGGGTTCAGCTTTCTCTACGGCCCCGCAGTCCTGACCTGGGCCCAACCCTGGAGCACTGGCTGGGTGGCGTGAATTTGGGGAAGTCACTGGCTGCAGAGTCATTTTGATGTGCCTATGAACGGGCAGGATCTGAACTGGCCTTGGGATGGAACACAAGGCTGACTCCACCCTGGGGACCAAGGAGGAGCTCAGTCCTATTTGTAAGACTGCACGGCCTGTGGTGGTATCGTCCCACGTTCTGGGCCTCCGTTTATTCATCTGTAGAATGGAACTAAGCACAGCAGGGACTCCCCTGGGAGAGTTCATCTTTCCCGTTCTTTACCAGGGGACCGCAAAACGATGGCAGAGTCGGGGAGTCAGGTACCCACCAGTCACAGCGCTGAAGGTGAGTCTGTCCACGCTGGCCTCGTAGCCGCGGCCCTCGAAGTGCAGTGTCAGCCGGAAGGGCTGGCCCCGCCGTACCACCAGTCTGTCCTGGCACAAGTCAGCTGTGTGGTGGTCGTGGCCATTGGTCTCCAGCTCCAAGTCGCATCTTTGCAGGATCAGCTCTGCAGAGAGACATGAACCATGCTGGCATCTCTCAGCGCAATGCCCCCCTTTGGGGCTCCCCAGGCATGGGGGCTTTGCCCTCCTGGGAGCCAGCCCCTTGCCCTTCCCACACTTCCCCCCTCCAGCCCTGTTCCCACTCAGCCAGCCTTTATATAGGTTTAACATCCTCTTTAGTAAAAGTTTGAAATGCCATGCGACCCTGAAAGTGTCCCTCCCTCTCTGTACTGCCTTCTCCAAAGCCTCAAAGGGCTGTTGAGGTGTGGTGGGGAATCTGTAGGATACCACCCCACAGGCCATTTGATGTGTACAAGTACTAGCTACCTTCTGAGAGGGAGCTGAGAATTGAGGCCAGGACAAGGACTAGGGCAGGGGCGAGGACAGGGATTGGGTCTGGGACTGGGGTGGGGGCAGAGACTAGGGCCAGGGCCAGGACAGGGACCAGGGCAGGGGCTGGGTCTGGAACTGGGGCCAGGGCTTGGAGTTGGGCTTGGAGTGGGGCTGGGACCAGGACAGTGAGCAGGGCTTGGGCCGGGGCAGGGACCAGGGCAGAGGGGCTTGGTGATGGTAAGGGTGGGTCTGAAGGAAGCCTCATGAACCTTCCCAAGCTCAAGAGCAAGACTGGCAAGACCTTGGGGGTGAGGGACATACATAGGAGAGCACGTGGCTCCACGGAGGAGGACTGGTCCTGCCAGGGAAACAGTGGGCCGGATCTGCTGCTGCAGAAATGCCCAGTGATGGCCAAGGGCATGTAAGCCACTGATCCTGACTGGAACCTCCCTACCACTCAGCGTCCATGGTTGCCGCTGTGACCCTCAGTCCTGTGCGGAGGCACCATGGGCGTAACGCCCCCCAGCATGCAGCCACTCTAAACCAGGTGGCAGCTCAGGACTAGTCCTGCTGTCCCAGCCCCACCCCCCTGCAGCCTGAGGGCAGTCACACCAGCAGTGTGGGGTCCGAGGAAAGTCCACCCTGTTTAGGCACAGCAGGAAAGGCCTCAGCTGACCACCAGGGCTAAACTTCCTGCCAGGGGTTACAGTTTCTGTAAACTTGACAGTCAGGAAGCCCAAGCAGGGAGGAGGTCAGCTCTGTCCCTGGGGAGACTGAGATGGTGGCTGGCGGTGCCGGCCTGGAGATCCACTGAAGATGCCTTCTCTGTCTGCTGAAGACACGCCAGTCCCGCAGGTGCGGAAGAGAGGGCTCTAGAGTCAAGCACTCCTCAGATTTCACCAGGCCAGTGAGACCCCCGCTGAAGGTGCCCACCCCCCACCCCGTAACAATGGAGCCCTGGGGGCGGACTCTGCATCCCTCGGGTGCCCCCAGCTCCGCAGAGTCTCACCTGGGGGCTAGGAAAGAGAAGACCCACCTAGGTGAGAGATTGCAGCGGGTGGGTGGGGAAAGCAGGGTCTCAGAGGGGGGCGTGGCTACGAGCAGGGTCCCCCCACCTCTCCCAACGCGCCCTACCCTAGAGGTTGCAGCACTCTGAGGCTGCCCTCAGATGACAGCCAGCTGGGAATCCAGGTCCAGCAGCACCATGCAGCCATATCTTTTACTGTAGAATCACCCCCTTGGACCTAGGCCTGGGTGGCCATGGTGTGCACCTGTGTATGTGTTTTGGGGGGTGGGCAGGTAGGAAGCTGAATTCCCTCTCCAGTCCTGGGCCCTCCTGGAAGCACCAGGACTGGCCTGCACGTGGTCATATTTTACAGCAGGAAAAATGAAAACTCTGGAAGGTCGAAGTTCTGTTTGAGGCCAAGTTTCCGGTAACAGAGGGACCTCAGTCTTTCTCTTGCCCCCAGGGGTCATGGTATGAGCCTGGCGTGGCTCCCTCACCAGCAGGCCCAGCGGGCACACCCCTTTCGGCTGGCAGGAATTAACTGAAGCTGAAAGCCATGAGGCCTCAGGCTAGCACTTGGCACACAGCATGGCCCTGCCTAGACACAGGGGCTGGGGACCAACGACAGCACCCATCGTGACAGAGTGTTGCAATTTACAACTGGCCACCATATTCCGTGTGGACCAGAGAGGTGGGTTCCTTTTTACCTCTGGCAAATGGAAAAACTGAGAGCCCCACCAGGCACCTCCCAGCCCAGCCCACCTGTTAGGGTCCTGGCTGGATCCTGACCCGCTTCTGCCCCGGAATCCCAGAGACAGCGTGGGCCCTGAACTCACCCTCAGCCATAGTCAAGGGCAGCGGTGTCCGCAGCTCCTCAGACAGGTAGGGGAACCCTCCAAGTGCGACCCGCTGGCTGTGTGGAGGTTGCGCGGGGCGCTAATTTTATAGTCTGCTCTGGGGCGGGTCGGGGGCGGGCCACGCGGGGAGGAGGCGGGCAGGGGCAGGTTTTGGCCCGTGGCCAGGTTTTGGCCCGCCAGGGCAGGCGGGACAGGAGCCCGAGGGAGGGAGCAGGGCGCCCCCTGGCGGACCAGCCGGAGCGCAGGGCCGGGAGAGTGTGAACCACCGAGTTCGCGTTCGCACCAACACGTGGAGAGCTTCTAGACTGAAACACCTGAATTCACAGTCAGGTGAGCAACTCGCGTGGACACCTGAATTCACAGTCAGGTGAGAAAGAGGTCTCTTTCTCTCCCCCCCCCCCAATCTCAAAATCACAGACGCAACTGGAGACACAGTCCTGAGAACGCAGCTCCCCCTGGCAAACAGAGGACACACCTGGGCACGATGACCCGGTGGGCACAGGTTGGAGTCAGAGATGCCCGATGCTCGAAAACCCACGGAGAGCGACGTAGAGTCTCACACCCACAGTGAGCAAGCATCCCGGCATACCGGGCTCACACACATCATCAGCCGCCTTCCGGGGAGATTAGGAACTCAGATGGACACACACAGGAATGCCGAGATGAGCGTGCGTGCAGACACACTCACAGCTTCCCCCCACCACGCAGCAACACTCAGACAAACCCTGGTCACATCTGTCATCTGTCTACTGACCCGTACCTGGTTCCCTCCAGCCAGCCACCTGAAGGGCCACTGTGTGCCAAAGAGAACAAAGCCAGTCTTTCAGGGACTCGGCCTCTGACCCTTTGAACCTGGCTCCTGGGCCACCACCCTGGTGTCCAGCCCCCTAAGCTTTCTCACCCTGAGTGGCAAGGCGGACATCCCTGGGGAAATGCAGGCCTGTGGGTAACCCCAGTTCCACCTGCAGTGATGGATTGGGGCTCTCAAACTGGCCTTGGTCCCCTCTGCAATGCACACCCAGAGAATGCCTTTACGTGGTCATAATGAATGTTTGCCCCTGGTCAGCAGGGCTCCACCTAGAGGCTTAGTGCACAAACCCTTGAGCACCATGGGCCCCGAAATCACCTGTGGCACAGACGTTGCACCACCCATTCCTCGCAACGGACAAAAGCTCCAAGGGAAGGAAGGACAGGTCCACAATTAGGAGAGTAAGGTCCCAGCATTGGCTCGCTGCCCATCACAAAAGGTGCGTCTGCAGGATGGGCCAGGTGAGCATCGTCATGGTGATTTCCACCTCCCGCGGGCTGAGCCTGGTCACCTCCCACACCGCCCCGGGGCTTCCATTCTGGCTTCCACACTGGCAAGATAGATGATCACAGTGCCCATAGCCCAGGATGTGGTAAGGACCCAGCCAGGTCATGCCTGCCAACAGTCGGTGCTCAATGTGTTCAGGCAGTGAGAAGAATGCCCGTAAGATTGTTCCTCAAACACCTCCACTTCCTTCCTGTCCCACGTCCTATCAAACTGGGACCACCTGGGTGACACAGGTCCTTGAGCAACCCCATGTCGCAGCAGGGTTAGGGTCAGCACCCCCCACCCCCAGCCCCACTTTCTTCTCCAATCATTTTGAAACTGGTTTCTGAGAAGGTAAGCAGCCAGAGGCCAGAGCCTGCCAGGCCCAGGGGCCTGGATTTCAGCCCCTGGTGATCCCAGTGGCTGCGCTGACTCCTCCATGAGTCAAAGGACATTCTACTCTACCCATCCCCAAGGGTCCTCAGGGGACTGGGTCGTGTTCAGTCCCACAGTTCCCTGCAAGCAGTGGCCCAAGAGGGCTGTGTCCACAGCCCCGCCTGCCGTGAGTGGTGCATGGGGGAGGCTCAGCAACTGTGGCTCAAGAGAAGGGAAGGAAGAGGGAAGGAGGAGGAGTAAGGATCAGAGAGGCTGCAGATGCTTCCTGGGGCCACACAGCCTGCTGGGCTCCGGCTCGGGTCCAAGGAGCCCCAGGCCACAGCTGGAGCAGGAGGGTGGGGAGTAGTGGGCGGGTCCGGTCAGACGGTTAGAGGCTTCAGTTCTGCTGCCTGGTGACTAAGGAATGAGCAGTGTCTGGATGAGGAGGCCTCCCTGGAGGTGTGGCTGAGCCGACAGGGATTGGGGGCAAGCAGCTGGACAAGCCAGAGCTCCAGGCCTTTTATGGAAGGGTAGGGTATTGGGGGGGGGGGGACTGTCCAAGATAGGACGTCCCAGGTTGTGGGCACAAAGGACAGGCGACCTATCTCCATGTGTCCGCTTTACAGAGAGATTGAGCTGACCTTCATGTCCTCAGCAGCCCGTGCTCCTCCCCTCTGTGAGCCCCAGGGGTGGCACTGGTCTCCCATGTGGTACAGGGGTCATGGTCATTGGTCCCCCTTCCCGATGCACCTGTGCCTGGCTCTGTAAGAGGCGTCACAGTACCGACTTTCGGGGGCGCAGGAGGTCCTGCCTGGCTCACCATGCAGCCCCACCCCCACACCCCGTATTCACACCAGCTATGACCACAGTGACACCATCTTCCCTTCATCCTCACCTTTTGGCTGCCAAGGGTCAGCTGCTGGCACTGGGAGTGCCAGTGACTAGCAGATAGAGATTTGCCCGGGACTTGCAGGAGCCTCCTGGGAGCAGGTGACTTGCATGGGTGTCCTCGTGGCCAGTGGAGGAACAGGTGTGCAACGAGCAACTGCACACACCATGGGCAGGCTGCAGCTGCCAGACCGCCCTCACAGCCAAGCCTGAGCATTCACTTCAGGACCCAAGACTGGACTTTGCTCCAACCCCCACCACCTGCAAATACCATCCCTGGCCTTTCAAGAGGGGAGTGCTGCAATGTAGTGGGCAGTTTATGCCTGCAATGCTGGCATTCCTCCTGAGAGGTGGTTCATGTCCAGCTGCTCTACTTGTGGTCCAACTCCCTGCTGATGCACCTGGGAAAGCAGGAGAAGATGCCCTGAGTCCTTGGACCCCTGTGCCACGTGGGAGACTCTGAAGGCTTCTGTTTTCGGGTCAGCCTTGCTCCAGCCCCGGGAGGGAGTGAACCAGCAGATGAAATCTCACTTCCTATGTAACTGTGACTTTCAAATCAATCAATCAATCCTAAGAAAAGAAAAAGGCCCTTTTAGCTGGTTAGTTGGGCCACACAGAACATATTTCAGATCCACAGATCACTCATTGCCCAAGCCTGCTGGGGCTTCTGGGAACAAACTTTCTCCTGAATAACTCCTGTCTTGGGGATTATCTGTCCAGCAGCCAGCAGTAAGGACTTTGCCAGGGGACACTGCTAGGGCCTTACCAGACCCTCCCCTCGTCTCAACCCCAACCCCCAGGCCTGGGCTGGAGCTGGACCCTTTGCCTGCGGGCCACCCTCTCCCAGGCCTGTGTCCCTTGACCTTCAGAATATTGCCCCAGTCTTGTTTGTTGAACATTCATGTGGCTCTGTCTACCTGCTCCTACCGGCTGCTCGCAACTGCTCAATGTTTGTTGAATGAACACGTGACGTGACCTGCAGCCGAGACAGGCTGGTCAGGCTCTAAGGGTCAACTTTCTGGGTGAGAGCGGGCAGGACCAAGAGCCAGGGTGTGTGGGGGGTCTCCCTCAACCCATGTTGTCCTCAGCAGAGAGGAGAGATCTGGGCCCTTCTGGTGACATCTTCTACCCAGAAGCAGGCTGGACCCTGGGGACAGAGCAAGGATAGATCTGAACCTGGAGGGTGCTGGTAGCAGAGTAGAAGACTCATGGGTCGAGCCCCACAGAGGGCAATCAGCTTTTCCCAGGACACACAGCAAACCTAGGCAGAACCTAGGCTTAGGGCTCCACCCCCAGGCTGGAAATGGGCCGCTTTCGGTGAGCAGGGAGTGGAGCAGGAGCTAGCTGGGCAAGGGCGATCAGCACAGCAGGGGCATCCCACGGCTCCAGGCTCTGACCCTGGCCCCTTGTGCTGGCCACAGTGGCCTCCAACCTCAGTCAGCTCCTCTGCGGAAGGGGTCTCAACATTGCCTTCAAGCCACTCCTGTCTGGTGGGCTCAGAGGAGGAGCCAAGGAGAGAAGGGGTTGGCCCTAGCCACGCCCAGGGAGTCGATTCTGCTGTGGTCCTCCACAGTGAATGGCTCCATTCCTTTTTCCAGGAAGTGCTCGCCCATCCTTAGGGCCTGGACTGACATTTCATGCGCAACACGGCGTGGGAGGATCATAACAGAGTAACAGCTCCAGCATCCGTCACCAAGTGTCCGACGGTTCTTATTCGCTTGTGTAAGGAACATTCAGAACCCTCCCTGTGAACTATTTGCAGGACAGTTTACTTAAGCTGTGGTTAGCCACGGTTGCCCTGCTGGGCTGCGGAACCTTCCAGTTGCTCCTCTCAATGCCTCCACCCTTGTAGTCGCAGCTGCCCACTCTCGATTCCCTCTTCCGGCCTCTGGTCTCTGTGCTCCCCTCTGCCAATGGCACACTCCTCCCTGCCACTCCAGGTAAAGAATGGGGAGCTTTAGGGTTTAGGCAGAGCAGATTGTCGCTTACTTGACATCTTGTGCTCAGAAAACTTTTGTCTATCTAATAACTCCCAAAGACCCAGGAGAGACTCGATAGGGCTAAGGGGTGCCCAGAGTTGGAGAGAGAATGGTGGCAGAAAACCCTGCCCAGTCTGTACAACCTCCCAGGGCAACTGGCAATGGTAATGACAGATGAGCCCGAGCTGTCCTGTGAGAGGAGGGACTTTGTGACCTGCAAGGTGGGCCCAGGAAGCCCTGTTCCTTCCTTCCTAACAGCAGGTGGCTGAGCTGTAAGCCAGTGGGTTTGGCACTCAGTCGTCAACCAGGGTTCTAATTCAGCTTGATAGTGACTCTCTTCTAAGCTCTTGAGTCCTAGCAGGTCTGCAAACCTCAGTTTTCTTCTCTGTAAAATGGGGGCAGTAACAACAGTGCCTACTCCAAAGCTTTTTATTTTTTTTTCTAAAGACTTATTTTTATTTATTTAAAAGAGTGATGATGAGAGAGAGAGAGATCTTCCATCGCTGGTTCACTCCCCAAATGGCTGTGATGACCAGGCCTGAGCCAGGTGGAAGCCAAGATCCAGGAGCAGCCTCTGAGTCTCCCACGGTTTCAGGGACCCAAGCACGTGGGCCACCTTCTGCTGCTTTTCCAGGCGCCTTAGCAGGGACCTGGTTCAGAAGCGGAGTGAGTAGCCGGGACTCGAACCAGCATCCACATAGGACTTCAACTGACTTCTGCTTCCTGTTCATACAAACCCCGGGATGCAGTAGTGATGGTTTAAGAAATTGCGGTATTGCCGCCCACACAGCAGAGCTAGTTGAAGTGTTTGGCTTCTGACCTGGCCTAGTCCAACCACTGAGACCATGCGGAAACTGAACAAATGCATTCTCTGATGCAAATACAAAACCCCAGAAACTTCTAAATGAAGCACTTGCACATGTGCCAAAGGAGATGTGTGTAATCCTCACCTTGCATGTGCCAGGATCCCATGTGGGCACTAGCTGGTGTGTACCAGATGCTTCCCTTCCCATCCGGCTCCCTGCTTGTGGCCTGGGAAAGCAGTCGAGGACAGCCCAACACCTGGGAACCCTGTACTTGAGTGGGAGACCCAAAAGAAACTCCTGGCTTCAGAACAGCTTTATCCAGCCACTGTGGCCACTTAGGGGAGTGAACCAGCAAGTAAGATCTTTCTGTCTGTTTTTCATTCTCTCTATAAATCTGACTTTCCAATAAAAATAAATAAGTTTTTTTTAAAAAAAAAAAAAGATTTATTTCTTTTTTGAAAGGCAGAGTGACAGAAGAGATCTTCCACCCACAGAGTCATTCTGTGATTGGCCACAACATCACAGCTGGGCCAGGTGAAAGCCAAAAGCCTGGAGCCCCGTCCGGGTCTTTCATGGGAATGTCAGGGGCCCATGCACACTCGGGCCATCGCCTGTTGCTTTCCAAGGGGGGCATTATCAGGGTGTTAGATTGGAAGAGGAGCCATCAGGACTTGAACTGGCACTGGAGTGCCAGTGCCACACACAGGCAATGGCTTACCTGGCTGTGCCACGCAGCAAGGATGACTTCCCAAGTCTTAAAGCTGAGTGAAGAAAGCAAACCACAGGGCTTTTTGTGAGATGGGGTGCTATGCAGCTATTCCCTTCCCATAGCAACAGAGAAGTCTGTAACATGTATTCGCAAATACAGAGCAGAAGGTCAGGGAAAACCCACTACAGGTTGCAGACAGCAGTGCAGAGGAGAGCTGGGGTGGCAGTGGGGACGGGTGGTGGTCACCAAATGGGCCCCCAGGGTTGCCTGGAAGGTGAGAACCTTTTTAATTACTTTTTTCAAAGATTTATTTATCTGAAAGGCAGAATTACAGAAAGAGACAGGAAGACAGAGAGTTCCATTCACTGGTTCACTCTCCAGCTGGCCGCAACAGCCAGAGCTAAGCTGAGCTGGAGCCAGGAGCCAGGAGCTTCTGCCAGGTCTCCCACACAGGTGCAAGTTCCCAAGGCTTTGAGCCATCCTCTGCTGCTCTCCCAGGCCACAAGCAGGGAGCTGAATGGGAAGTGGAGCAGCAAGAGCTGGAACTGGCACCCATGTGAGATTTCAACCCCTGCCTCATGAGAATCTTTCAAGTGGAGAAACGAGTTCATGCATCACTTATGGAACTGAAGATGAATGCTTTTGAAAAGCAAAGAATAACGTATTTTATAAGTAGAATTGTGCTTCCGTGCAGATGGGAATGCTCCAAAATAGAGAGAGAGAGATAAAAGATAAAGTAATATGCAGGCAGAGCCATGTGAATGCGAACCACGTGCTAGTTCTAAGGGTGTAGACCCCCATGCAGAGTGGGCCAAGTGAAACCCTCCAACCCCCGCCAAAAGCAGTAATTGTGAACACCATCCACCTAATTCCTATTTGCCTCTCAACCCTGTTCATGGAACACTGGAACATTCACTACCCAGCTATCCAAAGGTCAGAGAAAGTGCTAGAAGAATCTTTTCTCTGGGCAACGCAAGGTTCAGAAAAGTGATGCGAAGGTCACACAGCACAGGAGCTGCACAGCCAAGGTAGGGGGCAGTCCTAGCACCCAAGGCTGCTAGACTACTCATGCTAGGGGAGTTAAAGCTGGGCCTGGGAGCCTGTCCTGGCTCCTGCAGGCACATGGGGCTGCAGGCGACAGGGGACAGAGCGTCCCACTCCTCTGCGCTCCCTGCAGCCTCTGCTTACAGGCTGAGTCACAGCTGTGTCTGTCTGACACACCCAGCTCAGTCAATGAGAGGCAAACCCCTTTTTGCAGGGAAGAGATGATGCTCTAGGGCAGTGGCCCGGCGGATCCCACTAAACTAAACGTGTGTTTGGCCAAACAGACCACGGTTTCTCTGTCTGCTGGATGGCTGGTGGCCTGAACCCACGCCTGGAGCAACACGGCTGGGCCCACTTCCTTGGAAGGTTGACCTTCACCTTGAGGAGCAGGGGCTGCCTTCACCACACCCCTTGTCCCAGGACGTGGGAGGTCTGGCCTCACTCCAGGAGGGGCGGGGCTCGGCCTGTGGGATAACAGACTCAGCCCTCTGCGGGTGGCCACCATGGATGCAGCTCTGCAGGCCCAGCTGGCCCTTGGTAAAGCCTCTGGGTTACTGTTCTTTCCTACAGACTTGGTGCAATTGTCAGTCAAGCAGCTCTACCCAATCCTAGGAAAGAGGGGAGGAGGCCAGGACCCAAACATAGCCAATCAGGCTCTTTCCTGAGACTTGGAGTCTCACCTACTCAAGACACAAGTTCTTGATCACGGCAGTTCTCCCTGTCTGTTCTGAAGGGAAGCTTTGTGGCTTTCTGTTAGTTTTTTTTTTTTTTAAGATTTATGAAGTTATACCTGCCTGCAATTTGCTCATCCTGTACTACGTTCAGTGCAACTCACCCATGTTCTACAATATGTGAGTGGACAAAAACAGACGTGTGTTGGCCCCCAGTCGGGATGCAGCACCTCCAAGGGCTCTGTGCCCCTTGGCTGGCAAGCCTCTCCCTCTGCTCTTTGGCCCTGGTAACCACTGATCTGGTCTCTGTTCTGCTGTCTCGACCATTTCAGATGTCGTAGAAATGGAGTCAGCTGCAGGTAGGTTTTTGTGCCTGGCTGCCTTCATGTCTGAGTTTCACGCTCCCTGCTAAGGTAGCAGCAGCACCTGTTCTTGGGTAAGAGAACAGCCCTGTGCTTGCTGACTGTAAGGCGGCTGAAGACTCACAGGCTGTCTGTTGATCTCAACTGCCAGCTTGGCTCTCAGTTCTCGGTTTGGCTGCTCAATCATGCTTCTCCCTCACAGAAGGGAGAGATGGGTTTGGAAGTTTGGGTAGGTCAGCTGCCCCACGCATGCACATTTGGCCAGACCTGCAGGGCAGCCATGGGGGCTATCAGGATTGCAGTGGTCATCTTACTGAGGAAGAAGAGGCTCAGAGAGCTTGAGTGGGCAGCCCCAGACCACACCTCGGGAGCACAAATCTACAGTAAAGATGCAGAGGTGCCACAGCCTGCTCTCTCAGTCCCCGGCCATCTGGGCGGGACCAGCAATGTTTTTGACTCAAAAAGTTTATCAAATGGTGCTTCATGTTCCATCTCTGGGCCTCAGTTTCTCATGTGTTGGGTCCACAAGGTTGGACCAACAAAGAACTGCAGATGCTTCCAGAATCTGCTATCTCAACAGTTGTGTCTGACAGTGGGGTCACCAAGGGTCCCTCTTCTGTTAATGAATTCCATCAGCGCCCCCCTCCAGGCAGTCCCTTGACCTTCACTCTGGGCTGGTTGACCTCACCCTGCCCTGTGCCAGAAGAGCAATTTGCACTCCTTGCCTTTCTGTCCTAGAAACCCGACCGCTGTCACTTTGCATCAGCATCATGCTTCCTGCCAAGAACCATCTTAGGGATGCAACCCTTTGCTGTGCCAATATTTTCAAAATGTTCCGCTTTCTAAACAAGACCTGACAGGCTGGGTCTTTTTTTTTTTTTATCCTAAGATTTTTTTTTTCCAAATGAAGCAAATTGCCCCTTGCACAATCTGTAGTCTCAGATTGCATTAACCCTGTGGCTTCCTAAGGAGTGGCAGCGGTGGAGGAGTGAGAGGCAGGTGAAGAGAGCTGACAGGTGCATCCGTGATGATGACCAGCCTCATGCATGGCCACCTGCTGCCCACTTGTGCCCTGCTCACCCAGCTGCAGCCTTGCTGGCCTGCCTGCCTTTCCTACAGCTCAGGGCCTTGGCGTTGGCCATTTCCGGAGCCACGGGTGCTCCTTCCCGAGACGGTGCTGTGTCAGAGCAGCCGGCTGTGCCAAGTTCTCAGGAAACTTGGTGATGATGACATGAAGATCCGACCCACACAGTCAGATGCCGATGACTTTGATGGCGGCTCAATTTCTATGTCCCAACTTCATCCTAAGCAAAGTTTACTGACTGCGTCATCAAGGTCCAGGACATGTCAAGGCTTGTGGCAAGAGAGAGGCAGCATGCTTGGAAACTGATTCAGCCTTTCTGTTTTACACTGAGAATACTGAGACCCGATGATGGCGCAATGACCCAGAGATCCATGCAGTCAGTGACAGCAGCGGAGAGGAATCTACCTGTTGAACAATTCATTGAACATGTGTGCACTGAGTGCCAGGATAGTTCTTGCTGTCTAGGAACTCTAAGCTTGTGGAAGAGGCAGTGAACTGCCAAGGTGCTCTGTGTGCCAACTGTTCTAACCCACGTTTGGGGTTGTCATACTGCCTGGTTTGGTGCCTGAGGGAACCCAGCTGGGAGAAGGACTCTTCGAGTAATAGATTAGGGCAGGCTGCCTGGAGGCAGTGGCAGTCTGGGTTTAGCAGTAGAAATAGGAGTTGGGCAGATGTGGCAAAGAGGAGTATTTCATACTAAAGGGCAGAGAGAAAAGAGCCTGGAGAACACAGGGAAGGGGTGGTAAGCAATGAGGTTGGAGCTTTGGAGTACTTGACACGGGGGCAAGCAAGACTGCTAGTGGCAAGGCACTTGCGGGACCAAACCCATATGTGGGCTGGTCCCTGTACCCATCTTAACAGCTATGGGTATGATGTAATACCAACTGCCCTTCTGAGAGACTCTGCCTGAGGCCCTGGAAGACAAGCCATTCTCCCCACCATCCTCAGGTGACCTCTGCTTGGCAGAGTGCTGCTGGCAGCGTTGATGTCAGGCCCAGCCTGTCCTCCTCTAAAGTCATCATGGCCCTGGGGTCTGATGGGGTCACCGGAGGGGCGGGACCGCATCCCTCATCTGGTCTTGCAGACATTTGAGCATGGCTTCCCCTGGCTCTCTAGTCTAGTACTTAGCCTGTTTTAGATGAGAGAAGTCAGGGTTGGGCTGATTCCAGAAGCCCAAGCTGACCATGGGGGCTGCTGGAGGAAGACCCAGGAAGGCTGCGGCAGCTAGGGGTGGCAGGCTCACCCACCCACTCACATGATGGCCAAGTGTGCTTGGCGACCACTCCGGGCCCACTCTACACCAGACCCTGAGGGAGGAGGGAAACTAAGCAAACATCTGTGACTGCTACTTAATTGGTATTGACACATGCTCATTGCTCAGTGCTTGTGAAATGCAGAGGAGCCCAGCGAGCAAAGTTAAAGTCACTCGGAACCGCAACAACTGGGAGACCAAGTGCTAATGTCACGTTGTTTGCATTCCGAGTTGCTATGTCACATTTCAGCATCCATGACTTTAGAAGCCCATGTACACATGGACTTAATTGCTCAAACATGGAACCCCTTGATCAGCCAGAAATGTCCACCATTCGCCTATCCTGTGTCAGGCAGCAGACAAGACAGCTGTCACTTCTGCATCTTATCTGGAAGCACTGATTTTTTATTTCTAAATTTATGTGCCTAATTAAAAAGCAGAGTCAGACAGATAGAGAAACCAAGAAAAAAAAGAGTCTTCCCCTCACTGATTTGTTCCCCAAATGGTTGTAACAGTCAGAGATTGGACCAGGCTGAAGCCAGGAGCCCGACACTCCATCCAGGTCTCCGACGTGGGTAGCAGGGCCTAAGCATTTAGGCCATCTTCCACTACCCTTTCAGCTACGTCAAAAGAGAGCTGGATTGGAAGCAGAGCACCAGGGAACTCTGACCACTGCTCTCATATGGGATTCCAGTATCCCAAGCAGCAGGTTAACTCACAATGCCAAGCCCTGTAAATATCATATAAAAATTTTATGATTTTTGTTGGAAAGGCAGACTTACGAAGAAAGAAGTAGAGACAGAGATCTTTCATCTGCTGGTTCACTCCCCAAATGGTTGCAACTCCTCAATAGCTGGAGCTGAGCTGACCCAAAGCCAGGAGCCAGGAGCTTCCTTCAGCTCTCCCATGTACAGAATCTTAAGGACCTGAGCCATCCTCTGTTGCCTTTCCACTCCATAAACAGGGAGCTGTGTCAGAAGTGGAGCAGCCAGGATACAAACCGGCTCCCATGTGGGGTGAAAGATTAGTCTATTCAGCTACGGTAACTGTAAATACCATTTTACTGCTTGCCTTCTTTCAGAACCTAGCATTTTTCAAGTCAGGTGTGTTTCTATTGCTTACCAGTAGGGAAATGGAAATTATGCAAAAATTATGCATGGATTTCACTACAAGAAGCTTATCTTTTAATTCCATTTCCCAAGCACTTTTAGAAGTACCCTTGTATGTATTGGTCATCTAGAATCTTATTAAATAGATGTACTTACTCAATCCCCTTGCATTGTGTCCTAGGCTGTCTCCCACTTTTCCTGCTGCAGTGATCTGCCCATAGCCATTGCTGCTCTGGCAGGTTGACTCACTTGCCATTCATTTCAGCCTCTTTCTTTGTACTCTCCAGGATCACATTGGCTCAAATGGTGAAAGCACTTTTCCAGGACTCCCTTGCAGCTAGGGTTTGGAGATCAGTTGGGTTATGAATAGAACATGAATTGGATTAATCCAGTTTCCATGACTACATCCAAACATTAAGTTGGACAGTTTTATCAAAGCAAGAGGCTTCTTGGTGTTTGGAGGTTCAGGGCATGGCACCAGTATCCATACAGCTTTGCTGTGGACCTCATGGGAGGTGGGAGCACAATGGCAGGAACAAGAGGGAGAGAACATGTGGCCAGACACCAGGCTAGAGTGGCCAGGTGGTTCTTCTGGAACTTCTCTCTTGTAAGCTCTAAAGATATATCTCTGAGAACTCCTTCAGAGGTCTAGCACCCTTTAATAACATCACCCTTAAAGTCAAATTCCCAACACAGAAATCCATGAAGGCCAAGCTCAAACCAGAGACCCAGACCCTAGCACACATTCTGTAAGATCTTGAAGACAAAAGTGAGATGGCAGACACCTTCCTCGTAAGGGTAGCAAGGGTTCTGAGATTTTCTGGCACTGGGTCTCAGTGCTCAGATGCCAGCTCCTGGGTGTTGAGAGCTGCTAGTAGGGCATCAGTAAGCTCTGGCATCTGGCATCTGTCCAGGGGGATAGCAGCTCCAAGGTTTCTGGTTGGCACAGTGTCAGCAGCTTCCCAGGAATGGCCTGTTGGGTGATGACATCACCACAATCACTCTGGGAGTCGCAGGGCGTTTCTCCACATCTTCCAGTGATTTGGCAAGGTCTTGGGTTCCTGTAGTAACTCGAGCACTATTCATGACCGTCAATGTGGTTTCTGGTTCCTGCACCTGACACAGGCTACATCTTTGAGTCTGCGGGCAATGACTTCCCCAGAATAGATTTCTAACCATGACATTTATGAGTCAAAGATTCACTGTCTGCTCTCAGCAAACATTCATTGAGAAATAATGACTTCCCTCTGCCTAGGCAATCACCACCCTACCTTAAGTCTCTACACATTTGCCTAATCTGGGCATGTCATAGAAAGTTACATAGTATGCGTTTTCTAAGGTTGGCTTTCTCCGATTAGTGTAATGCTTTCAACGCTCATTTGTGTTGTGGCATGTGCCAGAATGACATTCCGTTTTCCTGGTGAATACTGTTCCGTTAGGTGTGTATACTGTGCTTCATTCACTCACTCATCAGTTAATAAATATGTATCTTGTTTCTACCTCCAGGCTCTTGTGGATAATACGGTCAACATTTGGGTACACGTTTTTGTGTGGATGTATGTGTTACTATCTCTTAGGTAATTGTATTGAAGTGCAATTGCTGGATTGTGTTGTAATTCTATCTAAGTTTTTGACCGGCCACCAAACCATTTCCCAGAATTCTTGCACCATTTTACCCTCCCGGTCACAATGTGGGACGCTCTGACATTCCACTTCCTCCCCAGCACCTAATATTATCTTTTTCGCTTTTACAGTCAGTCTCATGGGTGTGGAGAGGCATCTTGTAATTTTGATTTGCATTTCCACGGATTAATGAACATTTTTCTTGTTGTTTATTGCCCATTTGAATACTTCCCTTGGGAAAAGTTTCTATTTAAGCCCTTGGTCCATTTTTAGGTTGTTTGACTTCTTGTTATTTATGTGAGCCGTAAGGTCCCTTATATGTCCTGATACAAATCCCTGGCTAAGACTGGTGACTTTCTGGGCCCGGCGCAGTGGCCTACCAGCTAAAGTCCTCGCCTTGAGTGTGCCAGGATCCCATATGGGTGCCAGTTCTACTCCCAGCAGCCCCGCTTCCCATCCAGCTCCCTGCTTGTGGCCTGGGAAAGCAGAGGCAGTAGAGGACGGCCCAAAGCCTTGGGACCCTGCACTCCAGTGAGAGACCCAGATCGGCTCGGCTCCAGCCCTTTCAGCCATTTGGGGGGTGAACCAACAGATGGAGGATCTCTCTCAGTCTGTCCATAAATCTGATCTGTCTTTCCAACATAAATAAATCATTCTTTAAAAAACATCTCTTCACTTACTTAGATTTTTCATTTCTTTCAAGTATATTTTGTTACATTTTTCCAAACTTGCCCATTTTCTGTTAAATTTATTCTCAATTGTTTTATGCTCTTATAAATTGAATTCTTACTTCTGTTTCAGATTATCTATTGCTGGTGGACAGATATTCGGTCATGCATAATGATGAAGACACTTTCTGAGATGAGCAGGTTTGTGATCTTGTCTTCATACAAAAACACAGCATGTTCTGACGCCAATCCAGAGAGCACGTGTCAGTGACGCATTGATCTTGAGCTATGGGAGGTGGCCCTGGGCCATATGACCTACTGTTCAACAGTGAACCTTTTGCCCTGTAAACAGAAGGAATAGACTAAAATAATGATAAAAAGTGTAGTATGGGGCCTGGCATGATGGCTCAATGGCTAAATTCTCACCTTGCAAGTGCCAGGATCACTTATAGGCACTGGGTCATGTCCTGGATGCTCCACTTCCCTTCCAGCTCCCTGCTTATGGTCTGGGAAAGCAGTTGACGACAGGTCAAAGCCTTGGGACCCTGCATCCATGAAGGAGACCTGGAAGAAGCTTCTAGTTCCTGGTTTTGACTCAGCTCAGCTCTGACCATGGCAGCCATTTGGGGAATGAACCAACAGATGGAAAACCTTTCTTTCTGTATCTCCTTTTCACCATAATCTGATCTGCCTTTTCAATAAAAATAAGTTAAATATATTAAATAAATTTAAAATAAATAATATATTTAACAAATTAAAACAAAAATAAATTTTAAAATGTATATTATGGTAAACACAAACCAGGAACATAATCCCTTATTATCATGACCAAGTAGTGAGTACTGCACATGATGGTAGATGCTCCACTGTGTACAGCTGGCATTTCCACCAGCAGTGCCATGCACACTTGAATAACACGGTGCACTAGAATGGGATGCTGACGACCACATCATAGGAGATAGGAATCTACTGGAATCATGTGATCCCTTATGGCCTGGAATGCAGTTATGCAGCACGTGATTGTGTGTTGATTTTCTATCCACCGTCTTGTTCAACTTGTTGATTCGTTCCAACAGATTTCTGGTCGGCATTGCCCAGGTACGCGACCATGTCATCTGGAAATGCAGAGTCTCCCTTTCGTCTAGCCTGGATGCCTATCATGCAGTGACGTAAGTGCTCTGGTCAGAGCTGAGAAGAAGCAGCAAGAAAGGACTCGTTGTCTTTTGCCAATGGCAGGAGTCAGCACTGGGATTTTCCTAGAAGCCCTTATCACGTTGAGGGTTGTGCATTCCTCATAGCATTTGGCTTGTTGAGTGAATCATGCACTGCCTGATTTCCCTTGTTTCCACGTCACCCCAAAGATGGTAAAGACACACTGGGTCCCTGAGAAGGTGTTGCGCCCAGAAATGACTCAAATGCTCCTGGGAACTGCTGATAAGCAGTGAGAAAGAAGGAGAGTGGGCAGAGGCTGGCAGGAAGAGAGTGACTCTGGGGCCCTCTGTGTCTTCATGCAGGGTCTGCGTGCGTCCACATAGCCCTGACGTGTGTTTGCAGTTTTCCAATGTTGGCGACTTGGACAAAAGGTGCTACAACAAAGCATTCTTACACATGTCTATTGGATAGCACCCAGAAAATGTCATTGCCCACGCTTCCTTTAAAAATATTTCGTAATCTTTATTTGAAAGATACAGTGATAGACAGAGGAAAGAGACAGTGACTGGGGAGAGAGAAAATCTTACAGTGGCTGATATACTCTCTATGCAGTTCTGGCAACACTAGCCAGAACTGGCCCCAACCAAAGCCAGGAGCCCGGAATGCCATCTGTGTTTCCCACGTAGGTGGCAGGATCCCAGGTACTTGGGCCATCACCTGCCACCTCCATAGCACATTAGCAGGAAGCTGGATTGGAAGCAGAGCAGCCAGGACTCAAATTAACACTCCAGTATGGGGTACCAGCCTTTCAAGAGGTGGTTTAACCCGCTGTATCGCAACACTTGCTCCTAATCACCCCCTCTTTTAAAACAGCAAATATTTTGTGTTCTCTTTTACTTTAATTTTCTCAAATGGAATTCAAAAGTAATAATATGCACGCACGTTAACACAATGTTCACATATAAATGAAAAGGGAGCAATTAATTAATGTACGTTTCAACATGTTCACAGATGCAACAGCCCAAGAAAAGCTAAGAAAAAGACATTGGAGCTGCAGACATGGTGAGGGGTGTGGGTTCACGCAGCGTAGGCAGCTCAGGCATCATTACACACAAGAAGTACAGGGAAACAAAAGCACGGGAGATGGTAGGATCAAAGACAAAACCTGCTGGTTGGGTGAGACATGACCAGCGCCCACTGTCTGTGTGCAGATGGAGAGAGGAGTCACTTCCACCCAAGTGGAGGGTGTGCCAACAGCCAGAGCACGGTGGTAACTAATGCTCTGCGGAGGCCGTGACCAAGGGCAGGGATGCAGCCACGCAGCAAATACACTGCACAGGGAGCCATCCCAGCTCTGCCTCAGGCTTTGTTCTGCCTTCAAGTCTTAAAAAGCTCCTCTCGGCCACTGTCCTTGTCAGGGGAAGGTGACTGCTGGAAGCTGGGCTGCGTCCAGCGGTGTGGAGAAGCTGCCTGATGATCGTTTCAGAGTGAGATCATAAAACAACAGATAACCCAGAATAATCATCTCGCCTGTCCTCCAATGTTGATCCAAAATAACCCTCCTTAAAGGAATGCAGGGAGTTGCCATTGACTGCTACTCGGCTCTAAGTCTGTACAACAGGACCCCATATATGTCTTTCATTAAATGTTTGCCACTGGTTTCACCATTGTCAGCATTCATGCCCTGGAAGCCTTTCCTGTCCATATAGAGTCGGAAATGGCCAAATCATTGACTAACGAAATGAGGAAATTCTTCAGTCACTGAGTTGCTGTCCAACTCAGCAACAGCCTCCGCTGGGTGGCTTCTGTAGAAACCTTCAGTGTCTCAGGGCACTGCCACCTGACACACTCGCGCTTGCCATGGGCTTCCATCACTGGCACACTGTGAGGGTGTGGGCCGGTTTGTTGCTGTGTAACTATTCCACGTGTTGTGGGCTGCCCAGGATCTCCAACTCCTGCACCCTGAAATGTCACTATTGCCAAGAAATGCTCCCGAGAGATCTGTGCATTCAAATCCACTTTGTTTCACTCCCATCCTCCTAATCCCCGACTCTGCACTTGGAATTTGAGCCCAAGATCAAGGGCTGGCTCATAATCTCTGTTATTATTCTCCTTGTCCTTTTTTTTTTTTTGAAACATTTATTTTCATTTGAAAGGCAGATTTGAGAGAAAAGGAAAGATGCACACACAGATCTTTCATGTGCTGATTCACTCTCCACATGGCTGTAACAGCCAGACCTGAGCTGAGCCAAAAGCCAGGAACCAGGAGCTTCCCCATGGGTGCAGTGGCCCGAGGACTTGAGCCATCCCCTGCTGCTCTCCCAGGCTGTAAGTAGAGAGCTGGATTGGAAGTGGAGTATCCAGGACACGCCCATATGGGATGCTTGCATTGCAGTCACATGATTAGTTTACTATGCCACCAAGATGGCCCCACCTCCTTGTTTTGTATTGAGACCATGCTTCCTGCTGGCCAGGCCTTCAGACATTCTGGTCCTAGCATTTCGTGTCTTAATGTCCCTCTGCAATGCTGTAGTGGCTAGAGCTGTTGAGCAGGTTGGGGCTGTGGCTGGAGTCCTGAGATAGCCAACTGTAGACCGTTCCAAAGGCTGACATGAGCTCAGCCCCTCTGACTTCTAATCGCTTGGCAACCTCCTAGAAGGCAGCCCAGGTTTTGGACTTTTGTTCTTGGCTTGAATGTTGGTACCCCATGGTGGGAGTGGGGATAGGAAGCCGGCGGGGGGCGGGGGGGGGGGAGGGGCAGGGAAGAAAAGCCACTTGCTAGGGTTACAGGCCAGTCCGAGGAGGAGTCGGGGCAATGCAGACTGCCCTGAGGCCCACCCATTCCTCACGTTCCTCTGTAGGCTACTCAGCCGCCCGCGGAGGACCCTGTTTTGTTCCCATCTGGCCTAAAAAGGGCTGGAATCCAGGGCCTGTCTGGCCAAGTGCACAGTGTCCATAAGCCTGTTTCCACACTGGGCTGGCCCCTGGAGAAGGGGCAGGGAGCCAGCGCTCTGCAGGCTCTGGGGTGAGGGACCTCAGCTGACATAAAACAGCAGCAGCTGGGCGTAGTGGACAGGTCCCTCACTGTGTGGACCCTGGACTCCAGACCCAGAGACACAATCCCCACCCTCTCCTGCTTATCTCCCAGAAGCAATGTAACTACCCAACCAGGAGGATTATTCTAGAATATTCCAAAGACATTGTCAGCTTCCAAGTGGCCACAACAACCAGGACTGGTCAAACTAAAGCTGGGAGCCAGGAACTCTGCTGTTTTCCCAGTTGCGTTAGCAGGGAGCTAGATTGGAAGTGGAGCACCTGGGTTTCAAACCAGCCCCCATATAGGATGTTGTCACTGCTGGCAGTGGCTTACCTGGCTGTGCCACAATGCCAACCCCTGCCTCAAGTGCTCTACATGTCTGCTAGCTGTCAAGACCCAGCGAGAGACAGTGGTGAGGGAGGATCAGAGTTGGATTCATGTGATAGGATCACCCACAGACTAAGTATGGCTGAGAGCAGCCAAAGATGAGCCCCAGCAGTGGACCTCAGCCAGGGGAGCTGCTCTCAGCTGCAATGGGAAGTCAGTGGGAAAAGTGGGTTTAGTACAGGACATGGGAAATATGAGTTTCCCCAATCACCCAAGTGAGCTCTCAGGTTTGTCTCCTCCGACCAGTAGGGCACACAGGATGGCAACTGCAGAAGCTGGGCTTCCTGAAGCCAGCAGGTGCCTAGTGAGTGGAATGCCCACACCATGGGCATCAGCCTCTGTATAGTTGTTGGCCTTGGGATGCCCTAGGCCAGCTCCTGTCTTCACCCCCTTGGTGGGTGGGGGAGGCGGGTCTCAGCTTCATAGCAGCTGTCTTTGTCTCAGATGCTGTCAGTGGACCTGGAGACCCCTGGGGTGCCAAATGCTGGAGGTGCCCTGCACATCAGGTCCTGCCCCTTCCCTGTCCCTCCCTCCCCCCTCACCCTCCCGCACTGCTCTGCCTTGTCAGACACTCCCATTCCCCTGCGATGCACAGAGAGCTCAGTTTCTCAAGCAAGTCACGCTATGTACGCAGGTGATCCTGGGACACCAGCCTGCCTGAGATGGGATGGGGACTGACCAAGGTGATATCTGAGCCAGTGTCCTTACCTCTGGAATGGGCACAAGGACTCTGCCTGGGCTGAGGGAGCTGATAGTCAGAGGATGGATCCAAGTCGTGTCTTCCTGGGGTTCTGTGGACTTGGGGAGGTGAGTGTCTCCTGGCTCATCAACTCTACTGGAGGCAAATCCTTGGGAGCAGCTGGTTCTGGGGTGCAACCTCCAAGGAGAGGGAAATCAAGGCAGCAGCACCAGCAATAGCTTCCTATGTTATGAGGCGAGGCAGATCCGAGCAGGGGCTGGGACCCATGTTCTCCTGACCCAAGCCCAGGGGTGTCATCACACCCCATTGCTGGAGGCCAGCTTCAGCTGAGTTTGGAGCTCGGGAAGGGTGCGTGGAGTCAGCTATAAAGAAAGACACGGACATTGTCACTTGGTGCCCTCTGTAACAGCTCAAGAAGCTGTCCTTTTTTAATTTTCTCAGACACATCGCAAGCTTCTGCACAAACAACTAATTGTTCTATTTTTACTTCAAGACTAAGGGGGCATGCACAGATATTTGGTCATTCTGTCTGTACTTCAGGGCTAAGCAGGTGCCCCTAAAGATAATTCTGCAAAACACTGTATTCATATTCTTCAAAGCAAACCATTGTTCATACTTCAGTAGTAGCCATGGAGTGACAGCCAGGACTCCAAAGCCAAAGCACCTGCAATTACCTGCTAATCAGTAATACATTCCTACCACATTTCTATTTCTACAATTTACCCATCATTTAGTGGGAAAAATATGTCACAAGGAAAAAAACATAAAAATCCAAGACCAAAGTTTCAAATGTTAAATCCCCCTACAACTATAGGCTCTACAATCCCATGAACAAACAATAATTAAAAATATATTTCTTTAATAAAAGCATCCTTAACTCCTCTAGCCAAAAATTATAAAAGCAGCTAAAACAATTATATTTTCTATGCTCCAAAGAAATTGCAAAGACAGGCTAGCCTTTGAGATCATAGTAACTATATTTATTGCCATAGCAGTTTCAGCTCTTACTCCCATCACTTGCATTGATATTTAGCATATTTATCAAGCCCCTTCCCAGAAGGTGTGCTACATGTCTGGGCCAGACTCTGAGGCAATGGTTAGGTACCCAATAAGGTGTCCAGAAATGGCATGGGCTTAATTGTACTCCTGTGTGTAAATGGTCAAAGGCCCACTCACCAAGACATTATCAGCAACATTAACTCCCAAGCTCACATCTGTTGCAAAAACCATCTCACAGGGGCAAACAACAATGCCTCAATAGATTACAGAATTCTTAGTGGGGCGGTTGAGTAGCCATGCAAACACGGGTGAGACTGCATCAAGGTGGTCAGAGAGATGTCTGCCGGGCCTTGCCAAACAGAGAAGCTGTTCTTTTCACACCCTTGTGTCATCCACACCCAACTGCATGGACCCTAGCACCTCACCTTGTGCACGCCTTGGGGGTCTCTGAGATTAGCCCATCCTCCTGGTCAAGGAATACATCATGGAAGTAAGCAAGAAGGGCTTGACCACTGAGGTACCAAAGTGGCCAACCTTGCATGGGAGACAGCGGGATGGGGAAGCTGAGGCTGTCCCCCACCCACCGACACACATACACACAGCACAGGGGGACCCTGGGCCATGCACGCTAAGCTGAGGTTTCTGAATGGTTATCAGAGGAATGAGTGGAATCCTTGAGACAGTCTCTTTGGAATTCAGCGGAGCCTAGGGGACAGGCAGTGGGAGGGGCTGCCCAGGTGTGGCCCCCCCTTCCCCCCCGGGCCCATGTGCCTCAATGCATTCTCTTGGTCAAGACCCACAGTGGGATTTTGGGTGGAGATGAAAGTCAATTCTGTTTCCTGTGCTGTCTGGTCTTTACACAGATAAGCGAATTCCAGACCAGCTACGAAGTGGGCCAGGAGCCACGTGAAGCCACAGCACCACCAAGCTCTGTTTTCTACAACATGTACTTATCATGGTCAAGCCCCATGACCACTGCTATGGGGCAGGCTCCTTGGGTTCCCAGCCCTGAGTGTTCCTGCCCCTGGGTGAACCAGGCCTCTGAGAACAGCCCTCAAGGAAGATGTGTTCAGTCTAGTAAGCAAAGAAAGGCAAAGTGGGGCCAGCCTGTAACCAGAGAGAAGAAGATTAAAGCCAAGATGGGTTTACTCCCATCCCGCTGCCCCCAGGAACCTCCTTGCCCCAGCTGAGGCTTGCTGGGGTCAGGGGTGAGCCACGTGCTGTGGGCCAAGGAGGAGCTGCCATCAGGGAAGGCCAGGCCCTGAAAAAGCAAGCCTTCTCCCTCTGCCAGTTCAGTCTGGCAAAGCCACTGCTCCCAGGGGCCAGGCCGGGCCTGGCAGGATACTTTGTTCCAGTCCTGAGACATGAAGCCCTTCTCAGACCTGTCCTGACAAGAGCCCCTCCTTCTCCCATCTCCTTATACCCCCCATAGGCAAGAAGCAGGCCCTAAGGTCTTCTAAGTTGTCTATTTAACTACTGGGGAAACTGAGGCATTGAGCGGGGAGGTGACTTACCTAAGGTAGCTTAGCTAGGAAGGCAGTGGGCCTGGGTCTAGAACTCACCATTTGTGCGCCTTTCAAGAACCCATCCCACAGAGCTGTCCAGAGAACCTGGGGAGGACCTGGAAGGGCCAGAGTTGCTGGGGATCCCCGTGGGACTGGGTGTTGGCCACTAACCCACACCTGCCAGATGCACACGTGACACCAGAGTCCACACTTCCCTGGTAATAACAACGTTGGCCTCAGGTCCTTTGAGACTGAAGCCATTTCCTCAGAAAAGGGAAACAAAAGAATAAAAAAATAAACAAAGCCGTGCTGAGCCGCGATCCCCACCCATGACCTGACTAGCGAGGCACAGGCTTACGGGAAATCTGGAGGAGGCTCGGTTTATTCCTTCACTCATCAAATCTTTGTTTCATCACCATCTGTGTTCCCAGTGGCCGCCTGGGATTTAGCCAGTTCCAGCTCTCCTGGGGACAGGCCAGTTGAGAGACAACCACAGATGTACACAAATATGGTGCCCAGAGAGGATGCTGAACCCAGCCTGGGGCAGGAAGATCGTGGTCAGGGAAGGTGTCCCTGGAGGAGATGGCATTGGAGCCATGGAGGAGCTGGATGTGCAGGTGCCGAGATCCAGAGGAAAGAGGGCCTGACTGCAGGTTCTCTGGGAACCTTCTAGAACAGACCACTGGGCTCCTCTTAGCACATGCATGGCTCAGTTAGTGCAGCTGCTTCTCTGAACTTTCATGAGGTGAGAGATCTCAGGATGTCTCTGGTTGGAAGGTGATGGCCATGGCCGAGAGCATGTACCCCTCACGGAGTGCTCACCGCAGGTGTGGCCGGGCTGGCTGCCTCACTAACACCACCTGTGCTTCTTAGCTGTAGTAGCCCCCAGAGGCATCAGGGAAACCTTGCTCGAGGTCATAGAGCTGAACAAGAGTGGGGCTGGGGGTTGGACGAGCTTGCCTTCTGTGGGACCCCAAGGCTGACATTGATCCAGGATTTGTGAGTGAGGGGATTATTAGGGAAGGGTCCCAGATGCAGCTGAGCTAGTGGGACAGGAAGGGAGGATGCTGAGTGTGGGAGAGCCATCTGAGCCAGTCCGCTGCTGGGTGGATGGCAGAGGCCGGAAGCCATCTGGTTCTGCACCCCACAGCGAGGGGCTGGGGCAGCCACTCTCAAGCATTTTTGCTCTTATATACAGCTTCCCTGGGGGCCTGGAGAGAGACCAGGTGCAGTCTCCTAGCCATGAGCACAGAGCAGGTGCTGGGCTGAAAACCGCAAAGAAATCTGGGAGATCTAAAGGCACCCCGAGGAGCCGGGAGCCCCTCCCAGTCCTGTCCCTGTGCTCGCCTGTGCTGTTCTCACCCACTGTACGCCAGGCACGGAGACCTAGCGGAAAACGGAGCAGTCTGATTTGGCCTGATTGCACGTGGAGCAGACAGATGTCACTCATCATTCACTCACTGCCAAGAACTTGGGGCGGGGTTGGGGGGGGTGCGGTTCTGCAGGGAGCCAGGACTCTCTGAGGACAGGAACTTGTCTTCACCTGTGGGCAATCTGGAAGGGCTTCCCTGAGGAAATGAATCTTGCTTAGGCTTGCTGGGGCCAGCTGGGGTGGGAGGAAATGAAGGAGACAGAGATAAAGTCATGGAAACAAGCTGGTTGCCAGCACGTCCCTGCTCAGGGTTCACAGTCCCAGAAGCACCTGGGGGAGGTGGAGGTGGGTCCCGTCCAGGAGACCCGCATAAGCCTCAACTTCCTCCCCTGGACAGGGCAGAGGGAGTTGGGGCTGCCGGCTCTGACCTCGGCTTAGGGCCTCCCCACTGAAAAGTGAGTGCTCAACTGCCTTGGGGCCCCCACAAGTGACCTTTGACCCTGTGGCCCCAGCGCCCATCTGCCTGGACTTTCACAGCTCAGACCATGACCCTCCAGAGCTGGCTGTGTTGCAACACCACTGCCTGGTTCCCCAGAAAGCTGCCAGCTCAGTCACCCATGTGCCCAGAGGACTCTTCCTGTCTACTGAGAAAATGCCAGCCCTCTGAGGAATATTCCAGAAACAGCTCAATTTCTGGGTAAAGCCTGGGCCAGGGGCAGCCAGGCTGCGGGTACCTGGAGCCTGTCTTCAGGCAAGCCTCGCTTGGTGCAATCCTCACGTCCCACTCTTCTGGATGCCTTCAGGCCTGGGCTGGGCATGCTCAGTATCTCCACAGAAATTTCCTGAGCACGCATCATGTGCAAGGCACTGCCCACAGGCACCAGAAATGACAGCAGACAACAAGCAAACAACAAACACCAGAAATGGTGATCCTGTCTGGGAGTTCGCGGTCTGCTAAAGGACTCCCGACAGACAAGCAAAGAGGCTTGTCCACACCTGTGCAGAGTGGGGCAAGAACTAGAGAGAGCCAGAAAGCAGGGAAGGCTAGGAAGCCCTGTCTCACGAGGCCGGAGTGCAGATTCAAAGAACATGAGAGAGGACACCACATGGCTACCTGGGGAAAGGTTATTGCAGAGGGGGAACAGCACATGCAAGGGTACTGGGGCAGGAGTATGCTCCAAACACAAGGAGAGACGAGATGGCCGGTGAGGCTGAAGGCCAGTGATGGAGGTGGACCATGTACTGAGCATCAGGGCTGCTCTGGGAGAGGGGCGGGGGGTGTCTAGGAGAAGGGGAAGGGGAGGAGGAGAGAGGGAGGGGGACAAAGAAGAAGATGCAGACAGATTTGGAGAGCTTCCTTTCTCTCACCACCACCTCCCCATTTTGGCATCATCAAGATTAAGAGGGAGAAAAACACAGATGATTAAACAATTTAAATGTGCAAGTAAAATGACACCTCAATGAGCACATTATGCAAATCTATTCAATTAACTTGGCAAATGCAGTGAAGCCACCGGGGCCAAAGAGTGAATTTCTCCGGAGGCTCCTGTTCATTTTCCTATTCCTGCTTGAATGCCAGTAACTTTTTGGGTGGGAGGGAAGGGGTGGGATGGAGCCCAAGAGAGCTTGGGTGCATGGCACAGTGAGGGAAGAGGTTAATGGATCTGCCCAGCTCCCATAGACTCAGGGGCAGCACCACCCCCTGGGGTAGAAGGGAAACTGAGGGACTGGAAGGACAGAGATTAGAACCCAGGTCTCCGGAGAGCCTGAGAACCTGCCACATTTCCCTCGGGGAGGTTTGAACTTCTCTGCAGGAGCCAATATAGTCTCTGGTTCAAGTCCTGGCTGCTTTACTTGCAATCATGTTCCCTGCTAACACGCCTAGGAAAGTAGTGCAAGATGGCCCAAGTGCTTGGGCCCGTGTACCCACGTGTGAGACCTAGCTCCCGGTTACTGATGTCAGACCGGCCAGCTCTAGATGTTGTAGCCATTTGGGGTGCTGACCCAGCAGATGGGAGACATCTCTCTCTCTCTCTCCCTCTCTCTGTAACTCTTTCAAATAAATAAAATAAATCCTTATAAAAGCCTTAATTTATATGTCAGGGTTGTATAAGGGATCTGGTTTAACCCGAACTCCCTTGCAGCTGTCCAGTAGCGAATGAAGGCTGAGGGCATTGTCCTTGCCTGCTGACCAACTTTCCTCACCTGAAGAGGCAATGGAATGTTCTGGTCTCCTAGCAAGAGGAGGCTAAACCAGCCAGAGGTAGGGAAGAGTTCAAACAGCAGGAGTGGAGTGTTGGGGTCTGGGTTCTGCAGGTAGAGGATTCAGCTTGTCCTACACTGTGATGTGAGTGGGCTAAGAGAACTGAGTGGACATGACTTCGATGACAGCCTTTGAGGCACACAACATCACTCATGCCACATGCAACTGCCAAACCAGCTGCTGTGGGAAGGGAACAAAAAACCTATACCCATAGGGCACAAGTCATTTACATGGCAAGAGAACCCCACGGGGTGGGGAGATCTGCCTGGTACATGGAGGTGAGGTCCAGGTCCAGAATCTGGCTTCACTGGTCCAATGCAATGCTCACCTCATCACTGGGAACCCAGGTTGTTCTGACCCCACCCAGCAGCTCCAACCAAGCCTTTTCAATTCAAAGTTGTCCCAAGCTCAACCTTGGACCTATCAGACCAATCCCGTGCTCCTCCTACTATGGTCCTGAGCAAACAGTCCCCACCCACTCAGCAGCCCCCGCGACTGGAGCCTTGTCAGGAAACCTGGCCCAGCAGACTGGGAAATGTGGACAGCCAAACCAGTTGGGAAATACTTCCCCAAGCCAGAGGATGCGCTGACGCCCCAAGGGCTGGAGGGTGGAGCTGAGATTCTGGCTGACCCACAGAAAGCCTAAGAGAACAGCTGGTGAGAATGAGGTCCCCCGCCAGGGTCACACAGGTGTCAGCAGGTGGCAGGGTGAAGGGATACCTACACTGCAGGCACCCTCCTCCCTGAAGATACTAGCTCATCTCAGAATTCTGCCATGAGACCCCCCTCCCAGGCCATGGGAGTCAGTGGGAAGAGGCCCTGGATGCTCAGCTGCGGCAAGGGTCTTGCCTGGAGTCTTAGAGCTGAGCTGGATCTCGAACCTGGGTCCTCACCTCCTTCCCTTGGAGCTGTGCCATTGCCCATTTGTGGAGTTCTGGGTGCTGGATATTACATGCATCATCTCCCCTCCTCTCACAGCAGCCTGAAGGTCAAGACTGTTACTGTCCCCTTCATTTTCAGAGCAGGGGATGTGGCTTTCATGTGAAGACATGGCTGATCTGGGACAAGACTGCCAAGGCTGGCAGTCACTCTCAAAGGCACATGGCAGGAAGTCCTTGTTCGGTGTGCAAAGAATGCTGGGATATTTCCTGCTCTGACACCAAGCACCTTGGGGCATCCTGTGCTGAGCCCATGGACCCCCTAAATCCTCAGGAACCCCAGCTGGACGTGACTACCTGGGCAGAAGTGCCCGAGAAGTATGGAAGCCATTCCTGGAGTCATTCCATCCCCAGGCAGCCCAGAAGTTAGAGCCAGGATAACTGCCCCGTTTTAACCAATGGGCAAACTGAAGTGCAGTAAGGGAGCTAGGACACTCCTTCCTGGGAGAGTGGGGAGTGGCAAGACACGGCTGGACCCTGGCTAACATCCTGCCCACAGCTCCTTCCCCAGGGTGAGCTGGATGCGTGGGAACAGGAGCAAGGATGGGCCAGCTGCTCTTTCTCTGCAGACATGAGCTGATCAGTTGTCCCCATTACTCATGCCTACTTCCCAGTGGGCGGCCCTGAGATTGCCCTGGCCCTCAGCACTGAATGGGGCCTGTAGAGCACACCCTCTCCTCTCCCAGTATCTAGAAGATGTGGATCTTAAGTGAAACACATGGGCTGGATAGGGTGTGATCAGAGCAGGAGCTATTAAGAATTACTCAGGGTCAGTGGGTGTTGCTCTGGCTGCCAAGAGCCAGTAGATGTCTGGTCACCCTACTGGACAGTCCCTGCTAAAGTCAAAAAGTCTTAGCAGCACAAATGTCATAGTCAGGTGTCAGCCACAGGCCAGGGTCAGGAAGTTCTAAGGCAGCTATATTTGTGAGAACTGCAGGAGATGGGGCATCCCTAGGGAAGTGCAAGTCTACAGGCAGAGGTTTGGAGAATGCACCTGGGAGTGAGGTTCCTGGGTTCGCAGCCTGTCTCTACCACTTAGGGCCTGTGTGAGCTCAAGCATGTCAGCTGACCTCTCTGAGCTGGTTTCCTAATCCTTCAAATCAACCTGCCCCAACAGGAGGAATGTGATTAAGGTAACTATTCACCAATCAGGCACAGAATAAACACTCATGAAACAGGAGGCAATATTGCAGTGGGTTAGAGCTGCTCTCCGTGACACCAGCATCCCATAAAGGGTGCCAGTTCAAGACGCGGCCATTCTACTTCCCATCCAACTCTCTGTTAATGTGCTTGGGAAGGCTGCAGAAGATGGCCCAAGGGCTTGGGCCCCTGCCACCTATGTGGGAGAGTCCGATGAAGTTCCTGGTTTCTGGCTTTGTCCTGGCCAGCCAGGCCATTTGGAGACTAATAGAAGATCTCTTGGTATGTCATTCAGCCTTTCAAATAAACAAATCTTTAAAAAACAAACCCAAAGCCATTATTATTTAGCATCTATTCAATGTTAATATTCAACATTAATCAATTCTTCCAGACACTGAGACATGAGAGCTAAGACATAGCCCTGGCCTGGGACCACACACAGTTGAAGACCTGGTTGAAGGGGTGAGGCCTGGCCCTAAAAGACAGAGCAAGACCTGCAGGGTGGCCTCTCTGAGTTGGGTGAGGGTATCAGAGCAGGCTTCCAGGAGGAGTTGGCCTCTGGGCAGGTCTGCATCAGGCTCCATGGAAGACTAAGTGGGGCAGGAGGCTAGACAGAGCCAGGACTGCTGCTGCCTTGGGACCTCTAGGGACTGACACTCTTTAGCAGACTGTGGCCCCAAATAACACATATGCAGGGTTTTCTATAGCAGACTGATCACATAGGGTTCATAAAGAGTTCAATGCGGAATTCATTTCCCAGACAACTCATTCCTGGATATTAGATGTTTATCGGATTGGTGGGACCCCAGTTAATTACAAAAGTTTCTGGTACAGAAGTGAGGAGTTAATTCCAAAAATTCCTGGCACGGGGCCACTCCTTCAATGATTAATATCTCATTCTGTGGATCCTTCTTAAATATTTCCAGAAGCATTTTTACAGAAGCAAGAGTTCAGCAAGTTAAACCATATTGTCCCTGTCCTAGTTATGATCTAGTGCCCTAAAACAACGTTGAGCTTCAACAGTAACAACTGCATGTTGCTATTTTTATTTTTGCATATCTTAAACAATAATGACCTCATATCACCTTTACTTACACATTTTAGTTTTAGAGCAGTAGCACTTCCCCAGTAAGGACCGCTCTTCTGCCTTTGGTGGACATGGCTGGACACAGTGACCCCTCTGCCGCTCAGCTGCACATGCTCAGTTCAGAAGCTGTCCGCCTTCTCCAAAGCCAACCTTATTGGCTGGTTTGAGTCATGGGTGTGTCTCTTCAACCAATCAGCCTGTGACCCAGGAGTTGGCTGCACAGTGAAGGGAGAGAACTAAGGACTGGAAGTGTTGGTTATTCACTCTGTTTATTCTTTGAAAAGTCAAAAAGCAGAGAGAGAAATCTTCCATCAGCTGGTTTACTCCCCAAATACGTGCAACAGGCCGGGGCTGGGCCAGGCTGAAGCCAGGAGCACTAAGATTTATTTATTTATCCTAAAGGCAGAGTTACAGAGAGAGAGGGAGAGAATCTTCCACTTGCTAGTTGAAGACCGCTAGAGACAGAGCTGGGCCTGTCACAAAGCCAGGAACCAGGGATTTCCTCCCGGTGTTCCATGTGGGTGCAGGGGCCCAAGCTCGGCTGTTTTCCCAGGCACACCAACAGGGAGCAGCCGGTTTTGGAACTGGCACCTATATGAAGGGTGCTCTCTGTGGCTGAGTCAGGCCAGTTGGAAGGGCAGCTCCAGGAGCTGCAGCCCCGCGCTGGGCCTGATGCTGCAGACGCGAGGTGGGACAAGGAAACAAGCAGAGCTCCAACCGTTACTTCCTTTCCCCATCCTGGGCTCAATGTTTGAGGTGTAGAGGGTGGGAGTCGAGGCAGAGGAGCAAGGATAACGAAATCAAGAAATAACAGGCTTCACAGCAGCGGTAATGACATTTTAACTTGAAAATTGCAGAGATGGGGCTGTGGAGGCGTATGCAAATTTCATGTAGATGAGATGCAAATGTGCCTGGCTGCTCCTGCCTGGCGCACCTGGATACAGCTCAGCAACAAATCCTTTCGGGCATCGCGTGGCTGTGTGATTGATTATGGAGGCCAACTGGGATGACAGCCGCTCTTCTCTCCTGGGAGCTGGGAGAGAGGACGGACTCTTGTTTCCAATCAACCCTGAGCGCCCTCTGATGGGGGACCATGAGGCATGACGAATTCGGGACAAGTCGGCTACCCACAGCCCTGCCCACACCCATGGCAAACCTCGTTAATCAGCAATAGGATTCTTTCTGACTGAGCCAAGCAGGTGAGCTAGGAAGCCCCTACTAACCAAAAGGACTTGGCATTTGTTCATTCGTTCATTCATTCATCTGACAAATTGTATTATGCTGCTATCCTGTGCCAAAAATACATTGGACTGGCAGGCTCAGTTCCGGCTCTCATGAAACTCCTCCAATTAGTAGAGGATGTGAGCATTAATTGCTGAACGGTCGGGATCCACACCATGAATAAGTATGTGGTTTCTATAACTGTGTTTTAAGAGAATGTACTCCTTTACTTGAAAGTGAGATCGTCTATCCACTGGTTTACTCCCCAAATGGCTGCAACAGCTGGGACCAAACCAGAATAAAGCCAAGAGCTAGGAACACCATCTGCATCTCCTATGTGGGTGGCAGGGACCCAAGCTCTTGGGTTATCATCTGCTGTTTCCCTAGGCTATCAGCAGGGAGTTGAATTAAAAGTGAAACAGCCAGAACATGAACTGGGGCCAATATGGAATGCCAGCACTGACAGGTGGAGGCCTAGCCTGTTGAGCCACCATGCCAGCCCCCCAACTTTACTATTTCTAAGCACACAGTTCGGTGACATGAATGACCTCAGCCACGTGCAGTCATCATTACTCCCGAGGGAAGCTCTGTGTCCATTAAGCAATAACTCCCCAGGCACTGGTAACCTATAATCTACTTTATGTCTGTATGAATCTGCCAATTCTAGACATTTCACATAATGGAATCACAATATTGGTCCTTCAGTGTCTGGCTTATTTCACTGACTAGAAAGCTTTCGGGGCTCATGTATGTTGGTGCATGTATCAGGACTCCATGCCTTTAAGCACAGTCAGATGATATTCCAGTGTGTGTGTGTATGTGTGAGAGAGAGAGAATGTGGCCTGTTTGGGCATATGTTGTGTTGGTGCTTATCTGTCCCTCTGCTTAAGGATTTTTGAGTGGTTTGATGCTGCCATGAACCTGGGTAGCCAGCTATTGGGGTCCTTGTCATCAAAGCTCTGGGGACATAGCCAGGAGTGGAATGACCAGGTCATTCGTGTTTCACCTTCTGAGAAATTGCCAGGCTATTTTCCGTGGCAGCTGCTCCGTTTTCTACTCCGCCCCCACCATCCACCTGACTATATCCACCATCACACCAGGCTCTAATTTCTCTGCATCCGCACCAACACGGGCCTTTTCTGCCGTTGTTACTGCAGCCATCCTAGTCAATGGAAGAAGGGTTCTCTGGCGCTTTTCCACGTGCATCTCCCTGATGACAAATGACAAATCTTTGCATGTGCATGTGGGCTGGCCATTTGTCTGTCTCCTTTGGAGAAATTCCACTTCTTTCCCCATTTTTTAATTGTGTTGTTTGTCTTTTTGCTGTTGAGTTATAGGAGTTCTTTATGGTGTCTAGCTAGTAAGGCTTTGTCACATGTATGATTTGCGAATACAGCTCTAGCTCTATACATTTTTTTCACTTGCTTGATAATATCCCCAGGTGCACATTTTTGATTTTGATGAAATCTATTTATAAATGTTTGCTCTGGTTGTCTGTGCGCTCAATGTCATTGCCAGGAATCCATCACCAAATCCAAATGCTCAAAGATTTACTCCTACCTGTCTCTATTGTATAGATTTAAGTTATATTTATGTTGTTAATCTATGTTTAGTTAGTTCCTATATATGATGTAAAGCAGGGGTCTTTTTTAAAGATTTGCTTATTTATTTGAAAGGGACAGTGACAGGAAGAAAGACACGAGAGAGAGAGAGAGAGAGATTATCCATCCTCCATTTTACTTCCCAAATGGCTGCAACAGCTGGGGCTGGACCAGGCCAAACCAGGAGCCTGGAACTCCATCTGAATCTCTAGGTGAGTGACAGGGATCCAAGTCCTTGGGCCATCAGTAGCTGCCTCCCAGGTACATTAGCAGGAAACTGGACCAAAAACAGAGGCAGATCTTGCCTCCAGGCACCCTTATATAGAATACAGACTTCCCACATGGCAGTAAAGTCCACTGGACTGTGACAGCTGCCTCCAACTTCCTTCTTTGTGGCAACCCTATAGTCTCAATGCCATTTGGTAAAGAGATTTTTCTGCCCCACTTGAACAGACTCGGGACCCATATCAAAAATCAACTGACCACAGATGTATGGACTTGATTTTACATTTTTTTATGCTAGTCTCTAAGTTTATTCTGTTGGCAACACCATACTGTTTTGATTACTATAGTTTGTAGTAAGTCCTGTCCTCCACGTAAGAGTGTTCCAAATTGAACCACAAGTAGCTACCCCACTCTGGGCGTCTTTAGGTGGAATTTTCAAAAATTGTTAATAGTGGGAGCTTTTAGTATACTTCTGATGCAGAATATTATCTCCAGTGGTCTTGTACCTGCCCAAGCACTGCTTTGCTGTTGCCACACGATTTTGTAGGGAAACTGAATGATCCACTAGAGTTCCTTCTGCCTGGGGTTAGGGCTAGGAAGTGGTCTGAACCTGAACCCTGGTTTCCTTTCCCTCTGTGTTTCTCTCATGGACACCTCATCAAGCTATCATCCTCAGCTCTGCTTCTGGGAAACTTGATCACAGGAAAGGTGTGCAACGAACTGGCAGGTGGCGTCGGCAGAACACACGTAACAAGGGGATGGGATCATGGAGGGCAGAGGTCAACAGACCACACACAGCTACTGTGGGGTTCATGGCCAAGGGTTGAGAATCTATCTGGAGCACTTAGGGGTGCTCCGGGGTCAGGTAAAGCAGAGGTTGGCGTTATTCTGCATTTACAAAGACCCCCTGGGGGAAGGACAGTTGAAGGGGAGCAGATGGCTGGAGGAAGACCCCAAGAATCCTATTGTCAAGGGAGGATGAGCAGAGGCTGGGAGGAGGAAGGAGATGATGATGAAGGAAGAGGAGGAGGCAGAGGACTAGTGAGACAGTGGCGTGGGGTGGGGGAGGGGGACACTGATCAATACAAAATCAGAAACTGTAACAGCAGAAGGATCCAAGCTGGGGGTTAGGAACTGCCCCGTCCTTCTGGGATTTTATGGAGGTGCCAGTACGCAGGTCTGCTGCTGACCCAATCACTGGCCCTTGGTGATCAATTCAACCATCATATATTCCCACGGCAGAGGCTATGGGGGGGGGTGTGGTGTGAAAAGGCTCAGCCCTCTAATCAGCCTTGATCATTCAGGGACAGTCCAGGGGCCATGGGGCAGCCCAGCACTCATTCAACAGCATACAACAGATAGGCTCGGCAGCTGGAGATTCAGGGATGCTAGGGGCTGTGCTAGACACCCAGGAGAGAAATAGCAGGTGCACTGGCTTTTTGTGTTAGATCACACTCCCATTTCACTGATGCAGAAATGGGGGCCTGAGGAGTTGCACAGTATCCCCACAGGGTCTGCAACCATGCCACAGACTCAAAGGAAGGGGACCATGGAGTCTGCTCTTAGCTGTTATCCAGAGGGTCCAGCCTCAGAGAGCTATTTCTCAGCTTGGAGAGGCAAACCCTGGGCTGCAGGCCAAGTCAGGCCCTGGAGGACAGAACAGCCTGTGTTGTGGAGACAATCTGTGTTCTGACCCTGGCCAGACCATGCCCTAACCCCAGCCAGATTGTTCCCTGATCCTGGTCAGACCATGCCCTGACCCTGGCCGACTGTGCAGTCTGGGTGTAGGGTGTGGGGTGTGGATCCAGAGGGCATGAGCATGTGGATATCAGAATGGAAGCTCCCTTACACTCTGGAACCTGACACAGATGAGAGCTCCGTCTAGACCCAGTGGTCTCCCTTCCTCAGCTAGCCTCTGGGCTCTGTGAGCTTGGATGCGTCTCCCTTTCCAGTACACCACCAGGAATGACTTCTGTGGCCCTCAAGGTCATAACAAATGGATGCACAAGCAAGTGCTCTGTAGGCTGCCAAGCACCCCCACTCTGCCCCCATGCTGCCATCTGGCAAACTGGCAAAGCTTTGCTCCAAGACGATGGCTGCTCCAGAAGGAGAAAGCCCATAAGAAAGGTCTTGTTACCCTCATGCAGAAGGCTTGGCAAACCCACCCAGCAGATGGGGAATACTGAGGGCAGCCATCTACTCCGAGGCTGGGCTTCACTCAAAGACAGGGCTATCTGATTCCCAGGATGAGAAAGCTCTTTATCCTGCAGATGGGGGTAAACCAAACACCAGAGAGGAGAGAGAGAAAGCAGCTTGCACAGGCTCACCTAGGCCACCAGCGGCAGGGCCAAAGGGCATAAGCAGCCGCTGAGTCCCAGGCTGTGCTCTTCTCACACTCCTTGCCCAACTGCCCTTGCTCTTTCAAAAGGGGGTCCCATCCTCTTCCATGAGGCCCACAGGCAAACTTGGGGTTCAGCTCCATCTTCATCCCACCAGGGCAGACTGCCACCTTGCTGTTGAACTCCCATGGAGGCACCCTGCAGCCTCCTCCTCCCCTCTTTCCTCCCCCTCTTGGGAACCAGCCCTGGGGGCGGAGCTGTAGCAGGTTCACAGTTCCTGTGGTCACGTGTGGGAAGCTGCACCTGCATGAGGAAACTCCCTGCCCTGAGCCCAGCCAAAAAGCTAAGCCTCTTCGGCCATTGGGAAAGAAAAGGGATTCAGAATAAGAAAGTACAGAGTCCACAGCATTTAGAGTGCAAAGCTCCTGGGATGCAGCAGGGGCCTCTAGGGAAATGTCTTCCTCAACTGCCAGGCCATGGAGGCTGAGGCTGGGGCTGCCAGGACCCGTGCCTAGGTATGGGCTCTGGGTACCACTGGAGGTGCCCTGACTGCATCCCACTTAACACAACCAGCCTCTGAGAGCCTGGGTGGGAGAGAACTCCCAGCCATAGCATGCACAGTGTAGTGGAGCCTGAGTGGGAGTGTGGTCAGCCCAATTCTGCAGTCCATATCACTAACCACTGGGCTACTTTACTTCATGTGCTAGAATAGGGCTGCTGTGAAGGCTTCCCAGAGGACCAAGCTCAGCCTAGCCAAGGTCCCCAGCACAGCAGTGGCCAGGCCCAGAAGGGCTGTGTGAGGGACACACACCCAGGGTCCCTGCAAATGTAGGCAGAATGAGTACCAGCCTCACGGGGTTGTGGTGGGAAACTCACACGCTTTATATCACTTAGCATAAAGCAAAGTATGAAGAGAATGCAAAAGAGATGCTAGCTCTCATGGTTATATTTGTATATTGTTACTCATGGTTATGCTGCAATTCTGCATCCCCTTCTCTGCCAGGGTCTGTGTGAGCACATAGGTACTTGGGGGATAGCTCTTTAGGGAGAGAGAAGGATGCGAGACCTTGGGGACCCCTCTCCAAAGCAGTTCTCTAATCACTTACCCCCGCTCTTGTCCCCCTCTTCCCTAGCACTAGCTGTGGCCTCCCCAAGTCAGTTTCTATCCTTGTACCCCGGGCCTCCCTGGCCCCTTGGCTGTAGTCCCCACGGGTTGGATGCTGTTGCTATGGCAACAGCGCTGCAAGAGCCTGTGCCCCCACTCCCCCTGTCTCTGAGGCGACAGGCATGGATGGAGCTGAGCTGGTCTACCGGCTCTCTTCACACATGACTGGGCTTCTGGGTGGCAGGCAGGGAGCAGAACACAGAATTCAGAGCAGGCTCATGGTGCGGGGCTGACTCAGGCATCCCTGCGTTGGTTCTGATGTGTGCAGCCTGCCTGCCTTCCCTGTTCTCCCAGCCCCTGCCTTCATCTCCATGCCACAACGTGGGGCCCTCAGGAGGTGACGGGGCCATGGGGGCTTGGTCTTCAGGAGGGGTCAAGGTGGGTGCAGGTCCCCAGAAGCGGTGAACTCAGCTCCTGCCCTCACTCCCCGTGACACCTCCAGGCAGTGGTGCTGGGTTTCACACAGCATACAGGCACTAATGCAAGCCATCTCTTGCTGAGTTGCATGGGGAACCACACAACAGGTGGTTTGGAATGCAGATTCCAGGCCTCCTAGCCCCAGGAAGCTGGCTTGGAACATTCAGTCGCTGGGCCCCCGACAGAGCTGCTTTTTGCTCCTCTCTGCTCACACCTCTGAGGCAGGCAAGCCCCAGGCTACACCTGGAGAGATCTTGAGTCTCACAGAAGATTCTTGAAGGCACTGGGGCCCAGAGTATGTGTGATTCTCCACTGAGAGTCCTCCTGGGCCTGCTCCAGGCCTGCCTAGTCTCCCTGGCCGGACCCCACAATGAAGGATATCCGTATTCACTTTGTGCTGAGGTCAGGAAAATTTCAGCTCAGTTGCCAGAGAGCATCATGGGGATGCGTCCCACAGCTGACGGGAATCAGGCTCTACCTATGGATCCTGACCTAGTACATGGTGATGCTGGTCCCTCCTCCCCACTCTACTCCTATGTTATAGAGCCCCAAATTCTGGGGGCACCAGCGGCTAGGCCGGGTTGGGGATGGAAGCCTGGATGGACAGCTTATTTCTATAGTGATGTGGGCTGTGTGAATCAGAAGGGTGGCCCAGGAACCAAGGAGGAGGGGGCACAGCAGCCTCTCCCACCCCTGCCTTGCCCTTTCCCTGGCACGCACAGGGGTGACTCCCGGCCCCAGCAGGAGGTGCTCTTGGCTGAGGCCAATGGAGCTTTGCCGGCAGCTCACAAAACTAACCTCCAGGAACCGATGAGTGAATAGCCTGGCTCTCACAGGCCTCTGTAGGATCATCGGGAGCAGGTGCTCACGTTCTCAGCTGCCTCCCAGAGGAGGCCCATGTGGGAGGCTGTGGGATTGTACACCTTCCATTTCCTCTCCAGACTCAGCTGCCCTGCCCTGTGGGTCCTGGGGTCACAGCCAAAGTCAAATCCAATCCTTGCTTCAGGGGGTGTTGCCATGGGACCCTAAGGCAGGAAACCATTCCCACATCTCCCCAACAGCGAGCTCCTTTAACCTGGAGCCCAACGGGGCGACTATGTTCCTTCCTCAACTCAGGGTGGCAGCTGGGCCTGCCTAACCCAGAGCCCCCTGGGAGGGTCCACAGTGATGGTGGTGTCCCCTACCAAACATTTGCACGCTTCATAGCAGGTGCCAGCAGGGCCTGCTCAGAATATTCTGCAATGGTGGGGACAGTTGCTTGCCCTCCAGGTACAGGTGAATGAGGGTTTGACAGCCTTGAGTCTGGTGCAGCCCATGGGGTCCACAGCTAGAGGGACGCAGGGGGACTGGTCTGGGGTGAATCCTCCAGGGATGTCTGTGAATCGGTGCCCTCTGAGGAGAAGCTGCCTCCAGGGGTCCGGGGGGCCCGGCTGGACTTAGAGAGTCGTGGCCGGAAGAGGGCTGCAAGGAACCGCTCGGGGGCGAGCTCTGGGTGCCCAGCCTGGCCAGACTCGCAATTTCCATCTGGCCTCCCCCGGGCACTCCGAGGCGGCCAGCGGGGTTTGGCTAGCCGATCCATACCTAGCGAGTTCTGCAAAGGCACGTCCCTCTTGCTCTTGGAAGTGACCTCTCCACTGGGCCCCTGGCCCTTGGCAGCCACCCCCCTCAGCTCGGGGGGTGTCCTGTGGGCAGCGGGCACCCCCGGGCTTGAACAGTGGGCCAGGGCCTTGTGCAGGAGGGCCTGAGTCTCCTCGTGTCTTGCCCGGGCCTCCTCCCACAGGTCCTGGCCCAGACCAGCCTGGCTCAGGGAGGCCACCTGCAGCTCCATAGCTGTGAATTTCTCAGTGGAGAACTCGGACACCAGGCGCTGTATGTAGCGGTGAAGGCGGCGCTGATCCCCAGGGCTGGCCCGTTGGCCTTTGCCCAGCCTGAGCTGGCTCACCAGGTCCTGACAATCCATGTGGAACCATGCTAGCTGGGGAGAAGAGAAGGCAGGGGTTCAGGCTGGCAGGGGAACCTTGGGAGGGGCTTGGGACAAAGAATCGCTAGAATGAAACCCGGGGTGGTCATGATCTTGCTCACGCTGAAGATAATGGTTCTCCCATGCACCTGCCACTTGGAAATGGACCCCAGCCTCTTACAAGGGGCCCACAAGGACTTTCCCTCCTATAAAGTGGGAGCTGCATTAGAACGATGATGCGTGAGAACCTGGCTCCTTGGTTCAGGGTGCTGAGGGAGGAGCTCGGTGCTGTGCCTTGAGTGCTGAGTGTTTGCCTGGCACCCAGCATGTCCTGTCTGAACATAAAGCACTCAACCAGCAGCCCATTTCACACAGGAGCAAACTGAGACTCAGGGCAGAAACTTCACTTGCCCCCAGTCATACAGCGAGTCAGGGTGGAGGGACTGGGGCTTGTCACTCAGGTCTGTTCTGTCTCTGTGGGCAGAGCAGAAAGTGGTCCAGGCAGGGGCGTGCCCTGACAGTCACCCAGTAGGACAGGCATCTGCATCAGGTGGCGGGCCACGCCCAGCCCCCCAGCCCTGCGATCCTGTGCCGCTGGCTGTGATTCTGTTTATACCCATGTCCCCCATCCGAGGGCCTGCAGATTGCCAAGGAGGCCGCACACTCCCCGCAGCTCGTGAAAAACATAATCCTTCTCTCCATTAATTCCGAGGCCGACAGCGAGCTGTTAGGCAATGAGGATTGGAGGGCCATTTTCTCCGAGGAGGCCATCTTTCCGTGGATTAAGGGAACTTGTCTTTAGATGAATGGCTTCATATTCGCGGCAGCACACAGAGCTCATGGCTGGCAAAGGGCTCCATAAATCTCCCTGAGCTGCACCATCGGGTTATTCTTATTTAGGGCCACAGCAGTGGCACGCACGCTCCCCGCCTGGGGCCTAGCCCAGCACGGGGCTGCTGCGTCATCTGTCTGACCCCGGGCTTAGCTATCCAGGCCCAGCTGGACACATGGGGCTGGCAACTCAGGAAGCATAGTGCCCACAGTGCCTGAGGGCCAGCGAATGCCAGCTAGCCAGAGAGGGTTGTGGTGGAGACTCCAGCCGGGGATGTCCGGGCTAGCATAGTAGAACCATGGCAAGCACCAGGCAGTAAAGAAAGGGGCAGGGAGAAGGAGTAGGGGCTGGTGGTGGTGTGACAGAGAGGGCGTCCTGGAGGAGGAGATCAGAGTTCAACATAGGAACCAGCTCACGGCCACGAGGGGCCTCCCAGACTGAGGGTCCAGTATGTGCAAGGCGACCTCAGACCTAGAACAAATTCAGCTGAGCCAGGGAAGGCCAAGGGGGCTGAAACCCAGGAACCAGGGAAAAAAAAGCTTCTAGAAGGCCCCCACCAACCTTCGAGGTGTTGTTCCTGTTCACCATAGGAATGAGGACTTGGCCATTACACTCACACTGTGGACCAGACCCTGGGTTGGGGGAAATCAGAGTTTTGTTTGGTCCCCAAGCCAGATTTCTGGCTTGGCAGCCCAGCTGTGTGCCATTAGGCAGCTGTGTCCTGGGGCAGGGTTCTCCTGTATGAAATGGGCGTGTTCTTCCTACAGGGTGGAATGGCTCCTGTGCGGTTCTATCTCCTCCCCCTCCATGAAATGGGTCTGTATGAGCTCTCCAGAGAAGACACTGGAATGTTTAAGGGCAGGGTCACAGCTGTGCCCAAAGCCACCGCTGCCTCCCCAGCAGGACTGAGGAAGTAAACCATGCCAGAAGGCTGGTGTCAGGCAGAGCACTCCTCTCTCCGACTGCACCTGCCATACCTGCTCTATTTGTGGGGATGGAGCCCAGCCTCACCTTCTTGCAGAAGCGGTGCAGGTGGAGCAGTGTCTCCAGGTCTGTGCGCTGGCGCTCGGCTGCCATGTAGAAGTGGGTCAGCTTGGCTTGGAAGGCCCGCTGTGTACGGGCAAAGGCCGCCAGCTCCGGGAATCCTGTTTGCCCCACCTCGCCCGAGCCGCCTCCGGCTGCAGCTCCCAGCTGTGCCGCCTGCTTGGACAGCTCCAGGCCTCGGCGGTACTGGGCCTGAGGGTGGAGAACGGGGGAGCCTCCACTCAGGTCCTGAACTGGGGGATCCCCAGGAGTCAAGAAACTCCCACTGCCACTTTGTCTCCTCCTCCATGAGATGCGTCTGTATTAGCTCTCCAGGTCTCTGCCTTGCTGGACTTCTGGAAGATTCTCTGAACCCAAAGCCTAGGCTGGGGGCTCTCCACTGTGTCCCCACCACAGTCCTTGTGTTTCTTGTTTGTATGCTGCCCCCTAATCTCCACCAGCCTGGGAGTTCCTGGGGGTCAGGCAGGCTCACTCTGTGCCCCAACACCAAGGGTCCCATTTCTTGCCCTGGCAAAGCCCTTGATGTCTGAGGATGTCTGAACAAGTCCAAAGTAAGGCCCTGGACACCGCATTTTAAGAAACACCCTCAGAACTTGCCAGTGGACTTTGGATCGGCAGTCTGGGAAGGCTTCCTGGAGGAGATGACATCACTGCTGACCCACCCTGGTCTCCTTGCTGTCCCTGGACTGTTGTGCAGTTTCCTACCTCCACTTGTAGGATCACCCCCTTGGATGCTGTCGCCCCCACCCCAGGTGCTGCACCCCGTCCCGTGGCTCAGGACGCACCGCAGCCTGCAGGAAGAAGTCTTCAAACTCAGCATGCGCCTTCTCCACAGTCTCCAGGCTGCCGTCCTCGGGGGTCAGCGCCTGCAGGCACTGACTGCCCTGCTGCTCCATCCACTCGCTGACCTAGGGTGGGGAGGCTGGTGAGCTCCCTGTCTCTGGAACTCAGGGGGACCCAGGCCAGCTTGTCCCCATTTACCGGAGAACTGTCCAGGATCAGGAGTGTGGAACAACACTTGGGTGAGGGGTTGGGGTGAGGAGGGCACTGTTCAAATCCTCAAAGGGAGGGGCCACTTAAAGTCACAGGGTAGCAAATGCAACTCCCTGGGTGGGTCATAATGGGGCAGCCTGGGGATACAGTGGTGAGCGCCCCGACTCTGGAGGAATGCAAGCTCCAGAGGTGGGGAGCAAGGCTCCGACCACACTGGGCAGATTGCTTCCTTCTCCGGAGCTCACAGGTGAAGGCTCGGGGTGGGGCTCAGGGGTACATGGCTACTCCTCCTTCTGTGTACCCACAAAAGTACACACAAGTTCTTTACCCTGGTGAAGCCTGCCACCTGCTCTGCCCCAAGGATGGGTGCCTGACACGGGAGGGACCACTGTCTGCCAGCCCGGAGGACGCAGGCTCAATCCCCGCCTGCTCCTCAGGGAAACCTGGCTCCTAGGGCTGCAGGCTATGCAGGGCCTCCCCTGGCCACTGCCAATCCCTACCAGCCTCCCCTTTCACCTGGTGGATGGCACCTTCCAGGTGACCCAGGCGAACTCGGAGGTCCAGCTTCCCTAGGAGGTGGTTGGATGTGGTGACCAGGACATGAAGCTGCTCATCCACGAGGCCATACAGAGTGGTGGCTTCAGCCAGATGGGCCCTGGAGACAGGGGCAGGTGGAACAGGTACTCAGTGCCCCCCCTGCCCATTGGCTCCACTCCTACCCCAACTCTGGGACCCCAGCCTGAATTTCCAACTGCTGACTTGCTGTGTGATCATGGGCAGTTCCCTACACGTGTCTGGGCCTTTAGGGGCCTGGGAGGACCCAGGCTGCAGCAGTGAGGACAAAGAGCCAGCCTCCTCCCTCCAAGGGACACAAGGCCCACTGGACACAACTGGCTTCGAACTCCAGTGGTTCAGGACAGGACCCGTACAATCCTCTCAGTGCTTGGCTATGAAGTGGGATAACCACACATTCTCATCACCAGGTCTCCATTTCACAGAGGGAAAAACTGAGGTCTCCCCCAGCCCCAGAGGGAAATGACGTTTACCGTGGTGGTCTGTTTGGGTGACCAGTGCAGGGCTATTTCCACATACGAGCTCAAGAAACAAGTCAAGCCAAGGAAGGGTGCAGATGGGAATGTCAGGCCAGCATGGCCATCCATGGGAAATGAGGAACGTCAACCCTCAGCCCTCTCCCCTGCCCCTTATGGTCTCCCTGGTCTGTCCGTATGTTTGCCTGTTTGCAGCTCCCCCAGGGATCGCTGGCCTTCCAGGGAACGGTGCAAGGGCAGCCTAGCCAGGGAGGGAGAGGGTTAGGCAGGCTGGGCCCACAGAGGCTCATCAGTGGAGCAAATCCTCCTGGCAGCTCCTGTGGGACCACAGCGCCCCCTGGTGGAGCTTCCAGCAACCAGGCATCCTCCATAGGAGCAGAGCCTGCCACCCAAGCTGAGTGAGGGGCACCCCACCTCATGTTGCTCCTCCTCCCAGACTGCTCACCCAGTCCCTCTGTGCTGACTGCTCCAGAGTCTAAGGGTGCAAATTGGGGTGGTGTGTTCAAACTTCTGGGGCCAGGCAGCCCAGGGCTCACATCCCGGCCCCACTACATCCCTATTCTGTGATCCTGAACTTGACCCATAACTTCTCTGAGCCACAGACTCCCCTACTATAAATTAAGGTTAACACCAGGGCCTGTCTCAGGCATGGGAATTACATGGGTCAGTATTTGTAAGTCCTTAGAACAATGGTGCACACATGGCTAAGCGCTGTTTAAGTGTTGGATCAATAAACAAATGGATCTTAAAAGCTTAGGCAAGCTTCACACTTGACTCCTGGATACAAGTAGCTGTTTTATAATGGAAAGAAAACACTTCCAGCTTCTGACCTATTTCTGGTTTTTTTTAAGATGTATGTTTTGAAAGGCAGAGTTACATAAAGGGGGGAGAGAGAAAGAGAAAGGGACAGACTTCCACCCAACGGCTCATTCCCCAAAGAACTGCAACGGCCAGGGCAGGTCTTCCATGTGAGTACAGGGGCCCAAGCATTTCAGCTGTTTTCCCAAGGGCATTAGCAGGGATCTGGGTTGGAAGTGGAGCAGCTGGGATTCGAACCAGTGTTCACATGGGATGTCAGTATTGCTCAACCGGCTGTGCCACAGTGCCAGACCATATGATCAATTTCATTACTGACTCCCTCCCACTCCCTAAATGCAAGAAAGTGGGGTGCAGCCCGGAATGCCTGTTAACAGCCAGGAGATCTGAGATCCCTGACAAGCCATGTGGTTCTCCAGGGCAGGCCCAGGAGCCTGCAGGGAGGGAGAGCTGTATCAGGGTACAATGCCCAGGTGGCCTGACTTCAAATCCCTATCAGCCATTAGCAGTTGTCCACATTACTGAGCCCATCAGCCAACTGAGGACGTGGTTGGGCCCCACAGGGTTCCCACCAAGAGCAACCGATTCAGCCTTTGAAGGGGCTTGACTCAGCCTACAGGTCTCAAAAAAATGCATAGTAAGCAAGGGTGACCAGGAGCAGAGAGGTCTGTCCTCTGGTGCCCACCTCAGCCTGGGTATGACTACTGGGGCTGAAGGACAAGGTATTTGCCAAAAGCCTGACTCCCAGCTGCTCTGCTTCTGATCCAGCTCCATGCTAATAGCTTGGGAAAGCAGCAGAGGATGGCTCAAAGCCTTGGGATCCTGCACCCGCGTGGGAGACCCCTGGATGGAGCTCCCAGCTCCTGGCTTCAGTCTGGCACCGCCCAGGTTGTGGCCATTTGGGGAATGAACCAGAAGAGGGAAGATTTGTCTTTCTCTTCCCCTCTCTGTCATGCTGCCTTTCAAATAAAATAAATCTTTTTTTTTAAAAGGAATTTAGCAAGGTGTGGAGTGGGGCACCTGGAAGCGCCTGATCCAGGCTCCTTGGGGCCTGCCTGTGTGTCTCCTCAGTGTTAGAGTGTGGGTAAATATTGGAATGCTAGAATGGCATGTTTTTGTTGGGCAGTGTGCTGAGAAAACTGCTACTTTGCTAGGCCAGGAGGTGCCTGGACTCTGGGAGGATGCCGCTTTAGCGATAAATCTGTTCTTTGCTGCCCTGCAACCTTGTGATCTATCAACTAACCCAGGTGCAGGAGGGCAGGGGCGCACCTCTCCTCTGGTCCCAGGAACAGGAGGAAGGGTGTGAAAATGGGATGAGCCATAAAGATAATGGGTGTGTGGGAACGGAACAGACTGCCTGTGCCTGGAGGCCATAAAAAATTAACATGTCTAAGGTTGTTACTTTTGATGTATTTCTCAGCCCCAAAGGGACTATATAATCTTCTGTCTTGGGCTCATTTGAGGTCCTACCGCCACTTGGCTGGCCTGAGTGCCCCAAGTCCGGTCTGACCCCAGCATGCTGGCGCGATAAACTCTGTTTGCATTGCCAGCGAGACTCTTTGTTCTCTGGGGGTTGACTAGCTTGCACCCTGACCTCCGGGGCTTTAGCCCGGACTCTAACACTCAGCAGGTGGCTCCCAGGCCCCCAGGGCGGCAGGATAGGGATGGGGAGGAGAGGTTTAGCATCCATACCTGACGTCTGGGTTGGCATCCAGCTGGCCAGCCTTACGCCGCAGCCTGGCCAAGGTGGCTCCACCTTCCCGCTGGAGGCCCAGGAGGCACGGATCTCTCAACACAACCTCCATCAGTTCCTTGAACTTGCTCATGTACCTGGTGGCCTCCTGTAGGCACAGGGAGCTACCCTCAGATCCTACCCCACTGTCCCTGGGCAACCTGCCAAGGGCTCCCCACACCCAGATCAAGCCTGACTTCTCCATCCTCTAGAAAGTGTACACGTTTTCATATACTTCACTCATCACCATGGCAACCACACTGGCCCAAGCCTCAGCATCTCTTGGTGTAACGCCTGTCTTAGCCTATGCCTTGCTCTCCTTGCTGCCCTCTGGCTCCCCCCACAGTCTGTTCTACACGTGGCAGCTGAAAGGATCCTCCCCCTGCTTTAAACTCAGCAGGCTTATGAGGAATCCCAGCCCAGATCCTCCTTGTCCTTGCCCTGCATCCACCCTCCCCCACCACCGCCCAGTGCTTCCTTCCACTGGTCTCCTTGCCATGCCCGAGTATCTCACGCAGAATCCTACGTCAGGGCCTTTGCACATACTCTCTGCCTGTCTCAAAGCCCTGTCCACGCCTTGCATGCCAGGCCTTCCTTCCCCATCATTCTCCATCTCACTTCCACAGCAGCGGGCACACATTGTGGCCCTGTCTCCATGCCCTGTGGTCCATGTTCACCATGAGTGCCAGGAAGGCAGGGACAAGTCAGCTTGCCCTGGGCTGGGTCTCCAGCGAGGTCTCTGCTCTGTAGTGGGGGGCCTAATACCTGCCAGCTGATACAATCAACCAACAACGGGGACGGTGACACCGGCTCTACTGGCCCTGACCCTGACCCCTCGGCCCCTTGAGGCGGGTGGTTTCATGTGGCTTCCTTGTCTGTGCCCCAGGCTCACCTGCACCCCCTCAGGGAGGTCCCCCTTCTCGAACTCCTCGATGGATGCCCGTAGCAGGGATGAGGCCTGGCGCAGGGCAGCCAGGAAAGGGTCCAGCCTCTGCAGGCAGAAAGGGAGTCACCCAGGGCCTGGCAGGCATACGCAGGCAGTGCCCGGCCCCAGAGGTCCTGCTTCCAATCATCTGGGCAGGGCCTGAGAACATGCATTTCACACAAGTTCCCAGGGGAGGCTGAGGCTGCAGGTCAGGTGGAGGTGGGGTGGGCAGACTATGGGAAGCACTGGTGTTGAAAATGAGAGATGGAGAGAGGAAGACGACGGGCCTGAAGATCTCTCAGGGCAGTGGGGGACATCTCATGGGAGGGGAGGGACAGCAGAGGATGGACTTTGGGGCACCTCCTCGACTGGGTCCCCTTTTGGCCCAGTTCTGCCAGTTCTGCTGTGACACCTGGGGCAGGTTACTCACCCTCTCTGTGCCTCTGTGTAAAACAGGCTCGGGAGGACCCCTAGGCCAGAGGGTTGTGTGAGGATCAGGAGGGTTCATGCGCTCAAGGCACTCAGAAAAGAACCCAGCACACAGCTAATCTCTGGAGGTACCGCTACCACGGAGCAGGCAGGGGCCAGGAGGAGTTGAGCCACAATGCAATACTGGGACAGCATACAACAGAAACCAAGTCCCTGGCCACCAGCAGTGCCAGGCTGGGGCTGGGCAGCCCAGGGCTGTTCAGGGGCGTGGGTTTCTGCGTGGTCTAAGCTCACAGTGCACATGCCATGGTGTAGTCACCCCAGGCCACGGGTCCTCGGGTGATAATAGAACATGGAAACACTCCTTGAGGGAGGGTGGGGGTCGGGGTGCAGTCCTGCAGGGAGGGGCCCAGAAGAGTTTGTTTATTTCCTCCTTTGTGCAATAGGAAGCTATTCTGCTGCCCCCACCGCACGCTGAGTGCCTGAGCAGATCTCCAAATGCTGATTCTCAGTTAACACAGATAGGCCTCTTAGCAGGTGCTGGACAGGCCTCTAAACTGTTTAATTCAACCTCACAAGAAACCCTCTGTGAGGGGATCCCCTTCCGTTGAATGAGGAAACCAAGGCCCAGAGAAGGTGAGTGACTCAGCCGAGGTCACACAGCAGTGCTGGGATTGGAGCCCAGGCTGTGCAGCCCCGCATGGTCTGTGTCTATTTCTGAACCAGACCAATGGTGATGGATTCAAGGGACAGGATAGGGAGGGAGGCGTGAGAGGGAGTGAGGAAGCTGTGATGGCAGACACCTGGAAGAATTGCACCCACTCGCTGTGGCAGTAGGGGAAGGGGCCTCCCAGGGCTGCGGGCAGCTGGCCGGGCTCCACGTGCTGGCTGAGGGCCTCCAGGGAGGGCAGCACTTCCACCTGCAGGCAAAGCAGTGAGTCAGGAGGACCACGGCACTCAGGGTGGGGACAGACCTCTGAGACGGTCCTGCCCGGATCCCTGCCCCAGAACCAGGAAGGATCCAGGCCTGACCAACAGCATCCTGGACAACCAATCATTTCCAGAAGCTCCAAGAAATCAAAATTCAGAACCAGTTTCTGGAGAAGGAATGGCAAACAGCACTCACAGCGATGCTCTCCCAGCCTGTGCTCATGGCAGACATCATTAATCAATCTCACCACCTGGCCCTGCTCAGCTGGCTCCTTCCTAGCTCCCCAGGCAATCAAGTCCGGGCTGGAAGCTGGTCTCCCTCCTCAAGTGACGCCTTTGTCATTTTTGCGCCATTCTCTGGCCACCCCAAGATGCTGTCCCCTTTCATGGGAAAGGTCACTGGCTCCTAACAGAGTCCCCTAAGGTGCAGAGGTCACCTTAGACCATGGCTGCCCCAAGCATGCAACAGCTGCAGTTACGCAGGTTTGGGATAATTCTCTGGGGTTTGAAATCCTCCTGTGATTCTTGCCACTCACGGTGTGGTCCCTGGACCTAGCAGCCCCTGGCAGTCCCTGGCAGCCCCTGGCAGCCCCTGGGAGCCCCTGGCAGCGTGTGAAAAACACAAAATTCCAGGCTCCATCCAGAACCACTGAATCCAGAGACATGTGAGTTTGAAATGCGTGCAGGTCATCATGGGCCTCTCTCCTAGCCAGAGGGTGAGGGGGTGTGACACAAGTGGGTTGACCTCTTCTATGGCTGCCCCATGGCGGCAGGGGTAGGGTATCCACATTCATCACCATGGGGCCAGGCACTAACCCACAGGAGCATCCAGGCGCTTTCCTGTAGAGTCTCAAATCAGCTCCACCTCTGTGTTCATTAGGGACAGAAACACAGGAAGGGATGAGAGATGGACTAGGTGACGCTTGTCCCACTGGCGTGACATCCTCTGCCCCTCCTCCCTGTGCTTGCCAGGAGCTGCCGAGGTGGCCATAGGGAAGTGGTTCTGGACAGCTTGTATTTAGTGCCCTAGCCCAGCTGTGTCATCCCCAGCACTCCTGACCCGGCACAGCCACCGCCTCCTCTCACCTGGACATCGGGGTTCGTCTTCAGCTGGAGGGCACCCTGCTCCTCCCCCAGGAAGAGGACATTTTGGATGCAGGCAGGAGCCAGCGCCTGTCAAGGACAACTCAGAGACACTCGGCACAAGTGGCCATCAACCCCCCCCCCACTCCCCTTCACTCTCTCCTCCTCCCCTCTGGCTCAGGCAAACAGACCACAGGGACCAGGCAGCCCCCGCCAAGGGCTGAGACCTTGGAGTGACATATTTGGGCAGGGACTGGCTGCAAGTGCAGAGAGCAGCAGGTCTCCCAGAATGGTCCCCTCTCTGGGCCTTAATCTCCCTACCAGTGAGGTTTGCATCATCTCAGCCAATTAGTGTGCTGCATTTCCTGGGTCTGATGGATGGCCGGCTGAACCCACCACAGCTCAGACACCAGCTCTGCGACCTCAGGGGAAGAGCTCTCTGACCCCTTGCTGGTGAGACACCCTGGGATGTCCGAGCTGCCACCGAGGGGAAGGGCGGCACCTCCTGGCAAATGGAGTAAGGGAGAGCCAGGGCATCCTCTAAGTGCTTGGATGGCGCTGCATCTGCAGCTCATTAACTCTTGTGTGGTCCAGCTTTGTGACTAAAGAACATTCTGTGTCTCTAAGCATCCTGAGGCTGAGATTTCTGCCCTGGGTGCCCCAGTACCAGCCCTGAGCCCCCAGGCCTGATGCCTGTCAAGAGACCCTGGCAGCACCTCCCACTCACCTGGGCAGCCTGCAGGGCACCCACCAGACCGGCCTGTGGGGGTTGCTTCCTGGCATCCATCACCACCACCACCCCAGTGGCTTTCTCTTCGGACCTGTGGATGGAGCAGAATGGCAGTCTTGTGGGTGGCCTCAGGTCCTGCCAGGCAGATGGGCCTCAGGGAAGCCCCAGGCCACTGGCCACTGAAAAGACTGGAGTGACAGGTGACCTTTCTCCCCTCTGAGACCAGGCTCTGATGTCCTCCCCGAACGAGAAGCCCTCCACAAGTCCCAGGCGTAGGTCACGGCTCGCTCCATAGCGAGTCAGAAACGCTCGTTGCCACTGTCCCGGTTTCACACACATCCCCCGTGTTGTCCAAGAACCCATGTCTTGCGGGCTGGCTTTTGGTTGGTTGAAGCCAACCTTAGTCCCAACGCCTCTAGCTGGCCATTTCAAATTGGGATTTCTAGTCCTCATAGCCAAATACCCACCTGCGGCAACCACAGTGTATCAAGCTGGCAATGGGCCATTTGTCAGAGTTTTCCAAACTGGCCCAATTGTCTGGACTAATAGAACTGCTGAGCTTACCCACCCATGTCTGGCCAGCAGGTACAGGATAGGGCCAGGCTGGCCGCGTGCCTCCTGGCATGCTTGGCCATTTGATGGTCAGGAAGGCTTGGACAATAGCACCTGTCCTCCCTCCAAGCCTCACCAACCACCACCAGTTTTTGACACAATCAGAGGTCCTTGTGTAGCTAGAGATGGTGGACCGGGCAAGGAGAGGTCACGGCTCTCTGGCTCAGAGACCATGCTGTCCATGTCTGCCAGTCTCACCACCCCAGAAGGGGAAACAGAGGCACAGACAGGCAAAATGGCAGACAGTGTGAGCAGCCTGTGGCGTGATACCGCCAGGTGATTTCTGGCTTCAAGTCCTCTGCCTGCCCTCGCTGGGGCCGTGCTGGTGGCTCTGTCTCAAGCCTGGAGGCCCTTTAAGGACAGGGGAGGAGGCTCTGGGCCCCTTGGAGCAGGCACCAATGCAGTGTCCATTCAGAGTGCACATGGGAAACCCAGCAGGCACCCAAGAACCTGGTGTGCACCCCATTCACCATGCATACCTGCCTCCCTGCCTCATACAGCTCTCCTCGGTGCTGGGCGCCCGTGTGTGGCTGCCCTACAGACAGGGGAGGCTGTGTGGCAAGTTGGTGGGGTTCCAGGGCTGGGTCCTCCACAGCAAGCTGTTTCTCAGGCCAAACTAGGGGTCCCTTCTTGCGCTAAGGCCAGGAGAGCCGCTGCATCTTCAACAGGAGGGAAAGCACCCTCAGTGGCCAGCAGGTGGCAGTGTTGGTTCCCACGGGAAGAAAGTTGCAAAACATTGTGTCCTCTTTCCCCGGCTCCCTACTGGCCACAAACACCTGCAGTGGGCGGGGGTGATTGGGGGAGCGAGGCTGTAGCCTGAACAATATCTGCTCTGGCTAGGGGCCCAGCCTCAGAGGGGAGAATGGTGCTTTTTCCCCAGACGGTCCCACTTTCAGTCCACATGCGAGCTGAGGGCTGAGCTGGTTAGAAACCAGCTTGGCTCACTCATCCCTCAGTCATTCACTTTTTCCTACATTTACTCCATAAATCTCTCATTCAGGTGCCGGCTCAACAGCCACCTCCTCCGGGGAGCCTTCCCTGCTTTCCCACCCTTTCCATGTTCCAGTGGGATTCCAAGTGTGGTCCTCACTCTAGTAGCACCACCAGTAAACTTAGTGGATTTAGAATCATGCATCTCTCACATGCCTCTCCTTGCTGCACCCCACATATGCCCCTGCAGGTGCTGGGCCATGGCCGAGGCTGGCTCTGTGAACAGATGCCTGAGTAGAAGGACAAGGGGCCCAGTCCAGTGTTGAGGCAGGGATGGGGAGGGGTCAGGGGAAGGGTCAGGCCCTCACCTGGGGATGGCACACAGGTAGGACAGCAGCTGAGTCACCTCTGAGGCTGTGCACCAGGACTCCTCCCAGGCCCCTTGGCTGGTGGACACCAGGAGCAGCGGCCGCCCAGCCCTGTCCCGGCTGCCTACAGGAGAGGACACAGGACCAGTGAGAATGTGGGTAGCCACCAGAACTTCCTCGGAAGCCTCCAGGCCTCTGCCAGCTCTGGTCGCTCCACCTGGAAGCCCCTTTCTCTCCTCCTTCCATGAACTCTGAACTCGTATTCAACCCTCAACACCTTGCTGAAAAGCCCCTTCCTAGAGCCTGCCTCCCTCACTCCCTTCCCCTGCCGAGATGGTCACCCTCCCCGGGACTCCCTCTAGAGGGCGCCCTCAGAGGCAAAACTCAAAATGTGCTCCAGGCTCATACACAGTCAGGGGTTCAGGCCCCAGCTCTGCCTTCTCTGTGTGTCCTTCGGCAGGCCCAGGCCCACATGACTCAGAATTCTCATCCATTATGTGGAACTGAAGTGCTGAGCTGGCCAGGTAGATTCTAGGGTGCCCTGGGACAGCTCCCTACTAACACAAACCCTGGAAGGCAGCAGGTGGCTGGCTCAAGGACTCGGGCCCTGCTGCACAAGTGGGGAAGGCCCAGATGGAGCTGTGGGCTTCTGGTTCTGACTTGACCCAGCCAGCCCTGGCTGTAGTGGGAATCTGAGGATTGAACTAGCAGATCGAGGATCTCTCTCTCTCTCTCTCTCTCGTCTTTCTCTCTCTACTCTGTCTGTGTCTCTGCCTTTCAAATAAAATGGAAATGAAGAAAATATCAGGAAAAGCCTAAGAAAATAAATAATGCAGATCCCAAGAATCACCTGACATGGAAGGGCTTGAGGGCAGTGTGGTCTCCGCCTGGCTCAGTGTGTGCAGCCCTGGGGCCCCAGCTCACTGCGATGCATCATGTCCCTGAACCCATTTTCCTGGTACAGAAATTGAGACCTGGCAGGGGTGAGCAGTTTCCAGATCTCCCACGCTCAGGCCTGTCTGCCAGGGCGAGACTTGCACCTCATTCTCCCTAGAACCTTGGGTCACACCAAGAACTGGAGCTCAGGTCAGTGACACTCGTCCCCTGCTCTAAAACCTGCCGTGATTCCCTGGGGACTTCAACCTGGTCCTTCCAGCCTCACTTCAGCCCCTGAGCATTATGGGATAAACTGTCACTCCCTCCCCATCAAGATCCTGGAAGTCCCAAACCCCAGGGCCTGAGCCTGTGGCCCTGTTGGAGTTGGGGCCTTTAAGGAGGCTGTGAGGATGCCACGTGGTGCCTAGGGTATGTGGGCACAAGCAGAAACGACTGCTGGCTCTACAGGAAGAGGACTGTTGCATGCCGAGAAAGGACTACAAGAGCAGCAGACTCCACCAGCTAAAGAGGGAGGCCTCTAAAAGTTTCAGACCTGCCAACACCTTGACCTTGAACATGAGCTCCAAGCTGTGAGAAAGTAGATTTCTGCTGTAAAACCACAAATGGATGCACAGCTTCCCCTGGCCACCTGTGGCCCAGGAAGGCAGGTGGTGGGCGAGCCAGAGAGAGGCTGCAGTAACAGGGAGTCAAGATCAGGGCCAGAACAGCCAGCTGGGAGGGAAGGGCCATGCGGGGAAGGGGCTCAAGGAGCAAGGCCAAGATTGCTAAGGGTAAAAGATGGGGACGGGAGAAGTCACGAGGGTCCTGTCCATGCACCTGGGGACCATCTGTGTATGCAGCAATGCCCACGGATGACAAAAGCAAGGTAGCAAGCGAACCAGTGTACCTGCACTCCGTGACACAGAGAAGCAAGTGACCTCTGCCACGGCACACAGCAGCCGTGAAGAAGCTGGATTCCACAGGTGGCCTTCCTCCCCAGGCCGAGTCCTAAGATGGCTAGGACCTGAGAGTTCAGAACATGGCAGCCCTCAGAGGCCCGGGACACTGTGGGCACCACGGCTAGGGGAGCAAGCAACAAGGCTCCCAGAGAGATGACCCAGGGGCTGTGAGGTGATGCTTCTGTGAGATGCATGGACAGGTGGAGCCGAGAGCCTTATAGAAGCATCCGGCTCTAGGAAGTCGGATGGAATTGCAGGACGGTCCCAAAGCACTGTGGTCTCTCTTGCTCCCCAGGCTTTGGCAGATGCTGTTCCCTCTATCTGGAATGCTGTTTCCAACTCTTTACCTGAATGACTCATCTTGCAAGTCTGTGCTTTACGCTGCTTCCAGTAGGAAGCCCTCCCCTGGGTTGGGCCCCTCATCTGTGCTCCCACAGCTGCTGTACTTCCTTGTTGGTTTTACCCTGGATTGCACCAACCTGCTGGGAAAGGCTGTTGAGTGTAGGCACGCTGAGAGCAGGGAGTACATTAGACATATTCCCTGATGAAGACCAGGGCTGAGGGCTCATTCACTATTCATTGAGTCAACAGAAGACGGGAGGGATAACACCTGCTGTCCCTCCCAGGTCCCCAGCTGGCAGAGCACCCACGCCCTGGCAGCTGAAAGGCCTCACTGCAAGTGGCTTTTAGACGCCCCATTTCCGAAGAGTTGCCCTCCACTGGCCTGGACCACCGACTCGCTCAGCATCTGCTTCTACGGTCAGCTGCAGGCGGTGACTCACACGTCCTGGGTTAGATCACAGTTAATGGCTAACAGATCCAGGCTCACAGAATATCAGCCCCGCATGCCTGAAAATGGAGCCAGCTCTGTGGTGTGGTCGATGCTCCAGGGGTCGAGCCACAGTCTCGCTCAGTTCCTGCACCTGCCCTGTCCTGCTTTCTCCCCTTCCCGTCTCCTGAGAGCTCTCCTCTAGTAAACCACTTCCCACAATCCATGTCTCAGGCTCCTTTCTAGGGAACCCTATGACCACCTTGCCTCTCTAGAATTTAGAGGATGGACAGATGAATGGATGGATAGATAGATGAATGATGAATGGATGGATGGATGGATGGATGGATGGATGGACGGGCAGTTGAGCTGAAAGATGGAAAGCTAGATGGATGCACAGATGAATGGATGGAAGAACAGAGCAATTCATGTGTGGATGGATGGATGGATGAGTGGATGGATGGGTGGAAGAATGGACAGGTGGGTGGATGGGAGGCTGGATGAGCCAATAGATAGATGAGCTGACAGATGGGTGGCTGGTTGGATACCTGGAAACTGTTTTCATCTAATCCAGTTCCTTCATAGGAAAGATGAGGAAACTGAGACTCAGAACCCAGGCCTCCAAGGCTTTGCATATCTCTGCCCCACCCACCAGCACCTGAGGATGCCTGGGACCTCCCCACCAGTTCCCCGCCCCCCACCCACTCCAGTCCCTGGAACCTGGCAGGCATGCTATCCTGGAGTGAAGAATCTTGTCACCCGGAACCCCAGCCCCTGGTGCAGGCCCCGGGGACTCCTCAAACCCGACAGCGGGGCCTCTCTGGGGGTGGCTGGCTGAGGCTGGTGGGAAGGCCGTCTGCGCCCTGGGCCCGAGGCCTGAGTCAGCGGCTGAGCCAGATGTTTTGGTCTGAGCTGTCCCATCTGGGAAAAGCAACAACAAAGGAGAGGATGTTAAACAGAAGTTGGGTTTCCGAAGGGAACATGCTCTCTTTTTCACCCTCTGACTAATATCAACTGCTTACAACTCTTCCCACTCACAGCTTCCTACTGTGTGCCAGGCATGGTGCCAAACTCTTCTGGAATCTTATTGTGCCGTGAGAACAACTCTGTGAGGCAGGTAAGATCCCCACTGAGCAGACAGGGACACCTGGACTCAGAGAGATCAAGTCCTTAGCCAGGACCACACAGGCCAGGGCATGGCAAAGCTGGCGACACAAGCTGGGACTCTCACAGCACAATGACAGCACCTTGCTCAAGTTCAGCCTCACCAGGCTTCCAGCTCCTTCACACTGCAACTGAACCCCTAAGCTGAGCCAGCTCTCTGTGCCTCACAGCCAGAACCGCCCTCCCGCCCCCGCACCTGCTTGTCCCTTGGCCCATACCTTTCCCTAAGGCTTTGGCTTCCTGGGATCTGGGGGAGTCCAGTTGGGGTGAGGCCTCTGCTGGAGGCACAGAGGACGGCCTCGGACCTTCTAGGAATGAGAAGTGCAGCCTAGGAATTGGGGACCCAAAGAAGGAAGGGTCTCCATCAGGAGAGACCATGAACTTGGGGAGTCTCCCGTTTCCGTCTTGGGTCTTCTCCACCTTGGCTGCAACAGCTAGGCCTGCAGGAGAGGCTGGGGGCAGGCGAGGAGAGGAAACCTGTCTGGGTCCGGACCTGGGTTGGGTCCTGTTCTCTGGCTTTCCCAGCAGTCTCTGTGTCTCACAGGTGGCTGGTTCTTTGCAGACACCAGCCCTAAGGTCAGTTGTGCAGTCCAGCCGCTCCTCAAGCGCATCCAGGTTGGGCTCTGGGGGTTGCTGTCCCGAATCACAGGCAGGTGCATCAAGGACCATCTTTGGTTTCTGGCGTCCAATGCCAGGTTCCTCTTGGGAGCTTGCTGGCTGCACAGAAGCCAATCCCAAGGCCAGTTCCCCACTGTCACCCGGGAGTGGCAGCATTCTCTGAGGGTCAGAAATGTGCTGAGTTCCAGAGAGCCTGGCTGGTGTCCCCAAAGCACCAGCCCTGGGGGACACCACCTCCCTCCCAGGAAACCCTCCGTTGCTGGCTTTGGATAAGTCCAGGAGTGCCACATAGTCTCCTCCGCAGTCCTGGCTGACCCCATGGTCCAGCTGCAAGGTCTCCTCGCCAGGCCTGGCCTGCTGCACCTTGATGAGCCCCGGATATTTGTTCCCGTGAGTCCTGCCCTTGCCCGCAGCCAGACCCTGGCTGAGAAACATCCGGCTGCTTGGGCAGCCGGCCTCATGCAGCTCTTGGGGGTCACTCAAACTGAGTGCTTCTGGTGGAGGAGGCCTCCCAGCTGGAGAGACAACACTTAAGGCACGTGGTCCAGCATCCACAAACTCTGGACTAGTGAGTTTGGTCCAAGACACAGGTGCAATTCCATTTTCTGAAGCAACCAGGCAGTTCCGGAGGGCTCTTCCCTCCAGGTCACTGTTGATAGCTTCTAGCCACTCGCGGGTGAAAAGCACAGGGTAGGATGATGCGGGGACGGGCTTCCGGTCCACACTGCGGAGGTCCGAGGAGAGGTACTTGACCGTGATGCAGGCAGATTGCTCCTCTCGGGGCTCGACTTGGAGATAGAAGTCCCCCGGACGCAGCAGGAGGGCACTGAGTGGTGCCAAGTGGAGCACAACCTCCTCCTGCAGGCAGAGCGGCCAGCCCTGGTGCAGGAAGAGGCGGTGTGAGTAGGGGGCCTGCGGAGACATGGGGTGGCATCATGCACGTCAGCCCTAGAAGCCTCCACCCTGGGACTTTTTTTTTTTTTGTTCTCCCAAAGGGAATCTTGCCAGGGTCAGGGACAGGCTCGCCATGTTCCTGGCAGTAAAGCAGCAGGGAGGTCAGCCATGCCCATCTGTGGTGATTTCCTGGCACAGACAAGGCCTGCTTTGTAATTCTCACTTCGCAGATGAACAAAAGAACTGTGGGTCAGGGAGGGAAATCCATTGGCTTGGTCACACAGCAAATGTGGCAAACGGAACCTGCTGTATGTCGCCAAGTCCCAAACGACTCCCCATGGGCAAGTGGCCTCCTGTGTGTGGTGACAGTTGAGACAGTCAGCTGGGGAGGCTGGCCCCTTGCAATTTTACAGGGAGACGTGAGGAAGTGTGCCAACATAACCAGCACCCCCTGGGCATCCGCTATGGGTCAGACCCTGGGCTGAGTGGTGAAAACCAGCTCTGTAGTACCTGCCATGCTGTTACCCCTAGGGAACACGGACAGAGAGCTGAAATGCACACCCCTCCATCCAGGCAGGAGAAGCCTGGATTTGAACCTGGGGCACCTGACTGCAATGGCCACACTGCCCATCCCATGTTACTCCCTTCTGTTCTGAGATGGCATGGGTTTGCTAGAATGCCAGCCAAGCTGAACTCACTGACAGTGAAAGATTAAAAACGTGGGAAAGCCAAGATCCTGTTCCTGAGAAAAATGAGGAAGTGCTCAGTGTAGTGCGGCTTTGATGGCCAACCAGAGGAAGTGGGTGGTTGAGCGGCTCCTCAGGGGAGAAGCAAGGATGGGGCAGGCCCCCTTCGGAATGTCGGCACGGATGTGGGGAGTCAGTTGCGGGTGTAGCTACCACAAGCTGCCATAGCTCCAGCCCCTGGATGGTGGGTGGGCTCTACTTGCCAGGCTCTAGGCTAAGGGATTCCAACAGGTGGCCTCTCTTTCCTTCTGCTCCTTGCCCTGGAATTGCCACACATGATTTCCTTCTGCAACTGAAAGCCTTCTCCAACATGCAGGCCTTGCCGCGGTGCTGCTCCAGGTGTGTGCTATCAGGCTGGTGGGGCCAGGGAGCTCTGCGGGTTCTCAAGGTTTGGGTGTTAGGGGGTGGGTACTGAGCAGTCACAGAGCAGGGGACAGCAGGTAAAACCCCCCCCCCCAGAAGGCTTGATCTCTTAGAACCATTCTCCATCTTTTTCTTTAGAAATCTCCACTCACAATGCCTGTATTGGTACAGTGGGTTAAGCTCCTGATTGTGAGGCCGTCATCCCACATGAGTTTGGATTTCAGTCCCAGCTGCTCTACTTCCAATCTAACTCCCTGCAGATGGTCTAGGAAAACAGCAGAAGATGGTCCAAGCATGAGGGCCCTGCCACCCATGCAGGAGAGCCACATGGAATTCCAGCTTCTAGTATCAGATTAGCACAGTCTTCTTGGTCGTTGCAATCATTTAAAGAGTCAGCTAGAAGATTTCTCACTCTCTTCCACATCAATAAATAATTTAAGAAATATTTATCTATTTGAAAGGCTAAGTGAGAGAGTGGGGGCGAGACAGAAAGATCTTCTGTCCTTAGATTCACTCACAAAGGCCAGGGCTGAGTCAAGCCAAAGCCAGGAACCTCATCTGGATCTTCCAATGGGTGCCAGGAGCCCAAGCACTTGGGACATATTTTGTTGGTTTTTCCAGGCCACTAGCAAGGGGCTGGATTGAAAGTGAAGTAGCCAGGGCATGAACTGGAACCTGTATGGGATGCTGGCCTTGCAGAAAGCAGCTTTAGCTGCTACACACACAGTGCTAGCCCCGGTAAATAAATCTTTATATATCCTGGGACTGGGGCGGTGGTGTATCATACTAATCCTGTGCCTGCAATGCTCGCATCCCATAAGGGCTCCAGTTCACGTCCCGGGTGCTCCATTTCCAATCCAGATCGATGATAAAGTAGTGGAGGATGGCCCAAGACCGTGGGCCCCTGTACCCACGTGGGAGACTCAGAAGAGGTTCCTGACCCACAGCTCCTGACCAGCTTACCTCTGGCCATGTGGCCATCTGGAGAGAGAATCAGCAGATGGAAGATCTCTCCCCTCTGTTTCTTTCCAATTTCCTTCTCTCTCTCTCTTTTTTAAACTCTTTCAAGGAAAAATAAATAAATCTTTTTTAAAAAAAATTCTCAACCTCAGAAGGCAATTGTATGACTCAAGTATGCCATGCCGAGGGGCCTGGTTCCTCTGGCACAGTAGTTGGTCTAGAAATAGATGGCAGGAGCTTGGCCAAGCAAGCTCCTTCCTTGAGATTCTGCTACCTGCCATTGCTGAAGGAATTCATTTTCCTCTCTGGGGTGGAGCAAAGTCCTATCCTTGCCTGAGTCCAGCTGGGTAGGAATCCCTAGGCTGAAAGTGGGATGCTGGGAAGCAGGGGGGCAGCACGAAAATGTCAGGAGCTGTGATCAGTGGGTCAGCCGGGGATATGAGGTCTGACTCCCTGAGGACTCTGAGTAAGGGCTCGGTCCCCTGTAGCTGAGGAGCCCATCCTGACGGGCTCTCCTCTCTGCTTCATGGCCAGAAAGGCCTCCTGGAGATCAGGGAAAGCAGCAGTAGTGCTGAGGCCTTAGGGGCTCCATTAGATCATTCCCTGTCCCTACTGCAGCTTCAGCAACCTGGCGATGCCCACAGTGCCAGCCAGGGCACCCAAGGATGCCTCTGTCTGTCCAGACCTTCCTCCCTGCTGACAAAAGTGCAGAGGCCGATGACTTCCCGATGTGCCAGGGCAGCAGTCGTGTGGCTCTCCTACTCTAACTGGGGCGATAGGACGAGCAGACATCTCCCTGTGGACAAGCAATGCTTCCCAGGAAAACGGTACCCAGCCCCAGCTCTTCCCACGCAACACCCACCACCCACCCTCTTGTCCGCTCCAACTCCATGGCCTTCTGGGAGAAGAGCTTGTCCCCTGGCCCTGTGCCCCGACTTACACAGGCTGCCTCGCGCACTTGCTCACACAAGCGCTTGGCTGGGACCAGGAAGTCCAGCAGGAAGCTCAGGCCGTCGCCCCGGAAGTCTGAATCCAGCAGCCGGAACACCTGGGCCAGCACAGTGGGCGCTGTGGCTTCAAAGGGAGGGTAGAGGCCGGCGAGGGTGTGCTGGATGGCTGTGTCCAGGGATGGAGGGTCCTGGGTTGGGATTGGGAGGCAGCAGGAGGAGCGGTGATTGAGTCGCAGCAGCGGTAACAAGGGCCCTGGCTACTTCCTGTGGTTACCCAGACCCCTGGGGACCTCTTCTGTCCCTCTCTTTGCCCCTGAAACCACAGGGACCACTTCTTCCTCCTCCTCATTCACTCCAAAACCTTCGCACTAGTGGTTCCCTTCACACCCACCCCCTACCACCACCACCACTTACACGTCATCCCTTGGCGCAAGGTCAGGGGGACCCACGGAGGTCAAGGGTCGCATGCCACCACCTGGCTGCCCTGCAGAACTGCACCTCAAAGCTGAGCCACCAGAGAAGCCCAGCCTAGCTCACACTCCTCCCAAGGCACATGCAGAGGCTGTTGTTGGCTCTTCATTTGAGGTTTGTTCCAAAACAAAATCCATGCCCCCTGGGAGCCTCACAGCTGCGTCCCAGGCACAGCCCATCAAGACGGCAAACCCAACACAGCCACTTCCCAAGCATCCTCCTCCCCAACCTCAAGGACGACCCCTGCTGGAGCTGCCTCCTGGCGCCCCCCATAGCTCAGTCAAGTAGCTAACTCTCCCACGCTCCGCACCTGCCTCCTGCTTGTTGCCGCAACCCCCAGCCCCCACTGCAACCCGGACCCCAACTCCGACCATTCACAACAAGTGGACAGACCCTCCCACCTGGCGTTGCCCTGAAAGCCACACAGGACTGGCCACACTTTGACTTTCAGTCCAGCAAGATAGCGTCGTACTTCTCTATAAGAACCACAAGATCATAAATGTGCATTGTTTCCGGCTGCTAAGTCTGTGCTCCTTTGTTACAGCAACAAGACACACCAGGAAACAGGTGCTAACTCAACTCTTCCCTGGCCCTGGGCAGGACCCAGAAGAGGTGCTCAGTGCATTTAGTGGAAGGGTGAACAAAATGCCCCGACTTGAGCCACACCATAAATATATATATATATATATATATATATGGAGAGAGCGAGAGAGAGAGAGAGAGAGAGAGAGAGAGAGAGATGTTTCCAGGCAGGTGTAGGCTTTCAACTCAAAAGGCCATTTGGGCAGCCCCAAGCGAGGCCAGCACTGGGTCCCTCCATCTGCGGCTCAAAGGTGCAGGCAGAGAAGACGGTGAGGAGCCAATGTAAACACAGCTGAGTCAGGAGGGAAATAATTTTTATAAACAAGGTCCCAGGAGATGGAGAAACAAAGAGGGGTCTTTGAAAAGGAGAGTGAGGACAGTTCTCCACCCCAGCTCCCAGGAGGCTGTGATGCAGAGGCCAAGGTCAGGCCCACCTGCAGCCCACAAGGTGCCGGGCACAGGTGAGGCCTCCCTCGCCAGTTGCAGAATGATGGGCTAAACATCTATAGCACCATCCGGAAGAAAGCAGGTCCTGGCCCAGAAGAGGCTGTGAGCTCACAGAGGGTGAGGTACCCACAGGTGCTGTAAGTGTACCCGCAGGATAGAACAAGGCTCACCTGGCATCACCACCCTCTGCTAGGAAAGACCAAACTCTGACCTTTCCCACCCCACACAGTCCTGGCAATGACAAAGGGAAGAGGCATCTGCCATGCCCAGACATGCAAATCTACCAACTCCATTAGGACAGCACCCTCTCCTGCCACCAGCCCTCCGCACTCCTCCTCATCTGTCCCGGGACACTGATGCAACTGTTTCCACTTCATTACAGGGTCACAACTGTAGGATTCTTTCCTCTCTGGGCCTCTTTCCTTGTGTGCTGATTGAGCTGGGCTAAGTTTGTGTTTTCAGAAATTTTATTTGTTGTTCCTTTCCTGGTGTTTAGTATATTCTACTTTTTTAAAAATTAGATTAGCATTCACTGTGGGAAAACTTAAGTAACCGGGATTGAAATGGAGACTCTACTGAAGCCCAGGCTGTCTGGTTCTGGGACCACTGCCGTGGCAGTGCAGTTGTTAAGCCAGACTTTCCCACATACCATATCAGTGCTGATTGAGTCCTGGATGCTCTGCTTCTGATCCAGCTCCCTGCTAATGTGCCTGGGAAAGCAGCAGAAGATGGCCCAAGGATTGGGGTCCTTGCTACCCACAGGAGAGATGTAAATGGAATTCTAGGCTCCTGACTTTGGCTTGGACCGGCCATGGCTGTTGTAGTGAACCAGCAGGCAGAAGGTCTCTTTCTTGTCTCTCCCCCTTTATCTGTCACTCTGCCTTTCAAATAAAATAAATACATCTTTTGAAAACAAAATCCTCGTTCTGTCACTTACAGAATTATTTACTGTCTCATGCTTTGTTTTCTTTATAAAGTGGAGATTGTAATTGCACCTGCTTTAAAGAACTGGCAGAGATGGATCACAGGCACACATTCTCTGCACAAGACTAGGACATGGGGAAACACTCACAAAGGATGCCATGGCATCTTGAGGACGGAGCAATTTAGGACAGTGCTTGGCAGGCCTGCATCCTGCATCACAGTGCTGGAGTTCCAGCCCAGCTCTATCCCAATCCAGATTCTTGCTATGTACTCTCTGTGAGGCAGCAGGTTATGGTCCAAGTGTTTGGGTCCCTGAGAGTCACATGGGAGACCTAGATGGAATCCCAGGCTCCTGGCTTTGACCTGAGCCAGCCCTAGCTGTTGGATGCATTTGTGGACAATGGATGAGCAGATCTCTGTCTGAGTTCCAGTTGCCATCAGGTCAGCCTACTGCCTGTGGACTGCAGCTCAGCTCTCTCCCTGCATCTCCCCAACCGTCAGTGGGGATCCCTGTCCCCAGCCTATCTCACTCATATGTTGTTCTGGGCTACCAGCCATAGGAGGTCTTGAAAGGAGCACAAAGCACTGTTGGGCTGACTGTCACTGTTCCAGATTGGCCCCTTCCAGCCTCTGCCTGCAGCTCTCCTCCCATCCTACTTTTTTCTGATCTACTGCTCACAGCCCAGGACTAACAGCAGCCTCTAGCAGCAGCTTCCAGTGGCCACTATGCACCAGACCCTGCTCAGACTTTTTCACTTGGCCCACACAACGATGTCAGTGGCTAAACAGGGACTTGTTATTGGATGGAGAGAGAGAAAAATGGATGTTGATCCTGCCCAAGATCACAGGAACAAGGAGCAAGAGCTAGGATCCGATCCAGATGTGGGTCGGCCCAATCCGCCCCCGTCCCCTGCTGTCTGCTCTGCCTGCAGCCAACAGCGCGGGGGTGGCCTGCCCAGCTGCCCGTCTGGTACTGTTTCCAGCAGTGCCTGAAGAAACTGTTTACTTCTCACACAAGGCTCGCAAGCTAAGAGCCCTTGGCTTTCACGCATTGGCTCCATTCACCATACACCACAGTCATTTAAGGGGCAGCCAGTTCAAAGGGAGAATGTTCCAGATTCCCAGAGCAGTGCAGGACCTGCTCCAGCATTGTACCCCAGTTGTCCAAGGACTGGGGCAGGCACAGCCTCTGAACCTGGCCAACAGTGAGGAATGCTGGCCATGCCACCTTCCAAACCCACAGCTCAGCCCAGCCCTGGGACTGCGAGAGCCCCAGCTCCGTGGGCCAGATGTGGGCCCCTCAATGTGATTTCCGTGAAACCTAATCACTTGTTTCCATTCCTTCCCAGGGAGTGCAGCCCAGACTGGCCCTTCTCAGAGCTCCTCTTGAAAGCCCAGACAAGAGTGTGGCTCTGAAAAGGAAGAAGAGGAGAGAGTACAACCCAGCGTGGGAGCCTATCAAGGGCAGCAGGAACCTTCCAAGACCTTCCCAGCTGACCTGGAGGATCCAAAGTGGCACCAGGGAATACAGAAAAGTACTCCTAGCAATGCTGCCTGGGCAAGCTTACCCACTTCTATGCTAATGTCTTCTTGAGCCTCTGCTCCCAGTGTAATCTTAAGTGTGATCTTTATCCGGTAGAATGAACAAATACAAAATGCCCAGGCGGGTTCATTTTTACTTATAGGCAACCCCCTGGGACTTTCCTGTAATTGTTTTAAAAGTTCTCATACAGCATGATCTATGGTTGGCATAAATGCACACGCATGCCTAGACCAGGCCCAGGTGCCTTTAAAGAAAGCATTAACTGCACTCGCTCCTGGGGGTTGGGAGAGGCAGGCAGGGGCTGCTCACAGCAGAGAGTTAATTTTCTCCAGGGTTGGCTGGATTTTTTAAACGTTCAGTCGGTAACTGGCTTGCGGGCTTTTCTACTCTGAAGGAAGAAAAATAAAAGTGTGCTAGTGTGTGTGTGTGTGTTGCTAAGGCTGGCTCCATTTGTAAATAGTCTTGCCAGATGTTGTTAGCTGGGCTTCTTGCAAGTGAGTTGGACTTTTCTGAAAGGCCTAGACTGCCGTTGGCTTCAACAGGCCAAGATGTTAGGATCCATTCGGCAACGGTCACCTCCTTCCTTGGGAACAGACGAGATCTATAAACCTGCAGGTGGACCAGGTCCCACCCGGGGCTGCCTTTAATCCTGCTGCCCAAGGAAGGCAAGATTTTGCCTCCGGTTCACGGGAGCGCCTTGGCCTCAGTTTTCCCATCTGTTGGAGGGAGGCCCTAGGCCCATCTATCTTCAAGGGTCCTCCCAACAAGAGTTTGCTGGAATTTAAGGTAAAATCAGGTGCAGGAAGCTCTGGAGCCAGGACAGAGCTACCAGACGAGGATGGGCTTGTCCTTGGCCGTTTCCCTGCCTTGGGCCAGACTGAATGTGAGAAAGCAGCCTCTTTGTGTTGGACCCCTGGCAGCTAGCTTCAGTAACAGGGCACACGTCACAACGCATTAGTGCCGGTCAAGGCTTTCCTTGCTTAACGTTGCTGAATTTTTGTAAGACCGCCCAGTTGTTGTTGTTATTGTTGTTGTCTTTAAGGGTTCTTTCCAAAGCAATCACATCTGGAAGCCAAACACAGCCCAGGGATCGTCAGCTTATGGCCCCAAGTGGAAGCTGGGACGTCCCACTTGAACACATGCAACAGCCTGCATTTCTAAAGGCAGCCCCCTGGTGGCCCAGGAGTCCTAGTTCACGTCCAACAAAAACCTCTCCTGCTTCGAGTCCTTTCAGCTTTTGTGTGGGTGGTGGTAGCATGGAGAGCCAGCTTCTGATTAAACAAGCCCTTCAGAAACCAGAAAAACAGCTCCAAGGCAGTGAGCCGAGAAGCCCCAGTGGGTGTCTGGGGACTCATGTTCAAGGCCAGCTCTCTGGCCTGTCTCACCTGCATGACCTGGGGCACATTGCTTCCCCTCTCAGAGCTCTGATTTCACGTTTGCCCCTGTGTGTCACCCTCTTTTTTGCCTTCCCCCGGGCTTACCACCTCCCATCCATACAGCAACAGTGACGTCCAGAGCCACTTCTTACCGGGCAAGTCATCTGTGGAAAGGCTTCGCCTTTCACAGGCACTGGTTCACTCCAGCATCCGATAACTCGAAGGGCTGAGTATTTGCATTCCCATTTTAGAGATTAGGCAACTGAGCCAAAGCACTCCTACTGATCAGTGGCACAGCTGGGGATGAACCTGCTTCTCCCAGAGCCAGGCTCTTCTTTCCAACACACAGATCAAGCTGTGACCCTCCATGGCACCCCCATTGCAGGTGGCTCCCCACTGCCTTAGCTGTCTCTGTGCCTGTGCCCTGACAGCCAGCTTCCAGCGTGGGAATATACACATTTTAGCTCTAGTCCAGGGTTCCCCAGCCACGCTTGTGCCCACATGGGGGCTTTCTAGCCCTGTGCACAGATCCTGATTTGAGATTCCCTTGTCATTAGTGTCATTCATTTAACATGGCTTCTGACAACTCGTCATCACCTTTAGTTTCTTTGTTAAGTGTCGTATGCCTTGAACTCTAGGGCCCAGCAGTAGCCTAGCGGGTTAAAGTCCTCACCTTGAACGTGTTGGGAACTCATAGGGGTGCTGGTTCTAATCCAGGCAGTCCTGCTTCCCATCCAGCTCCCTGCTTGTGGCCTGGGAAAACAGTGGAGGATGGTCCAAAGCCTTGGGACCCTGCACCCACGTGGGAGACCTGGAAGAGGCTCAAGGCTCTTGGCTTTGGATCATTTCAGCTCTAGCCATTGTGGCCCCTCACACAGTAAGGGCTTATCCAGACCCTGCTGTGCAGTAGCAGTTTGGTTTTTTTGTTTGTTTGTGTTGTTTTGTTTTTTAACAATGTTGAGTGACTTGAACTAGACTCAACTCATTTTCCTCCAAGCTTGGCATGAAATGGCAGGTGACTCCTGAGGTCATCTTGTGAAATCGTAGCAGAAATGTTACCCCAGCTCTCCCCTGGCCACCCCATTTCTCCTCTGGGCTGATTCCTCTCACCAAAATGAAAGAGACCAGAGAATGCTAGGCGGCCTTCGCCTGGAGAATGTTTGCAATGACCTTCTCTTTGTGACAACACATACGGATTTTTATAGCTGTGCTGTCAAACTCCTATTTAAATATATTTTAAATGTATCAAGTACATTAATTGAAAGGAAACATGTAGAACAGCAGTAAGTAGTAGATTTTGTTATTTCTTTATAGTGCATTTGACCCAGCGAGCAGACATCTAGAAGTGGTTCCGACGACACCGACATTTGGGAAATGTGGGACTAGAACAAACCTCTCCATCATGAACTGCTCCCAAACACCAGAGAGCCATCGATCAAGTCACACCACACAACCTACAACTGTGACAAGTGCAACGGCATACTGGAGTGAGAGTGGGGGAGCTGGGAAAGACTTTCCTCAAGAGGTGATGTTGGAGCGGAGACTTATAGACTGAACAGAAATTCAATCCAAGAAGGTGAGCCAGCCATGAGGGACAGCACGAGCGAAGGCCCTGTGGGGTGTGGAGGAGGATGAGCCAAGATCAGGTGACCGGAGCAGAGGTAAAGCAGGGGGGTGAGCAGTTACAGAGCTGAGCTACAGCCCCCAGCATTCCCACTCGGTGGAGTTGCTCAGGCTTTGACAGCAGTATTCCACAGTCTGACTCTTGCTCTCAGACACCACGGTCCAGGGACAGGCTTCTGGATTCTAGAACTAGTCGCTAGGTTAGGTGCCAAAGCAGGAGTGGTTTAGCATGCACCTGTTCGTGCAGGTTGTGGCTCTGTGTGATAGCTGAGTGAAGGCTCGGCATTCTGGCTGCCCTGATGTGATCTTTCTGATGGAGTAAACTTGGGCAGCCTGTGCTGGGTGGAGAGATCGGTGGATCCGATCTCAGAGCTGCAGAGAGTTCGATGAACTTATGTAATGTAACCTGCCTCCCTTGGGGCCTTCACTGCAGGCAAAGGTCCATGGGACTGCCTGTAGTAGGCTCCAAGAGCAGAGTGTGTGTGTGTGTGTGTGTGTGTGTGTGTGTGTGTGTGTGTGTGTACATACCTGCTGGGTCTGAGCTCGGTTGCTCTGTGTGGGCAGGTGGGTGCCCTGCGTTAGCAATATAGGAGAGCCTGTGGGCAAGGCTATGTATAGGGCAGGGCACTGTGCTGAACCCTGTGAAGCCCTGGGAGTGTGTTTCACCTGCTCTGTGTGCGCCAGCACAACCCTCTGCGCGACATTCCTCAGCAGGTGAATCGCACATGTGTGCACACCACTCCAAGTCAACGCACTGCATCACACTCAAGGGGTTAAACTCCTCGCCTGTCTTCACAGTCCTTGTCCAAATTCCCCTGGGATTTGGAAAATGGCTCCTGGGAATCTGCCTGAGTTCCTGGGCCTGTCTGGAGCTGGGCTGGGATTCCTTCGAAACAGACTTTTCTTTCTTACCCTGTACCCACATACTGAGCCAGCCAGGCAGCGCCCAGACACACACACACACACACACACTGACGCAGGCACGCATCCACATCGCGTGCTCCCACAACGTGCCAAATCTAAGGGGGGCAAATCCGCAAGGTGAGGGCTGGCAGTGCCGCCCCTCCTGGCCCTGCCCAGGTGACCGGGTCCCCATCCAGGTACCCCCACAGCAGGTGCTTCCAGACAAGGCGCACATCTGAGTTCCGGGCTGATGATAAACTAACAAAACCATCCCAAAGTTCAGGTCCCCCTCCCCACTGCTCACCGCAGAGCTCCCCGCCCCCTCCCTGTCTGGTGAGACTACAAGGAGCCTTGAACTCGCACGGCCATCCGCATCCCACGCAATACCCTGTGTCTGTCTGCCGTGTAAAACGCAAAGCCTCCAAGAGTTTGGCTCGAGGCCGCAGATAAAGGATTCAGGCCAAAAACACTGGCCTGAATCTCACATCCAGCGCACGCACCAGAGGCCCAGAGAGTGGCCGGCTAGGCAGCAGCTTGTGCCTGACCTGCTGGCATGGAGACCCCTGGGCCGGCTCAGCGCGAAGGGCCAGGGTCCTGCCTGACTCCTTGGAAGAGGGTTCGCGCAGGAGGTCGGGGTGCAAGTACCCCGCTGAAAGGGGGCAGAGCAAGGTGATGTTGCCCTGTGAGCGTTACCATAGTGAAGGGGGCGGTGGCGGCGGCTCCTCCGCTGGGCGCCCGGAGTTTGGTTCCTCGGGTCCAGTCTGTCCGGCGCAGCCCTCACCCTGACCCGGTTTAAGCCCGCCGAGCCGGCGGGTCCCGGGCGCCGACCCCGGAGTCGTCTCCGAGGGGGCAGTCGGGAGCCGGGGAGAGAGCGCGAGAGGGAGGAGCAGCGGGGACCCGGGGCGGCCACCAGCCGAGGGGCGGCCGCAGGGGCGGGCCGGGCGCGGCGCGACAGCGGCCCCTTTGTGCGGCGCCCTCGCCCGGGCCCCGCCCGCCCGCAGCCGCCGCCGCCGCGGGTGATGAAAACCAGGCGCCCCCGCCCTGCCCCGGCCCGCGGCTGCCAAAGGAACTCGAGCCGGTCCTGCTGCGTTTGCTTCCCGCGGCGTCTGCGTCCCCGCCCCGCAGCCCCGCCAGGCAGCCCGACCTTCGGGTCAGCTGGCTCCCCTCTCCCTGTCTGCTCCATAGCCTAGTGCCAACTCTGGGCCTCAGTGTCCTCATCTGCGCAATGGGCTGCTGATCTTGACTTTGCTTCTTAGACGTGAGAGCAAACAGCAAACCTCTCTCAGCCACATCTCCCTTCTTGCACATGGCGTAGTTCAAGGCTGTGAGATGACCCTGCTTTTTGCTTGAACCGTATCCAAGTTATCGGGCCCTCCTGGGCCTCAGCTTTGGAGTGAAGCTGAGAAAGATGAGGAAGGCTGTGTCCCCAGAAATGTGTATGTGCTCACTCAGCTTTCCTGGAAGGTGGTGAGCTCCTGTGAGCAGGACCCCAGCCCTCAGAAACCTGTCCCAGGGAGCTGTATTGCTCCACTCACCATGGGAGGCCCCAGATGGACGGCCATATGTGATACAGGAACTTGACACCTAACCTGCTCTGAACTTGGACTTCCCTGCTCTACAACGATGGACAGTGACTTTCTGTCCCTCGTGGAGATTTCATTCTAGCCACCCCAACAGACCATGACAATGGCTCAGGCTACTCTGGTTGAATGGCTCAGGGATTCTTCCATTTGCTTGTCAAACATGATGCTAAGCTCTGAGCCAAACCCTCTGGTCAGATACAGCCTAGTGGCTCAAAGACAGAAATTAGGGCTGCGTGAGGTCACTGCCAAAAAGGAAACAGACCAATGGGACACTGGAGACTGGGGTCAGCTTAGGGCTGACGGTTCAGGGAGGGGATGAGAAGCCTAGATCTGAGATAGGGTGATGAGCTGAGGGGTGCACGTAGGGGTGCATATGTTGTGTATGAGTGTGTATGTGCCTGTGTGCACAGGTATATGTGTGTACATGTGTACACACACCCATGTGTGTAGGAGAGTTCAGAGTCCCACTGAAATGGCTCAGCATGTGCGAAGGGTCTGAGGTGGCATTCAGGCTACAGAAGTTATGAGTGTGTGAAGAATGGAAATGGGACAAGCACCAAGGCTGTTCCACCCACGGCTCACCTCCTGCCCCGCGTGGCTGGGTCTGGGGGAGCCTGAGCTGGGAGCCGTCCCATGTTGCTATCCACCTTTGACAATTCCTTCCTCTCCCGAGACCCTCATCAATTTGGGATGAATAATTGATCACCCCCTTGCTCGGGGAGCCACACAGGCTGGAGGAGCTCCACAACCCCAGGGAGCCACAGGTGATACAGATGATGCAGTCAAATGACCCTTCTGCCGCCTGCAGGAGGCGGCTGGCTGGTTTGAGTGGCTTCGGGAAAGAGTGGTCCTGGTGGTGCTATTGGCTGCAGACTTCTGCTGGGAGCTGAGGGATCATGACTTGGAGGTTCAGGATTCCAGTTCATTCTGAGGTGAAAAGTAACGTTTTGGGGTTATGGGCAACACACAGGGTTTCTGAGTCAGGTAATCGGGGCTAGAATGAATTGATAGGGTTTCAGCGTTTGCAGAATCAACAAGAAGGCTGATGTCTCACGCTGGAAAACCCTGGACCAAGCAGGTACTCCTAGGCTCTTAACCCATAGACCCCGTTAAAGACCGATGGGATTGCCTCAAGACAAACACACTGAACAACTGCACCCCCCCCCCCCAGGGATAAGAACTGCAGGGAGTGTTTTATTACTGTCCTGTTTCGTGGAGGATGAGCCAAGGTGCAGCTTGTCCCGTATCAGAGAATCAGTAAACTGCGCATCCCAGACACGGATAAGGCTACCCGAGTCGGGAAATTATGTTAGTGATCACCTTGCTTTGCCATTTCAATGAATCCCAAGCATTCTTTCTGTTCGGTGTCACGGCCTGCTAGACTCGAAGCCCTAAAGCAGAGACTCTGATTGAGTCATGTGTCCAGGGCCCTGCACAAGGACTAGTGAGTCACCCGAAAAGGCAGTAGGTGGTATGACACGGAGAGGAGGTGGTCCCGAGATGATCTACAAACAGGGATGGCTGTTACAGTCCTCCCATGGAGGTCTCGGCAACCTGTTCACCCTTCGTCCCAGGCATGGTCTTTGCAAAATTCTCCCTCTGGCTGCATGCATTGCCACGGTTCTGCAGGCTGCCATCAGTACACACATACCCCCTCATGCCCATCTCTGTGAACCCCAGAATCATCCTTTGTGAAACAGAAGTACCCATCCCCGCCAGAACTGTGGCATAGAATAGACAAGTGAGTGGGTGCGGAGTGCTTTGCCCTGTGGCTGGTGTAAGGCCAGGTTGGATGCGCAGCAGTGCCCAGGGCAGGGCTGTGCGTGCCCGGGGACCAGTGGCCGTAAAATCGGCCTCCGGGCTCACTCAGCTTGTTGATCTCTTGGGGACTTTCCGGAAGATTTTTCTGAGGAATGATCAAGTGTTCACTTCCTGTCTCTTTGGCACACAAAAGTGACTACTGCTCCAATTACTGCCCTGAATTTTAAGACATAACAGAATCTGGCCCTGCTTTTTCCATGCAGAGGCGTGGAGCGGCAGGGAGAATCGGGCGTGAGAGGATAAGATGGAAAGGACTCTGTCGCAGACTGGCTGTGCAGCCTGGTGAGGTGCCTCCCCCACCTGGGCCACCATCTACAGATAGGAATCACCATCTATGCGTCTTGGGCAAGTGTGACAGCTCCATGAGACGCTGCACTGAGGGGGCACAGCACAATGCCTGGCATGCATTGGGGGTCCTCAACAAGTGGCAGCTCTCCCTAGGATTCTGAAATACTCAGAGGCTGGTGACCAGACTCCTCACCAGGTGGCAGACTCACTCAGGGAAGGGAGCTGCCGGCTGCCTAGTTGAAGCAGAATGTCATGGGGTTAAGTTCATGCACATGAGACACGTCTATTTCCCTCCACTGCAAGGACGCCCATATGCGCCCTTTCTGTATCCATTACAGACATCACCAATCAGTCACAGATCTTCCTGCTGAGCCTAGCAGCAGGCTCAGCATTCTCCTCAACCCAGAGCACAGGCCAGCAGGCAATAGGAGTTACCATCCGTGGGTTGTACCATAGGAGGCAGGCTGGCCCTGAGGACATGGACTCTGGAGACAGGAGGCATGGGTTTGAATCTTGCCTTCAACACCCCTGTTGATTTCCATGACAACGAGCAGCCACTGAGGCAGTGTGTCTGCCGTGAAGCTCCTCTGAGCTATAGCTTCCACTGGGTTGAAAGGAGTGCTGCTCCTCTGCTCTGGAAGCCAGGCCAGAAGAGAGATGGCACCAAGATCGCTGTGAGTGCCAGGGGCAAAGAGAGGCCCAGGACGAGGCTGAGGGGCCACCGTCCATGACCATGGCTTCCCTTGGATGAAACTGGCCTTCCCCATCAAGTACTCTGGATTGCAAATGGCAGCAGAAACTCAACCTCACTGCAGTGCAAGGAGATGGTAAAGGCCTTGCCCCCATGGGCAGCGGTGCCAAAGCTGCTGTCCTTCTCCTCTTGGCTTCTCCCAGGAAGCCAACATCTGTTCCCTGTTTTCTTCAAAGTAGGAATTCTAGGAAAGATTCTGATTGGTTTTGCTTGGGTCACATGACTGTTCCTCGAACAATCCCTACGGCCAGGGTAAAGAGGATATTGTGACTGACTGGAACAGATTGAATGCCCACTCCTCTCTGGGCAGGGAAGCACGTATGGTAGCTTTTCTCAGTGTGCCTAGAGGCAGGCAGGGCGGACCAGGCCCTGCTGAGCCGAAAGCTTGAATTTTCTTTCAGAGCTGTGGAAAGCTGTGGGAGGAGAGTCACAAGGGAGTCATAGGATCTGATGAGTTTATTTATTTTTTTCCCCAAAGATTCCTCCAGCTGCTGGGTGCGGGAGACAGTAAGAAGGGGGTGAGCCCTAGGGGAGACCCACTGGGCAGGGGCTGCCCTGGGACTGGAGAGGAGCCAGGCTCCCAGGTTGGTAGAATCCAAGAGCCAGAACCCCAGGGAGACATATTCCCCCATGGCAGAGAGATCTAAGGGCTAGTGAACTCCCGGCAGGGACCCCTCAACTCCAAGCCCCCACTCTTCCGCCTGTACGCTGGGAGTCTCCTCCTCCCAGTCTGGCCTCTCCTTGTTTTTGTGGGACACACTCCACGGGTGACTCATGCAGCACTTGTGTTTCTCGCTCCAGCCATCTCCGCTCCCTAACTCTGGCCTCTTGGGGCTGGTGGGTCTTGTCCCTCACTGTGTGAGAAGATGGCCCAGGCCACGCCTGATGGGACAGATCACAAGACCAAGGAGCCGGGCCCTGCCAAACTCAGGCCCACCCCCACTCTCCTGCTTTTGTTTTTATTCATGCTCCTAATTCAACCAGATCTCTTCTCTGCAACTCCTACTCCTGCTTCCAGGATCCCTCCTCCTGGAAGCCCTCCTCGTAGCCCTCTGTGCCCAGAGATGCCTGCCTAGTCACTCAGCCTTTAGACCTCCCAAGATCTGCTGAAGGAGGCAGGGATGCATGGCAGAAACTGTGGAAACAAGTATGGCCAAAGCCTAGGGGAAGGAGCTGACCACATCTTCTGGAGGTTGAGCCAGAAGAGATTCCTAGACAAAAGAACATGTCCACTGGGGTTTTGAAGCAGGAATAAAAGTTCACAGTGGGGAGAAAGATGAGAAGTGCATTCAAGCCAAGGAAACAGTGTGTGCCAAGGAATGGATCCCAGCAGCTTCCCTCCTCCATCTCCATCTCCTCCTTCTCCCCCAGAGTCCATCTCACCATAGTCCCCAAGTGCTCCAGGTCACTCACTTATGCTCATGGACATGGGTTGGCAGCCCTGAATCAGCCGACATGCTCCACAAGGGCGGGACCACGGGCTGTTCGCAGAGTCAGGCATACAGCAGGTGCTCTACGAATACTTGTTGGCATGTTGGCATGGTGACTTGCTAAACCATTCAGAGTTCTTTTTAACCCATCCCTCCTTTCCGGAGTGGAGGTCCATCCCATGTAGCCTGGATTTAGACACTTGCCACCAACAGAGTTCCACATGGAAGATGTGATGCTGTGTGATGTATAGATCGTGGGCTCTGGGGGCAGCCAGCCAGCCACTTGCCAGGAGGATACTCAAGCAGCCCTTGGAAATGCTCCAGTGGAGAGAAATGAAGATCTCCTGCCAGCAGCCAGTCATGAGAGCAATCCTCTAGTTCAGCCACGCCTTCAAATTGCTGCCATGGGCAACTTGGCTATAATCACAGAAGACCCCGAGTTAATACCACTCAGCAAAGCTGTTTCCCAACACCTGATGTGCAGCTGGATGAGATGGGGAAAGCTATTGGTGTCACAGGAGTTGAGGTTCACTATTATGGATCAGCAGGTAACTAGGATGGATGGATAGATGGATGGATGGGTGGATGGATAGATGGATGGATGGGTGGAATGAGTGGGTGGGTGGCTGGAGGGTGGGAAGGACTGATGGGTGTGTGAGTGTATAGTATATGGATGAGTGGGCGGGTGAATAGATACAAGGGCTATTAAGGAAGAGGGAGTTTCCACGGCAAGTGGTAAGGATCCAAATGAGTTTCCCATTTTGAAAATGTAGAATTTGGGGACTTGGGGCTGTCATTGCCACCTCTGCATTTTAGGTAGGTCATTCAGGGAGCCAGGCAGAGAGGCTAAACCTTAAGGCCAACGGTCAACATGTGTTGGTCGTGAGGTAGTGACAAGGTGCTCTGAGCCTCCAAATCCAGCTTGTCCAAGCTTTTTCCTTGCTCCAGGCACATCACTCCTTAGTCTTCAGGCCATCACCCTCTGACTGTGGAAAGAGCTGGGGGCTCGAGCAGTTCTCAGAAGCCAAACTTCTTCCCCACTCATTGTAGTCTCTGAGTGTAGGTCAAAGTTTTTCCTTCAGCAGGTGGGGTCTCAGGGCGGGGTCAATAGCCTTCACGGGTAATGAGAAGTTGTGATGCTCCATGAAGATCTACCATCCCCAAAAGCATGTTGAGGAGTTAGAGCCACCAGCCAATCACAGGATCAAGTCAACTCCGAGACCCAGCCTAGTAGGATGGTTGGAGAGGCCTCCAGTGTGTGCCCTGAGAAAACAAAGACAACAACGGGCCAGGAGAGATTTTACTGCAAATAAAAGCTGCATAAAAAGGCCCTTTCTCATCTGCCCCTGCGGCGGAAGCTCACAAGTTGGCAACACATGTTGACAAGGCACTGGGCGAGGCGCCACTGTCATACGCGGTAGGTGGGCAGGCCAGGTGGTAACCAGCAATATAGCAGGCAGCTGGATCATTTCTTACCAAGTGGCACCTGCTCTGGCCCTCTCCCCAACCCAGGAATTCTACTTCTAGAAGTACCCTAAAGATACAAGTCCACAGATACAAAAGAACTCGGACATAAGGGCTTGAGGCAGTATCTGCCGCAGCCAAGTGCTGATAACACTGCAATGCCCAGCGATAGGAAACTGAACAAGCTAGGGTGCCACCCAAGGGGCTGCTCAGAGCTGCAAGGGACGCAGATCCTGGGACTTGACCTCCAGCATATATTGTTAAGTACAACAATAAAATAAAATAAAAATAGAGTACTTTCCTAGTCCATAAGCAGGGAATTGGTTGGGAAGTGGAGCAGCTGGGACATGAAACAGCTCCCCTGTGGGTTCCCAGTGCTTGGAGGTGAAAGATTAGCCAATTGAGCCATCGCGGGTCCAATAAATAAATCTTTAAAAATAAGAATCCTGGGGTCAAAGCCGGAGCTGGGGATGCAATCCAGGGCTCCCATGTGGGCAGCAGGAACTCAATTTCTTGATCTGTCACTGCTGCTTTCCCAGATCTGCACTGGAGAGGAGCTGGAGTCTGGAGCCCAGCTCAGGCATCAAGGCCAGGCAGTCCCCTGTGAGATGAGTGTTACTTGCTGAGCTAAATGCACTCTCCTGTGGCTGCAGATTGTAGTGGGAGACAAGGCTATGAGGGGATCCGGGAGCAGCCACACCCCCACCAGCAGCTAGCTTAGTGCCAAGATCTTGGTTCCTGAGTGTTATTTTCCTGTAAATGGAGCTGGGTCTTCAGGTAGACCTGGAGCATCAGAGATGTTCCAAAGCGACGAGGCATTCAGGGAGAGAGGAGGCCAAGTCCAAAGACACCAACCTAAGGGGCTCCCACCGGCCAAAGTTCAGGTGATTTGATCATCAAAAGAATGATGTTGGTTTCTCACAGTTAAGGCAAGAAATTAACAAGAAATAAGGGGCTAGACTGATCCACATGATGAAGTCCAAGCCAAGACTGTGGCCTCATAAAGGTACAGACGTAAAGAGGTAGACCAGCAGATGAAGGTAGAGATATTTACTGGTGTGTGTAGGCATAAACAGCACAGTCAAGACACACATGAGGGTATTGCAGAAACCTCTGGAAAAGTGGGATTAAAACCTAAGCTTCTTTTGGTGTAAAAAAAATCTTATTTCATCTTTCATGTTTTTCACATGTCCCATGAACTTTTTGAAGATTCTACAGATGTGTGTATTTACAAAATGCTTGCACCAAAACAAGCCAATCATTCAATTCCATTTTCTACAGACCTCCTGGAGTGCTCCCGCGGTCTCTGATTTCCTTACTACATCAACTGAGAGAACGTAAAAACACAAGCATCCCAGGAATAAGCATATCTTGTGTCCAGATCCTGGTGCCTAAGCCCATCCTCCAGGATCCCTGGGAGAAACGGCTGATTCTGAGATGGGCATAACAGCTGAAGAGAGCCCAGAATGTTCCATAGTGGAGAGGGTCAGAACACAGGAGCAAGTCCCAGGGACGCTGGCAACCACAGGCAGTGCCGCTCATGGCCAACCCTGCAAGCACCAAAGCGGGGAAAGACACTCTTATCCTGATATTCAGAAAGGAATGGAGAAGTACATACATGGGACAGATCAGGCACGCTTCCCAGGTGAAAAGATCGCCCAGCGTTGGTGCACATGCTGCCTCTAGAGATTCAGCTCCCCACTCCCTGAGCACACTGACCTCCTCCCAAAGAACAGAGAACTGGGAATATAGGCAACCTGACACCCCCAAAGCCTCCCTCTGCAGGTAACCAGCCAAGAGCAGCCTCTGTGGTGTGCTGTGTATGGCATGCAAAGAATTTTTTTTTCTCTTCCGTAAGGTTCAAGAGACAGGGGAAAGGTTAAGCAGGAGGACAGCCTGGTCAGGTTTAACTATGGAAGTTTCTCTGACTGTTATGCATAAGTGGGATCTGGGTGAGGAGCTGCTCCAGGAGTCCCAGCAGGAAGCGATGGTGGCCTGGCTAGGGAAGGAAAGCTTAGCTGAGTCTCAGGGGGGGTGAAATCCCAGGGCTGGGCCACTGGCTGTCACGGGAGGTTTCCGGGAGGAATGAGGGCCTGTAGTGGGAGGAAATGGAGGGTGAGCAGAGTTGAGGTGTACAGGTGCAGTGGGCTTCTGGGCTGGAGGCACCCTTGAATGTCCCATCCTGGACTCTGGAGGGCTCTGAGCTGGAGCAGTAGTCTTGGGAGGATGATGACCAGATGGCTCTGACTCCTGAGTGAGACACAACCCCAGTCCCCAAGAAATCCCAGGATCTAAGGAGGTGGGACTGAATGCCACAAAGGAACCAGAGAAAGAATTTTTGGGGTCCCAGGAAGAGCAGGGAGGGAACCTTTCTGGGGAAGCCAAGTCAAGTTCCCACGAGAGAAGATATGGGAAACCTGCCAGGAATGTGAAATTTTGTCACCATTCTCAGTCCATCGTTGAGATTGCCTGTTGCCTGCTCTGCCTGAAGAGGGACACTCCTGGCTCAGGTAGCCTGCTCCCCGCACGGGCCCTTCTTGTAACAGCGGTCATGCTGGGGTGCTGCCGGCATGATAGGCTTGTTCTCACTTGGGGACCTTTGCAAAGACCAAAGATCACTTTTGCAAACAATGCCACAATCTGCAGTATAAGGGTATGAGGGTGGCCACATAGGAGGCTTGGGGAAGCTGTAATTCAACCCACTGTCCTGGGATTCCCATCTAACTCTCAGGACTCAGGGAGAGCCGGTTAGCCAGGCAGGAGAGGCCACCGCAGGGAGGGAGGAGCAGAGGAATGGAGGTCAGGCAGCTGGGCAAATGGGGACAGCCCCAGGCGGGGGTGACTGCACAACATCTGGGAGTGGTGAGAGCTGGCCCAGATCTCCTGCTGGAGGATCTTGGGAGCTGAGATGAGAAAGAGGGCATGACTCCATGTTAGAGACCCTGGCTTTTCTGGGAGCGGAGGAGGGTGGAGGAGGAAGAGGCAGGTAGGATGCATGTGTGTGCACATGGTGCATTAGGTTGGCATACATACATGTGTGCAAGCATGTTGTGTGTGCATGTGTGTGCTGTGTTCTCTGTCCGTGGATGAGAATGGAAGAGAGAAGGCAACCTGCTGAGAAGGAAGGCGGTCCAAGAGCCTAAGTGTGAGGAAGGGGCAGGCTTAGAATGAGGTGAGGGATGCCAGAAGCTTGGGGAGGGGGCTCCCCACCACAGTTCAGTTCCCACACCCCATCCCACTCCCACCGCAGCTTCTGTCCTTCCTGTTTCCTTCCAGTCTCCCCCAGGACCTCTCTCATGACGCCTCTGCAAGTCTCTCCCTCCCTTCAGCTGTCCCTGCTCATCAATGGATGCTGTGTTCTCTCGCTCTCCCCCTTCACATGTTCCCCTTGCAGAGGCCACATGGCCTCAGCCCTGGGACTCCCAGGCCCGTGGCCAAGGCACTCCTCATCTGCCCATAGGGAGTTCTGCCTTCACATCTCTGAGGATGGCAATATTCGAGTCTTGGCAGCCGTGCGTCATCTCATCACGGCCTGTGACCCCACTGCATCCTTGAACCCGCTCTGTGACACTCTGTTACCTAGACAGCAACCCTGGAGCTCTTCAGAGCAGTGCCCAAAGCCCCACAGGGTTCAATGTCCCACGTGGGAGACCCAGACAAAGCTCCCGGCTCCTGGCTTCCGCCAGGCATAGTCCAAGCTGTTACAGCATCTTGGGGAATGAACTAGCAGACAGATCTCTGTCTCTCTCTTTTCTCTCTATAACAGACTTTTTAAATAAATTTTTTTTTAGAAAAAGAAAGAAATGATTATTTATTTTGTCTAGCCACAGTCAGAACACTGGACAGTAATCTAAGAAGAAATGGCAGCATGTACTGGATGATATGCAAAGAAATGCTGAAAAATCCTTAAAGCCACAGATACAGCAGGGGACTACAAAAAGTTGTGGAAAATGGAGTGAAAAGATAAGTTTATTTGAATGCCAAAAAGTTTGAGGTGCCAAAAAATTTTTCCACACTAAATAGAGAATGTATATTATGAAAATCTAAGAGTGGATTGCCAAAAGTTTCTGGGACCAAATCAACTTCTTTCCATTCCATTCATTATGAGCCTTTTGAAGTAACCTGTGTATGTTCATGTGTCTTATAAAAAAGGAAAGAAAGATCTGTATAACCTATAGATATGTTATACTGCCAGCAGTTTATTTGTATGCTTGAGTTTTTATGACAATTTCAATCATGACTAAAGATGATTCACAATGTCTATGGTTGAAAAAAGAGTTTGATGTATTTAGGGCCATGCCATAGGGTCCAGTAATCCCCATTCCTAGGTATTTTCTCAAGATAATTAAAAAAAAAAACTTGGATTCCCCAGAAGGCAGAGTGAGCACTGAAAATAGCTCCATGCTCAGTCACCCTGAACCAGGGACAGCCCGCAACTCCTCCAGCTGGTGCACGGACAGTCATGCCTCCCTTAGTTGACCGCCGCTCAGCAATAAAAAGAAATGCTACCCGTAGGTGCCTCTTGGCAAACAAACTTTGATGCATTTTGCCCAATGCAAGTGGCCAGACGCCAAGATCTATAGACTGTAACCCCAAGTCACATGACATTCTGGAAGTAGTGTGTTCCTAGGAAGACACAGCTTCAGGTCCTGCTGGGGCTGTGGGAGCGGTTGGTTCTTCAGGGGGATGTGGGGATTATTTTGGGGAGAAGGAATTGTTTCATATTTTGATTATGTTGATAATCATATGACTGTGGCTTTGCCAAGACTCACAGATATATAGAATGGAAGGGGTAGATCTCACTGTACCTAAAAATCTGTACTCATCTTTTTAAAAAGTTTTATTTTATGGATTTGAAAGGCAGAGTTACCAAGGCATCTTCCATTGGCTGGTTCACTCCCCAAATAGCCACAACGGTCAGGGCTGGGCAGATCTGAAGCCACAAGTTTCTTCTGATTCTTCCACATGGATACGGAAGCCCAAAGGCCCGGGTCATCCTCCATTGGTTTCCCAGGTCATAAGCACAGAGCTGGAATAGAAGTATAGCAGCAGAGCACGAACCAGAGCCCTTACAGGATGCTACTAGCACTTGAAGGTGCTGGCCCCTCAAAGGCATTTTTAAAAATAAAAAAAAATTTTTTAAAAAAGAAAAAATCATGCAAACTGTAAATATCCTTATAAATTAGAATAAATTGGCAACGTGAAAACTGAAGAAAAATATGCCGCGTGAGAATCTAGAGCAGTTACAGTGGTGTCAGGTAAGCAGCAGGACACAGCACACCCCTAGGGATGCCCATGTCCACGCAGCCATCAGGAGAAAGTTACCTGCTCGGGGTGCGCAGCAGCAGCAGCTCTGAGGAGCACACTTGCCGCCAGCCTGGACTTCCCTTTGCTCCCTGCGCTTCCTCTTTTCCCACAGTGACCACACTTGGACTTGGCGCTTTGAAGCTGCTGGAGTCCAGGACCAGCTTGGGGATGCTGGGAGGATGTGTCCACCCCGCGGCTGGGAAAACTGCAACCCCTGAATGAACCCTGGGCCTCCTCCTGTCCTCAATGGGCAGACAACATAGGAGATTGAGAAAGGGGGCAGGACCGTAGACACAGAGCCCCACCAGGAGATAGCCAGGCCCTCCCTGAGCCAGCCTCCCCTGCCGTCATGGCTACCTGTGTAGCAGGTGAGGCCAAGAGGGCACCCTCTGTTTACCACCCTCTAGACAGACTTTCTTCCAACTAGCCACTTCCAAGCTGTGTGACTCTGGGCCAGCTTCTCCACCTCTCTGCGCCTTGGGGTCCTCCTTTGTGATATGAAGATACAGAAAGCATCTGCCCTGTGGGGCTGCAGTAAGCACACACATGCACACACACGGGCACCAAGCACCTAGAGCAGCCCCCGATACCCTTTGCATGGTCGGTGGGTGAAGGAGGATGGCTGTGAAGATCTGCACATGGCAGGGAAGTGCAGACACCCCACCAAGGTCTCCCCTCTGCTGCCATCTCTGCTCTCCCTCTAGGGGCTCCTCCACATGCTCTCCTCATTCAGCCAGTACACACTTCCAGAGCACCTGCTGTGGGCCAGAGGCTGTCCTGGGCTCTTAGAATCCGTCAGGCAATAGGACAGATTCAGAACCCTTGTTGCAGGGACCAGCTTTGACTCGATGGATAGCATGCTGCTTGGGGCACCTGCATCCTACACTGGAGTGCCTAGTTCAAATCCCAATTCTGCTTCTGCTTCACCTTCCTGCTAACACGTGCCCTGAGAGGCTCAGATCCTTGGATCCTTGCCACGTACATGGAAGAAATATGGATGGAAGTCCATGTTCCTGGCTTCTGCCTGGCCCAGCCCTAGCAGGTGTGGGCACTTGAGGGAGTGAATCAGCAAATGGAAGATTCTCTCTCTTTGTGGGTGTGATGTGTGGGTGTTTCTCTTTGCCTTTCCAATTAACTGATTGATTTAAAAAAAAAACCAAAACACGGTAGGGCTGTGTGCCAGAGCCAGCCCGGGCCCTGGTCTTGCTCTTCCCTCCTGCTCCCTCCTTTCTGCAGCCCCACCTCTGCGGACAGGAGGAGTTGAGTGGGGAAGCCAGGTGCCCTCCAGCAACCATCGCCCTTGCACTTTGCAATGCTGCACTGGGGACACAGGGGTTAGGTAGGGGGCTGGGTTGGCATTTTCCAACCTGGCAGGGTTTTCTCTGAAAGTCACAGTGCTCCATGCTGGCACGAGCACTACCCTCACATCTCCTATCCATTGGTTCTCAAGGTGGCTCTGTGAGGCCTCTAGGACAGGCAGCAGGTGCAGTGAGCAGGTCTCGTCTTATCTGCAGCTTCACTCCTCGGCCCCTGTAAGACTTCAGGATCTTCCTGGGCAGAATGCCAATGCCAACCTCTTCCTCATCGGAGATGCATGTGGGAGCATTTTGTAAATATGATTTCTCCCTCCGTCTCAGGAAGGAGACACCCTGGGACCGTCACACAGCCAGGAGCTACCTTCCTGGACCCTGCCGTTTGTGGCTTTGGGCTCTGTGGTTGCCTCAGTTACTCAAGCCACCCAGAAATTCCGGAGCATTGTGCCACCTGAGGCTCTTCATTGCACATGTCTTCTGTGGCTAATGGGAGCAGAGAGGACTTTACAGAAGGGTTGGCATTTGGCTCACGGCACCACAAGAAGTCTTCCAGGCTTCTGAGGGGAAGGCTGAGGGAAGCTGATTCCAGGGAGTTATGATGTACACTTAGCACTGTGCTTTGCAAAGAATACACATTCAAAATGATACCTAATACAGGGCTGACACAGTGGCATAGTGGATTAAGCCTCTGGTGTCATCAACATTCCATATGTAAGTGCCAACTTAACACCTCGTTGCCCTGCTTCTGATCCAGCTCCCTGCTAATGCATCTGGGAAAGCAGCATCGGATGACTCTGATGTTTGAGCCCCTTCTAGCCAAGTAGAAGCTCCTGGTTCCTGGTTTCTATCTGGTCCAGCTCAGGTTAATACTGCCATTGGAGAGTGAACCAGAAAATGGAAGATCCTTTCTCTCTGTGTTACCCTACCTCTCAGGTAAAAAAAAAAAAAAAAGCTTTGAAAGCTGACATATAATAATAATAGTAATAATAATAATAATAAAAGGAGATCGCCTCTGGTAACACTTCACTTCAGCGTCCACCAGAAAGCCCAAGCCTTTGGGCTGTGGACGCTGGTGATGGAGATGGGTTGAAGTGCCGAGTTCCGGCAAGGGCCTGGAGCGCATGCCCCTGGAGGCATTGTCAGAGCCTACACACCCTGCCTGCCCTCGGCTTGGCTCCTTCCCCTCCGCCGGGAATTGGCCTTGGCGGAGGGGTTGCATTCTGAGCCTTGTTTTCTCTTGGGCAAGAGTCCTTGCAGCTGAAAGGTGCTCTTTCTTGGGGTTCTGCCCCTTGACCAGTGAGCCAAGCCTGAGCTCACCACGCCTTCCTCCCCCTCCTTCCCTGCACAGGGCCAGGAATCAGCCCAGCTCGGGCCAGGCCATGAAGCCAGGCTCTATTTTGAGATTCAGCTGCTCACCGTGTGTGTGTGTGTGTGTGTGTGTGTGTGTGTGTGTGTGTGTGTGTGTGTGTGTGTGTGTGTGTGGCAGGGAGGAAGGCCACACAGCTGACAGAGCAGATTTGTAACATTCTCCTCTGAGGTCCCAAGGCCAAACACCAGGCGGTGCATCCATTAGACATGGCACTGGCTCCTCAACGTAGAGCAGAAAGCAGACCCTAAAATTGGCATGCTCCCAGCAGGCCCTCAGCCTAGGGGTTAAATGCCCGCATCCTACACCAGGGCACCTGGTTTCAACTCCAGGCACTGGTTGCAGCTACAGCTTCCTGAGTGCTCACCCCGGCAGTCAGCGCTCAAGGCGTAAGCAGTTGGGTTCCTGACAGCACCGTGGGAGACCTGAACTGGGTTCCAGGCTCCCGGCTCTGACTGGGCCAAGCCCAGCTTTGGTAGGCACGTGGGGAATGAATCAACCTAATGGAGATTTCTCTCTCTCTTTGACTCTCAAATAAATAAGTTAAACAATAAATCAGCAGAACATGCAAATGTGGAACAGCATGGCTTGTTTCAGTGCTTTGCAAAGCTGCCTGTCCCAGAAGGACACCAATACTTGGAATGCTCGGAGGAATCACTTCCCCAAGAACAAGACGTAACCCCATAGCCCAGCCCTTTCTCCTCCCTCTTTCCTTCCCCCATCACAGCCACCTGGAAGTTTCTGCCCTCCCCACCTCGGCCCAAGCCGTTCCCTCTGCTAGCTTTGCTTCTCCTCCATGCGTGGCCCATGCCCAAGCAGGTACCAGCTGAGAGGAGCGGATCTTGCCAGCCATCCCAAGGCCTCAACCTCCTTCCAGTTCCCCACTTTGGTTCTCACCGAAAGGAAAATACAAAGTGAGATCTGAGATCCCTTGGCAGGTGGCTGTAACGCTGTTACTTGGTGGAGAACCACATGCCGGCATTCTGTCTATAAGACAAAAGCACCCTGGTCTCTGCTTCCATACATCAGCTTGACCCCCCTGACTCCAGGTGTGGTTTCCAACCGCACAGTTCCTGTCACATAGGCTGCGATCTGAACCCATCAATACTGTGCCTACAAATACTGCAGGAAACCTCAGTTGGGGGTTCAGCCCCGACAGAGATGCCTCCGCTGAGCCTGACCCTCCTCGCTGCCTCTGGGGCCTGCTTGACTGTTTAATGGGGAAGTCTCCCCCGCCACCTCCTTCCCCTGTCCTGCAGTCAGCTCTCAGATGGAATGTTCCAGCTGTGCATGTCTGTGCACGCCAGTAGCTCTGGGCTCTGCTGCAACCAGGGAGCAGGGTGTGACATAGTCAGACCCTCCTGCAGGCTCTCGGCTGGCCATTGGATGGTGACAGACTTTTCCCAGAGAGCTTTCTGGGGCTCCTAGGGTCAAGGATGGTGGGGGTTGGGTGATGGGGCAACAACCTGAGCCAGCAGGGAGAATGTCGTTGAACCCCACTTCCTTCCCCTTTCATAGGAATCTCCCGCGCTGGCTGAAAGAGGCAGGCACGTGAGAGGCAGGCTTCCCACCTGGCCCATGGCTTCAGTCCAGTGCGGTGAACTGTCATTCCCAGGAGGCAGAAGAAAAGAAGGCTTCACTGAGCAACCACTAAGTGGCAAGGCCCAGCCAGAGCACAAAAGGGGTTCAGCCCTCCACAAGGGGCTGCTCTTCGCCACCCCCTTACCCTCAGCATCCACATTCCCAAGTCCGAGAGTGGCCACCCACAGCCACTGGACACCGGGTACCCAGAAGTGAGGTCCTGGCAGGGGGAGAAGGGAGAGGACCCAGGGAAAAGCAGAGGTTGCGGGGCCTCCGCTGGCCACAGGGATGGCTTTGGTTAAACCTGAGCACCCAGACCTAATGAAGGACCAGTAAGCTTAAGGAAGGGGAGGAGGAGAGCCCTCTCATCCCCAGCACCCCGGTACCCCGGGCACTCTGGGTACTCAAAGTAAGGGAGGCACAAGGTGCCAGGTCATCCTGGCAACTGCCCCAGAAGAGGTTGGGGGTTGGGGAGTGTTCTCTCCAGGAAAGACAAAGTGATCACAACAGGTATGTAGTGGCTCTATGATTAAGTTTCCTCATTTCCAACATGAGACAGAACCAGCCTTCCCCTACGGGGTGTTCTCAGGTGTGTAGTTGCCACGTGCAGCAGCCGGCACATGGCTGATGCTCTAGATGCAGCCGCTCCAGCCTGCCTCCTCCAGTAATTCAGACAGAGGCCAGTTGTGCAGGCAGAGGAGAAGGAACAGCAAGGGAGACCCCTTTAGAAGCTGGGGAAAAAAAACTCTCCTTAGAAGATTTCATGTTCTCTGGCCCAGTAGGCTTCATTAGACTTTCATAAAATCAGAGTCCAGGAGACAAGTCACCAGGGGGCTGATGGGGACCCAGCAGGAGAGAAGCCAGCTGCCCCCTCCACAGCCCAGCCCCCTCCTCTTATCTCCATGGCAACCGAACAGGCTGCCCTGCAGGGTTTCTGCCCACCCAGGGCCTGAGGCTGCAGTAAAAAGAAGGGCAGAGACCACCCCCACAGACAGAAACCTGGAAAGCCAGGACAGGGATGAGCAGTGTCTCTGCCCCTCCCCATCTCCCCTTCCACCCCACCCCAGACACCGAAAGACTAAGAGCTGGAGCGGGATGCATCTAGTCAACTGCACCGGAGTCTCAGCTCTGCGAGCTGCTTGCTGTTTGTACCTGGGAGAAGCCACGGATTCTGTAACCGTCAAAGGGAGGCATGAAAAATACAGAAAAGGCGAAGCATGGTTAAGCAGACTGTGGGAGGCAGAGGCAATGAAATATTTAAGTCTAGGGAAGAAATTCACACACATGAGCACACACACATGCACGCACAGGCTCCCAGGATCCGGCAGCTTTGGGGGCTGTAGTTATTAAGAAAAACTCAGTCCCTGTCTGGAGCCAAATTAAAACAACAAGGTTCAGAGGGTGAAGGAAACACAATATTTACTCTATCAACTAGAGAAGAGGGTGGTATACTTCCAGGTCCCAAGACCCTGCAAAGCTATGGGAGGGCTTATTGGGGCAGCAGGGCAGGCAGGCACAGGCATGGTGAAGCCTCGTGGAGAGCTGCAGGTGTCTGGTGGCAGGTGCCAAGGCTGACCCTCGGTCCCCAGCTGTACATTTCTTCGCTGTTGCATCCCAGTGGTGCTTGAGGTCCACTTGCAATAAGATCACACCTAGCCTGACGGAAAGCAGTTTAGATAAGGAACAAAGCAATGTGTACCTTAGAATACAGCCAAGCGGAAAGCCAGCTGCCCAGCCCTGGGAAGCATTAGTTCCCGGCTTTACATTGAAGTGGTCAATGCTATTTGCTTATGCTGTTTACACCTGGTTACACAACCAAGATCATCTGGCCACTGCTCTCCCCTCTGCCCGCCCCCATCCGGGTTCCTTCCTCCTTTACACATCCCACTGGCTTGCACTTCCCCAGCCGGTTCCTTTATAGCTGCCTGGTTCCCCTCCGAGATCTTGAGAATTTCACAGCACTGCAGGACGAGGGAAGACCTATGGCCAGGACTCTGGAGAGCCCCAGGAGCTGGGCAGCCCTGGTGGTGGCACTGGTCGTCATGGCCACGGCCGTGTCAGAGGCCACCAACCCCGGCTTCATGATCAGGATCTCCCAGAAGGGCCTGGATTATGGTAATTGGATGCCTCCTTTTCCTCCTCTCCCACCCCCAAGGGGCATTAGTTGAATGAGCACTTGCTGTGTGCAGCGCTCTAAATCCAGTGCACAGAACGCTCACTGTGCAGGTGTCCTTGTCCCTGGTCTACCTGTGCAGCCACTGAGACTGCCAAGATCACAGGGCTGGGAAGCAGTAATACCCAGACTGGAGTGCTCCCCAGTGCTCAGACTCCTAAGTGGTCCCTGCTCATCAGCCAGCCTGTCTCTGGCTTCCAGGTCTTTTCTTCCTGAAGTTGGTTTTCAGGCTTGCTGCTGTGTCTAGAGGTTGGGCAGGGAGGGAGGGGGAAAATGGGAAGGGCTCTCCTTTGTAGCGAGCCAACATGCAGAGGGGATCACTCAAGTGGAGCTCTGGTCGCTTGAATGCTGTGGCATAAGGCTGCTCAATGCTGCCTCTCAGTGGCAGAAAGATGAACTGTAGAGCAATGGCAAACCCAGCAAAACCCTCTGAGTGGAAGGTAGAACTCCTCAGGTGCATGCAATGGGGAGCAGCACCCTTCTCAATGAGTTGGGGCTCCACTCCAGAGCACCACCTCCCAGCCAAGGTAGGTCATCTCTGAATCCAGGGCTACATGCAGAAGGGCCTGTGTGAGCCAGGAGGAAGCAATGTGGCTGTTTCTGAGCTCAGAGCTGGGATGGCCCTGAAGGCTGAGCCCACAGCTTCCCTGGTCAGTCACAGCTGCCTTGGTGTCACCTTGTGCCACCCACAGGGAGTATGTTTGCATCCTCTTCTTACTCACACCCTTTGGGGGCTCCCTGGCATCTTCTAACTCCCCACTTGATCTTCTTTGCCCCCGGCCAGCCCAGCTCTCCTTGCCCCTCTAAGTGGGCAAAGGCCCTGTGGATAGCATCTCAAAGGCAGAGCGACTGGGAGCTGGACACGGTTGTAGGACTCAGTACTAGGTGCTGAGGGGGGGGCATGGTATTTCAGAGTGCAGGTCAGCAACCTGCAGCCACAGACCCACTCTGAAGAACAGTGCTTACATTTTTAAAATGGTTGCTGGAAACCTGATGGGAAGCTGTATCTTATAACCCGGGAAAATAATGGGAACTTGAAATCCCAGCAGCTCTAAGGATGGCATTCCCCAAGTACAGCTACCTGCGGCTACCTCTGGGCCAGGAGAGCAGAGCAGCTTTGACAAGGATGGAGGGCCCTCAGGGGCTGGGGCCATTTACCTTGCGGCCCTCCACACAAGGCCTCCCCTGGTCCTGCTTGTGACCCTCCAGGTCTACCATCTCAGCTGAGGACTATCGCAGCCACCAGCCCGGCTAGCAGGGGTAGCCTCTGACCCTGCCCCTTCCCTGTGCCTTCTCTGCCCACAGCCTGCCAGAAGGGAGTGGCCGTGCTGCAGGGCGAGCTCGAGAAGATCCGCATCCCCGACACCTCGGGAAGCTTTAAGATCAAGCGTTTCCTGAAAGCACACTACAACTTTCACAGGTGATGCCTGGCGGGGAGGGACCCAGTCCCCCACACTGGGGGCGTAGGAAGCCGTAGAACCTGCCTTGGGCCCTCACCATGATGCCCAGGGACAATCACAAATCCCAAAACTCTGGGCCCAATTCTTGGATCTATTAGGGCTGGGGGCCTGGAGGACGGAAAACCTGACCCCCAGAATGAGCTGGCTCAGGGGACTGCACGATGCCGGCGAGGTTCTGGCTTCAGGTACACCTGGAGCAGGTGCCGGCGTGTGGGACCCCACTTCTCCCTGGCCACATGCAAACACCACCCACTAACCTCGGGGAAAGGTCCCCTCGGGAAGCAAGACGACCTCTCTCTCATCCATTTCAACGCCGAGTTGCAGGGGAGGTCCTCAGACACATTCCCATTGGTCCGTCATATGCTAAATACGCACCCTTGAGCCAATCACTGGAGCTGGAGGAATAGAGAGCCCTCATTGGCTAAGTTGAAGTTTCCAACTCCACCCCCAGGTGAATCAGCATGGGACAGGTGTGGGGTGACAAGGCTGTTCTTGTCTCCTTGGACAGGTGAGAGGTTGGGCAGAAACCATATACATGTCTGGGAAGAACTGAATGCACCCCCTCATTCACCAGACTGCTCCAGTACCTGCCACATGTCTGGTATGGTGTGCACGCTGGGATGCTGGTGGTGAACAAAGACAGACACCGTCCACCCTTTTGCTGAGCTTCTGGGCTGAGGCTCACACATCCTGCGCAACAGAGAGAACTGGGTCCATTGTACAGCTGTAGAGACTGAGGTCCTGGTGACACGATAGATGGTGTAGCTGAAAGCAGGCCCCAGCCCAGGTCTTTTCCACCTCCACCCCCTGGGGCAGGGGTGCCGAAGTGATGGGGCAGGATGGGGGCCAGTTAACAGCTCAGCGTTTCTTCTTTGCAGCATGGTGGTCCGCAGCTTCCATCTTCCCAACCCCCAGATAAGAATAAAGCCTAACGTGGGTCTGCAGCTCTCCATCAACAACGCCAACATCAGGGTCAGCGGCAGGTGGAAGGCCAGGAAGAGCTTCGTGTATGTGGCCATGCTTGTGGCATGGAGGGTGGGCTCTGGATGGTGTTCAGGAGGCGTCTGATCCAGGCTTTCCGGATTTATTCACCTTGTTCATCACCATGCATTGTCCAGGAGTCTCTAGGACAAGAGTTTTTGAAGATTCACTTATTTATTTCTACTTATTGAAAAGGTAAAGCATGAGACAGTGAAGGAGAGAGACAGAGAGAGAGAGGTCTTCCATCCATTGGTTCACTCCCCAAATACTGAGAACAGCTGGGGCTAGCTCAGGTCAAAGACTCAGGATTCCATCTGGGTCTCCCACCTGAGCAGCATGGTCTCAAGTACTTGGGCTACTCCTGCTGCCTCCCAGAGAAATTGATGGCAGAGGAAGTTCTGTTGGTGAATGGCTGAGCACCTGTGCACATCACAGCACTGGACACGGTAAGGTGGAGTCAGGACATGAAGCTGAGCACAGAACCTGTCACCCACTGGCTAGGTTGGTCATCTGTCCTGTGTCAGCAGTCAGCCCAGCCTGGCTGGCAGCCACCACATATTACAATTCTAATCACCTACAAAGGCAAGAATTCGCTAGGGTTTGGCTGAGCTAGACTGGGCTCAGTCCAGCAGAGGCTCACCTCAGCCTGGGTAGCTGCCCAAGGCACATTCCTGGTGATGGTAGAGGTGCCCAAATGGAAGGCAGATCCTCCAGAGCTGAGCATGTTGAAGTCAGGTGGCCAAGTCCAAAGTTGAGAACAAGAATATGTATCTCCTCCTCCTGTGACCAGCAGTGACATTCAAAACCACCCAGCAAGGATAGCAGCTGAGGCCATGGTTAGGATAAGCTGGATTCTGCCAGGCCAACCTGGGTCGGACATCAGGTGCAAATCCTGACTTCACCACTCAGTTGCTGGGCGACCTCGGGCAAACTGCCTGTGCTTTCCAGAGCTCTTGGCTCACCTGCAGCAGGAACCCTGTTAAGCTGCCGCCCGGCACTGGAGTGTGAACGTAATAAGGAAAGAAGGGCTTGCTCCAAGCCGTCTCTGTGTCTTCCTTCAGCAAAGTCAGCGGCAAGTTCGATATCAGCGTGGAGGGCATCTCCATCTCGGCGGACCTCAAGCTGGGTAGCGTCCCTGCCTCGGGCCATGCCACTGTCACCTGCTCCAGTTGCAACAGCAACATCGACAGAGCGCGTTTGCGGGTCTCAGGCATCCTGGGGTATGACCTCCTGGGACGGTGACTGGGAAAGGGATCTTGAGCAGAACCCAAGCCCACCCTGTGCCCAGCCTTGCTAAGGGGTCCTCGGGGGTGGTAGGGGGAGCCAGGGATACACAGAATGGAGCAGACATGTGGGATGCACTGAACATTTACTATGCTTCAGGCTGCGGCTCAGCACCCGACCCATGTACCATGCTACATAATCCTCATCAGAAACCTGCAGGCATTCATTCAACAAATGCCCGCTGATGTCAGCTTTGCACACAACTAAGGCAAAAAAAAAAAAAAAAAAAAGCCCTAGGACACAACAGGGGCAAGAGTGAGCGCCACCTAGTGGCATCCCATGTGCCCAGCAATGTCCTGAGCACCTGCCTTGCATCACTAATTCGCACAGTGCCTTGGTGAGAATAGGCTGTTATTACCCTATTCTCTTAAGGGGCAAACCAAGGCGCTGAGGTTGGCTAAAAGCCTAACTTTCCATAGGCAACAAGTGCTTCAGCACAGGACTCTCTGACCCCAGCCTGTGGTCAGCTAGACCAGCCGAGTAACACACACTAATGAAATCGCCACGCACATTGAATGGCTCACACACAATTATGAAAGGGGATAAGAACTAAGAAAAAGGTACAAAGAGCTATAAATGCATGGAACAGGAGGATCTGAACCAGCCTGGGGACTGGCTGAAATGACATTGGGATGGAAATGAAAAGAGTTAAGAAGTGGGAGTTCATGTAGATGTCGGGGCAGCAGGAACAGCATGTGTCAAGGCACTGTGGTGGGAGGCAGCACAGGACACAAGGTAGAGCAGGCCAGGGTGGCTGGTAGAGACAGAGAAAGGTGAGGGAGGGGGCAGAGGGGAGCCTGCGGCAGGGTGTAGGGAAATAACCGCATCAACAAGTCGTTGCAGACGCAGAAAGATGCTGATCAGAGGGTGCACACTGGGAGCTCAGGAAGGAGGTGCCCAGATGGACCTGCAGGGGAGGAGGGCTCCCAGCTGACACAGCCTCCTGACACCTGGGACCCTCACACCTGTCCCTGTTGCCGCTCTACAGGTGGCTGGTCAAACTCTTCCATAAGAAAATCGAATCTTCACTCCGCAAATCCATGAATGGCAAGGTAAGAGGGGCCAGGGGCATCCCCAGCGGTAGGCTGTCACCTCGTACCTCCAGCGTGCCCCCCATGCCCACTGAAACCCCAAAGCCAGCTCTACAAGTCAGTGTGAGTGTGGTGACAAGCATTCCCCAAGGCTCCGAGAAGGGGTCGCCCCACTCTTATGGCACACTTTGGCCCTGAGAGCTTCTTGGGGCAGGGTTGGGAGAGTTGGGGAGCCCCTCTGCCCGCCCCACTTTTCCCCCAAACCTCTCACAGTCCTCCCACCTAGGACACACGCCCTTAAGGAAGCAACAAGTTTGGGGCTGGTGCAAGGCTATGGGGTGAACACACCCCCGCCCCCATGCCTGCTACTTGGGGCTTTGAAACAAGCAGCTGGGGCCAGGCACCATTGCCCACACTCAAGGATTTTGTGGCTCAGGAAGTGAGATGAGCACAGTGGGCACAGCCACGGTCCCACCCTATGTCCTGGCATCTAGGGGAAGCTCCGAGTCAGTGTCACCTGAATGGCCCCACTCTCCCCCGACATCTGCTTTCTGGCTTGGCCCATTGGACTGTTGACTTAAGGGATAGGTCCATCCTTGATTGGGCTCAGGCTGCTTGTGGTTAAGCACTGGGTTCACAAAGGGAGCCCCAGATGGAGTGTGGCTCCAAAGTCAAAGGTGAAGCCACATGTAAAGTCACTTTCACTGTGACCCATGGGTTCCAAGCAAGCCCTCAGGGCCCTCTGGCTGGGGCTGGGGCACAGCTGCAAGGCAGGGGAGCCTGTGGGATGTGACTGGCCACTTCCCATTGTACAGGGGACAAAGCAGAGGCCTAGAGAGGTGGAGTGACCCTCTCAGCGACCAGGTTAGCCTGGGTATGAGGCAACCTAGATGAGCTGGGGTTACTGTTTATTCCCCTGGGAGAAATGGTGGGGGAGGGGGCAGGGCAGGATCTGTCTTTTTGGCTGTTCACAGCAAAGTCCCACCCTGCCTTGGGAGAGAGCGAGTCCCCACTCCCAGAAAATCTAGCCACCGACCACCTCACGCTTGGTCACTTTTTTCAGCCACTTTGTTTCCCTAAGGAGCTGAGATAGCAAAAGCAAAGGCAACACAACCAACAGCAAACCCACATTACAGAGCAGAAAACACAAATGCAGCAGGGAAAGGAAATAGAATAAAGATGTTCGCATTGTGCAGGCACGCGTAATTATTATTTCCAAGCTGTTTGTCTCATGCCCTAAGCTTCCTGGTGGCCAAACAGAAAAGGGAAAATTGATGAGCCATATGGTTTTCAAGGAAACGACCTGGATCCTTATTCCCACCATGGGAAGGCCTCACTGACCACTTCTTTGGTTCGCCCCAGATTTGCGAAGTGTTGACCAGCTCTGTGTCCTCCAAGCTGCAGCCTTATGTCGAGACTCTGCCAGGTGAGAGCGGGTGGGCACCAAGAATAAAAGGAAACTGAACAGAGAAGGCCTGAAGGAGGCAGCAAGCTTCCCTGACAGACCTAGCCTGGGCCAGAATGGACAGAGCAGGTGGCTCTCAAATGGCAGTTGGCTTTGGGTCAGGCCGCTGTGGCAGGTGCAGGAGTAAGATGGGGAAGCAGCCCATCTCTGCTTATTCCCCCAGCCCTGTAGCCACCAAACACCCAAATAGTCTCTGCCCCTGGAAGCCAGACACATGAGGTTGCCCAAAGAGTTGCTACCCTCCCCTCTGAACCCCTTGCTGCATGTCTAACATGGGAGCAACTTTCTGTCCCCCTGCCCCTCCAAGCATTTGGCAATCCACAGATGGGGAGGACTCCCTCTCACGTGCTCACCATGTCTCAGGCACATGGAAAACTGTCTCCCCTAAGCCTCCAACCGTCCATTTTACACACAGGAATATGGGAGGCTCAAAAAGCTGCTGAGTTTTGGCCAAAGTCACAAGGCTGGGAAAAGGGCAGAAACACGATCCCGACCTTGGAGTTGGAGTTTTCCTAACAGAGACCATTCAGAGCTGAGCTGGTCCCAAGATGACCTGGGGCAACAGCATTACTAAGCACAGTCCCTCCTGGCTTTGGAGCCTACGTCAGGGGCTGTGGATGCCTGACCATGGGCTGTGCAAGGCCTGAGAATTCATCTAACCTGACCCTGCCACAGCAGCCATGGGCGGGGTTCATGATTCAATGAATTTACAGCAAGCTTGTTTTTAAGTGGATAATCTCACATGGGCTGTGAATGTTGTCCTCAAGCCTAAGGTGGCCTTGGGCAGGAAGAAGTTTCCCCACTCCTGCTCTGGAAGCTGATCCCTCCCAGCATCTGTGAGGTGACTCTTGTCACCACAGTTCTGCAAGTGACAGGTGCTCCAAGAAGGGCAAGGGCTCCTCCTGGGTCACACGGAGTTCTATGCAAGTGGGCAGTATTTGAGCCCTTGGCTTCGTGTGTTAGCCACTGACTCGGGGTTCTTAGAGGGGAGCAGGTGCATGTGAGTGTGGATTCCTTCCCTCCAGTGGTGGAGTTGAGAAGGGCTCCTCTGAGGAGGTGAGTATAAAATGAATACAGAGATTCTTGAACAAGCTTTAGGGGATGGCCTGGAGAGGTTGCCATGGGAACCAGTTTCTGTTCCGTCTTCTTTTTCTCCAGTGAGAAAGAAGATTGATTCAGTGGCCGGGATTGACTACAGTTTGGTAGCACCCCCAGCAGCCACAGTGGACCACCTGGACACGCAGCTGAAGGTGGGGCTTTGCAGGAGAATCACCAACCTGAATGGCTCTGCCGCAGACCTGCTCAGGAAGGGCTCCCCCAGATCAGGGGAGGCAAACCCCGTCCCCGATGTCTGCTTTACTTCTCCCTACGCCTGTTCTTTTCCTCCCACTGCTACTCTGGGCTCACTGGCCTCCCCGTCTTCTGTTCTCCCAACTCATATAGCTGCCTTGCCCCTGGGCCTAGGCACCTGCTGTCCCCTATGCTACAATGTCGTCTCACAAATGTCCATGCAGCTTTGTCTGGCCCCTTCAAGTCTTTGCTGAGCTATCCCCTCACTCTATTGCCGCCTCCTTCCTCACTGCTCTCAGCATCACTAGCATCTTCACAATGCAACAGATCAAAGGTTAAGTTAGGGCCTATTTACCCACAGCCCATGAGGAGGTTCTGTTTGCCTCCTGCCGAGGGATGGTAGCTGATGGCTACGGGGGGATGTAACGCCCCCATGGCGTCTTCAATCTGCACATTCACATACACACATACACACCCACGTGAAAACCTAGCTAGAACTGGAGGGTTTGATTGCCTGGCTTGGTGCCCTCCACCAGTCCCCTGGCTCTTCTTCCCTGACCATGTGCACTGTAACTCCCAGCCTGGGCTGGGATCCCTCTTACTACGTTCCAAGGGTTGCTCTGTCTTCTGCCATAAGGTACCATGGTCTAAGAACAACAGGGAGCCAAGGATACAGAGGATACTAGGCTAGCATCATTTGGATTTAAGACATGTGAGCTTCTTGTCACCTTTGTTTCTGAAAGTACGTGTGAATAACTGCCTGATCCTGCACTTCTCCCATCTTGCTGTGCTGATGTCAATGTGTGTCTTCCTTTTCCCTGACCTTACACTGCTTAAGGACCTTTCCTTTTTCTGTACCTGGTATCCTACCATCTACACCTGCCTGTAATTTGCTTTCTCGGCTGAATGCTTTTGCAGCTAACCAAATGACCTGCCCTACAATGCGGTGCTGCAATACACAGCAGCCCCATACCAATAACCCGCAGTGTCAGCAGCCAGCACACCCATCCCACTCTGCTGCTTTGCAGACGCTGCTAACTTGGAAGACGTAGCAGGACCTTACTGTTCCCTGGGCAACATTTCCATGCTTGTTAGCAAGGCTGGGGAGCTGCATAGGCAGAAGCGCATGTGCCAGACTCTGCCTGCCCAGGTTCAGTTCCTGCCCCTGCTGCATGCTGACTGTGGGCCCTTGGGCAAAGCACGGCCCTTTCTGAGCCTCAGCATCCTCTCCTGTGGCAGAGCGAGCGTGCAAGCCGCCCAGGGCTGGTTTGGAAAGCATACAGGGCAGCATCTCTGAGCCTGTCCCTGAGGGAGATTCCATTCCTCTCCTTTGCAAAGGCATAACTCGTGTCCTCAGCTTGCTCATTTCCTAGCACGTGTGAGGGGGCAGGCATTGCTACCTGAAGATGCCCGTCTCACTGCTGCCTGCCCCCAGGGGCAGTTTTACAGCGTGGCCCACCCCAGCCAGCCTCCCTTCGCCCCGCCTGCCATGGCCTTCCCCAGCCTCCAAGATCGCATGGTGTATCTAGGCGTGTCTGACTACTTCTTCAACACGGGGGCGCTGGTGTACGAACAGGCAGGAACTCTGGGCCTGATCTTCACGAATGACATGGTGAGACCGGGTGACATGGTGAGCTGGGACCGGATGTGGGAGGAGCCCTGGACTGCCAAGTAGAGGCTTTGTCCATGCCCTGGTGGGATGGGAGCAAATTTGAATTTGACTTGAAATCAGCCACTCTGGAAACCTGTTTCCCCATCCATGAAGCAGTAGTAGCAGTACCTTCCTCCAAGGCGTGATTAAGTGCAATATTCTTGCTGTTACGTTACTATATTATATAGCACTATAATTGCTATACATTCAGAGAGAATTCAAATTCCCATTGAGAGGCGCTGAGCTCACGTAGGCAAGTATCTGCCCTGTGCCAGACCCTCCTCCCCATTCTATCACCTTTTTCATCACCACCCTTTTTGTCCCTATTTATTCAAGGGCCCACTCTGGGCCTCAATTTGCCCATCTGTGAAATGGAGAAATGACGATCCTCTCCAGAATCTGGGAACAGCCCCGGTCCCGACCTGTTCACCAGCCTTGGGGGTTCCTCCTATCTGGCTCCTCAGAAAGACAGTTGATTTTCACAATCCCAAGTGCCACCAATGGGAACCAGCAAGATGCTGATCACCCACATGCCCACTGGGGAAACAGACAAGGGTTATTTATTCAGAGCAAGTGACCCAGCCCCCAATCACTTGTGCTTGGTAAAATTCAAAGGTAGAAAGGGGAGGGGGTGAGGGGAGGGGAAACTCACAGAGTTCAAGTGTGTTGGTAGGAGGCCATGGCTCGAAGTTGGCAAGTGAACAGGCTGTCCCATAGGATTGGTTTGGGGACAGACTGGAGCTTCTCGGGGAGAAGAATCTCAAAGCAGATAGTCAGGGACGAGGGCCGTCGGTTCCAGGCTGCAGAGGTTGGGGTTCGTCTTTGGGGCCACTGACCTCTACTATCTGATGTGATCGGGTCCCTGTCCTCTGTGTTTGTTCTGTCTGGCGTTCCTCAGCGTGTGCGTGGGAGTGGAGAGAACAGAGGGAGAAAGAGGAGACAGAGCACATGTCCCCCAGTGACCCTGCCTGCTGATCTTTAATACCATCCCCCAAGGTCCTCTTCTCTTGTTCCAGATTCCTAAGGACTCTAAATTCCGACTGACGACCAAGTACCTTGGGAAGGCCCTGCCCCAGGTGAGCAAAGGCCTGCTTTCTCCCCTTTAGTCATGCATCGGGCCTGGGCTCAGGGTGGGCTGGGGTTCGCTGAGTGGATGAGGCAGACAGACGCAGCCCAGGGCCCAGAGAGCAGAGCCTGCCTTGTGCAGCCCACAGTGGTACAGAGAGCTGCTCCAGGCAGCCTCCTGCCTGGGAGTGAGAGTTGACATGAGGGTCCAGCCCCTGGAGCTGCTGATCAGCTTCCCAGCCTGCATGTGGATCCTGCACTGGGAACTCTGGGGACAGCCCCTCGCACTCTTTCTCTACAGGGCAGCCTGCATGGAGGGGCAGGGGCAGGTGTGGCTGGCAGGGACACCCAGGGAGCTGCATTTGCCCATCAATCACCAGTTTGACCCAGACTGTGGGAGGGGACCTGGCTGGAGGCTGTCTGAGATGAGAGGGTGACTGGAACATTCCCTATCTCCCCCCACCGCCCTAGGACCCCCTCATCTTTTTTGAGGTGCATGGGAAGGGGCAGGGCCAGCCTGAGGAAAACTGAGTGGACAAGCATTCAGTGAGAGGAGTTGTGGAGGACAGGAGAGCGTTTCCCATTTGAGGACTGGAAACCATTTGCCTGAGATGGAGGACAGAGGCATGAGAACCAGATAGAAACTGAGTCTGTCTGCTTCCTGACACTGGGCTTCCAGTCTCCAGAGCAAGGGACGGCTAGGATGGGGTTGGCAGGGCGCCAGTTGCCATGCCACACAGTCCCTGCCTGTGCTCTAGCGGCAGTGGCAAGGCGGGGGAGGTGTTTGGGTATGGGCGGGGCAAGTCTAGATCCAGCCATGTTCCTATCCAAACGACTTTCTGTGCTCATTGTCCCCTCATGGGGTGCAGGTGGCCAAGATGTTCCCCAATATGGATGTGCAACTCTTCCTCATCGTGTCCTCCCCACCACGCCTGTCCATAAGCCCCAATGGCGTCACCCTCAACGCTGCCCTGGATATAGAGGCTTCTGCCATCCGCCCCAACTCCTCTCTGGCCTCCCTCTTCCTGCTTGGCCTGGTAAGCTATTCTCTCGGGGCTGGGCAGAGGGGAGTTCCTGTTGTCCTAGGAGTCGGGGGCCAGGGTGAATCCTGCCCAGCAGGAAGCCTGGCCAGTGTGGCGCCAGAGTCGGAGGTCAGAGCTGCTGTGCCCACCTGCTTCTAGCCCCACAGGTATCCTTCACCCGACAGTCACCAGTATCTTTATTTATGCAGTCATTCAATTATTCATTTGCATAGTTTCTCATTCACTCAATTATTCATTCCTTTGTTGGTTTGAAATATGGCTAATATTTCCAATACATTCACTCCTATCTTGGCTCATTCACTTGCACATTGGTGTATTTGTTCATTCATATACTCAGTCATTCGTTTACTCATTTGATTATTCATTCACTCAATTTTTTATAATACTGTTGACGTGAAACATGCTATACATTTTTTAGGCTCCTATGCGCCTTCATTTATTCATTTGCTCACACTTGTGCTCAACCGATCATTCGTTTTTGTGCCTTCCTTCATTCATTCATCCATAAATATCTGGGTTCATGCCTTCATCTGTAGATTTATTGGGCCTTTATTTAGTTGGGTGCCCAGGCCAATGCTGAGTGGTATGTTCACCCCTTCGATCGTTTCATGGCTCCACATATATTTGGTGGCACTGCTTCTGGCCTCTGAGGATGTGGCCCACACATCCCGCAACCAGGGACCATGCAGCTGACCCCACTGTACCCACTTTGCAGAGAAAGTGGGCTTATAGGCAATCACCCGAGGCTCTAGGCAGGAAGCTAGAACCTGCCTACATTTTGGAATGAATCATTGACTCGGTGGTTTGGGCCCTAGGGTGGCCAGACTCCAGCCCTAAGGGCCCCTAGGAGTGAGCAGGGAGCTGGGATACGGTCCCAGGGCAGTTGGGGGCACATGGGTACTGGTTGTGAGCCTGGGCTTCCTCAATGAGCACCCCTGCCCTACAGAGCCTGAACACATTGGTGAAGGTCGATGCCAAGGGAGACAAGCTTTTTGCACAGCTCAGAACGGGCAGGTAAGTGGCCTGCAGGGATGCGGCGGGGTGGGGAAGGGGCACACCTCTGTTTTTGGTGTCCACACAACAGCAATGACCCTTCTGTTTTTGGTGTCCACTGTCATAGTTAAACCTCAAGCAGGGTGTGGTAGCCATAATATTCCCAATTTACAGACAGTGAAACTGGTGATTAGAGGTGAACTGCCTTGCCACTGTTCTACACCGTGGAGTGGCCCAGCATCTCTTTGCCCCAGGCTGACTCACAGCTGGACCATGTCAGCTAAGGCTCCCCACCCCCCATGCTAAAACGACAGCAGCATCCAGCTGCCCATGCTCCAGGCTGTGCTTGGCACTTGGAAAATCCCACATCAACTTCTCCCCTCCAAGAACCATCCTCTGCCAGGCATTGGAATCCGGGTGGCAGAGGTGGTAGCTGGGGACACGGGGGTGCCCGGACTGGGTGCTGAGCATGCAAAATCTTTTGAGTTGCTCCTCAGTTGCACAGTGTGCTTCCCAGCTGCATGCGTGTCCTTTACCAACAGTACCACCTTGAGGATTCGGTGAAGTACTGGAATATGTGCTGGAGTGTTTGGAACGCTTCCAGCTGTGTGATCGAAAGCAATGGATGGGAAAAAGAAATGCAGAAATGGAGCGAGTGACCCAGAAAAAGAGACACTGGGAGAGAAGGAGAGAGAGAGCACAGAGCGATGGAGAGGCAGGTGGAGGCACGGAGCAGAAGGGAGGCCAGCGGGTCTAAAAGAAGGAGCCCCCCAAGGGGTAGGTGTGCTGACCACTGTGGACAGACCTGGGGTGTTTCTCCATCACAGTCAGGATCACACCATGTGAGTCTTGACCCACGTTCCTGTCCATTTCCGCCTCCCTGGCCCAGAGCCGTCCTTCCTGACCTTGAACAGAGCTCCAGGGGGTTCAAACAGCTCACCTCTCCCAGCACCATTTTGACACATCCCTCTGCCTCAGAGACTGTGGGTTTAATTTTCCTGAAACACCTGCAAGCCTGTCATGCCACGGAGCTGGAGAAGAATCAGCTGGGGGTTGGCTGAACGCAGACTTCCGACTCACAGGGGGGATGGAGCTTGGGTCATAAGAACTCCTAGAGCAGGCCTCCTACGGCTTCTGACTTTTGATGAACAGGGATGAGTTTTCAAAGTCTGTAGACTTTTGGAGACAATGGGCTGAGAATCCAGGAAACCTGCTCAAAGTCATTAACTGTGACCTTGGGCAGGTAGACTGGCCTCTCTGGCTATCAGCTTCCTCATCTGTGAAATGGGAGTGTGATTGCTTCTGCCAGTGGAATTGGAATTAAATGGAATGAAGCACCCACAATAGTGGATTCAGTATCTGGCCTTGTAGCTGCCCCTTTCTCTGAGGTCTTTAACAAAATGCCATGAAAGCCACAAATGGAGATTGCTTATTGGCTCAGGGGACTGAAAATTCTAAGGCTCTCAGGCCAGGGTGGAGCCAGGCACTCAGACAAGACACCCCTAGAAATGTGACCCCCTCCGTCTCTCGGCTCTGTTGTCCCCTGTGCCAACTTTGTTTCCCAGCAGGTGATCACCAAGCAGTGACAAAGCCATCAGCAGGGATCCCTGAGGAGAGTGCCTGGCTCCCAGTGGTTTTCACAGAAGCCCTGGGACTCCTGGTGGTCTGGCATGGGTCCCCGTCCTTCCTTGAGACAATGACCATGGCTGAGCAGGGGGACACTGCTTGTCAGTAGTGTCTGGTCAGCAGCACTTCTGGCAAAGGGAACATGTGACCCGCACACAGGAACAATTCGGGGACTGTACCCCGAGGCAGGGGAATGGATTCAGCTGGGCTCCCAGGCCAGGGGTGGGGTCACCATCCCCTCTCTCTCTACCCAGGCTGCTCCTGGAGCTGAAGCACTCGAATATTGGCACCTTTCCGGTAAGTCTGAGGTTCTGACTGGCTCCCTCCTTCTCCTCCTCACATTGGGAGATGGGTCAGCAGGAAGTCACGGGATTCATTTGCATATAATTTGCATTGGAATTAACAGAGCTGGGAGCTCTGTGGCCCCAGGCCTGCTCTGTGCAAACCGGGGGTCCCTGGGCAAGTCCCTTTCCTTAAATGTACAGTCTAAGTGTAGGAAATCTGCTCCATCAACGTTTGTTGAACAAGTCATGTTGACTTAGTCATGAGCAGGTGTTACATGCCAAGTACTGCTGTAGCATCCTCATCCTGTCCCACCATTCAGGGAAGAAACGGTTTCTCAGAGCCAGGCAGTCAGGAGACAGGAGGGCAGAAATAAGATCGTCTCAGTCTTAGAGCAATGAGCAGCACAGGCAGGCTGGGCAGAAAGATGGGAGAAATAACAGAGTGTGCAACCGTGGAAGGCCTCTCTGAGGAGGTGATGCTTGGGTTGACAACCAGAAAGAACCATAGAGGCAAAACCCTGTGCTGGGTCCAAGCTTGGCACAACTGGGATCTAGGGGAAGCTGGCATGGCTGGAGTGGAGCAAGGGGAGGGCGCAGAGGTTGTGGCTGGAGCGAGGGGCAGAGGCTGGCTCTCCTGTGGCTTTCAGGGTCAAGAGTGGAGGGAGTTTCAAGGGCAAGCAGTAGCAGGTGAACCACCTGCAGGGGGTGATGTCACGTGATCCGCACCTTTGGAAGGGCTCCCTCTGGCTGGGGCAGGAAAGTTAGGGCCCCAGGGAGGGGCTGGTGTTGGAAAGCCAGGGCACCAGGGAGGGGCTGGTGTGGGAGAGCCAGGGCCCAGGGAGGGGGTGGGCAGGAGAGCCAGGACACCAGGGAGGGGCTAGGGGCAGGGACTCAGCCAGGAAGCAGGGAGAGATGCTGGACTGAATATATGTTTGGAAGTAGACAGGAACAGGATGTGGAAGCTTGGAAGTGTCTTGTAGATGCTCAGACTGAGCCATGGGTGGACAGCACAGCTAGGAAGAGGGCTGGGAGGGGGAAAGGTGGGGAGGAGTTGGAGGGGGAGGGTAAGTGGGCAGGAGCAGGTGTCCCACAGTCCAAGGAGAAGACTCCACTACCCAGGAGGCCTCTGCTGTCAGGAAGATGTGACCGGTTATCTCAGTCACTGAGCAGGTTGACAGAATAAGGAGCTGGTAAATGTCATCACAACATGGAACCGTGTCCCACATCAGAAGCCTGACTCTCCCAGATGCTGCGGGTGCTCTGGTTGAACTCCAATTTCTGCCTCCCTAGAGAACATGTGCTTAGGTCCATCCCTGGGATGCCCCCAAATTCTCTGCCCAGTGAGCACCTGGTAAGTCAGCCAAGTCTGAAATCGGCCTATGCCTGCCCCCTCCGAATCTGATACTCATGCAGCAGCCTCTCAGAGGCACGAAGCAGCCCCAATGCTGGTACATAATTTTTTCAGGGCTGGGCTGCAGCAGCGGCTTGGCGGAGTGGATCGCCCTCTTCCACTTCTGTAGAGAAGCAATAGTCTCAAATCCCAGGATCGTAGGAGGGGAGGCACTCCGGGAATTGTAGCCTGAGCCACCTGACACACACACACAGCTGTCTGGGGAGGGTCACATTATTCTTGAGTTGTTTTTTTTTTTTATCACTCAGGCAAACACATACATGCTAAAGAGCAATCCTAAGACATAGGCTTGCAAAACAGATGCAATGAAGCACTTGCTGTTCACCACTTCATTCATCACTTGCAGTATATCCTTCCTGACCTTGAGCGATGCCTATATAATTAACAGATAGGATTGCATGGCCTATGGAGCCTGCTTTCCTCACTCAGAAATAACTCAGGAATGGCTCTGGCTGCTCCTCGCGTTTCTGCCATTCTTACCTCTTACATGGTGTTTCCTGGTTTCAAAGGTTCACCCCCACCTCCCTCCCTCCCCCCACCAATCCCCCATCCTCCCAGCTTCTGTCCTCCGATGACTATGGCTGCGCATGCTGGTTGCTTAGAGTTGATCACTTTGGTTAAATTTAGTGTTTCCTTGAGCATCTTCCTGCCCAAAGTTTTGCCTTCTCCACTGCGTTATTTCCTTATTTGTTCACCTACAGAGGCATACACCACTAAAGCTTTGTTAAAGGGATAGCCCTGTAAACCGTTCCTTCAATCTACTCTCCAGCCTGAGGCGTCAGAAAGGGAGCATTTTGTAAAATAATGACTTTCAGGGTTTCTAGAAATATGTATTAAAAAAAAAAAAAAAGAGTGACAGAGACCGAGAGAGACAACTCATTCACTGCCCGAGTGGCTGCAAGAGCCAGGAACATCATCAGGTTCTCCCACATGGGTGGCAGGGGCTCAAACACTTGGGCCACTCCTCTGCTGCCTTGCCTGGTGTGTTAGCAGGGAGCTGGGTGGGCAGCAAAGAAACCAGGACTCCAGTAGGGGATGCTGGACTTACAGGTGGTAGCTTATGTCATCACATCACCGCAATAGCCCCAGGTTGTCAGGTGTAAATCCTCTAAGGGGGCGGGGCCTAGCCATTAAGACACCAATTCAGACCTGTGTCCAAATGCTTGGGTTGAAGTCCCACCTCCACTTGTTCCAGGTTCCCGCTAAGACACCCCCTGGGAGGCATCAGCGGGGTCCCTGACACTCTTACCTAGCTCCTGGCTTCAGCCTGGCGCAGCCCTAGCTGTCCAGGCCCTGGGGGAATGAACCCGCAATAAGGAGACACGTCTTTAGCCCTTCCTTTTTCTGCATCTCAATCTGCAAATGCTCTCCATCAATTTCCCCATCATCAGCTCGAGTGTCAGGCCTTGCCCCTCACAACCGAAACCAGGCTTTACATCCGAGCCTGCAGAGGGATGCCCTGCGTGACCTTGATCGGGCTGTGGATGTTCCAGTTGGCATCTCTGCCCGCCTCTCAGCGGTGCCCCTGGCTGTACGGCTGCTGAGCGGCCCCAGGTGGGCAGGAGGAGACGGGCACTGTCCGTGACATGGGGTCCTCACTCTGTGGCTCTCTCCGCCCCTCCGGCCTCCAGGTTGAATTGCTGCAGGCACTCATGGACTATGTGGTGACCACACTGGTGCTGCCCAGGGTGAACGGTATGGTGCTCTGGGGAAGAGAGACGATGGGGCGGAGGGGTGGACAGGTTGGAGGTACCTGGGATACTAGGAAAAGTGAGGGGCAGAAAGGGAACTCCCACAGGTGCCTGAACCCACGGGCTGGGGGCTTAACATCAGCCGAGCAACCCTCTCTGGTCGCACAGAGGGTGACTGGTAGCTCTGGGGCTCAGAGCCAGAACCTGTGGCTCCTCCCAACATGGCAGGAGGGCCAGGAAATCTCTTGCTCTCCTGGCCCAAGGGATAATGAGCATTTCAGACAGGCCTGCCCCTAACCCTAATGCCAGAGGCAACGGAACAGAGAGACCCCCAAAGAACGTCTCAAGAGTATTCAAAAATTAGGTAATAAGCCCTCAAATTGTTCCTTAGGTTAGAACCCATGATTTCATCGTTTGGTCAAGGAACCTTGGTTCTGTCTGGAATTTTCTGTGGTGCTTTGAGCCCCGGGACCACCAGCTATGTCTGCTTTCAGCCCGGTACTGCGTGGCTGTGAGAATGTCCAAGGCGACAATCCTGCCCTCCCACCTACGGCTGCCTGCCGTGGTGTTGAGCCGGTGCTCCAGGGGATGCCGCAGGCCTGGGCCTTTCAGAGGGCAGCCATGGGTTAGAGGCCAGCATGCCTTTCCTGAGCTCTGGGCAGAGGAGGGGCACAGCTCCAGGGACAGTTTCCTAGGAGGTGGGGTCCAGCATGAGGCTGCAGTGTCTCTCATTGCTCTGCTCCACAGAAAAGCTACAGCGAGGCATCCCTCTGCCGATGCCCCAGCGGGTGCAGCTCTATGACCTGGTCCTGCAGACCCACCAGGTGAGTCCCCAGATGGCCCACAGCTGTTCCTCCAGGCTGAACTGGGAGCCAGCACGTCCCACCTGCCCCCGCAACAACTCTGGCACACAAGTACTGTCAGTAAACAAAGAAGCAGGAGTAAGATCCAAAGAGCCACGCAGTGTTCCAGGAAGTCCAGTCCTGGCCTGTAACCATTGCTACACCAATTCCAGGCTCCACCCGGTAACAACAAAGCTCACTGAGGGGCCTTTCCAGGAGGCCCTGCGGAAATTCCCAACAGATCCAGGCTGCCTGCCTTTTGTGCAGAGCTGCGTCCTGCTGGGCCACCAGCCAATGCTAGTGTCTGGCAGATTGCGACACCGACCCTCAGGCCTCCGCTTGGCTTTGCCACAGCACGACCAGAGATGACAAACCTAGGCCGGTGATGTCCCCCAAGCCACTTTCAGCTTCCCCAGGTGTTATCAACTCGGAGCTGCCACCTCGGCGTCACCTAGGCGCCCAGCCATGTTCTCAGCTTCAAGTTTGTCTTTTTTTGAAAAGGCTCATGCATATGCCAGCTTCCTCACCATCTCCACTCTAAGACTGCTTAAGGCCGGTATGTTCTAGCCAAAAGGTTACATCTGCCACGAGGCCACCCATGCAGGGGCGTGTGCCTTACCTTGAGGGACAGCTCTCCTGTCCCACCTGTGCCCCTCATGGTACCCCCCCCCATCACCCAAGTTCCAATCACCGCCTTGCCTTAAATGCCCACTTAGTTGATCCCAGGTTCTTCAGACCAATGAACTAGCAAGGTTTGGAAATTGGAAAAGTAGCCACAGAAACCTTGAAGCATGCCCCCCTGCACCCCCCCCCCCCCCGCGCGCTCTCTCCCCCCATCCCCCCCACCCCATTTCACCAAGTTTCCTTTACAAAGCAAAGGCCCCGGGGCACTTCTGCAAAGGCTGAGTGAAGAGTGCATGGGAACAGAGCCAGGGTGGGAGCCAGGCTCCCTGAGCTGTCAGGAGGCAGGATGACAAGTGAAGGCTCTGTTGCGGCCCCAGGGCTCTGCGTCACAGAACAGCTGCTGGGGAGGCTCCTGACAGGTGCAGGCCCAAGGGTTGCCTTCCACCGGCTGCTGCCTCTGCCCTAAGACTGGCAGCCCCACGCTTACAAGCAGGAGTGCCTTTGCAGGGCGTGACAGCAGCCCCATCTCTCCCTAGGGTTTCCTGGTGCTCGGTGCCAATGTCCAGTATGGCTGAAGAGGGGTTGGCACCTGCTCCCGGCAGGGCCTGGGCATGTTTCTCCAGGGAATCCTCTCTGGGTCTCAGCCAGGAGCCACTTCAACATCTCTGAATTCAGATGCAGACATGACCCCCAACCTGGGGTAGTGTTCACCAAACAAAATGCAGCAGGGGGACAATGAACTTCTTTCAAAGCTCCCAGAATTGCATTTCAACTGTGACCTCTCTCTGTGCTCCACTTAAAAAGAGAGGGAAAAAATAAACCTCTGTTTTCTCCTGTGGATTCTGGTGTTGGCAATCGCTTCTTGCCTTGCGTTCGTTCATTCATTTGTACATTTATTGACTGACCAGTGTGAGACACACTACACTTTACATCCCAGGCATGGACACTTCTTTTTATTTCTAGAATTAATTTCTCAAATCCATACCTGCCTATGTTACAGGCAGGGATACTATTATTCACAGTGTCCTTGAGGTTTCCTTGCTGCAAAAGGGGTCAGGCCCAGAGGATGGGGGAACAGGTCAGTCCACCGGGCTGTTGTTCCTGATACTGCCACACAGTGTCGCTGTTGTGTAGTGACCCTGCACACCCTCCCTGTCTCATCCTGATTGTGCTTGTTTGTTACTGTAATGAAACGCCTGGGACAGGCTACTTTGTAAAGAAGTTGATTTTGGTTCAGGGCCCTGGAGGTGTGAAGTCTAGGAGCCTCATCTAGTGGTGGTTCTCCTGCTGGTAGAGACCAGAGGTGATGCGGAATATCACATGTCAAAGCCTGCTCTGTCTCCTCTTCCTATGAAGCTGCAAGGATTTGGCCCTGGGAGCTCCACTCTCATGGCTTCCTAGTCCCCTCCCAAAGTCCCATCTCCAACCACCACAATCAGGTTAAGTTTCTGCTCCCTTTCTATCTGACAGCAGGGTGAGATTGCAAACCCTGCAGCCCTGGCTTTCCTAGTCCCCGCCAAGGCACCCAAGGCAGAGCACTGCAGATGAAGTCTGCTAGGGCTCCTCCCATCAGCTGTGTGCTAGATGCAATTGGCATTTCCCTGGGATTCTGCAGCACTGGTGTGCAGGCCAGATTGCCAGCCCAGACAGCCCTTGTTCTGGTGGGGCCATGTCCTGCCCTGGGACAGTGGACAGAGCTATCTCCAATCATTACATGTACATTGGATTGAGTGAGCAGATGAGGCAGCCTCTCAAAGGCCAGGAGAGGTGGTGATACAGCCAGAGATTGGGAGCAGGCAGTGGAAGAGGGGAAGAGATCACCGAATTTAGTTTAAAAAAACGTTTTTTTGTGACTCCTGAAAGTTTCAGAAGGGTAAGAATGAGAAGGAATGGGTACAGATTGGGCAACTGTAGTCTTTCAGATCTCAACCACCTTGATGATGATAAAAATGGAGAGAAGTGTTTATAGTGAGCCAAGTAGGTAAAGGGGGCTTTGAGAAGAAAGGCAGGCACACTTGTCGTCCTTGTTGATTGTTAAATGGGGATGGGGGCTCCAGGGCCCCCAGTGGGGGGGGCAGAGATGGGGACTCAGAGGAGTGTGGCACAGGGACTGTAGTTTGTATCACATTGCTGGCAAGGGGCAAAGCTGTGTACCCTGCCATTTGCTCAGAGCCCACACTCTGTCCTCTCCTCCAGGTGCCCAAATCTTGTCTGTTGGGGGGATCTAGTGTGCTCTAGGACAGGACTGCTATGTTCAGTTGCCAAGGTCATGCACTCCAGCCCTAGAAAACCAAAACTTTGTTCTACTTTGCCCTCTGAGAGAGCACACCTTTTCCTACAGAACCACAGCCAGTGGGGGCCCCTGAGTGCCACACAGGGACAGCCCGTGCATGCTTGCGTGTGGCTGGCAGGAGAAACTGGAACCCCGAGTCAGGCTGGGAGGCCACGCCCACTCTGGAGAACTCTGATTTTCCTTCCCAGAACCGAGAGGGGACAGTCTTTCCTGTACTTCGTAAAGAACCCCTCCCCCCGGCCCACTCCTGCCTGCTGTTGGGAGAACAGCTGGTGATTGTGGGGATAATCCCGCCCTAGACCGCTGCCACTTTCTCTCACCTCATCCATCTTGGAGACATGGAGCACCCCTGGAGCATCAATCTCTACTCTCCAAAACATACACACAGCTCCTGCCCTCTCCATAGGGAAACTGGCAGTTATTTCTTGGACCTGGAGATGAGTGAGTAGCATGCACGGTGCCCTGGGAAGGTCCGTCTGATGACTGAGAAGAGGCAGGGTCTGCGATTGAGACCCGTTTCCCATCATGCTCTGAGTTCTCTGCCACCTGCTCCCCAGCCGCCGTGGGAGCAGCTTCTCCCTTGCCACTCATACCACCTGCTCCAGTGACTGCCCATGTGCTCTGGTTCTTTCGGATGTTGGTGATGTTCTAAAGTTAGACAGCAGTGAGGGCTGCACAGCACTGGAAATCCACCCGGGCACTTACTAGGGGGTGGATGTCATGGAGTGTGCATAAAGTTATAAAAATAAAAATTAGAAAAGAACTGTTTGTTCATGGTTGCTTAGAAACCCTCACCATTGGAGCAGAGACAGAGATATGGAGACACAGGAGAGGGGGTGCAAATGAGAGAGATCTTCTAGTTTACTCCCAAAATGGCTGAAACAGCTAGAATTGGGCCAAGCTGAAGCAAGAAGCTCAATTAAAGTCTCTCACCGGGTTGTCAAGGAACCCAAGTACTTGAGACACTACCGACTGCCTCCCAGGGTCCACATTAGCAGGAAGCTAAACCAGAAGCAGAGCCAGGACTTGAACCAGGCACCCAGATATGAAATGCAGGTGTCCCAAAGGGTTCTTAACCAGTGCTCCTAGCAGCCAGCCCTGGTGACTTATTAAACGTGAAGTTGAGGGAGAAGGGGCAGTGGGTCACAGGCAGACTAGCAAGAGGCGCAGTCATCATCCTGTTCCACCCTGGTGGTGGCCACGAGTGGCCCTGCTCTTGGACAGCAGCTTCAAGCCAGTTATCCCCATTGAGTCAGATTTGCTGGACATGCTGGAAAAGAGCAGCAAGCTGGCAGGAGAGCAGGAACTGCTCACGCACTGCACCTGCCATGAAAGCCCCCTGGCATTAGGTTAAACCTTGTGGCCCAACAGGTTTTGGGCAGAGCTGGGCACAAGCCAATCTCGTCCCTTGCTGGGCGTCAGCTTTCCCTTCTGCAAAAGCAGGGGTTTGTTTGGGATTCATAGAAAGAATTCTGTAAAGGGAGAGATTTTCAACTTTCGCAGAAGTTCCATGGGGTCCCCAAAGGCCCAGGAAACAAGGCCACTCCTGGGACTATTGGGACTGCAATGCCAGGCAAAAGAAATGGGAGAGTTCTCATGTCCCCCAATTCTTCTGGATTTAAGGCTAGGTGTAAATAAGGCCAGAGACCCCAGGCAGCCCTTGTGCCCCAAGTTCCCGTGACACCTCATCTTCAAATCACTCTGATCACCACTGGCATTGCTGGGTCTTGCGGCCGACCTGCATGTCCAGAGTTCTGGGGTTGGATGTAGAGCTGCAGGGGCTGGCGCTGGGAGAGGAGGCTGCTGGGCATCTCAAAGCATCCACACCCAGAGCTGCTCATCTCCCCAGACTCTCTCTCCAGCAAGAACCTGTATTCTTGGGGATGCCCACGCTGTCCTCTGAGGCTGCATTGCCCATGAGTGTGCACAGGGTTGTGTGACTATGGGCTGAGGAGGAACCAGCCTCTCACCAGGTCCTTGTCCCAGAAGTCGCACCCGTGGGCCTCATCAGGAAACTGGTTGGAAAGGCAAAATCCAGTACTCAATCACCCAGAGGAAGAGCTGAGCCAGAATTTGCTTGGAAACAAGAGCCCTGTGGGATATGCTTGCAAGCCACTGTTACCAAACCCAGCCTCCTGCCCTCATCTGCACTGGGAGGGGGTTGGGGGACTCAGAGCGTGACAGAGTCTGCCCTGGGCCCCACGGCCCCATGGGAGCAGCGTCTGCCAAGCCTCTGCTTCTCCAAGCCAAGGCCAAAGGCCACTTCAGAACGGGAGGCGGGCACTGTCCGTGGCATGCAGCTGGTGCCCAGCTAGTTCTTACCAGACGCAGGGAGGATTACAAGGCATGGGAGGCTAAAGGAGCAGCTAGGCTGGGGACCAGGGGGACAGACAGGACACGGTAGGCGACTGAGAGCGTGGGCAGCTCTGATCTGGGCCCCAGTGGAAGTTCCTCTGTTATCCCTGCCATGTTCCCAAAGGCAGGTGCAGGGGGAGAAGCTAGAGATCCCACCTGGGACAGAGGGAAAACGGGAGAATTTGCCAGCACAATGAAAAGGGCCACCTGTACCGCGGGAAGGTGGTAATGAGAGACATTCTAGCACAGAAAAGTGCAGGGGGATGTGGGGGTTCAAGGAGGAGATTCCTCCAAGCAGAGAATCACGGGACAGTCCAGGAAGGTTTCCTGGAGGTGAAGAGAGAACGAAGCTCATCATCATAGAGTGTTTGGGGGTAAAACTCCAAAAATTAAGCAACATCACCGTTATACATTTTGCTTTCCAAAATGAAATTTTGTTTATAAAAGACAATATGTGCCCAAAGAACACCCTCAGAAAATTAAAATTGTAAATAGCAATAAGAAAAATGTTTTTTTTTAAAGCACCTAGAATCCTACTTTCTAAGCCAGGAATAACCCCTGAAAATTCCCTGCTAAATCCTTTCCAGCTTGAAACCCATCTCCGCAGCTGCCGTGGTCCAAGCAGGGTGAGCTGCTGGTGGCCACAGCCGTAGCCTGTACAGATGCACAGAATCGAATTCTGGCTGCTGCTCCACTTCTGACCCAGCTCCCTGCTAATGCCACCCACATGGGAGACCCAGATGGGAGTTCTTGGCTCCTGGTCCAGAATTAACTGCTGTCGGGGTGGGTAATTGGGGGAAAGAACCAGCAGCTCTCTCTCCCTCAAGATGTATTTTATTTATTTGAAAAGGCAGAACATCAGAAAGAGAGAGAGGGAAATCGGTAACTTTCACCTGAATATTCGCTGCCCAGATGGCCACAGCAAAGGCACGGGGCAGGAGCTCAGTCCGAGTCTCCCACATGGGTGGCAGACACCAAGGATTCTACTGCCTTCCTTGTGCATTAGCAGGGAGCTGGATGGAAAGCAGAACAGCTGGGCTCAACCCTGGGTTCCTACAGGAGATGTTAGTGTCACAGGTGGCTCAACCTACTGCAGCAACACCAGCCCCTTCCCCTCCTTCCTTCCTCTCTCATTCTCTGCCTTCCAGATAAATATTAAAGAGGATGAAGCCCCTTGTGGACAAAGACATGGAGCCTCTCCCGTGTGGCACGCTTCCCAGGAGCCCCTAAGCTGGATAAGAAGAGCAGCCCCTTCTGCAGTTCTTGGGGTGTGATAACCCCTCCAGCCCAATCCATCCCCCTCCAGGCAGCGGCAGGCATCTTTGTGCAGGACGGATTTGCACACTCACTTCCGCACAGAGAAGCAAATTCTCAAAGCAGAGTAGCGGGTGGCAGGCAGGTTGATTATTTTTTCCATTGCCATCCAGGAAAGCAGCAAGCTTTGAGAGAGCCCAATTCTTCTCCAAGTAAACAGAGTCCAGTACGAGGAGCAAGTTCGGATGGCCCCAGACCTGGCCCCTGGCCCAGCTCTGCCATGTGCTAAATGTGCGATCTGGAGGGAGCCGCAGGGCCTCTCTGAACCACCAGTTCCTCTTGGGTAACCCCAGGCCTTCCAACGAGGCCCATAAGAACTTGGCTGAGAAGAGGCAAAACCTCTGGTGGCCAATGTCAGGGCCTTCCAGGAAGAAAGTGTGGAATTCACCACCACCCCCCGCTGCACACCGACACCCTGAGCTTTGACCCTGGTGCTGTGGTGGTGTCGCAAGCAGGTTCCAGGCCCCGGGGCCTCCCCTTCCCGCTCCCAGGAACCGCCTCCAGCCTGAGCTACTTAAGGGTGCCAGGCTCAGGCCATAGTGTGATGGTCCTGGCCCAGCCTGCAGGGTGCCCAGGATGGGGGCCTTGGCCAGGCTTCTGCTGAGATCCACTCTGCTTGGATTGCTACTCACATCAGCCCCAGGGTCTCTGGGTGCCAACCCCGGCCTGGTGGCCAGGATCACAGACAAGGGCTTGGAGTATGGTAAGAAGTCATGGCAGGTGACTGGGTAGGTCCTGGGTTCAGTGGGGGGACTTTGTCCATGGGACTGGATCAGCCGTTCTCTACCTCGGCTCCAGCCTCTTCCCCCACCATTGTGAGGCTTGGGCCCATTACTCAGATGAGCTGGGTTTCCCAGCAGCAGACAAGGGCCAGGATCTGGGTGTGAGCAGTTGGTCTGGGAGATGCTGGCGGGGGGAACTGCTGAGGGAGGAGATGCGTGGAACCACTGCTGGGTGATGTGAAGCCAGCAGTGGCCCCAGGGGGATGAGAACAACCCTCTGGAAACAGCCCTGGCCAAGTCTGAAATCAGCAGTGAGAACCTAGGGTCCACCAAGACAAGCAAAGACCTAGAAGGGGCACAAGGGTGGCTGCAGGGAGCTGGCATGCACTGCAGTGTGAGCGCAATGACGATCACATGGTATGTAAAAACTCTAAACTTGCCTGGTGATACCTTTAAAGTCAGCACCTGCTCAGTTATATATCAATGCACCTATGATACATGTATGTTCACAGTCAGGGAGTCTATGTAGCAATCACATTCACCTGGGGAGGGTTATTGGGACACCAGCTGCCTGGGGACAGACAGGGATATCATGGAAAGCTTCCCGGAAGAAGTGAAATGGAAAAGAATAGTGCAGAATTGGCCAGGGGTGAAGGGTAGCAGTGCGGTCAGAGGGGCCCCCAGCACGGGGGTTTGTGAGAAAGAGGAGAACCCAAGGAAAAGAGGGCACAGGGCACTTCTAGCCGGCTGGGTTCACACAGCCAGCTGGGTGTCAACTCCCAGCTCCCGGGCAGCCCAGCAGGACTAGCAAGGGCCGTCAGTGTGCAAACCTTCTCCAGGAGGCTGTGCCTCGCGCTCCGCCCTGATGTGAGAACTCACCTGTGTGCTGTGACCAGCCCCCCTGAGGTCAAACTTCCTCCTTTTTCCTATATTGAATCAAACAAACCCTGCTTTTTTTGGTCTAGGCATTTGCTGGGCACCTGCTGGCAGTGCCCTTTTGGCTTTGTAAATTGTAAATTGTGGTGCCCAGTGAGGCACGTATTGTTATCACTGTGGCTGGAACAGCATAGGGAGTAGAGCACTGGGCTTCACTCTGAGCCACCTGGAAGGCAACACACACCAAGGCTCTAGTCCCAAACCCTTCCCATTTCTGCCCTATGGGGTGATTGTCCTGGAGACCACAGGTAGGCAAGCAGAGGGCTACCCCTGTGCCTTCTCACACTCCCTGGCACACAGCGGGGGGGAAGGGGGTGGGTGCAGCAACCTGTAGCTAATTACTGCAGAAGGCAGGGCAGGTGAGGGAGGCGGCCCAAGCTGATTGGAGTGTCTCCATCTGCAGCGGCCAGGGAGGGGCTGCTGGCTCTGCAGAGGAAGCTCCAGGACATCGAGCTGCCTGAGTTCTCCGGGGACTTCAGGATCAAACACATCGGGCGTGGGAACTACGAGTTCCACAGGTGGGGCTGCGGATGATCCTGTATCCTTCTCCAGAGTGGCAAGCTGGGATGCAGGCTGGCGTCTGCAGAGGTCTGAAGGGGAAGACGGGCCTGAGGCTGCAAACAGAGCTTCAGTTAGCACCAGGGCAATCAAGGCAGGCTCACCAGAGGAGGTGGCGTTGGCACTGAGTCTTCAAGGAATCCCCTGATATTAACAACTGGTGCTAAACAAAGTCAGGAAGTGCTTCTTGTGGGCTGGGAAATGCAGGGAGGGCAACAGGTCTATGGCTCATTGCACCTTCACCACTCCTTCCTCCTTCCTGGCCTCCTTACTTTCCCCCTTTTATTCAGCCCGTTAGTGACTGTTTAGTGAGCACCTGCGATGGCACCTCCTCCCCTCCATCCCACATGGCCCTTTGTGGCTCCCTTCTGGGTCTTCCCTGAATCTGACTTCCTCCCCTGGCTGTGTCCAAGGCAGGGTGGGGCTCCTGTGACTGATCAACTACACTCCCTCCCCAAACTTCCATTCCCTCAACAACACCACAGATCACTCTGCTATGACCTAAGGAACACACAGGGCTGGGCGGGGTCGCAGAGCAAACACTGGGGGGTTGGGGTTGGGGGCGGGCAGGTGCTCCAGAAGGAGCGGTGAGGGGCTAACGGCAAGGGGAGGATAGGGGAGGTGCAGGCCCAGAGCTGATGTCTACTGGGTCTCCCCCTGCAGTCTGCAAATCAAAGCGTGTGAGCTCCTCGGCGCCACCCTGAGCCCTGTCCCCCGCCATGGCCTGCATCTCGCCATCTCCAATTCCTACATCCGCGTGCAGGGCGCCTGGAAAGTGCGCAAGTCGTTCCTGTAAGTTGGCTCTGCCCCCAGGCCTTGGAGTGCTCAGAGCGCCTGGGAAAGGTGGCGCGATGGGGAGAGGAAGCCAGCGCCAAGGCCTAGGGCCGACTGCTTCGCTGCTTGCAGAGGGCGCATCTGCCCCGCAGCGCGGGTGCCAAAGTTCACCGGGACCCATTGCAAGTGTTTTACTCAGTCTGCTGCTGCTCGTTTGGCGATGCTTCGCGGAGTTGCCCCTACGCCTTTAGCTCTCTCTAGAGCCCCAGGTTGGAGGCTCAGAAATCAGATTCTGAACCACAGAGTGCATGCCCTCCAGCTGTGCACCCCAGAGACTGTGCCAGGGGGCACTGGCAACCCCAGGGTGGGATGTCCATTCACCAGCACTGTGCCAACACCGCATGGAAAGCTTCACAAGTTTTGTTTGTCTGATAGGTGAGAAGTGGTATCATTGTCATGTTCTCTTAAGATTTAATCATTTATTTGAAAGGCGGAGGTACAAAGAAAGAAGAGACAAAGAAAAAGAGACCCTCCATCTGCTGGTTCATTCTCCAAACGGCTACAACAGCCAGAGATGGGCTGGTCCAAAGTCAAGAGCTTGGAGCTTCTACTGGGTCTCCCGTTGGATGCTGGGTGCTGGGGGCCCAAGTACTTGGGCCATTCTCTGCTGCTTTCCCAAGCATATCAGCAGAGAGATGGATCAGAAGTAGAGCAGCTTCAACTCCAACCAGGGCCCATATGAGATACCAGCACTGCAGGCAGAGGTTCAGCTTGCTATGCCACTGCACCAGCCCAATGTTCATTTTTAATAACTTCTCATCTTATTTCCCATTAACACTATTCTCATACCATTGATCACTTTTTTCTTTAGGGATGTTTTTGCCCTCTCCTTATTAATTTATATCAGCTTATTCTTTATCTATATCTATATATAAATATATAAAATTAAGTTGTAAGGCAGAGTTATAGAAAAAGCAGAAGAGACACACATACAGAGCAAGAGAGCTCAACCATCCACTGGTTCACTGCCTAAATGACTTCAACAGCCAGGGCTGCGCCAGGTTGAAGCCAGGAATCAGGAGCTCCTTCCAGGTTTCCCCTGGGGATGCAGGGGCCAAAGCACTCAAGCACCCTCTGCTATTTCCCAGGCACATTAGCAGAAAGCTGGATTAGAAGTGGAGCAGCCAGGACTCGAACCAGTGCCCACATAGGATGCTGGTGCAGCAGATAGTGGTTTAATGGGCTATGCCACAGTCCCAGCCCTGGCTTGTCCATTGTAAGATGAAGGAAAATAGTTCATTGGCAGCTTCCTATATTAAGGAAATGAGCTCTTACGATGCTTTTTTTTTTTTGTCATGATGCATTTCTTTGTTATGTTGCCTGTGGTGTGTCTTATTCACTGGAGTTTTGGTTCTCTGACACGTGAAGCTAATCAGCCTGTTCCTTTGCGGCTTCTGAGACTTCAATCTTGCTGGAAATGTCTATGTCCCTTTTTTGGCCATAAAATGCTGACCCCAGGCTTTCTTCTAGATCTTTGCGGGTCTTGTTTGTTGCTCTTATGTCTTTGCTTAATTCCACTTACTCAAAGACAAGAATTGGGCTGTCAATCCGCCCTCAACCTCAACGAAGAATTAACCATTGTTCCTCTCCCTTTCTGCAGGAGGCTGAAAAACTCCTTTGAGCTGCATGTCAATGGCATCACCATTGCAGTCAACCTCCTGCTGGGCAGCGAGCCCTCCGGAAGGGCCACAGTGACCACCTCCAGCTGCAGCAGCCACATACGCGATGTGGAGGTGGACATAGACGGGGACCTGGGGTAAGGTCACCGCCGAGATACCCTAGACATGGCCAGCCTGGGGCCGGAAGCCTGCAGGCTTTGGACGGATGGGTCAGGCTCTTCCTGGACGCTGGAAGAAAGAACGCCCTCTGGCGGACACTGTTGGCATGCTCAGATGCTGATTCAAGTCCGGGACATTGATGTTTTTACCAAAACAAAACAAAACAAAACTCAAATGCCTGGGTCTTTGTAAGGCAGATGAAAGGCAGTTATTGGAGAAGCAAGAAGGTGTTTGATGAAGGAGAGCTTGTGCGGATCACATAAGTCCCAGGACGAATTATTTCCTTTCTTACTCCGTTCTCCTCCCCTACATCCCTGACTCTGAGCAGGTGTAACAGGTGGCTGAGTAGCCAGGTGCACCAGAATGCGTTTGTGGGACCCTGAGGTGCTGCAGGTGCCGGGATGGGGTAGGGGAGCTCTCCCTAGGGGACTGTCCCCCATGGTCAACAGTACACTCCACATGTGTTTCCCCACAGGTGGCTGCTGAGTCTCTTCCACAACCAGATAGAGAACAAGCTGCGCCGAGTGCTGGAGAAGGAGGTCAGTGGGGCCAGGCTGGATGGAAGGCTGCAGACAGGCGAGTTTTGCTGTGGCAGGGCCAGGGAAGCTGGTCTGGGCACACATACAGAATACCTACTTGCCTCAACTGTATTTATTTGAAAGGCAGAAGTTCAGAGAGAGGGAGAAACACAGAGACAGATCTTCCACCTGCTGACTCAGTCCCCAAATGGCTGCAAGACCAGGGCTGGGCCAGCCCAAAGTCAGGCACCTGGAGTTTCTTCGGGTATCTCCCGTGGGTGCAGGGACCCAAGCACTTGGACTGTCATCTCCTACTACCCCAGGCACATGAGCAGTGAGCAGGATGGGAGGTGGACAGCCAGGTCTCCGCCCTGGGCTCCAATGTGGGTCATCCCACTGAATGTTAATCACTAGAGGAGGTGCTGCCATCCTCATCCCTGAGAAATGGAGGAGCTCACCCTGTGTCATGTGGGCTGGGGAGAGGCTAGGTCAGGAGCGGAGCTTCCTGGGATGTGGGGTACCTCCAGCTAAGGCCTCCCAGGGGCCTGGTGTCCTGGAATAGGAGGGAAGCCTCCCCTGAATCCCTCCCCAGAATTCCCATTCTGTGGAATTCCCTCCCACAGAAGCCAAGAGCTGGGAGCAGAGCCTCTCTAGCTGCCCCCGGATGCCACCATGGCATCTGAACTGCAAGGTGGAGAGGCAGTAGCAGCTCTTGCCTCTCACCTCACTATCTGACCTTGGCCTTGGCACTGCATCTTGCGTGTGAGGCCCATGGGGCAGAGAGACAATGCAGAGGTCACACTGGGGGTTAGGGGAGAAGCACAGAGCAGGATTTGAACCCAGGCTTGTTCGACTCTCCTGCTGCGTTCTCACCAGCCCCGACCCATCTCCCTGGGAGACTCAGTTGTACCCCCAGGCCTCCCTATAGGAGTGGGGCAGGTGAACACAGGTTTGGGCATAGCTGCTGGGCTGTTATCTGAAGGAAAACCCAAAAGGGACACACAGTGAGGCCACAGCACCATCTTACTCCCTTGCAACCAATCTATAATGTTCCTCACCACCCACTTCTCCATGCTTTCTGGCAGTTCCTGGATACTGAACTCCCCCAGAAACTGGGAAAGCTGCCAAGAGAGCTTCAGCTACAATGCCTTGCCTGCCCAGCCTCCAGCAAGCCCCAGCCATATGCCTGGGACCTGATCCATGCCTGCTCACCCTGTAACATACCCTTAGAAAGTCCCCTGTTCCAAGAAGCCTCCTGTGACCCCTACATGAGGCCAGGGGGCTCCTATGTCCCTCTCCTACCTGTCAAGTTAGACAAATGACACAGTAGCCAGCAGCTGGATAATTTCAAACTAGAGTGAGAACACCCCAGCACCCAGAGCCAAAGAAAATCTTGACATTTGAGCCTGGTGTTTTAAAATCCAGCAAAGACAAATTCACTTGGCATCGTTTGGTGTAGGGCACAGAACTCGCTGCAGCAGCCTCTTGACTGGCACTGCACTTGGTCTTTCTTGCACCTGCTACAAAGTCCGGATTAGGTTTCTTCCGTTACAGTGGCGACTCAAAGACACATGGAAAGTCATCCCAGTACAGAATCCTATAGGTTTCCACGACTGTTTCCCTACCCTATGCATCGTGTGGTCTTGTCCAGCCTTGACCGCGTGGTTTTAGCACCTCCCCTTTCAGAGTCTGGCAGAAGCAGCTCTCCCTCAGTCACAGGCATTGGCTGAGTGGCAGCTCACCGGAGCGAACAGATTGGCAAGCGCAGTCAGTGGGAAGGGGTAGGGGTAGAAATAATTTTTTTTTTCCCAAGACAGTCCCGTTCAGACAGTGATGGCTGATTGCGCATGGTTAGTTCCCTACCCCCGCCAACAGGAGCACTGAGTCTTCTCTGGGCACACAGAGGACGGGGAGACCAATGACAGTTGGGGTGCGTTCGTATTAACTTTACATCTATCTATCTGCATGGCTGTTTCTAGTTACCAGCCAGCTCTGCTGTGAAACTCTGAATTCTGGGAACCAGGGTCTCCCCAAGGAAAACCTTTCTAATGCTAGAGTTGTGGGCAGTGTCTCCAGCGAGGTTGCCTCACCCCACTGTGCCAGTGATCACTCAGACGATCAGCTGTGGGACAGACTATGGAAAATGCAACGGGACATTTTTGGGGTCCACATGGGTCTGCTTATCTTTATCATGCCTGGGCCCTAAGAAGCACTCAGCAGCATTTGTAGAATTGGTGACCACTAAGGGAACACGGGAAATAATGTGACCCAAACCATAGTGTTGGTCGGGGCCTAAACCGAGTCTTCTGGAACTTGTTCTGTTTTCTCAGATTTGCGAACGTATCAAGGAAGCGGTGACCTCTGACCTCCAGCCTTATCTCCAAACACTGCCAGGTAGGGCACCCAGCCGTGCCTGGGCCACTGGTAACTTCTATTACAGACAGGTAACTGTCATCCATCAGATGTGCGTGAGGCAGACTGGAGACCCTTTCCCACCCCACACTTCTTCCAAGAGGTAACCTGTGTTTGGGATGTGTCTTTTCCCGTGTGAACACACACAAACAGGTGTGTCTACCTTCAGACATGCATTCTTCCTGCTGTGTATATCTGCATAGTTATGAATATGTATTATCATGCAGAGTATTATGGATCCGTGGGCTGTTTTTTGTTTATCTTGTTGCAGGGTCTTCTCAATGTCCATGGGCATGTTATAAAAAAAAAAACTCAATTTTTTGCATCAAAATAAATTTCCTTTTGAATTCCATCTTTCCACAGACTTTGTGAAGGACCCCCATATATCCTGGGGATCCTTTATTGGCACATATAAATCAACCTCATTTTCAAAATCATTTCACAACACTTTATTCACAGAGGAATACTCATGCTTGTGCTCACATCACAAGTGCACAGCTTAAAGGCTTTGCACCCACGGCTCACCTGTGTGTAAGTAACTCCCAAGTGGAGACACAGAGAATGGCTGGCCTGGCCTTCTCCTGGCTGTGCAGGCTCCCCTGGGATGCCCACTCGGCCACTGAAGGCTGTTGAGGCAGCTTTGCTTTGAGACCGCCGGGGGAGTCGTGCTGCTCTGAATGGTGCAGTGCGTAGGCAGGCCACCTGCCTGCGGAAGGGCACCTGCAGGGGAAACGGCCAGCTCCCCCAGCACACAGAGGTCCAGCATTAACACATCCTACTAGGCAGTTTTCCAACAGTGGCCATCCCAGACCTCGGTCTTCTCAGCTGTGTAGTTCCACCAGATGGAATCCACTTCCTTTCTGGAACAGGTTTCCACCGATGGACACTTACGGGTTCTCGGCTATTGTCCCCAAGGGGCCCAATTGTGAACACCTCTTTACCAGCATGTATAGGGGCATCTGCAGGATGATCACGGGCGAGGAGCAGGTGGGCAGCATGCAGCAACCCGCCGCCCCACCACTGAGTGCTGACACACGAGGTCTGGCGGACCCAATGTGTGGCACGCTCAGGGCTGTGGAGTGCCGTGGTTCACCTGGTAGTGGGCATGCAGCTCCACGTAGTCTCTTACGTGCAGGCTGGGTTGTAGGGGGCTGGGGATGGGGGAGGAGAGAGATGGTCTTGGGTGGAGGGACAGGAAGCTGGGAAGAAAGACACAGGTAATGGCCAAAGCCTTCACCCCTTCTCTGAAACAGAGGTTGCCCCTGACGCCTAACCCTGCCTCTCTCCTGGTTCAGTCACAGCAAAGATCGACAGTTTCGTTGGCATCGATTACAGCTTAATGGAGCCCCCTCGGGCCACAGCCCAGACTCTGGAGGTGATGTTCAAGGTGAGCCACCTGGAGGAGGAGCATGAGTGTGTCCTGTCCCAAGGATGTGTCCCCAGGGTCAGCTGGCTCCTGGGACCACCTGTCCCCCCTTCCAAAGACGCCCGTGCTAGGGCTAAGGGCAGGGTGATATGGAGCTCTGAGGAGCATTCTCAGAGCTAGCAGCCCTGTACAGGCAAGCCCCGCACAGACATCTCACAAGCCCAGGGTTCCCAGACTTGCCCTCCTCCTTCCCCCTGTTCCTCCCACCTTACATGAGAGGTCAGTCAGAACTGGCCTGGGGTTAAGGAGTGCCCTGGATGGCCCCGACGTTGGCCAGGACCTCTGTGGGTTCAGACATGAGAGCTTCAGCCACACTCTCACCCCAAGTAAGCAGACTGTGGAGGACTTCCAGGCACAACCTCCAGCCATTGCCACTCCAGCCGGGTCAGGCCGTGTGGGGGTCAAGTCCTGTTGGCCCCTGTGTCTCTCTCCAGGGGGAAATTTTTCATCTGAGTCACCGCTCCCCAGTGGATTTTCTTGCTCCAGCCATGAGCCTCCCTGAGACACACAGCCAAATGGTCTACTTCGCCATCTCCGATTACGTCTTTAACACAGCCAGCGTGGTTTATCACAAGTTGGGGTACTCCAACTTCTCCATCACGGATGACATGGTAAGGACCCATCCTTCCAACCTGCTTCCATCCCACCTCCCCGTTGCCATCAGTGACACTGTCAGTCATGCCTAAGGAAAAAATTCTGGGTCAGGAAAAACAGAAAGTTTGAACAATTTCCCTTTTTTCATTTTGTCTGCTAACCGAGCACAAACCACAGTTTTCGCCCTTACAATAAGCGTGAAGGACTTTGCAGTTCGTTGGTCTGTGTTTTGCTTTTTTCCTAGTCCAGTTGCATTATTCTAATTAAATTTTCCTCTCATCTGGATGATGTGTGGAGATTAATTTACAACTATGAGTCAATGTAGCAGAATAAATGATGCATTGTTAGAGGAGTTTTTAAGTAAAGCATGATTATGAAGACACAGAGCCTATAGAATGGTTGTTTTTTTAAAAAAAAAATAAGAAAGAAAAACTCCAAATCAGGAAGCTCCCTGGCAGCTCACGTGAAAAGGTCAGGGTAAACAGGCAAAACAAAGTCTGCCTGACATTTATCTTTAAAATAACTATCTTCGTTGAGGTTCTTATAAGGGAGCCTGGCTTCTATAGCAGATCCTCTGTTTGGAATTTCCCTGCTTTCAAAGGGTTGTTTCTTATAGCACTTCATAAAAGCGTGCATCTCATGAATGATGAGGTGCGTCCTGTCTAACATGGATGGGCCAGTTGACATGGTCAGCCACAGGAGTGACGCTCTGTCTCTCGGGGGCTCTGCTCCCCTGAGGTCCACATTCCGTGGACCAGGCCTCTCTTGTTGGTAGGGTGATCGCAGTGAGGCCGTATGGAGCACTCACTTCGTGCGAGGACATGTGCTAGCTAGCCACTCTCAGAGCCAATCACACTGACCTGGAGGTGGGGACAACTGTTACCCCCATTCTGTAGATGAGCAAGTTGAGGCTTACAGACACAGGAAAGGTCTGGTCTGGGATCACACGGTGACCAAGCTGAGAACCAAACATGAGTCAGTGTGATTGCAAGCTTCAGTCTGGAGCGTTCCCCGTCTGCCTGCTCTCTCTGGACCTCCACACTGGCTTCCTAAGACACCTCTGTCTCTGCCATAGATTCCATCAGATTCCCACATCCGGCTGACCACCAAATCCTTCCGTGCCATCGTGCCCAGGGTAAGGGTCCTCGCAGCCCCGGTCCCCTCCCCCAGGGGTGCAGACAGCCTGCTGGCATTCAGAGGTACCTCCCAAGACCCCCACATTCCTCTCAGCTTGGCCAAGGATCAAAGGTTGTCGGCCACCCAAAAGGGGAAGCTGGGGCACTGAGGGTGTCAGGGTACCCCACCTTTGGGATTCCCAATAAAACTACAGTACAGACCTGTGCATCTGGGATCACAGGCCGTTCAGCCTTTTCCTGGTGCTAAGAACCCTCAGGCCTGTTCCCCACCTTGGACCCTAACTAACAATAGTTACAGAGGGCTCATAGGGGACCAAGACTATCAGATTGTATGAACCATTCCAGTGACATGCAGGGATAAGGCATGTAGCAAACATGGCTTCTCCTATCCCTCTCTCTTTCTCTCCTTTTTTTTTTTTTTTTTTTAGCAAATAGAGAACTGTCACACTCCTTTTCAATATCTGAAAGACCATTCCTTGTGGATCTAGAGATAGCTTTCTCACCCTTTTCCTCAGTGGCATCCCACCTGCCACAGGGGGAGTGGGGAGTTGGCTGTGACTTGTTTAGACACCCTTGGACAAGGACACATTGGCTGTCTACCAACTTTTGCTGAATCCGTTACTGTGAGCCGCCTGGTAGCTCTGTCATTGCTGGACTGAACTTTCCATTTCCATCATCTCATCTAATCCCCAAACAACCTGCTGCTCCTGTCCACAGTCCCCGAGGTCCCCAAGATACAGCCTAAACAAGCAGCAGTGATGACCATGCCTTGTAGATTGCATGGTGATGGCAGCTAGGAGGGTTACAGATAGGGGAAAGTCATCTCTCTGTGCAGGCAGACGTCCAGCTGAGCTATCCCGAGGAGAGGCAGACCCAGAACCAACCACAAAGCCCCCTTGGCCTGCCTGACCCCTTGTGGCCCTTGGGAGAAGCCCACACTTTCTTCTCTTGATTTGTTCCCAGATAGCCAAGCTCTACCCCAACATGAACTTAGAGCTCCAGGGGTCAGTGGTCTCTGCCCCTGTCCTGACCCTCAGCTCCGAGAACCTGTACATGGCACCCCAGATGGAGATCGAGGCCTTCGTGGTCCTGCCCAGCTCTGTCAGGGAGCTTGTCTTCCGGCTTGGTGTGGTAAGCCTCGTGGCCATTGCAAACACTGCTCTTTCTTCCAGCATCGGAGTGGTTTTCCATCACTCAGCTGATGGCTTCAGACCTCACAGTCACTATTACTTCCCCAGCCTGCTTTGGCTGGGCCTTGCCTTTTTCTGGAAGCAACCCTTCACAGTGTTCATTGTGGAGTACTTCTGTGGCTCTTGGCAGACTCATTTGTTCAGTGTAGAGATCTCCCGCTGAGTGCATCTGGGCTGCTATGGAGAGAGCAGTCCTTGAGTCCTGAGTCCTTGACTCAGTCCTTCCTTGTCCTTGTCCTGTTGACTCTGTTCTGCTAACCCATATTGGCTCCTAAAGACTACATTTCCCAGGTTCCCTTGCACTCTAACTTCCTGTTAGGTCAGCCAATGGGAGGGACTCTTAGGAGGGTGGAGGAGAAGGGAAGGGCAAAGCTTCTTTGCCTTGAGCCTAGAGGTCTTGGCTATAACATCTCCACAGTGGTCTCCCTGACCCACTTCCATCTTTGTTCCTCTAGTCCTGGGGTGGAAGCAGTCCCAGCCACTGTGACTCTTTTGTGGCCTCAATGTTTCTTGCGTTCAGTGACTCCAGCGCTTGCACAACAATGGCTTTGAATTATTATTATTATTTTTTTAAGATTTATAGAGAGAAATAGAGAGAGAGATCTTCCATTTGCTGGTTCACTTCCCAAATGGCTACAGTAGCCAGAGCTGAGCCAATCCAGAGCCAGGAGCCTGGAGCTTCTTTCAGGGTCTTCCAAGTGGATACAGGGTCCCAATGACTCAGGGCTTCCTGCACTACCTTCTCAGGCCATCAACAAGGAGCTGGCTCAGAAGTGGAGCAGCCAGGATGCAAACCAGCACTCATGGGATTCCAGCATGTGCAGGTGGAAGATTAGTCTGTGCAGCCATTGTGCCAGCCCCTGAATCCTTTCTTGATGGGCCCTGGCTAATTGAGAAACAATTCCAAATCCTTTGGGAGAACTTGGCTCCTGTGTTTCAGGGTTGCAATACCACGAGGTGAATCTCTGATATTGTTGCCAACATCATTGCTGTTCTTAATAGATTTTTAAAATGAGATATAACTTATAATGATTATTACCGGTGCTAACTGTGGACCCTGCGATCGCTGGAAATGTCTCTTTTTAGAGTTCTCCAGGGACAGGCATACTGTGCCTTCTTCTGGCCATCTGTTCAAAGTTCAACCGCCATCATGGGAAGCCCTCTTAAGTTCCAACGTGCGAGGCCCAGCTTCAAGCACTTACTGAGCACTTACAGTGAGGCCCCTGGGAAGCTGTGGTCTGCTGGGTGAATTTCTCGCTTTGGCTGAACCGAGCCATTGTGACAGGAGACAGCTGGTACTCACAGTCAGCCTTCCATGCCTGCCCACAACAGCCATCAATTACACCTGCTGCCTTCTCTCGCCTTTTCCAGGCCACTAACATGTCGGCCACGCTGACCTTCAACACCAGTAAGATCACTGGGTCCCTGAAGCCAGAAAAGTAAGTCAGCCTCCTGCCCACAGCCAGGTGCTCCGCTGCTGGCCACTGTGGTTTGCTGTCTGTAGCTGGGGGAGGAGAAAGTTGGGGGAGGCTGAGGTGAGATCCCCTGGTCCATGTTTGGGTTAGGAACTTGAATTTTATCCCAAGGGCTCCAAGTCTTTCACCCCCATTGATCTGCCCCCACACATTCCTGTTTACTGAAGAATGTACAATGACCGCTTCTTCTTAATCCATGCGTTCTAGAACATTGCTATATTAATTTTATAACTGAAAGGATTAAGATGGGGATGTTCTATGCCCCCTGTCTCCCCACTGTCAGTCTTCCCAGAGTTGGGGCATCATTGCTGTGGGATATTCAGTCGCCTTGTCCACCCCCACTGTGCCCTTGGCCCAAGCAGTCTCCTACCCAGAACCTCTTGGTTCTGGGGACTCCAGCATGGCTAGGCTTCCTGTGTGTAGAATACCTACATTTCCAGCTCTCTCTGATTCCCTCTAGGCTGCAGGTGGAGCTGAAAGAATCCAAGGTCGGCGGATTCAACGTAAGTGGTTTTAATTCACAGCACGACTAGGCTGCCAATGGCTGTAGGATGTGTTCCAACCAATCGCTGTGCTCCTGCGGTAGAAAGCAGAGAACAGGGTGCCCTCAGCCCTATGGAAACATGGAGGTTCTAGCCAGTACAAGACACAGAATGGAGAAGCAGCTCCACCCAGTGTGGGTAAAGCGTGGTTCTGCTCTCCAGTGGACACCCAGTGAGCTGCAAAGACTAGAATGCCAGCTCAAATTTTCCTAAGCATACAGGAAGAATGCAGAGGGTCCTAGAACTAAAAGTCAAAGGAAAAAGGAAAAAAACCCAAGACCAGAGTTCACTGCCCAGTGGGAACCAGGCACTTGCCTTATTACCTCCAAACTATGCCTCCCACTTGCCATTCCACTTTCCTCTGTGTTGGGTTCATCCTCAGGCAGTCTCTTTCCATGGATGAGAAACCCCAGTCCTTCCCAGAGTTGCATTAAAAACATCAACAAATCCCCAAACAAATCGCTGTGCCAGTGCAGTGGTTACAAGCCAGTCACTGGGGTGGGAAGCTCAGCAGAGCCTACTGAACAAGCAGGCATCCGAGCTTTCCATTCCTGGGGCCGTGGTCTGCAGGCAGCCAAGTCCAACCCACAGGGACTGAGACCAGAGGGGAGGGTCCCTGGGGAAAACGGGGCCTCTGTTATGAAAACAAGAGAAGTTCAGTGCTGGGCAGCCCACACCAGGAGGCGATTTCTACAGGGAAGGCAAAGTAGCGGTGTGAGTGCCTACTAGGGACAGGAAGAGATTGACAAGATCAGTATGGGTTGGAGAACTTTCTAGAAAGGGAACAGGTGGTTTCTGACAGCTGCTGCTGTCAGGGGAAGGAGGTCGTTGCCTTTGCTTTGCCCTCTCATGGTGACAAATGCCCCCCAGCCCTCCTCACCCCTGCTCCCCCCCCCACATCTTTCCTTAAGAACCCAAGCAGTGGAAATGAACACACAGATTAGGGCAGAGACCCCGCCCCAGGGCCCCCAAGCATAGTTTCTTTCAGCTCATCCAGGGGGACATGCAGACAACACCCCAATGTGTGCATGCCCACAGCCTGGAAAATGTCCTGGGTTGCTGTGATAACAGTCATGTTATTATGTGATAACAGCAAGAATCTACACAAAGCCAAATGACAGGGTTTCCAGCACCTGGCATGTGAAAATCAGGAGCTGTGGGCTCAGGGAAGTTTAGCTTCCTGATCCTGCTGCCCAGTTTCATGTAAGTCATTTCCATTCTGTGTGCCTCAGTTTCCTCATCTGTGAAATGGGGCCATCCGTGAGACCCTCGTGGGTCTGTGGTGAGGACTGAGTCAGACGCATGTGGAAACTGAACCTTGTGTCTAGTGAACAATGGATGTTAAAAGATGTTTCAGGAATTTTTTTAAATGAAAGTCTATTTTGTTTTTTACTTAATCTTGTTTTGCTTAAAAATGATTCAATTCAGAAAAACACTTGTTGTAAGCCAAAAAAATTTAACACCAAAGGTAAGGCCAAGAGCAAAATCAAAACTGGATGTTCTTCCCGAAGAAAATCAGTAGGGGTGCCACCTTCCTAAAAATGCTGTTTGTTTGCATACAGATATATCTGCATCTCAAGATAGCTTTATCTCATAAAGTACGAGCACATGACTCTTGGTCATGTCAGCACACACGCATAGCCACCCTAAAGGGGCCCTGTGGCCATGGATTGGTGGGCTTGATGGCCCGTGTGGTCACAATGCACCTCTCCTGTTCTCCACCAGGTGGAGCTGTTGGAAGCGCTCCTCAACTACTACCTTCTCAACAACCTGTATCCCAAAGTCAATGGTAAGAATGCGAACTTTTCCAAGAATGGCTCCTGCTCTGTGGGAACCAAGTGCTGGAGCTGGAGTTAGGCACCAGGACTCTGCGGGGGGGCTCTTTGGGGCACAGGAAGATGGAGAAGTTCATGGCAGATGAACGGCTGAGAACCAAGTTACAAGAGTGTTGAAGACAGAAGACGCTGAATTCCCACTGCCCAATTAGTTATCCCGCTCTGTAGCTGAGACACAGAGCCTGACAACATTATGCTCCACTTCTGGGAGGTGTTGCCTCACTCGGATGCCATGACAAGCAATGGCTGGGGGATGGCGGGCAGGGCAGAGTCAGGTAGGGTTCTTGATGGTGTCAGCTGCCAGTTCCTCCCTGTGACACCACGACATGACCGGTGGCTTGGCCTCTGGGTTTAATGCCAGTTATGCCCCTTTCTCACTGTGTCACCTAGCAAAGCCACTTGGCTGCTCTTTGCCTCCATTTCCTGTCCTGCAACCTGGGACTAGCAATCATACTTTCCATTTAGTCTCGCAGCGTGTGTGGAATGTGTAGAGAACAGAAGGGGTGGGTACAGTGTGGGTACAGATCTCCCTACATTGTGCTTCAACCTGCAGAGAAACTGGCCCATGGCCTCCCCCTCCCGCTGCTGAGGCACATCCAGCTCCACGACCTGGCTCTCCAGATCCACCAGGTCAGCGGGCTTGGGGGTCGGGGTGTTGGTTGGCCTGCCAGGGTTGGTGGTCCTAACTGGATGGATGGAACCCAGCCCAGCGCTGCAACTCAGAAAACCTGGACAAGGGATTGCTGTAAACCACAAAGCCATCCATGTGTTCCTCCCAAAGTGCCACCTCCAGGGGGGCAGGAGGACTGTGACTCAGCCCTGTGCCCTGGTGCCCCATCCATGCCTTCCATTCATCCCGGGACGGGGAGGGGGCCAGGGGAACACGCACCAACCAAGCCCTTCGGAAGATACTGCAAGTCCTGGATGTGCCAGCAGGTGGGGCTCTAAAGGGAAGAGCTGTGTCATGGATATGGATATGGGTCATGGACAGGGCACTCCACGATGGGTACACCCGGGGACCAGGCACACTATGGCAGATGAACTGCTGCCCATTCTGGCAGAGCCTGTGCTCCTCAAGTGTGGGCTCTCTTGAACTCGCAGGTGCCTGTCACCCACCCTCCTATGCTGTCTTGTTTTTTCCTAGAACTTCCTGTTCTTGGGTGCCAACATCCAGTACGTGCGAACTTGAGGACCAGAGAAGGATGGGGCTTGGAGCCACAGGTGGACCTGCAGCTTGCTTTCCCAGAAGTGCGGATGATCCTCGGAGAAGCTAGCAGGAGGCTGGTATTGATGGTCCTCCTGGCTCCGAGGGCTGTCTGGCCTCTGCCACCTGGCTTCCTCACACCTTCCCTTCCCCAGGGCACCCGAGCCCTCCTCAGGACTCAAGCCTGCGTTCTTCCAGGATGAGCCTCTGCCCCATGGGCCTGTGCTGTCTTTAGGGAACAGGCACCAGATTCTTCTATCCCCATGCTTAGAACGGTGCTGGCCCTGAGCAGGTCCTAGTACATGCTGATTGAGCGACGTGCTGAACGCCTCTCGGTGTTGTGGCTGAGCCTCCTTACCACCCACTCTCTTCTTGTCTTTGGGGTCAGCCACAGCTGTGGTGTCCAAAGCTGGACCATCACCACACTCCCCATTCTCGTTGGCCACTACTGCTGCTGAGACCTCGGCAGAAGATGGAGGGTTCCCCACACCACCCAGGCCTGGACCTGCTGCTGTGCCCTGTGCCGACTCAGCCCAAAGACTCGCTTCCACACCCAGAATCTCTCTCACACCCTGTCCTGTGGCCAGCAGAGGAGCCCAGGAGTGTCCCAGAGTAAAGATTCCAGCCTGTTGCTTTCCCTGCTGAAGCAGGTGTCAAACGGGAGGCAACGGATCTGGTGAGGGCTTTGGTCCAGCTGCCTATGCCATGCTCTCCAACTGCTCCCTGTTGGCAGTCCCCCGCATCTGGTGTCAGCCTGCTGACAGCCGAGACTTCGAGCTGACTGGGGAGTTGCTTCCACTTCTAGATCCTGGTCCCTAGGGACGTTCGGGGACGAGAGCTCGCTTGATAGAGCTTTCCCTATGCTAATGAGCAGCTAGCTAATGATCCAGGCTGGCAGACAACTCACGGGGAAGAGATGCAGTTTCCCCAAGTGCGACAGCCATGCTCCATATATCTTCATCTGTATTAATATTTATGTATCCATATATATAAATGTTCCTACAGTTGTGCTGCATATATATATTCTCTGCATATTTTTAAGAAGTACAAGTTAGGTTGCCAGCAAATGCTCATTCCGGAACACTGTAGGACATACCAGGGGCTTTGTGAAGACTCGGGCATTGTGGCACAATGAGTTACACCAGCATTTCATACTGCGGTGCCCGCTCTCAAGTCCCACTGCTCTGCTTCCAATCCAGCTTCCTGCTCACGCGCCTGGGAGGCAGCAGAGGCTGGCCCAAGTGCTTGGCTCCGTGTCACCCATGTGGGAGACCTGGATGGAATTCCTGGCTCCTGGCTTTGGCCTGGTCTTAGCCTTACTGTTGTGGGCATTTGGACAATAAACCAGTGGATGGAATATCAATCGATCTTTCTCTGTCTCTCTCCCTTTGCATTTCAAAGAAAAAAAAATCACTTAAGGAAGAAAAGAAAAGGAAAGGCTCAGAGAAGCTTAGACAATTCTTGACGGGAATGGAGCGACCAGGTTTGCTGGTCATTTACTTGTTACTCATCAAGCCAGGGGAAGCACTCTGTCCCCCAGTGACGCTAAATGCCTGGTTCTGAAACAGATGGGGAGGCCTCTGTCCACCTTTACACCAGTCAGGTGCATCCTCCCTGTTCCCCCAGTGTGGTTAATCCAAGAAAGACATCTAGCCTGTAGCTGGAGACAGGCTGACAGCCCCAAAGAGAGGCCTGAACCAGCAGCACTCAGCAGCCAGGATGTTGTTTCAAAGCCTGGGCAGCTGATTTTCCTAGACGAGGGCCTAGGCCAGATGCTGAGGGGTGTGGCATCAGAGGTCAGAGGGTAAGGCCAGGCACTAGTCCACATAGGAGCCTGATCCAGGTTAAACAGCATTACCTATTGCCCACTGGCACATGCAAAGCTGAAGTGGGGAGGGCATGCCTGGCTGGACTAGGTCACAGTACCCTTCTATGTGTGTGATGGATCAGGGGGTGGGCCATGCCGGACTGGGCTGCCCACCAGGACATAAGTGAAGATCTGGGGGCATATTCTGTAGGAAACTTGCGGGCTCACCTCTGTGGAACTGCAGCAAGAGCTGGGGGTGGTGATGGGCCGAGCCAGGCTGGACCAGGGAACGCACCTGGCATGCAAGAGCCAGGACTGGGAGAACGCCAGGCTGACCTGGGCTGCAGCCAAAAAAAAAAAAAACCAAAAAACTAGATTTTCCTTTCAATATGGTTTTAGCTGTATCTCATCTCTTTGACACATGGTGGCTTATTTTTTATCTGAGTTGAACTTGCAATTTTAACTTTGTTCTTAGACCTGAAGAATGGTCTTTAAATGTTCCATCTAGTTTGTTATATTTTACATTTTAATTTACAATGCAGAGAACCAGAGATAAGGATGACGACAGAGAGGGCTCCCCTGTGCTGAGTTACTGCCCATATGCCCACAAGCACAGGGGCTTGGCCGAAAGCAGGAGCCAAGAATTCAACTTAAGTGCATGGGTGACGGGAGTCCAAGTACGTGAACCATTCATTACCGGTTGCCTCCCAAATGCCCATTGCCAGGAAACTGAAGTTAAAAGTGCAGCCAGAACTTGAACCCGGACACTCTGATATGGAATATCCGTGTCCCAAGTGCCATGCCAAACACACTCCACTCCACGTAGTTGCGGTTTTTTTGTTTGTTTTTTGTTTTTTTGTCTCCTTTCTGTCCTCGTTTGAATTCCTGGTCTTATTACTTGGCAGCCAAAGTGTTCTGTACTATTTCTATTATGGGGGAAAAGGACTTGTTTTAATCAGCCATGGCCAATTTTGAGAAATTCCTTCATAAGGACCTCCATCAAAAGCAGGGTTTCCTATCTGCAGGGGCAGGGTACCCAGTGCAGGAGTTCTCACATCCACCTCATTAGCAGTTGGACTCAAGAATCAGGTGCTGCTTTGTGACCTGTGCCTGTGGTTCAGCCTTGGTCACCGTTGCTCTAGTGTGGGTGAAGCACTTTGCCTGGTAGGGGTGGCAGAGGGATGCTGTTGAAATCTTCCTTCAAATTCCAGCAGATCTCTGTCTAGAAAGATACTGTTCTGGGTCTGCTCAAATCTGCCAAGTTCATAACCAGGAGCACGCTCTTCTGTAACACACTGCCTGAATCCACGCCTGCTCACCAGGGCCCCCTTTATTTTCCTGAGCAATGCCAGGGAGTCCTAGTTGCACATAAACCTGGGATGCCTCTTCTCTTGGCTTCCTCCTCAGGGATTTCTCCTCCTTCCAGGCTGTGCCCTGTATGCCTTCCCTTGAGCCCGTCACTAACATGGCGGTCCCAGTGTGTGACAGACCCACGGCACCGTTTGCAAGGCCCTTTCCTCTGACGGTGACCTTCTCAACTCCGTCTTTTTCATTCCCACCTCCACAAAGTTGAAAGGAAAGGAAAAGAAAGGCAAGGGAAAGAGAAAGGGAAGGGAAGAAAAGAAAAGGGAAAAAAATAAAACACAGCTAGAGGCTTTGCACGTATCTGATAAGCTGAGTCGTGCTGGTGATGGCTTGCGTTCCTGCCATCCATCTGGGAGATGTGATTGGGGTTCCCAGCTCCTGGCTTCCTCTGGCCTAGGCCTGGTTATTGCAGGCAGGCATTTGGGGAAGTCAGTGGATGGAAGACCTCTGTCTCCTCTGCTCCTCTGTCTTTCAAATAAACAAAATGAACCCATTTGTGGATGAAATCTATTTGAAACAAGTGCCGGCCAAAGGGTTTCCTGCCCAGTTTGTCTAGTTGGCTCCAAAGTTGGCTTGCAAAAGGAGGACTCCCCAGGCTGTCCTTGTCTTCCTGGGGCCTCCTCGTGCCAGGTAGCTGGCCTTGGCCCTGAAGAATCATCTCTGCCCCCCACTGCAAGCATCACACACAGTCCCCAGAACAAGCAGCTCGCAACTGCACCGCCACCCCCGGGTACATCCGCTTGCCGAGGGATAGCAGTAGGAGGTGGTAATGATCCTGGCAGGTGGCTTCCTCTGTAGCAGGTGTCTAGCACACGGGAGGTCCCTATGAGGAAGCAAAAGGAGAGGGTATTATTGCCATCATTGTCATTGCTGTTACTTTAGCCCTTCTTGTCCCGCTTCTTAGAAAACCATAAAGACTTCTCCCACGCAGAGGACTGGATCAGCTCCTGATCCCCTGTGAGGTCCCAGGGCACCGAGAGGAGGGGAACAGAGGCGGAAGACCCTTTTCTGGGGAGGGGACCGGAGAGGCTGACCGCCTGGCAGCCAAAGACTCCTGGAAGTTCTGTTGGAGCGCTCACCAGACAAAGCGCAGACTGCAGCGCCGCCTGCTGGCCGCGTCTCAGAACGTTACGGCAGGAAGGTGGCAGGTAAACAGGCTACCTGGTGCTAACTAATCCTGCAGGTTCCAAGGAGGCTCTGGGAGGTACCAAGTGTGCAGCAGTCCATACTGACTCTTCGGGTATTCTCATGCAAATGCTCTAATGTTTCCCCGCCTCTTCCCAACCAAGGACTCTATTTTAAGCTTGCCAACAAAAGTGTTCTATATGTATCATGTAGTTCACCGTGGCATTCCTGCCCCAAATACTTAATCCAATCATTAGCAAACATCAATTAGACGCAGGGAGACTAAGATGCTCCAGCGTCACGTAGTTGCACGTCATTGAGCCGCTGTGTGGTATGGCAATAAATACATCTGGTTGACACACCACAATGCCTAGCTTCCTTCAACTCATGGCTTTGCTGCTTATTCCAGCTTCCTGGCAAAGTGCACCTTGGGAAGCAGCTGGTGATGGCTCAAGGACTTGGGCCCCCGCCACCCGCATAAGAGACTCAGATGGAGTTCCTGGCTCTGGGTTTTAGCTTGCCCCAATCTTAGTTGTTATGGACATTTGGGGAGTGAACCCCAGCAGATGGAACATCTCTCTTTCTCTTTGCTTATCTGTCTTGGAAATTCATAAAAGTCACAAAAATTATTTTAATGTCGTGAGAAACAGAGGTTGAGAAACTTGCAAGCTTAAGGGGGTTAAAGAAACAGGACAAACGAACAGATATGATCAGATTTGCTCGTGTTACCAAGCATGCTTTGAGGCTATCAGCAGAATCTGAGTGTGGTTGGCTTATTAGATGACACTCGTTGTGTTGTGTCAATGTTAACATCATGATTCCAGGGCCCGGCGTGATAGCGTAGCAGTTAAAGTCCTCGCCTTGAATGTGCTAGGATCCCATATAGGCGCTGGTTCTAAACCCAGCAGCTCCACTTCCCATCCAGCTTCCTGCTTGTGACCTGGGAAAGCAGTCGAAGATGGCCCAAAACCGTGGGACCATGCACCCACATGGGAAACCCAGAAGAGGCGCCTGGCTTCAGATTGGCTCAGCTCTCGCCGTTGCAGCTGCTTGGGGAGTGAACCATCGGATGGAAAATGTTCCACTCTGTCTCTCCTCCTCTCTGTATACCTGCCTTTCCAATAAAAATAAATAAATCTTTTTTTAAAATCATGATTCTGATCAATGCACTGTGGTGACAAAGGACAGTATTTGCTGTTAGGGAACACACACTAAGTATTGAGGGAACTTGGGAAATATGTGTGTATGCATATATCTGGGTGTACATACATATGTGTGTTCATACATGTGTGTAATCCTGATGAAGGATATTAAGACTGTTACGTTATTTCTGCTATGTTTTTAAAAGTCTGAAATCAAGCAAAACTGAGAAGGTCAAGTTTTTCACAAACTTCCTGAAAAATAGTCAGTTTCAGGAGCAGGTATTTGCCCCCATGACTTAGAAGATCCCGGGAGGCAGCAGTGAAGTTCAAGGACTTGGATCCCTGCCACCCTTGTAGGAGACCTGGATTAAGTACCCGGCTCTGAACTTCCACCTCGCCCAGCCCTGACTGTTGTAGGTACTTGAGGTAAACTCACCAATGAAGGATCTCCACTCATTCATTCATTCTCTCCCCTTCATCACTCTACTTTTCAAATGAGTTTTTTTTTTTAAACACACATTCAGTTAAAACTATGTCACCTCTTCATGATTCCAGGCGTGTGCTAATTACTGTCCAAGCTCTAGCTCGATGGATCCTGTGGGGCAGATAGCAACACCTCCAGATTTTCAGATGAGCTCCAAGTGGTGATGTGACTTGCTGGTGACAGGACAGAGCTTATATCTGTGCGGCCTCCTGATGGCACCCGTCAGCCACAAGAGGGATGGTCAGGGTCTCCTACATCTGCAACATAAACTCTATGACCTTCTCCACGTGTGCCCAGAGCTCTGGCTCCTCCCAGGCCACCCACTCACCATCTCCACATGAGCTTTCCCCCACATCCCCCTCTGAGATGAGTCACCTCTGCCCTCACAGCCCATCCCTCTACCTGGGAGGTCCTCTGCCATCCTGTTGCTCTCTTAGGACCACCTGCTCCACACCTGCTATAACACCTTCGGCACAGTGGTGTAGTGAGCTCTAGCTCTGAACTCCAACAGGCCTGGATTCCAAACCTAACTGTCCCACTTACTATGTGATCTTGGGCAAGTCGCTTTACCTCTCTGGGTATCGTAGAAATCTAATTTGTCATGAAAAGCTGCTGAGCACTCATATGACTTCCGGAAAATAGTCAGGGAACACAAACCCAGGCACTCTGACACGGGGTGTGGGCATCCCCAGTGGTGTTTTCACTACTTCGGGAAGCACCCTGTCCCAGAAGCATGTGTTGAAGCACAAAGCCAACTCTACAGCACTGTTTGTTTCCAAGGAAGAGGGAAGGGTTAGGTAGTCATCATGAAACGGAATCCAAGACAAAGAATGTCTGCTAATCAGCTGAGTGTTTGCATAGCTGATTTCCCTAAAGGGGTTTCATCACATTCAAGTTTATCAGACAATTGCTTAAGCATCTATCAGGCATGCTAATGGCCTCCCAGAAGGAGGCTGTGAATCAACAAAATGGAAGAGTTTTCCCCCCAGCCCTGGCTGGGAAGCTCTCCTTAATCATTTCCATGACTCAGTGGCTGTCGCAGGTCCAGCCTTGAAGCACACCCCAGATGCATGTGGCCATTGCCTCCCTGGCCTCCTTGCTCCTGGCCCCAATCCCACTGAGCACGGGCTCAGGGTAAGTCACCGCATTGAAAGCACAGGTGAATGGGTGTAAGTGGGGGCCAAAAGGCACCAGGCCTTAGCACATCCTCTCCTATCCTCTCACCACTGAGATGGAAATGACTGGGTTTCTCAGGGTAGAGGGGCACCTCAGCCCCCTGCCCAAGGTTCAGTGAGGATGAGGAGACTATGGTTTGGATGGGTTTTCTGCATAATGATGTGAAATAAGGTTCTTGCCAAGCATGGAGAATTGCCTCCAAGTTGCTCGTTGAGCTCCCTTAGGAATTTGTTGAACATGTTGCTGCTGTGGGAGCAAACAGATGGACTTGGTGCCCGCTGCAAGGAGAGTCTGGAAGCAGCTGATCCACCTCTCCAACGTGAAGAACTAACACTGTCGGGATGGGGACTGTCTGCTCCCTGCTGGTCAGGGGAGCAGCCCCGTTGTTTCCCTTCCCCTGTGTGGCCCCCTGCGCAACAGCATCCGTATCACCTGGAATTTAGTAGAGATGAAGATTCACAGTCTCTACCCCAAACCTGTTCAGTTGCAAACAGCTCGCTGTTTTTGGTTTGTTCCAAGAAAGGCAGAGGGGAAAAAAGGATCTTCCACTCAGTGTTCACTCCCCAAATGACTGTATCAGCTGTGTCTGGTCCAGGCCAAAGCCAGGAGCCAGGAATTCCATCCAGGTCTCCCACATCGGGGCAGGGGCTCAAGCACTTGGGCCATCTTCAGCAGCTCTCCTGGTTGCATCAGCAGGGAGCTGGTCAAGAAGTAAGCAGGGGCCTGAGGCAGTGCGTCATTATGGGATGCCAGCATCACAGGTGGTAGCTTAACCTGCCACACCACAATGTAGGCCCCTGTAGGCTCTGTTTAACAAAGCCTTCTAGACCATCTGAAAGCATACTCAAGTTTGAATTAAGTGGGGCCAGTTGCATACCTTTTCTTTCCTTCAAAACTAGCACCTTCTCTTCCTTCCAGTCTACTCCCTGTCTTCTCCCACAACCAGCAACATCTACTCAACAACTGGGAGTCAATCTGGGTGACAGTGTGGCTGAGGATCTGGATGGAGACCTTGCCAGAAGGGGCCACAGTCTCAGCTCTTCCTCCTGCTGGGAATCCAGCACAGGCTACAGTGGACTGCCAGTCCCTGGCAAACATGCAAAGAATCAGCTGAGCTGGGTATCTTCTTCTTCTTGCCTTCACACTATGATAACGTCCCCAGTATTATCCCCCAGACTTGAGCCCCCCAGGAAATGATGTGTTCTAACAAACCCATCCAGCTGGCCCTTCATGGTGTTTCCTTCTGAATAACACAGTTGTTCCAGGTCACTGTCGCCTGTGGTTATGCCTTAAACTCCCTCCCAGCTCTTATCCTTTCTTTATGCCAACCTTAGCTGATCAGAAACACGCAATGAAAAAATGAGTAGGTATGGCCTAAGAGACTAAGCCATACAGTCAAAACACCAGACTGTAAGGCAGACCTAATAGATAATCGGGCAGTTGTTTAATGATGACTTTATGATCACCATGTTTTAACACGCCACAAATAAAAAATTAAGGTCAAGACATGAACTTTTTAAAGGAATATTTCAGCAGTTCATTGGATCCGTAAAGATCATGGACTGGACATCCTAGAAGTGGAGAACACATCTGGAATGAAGAACTCAGTGGATGATTAAAAAACCAAATGATGTTGCTTTTATGCTTCAAACTTTGAGACAGCTTTTTTAAGTGGGCAAAAAGACAATGTTTACCAGAGTCTACAAGACGCTGCGTGAGCGCATCCCTAGCTGGCTGCTGGGTCTTACCTTTTCTATCCTCTTCACTCGTGAGTATTCTCACTCCGTGGCCTTCCTCTGCCCTCAGCTCCTCCCACCAGAGGATCTTGACACTGGCCACTTCCTCTTGTCTAGAACATCGTTCCTTGAGAAGTACAAGTGGCTCCCTGCTTTGGGTCATGAGGGTTCCCTGCACATGTCATCTCCAAAAGCCGGACGGAAAAGCACCTCCAAGGAGTCTCTCAGCATCAAGGCCACTGGAAATCCTCCAAGAAGCACAGACTGCACAACTTCAGAGCTGTCCACACTTCTCCTTTCTGCTTATTTCCTCCTTTTTCATGGGAAAGACATCTATGCCTTCCCCAACCTTAGTATGACTCAGAACTGGGAAGTTGTTAACGATGACTTTCCACATCTTGTAACTGCTAGGCGATCAAGGTTGCACGCACGGATCGCTTGTGTACAAGCCAGTGACCGATTCTGCTGATAGCTTCCTTTTCTGCTACGTTTTCTTGGGTATATTCACATCATCAGTCTAAGCAGCAATGAAATGGACATTAACCTCATGTCAGTCATGACTCCTTTGTGAGTACAGAGGAAAATACTTGGTAGGCCTGCAGCCAGAAAATGCTTCACTTCTTAGGAGCAACTGGTTGTGTGTGTGTTTCCTGCTTAAATGGGGGGTAACTGAAGCCAGGAGCCCAGAAAGCCACCTAGGTCTTCTACATGGATAGCAGGGACCCAAGGACTCACACTCTTCCCTGCTTCTGCCCAGGCTGCACATCAGCAGGAAGCTAGAGTGGGAAGCAGATCCGGTGCTCTGGTAGGGGATCAGAGTGGCATCCCAAGTCGTATCTTAACCACTGTGCCAAACACCTGCCCTGGACTCTGCACTTGAGGGTATTTTTTCCAGCAATTGCTGTTTAAGTGACTCAATGGTTAAACATTAGCAAGCAGAGAAAAGACAGATGAATTCACCAGACTCTCCACACAGGAGGGCAGGGTTCTGCAACCTTAAACCCTCTGAGCTGCCCCCAAATGAACCATCAAAAGCACCTTGTCCAGGCCAGCATTGTGGTGCAGCACACTGAGCTGCTGTTTGCAATACCAGCATCCTATATTAGAGCAACAATTGAGCTTCTGGCTGCTCCATTTTTTTAATTTTCCCATTAGTTATTTTTATTTTTTGATGATTTTTACATAGTTGATTAGAGTGATGAGGGTCAAGGGCTACAGGAAGGTAGGCGAGATCACCATTTCCACGTTCTCTGTATTTCCCTCCTGTACCTGGGGAAAGGGAGGAGCAAAGAAGGGAAGCCACACTCAGCCTCCAAGACATCTCTACACCCTGGGCCCAGCCACCCGCCATCACCCCAGGGTCCCCAATGCGGGGCATGCTCCGAGAGTCCTGGCCCACCCCCAATTCCAGCTCGCGTTGGTGGGGGCTACAGCCTAGCCTAGCCCAACTGGCCCCCAATCCTGGCCTTCATGTGAACTAGGTTGTGTTGCAAACCAACCCAGTCCGACCCATACTCCATTCTGGCACTTAGATTCACCGTTGAGTGATGTGAACTGACCCAGCCTGATATGCCCCCAGCCTGCGCCAAATGTATGCCTGTGTACCCACCAAGATACCATTCCTTGGCCTGGTCTGGGCAGCTCCCTATCATGGTTCTTGCACTCACCAGCAGGGACTATGTCCCCACAGAGGAGTTTCCCAAGCTTCTCCATCAGAACCTCTCCCAATGCCACATCTTGTGCCCATGAACCATCCCTACTTAGTGCACCTCCTGTCCTAGCAGGAACAGTGGCCTTTTGTGACTGGCCCTCACCCATTTCGGTTCTTACTGTTGGGTGTTATAGCCCAGCCAAGCCTGGCTCAGCAGAGGCAGAGACCTGGCTGCTCCATTTCCAAACCAGTTCCCTGTTAATGCGCCTGGGAAAGCAGTGCAAGATGACCCAAGGAAACCCAGAAGGAACTTCTGACTCCTGGCTTCAGCCTGGATCAGCCCTGGTTGCTGTGGTCATTTGAAAAGTGAATCAGAGATAGGAGACCTCTTTCGATATTATCCTCCCTTGCTCTGTATCTCCCTCTTTCTGTGTGCCACCCTGCCAAATAAGTGATCACATTGTCAAAAGCTATTTGATTGCAGAGAGAAAAATATTTATATTTGCTTTCACAAAATAATCTAGGTAGAGGGTAATCCTTCACCTGCAGCTTCAGCATCCCATAGGGATGCTGGTTCAAGTCTCAGCTGCTCCACTTTTCATCCAGCTCTCTGCTTATGGCCTGGCAAAGCAGCAGAGGATGGCCCAAAGCCTTTGGGACCCTGCAGCCACATGGGAGACCCCGAGGAAGCTCCTGGCTTCGGATTAGCTCAGCTCTGGCTGTTGCAGCCATTTGGGAGTGAATCAACCGATGGATGATCTCTGTCTCTCCTTTTCTGTTAGTAAAATCTGCCGTTCAAATAAAAAATAAATAAACCATTTTAAATCTAGGTCATTGCCATCTTGTTCTCCATAAATACATATCTCAGGAATAAGAAGGCAAAGCAAGAGAAAAAGGGCTAGAAGAATGTATTTTAAAATGTCGAAAGTGCTTCCCTCCGATAATGGGGAATTGAGAATTTTTTGTTCCTTTTGTGTTTGCCTGTAATGGCCAAATTTTCAACAAAACTTAAATAAACACAAAAAGCTACACAAAGTTTCTGGCATTTTTCAACTTCCCTAGCGTGCCTTGGAGATGTACTTCTCGCACGTGAGTTGCACAGTCTGTTGAGCAATAGGTCCCATCTAGAAAGGCTTTGGCTGGGAGGAAAATGAAAGAGTAACAGATGATCATTTCACACAATGGCAAAGGCCACATTCAGCAGCCCCAGCCTTGGTTTCTTCCATGGCTCCACAGTTCACCAAGGGGAGCTTCTTGCCATCTCTACTCAGCGGCCAAGGGCACGTCAGCTCATCCTCGCCTCACTCGCCTCATTGGCCCAAGATGGCGGCCACGGTTCCAGGCATCACAGACTGACGCAAGAATCTCCAACAGAAACAGTACTATGTCTCCCCACGCAGCTTTAGGAAAAATATTTTTACTTGAAAGGAAAAGTTACAGAGAGAGGAGAAACAGATGTCATCCAGTCGCTGGTTCACTCCTGAAATGGTTACAAAGGCCAGAGCTGAGCTGATCAGAAGCCAGAAGCCAGGAGCATCTTCCAGCTCTCCCACATCCACATGTAGCTTAAAAATTGTTGGTTAAAAGACCATTCTCTAAGAAATTCTGCCACCATTAGCCAGGACTGGAACTGGAGCCAGCCATTGGCAAGAGAAGACTTATTACCATGACTGAATTAGACAAGGCACTAGGATCAAATGGCAGAAGAGTGGGCAATGGAACAATCCAGGCTTTACTTACAGGGAAGAGGCAAATGGTTTTGTGTTAGGCACCAATCAACTCTTCTACACAAAGTTTCTTCATAGTTTCCGCTTGAAGATGAGAGATTAACCTCAAAATGGTATCTTTATCTGTTATCCACACATTTGTCAAATAATTACTGAGTCATTAGTATGTGTGTTGTGTGTTGGAAGGTAGATATGAGCTTGTAAACAAGGTGGAAAAGATTCCTCACAATGCAACCATACTTTCATGTTTGTTTTTGGCAAAATACTATTGAATTTTTCTTAGAGGGGGAAAAAGTAATTCTAGAAATGATTATCCAAAGTAAAAACAAAACAAACAAACAAAAAAAGCCTGAGATCCATTGCAGTTGCCTAACGACTAAAAGCCTCTCCTTGCATGTGCCAGGATCCCATATGGGTGCTGGTTCTAATCCGGCAGCCCCACTTCCCACCCAGTTTCCTGCTTGTGACCTGGGAAAGCAGTCAATGACAGGCCTAAGCCTTGGGACCCTGCACCTGCGTGGGAAATCCAGAAGAGTCTCCAGGCTTTTGACTTCTGATTGGCTCAGCTCTGGCCATTGCAGCCACTTGGGGAGTGAATCAGCAGATGGAAGATCTTCCTCTCTGTCTCTCCTCCTCTTTGTATATCTAGCTTTCCAATGAAAATAAAATAAATCTTTAAAAAAACAAAAACCAGACCTAAGAGAAAACAATTTTTTTTTCACCAATGCTGCTGGGAGGGCCCAACGGAATGATTTAGTAGCTAAATCCTCACCTTGATCCCATATGGGTGCTGGTTCTAATCCCAGCTGCTCCACTTCCCACCCAGCCCCCTGCTTGTGGCCTGGGAAAGCAATAGAGGATGGCACAAAGCCTTGGGATCCTGTACTCATGTGGGAGACCTGAAAGAAGCTCCTGGCTTCAGATCAACTCAGCTCCAGCCATTGCGGCCACTTGGGGAGTGAGCCAGTGGATGGAAGATCTTTCTCTCTATATATTTGCCTTTCTAATAAAAATAAACAAATAAATTAAAAAATAAAGCATTTTGATAAATATCCACAATAGAATATTGTTTAGCTGGTATAAAGAATGCTATCCTGTCATATATATAAAAACAGATGGGGGCCCGGCGGCATGGCTTAGCGGCTAAAGACCTCGCCTTGAACGCACTGGGATCCCATATGGGCACTGGTTCTAATCCCAGCAGATCCACTTCCCTTCCAGCTCCCTGCCTGTGGCCCGGGAAAGCAGTCGAGGACGGCCCAAAACCTTGGGACCCTGCACCCATGTGGGAGACCTGGAAGAAGTTCCTGGATCCTGGCTTCGGATTGGCATAGCATCGGCCATTGCGCTCACTTGGGAAGTGAATCATCGGACGGAAGATCTTCCTCTCTGTCTCTCCTCCTCCTCTCGGTATATCTGACTTTCCAATAAATAAATAAATCTTAAAAAAAAACAGATGGACATAGGGGACATGATGATGAATGAATCAGACAAAAAAAGACAAATTCTGCCTGTTCTCTCTATACATAGAAACTTTAAAAAATCAAGCTGAGGGCCTGGTGCAGTAGCCTAGTGGCTAAAGTCCTCGCCTTGCATTTGTGAGCCATCGAAGGAAATTGGATAATGGGTACCAAAACACAGTCAGACGAAAGAAATAAGTTCTGGTGATCTACAGCACAGTGAGGTGCTATAGTCCTCAGTAGCACAGTGCACCCCACAAACGGGTACAACAAAAAAATGTTTTTTTTTTTTGTTTTTTTTTTTTTCATTGGAAAGGCAGATATACAGAGAGGAGGGACAGAGAGGAAGATATTCCGTCCGATGATTCACTCCCCAAGTGAGCGCAACGGTCGATGCTATGCCGATCTGAAGCCAGGAGCCTCTTCCGGGTCTCCCACACGGGTGCAGGTTCCCAAGGCTTTGGGCCGTCCTCGACTGCTTTCCCAGGCCACAGGCAGGGAGCTGGAAGGGAAGCGGGGCTGCCGGGATTAGAACCGGCGCCCACATGGGATCCCGGGCGTGCAAGGCGAGGACCTTTAACCACTTGCGCCACCGCGCTGGGCCCAACAACAAAAAATTTAATGGGGCATGAGGGCAAGAGGTGGCAGTGGAATGGGCTGCAGAGGAAAAGTGGGTTCTGGTTCCTGGCTCATGTTCCAGAGATAAAGCCTCCAGCCTTCCCAAAATTAAACAGTCAGACATGAATGAGTTCAATTTGTTTGAAGCCAGATAACACAAATCTAACCGAACTTGTAAGTGCAAACAGCCTGACACTCAGAATATTTACTTCCCAGAATAACTCCCACAGATATTTTCCCATTCGTGTAATGATATCATTTGCAATAGTTTGTCATCATACGAATGGAACTGATCCAGATATCCAGCTAAAGAAAACTGGTTACATAAATTGTGAATTTCCATATAACACAATACTCACCAGTCATCAAAACAGCTGAGCCAGAGCTGCACATAGGAGCTTGTCTCCAAACTCTATTTGTGAACACAGGAAGCCTAGTGTGAAGGACGTGGGTTATTACACATGTTCCTGTGGTTATCAGGAGTTTCTGGAACGACACGAAGGAGAAGAGGATCTGGAGGACTTGGCACAAGGGTATTTGAGATGTTGGCAGACAGGGTCTAGGGAGCGTGCGCAGGCCTTGGGCAGGTGGGCAGGGCTCCAGACCAGCACATAGCACTGCAGAAGACTGGGCTGGGGACTTGCACACTTCCTGTCATGCGGACTAAGGATTGCCCAGGAAATGGATATGGGAATGTTTAGGAGGAAGAATGGTACAGGTAAGGAAAGACTTCGGGGGGACTTCTATTAACCAGACCACTACACTTGTAGGTAAACAAGGGGGCTAAGACTGGGTGGTTTGGAGGAGAGAAACCTGAGACCTTTCGGGGTCAGAACAATGCACCTGCCCATGTTGGGATACTCGAGCTAGACTAGTTGGTCATGACCACTGCCCATAGGCACACACAATAACTAGGGCTGGGAGGCCTGTCTGGCAGGGCTTGACCACAGTATCCACCAGTAAGTGCCATGACAGGAGCAGAACGCTAATTGGCACGTGAGAGAATTGGGTCCAGGGGCAGATTCTGTGGGGGATTTGTGGGCTTACCCCTGTGGGACTGCAATACCTGATGGTTTGCTCAAGGGCTTGGGATGGGCTAAACTAGGCATAACCACAGAACTCATTGACATTTATGGGAACTGGGGTTGGGAACAGGCCGGTCTGGTCCAAACTACAGCACCTGTAGGTTCACCCAATAATTAAGGCAGACTAGGCCACAACATCCACCAGCACGCACAAAGGTTGAGACTGGGGGGAGAAGGGAAGGGTACAGACTATGTCAGATAGAGGCCTAGTACCTGCTGGCATTTGTGAGATCTGGGTCTAGTTGTGTGCCTGATAAGGGAACTAGAGCTAGGCCAAATCATAGCACACTGGCATGTGCAGGAGCCAGGATGGGGTGCAGACCATGCCAGTCAAGGCTATTATACCCGCCAGTTTTTGTGAGAGCCAGGGATGGGGGTAGCTGGTCAGGGCTAGCTAGGCTGTAGCACCTACCAGAGAAAGTTGGAACTGGGCATGGGCCAAGCCATGTCAGGCTGCAACGTCTAATAGCAAGGGTCGAGACTGGAGGATAGGCCATCCCAGACTGTGTCGGAGCGACCACCAGCAGATACAAAACCTGTGGCTGGGAGCAGGACTGGTAGGGCAGTTAAGGGGATTCCCCTGCTGGGCTGTGGTTCCTACTGGTGAGTGCAAGAGCTAGGATTAGGGCAGACTGGGCCAAACATGGCTACAACAGCTCTCAGCATGTGTGTGGGCTGGGTCTAGGTGTATGCCAGACTGGGCTAGGCTCCAGCACCTGTTGGCACTAGCAACAGCCAGAGTGGATGTGGGACAGAATGAACTAGGTTGCGGCGTTACTAATTCACATGAGAGCTGGGTCTCAGGGTGAATCAAGCAAGACTGGGCTGTGGCACCCACTGGTGAGAGCCATAGCAAACGGGTATAGGTTGGTTGGCAAGGCTACAGTACCTGCCAGTGAATGTTGGAAATACAGAGCCAAGTCAGATCGAGCCAAGCATCCACCAGTGTGCTTGCTTGAGAGTGGGAGCTGGTCTGATGGGGGAGCTTAGGGAACCCTCCTAACTGGTGAGCACGAGAATCAAAGCAGGGGGCAGTCCAGTCCAGGCTGAGCTACAGTACCCATCGGCATACATGTGGGTCAGGCGGAGCTAGTCTGCAACACCCACAGGGGGAGGAAGAAAAACAGGAGCCTAGAATTTTGGTCTTCCATGTGGGTGGCAAGAACCATCTTTTGCTGCTTTCCCAGGCATATAAGCAGGGATCTGGACTGCAAGTAGAGCAGCTAGAGGTTGAATTGGTGCTCCAAGGTGGGCTGTTAACATTGCAGGCTTGCAGGTTGTGGCTCAACCTGCTGAGTCACAAGGCCAGCCCCCAATTGTGCAATGGTTTAAGTCGTACACAGATATTTCCCATTACAATTTTTTTTTAAAGATTTTATTTTATTTTTTATTGGAAAGGCGGATATACAGAGAGGAGAGACAGAGAGGAAGATCTTCAGTCCGATGATTCACTCCCCAGGTGGCCACAACGGCTGGAGCTGAGCCAATCTGAAGCCAGGAGACTCTTCTGGGTCTCCCACAAGGGTGCAGGGTCCCAGTGCTCTGGGCCGTCCTCCACTGCTTTCCCGGGCCACAGACAAGGAGCTGGATGGGAGCAGGGCCGCCGGGATTAGAACCGGCGCCATATGGGATCCTGGGCGTGCAAGACAAGGACCTTAACCACTGCGCCATTGCACCAGGCCCTACAATTTTTTTTTTAATCAGGTAAACGAGTTGGTGGTGCATCACACTAATCTGCCTGCAACACCAACATCCCAGATGGAAAGTCCTGGCTACTCCACTTCCAATCCAGCTTTCTGCTAGTAGCCTGGAAACACAGGGGAGAATGGCCCAAGACCTTGGGGCCCTGCACCCACATGGCAACCCAAAAGAAACTCCTGCCTCCCAGCTTTGAACTGACCCAACTCTGTACATAATGGCAGCAGATGGAAGATGTGTGTGTGTGTGTAATTCTGATTTTCAAGTAAAATAAGCAAATATTTTTAAAAATAAAATAAAATTAGGTGAGTTAGAGTTTCAGCTCAAAACAATTGAATGGAATTGGAGCCCAGAATTCAGGATCTGCTGCAGGTCAAGACCTGAAGGGACTGGAGAGGATGCAAGACAAGTGCAGTGGCTTCCCCGGGGGGAGAAGAAAACCTGCCATGGCGAGGTTTGCAGGTTGGCATGAGCTCCCTGTCCTTGGCGTAGACCAGTGGGAAGACCCATCTAAGGGTGAAGCAACAATGGGAGCACTAAGTCAGACTTGTTTAAGAGGTCCTCAAGTGGCCCAAGGCAGCCACCATCCCTCTAACAAGGCAAGTGTTTGAGCCTGGAGCTTATGAAGAACTTTAGCAAGTTTTCAACTTCCTGGCCATGGCCTCAAACTCCCAGCAGAAAGGGAAGCGAGAATAATGATGAAGTCTTTCTTGATGCTTCCAACAGCAGGGGGGTGTCCCAGGAGATTGGTTCATCCCCAGCTGTCCTCCATCCTGATGAAGTCACAGCCACACCCAGTGTGCAGCAGTTACTCAAAACATTTCCAGAGGTCCCTGTCCTTGATCCCCACATGAAAAAGCTTGCAGAGTGGGGGCTGCCACACTGGCTCAGACAGGCACAGTAGGTGGGACCCGAATTCACCTGCAGCATCACTGTGAGTTGAATGCCATCCTCATCTACCCCAGTGATAGCTTGAAGGGGGTCCCCTCCAAAATCCATGTGTTGGAAATCCTAACCCATTTTGCCGCAGGCTGTGACTTTATTTCGAAATAGGGTCATGGTACATGCAAGATATTCAAATATAGTCACTGGGTAAGTCCGAATTGACCACAACTGATGTCCTTGAGAGAAGTGGAAGTGTGGACCGGACTCCCAGGGAGACCACAAGGCCTGAATCAGGACTGGTGTGGGCACCAGCCCAGGAATGATGCAGGGGCAAGCACCTGGCCAGGAGTTGCCTGCCAGGAGCTCAGGCATAGGTCTGGGTAAACATTTCCTCTCCAGCCCAGCCAATGCTTTGCTCTGCCTCTGGGTCTGGGAGGCTCATGTGCCTGAATCCCTGCTGCCCGTGTGTGAGACCAGCATTCTGGCTTCAGTGCAGCCAGCCCCAACTGTAACGGCCATCTGGGGCCATCAGGGGCCATTGGGGATCATCCGGAGCCATCCGGGGCCATCAGGGACCATCGGGGGCCATCAGGGGCCATAGGGAGCCATCTGGGGCCATCAGGGGGCCATCAGGGCCCATAGGGGCCATCAGGAGCCATTAGGGGCCATCGGGGGCCATCAGGAGCCATCAGGGGTCATCAGGGGCCATCAGGAGCCATCGGGGGCCAGCAGGGCCATTAGGGTCTGAACAAGCAGACGAGATTGTTCTCTCTTCCCATCTTTGCCCCTACTACAACCAACTCTGTCACTCTGCCTTTCAAACAAATAAATCTTCAAGAAAAAATAAAGAAACAAAAGCTGCCCTTTCCATATTCCCAACTCAGCTATTTCTAAGACAACAGAGAAAGAGCCTCAGCTCTCCCCTTCCCCCCACCCACCCACACACCATCACATGGCAAACGGGAAAGAATTCTCCATCATTTCCACTACAACAAAGCCCAGGGGACAGCGACCCCGGGAGAGCGGCTCCAGGATGCTAAGCCGAAGAACCTGATTCTCAGCTCCTAGTCGGCTGTCAGCTGAGCCCAGGGCCTCCTGAGCTTCCCTGAGGGTGGAGGATAAAGTGGTGGCCCTGACTGCCCATGACATCTAGGCCGATCTTTGCCCGCATCAGTAGCTTGCAGCGCATGGCTTCCTCAGCCATGGGGTTTTCCTACCGTGAGTTGAACTTGACTTGGGGTGAGGCCCCTCAGTGAGAGGACAGCCAGTTTAGCACCACTGTGACTCACCAAGAGGACACCAGCCCACCCAGGTAACCTCCCAGCCTCCTCCCTACAGGAACAGAATGGGGGAGAGGGAGGGACATGTTCATGAGATGAAGACAAGCTGCACGTGCCCATGTGGACCCACATACATGTGCTCACACCTGCACCCCTGCTTCTTTGCTTCAAACCACGAGAGCCACAGGGAACAAGGGGAAGGACATTAACTTAAGTAGCAGATTGAGATTTTTTAATTACTATTTGAAAGGAAAAGAAATGCAGAGAGGGAGAAATCTGCCACCTGTGTGGGTACTCTCCAGATACCTACAACAGCCTGGACTGTGTCAGACCAAAGCCAGGAGCCTGCAACTCTACCCAGGTCTCCCATGTGGTTGGCAGAGACTCAAGCACTTGAGCCAACACCCTCTGCATCCCAGAGTACATTCCAAGAAGCAGGAGTTGGGAGAGGAGCTGAGACTTGCCCTCTGATGGGATATCAAACATTCCATATGCTGTCTTCATTCCCAGGCCGGATGCCATCCTTTAGGTGGAGATTTTTAAGATGAATAGGACCAAGGCTAAATGAAGTCAGACAGGACTGAAAAGTAATAGAACCAGGACTGCTGTCATGAAGGAGTATTTGCTACTACCCAGAGGGAAAAGCGACTGCACAGAGCACGAGGAAATGTGCTCTGGAAGCATTAAAGAGATCTCAGCATCATACCTGCACAGCCCTTCAGGATGAGATGCTTACTGCAGTCCCTGCCTTCCACCCCCCTCCCCATCCCAGCCCTTGCTGTTGACACATTTATGACCTCCAGGAGGGGCACTGTTGTCAAAAGCTCCATGCCTTGGCTCAGCTATTCCCTCTGCCTTCTGCTTCTGTTTTGTCTAATTCCTACTCATACTTCAAAACCAAGCTCAAGCACCTCTCCTTGGTGGCTCTCTGCGTTGCCTTTTGCACATCTGCTGCCACTTACCATGGTATAATTTTACATTGCTATGATGGGAAGAAGCTGGGAACCAGAAAGATGTAGAAGAAAATTAAGGGTGAGATTTTTTTTTTTTTGCTGTGGATCTTTTTGTACTGGTTGCTTTTGAACTGCATGAATGTATTTCCTATCTAGCAATAATGAGGTAGAGTACTAGTCAGTAATCAAAATAAGAGACACAAAATGAAACTAAACAAAAAAAAAATCATAATGATGCACAAAGACAGAAATCTATTTTACATGATTTTATTTACATAAAGTTCTAGAACAATCAAAATAAATCTATGGTAACAGGAAATAGCTTGGCGGTTTTTGTTAGGTTTGGCAGAGCAGAAGTGACTTCACCCTCCCTGCAGAAGTCATACTGACGCAGGAATATTGGGGATGCCAAATCACCCTAACCTCATCTCTGCACAGAAGCTTAACACCTGCCGTGATGTGTATCCCACAAACTACAGGCCACAAACATGTCCAAACCAAGGAGCTGCCACCTTTTCCCATCCCCGACGCCTAAGATGAATAAAAGCCCAGTGTTGTATACCCATGGCAGCCATTTCCCTCACACGCTCACCCCACCGTATGGAAGTGGCCCTAGACTGCCTCCGCCCGGGGTGCAGTCCATCAGACTCTCTCCTGTAACTAAATGAAACTCTTTTCCTGAACTAAAAACCTCTCTCTCATTCATCTCCAAACCTCACAGTTTTCCTGGGTAGAAGATGAGAAAGGAGATTAACCAGAAGCAAGCACCAAGAATCTCTTAGGATGATGAAATGTTCTGTATTTTGATTATGGTGTGGTCCATACATCAAGACTTTGCACTATGTCCTTAAAAATGCAAACATTTAATCACATACAAATCATAACTCAATACAGTTGGCTAGGGGATCAGACCCATGGGGTAAACTGCTGCTTCTGCCTCTAGGGTCCCTAATCAGAGAGCTGATTTGAGAATCGGCTCCTCTACTTCTCATCCAGCTCCCTGCTCATGTGGCTGAGAAGGCAGCAGAAGATGGCCCAAGTGATTGGGTTCCCACCCCAAGTGGGAGACCCTCAGGGAGTTCCCAGCTCCTGGCTCCAGCCTGGCTCAACTCTAGTTGGTGCAGCCATTTGGAGAATAAATGATTGCATGAAAGACCTGTCTCTATCACTCTCCCTATCAAATACATAAATATTTTGATAACTAAAAGCTGTTGACTAAAACAACAACAAGAACAACAAAGACAAGAGAAAAAAAACAGCCAGTGGTTAGATGCCAGAACTGTGGTATACCTCCCTCGCACTTCTGTCAACTCTTTCATGTTTGATCTGACTTAAGATGGTCTTTAGAGAGGTGAATAGAGAATTGTGAATTTCAGCAAAGCCAATGTAGAAGATCCGGTTGGAAAAGCCCATAGCAGCCAAGTTGTGGTGGCCTTGGCAGCCTGGCAGGGCACTGAGACTTCAATCCATAGATAAGAAGTGATAAATGGGTGCCTTCAGTAGCCAACAGTGTTGTGGGGGTAGGTTCTCTGGGCAGCACTGGCAGCAGTCAGGAAGAGGAAGAGATGGGAAACACAGCACTATTTCTGCTACTCTCAGCCAAAAATGAATCTCAAATGGTTTCACAAGCAATCTTCTCCCCATCTCAAGTTGCTGGAAATGAGGCTGCTCCAAAGTCCTCAATTTTCCCCACCGCCCTCAGGCCCCGGGCTGGCTCAGTTCCTCATCTGGCTCCTGGCTTTATAAGCAGGTGATTGCCTCTGACGCCACCTTCAGTCAGGGTGGCTCCCACCAAGAGGCTCTGACCCACTGCTGCCCCAGGAAGAGCTGAATGATGGCCAGACTGTACCCTGTGATAGTGGTGCTGTGGTTGCTGGCAGGGGTCTCCAGGTTTGGCGAAGGGACTTCTAATCCTGGCTTTGTGGCCAGGGTCTCCAGAAAAGGCCTGGAATATGGTAAGGGGATTTGGCCTTTCCTCCTGGTATCCAGAAGTGTGGTAACAAGGACAAGGAAATCTGGACGAGGGTTTGGCTTCTGGCTGACTTAGAAACTTGGGTTATGTCCCCCTCTCAACTTGAGTCTCACCATCTTGGATATTGGAGGGTAAAGGTAAAACTAGATCAGTATTTCCCCCTATGTTAGAATTTCTGCAACACAACTGAAAATATGGATCCCAGGGTACCACCTAAGACTAGCTGGGAAGGGCCTGAGAATTTGTATTGCCAACATATAGCCAAAAAAAAACCCCTCAGGTTTGATCCCAGTGTAGTGAATGGTGCTTCAAAAGCCCTTCCTCACTCCCCCTCCCCATTTTCTATCACTGCTTGCAAGATTTTGTTGAATGAATAAGCCTGATTTATCATTGACCTGGCACTTGGAATGTCTGATACAGTTCAGTTCTCAGAGTCTGGCTGGTGTCATTACCCACTCTGCAAATGAGAGATCCAAGGCTCAAGGAACCTGAGGGTCTTGTCTGGGACTGCATCAGTTGTAAGAGGTACACCTTACTCTCAAATGCAGGCCAATGATACTCCAAAGCTGGGCCACTCAGCTGCTACTTCAGGCCGACTCCCATCAAATGCACTCACTCAAAGTCCTTGTATTTCTCCACAGCCTGCCAGTATGGAGTAACCATCCTGAACAAGCAGCTGTCCAACCTCAGGTTGCCTGATTTCTTGGGAAGCTACAAGGCCGGTTGGTTTGGAAATGTGAGCTATGAGCTTCACCGGTGAGAGATCGCCTTTCTCCAGCCCAGGGGCAGTGAAGAAGGAAGGGTGGGAGCCCAGGATCGTGGAGGGCAAGGATAAACACAGAATCAGCAGGTGGATTAGGGACAGTGATGGTGACCATGGCCCTTTTTGTGGGGCTTCTGGAAGAGGCCAGGTGTGTCCTGAACCATCAGGATGAGACGAAGACCCCTGCAGGCCATTCACTAGTCCTTAGGTCACAACTGCAGACTGGAGTCCTACCAGGGTTGTCTGGTGGGAGCTGGCCCAGTTGTGGAAATAAAACCACAGCCAGGGACAACCCTAACAGATAGAGAAAAAAGACCCTTGCCATTCCCATCTTGCCATCCAGCCCAACTAAAAGGCAGGTGCAAAAGGGGTCTGCACACGTATAGTTTGCACAGGTCAGTCCATCCATTTAGATCTGGGAAGGGAAGGCCAAGGCAGGGGTTTGAGAGCCTGAACCAACCTCGAAAGACAGGGAAGTGATGATCACACAGCACTCTGAGAGTCAGGTCAATACCCTGGGAAGAGCAGGAAACGCTGGAGAGACTCCGAGGAGTCAGGCAAGAGATAGGCGTGCACCTGATTCTTCTGTTTTGCACTCTGCCTTCCTCCCTCCACTACAGCCTAAAGATCCATCACTTCAGACTCGGGGACGCAGGACTGGATCTCCTTCCAGAGCATGACGTGGAAGTCTCTCTGTCCAACAACTTCCTGCGGGCCGGGGGGAGCTGGAAGGTGGAGAAGGAGTTCATGTGAGTTGTACTGATTCCAGCCCTGGGCAGATTTCCCCTTCTGGATTTTGTTTATTTGAAAATAGAGAGACAGAGGGATCTTCCATCAGTTTACTCACTCCCCCAAATGCTTATCATAGCCAAGGGTGGACCAGGATGAAGCCAGGAACTCTATCAGGTCGCTCATGTGGGTGGCAGGGACTCAAGCACTTGGGCCATCACCTGTTGCTTCTCATGGTACACCTTAGCTGGAAACCCGACTCACACGTGGAGCTGGGACTTAAATTCCGGAACTTAAACATGGGCTCCCAAGGGACAGCTTATTCCCTGCACCCCAATCCTGGATTCCTTTTTTCATTTTAATTTATTTTTATTGCAAAGTCAGATATATACAGAGAGGAGGAGAGACAGAGAGGAAGATCTTCTGTCCAGTGATTCACTCCCCAAGTGCCTGCAATGGCAGGTGTTGTGCCGATCCGAAGCCAGGAGCCAGATCCTCTTCTGGGTCTCACATAGTTGCAGGGTCCCAAAGCCTTGGGCCATCCTTGACTGCTTTCCCAGGTCACAAGCAGGGAGCTGGATGGGAAGTGGAGCTGCCGGGATTAGAACTGGCACTCACATGGGTTCAAGGGTTCAAGGCGAGGACTTCAGCAGCTAGGCAACAGTGCTGCGCCCCCCCGCCCTTTTTTAAGATTTATTTATTATTGTTGGAAAGTCAGATCTACAGAGACAGACACAGAGAAAAAGCTCTTCCATCTGCTTGTTCACACCCTAAGTGACCGCAACGGCCAGAGCTGAACTAATCCAAAGCCAGGAGCCAGGAGCTTCCTCTGGGTCTCCCAGGCAGCCCCTTGATGCAAGGTTCCAAGGCTTTGGGCCATCCTCAACTGCTTTTCCCAGGAAAAAGCAGGGAGCCAGATGGAAAGTGGAACAGCCAGGATTAGAACCGGCACCCATATGGGATCCCAGTGCATGCAATAAGAGAATTTTAGGTTACCACACCGGGCCCTATTCCTGGATTTTTAAATATCTGGTCCCTATGCCTCAGTTTTAGAATTTGTGAAATAAGGCTAATAACAGCTCACCTCAGAGGCATAGCTGAAGATAAAAAAAAAAAACACACACACATACACACAACAAACACTCAGTGAACACTGGCTGTTCTCATCAACGATGAGTTAAAAGTCAAACACACAGCTAGCCAGTGGAGTCCTGAGACTCAAACCAGTCTTCATTTTTTGTCCTCTTCTTCCTGGTGGAGACTCAGAAGATAAACAATTTTCTCCTATCTCCCAACCAGCATCCTCGAGGGGACCTTTGATCTGAGGTTGGACATCTCCATCTCTGCTTCTCTGAGATTGGGCAAGGATCAGGCCGGGCGGCCCACCGCCTCCGTGGTCCAGTGCAGCAACTCCATCGGCCACGTCAGCATTGACACCTCTGGAAGCTTAAGGTAAGCAGTCACATGCACTTGCTGGAGATGTTGCTCACCCAGGTCACCTATCATGGGCTCCACGAGGGTAGTGAGTGACTAATCGCCCAACTGCCAGACAAGGTGGCTAGTGGATTTTGTCTGTCTCTGTCACTCTGCCTTTTGAATATATTAATATTTTAAGAGAAAAATAAGCACCCCTATTTTAGATAATAAACATACAGCGACAGAAGTATATATGATTAGTCCTCACTTAATAGAATTTTAGTTGGAGAAGGGTAGTCCACTAGTGTTGTGCTGTTCCAAACAATGCCTATAAAAGATAATCTTGAGTAGAATATTATCTTGCACCTGTGCAAATAAATCGTAGGATAAATTATTATGCGTAAATCTGTTTTGTGGTCTTTTTTTTTTTTTTACGTATTTTTATTGGAAAGTCAGATATACAGAGAGGAGGAGAGACAGAGAGGAACATTTTCCATCCACTGGTTCACTTCCCAAGTGGCTGCAATGGTTGAAGCTGAGCCAATCAGAAGCCAGGACCCGGAGCCTCTTCTGGGTCTCCCACATGGGTGCAGGATCCCAAGGCTTTGGGCCATCCTTGACTGCTTTCCCAGGCCATAAGCAGGAAGCTGGACGGGAACAGGAGCAGCTGGGATTAGAACCGGTGTCCATATGGGATCCTGGAGCATGCAAAGATAAGACTTAAGCTGCTGGGGTACCGCACCGGGCCCTGTTTTTTGTAGTCTTAATGTGTGGTCACAAATTATCTTCCAAGGGGACTTGTTACCTCCATCCCGCTGGTCATGCATGAAAGTATCTGCTTGTCTACACTAGCATTAACCTGCTGTGTTACAACAGTAGCTTCCCATCAAAGTGAAGGGGATCTTAAACTGTCGCTTCTCTTATGAATGGCGTGGGGTGTACTTTGCAGAAGTTGATTCGCATCTGCTCCTGTCTTTCCTGGGACATGCTTGCTCCCTTCCTTAACAGTCCTCAAGACGTTTGATGTCTGAACTCATTAACCTCCTTTAAGTCTCAAGTTAGACAGATCCTATTCAAATGCAATGTATGAAGAAGTATGAAGAATGGACTTGGGGATGGCACTGTGGTAAAGTGGCTTATGTTACCACTTGTGAGGCTGGCATAGCATGAGTGCTGGTTCAAGTCCTGACTGCTCCACTTCTGACTCAGCTCCCTGCTAACAAGCCTGGAAAGGCAGCAAAGGATAGCTTCAGTGTTTGGGCCCCTGCACCCACATGGGGGACCCAGAGAGCTCAAGAATCCAGTATGGCCCAGTTACAGCTCTTGCACTACTTGGGGAAATAAAATCAGTGAATGCTGGATATTTCTTTCATTCTCTCCTTCTCTTTTTCTGTAACTCTTCCTTTCAAGTGCAAAAAAAAAAAAGAGAGAGAAGAAAGAAAAAGAAGGTCCTGGCGCAGTAGCCTAGTAGCTAAAGTTCTCTCCTGACTGCCCCACTTCCCATCCAGCTCCCTGCTTGTGGCCTGGGAAAGCAGTTGAGGATGGCCCCAAGCCTTGGGACCCTGCACCCACATGGGAGACCTGGAGGAAGCTCCTGGTTCCTGGCTTCTGATCAACTTAGTTCTAGCCATTGTAACCATTTGGGAAGTGAATCAGCAGGTGGAATATTTTTCTCTATATAAATCTACCTTTCCAATAAAAATAAATAAATCTTAAAAAGAGGGGGGAGTAAGGAAGAAAGGAAGGAAGGGAGGGCGGGCATAGCTGGCTCAAATGTAATTGGGAGGCCCAAGAGACAGAGCCAAAGGTGTGACCTGTGTTTGGTCAACATCATCAGACATCTCTCTCTCCTGAATGTGCTCTTTCCTCTGTTTGCTTGATCCTCAAGTGGGGCCCACCACTCTAGAGTGGCAGAGATGGTCCCCAGTACCACCAAGCTCCTAGCCTCAGTGCTTGTCAGCAAGTGAGACCATCCTTTCCCACAGCACCTGCAAGAGCCATGGGGAAAGCTCTCACTGGTTTGTGTTGAATTGTGTGTTTATCCCTGGATCAAAGATCAATATGGATTCTGATTGGTTGAGCCAGTCTAGTGCCCTCCTTCAACCTAAGGGTAGGGGTGGGGCTAGCCCCAATGAAATGAGGAAAAAGTGGATTTAAAGAAAGGAAAGGGATGCTGGAGAGGTGACCCGCTCAGATGTACAACATCAGGCTGGGTTACCTCTCATGGATTAAATCTGATTGGCAGAGTCCCTTTTGTTGGAGCAGAATGGGAAAAGTTTAGGTCCGTGGGTCGCTGCTGTTGGAAATCTCAGTTAAATCATAAAGTGTCCCCTGACTCTCTGCTCCAGCTGGATATTCAATCTCTTCCATGAAAAAATTGAACATGGTATCAAGAGTCTCTTGGAACAAGAGGTGAGTACAAGGATAAGTGGACTGTAGTTTGCCCAGGTACTGGCATATGTGTAGCTGATGTTGGAAACCATCTTTTTTCTTAAGTGCATGGTACGGTGCCAAGGCAAACTCACAGGCTTTCCCAAGGCAAGGTATGAGCACATATGCTCTACTGGCACCATGGTGTTTGGTTATCTAATCACTAGTTACAATGAATATTAGCAAAACATGAGTCTTGGGGAGAAATCACTTTGGATCCCTCCCTCACACCACACACACCAAAGTTAAGCCCAGTTTGGGGATTTAAATGTTGAAACAAATTTTACAAATTTTCTGGAGAAAAGCTGTGGCATTTTTCTGAGTTTAGGAAGATTATTCTCTTTTTAAAATTTTTAAAAGATGTATTTATTTATTTGAAAATCAAGGTTACATGGAGAGGGGGAATCTTCTATTTGCTGGTTTACTTCCAACGTGACCACAATGGCCAGGGCTCAGCCAGGCCAAAGCCAGGAGTTTCATACAGGTCTTGCATGAGGGTGACATAGTCCCATGCACTTGGACCATCCTCTGCTGCCTTTTCCAGGTCATTATCAGGGAGCTAGATCAAAAGTGGAGTAACTGGGTCACAAACCAGTGCCCACAGGGGATGCCGGCGTGTTGCGAATGGCTCCTTTACTCACACAATGCTGGGATCCTATTTTTTCTTTCAAAATTGATTTATTTACTTGAAAGGCAGAGCTACACAAGAACAGGGGAGAGAGAGAAAGAGAGAGAGAGAATCTTCCATCCACTTGTTCACTCCTTAAATGGCTACAAACAATGTCCATGGCTAGATCAGGCAGACACCAGGAGCCTGGAACTCCATCTGGGTCTCCCACATAAGTGGCAGGATCCCAAAAGCAGCTGGCCCATCTTCTGCTGCTTTCCTGGGTGCATTAGCAGGGAGCTGAATTTAGAAGAAACAAAGCAGCCAGGACTTGAACCACCAATCATGCAGGATGCTGATGTCACAGGTGACAACTCTGTCTGCTAAGCCACATTGTGTCAGCCCAGCAAATTATTTCCTAAACAAGACCTCCCTCTGCCAAAAAAAAAAAAAAAAGTACCATATGGAGAAGAGCAGTGGGGGTGGCCTCTGCTGTCTCTCACTTCTGAAAAGGAAGTAGAAGGCTTGAGGCACTTCAGTCTCGTGGGAGCTGTGAGTGGGCAGTTCTCAGTAGAAGGAGGTCCTCCGGCTGAGGGGTAGGCAGGATGGATGAAGCCCTACAGTGGACGGCATTCCAAGTCCTGTGAGAGCTGCTCTCTTTCTACCACCCAGGAGGGCACCGTCCTTACTTGGAGTTCCCAGAAGGTCTAGGTAGGCCTGCCCCCTGGCCTTTGGCTGGCCTGGAATTTGTGTTAGAACAAAGCTTCTTACAGACAGAGAGTTGATTTTAAGTCATGTGAAGCCTTGGTGTTAAATTATGCAGAATGACAGAATGAACAAGTAATTCCTTTTGCTGGTTCTCTTTCTTTCCTCACACATTAAGGGAAAGTCTTGGGCTGTGGCCAGTGTATCCTGAACACATTGCTGTTTGTTTCAACATCAAGGAGGCATTATGTAACTAGGCAGTAGGATCTAGTCAGATTTCAAGAGTGTGTGCTTCCTCAAGGCTGTGAGGGCATACTCCTCTTTAGATCCTATTTAGGCCAAAGGTGTCACCAAGTTTTTGTTTCTGTATATTTATTCAAAATGTGTACTTAAAAACAAACTTGGAAGAAAGGACTATGAATAGGACACATTGAAATATGAGAAAGGTTAAGCCATGGAGATGATGTAGCAATTGCTTAGGGCAGGAAACAGTGGAACAGGGCCTTCTAGGAAGGCCGTGGAACTCCATGGCTTCCCCAGGAGGAAGCAGGTGGCTGACTCTGACTTGGCCGTAAAGACAGAACTCTCCTCTGACTCTATTAGGCCCTTTGGTGGCCACACTGCCTCATGGCACTCTCCAAGCCCACGGAGCCTGAGAGGCCAGCAGGAAGAGGACATGATGAGGCTGGCAATGGCCTCCTGGCTCCTGGGAGGGCCTGGGTTTTGCTCTGTGCTCTCTAACGGGTGCATGTGTGTCCAACATTTCTTGCCACTTTGGCTGCTGGCACACTGGATCGATGCAGTGCCAACCCCATCATCATCCAATTTCAAGGTGGGTTTCAGGAGAAACCCAAGATAGACTGAAGCTGGGCCTGCCTGTGTCACAGGTCATCCCAATTAGCACAGTGGCCAAGGGCTGGGTACTGATAGTTCCTTGTGCTTCTCACCACACAGTCCACACTACCCCCAATACATCCCTACAGGCTTGGAGGGGTAGCACATAGGTGGTGCCTGGGAGGGGTGACCAGGGCAGGGGCCTCACCAGGGAGACAAGAGGAGGTAGGATTCACATGGCGTTCTCCCCCACTTTTGGCAGGTCTGCAAAGAGGTCAGGAAGTTGGCAGGCTCCTACTTGGAACCATACCTTCACACTCTGCCAGGTTTGGAGCCCCCACCCCTCTCCGAAAGCCACAGCACTGGGCAAACTCTAGGGTTCCATGGGAGAACTTTCCCTGAGTGTTCCCCATCCCACAGGGTTGGAAATGGCCCTGCCTCTCTTCTCTGGAGGCCAGGGAGGGAGATCAAGGGTGGTAGCCTGGGGCTGCTCAGAGCAGGGTGCTCAAAGGTTTGCAAAACTAGGAAGAGTCCCAGCCCCATTTTTATTCTCCAAAGGCTGTCGTCATTTGTGTGAATGGAACATCCTGGAATTGGATTGTGCACCACCTGCACAACTGTGCTTGGCTGCACTATAGCAAAGACTACTTTTTTTCCTTGTTTCACAGTCACCACGGTGATTGATCAGTTTGCTGGTATTGATTACAGCTTGGTAGAGGCTCCACAGGTGACTGCTGAAGGCCTGGACACATCCTTCAAGGTAAGGGACTGTGGGGGAAAGGACACTGCAGACCAAGACCCAGTATTGGGTCTGTGAACCAACGTGATTTGCCTGAAGTCCAGAAATCTGAACTTGAATTGTGGCTCAGAAACTCGTGGTGGGGGAACTTGTGAGAGAACTCAGCCTCTCTGAGCTGGTGCTCCAAATTAGCATTGTGGGTCAGGAGGTTAGTTCACTGCATGCAATTCCGAATCCTATTTCGGGGCACTGATTCAAGTCCCAACTCCTCCATTCCCAGTCTGGCTTCTTGATGATGCACCTGAGGAGCCAGCACGGAAGCCCAAAGGCAGCCTCTGCCTTCTGGTTTGCCCTTAGTCCAGCCTTGGCTGCTGCAGGCATCTGGGGATGGAAGATCCCTCTACCTCTATCTCCCTCTGTCTCTGTCTCTCTGATTCTTAAATAATTTCCTTTCAAATAAATTGAGATCAAAATAATCTGGCCTTTGGTTGTGTAGAGATGAAGTGGGGTGATGTGTGTAGAGGCTTTAGCGAGTGCTTAGTGCATGGTACACGCGTAAGGAGGCACTATTACCTGCTTTACCCTGACAGGAGACCTCACAGTGGATCCCTAAATTGTCCGTGCCCTAATCTCCCCAGAATCTATAACCTTCACCAAAGGGCCTCTGTGGCTGAGACCAAGAGATGATGTGGTGAGATGACCCTGGTGCGTCTAGCTGGGCTAAGCGAAATCACAGAAGCCCCTAGAAGAGGAAGGCAGGGGAGCAGGGACCAAGGCAACAGGATACCAGGTCAAAGAATGCAGGTGGCCACTAGAAGGTGGGAAGAGAACACGTTCTATCTGCTTCTAGAAGATAGCTTCTAGAAGGAGTGCAAGCCTAAGGATACCTTGTTTAGGCTTCTGGCCTCCAGAACATCCAGGGAGTCAAGGTGTGCTAGCATAGCCTTAGGCAAGGGAAATTTCTTCACTCCCACTGTTAATTCCATGATTTCCCTGTGGGCAGAGCCAGTTGTGGGAGCGCCTCAACTGCAACTGCACTGGTCTTTAAGGAGCACGTACATATTCCTTAGCCTGCACTAGTTCTCAGTTTATACAAATGTAACTTACTGATATCCCATACCAGCTCTAAGGAGCAAGTACCAACAGCCTCATTCCCTTCTAGTCACCGATTTTCCTCCAGGGCCCAGAGATAATAAGATCCAAGATCAAACCTGAGCAGTCAAGGACAAATGTCCATGTTTTCCCACTTTCTCCCTGGGCCCTGGACCACAGAAGGTTCAGAACACGGCTGCCGCTACAGAGGTGATGCTCCAACAGGATTTTGAGCAACTGTCAAGACCTAGAGGGAACCCGGTGCCATGGCCTAGCAGGTTGAGCCTCTACCTGTGGTATCAGCATCCCATATGTGTGCTGGCTCATGCCCTTGCTGCTCCACTTCCCATCCAGCTCCCTCCTTATGGCCTGGGAAAACAACAGAAGATGGTCCAAGTTCTTGGGCACCTGCACCCACGTGTGAGATCCAGAAGAAGCTCCTGGCTCCTGAACTCAGATTGGCTGAGCTCTAGCCACTGTAGCCATTTCAGGAGTGAACCAGCAGATGGAAGATCTCTGTGTCTCTCCTTTTCTCTCTTTCAGCACCCTTGGGCCCGCATTCTGGAAGTTAACCAGCATCTTGACCATCACTCAGGCCAAGAGACTTCCCTCCTGGCAGAGATTAGGCTTGCCACCATCTCTCCAATAGGAACTATGGGTGGCTAATACATGCTCTGTCTCCAGGGTGAATTCTTCAGCCTAAGACAACGCACCCCAGTCCCATTTGCTGCCCCAGCCATCAGGCTGCCCCAGCGACACGACCACATGCTCTACTTCGCCATCTCTCAATACATCTTCAACACAGCCAGCCACGTCTACCAAAAGGCTGGGCGCACACGCATCATCATCCAAAACAACCAGGTAAGGAGGAACGGATGGTGGGGCTCCCAGGAGGGACTTCAAAGGGAGCTGTAGAGCTGAAGAAACTCGAGCCTGTCAGACATGGGTTCAAGTCACACTGTGCCTCAGTTTCGCTATCATTTGTGTATGTGGCTCGAACACAGTTGTCTTCCCATATCTGCACGTTTCCTCCTCTCCATCATCAATACCAGTCTAAAAATATTAGTGTTTGTCTTGACTCCTTCAAGACACATCCAGATGTTCATTACAGAGTAGTGTTAGTTACCAATTAGCCACAACAGCCAGGGCTAGGCCAGGCTGAAGTCAGGAGCCAGGAACTCCACCATGTTCGCCCATGGGAGTGGCAGGATTCCAAGTGATTGGACGATCACCTGCTGCTTTCCCAGACACATTAACAGGAAGCCATATTAGAAGTGAGGCAGCCGGGACCAAGACTTTGGTACTCCAACATGAGATGCTGGTATTGCAAATCACTGTTCACCACAGTGCTGGCCCCTTAATATTATTTATTGCTGTTAATTTCTTATTGGACCTAATTTGCAAATTCAACTTTATCCTTGGTATTTATGTATAGAAAAAACAGTACAGTAAATCAAAGGATATACTGAAAAGTTCATGGAAAATTGAATTAAAGATTCCTTTATGGAACCAGGACTGTGGATTAGTGGGTAAAGTATAGTTTACAGTGCTAGCATTCTATATGGGCACTGGTTCGAGTCCCAGCTGCTCTACTTTCAATCTGGCTCCCTGCTAATGTGCCTGGGAAAGCAGTGGAGAATGCCCCAAGTCTTGGACCTCCACACCCACATGGAAGGGCTAGAGGAAGCTCCTGGCTCCTGCTTATGCTACTGTGCTAAGTGAATGCTGGCTGTCACCTGGATGGATCACCAAGACACTTGGCAGCTAACAAGTCCCCAGCTCTCCCTCCCCTGCAATGCTCCCCAGGTGGCCTCAGCATGAATGGTGGGGGGATATGGACTTAGGAAGGCAAGGGTCATCAGCCTTCCTTAAACCTGCTCATATATATATGTAATTTAATAAATTATAAGTAGAATTAAATGAATATTATTTAATACATATTATAATATTATATATATATATATTTTTTTTAAGTCAGATTTGCAGAGAGAGAGCTTCTATCTGCTGAATCACTCCTCAAATGGCCACACCAGCTGGAGTGGAACCAATTCAAAACCAGAATCCAGGAGCTTCTTCTGGGTCTCCACACATAGGTGCAAGTGCCCAAGGATCTGAGCCATCATTCACTGCTTTCCCAAGCTACAAGCAGGGAATTGTACGGGAAGTGGAGCAGCTGGGATATGAACCAGCACACATATGGGATGCTGATACTGCAAGGCAAAGGATTAACTAGCTGATCCACAATGTTGGCCCTTGCGGCTCCTGAAGGGAAGCCTGAACAGCACACATTCCCAGTTAACCGCCATAGTAATGCTATAGGAGCAGCCCAGGAAAAGTGTGGGAATCTGGAGGAAGGTGAGCTCAGGGAAGGTAGGCTGTGAGTGGAGTTGCCTAGGCAAAGGAACACACATAGCTAAGGTACCATCCAAAATGGGTATAGAAAAAGTTTGCCTAGGAAAAGATCGGGAAATAATGAGTGCATAGGCAACGGGCTCCATGAGTGATGGCTTAAAAAAAAGAGAGAGCTTGGGGAAAGCCATATGGAGAAGTATATTAAGTGCCAGATTGTGGAGACTGGTGTTGTGGCACAGCAGGCTAAGTCCTGGCCACTTGGCTTCCAGTTTCCTGCTATTGCAGCTGAGAAGGCAGCAGATGATGACCCAAGTATCCGGGCCCTGAACACCCATGACAGAGATCGGAATGGAATTTCCGGGAGCCTGGCTTCAGCCTGGCCCAATCCTGGTTGTTGCACACATTTGGAGAGTAGATCAATGTACAGAAGATTGTTCTTCTGTCACTCTGCTTTTCAGATAAATAAGAACATCTCTTGCGCTCGCTCTCTCTCTCTCTCTCTCTATATATATATATATTAAGATTTATCTTTATTGCAAAGTCACATATACATAGAGGAAGGGAGAGAGAGGAAGATCTTCCATCCACTGATTCACTCCCCAAGTGAGTGCTATGGCCGGAGCTGAGCCGGTCCGAAGCCAGGAGTCTAGAGTGTCTTCTGGGTCTCCCACGTGGGTGCAGGGGTCCCAAGACTGTGTCATCTTCAACTGCTTTCCCAGGCCACAAGCAGGAGCTGGATGGGAAGTGGAGCAGCAAGGATATGAACCAGCGCCCATATAGGATCCCAATGCGTGCAAGGCGAGGATTTAGCCATTCAGCCATCACACTGTGCTCTCTCTCCTTAGTGTGAGCTTGCATGTGTAAATCAGCTCTAATGAAACTTCCTATGAGCCAGGCACTCACCTAGCATGTTACCCAACAAGCACGTCATTTCACCTACACACAACCTGTAAGATAAGTGCTGCTGCCCACATGAGACCCAGAGGAGGTTCCTGGCTCCTGGTTTCAGATCAGCTCAGCTCCAGCCATTGAGACCACTTAGGGAGTGAAACAGCAGCTGGAAGATCTTTCTCTCTGTATCCCCTTCTCTCTGTAAATTTTCCTTTCCAATACCTATGAATAATGAATCTTAAAAAAAAAAGATAAATGCTGTTATAATCCCCACTTTACAGGTGACGAACTTAACAAACCTTACAAGCCAGTCAGCTAGAAAATGGTGGAAGCAAAGCTTGAACTCAAGCTGTCTGATCTCAAACTCTACAAGCCTAACTGCTATGGTTTCCTGCCTCTCAAGTAACATTCTACGGCTGCTGTTGCAAGTCCCCACTGAATCCCCAATCTCCCTGCAAACCAACTTACTTCGGGGACTGTTTCCATCGGTAAGAGCACTGCCCACTTGTTTCAGAAGATAGGGTAATTCTGTTGACCTAGGCCTGACCAAGAGATTATATTACATGTCAGTGAATTGTGTGTAGACAAATCGCTGGTGGAACCATGGGTAAAAATAACAGCTGTTGAAGTAATCATTCTACTAATGCCAATCATTAACTGAGTATGCAGTGCAAACACACAGGATCTGGGTTGAGACTTGTGGGTTTGAGTCCAAGGTCAGCTATTATTTATTTTTGGAATTAGCTTGCTAGACCTCAGCTTCCTTATTTGTCTGACAAGGTTGACATTATTATCTGCCTCACTGGATTTCTGGAGGAATCATACGGGAGATGAAAGCACTCAACCAACACACCAAAGCCATTCCAGGATGCCAGCAGGGGTCGCTTGGACATGCCATTTGCAGCTAAGCCAGTCATTACCTATATAGGGACATTTAGGTGGAAGCGTGGTTGATAAGTGGAAGGGGTAGTATGGAGGAGCACTGGGCCTCCTCTCTCTCAAGATAAACACTTCAACACCAAGCCCAAATAGTCCACCAGTCCACACACACCAGCCCTCACAGAGGCAATATGGTGGCCACCTACTGCCATCTGTACTTGTCCACTGGGTGTCTTGCCCACCAGACACTCCATCAAATTACCTTCTCTGATCATGACAGCTAACCTCATAGAAATGAATTCTAGAAAAGACAATTGTTTCCATTCTGTGATATTTGCTCTCCTGGGTGTTCCCAGTTGGCCAGGTTGTTCCCTGATATGGAGGTAGAGTTTGAGGCATCACCGGAATCACAGCCATTACTGACGTTCACTCCCGGGAACGTGACCTTCATGCCAGTGATGGACATTCGAATCTCTGCCCTCCAGAGCAACTCCTCTGCCCACAGGCCACTCTTCCATCTTAGGGCGGTGAGTCCGATTCTGACCAGGGCATCCAGAGGCTGGCTGACCATGCAAGGAAGTCCCTTTCTGCTAACACAGAGTCCCCAGACAGAACAGGTGATGTGTGTTGAAGCCTATTTGCTCCCATGAGGCACTTGGCTCTCTAAGATATCTTAGAGAGAACATACATTTGTCCTTTTGGGACTGGCTTATTTCACTGAGCATAAAGGTCTTCAGTGGGGAACATTTTCAACATTATCAAAAATTTTAGGACACAGATAAAGTATTATTGAGAGGGAAATTTATTTATTGCAAATTATTTATTTCAGTTAAAGGAGTCATACAGAGATGGGGAGAAAGAGTTCATCACTGGTTCACTCTCCAAATGATCACAAAGGCCAGAGCTGTGCTGATCCAAAGCTGGGAGGCAGGAGTTTCTTCTGGGTCTCCCACATAGCAGCAGGGGTCCAAGGATTTGGACCATCCTCTGCTGCTTTCCCAGGCCATTAGCAGGGGCCTGGATCAGAAATGGAGCATCTGGGACTTGAACCGGTGCCTACAAGGGATGGCAGCACTGCAGGCAGAAGATTGGCTTACTGTGCCACCATGGCAGTCCCTCAAGTAGAACAGCTGACCATTATAGATGAGGAACCCAATACAATCACCGTTTGATCAAACAGTCCTCACTCTTAAAGACAGGGGCCAATTGGTGGCATTCCCTAAACTTCTCCAAGGGTTCAGGCATTCCACGAAGGCCCCTTTGTGGCCTTCTCCAAATTTCCATTGTGCTTGCAGACTGAACGTTTCCTCCCTGTTTGAATGTTTCCTGTTTTCAGTTGGAGCCTCAGCTCGCTTTTCTTTGTCAGCTGTGGAGCTGCCCTGTCTGCCCGACCCTCTTTCCAGAGTCTTGGCCAGCTGTTCTTTGCCCTCAGGGTACATATGTCCATAACATCTGAGGCGTCCATAGCTGGAGCTTTGTGCCTTGGCTCAGGAGCCAATAGGATGCCTTAATGTGCTTTTTTTCCAACCCCAGAAAGCCAACATTTCTGCCAGCATCAGTGTGAGATCAGGCAGGATCTTTGGTTCTGTGGCCTCAGGAAGGTAAGAGACCAGGGCCTGGGGGAGGAATGTGGGTGGGAAGGGGACTTCTCAATAGCCATTGGAGACTCCAGTCTGGTCCAGTGATAGAGCTGGGGTGACCCTGGCCCCAGGGACCTTCGGAGCTAGGAAATTACCTACACCAGTGCTCTCTGGGCAAGGAGACTTAACCATACCCCAGGGATAAAGCTGGAAGCTGAGAAAGACAAAGGTTGCCTTTGGGGTCCTATGACTCTCAGCTAACCTCCCCCCTCTCAGGCATTAGTGGAGAAGCCAAAATTTTTACAAATAGAGATTTAAGCAGGACTACCTAGTAGGGGTGGGGATGGAGCCTAAAGCTGTGCTTGTAAGGATTTCACATCTCAGAGGGTAAAAAGTTAACTGTACACATCACAAAGTAAGGAAGGTCATGGATAACGGTAAAGGTGTCCCAGCCTCTCCCTCCTGTGCCACTGCTCAGATACAAAGTCAGAAAGCAGGTGTGTATCCAATGAGCTGGGCTTTGGGTAGCAGAGACTATGGCACCTTCTTGGGGTTGGCCTCCACCAGGAAGTCCTCTCTGCTGAGCTGCAGGTGTGCAGTGGGGCTCCTCAGAGGAACTTCCTGGCCTCAGGGTGAGAGGCTTCTGCCGATGGAATGCCCTGACCCCATTGAAATGGGCCTCTTTTTTATGCTCATTGCATGCTTCTACGTTTCAAAAATCATACATGCTCATTGCACAGTTGCTCATTTCTAAAATAACAACAATGTATTGCAAGTATTACCATTACCTGTAAGAGCCAACAAAATACCCACTAATGAAAAAGCCTAATAGCCTAATAGTCCTATTTATGCTTTCATTTCCACATTTCCAACCTTAAAAAAATTACATAATCAGGGATAGAGGGCACATACAATTCTTTGTAGTCCTCCTGATTTATTATAATTCCTGTGAGTTATTTAAGTCTCACCAACACCAATGATGCATCACTATCAATGCCACAAGACTTACAAGTCACCCACTGCAGAGTGGATCCTAGGTACCAGGCTCCTAGACCATGGGCCCTGCCCACCAGCACTGCACAGTGCCCTGGGTAACAACACTGACCTGTGTTTCTCTGTCCACACAGTAACCTGAAGCTCGAGCTGAAGCACTCCAGCGTCAGTTATTTCCATGTGAGTCACTTTCTTGCAACATCTCTTGGATCTCTTCCCCAGGCAGGGTTTTCGGGGTTTCAGGAAATATGATTAGGTCTAAGAAACTGCCCACAGGCTCACAGGAAATGGGTAACCACATCTGAAACTTAGCCAGGGTGAAAGTCACCGTGAGGGTATCAGGGTGAAAGGCATGAACTGTGGAGTAAGATACCTTCTCTGCCACCTGTTGGCTGTGTGACGGTGGACAAGTCACATAACCTTTCTGAGCCTCAGTTACTTTGGCTGTAAAACGGGAATAACAATTGCATCTACCAGTTGATTAAGTAAGACACTTTGACAAAATGTCTCTCACGTAGCAGGCCTGCAATACATGTTCACTATTGGAATGGGAGTGGCCCAAGTGCACAGTGCTCTATCTTAAGCCCTTGGAGAATTAATGATGGGTTTAAGAAATGAGAATTTCTGCGAAATAATGCAGAGTTCAGCCCTTCCAACAGGTTCTGGGGAAGCATACTGTAATCAAGCATGCTAATATTTTGCTAACAACATGCTGAAATAGTCACACAACCACTAAACAGGTTCCTGACAGTTCAGGTCATGTTGCACTGTCAAATGAGTTTGCATGCTCTGAGAATACAGTAGCAGAGATCTGGGGATGTGCTTTTCTGCAGTGGCCATGGTCATGGCCAACACCTATTTTCAATAGGACAGATGTTTCCAGAGTGGAGACAGATGCTCCTCCCTTGACTCTCACTTGAATTCATGACTTGTTTCTGCACACCAGGTGAAGCTGATAGAAGTTATCATCAACCACTTCGTATTCAAGGTCGTATTACCCTTTCTCAATGGTAAGAGCTGCCCCTGGCTGACCTGCAAGGAAGCCTATTCTCCCTCCTTGCTGCAAGACCCACCATGCATTTACTCATTCATCCATTCGTTCACCGGACAAGGGGCAGCCTCTGTTCTTTGGCACCTGGGAGTATGATAATCCCTGAGCCCTGCCCTGGGGAGTTCACACCTTGTGGAGAAGGCAGTGATATCAGTGTGATAAATGCCATGAGAGTTATCAACCAGAGAGCTGGGAGGAGGGGGAGGAGACCCTGAAGTTGGAGGTGAAGCTGGAGGTGAGGACTACGCTGAATCTCAACAGTAATGGAGCCAGACCAATGGAGTAGGACCATTCCAGGTAGTACCACCTGCACTTGGCACCCAGGTGTATGGTCGGGTGAGATGACTTTACTGAGTGACCTTGGTTGAAGAATATTTGCAACAGTGGCTGCCTGAGAGTCAACAGGCCTCCTGCCCTCCAGGGTCCTCTCCAGCTGGTCTCACCATTTGTTTTGCTTTTGTTTTATATTTACTTATTTGGAAGGAAGAGTCACCTGCGAGGGGGATAGAAAGAGAGATTATCATCCATGTGTTGTTAGTTCACTCCCCAAATGGCCACAACAGCTAGAGCCAAGTCAGGCAGAAGCCACTAGCTAAAAGCTTCATCCGGGTCTCCCACATGGGTACAGGAACCCACAACACTTGGGCCATCTTCCACTGCTTTCCCAGGCACATCAGCAAGGAACTAGATGGGAAGTGGAGCAGCCACGACTTGAACTGGCACCCATATGAGATGTCAGCATTGTAGGCAGTGGCTTAACCCATACCACTGCCAGCTCCATCTACCTACCTTTTATGACCAAGACATAATAACAGCAGAAGTTCTCTGGAAAATAGAAAGCAGGGCAGATAGGTAATGGTCCTTAGTGATATGCCCTGGATAGAAACACTGCCTGCTAGATGATGAGGGAGCCATGATCCCTTGCTGGACTAACAGGATAAGCTGTCCAGGTGGGTCTGCTGAAGGCGCCTGCATTTCCTAAACCAGAGCCACACCTCCTAACTTCTTTGTCCAGCTCACCTTTTTCTACCATTTACCTTCCAGCAAAACTTCAGGAGGGCTTCTCTCTCCCTCTTCCAAACAACACCTTCATTAGCAGTCTGGAGTTGCAAATTCACAAGGTCAGTGAGAAGTGGGGTCTGAAGGAGGGGATCTAAGACCTGCTGGAAGGCTGCCTCAGGGACTGGCGGATCCTAGGGGGAGCCCAACTCCCATCTGCAGCATGGGAAAGGGGGCTCTACATAAAATAGCTCAAAGCTTAGTCACTCCATTCAGATACCTTGTTTGGGCATTTGAGAGGCAATTGCCTTCACTGCAGGTGGGGGTGCAGAGGGCCAGAGGAGATGTCCTACTTCTGGAATGATGTGGCCACAAACAAACTTAGAATCTTCAGCAGTGGGTCCCTGGCCAGCCCTCCCACCCACAGCAGCAAGGGATGATCTTGGAGAAAAATGGACAGAGGAAGGAACTCAGCTGGGGCCAGAGGGCAGAGACAGTAAGAATAGACTTCCTGATGTAAATCCTGGAGTTCTCGTTTGCCAATACCCTCCCTGTCCACAGTGTATTCTTACCCCAAGGTAACCCCATACAATGTCCTCAATCTATTGTGAGGGGAGTAGACCCAGGCAGCACCCAAGGGTGCCTCAGTTCTCCCACAAGAATAACATATTAGAGAAAAAGTGACATGTGTGGGTATCAGTAGCTCGGAGAATTCAGATGAATTCCTGGGGCTGGCAGCTGATAGGCTAAGTGCCTGCAAGGGAAAAGGCTTGGTTTCTGCAGAATTGGGTTTCTGCTCCAGGGAGAATCAGACTCTCCAGGTCAAGGATCCTCTCACAGGAGCTCCTGCATGGGTCAGCAAATGATTGTTGTCTCTTCTTTTTACCTTCTCTCTAGAACTTCTTGCTCTTAGCAGCCAACATTGATTAGGCCACAGGCATGGATGATACTAAGCCGGACCTGCCTCTGACCTTGCCGGCTGAGGCCAATCCGCCTCTTCTCCCATGGACAAGGTCAACAAAGAACTAATGACAACAGAAGACAGACCTGACGACCATGGGACACCTTCCACATTGTTGTCCTCCTTCTCCTTTCCATATCCCTGCATTCTCTTTGTACCTGAGCTCAGCTTGGTTCAGGCCTCATCTGCCTCTAGAATCAACTTCCACGAAGGAAATTGTGTGAGCACTGGTCAATCCCCACGCAGCCCATCCTATTCAACATTAAACACATAGAACAGCCTAGTCGTACAAATAATTTGATATCATGGTCAAGGGAACAAGACCCAGACGGAAATGCGTGCAAAGGCTCATCTTGCCAGCGAGTAGGTAATATTGATGGAGCAAGACCAGTCTCTAGATGGCACTACCCTTATCTTCCTCTACTGATTTGTCTCTGGGCATGATGCTGAGGCAGTTGCATGGGCTCAAAGAGAGAACGGGGAAACACATTGTCTCTGCCTTCCTCAAGCTTACAGTCAAAACCACAAGCCCAGATGGCTTTTCTATAAAGGACAAGATGGTACATATTTTAGGTCCATGTAGACTCACCTCTTGCTATGGCAGTAACAAACAGCCATTAGGCAATAAATGAGTTGAGCATGGCTGTGCTCCAATAAAACTTTTTACAAATGTGCAGTGGGCCTGATTTGACCTCTGGACCACCATACCATATAATCCAGCCGCTGGTCTAAAACAACAGCTCACCAAGAACAGAGTATATGCCACAAAACCTAGTAGCTAAAGACTTTGCCTTGCACGCACCAGGGTCCCTTATGAGCAGCAATTTGTGTCCCAGCTGCTCCACTTCCCATTCAACTCCCTGCTTGTGGCCTGGGAAAGCAGTAGAGGATGGCTCAAAGCCTTAGGACCCTACACCCATGTGGGAGACTCAGAACAAGCTCCTGGCGCCAGGCTTTGGATTGGCTCAGTTCCAGCCGTTGCAGCCAACTTGGGGAGTGAACCAGTAGATGGAAGATCTTTCTGTCTCTCCTCTGTAAAACTGATTTTCCAATAAAAATAAATTTTTAAAAACACAAACAAAAATATTCCATCACAATTGTTGGGAGGGTTGGCCTTGTGCACCATAGATGCAATAGGTGGCCCAAGAGAGATTTTATTAGAAATGGTATCACTCTACTTCTGGGGTATTGGTGAATTTTTAGTAAAAATTTAGAAAAAAAAATTTTAATTTGATTTGCATAATGCAATGAATGGTTAACAGACAGCTGGAAATCTTCCCTCAAGTGAGAGAGGCACTCGTGCTTTTTCCTCATGCTCTGAGAAAACAGTGACAAAGGCTTTTCACATTCCAGGTTGGCAACCAAGTCTCAATTTACAAAAACATCAACCCTGCGACTTTATTGCAGTGTCATTAAGGACAGTAACAACAACAACAAAAGTAAAAACAAAAAACCTACGTTGGAGTTGAATGCATACTTCTGAACCCCAACTTCATTTTGAAGAACCTTCACCCCCTCTCCCTGGAGCTAGCCTGGGAGTTGGGCAGTGGTTGCCCAGCTCTTGCTTCATGCCTTGCAAGCACCTCCTGGGATCCTGTGAGCAGATTTTGAGTTCCGGGGTTCTGCAACACTGCCTGGTTTGGATCCCAGGCTCTGGTTGTTGGTTCCAGTTTCCCGCTAACGAGTCCCTGGGATGCAGTGGTGATGGCTTAAGCAGTTAGCTTCCTGCCACCCACATGGGTGACTTGAGTTGTGTTCTGGGCTCCCAGCTGAGGGACACACTCTCTTTGCCATAAACATAAACCAAGTAGCAACTGTTCACGTCCCAGTCCTGAAACACACAAATCAATGTCCCATTTCCCTTTCTAAGTCGCAGTGTGTGTACCCAACAGGAAGAGCCTGAGTGAACCCATGATCTGGCCCAGGAATCTCTTGCTCTAGGTCTGGAGACGATTCTCATGCAAACAACAGTTTCAGGCAGCACTGAGCCGGCAGCAAGTAGCAACTCTGGTGATATTTCTTGTGTTGGCCTCTGTTCATCTGTCCCTCAGTTATCCACAAACACCACCAAGAGATGTAAAACAAAGGACCAGTGAAAGACTAATCCTTTGGGGTTTCCACCTGCATCAATGTGAACTGGCTTAGCCACAGGCTATGGGGTCCCAGCACTTGGCATCAATTCACCATAGTGAAATCAGAAATTTGGGCACCCCAAGGACACAGACTCCACAGCCAGGGACTTCCTCCAACAGTATGGCTCCAAGGCTGACACCTGGAAGGGTTAGAAAGAAGACAAGACTTTACCCACTGACTCCTACACTCCATCCCCGCTGACATCACTGGGAAGGCCCCAGCCAACCAGGCCCAAGCTTGAGCTGACACACTAAGGCAATGCTTGAGCTGCTAATGCATGCAAAACACAAGCATTTCTCAAGGTTCAGTTACAGAGCTCCCCTTCCCAGACAGCCTCTCCTGGCTTTCCTTCTCTGTGTCTTGATCAACATTCTCAAGAAAAGCAATGCACACTATGTCACTCAGGAAAGGGCACAGCAGCAGGGACACCAAGCATGCCAGTCACAGGAGATCTCACAACCACTGGGCTCCCCTCCACTCTCAAAAAATGGAACTCATGCTTTACAATACTTACTGACACTCTGATGTACTTCAAACCGTATAAGCAAAGAACACTGGACTGAGAGCTGGGAATTGTCATCTATGACTGCTTTCCCAGCTCACAACAGGAAGCTGGATGGGAAGTGGGGCTGCCGGGATTAGAACCAGCACCTATATGGGTTCCCAGAGCATTCAAGGCAAAGACTTTAGTTGCTGGGCCACCGCGCCGGGCCCGGGTTCAGACAATCTTAAGCATGCTGAATAAACTCAAATGGTCCCAAGACTTGGAGAAGCTGAGAACACAAAGTAACTCATTGTGGAGCTGCCCCTGGGCAATTAAGTCCACCTATAAGGCTTGTGCAGTCATTAGAAACAGCTAATGACTTTTATAGGTACGGTCCAGGGTAGTCCACTTTATCAGGGAGTAACACCCAAGCCATGCCTAGGATGACCTCCGACTACTCTAAAACGTTCGTTCTGTGTGGTTTCTCCTGGATTTCCCTGCCTTCAATGCTACTGGGAGTTATGTCAGCACAGAGATAAATTCCAGCATGAAATGCACAGAACACAGTATGTACCCCTACCAGCTGAGGAGTTAACCATAGCACACAGGGACCAGCAAAGGCCTAGTGGAAGAAGGGCGAGTGTGTGGGAAAGCTCTAGGGTTTGGAGGGGATGGGAGTCCCCCCCCAAACACGGGGAATGTCTTTCACATTCCTTTCCCTGCACTACCAATGACCAAGGCACAGGCAGCCTTGATCACTTTCCGGATGCAGGAGCACAGCACTTGCAGCTGCCACATCTGGCCACATGCATGTACACAGAAACACACATGCAATATATCAAGTGTTGAAGGTCTAAAGCAGGTTACAGCCATCCATGTTTAAAGGTGGGTCCTGTGGTACCTGAATCCACACTTATCCCAGGACACTGCTAACACACCAGTGTCCAGAAACTGCCACAGGGAACTCTCAGGACCCAACTACAAATTCCTGTAAGTTGCTGCTTGACTGAGCTGCCCGAGACTGCCCCACAGAGGGCACAACAGGGACCTCACAGGCTGCCAAGTACCTTATGCTTCCCTTCCCATCGTCAGCCAAACTTCAGAGAACATACATAGGATTACATGAGAAACAGAAGAAAATACTGGGAGAACAACCCAAGACTCACCTCAGCACCCATGGTGTAGCTGCCTGGCACAGTGATGCAGACTCGTGCCCAGTCACTGACCTTAGATTCGCCTGAAAGTGAACACGCAGCACTTGACACAGCAGCTAGCAGAACACCCTACTGTACTTTACTTTGTCCACCTCAGTGGCTGCACAAGCGCCTATCATCATGACCTATGGCCATAGAACCCCCCACTCCAGTGGACAAGAATTCTCCACAAGCCACAGATGAGGTCACAATAAGCCTAATCCTCAGAGAAACAGCTTTCATTGGGAAAAGAAAATGGGAAATGCTGTGAGTCTGGACACCTGGGGTGGCCTGAGACAAGCCCATAGGCCCCTAGCAGGTCTCTACTTCACCCTGCTGAGCAAATACACCCCTCCCAGCACAGGAAAGATACAAGGAGAGTAATGTCACAGAGAAGCAGGGACAGTTCCCAGTAGAAACCCTGGGATGACACTGTCCCGTGAGTTTCCAAGGAACCTGCGGCAATCGGGGCAGCTGCCAGCAAGAAAACAAAGCCAGGCGAAGAGATGTGGGAAAGCTGCAGGGTTTGCAAGGGACGGCACTGGACCCTCCAAACACGGGGAAGCGCTTTCCACAGCTGCTCTCCCTGCACTATCAATGACCAGGGCACGGGCAGCCCACGATCACTTTCGAATACAGGGGCACAAACAGCCACAGCGAGGAAGAGAAGGGAAGCCATAGCCAGCCTTCTGGCACTGACCGGGGACAGAATAGCACAGAAATTACTGCCCTGCTGCATAGCCAGGGATCACAGAAACTGCTTGGGATCTGCGGGGAGACACTCACCACCCCCCTACGACAGGAAGGGAAGGCAAACTTAGCCAGACAGAACACAGCAGATTAGATCACCCTTGGCATAATGTGGCTAATGCATCTGGGAACACAACTCATTACTCCCCAAATCCTTGGATGCCTGCTACCCAAAAAGGAGATCCATATAATTCACAAGTAAAGAAAGGCAAGTTCTGAGTGGCACCAATTAAACAATTATGCAGCACTCCAAACGTCACTCACAGGACACCAATCAGCAGGTGACAGGAGACAAATGCAGAGGTCTGCAAACTCCGGACCAAGCTCTCAATGCCCCTCTGTGCAGCAGTCCCTTGAGGACACCACAGAACCCAGATCTACCCTGCAGGCTAGCACACCAAGCTGAGGACAAAGCAAGCACCCTTCAGCTTTGCTCTCACTTCTCCTGGCCTACACACCTACACACCCCTCCCCTCACAGCTTGCACAGAACTGGTGCACCAGACAAGAGCCACTTACCTGGACTTAACAAGCCACACTTTTCCCGAGGACATCACATCTGCACACCCGCAGCAGCAGGCACACGACACTCCTGCAAGGGATGTGAAGGCAGCATGCGATCAGCTCACGTGGCACTGCTTCCGGCACCTTCAGCAAACCATCTCCTTGATCCACAGAAAACCACTGTGAGAAGCAAGGGCCTGGGAGGCCAAGGCACTGCCACAGGCCCTAGGGCCACATAATCTGAAAGCGACAAAAAGGCCCAAGGGAAATCATGGCTTCCCTGCATCAACAACAAATAGGACACAGGCCTTGATCAAATGACAAAGCACTGTCACTGACTCCTGGCCTCAGCCAGGCTCAGCCCTGCCTATTGGGGTCACTGGGGAAACAGAACAGATAGAAGGTCTTTCCACTGCTCTGCCTTCAAATCCATCAAATTTAACACTGGCAGAGCTCAGAGCACCACTGGGGGAATAGTGGGTGCTCACCAGCCCCACACACCACCTTGCCCCCACATACTCCCACATGCCCACTGTGCTGGGCCCCGGCCCTCAAAACCATGCCTCTTCTTCCTTCCAGTTTCTGCTTTCACTTGTTCCTGAAGGGCTGAACCTGCGGTCTGCTGCACACGCTCCATGGAGTCAGCCAAACACTGCCCTCCAGGGCATAGCATACTAAACCAACAACTGCCATGGGGCACGACTGTGGCACACATTCTTGAGACAGGGACCCACAAAAATTTGGGTCCCACCCCACACTTGGTCATAACCGCACAGGTCCAGCAGCGAGCCCCGCAGAGAGAACCCCTAGGCCAGCTGCCAGCAAGCACTGACAAGGTGCTGAGGGACAGGTGTGGGAAAGCTGCAGGGTTTGCAAGGGACGGCACTGGACCCTCCAAACACGGGGAAGCGCTTTCCACAGCTGCTCTCCCTGCACTATCAATGACCAGGGCACGGGCAGCCCACGATCACTTTCGAATACAGGGGCACAAACAGACACAGGGACAGAGGCCACAGTCAGCAGGTACTGACTGTTCACCCACAAGCCCAGGGCCCAGCATGCTCCACTGTCCCCACAGACGTCTCACCATGGACTCCCACACTCCACATCAGAGCACCTGGGTTGCAGTCCTCCAGCTTCCTGGGAATGTGTGTCCTCCTGGCAGGCATCAGGTGACGGCTCCAGCACTGGATCCCTGGCAGCCCATGGCAGGCCTGCTCTGACTCCCCAGCTCCTGCCTTCAGCTTGGTCCGCTCCTGGCCATTGCACCACTACGGGGGAGTAAACCAGCCAACAGGACACCTCCTCTCTCCACCTGCCTTTCAAAATAAGAAGTATGTCAAAACATTTCAAATTAACTTTTTAGAAAAACTCCATTTGTGCCTCTTACATCCACCAGATTAAATCCACCAAAGAGCAAACACTGCTAAACCCACCGCCTCAGCCAGTCACTGTCCCCTCAAGTCCTGAGGCAATCTAAGTCTGTGCACCCTGGCCTCATACAGGGACACAGCCAGGGCCCTGACCTCAGAGCTCCTGCAGGCTCCCCACTTTGCAGCAAAGGCACACACAGCTCAAGGAAGGCAGGGGACTTAGCCAAGACCGGACCTCAGCTTCATGCAGTCACCAAAGCCAGCCCCCACCTGCTGCAGTAGACCTCTCCCAGCAGCCCCCTCTGCTGGTGTCATCCCTGGCAGTGACGCCTGCCTGCAAGGTACTCTTGCGCAGCACTTACCTGCGTCACCCTGGGTAGCTCAGCAGCATGTGGACACGGGTTGTAGCAGTTACTGTCTGATATGGAACTCGCATGGTAGTCCAACAGTGAGCCGTAGAGCCTCCAGGCCTAGGCAGAGAAGGCTGTGCCCAGATCTCTTCTGAGTCACATCTGCTGCTCTTATGCTCAGATCTTGAGTTCCCCATATCAATCACCAGGAGTCTGACATCGATGTAAGCGCACAAGGGCCATTTATTCAAGTCCAAGCTTGGGCCTCAAACGTCACTGTGGCAGTGGCTCTGGGTTGAGACTTATGATTGTTTAACTTTTAAAACTACACAGCTACACTCATGATTGACTAATCATTCAAAAAGCGCAAGCTGGCAGGTTTCTATTGGCAAAGCAAGCAAGTTTCAAATAGCGCAAATTGGCTGGTGAAGCCCAGATGGCATGTTGTAAAGCAAACAATTCTCATCTCTATGAGGCAACTAGGGGACCTCGCTGCAATTTCCAAAAACAAAACTTGTGCAGCTTCAGATTAGGCGAAGCAGACGGTTGGAATTCCAAGGTCTCTCATTCCCTCCTCTTGCTAGTAACTCTGGGAGCCAATCATGGCTCCTGGATCTCCATATCCAAATAAGCCTCAGAACAAGGACAGAATCGGGATCTCAGAACCACCAATTGTACTGTACTAACGCATTCCTTAATAAAAGTAAGTAATCTACTAATGATGCAAGGCCGAAAGGTTAACATTAGTATCCATTAAGGTGGAAATTTAGGTAGTAAGCCAGAGGGATGTGTTAAACCAAGATTCAAACCACCCCTCTGCCTGTTCTCACTCTCACCTCCTTTTGGCTAGACCTTCCAGTACCTTTGCTAGCGATTCCTTGCTACTCCTGAACAATCAACTTGGCAACAGCATCCTTCTCCCAGTCTGTGCATAAGCCTCCTTGCTGGAGGAATACAAGATCTAACCCTCCCGGCTCACGGTCAGTATCAGCAGCGTCAGTAGTTCTGGGTAGACACTCAGCGTAGCTTGAGTCGATTTTTGTCCAGAAGCGGGAGCTAACACCCGATCTGGGCCCATGGGAGTGGGCGAGTCTTTTTCCAGGTACCTTTGGATTATGATTCCGCCTCCCTGGTCTGTCCCTTCCTCATAATAAAGCATTCCCCATGATTTTCCATAATCCCATTTTGGGTCCTTTGGATTGGTTATATTTATCCTTATGCGTCCACACAAGTCTACACAAGTCACATGTGGTTTCGCGGGACAGGGTTTTCCCTTTCCTCGTGCCGGATATCGGCCGCCCTCCAACGCTGTACATCCTGGGGGCCACCAGCCAACAGCTATGTCAGCATCCACCTGGAGCGGCTGCCAGGCAGTTGCCACCCTTTCGCAACCCCAATATCCACAATAGTGGTGGTCAGGTCGGTTACAGTAAGAAGGTCCCTGAGCTGGACACATGTAGAAATCTGCAGCGTTCCTCAACACACGCTGGGGTGCACACTCACAGGGCGAGCCGGTGACGAGGGAACATAAGGTGATTATACAGTGAGGAGGCTCTCCTCCCAGGGGCCCCTTGAAGGCGGTTACAACTGTGCCATCCGCCCATCGTCTCAATTCCCATCTGTATGGCCAATGTGGGTTCGGCGTTACCTGGGTCAAACTTACAGTTGCAATGAGAGTGAGAAGTACAGTCATATTCACTGTCTGAGGGGGTTGTTGTCGTCTCCGACAGCCTTCCATTCTGGTGAGGAGTCGTCTCGCTCAGGGAAGGGATCGGCAGGGCGGATGTAGGTGTGATGGACCCACGTGGCAGATAGCTGGAATTCTGAGGTCCCTTTGGAAAAGCAAGGGGACGAAGCATTAACGACAGGACACGATCCACACTGCTCATCCCATGCCCTGGGAACTCATCCAGCTTGCAAAATGGGGATTTCTCCCACTTGCTTTCACTCAGAGCTATCTGAAGGAAAACCCACGACCAGCAGTGGCGTAAGCTACTGCCCCACTCCTTGGTTTCTGGAAGGCGCGCCCTAGCTGCTGTGCAGACGTCAGGGGTTCCTGCCTGCTCGGGCGCTCAGTCATGCTCGCCCCACCACCTCTCCCTAGGAAGTTTTCAGTCATCCACGAGGGTCACACGGGCCACGGCCCGGCCTGGACGCTCACTCCAACAGGCAGACCCGCGCGCCCCACTGGTTACCCGAGACGACAGAGACGCGCCAAGTCACCCACAGTGCTCACCTCAGCGTCCCTTCACCGTCCGCGACGGACGCGGGGGAGCACAGCGCAGGTGCATGCCCGATGTCCGCGGATTCCGGGAGATGGCGAGCAACTGTGATGGAGGTACTCCACCTGCCCAGAAAGCACTAACGCGGCCCAGCGCGAGCGGAAGTACAGCTGAAAGCGCAAGCTGCGGCCCAGAGCGGCACTTCCGCGGATAGCAACTCGCGCCAGCTTCCCTGCAGCTCCCCCTGGCCTGGAGGAGCTTAATTTCTGATTGCCAGGCTAGGATTCACGTCAAAGTACTATGGAATTTTCCAAGTATCCTTTCCTGCAACCCACAAGATAGATCAGGATGGATTTCCAGGCTTTCCTGGCTTCAGCCTCAGCCCCGGCCATTGCAGCCTTTTGAGAAGCAAGCCAAATGAAAGAGGGCTCTCCCTCTATCTGTTTTTCGAACAATTTTCTTTCCTTTCTTTTTTTTTTTTTTTCTTCTTTTTTTCTTTTGTAACAGAGCCTGGGCTTCTTGCAACAGTCCCCACGATAGAGAACCCTCCCCTCCAGCTTCTTGGTACCGTTTTGATCTTTTGGAGGTTTGGGGACTGAGTGGACAGAAAACCCCAGTAGGAAAGGCCTGTGTCTTCCCAGGAGACGGCAGCTTTCCACGCGCTTGGCCCCAGCTGAGGGAGAAGAGAGAAGTCTTACCCACAGATGATGATCCGAGAAAGTGTGAGTTATGCATGGGACAGCATTTTAAATAGTCGAATGGAAACCGGGTTTTCCATTTTTGGTGACTGAAGATTTCCTTTAAAAATGTATTTATTGGGGCCCAGCGGCATGACCTAGCTGCTAAAGTCCTCGCCTTGAACGCGTCAGGATCCCATATGGGCACCGGTTCTAGTCCCAGCAGCTCCACTTCCCAACCAGTGGCCTGAGAAAGCAGTCGAGGACGGCCCAAAGCTTTGGGACCCTGTACCTGCGTGGGAGACCTGGAAGAGGTTCCTGGTTCCAGGCTTCGGATCGGCGAAGTAACCACTGTTGCGGTCACTTGGGGAGTGAATGAATCATCAGATGGAAGATCTTCCTCTCTGTCTCTCCTCCTCTCAGTATATTTGACTTTGTAATAAACATAAATAAATCTTTTTTAAAAAGTATCTATTTATTTGAAAGACAGAATTACATTGACAAAGAGAGAGACATAGAAAGATTTTCCATCTACTGGTCCACTTCCCAAATGGCTGCAACAGCCAGAGCTGAGCCGATTTGAAGGCAGGAGCCTCCATTTCTTCCAGGGCCCACATGTGGGTGCAGGAACCATCCTCCATTGCTTCCCCAGATGTATTAAAGGTGAGCTGGATGGGAAGTGGAGCAGCTCATACTGGAACAGGCATCCATGTGGGATGCTGGCACTGCAGGTGGCTGCATTCCCCACTATGCCCCAAGTCCTACCTGCAACCTAGTGATTGCATTACCACTGGGCTGGGTTGGCACTGGGCGGACAGTGTTCTGCTACCTGGGAATCTGTGACATCATAGTGGTGGAAGAGATCCCTATGGCCTCAGGCCCCACCTGAGTGGCTGGCTGCACAGATTCCCACAGGGGAGGGTGGCACCTGAGTCTAAGCCGGAAGTCAGCTGCTGAACACCAGAGACCTGCAGGCGTTGCAGCCCCACCACCATGCTGACCGTTTTGCTGTTTTCATCCATCGCCCTCCTCATCTTCCTATTGCTCCTCTGTTACTGCGTGTTTCGGCAGCAATAGACTGAGGTGCCTGCAAGGCCTGATGGAAGTTCTTCCTGAGCTACCCCATAGACTGCCATCTGCAGGTGTACAGGTAGCGCACTGTACAGCCAGTGGGAGTGTGAATTACATCAAACCAGAGATCCCAGACTAAGTAGATGCCCGAGGAAACACTCGACTTTGGAGAAAGAAGGCATTTTCCCAGGGAGCCCCTTGTGGTGCAGCAGAGTGCCCCTGTATTACACCTTCTAATAAAAGGCCTGTGAGACTGTCTGTGAGAGTGAGTGTTCCCCACTCAGGCTTCATGCAGCAAAGATGATGACAACTGGGACAGGGGACCCTCAGGGGAAGACAAGAGCCAATCAGCAACAGGGCCTCTGTGAGAAGGCAGCCCTAAACCCATGGCCTTTCAGGTTCCAGCTCTCAACTCTCAACGTCTCATTCTGAGCCAACATGTCTGCATCTGCTTGCTCTGCGATATCCAGGAGGTGTCACCCAGCTCCTGGAGTCCCTTGTCTCCAGGGCAGATGGAATGAAGAAGCTGCTGGATGTATTCAGGTCACACCCCACCGTGGTCTCTGTTGCTCTGGATGCTCCCCTAGATCATGGCACTTTCCAGGGTGAGCTCCCCAGGAGGGCCTTGCAAAGCCAGGGAAGGGGTGAGTGTTACTGCAGCTATGGTAACAAAGATTGCAGGGATCAGGAAGTTTGCAGGGGGTTGCAGCTGAGCTGTTCCCTGCTTTCAGCTGTCTCCACCGATTTCCATTTCTGCTCACTCCCGGCAGTGGGGTGAGATGGCATTTGCTGGGCAGTCATCGACAGCATGTCTTCACAGGCAGTGGGGCCAAGCAGTCTCCACCTGAACTTTACTAGTCCTTGCTCAGGGTGTTCAGTCTACATGTATGATTGGATGCACCTCTGTGACCTTGCATAATTTGGGTTATGGCTATTAGGGTCATGACCCAAATTATACTCCCTGAGTCTTTGTCACAATGCAGAAATAATTGCTCTTTTTTTTCCAAAGCTTTGGAGAAAACACATGTTTTTTTTTTTTTTGTGGAAAGGTTAAAATTGGATTCCATATTTAATACTGTAGGAGTTTTCTGGCTTTCTAGTTTTCTTTAAGATAATTTTATTAAATATACTCTAGGACTATGTTCCTGTTACCTACCTGTAAAATAGTATGGGCAGGGTCCAATGCGATGACTCAGTGACTAAATGCTCACATTGCAAGTGCCAGGATCCCATATGGGCTCCAGTTCATGTCCCAGCTGCTCCATTTCCCATCCAGCTCCCTGCTTGTAGTTTGGGAAAGCAGCAGAAGATGGCCTAAAGCCTAAGGATCCTGTACCTGTACCTAGGGAGATTCAGAGAAAGCTTTGGCATTTGTTGCCATTTGGGGAGTTTAATTAACAGATGGAATATCTTTATTTCTGTGTCTCCTTCTCTCTGTAAATCTGTCTTTTCAAGGAAAATTAAAAAATTATATAAGATTTTATGGGAAGGCATTTAGCCTATAAGGTAGAATGCTCACACCCCATGTTATAGTGTCTGGATTTTATTCTCAACTCTGGCTCTTCAGTCTGGTTTCCTGCTAACAGACTGTGGGAAGCAGCAGAGACATCTTAAGTAATTGGGTTCCTGCTATTCACAGCTTGTGTTCCTGGTTCCAGCTTTAGCCTAGCCTAGCTGTGGTCATTGTAGACATTTAAAAGCTAAACCAATAATAGAAGCTTTCTTTCCATCTCTATACCTCTCAAATCTATCATCATCTATCTATCTATCTGGAAATTAACAGAAAATCAAATGTGGCTCTTCATATTTTCATTCTGATAGTGCCATGTCCCTTTTCTCATTCACAAAACTCTCTGGCTGTGTTGGTCTGAACTGACTATGCTATGCCAGAGTGTTTCCTTAGGGCAGTAGGTGGAACATCAGCTTCATAAATGAGGCTTATGCTCATCTCCTACCTTTTCACTCTCTGTTCTTGTTATTTTGTTAATTTCATTTGGGTCAAGAATTCCTTTGCTTTTTTTTTAATCCTTGGAAACCAAGGAGAGACTGGGCTACGAGGACTTTTTTTGCACATTAGAAGCAGTGAGCCCTTCTCCCATAGCCACTATGACCATTTCTCTTTCTTGTACCAACATTTAAAGACCTCTGTAACAGGCAATGCAATGGAAATGTTTCTCCATTCAGTACCAAACTTCTCCACTTTTCACATATACCTTCTCCCCTCTCCCATTCAGTTACAAAACCTTCCTTTACCCTGAACTTATTCCCATCGCCCTTCATGTTTTGATCCCACAAAAATCTCTGCAAGTCACCACCTCCAAGAAGCTGTTTGGATTTGGCATGCCCATGGATGTACTTCCTCATGCACTGCTGTTAATGACAATTCTGATTCATGGACCATCACCTCTCTCAACCAGTATGAGCCTCAGGCATCCCTCAACAGCACTTAACCCTGACTTGGGGAGAGCAGAGCCCTTGATGCACACAACCTGGGTTTTACTGACAAACCAAACTCATAATGTCCAAGTGACAAAGCCATTCATGATGCGCCAGAGGCCTGGCAGGGTTGGCAGAAAAGTCAAGTATGCGAAAAACACCAAAGCTTAAACACAGAATGCACCTCTGCAGTTCTTTCGCCTGCAGCATGAAAACACAAGACTCTGGGAATGGGTGTCTGGCTTGCATCCCATGCAGAGTGTATGGAGTCAGGTTGTGACTTGGCACCACATTCCAACTTCCTGCTGCTCAGTGGGGAAGGCTCAGCCAGTGGAGTCTGCCACCCACATGGAAGACGTAGACTTGAGTTCCCAGCTCACAATTTCAGCCCAGCCTCACCCTGGATGTTGTAAACATTTGGGGAGTAAATCAGTTTCTGGAATCAATAACACACAGACACACACACACACACACACACACACACACATCTCTAAAAAGAGATCAAGACTCTGGATGCCATGGCCACTTTCAAAAGCAAGCTTGGCCATGTGTCTCACACAGATAAGTGCTAAGGGAGTTTTCTAGCCTCCTCTTTATAAGGGCATCAATGTGGTTCGTGAAATCTGATTACCTCTCAAAGACCTCTCCTTCGGGTACCATTAAATTGGATATTAGGAATTTGGTGAAGGGGCCTGGCACAATGACTTGATTGGCTAATCCTCCACATTGCAAATGCCAGCATCCCATGTGGGCACCAGTTCATGTCCCAGCTGCTCCACTTCCCATCCAACTCCCCACCTGTGGCCTGGAAAAGCAATGGAGAATGGCCTAAAGCCTTGAGACCTTGTACCTGTGTATGAGACCTGGAAGAAGCTCGTTGCTTTGGATTGACTAAGCTCTAGCTGTTGCTGGAGTGAACTAGAGGATGAAAGATCTTTCTGTCTCTCCTATCTATAAACATGTCTTTCCAATAAAATAAATAAATCTTTTTAAAAAAGTAAATTTGGGAAGGGACACAAAGATCCCATCTGTATCAGTGTTCTGTTCTGAAGATTACAGAGGAAGGCTGAATCAAAATGACTTAATTTCCAGATTGATGTGATATTAGACGGTCTGTTGTCTGTGAAGCTTTGACTGTAGTGTTGGTTAGTGATGATCTGCATCACATAATGAACATAGTTTTCTAGTTCAAGCAAACTTTTCTTGTCAGCAACAGAAGGTAAATATTATTAGATGTGTTTCTGAGCATGCTGTTAAACTGCTGCCTGGGTTTGGATTGTGACTCAAGGCGTACTTTTGGGAGAGACAGCCTGGGACCAGACGAGAGTGTCCATGTGCCCTCTTACTGGATGATAAAAGAACAGAAGGCCCCGACTGCCTGCCCTTCACCTAGGCTGGTGCTGAGGTTGTGCTTGTGCCAACCCTGGAAGATGAAGTGAAGAGTCCTCACAGACTAAAATCCAGTTCATTCCTTTTGCCATGAAAATGGTGAGTCCTGCGGTGCAGTGGTTAGAACCCCTCTTGGTGCACCTGCAGCCTGCTTCCAGGTGCCTTGGTTTGAGTCTTGGCTTCACTGGCAATTCCAGCTTCCTGCTAATGCACACCCTGGGAGGCAGCAAGTGATGGTCCGAGCTGTCTCTCTGTGGGACCCCTGCCATCTCTGTGGGAGACCTGGACTGAAATCGAGCTCCTAGCTTCAGCCTGGTCCAGCCCTGGCTGCTGGGGTGTATTTGGGTGAGTGATAGATGAGCTGGGTAAGATAGAGATGGATAAATCTGTCTCCGTCTCTCCCTCTCTGTGTCTCTGCCTTTCAGAAAAATGAATACTAGTTTTTTTAAAAAAAAAAACTGTGAATTCTCCAGGCTCAGTGTTCTTCTAACAGTGTAGCACACTGTTCAGACATCCTTCAGGAACATTGCCCTCCCCACCCCCTCCCCTGGGGAGCCAACAAGAACATGAAACTCTGTCTACTGTTTTTGCAGTTACTCATCAGAGGTTTCAACTATGACTTAGGAATGTCTTGCCCTCTGCCGGTGCCCATCACATAGCAATAGGCTAACTTGTCTGCTTGCAAGTAGGGTGAATCCTAGGCCATACACAATTCTTGATGCATTAACATCATCACCTATGGGGGAGTGAACCAGTGGATGAAGGATCTCCCCCTACTCCCCAGTTTCAATTAAAATACATATTTTTTTTTAGATTTATTTTTATTATTTTTTTATTGGAAAGGCGGATATACACAGAGGAGAGAGAGAGAGAGGAAGATCTTCTGTCCAATGATTCACTCCCCAAGTGAGCGCAACAGGCTGATACTATGCCAATCCGAAGCCAGGAGCCTCTTCCGGGTCTCCCACGCGAGTGCAGGGTCCCAAAGCTTTGGGCCGTCCTCGACTGCCTTCCCGGGCCACGGGCAGGGAGCTGGAAGGGAAGTGGGGCCGCCGGGACTAGAACCAGCGCCCATATGGGATCCCGGGCGTGCAAGGCGAGGACCTTTAACCACTTGCGCCACCGCGCCGGGCCCTAAAATACATATTTTTAAAGATTTATTTATTTTTAATTGGAAAGGCAGATATACAGAGAGAAGGAGATACAGAGAGAAAGATCCTCCATCTGCTAGTTCACTCCCCAAGTGGCCGTAGTGGCCAGAGCTGAGCCAGTCTGAAGCCAGGAGCCAGGAGCCTTTCCAGGTCCCACATATGGTTGCAGGGTATCAAGATTTTGTGCCATCCTTGACTGTTTCCCAGGCCACAAGCAGGGAGCTGGATGGGAAGTGGAGCAGCAGGAATACAAATCGCGCTCATATAGGATCCTGGCGGACGCAAGGTGAAAATTTAGCCATTAGGCTAGCATGCTGGCTGCAAATAAAATAAATCTTAAAAAAAAAAATCACGGATCGTATTTGTCTTTTGCACTGCATTTCCAGTACTTTTTCCAATACTTAATAGGAAGCACTATTTAAGCAGATTTTCTAGATGGATGAATGATGAGAAGATGGATACACGGACTGATGGAATGATGTGTAGGTGGATGGAGCCAGGCAGCCTTGGCGGGAGTAAAGCTCGATGGGGCTGCGAAGACTTCAGCGGCTCCACTGCACTAGGCGGCGCTGCCATAGGCTGTAGCCCAAGCCCGCAGACGCACTTCCGCCAGCGCCGAGCAGGTGCAGGGAGCTTCCCGTCGCTGCAGTGTGGTCCTGCGTGATGCTCTACCTGCCAGTCCGTACAGCTTTCTGCTCTCGTCGATCCGGTTGAGTCACTGCAGGAAGCTGTTGAGCTGGCTTCCCTCTGGGGACCACGCTGGGTACTGCTTCTCTTCCACCGGGAGACTCCGAAATCAGCCCGCACGTGGGGTCGTGGCCGGCATGCACCTCTTGTGAATCGTGTGCTTTCCGTCCCTGATCCTGAACTCCCGAGCCCTTTCACCCTGACATCCTATAGCCACGACATGACAAGACTCCCAAACGGAGTGTGGGTTATCTACAGAGTAGCAGATGAAATGCTCACGTCTGCGGGACCGCTGACTCGCTTGTCTGCCATTGCTTTTAAAAAAAGCACCACAAACTCCGTTTTCCAAAGCGGTTGAAAAACATTTCAACTGGGGACGCTTGTTCTCAGGCACCACAGCAAATAGTCAAGGAACTACCATTGCGCTAAGACCTGTTTCCTGCTAAATTTCACTGCCTAATCTGTGCTCTGCTTTTGGTTGCTGCAGGCACAGATGCAAACTCGCTCTTGGCATGGGTTCTATAACAGCCAAAACCCCCTCTTACCCTCATGCCTTTGATATTGGCACTCACTCCCTACTGGGCTCCTGTTGTCCAGGACCTAGGATGACCCAGGTAAGTGCTACTCCGGAGTACTTGCGGGCAGGCGTCACTGCCAGGGATGACACCAGCAGAGAGGGCTGCTGGGAGAGGTCTACTGCAGCAGGTGGGGGCTGGCTTTGGTGACTGCATGAAGCTGAGGTCCGGTCTTGGCTAAGTCCCCTGCCTTCCTTGAGCTGTGTGTGCCTTTGCTGCAAAGCGGGGAGCCTGCAGGAGCTCTGAGGTCAGGGCCCTGGCTGTGTCCTTGTATGAGGCCAGGGTGCACAGACTTAGATTGCCTCAGGACTTGAGGGGACAGTGACTGGCTGAGGCGGTGGGTTTAGCAGTGTTTGCTCTTTGGTGGATTTAATCTGGTGGATGTAAGAGGCACAAATGGAGTTTTTCTAAAAAGTTAATTTGAAATGTTTTGACATACTTCTTATTTTGAAAGGCAGGTGGAGAGAGGAGGTGTCCTGTTGGCTGGTTTACTCCCCCGTAGTGGTGCAATGACCAGGAGCAGACCAAGCTGAAGGCAGGAGCTGGGAAGTCAGAGCAGGCCTGCCATGGGCTGCCAGGGACCCAGTGCTGGAGCCGTCACCTGCTGCCTGCCAGGAGGACACACATTCCCAGGAAGCTGGAGGACTGCAACCCAGGTGCTCTGATGTGGAGTGTGGGAGTCCATGGTGAGACGTCTGTGGGGACAGTGGAGCACGCTGGGCCCTGGGCTTGTGGGTGAACAGTCAGTACCTGCTGACTGTGGCCTCTGTCCCTGTGGCTGTTTGTGCCCCTGTATTCGAAAGTGATCATGGGCTGCCCGTGCCCTGGTCATTGATAGTGCAGGGAGAGCAGCTGTGGAAAGCGCTTCCCCGTGTTTGGAGGGTCCAGTGCCGTCCCTTGCAAACCCTGCAGCTTTCCCACACCTGTCCCTCAGCACCTTGTCAGTGCCTGCTGGCAGCTGGCCTAGGGGTTCTCTCTGTGGGGCTCGCTGCTGGACCTGTGCGGTTATGACCAAGTGTGGGGTGGGACCCAAATTTTTGTGGGTCCCTGTCTCAAGAATGTGTGCCACAGTCGTGCCCCATGGCAGTTGTTGGTTTAGTATGCTATGCCCTGGAGGGCAGTGTTTGGCTGACTCCATGGAGCGTGTGCAGCAGACCGCAGGTTCAGCCCTTCAGGAACAAGTGAAAGCAGAAACTGGAAGGAAGAAGAGGCATGGTTTTGAGTGCCGGGGCCCAGCACAGTGGGCATGTGGGAGTATTTGGGGGCAAGGTGGTGTGTGGGGCTGGTGAGCACCCACTATTCCCCCAGTGGTGCTCTGAGCTCTGCCAGTGTTAAATTTGATGGATTTGAAGGCAGAGCAGTGGAAAGACCTTCTATCTGTTCTGTTTCCCCAGTGACCCCAATAGGCAGGGCTGAGCCTGGCTGAGGCCAGGAGTCAGTGACAGTGCTTTGTCATTTGATCAAGGCCTGTGTCCTATTTGTTGTTGATGCAGGGAAGCCATGATTTCCCTCGGGCCTTTTTGTCGCTTTCAGATTATGTGGCCCTAGGGCCTGTGGCAGTGCCTTGGCCTCCCAGGCCCTTGCTTCTCACAGTGGTTTTCTGTGGATCAAGGAGATGGTTTGCTGAAGGTGCCGGAAGCAGTGCCACGTGAGCTGATCGCATGCTGCCTTCACATCCCTTGCAGGAGTGTCGTGTGCCTGCTGCTGCGGGTGTGCAGATGTGATGTCCTCGGGAAAAGTGTGGCTTGTTAAGTCCAGGTAAGTGGCTCTTGTCTGGTGCACCAGTTTTGTGCAAGCTGTGAGGGGAGGGGTGTGTAGGTGTGTAGGCCAGGAGAAGTGAGAGCAAAGCTGAAGGGTGCTTGCTTTGTCGTCAGCTTGGTGTGCTAGCCTGCAGGGTAGATCTGGGTTCTGTGGTGTCCTCAAGGGACTGCTGCACAGAGGGGCATTGAGAGCTTGGTCCGGAGTTTGCAGATCCCTGCCGGAAGCTGCTGCTGTCATAGGGTGGCTATGAGCAATGGGGTGGTCAAGGGGCTGTGTTTTGGATCTAAGCTGCATTTGTCTCCTATGACCTGCTCATTTGTGTTGTCAGTGACAGCTGAAATGCTACCTGATTGTCTGCATTGGTGCCATTTACAACATTTGTTTTCTTACCATTTAAGTTTTATTTGGAAGGCAGAGAGAGTTTCCATTTGCTCGTTCGCTTCCCACATGTTCATAACAGCTGGTACTAGGGCCAATCCCAAGTCTAGAGCTGGGACTTTCATCTGGATTTCTACTGTGGCAGCTGGGGTCTAGCACTTGGGCCATAATGCACTGTGTTCCCAGGTACTTTGTGGATTGTGGCAAGTTGTGACTTAATGTGGTGTGCCATAGGCTGGCTCAGTCTGTCCACACATGCCCACCTTCCCTTCCTCTCCAACCAGTGTTGGTGAATGGGCTCCTGGGCTCCTTGGGCAGCTTCTGTGATCCTAGGCTATGCAGCGGGGCATCGCCTCGAGTTCTGTTCTATCCCCGGGCAAAGGTGTCTGTGGCTTTCCTTCTCAGCTTCCCCTGTGGCTGTTCTGCCCATGTATTTGAAAGTGATCATGGGCTGACTTCCTCAGCAACCCTCTGGCCTTTTGTATCCCTGCATTCGTAAGTAACCATGACTGCCCGTGTCCTGGTCATTGGTAGTGCAGGCAGAGGAAATGCAGAAGGGCTCACCCTGTGTTCGGAGGACTCACATCCTTGTCTCCCGACTCTGGGAACTTCCCACACTTCTTCTCAGGCTGCACAAGCCCTGGGTGTCCAGAGCGTTAGGGGCTGCCATGTGTGTGTTCCATTGTTGGTCCCCCTGTTGGGAACCAGCCTATGTGTGTTCCTTCGATGATTGTCACCGTGGCGCGATCCCACACTGCTGGAGTTCCTGGCTCCTAGCTGCAGCCTGGCCAATCCCTGCCTATTATTATAGCCATATGGGTGGTGAACCAACAGACGAAAGGTCTCTCCTTTGGCCCCTCGTTCTTTTTCTTTCTCTCTACCCTTTAAGTAAACTTTTTTTTTATTCCCCAGAAAAGATACTTCTCGGGGCTGGTGTTGTGGCATTACTGATAGAGCTGTTGCCTGCAGTGCCAACATCCTTTGGCTACCTGTTTGAGTCCTGGCTGCTTCACCTCTGATCCTACTCCCTGCTAATGTACCTGGGAAAGCAACAGAAAATTGCCCAAGTGCTTGGCCCCTGCACCCATGTGAGAGACCTGGAAGAAGCTCCTGGCCCCTGGCTTTTGCCTGGCCTTGTCCCAGGTATTGTGGCCATTGCTTGATAGAATTAAACTTAATTAAGAGTGAACACCCTCATCTGTGCAGTGTTTTCTGTCCTCTATCTCATGCTGAGCCCTTCCCTGGGGCCTACTGTGGCATGTGAGCTGGGACAAGCTGCTCTTCATTCAAGGCTTTCTGTCTGTTGCAGATGTGTCCCCAGTATGCAGAGGCATTGTGGGAGTTGAACTGTCAGGAACATTCTAGACTCCAGTCTCCTTGAGGTAAGATCTCTGCCCTGTCTCTAGAGAGGTGGTTCTTGCATCAAGTCCAGTCCTGCTCAGGTTCCCAGGCCTAAGGTGATGATGAAAGGGGAGATGAAGATGACCTCCTGGGTCCGCCGATTCGCTACCTGTCCCACGGTGGCTTCTGGCTCTTCACAAGGCTTCAGGACCAAGGCTGAGTCCTCCTCAAGTCAGACAAGATCACTGGGGTCCACCTCCCCTCTGGACAGTAGCAAACTATGATGGAACATGGGTGTCTCTCACCACCAGAAACCCCTGTCCCTGACTTTGAATCCCCGTCTGCCACTGTCTTGTCATTAAGTGCCCCACAACCTGGTTGTCTTCATGTGAACAGCAAAGCAGGGATAAGGGAGACTTGGCCCTGACACCACGTGGTTCTTGTCATTCCCAGCCCTAGTATTTTCTCATGGTTTTTGCCCATAGCGGCTTTGGTTCCCCATGGCAAGGAGGACAGGAAAGAAGGACCACTGTCAGGATTGTTGTGCGTGGATGTCTCATTTTCCTGTTCTCTGGGCTGCTGGCATGAGCCTCTCTTCTGAGAGCTCTCTGTTCTCTCGTGGACCCTGGCTGCCAGTGCCTTGGTCATCAGTAATGCAGGGAGAGGAAGTGCTGAAGGCCATTTCCTATGTTTGGAGGGTCCACTCCTATCCCTTTCAAATGCTGGTGCTTTCACACACCGCCACCTGCAACCCCACGCTCAGGCCTCTCAGGCTGCCGGGTGAGAGTGAGTGTGGGAGTCAGTCCCTGGGGACGGCCTGGCGTGGCCCCTCGCAGTCAGAGACCACGCTACATCTGTGTCACAGTTTAGATGCTTCAGCAGGGGAAGGAGTCAAGAGGGATGTGTGTGCAGATGAAGCACGGTGTTGGATGGTACGTCTTCATTGAAATTTGCCAAGAGAAGCAAGCAGCTTTTGGGAGTTTGTGGGCCTGGAAAGGCCTTTCAGGGGGCAGCAGGAAGGCATTCACGGGAGGGCGAGCACTCTGAATAAGGCTTTGAGGCTGGAGTAACTGTGAACTCACAGTTCTGCTGGGGAGACACACATGTGGGCAAGTTAAGACAGCATTACGGGACCCCAGCAAGGCAAGGGGAGCTTCAGTGGGACGCGCCCTGAGGAGCAAGTGCCCCAGCTGTTTCTGCCAGTTATACACCTGCCTGGTTACCCTCTAGGGAGCTGCTTTACACTTAAAATGTTTGTTTATTTTTTCATTAGTTTCTTTTTTTTTTTTTTTTTTAAAGATTTATTTTTATTATTTTTTATTGGAAAGGCGGATATACAGAGAGGAGAGACAGAGAGGAAGATCTTCCGTCCGATGATTCACTCCCCAAGTGAGCCGCAACGGGCTGATACTATGCCGATCCGAAGCCAGGAGCCTCTTCCGGGTCTCCCACATGGGTGCAGGGTCCCAAAGCTTTGGGCCGTCCTCAACTGCTTTCCCAGGCCACAGGCAGGGAGCTGGAAGGGAAGCGGGGCTGCCGGGATTAGAACCGGCGCCCATATGGGATCCCGGGCGTGCAAGGCGAGGACCTTAACCACTTGCGCCACCGCGCCGGGCCCCATTAGTTTCTTTTTAAAAAATTTATTTATTTTTAGTACAAAGTCAGATATACAGAGAGGAGGAGAGCCAGACAGGAAGATCTTCCATCCGATGATTCACTCCCCAAGTGAGCGCAACGGCCGGTACTTCGCCGATCCGAAGCCGGGAACCAGGAACCTCTTTCAGGTCTCCCACGCTGGTGCAGGGTCCCAAGGCTTTGGGCCGTCTTTGACTGCTTTCCCAGGCCACAGGCAGGGAGCTGGATGGGAAGTGGAGTTGCTGGGATTAGAACCGGTGCGCATATGGAATCCCGGCATTCAAGGCGAGGACTTTTTAGCTGCTAGGCCACGCTGCCGGGCCCTTTTTGTTAGTTTTTAAATTTTTATTGGTAAGGCAGATTTACAGAGAAGGAGAAACAGAGAGAAAGACCTTCTATCCGCCAGTTCACTCCACAAATGGCTGCAGTGGCCAATTTAAAGCCAGGAGTCAGGAGCTTCTCCCCAGTCTCCCACGTGGGTGCTGAGTCCCAAGGCTTTGGGCTGTCCTCTACTGCTTTCCCAGGCCACAAATATAGAGCTGGACAGGAAATGAAGCTGCCAGAACACAAACTGGTACTCATATGGGATCCTGGCACTGCAAGGTTGAGGATTAGCCAGTTGAGCCCTTGCATCAGCCCCTATTATTTCAATTCTTACTTATTTGAAAATGAGGGATCTCCTGTCTGCCAGCAATAGCTAGCTGGGCCAGGCCAAAACCAGCAGCCTAGAACTTGATGTAGGTCTCCCATGTGGGTGGAAGGGACTCAAGTACTTGAGCCATCACCTGCTGCCTCCCAGGATGTGCATCAGCAGGAAGCTGGGATTACAAGTGGCAGCAGGACTACATACAGCCACTCCCAGTACCAGATGCAGATGTCACACGCAGTGTGTCAGCTGCCGTGTCAAACATCCGCACTGTTTAAGGTTCTCCAGGAGCCCTGAAATTCCTTTCTGAGATGAATTTGGTCTGAAAAAAACTGGGCAACTTATACCTGATTAGATGGGGGTATTCTCACAGATGTCCCCTTAAAGGAAGATAACACTGGATACCAAATGCTGGCAGGTCTGTGGCCTCCTGGTCTGTGGCCTCCTTATCACTCCAGGGATGTGGACTTGGGTCCGAAGCTCATGGGAGAAAGCTCCGGGAGACAGAGATACTTTCTCTCAGGGTAATGGCCTGGGGTTCCCATTCCTTGGAGGGGCAGCCTGTTCGAGAGTTACTGCCAAGGCCAGGTCGGCTGGCTGATCTGAGATGAAGATTCTGTTCATTCTGCATTAGAGGTGGCTTGTCAAATTCTGAAGGTTTCTTAATTGCTGTGAGACTTAAAACATGTTCTCTCTTTTTAAGATTTATTTCTTATTTTAAAGGCAGAGTGGCAGAGAAAGGCAGAAAGAGAGAGAGCTTTTTCATCCCCTGGTTGATTCCCCAGATGCTTTCCAGCAGCTTGTGGCTGGGCCAGGCTGAAACCCACTAGTCAGGAATTTCATCCATTTCTCACACTTGGGATGCAGGGACCCAAGTACTTGAGCCATTTTCTGTTGCTTCCCAGGCATATCAGCAGGAAGCTAGATCAGAACTGAAGGTGAGATTCAGTTTGGCACTTCCGTATGGGATGTGTGTGTGCCAAGGGGTGGTTTAACCTGCCAGCCCCTGCGGCATGCTCACTTTTGCCAAATCTGTCTCCAGCTAATTTGATCAGTGAATAGCACTGACCCAAACGGCAGGCATTAAAGTAGATAATGCATATTAAACGTATAACACAGGACTGTGTCGTGCTGAGTGCTCAGTAAATGTTGGTTATTTTGGGCCCGGCGTGGTGGCGCAAGTGGTTAAGGTCCTCGCCTTGCACGCCCGGGATCCCATATGGGCGCTGGTTCTAATCCCGGCAGCCCCGCTTCCCTTCCAGCTCCCTGCCTGTGGCCTGGGAAAGCAGTCGAGGACAGCACAAAGCTTTGGGACCCTGCACCCACGTGGGAGACCCGGAAGAGGCTCCTGGCTTCGGATCGGCATAGCATCGGCCATTGCGCTCACTTGGGGAGTGAATCATCGGATGGAAGATCTTCCTCTCTGTCTCTCCTCTCTGTATATCCGCCTTTCCAATAAAAAAAAATAATAAAAATAAATCTTTAAAAAAATGTTGGTTATTTTTATGTGAAGAACGTGTATAGCTTGTTGATGCTCACAGTGGAAAGACAAATATAAAATGTTATCATGACAGATTTATCTGATAATACAACACCATGTCCTGTCCTTGTTTGCTAATTTGTATGCAGTGAGGCTGGTGTTAATCATGGCTACCATTGACTTAGTTTTTTAAACACCATGCACTGTATTAAGCCCCCTATATATGATTGCCTCACTTAATCTTCACAGCAATGCAGTGAGGTAGACTTCTTTATCCTCCATTTTTACAAATAAGAGAAGCAAGGATCAGAGACCTAAAGGAACTTAAATCTGTGGAGGGCTTCAGCTGAATTTTCTTGTGCTGGTGGAGTGCGTAGAGAGAGAGATGTTTCAGGCTGACTTCATAAGCAGCATGAGTACCCTAGGCCGTCAGATGTATGTTTGTTGAACAGGAAGGATAGTTCACTGGCACTTCCACCTGCTTCACATTATTGCCTATTAACTACTCTTCTTAAAAATAGTACCCAGCTGAACCAACAGTGCTGGCTGAGGGTTGAACTTCTGAACTCAACATATACAGGAATAAAAGCCATGGTTCAGCCACCAGCATATCAAGTGTCCGTTTTACTATTATTTTGTTTGAAGCAGCAGTTATCCCAGGCCCCAGAGCTTATGGAAACCTGGGACAAGCTCACAGAAGTGGCCCAGTACCCAGGATGGCATCTGGGTTGGGACCTGCATGTGGTGTGGCAAGGTTCCCCTAGTGACATTGGCATCCTCTATGAGTCCCAGCTGCTCTGCTTCCAATCTGGTTTCCTACTAACTAGAAGGTAGTAGAAGATGATCTAAGTGCTTGGGCCCCCAGCATTCCTGTAGGAGCCTGGGATAGAGAGCCCAGAGTAGTTTTGTGACCGCTTGGGAAGTGAACTAGAGGATGGAAGATCTCATTTCCCCTGTTTCTTTCTCACTGTTTCAAATAAATAAATCTTGTTTTAAATGATTTATTTATTTATTTTAAAGACAAAGTTACAAAGAGAGCGAGAGAAAGAAAATATTTCCATCCAGTAGTTCAAGCACCTGGGCCATCCTCCACTGCTTTCACAAGTGGATTAGCAGGGAGCTAGATCAGAAGTGGGGCAGTTGGGACTCAAAGTGGCACCCATAAAGGATGCCAGCACTGGAGGCTGCGGCTTAATCCATCATACCACTGTGCCGGCTGCAATAAATGTGTTTTTCAAAGCCATGATCTTACCAGGAGATGGTTACCTGATACCAGAGGATCTGGGGAAGTAGCTGGTGGGAGATTAACTCTCAGAATGAAGAGCATGGACATTACCATTCTATGCAACAACATGGGAACCACCAATGAGTCTGATGTGGTAATGCTGGCCGGGAGGTTGTGAGTTCGCATGGTACCATTTCCCGTGGACACCCACGGGAGGTCATGCCTGATCTCTATCTTACTGAGAGTCTGAAGAGGTTGAAAAAGAAGAGCAGGCTGAAAAGTCTGAAAAGTCTGTGACCAAGGAGGACTTCCAGGGTAAATGGAAGTCCATTTCTGAGTTCACAGCCACTCAGCCTGAGGCTGCAGGCTGGTATGAAGGTGCGCAGGTGCCTTCTGTGCCCATTCAACAGTTTCCTCCTAAAGACTGATCTGCAGCTCGCACAGCTTGGGCCACTGAATGGGTGGGAACAACCACCAAGTGCTCAGAAGCTAATCTTTAATTCAGTCTCTGAGGCAGACACAGAAGTGAGAGGTTGATGGAAAATAAAAATAAGTTTCTTTCTTTATAAAAATTTATTTTTGATGATGTTCACATAGTTGAGAAGGATGTATACTCGTGTGGACCACTGATTAGGGTCAAAAGGGCCGAGGCATGAGGGAAAGTGGGTAAGACAATTGTTTCCAATTTTTTTCCCCTTATATCTGGGGGTAGGGCAGAGGACTAACCACCATCAGTACCTGGGGATGGGAGATGGCCACCTGATGTCATCCCAGAGTCCCTGATGTGGAGCATGTTCCAAGGGTACTGCTTAAGTGGTTTCAATAGTTCTGAGATATCATTGATTTCATTGCTCCAAGGTTGAAGAAATCCTTCCAAGATTCATTAGCTAACAACCACCCTACAGTTTCCACTTGGCCTGGAACCTTGCTTTCAAAGCTTCGCTGGGATAAGCTATCCAATTTGTTCTGTCCTCTGAAGACAAATGTCTAGAGAGAGAGAGAGAGAGAAAGCACATTTGGAGTACTTACTAATAGTATTTGCATATTTACCCATAAGCTTTGGTACTTGTAACATAACCTGGTAACTTCTGTAGCTGCAAAGCAAGTCTCAAATACCAACACCTCAATACCATACAGACTACAATATGTGACTACAATGGAAAGTCTGGATAGCAATGAAACAAACTGAATAGGATGTTTGACCTGAATGATAATGAAAATGCCAAATATCAAAATGTGTGCTATGTATAGCCTTCACGATGATTTCTCAGTGGAAAAGAATGTTCCATTGGTGAAGCTTCTTACCCAGATGCAGATGGGAGCTGCGAGGGGTCCCCCAAGGGTTCTGTTAGCAGAGCTCCAGGATTTTTGCAGCTCCCTGAGGGATCAGAACCCACAAAAATAGGGGCCAGAACAGATGACATGGGACTCTACAAGGAGGAAAGAGATCTTTCTCCATTCTAGCTGTGTGAAATTTCATCTGCATTAAAGGTGTTGAAGGAAATCCGGTTTTATGACCTGCTTGATTTAAATCTGTTAGAGACAACACTAGTTTGTATGGGGCAAGAGTTTTGTAATTTTTTTTTTTAATGTTGCCATTGGGCCTGGAACAATGGTTCAGTGATTACATCCTCACTTTGGGCCTGGTGCAATAGCGTAGTGGTTAAGGTCCTCATCTTGAACGTGCCAGGATTCCACATGGGCGCTGGTTCTAATCCCAGCTGCTCCACTTCCCATCCAGTGGCCTCGGAGAACAGTCGAGGATGGCCCAAAGCCTTGGAACCCTGCACCCACGAGGGAGACCTTGAGGAAGTTCCTGACTCCTGGCTTCATCCTGAAGCAGTGCCACTTTTAAAATCTGGAATCTTCCTATGGGCAGGTATCAACAGAATTAACTTGTCCTTGCTGAAGGGCAGCAGCTGAAGGCTTGGACCCTGGCATTAGTTGATGGCTTTCTCACTCAAGGATCTGACCATTGATGCAAACTCAGCTCCACGTGAACTCTTTGTGACTTGGGTTTCCTTCCTACAGGGTAATTGAGTCCAGTGGGCAGCAATGTGGCAAGCCAGGGGGAAGCAGGCTCCTTTTGATGACCCAACCCTGGAACTCACATAGTACCACTTCCTTCCAGCTGTTTGGAACCATCACAGACAGTGAAAAGGGACAATGCTCCACATGTTGGGCAAGAGTGTCAGTTACACTGTAAGAACTGTGGGATGGATCATAAGAGTTGGTGTGGTGATCTTCTGGAGGCAGAAAGTTACAAACTCTTACACCATTGTTCTCTTTCAGGTGCACTGTATGGACTGACACCGACATTACAGTTTCCAAAGATGCTCTCCAGTTCTGTTTCTGGCTAGAGGTTGTGTTGTGGAACAAGTTTAAATTGAGACTGTGTTTGGAGGATGCTGGCAGCTTTACTCAGCACAGCACTTCCTGTACCTCTATGGTTTATTAAAGACATACATGCTTTTCTCTTGCATTGCACAGTTTTTTGATGCTTTAGTCTTTATTCTTCCTTCAAGGTGTATGTGCATGCATTTTATGTCAATTTAGTTGAAAACCTCAAACGTTTTCTTTTTCAGCCATAAAGAATAAAGAATCTTTAAAAAAGAGTGACTCATATTTTCCTTCCATTAACCCCCACCTAATATTAAATCCTGTTGTCTAATCCCATGCAACAAGTCCTTGTGGCCTACATTCGACTCGGAGTCCCACTTGACAGATTCACAAGGTGAGGACACATACTCCTCCAAGGACTTCATTTTGACATGAAGGGAAGGTCACCTGTGATACTTCCGCCCTTCTGCTTTGTCAGGACCTTGTCCCACTTCCCCACACTCAGTGAAGCGTGGAACTGTGGGCCTCACTCTTCAGCCTCTAGCTCAGAAGGCCAAGAGGAAGGCTGCTGCAATAGAGAGTGACCCTCCTTTGGGGTTCGTTGTACTGGTTGAAAGGTAACTTGATCTACAACTACTGCAAAGGTATTGTGTTGATGCCCTGGATGTAGCCTGTTCCTGTCCCAGCACACTTTACACTCACCTCTGCATCCCCTCTTCCTGTAGCTGCTTTCCTGGGGGCTGGGCTGAGGTCTGGAGGAATCACTTTTATGTTTGATCCTCTCTGGAGGGACACCAGCTCGTTCCCTGGTCGCCCCTGCTTCCACCATCTCAGCTCCTTTCTGCTGTTCTCAGACAGCTCCGCCCACAGCGCCCGGACCTGGCTCCTTCCAAATACCCATATTCAGCGTCAAGGCCACCGTCCCTCCGGACTCTCCAGATCCTAGGGTTGCACCTATTGAATGGCACTATTTTCTTTACTGAAGTTGAAACCAAAATAATGACAAAGTGTAGGATGTATCGCAGGTGCCCAGACTAACACTCCTGTTACTGTTAATGCCCGATCCCCTGTGTCTACCGAGAGCCTCGGAATCTGATGCCTGAATCATCAATGTCACCCACGCCAGGCCAGGCATGAAGTGGTACCCACAACTCAGGCCTTGCTCATGTAATAAGCGCGTGCAGCAGTGAATGCGTATTATTCCCAAGCAAGCATGCTATCAGGGTGGGATGTAAGAGATTCCTAGAACCTGGAAAAGGGCAAGGAGTTGCGGAGAAGCCCCTCACTCCTCCGCGAAAGCAGTCTGGAACGTCATCCGTACAGCGGTGACGTCGTGCCTGCGTAACTTCATTCTCCCACACCCCCCTAGTCCCGCTGCACTAGGGCCGGAAAAGGAAGAGGGAGTGTACTTCCCGCGGGCCTCTGGGATGGATGCGCACGCGCAGCTTCCGGCTCCATGGCTCGGGAGTTATTTGACGCTGCCGGTTTGGCTCCGTGGAAGTCGCTGATTAGGCGCAGGGCGCACGCGCACTGACCCGCTCGGCTAGGGAGTTATTTGACGCCGCCGCCCCTAGCAGTCGGAAGTTGCTTGAGCAGATCCCAGCCGGCCGGCCCTACTGGCCTTCGTCGTCCCCGAGCGCCCTGGGAGAGTCACTGACCGGTGGACGAACTGACCGCCTGAGGTCGGCTGGTCGGGACAGTGAGATCGCAGGCCCTATGGCGCGGGTCGTGTGAGGAGGAAGGCCAAGTGCGGCCGGCAGCGGCGGCGGCGCCCGCCCCAGCGATGCGGGCCCCGCCCGTCGCCTCAGGTAACCGGGCTTTCGGCCCCGTCGCGACCGAACCCTCCCTTCCCGTTCCCCTTCCCTGCGGTCGGTCCCGGGACGACTGAGGCTTGTTTCTCGTCTCCAGTTGCCCGGCCTTCGGAAGCACAGCGTCTCGTTTTGGGGGCGTCCTTGGAGGCGGGGGGCGGCTTGGCTGCAGGGTCGATGGCCGGTGAGGGGTCTGCGCTAGCCGGGTCTGGTCCTTGCGCCAGTTACCGGGGCCGGACGGCTCGTAGTTGGCGACCTGGGGGAGGGGGCGGGTCTGAGGCGCAGCGCAACTCAGGGAAGATTGGGTCCAGCGGAAAGGTTGGTCGAGTGCTGCCCATGGCTCGGGGACGTTGAGAGGAGGAAGAGTTGATGGTGAGAGATAGCAGGCAGCCGTTGGGAAACACTCTCCGCCAGGCATTGTGCCAGCTCTAACTTCGCAACCCCCAACCTTCCATTGGGTTGTTATCCGCATCCTACGACAGGCAGCCCAGGCGTGAGAGATCTTGCTGGCCTAGAGTCACTTCGCTGGTCATTTGAACCCAAGCGGTCCCTGTCCAGGTTTTCAGTGATCAACTCGTGGCTCTCCCACTCCACTACATGGTAGAATCATCTCGGGGGAGCTTTTAGGGACTGCTGATGGCCACGTAGCACCCAGGTCGACTGAGGCAGAGGGTGGAAGGCAGATGGCAGCAAGTTTGAAAAGATCCCTAAGCCATCCCAGTGTGCAGCTAAGGTCTCAAGCTAAGCAGGAATTGATCCATATCCGAAGGCATGTCTGGGTTAGGTGTGCAGGAGGAGGGGTCTGGGAGCTTGTTCACAAATGCACATGTTCCCGTTAAAGAGATCTTTTCCTCAGCCTCTCTGACTACTAGGCCCTGGGCAAGCTGTTGGGGTGGGAAGTAAGTTTCCAGTGTGGGAATTCTGAGTCACCTGGGTCCTTGGAAATCTATACATCTCACACGGGACAGTTGGTTTGCAGTCTTTTTAAATGCATGGTACTGTTGGATCACAGTGCTTTTGGGTGTTACGTGGCCAACCCTTTTGTCTCCTCTGAGCTTTCCTCCTCCTCCACCCAAAACATACTCTATTCAGTTTTGGCTGCCTAGCTCTCAGCACCTCTGCCTCTGCCCCTGAGCCTCACCCACCTAGGGTCCTTCCTGTCTGCTTAAAATTAGCACCTGTACAGTGAAACTTACATGTTGTTCGGCTGTGCTGTCCATTTGGCCCTTGCGCTTGACTGTGAGGACCCAGAGGGCGGAGCTCTTGTCTTCCTCATCTCTGTATTCCTCCCAGGGCTTCGATACAGGAGTCTCACCAAGCCTTTACCGAGCCCTTCACATCATGCTGTTGATAGGCTGTTTCAACATCTCCTTTTGTGTAAAAGATGTTGGGTAGTTCTATGTCTGTAGAGGTTTTTGTTTGAGAACAGTCCACTGAAGTTCATTTATTTATCCAGACAGCATTTGAACAAACATGGAGTTCTTACCAATGGCGAGACACAATTTAGGACTGACCATGTGCAGTCAGCCTTGGTTGATTTGTGCTGGCTGATTTGATCACAGTTCTGTAGAGAAAGTCGCTCATTGCTCTTTGGCTTTTGCACATATTCTCTACCTAGTTGTCAGCCACAAGGTGCAGTCGCTTTGTTTGCGCTTGGTGAATTCAGGTGGTTGCCATTGCTGTCAGTAATAGTTCAGCCTGTTTTCCAGGGTAGAAGACATAGGTGCTTAATGAAGAGTCAAGTTTGCTATCAGTGTGGAAGTCATTGGGAAGAGGATTTTTTTTTTCAAAGATTTATGTATTATTTTTATTGGATAGGCAGATATACAGAAAGGAGGTGATACAGAAGAAAGATCTTCCATCCTCTGGTTCACTCCCCAAGTGGCTGCAATGGCCAGAGCCGAGCTGATCCAAAGTCAGCAGCCAGGAGCTTCTTCCAGGTCTTCCGCACGGGTGTGGAGCAGCTGAGTTTAGAACCGGCACACAGCTGGGTTTAGAACCAATGAGTGAAAAACGTTGACTAAGTCACTAGGCTACTGCACTGGGCCCAGGAAGAGGTTTTTAGACAACAAGATTTTTTTTTAATACTAGCTAAAAGTGAAGTCTGTAGATGGAATAAAAAATATAAGTTTCACGTGATGTTCTTTATACTACAGTATTATTATGGAAATATTTTGTTGGTTCTTTGTCCAGTTTTTATACTAAGGGTAATATAGAAACCAATGGGGAGATTCCTGTTAAATTCAGATACTCAAGAAACTTATCCTTGTTTCTCTGAGTGGATATGGACAATATCCAGGCCTGGCCTGAGCTCTTGGAAGAAACTCCATGTTTAAGTCAGAGGTTTAAGTCTCTTTTTGACTCTTAAGGTAGTTGTTGAAAAAAATCCTAACACTTAAGGAACAGAAGTGACTGAACATGATAGCTAGAGACATAGCAGTGGATTCTGTGTAATTTGGGGTGTACACATCGTTGAAAGAGGTGTTCCTGGCCTGTGCAAAGGCCTTTCGGAAAGAATACCTAATTTCCTTTGGTGCAATGGAACTGCAGGTTTTAGAATTAAGGTATATGAAATTTGCTTCTAACTTAAAGATGAAGAAATTTAACTATCTTGCCATAGGTCATAGGGTTATTTTCTAGCACATCCAAGACTAGAAACCAGGCCACCTGAGATCGGTGTTGTGACCTAGCTGGTAAAACTGCTACCTGCACCACTGGTATCCCATCTGGGCTCCGTAGATGAAGTGTCTGGCTTTGGCCTGATCCAGCCTTGGCTACCTCTTCTCTAAGTATGACTTTTCAATAAATAAATATATATTTTTAAAGTAGGTCCCTTTCTCTGGATGCAACATCTTCTTTCATACTACTTTCCTTCATGTCAGAGGATGTCGTGTTTGTTATTTGTGTGTGTGTGTGTGTGTGTGTGTGTGTGTGTGTAGGTACATGTATGTTGGGGAGGGGAGAAGTGGGAAGAATGGCCTGCTATATTTGATGTACACAATTAGACACACAGTGAGTGCGTGGGTGTGACATACACTTCGCTGTGTGAATCACAGGGAATGTGAAGGTAAAGAAGATGTGACCCCTGTTCTCAAGAAACCTGTAGTCTGGTCAGAGTTGTAATAAAAATACAAGCCTAGGGCCCGGCGCGGTGGCGCAAGTGGTTAAAGGTCCTCGCCTTGCACGCCCGGGATCCCATATGGGCGCCGGTTCTAATCCCGGCAGCCCCGCTTCCCTTCCAGCTCCCTGCCTGTGGCCTGGGAAAGCAGTCGAGGACGGCCCAAAGCTTTGGGAACCTGCACCCGCGTGGGAGACCTGGAGGAGGCTCCTGGCTTCGGATCGGCATAGCATCGGCCCGTTGCGCTCACTTGGGGAGTGAATCATCGGACGGAAGATCTTCCTCTCTGTCTCTCCTCTCTGTATATCCGCCTTTCCAATGAAAAAATAATAAAAATAAATCTTTAAAAAAAAATACAAGCCTAAAAAAAGGATAAAAACAAAGCAGAACTAAACAAAAAAGAACACACAAAAATACAAGTCTAGTATTGGATACAACTCTGTCAAATAGAATATAATGATGGCACTGAGTCTTTAATTTCTTGGTCAAATAAGTTTTACTCTTAGCCCTGTGTGACTGTTGAACATTTCAGTGTGGCTAGGGCAAGGAACTGATTTTTTGATTGTAGTAGTTACAGGTTATTTTGCTGCATTGGACAGAAGGAGTCTGTGGCATTGAAGTTGAGAACTATTGAGATGCTGCTCAGGGGCAGGTAGGCTATTCAAATGGATAGATCAGCAAAAACTACTTTTCTACTTCTTGGAGAAATGCAGGCAGAACCTGTCTTTACTTCCTGTAGTTCAGGTGTTTAAATAGATCCTGAGCAGTTAGGAACTGGTGCATAAGTATGTTCCTTTTTGGGTTGGCGTGATTGTTTGCCCTGTGCGGTCAGTAGTACTGCGGCAGAATTATGAACTGTGGCTTTATTAGTCATGACATTATATGAGTGAGCTCGAGTGTGTGTGTTGCCTTCAAATGAAGTGCGGTTCATTTTGTTCAGTGTTCTGGCACCATGTTCCCTGTTCTCCCTAAGAGAAGCAGATCTGCCTTGTAATGTGTACTTTGTATTTTATGTCTCAAAATATGTTGACTTAGTTCTGTTTGATCCTTCTGCCAAGGCACTTCAGGTGTTCTCCCTTTTTCAAATGAGGAAACTATGACAGAAATACCAAGCGAGTAGTACAAGGTCATATGGGGAAGAAGCGTTGGGACTTTGAGGTAGAATTTCTTGCCCTTGCTCTGCTGTTACTTGATATGACCCTGAGCAAGTTATAGCCTTACTTTGTTTCTTTACCTAGCGGCTAGCGACATTTGTCTTACTTAACCTTCCAGTCTTGTTATTGTAATGAAAAAGCCATTTGAAAAATTATCATTTACATAATGGTCCGTTGTTATCAAGTCAGTATCTCCAGTACTTTTTTTCTTGTATTATGTTGTCTTTGAAGCTCATCACAGCAGTTATACTAACTACTACTGTGTTATGATGTCTTCACGAATGTCCCATCCTCCTTACTATAAAACCTTCTCAGGGGAAGTCATGTGTCGTGTTTATATCCTCATACCCAAGTCCTGAGACACAACTGGTGTGGTTCATTGTGCTTCTCAAAATAACCTGTAGATGACAGAGGTTTTAATAACACTGTTTAATGAAAGGACTGATGAATTACAAAGTTTTAAAAAGTTGTTCTCAGTAGTTACATGTTCTGCTCCTTGGAAACAGCTGTAATGTTTATTTTATTTTTAAGATTTATTTATTATTTATTTTTATTGGAAAGTGAGGTTTACAGAGAGAAGGAGAGACAGAGAGAAAGATCTTCCATCTGCTGGTCTATTCCCAAAGTGGCTACAATGGCCAGAGCTGAACCGATCTGAAGCCAGGAGTTAGGAGATTCTTCTGCGTCTCCCATACAGGTGCAGAATTCCAAGGCTTTGGGCCATCCTAAACTGCTTTCCCAGGCCACAAGCAGGGATCTGAATGGGAGGTAGAGCAGTTGGGGTGCAAATTGGCACCCATATTAGATCCCAGTGGTTGCAAGCTTGAGGACTTTTAGCTACTATGCTACCGTGCTGGGCACAGGTATAACATTTATTTAGTGCCATAGTCCTTGTGTTTGGTTCATAGAAGGCATGTAATAAATATTGGGTGATTCAACTGATGTAATTAATGTCAGACTGTGGCCTTAGTGTGTCTACCACCAAATTGATTCATTTGTTATTTAGACAAAACTTGCGTGTTATTTTGCTTGCAAAAGCTATAAACTGTTACCCAGTACATATCACCTGTTATAGAACCCCTTTAAAACCTTGAAGATGGGTACATATAGAATTGGAGGAAGAAAATTAAAGAATCTGTAAGGGAGTATTGTCATTTCCTTATCTTTGTTTTTATTTCTTTTTAAAATTTTACTTGAAAAAGGGTGAGAGCGATTGGAAGGAGGAGAGATCTTCCATCTGTTGGTTCAATCCCAAATGGCTGCAACAGCTGGAGCTGGGCCGATTCAAAGCCAGGAGACAGGAGCTTCTTCCTAGCCACCCACAGGGGTGCAGGGTCCCAAGGCTTTAGACCATCCTCTACTGCTTTCCCAGGCCACAGGCAGGGAGCTGGGTGGGAAGTAGAAGAGCCAGAATGTGAACCAGCACCCATGTGGAATGCCACTGCTACCCTCCTGTGCTGGCCCCATTTTTCATCTTTGCTTCTGTTGTATTTACTTCTGAGCATTGAAGGTGAGACTTTTCTGTTGACAGCATCCAGCCTGTGGGCAAGAAAGACCTGAATCCTCTGAGCTCAGTTAGGTCTTGGGGTGTCCCTGGCATGCCTGCCCTGCTGTCCTTGTATTAGCCATACTGCACTTCATGGTTAGGATTTCCTGCTCAACTGTCTTAATCACTTCCGTCAGATTTACCAGGGATCTGGTTTCTGTGTGTTAGTCCTGTGATAGGCTTTACCTGCAGTTTTTGCTGATATTTACATAGCTCCAATCCAGGCCACAAGCAGGAAGCTGGATGGAAAGTGGAACAGCCGGGACTAGAACCAGCATCCATATGGGATCCTGGTGCATTCAAGGCGAGGACTTTAGCTGCTAGGCCACGGCACCAGGCCCTGCTGTGCTTCTGATTTAGCTCACTGCTCACATGATTGAGAAAGCAGTGGAGGATGGCCCAAGTGGTTAGGCCCTTACCACCTACATGGGAAACCAGAATGGAGTTCCTGGCAGGGAGCGAGAAGGCAGGTAAAGCAGCTGGGACATGAACTGGTACCTAAATGAGATCCTGGCACTTGCAAGGCAGGATCCTGGAAATTGCAAGGTATTGGCACATATGTATGTATTTTAAAAAGCTAATTCCTGGGCCCGGCGCGGTGGCGCAAGTGGTTAAAGGTCCTCGCCTTGCACGCCCGGGATCCCATATGGGCGCCGGTTCTAATCCCGGCAGCTCCGCTTCCCTTCCAGCTCCCTGCCTGTGGCCTGGGAAAGCAGTCGAGGACGGCCCAAAGCTTTGGGAACCTGCACCCGCGTGGGAGACCCGGAAGAGGCTCCTGGCTTCGGATTGGCATAGTATCGGCCCGTTGGGCTCACTTGGGGAGTGAATCATCGGACGGAAGATCTTCCTCTCTGTCTCTCCTCTCTGTATATCCGCCTTTCCAATGAAAAAAATAATAAAAATAAATCTTAAAAAAAAAAAAAAGCTAATTCCTGGGCCCAGTGCAATAGCCTAGTGGCTGAAATTCTCACCTTGCATGTACCAGGATCCCATATGGGTACTGATTCATGTCCTGGCCGCCCTGCTTCCCATCCAGCTTCCTGCTTGTGACCTGGGAAAGCAGTCGAGGATGGCTCAAAGCCTTGGGACCCTGCAGCTGCACGGGAGGACCTGGAAGAAGCTCCTGGCTCCTGGCTTTGGATCGGCGTAGCACCAGCCGTTGCAGTCACTTGGGCAGTGAATCATCGGACGGAAGATCTTCCTCTCTGATTCTCCTCCTCTCTGTATATATCTGGCTTTGTAATATCAATAAGTAAATCTTTACCAAAAAAAAAAAAGTAAATTTATGTTTTAATTTTTTCCATGATGTTTTTGAGGTTCCGTTGTATGTGTTTGCTCTCTCCATGTAATCTCATCTGTTGCTCATCATGGATCATAGCAGTTTCCAAACATCTTACATACGCGATTCTTTCGTCAGCACAATACTGACTTAGTCTGTTACCCTACTGCTCTGCTGCTGTTCCACAGGGAGATGCTGAAGCACAGGAAGAGTAGCTTTTGCAAGGTGACTTAGCTTGCAGTTAATAGAACTGGGATGTGAATGTAGGACGACTAATTCCAGAGCCCTGGCTTTTAACTAATCTCAAGTGTGTTCTCATTCCTCCGTGTAATCTCTCTGTTTAATGGCTACATAATGTATGTAGTGTTTATATACCCTAATTATGAAGTTAGCTCCTAACTCATGAGCTGTTGGGGCCACCTAATGGCTCAACTAGCTAATCCTCTGCTTTCAAACACCAGCATCCCCTTTGGGCCCTGGTTTGTGTCCCAGCTGCTCCATTTCCCATCCAGCTCGCTGTTTGTGGCCTGGGAAAAACAGCAGAGGATGGCCCAAAGCCTTCACCCACGTGGGAGATCCAGAAGAAGCTCCTGAGTGCTGGAAGATCTCTCCTTCTCTATGTAAATCTAGCTTTCTAATGAAAATAAATAAATCTTTTTTTTTTTAATCTCTCTCCTTCTCTGTAAATCTGGCTTTCCAACTAACTAATTAATTTAAAAAATTCCACTTTCTATCTCCAAGGCCCTTGAAGCATGTTATTAAAAAGCAGCACTATTTGATAAGCTATTAAGTTGCACTGATTTCCCTTAGATACAGTAATCTAGTGAGTGAATAACTTGTCCATATTTTTCCTGTGGAGTTGTTTAACAAGAATCAATTAAGTGGTGAGACTAGTGTGCTGTTTTTGTATCCTGTGTTCTAGCAAAAATTCATGCCACTTTTGAATGAGTGGCTAGAAAAATGGCCTGTTAGCCTTAAGTGCCCTATTGTTGTGCCAAGGTAGAGCTGGAAGTGGTCCAATGGCCAGTGGTACAGGTGAGGGTGGGCAAGGGATAAAGGTCTACCATGGTGCTGTCCCAAGAGTTGGTGCTGACCTACACATCCTCGGGCAAGAGGGTCTGTGTGACGCAGCTCCTCTGGCTCCTGGAAGTAGTGATGCTCTCTGACGTCTCTGACACTGATTGTTTTGGACAGCCTGAGTTGCAGCATCAAGAGGGGGATTGTATGTGCGTGCGCACGTGTGTATGTGTGAAGACTTTCTTATTTGAAAGAGTGACGGAGGGAGAGATCCTTTGCTGGTTCACTCCCCATCGGCTGCAGTGACCAGGTTGGGGCTAGGCTGAATCCAGGAGCCTTGATCTCCATATTTTTCACATGAGTGGCTGCGGCCCAAGTACTTGGCTCATAATCCACTGCACTGCCAGGCACATCAGCAAGGAACTGGAAGGACTTGGGCCATCTTTAGGTGCTTACCCAGCCTCATTAGCAGGGACTAGATTGAAAGTAGGAGATCTGGAACTCAAACCAGCACCCACATGGGATCCTGGTGTCAACAGGTGGCAGCTTAAACTGCTGCACTACAATGCCTGCCTGAGTTATGACTACTTTCTGATCCTGAAATTAATACATAATCTACCAACATAAAGCATTGAACAAAATCATTGAAACTGTCTATCACAGATGAAAATGATCAATTATTGTCCTTATAAAATTAGTATCACAATGAAAAGTTAGTTTTAGCTATACTAGAGGGGATAATGAAGTAGACAGATGCCATAATATGACATCTTTTCCTTGTATTTGACATTTTGAAAGAAGAACTAAGTGTGAGTAGGTAGTCTCTGTGGTTGTACTCCCGACATCAGTGTGCTAGTGGTAGCAGCTCACAGCCTGAGCAGCATGACCACAGACAATGGGATTCTGATTTTTTTTTTCTTTTTTTCTTAAGATGTGTTTGAAATAGTTACAGTGAGAGAGGGAGGGACAGGGACATCTTTTGTCCATTGGTTCAGTCCTCGTATGGCTGCAGTAGTGGTGACTGGGTCAGGCAGAAGTCAGGAGCCAGGAGCTCCATCCTGGTCTCCCACGTGGGTGTCCGAATCCAGGTACTCAGGCTGTCTTCTGCTTTCCTAGCAATGTTAATTGGATCAGATGTGGAGCAGCTGGGACTCAAAGCAGCACTCTCAGTAACAGTGGCAGTGCCTGAGCCCCCAGAGGACAACAGTGGCCCCTAAAGCAAGGTTCCTTTTTTTTCATAATGCTGTAGCTTAGGCTCAGGGATTTCCCCTTCCACCCTCTACATCCTCTTTGCCTCCACTGTTACCCCTATATTATAGCAACAGTGCAGCCCTTCAATAATGGTCACAAGACCACTGTTTTTTTTTTAACAGCCAGAGCTACACTGATCTGAAGCCAGGGGCCCAGAGCCTCTTCCAGGTTTCCATGTGGGTGCAGGAGCCCAAGGCTTTGGATCATCCTCAACTGCTTTCTCAGGCCACAGACAGGGAGCTGGATGGGAAGCGGGGCTGCCAAGATTAGAACTGCCATGCATATGTGATCCTGGTGCATGCAAGGCAAAGACTTTAGCTGCTGAGCTACTGCTCTGGGCCCAGGAGTCCATCTTTTAAGGCAATATTCTAAAGCATAAGCTTCACCCTTTTTATTGATTTATAGGAATGCCACAATTGTATTAGTTGGAAAATGTGTATTAAAATAGCTAATTTTTCATTTTAGACAAGAATAAAATGATTTTTGGGCCATGTCATGGTGTAGCCTGTTAAGCCTCTGTCTGCAGCGCCAGTGTCCTATGTGGGCACTGGTTTAAATTTTGGCTGCCTGGAGAGGATGGCTCAGATGCTTGTACTCCTGTGTCCACGTGGAGACCTGGAAGAAGCTCCTGGCTCATGGCTTCAGACCAGCCCAGTTCTGGCCGTTGCAGTCATTTGGGAAGTGAACCAGCAGAAGACCTGTCTGACTCTCCTCTCTATGTAATAAATAGATAAATTTATTTCAATAAATAATAAATAAATAGGATAATTTCCTGGAAGACATTCAGATGGCATGGAATTGTATAATTTTTCATTGTGTGGAGCTGTCTTGTGTTGCAGAATACCTAGATTTTCTGATTGGCTACCAATACAGATACCCTGACTAAAAGTATACTTCTTGATTCCACAGTTTGGGGTCTGAGGTTGTAGCCCCGTGGGTTAAACCACTGCCTGGGACATTGGTATCATATATGAGCACAGTTTGAGTCCAGCTTCTCCTCTTTTGATCCAGCTTCCTGCTAATACACCCAGGGAAGCAGTAGAAGGTGAGCATGGCCATCTTTGTGGAGACCCAGGTAGAGTTCCTGGCTCTGGGCTTTGGTGTAGTCCAGTTCTGACTGGGGTGGCCATCTCAGAGGTGAGCCAACAAATGGAAGTTATCTCAGTGTTTCCAAACTCTGTAACTTGTACCTGCCTTTCAAGTAAATCAATTAATTTTTTTTAAGCTGTATTTGTTTTTATTTGAAAGGCAGTTACAGAGAGGAAACAAAATCTTCCATATGCTAGTTCATTCACCAAATGGCTACTCAGCTGGAAATGGCAAGACTGAAGCCAGGAGCTTCATCTGGGTTTGCCGCTTGGGTGTAGGGGCCCAAGAACTAAGGCCAGCATTCCCTGCTTTCCCAGGCCGCAAGCAGAGAGCTGGGTGGGAAGTGAAGTCCACTTCTGGAGTGGGTGCCAACTAGCACCCATATTGTTGTTGGCATGATAACAGAGGCTTACGCCATGGTTCTAGCTCCAATAAATACATCTTTAAAAAAAGAAAAAAAAAATAGAAGTGTTTCCTGTTAAATTTATTTCATGACTCATAGTTTTACCGATTAGGGAATTGGAGGAGGAACTTTTTAAGCCAGACTGAAAATCAGAAGCTATAAAATAAAAGGAAGTATTTGGCTAGAACAATGAAATTGCACTTTCATATCTGTTAAATTGACAGATAAATAAAGCTGATCTTGGCAGGGAGTAGAGGATGAAAAGAGAATAGCTCTCCCTAGCTAATGTAAACGAAAGTTGTTGCAGCTTTTTGTGGGGAAGCAGTCTGGCAAGATCTATTAATGTTAAAAATACATACATCCTTTGATCCAAAAGTTTCAGTCCTGGAGAGGAGACGCTAAAGATTTATGGGTATGTAAAAGCTTGTTTACTGGTGACCAAAAAAAAAAAAAAAAAGTAAAGTGAATGCACATCACTAGGACTCCTTTTGCAACAGTTATCTGTGGAATATTACTTGACCATTCAAAGAATCCGTTTTTAATTTGGAAAGTGTTCATTATATATATATATATATATTATATACACATACATATTTAAGATTTATTTGTTTTTATTTGAGAGACAGATTTATGGAAAGAAGGAGAGACAAAGATCTTTCATCCCCAAATGGTTGCAGTGTCCGGAGCTGAGCTGATCTGAAATCAGGAGCCAGGAACGGCTTCTGTGTCTGCCGTGTGGATGGAGGGTCCCAAGACTCAGGGACATCCTCTACTGCTTTCCCAGTCCACAAGCAGGCAGCTGAAAGGGAAAACCATTGCCTGTGCCTGGACCCTGAATGTTAACTCTTTAAAGGCCAAAAAATGTGTGGTGTGGGACTAACTCTACGGAAGCTAAATTCAGTACATGAGGATATTCCTGGGGGAATCCCTTACCAGTTGTGGGGAAACTTGAGTAGACACCTCTCCCCTTTCTGTGAATTGTAGATACTCTGCTAGTGAACCATCCCTCCTGCCTTCCCATTTTCATGGAAAGATCCAGAAAGCAAAAGATCCAGATCCTTATAGGATCTGAAAGCCCGTTTACCCAGAGTCCTTCCAATTCCAAAAGAAGCCTGGAGCTTCCTCCGGATCTCCCATGCAGGTGCAAGATCCCAAGGCTTTGGGCCGTCCTTGACTGCTTTCCCAGACCACAGACAGAGAGCTGGTTGGGAAGCGGAGCTGCCAGTATTAGAACCGGTGCCCATATGGGATCCCGATATGTGCAAGGTGATGACTTCAGCCACTGGGCTACCACACCGGACCCGGCTCTTTTTTTAAAAGATAATTTATTTTTGAATATATATTTGAAAGGTAGTTTGTGTTTTTGTTTGTTTTTCTTTTTTGTTTGTTTTTACAGGGAGAAATCTTTCATCCACTGGTTCATTCCCCAGAGCTGAGCTGATCCAAAGCTAGGAGCCAGGGCCTTCTTCCTGTCCTCCCACATGAGTGCAGGGTCCCAAGGCTCTGGGCTATATTTTGTGGCTTTCCCAGACTACAAGCAGGAAGCTGGATGGGAAGTGGAACAGTGGGGACACGAACCAGCGCCCAGTCGGGATGCCATGCTGGCAGGAGGAAGATGAGCCTCTTGAGCCACAGTGCCAGCCCCTGCAATAGACTCTGTTGTTTGGTGAGCTAGAATCAGATTTTCCAGGATAAACAGTGCTAGGCTCTCCTCAGTTTGATGAAAAAGTTACTTAGGGGAAGGACTTTTAAAAGAGTGATTGTTTCTGTGTGTTTTGTTTAAACTGCTGGCTGTGCAACTGATTTCAGAAGAAATAGAATGTGGAATCCGACGAAAGGGAATTGTGAAGGGCTAACCATCCCTGATTCTCTTTATGAGTCAGGCACTTATGGCTGTAGTATTTGCGTTGCATTCACACAGATATGCTTTCTGAGGCTGAAATTCCTCATTTTCACGGTGGGCTGGTGTATCTTCATAGAGCGGGCACAGCATAGGCAGCAGCGGTGCCTGGCATGGGGAACGTACAGGGTAGCATGGGCCATAGGGTGTGGAGCCCAACGGAGATGGGCCAAAGTGAAGGTCTCAAATGTTGGGTAAAGTGAGAAGCAGATTCCTCTTATTTCATCTGTGGAACAGGGTATTACTGGGTATTCCAAGGATTGTTTTGATGATCATAAGTAACGCAGTAAATCTTAGTAAGTGGCAGCTTTTGGTATGTTCTGTAAAGAACAGTGTGACTTCTAGGTGTTCCATCACTGGAAATTTAAAAATTGCTGTTGTAAGGAATCACTATTCTAAGGAATTGTGTAAGTTTAATGTTAAGAACATTGATGGGAAATTACAGGGATTTGTTTCTAACAGAGAAGTCCTGGACTACCTGGGGTATTCTTTCCCACACGCTGATTGGGTGCCTGGAACAGAGACCTAAACCCTGCAGGCTCGTATAGACTGCGGTGCTTTCTGCTGCAAGATGTTGTCTTTGCTTAGAACATATTTTCTGCTTATTTCTTCCATTCACAAATTTAACACTGTCTCCAACTAAAGTAAGAGCTTATGGCTATAGCTTTAACAGTTTGAGATGTGACAGTAAAAGAGGCATACATTTTTTTGCCTTCAGAATTTTACAGATGGAAGATTTGTTCTAGGGCTGGTGCTGTGGTATAGTGAAGCTGCCACGTGGGATGCCAGCATCTCTTCTCAGAGTGCCAGTTAGAGTCCTGTGTATCAGTTCACTGCCAGTGTGTCTGGGAAAGCGGTGGGAGGTGGCCCAAGGAGTTGGTCCTTGCCATACACACGGGACACCCGAGTAGGGTTCTGGGCTTCTGACTTTGGCCTGGCCCAGTAGTCCTGGCTGTTGTGGCCATTTGGGGGCGTAAACCACTGAATGGAATGTATTTTTCTGTTTCCTTTTTCTGTTTTTCAAATAAACAAAATTTTTTTCCATCAAAAATTGAATTAAGGGATAAAATTTATTTTGATATAAAATTTTTAAGCCTTTCATAAGTTTTTCACAATATACGTATTCTATAAAATTTTAAAGACTTCTTGAGCCCCCAGAACCTCCCTTTTTTTATCCCTTGTAATCTGAATTCCTTCTATACTAGAGGAAATCACTATTTTAATTTTTGTGGTATTCATTTCCTGGCATTTATTTCTTTTTAAAATTTTACTTTTTATTATTATTGTCATTTTATGATACAGCTCCATAGGCCTTGGGATTTCCCTTATCCCTTTCAAATAAAAAAATCTTTAAAAAAGTGTTCTTACTCTAGATCTTAGCAGCTTGAACATATATATTTTCTTTCCTAGGTTGAGGAATATCGTCTTTTGACTTAAAGGAAGCACTGCATGGCTTCATTTTGGCATTGCTGCTGTGCTTTGGTGCCGTTATTAACTAGCTTAAGGGTTTCTTGGACACCAACGCTGTGATACCTAGACAGTCATCTGACAGCTGAAATGGGCACTGATTGACCAAGCAATGGGCAGGTAGCTTACATAGCATGGCTTCCTTAGACAAAGGGATGATGTCACATACTGGTGGGGTAAGATGGCTTAAGGTTTTTATCACGCTACTCTGAGCAGTGTGTGGTTTAAAATTTATGATTTGTGGGCCCAGTGCAGTAGCCTAGTGGCTAAAGCCTTTACCTTGCACACACTGGGATCCCATATGGGCACGAGGTCATGTCCCGGCTGCTCCACTTCTCATCCAGCTTCCTGCTTGTGGCTTGGGAAAGCAGTCAGTGACGGCCCAAAGCCTTGGGACCCTCTACCTGCGTGGGAGACCCAGAGGAGGCTCTTCTGGCTCCTGGCTTCAAATTGGGTCAGCTCTGGCTGTTGCAGCCACTTGGAGAGTGAATCAGCAGAGAGAAGATCTTCCTATTTTTCTCTCCTTCTCTTTGTATATCTGACTATCCAACAAAAATAAATAAAGCATTTTTTAAAAATAAATAAAATTTATGACTTTTCCCCGGGAGTTTTGTATTTAATATTTTTGAACCACGATTGACTCCTGGTATCTGAAACTGTGGAAAACAAAACCACAGATAAAGTGTGACTGTTGTCCTCAAGAAGCTGTTGACTGAAAAAAAATCTAGATCTTGAAGAAGACTCCATTGCCATTTTCTGCGTACTAGTTCTGTGTTGGGGAGGGCTCCTTCAGGCTGTCCCGGCCCCAGCTCCTGGCATCATCTTCTGAGGCCTCCAGCGCAGGTGCTCAGGCTGCTGTGTGCCAGCTCTGCCTTCATTCCCATCTCAGTGTGAGGCTGTCAGGACCCCCACCCCCTAGAGACAGTATGTTAATAGCTTTTATCTTTTCATGTAAATTTGTGTTTCTTATTTTGATGAATTTGCAGTAGTATAATTTGATGTACCTTTCTGTTTTGCCTTTCAGGTGTCATTTGGCTGGTACTTTAGCGGCACCATGTACTCTGAGTGGAGGTCCCTGCATCTGGTGATTCAGAATGATCAGGGCCATACCAGTGTGCTTCACAGCTATCCAGAGAGCGTTGGACGGGAGGTGGCAAACGCGGTGGTCCGTCCGCTTGGGCAGGCGTTAGGTACCCCTTCGGTGGCTGCTAGTGAAAGTTTGTTGAAAACTGACAAAGAAGTAAGTGTTTCTTCGTGTTATTCTATTGTGTACTGAAAAATTGATTACCAACTTTTAGATGGATTTTTGCCCATAAAGAGTATGACTTCTCAATTTTGATACCATTTGGGAAGATTAGAGCTGGGAGTTTGGGGTGGGGGAGGGGAACACAAGGAGTGAGTTTGTGTTTTTGTTACAAAAGATTTATACTAGACCAGCTCAGTGCTCAGGACACACTCTCCCCTGGGCTCTGGGCTTGGGCCCTGGCTTCTACTGACACGCATTTGGAGGGTCTCTAGCCTATCCCTAGATGGCCCCTGACTGAAGGCCCATCTTCATCCTTTCTGGCTTTGTGATTTGTGATAGCTACAGCTGGTCAGTAGTATGTCCTCTCTCTCTTTCTCTTTCTCTCTTTAAGATTTATTTATTTACTTGCAAGTCAGACTTCCAGAGAGAGGAGGAGAGATAGAGATCTCCCAACTGTGGTTCATTCCCCAAATGGTTGTAACGGCCAGAACTGAATCAGTTTGAAGCTTGGAACCAGAAGCTTCTTCCAGGTCATCCACATGGGTGCAGGGGTCCAAGAGTTTGGAAAGCATCCTGTGTTGCTTTCCCAGGCCATTAGCAGGGAGCTGAGTTGGAAGTGGAGCAGTGCTATGTAATTGTCAGGTCTCTTCATAGTAGCTTTATTAACAAAGGAGTCAAGCTTGTGTAGAGGGAGTGAAGTGTGGCTTGACTTGAATAGGCTGGTTCTCAGTGATCATACTTCTAAGTATTCATTGATCATTTACCTCGTGATTTTCCCCCAAAGTTTTTTAAGGGATTTGTTTAAATTTGTCAATCTAGTGAGTGGGATAGAATTTCATCCTCTTCTGCAAGTTAAGATTCTTACCTTTCTTTAGAGAACCTTACTCGTTTGGGACTGCACACTGTGGTTGGGATAGGCAGTTTTTCTCAGTCCTTGCGGTGTGATTCTAATGGAACAAGACCCTGAGACTCATTTGGTACGGCGCAGTGCCTTCTCATCTGTTCTTGTTCTGTCCTATTTATCTTAACTAATACATTCCATGACAAACAGTTGTAAAGTAAGAGTTGAACAGTTAATCTTCCTGTCATTTGCTCATGTTGCATATTTGGAGATGGAATATGATTGAATTTCATAATGGTATATGAGTATAGGCAAAATGAATTAACAATTAGATTTTTTTTATTATTATTTTTTTTAGTAAAAGATTTATTTGAAAGGCAGATTGGCAGAAAGGTCTTCTGCTTGCTAGCTTAAGGCTGTAGTAGCTTGGGCTGGGCCACATGAAGCCAGGAGCCAGGAATTCCTAGTCTCTCCTAGTCTCTCAGATGGGTGGCAGCGACTTGCACAGATGTATATATCTGGTATATGAGAAGGGCATTATCTAGAATAAACCCAGTATACATGTTGAAATGAATATATTCTCAGTTTAGAGATTTTTGGAAGTTTTCAGCGATTATGATTTTAAATTAATTAAAATAGATAGGGATATATATTAATTATATGTGAATATTCTCTCCTGTGCAGGTAAAATGGACCATGGAAGTCATTTGCTATGGACTGACCCTTCCTCTGGATGGAGAGACTGTAAAATATTGTGTTGATGTATATACAGACTGGATTATGGCTTTAGTGATGCCAAAAGATTCTATTCCATTACCAATTATTAAAGAGCCTAATCTATATGTTCAAAGCATACTAAAACATCTACAAAATCTTTTTGTACCTAGGTAAGTTATAACAATGTATCTGGCCTGCTTTTAGGATCTTCATAAATTATTTGTAAATGTTACTTTTTATATATTTATTTCAAAGGTAGAGTTACAGAGAAAGGAAAGAAAGAGATCTGTTTGCTGGTATACTTCCCAGATGGCTGGTGCTAGGCCATTCTGGAACAAGGAGTCAGGAGCTTCTTGGGGTTCTTCCACACAGGCACGGGTGCCCAAACACTTGGGCATTCTTTAGCTGCTTCCCCAGGCATATTAGCAGGGAGCTAGATTGGAAATGGAACAGCTAGATTGGAAGTGGCACCCAAGTGTTTTATCAGTACTGCAAGTAGAGGCTTAACGTGGTATGCCATGGTGCCAGTCCCCCAAGCATCTGTAAGAGCTCATTGTGTAAATTCTTAATGGCACTTGTTCAATTAAAGGGTGTATTAATGTGAATAAGAGAAAGGCTTATATAGTACTTACTAGGAGTGGATTTTTGTCTTACTAGGAATTTTTTAAATGTTTAAATTTTATTTTTAATATTATTTATGTAGTTGAGAGGGCTGCATGCCCACGTGGGCCTCTGATTACGGGGGGGTTGATCGAGGTATGAAGGAAGGTCAGTGGGACAAATGGTTCAGTGTTTTTCTTCTGTGTCCAGCCTCTGTAAAGGAAAAAAATATTTTAGCATGTATGTGTTTGTCTTTTTTCCTTTTTTAAGGTTTGTTTGGCTTTCCCAGATAGTTTAACTAGATATCTACTTACACTCTTAAGCATAGCAGTATCTTTCTTTCTTTTTTTTTTTTAATTGGAAAGGCAAATTTACAGAGAAGGAAAGACAGAGAGAAAGATCTTCTGTCTGCTAGTTTACTCTCCACATGGCTGCAATGTTGGGAGCTAAGCCAATCTGAAGCCAGGAGCTTCTTTCTGATCTCCCACATGGGTACAGGTTCCCAAGGCTTTGGGCCATCTCTGCTGGTTTCCCAGGCCACAGCCAGGAGGCTGGCTGGGAAGTTGAACAGTCAGGATATGGACTGGTGCCCATATTGGATCCGGACGGCTGCAAGGCAGGGATTTAGCCGCTAGGCTGTCATGCCTGGTCTAGTTTCTTTCTTTTTAAAAATTTGTTGATTTGAAAGGAGGAGTGTTAGAATCATAGGGAGACAGAGGGAGATCTTCCATCTGCTGATTCACTCCTCAAATGGCTGTGACAGCTAGTGCTGGACCAGGCTGGAGCCAGAAACCAGGAACTCTGTTCAGATCTTTCACTTGTGTGGCATGGCCCATATACTTGAGCTATCATCTGCTGCCTTTGCATGCAATTAGTAGGAAAGTGGATTGCAAGCAGAACAGCCAGGACCTGAACCTGAGTGGGCGCTTTGATATGGAATGCCTATATTACAAGCAAGGCTTTACCCATGGTGTATGTTCATCTTAAATACTTCTTTGACTTTACCTCTATCGTATGATAACTGTTAGATATTAAAAGATGGTGAGTTTTTTCTTTTATATGCAAAAATATTTTTTTGCCTGTTGTAAATCTTGTCTCAACCTAAGCCAAAGGTAGCTAAGCCTTTTTTTTTTTTAAGGTTTATCTATTTTTATTGAGAAAGAGACAGAGAAAGATCTTCCATCTATTTCCTTCCCCAAATGGCCACAACGGCTAGAGCTGAGCTGGTCTGAAGCCAGGACACAAGGTGTCTCAGTGGAGTGCAGGGTCCCAAGGTTTGGGTCATGGTCCTCTGCTTTTCCAGGCCATTAGCAGGAAACCGGATGGGAAGTGGAGCAGCCAGGACACAAACAGTCACCTGTAGGGGATGCTGGCATGGCAGGGAAAGATTAGCCAGTTGTCCAGTGGTACTGGCCCCACAGCTAAGCCTTTTACCTTAAAACAAATCTCTCTCCTGTGAGGTGAAAACAGGAAATAATTCAAAACACTGAAACCACAAGTGAGAACATTGAAAAAAGTAGATGAAAACATTAAAATGTATATATTTGAAATTATTATTTTGAAATTTTTATTTGAAAGGTACAAAGACAGACTCAGAAAAATGAAAATCATCCATCTGTTAGTTCATTCCCAAAATGCTCACAGCAGCATTTCAAAAAGCTCATGGAAAATGAAATTAAAAGTTCATGATGTCCATGCAGTTTTTCCATAATTTGCATTTTCCTGGAAGCTTTTTCAGGATTCACTTGTATTACTTCCACAATACCTGGCATATTACTGGTATTAGGTTTGAATTCGATGCTTGTTTCTTCTGTTTATTGAAATAGTAACAGGAAATGCGAATAATAGCAGGAAATGGTTAACATTAATGGATGTATTGCTTTCTTGTTGTCCTGCAAAGGAGACTGAGTTCCCTAACTCTGTGCGTGGGACAGTGTCATGAGCAGTGCTGTCATTGTGCTTCCCTTTCCTTTTTGTACTCCTGCCACCTCTCAGTGCTAAGTTTGCATTAATTAGGCATTTGCTTTTTGTTACATCACTACCCTGTATATTGTTTGTTTTACTGTTTGGAAATTAGCTCATTTTCTTAAGTGTATGTAATAAATATCAGTAAATTCTGAGAGGATTCTAAAGTTGAGTGTCAGTTCTGGCCAATGATCTCTCGATCTAGCTAAATATTTTGAACACTAAATGTTGAGAATGATCTCACTTCTCAGCATTACAAGTTTCAATGATTTTTTTTTTATTCGGACAGTTGACAAAATTTTCATCGAAGTTTACTCAGTTGGTTGTTTTTGTATATACTGACCCTCAAAATAGAGAGAATAGCTTTTACCATTTTACCAAGGACTAAGTCATTTTGCATAATTGAATGAAAAGTAAATGACATCTTAAAATGAATGTAACTAACTTAAACAATGTTTATTTTCATCTACTTTGGAAGGCCAAGCAACACACAGTGTGCAAACACAGACACACACAGAAATGTTTTTTTCCAAGCACTTAGCTCTCCAAACAATTGCAATAGCCAAGGCTAGGTCAGGAGCCTGGAAACTCCATCTAGGTCCCCAACATAGGTGGCAGGGACTCAGGTACTTTTTTTTTAACCCCAAGATTTATTTATTTATTTGAAAGGAAAAGTTATAGAGGGGAGTGGGTTGGGACGAGCAGAATCAAAGAGAGAGGTCTTCATCCACTGGTTCACTCCCCAAATGTTTCCAACTGCTGGGTCCAAAGCCAGGGGCCAGGCGTTTCTTCAGGGTCTTCAACAGCATGAATATAGCAGCTCCAGCACTTGTGCCTTCTTCAACTGATTTCCCAGGCCGTCGGCAGGGTGCTTGATTGGAAGTGAAGCAGCTGGGACTCAAACTAGCACCAATATGGGATTCCTGCACCACCTGCTCTACCACAATGCTGTCCCCACGGACCCAAGTATTTGAGCTCTCTGTTACCTCCCAGGATTCATTAGCAGAAAGCTGGATCACGAGTGGAATAGAGAGACCTGGAGTTGGCACTCAGGAATGGGACGTGGGCATTGTGAGCAGCAGCTCAACCAGCTATAGCACAATGCCCGACCTGATGGGTTTTTTTTTTAAGATTTATTTATTTATTTTGGAAAGTCAGATATACAGAGAGGAGGAGAGACAGAAAGATCTTCTGTCCGATATTCACTCCCCAAGTGAGCGCAACAGCCGATGCTATGCCGATGCTATGCCGATCCGAAGCCAGGATCCATATCCCACATGGGTGCAGGGTCCCAAGGTTTTGGGCCGTCCTTGACTGCTTTCCCAGGCCACGAGCAGGGAGCTGGATGGGAAGTGGAGCTGCCGGGATTAGAACCGGCGCCCATATGGGATCCCGGGCGTTCAAGGCGAGGACTTTAGCCGCTAGACCACGCCGCTGGGCCCCCTGATGAGGGTTTTAATTGCTCAGATGTACTGTAAGAAACATTATTTTAAAGCAGTGGCTAACAAATGTTTTTGTAGATACCCAGATAGGCAATATTCCATAGGCTCCATATGGTGTTGCAGCACAATTCTGTTAGTGTGGTATGAAAGCAGTCATAGACAATACATGAATGAAAAACATGGGTGTGGCTCAGTAAACTGCCTTTGACCTGTTATCCGTGGTCACAGCCCATGTTCCAAAAACAGCTTTTCTGAGGATCACAGTTCACCTTTTGGAATATTGAAGGGGAAAGATAAAAGATATCTCTGGAGTTCAAATATCCTGTTTATTTTTACATGAAGATAACTTATTTCTCTAAGCTTTGAAAGCTTGGTCCCTGCTCTGAATTTAGACCTTTTGAGTGAGGCTAGAGGAACAGCTGTTTCCTTTCTTGCTGCTATAAAGTAATAGTGGGCAAGCTAGAAATATTGGTTACGCCTGGGTTACCACTGGGAGGCATGCAGGGTTATTGCAAGTTTGCAAGAGTTGCAGCCCTAGGACGACTAGTGGTGTTTTTATTTCTTATTCTGAACTTCTCCTTCTATGGCTAGGTGAGGTTTGGGGCCATTATATAATTTATTTTTCTTCAGGTAAGCCAAAGCAACAGACAAAAGCTTGAGCCACATGGCTTGACATGGACCGGATTTATCTCCAGCTAAATGTGAGACGTCTCCCTGCTCTTGGAGGCTCTTTACCTAGGTGATTGTCTCATCATTTTGCTATAGGTCTAACTTCTAACAACTTTAATAGTGTCATCTGTTTGGAGGGTAAGTGGCCAGTTTTCTGGGTTAGGATCTAGAATCTCAGAATTCCTGAGGGTTGGGGTTCTAGGAAAATGCACTTCATTGTCTTGAATTTCTTGAGGAGGCCCTGAGATTACTTTGCTTCAGACATAAGTCTGAAGATAAGTCACACTATATGGAACCTTTATTTCAAGATTTGTTTCAGAAATATTCTGTATGTTGGGTTTCAGGTAAGAGATCAGGAGGTCACTGTAGTAGGTCTCCTGATGGTCTCAAACTTGTCTTCCTTGCAAAGTGAAAATATGGGTCTTGAACCTTTAGCTTGCCTTTAGTCCTAACCATAAGATTTCTTTTAGAAGAATAGTGCTGAAGACAAAAATATTGTCCTAGGAAATCTTGGGAACCTTTGGAGCTCCCATCTGGGATTAAGTTGCCTTTTTTATTAGAGTGCTCATCTCTTGTAGCAGTGCCTATATACCTTGTCATTTTAGGGACTGCTAGGCTATTCCATTAGGCCCTTAGACTCTTTTTTCCTTTTATTATTTTATTGGAAAGGCAGATGTACAGAGAGAAGGAGAGACAGAAAAATCTTCCGTCTGATGATTCACTCCCCAAGTGGCCGAAATGGCTGGTGCTGCACCAATCTGAAGCCAGGAGCCAGGAACTTCTTTCTTGTCTCCTATGTGGGTGCTGGGTCACAGGGCTTTGGGCCGCCCTAGACTGCTGTCCCAGGCCACAAGCAGGGAGCTGGTTGGGAAGCGGGGAGCTGGGATTAGAACTGGCGCCCAGATGGGATCCCGGCATGTGCAAGGCAAGGATCTTAACCATTACGCTATCGCGCCGGGCTTGGCCCTTAGACACTTCTCATGAACTGTGCTGGGACTGTGCACATTATGAAATCATATCCAGAATTTGTATTTAAAAAAAAAACAGACAGCTTGCAGATTACAAGGGCTGTGCTGCTTCCCTGTGAGCAGCAGGAGCAACTGTGGTTGTTTATTCATCCTATGAACAGAAGCATGTTAGACCTGCCAGCATGTGCCAGGCACATTTTCAACATAGAAACTCCAGAGGTTAAAGATTACATTCTGCTGTTCTTTTGTCCTGGAAACTAGGTTCTTATAGAAGTTGGCAGGTTGAGATCCCAGAGTGACAAGCTGTATAACGAGGAAGAAGTAGGCTTAATTAAGGATGTGCTTACTCCTACCTGCTGATCCTGTTAGGGAGCTTTCTTGGATGAGTGCTTGCTGCATCCATAAGTTGCCTGTTCTTAAGTCATTGCCATCTCTCCTCCAGGCTTGTCAGTGATATCTGTCTGTCTTCTTCAGACAGGAACAGGGCTCCAATCAGATCCGACTATGCTTACAGGTCCTTAGAGCCATTCAGAAACTGGCCCGGGAGTCACCCATCATGGCCCGAGAAACCTGGGAAGTCTTACTGTTGTTTCTTCTGCAGATTAATGACATACTACTGGCCCCGCCAACTGTTCAAGGTTTGTTTGTTTTTTCTAATTTACTTCTGAGACCTAAATACAGTTTGCCTTTAAACTCAATGAGGGGTAGACGGAGATTTGAGTTTTAGTTTAACAAGGCTACCAGCTCTTGAGATGGCTACCATCAAAGGGCACAATATGATCAGTGATGTTACTTTACTTTTAGCAGTGATTTCAATATGGAGAGAGTCTCTGAATTATGCACGTTTGATAATGGTAGGAACAGTAGCTTGTTCAGTATATTAGGATAGAGCCTATACAGGAATGAACCACCTGATTTCTTTAGAAAAGCTGTACAGAAGATCAAGTAGTAGAATCTGAGAACTTGATAGCAGAACAAGATATTTTATTCAGCAAGTGAAACCTCTAGTCTTGAGGTGTACTCTTCAGAAGTATGACAGTAGGCAGTTCATTAGAAAGCCATTTAAAGAGCCTCCTGTTTTGTTACAGTTTACATTGTGTTTTAGAAGCCCTGCTTTGTATAGGATAGTGTATAAAGCTTAAGTTGGTATTTTCAATACAAGTTCCATTATTGCTTATTAATCTGTCCACTGTCTTTACTAACATATTGAATATCCTTACGCTCTCATAAAGATGCAGTGTCCAAGGTCCTACCTAATAGGAATCAAGAAATTATTGTGGGAAGGGACCCCATGTTAGGAATATCCTGTCTGATGTGGACGACAGCTGTCTAACCAGTATTTCATCAGATCTCTGCTGCACGTTCTCCATGCTTTAAGCTCAACAACGTGAGGCAGGCAGGTCGTCCTTTTCTTTAGTTGATTGTTGTTGAAAGTTTGGTTTTGCTAATTTGGAATACCCATCCTTATCGCTTTTCCCAGTGGTCCCCACTCTATCTTCTAGAGCTGTGCAGAATAGAGAGCTCTGTTGTTGCTCAGAACGGATGGGCAGCTACTGTTTGCATGATCAGGTCTCTGGCCTGCTCAGCACCAGTCTCTTTTTTTCCTTGAAAGGGGCTTTCAAACACTTGGAGCATTTTATGGCGAGGTTTGGGAGTAGAAGGACTTGAATATTTGTTCAAATTCCTTCACTATTGACAGTTTGAACTTGGACAAGTTTTCCTGAACCTAAGTTTTTTCAATTTTGAAAATTAGTAAAATCAGCAGTTGGCAACAGGTGTTACAGATGTCTACCCTACAAAATTTATATGAGGATTGTTTAAGGTCATGTGTGCAGAATAAAAATATAGACACTCATCTTTTTCTTTTCTCCCAGGAGTTCCTGTTTCTCTTGCTAGAAGATTAAAATCCTTGTAAAAACTCAACTTGGAAACTCTCAGAATAATAATTTCTAACTTGTTAATATGATCACAAATTCTTTCATAGAAGTTCTTAAGAAAAGCTTCTTATTTTTACTGTTAAATTATTATCTGAAAGTCAGGATTTAACATTGCATTTACTTAAATTTTTGATCGAGTCTTCAGAATTGCTGATTTAAAGATTTTGCTTTAAAAATAAGTATGTCAAAGATGTATTTTCTTCTTGTTGGTAAGGTGGCATTGCCGAGAGTCTAGCAGAGAAGTTGATTGGTGTTCTCTTTGAGGTTTGGCTACTAGCTTGTACTCGGTGCTTCCCAACGCCTCCTTACTGGAAGACCGCCAAGGAGATGGTGGCCAACTGGAGGCACCACCCGGCAGTGGTGGAGCAGTGGAGCAAAGTCATCTGTGCGCTCACTTCCAGGTAGGTCACATCTTTGGCTGTCTTCCTTCTTTACCTGTGGGAACCTAGGCAGCTTTTTCCTTGGTCTGTGTTTTTGAAGATTTATGGGACATATTGTAAAAAGCTTTGGTTTGTTATTAGCTTATTCTGGATGTAGAGTTGAGCAACTTAGAAAAAAAGAACAATAGATATAGTAGTTGGGCTGGTGGCATGCTTAATTTAATACTTTTCAAAGTAATCAAGGAATTTAGAACAGTAGATAAATTCACCCTTTCCATTGTCCCATTCTACCTCTAAATGTTAAAATATAAAACAAACCATAGAAAGGTATAAGAGAGAAACTCACCAGAAATCTCTCTATATATTTGCAAATGATTTTGTAGAGTTGGAACCATAATACATACTTGTTACTTTATAAACAAAGAAAGCTATTTTTAATGATAATTCACCTTTTACCATTTATATTTAATGCCTCTCTTTTATTTCGACCCTGTATGTTTTAATATACTCTAGGAGGTAAAGCTTTCTTTTCAACTTAATGGTACAGAATATCATTATCATGCTAGTGAAGTTCACTGTGTTTCAAAAATAGTTAATCATTTTTTTAAAGACTTATGTACGTATTTGAAAGTCAGAGTTACAAGGAGACTGGGAGGTAGCAATTGATCAATCTTCCATCTGCTGGTTCATTTTCCAGATGGTCAGGGCTGGACCAGGCTGACAGCATAAGCCAAGAGCTCCAGGTCTTCCACCTGGGTGGCAGGGATGAAAGCAGTAGGGCCATTTGCTGCTGCTTTTCCCAGGTCATTAGTAGAAGCTAGATGGGAAGTGGAGCAGCCAGTAGATGAGTTGGCACCAGTGTGGGATGTTGATGTCATAAGCAGCAGCTTTACCTGCCATGCTACAATGCTGGCCCTGTTCTCCTGTTTACAGTTGATATCATTGAAACAGAAAACAGAGTTCAGACATGCATGTCACTGACATGTTTCTGAAGTCTGTGCTACAAATTGTACACTCATCCTCTCCTGTATCTCTTGATAGTTTTTGTTGATGAAACTACATTGTCTTTCTGACTTTTAAGTAAAATAAATCTTTTTCTAAAAAGCTTTCTTAAAAACTGAGGATCCTCTTGTAGTTTATCTATTTTAATGATGTTTAATTTACTTGTTTTTCTTTTTTTTTTAAAGATTTATCTATTTTTTATTGCAAAGTCAGATAGATAGAGAGGAGGAAAGAAAGACAGGGAGATCTTCCATCTGATGATTCACTCCCCAAGTGACTGCAATGGTCAGAGCTGAGCCAATCTGAAGCCAGGCACCAGGAGCTCGTCTGGATCTCCCACATGGGTGTAGGGTCCCAAACTTTGGGCTGTCCTTGACTGATTTCCCAGGCTACAAGCACGGAGCTGGATTGAAAGTGAGGCTGCTGGGATTAGATCCCTGTGTGTACAAGGTGAGGACTTTAGCTGCCACCGGCGCGGGTCCTTTCTTTTTTTGAGAGGTAGTGGAAGAGAGATTGGTCCACTGCTGGTTCACTTCCTAATTGCCGCACTCACAAGGCTAGATTAGACTGAAGCTGGGAGCCAGGAACTCAGTCTGTGTCTTTCATGTGGTTGACAGGGACGCAGCTAGTAGAGCCGTTACCTGCAGCCTCCCAGGGTGTACATTAGCAGGAAGCTGAACTTGGGAGTGAAACTAAGACTCAAGTGTAGACATTCTAGTTCCTCATAGGCTATACACCTGCCCTTTCTATTTTGTAAGCAGGAGTTTTTATATATCTTGTTCACTAAAGAGAGTCACACTTTTTATCTTTTACTTTTGTTTCAATTTATTTCTCATTGTTATAAAGTGGATTTAGTGATGCGCATTTCTTTTTCAGGTTGCTACGCTTTACATATGGTCCCTCATTTCCTCCATTTAAAGTTCCCGATGAAGACGCTAGTCTGATCCCTCCAGAAATGGATAATGAGTGTGTTGCACAGACATGGTTTCGCTTTTTACATATGTTAAGGTACTGCATTTTATTATGTAGTGTGCTCTTCACCTGGCTGAGGACGAGAGCCATGATGTAACTGGTAAATCCAAAGGGGGTGCTGTGCCCAGTTGGCCAAGTGGGCCCATTTGGACAGTAATCACACCTACATCATGTGCTTCCTGCTCTCTGTGTCCCAGCAGAGTGAGGAACTTCTCTGTGGTATATGCAGCCTGGATGATGACATCTGTCCCGAGACGTTGTTACAGTCGGTGGGGGCTGGAGACTGCTGGCTTCTTGCTGTGCCCAGCACTCACTGGGCAGTCCTGCGCTCAGGGCCCTCCTCCAACAGTGCTGTTCAAGTTTCACTGAAAGGCACATGTTACAATTTGCCTGAATGATACCCTCCCTTCTGCTGTCTTTTTTCTTTATAATAATTCTATATGGGTTCAATTTTCATTGCTTTCTGTCTTTCCTTCTTCCTGCTCCATCCATGTGCTCCATGGAACTTGTGTTTTGTTGTAAACTATCCACTTCTTGATTTTCTCCTTGCATATCTCCTCTTTCTGGTTTGACTAGCCTCACTTTTCTATTTATGTATTGCTAATTCTGAAATAGTCTATGTGACTTTTTTTCAAATTAGGGATATTACCCATTTTCTAGTAATTTCTTCCGAGTTTGTAGTTGATTTGTATTTATTACTTTCAGTCAGTGATTTTTTTTAAGCTTTATTTGTTTATTGGAAAGTCAGATATACAGAGAGGAGGAGAGACAGAGAGGAAGATCTTCCGTCTGATGATTCATTCCCCAAGTGAGCACAACGGCCGATGCTATGCCCATCCGAAGCCAGGATCCAGGAACTTCTTCCGGGTATCTCACATGGGTGCAGGGTCCCAAGGCTTTGGGCCATCCTCAACTGCCTTCCCGGGCCATAAGCAGGGAGCTGGATGGGAAGTGGAGCTGCTGGGATTAGAACTGGTGCCCATATGGGATCCCAGGGCGTTCAAGGCAAGGACTTTAGCTGCTAGGCCATGCCACCAGGCCCCCAGTGATTTTTTTTAAGTCTTTTTCTTTTCATTTAAGATTACAAAGTGTTTTCTGTGTTCTTTGATCAGATAGCCCTTCACTAGCTAACAGAAAAGCCCTGCAAAATCTTTTTGGGTTTGAAATATGTATTAATTTGGGTAAGGAATGGATGCTGCTTTAGTTAATGAACCCGGAAATATCTCAGAACATCTGGGGTGGTGAGTGGCTTTACTTCCCTAGAGACTGAGGGGGCTCGGCAGGCAGTCTGCCAGCCTCAGCACTGTGGACGGTAGCCTTTGCCTCTAGTTGGCACCTGGGAAGGACAGCACAAGGCAGCCTGGGGGGCCATGGGTCAGCCCTTGAAGTGAGGTAAGACATTGCTGCTAATATTTCATTGGTCAGAACTCAAATACACACACACTTAATTGCAAGGGAACATAAGAAGCAAAGAGAAAATGTGTACAGCTAGGCAATCTCTGTCAAAGGTGAGAACTGTGTTGTCTGTATTTATATGTAGGAAAGGTTGACGTTAGTTTGACTTATTTTATTTGAAAGGCAGAGAGAGATTTTCCATCTGCTGGTTCACTCTCCAAATGGCTGCAGTGACTAGGGCTAGGCCAGGCTGAAGCCAGGAGCCTGGAACTCCATCTAGGTCTCAGACACGGCTTGCAGGGCCTGTGTCCTTGGACTTTCTCCTACTGCTTTCCGAGACTCACTCTGATCCAAGTGGAGCAACCAGGACTCAAACTGACATCTGTGAGGGATGTTAGTGTCACAGGCAGTAATACAACCTGTTGTGTCTCAGTGCCGGCCACCTTTGTATATTATATGTGGGCATTTAAAGAACTCTGGTTATGTCAATTTTTTTTTTCTGAAATTACTAGATGAAATAGCCACCAATTTTCAAGTGTAATTCATGCTTGAGTTTATGCTGATTATTTTTTCTTTGAAATTCAGTAAGCAGTTACCCCAGTTCTTCCTGCCCACCCCAACTCTTTAATTATTTTTTATTTGAATGGCACAGGGCTGAGTTGTGCTGAAGCCAGGAACCTGGAACTCAGTCTGGGCCTCCAACATGGCTGAGTTGTGCTGAAGCCAGGAACCTGGAACTCAGTCTGGGCCTCCAACATGGGTGACAGGGACCCTAGCACTTGAGTCATCACCTGTGGCCTTCCAGACTGCACAGTGACAGGAAGCTAGTGTTAGAAGCAGAACTGGAACTCCAGCCTAGCTACTCCAGTATTGGCTGCAGGCATCTCATGCGTCTCTGTCCCACTACTCCAAAAGAACTTCAGTGCTTTTTACAAATAATGGGGATGAGAGTATAACCTATACTGTCATAAAAGTTGAAGAAGAGGCCCAGCACAGTAGCCTAGTGGCTGAAGTCCTCACTAAACACGTACCCGGATCCCATATGTGTGCCTTTTCCAATTCCAGCTGCCCCACTTCCCATCCAGTTCCCTGCCTGTGGCCTGGGAAAGCGGTAGAGGATGAGCCAAAGCCTTGAGACCCTGCATCTGTGTGGGAGACCCCTAGGAGGCTCCTGGCTCCTGGCTTTGGATTGGCTCAGTTCCAGCCATTGCAGCCACTTGGGGAGTGAATCATTGGATGAAAGATCTTCCTGGCATTCCTCCTCTGTATATCTGTATTTCCAATAAAAATAAATAAATAAATCTTAAAAAAAGAAGAAGAAGAAAAACAAGGAAATGTGAATATCCAAAAAAAATATTTGAAGAAGAAAAGCATGTAGTTCAGTATGACTCCAAGGGAGCATTGAGCAAGCCACCAGACAGCCTTGGTTCGAGGCCCTCTGCTAGCTGTCTGTCTTAGCTTTTCTGCTTCTCTTGTTCATGCACAGTGTTCTCTTTCTCTGGTACTTTCCCCAGAGTCCCTGTTTCCTTCTTTTTTTGAGGGGAATGCACAGTTCTGTGCTAACTCCCCATTGGCACAAACAGCTGTGATACTACCTAACTTCAGCTCTAGTCATTTACTCCACTGGAGCTTTTCTCTTTGCTCAGATTCTCAAAAGGTATTTATTGAATCAAAAATTTTAAGGTACATTTATATAGAGCCTGGTGCAATAGCCTACTGGCTAAATCCTTGCCTCGAACATGCCAGGAACCCATATGGACACCAGTTCATGTGCCAGCTGCTCCACATCCCATCTAGCTTCCTGCTTGTGGCCTGGGAAAGCAGTCGGGGATGGCCCAACGCCATGGGATTCTGCACCCGAGAGACAAAGAGAGAAATTGAGGTAGAGATCTTCCATCTACCCATTCACTCCCCAAATGACCATAGTGGCCAGGGCTGGCCCAGGTGTAATCCAGGAGCCATCCAAGTCTCTACCTGAGTTACTTGGCCCATCTTCTGCTGCGTTTCCAGGTACATTGGCAGGGAGCTAGAATGAATGTGGAATAACCAGGACTTGAACTGGCACCCATATGGGATACTGGTATAACAGGTGGCGGCTTAAACTTTGCCACAGTGCTGATTGCATCGAAATATTTATGTTAATTAATTTTAGGTCTTTGGCAGACATCTGCTTAGACTCTCTTTGGATGGTTTTACTTCCTGGTGTAAATGAGCTGTAGGAAATTGGGAGGTAGTTGGGAGGTTTACGCAGAAGGGGATACTGCAGTCATTGGCAGATTTCCTGGGAAAAGGCTAAATATGATGTGGAGATAGGCACCAGAAGTTTGCATAGTATGATAATGCTTTATCTTTTTCCAGAACAAATAAAAGAATGTTTTCTATTGATTTGACTACAACTATTCTCAAGAACTTGTCCTTGAAATTGTATATGACTGCTTGCCTCCTTCCTCAACACATTCTGATTAGGGGAACCCTGATTTCTTTTTTAAGATTTTATTTATTTTTATTGGAAAGGCAGAATTACAGAGAGGAGGAGAGACAGAGAAGAAGATCCTCTGTCCAATGGTGACCGCAATGGATGGAGCTGAGCCAATCCGAAGCCAGGAGCCTCTTCCTGGTCTTCCACACTGGTGCAGGGTCCCAAGACCTTGGGCCGTCCTCAACTGCTTTCCCAGGCCACAGGCAGGGAACTGGATGGGAAGTGGGGCCCCAGGATTAGAACCAGCATCCATATGGGATCCTAGCGTATTCAAGGCAAGGACTTTAGCTGCTAGGCTATCATGCTGGCCCAGAACTCTGAATTTTTAACAGGTTCTCCCAATGGTTAGGAATACTGGACAGCAATAACTGTAGGAACATAAATTTTGGTATTTGTTCTGTATCCTTTGTTATCCATTCTCATTGCAATTTTATTTTCTTAAATCTGTTTTCTGAATGTTTGGTGCCAGTAAAATGATTCTGGTTTATGCCTAGAGGAGTTGGTATAACCCTTTCTCCCAGTTTTCAATATCTAGTAGATATGAATTTAACAGATATCTGTTAGGCTAAAGTGTAGTCCATTCCAACTTTCCTACTAGTTTTCTAATTTCTGAATGGGTGAACTGCAACCCCTGCAGACTTTGCTGCTGGGACTTCTTAGCTTTACTGCACCTGAAGGACTAAGTGCTGTGGACCCAGTGCTACTAGTAGAAACCCACTTTCTATGCAAGCACAGATATTTTCCCTTTCTCACTTAACAGTTAGTGGAAATTAAGATTTTCTGGGTGAATGGGAAAAGAGGTTTCAAAGGGCAGGATGTTACAAACCACTGCTTTCTGTCTGTCTACTTCTTTGCCTTGGTCTAACAGAATTTTTTTTCTATCAGCTAAAGGCTATCAGTAATCCTCTCACTGGGAAAACTGTTTAATTAATAGCTAAACAGACCATTTTGAGTAGATCTACAGTATTTAATGGAAAGTAATTGCTTGTACACAAATATAGCTTGAGTCCAAGTATGTTTTGAAATAGATGTCTTTAGTATCTGTTGCGTGAACACAATATAAAACTGTAACACTAATCTTGATTATGTTCTTGGAAGATTAGAGATGTTGGTATTGAAGTAAAGTTTTCTTCTTGGGATTTTCGTTGATTTGTTTGCAGCTTCAGCATTTCGTTATTTAATTTGAAATACAGTAAGAAGAAACTCCTTTGTGCTCTTAAAAAATTAAAGCCTTTAGCCTTACCTTTGGTTCTCATGCTCTGAATAGGTAGACTAAGTCCCTGCACTGCAGATCTGTGTAAAGCAGCACTGCACTTGGAAGCCCGTAGTCCACTAAATACAGATCAATGTCCTCTTTCAATCAAAGCAATAAACAGCCCTGTTCTTACATTAGATTGCACTCAGTTTAATTGTTAAAGAAATTTCTAAATGTGTAATTAATTCTTTTCTCTCTTTTGGTAGTAATCCCGTGGATTTGAGTAACCCAGCCATTATAAGCTCTACTCCCAAATTTCAGGAACAGTTCTTGAATGTGAGCGGAATGCCACAAGAATTGAATCAGTATCCCTGCCTTAAACACTTGCCTCAAATATTTTTTCGTGCCATGCGTGGAATCAGCTGTCTGGTGGATGCATTCTTAGGTGAATTTTGTGAATGTTGCTAGATATATGAAGAGCTACATTTAGGTAACTTTATAGAGTCTAATCCCAGAAGTTATTATGGAAGGGCCAAAGGAAAAGATTAATGAAATCAATGACCAATAATAAACTAGGAAAAAGTATTTATAACAAATGTGATAGAGGGTTATTATTGTCTTTTCATTCTCATATTCATCATTAGAAGACAGATTTTACCTTCCAGGTACCACTATTTTAAACTGTGTTTCACATTTTAAAAATATATTTATGAGATCTATTTTGTTCATCTGAAAAGCAGAGTTACAGTGTGTGAGAGAGAGAGAGACAGATCTTCCATCTGCTGGTTTACTCTCCAAATAGCCACACTGGCTGGTGCTTGGTCAGCCCAAAGCCAATAGCCTGTGGGCGCAGGGACCCTCATCCCCAGGCTCAGTAGCAGAGAGCTGAATGGGAAGTGGAGTAGCCAGAACTCAAATCTGCACCTGTGTGGAATGCTGGTGCTATCACTGGCAGCTTGACCTGATGTACCATAATGTTGGCCCTTGTATCTCGTAATTTAAGACTTTTTTTAGCCTGTTAAAAACCAGTGTTATGTCATTTTGTAAAATACATTTGTTATGTATACTTCTTAATATATTCATTTTATTAGTTTGTCCTTCCTGTAATAGCCCCAAATCCCTATAGTTTAAACAAGATAGTTTCTTTCACATACATTAGACCCAGGGCAAGGTAGTACAGGGCTGGATATAGCATAGCAGTTCCATCACTGGGAGCTTCGTGGCCTTTCCACCTGGTGGCTCTCCATCCTTTGTGCACTCTCTCGTGGGCCAGTGATGGTTGAGCAAGTTCCATCAGTCTGATCCAGGAATTAAGAAGGAAGTGAGAGGGGAAATCCCAGAACCTATAGAACTGTATCATAAAAATAATTAATTTAAAAAATGAAAAGGAAGGGAAGTATATGCCTGGTGGGTACTTTCAAGGAGAATTTTTTTTGGAAGATCCATTCAATAGGTATCCACTTCATGGCCACAATTTAGCTGCATGAAAAACTTTAAAATGAAGTTACTTATTCTGGGTAGCTGTGGCCAGCTAAGCAATTTTCTGATAGTTTGAAAGAAAGAGTAAATGAATATTGGGAGGCACCTAGCAGTCTTTGCTAAAATCTGCTGAACTAATGTTGTTTGGGGAAGATTTTCTAAACAATGAAGAGTAACTTTTGTCTTTTTTAAAAAGGCATTTCTAGACCCCGACCAGACAGTGCTCCACCTACACCTGTGAATAGATTAAGTATGCCTCAAAGCACTGCTGTCAACACCACTCCACCACACAACCGGAGGCACCGGGCTGTTACTGTGAATAAGACCACCATGAAGACAAGCACAGTAAGAGCTCTCCTCACCATCGTTAAGCTGTGTAACACTGGCTTTTGATGAAGTCCTGCCATGTTCCCAAACTTGACATGAGTGTGGGTATATTCATGTCTTCTAATAGGTTAGTACTGCTCATGCCTCGAAAGTTCAGCACCAGACATCCTCCACCTCTCCTCTCTCAAGTCCAAATCAGACTAGTTCAGAACCCCGGCCACTGCCTGCCCCTCGGAGACCAAAGGTTAACAGCATCTTGAATCTCTTTGGATCATGGTTATTTGATGCAGCATTTGTTCACTGTAAACTTCATAATGGGATAAACAGAGACAGCAGCATGACTGGTAAATATTGCTCAAGGAATATGTTATCATTTCTTTTCTTTTTTTCTTTTTTAATCTTTCCTACCTGCAAGATTAACATGTATCTTGAAAAGCTCTCTGTTTCTGACCAAGCGATGTCTTGTGCTTAACCCCTTCCAGCTGAAGTACCAGAATTTTGGAACTTTTCCTATCTGTCTGTTTATGTGTGTTCTGTGAGGTTTGGCCTTTTGTCTGGTTTTATTACACACCAGGTTAGCCATTTTTTGGTGATTCAGATTTTCAGTAGGTGACTTGGAAGTTCCCTTCATGTCAGCCAGGATAATGTTTTCAAGAATTAAATATTTTGTATGGAAATTTACTTACAAGGAGCATTTTATTAAAATTTGATAGCCATTCACTCATTAGTACATGTAAATATTTAAACATTTCTGCTTCATAACAAATTCTAACCTCTCAGGTTTTAATCTAAAAAAACTTTATTTCAAGAGCACCCTTTCCAAAAATAATGTTTGCTCTGTAATATGGTAAGACTAGTGAAACTCTGATATCTTCATTTTGATTTTATTATAGAATTGAAACTGATGAGAACCTTTTTGTCATCTTTCTTTTCATCTTAGAGATGTTAGCATAGGGTGCAGAGTGGATTGGTGGAGTAGTACGGAATGTTTTGAACATTTATAATATGCCTTAAAGAGCCAAATAATAATGATGATGATGATGACTGACATTTATTGAGCTGTTATTGTTGTATATCAGCCATTGCGATTTTTGCGTTGTTAAGTATTTGGTTGCTTGGTAAGACAGAACATTTTTTCCATTGGATGTGGAACTAGAGATAAAAATGTTGCATTAATTTATGCATTTCTAAGGAGAATGTTAATTCCAAACTAAAATTAATGCAATGGCCCTAAGAATCTTCTTTCTTTCAAGAATTTTTGAATTATCTCAGAACTAGTGTTCGTGTCTGTGAACCTTGTTGAAAGGTTGCAAACAGGAAGATTTTCAGGAATATACTTTGAGAGATCGTGTAGTCAAGTTTAGATATTCTTTTGCTTACTTTCTCTCATTGAGATTCAAATACTTTATATTCTATCATTTCCATATTGTAATTTTATTCACAAGTTCAACAGTAGTGTTTATTTATAGCCAAGTAAATATGCTTTTCTATGTCTGATAACTAAGTGAAAACTTTAGAACATTATTTTATGTCATATTTTCTTTATATTCTTTTTTCTTTATGTTTGTGTGTTTTGAGTTTTCTAAGCCATGCTTATGTTTATTCATTTGTATTATATTTTCCAGAATGGTCATATTTTAATTTTTACATTTTTATCAAGGTGTAACTCTTGTAGCATAACTTTTGGGTATAACTTGACACTGCAATCCATGAATATAGAATAGTTCACCTTGCTGGTTTATTGATTGGTTTGCTTAAAGGGAGCATGCAGATCTTTCTGCTTTCTTGCATGTTTGTAAGAGCTTTTCTTACCCTCTTGCTCCAGAAGATAGACACTGACATTTAAATCATATAAGTAGGATCTGCACAGCATCTTACTTTTAACTTTTTTTGCTGGAGAAGGAATAGAAGCTCCTCTTCTCATTGTGTACAGAGATGATAAACACTGTTACATGGCCTAGGAAATACGAGGTGTCCCAGTAGCTGAAGGTTGGAGGGTGCCAAGTCTCAAGGGGGTGGGAGGAGGCTTGAGTATGCCAACTCTTCTGCAAGTACTGGCTGCCATCAAGGAATTCTGCCACGTTGTTCACCTATAATTAAAATGTTTGCTTCTTTGAACTGGTTAGCTTTAGATTGATGTTTCAGTGCACTATATATGCCTTATAAAAAGTAAAATTGAGCTGGGAAGGGTTAATGAACTAAAATTTTAATGCACGTATGGGCAGTTCAAAACCTCAGTTTTTTGTAGCTGTGTGATTTTCTTTGTTCATTGTTTGCATGATACAAAAATCATAATTTTGGATCTGAATGCACAATTTCCTGTGTTTTTGAACTAGCTTGTGATATCGTAAAGCTTTAAACCTAACTTTTAAAGAGCTAAAGAGCTTCTTAACTTATTGTTAAATTTCACCATCTTTAAAGTATTTTTATAATTACTGCTGTCCTTTGATTTGTTTCCATTTATTTCTATTATCTTGCAGCATCTTTTATCCAAATTCTTCTTTCTTATAAATCTTGTAAGTAGGAACCAGAAGCTTCTCCTTAATTGCAGTCATGTTTTTATTTTTTTCATAATTCCATTAAAAAATTTGATTGTCATTGTCTCTTGTAGTTTTTGCACTTGGGAAGAAAAATACTTTTCTGTGTTTTGAATGGGGAAGATTGTTGGCAAAAGCAAATTAATCTGCCTGAATCAGTCCCATTATTTCTGTATACTAGTCTGGTCATGTCATGAATTCCAGGAATTTGCACTAACTGTGTTTTGGCTTTTCTTTTCTTTTCTTTTCTTTTCTTTCTTTTTTTTTTTTTTAAAGCTTTAAGCTTATTTTTATACAGATTTAGTGTTTGATTTGTATGCATTCTGCATGTAGTGTTTTCAAATGTATTATTGCTGGATAGCTTATTCAGGACTATAAATGGCTCATGGGAAGTTGCATAAAGATTTATTCTTATCCTCACATTCTATTAAATCTATTTTTATAAAATAATTTCAATGTTCTGCGTAAAATAATAAAAGATTTCAGAGTGGTTTTCAACACTATGAAATCTGTTAAAATGCAAAGCAACTTTCAAGGGCTTCTGTTTCAGTGACAACAAATGACTGATAATCTTTCTTACCAATTCAATCCCAATTTTTCAACCTCAAGTTAGCTGCTGTCTGTGGTTGTTAAAATTCATTCTCATTTTGCTTGGTTGGGCGGTTCTTTGGTGTGTGTTTTGGAACTGGGTGGGTGGTGGGAATGCTCTCTTCCTACCCATTTCTCATCCTTTCCTTGCCCTTTCCCTAAAGTATGTAGACTGGCATGGGGTTGCCTATCCGGAATAATATGTAAATTCCAGTAGCTATTTTTCTTAATGTTTAAGCATCATTCTGTGGTGGGAGGGAAAATCAGAAAATAAATCATAGTAATGCAAAATTCCATATTATATATCTGTATAAGCATACAGATATATAAAATGTGCTCTTGTGATCTAAAGTTCAGCTGAAAAATGTGTCTTCGTAGAATCTGTTAAAGTGACAACACCACTGTAAATTGTTACTACCTATTTTCAAAGGATACTTCAGAGAGCCCTTTTTTAAAGAAATTAAGACCTAGTTGCTAAACAAAAGCATTATTGGATTCTATTCAAGTAGCTATTTATAATGACACCAATATTTGATCTTTGTGTCCAGGGTCCCATGAGCCTATTTGGCATGTTGACAAGTGTAATAAAACCCTCCTTTTCTCTCCCCAGCCATTACAACACAAGCTAGCATGGAGTTTCGACGGAAAGGTTCACAAATGTCCACAGACCCCATGGTTTCCAATCCTGTGTTTGATGCCAGTGAATTTCCTGATAACTATGAAGCAGGAAGAGCTGAGGCTTGTGGGACACTCTGTAGGATTTTTTGTAGCAAGAAGACTGGAGAAGAGATTCTGCCAGCTTATTTATCCAGGTCTTAGAATTTTCTTTTCCATTTAATAGAGTTTTGGTAGTGAAACACTGTGGTAGAATGGCGTGGTAGGCTGAATTGATAAGTAAATGTCTGAAATACCAGCAAATGTCTGTAAGTACTTGAAATTTGCTTTACTTCTTCCAGTAAAGACTCCTCTTTTTGTTTATTTATTCCATTTGATTGGAAGTTTATGATCGGTAGACTGGAAGGACCTCAGCAGTTTGAACTTAATACATTTTTAGCAGTGTTCGGTGGTGTAGTTAGTCTAGAGACAGATTAGTCATAAATCCTGCCTCCGGGGAGCTTACTTTGTGGAGAAAACAAAGCCAGAGAGAGGCACAGATAAGTTCTGTGCACTCAGGAGAAGCAGAATATGCTTACCCCAGGCTTCAGAAGGAAATATGTTGGATGCACAGAAGATAGGTAGGGTTTAGATTACGTTAAGATAGTATCTTAAGATCATCTTATCAAAAATCTCACTTCGGTCATGTTTATGAAGGGGTGTGTCATTCACTTAGTTACTCAGGCCAGAAACCCAGAGGGTCAGTTTTGTCTCTTTTCCCTCTTTATCTCTAGTTGATCAGCCAGCTCCTGCCCCTCTGCTGCTCGAGCTTCTTGCCATTTCTTTCCACCATAGCACTTCAGATTTTGTCACTTTTCTTCTGATCAGCTGATCTGGAGCTCAGTTGAGAGGTGTAGCTTGACTCTGGCTAGATTATATCCAGTGACTTACGTGTTTTAAATAAGGCTGGTAGAAAAGAGCGTTCAGGCAACCGAGGCCTGCAGCCTGGGGAATATCACTCTGAGTGTCAGGGAAAGCAAGGGAAGAGGATCTGTTCAAGGAAACAACCAGAGAGGTCAGGGTAGAAGGGTGCGATCAAAGGGCTGGGTGGTTTCAGACCGCAGACTTAAGGCTTATACGTGTCTCCTAGATTTGCCAATCAAGGAGTACACTGATTATTAGCTAGTGTGGTTTTGTTTCAGTGCTAGGGAGAGAAGATGTATTGAAATGGTTAGAGTTTGCAAAGACAGGAAAAGTGTCTCGTATTGGTAGAAGAGTATATCAGTATAGTTACTCTTGAATGATGCTTATTTAGTTGATTAGGGGTTGTAGTGGGAGTATATTCAGGTATATTCCTAAAAAGAGTCTTTCGGAGTGGCCCTCATAATGAATGAAGACTTGAAGGAGGTTCCTTTCATTGCCTTCCCAGAAGTAAAAACAGGTGAAGAAAAAACAGGTGCACACACAGTGGTGTGTAAATTAACAAGCCTTTTTTATTTGGTTTGTTGTATGTCTCATTTTTAAGTCTTAAAACTTTTAAGTGTACTGGACATGAAATTTTTTCTACATTAAGAAATACAATTTGATTCTTAGTATATGTGATTCTGAATTATTTTAATTATTTTAATTATTTTAATTATTTTAATTATTTTAATTCTGATAACTCCTTTTAAAGGATAGAAATAGTGAACATCAAAGTAAATTTTCAGATGACTATGTAGAAAATATTAATAATTATCAAGTTTTGATTAGCAGTTTGTTTAAAATCTTTTTCTTGCTTTCCTAGATTTTACATGCTTTTAATTCAAGGTTTGCAGATAAATGATTATGTGTGCCATCCTGTCTTGGCCAGCGTTATTCTAAACTCCCCTCCTTTGTTCTGCTGTGACTTGAAAGGGATTGATGTTGTGGTTCCTTACTTTATTTCAGCTCTTGAAACCATTTTGCCTGACAGGTAAGCTATTTTCTCTACTATTGTATCAGTTGTCTGATTTGGCCTGGTTTGTTTGGGTGCTTGCTTCCCAGTTTTGCTTCCTTTATTTATCTTTTCCAATTGTCTGCATAGTTCGAGGGGACTCAGCCACATTATACAGGTGTAGAAAATCTAAACCCATCTTATCTCTGGATTCTTTTCATTCTGTCTGTCCCTGGACTTTGTGGAATTGTTTTGTCTTGGTCTAGTAGGAAGAACTCCAGCCCAGTAATCCAATCTTTATAGAGGAAATAAATCAGTTCAATTTTAGTTTAATTCAGTAGTAGTTTTGTATAGAAACTCACACATACTCCACATACAGGTAATACTTGGATTGTGATATGTTTGACAATAGTTTAAAGTTTACCTCAGTTTAAAAAGACTAATAACTTTTTATTTTTTGGCAGAGAACTTTCAAAATTCAAAAGCTATGTAAATCCAACAGAATTGAGAAGATCCTCCATTAATATCCTACTTTCTTTGTTGCCCCTCCCTCATCATTTTGGCACAGTCAAATCTGAGGTAATTTTTATGAACGTCTCATACTCGGTTCTGTTTCGTGTGCTAACTTAAGTCAAATTGTATTTGATAAACAGGAGTTTTTCTTTAAAAAATCTTGCTATTTCAAATGAGTTAACAAGGCTGATTTGTCATATTTCTTCTGTCACTCTTCTGCATGTGTTGGCCTGTTAATGTCAGAGGGAAAAAGCACTGGTGACATCTGATGGCACTCATTGAATAGATCAACGACAGGTTTATTAGCACAGTGACTAAAATTCAACTGAAAGCTTTGTAAACTTTGTCCACTCTGTGTATGTTCCTGTGAGCATAATGTACTGTAATCATTGATGTCAAGTATTATCTCTTTTTTTTTTCCTTTAGGTGGTCCTGGAAGGAAAATTTAGTAATGATGACAGCTCTTCTTATGATAAACCAATAACTTTTCTGTCCCTGAAACTGAGACTTGTGAATATACTAATAGGTGCCTTGCAAACAGAAACGGACCCGAACAACACTCAGATGATACTAGGTTTGTGTTTACCTATTTTTCGTATGTGAAAGGCCAGGAATAGTTGGCCTTCACATGTTGAGCAGGCAGCAGTGAAGGACAGGAACAGAAACCCAGTGCGGCTTGTTATTCTGATTCAGAGGCAGAGTCTTTTTGCTTTTTCATGTGAAAAGCTTGAAGGGCTGATGTGAGGGAAGCAGTTGGGTCTCCCTCTCCTCTTCTTTCTTCTCCCCTTTGTCCTATCTTCTCTCTCTTTCCTTATTTTCTTCTTTCTTCTGCCTTTTCTCTTTCCTTCTTTTTCTTTTCCTCATCCTCTTGGTTATTACTTATATGTAAAACAAACAAACAAAAACCCAGAGTCCGGTGTAATTTCAGCATCTGACCAAGAAGAAACGGGGAAGCTGCCCTTGTGCTTCTTCCCTGTTTCCTGTTGATCTCCTGCTTTCACTGATCTCTGTCTCAAGTGTATCCTCATCCTTGTGACTGCTGCTGTGTTTTTTTAAGATTGATTTACTTTTAATTTGAAAGTCATGGTTACAAAAAGAGAGGAAGAGATAGAGTGATCTCCCATCTGTTACTACACTCCCCAAATCGCTGCACTAGCCAGAGCTGGGCTGGTCTTCCAAAGCTGTGAACCAACTATGAACCATCAGGGTCTCACAAGCGGGTACAAGGCTTAAGCACTTGAGCCAGCTTCTGCTACCTTCCCAGGTGCATAAACAGGAAATTGGATTGGAAGTGGGGTAACCAGAACTCAAACCAATGCCCATATGCGATGCTGGCACCACAGATAAAGAATCAACCTACTGTGCCACAGCACTTGCATAACATTTCCAATTATGCCAGTATCTTTGCTGCTTTCCCAGGCCCGTTAGCAGAGAACTGGATAGGAGGTAGAGCAGCTGGGACCAGTGCCTATATGTAGTCCCATGACTACAGGTGGAAGGTTAGCCTGATACATTATGGTGCTGTTCCTCACTGTAGTATTTTACATTTTCATGCCTGTCAACTTGAAAGCTGCTCTTGTCCTCGTACATCTGCTTTTCATCCTTGCCAGAGGCACAATCCTCCTCTGAGGCAAACATCTGAGACAGGAGCGGTATGGTTCCTCACCCTTATAGCAGTCGTTATTCTGGAGAAGGCCTTGTTGATCGCACATCATGGTGAATGTCTTTGTGGTTACGGTAGAAGAAACCAAAAGGGTGAACACTTGAGAGGGAAGTGGAAATTAAATTGGGTAATGGAGGACAGGATCTGCATAGTCAGAAATAAAGCTAGGACTTAACTTCAGAAAAGGAAATGAGAAGGTCAAAAATTACTAATGGCGTAGTAGTTGGAGTGAATACTCAGGAAGTACAGTACTTATAAAGTGGGTAGGTAGAATCAATGAAGAAGAGCAAATCCCTTCATTTTGGCAAGTTAGTTGAAGGAGCAGGTTATAACATTTTCTTTCATATTGTTGTCTAGGTTCTAGAAACTTAGTAAAATGGAAAAGAGAAAATTTGGAAACAAGAGAATCTATAACCATTTATAGCTTTACTTTACAGTTGGCACATGAAGATTACCTGATATAGAAATACTTTAGTTTTAGGGTGGAGATGCTGGTATCATGATGTAGAGGGTTAAGCTGCAGCTAATGATGCATCCTTCATCAGAGCACCAGTTCAAATCCTGGTTGCTCCACTTTGGACTCAGCTGTCTGCTTATGTACCCAGGAAAGCAGTAAAAGCTGGTCAAAGTACTTGGACTTTTGCCACCCTTTTGAGATCCAGATGGAATTTCTAAACTAGATTTGTCCTGGCCCACCTTGATTGTTTCAGTCATTTGAGAGTGATCCAACAGATGGATGATTTCTTGTTCTTTTTTAAGATTTACTTTTTTTTTTTTTAATTTGAAAAGTAAAGTTAGAAAGAGGATCAAGATCTTCCACCTGGTGGTTCAAATGGCTCCCCAAATGGCTGCAACTGTGCAGTGGTAGAAGCTGGGCCAGTCTGAAGTCAAGAGCCAGGAGGCTCTTCCAGGCCTCCCACGTGAGTGCAGGATCCCAAGGCTTTAGGCCATCCTCTGTTGCCCTCCCAAGCCACAAACAGGGAGCTGCATGGGACACAAACTGGCACCCATATAGGATGCCAGCGTTATAGGTGGCTTAGCCTATTTTGGCACTGTACCATTCTCCCTGCCCCCCGATTTTAAGATTTATTTATTAGAAAGTCAGGGTTACAGAAAGGAGAGACAGAGAGAGAGGTCTTCTTTTCATTGGTTCACTCTCTAGATGGTCTCAATGGCTAGATGAGAACTGAAGGAGTTAGGACTCAAACTGGCACCCATGTGGGATGTCAGCACCACAGGCAGAGGTTTCACCATAGCACTGGCCCCAGGATTTTTAGCAATTTTGTAGTAATTGCAAGAATGCTCAGTGAGAAATATGTCTTTTCTCTGCTATTAATTACATGAGTATGCATTTTTGGATCCTAGCATATATTTAATATAAAAGTTTATTTATCTGTTTTGCTGCTGCTACAGGGGCAATGCTAAATATTGTTCAAGACTCAGCACTTTTAGAAGCCATTGGTTGCCAAATGGAGATGGTAAGGAGAGTTTATCATCGTTTACCATAAATTACTCATAGTTATCAACTTCTGATTTTATGTGAATTACATTGTCTGTCTTTGACTCTGTCTTTTGACTCTGAATAGAAGGATCTTATTGTAAAATTCTGCATATTTTAAGATTTCTTACCACATCTGCTGTATATCAAGTTCCTGAGGGATTTTGCGTGATAGAAGCTCCAGCTAAGTCCAGTTTTTATTCTGGACAGTGTTTGCTTAAAATTCTTGCTTGTTTTGCTGCCAGAGGATTTGCTTAAAGATATAGAAAGCGCCCTGTACTGCATACTTCCTGCTGTCTCTAATAGATCTGGTGCTGATTGTAAGCAGTTAGTCGATACTCTTTTCCATCTCATCACCTCCTCTAGCCCCTGCTAGACCAAAAGTTGCACCAGTGCCTCCAAATCAGTGAAGCTTCCCAGAGACTTCACTGTCCCTTCCTCTTGTGTGTAAGCTATGTAATTTCTAACCCTGGAGCATAGTCTGAGTAGACATGGTGTGATCAGATTCTCCTTAAGAACTTTGCATTCAGAGCAAATGGCTAATAATCATTTACTTATCTGGATATAGTTAACTATATGGGGAGGGGAAAGGAGGGAAATCTTTAGTAGGTTGATTAACCTCTGAATATTTAAGAGTTTATGCAACACTTGATCTTAGCCAAAAGGCCAAGAAGCAATAGAAGTTATATTTATATAAAATGCGTATGTCTATGTATTATATATATTTGTAATTTTTATCTATATTTGAAAGATACCCTTGTTTATTTATTTATTTTTTAAAAGATTTTATTTTTACTTGGAAAGTCATTTACAGAGAGGAGAGACAGACAGTTCTTCCATCTGCTAGTTCACTCTCCAGGTGGCTGCAATGGCCGGAGCTGAGCCAATCTAAAGCCAGAAGCCAGGAGTTTCTTCTGGGCCTCCCATGCAGGTGCAGGGTCCCAAGGACTTGGGCCAACCTCTACTGCTTTCCCAGGCCACAAGTAGGGAGCTAGATGAGAAGTGAATTAACCTGGATACGAACCGGCACCCGTATGGGATCCTGGCACATGCAGGGTGGGGACTTTAGCCACGAGGCTACCATGCTGGGCCCATTTATTTGTATTTTTTAAGATTGTATGTGTGCCCTGGAGTCTTGCTTGGGAAGCACTGAGGTATTTTCTGTAAGGACCCAGAAGTCTGATGGAGGTAGGCAAGGTCCTAGACTGGTCTCCTTACTAAACAGCAGCAGAGATGAATCCAGTTTGGGTCCCTATAAGATGTCAAACCCTTCATATCCTCCGTAAAAGTATCATGCAAAAATTCCACAGCAGTTCTAATTGCTTGTTGATTTTCTTTTTTCTTTCTTTTTTTTTTTTTATTGATTACATTGCATTATGTGACACTGTCTCATAGGCTCTGGGATTCACCCAACCCCTCTCCATACCCTCCCTCCATGGTGGATTCCTCCACCTTGTTGCAGTATTACAGTTCAAGTTCAGTTAAGATTCTTTCATTGCAAGCATGGAGTCCAGCATCTTATTGTCTAGATAAATTCAACAGTTTCATGAGGGAGACCATCTCTAGTCTGAAAGCAGAGCTGGCAGAATATCATCCCGATCAATTAAAAGCCACAATATAACATCAACATCAATTTACAACATTATGGAATTAATTGACATGGTATTGAGTAACAAATATGTTAAAAAATGCAAGTTCTTAACCACATCCTGTGACTACTTCAATGACATTTCAATTTTGGTTTATACACAGAACCGGCTGCTATACACCTTAAAATGGCTATAGGGAACTATTCAGCTGTCTTGTGACTATTTTCATTTTAGCATTCAGTAGTTTATAGTGTTGAAGCTTAATTTTGCTGAACTTGACAGATTTTGGGAAAGTCTAAACTGGCTTATGACTCTAACAAGGCGTATGTCAACAGTTGAAGTGCAGAACAGTTTTAGGAGGGGTGTGCAGAGAAATCTTTAATACCTTAGTGAGGACTAACTAATCTTTGTGTCCTACCTAGTAAGGCATGTGTGAGTCCATGCTGACCGTTTCCTGTCTGGTTCCAAGCTTTCCTTGTTGTTCTCTGTCTATTCCAATTTGTGTGTGTGTGTGTGTGTGTGTGTGTGTGTGTGTGTGTGTGTGTGTGTGTGTGTGTGTGTGTGTTGTATTTTGGGGTGGGGGGCTTCGGAGCAACCCTGATAGTCATTGCATTATAGGGTGGGGATCCAAAGTTGGAACTCAGTGAGGACCAGAGAAGGCTTTCTCCCTAGTCCTGAAGGAAGCTCACTGTTCCGATGACCTTGGATCCTGCAAGGAAGGGTTTGGGCTTCTTCCATCCCATGTGGTAGATCCAAACGGGGGTGGGTGACCTCAGAGTTCTTGGCCTCCGAAGGCATTCCAGTTCCCCATTGTCTGCTTGGCAGTTGGGATGTAGTCCTTGGTGCCCATACTGATAGTCCTTGGTGAGGATCCGGGAGTCTCCAGGGTTGGGATACAGGCCTCCTGCTTCACCCTGGGACCCCCCTCATTTTGTGCATATGACCTCCTGTTAAGAGGTTGTCAGAATCGCTCTTGATTCCACCTGTAACCTATCAGGAACATAACAGGTAACTTATGGACAACAGACTCGAATCAGCATTAGGCAATAGTAAAACTACAAAGATATACAGGTGGAATCAAGTGCTTGTTGATTTTCATCTGTGTATCATCAGTTTGTATTATTTGGTTGGCACATTCCATTTTATCAGTGTGTTTTTAATGATTCATGTCTACCTTTAGTAGTAAACTATGGAGGTAGCCCTCAACTATCTGATTTGTTTTCTTTTGACTAGGGTGGTGGAGAAAATAATTTGAAGAGCCACAGTCGCACTAACAGTGGCATTAGTTCAACAAGCGGAGGGAGCACGGAGCCCACCACCCCTGACAGCGAGAGGCCTGCGCAGGCTCTCCTGCGGGATTATGGTAAGCCTTGTCTGTGTTTTTGAAGTTCAGTATTATACAGAACATAGTGAATGCTCATATTTACGAACCAAAATAAGCAAATAACAAAATTTTAATGGTTTTTCTTTCTTTACATATTTAAGTACGATAGAGTGTTAGTCTAAAAAGCTGAAAAGGAAAGAAAATCTTTTAAGTCTGGTTATATAACTCTCAGCAGTTAGATTCAGGTAGTTCAGTAGATTTTTTTAGATGATTATAATGAGCAGTCAGGAAACATTTGTGGATTGTATACTAGATGTTGATTATATGGAGTCAAAGCTGGTGCCCACAGTCTAAAGTTAGGGAAGTCTATAAATTAGTTATTACAGGTGGCCAGGAGCATTAAGGGGAAAGCGTTAGGTGGGCAGCCAGAGAAGAGTGCATTTTCAGGTTAAAGCCTGAAGTTTAAAATCAAACATTTGCCAGCAAACAGCCTGTTGAGGGATGTTCTCTGCCTTGATAAGTTCTTAAATGTGTTATGTGAGTTTGTGGTACCTTTCTCTTTATACATAGATACTAACAGTGTATTGAATCTGTAAATGCTTGTCCAACTAAATTGGAATAAGTTTATTTTCCTAATCATTCGAATAGTTCTTGAGCCGTGTTCAAGGATCTTAAGGCATGCTTTTGTGCTTTAAATTGACAATAATTGTTATTGAGCAGATTAGCTATATCAAGTCATTGTGTGGTTACTTGGTACATTTAAATATTTCATTTATAAACAACTTATTACTGCTTTATTCAGTTTGAATGTGGATTTAGGCATACCATAGATTGGATTTTTTTTCATACTTTCTGAAAATACTTTAAAGAAGCTGTTGCATTATTGCATGTGTTCTAATATAAATGTTTGAAGTGATTATTGTTTGTTTGAGCATTTTGAACTTGTGTTAGTGAGCTCTGCTTGTAATGTCTTAAAATATTTTTTACTGAGAAATCCAGATTTGTGTTAGTGTCGCATGAATGTCTCTCTTTAATGATCATTCCTTTTTCTGTTGTCACTGCCCTCTTTCTGATAGGATCGACAGGTATAATGTCCCTAAGCTTCCTTTTAAAATTCAATTTAATTTGTTCTAATTTCTCCTAATTTATAAGTTAAGTAGTAGTTATTTTTTAATATAGATTTAGAGGCCAACTAAAAACACAGTACCTGGTTATTCATAGTATTACAAGTATTAAAGTAGTCTTGGTTACTTAAATTTGAAAACATATCTGAAAAGGCATTGCATGTGATTTTGGATGGTTTAAACCCTCTGAGTAATTATAGCAGATGTAATTCCCAGCATTTTTGCAGGCTGTTTGATTTTAATTGTTTGGCCTGTAAACATCCAAGGCAATAATTAATAACTTTTTAGCCATTTTTGAAAATGTAATTCTATAAGATCTTAATTTAGAAATTTTGTTTAATTGTTACAATAATCATACAGAAACTGCCAAATCCCGGTTTTCCGTGTGACAGTATGAGGACCAGGAGCTAGAAGGCACTCTGGTCCAGGTGTGTGCCCGTGCACTCACTCTTCAGTGGGCTTGTGCTCAGGCCAGTGGGGCGGGGAGTGTAGCACTGTGTGGGTGCCCGTCGTGCTCACTGTGGCTGCTGTAGTCTGTGCCTGGTGGAATGCTGTGCTTCTTGTTACTAATGCTTAGTTGTTTTCCCTCCCTGTTGGATGTGGCATTGGGGTTATATCCTAGCTCTTAATACAGATTCAGCTGCCGGACTCCTGATTCGCAGCATTCATCTCGTCACCCAAAGACTCAACTCTCAGTGGCGGCAAGACATGAGCATATCACTAGCAGCTCTGGAACTCCTCTCTGGCCTGGCAAAGGTGAGAAAGGTAGTTCTGTTAGTTTAAACCAGTAGCCCTGGGTTAGGGTTCTTTTCCTATGTCTCCTGAACTCCTGGATATGGGTATTGCAGGATTGCCCTTAGCTCATATCCAAAGTTTATGAAATTGAGCCCTCAAGTGAAATTTCAGAAAATGAACTTCTTTAAAGTAGCATGAATGATATTTTTACTGCCAAATCATAGAAGACATTTTCATATTGGCTGGTTTTTTTTTTTTTTTACGATTTATTTATTTTTAATTGGAAAGGCAGATATATAGAAAGAAGGAGAGACAGAGAGAAAGAGCTTTCAACCTCTGATTCCCCAATGCCCAGAACAGCCAAGTTGGTCCATACTAAAGTCATGAGTCAAGAAGTCCATCCAGGTCTCTCATGTGATTGGCAAGGGACCCAAGTACTTGTCTTCCCAGGTGCATTTGGAATATAGAAGATGAAATGGCTAGGACTTGAACTAACATTCCACTGTGGAATATGGGCATCTCAAGTGGCAGCTTAACGTACTGCACCATGATGCCCGCCTGTGGTAATCTTAATATTTTAAGGGGCTACAAGGTTGTCTTGTCCAGCTACTGAATAATTTTATATTCCCACTAACAGTGTATAAGGGTTCTAATTTCTGTGTGTACTCAGTAATACATGAGTGTTTTTTTTATCAGGAAAATGGACGAAATTATCTTATGTTTAGTAACTGATATTGTGAGGCTCAAATAGAACGAAATATATACAGTGCCGTATGGCCATGTGAACAGAAAGATAATCCATGTATATGAGCTGTTACTGTCTGGGGTGATGTGGTTTATCTAAACCTCATTTAACAGATTTGGGAATGCTCAGTTACAGGCTGTGACTTACCTAGAGAGACAAACAGGCTAAAGCATCTAGACTATTCTCACTGCTGCTTGGAGCTAGCCTCTGAGATCCACAGAGGTTTGTGAGGGACAATTGCTGATAGAGAAAGTGGAAATGTCTGTTCTAGGCAGGACTGCATTTTTGAGAACAAGGTGCTATTTCCTATAACCTTTAATGCAATCTTAGTAGCACTCCTAAATGCAGTATTGCTCTAGAACTGCCGAACAAATCAAGCTAATGCTGCCTGATCTTCACGACTGACTGAAGCAGTAGGTATTGGAATAAGGTTGAACAAATAGGGGAGTACTTAAAATAGACAGTTAAAGAGCTAAGAAGTATATCCACATATTTGTGGTCATCTGGTATTTGAGAATATGACAAAGGTAAATCAAAGGAGAAAGACTTATCATTTCAACTACTGATGCCAGAACAGCTGACTGTATATTTTATTAAAGGTCAAAAAATGTGATGTATACTTTAGACTATGTGTAGAAACTAATTCAAAATGAATGATAAACCCAAATGTAAAACCCAAACTCTTAAAGCTCCAGATAAAAGTAATAGGAGAAAATGTTTTGACTCTGGGTTATACAAAAATTTCTTAGGACAGTTTCAGCGTAGTGGTACAGTACATTAACCACCACTGGCAGTACTGATATCCTTCTTATACAGGTGCCAGTTTATGTACTGGCTGCTTCACTTCCAATTCAGATGCCTGGTAGTGGCCTGGAAAAAGCAGAAGGTGGTTCAAATATTTGAGCCTCTGTCAGCTGTGTGGGAGAGCTGGATGAAGCTTGTGGCTCCTGGTTTTGGCAGGCCCGGCATGATAGCCTAGTGACTAGATTCTCTCTTTGCATGCACTGGGATCACATGTTGGTGCTGGTTTGTGTCCAGGCTGCGCCACTTGGCTTCCAGCTCCCTGCTTGTGGACTGGGAAAGCAGTCAAAGACAGTCCAAAGCCTTGGGACCCTGCACCTGTGTGGGCGACCCGGAAAAAGCTCTTGGCTCATGACTTCAGCTGTTGCAGTCATTTGGGGAATGAACCCTTGGACAGAAGATCTTTCTATGTCTCTGTTTCTCTCTGTAAATCTGACTTTCCAATTAAAAAAAAAAAAAAAAAGCCCGGTGCAGTAGTGTAGTGGCTAAAGTCCTTGCCTTGCATGCACCGGGATCCCATATGGGCGTCAGTTCTAATCTCAGCGGCCCCACTTCCCATTCAGCACCCTGCTTGTGGCCTGGGAAAGCAGTCGAGAATGGCCTAAAGCCTTGGGACTCTGCACCCACATGGGAGACATGGAAGAAGCTCCTGGCTTCGGATCAGCTCAGCTCCGGCCATTGCAGCCGCTTGGGCACTGCATCAACAAACAGATCTTCCTCTCTGTCTCTCCTCCTCTCTGTATATCTGCCTTTCCAATAAAAATAAATAAATCTCTAAAAAAATAAATAAATAAGATAAAAATCAGGTCCAATATAAAGTTGAAGACTTTCTAGGTACTCTCCTTTCCTCATTGCACACTTTGGAAAAATGTGAGGCCTGAGGGTTCAGGGTCAGTTCTGCAGAGTGAGGACCCCAAGGTCCTGGATACTGGCCTACCTCCCACCTGGTGGGCCTGTGGAGATGCTCTCATACACTCATTGCTGCCCAGTTTCTGGGGAATCAGTCAGTGATCCACCAGAGGTCTCCTGCAGGGAAGGAAGGTCACAGGGCAGCACTGGCTGAGCTGCCTACATGTGCTGGATTTTTAAGGCAGAGTCTATGGTGTCAGGAAAACTCAGGACAAAAATGAAATCCATGAACTTTTTCAGTGGTCTGGTGATCCCCAACAAGCAGCCCATGAGCTACTGTGTTGAAATCACCATCAGCTGTGTGCTTCTCAGACAGGGTGTACTGAACATCAAACCTAAGATTATGCTATACTGAAACCAAGTCATATGAATGATCTTATATGGTCCCTGCTTGACCATGTCACTGTTGTGAACCTCAGAAGAGAGAATGCTATCCATCATCCAATCTCAGGATAGAAGTTTAGGAAGCTAAAGGTGTTTGCCTTGCTCTCAGTCACCACTATGTAATAGGATTTCTTGACATCTGGATATGGAGACCAGATGTTGTTTTGCAAAGATGCTTAATACAGTTTTTTAAATAGATGACAGCAACAAAATCCACAACACAACCAAATTATTTTTTTTGTTAAATTTTTATTTCAGATTTTTAAATATTTTTAAAGATTTATTTTTATCGGAAAGGCAGATATACAGAGAGGAGAGACAGAGAGGAAGATCTTCCATCTGATGATTACACTCCCCAAGTGAGCGCAACAGCCGATGCTATGCTGATCCGAAGCCAGGAGCCTCTTCTGGGTCTCCCACATGGGTGCAGAGTCCCAAAGCTTTGGGCCATCCTCGACTGCTTTCCCGGGCCACAAGCGGGGAGCTGGATGGGAAGCGGGGCTGCCGGGATTAGAACCGGCGCCCATATGGGATCCTGGGCGTGCAAGGTGAGGACCTTAACCACCGCACCATCACACCGGGCCCCAGATTTTTTAATTTTATGCTACAATTCCATAGACACTGGGATTCTCCTCCCCTGAAAATCCCATACCCACCGACAGATTTTCCCTACCTTGCTACAATAGTACAGTCCTTTATAAGGAGTCATGGTTCCATCAGTCTGTTATTTAAGTGTCTTCTGACATTGCTTGGACAATGACAGTCCAACATCCCATTGTCTAGATATGTCCAACAGTTTCATTGGGAAGTACATATTTTATTTGGAAGTAGGGATGCATATTGCATTGTGTCCCCATATCTGAATATGGTAGTCTCTATTACTCCATCACTATACATTCTCATAAATTAGAAGCCGTGAAATAAGGTAAAAAACTGGTGTGAATCAGCACAACAATAACAAAACTACAGCACCATGGAGTCAAAAAGAAAAAGTGTGCATGAGTGACAAAAAGAAAACTCAAAAGTCTCTTGGGTAAAATGATGCCACTGTGTAATCCATGAACCACTGATGAATTTGACAAGAGAAAAATTATTTTGAAGAAACAGAAATGAAATCAGTAACATCAAAACACATGGGGTACAGCCAACAAAACCAGCATGGAACGGGTTATTAAAGTTAAAATTTGTATGATGGTTTTCTTATATTAGAGAAAAGTGAAAGTGATGGTTGACTTTTCAGGTGAAAGTGATGGTTGACTCAGGAGACCGGAAGCGAGCCATCAGTTCCGTGTGCAGCTACATTGTGTACCAGTGTAGTCGGCCAGCTCCTCTTCACTCCCGGGATCTGCACTCCATGATAGTGGCAGCTTTTCAGTGTCTCTGTGTCTGGCTGACAGAACACCCTGACATGCTTGATGAAAAGGTGAGCTTAATGTTAAGACATTGAGTAGAGGAAAAAAGGTATATTAGGAAAATGCCTTTTAAAGGAGAAGATTGAAATTAAAATACTAGGTTGCATACTTTAAACTGAATATGCTTTTTAGATTTCAGTAAAACAGTTGTTTATGCGAATACAATGAAAATACTCTATCATGCCTATTCTTGGTTACAAAATAACCCATAAAGAAGTCCTTCTGAGAGAAGTTTCTTTCAAAGTCAGTTTTGACTAATAGATTATCAAAACTGTTCTGCCTTGAACTAGTGATATCCTTGAGATAGTAGGAATTTGGTCAACAGTCACCTAACCAAGGTCAGTTGGTGATCAGGCTGCAAATCATAGCTTGTCTATAAAGGTTGCTTCTAAATAAGAATTTTATTTCCTCATTTTCTAGTGGACATAGCAATCTAATCTGCCTTTCCTGTATCTTATAAAGCAATATTCTGAAAAACTCAGAATGTAAATTTAAAAAATACCAGAATCTTTAGCTATATTAGAACTTGCTTAAAAATGTGACACACTGGTAAGCTTTCCATTGGACAGCCTAATATGTCTTAAGCATTTTAACACTTCCATATTTAACTTGAATTATTGGTACAGTTCTTTCATTTCTTTCATGATAATTTTTTGTAAGAATTGTTACAAAACTAAATTTATTTTAACTCATTAAACACTTGGAGGGGGCTGTAAAGTTCATTATATTGCTATGAAATTAATACATACTTTTTTTTAAATTAGAAACTAGAGTCTTATCACCAATGTATGGCTATTATTAATATTTTGATGAATTCCTTGTCATCTGATTGAGAAAGGTGTATTGTAAAAATTGGTCTGCCTTTTTTGTGCTTCTAGGACTGCTTAAAAGAAGTTCTAGAGATTGTGGAACTGGGCATCTCAGGAAGTAAATCTAAGAACAGTGAGCAAGAGGTCAAGTACAAAGGTGACAAAGAGCCAAACCCTGCCTCGATGAGGGTAAAGGATGCTGCCGAAGCCACCCTGACATGGTATGAAAGTTACTGCACTGGGTCATGGTTAGCCATTCTTTCTATCCTGTCTTCCCCTGGATTGTTCAAAACTAAGTTACTAACCTCTTAAAGATAAAATTTTCTTCAGAAATAAAATGGTAATACTTTTTTGTTTGTTTCCTAATCTATATTTTAAACTGAAAGAGATCAGAAAATTGGAGCTGAAAGATTAGGTGCTTGTTTTTTTCTGTACTGGTTGTGTTAGAACTGGAAAGGTTCTTGGAGAATCTTACTCCAGAGATGGCCGTCATCTTTCTGTGGTGATAGCCCCTGAACCTCTATTCTTTGCCACACTAATTTATATTGCATTTATAGGCTCAAGACTTGTGAACTCCTTGAACATGCGTGGTATAATGATAAAAATAAATTGGATTTAGCCATAGCCACCAACATCTTATTCAGTAGGGCACATGAAATTTGAATACAGATAGCTAAAAAGTTAGGTGGAAAATTAAGTACTACAAGAGAACAGGTGCAAATAAAGTGCAAGGGAGTTGAAAGAAAATGAGTATTAAGAAAATTAAATTAACGTTCCTGGGGTAGCGGATCTCGGATGAGTCTGAGAGGATGGCGAAGTTTGTCTGTAAATCCTTGTTACCAGGTGGCTAAGAAGGCATTGGCGTGTCCTGGAAGTGAATGTTTGGACGCAGATGAGGGCCTGGCGTGATAGCGTAGTGGTTAAAGTCCTCGCCTTGCGTGGGAGACCCGGAAGAGCTGCTGGTTCCTGGCTTCGGATTGGCTCAGCTCTAGTCATTGCAGCCACTTGGGGAGTGAATCATCGGACAGAAGATCTTCCTCTCTCCTCTGTATATCCGCCTTCCCAATAAAAAAGTTTTTTTTTGAAGATTTATTTTTATTATTTTTTTATTGGAAAGGCGGATATACAGAGAGGAGAGACAGAGAGGAAGATCTTCCATCCGATGGTTCACTCCCCAAGTGAGCACAACGGCCAATGCTATGCTGATCCGAAGCCAGGAGCCTCTTCTAGGTCTCCCACGCGGGTGCAGGGTCCCAAAGCTTTGGGCCGTCCTCGACTGCTTTCCCAGGCCACAAGCGGGGAGCTGGATGGGAAGCGGGGCTGCCGGGATTAGAACCGGCGCCCATATGGGATCCTGGGCGTGCAAGGCGAGGACCTTAACCACTGCGCCACCGCACCGGGCCCGACGCCTTAAATTTAAAAAAGGAGCGAAGTCGAGCAAGCTGACAATTGAGCTTATAAAAGTGTTGTTGTGGAATGGTTTTCTAAATGAAACGCAATTAAGGGCCAAGTGACAATAAAACCACAAGATAAACTCTCAGGATGCTTTTTCTCTTCAGCCTCTTCATTATAAAATGGAATAATAATGATAGCTTTTGGATAGTGTTATAGTGAGACTACATGAAGTAATATCTGTGTCAGGTGTGCAGAACAGTGCCTGATGCATAGTGAATGTTGCTTCAGTGTTTAGTCTGTTTTGTGCCACTATAATTCCATAGACTGGATAATTGATAAGCAGAAGATAATTGTTTGGGTCTGAAGACTTGAAGTCCAAAATCAAAGGGCCATATTTGATGAAGATCCTCCTGTTAGTTCACAGTGTGGACGAATGTAGTGAAGACTCTCCTTCATCACATGGCCAGGGAACAAGAGAATGGGAAATCAGTTGAGCCCACCATCCTTTTGTCAGGACTCCACTGCCAGGATCAGCAACCACGCCTGTGGAAACAGCATTAATCCATTTATGAGAGCAGAATCCTTATGACCTAATCACTTCCTGAAGGATCCACTTTTAACACTACTGCCCCAGGAGTTAGGCTTTCTAGTACATCGGGGGACACATTCAAGCCATGTCCGTATACAGACATCTATATAGAAATAAACGTTCTTGATATTCTGGTGTGACCAATGGAGTCTCAGTTGAGAAAACATTTATTTCAAATGTATTTTCACTTTATAATTACTACAGTTCTGTGTGATCTAAGTATTAGTAAGTTCCTAATCTGTAAAGTGGAGATAGTATCTACTCATGGGTACACAGTAAAAAGGCAGCAGGACCTTGTTTCAGGTGTCTGCAATTCCATTTCTTTTAAATCTGGATTTCCTCATCTGAAAACATGGGGTTTCTATCTTTGAACCCTCTTCTAAGTCTAGAATGCTTTATTTAGCATAATCCTAAAATCTGAGGCAGGCTTTTGACTATCATTAGGGGCTTCATGATTTGGAAACATAGTTTGTTAGGTTCTTTAAGTGCAGGAGAGAAATTTTCTTGCCAATTTATGGAAAAATGCCTTCAGTATCATTTCTAGTGGGGGAAGTGAAGAGCTAAACTGTAATGTGATTGCAGCAATGTGCTTTGGAACTGGCTTGACTCTTCGGAGCTTTCTTAGCCTGAGATTTTCTGCTCCTGCAGCAACTCTTGGTTGGATGTGGGCAGGCGTCTTTCTTGTTCAGGTGATTCTCATTGGCCAAGTGCAAGTCTTGGAGAGGGACTCAGCTGAAAGCTGTGGCCACCTTCTCCCTGCATCTGAGTGAATAGGCCCTTGCAGTCCAGGATGGGAGAGTCCGCCTGCCCGTGCCATTCCCCACAGGGAGTGAACCAGCCTGTACTGAGGAAGCACACCTGGGTCAGTTAAAGTGCAGAGTTGCAAAAGTATACATTGACGCATGAGGTGAACCTGAGATTTTGCTCTAGAAATTAACTGTTATCTTTTTCATTCTCTATAGTATCATGCAGTTGCTTGGCGCTTTTCCTTCACCCAGTGGGCCTGCCTCTCCTTGTAGTCTGGTGAATGAGACCACTCTGATTAAGTACTCCAGGCTGCCAACCATAAACAAGCATAGTTTCCGGTACTTTGTCTTGGATAACAGTGTCATCTTGGCAATGCTGGAGCAACCTCTTGGAAATGAGCAGAGTAAGTGTCAGCACCAGGAGCCTGCTCTCCTGCTAAATCAGTGGGTTTTTCATTACTGTCAAGCTGTGGCCAGCATCAGGGAAGGAATGCTCTGAATCCTAAGTAATTATACTTTGGACAAAAAAAAAAGACTTCTGGTTGTTGGATAATAGCCCTTGAAAAATAGAGAATCAGAAAATAAAATTATATAGTAAGTGCACTCTTTTTATCTTGATGTACATTTGAACAAGGTGAACAAGTCTTAATAGTCCTGTGCAAATGTTGAGTCTGTTAGATGCTGCTAAGTCTATGAAATGAGAGGTGTTGCCCTATGGTTTAGGATGTATGAATACAATGTGGATTCTGTCTTGTGATGAGGTACAGTGGCTTTAACATAAAATAAATTGAGGCCTTTTTTCACTTCCCCGCTCCAGAAGTGCTGATCTGCATTCTTTTCTGCAGGTTCCTCTTCCTCTGCCCCAGACCTAGGCTCTCTTGGTTTTCTCTGGCCTAGTCCTACTATTCACGATTCCTCCATCCTATACTCCCAAGCCACCTGCTCAGGAATCTGCAAAATCTCAGTGTCTCCCTTGGGCTTCCTGGTCTTTTGCCAAGTACTTTAAGACTGTTCTACTCTCATTTCAGTAATCTCATTGCATAGGAAGTCTACCAAATGTATAAACAGTTGAAATTTTATAGACTTATTTTATAAGGATATTTTGATAGTTTATTATAATAGTCAATAACAGAAGAAATAAGAGGTAGGAGAGAAAATTTGTACAAGTTTTATGCCCACACTTGAGACAAAAGCATGCAACAGAAAGAAGCATTGGGGGTCACTCAAGAAGTGCATTTAGAATTTAGGTGGTTCCTGTCATTGAGTGTTAAGAACCATCCCACAGGTGTCTGACTACACCCCCGGGGAGGCATGTGAGATAATGTGAATTGGGCAGCATTATGTTTTTAAATCTGTGTCTAAAAAACCACGTAATTAGCACACCAAAATTCAAAGTAATCTCGCATTCATCTTTTAAAATAATGTTCAAAATAACAAGTGGTTAGTATAAATAAAAACAGTAATACATATGGCGCATGGATATGTCAGAAACCACAGCGGTGGCATGTAAAAGATGTTAGTGTAGAGGATGCTGTGAGAGGGCTCTGGCTGGGAGGGTTCTGCAGTAGAGAACAGGCTCGTCTTAAATAGCTAATATCTGAAATAAAAACTTTGCACAAACATTTTATTTTAGATGACTTTTTCCCTTCTGTCACTGTGCTGGTCCGGGGAATGTCTGGAAGACTTGCTTGGGCACAACAGCTTTGCCTTTTACCGAGAGGAGCAAAAGCAAACCAGAAGGTATGCATCCCATGTTCCAGGGAAGTGACAGGATGGTGGACGGTGCTGTGTTGTGCTGTGAAGGCTAAATCACTCTCCGGCAAAAATCAGAGTATTTTTGAACCCTTACCAGTTCTTTCAGTGGGTTCACATCAGAATCATCTTAGGCATCTAAATTAGCTCTTTGAAGGGATCTTCAAAGCAGATGTTTTTTTCAAAAAGCATTCTTGCTGATTCTGACATCCTGACTTGGGAATAAGGACTACTGTTCTGAACAGTGACCCCAATTTTAAATATAACCAAAGTCAGATACACACCATATATTAAAAATGTCTTGGCCAGAGTATGTGATGGGCAAAGCCAAGATGGACTGCAACACTCATTGGTTCCAGTGGAGGTCGGGGCTGAGAACAGAACCAACCCAGCAGTTGCAACCACCAGCTGATCGGGGTGATGTACTGTGGCGGGCCCTGTACTTGCTAGTACATACAAGAATCTGGTCTGGGAACACCTCAAAGTTTCTTTGGGGATCCCCTCAATCGAAATGGTGGACTCGGAACATTAACCAAGAAAAGATGGAAGGTGGAGCGGATCAATCAACCACCTCAGCTATATGTTGGCAGCGAAATACTGGGCAAGGGTAGACTCTATGATGGACTATGCCAATCAGTGGATTCTTCAACAGCCTCATCGTACCTGGAGTGGTGAGATTGGCAGTGATTTATGACTAGTGAACTATCGGAACCACTTGAGCAAGGATCTCTGAGCATGCCCTACATCTGGGACCTGGGGTGGGTGGGAGACTAGGTGGGGCTCCTCCCTCAATATTCCCTTTGCCTCGGATATACGAAGGAAACAATAGGGAAATGGTGGTCTTACCCACTTTCCCATAGTCCTCGTACCTTTTTGCCCTAATTAACAATGTAAAGATTGCCAAATAAAATTTTTTTTAAAAAAATCACAAATGCCCTGACAAAAAAAAAATGCCTTGGCCAGACCCTTGATGTTTCTAGCAACAGGACTTAGTTGCAAATGGTTTAACAGGATTTATTTCTGTGTTGTTCATAGTTTTAATATGCGTATATAATTTAATGAAATCTTTTGAGGTGGCAGCTCTCCTTGTGATATTTGTTTTTCCATATGACATTTGTTTATTTTCCTTATGATATTTGTGATTATGTACTAATACTTGCTCAGCAGAGGAAGTTGGTAAATTCAGATAATGAAAGCAAGTATTTGTACCTGCACTCGCCCTCTGGCAGGAACTAGCTGCTCATGATGTTTTAGTGAATTTCCTTTCACTCTTTTTTTTTCCCCACATGTAATAACCCATCAATAGAATGAGTAAATGTTTATTGCGGCTATCACCTGTTACATTGTAAACCTTACTCATATTGCTAAGAATTTCTTTACAATAGTCTCATAAAATTTTACCACTTTAATAGAAATCCACAAAATTGGAGCATATGCGTAAAATCATTTAACATACCCATGTTTCTATTAGATGAGATGTGTTTATCAACCAGTGAAGACTACACTGTTTTTCTTGGCACTATGCAGACTACAGTGTGTCATCAGCTCTATAAGCCACTAATCTTAAAGAACAAAAACTTGTACTTCTTGTGGGGGCAGGGAACTGAGTCTCAAAGCTCTGAAATGCCTTATATAATGACCTGCCACTGAATGTAGGAGTTTCCATTCTGGAGCAGTAGATGTTCTCAGCCCATTTATCAGTCTTGAGAACTATAATGAATTGGTGAACATTCTTAGCAAAATAAGTGGAACAGCCAGCATATGAACCAGCAAGCATATTGCATCCCGATGCTTGAAGATGGAGGGTCAGCTGTTGAGCCATTGCGCTGGCCCCAGTACAGGCTCCTCACCCGTACTCTTAGCTGAAGCATCATCAGAATGTTAATGAGTTTTTGTGGCTTGTTACTCCACAGTAGACACTGGCATTTGGGTCCAGCGTGATAGTCTAATGGCTGAATCCTCTTGCATGTGCCAGGATCCTATATGGGTGCTGGTTTGTGTGCCGACTGCTCTACTTCCCACCCAGCTCCCTGCTTGTGGCCTGGGAAAACAGTCAAGGACAGGACACCTCAAAACCTTGGGTCCCTGCACCCACGTGGATGGACATGGAAGAAGCTCCTGGCTTCAGATCTGCTCAGCTCTAGCCATTGTGGCCACTTGGGGAGTGAACCAGCGGATGAAAGATCTTCCTCTCTGTCTCTCCTCTGTGTAAATCTTTCTAATAAAAGTAAAAATAAACCTTTATTAAAAAAGAAGAGGATACTGGCATTTAAGAGGCTAGAGAAATACATGTCATTATAGGTGAGTGTTGGATCATATATGATGAAGTTTCTTGTTTTATTTTCATAGCTTTTTGTGCCTGAGCCTCGCCCAATCCCTAAAAATGATGTTGGTCTTAAGTATACTGTGAAACATCGGCCATTTCCTGAAGAGGTAGACAAGATTCCTTTCGTGAAAGCAGATCTCAGCATTCCGGATTTGCATGAAATTGTCACCGAAGAAGTAAGATAAAATTTTTGAACTGTTAAGGGAGTTGAATATAAGGAATTTTTAACTGTTTGTATGATCAAATCATTGCCTATAGTGTAATGGAAGGGCAGTCATAAAATGACTTGAGTCTGTTATCCAAGGGGATTCCCATATAATGCGTGGATACAAATAGGCACTGACTGAAAGGTACTGACTGTCTCCTAGAGTGAGGTGTCACTCGCTGCCTGAGCTGTTTCCTGGTAGTTTCATCATGAGCTGACCCTCGTACTGGAGGATATTTGGAGGATACAAATATTCAGAAATTGTGAATAAATAATAACTAAATAGTTCAGATATTATGACAGTTCCAAGTAGAAAAAGGCATGACAGCGTCACTGATAGTGGACGTTTAGGGTATCATGTGTTGTGAAGGTAAATTCAAGCAGTCTTGGACTGGTGAAGGAAGGAAAGAGCCAAAGAATTTTAAACTTTGAGTTTCAGTGGCAAAAACATAATTGGTGGCATTTATAGAAAAATGGACATTAGCAGTAAGGTTTGGTAAGATGGGGAGCATTTTTTAAATTTAAAATTTTTATTAATTTTTTTATACTGTTTATATAGTTGGGAGGGATGCACACCCATGTGCGCTTCTGATCAGAAAGGCAACATTTTTTATTAGTTTAGATAAATGGATTAAATGGCTAATCTTCTGCCTGTGACATTGACATCCCATGTAGGCACTGGTTTGAATCCCAGCCACTCCACTTGAGTCCCAGCCTTGGGACCCTGTACCCATGTGAGAAACCCAGAAGCTCCTGGCTCCTGGCTTTGTGTCAACTCAGCTCCAGCCTTTGCGGCCATTTAGAGAGTGACCCAGCAGATGGAAAATCTCTGTCTATTTGACTCTCACCTGCCCCATCTCTGTAACTCTGTGACTTTCAAGTGAACTAGAGACATTTTTTTTTCCAAGTTTTAAAAAAAATTCTCAGTACAACTGAGGTTAGGTAGCATCATCTATAGTGAAGTATATATCCCACTCTGCTAACTTTCCTCAAAATTTCTTAGAATCTTAGAAATCAAGAATTTAAATAACGTGGAGATTGATGAGGTGGGAGTTTGGAGGGATGTGGTTCAGTTAAGGTTTAGACGTAGTTGAGAGACAGATAAAGCTAGAATGATGTTAATGACAAGCGGACACTGGGGATGGATTGAGTGTCTCCAGTCACAAAGCAGAGGCTCGAAGAGTGAAATGTGGGAGGCTATAGAAGGACGGAGAGGGAATTTTAGAGTGATAGCCCTTGAAGCTGCCCACATCTGAGGGTTCAAGGTGTGCTTGGGGATGACAAGGGTCAAGAAGATTGAGGTGGTCATAGAACTATGAGTCAAAACCATCATTTGCCAAGGGATGGGATTTTTAAACCAGGGTTGATTGAAGTGGAAGGTTGTGGGAAAATTTTCAAAAGTATAGTTAAGTAATCCTTATAGATAAGGATCTGAAAGCATGCTGGGGTGCTGTGGGTCCAGACAGAAATCTGGCCATGGGAAGGGGAGTGACATCTCTGCCAGCACATTTACAGCAAGGAAGGCAAGTGTGAGTGCTTGATGAGGTGCTAAGGAGATATTTGGGTTGGGAGGGGAATAGCTATTGTAACTTTGAACCATGTGCTTAATTACATGCTTTATATTAAACTGAAATAGTGCTTCCTGAAAATTATTGTCATCTGCTTTGTAGCTTGTAGTTTCATTTTTATCTTAAGATTGACTCTATGATAGTTCCAAAAATTGAAGTATTTGGTTTATTTTAGTTAGAAGAAAAACATGAAAAATTGAGGAGTGGCATGGCCCAGCAGATTGCTTATGAAATACACCTTGAGCAACAGAGTGAGGAGGAATTGCAGAAGAGGAGTTTCCCTGACCCCATCACGGATTGCAAGCCTCCCCCTCCCGCCCAGGAGTTCCAAACAGCCCGCCTTTTCCTCTCACACTTTGGATTTTTGTCCTTAGAAGCGCTGAAGGTAATTTTCTTGAACAGTTAGCAGTAAATATGTTCGTAAGTTAAAGTTCAGCTGACATAACTTTTTTATGAAAATAACAGGAATTGTCTTTTACAATTTGTGAAAATCTTACCTGCATACAAGTAAGTGAAATTCTGTGCTTCTGTAGGTTACAGTGTGAGCTTCAGGACAGTTTGCTCAACAATGATTGAGAGTTCAGAATGCTGTCTAAAGGAACTGATTGTTTTATTTTGTGTGTGTGCTTCCATTTATTTACTTATGTTGAGAAGCAGAGAGAAGAAGAGACATAGCTCAAACCACTGATTCCATCCCCAGCCTGCAAAGGCTGCAATTAGGCTGGCCAGGAGCCAGCAGCTCAGCTAAGGTGTCCCATGTGGGCAGCAGGAACCCACTGACCTGATCCTTGGAAGTTCCCTTCCACTGTGCCCACCCGCAGGATGCTGGAGTCAGGAGCTTGCTCCCAGGGGTACTGCTTCGATAACATGTAAGCCCCAAATTTTCCTAGTTATATGGGACTCATGTGACACATATAAATGAAATCTACAGATTATTAGAGAAATAATATTGAAATCTTCTTTCAGTATATTATTATTGAAAGTGTGGGTTGCAGGGGCCCAAGTCCTTGGAACACCGTACCCATGTATGAAGGAAACTCCTAGCTCCTGACATTTGGGGAGTGAGCCAGTGAATGGGAGGCCTCTCTCGAGCTCTGCTATAAATTCTTTGAAATGAAAATACAAGTAAATCTTTAAAAAGAAAAGCTGTAAGAAGCTTGATATAGAAAAAAGAGGACACAAATTATATAAATTATGTATATATAGTGTAAACTCTGTTGTTTTAACAAAGAACCAAGAGAAAGTATACAAAAATGTAAAATAATGTCTTTGGGGTTATGGTTGTATTTATTCCTGCCACTAGAATCAGGAATCAACAATAATTCCCTTTTCCTCCTTTGGCGGTAGGAACCTGCAAATAGTCGTCTACCTCCTCACCTTATTGCACTTGATTCCACGATCCCAGGATTTTTTGATGATATTGGGTATCTGGACCTCTTGCCATGTCGTCCTTTCGACACAGTTTTTATTTTCTATATGAAGCCAGGTCAGAAAACAAACCAAGAGGTAAGAATTCTGAAGTTTTATTTTCTTTTGTTTAATAATACTACGTGGTTTATACTTGTCCAGAAGAAATTAGTATTTTATGCTTGATTGCTAGAAGACTGCCTGTGAACCAGTTCAGAAACTGAATTAATTAAAGCTATGTTGCTAGGAGAACTGAGTTTTTTTGTCTCTCAGTGAGTGTGATTTAGAGAGGAAATGTAACATGTCTTTCCCTTAAGGAGTTCAGATTCATTAGACAAAAATGGAAAGAAAAGAATAAAACGACTACCACAAATATGAAGCCTGCTCCCTTGGGCTTCACCGTGCCAGGCTGTGCAAGTGACAGGCTTTCTTCTTGAGGCACGTAGCTTCCAGATAACTTCACAAGCAGAGCCTTCAGGCTGAGGCATACAGAGTGCAGTGGAGGACGCGGGTCCTGAACTAAAGGGTAAAGACAAGGCTAGTGAGTACGGTTGAATACTTGTAACAGGGAGACTAGGAGAGGGATGGCAACAAATATGAAATGGGTGAGAATGGAAAACTGAGCAGGTGGCAAGAAATTTGAGGTTTCTGGTGAAAATGTGAAATAGGCATTTAGATGATATGGCACTGTGGCTGTATTGATTTTGGAATTTTACAGTAATCGATGTAAAATCATTAATCGAATCAACATGCCTTAAGACATTGACCAAGGTTAAATTCAAAATAAAAGAAGGAAGGAAAAAAGAAAGAAATTTACCAAGGTTCCTAATAGGAGCATTAAGGCATGTTATAGTACCACATTAGCAACCCCTAATCTAGTGTTACTCTGGGGGCCAGTGTTGTATAGCAGATAAAGCTGCCACCTGTAATGGTGGCATCCCATTATAGCTAGGGTTTGTGTCCCAGCTGTTCCACTTCTGACCCAGCCCCCTACTGATACACATGGGAGATCCAAATGAAGTAGGGATTGGGAATCTGTTTTGGAAGGAAGTCTAGTGAATTGGTCATATGAAAATAATAGGACAATTTTTCTATCCAAAAAAAAAAAAAAGACACAGATCCATAAGGAATCCCTAAGCCAGTGTAGGTTCCTTAGCTTTGTGGGGCCTAGAGTGATTAGGAAGTAATAGACTCCCTGAGGTTGCCTTGGGGCAGCTGAGGCCCACCTTCTCCTAGTAAAGGAGCACTGTTCACGATTTTCCAGCTGCTAGCAAGTCCCCCACAAGCTAACTTTAGTTCCTTTATTGTTTCTTGACTGAACTTTTAGAAACTGTTCATTGGTAAGTTTCAATTCTAAAAAATTCTAATTGCAAAAACTAGAGCTAGCTGTCAAATTAGCTCTGTAGCATTTGTAAGAATAGGAAAGTTTACCAAGTGGTTACACTTATAAAAAGACTGGTTCTATTTCTAAGAATGACCTGGCACTGGTACCCAATGTCTTGAGAAGCAGTGGGTATAACTTGGCATGATTTGACTTCCGTAGACAAGCATTTGTGAGTGACAGCAGTGCGTCAGAATCATTTGGCAGAGCTTTGGAAAGTGGTGATTCTAGGATGCTGCGAATATTGATTATGATGTAGAAGGTCTGGAGCAAGCTAAAGGATTCTTACTGTTAGGAATTTCCTCCAAATTATTTTGATACACTGATTCTCATACTACCCTCCTCTTTCCTTTCGGAGAATTTCTTATTTTCTTTCCTTAAAAACTGAAGTTTTCAATGATAGCATTAGTTCCATCTTGGACCAGATAATTCTTTGCTGTCAGAGCTCTCCTGTGTATTTAAAATTTTCTTATTTACTGATTTGTTTGTTTGAGAAGAAGAGAGAGAGAGAGATAGTTCTCATCTGTTAATTTGCTCTCCAAATTCCTGCCAGGGGCCAGCAGGGGCCAGCACTGTGGCATAGCAAATTAAGCTGTCACCTGCAGTGCCAGCATTCCCATGTGGACACAGCTTGTGTCCCAGTTGCTTCACTTCCAATCCCACTCCCTACTAATACACCCGGGAAAGCAGTAGTGGGGTTCAAGTGCTTGGGTCTTGCACTCACATGGGAAACCCTTAAGAAACTCCTGGCTTCAGCTTGGCCCCATCTTAGCTATTTTAGCTATTTGAGGAGTGAACCAGCATATAGAAGGACTCTCTGTGTGCCTCCCTCTCTAAGCCTGCCTTAAAGAGAGAGAATTCCTGCAACAGCCAGGACTAGGCCAAGGCAAAAGCTGGAGCCTGGAACTCAAGCTGGGTCTCCCACATGGGTGCATGGGTGGCAGCGGCTCAACCACTTGAGCTGTCCTTTGCTATCCTGGGGTAGTAGCAGGAAGCTGTAGTCAGAGCAGAGCCAAACCTTGAAACTCAAGAACTGTGACAGTGGAATGTGGGTGTCCCAAAAAGCTATTCAAATGACTTCAACTTCTGTTAATTTTAGCACATTTAGCTTCCAACATTAGTTATCAATAATGTCCTACCCATTGTGACAACCAAAAAATGTCTCCAGACATTTCCAAATGTCCCCTCGAGTGCAGAGTTGAGTCCCAGATGAGAGCCACAGTTCTGGAATGAGGGGCTGCTCACCTGAGGAGCTCTCTCACCAGAGAGCCCAGGCGTTACATTGGCCTTTATTTTTCCTGAAATGGCTGGGATCTCTTCTTTATACTAAGAAAAGAGTGCTTATACTCTCTTGTATTAATTATTCCTACTGTGTATTGAATTTTTAATAGGTTTGTAAGTAAATAATCTCACACTTACGTTTCTCATTGTCCAGCAGTAAAGTCTGTGAAGATGAGGATGAAGTATCAGCCTTATTTTTGGGAAGCTTATCTGTGTCAGGAATCATCTCACCAGAACGAGGACTCAGGGTTTTACTCGTGTTGTCATCTTTAATCTGTATAATCATCTCCTTACAGATGGAGAAACTGAGTTGAGAATCCTACCCAAGTTCCGGCCAATCTAGTCTGTCTAGCTGCAGAACACACATTTTTTGGTTTTTTACTTAACATTTTTTTACTCATTCACATGAGAGACAGGGTCAGAGTTCCCCAAATGCCCACAGTGGCCAGCACTGGGCCGGGCTGAAGCTGGGAGCCAGGAACTCCATCAGCTCTTCCGCAGGAGCTGGAGTCGGGCACTGAATCCAGGTACTTCCAAATGGAGCGCAGATGTTGTAGCCAGCATCTTTAACTGCTGGGCTAAATGCCTGCCTCAGGCATACATTTTTTTTGTTACAATGATAAATTCTCAAGTTTACTTGGAACTTGGACTTGTTGGAGGTTTCAGAGCTAAATCATCTTTATCAAGTTTATTTTGATGTATGTTTTTGTTTCCTTTATGATAGCTGATGATTGATATGTATCTTTTAGATTTTAAAGAATGTGGAGTCTTCCAGAAATGTTCAGCCACATTTCCTGGAATTTTTACTCTCCCTTGGCTGGTCAGTGGATGTCGGCAGGCACCCTGGTTGGACTGGGCATGTTTCCAGCAGTTGGTCAATCAACAGTTTTGATGATACTGAAGGATCGGAACAAGGTAAAACTTATAATGGCCATTTGTATCTTTTTGTTACTATTTTGCTTTCTTACTACGAATTTATGGTCTTTTTAAAAAAAAGCTAAACTAAATAGATACAAAGGAACAATTACCTTTCTCTAATCCCAGTCCTTAGAGAGTATCAAATTCTGCATCATATATTCTTCCAGATACTTTGCATATTGAAATATATAATGGGAGTCAGTGCAGTAGCTCAACAGGCTACTCACTTGCCTTGCGGCACCAACATCCCATATGAGCACTGGTTCATGTTCTGGCTACTCCACTTCCCATCCATCTCCCTATTTGTGACCGGGAAAAACAGTAGAGGATAGCCCAAAACCTTGGGACCCTACACCTGCGTGGGAGACCGAGAGGAAGATCCTGGCTTCTGGCTTCAGATTGGCTCAGCTCCGCTGTTGCAGCCACTTGGGGCATGAACCAGAAGACAAAAGCTTCTCTCTCTGTCCTCTCTGCAAATCTGCCTTTCAAATAAAAATAATCTTTTAAAATAATTAGTTGCTTTAAAAATTTTTTAATTAAAAAATAAATATGTAACGGCAGATGTAATCATTACAAAATTAATTACATATCACTATGCTGACAAGTTCTTTTTTATAGTCTGAACAAGCTCCATTTTCAATAAAGATACTACAGTTCTTTAATGTTTTGTCTAATAACAAATGTGTTTCTTGAGACCCTGGGACTATCAGGAGTAACAGTGAAAAGTTACTTTTTTTAAAATTTATTCATTTTAAAGAATTACAAGGAAAGACAGGAACAGGGAGCAAGGTCTCTTTATCTGTTGATTTACCTACCAGAGGACTGCAGTGGCCAGGGCCCATACTCTTAAGCCATCATCCGCTGCTTTTCCCAGGCTGCTAGCTCAGGAGAGCCGCCAGAGCATGAACTAGTGCTCATATGGCATGCACACAGCACAGGCAGCAGCTTTACCCACTACACCACTGCAGTGGGACACTTAGCCCTACGTTCCTTTTATTATTATTATTATTATTATTAGATTTTTATTTTATTTTTATTGGAAAGCCAGATTTACAGAGAGAAGGAGAGACAGAGAGAAACATCTTGCGCCTGCGGGTTCAATCCCCAAATGGCCACAATGTCTGGAGATGAGCTGATCCAAAGCCAGGAGCCAAGAGCCTCTTTATCTCCGGGTCTCCCACGTGGGTGCAGGGCCCCAAGACTTTGGGCCGTCCTCCACTGCTTTCCCAGGCCACAAGCAAGGAGCTGGATGGGAGGTGGAGCAGCCAGGATACAAGCCTGTGCCCATATGGGATCCTGGCAGTTAGAAGTGGATGTTTAGGGATTGGAGCCATCGTGCCATGGGCCCTACATTTTTGAGACAGTATCAGAGCTCTCCTGGTAAATAGTAGGCAGTCTTTCAGAGACTCTTGCCAGTGTCAACAAGTTCTCTTGAGCTATTCTCAGAAGAAGTAGAAATCTAAGACCTTTGCCTGCTTCCCTCTCCCTAGGCCCCTGCTAGTGCATTTTATTTCCAGGCTTGTGCTGTCTGACAAGTTAGCTTTCTCTCTCTGCAGTGAGTATTGCCTGCATTCACTCACTGCTTTGAATTTTCAGAGTTCTTGTGTTGACAAGATTATATGCTCAAGATTTCCCATTAAATACAATTTTGATTTGATCTCCAAATTTCTTCTGAGTCAAATACGTTTGAAAGGCAGGGCTTGACCCCCACATGTGCACTCATACTTTCACATACACCAGCTCCCTGCAGAGGGACTGTGGAGTGCTCTGACTTTTGGTTCTTTTTCAAAAGGACTACTCCCTTAACTTACCTCCTAGCAATGAAATAAAGGCTCAGCTAAGAAGTGCTCTGATGTAGGAGTAGTTTCAGAAGCTACCGAATTGATGTTTTATGATTTAATGTTACCATAAGACATTTAGTGAACATTTACAATTCATTCTTTATGGACAATAATTGTTTCTTGTTGGAAATAGCATTTCTATTTTCTTTTTATTTATATTCACCTCCTTGGGAAGCAGAACTAAATAGAGATCCTGTGTACAAATTCACTCCCCCAAGTGCTAGCAACAGCCAGACCTGGGCCAGACTAAAGCCAGGAGCCAGAAATTCCACCCAAGTCTCCATTTGGACAGAAGAGACTTGAGCACTTGAGACAGTGTCTACGGCCTCACAGCATGCATAAGCAGGAGGCTGCATCTGTAGCCAAGTAGTGGGACTTGATTCAGTGGTCAGATATGGGGGGTATCCCAGCAGCAGCTTCTCCCACAGCGCCACATTGCCTGCTCCATAAAACTTGTATTTATTAGTCATTTATTTATCCCAGTTGACATTTTGTGAAGCAGAATGATGCTGCTTTTGCCCACTTTCTGAAGCTTGTTGTGCTTGTTGTTCCCAGATGAAGTAATATCCTCGGAAGATGTTGGCGCCAGCATTTTCAATGGACAGAAGAAGGTGCTGTATTACGCTGATGCCCTTACAGAAATCGCTTTTGTGGTTCCGTCTCCGGTGGAGTCCTTAAGTAAGAGCTGTTTTTTACATGGCACAATTTTAGGATCTATTTTTATATTCAGTGGTTTGTGTAACGTGTTGCATTTGCAGATATTTTAAAGTCGTCTGAGGCATCCATCAGCTTCTAAGATGTAGCCATTATATTACCTGAAGATGTAAGACTGATTTTCACTTTAACTTTTTTATGGGAAGTAAAGACAAGCTGATCTAGTAGTCCTGGTGAAGGAGTCTAGTGTGTGGAAGCTTCTTTTCCAGTTTGTTTATTTCTCCTCTCCTTACGATGAGCCCCACCGCCTCCACCCACACTCAGGTGAGAGCATGTCTGTGCGTCTCTATAGGAAGGAGGACCTTCCATACTGAGCAGGAGAAACTTGTGCAGCTTAGAGAAGCTGCACCCGTGAGACAGTCCCTCCTAAGGACAGGGAGTGACTGTTACTTCCCAGTCTGAACTCACAGTCTCATTTTACCTAGAGTTTGTGCTTTTTGCAAATCAGACCCATTTCTTCGGGCATGACCAGGCACTAGGTTGGAGACTTCGTGTTCTTCAAGGTCTTTCCTAGGATGAGACCGTAGTTTGTATTACACTTCTCTGCTGCATGTCCAGGCTGCTGACCTTTGTTGTGTCCTTCCTTGGCAGCTTCCTAACTTTTCTACTTAGACACTTAATTTCCACTGTAGGAGCCTCTTTGTGTCCTGTGCTGGAACCTGTGTTTTCCCAGCAAGAAGGGCTGTTTATGGTCTAGGTCTGCATTGTAGACATTTGCCTTAGGGCTGTGTGTGCCCCCTGTTCTCAGAGCCCAGACCCTGGCTATTGGGCTGGGTATCTGCCTGGGTTTTCCTGCCCAGCCTGTTTACCCTAGCCAGGTCCTTCCAGAGTTGCCTTGTTTTTACACGCTAGGTCCCAAGTTGGGTCTTTGTCCCAACTCCTATCATAAAAATTTCTTTGCCAACTGTGTCCCTCTCTCGGCATAGCTTCCTTATATTTCTTGATATTTGTTTCCTTGATTTTTGCTTGTTTAACTGTGTAGCTCCAGCGCTACTTATCATGGTCCTGCTTTATTAACTGAATGTGTAGTTAAGATTATCCTGAGAGTAACAGATGCCCTTTATTATATTGCATAGCAGAAATGCCCAATGTTTGGGCCTGCCGTGATGGCCTAGCAGCTAAAGTCCTTGCCTTGAATGCTCCAGGATCCCATACGGGCGCCGGTTCTAATCCCGGCAGCTCTACTTCCTATCCACCTCCCTGCTTGTGGCCTGGGAATGCAGTCAAGGACAGCCCAAAGCCTTGGGACCCTGCACCCACATGGGAGACGTGGAGGAAGTTCCTGGCTCCTGGCTTTGGATCGACGCAACACTGGCCATTGCAGTCACCTGGGGGAGTGAATCATCAGACAGAGGATCCTTCTCTCTGTCTCTCCTCCTTTCCGTATATCTGACTGCAATAAAAACAAATAAATCTTTAAAAAAAGAAAAGAAAAGAAATGTCCAATGTTTTCTAATTTTGTTTTAATTATCCCTTGGGGCTTGCAAACTATAACACACAAAAATCTAATTCAAATGTTAAGAATGATTTTTATGTTTTTCAGAGTTGTAAATAAGATACAAGGATTAATACGGCTGCCAAACCCTAAAATATTAATTGCCTGATACTTTACCAAAAGAGTTCATCCATCCTTGCTCTAGAAACCATGCATTAAAAAATTTTAAGTTAAATTAATTAGCAGAATTAATTCAGAACTTTTGCTCTAAAATAGATATTTTCATTGATTTTATTGTTTCCTTGTCTTTTTGCTTTGTTGTGTTTTACTTCATAGCTGATTCTTTGGAAAGTAACATTTCAGATCAAGACAGTGATTCCAACATGGATCTTATGCCAGGAATTCTGAAACAGCCTTCCCTGACACTGGAGCTTTTCCCCAATCATACAGACAATCTGAATTCTTCACAAAGGGTAAGTCACTTTATTGCTTTATCTTCAAAAGTCTGTAAGTAAAATGGAGACCATTGTAAAATCAAGCCTGGAGAGAAATTACAGGGGAATATTCATACAGTTAAGATTTCTTTATTTATTTGAAAGAGTTTCAGAGAAAGAGCTCTGCAACTGCCTGCTCACTCCGCAGAGGGCCAAAGCAGCCAGTGCTGAGCCAGGCCGAAGCTGGGAGCCGGGGGCTTCATCTCGGTCTCACAGGCAGAAGGCAGGAGGTCGGACACTTGGACCATCTCAGTCTGCCTTTCCCAGGCCAAAAACTGGGAGCTGGATCTTAAGTGGAGCATCTGGAACACCAACTGATGCCCATTACCCCAAAATGCTGACCCCAATAACTTAACATTTTCAAATTGGAATCTCATGGTTGTCTTATTTTTAGCTTGCAACAAGTAGTTAATTGTGAGACAGTCTTTTGTAAGACTGTTGTTTTCCTTGATTTCACCTTTCCAGAATCGTGCCTAGTTCTCTAATTTTTTTTCAGTCTTAGATTTTTATTCGATCTGAACTAGGCAGCCACAGTACAGCAGCAGCTATCCGTTCTGTCTCCTGCAGTGTTCAACCTACAGCATGTCCATATAAAAGGACATTTAGGGACTGCTGCCTGTGATGCCAGTGTCTCTTCTCCACACCAGTGGAATCACAGCTGTCCCTCCTCCAGTCCTGCTGCCGACTGCAGTACCTGGGGAAGCACTTGGTGCCCTCCACCTGGGAGAAGGTCTGAGGAAGTTCCTCGCTTCCATGTGGCTCCATGCTGCCATTGCAACCATCCTGGGGATTAAACCAGTGGATGGAACACCTCTCCTGCTCTTCTCTTTTTAGCTGTGCCTTTGAATCAAAATAAATCTTAAAAAGAAACGTGCTAGAGACTATCTCAGTTTATGAATAACTATACTAAGTGAGGCACATAGCCCCTACTATAAGGAGAAACCTTTTTGCTTACCAAGTAAATGATAGTAAGAATGTAGGATCAAGTTGTAAGTCTAACATTTATTTACAACAAATAGTAAGGAAGGCAAAATAAGTATAAACTTCACTGAATCCATTCCTCCATTGTGAAGTTTGGCTCCTTCAAAGTGAAAATTATTTTATCTATCTATATACATCCTTAAAAGAGAATGCAAAAGAGCTGTTTTAGGAAGAACTGTCAAGTTGTATTAAGACTTTTCCAAGTAGATTGATTTTGAAATTAGGGACCTGGGTCAGAAGTAAAGCAGCCAGGACTCGCACCCTCAGCATTCATATGGGGTGCTGATACTGCCAGGGGCACCTTGACCCCACTCCAGTGCAGCACCTGCTTCCAGTAACTCAGCATTTTATTCATGAGAAAAATTGTCAGCACACTTTAAATAGAAATGAATGTCATCAGTCTGATAGAGATCACCCACTCACAGCCCACATGCAGCATCGTGCACTCTACCTTGGTCATCACTGCTTTCTCCCTGAGGTGGAGAACAAAGGACGGACGGAGCAGTGCAAGTCCAACACAGTAAAACAGGCAAGGAGAGAGGTGTAAAAGCCATGAAGTTTGGACAGCAAGGAGTAAGGTGGTATACAGTTACAGATGGCATGATCATGTATGCTAAAAACCCTGTGGAGTCTATTTCTAAAATCCACAAGGACTGTTGGGTGAGTTGAGGAAGATTGTAGCGGAAAAAGTTAGCATGTTGAACAGAATTCCAAGGTGGTCCTCAGGGACCTTTGTCTTTTGTGATGCCTTCCCCTTGTAGCTGAGTGGGCCCTGTGAATACAAAGGAGAAGCCATACTTGTGTCACAGTATGTGACAGAGGGGTTTTTGGATTTAATTAAAGTTCCTTTCAGTTAATCAAAAGGAGATGATTCAAGCAGACTTACTCTGCTTAAATTTAAGACTAGAGGTAGAGTTGGACAGTCTAAGTGATTAGGAAAAAAGAAAGGAAAAAAAAAAATACACACCGGATCAGGGCCATGAGGCTGTGAAGTCCCTGAATGTGGTTGGATATCTGTAATTTTCTGTGAATGACCATGCAGAAGCAAGAATCTAGAGGACTTACCGTGGGCCCTGACCATCTTGGCAAAGACACCTATGTTTCTGTGCTTAATAGAGCTGCTTTAGTTTGTATGGAATTCTCCGCTTTGTACACACCCTTTGCTTCAGGCTTCAGCACAAATGTAGCTCTGATGCATGTTGTAATAGTAGTGGAATTCAGAATGCCAGCCTGTTAGCTTGTCAAAGGGAAGCCACATAGTCCTGTTAGTCTTGCCAAGAAAGCTAAAGTTGATGTGTGACAGAAGCCAGCAGCATGGTAAGCAGAGGTCCAAACGACCCTTTGTGCTGGTAAAGGAATTAGGCATAGACCTTAGTAGAGACATTGGGAGTGGGCCTTAGGAATAACTTGCTGGTGGGGCATTCTGGAGGTTAGCTCCCTGGGCAAAGGAGTGACAGTGTCGTGATGGGGAGAGCATACTGCTTTCTGGCCATACTAGAGGTAGCCCTCATTAAGATATTGCATGTAGATTTTATTATTTTTAATGCAAGTTGTGATTGTTCAGTCTTTCTTGTCCTTTTCCTAGTTGACACTGGGGAGCCAGAGAGCATGCATGTAAATGTGTGTGGCACCCTCCCTGAAGTAATTCCCTATGAGTTGATACATCACTGTTCAGCCTGATAAATTGTGACTGTGTTGTTTTATTAAACCAGTTCTTCGTGTTTTTCTTTCTCTCCCTCACATAGCTCAGTCCCAGTTCCAGAATGAAGAAGCTGCCTCAGGGTCGCTCTGTGCCTCCCCTCGGACCTGAAACAAGAGTTTCTGTAGTCTGGGTGGAACGCTACGATGACATAGGTACTGCGTGAGGCTCTTCCCCAGGGGTCAGGTGATCCTAGGATGACGATTTGCTAACTGTTCAGAGGGAGAGGAGGCTTAGACACAGTGTGATGGCCCAGAGCTGTGTGAGTTCAGCAAGTCTGTGTTTGCATGCCCACGCCACTGCTCAGTTGCATGGAGCCGTAGATCGCTCATCTAGTCACTGTTCTTAGTTCAGTCAGAAAGATTTGATGAGACTAATAAACCCCAGGCTTTCAGCCTTTGGAGTTGGTTCATTATCAGTTAGTCCCTGTCATCCCAGAAGTGTCGCCCTTCACCCTGTCTCCTTGGGTCTTGCTATCTAGTTTCACTAGGAAACATGTCCATAAGAGTTCTGCTGTGAATAATTTTCTTATGATTTTTATGTAAGCAAAATAGGAGCAACATTTTATGTAAGCGATACAGTACGTGGAAACATGTGCCTAGCCTAGAATGATGTCTAGCACAGAGTTAGTAGCAAAGAGTGACAGTTTCTTTCCAAGCAGACCTGCCAAGGTCCACTGATCATGTTCTCTGAAAGCCCTCTGCTAAAAGGTAGCTTCGGGGCAACGTCTGCTTGTAGTTAATCATAAGCATTACCTGTCATAGAGTGGTACAATCCATGTGTAAAGAGGTGGGAGACATCAGGGAGATATTAATCGTAATGTTATTTTTTCCAGAAAACTTCCCCCTCTCGGATCTGATGGCGGAGATCAGCACTGGTGTAGAAACCACTGCAAACAGCAGCACCTCGCTGAGGTCTGTGTTGCTTCCTCTGTCTTCTTGATGTCTGTGTTGAGTGTGACTTAAGAAGTAAATTGTACTGAAACAAAAAAGATGGAAGACAATAAAGAAAAAGAACTGAAGGAGCAAATTTATCTACAACTGTACACAATTGTCAAATTAGGATTAAAAACAGATTTTTCTGAAAGAGAGAGAATCTAGGAGGGACAGCAAGATCTTCCATTTGCTGGTTTTCTACCCAAATGCCAGGCCAGCCTACAGCCAGGAGCTTCATCTACATCTCCACACGGGTGCATCTGCTGCTTTTCCCAGGCCGTTAACCCAGAGCTGGCTTTGATGTAGAACAGCTGCACACAAGCCCGCACCCAGGTCAGATGCAAGTGTTGCAGATGGCGGCTTTACTCACTACACCACAATGCCAGCCACAAGGGTTGCTTTTTCTAAACTCTTTTTTTCAGGTGTGATTGACATACAGACCATTGTATCTGTTTAATATTTACAAGTGATTGAGGTCAGAGGTTAACATACACCTGTGGAACCATCACCAGCATCTGTGCCACAAACAGGTCCAATCGTTTCCACATCCCCTCCCTCCCACTCTATCGTTACTGTTTGGTGGCAAGAGTCCCAACTTAGGAGTTTTCTAAGTATGTAATACAGTACTATTCCTTGTAGCCACTGTGCTACACAGATGACGCTGGGGCTTATCCTGTGTAACTAAAGCTTTGTACCCTTTGACTAATGAGGACCTCCTTGGGTCCTCCTCTGTCCTGCTACTGGAGCAGAGGAGGTATGAGTCGGTCATTCTGCGGTTGTGCTGGCATGAGTTCCATCATCTTAGACCCATCCTGGCGTCACGTAGGATTCGTTGTTTGCTGTATTTCACTTGGAATGGATCTACCCCAGATCCATCACATGATAGTTCGTAAATGGCAGGATCTCTTTCCTTTTGAAGCTCAGTACTCCACTGTGTACATTTATCACACATTTTCTTGATCCGCTCTTCCACTGGTGGATATTAGGTTGTTTCCCCGGTTTGGGTGTTATGCCCCAATAGTGCTGCAGCAAACGTAGGAGAGGGTACGTATGTCCTTGCGATCCTGACTTCCGTTAATTGGGGTTTTTGGATCATACAATAGTTCTGTCTTCAATTTTGGGGACCACTGTTTTCCATAGTGGTGACACCAGTTTCTGTTCCCATAGACAATGTACAGGGGTTCCCTCTTCTCTGAATTCTAGCATTAAAATAGGGTTTTTGAGAGTGATCATCTTCCTTGGTCTACAGTGATACCTCATGGTGGTTTTGATTTGTATTTTCTGAAGATAAGTAATATAGATCACTTCATCAAGGATTTTTACATGGTAGAATAAATTGCTGTTTGTAAAGAGAAGAAAATGAGAATATGCGGCAGTGAAGTTTGGTGAAGTTTGGTGAAGACTGCTATAGGAAAGCAATGCCAGAAATAATGGAGTTGAATTGGTCACAACAGTGTGGAGAAATAGCAGGTGGAATATCCTGATCAAATGGGTTATTTCATTGTAAACCAGTACTTTGATATGGGATGTCAGCGATGAGTGGTCACCTCTTCACTACAGTGCCAGCCCCATAGCGTGTTTTCTCAGCCTCCTGTTTTAAGTTAAAAAACCTGATCCCAGTAAGGAAGATTTAGGGCCCTCCAATAGAGAATTCCGAGCGGACAGGCCTCTTGGCACTTCTCAAACCACTGCCTGGCAGCAGGTCCCGTTGGCCCTCTTACCCTCCATGTGGAGGATTTCAACACTGCTATCCATAGGGTAAACCAAGCTTTCTTTTCTTAAGGTCTACAACTCTTGAAAAAGAAGTTCCTGTCATCTTCATCCACCCTCTAAACACTGGATTATTTCGAATAAAAATTCAAGGAGCCACTGGAAAGTTCAACATGGTCATCCCTCTCGTGGATGGGATGATAGTCAGCAGGCGGGCCCTCGGTAAGATCTTCTGGGGCTATAAAACATAGATCTCTTTCTTTGCCTTCAACATCTTTATAAACCAAAAAGAAATATCAAGCTCCACATGTAGAAAATGCTGTGGCTTTTGTTGAAAAGGGAGCGTTTTGTTCTGGTTTTAATTATTCTTAATCTGATAAGTACATGCGTTAATTTCAACATTGCCGGTGTTGGGAAATGAAGTTAGCCATTCCTAATCCGGGACAGAATTAAATAGGTTTTCCAGTTAGGTTTTGATTCTTGTCATTTTGTGTTTCTTCTGACAGTTTTATCTTAGTATGGGAATGGCAAATTTTGCAAATAAAATGGAATAGTGTGGGCTTCATCAGATGGAGGAACGATTTTGCAAGTTCATTTGACTGGCTCACTGTTAACAGTTCTTTGAAACCCTTTTTGTTTTCAAGGATTTCTGGTAAGACAGACTGTCATTAACATCTGTAGAAGAAAGAGACTGGAGAGCGACTCCTACAGCCCACCGCACGTCCGCCGGAAACAGAAGATCACAGACATTGTCAACAAATACCGAAACAAACAGCTGGAGCCAGAGTTTTATACTTCACTTTTCCAGGAAGTTGGACTCAAGAACTGCAGCTCCTAGACCGCTGTGCATCCAGGACTGTTACACTCCAGTCTGGGGACTGTCACAAAGCAAGCCAGTTTGTTAGGTGATCACTGTACAGATAAAACAAATCACTCCCTTAAGAGCTCACCGTCTAGTCACCACAAGAAAAGAAACACATATAAACCCATTTGACAGAAGACTTTGGGCTTTCTAGTAAGATGGGTTCCCAGACACAATCATACTCCTGCTGGTAATGACGGTAAACACTTTAGCCATCCAATTTTTTTTTTTAAAGTGGCAGTTAACTGTAAGCCTTTTGAGGAGGAAGGCTTTATGCATCTCAGTTAAACACATGCATTGGTAGGATCAACAAATGTGCAAATTAGAAGTTGAAGTTAGTTTTGTACCTCACTTTTTAGGAGGTTGTATTCAAAATTAAAATCTGTCTCGGAATCTTCCAGGTCGTGTAGACTGTTGTTGATCGTGTGGAGGAGAAGGACGAAGTCCCAACCTTCCGTGCTCACCTGTAGGTCTGTCATCCAGCTGTCAGAATGACGAAAAGAGCCAAGAGCCTCGGTGGTTTCCTCTCAGAAAAAGAATCGTTTTCTCTCTTCATTTGGAAGTCATTCTCCTTACTACGTGGGTCTGTCTGATGGTGTCGCTTGCAGGTGTCAGAGCTAAACTGCAGGCATGTCCTTTTGTGGAGACACAAATGAAGTGTGCGGGCTTAAAAGTTGTTGTACAGCAGTGATGCCTCCCCGTCATGCAGTTCAGTGACATAAGTGACAGGGTAAGCAGTCAGCGTTCCTTGGTTAACACATTAACAAGTGTACACTGACAGCAAGGTTGGCAATCTCTTGGTTTCCCTCACTGTCTCTTGTGACAGCACCAAGGAGCAAGCTACCACAGTTGACGAAGGATGCTCCTTGGGCTTCAGGAAGTAGCTGACTGCCAGCCTCCCCCAGAGGGCACGTGGCAGGGCAGGTGTGAGTGTGCAAGCAGCATGAGCACATGCCTCCTGCAGTGGCTGCTGTCGGAAACGGCTGCCGTCCCCAGGTCTCCTGGACTTTGCAGCTGACAGCACAGTGAACCCCTGCCAGGCCTCTGGAAACACTCCTGTTACCTCACTGCTCCTTTGCTGGCAGGGACGAAGCTTGTGAGGTGGCTAGGCTTAGAATGCTCTACAAGGATTCCTGCTACCGTGCTGCGGGGGTCCCCCTCCGCTCACGTCTCCTGGTCTCTGTGTGCTTTCTTCCTTAGCAAACTTCTTTTACATTAAGAAATCAAGTGACGTTTCAGTCCAAAGAGGAATGAACCAGAATTGTCTAAGGAGTATCTTCCCACTTGAACTGTCATGTCAGTAATCTGTAGATCAGGGCCATAATAGTCTGATTTGATGTTTTGGTCATTTATTTAGAAGTTGGGAGCTAATGTAGGACCTGATTCCCTCTACAGATCTCTCTGTTCCAAGAGTCTGTATCTTAACACACGTGTGCAAGAAATGCGGGCATAGCAACTCTTGCTTTCCTTCATGTTTGTTTTAAGCTCAGGTAAAGATAACCTCTTCCTTCTCCTCGGACTCCCGTTACCATTCAGGGTGTAGCACCGCTCAGTAATGGATTCCCAGCTAGGCAATAAACAAATGTTTGCAGATGGTACCATGGGACAGGGGGATGTCCAATAAAGATGAAGGAGTTGTGCCCTACGAAGGTTTTCCTGGCTTCACAGGAACAAGGGCAGGGTTAATAACTCCCGAGAAAAATCTCAGCTTGACATTCTAAGGGGAAAAACAAGTGAATCAAAAAAGCTGTAAGTTGATGTGCAACTTGGAACATTCCAGATGTTAGAGATAACCCATGTAGATGTGATTCTTCAGATCGACTTCATGTTGATGTCAGAAACGTGTGATGTGTGTGCAACTCTGTCATTGCATTGTCTTGGAGGAGTGAACCACTACGTGGAGAACATACTTCATCCCTAACAATCTTCAATAGCCACTTGACAGTTGGGCCAGTCCTACAGGGGAGGCCAGGACCCCTTGGTCTGTGGCAGAGGTGAGGTGGGGCAGGGGTCTCTTCAGTCTCCTTTTCAGGTGGTGGGTTTATCCCCCGATTCCTGTCCCTGAGCTCAGCCAGGAGGCCTTCGGTCACACTTTCCTTGCTTAACCAGCTCTCTGGTCTGGAGCTTCCTGCCAAGTCTTCTTCCTGTCCTTGCAACCCTTTGAGCGGCAGAATTATGTGGTGGCTTGTCCACCTGCCTCTTCTGGCCGTTACACACATGCACACACGCATGGGCATTTTCCTCCCACTCCAGCTCCTCTGGTACAGGGCAACCCATTCCCCTGTGAACTCACTGAGAAGTACAAAGCCCCCCACACCTTTGTCCAGAAGTGTCAGGTGCCTACAGGTTGTGCGTGGGAGGCCTTAGTGAACAGTTCCTTTCTGCCTGGGCAATGTCTTCTGACTGAATTCTAGAGAGGCACTGCCTTCTGGAGTTGGCATTCCCCCTGCACTGCTGGGGTCAAAGGTGGCATGTGACCCCAAGTCGGAGCCAGCCTTTCTCAAAAACACATCGTGTGGTGGGCGGTGAACACAGATGAGAAGTGGTCAGGTACCTCTGTGGGCCACAGGCTGCTGTGTGGCATCTGAAGACCCTCTAGGCAAAAGCTTCCCAAGGAGAATGGATTTCTGTGTTTACATGAAAGGATGCCTGGGGTCAGATGGTCAGAGTGGAGAGACTAGGGGTGACACTTCCGTACCCCGTGGAGCTGAGCTGGTTCTCGCAGTAGCTGAAGAAGCCATGCACTGCATAGTGTTTTTGTCAGGATGTCAACTCCTGTGCTTGCGCTCGCTCTCTCTCAAGTGGCAAGGGAAGAGGTGTGATTTGGGATTCCACAGTGCCTTGCATCTAGTAGGCGCCCAGTAAATACTTGTTGAAGCAAACCGAGTTTCCCAAGTCCTCTTGCAGCAACCAAGATACTTTCTTCTCTGAAGGGCTTGGCAGTTGTGGCTAAAAATAAGCAGTATCCTTATTTGCTTGAAATCCTATATACAATTTGTATGAAATTCCAGTGTATTGCCAAGACATGATCCTTTTCCTGTTGTATTTTCTGTAAGTACTTCCGGCACTTAACTGTAAATACAAAGGCGTCCCTGCGTCCCCTTGCCTCCTGTGTTTGATCTCCGTCAGTTAGGGAAGAAGGTCCAGAGGTGTGTTTGTACTTATGCCCATCCTTGGTCCAGAAGAAACCCATGGAATATTGAATGTAATACGTTTATTCAATTAAATTTTAAGGAGATTCTTATCTAACAGCTTGGTGTGTGCTTTGGGTCACAGGCTGGGGTACTGAGTGAGTATCCTTAAGTTAACTCTTTCCACGCTGGAACTCCCCTCCCTCTAGGGTCTAGATTTGTGGATTTTACCCTGGCTCTGGAGTTTCATGAAGTAGCTCAAAAAGTCAATGAATTCTCAAAGCGGAATATCTGTTGGCTGCCATGCTGGAAGAAACCAGTAAGAAAGACCCCTGTGGAGACGAGTCAATGTGCCAAGGACCCAGTGGCTGGCCCTCTAGCTCAGGAGGAAGGAAGGGCCAGCTGCCCTCTGCGAGTCTAAAAGGAAGAGTGTGTAGCACCCACTCTCCCCCTGCTTTGGGTAGGTGGCAAGGGTTCCATGGCCAGATTAGTTCCCGGATCATGTTGGTGCAAGGTTGAGGGTGTTTGACTCACTTAAAACTAGAATGAGAGCCACTATGGTTCAGGCCTCTGCCAAGAGCTGTCCTTCCTGCCCAGCACAGACCACATGACATCAGGGGACAGCCCTTGGGTCTGGGAGCTGCCCCTTGCAGTGTGTGTCCACCCCTGCCCAGACTGCTGACTCTGGCCCCCCAGCTGGGCCTGTTGAGCTGGCTGGGGAAGCTGGTACACCATGGCCTGTTGTCTGCAAAGCTTTCACAGCCAGAAAATGAGTGTTAGGCCTTGTTCACCTGTGCTCCTCAGCTGTCTGACCCCAATCACTTCGGGACCCAAGACCAAGAAATCACCCCCAAACTCATCCACCTGCCACTGGCCTTGGCCTCTGGACTCTGTGTGGCACAGCTCACCGGGGCACAATGCTTCTCGGATACCTGTTCTAATGCCGTTTTCCTAGATCATCCCTCTTTCAGAGGACAGTGGGCCGGGGCTGCCTCTAAACCACTGACCCTCAAAACCACAGGCTCCTACTTCCTGCTGCAGCTGCAGCTGCTGCTGCTGCTCCCCAAGCCTGACTTCACCCTTGGCTCTCAAAACCACCTGCAGTAGAGATGTTGGGCTTCCCGCTGGTTCCCCTCCTGCCCAAAGCTCTAACTGCAAAATCTGAGCCTGGGAATTGGCATGTTTTACTATATTTCCACCCACCTGCTGACAGAGGCAAGTGGTCCAAGGAGCCTACTGGAGAAAATCACATAGCAGCCACTTTGGCTGACATTCCCACATCCACCCCAGCCCGGTCAGAGTTTCCTTCTCCAGCAAGGACCCACGTCCATCATCTGCCGGTTCCAGCATGCACATTAGCAGGAAGCTGAAACAGGTGCAGAGCTAAAGATGCCAAGCCCTGGCTCCAGCACAGCTCCAGCAGCTGTCTCCCTCAGGAGCCCTGGCTGAGCACTGGGGAGTGGGTCGCACTGTGACTTCCTTGCTGCATCACAGTTGGGCTGACAGCCAAGTGTGACTCCCGCAGGCCAGGCCCCCAGGAGCCCGGCTGGCTTGGCTCGGGCACACACGGACCATGAAGTACCCTCTGGTGCCACTGGTGAACAACTTCACATTTTCTTTCCTGGTTTTCTGGCTCTGCCTGCCCGTGAGTTTACTGTTGCTCCTGTTGATTGTCTGGCTACGTTTCTTACTTAGCCAAGGTGAGCTGCTTCCCCATTCAGGCTGGGTTCTCATCTTGCAGCAAGGAGAGGGTTCTGAATTACCCAGTGTCCTGAAACTACTACAGAAGGGATTTTAACCAAGCATTTTTCAAAAACAAGAACAAAAATTATTTGAAACTCAGAAAGGGAGAAACAGATCTTCCATCCACTGGTTCATCTCTAAATGCAGCAGCCAGGATGGGGCCAGGTAGGACCCACAGGCCTGGAACTGCATCTGAGTGACCCACATTGGTGGCAGAGGTCTAAGCAGTTGGGCCATCTTGCACTGCCTTCTCAGGTATTTTAGCAGGGAGCTGGGTCGGAAGTGGAGCAGTGAGGTCTCAAAGCAGCACTCTGATGTGTAACTCCAGTGTTGGCAAGCAATGGTTTAACATACTGTGCCACCGCATTATCTACTGCTCAAGTACTTAAAATGCTAATTTCCACACCAGTTGTCAACAGTGTACGAAAATGTTTGGTTTGGTGGATTGGAGTTTTTTAACCTAGGATTCAAGTGTGGGTTCTCTGAGGCTGTAAACCAGTCAGTGTTTGTGCACGCACCATCTGTCCCCTTAGGGACATTACCCACAGTGATGGCTGCTGCATGTGACCTCTTATTTTATCCTCAAAAGTCCCCTGAAAAGTCCCCCTTCCCAGGGTCACCCACTGATGATGTACTTGATAATGCCCCTGTCCAGGTTAACCTCCTGGTTCTGCCCCCTGTCAGCTATGAGACTTCAGGCCGCTCCTCTCTGAGCCCTCATCTTCTCATGGGGAAAATAGCAGCACAGACTCCATGGAGGCTGTGGGAAGGCTTCCCAGGGCTGGTACTTGACCAGCACTTGAGCTGGGCTCCCCGTGCACCTGCACCTGCACCTGCACCTGCACTGGCTGACCACACGGTGGGGTAATGCAGCCAAGGAGGCAACCCAAGGTAAATTTTGTCTGAGTGGGAGAGAATGTGGGGATGTTGCAAAGCTGCTCCGTGGGGTCCGCCTGACTTTCCTCCCAGCTCCTGTGCCCCATGACCTGTACCCCCTTGAAGGCCCTGCTCTAGAATCAGCCACAGCCCACCATACCTCGGCCCCTCTCCCACTTGCTCGTGGGATGCCCTTCTCCCACGGCAACTTCAAGCGAGGCCCAGATTGCTTTTGCAGCGTGTAGCCCTGTGCTTTTTCTGTTCTGCCTTGGACCCCTTGCGTTAGGGTCAGTTTGACCCAGAAGCTGACATGGAAAGCAGACAAGGGCAGCCCTGAGGGCTGTTGTCTACCTTCCCGCTTCTTCCTGGCTGGGCAGGGCAAGTGTCAGGCTGGGGTGGTGAGTAGTGAGTGCCATGAGGCAGAGTGGAAGGAGCAGCCGGTCAGAGGAGGAGGGAAGCTACTTACTGAGCCTGACCCTGGACCTCTAGGGGAGCTAAACTCTGCCCACGCCATGGGGACCCAAGATGGAGCCACACTACCTTGCACCGGAAACACTGGGGACTCTCCTTCCAGAACCTAAAAGGGATTTACAAAAGGAAGGAAACTATGGGAAGATGGCACAGAGGAAGGGCGTCCCCCAGTGGCTTTGCCAGGGATAGGTCCTGTCTGCCCTGAGCTGGGTCCAGTTGGTGCTCACGGCCAGATGTGTCGCTCAGGGCTGCCTCTCACCTCTCTGGGTTTGGAGCACTTGTCTCCCAGGCAGCTCCACGATGGAGCCCAGGACCGCCACTCCTGGGGCTGTGATGTTGGACCTCTCGGAGCCTTCCTGGTTTTGAATGCACAAAACCTACACGTGACTGCCATCAGGCGGTCATTCAGAGAATGAACCAAGAAAATCCAACCTAAAGAATATGCAGTCAGTCAGCAGCCGTCATGCTAATATTCATGTCACACTCTGCACGAGCTAGGCTCTGCTGATGTGTCCATTTAGCAGCTGGGGAAGTTGAAGCTCCACCTTTTGTATCTGCTACTCTTGGTCTGCAGTCTGAGGTTCTGTTCCACTTCCTTTCCTTCTTTGTCCTCCCCTCACGATCCCCGCCCCCCAACACCGCCTCCTACCTCCCCCAGGGAAGCCACGTGTTGGTTTTCCAAGCCAACTAGGACGAAAGAGTTTTCATCTTTCAAAAAGTGAAGAAGCTTTGCTGCCTACCTTTCTCTGTGGTCTGCTAGTGCCACACCATGGAAGCCTGCAGGCTGACGGGCCCGGAGGTCAGATGGCTGGACCAGGTGCCCTGGCCATGACTGAGCCACAGTACAGTCAAGCAGGCCTCCCATGGCAGGCAAGCCTCGGTTCCTGGGTTCTGCTGCCCGGGTATGTGTTTTACCAGAGTGGCCCTGCATGGGCCACCACTGGGGCCAGCTGCATGGCTCCAGTGCCATGCCAGGACCAGGCCCCACGCAGTAGATTATGTGCTCATCTTCTTTCCTAGACCCTTGTCACCTACTCCCCCTTCTCCCCCAAAGCCCCAACATCCTTGTGAAGTCTTGGGGCTGGCCTCAGGTCCAGCAAGTGGCTCCTTTGGGGTTGAGGGGGATTGAGGGTATGAGGAGTGTGGGGGAGGGGAGCGGGTGTGACCTCCCCAGAACCTTGTCTTGCATCCCCATAGACCCAGAGGAGAATACCGCAGAACTGTGCATCGACTGGGAGCCCTGGAGCCAAGGTCCAGTCGAGTTCCTCTGGGAGGAGACCCTGCAGGACCTTGAAGAACACAGCATCTCCTGGTGAGCCTGCCCTGCCAGGTGAGACAGCTTTGGGGTTCCGGGCTGGGCCAGGGGACCCCAACACAGGTCCCAGGCACCCCTGACAGAGAGCTGGCCAACAGTGTGTGGGTCAGATCTGGCTTAGCCATGCTCAAGCACCAGACTGATACCCTGAGAGAGTGGGGGTTCTTGCACAGCACCCCCGGCCCTTCACCAGATGACCTCGCCTCCTGCTGCCACTCTCTGGGCTTAGCATCAGCTCTTCTGTCTGCCAGGAACCTTCAGACATCTGCTTGGTCTACCAGTCAAGCACCCCCTTTCAGTAGGGTACCCTGCCTGCCCTAGCTGCTGCTTCACCTCCTCCCCTCCCTACCCCGCCACTTCGCCCCTCATTCTGCTTGGCTGTTCCTTTGCCATGGCCCTGGTGAGCGCCCAGCGTGCTGGATGATATAGGTACCACAGAGACACGAAGCATCTCACCTGTCCAGACTCATCCTGACGCAGGCAGTTGTCATTCTCGCACCCAGTTACGGATCTTGGTGTCAGGGCATTTGGATCAGCTGTCTGTCTGCACCCATTGGACATCTGGGATGGCCCGTCCCCTCCCACAAGGTCCCACACCTTCTCTGCCCATGACCTTTAAGTGTGTCTCGCTGTAGTCTTCCTTCCAGGATCTGTGGTCTGCTTGACATCTTTTCAGGACCACAGTGGGGGTTCTTGATTCCCCCTGATCCCCAACACACTGGACTCCACAGCCTGGTCCTTGGCCAGCTGTTCTTCACCTCCACGTGCACCACCACCACCTCGGATGGATCCGCTTGGAGCCATATACCAGCCAATCAGCCCTTGCGCCCTGCCCTTGCGCTCCAGGCCCTGCCCGTCAGCAAGAGCAAGGTGTCTGCTCATGTCCCTCCCTCATGGACAGCACCTCTCCATCTCCTGGCCTCCGTAGCCTGCCCGCCTCTGATGTCAGCCTGGGCAGCCAGTTTACCAGTCCCTCCTCATTCATTCCCTGCCCATCTAGCTACGGGGAGGAAGAGAGGCTGAAAGACAGGACTCTCACTCAACCTCAGCCACCATCAGCCTGAGTCTTTCTGGGTCACGTCCTTGACCATGGAGGGCCGCTTTCCCCAGAAAGGCCCACATGTGTGCACACACCCAGAGCTGGGTGCCCAGGGCAATCTTCTTGTGGGCATGATCTTCAGCCCCATAGTTCTCCCATGACCAGGAGAGCCACATACTTGGGTTTGTACTCTGGTGTTCATTTAAGGTTAAGTTTTATTTATTTGGAAACTGGAGAGAGATGGTCCATCTGCTGGTTCACTCCCCAAATGCCTGAGCCGATTCAAAGCCAGGAACTTCTTCTAGGTCTCCCTTGTGGGCACATGGTTCCAAGGCTTTGGACCGTCCTCTACTGCTTTCCCAGGCCACAAGCAGGGAGCTAGATGGGAAGTAGAGCAGCTGAAATACAAACCATAGCCCAATGTCAATACTGCAGACAGTGGTTTTACCTACTATGCCACAGCTCTGGGGCCAGAAGTTCATGGGTCAATGGGACCTGTAAATTATGTAGCCTGTCGTGTGTGTGTACAATCAAGTGGGATGTCCAGACCCTGTCAGAACCCCATCCCACCCTGGCATTTGTCTCTTTCTTACTGTCATTTCCGTGTCATCTGCAGATCCAGCCTACCATACGTTTTGGCTTTCCTGGAGTCTGCTGCACTGCAACAATGGACTAAATAGATGGGAATTGCCAGGAATGGAAGAGGTCTGCCCGGGGACTCCCGACTTGTCTGCTTCATGTGGTCACACAAAAGCCCTGGAAGGAACTGGCTCTCCTCAGCTGACACCATGGGTCTCCCAGGCTGTGCAGGCACGCTAAAAAATGGGGACCGGCTGGCTTCAGAGAAAGTGTGAGGATGGAGCTGGGTCAGGGAGCGGGTGGGGTCTGCATTAAAAGGGGGATTCTGTGCTCAGGAGCCCCTGACACACCTGCTAGGCCTGGCCATGCCCAGTCATTTACCAGCTCCAGATCCAGCCTGATCTTGGTTGGACTCATGAACTGTCCCCGGCTTCCTTGTTTCTGCTCAGGGTGGGGCCTATTCCGGGGCTCCGATGCCAACACTGCCTCCAGCAGCTCCAGCCATAGGAGAGAAAGGAGAGTGAGTAGGGAAGGGCCTGTGCTGTGGCTGGTTCTAAACCAACCCCCCAACACACACACACATCAGCATGTGGTGCACATGTGTGAGAAGCCACGGGATGGCAAGCATTTTACTCTCAAATACGTTTTATTTCTGTTTTCCTCCTGTTACTGAGTGGCCTCAATGTTAGTTGACTGTTGTTGTTGTTGTTTTTAATGTAGTTTCCTCCCCCAAAAGATGTATTTATTTTACTTCAAAGTTTCAGAGGGAGAGGGGAAGAGACAGAAATCTTCCATCCAGTGGCTCACTACCCAAGTGGCCACAGCTACTGGAGCAGGACCAGTCTGAAGCCAGGAGCCATGTGGGTGCAGGGTCCCAAGGACTTGGTCCATCCTCGGTTGTTTTCCCAGGCCACAGGCAGGGAGCTGAATCAGAAGTGGAAAACCCAGGCAGCTATTCAAATCCAATGTTTTAATGTCGGTTGTTGATGACTCAGGGTGGCCAGCCCCCCGAGGCGCGTGCCCTTCTGAGTGCCCACATTCCGGTACAGTTCCGTCGGCTGCGGGTTCAGGGAGGCTGGGGAACTTGCTCACAGTGGGGCAGCCAGGATAAGTGACCCTTTTGCCCTCTGAGCTTGCGGTCCCTTGCAGCAGTCCCCTCTAGACGGCTGAAGCAGCCATTGCGGCCACCAGGGGTCGCCCCAGCCTCATCACAGCGAGCGCAGAGGCGGACTTGAGGCAGTCTTGGGGGGCAGATGCTGGGAGCGCAGCCACCTCTCCTGCAGGCAGGTCCTGCGGGCCTGGCTGAGACTTGGGAAAGCAGGGATCGCTTTGTGGGGTAGACATGATTTCGGGCGTTCCCCAGCACTCACCCTGGGCCCCCGGTCGGTCTCACGTGCTCCTGCACAGGGCAGGGGTTCTGAGAGCTGGGTGCTTATCCTTGGCCGACGGAGCAGGGGGCTTCGCGCGTGCTCAGGCTCAGCTGTACTAACTTTGCACTCAGAGCAGGCGCGCAGCGCCCCTCCAGCAGCCAAGCCTGTGTAACTACTTGTCAGTTTCCCTATTCATCTTCTGAGCTTTCTCGGGCTCATCTTTTGCCTCGCGGTGGCATCGCTGCGATTGATGCTCCCGCCCCACCCAGGGCGGGGTGAATGGCGGCCGCTCTGGGCTGGCTTGGGCTGGGGACACATTTCTTGTAAGCCCTCCTAATGGACTGAATTGTGTTCCACCTGCTGGGAGCAGGTGGCAGGGCTTCAGGAAATTGGGGCTGTCTTCACAAGGTGGTGCTGAGTCCTGTAAAGGGCAGGAAGGGCGGCCAGCAGAGGTCAGCAGGTGACTGCTTCCCAGAAGAAGAGAGGTGGTACTTCCCAGTGACCACGCGGGATCAACATGGGCCTGGACTCCATCATCCCACTCCCTGCCCTAGGGGCCTGGGGACCAGGTAAGGCCTTTACAGCCATTTGACCATCATCACAAGGGCCGCCAGGTGCCTGGCTGTGAGTGGGGCCAGGAAGGAAGAATGCTGGAAGGGGAGCCCCTTGAAGTGCACAGACCACACTGTAGCAGCATTGTGCTGAGTCAGAAGACAGGCTGTGGGTCTGGGGTGGCAGTCCCTGCAAGCAAACCCTGCACCACGAACTGGTGGGCAACCAGTTGAGCCATTGCGCCAGCCCCCTGTTGGAAACCTCCAAAGCAGGATCCCAAGCATCCGTTTCGTGAGCTGGGCAACAGGGCAAGAATAGAGTCAACCTAAACCTTCCTTTTGGAGCTTGGAGTTGTGATCAAGAGGAGAGAGAGGGACTGGGAGCAGGGAGGGGAACAGACCTGGTCTGTGGTTTCACAAAAGCTTTCTGGGGAGAGGGAGCGACCAGTGAGCAGGTGAGAGGGACCCCGGCCTTGCAGAGGAGCCTCCAGCAGGAGGCCTGAGAGGGAGGTGCCGGATGGGCAGGGATCGGGAACCAAGGCCAGGGGGCGCTGTGAGGACAGGAAGCCACTGGCCTGGGAATGTCCTCAGCTGCCCTATTGAACAGAGAGCCCCCAGATGTCCCCGTAAGAGGCTTCCCTGGGCTGGCTGGGGACGCTCAGTGCCCCAGGGGCTGTCCAGGGTCCTGTTCCTGCTGCGAGGTCCTGGTTGGCTTCAGGGCACCCCAGAGAAGCCTTCGGAGCTGACGCCAGGAGATTGTCCTCCCAGATGGACGCTTGGGCAGCTGGATGGAATTCCTTCAGCTGCCATTGGGGACAGGCCGGCCCAAGGCTTCCGCTCAGGGAGAGGAGGTGAAGGCGCTGCGGGTACCTGGGCGTGGGCAGGTAACGCTTCTGCCATGTCCAAGGGCCCATCGTACCTACCTCCTGTTACACCTGTGGGTGATTGGGGCTTCGTGGGACCCATTACGGTCTTTGTACACAGAATGTGCTTGACCCCCGACCCCCATCACACACACATATCCCTCCTTTCTGGTTTTCACACCTGAGTGGGGAAGGGGGGAAACATCTTTGAATGTCGCTGCTGTACTTTGCAAGTCCCCAAAGGAAGAAAGGAGAAAGGATGATTTCTGTAAAACCACCCTCCCTCCTGTGTCTCTCCCCCTCTCCCCAGGACCCAGAGGGTAGGAGGGGTCCTCTATTGAGAATTCCCTACCCCATCCCCCAGCCGGCCACTTTGCATCCTGGGGGAGGGGACTGGGACTGGGAGCCACTTTTCATTGTCCCTGAACACTGACTGGCAGGAGGCCCGGGGAGGGAGCTCACAACTAGGGTATCTGCAGCTGCCTGTCTTTAAGGTAAAATTACCGTAATTACTCCAATTACCAAATCCATCAAGAGCTTTGGACTGAGGAGGCTCAGAGAACAATCAAGCTCTGATGGCTCCGAGGAGTGAGTCACGTGCCTCCATGGGACTGGGATGGGGGAGGGGCGGCAGCTGCCCGTAAGCCAGGCTCCGGATGGGTCGGGGTGAGATGCCAAAAGATTATGAGTACACAGGACCCCACTTGCCCGGCTCACGGGAAGATGAACAATACTGGACAGAGTAACAATTCTCTTTGGCTGCTTTCACAAAACTCCACACCTGAGGCCCCACCTGACTCGCCCCTCCTGTGAGAGTGCCAAACTGATGGTTCAGTACCACGGCCAGCATCTCCCTGGTCCTGTCACCATGCCAGGCTGCAAAGAACTTTTCAAGTTTCCCAGCTTTTGACTCTAGCAGGCTTGGTCTCCTCTTATAGATGTGCCCAGCACACATGCCCCCTTGCCCTGGACACTGTAGAGACTAAGGGCCTACTTTCCTCTGTCCCCCCAGCTCTGCTCTGCCTGCGAGCCATGCTTGATGCACACTTCAAAGATGGGAAAGAAATGAACATTATAAGAGAAGTCACTTCACATTTCATGTCCCTACGTTATCCTGTCCTGCCCTTCATGACTTCTCTGTCCAAACTCCAGGCTGGACACGGGTAGCACCTGGTGCTCCCATGGGAGTCACCCAGCAGGGGACACTTGGCTGGGACCAACAGGCCCACCTCAGTAAGACAGGAGGGGACCCCTCGGAGTGATTTCAAAGTGGTTGAGTTTCGGGCCACCTTGATTCTACATGCTGGCCATCGCCCACTTCTCAGTGGTCCGGTTAAGCAAGACTCAGCTTTGCCAAGAGTTTCTCTAGTAGCTTTCCTGATCATGTGTTAGTTTTCAACCATATTTTATTAGAATCTCAGCACCTTTGAGGAATAAAGTCATTCAGGCTCTTCCACATGATAGATCTGGACTCCTAGCTTGAGAAAATAATCTCTAACAATACAGCTGTGTGTTGTGTTTGTGTGGGTTTGGTGTTTCTAGGATTATGGGTTTTCTAGGCTTATGTAAATGGTGCTCTGTTTTCTTCTGGTTTCTTTCCTCCACCTAGTGCACCTGAGAAGTTATCTGTGTTAACTGGGTCTTGGAGTTGGAGCTGGCTGCTTTTTTGTTGAGTAATGTTCCATTGAATGGATGTACCTCAGCCTATCCACTAATCCCATGATGACGCTGAGTTGTTCCCAGTTGTTGGCTATTCCAAACAAGGTTTCCATGGAAATCTGTGTTTTTACGTAGGCACACTTTCATTTTTCTTGGGCAGATACCCAGGAAGAAATGGCTGCATCAGGGTTGGCTGGATTGCTTTTAAGTGGAGAATCAGATCCATTAGGAAGTCAACAGTATGACTGTATTTCTATCAAACCATGGTATGGTATAGACATGGAAGCTGCTCTTGAGTGAGTATTCAGAAGGTATGAAATAATTTCTTGCTTTAAAAATGTGTGTACCACTGGTTGTCTATGGCCATACCACCCTGAACACACCCGATCTTGTCTGATCTCGGAAAAAATGTGTGTACCATTAACAAATATGTGTACCATAAACAGTTTCTAGTTACAGACACCAGCAGGAACTGAAGCTTGAGTCTTGGGGTTTCTGGTTTGGGCTGGGTGGGGCACTGGTGTTATTCTAATTGTGGGACAAAACCACATCAGGATTTGCCATGAAGGGACCCCCAGATCCAAGAACAGGGAGGCAAGGGGCTGCGCCATTACTCAAGGCTGTGCCAAGTCCAGGGGCTGGACCTCTGCTCTAGAAGATCTTGGCATTCCCCAGGCCACAACAGGTGGAAAACAGTGTTTCTGAATGTTTTTCCCACCTAAGTGCCCTTAAGGGCAGAGGAAAATGCAAGTTACCCTGGAGCAAACAGGAACCCAACTCATCTGTGTGTTCCATCATTCATTCATTCATTTGAAAACACAGTTCTCATTGGGCATTGGGGTGCTGTGACGGAAGCTACCGCTTTAGACACTTACCATTCCACATTAGTGTCTGGTTTGAATCCTGGCCGCTGTACTTCCAATCTAGCTTCCTGTTAACACATCCTCTTAGGCAGCAGATGAAGACTCAAGTGGTTAGGAGTGTAGGGAGGGAGCTAGGTTGGAAGCTGAACAGCGGGGATTCAAACTGGTGCTACAGCAGGAGATGCTAGCATCACTAGCACTAACATAACCTGCTCTGCAGCAACACCAGCCTCTTCTTCCTCCTCTTGTATGGACGCCTGTTGTTTAGGGGCCACCTTTCTGGCTTCAGTCAACCTCAGTTGTCCCTGCAAAGGTTCTGTTTCTGAAGACAGTCACTTTAGGAGTGAGGAGGCTAATCTTCAAATTTGCAGGGAGAGATCCACTGAGTCCATAACAACAGCTCACTGATGAATTGGAACAAGGAAGTGCAGAACAAAAGAAGCCAGCTGTAAACACGATGCCACCTGCGCCGACAAGATGGCAGCAGGTCACAAGACATCTACACCCATTCCCACGAGATGCCAGGTCACACGAAGAAGCACATCTGTGGGTCCCTGGGGAGAGTGCAGAGTGTGCAAGGGACTTCCTGGGCTGGTGCACACATGTGCCACTGCAGTGTCCTCAAACAGTGGGTGCATTTTGCTGTGTCTTAAAACTCTACCTCTAAGGGTTAAAAATAAAGTTGAGCTGCTGTGGAGGAAATGAGCGGATGCCTGCAAAGTGCTTAGCTGGGAGCCCAGCACAGTGTACATGCAAGTAAATGGTAACCATGGCAACTTGAAAACAAGAGTTTTGCTCAGTAAGTGGGACAAGACTGAGAAATAAACACACAGGGCCTTTGGCAGAGAGGTGGCAGAACACGGGCTACCTGGGACAAATTGGCCCGTGCTCAGCCCTACTTCTGGCTGTCTTCATTCGTTCATTCCCCAAACACACACACACACACACACACACAACCACATGCACGTGCACACACGTGCCAGCACCCAACACAAGAAACACCGACAGGTACTCCTGCTTGCTGGAACCACCTTAGATGCGCTCAGCACTTGAGAATTTAGGTTTCCACCCACAGAAAGGGCTGTCTCTGATCTCTTTCTCATCCTTTATTATCCTGCTCATGTTAGGACAGAGGTGAAATGACTAACCCAAGGCTACACAGCTGCAAGTGTCTGAATTTGAACCCACATCTCACCCTAAAATCCAGATGCGACATGCCCCTTGCCCTGTAGGAGTCTCCCAGACAGGAGCTCCCGAGCTCCCAGAGGGGCTACCCTCAGCTCTTCAACCCCTGAAGATGCCAAGGCATGCAGTTCTGTCCTGGCTCTGCTGTTTCCTCCTGACCCTCCCCTCAGGGGCCTCAGGGGCTTGTAGGGGCAGCGCTGAGCTAGGTCCCCAGCAAGGCAGTGCTTGCGTTTGTCCATTGCCCCAGGAGCTGGCCTCAATCTGCCCATCTTGTACTTTCCCCCAGGCCGGGCCCCTCACCAGCCTTGTCATCCGCCAAGCCTTTAATTCACAGCTCATTTGCAGATCAGAGGGGACAGAGGCATCCTACATCAGAGGCATCCTCAAGCAGCCCCCTCCTAAGTGACCTGGGATGCTCCTCTGGAGGTGTTTGTGAAGCAAGGGGAGGGGGCAGTGGTCCTAGTTCAGGGCGACCTCCTCCTGCCTATTGGGCCAGGGGTCCAGCTTGCAGGAGGTGGGCAGGGGAGGAGGCAGCAGCCCCTCCTCTAGAGCCCGGGCAGGACAAGGACAGTTAATTCCTCTGGTGTTATCAGCTGGGCACAGGCGCTGGTTGCATAGCAACCCAGATTGCTCTCTGTCTCCAGTGCTCAGAAAAAAAAAAAAAAATCAGCATTTTCTCCAATTCCACATCATGAGATGGAAATGGGCCTGGGGCAGCCCAGCCTCAGGAAAGCCCCCACCCCAGCCCCCGCTGAGGTGCTCTATCCTAAGGACATCACCTGCCTCTTCCCTAGCCCCCTCCCATTGCTTCCCCACTCCCCGACCACCACGACCATGAGCCAGGCTAAGTGCGGATTCAGCCAGCACCTTCCCCTGCAACCTGGAACTGTTCATTGGGAAGCTGGCCAGGCCGGGGATCCAGGACACAAGGCATGAGCTGGGGAGCTGCTGCTAGTCCTGACAATGGGATCTTTTCCTTTTTTCAAAGAATTCTTTTTTTATTGGAAAGACAGATCTACAGAGAGGAGAAACAGATTTTTCATCTGTTGGTTTACTCCCCAAATAGCCACAATAGCTGGAGATGAACCAATCTGAAGCCAAAAGTCAGGAGCCTCCTTTTGGTCTCCCACATGGGTGCAGGTGCCCAAGGCTTTGGGTCATCCTCTAAAACTTTTCCAGGCCACAGGCAGGGAGCTGATAGGAAGTGGAGCAGCCAGGACACAAGCAGGTACCAATATGGGATGTTGGCGATTGCAGGCAGAGGATTAGCCTGTTGAGCCATTGTGCTGGCTCTGACAATGGGATTTTTAAGATAATTTGAGAAAGAAGACAGAGATTTCCAATCTTCTGGTACATTTCCCAAATGTCCTGCAATGACTGAGGCTAAGCCAGGCTGAAACCAGGACTCCAAAATTCACTCTAATCTCCCCCTACCATGTAGGCCTTGCCCCTCATTGCGCCCTCTTACACTCCTCTGACTGCTTATGTAATACTCCTCCTCCCTTGCAAACCCCGTGCCACTGAAAACTGATGACTGTCATATGAGACGGGATCTGATGGCTTTCGTGCCCATTCAACGGATGAGGAGACAGAGGCACCAGAAGTAAAAGGCATGGCTGGTGAGCTGCAGGCAGCATTTCCTCTAACAAATCTATCGCAGCGAGGGAGGAGAAGGGGACAAAAGCGGGAGAGGCTTGGCTGAGTAGCTTCAGAGCCCATGGTTCTGAAAGAGCCGAGCTTCATGTAAGCCCAGGGGTGTGCATTCTAGCTCCCAGGAGCTGGTGTTTATGCTGTGACTCGCCTGCAGGTCCTCGGCTGGCAGCACCATTCAGCCCGCTCCCCCTCACTCCACTGCTGTTGTAGCCATTAGGGTTGCAAATTAGCATGGTAATTGCCTATTGACTATTCATAGCTAGGAAAGGGGCCCCGGCTGGTCCTGCCTCTCCTCCTCTCCCTGCCTGGAGGAGCTATGGCCTCCCCCATCCTCCCCATAAGGCCTGAGGCTCCTGAACCCCAGGAAAGATGGCGAGCCAAGCCCAGAGGTTGGCTGGGATCATGTCCATTGCCTCCTGCACCCTGAGAATCATGGTGGGATTCTCATGGCTACTGCCTTTGGAGCCCCTGGGAAGGCAGGCATCCACAGGCGAGGCTGGGGGCACATCAGGGTTAGCAGAAGTGTCTGCCAGTGGCAGAGACAAGGATGGATATTAGCATCCCACAAGGCCTTGAGGGACCCAGTTGAAGGGTGGCCCTGCCTATCCCCCACGGACGGGCTTTGACCTTTGCTGCAGAGCCTGCTTTTGAATCCCAGGTTGAAAGTGTGGCAGCCATGGCACCTTCCCAGCTCTTCCAGAAGCTCATATGAGCAACTTCTGCCTGGCAGATGCAAGTACCAGCCTCCTCTCTCTAGGCCTGAACAAGGTGGGTCCCTGCTATGGGGGCGGATAGAAAAGAGACCCTGAGGGTCACACAGACTGGTGACAGACTGGCATTATGACATCCATGCCCATCATGCCCAGTCCTAAATGATTGCAAGATCCACCACCTCCAAGTTTGGGTTGAAAATTCCCTGAACCAGGTAGTGACCCACATTCTGGCTTTTAACATGTAAATCCTGCTGGAAGAAAGACACATCCTTGGGAGAGGCGGGGAGGTGCCAGGCTTCTGCCAGGGGGCTTGGGAAAGAGAATGACAATGTGAACAAGAAAGAGGACCCTGCTTCAATGATACTTACAAGACAATCTAATTGCAGAATTAGAAATGGAAAGGGAAGGAAACCAGCAAGGTTTCACAGCAAATGCCTGATGGGTGGGAAGTTGACCAGGGTGGGCCTCTGGGAGGAGGCGGGCGCACACAGGTCAGCAGTTTTCCAGGCAGAAGGACCTAGGGAAGCGGTTGGCTCCTCTGAAGAGCAGAAATGACTATGACTGTGTCGGGGACCGTTGCGAGATGCTGTCGCTTGGCATAAGGCTGGGACAGAACAGCGGGAGAGGGCTGGGTTTTTCCCTGTACCCTGGGAGCCGGTAAGAAGGCCCGAAGCCAGGACGAGAGGACAGGTCACTCTGCCTGTCTGGCCACATCGGAAGCCAGCACCTGCCTGGCAGGTCCTGTGCGGGGCGGGGGCGTGGCTCTGTGCTCTCCGCAGGCAGCACCCCTTCCCGACATTGTTCAGTAGCACTGCTTCTCTGCGCGATCCAGTTTTCTGGGACCGCTCCCTCAAACGGCGCAGGACAGGCGACGATGGCCAAGGGATCGGACACTTCCTTCGGGCAGCACCCAGACCCTGTGCGCAAAGCACAGCCGGGACCCAAGCTCTGCACCCTCCAGCCGCAGCGCAGGTTCAGTGCCCACGGCAGCTGTAAGGTACAGGGAGCAGAGGGCAGGACTCCGGCAGGAGCCGCCCACTACCCTGCTTTTGTTTTCTGTCGCCCCTGGGTTCCCCTCCCCCTCCAGGGACGTGGGAGATCCCTCTGGCTTGCTTTGGGGGAGAGAAAGAGAGTGGGTCATGAGGCAGGAACATAACTGTTCACCACTTCTGCCTGCCAGGGTGCCAGTTAGCAGGAAGCTGGAATCAGAGGGGAGCCTACACTACAAGACCAAATAGCTGCCCTTAACAGCTGGTGTTTGTTGAGTGCCTCTTACCCCAGGGCTGAGGCACCTGTTACAGGCAGGTTTTTCCATTTAGCCCTCTCATCAACCCTAGGAAGTAAGGACTGTTGGTAGCCCCATTTCAAAGATCAGCAAACTGAGGGCCAGAGACACAAGATGACCTACCGAAGTTCACTCAGCCAGCAAGGGTTAAGGAGAGCATCTGAGCCCAAGAAGTTGGTTGGTTGTCCAGGCTGTGTTTGTCACCAGGTGGTGGCTGTGGCTCCTGCCCCTCACATTACCCTGGCCGGGTCCATACAGTAGCAGCAGGAATAGGCAGGAGAGCAGAGCTAAGGACCTAACACCTTATCTGTCTGGCCTGATTGTGGGGAATCGTGAAACACTCTGTGTTAGAACTTTTCATCTTTACAGCAACTTCAGTAAGCTCAGTAAGCCCTCCCCAGCCACATTATTATTGTTCCCATTTTCCGGGTAGAGAAAGTGAGGCATAGGAAAGTGAACCATGTGGCTCTGACAGGGGGACAGTTGGTGTCCACACCCAGGCTGCCACCTGTAGGGCCTATCTGCTGTGCTTTGTCCCGGCTGCAAGTGGCCAGACCAGTCCAGTCCAGGCTGACCATTTCCAGTAGTTTCCAGGAGGGACCGGCACAGCATGGCCATCCTGCGCAGTGAGGGGTGGGCTTGTCAGCCCAGCTGAGGCTGAGCCAAGATAGCGTCCAAGTCCTCCATCCCTGCCACTGGACATCCTGTACTCAATCACCCCCGGATTCATTTCTTCTCATCGTTTTCTTCTTGACTGTGATAAAGTCATTTTTATAGCTCTCAGAACGTGAGTTTCATTTGAATGAAGCCTGCAGGGGTTGATCAGTTTGCGCTGGAGAAACAGGCTGATAAAGCAAGGAATATTTCAATGGCCTTTTTCCTTTTAACCGATTGTTTTCCAGGACATCATTTAAAAGGTCTCCTAAGAGGAAGGGTCCACGTGACATTCTGCAGAATGGGGACTGCTGAGGAATTCCACAGCAAAGGTTTGAAGGGATTCCCCAAAGTGCATGTGCTAGAAACGTCCTCTTCCAGACAGCACAGCTGGGAGGAGGGGCTCTGCCCTCATTCATAAGGTCAGTGGCATCTTGGGAGTGGTTTGTTACAAGAGTGCGTTTGGGATCAAGGTGAGTTTGGCATTCTGCTCGCTTCCTCATCCTGGCCCTCTCCATCTTCTCCCATTGGCTGGTGCTACCCTCATGAATGCTGGTGCCATGCTCCTGGATCTGCCAGCCACCAGGGTTTTGGGCGCCACATTTCTGTTCATTATAAATTATCCAGTGCTGCATGTTCTGTTGTGGCAGTAGAAGAGGTTTAACACAGCCACATGTTCTCTTAGGAAAGGGCTGAGCCTTCCTTAGAGAAACCAGGGAAAGGACTGGGCCATTACGTCATACAACAGGTGGAGGCTGCCCAACCTCTGGGGAGCAAAGAATTGAACCTGAAAGACTTGATTCTGGCTCAAGGCCATCAGCTCATTGGCAGGGTGCAATGGCAAAGAAAAAGTCTCTGGTTTTTGTGCCTCTAGCCTTGCTTCTGAGAGAAGAGGGGAGGCAGGTATTGCCAACCTAAGGGTGATCATGTGGTTGTCTTCTACTTATCTCAGAAGCTCTTTGATGACAATGCAGTCCCTGTATGCCCCGTGCCTGTCTCACCAGGGACAGTCCCTCACCTGGTGGGTGAGGGAATGGACAGAGTGAGGAGAGCTGGGCACCAACACCAGTCTTCTACCTGGGGAAGGCAAAGGAGCCCTCAGAAAAGGTCCCAGTGCTTGGCATTTAGACCTCACGTACCCATCTTCAAGGGAGCAAGTGGGCTGGGGCAACGTGCATTTCAGCAGCAACAATGGCAGAGAAGACAGGGAGATCATCCCCATGTAAGTCCTCATGATCGTCCTTCACTGACAGCGTGAGGGTCGTGCAGAAAAACTCCATTGGGTGCTTTTGGCCAGCAGGATGAGAACAATGGCAAGGTTAAAGCAGAATAACACTAAATCTACAATGCTCCGTATTGTGCCTCAAATCTAGTAATGACTCAGTTAAATAATACTTATCATTCCAAGCTCCTGGAAGCCTGCAGGACAATCGCAAGTACCTTACATAGTCATCAACACCTTGCTCACCTCTTCAGTCATCTGCAATTATTGTCCCCAATTCTCTGATGATCTGCCTCTTTAGAACCACATGTTGGTCCTGGTGAGGTAGTCTAGTGACTAAAGTCTTCATCTTGCATGCACTGGGATCCCACATGGGTGCTGGTTCATATCCCAGCTGCTCTATTTCCCATTCAAATCCCTGCTTGTGGCCTGGGAAAACAGTTGATAATGGCCCAAAGCCTTGGGGCCCTGCACCCACGTGGGAGCTCCAGAAGAAGCTCCTTACTGCTGGCTTTGGATCAGGTCAGCTCCGGCATGTAGCCACTTGGGAAGTGAACCTGTGGACAGAGGATCTTTGTCTCTGTTTCTAGGTAAATCTGACTTTCCAATAAAAAATATTAAATACATCTCTTTTTTTTTAAGAGCTACATGTCAATCCCCAGGCTTCCCAATAGCCTGCCGCTGTTTCATACCGTTGCTCTAATTATGCTTCTTCTCCTAAAATCACATTAGTGTTGTTCACTTTGGAAATCACAGTTGCATTTCCCAGCCTCTTCCTTTGGATCATCTTCTTTCCTAAGTCCATACTCACCACCTGGCACTCCAGCCCCTCCTGGTCCACCAGCTGATTGCAGTTGCATGAGTTTCCTGGGCAAGATCAGTAGAAGACTCGCCCAATCGATCTAAAGAACCATGCCAAATAATGCATCATTGTTGTTTTAGGAAATGGTTTGTTACACAGTGAACAGCTAACACAATTCTTTTGAGGTCAGGAGCAACTGTCTTCAACTCACCATCATCTTGCCTGTTGTCAAACAGGAGCATGTAAGGGGCTCTATATGCACTTGGGCAAAGCCAGGAGAGCGTAGTTTCCCCAGATTAACTCCTGTACTTGATCAGTGATGTGAGAGAAAAGTGTCCCAGTGGGCATCCACCAGCAGATCAATGGTGGACGCTGTGAGCTGTCCAGGGTTCTGAATCTTTTGCCATTCTCTGCACCTGCCTCTAAGACATCCTATTCAGCTTTCCCACCCTAGGGACTTGGCTGTTTTGCTGACACCGATGTGAAGAAACGATGCGACATTTACTCAGATTTGATTATTTGGAATAGTTGCATCTTCTCCCCTCCTTCTTTCTCCCCTCCTTCTCAGAAACCTTCCAACCGTTATAATAAAAATCCAGCTTTATGTAAATACCCTATCCTCCAAGTAATAAATGTCATTAGCTGAGCCTGTCTGAGCAACCACAGGCTTTTAAACATCTATTTGAAGATCTTTGAAAGCTCTCTGGAGGCTCTTGCTCATAATTCACTAAGTGGGAGTTGGTAATAACTGTTAAATAGCCAGGCCCAGCAACTCGCAGGAGGTGTGTCTATTTGTGTGTTGGGGAGAGGATGCTTTTCCTTTCATGCTGATCGGTTACTTATTTTTAAGAGTTCCCCTGGGGACTCACAGTCCTTTGATGAGCTACTAATGAAAGAGCCAGATCTGACAATTAATTTCCTGGGAGTTATTATTTGTTGTTTTGGCAACAATTCTTGAAAAGCTTTAATACTTACTTGGCTTCCCAAAGGTTGAGAAGAGAAATGAATTTTTACCTGTTTGTTCAGTAGACCTAGACTGAGCACCTGCTGTGTGCCAGGAATTGACTTCATCAAGATGCACTCCTGGGCCTGGCACAGTAGCCTAGTGGGTTCCCATATAGGCACTGGTTCATATCCCAGCTGCTTCACTTTCCATCCAGCTCCCTGCTTGTGGCCTGGGAAAACAATCGATGATGGCCCAAAGTCTTGGGACCCTGCAACCACATGGGAGACCCAGAAGAAGCTCCTGGATCAGCCCATTGTGGTCTCTTAAGGAGCGAATGAACAGATGGAAGATCTTACTGTCTTTCTCTGATTCTCTCTGTAAATCTGACTTTCTAGTAAAAAGAAGAAGAAGAAGAAGCACCCCTTCAGTTCAGAGACCACCTTCCCCTTCAGGTGGTGACAAGATGGAGAAGTGAGTAGGCAGAGGCAATACAGATGTGATACCTACTATGTAGAGCACAATGCAGGGAGGCATGGGAAGTAGGGAGGGCTTCCAGGAGGAAGAGTCCTTGGTGATGACCTAGAGCTAGCCAAATAAACAAGAGGGAAAGGGAGTGTTCAGGCAAGAAGGATTCGTACGTTCAAAGACTCTAGGAATAGAAAAGTATCTATGAAAGTCTGGTGAGATGATAGGGTACTGAAAAGTGTAAGTCAGCACTAGGACAGGGGACATGTAAATTATTGGGAAACAGTTGATCATTGTCCAGCAAAGATGATGGTATGAAAGTTCTGTAACCCAGCAATTCCACTTCTTTCCAGAAATGCTTGTTCATATGTTAGGATACATAAACACAGTGATCATAGCAGTGTGATTTTTTACAACCAATAACTGGGAACCACCCAAATACATATCAAAGACAAAGTGCTTACCTGTGGCATAATCACACGACAGGATACTGTGTAGCGATGAAAACAAAGGAGCCACAGCTCAACATAGCAACATGGTTAATCTTTCTTACATTGACAATGACAAATGCATATGAGGTGGTTCTATTTATACTGAATATAAGAATGTGAAATTCCAGTGTCATTTGCGGGTGCATATGAAGGTGGTAAAACTATAAAAGAAAGTGGTTGGTGATAGGAGGCAGAATAGTGGTTTAAGAGAAGCAAAGGGTATGATTGGGAAGACTCGTGTGGGACATTTCAGACCTTGTTCTATTTCTGGATCTGAGTAGTAGCCACCCAGGCATTTGCTTTAAAATTATTGAACTACTTACATTTGTATACTTGTATATATTTCTACAGAATTGTGGTATATTTTATAAATTTTTATTTGAAAAGGTTGAAATGAAAGCATACGTTTAGCCCCAGTTCTGAGTCACTACTCCAGCCATGACCATGGGATGCCTGGCACAGCAATAGGATGGCTTTTGGTGGACCTCAGTCTGGAGCAAGATCGTTGTGTGTGTGTGTGTGTGTGTGTGTGTGTGTGTGTGTGTGTGTGTGTGTTTAACTTGTGCATGCATGCCCACAAGTTCAGTAGGTAGCTCTTATAATGACAGGTTGTTTTTTTTTTAACTTTTGGGCCCCATGTTGCCTGTTTCTATCTGCAAGACCTCATGGTGGGTTAGGATATAGAGGTGCAATCTGGTCACAGATTCTGACTTCAGGGTCCTGTATCCCTCTCACATGGACTATGCTGTGGGTGCACTGGAATGGATGCCACCATGGGCATCTAGGCCTGTTCTGGGTCCTAATATCCTTTGGCTCTTGATTAAGTCTCAAGTCATTGTTATGAAAGTTGTTCACTTATAAGGATGATGCATAATTGCAAAACAGTTCATGCAATGTGGAAGTGTTTGGTTTTTACACTGTTTCCCATCCCCCTTATAATCTGATCTTCTGAGAAACCCATATTAACAGCCTTGGTATTTCTTTGAAATACCATGGCAAGCTGATACGCATATATGCAAACACACTATGGAGCGTTCTCTTTTTTCAAAACAGAGTCATATTAGACTCATTACTCTGATTTGACATTTTCCCATTATAATGTATTGTGGACATCATTCAAGATCAGCCATTCCAGATCTAATAGATTGTTCTCAGTAGCTGCAGAATATTTGTCAGTTCGGATGCAGCAGAATTTATTCAACCAGTCCCTTGTGAATAGACCTTAAAGTAATGTTCAATTTTTCCATTGTAAATAATTATCAGTATATCCACATGTTCCATTGCATTTCTTTCCCAAAGCCAAACTGCTGAGTAGAAGAGTACACTTATAATTTGAACAAATCCTTACAGGCTACTCTCTCAGAATGTTGCTATCATTCATCATTCTCACTTTCCCTATATTGGAAATTCCAAGCTTCCATCACCTCTCAACATGGGCTGTCATCAATTCATAAGATTCTCTTCCCCAAATATGACAAAGAAAGGAGAAAAAAAAAGCAGAAATGAAAACAATACCTCAAAAGCATAGAATTTTATTTTGTAATTGCTTACTTATTTGAAAGACAGAGATTAAGAGTTCCTACCTGCTGTTTCACTCTCCCACATCTGTAATAGGGTTGGGCTGAGCAGAAGTTGGGAGCTAGTACGCAATCCAGGTGTCCTGTGTGAGTGTTAGGAACCAACTAACACTCCAGTCATCACTGTCGCCTCCCAGCATCTTCATCAGCAGAAAACTGGAGTCAGGAGGTAAAGGTGAGTACTGAACCCAGGTGCTCTGGGACGTGGGACAGAGGCATCCTAACCCATGTCTTAACCATTAGGCCAAATGTCTGCCCTTCACATTATTGGTTAAACTTTCACTTATCTGGTTGTGTTTAAGGTTGATTCTTTTCTCAAATGTTGTTCATTATGCTTTCTTTTCCATGAAGTGTTTGTTCATTTATCTATCTTTGTTTCAAATGGTTTCTCTTTTTGTTATTGGTTAGCAGAGTGTATTTGCCTACTAAGAGCCTTAAAGAGTTGTCCATTGCATGATCCTTCATGTATCAAGATAAAGAAGTGGTAGCGTGGAGGAAAAGTAAGTGGCCTGAGAACAGCAAGGATTCCAGTGCCAGGACTGCACGAGGTCTTGCTTCTAGGTTCCCAGCACGAAGCTTCGTTGTGCCCCCACTCCATAGTCCAGACCTTTGTGGTTGGTTTTTCTGGGAATTGCTAGTACAAATTTCCTGAGTATAATCTAAAGTCTTCATTGATCAGGAATGAATAATATTGTAACAAAACATGTGGCACTGAGTTTGTCCTTGACTGGAAAGAAACCCAAAGGGAGGTCAAACTTGACTGGTCTAAGCACTGCAGACCAGACATTTTCCTGAGTGTCATGGATCCACTCAACAGCTCCTCTCACCCAGCCGTCAGCACCTCGGACACTTCCACAGTCATTACCAGGGTCTCCGAGGAAGCCTGACTAAACACACAGGCATTTTAACATTATCTTTTCTCCACTTCATTATTTAAACAAGTGCCTCCTGTTCACACACAGGCTTTCCTCTTTGCTAAACCTCCCTCTCAGATTGCTTGCCTTGCAGCCTGCAATTCCCTAGCAAAATGACTAGCCCCAATCTGAGCTTCAGAAATGCCAATTTTAATTAAAAGTGCAATTTTCAAATCCATCCAAAGCTCAGATAGGATATGGCACACTTGCTGCCCTGTGATCTCTGTGGCAGCTTTGTTGATTAAAATGGGTGCTGCTCTAAGTGCTTTGTCAAATCTTCACAAAAAGGAGGAGAAATTGACATTTACACCTTTATACTGGCGAGAAAGTGATACATTACATCCACCTCTATTGGCACAAAGGCTTGATCGTGGCTTAAGGACAGCCACAGTCCACAAGGTCCCCTGTGATAGCTGTCTCCACACATCAGCCTTGCGCCCCCTTTCTCTGGTTGGGGTCTGTGGTGAGCGGTGTGGGGGTCACTAAGCCATTTTGCCACCGCCTTTCTCACCCTTGTATGACTGTCTAGTGCTCCCTCTGCTCATGCATGGACTTTGAGCTTCCAGGAGGATAGTTCTCTACTTTTCATGAATACAAGGAAGGCCTTTAAAAAATAAAAATTCTCTTAAAAAGCAGATAATCGCTGAAGTACTTGGGATCCTGCCACCTACGTGGGAGACCTGGATTGAATTCCAGGCTTTTAGCTTTGGTCTGACTCAGTCCTGGCCTTTGAAAGGTTCAGTTGGGATGTGAATCAGAAGAGAAAAGATGTATATGTGTGTGTGTGTTTCAAATAAAATGGAAGGAAATAAATGAATCTATCACACCAGAATAATGCAATATTCATCAAAATATTTAAATATATATGTAAAAACTTTAAAGAGGGGTAAGACTATAGTGGCCAACTAAGGAACAATGGATTTGAACTGACTTTATTAAAAACGTACTTCTTTGTTCTTTTTCTCATTTCCCTTGGAATCACAGGAAATATTACCACAAGCTGGCATCAGTTTCAAAAATGGCATTTAGGAGTCATTGATCCAGGCCTTGAGGAAAGAGACAAATCTTTATATAAACGAGCTGAGCAGAGGGTACCTGACTTCCAGCTCTGCATCTGATTTTCAGGATCTGCTTATTGCACCATTAGATCATCTTCCCAAAGTGGCAGTCTTTTAACCACAAGTTGAGGAACATCTCTGGAATGGAAACAGAAGAAAATACACCTGTTGGGAGCCCAATACAACTGTTGTATGTCAGAACCTAAACTGTGACAGATGCTAGAGGTACTGATTCATCAGATCAGATTAGTAAAATACTTAGAAGTATATAATACAAGTATATAGATTGCTTAAGCAGAAAATAAAACAGAAAATACTTGGATATTTATAAAATCTTAGAAGGAAAAAATATTTTAAAACTTGGAAACAGCTGAAAAAAGATGAACACCTTTTTTCTTAAAACTTATTTATTCTTATTGGAAAATTAGATTAAGAAATAAGGAGAGACAGAAAGGAAGATCTTCCATCCACTGGTTCACTCCCCAAGTAGCTGCAATGGACAGAGCTGAGTAAATCCAAAGCCAGGAGCCAGGAGCTTCTTCTAAGTCTCCCACATGGGTGCAGGATCCCAAGCCCTTGGGCTGTCCTTGACTGCTTTCCCAGGCCACAAGCAGGGAGCTAAATGGGAGGTAGATCTGCTGGGATATGAACTGGTGCCCATATGGGAGCCTGGTGCATGCAAGGCGAGAACTTTAGCCACTAGGTTACCATGCTGGGCCCAGGTGAACACTTTTTAACAAAGGATTTATTTTTTATTGCAAAGTCAGATAAACAGAGAGGAGGAGAAACAGAGAAGATCTTCCGTCCAATGATTCACTCCCCAAGTCACCACAATGGCTGGAACTGCGCCTATCTGAAGCTAGGAGCCTGGAGCTTCTTCTGGGTCTCCCACACAGGCTTTGGACTGTCCTCAACTGCTTTGCTAGACCACAAGCAGGGAGCTGGATGGGAAGTGGGGCTGCTGGAATTTAGAACTGGCACCCATATGGGATCTTGGTATGTTCAAGGCGATGACTTTAACCACTAGGCCACCGCCCCGAATCCCCAAATGAACACTTTTATTGGCCCACAGGGAAAGAGTCTATTACACCTTTAAATCTCATTTTGCATTGATAATTTGTAATAGTGAATGTTTAATATTTGAAAGTCAGGGTGGATATTGTGGTATACCAAGTTAAGATACCTTGGGATGCCTACAACTTACATTGGAATGCCAAGGATTGAGTCCTGGCCACTCCAGTTCCAATCCAGTTTTCTGCCAGTGCTCATGGTGGGGCCACAGAAGATGGTTCTGGCATTTGGGCCTCTGCCACTCATCCGTAGCAGGGACCTGGATTGACTTCCTGGCTTCTACCTTCAGCTTGCCCGAGCCCTGGCTGTTGTGACCATTTGGGTAGTAAACTAGCAAATGGAAGTTTCTGTGTGAGTGTGTGTGCATGGCTTTGAATTATATCAGTATAACCATTTTTTAAAAAGTAAAAACAAAAAAAGTTGAAACTCCTTCTATATACAATACCTTTATTATGAACTATTCAATGGGGGACATAGTATCTTTCAAGGCTGTAGAACTTCTTAAAACCATTGTCGTTATGTGAATGAACCCCATTCATATTTTTTTAATTGGAAATTCTATTTGAATTTCAAGACTACCAACCATGTGATTTATCTAGCATCAAGAGAATTCACCATCCAAGGTTTCATGGATAAAGGCACAATACTACCCCCTCAACAAAGAAAATAACAGCACTCGGTTTAGCAACCACTTCTCTTGCCAGATTAACTAAATTACGAGTAGTAAATAGATTAAACTGACTGTCTTATGTGACAAACTACAAGGAGGACGGCGATGCTGCCTGGACTTTGGAGTACTATTAGCCTGGATTTGAATCCCAAATTTATGAAGCAAAATTTTGTGATCTTGGGAAAATAACATTTACTTTTGTGAGTTCAGTCTCTTCATTCCCTAACATGGAAATAACAGCAATATCATTCTTAAAAGACGTTTGCCAAGATCTATCAGGGCATTGCATGTCATGCACTTGGTGTAGGGCTGACACATCATTACCCCTCTGTGATGTTAGTGCCATTATAACCATTTCTGGAAGTAGGATCCTCCATGAAATTTCTGAGCAATCCCTTTTGGGAGACCTGGAGAATTGTTAAGTCTTTGCCTAGAGAGCCAAGCTGCCTTGACCTCCCCTGTAGCTCCTGCCTTCTGACCCAGAGATAGCTCCTCAGAGCCTTGTGGTCTTGTTTCACTGCATGAGCTGCTGTAATCCACATTCCAGGTGGCAAGCCAGACAGGGAAAGAGCTATGCTGGAGCAAGAAGATGAAGAAATCGAGGATCCAGCACACAGTGGCAAGAGCTCATTGACTGCTTTTCCCCAAGGGCCAGCCCAGCAGCTGGGGAGGCCGGTCATTAACTCTCTTTATTATCTACATTTTCCACCTCACAGGCTCATCTGAGCAAGCAAATGGGACTGGCTTTAAGTCACTCCTTGCACAGATTTGCTTCGCTGGCTTCTGGAACTGGTCGGAGCTGGATTCCAGCTCTCAGAAAGCACTGAGTGCCCAAAAGGCATTCAAGCACATGAGATGGGAACTGGGGATGCACATAGCATGGGGTTTATCTCGGAAACATCCTAAAAGGGCCATGATGGTTTCCAATCAACTGTGAACTCTGAGCCTAGAGTCTTCTACCACTGACCCCAATTGCAGGACCAAGTTCATTCTTTCTAGCCATATTCATACAGCTTACCATTGGCATTTAAAAATATCACCTATGTGGTATTCCCCACAACAGGAGGGGTAGTGTGGTATGGAATTTACTTGTAGATAGTGTGCTGCTTACTACCACTGGACAAGCTAAAAAGTAAACACATAGAAATATCACATCATTACTTGGCCTGAAAAGGAGCTTTCCTTCCCGTTTTCTCACCATTCCCTCCTGTTTCCCTTTTGCACCTAATACCCCTTGATGCTGACCCACTTTCTCTTCCTGTTCACCAGAAAAAAATCACGTGTAAATAAGAGAGTGGTAATGCCACACAGTTATTCAGTTTTAAAGCTGGAGCCAGTCTCCAAGGTAAGTTCTGTGCTTTGATGTGTTCAGCTGGGCAGAGCTGCCCTAGTGCCCTGGAGAGGCCAATCTGGGCACCGAGCCTCCCTTCAGCCATGAGTTCTGAGCTTTGAGGCGTAGGCAGCTAGTTAGTGGCCTTATCTCAATGCCACTGGCACCATGATGGTCCCACAGGGACCCCACAATGCGGAGGCCAGCCAGGAGGCACAATGCAGAGATAAGACCAAGAACAGATTCCCTTTGGTGCTCAGATGCTGTTCATCAGAAATCAACAGCTCCACAACCCTGGCCGCTGACAGGCATAGGATGATAACAACACCATGTGATCAGCAGCCTTGGACCAGAGGCTGTCACTGGCTCTACAGATAAGGATTAGGAAAGGCTTGCACAAAACCTCTAGGGCAAAGCAGTGTCTGACCCCACACCTCCCCAGGATACCCTCTTCTCCACAGTTCTTGAGATCTTCTTGTAAAAGGAACCTTGGACCCCATGGTACACTCATTCTTTAGGCTCTAGTCTTTGGAATTAGTCCTGGGATCTCCCAAGCACAGGTGTTAATGAATGTTAAGACACAGGAGCTTCCCTTCCTACCTCCTTGACCCCAAGGAGGCTACTAAGGCAGTGCAGGAAGTGGCCAGAGCTTCCCCCAGCTGCTGTTTCCAGGCCTTGGAACTTGACATTAACAGTCTGTCTCCAGAATCAGACTCTTGAGGAATCAAATGAGTGGGTGTGGAGGGGCTGCAAACAATATTTCCTGGTGTCTTCCCAATCCAGCTGCCCCCTGCAGCAAAGAGTTTGACCCCACACTCAGGTCCTGGTTTTGGGGTGAATTCTGCTGTCTCTGCTTCAGTTCTACCCCTTTCCCTACTGCTGCACATTCCTTTGTCCGCAATAATCACCATAGACATGAAGTGGGAAGTTAGATGCCCGGCAGCCACGGCTTGATGAGTAACTTAAACAGGAAAGTCCTTTCACTAACTGGACTCAATTTTTTCGACCCTAAATTGGGTGACTGTCAGATCTGCCAGAAGGTATGCAGTTCCAAAAAATATATTCATGAATACACACATGGTGGTGGGGTGGGGGAGAGCTGACAGCTACTGTCGCCCATCTGGTAAGGCACAGAGCAAAATTGAGTCTCAGCCTGGTGGAGCTCTTCTCTGCCTGATTCTTCAGGTGGTGTGTTTGCCTTCCCATTTTCCTTTTCTATTGCTTCTGACATGAGGGAACTAAGCAAGGATGTAGGAATCAATGAGCTGGGAATTTTTCTATGGCTTCTGTCTCTCTGTGCTTTCTCCTTTGGAGAGTGTATGCAAATACTTACCTTACTTTCACCATGTGGATTTCCTTGATGTCACTCTAGCTGACTCTCCAGTACCCTGACTTTACAGTTTTTGTCTCTCACACATTCTCCACTCTTCTTTTGTGGACAGATTCTAGACTTTATCGTCATCCATGATGTGCCCATCTCTAACATATTAAACCTTCTGATGACAGCATCCTTAATTCTCAATCTCTCACTCCATTCTACCTTCTCTCTTCTATTTAGAAAGACTTATTTTTTTTTATTTGAAAAGCAGCCTACACAGAGAGAGGGGGAGAGAGAGTGTGTGTGTGTCTTCCATCTGTTGGTTCACTCCTCAAATGAACAGAATAGCTAGGCTGAAGTCAGGAACCAGAAGCTTCTTCTGAGGCTCCCACTTGAGAGCAGAGCCCAAGAACTTGGGCCATCCTCCAGTGCCAATGGCTTTACTTATTATGCCATAATGCTAACCTTTATGATCTCACTTTAACATCATTGTGATCTCCAGAAACATGTCCAACTTTTTGCTGTAATAATTGTGATCTGGGGCCTGACATAATAGCCTACTAGCTAAAGTCCTCATCTTGCATGCGCCTAGATACCATATGACTGCTGATTTGTGTTTCAGCAGCTCTGCTTCCCATCCACCTCCCTGCTTGTGGCCTGGGAAAGCAGTCAAGGACAGCCCAAGGCCTTAAAACCCTTAATCCACGTGGGAGAGCTAGAGGAAGCTCCTGGCTCCTGATTTCAGATTGGTTCAGTTCCAATCATTTCAGCTACTTGGGGAGTGAATCAGCAGATGGAGGATCTTTCTCTCTGGCTCTCCTCTGGATATCTGCCTCTCAGTAAAAACAAATAAATCTTTTAAAAATAATTGTGATCTTATGTGCTAAATACTACTTTTGATAGTTTCTGCAATTCAAGCATTGGAAATGGCTTAGCTGAGCAGGACTGGTTTGGGTCTCACTTGAGGCTGTAGTAGTCAGGGTGTCCACTGTCATTTGAAGGTTTCCCTAGACCGAGGATCTACTTACTAAGTGACTCACTTGTATAGAACATTGGTTCTGGTTGTTGAGAAAAAGCCCAAGTCCCTGCCTATATCAGTCTTGCTAAGTGTCCACACAAGATGGTAACCAGCTCCTTCCAGAGAATTAAGCTGCAAAAGCCATGTATTCAATCACCTTGGGAATCCACATCCATGCTCTCCCACTGTGATAAGAGTCAGCCCTGTGCAATATTAAAAGGAACTAAAGGAGGACATGGATATCAGAAGAGGGGATTGTGGGACATATTGGAAGCCAGCTATCATGGTGAGAGATGTCCCGAAGAGGGAAGACAACCGTGTTTGTTCAGAAACAGAGTTCTTCCATTGGACATACCTTTGCTTGCGGGGGGAGGGGCATCTCTGGGTCCTCAATAGTTCTCCTTTTGCCTCCTGTTTCATGATGCTAGTTACAAAAGCATCACTCTTTTCTTTTTAAAAAATATTTATTTATTTAGTTATTTATTTAGAAAGTCAGATATACAGAGAGGAGGAGAGACAGAGAGAAAGATCTTCCGTCCGATGATTCATTCCCCCAAGTGGCTGCAACGGCCGGAGCTGATCCAATCTGGAGCCAGGAGCTTCTCTGCATCTCCCATGCGGGTGCAGGGTCCCGAGGCTTTGGGCCGTCCTCGACTGCTTTCCCAGGCCACAGGCAGAGAGCTGGATGGGAACTGGAGCCACCAGGATTAGAACCAGCTCCCATATGGGATCCTGGCGCATGCAAGGCAAGGACTTTAGCCACTAGGCCCATCTCTCTCTTTTCTTACAAACACACGAACTCAGTGAAAATGTTATCACTCGTTTAGGGGTAGTGATAACAGCCTGTCTGTAGGTGGCAGTTCCTGTGTGCCAAGCACTCTCCTGAGCATTTTATCTATAATAACTTTTATAACTCTTAAAAACAATCATGTGAGGTAGAAGATAGCATTGCCCTCCATTTCACTGATGAAAAAATGGAGACACACAAAGCGAAGAAATTTCCCAAGACCACAAGGCTAGAAAGTGCCAAAGCAGGATCTGAACTAAGGCAATCCAGAGGATGTGTGTTCTGAATCACTGGAGCTGCCCATTAGCAGGTGGGGTGATAGATGGCGTGGGATAGGGTAGTGCCCACGTTCTCCTGGGAGTGCTTAGAGGGTGAGTGACAGAGCCAGTTAGTGCCAACACATAAGTGGCTGCAGAGGAAGAACCAGGAAGGAAAAAACTAAGAAGGAGACCCAGAGGGCAATGGTGTTTACTAGGAAGTCAGGTGGGAGAAGGAGGAATTTAACCCAAAGCAGCCCAGGCCACCAAATGGCCAAGGACTCTGTAAAGGACACCCTGGCAGGCAGTGGCTGGGGAGAATGGTGTGTATTAGCCAGAACAGCAGCATCAGAAGTGGATGGGAGGTGAGACAGCTGGTGTAGACCCTGTGGCTGTGGGTCAAATGGGGAGACAGGGGATATCAGGAGAAGGGCCATCCCACTGGACACAAGGGATCCAGGGCAGATCCCCTCCTACGCCCTGGCTGCCTCCACCCCCAGGCTAGGCAGAGCTGAATGCACTTGGCTTGGAATTGTTATCAGTCCCAGAAGGAAACCCCCATCCCAGCAAGTACCAAGCCAGCCTGAAGACACAAATATTTATTTGGTTTCTGCCTTTCTTGTTCAAACAAGGCATTCTCCTTGGGCATGGGAGCTGCCACTGCAGGGGGAGCAGGGAATCAAATGAGGGAGGAAGAGTGTGAAGAAGTAGCCAAGGTACTTGAGACCACCAAGAAGTCCCCCTGGTGTCTGAGCTGCTGGAATCCGTGAGCTCGTTGGAGCAGCCAGCTAACACTCGGCTGTTGTAGCAGACATCTGTTCAAACAATGCCGGCCTTTCTGCATGTCAGCCAGGGCCAGGCTCGGGCTGACTGCTGTGGGATCCATTCAGTCGGGGTTTGTGCTTTCTGCTCGCCTCCACTATAGGCTGCGGACTGTGTGTGCTCACCAGGAGAGGTGTTGTCACATCTGACCATGGCCAGGTCTGACTCTGGGGTTCTGCTGTAGGCTTCTTAGTTTGTAGCTGCTGTGAAATGTGTTACCGTGTGTGTGTGTGTGACACTGCCTTGCTGGGGTGTGTGACTGTGCATATCTGGGATGATGTGTCACTCTCACCCTGTTTCTGTCCTGGTTGTGACCATTTGTGTGCCTGTGTGTTTTGTGGGGGATGATGTGTTAGTGGGTGGAATTTACTTGTTCACATGGGGTGTCTCTTGTATGTGCATACACATGGCAAAACCATCACAGACTTTGTATATGGCTATATATATGTCTGATCATGTACAAGGATCCCTGTGTGTTGTTCTGTGAACTAGCCTTGTACCTTCCAAGTCAAGTCATGGGACCCTGTACATAAGGCATTTTATTGTGACTGTTCATGTTGGAGCAGAAGGACCTAGATCTCTGATTCCTGCTTAGGGGCTGGAGCATCCTAAGAAACATCTGGCCACATGTGGTGGGTGTGGCTGGGTGGTATTAGAGGAGGGGAAGCACTTCTCCATTCTTGGGTGGAGGTCCAAGCCCTACATCCTAGGAGGGATTAGATGGCAGAGGCTACACCCAGGTGGCAGCCAATGCAGTCAGTCATTGGATGAAGGAAGAAGCCTGCAGGGGGCTAGGGGCCAGCAGTTGGTGGCAACGAAGCCCAAGGGGGCAAGTGGTCAGGTGGAGCATCCAGCAAACCCGTGCTACCACCAGGATGCAGTGGGGTTGGTTTCTTTCTTTTTTTTTTTTTTTAATTTATTTTATTTTTCTTTGAAAGCAGAGTTACAGAGAAGAGAGGTAAAGAGAAAGAGAGAGAGACAGACAGACAGACAGAGAGACTGAGATCTTAATCTTCTGGTTCCTTCCTCAAGTGGCTACAACAGCTAGACTTGAGACAATTCAAAGCCATGAGCTTCTTCTGGATCTCCTAAGTGTGTGCAAAAACCCAAGCATCTGGGCCATTCTCTGCTGCTTTCCCAGGCCATTAGCAGGAAGCTAGATGAGAAGTGGAACAGCTAGAACTCGAACCAGTGCCCTTACGTTATGCTGGCACTCAGGTGAAAGCTTAGCTTACAATGCCCTGGCACTGGCCCCAGGAGCAGTGGTTTTTTAAATATAGATTCCCAGATACATGACCAAGGATTGGAGTTCAGTGAAGGGGGCTGGGCCAGGTATCTTTCTTTTCCATAAGACTCCTGGGTAATTACAGACCTGCGGTTTAAGAAACTATGGATTGGTACTGGTGTTGTGTAGTAGATTAGCCACTGTTTGCACACTGGGATCCCTTATTGGAACAATGGTTCAAGTCCCTTCTACTCTGCTTCTGATCTCGCCTCTGCTAATGTGCCTTGAAAGGCAGTAGAAGATGGTCCAAGTTCTTGGACTCTTGCCACCTGCAGGGTATCTGGGATTCTTGGCTGAGAGATAGCCTCCTGCAGCGGTCTTCCTTCTGTCACTGAGGGCTATAAGTGGAGAATGAAGGCCTACTCCTTTATTGCATGGGGAGCGTGACTTGGGGGTAAGTTTTATGCTGCCTCCCAGGCTTTGCAAAAGGCCTGAGCCAAGCTGTGCTCAGGAAACACCCCTTACCTTTCCATCTTTCTTCCCTTCCCTCTCCTCACTTGCTCGTTCCTGCTGGTACCTCCCAGAAGCACCTGCCTAGAACCCACACTGTGGCCTCAGGGTTGTCTCCTTGAGGATTCCAAACTGAGGCACATGAGAAAAGCCACAAAGACCCTTAACCTGGAGCATCAAGGGGGTGCTGGATACAGTTTAGGGTTCCCGGGTTCCTGCTTTCCTGGGCTGGGACTCAAACCTGCTTTGGAGAGCTTCCAGAAGAGCACAGAGCAGGCTCTCTGCTTCCTCTCTGCTCTTTGAGCTGCCCAATCAATTGGATTGATCTTTGAGGGTCTCCATTTCCAAACATCATTCTCCCCCATTGTCCTTTCCCACCCCACCCTCCACTACCTTGGGTCTGGCTGCCAACAGTTCCTCTCAAAGGCATTTTCTGGGGGTTCCCCCTCTAGCCCCTGAGTGGGGAAGGCAGCACCAAGTTTCCAGCCCCTGCAACTCTGGTTCTCAAGGCCTTCTCCCCATCTGGCCGGGATGCCTCAGTTCAGACTGTCTGGAGCCATGTCTGGACAGTCAGATGTTGCTATTCTTTGGTAAACTCTGCCCATGTCCCTGGGGCAGCCCTGCCATCTGCTGTAGCATACCCCTGCTGGAACTCACTGTGTGACAAAAGAGCCCCTCCAGGAGTGACCCAGCTGCCCAAAGGTCAGGGCCTGGGTGTGGAGGTGGGGGTGAGGAGGCAGGGGATGAGGGGTGGGAGTGGAAGATGGGGTGTTGTGCCTTGGCGGTCATTTCCTTTCAGCCTCTGACTCATGCATGTATACACAGCATCCTCCCAGCTGTCTCCTGCAGTGCTAGAAAATGGAGGGGTTCTAGATCTAATCTGGGAGTCCTGGGGCCTTCAGCAAAACAGCGAGCTCACTTCATTTCTGAAGCCACCCTGAGGGATGTGTATTGCCTGGGTGCTGTGCAGAGAAGAGGCAAAGCCGTGTAGATGCAGAAAAAGAAGGAGTGGGGTGTCCTGGAGCCTAGAGTGGAGCAGGGTATAGGCTGCTGAGTCCCCCTTCCAGCCCCAACAATCTTCGGCCACTTCTATGCTGCTCCGGAGCCCCAATGTATGGACCTAGGGCTGCTGGTCGTGCCGAGTTCCTCTGGTGCCCTGTGAGCTGGCCAGGCCACCTGTGAGTGCCAGAGATTCAACACCCTTCTATAAAGGGTAGAAATCAGCAGATGAATGTTTTGGGTTCCTGTCCTGTGAAGGGGACCATGTGGAGACACAAGATTTCCTGGGGCGTCTCCTGCAGAACTGAGCCCTGATGGCTCACAGTCATGACTCACTCATCAGCACACCCCTCATTTGCCTTCTCCTCCTCGCCCTCTGCTCCCTCCCAATTTCCTTACCATGCTTTCCGGGATCACCTTGCAAACAACCACCTGCACCAAGTCTCTGCTTTGGGGTTGGCAGGAGGGCCTGAACTAAATTGAGATGGGCTATTATGGTGGTAACAACTCATTATGGTTTTAACTCTTGGCAAGGACAGGAGCTGGAGGTGGGAAGTGGGACAAAGCCTATAATGATGCAGCAGGTGGGCACCTGAAGAATGATGTCAGCAGGGAGCATGGAAAAGGGTGCACTCTGGACCAGGAGGCCAGTGCAGGTCATGTGAGCCGAGACCCACCCATCAACACACCCCTGTCCTTTGTGTCCCTGATGCAGTGTGGGCTCTCCCTCCTAGAGGTCTGTCCTCACTGCTTGATGCAACTGTGAAAACATGGGGCCACAACAGCCTTTGAGCCATTTGGATGCTGAAGGGGAGAACTCCAGGCAGGGAAAGTGGCAGGTGCCAGCTCTGGCAGCGAGAAAGAACTGGGTGACAAGGAGCAGCAGTTTCCGCATAAAGAGAGAACTGGAGAAGTGAGACGGAAACAAAGGAGACAGGACCCACCTGGTCTTGTGGATCATGGAAAGTGCTTGGGCAGATGCTCTGAGTGGGATGGGAGCTCTTGGGGATATGGCTTGTGCTGGACATCCTGGCATCTGGGATGAGAGGGGCCTAAGGGGCGCTAAGACCTGACAGGGCTTGGCTGGCTCAGGAGCTTCAAGATCCAGTTTTGGTGGGGCAAGGCAGGCATGACTCATCAGATGCAGCTTGGAGGTTTTGCGTGGAGGGCCTGGGTCCTGGAGCTCTGGAAGGGGTGCCACAAGTCTCCTCTGTGGCCTAAGCCAGGGTAGTGGGGCATTTGGCTTGCGTGGCTGCAGAAGGAAAGCCTTTAGCGGTGGCCCTGCTTGAGAGCTCCTTAGCAGAGCAAGTCTCAGCAGGAGAACTGTTAGGACACAAGTCTTGGCCAAACACAAACTGCAAGGCTGAAGGTGAGGGTGGATCCTGTGAGACCTGATGCCTACCAGCAGGAGGGACAGAGCAGAGGAGGTACAACCCCGACCAGGAGGGCTCATTGACAGACCCCAGTTGGCCCTTTGAACTTCCTGCTAGTTAGTGGTTCTACCCAAGGTCATTCTGGATATTAAGAGTAGGCTAATGGTTGAGACTCTAGGGTCTCCTATTGGAGTGTCTGGGTTCATGTCTCAGCTCCGGCTCCTGGCTCCAGCTTCCTGTTAGTGCAGACCCTGGGAGTGAGGGCTCAAGTGATTGGATTTCTGCCACCCATGTGGGAGACCTGGATTGTGTTCCCAGTTCCTGATTACTCAGTACTGCTGTTGTGGAAATTTGAGGAATGAACCAATGGATAGGACATTTGTGTTTGTGTGTGTGTCTGACAGAGAGAGAGAGGAAAGAGAGAGAGAAGAGACTACAGCAGCTTCTTGGGTTCGTTTTCTCCTTTCAAACGCCAATCTCTAAACTTAAAGTGCAGGAGGGCTCCCTTAAGCTCTGGCATTCACTGGGTAAGCCCACTCCTGCCTCGTAGAGACCCCTCTGGACTCTTGATTGAGGTCCCACATTTACTTATACTATCAGACTGTCATTTAACCTGAGCTTTCATCTGCAACCCTGGAGGGGCACAAACAACATGATGAGTATCATGACTCTCCCCTTCCATCCCAAAGCAGATATCACTAATTAATCGATAGAATCCTCCCCAGTGAGGATGAACTTAGCTTTACCATACAGGACTACTGCAAGACATTGCCAAGTTATGACACCCATTTGCTCATGAGCAAAGGTCTTTGGGCCCAGCTGATGGCAATGATGGTTGTCATAGTGATGTTGTGGTACTGATGGTGCTGATGGTGCTGATGGTGATCATGATAAATGAAAACAATGATAGAAATGATGGTGGTGGTGATGATGATGGTGGTGATGATTGTTTTTGCAGATGTGGTTTGAGGCTTGGGAAGAACAGCAACATGCTTCCACAACTTGTGCCTAAAACTACTAAAGGCAAGTAGTTACATTGTTCCTTTAGGTTGTAATAGTTGTTTCCCCTTAATCATGCTGAGGGAAAAGCCCCACAGAGAACTGTGATATTTAAGCCAGGGTTACACAGGGTTACAACTCTGTTGTTGGGGTCCACATGGCTTTGTGAAACCGGAAGGCAGGGGAAGGAAGGAAGTCAGGTGGACCCAAGAAAGCATTCCAGAAATCCTGAAAGCACAGATCCACAAGAATATGCCTGTGGACCTCACCCTGCCACCCTCTTCACAGGGGACGAAAATGGCAGCTCAGAGATGACAAGAGAGTGGGAAGGCAGGATGAAAACTTGGAATTGTTGGCCCAGCACCATGACTCACTGGCTAAATTCTCACCTCCAAACACCGGGATTCCATATGGGTGCTTGTTCATGTCTGAGATACTCCACTTTCCACCTAGCTCTCTGCTTATGGCTTAGGAAAGCAGTAGAGAACTTTGACCCAAAGCCTTGGGACCCTGCACCTGGAAGAAGCTCTCGGGTTCTGGCTTCGGATCAGCTCAGCTCTGGCCTTTGCAGCCACTTGGGGAATGAACCAGTGGACACAAGACCTTTCTCTCTGTCTCTCCTTGTCTCCATAAATCTGATCTGTCTTTTCAATAAAAATAAATAAATCTTACAAAAAGAAAACCTGGAATTCTGTTCAGGATCCATCACCTGTCACCAGAGCTGCTTCTTCGAGGCTGAAGTCCAGCGACCCCCACTAGCTTCCAGAGAGCTCTGTGGTAGAGTATTCTGAGAGTAGGGGTTCTTTTGCCATGTGGGGGAGGTGTGGGGCCTTACTGCTGCCATGGCGCTACCCAAGTCAGCCTGGGCACAGATTTGGATAGGGGGCAGTGGCGGCAGGATGGACTCACAGAGACAGTCCCTCCCCACATTAGTCACAGAGCTGTCCCCTCTTCCGCCCATCCAGGCAACAGCAGGAGTCCAAATAGGCAATTAATTACTGCCTGCCGGTGCTGGCTTCCCTTCTCCTCTGCTCAGCCGAGTGTGTAATGGAAATGGGACAAAAACAGACTCCCTTGCCCAGAGGGACCCTGGCAGGCGCAGTAGAGGAAGGGGGCTGAACACCAAGGTGAGCTTATTAAGACAATGAGTGGCCCCTGACCCCTGACCCCTTTTCCTCAGTTCTCCCTGCCTGGGCTGCCTGCTCAGCTCCAGGGTGGTCTCTTCCTGACAGCCTAAGGATGGTGAAATTGCTGATATTAACCTTATCTTTTTAATATGCTCATTTATTTGAAAGGTAGAATGTGTGTGTGTGTGTGTGTGTGTGTGTGTGTGTGTGTGTGTGTGTGTTGTGTGTAAGAAAGAGCGAACCTTCTCTCCATTGGTTTACTCCTCAAATGCCTACCACAGCTGGGGCCAAGCCCGGCTGTAGCCAGGAGCCAAGGACTCCATCCAGGAGTAGCAAGGACCCAAGTGCTTGGGATGGTATCTGCTGCATCCCAGATGATTTGCACAAAGTTGTGTCAGGTACTCCTATATGAAATATCTCAAGTAACAGCTTGATCTCCAACACAACTCCCACAAGACATCCCCACCCTAACTCCAACCCCAATCCTGGTCCCTGATTATACTTTTATAGAATTGAGACACACTCCCTTGCTAGGGACCCTCAGCAGTTCCCAACCTAGTTGAAAACTCACAGCCCTAGAATGGGCTAGAATAGACATCCAGCCCTAGAATAGACATCCAAATGGGCAGGCTGGTGTGTGTGGCCACAGAGCAGAAAGGGAAGAAGAAAAGAAACCAGCTCAGATCAACGGCAGCCGAAAGGCAGGACCTGGATGCTGGTGGGAACCAAGGCTGTTCACTCCGTCACTCGTGAGAGCAGAAGATTGGTGGACACTGACTAGAGGATTGCACAGACAAGGAGTGAACGGGTGGGCCTCTGTTTGGTGAAAGGACATTTCACCAAAGGACCTTTACGTAGGACATAAAGGTGAGAGAAGAAAGGAGGGGAGAGCTAGAGTGCTGTCTATTCTCAGCTCCTTGAAAACTGCTGAATAACTAAAAACAATGCTGAATAACATGTACAGTCTGAAGTGAAAAATCTCTAATGACTTACTATTGAGCTAAAAAAAAATGCAGGCATCTCTTTTGCACAAAAAAAGAGGACAATAAGAATCCATGTATGTTCATATGGTTGTAGAGGCTGCTTAAACAATTCATAGGACCCATTGCAGTAGCCTAGTGGCTAACGTCCTCACCTTGCATGCACTAGAATCCCATATGGGTGCTGGTTCATATCACAACTGTTTTACTTCTCTTCCAGCTCCCTACTTGTGGCCTGGGACAGCAGTCGAGGACTTTGACCCAAAGCTCCTGGCTCCTGGCTTCAAATCAGCTCAGCTCTGGCCATTGTGGTCACTTGGAAAGTGAACCAGCAGATGGAAGATCTTTCTTTCTGTATCCCCTTCTCTCTGCAAATCTGACTTTCCAATTAAATCTTGGCACTATATACACTTTTAAATTTTTATTTATTTGAAAGCCAGATTTGCAAAAAGAAGGAGACAAGTATTTTCCATCTGCTGGTTCACTCCTCAAATAGCAGGAGATTCTTCTGGGTCTCCCACATGGGTGCAGGGGCCCAAACACTTGGGACATCCTCTACTGCCTTTCCAGGCCTTAAGCAGGGAGCCGGATGGAAAGTGGAGCAGCCAAGGTACAAACTAGCACCATATTGGATACCAGCTCTGCAGGTGGAGCATTGGCCTCTTGAGTCATGGTACTACCTCATGACATATATATTTTTAATATATTTCTGAGCTATGCAAAATAAAAATAAATCAAGAGAAGGAAAAAACAAGGGGAAATTTCTACTCTGGAAAAGCGCTTCAGAGTCTCCATTGCTTGGGGCTTGGGTGGGAAGGAGATGCATGGTGAGCAGAGTTTATTACAGCTCTTCTTCTCCACGGCTTGCATAATTAAGGGCTTAGAGGGCTCCTGCTCTATTGATCCCTGATCAGAAAGTGCCAGGTGAATCCCCAGGAGCCTTGAGCCTTAAGGAATTGTTTTCCTACATGCCACATCTTTCTTGTTTATAGCTAGTAGCAATTGCTCTGCTCACTCCCAGGACGGAGTTGGTAGTGGCTACCAGGCGCAGAGAGATCAGGCCAGGCCTCCCGGAGGGACTGGGGGCCAGAGCTATGTCCCTTGCTGGCACTGCCTGCCACAGCTGGGGAGTTTTCCTGAAGGATCCCAAAGGGTGAAAGGCTTGGTGCCCAAGGCAAGTGCTGTTGGAAGATAATGGTTTGTCATGAAAGTGTGTTTATCTGAACCACAGGCATGAGAGTGGATTAAATATGGGGTAAAACAGGGCATTCCCTGTAACTAACAGGTCCAGCTCAATTGCTGGGGCAGAGGCCTTAAGGGGACTGGGGACAGAGCACACAAGGCCTTACAGGCAGTGATAAGTTTGCACTTCACCTTGACACTGCTGCCACATGGGGAAGGCCAGCTCAGTGTCTGAAATACACCAGGCGGGCATCCTGTCTTTGGCAGTGTCTAAAGTAGCGGAGGCTGCCAGGGCACTGGCTTGGAGGGATGTGGCTACCCAGGGTGCTGGGGCCTTCTCCTGAACCCCATTTGCCTGGCCCACCCCCATCACTGTCCCCAGCACTTAGACTCTCTTCATTTGGAATGAGGTGCATTTGGGATCGCTCACCAATCAGCCAGCCAGCCCTAATGGAACTTAATGTCTCCTGCTTGCTCCTTTGTGGCAGCTGGGAGGAGGGGCTGAGGGGAGCATGCAGATCCCTGTGTGCTGCCCCATTCCTGTTTCAGGACAAACATGTATGACGTGGGGCTGAGCATGCTCGGAGCCATTGGAGAGCCAGTGGGTGGGGGCAGCTGGGCGCTAAGATTGGGTCTCCAGAGCTGGCAGGATCTTACAGTGAGCAAGACCTGTTCCTGACCCATCAGGGCATGGTCCTATGATCCTTGGTTTTTTTTTTTTTTTTGAAAGATTTATTTTATTTTTATTACAAAGTCAGATATACAGAGAGGAGGAGAGATAGAGAGGAAATGGAGCTGCCGGGATTAGAACCGGCGACCATATGGGATCCCAGTGCATTCAAGGCAAGGCCCTTAGCCACAAGGCCACACCGCCAGGCCCCAATCCTTGTTTTGTTTTTCATTCGAAAGAGAAACAGCCAGGTGTCACGAGCTTCATCAGATCTGCTTCCTAGGTTTGGAGTCAATGCTCTATCATCCACAGCCTCCCTGGTGCATTCAAGGAGAGCTGGATCAGGAGTAGCCAGGACTCGGCCAGGCACTCTGATACAGTATGTGCACATTTCTAGCAAAAGCTCAGGCTGCTGGGTGTGCACACTGTCCATCTTATGTCCCTATTTGACCAATGAATGAGGCTCAGACAGCCATTAATGTGAGGTTACAGAGGATACACATGGAAACAAACGAGGTTTCATTCATTCAGTGCACATTTGGTGAACATCTACTATGGGGCTGTGTTAAGCTTGAAGTATAAACCTAGAGCTTTTCCTACTTTCTATGTGATGTCTTAGCGATCCTCCACCAAATACAGTGAAGGATAGGAAAGCAGGCACTTACAGGGGACGGGGGACCTGGAGGAAATGGTTTCATCTGTTCCCAACCTGAAGGCTGGCATATGCCAAAGGTGACTTAGAAAGCTACTCTGCTTTCAAACCAGCTCCCAGCTAATGTACCTGGAAAAGCAGCAGAAGATGGCTCGAGCACTTGAGCCCCTGCCACCCATGTGGGTGATCCAGATGCAGTTCTGGGCTCATGACTTCGATTTGACCTCGCCCTGGCTATTGTAGCCATTTGGGTCAACTAGAAGGTGAAGATTCTCTGTCTCACTCTATGATGCTGTGCCTTTTAAATACATTTAAAAAATGTTCAAAGGGGCCCGGCGTGGTGGCGCAGTGGTTAAGGTCCTCACCTTGCACCCCCGGGATCCCATATGGGCGCCGGTTCTAATCCCGGCAGCCCCACTTCCCTTCCAGCTCCCTGCCTGTGGCCTGGGAAAGCAGTGGAGGACGGCCCAAAGCTTTGGGACCCTGCACCCACGTGGGAGACCCGGAAGAGGCTCCTGGCTTTGGATTGGCATAGCATCGACTATTGCGCTCACTTGGGGAGCGAATCATCGGACGGAAGATCTTCCTCTCTGTCTCTCCTCTCTGTATATCCGCCTTTCCAATAAAAAAAATAAATAAATAAATCTTTAAAAAAAATGTTCAAAGAACACAAATAGGTCATCTGGAGCACAGGAGGTGAGAGGACAGATCCCCGTGGGTGACTCAGGAGCTCTGACCTGAGTTCAGAGCCTGTGTCGGTTCAGGCACCGAGAGGGAATGGAACAGAACTGAGCCACAGTGAGAGGCACTACCAGAACACACTGAAACGTGAAGAAACCACGTTCCGCCTGAATCACCTTCCTTCGGGTGCAAGTGCAGTTCTGGCCCTGTCCAGTTTAACCATGGATGCCTTGGCCCTGCCTCTACTAAAAGGACTCAGTTCTAGAGGAATCATGTGATCCCCATTTGACAGTAAACTGAAGCTGAGACACTGAATCACTGGGTCAGTTTTCCAGGGGTGGTGACAAGGCGACTCCACAGCTCAGCTCTCAACCAACAGCCCCCATTGGGCTGGCCCACGGGCTCCAGGTCATGAGGGCAGCTGGGGTTACCCTCAGTACCTGGCAGGTAGTTGATGAAACAACCTCAATCCCTCTACCACACATACACACTCACACAGAACATACACACACACACACCAGAAAACAGCAAACCCCTCCTCCTCCTCGATCTCCCCCGTCCCCACAGCCCAGCTCTGCTCAGAGCTATTAACCAGGTCGCGCTGGCTTGTCCCAGTCCAATAGTTCTCTTAATTGCCTTTTTATAGCACATCATACAACTGTTCATTATGCTGTCATATTTCCCCTCGAAGGCAGCAGTGGGGGAGCCGGCCTGAAGACAGGGACCATCCAGGTGGCAGGAGCTGTGTGTGGGGCACCAATGTGTGAAGCTTATTTTCTACTCGGTCAGAATGAATTAAACGCATGCTTTTCACGCCTGAAAAATGCACAAGCCACTTTCAAAGCCGAAAAAAAAAAAAAAAACCCACAACCCCCTCCCGACAATTGACAAATGATCTTTATTACAACACTGGGGAAATATGTACAAACATAAAGCTGTATATAAATTCCTTTTCCTTTTAGCTCTCCACACCTTGAAAAACAAAGTTATCCAACCTAATGCAAACAAAGCTATAAGATCAAGAATTTCAAAATAAGGTGATGACTTCAGTGTGATGGATAATAGGTGAGTGGAATTAAATTGATGCCTGTGTTGTGATTTTTTTTATATATATTTCAGCACTGAAGACCTTTCTGATCTTTTGTCATAATGCCAGGATAATTAGTGCAGTGTTGTGGTCGCCCAGGAGACTTAAAATCCACTGGTAGATTTTATTCAGTGCTTTTATCATTTATTTAAAAGAGTTACAGAGTGGGATTGGAGGAGAGAAGAGAGAGATCTTCTAACCTCTAGTTTACTCTCTGGATAGCCACAATGGCTAGGACTGGAGCAGGCTGAGACCAGGAGCTTGCAGCTCTATCCGGATCCCCCACATGGAAAGTAGGGCCCATCTTGTCCTGCTTTCAGAGGCACATTAGCAGGAAGCTGAATTGGAAGTGAAACAGCTGGGAGTTGAACTGTGCTCAATGGGATGCCAGCTTCACAGGCAACAGCTTAGCCTGATGCATCATAGCACCTGCCCTGTTTAGATTAAAATACAAACCAATGCTGCAAGAGAGCGCATGACTCCAGGTTAGAAAACTATAAATGTCCCAGGCGCCTCCACCAGCCTTTCTGTAAGAAAAGAGCCTTGTGTTTGGGTACTGAGCAGCCCCGCACACAGGGCCCAACCTACCAAGATGTTACGCAGACTTCAGGAGAATCCACAGGCTGTCCTGAGCCCTTGCTGTAAACTCAGCTCTGTGCCTCCTCGTGTCCAGGAGTGACCTGTGTACTCAGGAGGGAGGTAGAGGTGACCCAGAAGAAACACAGAAGGACACTTGCAGGAGATACGGAAACCCACATCATAAGACACATTTTTCAAGGAATTTTGAAGATTTCTACAGATTTCAACATGTTCTTTTACCAAATGAACAGCATTCAACTGGATTTCTCTGTGACTGTTTTTGAAGTATTTGTGCATGCAGCAGTCAGCACAGAGAGGTGATGTCTGAAAGTTGATGCCAAGATACCGGGGTCAGGAGGCAACAGCAGATCTTAGCCCCTCCCCAGAACCAACAGATTCTTCTGGAAGGCTGAGGCTATAAAGATAGCTCTGCACCTGAGCTCAAATCCTGGCTCCACCGCCTCTGAGCTAAGGGACCCTGGGGAGGTTCCTTAACCTCTTTGCACCCCAGTGCCATCATCTGTAAAGCAGACATGAAACCATCCAGTGCTCACAGAGATGATGTAACGTCACACGTGCTGTTGTAGCACTTACCCCAGGACCAGCAGAGAAGAAGCACTGGTTAAATACCAATGTCTGTATCTCACCTGAATCCGGCATTCAGTAGAACTGGAAGAGAAAGAAACTTCCAGATTGGGTCCTTGGGCTGGAGGTCAGGGACTAACGTTGGGTGGGCCTAGGGGCACTGAGACCTTGAGTGACACTGGGTGTGTGTATGTTTCTGAAGACAGGAACTGCCACCTCCACCTATGTCCACAGGAACTGTGAGTTAGAAAAATCTTTGGTTCCAGAGCTAGTGCTGATCTAAGACGAGCTGCAGTAGCAACACGCCTGGGAGGCTGTGGAGGCTGGATGCTCCCTGTCAAGGCCCAACATGCCTGGTGCCTGATCAGCGTGCTCTTCCTGACTTACAGGTGGCCATTTTCTCTGTGTTCTCAAGTGATAGAGAGAGGCAGAGCGCTCTGGTGTCTCTTCTTCTAAGAGCACTAGTTCGATCAGGTCGTAGCCCTGCCCTCTTGACCTTATTTAACCTTAATTACTTCGTTAGAGGATCCTTTTCCAATTATTGCCACACTGAGGGTTGGGACTTCAACGTATGAATTTAGGGGAGGAGGAGGTACTATCCCAGAGTGAATGCACGTGTTGACCATCAACCCTGACCCCTGAGGCTTTTAGCTAAAGCAAGGATCACCTGCAGGACCACCTGCAGCTCTCCTGTCTTAGGTGAGTCAATCAACCCACTCCGTATGACCATCACCATCCTTGCCGGCCTTCCCCCGGCCCCAATCATCTCATACCATCCCCTCACCTTGACTCCTATGGACCCTGCTTTCTAAACATGACCATGGACTAACCTAAAGGTTGTGAGAATGCAAGGAAGCCGTCCCAGGTAAGGCTCTCCATGGTGCCTGGCACGTAAGACATGGGTTGAGGGTTAGCTTCTGACAGGCCCAAGGGTGTAGGAAGTCAGAACTCTGAAGCAGAGCCTCCGCTATAGCTGGCTCTAGGCTGCAGCCATTGATGGCCCACAAATTTCCAGGGGTGATGAGTGCTCTTGGAGGAGTCTGAATCTGAGTGTGCACCTCAAATTGTGTACCAAAACCACATGCATGTACATGCATGATTACCAACTACACAAGAAGATAATGAAAACATAAAAGGCTTAGAGTTCAGAGCTAGTGTGGATGTGCGCTTTTGAAACAAGGTACACTACAAGTTTCTGGAATGAAATGGTCTTATGACATCAGTTCAACTCACCTCCATAAATGCTCATTAAGTGTTCACTATATGCAAGGGATCCAGCAGGGAGTAGGACTGGCAAGCTCCCCGCTCTGAGCATAGTTTCATAGGATTGTGTTCTCAACCACAGGCAGGAGCCCTTGGCTACTCCACCAACTCAAGTCCAGGATTCATCCTTTAATACCAAGCAGCTTCTTGCAGTTTTAAAGGCTGCCAAGGTCAAGGCTTGGGATCCCACATCCCTGCTCTCTGGCCCCATCTCAGAGCCATCAGCACAGAAACCAGGGATCTGTGGAAGCAAAGAAATGTGCAAAATCTAGGTTCCCTTGTCCTGACACAGATTGCCCTTGGCCGCTGTCTCTGATGGGCCATCCAGCCTGTCTGCCTGACGTCAGTGATGGGATGGGCATGACCATAGAGGGGACAAGGATTCACATGCACAGTCACTACCACACTGTCCATGTCCCCCCGAGCTGGCCGAGGCAGCACCCACACTGTCCCTGGTCCCACCTGATTTGCCCGACTGAGTGAAGAACAGTCTGTGTTGCACACACAGGCTGCTTCCTTGGTATGCCTCTTCTGGTGTCTGTGGACACAGCATCAAAACATTGTGTTATGATTTGGGGTCTGGGCAAATTCTGTTTTCTCCAGCTATGGGGAAACTTTTGGGAGGCTCCAGCCTCAGGATATTTGGGGGTGGGGGTGATTTAAAAAGTCAGCGACAGTCCCCTTAGCAGGAAAAGGCCCACAAACATGCCTTGGCTCTGGGAAAGGGGGGGGCTTCGCGTCCAACTCTGGGGGAGGGGAGAGGGTCTTGTCTGTGATCATTCAGCCCCGAAATGATGCTCATGATGTTGGCTTTCCAGGCCATTAATTCAAGGGCTCCCTGCCCCCATTCCCCTGCTCCGCTGCCTGCTCTGGGAGATAAGCCCAGTTCTATTTAACCCTATTTATTCTCTCAAAGTGGCCTCCATTTCTGTTAGCCAGGCATTTAACCCCCAGGATACCAAAGGCTTCAAAAGGCTGACCAATTGAGCTCCAGCAGCAGGATTACTTCAGGACCCTGGCTTCCTGGAGTGACCCCAAATCCTGATCCAGGGATCCCTAAGACCACAGAACCCTGTGTGGCTCTGGGAGCACAGTGGCCATTCCCTCCAACCCTAGTTCCTAGGTCACACGCTCTGGGTCCTGGCTCTGGCCAACAGGAAAGCTGTGCTTTCCCTGCCTCTTTTGTGTCCTGAGGGCTGCTGGCTCTGCCTGGCAAGGCCTGCACCATCTTGTTCCTTTCCACATCTCTCTGTCCCTTTCTTCCCTTTGTCCTCTTTTCCCCTTCGGTGATCATGAGGGTTATTCCTGACTGTTGGTCTCAGGGTGAACTTGTGTGTGTGTGTGTGTGTGTGTGTGTGTCTTTACTAGTGCCTCAGCCTGTTACCCGGCTGATGCTAAACCAGCACTAGATCCTTGGGGGTCTGATTTTTCTGTGTGGCAACCAGTCTTAGCACACATCTTGTTTGTATCTGTGTGCCAATCTGGCCTTGACCTGGGTGTGTTGCTCTTCCCACCTGTGTCTATAATTCTACCAATGAACTTGAATCTGTATGCTGATTCCAGTGTCTGTGCACCAGTCTATGGCTTGTCATTCTCTATGTGCGAGTGAATGGCTGTGCTGGATTTTAACCCAGAGCATTGCACAGCTGAAAGCCCTCTGGGATGGTGTCCCAAGAGGAGCTAGCTAGAAGAATTTTGAAAAAAAAAATTTATTTATTTAAAAGAGGAACACACATGCTCAGAAAGGACAGGGTGGGAGAGAGAGAGAGAGAGGGTGGGGGAGAGAGAGAGAGAGAAATGCTCGGGATCTTCCAGCTGCTGCTGTATTTCCCAAATGACTGCAACATGCAGACCAAACCTAGGAACTCCATGTTGGGCTCCCCTGCTGCCCTCTGCCTTACATTTGACCTTCATATCTTTTTCTCTAGGTCAGCTCAAAACTGGAAGAGGTCAGGAAAGCAGGGCTAGGGACAAAGAGAGGAGAGTGATATGCTGTAACTTAGACTCCCAGCCTAATCACAGGCTTTTGTTGTACACCCACTTTTCTCCCATGAGATCAGAAATGGCCATTGGGTATGTTGTGACAAGACCAGCAAGAAAAAAACAGAATGGTTATTACCAAGTATGGGGCTGTTCCCACATACTAAATATTTTGCATGCAAGATCTCACTGCAGGCCTGACGCAGTAGCCTAGAAGCTAGAGCCCTCACCTTGCATGCATCGGGACCCTATATGGGTGACAGCTCGTGTCCCGGTACCCCACTTCCCATCCAGCTCCCTGCTTGTGGCCTGGGAAAGCAGTCAAGGATGGCCCAAAGCCTTGGGATCCTGTGCCCATGTGCGAGACCAGGAAGAGACCCTTGCTCCTGGCTTCGGATCGGCTCAGCTCTGGCTTTATGGCCACTTGGGGAGTGAATCAATGCATGGGTGATCTTTTCTGTTTCTCCTTCTCCCTCTATATCTCATTTTACAATAGAAATTTTTTTAAAAATAATAAATTTTAAAATCTCACTGCATGCTTTCAATAACTCTAGGAGGCTGTCAATGTTGGTTTCCCACATTAGCAATGATGGAAAGGAGGCTATGAGAATTTAAGGGCTAGGGCTAAGTAGTTGGGTATTGCAGAGCTAACACACGATAGAGTAGGATTTTTCAACAAGGGGCCAGCTGTGTTGGGAGCTGCCATAGGCTCCCATAGACTGGGACAAGGTAGTTATTGCCAACAGCAGAGGAGGCAAAGGAGTTCTTCCCCTCAATTGCTGGCCCTCCTTGGAACCAAAGAGGCTTAAATCATTTCAAATTTCATCTCTGGGCCTAGTGCAATGACTCAGTTGACTCATCTTCCCCCTGCCAGCACCATGATCCACTTCCTATCCAGCTCCCTGCTTGTGGCCTGAGAAAGCAATAGAGTATAGCCCAAAGCCTAGGGACCCTTCACCCACATGGGAGACCCAGAGGAGGCTCCTGGCTTTGGATTAGCTCATCCCTCGCATTGCAGCCACTTGGGGAGTGAACCAGCAGATGGAAGCTCTTTTGCTCTCTGTTTCTCCTTCTTCCAGTAAATCTGTCTTTCAAAAAAAAAAAAAAAAGGAATAAATGTTTAAAAAAATTTTTTCACCTCATAGGGCAGTGAGATGGGCAAATATCAGACAACCACTGGGGAGAGGGGACAGAAGGATGGGGTGATCTTGTGAGGAAAGCAGAGCAGATGGAAGGAGCGTCAGGCCTCTGGGATTCTGATCCAACTTGAGCCTGAGCTGTCTGTGACCTTGAGCGGGACACTTGGCTCAAGTGGGGATGACCATGGGCTTTTCTGTAATATTGTGAGCCTGAAAGGGAAGATAATTGGATTGAGACGTCTATGGCCCCCCCAAAAAATCCAGGTGGAGCCCACACCCATGTCCAGTACAGGTAAGAGAGGGCAAGGGCTCTGGACTCCCGTGACAAAGAAGGCAATAAATCAGGGTGAGTGGCATGCAGGGTGGCATCAGGGAACCCTTCAAACACACACATTTTCTGTTCAAAGCATCTCATGTGAAACAAAAGGAACAGGCCAGGAACAGAAGGAGAGGAGGGCTAGGAGGTGAGATCTTTGTCCATAGGAATCTGGATGGGGAAAAGCTCTCTTTTCTTCTTGGGCATCTGGGGAGTGGGGGGAGGAGAGTCCCTGCAAAGGGCAAGCTTCAGGACCGATGGGGTCAGTTGTAGAGCAGAGCCTCCTAGGAGGAGAAGCTCCCTTTGTTCCGCAGCCTGCAGTTGCTAGTTCGGAGGGAGGGCTCCTGTGTAGCCCAAGGGAAGGATTTCCGTCCTATTTCTTTGGGACAGGACGCCAGGGCTTTCCAGAGCTGCTGCAAGCACTCAAGCCAGCACCTGCGGAAGAGCGGGGAGAAGCAGCTCAGTCCAGTATGGTGGGAACCCCGTACCTGTGGAAAAGCTTCCTCTGGGAGACTGGGAAGTCCCTGGGCTGACGGGGAGACGGGTGTAGAACGGGAAGTCAGTGGCATCCAGTTGCTCTAATTTGCTGATCAGAGCCCTCGGGCCGCCCTACTTGTGCACTGACAGGAGCTAATCCAGAAACACCAAAAGGGTGGCAAGCGGAGAACGGGATTCCCAGCGAGAAGGGCCCCTCGAGCGGTGGACGTAGCCGGCCTGTTCTTTTTTTCATTTTGCTTCAGTTACTTTGTGGCTCACCCAGGCAGCTGCTCCTCCACCTAGGCTGGGACTAAAGGTGGAACCTTGTGGTTTATTGGAAGAGGAGAGCGGGGAAGGTATGGGAGCCTAACTGGGGATCCATGCCGGGACTAAGCGACCCACACTAAGACGGTAATGAACCTCACATATGCGCAAACGCAGCCAGCAACTCCCCCTACCCCCTGCACCACAGAGCCACACACGCACACACTCCTCTCCGCGCACACAGAATCACGCAGACACGCAACACTCGCAGGTACCCGCTCTTGCAGAATCCAGCCGGTCTCGGATCTAGGCTCTCTCTTTGTCTTTGGGTCTCTTTCTCGCGCTCGCGCACACGCCAGCCATCTCATTCCACACCAACAGTCCCGGCTTTCGCGGCTCCTGCTCCGGTGTCCCGGCTGGCCCCGAGCGAAACGCGCGCCTCCGCTGCCAGGACCCTCTGCACAGCGAGCCCTTCTGTCCTCTACGCCCCGACCCGGGCTGTGTCCCTCTTGCCAGGGCATCCGCAGATCGAGGCTGAGAGGCGTTCCACCTCCTTCCAGATCCCCCAAACGAAAAGAGAAGAGCCAACCTTTCGCCTCCATTCTGCACAATTTGGAGTGCGGTTGGCAGCAAGCGATCCACAGACTGGCTTCCATCGCGGCGTCCCTTGACGGACAGAGACATCCGGGGCGACCGAACCCCGAGCTGCGCATCCTTAAGAAGCATTCAAGTCGGCTGCTTTTGCCTTCAGGGCGAACTTGAGACCAGATTTAAGGGCGAGTGGTGGATGCCCAGGAGGCAGCCCGATGCCCAGACGGCCTGCTCAGCCGAAGAAGGGCGACGCTGTCCCACCGCCTTTCGGCGCGCAAACCAGCCCTTAGTCCATGCGGTTCGGGCCGCCCAGCTCTTGGACTCTGACAGGGACGGTCCGAGGGCGGGGACCACTGGAATCAGCCCACCCGCTCCCTCCCTCCCTCCCCGCGGCGAGGTGGGAAGGGCCAGAATCCCGGCTTAGCACCTCCTCCAGAAATGCAGCACTGGGGCCCCCCAGCCCGCCTTCCATACTCCGCCCCCCCTTGGCGTGCTCCCTCCCGCCGCCTTCCCAAGGGCGCCCTTCTCCAGCCCCGGTGTCACTTCCGAAGCCTGCGGTGTCCCTCTGGCTGGCTTCTCTCGTCGCCCCCTCCTCAGGCCCCTGCCTGTGGGGGGTTTCCCCTCCTTCCCCCCCCCCCCCGCCGGTAGCCACCCCCGCACCGCCTGATTCCGCGGGGCGGGAGCGCATTGGGCTGCGAGGGGTGGGGGCACCGCGCCAGGCTCGCGTAGCTGCTCTGACGCCGCCGTCGCCGCCGCCGCCCTCCGCAGCCCAGCCCTGCGCCCCGCGGCAGCTCCGCAGTGCACTCACCGCCGCCACCGCCGCCGCTCCGCAAGTCCCCGCCATCCGCCGGCCTGGCCCGACCCTAAGTGAGCCTCGAACGCCGGCGCCGAGGGTCATGCGCCATCGCGCCCCGGGGCGTCTCGGACAGAGCAAGGGAAGGTAGCGACTTCGCGCCCCTCCACCCCCAGCCCTCGCCATCCTGCTCTCGCGAGCCCGCGTCCCCGGCCCCCTTCTGTCCTCTCCCCAAGCGCCGCCACCATGGCCACCCTGCTCCGCAGCAAGCTGTCCAATGTGGCTACCACCGTGTCCAACAAGTCCCAAGCCAAGGTGAGCGGCATGTTTGCCAGGATGGGCTTTCAGGCGGCCACGGATGAGGAGGCGGTGGGCTTCGCGCACTGCGACGACCTCGACTTCGAGCACCGCCAGGGCCTGCAGATGGACATTCTGAAGGCGGAGGGCGAGCCCTGCGGTGACGAAGGCGCCGAGCCGCCCGTCGAAGGCGACATCCACTACCAGCGCGGTGGCGGCGCGCCCCTGCCACCCTCAGGGTCCAAAGACCAGGCCGTGGGGGCTGGCGGCGAGTTCGGGGGCCACGACAAGCCCAAAATCACGGCATGGGAGGCGGGCTGGAATGTGACCAATGCCATCCAGGTGAGTAGGGGACTCCCATCTCTGCCCGCCCCTTCCCCTGCCTGTGAAGGGACTCTGTCCCCAGCGGTAGCCGGGTTGTATGGACGGGAGGAGAGAATCCCACGAGTGTCTGCGACGGGTCTGGAGTCCTTCCTGGTGCTTCTCTATCTCGCACTGGGATCTGCGCCCTTAGGCGCTTATCTCCTGCCCGCATCCTCACCCCCCAACTTCCGCTACCCTGTTGGGGGTCAGGTTGATCCGGGTCCAGAGACCCAGAAAAGCGACAGAAATGCGGGGGTGGGAGAGCAGGAGATGGAGTCTTGAAAAGGGATGAGGGAGAAAGAAAATCAGGATTGGAGGGACCAGTGTTGCCTCGCACGGGAATGGACTGGCAGCTGCGTCTTTGGAGAGGACAGGAAAGGGGGAAATCGCTGAGCCCGGAGTCTCCTCCCCCGACCCAGACGCAGAGCCCCACGCACACGTACAGAGGCAGACACGCACGCCCGCAGCCCCCTCCCCGTGGCACGAGGCTATTTATAGACCACGGGACTCTCCCCAAACGCACCTGCCTACACCCCACCTCCCCGCCCTCACAAAAACTCACGCCTGCACGCCCTCGTTTGAACACAACATTTCGCACACGCACACCGGATGATGTGTGATGCATCCGGGATCCAGCCCGCTCCCCCAGGTGCAGCCTTGATGGAGACACCCAGGCACGCCTTCGTAAGCACACGTGAGTGCGGGGACAAGCACCCACGGTCCGCAGGCTCCAGTGTGTTGCTCTCACGGAGCAGCCCTGATCGCCCGAAATCCCGGTTGCACCGCAAAGGGGCGTCCAGAACCGCAGTGGGCCACATGAAGAGGGCCCCTTGAAGGGGGCGGAACCACCTCTAACACCACTTCTGGCTCCTGCGCCCACCACCCCATTTCCCAGCAGGCGCCGCCGGACTCCGCCGGGAGCGGGTCTGGAGCCCTCACAACGACCCTCGGAGCTAGCAGCGCCGGGCAGGCTGCGGGGTCCGCGGTGGAGCAGTCTTCCGCCCTAGGGGTCCCCCGGCCGACCGCGGCTGGGTCAGGTGCCCACCCCAAGCGCATGGTCGTTGGAGCGGAACGCGTACATCTCACGGGAGCGAGGTGCAGTAGCGGAATTCCCAGGCTCAGCGATTCTCGGCGGGGGACCCTACACCCCAGGCAGCCTTGACCCCGGTATACCCCCAACTCCGGGGCTCAACCGGCAGGGACCAGGGCGATGCTGCGGCAGCCTTCGTTGTCAGCACCTCTGCAGGCAGCGTTTTTGCGGAGTGGGTTCTGTAGGCCCAGCGACAGGCCCCTGAGCCTCTGGGGACCCGGATTTCGTTATCTTTTTCTCTCCTTCTGGATTTTAAGCCATATTCCCACGGCCCTGCCTGCGGTGCCCGCAGAGTTTCTGCTTCAAGATTGCGGCTGGTCTGGCTCCTCCGACAGGCTCACAGCCCGTTGGCCTCTACCAGTGCCACCTAGAGCTTGCCAGCCCTTTTCTAGGAACCCCTGTTTTCGACAAAGCGTCACCCTACACTTCTTCCCCAGAACCCTCGGGGCGCCCACGGCTTCTGCACCAAGCCTTTCTGCCCGTTCCCCTGCTTCCCCTCTCCTTCAGCCCGGCTCTCTCCCTGCCCAACTCCCTGCCTCCCCCTCGCCCTCATCAGGGGCGCCTCCCACCCTGGCCAGGCCCTTTCCCTGGCTGGCATCCCCAGTTCCATCTCACACATGGTGGCCAGGCTTCGTGGTGGCTCAGGGGTCCCTTTTGCCGCGCCCCTTCCCCACCTCGTGCCAGCCCCTTCGCGTCACCTCTCCCAATTCCCCAGCCTCCTCAGTACCCAACTCTGCCCCCGCTCCCACCCCAACCCTGAGCACACCTGCTCAGTTCCGGCCTTACACACCTCCCTGTGCTTCGCTAACACAGGATTCCCGGTTCCCGAAGAGGCTCCTCCACTCCCCTTTCCTCCCTCCCTCTGGGTAGGTTTGGACTCCTTGTGCGCTCCTCTCAGCCCCCTGTCCGCAGGCCAGCGTCCCCTGAACGCCCGGGTCTAGTTGCCTCTCTCACTACACAGGGCATGTTCGTGCTGGGCCTTCCCTACGCCATCCTGCACGGCGGCTACTTGGGGCTGTTCCTCATCATCTTCGCTGCCGTGGTGTGCTGCTACACCGGCAAGATCCTCATCGCGTGCCTGTACGAGGAGAACGAGGACGGCGAGGTGGTGCGCGTGCGGGACTCCTACGTGGCCATTGCCAACGCCTGCTGCGCACCGCGCTTCCCCACGCTGGGCGGCCGCGTGGTAAACGTGGCGCAGATCATCGAGCTGGTGATGACGTGCATCCTGTACGTGGTGGTGAGCGGCAACCTCATGTACAACAGCTTCCCCGGGCTGCCCGTGTCGCAGAAGTCCTGGTCCATCATCGCCACGGCCGTGCTGCTACCCTGCGCCTTCCTCAAGAACCTCAAGGCCGTGTCCAAGTTCAGCCTGCTGTGCACGCTGGCACACTTCGTCATCAACATCCTCGTCATAGCCTACTGTCTGTCGCGGGCGCGTGACTGGGCCTGGGAGAAGGTCAAGTTCTATATTGACGTGAAGAAATTCCCCATCTCTATCGGCATCATCGTGTTCAGCTACACCTCGCAGATCTTCCTGCCTTCGCTCGAGGGCAACATGCAACAGCCCAGCGAGTTCCACTGCATGATGAACTGGACACACATCGCCGCCTGCGTGCTCAAGGGGCTCTTCGCGCTCGTCGCCTACCTCACCTGGGCCGACGAGACCAAAGAAGTCATCACCGACAACCTGCCAGGCTCCATCCGCGCCGTAGTCAACATCTTCCTGGTGGCCAAGGCGCTCCTGTCCTACCCGCTGCCTTTCTTCGCCGCCGTCGAGGTGTTGGAGAAGTCGCTCTTCCAGGAAGGCAGCCGCGCCTTCTTCCCCGCCTGCTACGGCGGCGACGGCCGCCTCAAGTCCTGGGGGCTGACGCTGCGCTGCGCGCTCGTGGTCTTCACGCTCCTCATGGCCATCTACGTGCCGCACTTCGCGCTGCTCATGGGCCTCACCGGCAGCCTCACGGGCGCCGGCCTCTGCTTCCTGCTGCCCAGCCTGTTCCACCTGCGCCTACTGTGGCGCAAGCTGCTCTGGCATCAGGTCTTCTTTGACGTCGCCATCTTCGTCATCGGCGGCATCTGCAGCGTGTCCGGCTTCGTGCATTCCCTCGAGGGCCTCATTGAGGCCTACCGAACCAACGCGGAGGACTAGGGCGCCAGGGTGCTGCCCACCCCCGGTCCCGGCTCGCCGCTCGTGCTCACAGACCCCCGCCCCCTGCCCCGCCTCCCGCCCACCTCACCCGCACCGGCCCCGTGCGCCCTACAGCCGCCGCGCTTGGGAAGCCAAACTTTCGACACCTCTGGGTCCTTGTTTCTGATTATTCGGGGGTGGGAGGGGAGGGGAGGGGATCGGGAGCCACAGGACCCATCGCGTCTGCGTTTCTGTTGTCCTTTCTTTTCCACAACACCCCTCTTCTGCAGGGAGGCGAGGGATGGGGGAGGGGGGACATTTGTGGGCAGCATTTTCTGTGCTTCCTAAAAGTCCCCCTTGCCACTTCAGCCCCAGGCACGGTGGTAATACGGGGTGGTGGGAAGGGAGAAGGGATGCAGCTCGCAGGCGTGGCGCTTACACTTGACCTTAGGGGTGGGGTGAGGGACATTTCACAGCCATCCAGCGCTGGGAAATTACAGCGTCCAGCCATTTCCAGAAAGAGCGCTTCCCATCCCGGAGACATTTCAACCCTGCGGTGGGATAGGCTGGAGGGGGAAATCCATTTTGGGTGGGCGATTTCCTTGGCGAAGCTGGGAAACCAGACGCCGCGGCTGGGGCCGGCTTGCCTGCCGGTGTTCAAGAACCCAAACTCATCTTGTGCAATTTAACAGGTTGTGGAACTGTTCTACTGTGCGTGTGGTGTGCTCGTGGTGAATCAGATGAAATGTATATCAGAAAAAAAAATTTATCTCTAATTTAGAGTGCGGTGCATAAATTATATCCGCAAATAAAGACTACACAAAGGCGCATGCGGCTCCCTGTGGTTCTGCGTTCCCGCCAGCTGGGAGTGGGGTGTGCTGAACACAGGAGGGGTTGGGGGCGGAGTCTGCGGGTGAAAGTGTTTAGGAGCGTGTTGGGTGTTGGTAGGGAGCCGAAGGAGCCTGCAGCGATAACCTGCTCAGCTGCCAGGGCAGGTTTGTTGGGGATGTCTCCCCTCAGAAGATTTGGTGCAAACCTCTCAACCTGCAATCCCTAAACGCAGAAACAAAAGAACTCAGACTGTCTGTGTGCTGGTGCTTCTCCTTGCCAGCAGTGACAGGTGTATGTGATGACAGAGGCAGGTGAAGAGGGGTGCTCTTGTAACTGCCCTGTGGGAGTGCAGTGTAAACCTGTGGGCAGCTCCTGGATGCACCGGCCGCGGATGTGGCCTCACATCACCCTGGCTCTGCAGCTGCAGCAAGGGGGCTGGAGGGGAATCAGGACAGTGTGTGGCACCCTCAGCAGCCACAGCTGTGATCCGGCCATTTGAAATGCCTGCCCACTGCTTGATTCTCCCTGGTCACTCCTGCTCCAGAGTTCAGAACCCACGGTTAAAGGTCCTTCAGTTTCACATCCCCCTAGGACCACTGGCGTTTCCCAGACCTGAGGACGGAGCTGATTATTCACTCAGATCCGCTGCTACGGGGGATGCTCTGGGCCAGATCTCCATCTGTAACCTTCAGGAACAGCCAGGATTTCCACTGTGGAAGAAGGATGGGAGCACCACCCTGCACCAGCTCCAACTTTCTCATCTTCAGAAGGACAAATGAGACCCCAGCAAGGCTCCTGACAGCTGCAACCACTTCCATAGGATCTCCTGGCTCTGTTCCACCCTGCCTTTGCACTTCGCAGAGCCAGGTTTGGGGCAGGGTGGAAGTGGCTGCAAACTCTAGCTGCATGGATCAGCCAGCCCCAATGGGAACCCTACACTCTGGTCAGTAAGACACTAATCCCCAGGAGTGGCCGGGACCCATCTCTATATGCCTAGCCTCACCCACCATTAAAGTGCCTGAGTAGAAGTTGAAAGGACAAAGTCCTAAGCTCTTCTGTGCACAGAGGGTTTGCTCTAGAAGCCCAGGGGAGCAGAAAGGACGGCCCTGCAGCATGCCTGTCAGCTTTTAAAGGAGTCCTGTACACACACACACTAAGGACCCTAGTACACCGTTCCTACCTGCAGCAGAGCTGTGTCCTTAGCATCCCTGGCTCTGAGCCTTGGGACCCCAGGGGAGAATCACCAAGATCCTTTGCAGGAGGAACCTAGTCTTCACTGCTGCATCTCCAGATGGCACTGCTTCGCCCCCTAGAGGCGAGAGAGCAAACTGCTGGCTCTCAAAGAAAGTTCACTGGGATTAATTGGCACAACATCCTGGAGCCCTACATACTTCTTGCCTCACCTAACCCCAGTCCAGTTGATAAACACTTTTTTACAGGGCTTTATTTTAGTTCTTAGACAGCAAGTAGGGGTAACTGCCCTAGGGAAGTTTGAATTGACCAGTAATATCAGTTCAACCTCAGGTAGACATGAAAAAATAAAAGTGACAGGATAGGATGTGGCAGATATGGAAAACAACCAGTGTATGGAAAAGGCAACAACTTCTGAGATACTACAGAACAGAAAAGCTTACAGCACTATTCTCACTGTTACCTAAAAATGTTATTTCGATTAGCTGCTCTAATCTATAATCTGAATCAAATAATCTTTATTATTTAAACCAATAGCCTTTTTTGGAAAAAAAATCACTTAGTTTTATTGGAAGGCAGATTTATACAGGAAGGAGAGACAGAGAAAGAGGTCTCCCATCCACTGGTTCACTCTCTAAATGCCCGCAACGGCCAGAGCAGAGCTGAGCTGAAGCCACAAGACAGGAGGTTCTCCCACACGAATACAGAGTCCAAGGCTTTGGGCCATCCTCTGCTGCTTTCCCAGGCCACAAGGAGGGAGCTGGATGGGAAGTGGAGCAGCTGGGACATGAACCGCTGCCCATACGAGATGGTGCTTGCAGGTGGAGGATTAGTCAGTTGGGCCATCACGCTCTCTCCAAAATCAAATAACCTTTTAAAGAGAAGCATATATTTATATGACAGAAACAGCAGGGTGGGGGAGAAGTCTAGGATCTGCTGCTTCACTCTCCACAAGGCCTCCAGAACGGGCTGGGTCAGGTTGAAGCTAAGAGCCAGAGTTCCACCCTTGTATTTCACATGGATGGACAGCAGGGGTCTAAGAACTTGGCTCATTATCTTCTGCCTTCCCAGAAGCACAAGCAGAAAGCTGGATTGGAAGCGGAACAGCTGGGACTCCAATATAGGATGCTAGTGCCGCAAGCAGTGGCTTAACCCACTGTGCTCTAACACCACATGCTTGAAAAAAAAAAAGATTTATTTATTTTTATTGCAAAGTCAGATATATAGAGAGGAGGAGAGACAGAGAGGAAGATCTTGTGTCCAATGATTCTCTCCCCAGGTGACCGCAACAGCTGGAGCTTCGCTGATCTGAAGCCAGGAGCCAGGAGCTCTTCCGGGTTTCCCACGCAGGTGCAGGGTCCCAAGGCTTTGGGTCGTCCTCAACTGCTTTTCCAAGTCACAAGCAGAGAGATGGATGGTAAGTGGGGCTGCCGGGATTAGAACTGGCGCCCATATGGGGGATCTTGGCACATTCAAGGCGAGGACTTTAGCCGCTAGGACACCACACCAGACCCACCACATTGTTTTAATGTGGAGCTACTTTTAAAAAAGAAAAGAAAGAAATGCTTAGATATAAATGACCAAGACAACTTCACTGAGGCTGGCCTCTTGTTGTTATCTGAAAGAGCAGCTTCAAAACCTACAGAAGGAAGGAGAGGTTTCTGGCCCCGGGATGTGAAGGCTCAGCACCATGCCTCGGCATAAGGCAAGACTTCCTAAGAACCTGTCACTTGGGCCTGGCGCAGTAGCCTCGTGGCTTAAGTCCTCACCTTACATCCGCCAGGATCCCACATAGGCATCAGTTCATGTCTCAACTGTTCCACTTCCCTTCCAGCTCCCTGCCTGTGGCCCGGGAAAGCAGTTGAGGACAGCCCAAAGCTTTGGGACCCTGCACTCCCCTGGGAAACCAAGGAGAAGCTCCTGGCTCCTGGTTTCATATCAGCTCTGTCCTGGTCATTGCAGGCATTGGGGAATGAACCAGCAGGTGGAAGATCTTTCTGTCTCTCCTTCTCTCTGTAAATCTCTCTTTCCAATAACAACAACAACAAAATCTTTACAAAATAGCCTGTCACTCACTAGAAGGATGAGTAAAACACACAGCAATCATCGGTGATCGAGATGGTATCAACCTCCCACCTGTGTATGAAAAAAAAAAGCTCTAAATAGAATTTGCAATTAGGAGCACTGTGTCTCACCATGGGCTCAGACTTAAATTTTAAGTGTTGAGAAAAGATAGGTCAAGCCAAGAAATGGCGATAAGAGTTCCTTCTGGAATCTGAAAGAAGCACGTCTGCTAAATCTTTGGCGGTGAATGCCCTCAACCCGCCCCACAGCAGCCTCTCACAGAACAGGGGCCAGTGACATCAACAATAATACAAAACGGCTAGACCCTTCCGCAGGCGTGGTGAAGAGGGTCAGCCGCTTGGCAAGAAGCTTGCTGTCCACTCTGCCACTGCCCAGGAGGGCCTAGGTGACAGCTCTCAGAATGAGAGGGTCCTTTCACTATTAATTCGAGTTTACTTTCTCCAACCCAAGTGTCCCAGAGCCAGAAGGCTCAATTCAAGGTTCGATCAGCTGCTCTAATCTCACCCTCAGAATCATCTGGTTAACTGCCCAGGCGAGAGGGTGCCCACAGCTGCCAGGGCTGCATGCAGACGGGGGTCATGGCAGCATCCCTGGCCACAGCTGAGCCATGTGAGCACTTCCAGCCAGAGGACCATGCCCAGGTGAGCCGGCTGCTTCACTTCTGATCCAGCTCCCTGCCAAAGCACCTGGGGATGCAGTGGAGGATGGTCCAAGGGCCTTGGTCTCGACCCAAATGTGGGAGAGCCATACGCTGAGCTGCAGGCTCCTGGACTCACCCTGGCCCGGGCCTGGCTGTTAGGGGGGCACTGGGGAGTGAGCCTCACCCGGTGGAAGCTATCTGCGGCACGCTCTCTTTCTCTGTGTGGTTGAACTTTACAAAGCACACACACAAAACTTGGAGTGGCTGTGTTGATATTTAAGTGGACTTCAAAGCAAAGAAAATGGTGAGGAATAAAAAGGGACATTACACAATGATATAAAGAGGGGTTATTTGCTAAGGAGATCTAAGCATCCTATGTGTGTACCTAGCGAATGGCATTTAGCTGTCGGCTGCCTTTGCAAATACACGCCTTGAAGCGTGCACACATCGCTAAGTGGTGGGCCAGATGAATTTTCACAAAGTAAATCCCCTCCCTACTGACAAGCTTACGGATGCAGAAATCGAGCTTGGTTTCCTGAGGAAAGCGTCAAAAGGGTCCGTTTAGCTGGTGCGTTCGACCTCGGGTGCAGAAGCCACAGCAGGTGAGACCAAAGAATCCTGAAATCCTATCTACCCCGCCTCCAGACTCGCGGTCCCGACTAGAGCCTAGGAGCGTCTACGGGCGGCCCAGGTTAAGACTGCGGGAACTCAGGAGTGACAGAGGAGGGATCTTCTCGAACGCCGCCGGGCGCACCTAGTGTGAGGTAGGAGGGGCGTTTGCCCGGTTTTTGAGGGAGCCGACGGCGTCCTGACGTCACTCAGGGGGCGGGGCTTCGCGGCGTCAACGCTGACGCGACGGCGAAGGGCGGAGCCGAGCGCGCCAACATGGCGACGAACGTGTATCTTTTCCGCGATGCCCGAGCGGCCCCGGATCCGGTGCTGGAGGCCGGTCCGGTGGCTGATGGGTTGCATCCGGTGCCCCTGGTACTGGACAACGGGTCGTTCCAGGCCCGCGCCGGTTGGGCGTGTCCCGGGCCGGACCCGGGCCCCGAGCCGCGTCTGCAGTTCCGCGCAGTGTGCGCCCGTGGACGCGGCGGGGCGCGCGGTGGAGCGGGTCCTCAGGTGGGCAACGCGCTGGGCAGCCTGGAGCCGCTGCGCTGGATGCTGCGCTCGCCCTTCGACCGCAACGTGCCGGTCAACCTGGAGCTGCAGGAGCTGCTACTGGACTACAGCTTCCAGCACCTGGGCGTCTCCTCCCAGGTGAGGGGCGCGGCGGGTTGAGGTGTGGGCTCAGGTGGGCGACGTGACGGAGGGGCTGCTGGAGGGCCCCGAGGGAGCGCTGTGCGCTGACCCTAAAGGAAGGGCGGCGGGATGGAGGGCGGAGACGGTGAGGGGGCCAGTCGCACACACTTCCTAGGCTTTTTCTCTGGAGTGAAACGCGGGGCGCTTGTGGCGAGGTGGCTGGGTTTCGGAAGGACGCCTGAGGGTGGACTCACTTGTCCCTTTCGCCCAAAGTAGGGCTGCGTGGATCATCCCATCGTTTTGACAGAAGCTGTGTGCAACCCGCTGTACTCTCGACAGATGATGTCGGAGCTGCTGTTTGAGTGCTACGGCATTCCCAAGGTGGCCTATGGAGTAGACGGCCTCTTCAGCTTCTACCACAACATGCCCAGGAACGTCATGTCCAACGGGCTCATCATCTCCTCGGGATACCAGTGCACGCATATTTTACCCGTCTTGGATGGCAGGTGAGTTGCCCTTGCGGCGTTAGAACACTGCTTTCAGAGTTCATTCAATATGGAGAACGTTGTGAGGCCCAGCTGCTCCACTTGGGATCCAGCTCCCTGCGGAGAGCAGAGAAGGGTGTGGGTCCCTGCACCCAGGTGGGAAAGGCCCAAACACTTGGGCCATCTTCTGATTTTCCCAGGCCAGTAGCTGGGAATTGGACGTGAACTGGCACCCATATGGGATGCCAGCTTCTCAGGCAGTGATCTCACATGCGGTAGCCCCTGTAGATATTTCTGAATTGAATAAAGGTAAAAGTAGTTCTGTTATTTAAGATCTGTTTCCATTTTGTAGTGGAGCTGTTGTGCGGAGAGGGGGTGGCACCGTGCACTGCTGAAGAGCTTGCTTGCCTTGCATAAAGAGAAGTGCATCCTAGGCAGGGAGCTTGGTGTGGGGGTTTGCAGCCCTGCTAAGAAGGGGGTACCCCGTCTCTTAGCATCCTATCATGTTAAATTGGGAGAAACGATTTTCTCATAGTCACTCTGAGGTCGAACTGAGAAGGGCAGTGAGGCCACACTTTTGAGTTATCAAAGCAGTCTGAATATTTAAGTGAAAAAAAAGATGCTCTGAATCTATTAAGATGCCTGACGCTTTGATGAAAATCTGTAAATTCTTAGGCATTATGAAAAACTCCTGAAATATGAATTCTCTGTTTTGTGTAAACGAAAAAGAAGAAAAGCATGTTATTTTTATATTGAGGAAATTATCTTTACCTTGGTACATATCCTGTGCTATGCTGACACCTACTGGTGACGTGTGATGTGGCCGTGGCATCCCAGTACCTCACAGGGTGCTCCCCAAGCTGTTCTTCAGTGACCTCAGCTTAGCTCCTGGCAGAGGTTCTGCCTGGCTGCAGACAAGGCAGTGTGTGCAGTTAGTAATGGGGGACTAGGGGCAGAAGTTCTTCAACCCAGAGTCACGTGGGGCGCTTGCTAAAATGCACGTCTAAGCTCAGGCCATGGTAAATGAGTCCTGGGAACTTGGGCCAAGACCACAGTTTGGGAAGTGCATGAAGCGCTGAGTGCTTCAAGGTCCCAGCGTGGGAGTGCGTATTCTTTCCATGGACTCTGACTTTCAGCTCCTCCTGAGACTTTGGCCAGGTGGTCAGGCGGCCTTGTCGCTCTGATAGTGGATGACAGTAAGAGCTTGGCTAAGGGAACCTGATAGAGTACCTTCCCACCACATGAATTTATGTTCCCCCACTAGTCTGTTTATTTGGTAAATTACCCTGTTTCCCTCAAGATGCTCCATCTTCTCTGCTCTGCTGTCGAAGCGTGAGTGCTGTTCTGTGCTGCTTGATTGCAGGTTAGATGCTAAGAACTGCAAGCGCATCAATCTCGGAGGAAGCCAAGCAGCTGGCTACCTGCAGCGGCTCCTGCAGCTGAAGTATCCCGGACACCTGGCCGCCATCACCCTGAGCCGCATGGAGGAGATCTTGCAGGAACACAGCTACATTGCCGAGGACTACGTGGAAGGTTTGTGTCTCTCAGGAACCTGAATCCCATGTGCCAGGTACATATTTTGGCTGCTTAGATCTTGGCAAATAGGCCTTTTATCGTTATATAATGTCCTGCTTTATTCCTGGCCATTTGCTTTGAAGTCCACTTAAATATTAACATAGCTACTTTTTTTTTTTTTTTTTTTGGCCTGGAAAGCAAAAGCATGGAGAAAGAGAATGTGCCGCAGATATCCCCCACTGATTCACTCCCTGAGTTGCCTCTGACAGCCAGAACTGCACCAGCCAGGCTGAACCCAGGAGCCCCGAACTCCATCTGAGAGAGAGAAGGAGAGGCAGAAAGAGATCTTCCATGCATTGGTTCATTCCCTAGATGGTTGCAATGACCAGAGCTGAGCCAATCTAGCACTTGTCACAGTGCCACCCCCTCCTTTTTTTTTTAGTTGTTCCTGCTGTTCTGTGTGTCTGTTCTACCTTCTTTTAGGTGGTTTGATTTTGGTTTTGGTGTCTCATTTTAATTTATCTGTCCTGTTTCTTATTGAATCTGATTTTTCAGTGATAGTTCTAAAAAGTGTAGACACCATGGTTTTTCAGTCTACGTACAATCAACGCTTGTCCCTGCATGTGGAATGTAGAAATGTGAGAGCTGTACAGACTCTCCTTGTCCATCCCTGCTGGCCTTGTGCGAGGTCTGCATGGGGTGGAGATCCCTCAGACACCATTAGGGCGTTTGCTGTCACTTGTCAAGCACTCCTGAGGCCGTCAGTCCGAGGTTGAACCAGACTGTCCTCATTTTCTTTGCTCTTCCTTCATTTCTGGTGTCCCAAGCTTCCTCAGGGTGTCACCTCTGTCTGAAGAAGTTGATTCAGTGTTCCCTCCGGAACAGGCCCGCTGCCTTGAAGGCTGTATTTAGCCCACTGAGTGGACAGTGAGCCTGGGAGGAGGGAGCGTTCCGCACTGGACCAGTGCCTGCCCCGCCGGTGTTGACTCGTTATCACCAGCATCATTAGGTTGCTGTCATGTTTCCATGTCATAACCTGCCCAGCTGTTGGTCTGTAGAATTGCAGAAGTGGCGGTGTCCTGACTACTACGAGAACAACGTCCACAAGATGCAGCTGCCCTTCTCCAGCAAGCTGCTGGGCAGCACTCTGACCTTGGAGGAGAAGCAAGAGCGGCGGCAGCAGCAACTGCGCCGGCTGCAGGAGCTCAACGCGCGGCGGCGGGAGGAGAAGCTGCAGCTGGACCAGGAGCGGCTGGACAGACTGCTCTACGTGCAGGTGGCTGTCCTCCCCACACACCCTTCCCGGAACATGCCCTGGCTGGCCAGGGCCCCTTTGATGTCCAGAAGGATTCCTGGGCTCATCAGTGTAGAGTTTCATAAAGTGGCAGGACCCTAAGAGCACTGTGGACTTGTGCTTTCATGATTTAATTTTGTCTTTACCATTTCTTTATTTTAAGCTTTGAGTGTAGGACAGCTAATGTGAAGTGCATGAATTTTAAGTGTAGACCTGATGCTTTTTTTTTAAAGATTTATTTATTTTTACTGAAAAGGCAGATTTACAAACAGGAGAGACAGAGAGGAAGATCGTCTGTGTGCTGGTTCACTCCCCAAGTATCTGCAACGGCCAGCCGGTGCTGAGCCAGTCCAAAGCCAGAATTCTGTCAGGAGCTTCTTCCAGGTCTCCCACAGATGCAGGGTCTCAAGGCTTTGGGCCATGCTCAACTGCTTTTCCCAGTCACAAGCAGGGAGCTGGATGGGAAGCGGGATAGCCAGGCCACAAACTGGCACCCGTATGGGATGCTGGCATGTGCAGGGTGACACCAGGCCCAACCTGGTGCATTTTACAAACAGATGCACCTGTGTATGGGCATCAGATCCAGAAACAGCACTGGCAGTTTCCCAGAAGTCTCTATGTCTCATGCCAGTCCAGTAATTTCCTCACCTGGCTGCCCCCAGAGGGTAACAGCACTTGTCTCATTTGTCACTGTGTGGCAGGTTGGCCTAATCAAGGGGTGCTAAACCATGAGGTGCTGTAGCCTGGAGACAGCTAGAAAGAAAGGCAGCTGTGTGAGACTTTGGGGAGAGACTGGGGGCCCCGGGAACCCCTCTTGATGCAGTTCCTCTCTGGCTTGTAAGCACTTTCTCTCTGCCTGCTCTCTGTCTTCGAGCACTAACTGTGGCTGTTGTGGTTTCAGGAACTTCTCGAAGACGGTCAGATGGATCAGTTTCACAAAGCTCTGATCGAGCTGAACATGGACTCCCCCGAAGAGCTGCAGTCCTACATCCAGAAGCTCAGCGTGGCAGTGGAGCAAGCCAAGCAGAAAATCCTTCAAGCGGAAGTCAGCCTCGAGGTGGATGTGGTGGACAGCAAGCCAGAGGTGACTGAGGGTCTTGGATCAGTTAGAGAAGCCCTCCTCGAGGGGAGAGAGTGTGTCGGGAAGGCTGGCATGTCATAAGCCTTTTGATGAATGATGGGTGATGTTGGTGGGCATGGAGGTGGTTCCGCAGTGACACCTTGTGCCAAGTGAAGCTGTGGCCACGGGGCTTTCACCACTATAGCCCCCTAGCCTCCCGGGAGGGGGAGTGTACATGTGGAACAGGAAGAGCAGTCTCACGTGTATGCAGTGCTGTTGGACCAGAACTCACCGCTGTGGTGGCCCTTGGCAGTCCCGCATGCCCTATGATTTCCTCTGACGCGTTACTCTGTGTGTCCTGGTTGATGGTTCACGTGCCCTTCCCAGGCTGGTGTTCCTTACAGACAGGGACCCTGCTTCAGCTGATCAGTTGCTATAACAGTTCTGCCTGTCACATGGCAGGACAGTTAGCTAAAGATGTTTTCCAGAATATTCCCCAATATTCTTTGGTCCAGGTTAAAATTAAAAGTGAGAATGCCCCCAAACTTGTATTGGGAGTGTGTGGCAGTGTGTCCTTGAAGGTGTGAAGTACCCCACAGAGTGATGGGCACCTGGGTTGGAAAGGGCTGGGAAGGCCATTGGTGTGAATGTATATATTTTTTCATTAGGAAATTTACCTAGCCTTGCTGATAATTAGGCTGCCGTGTAGGGCGCCAGCTACCACGCACTGCATCCCAGAGTTGTGTGGGTGATGTGACCCACACAGCAATCTTGTACCAGCCCTGCCTGGAGCTGGCCCTCCCCGAGGCAAGAGTTGGGCCTTGTGTAAGTAGGAAGGCCAGAGATAAGAACAGAGTCCATTCTTGGCTTATGTTTGTTTATTCCCTCAAGGCTGGGGCAGGCTCCAGCTGGAAGCCAGGAGCTCCATCTGGTTTCCCGTGTGGGTGTGGGGACTTGTGCTTGAGCCACCTTCTGCTGCCTCTCCAGTGTGGCAGGAAGCTGGATCCAGAGCAGAGATAAGCCTTGATCGCAGTCACTCTGATGTAAAATGCCAGTCTCAAGTGGTAATAACTTAGCTGGCCTAGTGGCCATGGTGCCTACCTGTAAAGTGTTTTAATCTTGTGTGTGTGTGTGTGTGTGTGAGATATCCTAGGAAAGTTTGCATTGTGACAACGTAAGGTTGTAGGAGGCTGGGCAGGAGGTCAGTTCTTTCCCTTGATGCTGACAGGGCTAAGGTTTGCTGAAGATCCAGGTTGTATGTTGCTTGTTCTGTGCTGTGCTGTTCTCAGACCCCTGACCTAGAGCAACTGGAGCCAACCCTGGAAGACGTGGAAAGCATGAATGACTTTGAACCCTTGTTTTCGGAGGAAACGCCGGAAGTGGAGAAGCCAGTCACTACCGTCCAGGTTTGACTGCCTCAGCTGAGCTATCTCTAGCTTATGCTAGGTGATGACTGGCCTAGTCTAGTCAGGTTTTTAGAACTGTTTTTTGTTCTCTTTTGTTGTAATCCCAGTTTTGTTTTGGGGGGAGATATATCAGTATTTAAACATTTGGAGGGCGGGTGTTTTAGTTGTCCAAGTTCCCTCACCAAGACGTGTGACTGTGACACAGTCTGCCTGGCAAAAGCATGTGGGCAGGCGAGCGGGGGGACTCGGGACCTGAAGACAGGCTTGTACAGTGTCATTGGTCATCATCTTCCTTGGGGTCTTCAGTGTGGCAGCTGGACTGAGACCCGGGGAGAGAGCCTTCCTGCCGTGCAGGGAACAGGGCACCAAGCTAAGCCCTGGGTGCGGATGCTGTCCTCCTCGCCACGCCTTTTTACTGCTGCATCCCTCTGAGTCACTTTCTTGGGAGCACTTCCTGATGCCCGTGCGAGGGCACTTGCCATTCATCCCCTGAAAGAGAAGGTAGACAACTGAGTTTGCCCAGTTGAGAGAGATGGAGAATAGAGGAGTTCCGTCAGAATAAGAAAGGCAGTTTGAGGAAGCTGGCAACCAAGATGTTTGTCCTTGTGACCTAAAATATCTTTCAAACCCTGGGTTTTTAAAGCCCGTGTTTAACCTGGCAGCCTACCATCAGCTGTTCGTCGGGACGGAAAGGATCCGAGCTCCGGAGATCATCTTCCAGCCGTCTCTCATAGGAGAAGAGCAGGCGGGGGTGGCGGAGACACTGCAGTATGTCCTGGACAGGTGAGGTGCGGGAGCTCATTGACCTCGGCCGTTGCCACGTGGAGGTTGGGTGGGTGGGCCCTTGGAAATCTGCCTCGCTCTCTGTGCTCAGACTACTGTCTTTGCCCCCGGCACTGGCTGGATTCTGTTCCCCAACATGTGCAACTCAAGGAGCTTCCAAAATTCTTTAAATCTAGCAGCTCAATGATATCTGCTGCCCTGACTTTCCTGGACATCTGCATGCTGTTAGTCTGGTGATTCCAGATCATCCTAAACAAACGTTCTGAAAGATGTTTCCTTCCTCCTTTTTGAGCTATTTGATTGACTTAAGCGTGTGCTTTACCTAAGAACACGCCTCATCCAGCCACAGCATTTTCCTGTTGAGTTTGCATCCTTCAAGTTGGCACAGAAGGGAACATAGTTTTAGTACTGTGGCTGCTTCTGCTTAGAATGATCTGGAAACGCGCATCTTGCAAGGGAAAACAACTTTGCCTCTACTTTGTTTGAGTGGGTTTGACCTTTGTCTTAACAGTTAGGGAGACAGCTATCAAACATGCAAAAGCTGTTTGCTTGAAAAAGAAAAGAAGAATACAGGATTCTGGCGCAACGGCTCAATGCTAAATCCTCGCCTTGTAAGCAGCAGGATCCTGTATGGTTCATGTCCCGGCAGCTCCACTTCCCATCCAGCTCCCTGCCTGTGGCCTGGGAAAGCAGTCAAGGACGGCCCAAAGCCTTGGGACCCTGCACCCACATGGGAGGCCCAACGGAAGTTCCTGGCTTTGGATTGGCTAGGCTCTGGTTATCGCAGCCATTGGGGGAGTGAAATAATGATTGGAAGATCTTTCTCTCTCTTTCTCTTCATCAATCTGCCTTTCCAATAAAAATTAATAAGTCTTAAAAAAAAAAAGAAGAAAAAGGAAACAGAGGTGGGCAGAATATGTGGAGATGATGGAACTCTTCCGTGTCCCAGTTAGTTTTAAGTTTTCAAGGTATAGAAATTGTTCAGACTTACTCAAAATGTGTCAGTACAGCTGTGCAGTTGATATCGTGGCAGATGTTTGACAGAGCGGTGAGGATGCAGCTTGGGATGCTCGCCTTGTATGTCAGAGGCTCTGGTTCAAGTCCCGCCTCTTCCACCTTCCTGCTAATGCGTGTCCTGGGAGGTAGTGGGCAGTGACCAAGGAGTGAGTCCCTGCCGTGCCTGTGGGAGACCCAGATGGAGTTTAAGGCCCTGGGTTTGACCTGGCAGAGCTGCAGCTGTTGTGGATATTTGAAAAGTACACCAACAAATGGATGATCTCTGCCTCTCTCTTTCAAATAAATAAAAATTTAAAGATGACTTTTCTTTTTGAATAGTTGTTTGTTTACTTGATTGACAGAGGAGAGATGAAAAGAGAGGTCTTCCATTTACTAGTTCACTAAGATTCATCTTATTTTTTTATTGGAAGGGTAGATTATACAGAGAGAGGAGGAGAGACAGAGAAAGATCTTCCATCTGCTGGTTCACTCCCCAAATGGCCGCAACAGCTGGAGCTGAGCCGATCCGAAGCCAGGAGCCAGGAGCTTCTTCCAGGTCTCCCACATGGTTGCAGGGTCCCAAGGCTTTGGGCCATCTACTGCTTTCCCGGTCCATAAACAGGGAGCTGGATGGGAAGCGGAGCCGCTGAGATACAAACCAGTGCCCATATGGGATCCCAGCAGACGCAAGGTGAGGATTCAGCCACTAGGTTACTATCCCGACCTCCTACAGTTGATTTTTAAAACCATGTATTACAAAGTAGAAAATGCAATGCATCATGCTAGCCTCCTGTAGAAACACGCACACGAAAACATAAGTGTGGATCGGGTTTGTTTTCCCTTTGATGTAGAAGCTGCTTGTGCCGAGAGCTGCATGTCTGCGTCGGCACCGTCCGGTGATGTGGAGTGGGGACAGAGCAGGCCTCCTTTGCCCGCAGGTACCCAAAGGACACGCAGGAGACGCTGGTGCAGAACGTGTTCCTCACAGGCGGGAATGTGATGTACCCCGGGATGAAGGCCAGGGTGGAGAAGGAGCTGCTGGAGATGAGGCCCTTCCAGTCTGCTTTCCAGGTACGGCCTGTTCTCGCCGCGTTCACTGATGCAGTGTAAATGACCCTGCGACTCCATCGTCCTCACGTACAGCCGTAGTTAACATTTCTGTGGCTTTCCCTTTGGTCTTGACGTTTCATACTTAGAGCAGGCGGGAAGCATGTTTCCTGTGACTTTGTAAGTGGGAAGCCGTACACGTGTGTGACGCCCAGAGAGGATGAAGAGCGTGTGTCCCCTCAGGCCCCTCTCAGGCCCCCGACGGGCAGTGCCTGCCCCTCACCCGTTTCCTGCACCTGCAGGCGGGTGCTGCTTCGTGGCCTGCGTTGTCTTCACCCGTCACTTCTCCCATGGCATTATTCTTCTAAAATCTTTTCTGTTTTTCTGGCTCTATAGAGTGCATGCCACACAGTTTATCTGCCTGATCACCAGGACTCACAGTCTGAGCTCCTACCATGAGCAGGCATCCTGGGGGCACTGAGTGTCCTGGGCACACACGTACCCCGGACTGTACCTTCAGGCTGTGTTTGGGGAGTGCCTGGGTAACTCCCCAAGGGGAGTTCTGAGTGTGGGCTGCTTCTCAGAGTGCTGAGCGTGCATGCCTGAAGGTGGCCCGCTGGGAACCCTTCTCTTCACGTTGCAGGTTCGCCTGGCCTCGAACCCCGTGCTGGATGCCTGGTATGGGGCTCGTGACTGGGCCTTGAACCACCTGAGTGACGACGAAGCCTGGATCACCAGGAAGGACTATGAGGAGAAGGGCGGCGAGTTCCTCCGGGAGCACTGTGCTTCCAACGTCTACGTGCCCATCCGCCTGCCCAAGCAGGCCTCGCGCTCCTCGGAGGCTCAGGCCTCCAGCAGAGGCCCAGGGGGCAGCGCGGCCGGCGAGCAGCTGTAGCGCAGGCCCCACCCCGGATGCTTGGGGGCCATCTGGCAGTGTGACGGGCCAGGACTGCACTACATAGATGTGCCTGCCTGAGGCCGGCAGTCGAAGTTGGCTGCGAAGTGCATTTCTCCTGCGGAGAAGACATGCGGGGAGTCCTTCCCCTTAGGGTTCCGTTCACACAGGCTTCTCCGGGAGGAGCGGTGAGCGCCCTCTGCTGTCCGTGTGAGGCCATGGCGGCCTGGGGCTTCGGTTTCCTGCAGCCGTGAGTGGAGGCAAGGTGAAAGGTCTCAACCACAGCATCTTAGAGCTTTTTATTTTAAGGGATATTCTTTTCTTTTTAAAATTAACTTGGTCCATGTAGGTATTTTATTTTTTCTAAATTTACGCAGATGTTTTGTGAGTGCCCAGCAGTGGGATGGCTCCGTTTGTGTAATAAAAGCTGTCACTGGTGAACTCGCAGGAACTGGGCATGATTTTTTTCCCCTGTTGTTTTCCTTTCCCACATGGCGTCCCCAACTTGCACACAGTCATCCTCCTGGCCAGGGACCTCCCATCTGTGGGTTTGCTCCCTCCGTGGCTGCGGTGGCCAGGGAGGGGATGGGGCTGAAGCCAGGAGCCTGGAACACAATCCAGGTCCCGGGCAGCAGGAAGTCAGTGACGTGAGCCATCCTTGCTGCTTGCCGGGGTGTGCGGGAGCCGTCCCTGCCGCTTGCCGGGGTGTGCGGGAGCCGTCCCTGCCGCTTGCCGGGGTGTGCGGGAGCCGTCCCTGCCGCTTGCCATGGTTTGCGGGAGCCGTCCCTGCCGCTTGCCGGGGTGTGCGGGAGCCGTCCCTGCCGCTTGCCGGGGTGTGCGGGAGCCGTCCCTGCCGCTTGCCGGGGTGTGGGTGAGCAGGAGCCAGGCACTGGGGCCCAGGACAGCAGGATGGGATGCAGGTGTCTCCAGTGCTAGGCTAAAGTGCTGCCTTCCCAACTTCAGCTTCAGGAGCAAATAAACCCCGTGTTGGGGGGGGAATACTGTAAGAAAGACTAAAGCCAGAGAACTCAGGCCGAAACTGCTTAGTGTCTCTCTCCACGTGTGGATGAAGACCCTGCGGGGCAGACGGTAGCCGAGATGCAAAGCTCCAACATGAATCATAAAATAGATGAGTAAGCCCGGATGGGACAACCCCGGGAAGCGAGTGAATGGCACAAGGGAATCAACAGAACTTGGGGAAGACAAGAAAGAAAAATCACTGCATACACCTGACTTCAATTGTGAGACGGAGTCCTAGATTGTAGCGACGTGCCCATCCTTGACAGTCGCTGAGAGAATAGACTTGTGTTCCACATGAGCAATTGAGATGCGAGATGAGACCATTCCCCAAAACATACCTACTTCGAAACAGCATGTAGCCAACCTGTGCGACACTTGCCAAATAGGGGAGAACGGGTCTCAAATCACAAGGGACAAGGTGCTCTGCTGAAAAAGAGAGGCGGACGGAGAGGGACAGTAAGACTTGCCAAATCGTGCTGATGAAAGGCTGTGAAGTTGAGTCATGCTGAGTTGCTCTCATTGTGAAAAGCCACATGACGTACAGTTGCAACTGACCTAACCATGGTTGCACATTCGCAGTTGGTAGCTCTCAAATAGCCGCTCATGTTGCCCAATCAAAACTCCGTTAGCTGCCTCCCTTTTCTCCCTCCCTCCAGGCCCTGGCAGTCACCACCCCCCTTTCATAAACTTTCTGAATTCTGGATCCATCAGGGTATGTGGGGTCTTGGAATATTTGTGGTTTAGTGATCTATTTCCCTTAACAAGGTCTTAAAGGTTGATTTCTGTTGGCAGTATACATATGTCATTTGTTTTTAATTTTTTTTAAATTAGGGGAGAAATGGGGCCCAGCACCATAGTATAGCAGTTAAAGTCCTCGCCTTGAACGCACTGGAATCCCATATGGGCACTGGTTCTAATCACAGCTACCCTGCTTCCCATCCAGCTCCCTGCTTGTGGCCTGGGAATGCAGTCGAGGACAGCCCAAAGCTTTGGGACCTTGCACTCGTGTGGGAGACCTGGAAGAGGTTCCTGCCTTCGGTTTGGCTCAGTTCCACCCTTTGCGGCCGCTTGGGGAGTGAACCATCAGACAGAAGATCTTCCTCTCTGTTTCTCCTCCTCTCTGTACATGTGCCTTTCCAATAAAAAGAAATACATCTTTAAAAAAAAATTGGGGGAGAGACAGAAAGATCCATCCACTGGTTCACTCCCCAAGTGGCCACAACAGCCATCAGAAACCAGGAACCAGGAGCTTCTTTCAGGTCTCCCATGCAGGTGAATTGTCCCAAGGCACTGGGCCATCCTCTACTGCTTTCCCAGTCCACAAGCAGGGAGCTGGATGGGAAATGGAGCAACCGGGATATAAACTGGCACCCATATGAGATGCTGGTGCTTGCAGGCAGAACATTAGCCAGTTAAGCTATAGTGCTGGCCCCAGAATTTCTTTTTAAATGTTTATTAACTACTTTGTTGCGGTATAATATACCACAAACACATCTTTTGTGACAGCATCAAGTTAGAAAATCCATCCCCTGCAGATGTCTCCCCGAGCCCTTTGTATTTTGCTCTTGTTCCTGTGGCGAGAACACTCCACATGCGGTCCGCCCTCTGTGTCTTCCAGGGTCCACGTGGTGTGGGTCGCTGCAGGCACACTGACCCTAGAGCACCAGCTCACATGACTGAAACGTCATGCGTGTCACACAGTTCCCCACGTCCCCTTTGTTACCTCGGTGGAGTCACGCAGTGATTGTCCTGTGACTGGTTCATTTCACGTAGGTAGCTTTGTGTCTTCCAAGTTCATCCGTATCGACCCACGCAACAGGATTTGCTTTTTTTTAAAAAAAGCTGAATGTTACCCATCATGTGTGATTGCCATGTTTGTTTATCCATCCATGGATGTACCCTGAGGTCGTTCCCACTGTCGTAGTACAGTGAACACGGGATACTCGGAGATGCTGAGTGCAGTGTTGACCCAGAGCTGGGATTGATGGGTCATATGCTAGTTCTCTTCGTATGTTTGGAGGCACCTCCATGCTGTTTTCTGTAATGTCTGGAACAGCATTCTTCCTACCAAGACAGCCAGGGATTCCTTTTCTGCACATCTTCCCAAGCACCTGCCATTCTGTTCACCTTTGCCTCAGGTGTCCCCTGCCCAGCGATACATTTGTGAGAAGCATGCACCAGTGGCTGCTTGGGGCAGGATGACTCCATCCACTTGGCCTTGGCTGCACCTCGTTGCCTTATCCAGCATCTCTCAGCATGGCCTAAGCTGTGGGCTCTGGGGAACACCACCAGTGACACAAAGCAAGGACTGATGAAGCCACCGGAAGAGGTTGATGGGGAGACGGGGGAAGACCAGAGGAGGAACAAGCCCTGGCGAAGGCCCTGAGCTGCCCCAGCCACGGTGTTGGCTCCCAGGGCCCCAGCCCAGGGTCTGCGCTGTCAGGGATTTCCAGGTAGGGCCTAGGGGATGCAGAACCTCCTGCGTGACAGTGGCTAGTGGACAGTGTTGGAAAAGAAGCAGACGCTTTCTGCATCAGTCGCCGCTGGCGCCAGAGGGCGCTCTGAGGCAGGATCACTCACAGAGTTGCCTTAGTCACCCGTGTGAAGTGTGAACGAACGGGTCTCTCACCTGGTGCTGCCTCTGGTCTCATGTTACAGGTGTGGAACAGGAATCCTTCAAGCCATTTGGCTTGCAGGGAAGTGCAGCTATATCCTGTTCGAGGAAAATGCTGGGAGCAAGCGCTTTGCCTGGCACTTAAGAGGAAGCCCAGGACCCCTGCGTTCTATAGCAGCTGTGCTCCTGGGTTCCTGCCTCCTGCATATACACAGCTTAGGGGGTACCAGGTGATGGCTCAGGTGCTTGGACTCCTGCCAAGCTCCTGGTGTGGCCTGGCCTAGCCCAGGCTGCTGTGAGCTAAGGAGACAGCCAGCAGGTGAGCTGGAAGGCAGTAGTCTTGCGGGTCACTCTAGTGGAAGCTTCCTGTGGACAGGTGGGTTGTTAGCAGTGGAGGCGCTCGCTGGCCATGAGAGCTTCCCAGGGTCACTGGTTCCTTTCCTATGACTGTGATTCACTTAAAGAGGAGTTGGAAAGTCCTTGTCATTTTTAATGAGCAATTCATGTATTTGATTTAGGAATTGTGCACCTGTTATACACTGTTATAAAACAAATCAATTGCAATCAAAATGGGAACATACAGCCTCAATCTAAAGGCCAAGTCAGAGTGAAGCTCGTTACACAGCAGCTTGGCTTCCTCAGGTCTTATTTTAAGTGACTTTAAGTAGGTGATTTTATATTCAGTCACTTTTTTTTTCTTTGTAATTGAGAAAAAGACCCATAGATATTAAATGTGGTTTTTAAAGACTTATTAATTTTTTTTTTTTCAAAACAGATTTACAGAGAGAAGCAGGGAGGGGGAGATGGGGAGAGAGAGCTTCTATCTGCTATCTGTTCCCCAAATAGCCACAATGGCTAAACAGAGCCAATCAGAAACCAGGAGCTTCTTCTAGGTCCCCGACGTGGGTGCAGGGTCCCAGGGCTTTGGGCCGTCCTCGACTGCTTTCCCAGGCCACAAGCAGGGAGCTGGATGGGAAGTAGGGCAGCCGGAACACAAACCGATGCCTATGTGGGATGCCAACATTTGCAAGCAGAAGATTAGCCAATTGAGTCATCATGCTGAATATACATCTTTAGAGAGATATATTCTAAGAACCAAAGGGATCTGTAAAGATATCTTGCTGTTTTTGTTCACTGCATTATTAGTAATAACATTGACATAGTTACTCTGAATACACATACACACACACACACACACACACACACACATATATATAGCCAAATAATTGTACTAATGTCAAAAACCAAGACTTTTGGGGTAATAAGGTAGAATGTGAATAAATTAAAAAGTTATAATCTGGGCCTGGCATGGTGGCCTAACTCCTCGCCTTGAACGTGCCGGGATTCCATATGGGCGCCAGTTCTAATCCTGGCAGTCCCACTTATCATCCAGCTCCCTGCTTGTGGCCTGGGAAAGCAGTCGAGGACGGCCCAAAGATCCTGCACCATGTGGGAGACCCAGAAGGAGCTCCTGGCTCTTGCTTTCCAATCGGTGCAGCTCTGGCCATTGCGGTCACTTGGGGGAATGAACCAGCGGACAGAAGATTTTTCTCTCTGTCTCTCCTCCTCTCTGTAATTCTGACTTTCCAATTATATATATATATATTTTTTTTTTTTTGAAAAAAGATTCATCCAAGTTGCCTGTCTTCGTGGTTCGTTCACTCCCTCGCCGTGTGACATGTTCCTGCCTGCCTGTGCTGTTGCTTCTTCACCCAGTTAGAATTCGTCTTGGCAGGACTTCTGTGGTGTATTTCAGATGACTGGCCATTTGTTCCAACCTGTATCGAGTAATCTGTCTTCTCCCAGTGATACAAATGCCTCTTTGATTATTTATTAAATGGCCTTATACAGTTTGGTCTGCTTCCAGACTCACTTGTCGGTCCCATCCATCTCTCTATTCCTGAATGTGTAATGAGCTGTTACTACTGTCACCATGGAACACTGCAAGACCTGGCAAGAGTTTTTCTCCCCATATTTCTCTCTTTCTTTTTTTCAGAAATTTTCTTGATTTTTCTGCGTGATTTTTATGATCAGTGTTTCCAGTTCCCAAACAGCCCTCTGTTGGTACATTTATTTACATCCCATTAAAATTACAGATGAAAATAGCAGGGATGATGTGGCGCAGTGGGTTAAGCTGGCACTGGGGATGCCTGCCCTGCATATTGGAGTGCCCAGCTGAAGTCCCAGCTGCTCTGCTCCCACCCCAACTTCCTGCCAGTGCACCTGACAAGGAGGACGGCCCAGGTGACGGCTCCTGCCACTCACAGGGAGCCCTAGTCTGTGCTGCTCTCCTTCTTCCTGCCCCCCATTTGGGCTTCAGCCCAGCCCTAGACCTTGCTGATATTTGGGGAGTGAACTACTGGATGAGAAGTGGCTTGTTTCTCTGTCTCTGTCTCTCTCTCTCCACCCCTACCCTTCAAATAAATAAAATAAGGGAAATAAGACACCTGCCTGCTAGGAACAGGCTAGGGAAGCATCTGGCCCAGGCAGGGAGGACAGCGTGGTCAAGGGAACAGACAGAGGAGCACGAATGATGCTCTTGGCAACTCTGATGCCGCCCACACGTGGGGTGTCCCAGGGCAGAGGCCCACGCAGCCCAGGCTCTCCCGAGGTGGAGACCTCCCACCTCCATGGTCTTCCAACACCGTCACAGCCAAGTTGTGTTTCCCCAAATTCGTATCTTGAAGCCCGAGGCAGCAGAATGTGACTGTATTTGGAGATTGTGAAGAGGTGAGTGGGTTAAGGGCCTTAGGGTAGGGCCCTGACCCAGTGTAACGCGGGGGTGCATCGTCCAGAGGAAGCTCTCAAATCACGGAGAGATGGGGGGGCACCTCCTGCTCACCCGGGTCTTGTACTTCCAGGCTGTAGAATGCTGAGAACGCAGCTTCTGTTCTTTAAGTCGTTTGGTCTGTAGTAGGTGTGGCAGCCCTGGCCGAACAACACGGTCCTATTCCCCCATCCAGCAAGAACCTGCACGTGAAGGAAGCTTCCATGTCATGAAGAAGCCCACACCAGCCCCAAGGGCTGTCCCCGCTGAGGCAGCATCCATCTCCAGCCACCCATCTATGATGCCTCACACACACCAGGAATCCCTCTGGCTGAAGGCCGGACAGGCTGCTCTGTTGTGGGCTCACTGGGATCATGAGCATAATGAAATAGCTACTTTACCCCACAGCAGTAGTACCCCAGTATCTCTTATCAGCAGAGGGAACAGCGGACCCAAGGACTCAAGAAATCGTTTGTTCTGGCTCTGCTAACATAACTGATGGCAGCACTGGAAATTCAGTATGTCCAGTGCTGGCTAACATTAAGTTGATAATCTTGTGGGGATCACAAGCGCCGTTTTAAATATCCACGTGGCGCTTGGCAGAACCAAGTTTCCCCACCCCTGCTGGGCTGTTATAGCGCTGCCACCAGCAGCATAGAGCACCTGTCACCAAGGCATAGAACACCTGTTTCCAGGGGACTCAATCTTGACGAAGAACTGATGCTGCCACCTGGTGGCCGGAAGAAACAATGCAAGACTCGTTACTTCCTTGTCACATGTTATTGATTCATTAGCTCATTCATTCATTCCACCAACATTCCCGATTAAGAGGCATGTGCTAACAGTACCAGCTCTTCATATATAAGTGCACGTGTCACGCCACCTCCAGTGGAGCCTGCGTGAGAAATCACCAGGCCGAGGCGGAAGCCTCAAGGAAGGATGGCTCCTGGATCCGGCTGCATCTCTAGTGGTCCCTGACCCGTGGCCCTCGCCGAGCTAGGGTCCTGCGGCTGCTGGAGCAGAACGCCACCGACCAGGAGACAGAAACAGCAGACACCCGTGCTTCTGGGGGTCAGAAGGCCAAGGCCAAGGCGTTGGCAGGTGGCTTTCTCCTGCAGCCTCTCTCCCAGGCTTCTAGGTGCCATGTCCTCCCAATGTCTCTGCCTCCTGCTTTCTGTTGCAAAGACAGCAGTCCTGCCGGCTTAGGGTGCTCTCATGCAGACTCACCTTTCTTTAGCTGCCTCTGTAAAGACCCTCCTAGTCCCTGTCACATCCCGAGGACACAACGGGCTTGCATTTTGACATGTGATTTTGGAGAAGAGAGTGAACGCAAATCTTTCCCTTTGCACTGTCTAGCGGGAAAGGCAAACACTGATTCTGTAGTTGCGGTTGTATGTGGCGTTACAACTGCTGCCCATTTGAGCTGGGAACCGAAAGAAGGGTGGAGGCAAGAGAGAGAGGGAACAGGTGGCCGGGCTGAGGGCACAGGGCCTGGTCCCCTGGACACTGATAACACCTCACCCCATCTGCGGCCTGCAGCTCCTATAAGACACTCCCCACTGGCACCACTAGCAGTGCCAATGTGTGGACATCAGTGCAGTGGCGCCATCCAGCGGGCAGGTGATGCTCAAACTCCCAAGTTACTTTTTCAACCCCACGAAGAAGGCCTGGAGCAAATGCACCGTGAATTATTTCTGTGGCTCCTCTTTGGTTTGTGTCTGGACTAACTCTCCACCTTGGAAAAACGAAATGACTCTAACTTTGAAAAAAGAGAGCCCAGGCTTGTGGAATGCCCCACATTCTAGATGCATCGAAATGTTCCTTGTGATGAAAATCAGGTTAAGTATTTTTGGCAAGACGCTGACATAGGACGGCTGGTTGCATCACTTTGGGGGTGCACAGTGTCAGGTCGCCCCACTCTGAGGGCTGCTGGGTCGAGGTGCGGACTGCTGCACCTGTGTCTCGCCAAGGTCCAGGTCTCCCCTCCCCCGCCTCCTCTCTCAATGAACATGTGCTCTGTGCTGGGTTCTCTCAATGGCTTTGCCATCCGTTGAGGTCCTGGCTCCTTCACCCTACTGCCATGCTGGGGATCACAAAGTAGAATTTGAGTTTAATGTCCTCTGGTGATCTGGGAAACCCGCCTATCTGTTATTTATTTTTTTTTAATTGAAATATTTATTTAGTTTTTGTTGGAAAGTCAGATATATAAAGACAAGGAATTACAGAGAAAGATCTATCCACTAGTTCATTCCCCAAGTGGTCTCAATGGCTGGACCTGAGCTGATCTGAAGCCAGGAGCCAGGAGTTTTTTCTGGGTCTCCCACATGGGTGCAGAATCCCAAGGCTTGGGGCCGTCCTCGACTGCTTTCCCAGACCACAAGCAGGGAGCTAGACAGGAAGTGGAGCAGCCGGAACACTAACCCATGCCCATATGGGATCCTGGCAGATGCAAGGTTAGGACTTTAGCTACTAGGCTACCACACCAGGTCCTAAACCCCATTTAAAACAAAGAAAGAGGTACAGGACAGTGAGGTGTTGCAGTCCAAGACAGCTGAAGGCATCAGCCAAGACATACTGTTCTTTAGAATGGGTTACATGCATGTTCCAAGTTCCTACACAGGTAGAGCAGGGTGTGCAAGGCTCACACCTGGAAAGCAGCGTTTCTTCCCCCCTCTTCCCTTCATTTCCCCCACATGGCTTTGGACTCAATGAAGTTTGATAAACAGGGACTGAGGCAGCGATCTTAACTCTGGCTAAGTAAAGCAACATTGCATTCCCAGCATGCCTGGGGAGATGCCCTGATTGGTAGATCTGCCTGAGATACTGACATTCCATGGGGCTCTGGTTAAAATCCGGCTGCTCCACTTCTGCTCTGACTCCCTGCTAGTACACCTGGGAGAGCAGTGGAACTCCAGGCTCCTGGCTGCAGTCTGGCCCAGGCCTGAGTGCTGCAGCTATTTGGGGAGTGAATCAAAAGAAAGAAAGATCTTTCTCACTCCCTCTGTAACCCTGCCATTCAAATGAATGAATGAATAGATTTTTTCCCCCTTTTAAGTAAGGCTGCCAAGATTCTGATCAGCACGTTCTGGAGTATAATCCAGGCCTTAGATCATTTTAGAGCTCTGTTGGTGACTCCAGGGCTCTGCGGGCTTGGAGATCTGTGTGCAGGAGTCTGTGCAGGCTGAATACAGAAGTAGAAACCAGGCCACTCCCACCTCACTCGCTGTCCCAGTTCCCACTATCCTGGCTTGCTGGCCCCGACTCTCTGGTGCTCCCTCCACACCATGAATGCCCCAACCCCCTGGGCTGTAGACAGCTTTGTGTGGAACGCACAGAACAGAAGCAGGACCAGCTCTGGGGATTAGTGGGTGAATCTGCCACCTGAGACGCCTACATTCTGTATGAACAATGGTTGCAGTCCCAGCTGCTCTACTTCTAATCCTGCTAAACGGACTTGGGCCCCTACACCCGCATGGGAGACCCTGAAGAGGTTTCTGGCTCCTGGCTTCCGCCTGGCCAAGCTGTGAGCCAGTGGATAGAAGACTCTTTCTGACTGTCTCTCCATCTCTCTCTGTAACTATGCCTTTCAAATAAATAAAAATAACATTTTAAAAAGAGAAGAACAAAGGTTACTTCCCTCGAAAGTGCTGGAATGTGAGAAAACACACAAATACAAGGTTTTGTATAATCAGAAGCAGACACTCTGAAAGAGGAAGTGACCACCCAGAGGGGCCAGGACTGTTACCCAGAATGCCCTTCTCCTCTGCATCCTTGGTACTTCCTGCCTGGCCCAGAGCCAACGTCATCCCCAGCAGCATCCACGTTGAGAGAGAGCCGTTTAAGAAGGCTTGTGCTTGGCCAGGTATGGCAGTAAATATCTGTTGAATGAATGAATGAATGAATGAAAGCAATCCTGCGCCTGCTCACCAGCTGACCTTAGGAACCAGCAGAGCAAACAGCTCCTGGCAGTAATTCCTTTAAAAAAAAAATTATTCATTTTGATTTTTATTGGAAAGTGAGACATACAGAGAGGAGGAGAGACGGAGAGGAAGATCTTCCGTCCGATGGTTCATTCCCCAAGTGACTGCAATGGCCTGGTGCTGCACCGATCTGAAGCCAAGAGCCAGGAGCTTCTTCCAGGTCTCCCACGTGGGTGCAGGGTCCCAAGGCTTTGAGCCATCCTTGACTGCTTTCCCAGGCCACAAGCAGGGAGCTGGATGGGAAGTGGGGCTGCTGGGATTAGAACCGGTACCCATATGGGATCCTGGCCCATACAAGGTGAAGACTTTAGCCACTAGGTTACCGTGTCGGGCCGGCAACTGGAATATTAATGAACTGATCAGGAGCTAGAGGGCAAGTAAGTGCAGGACTTTCAGAGGACTCGGGCAGGGGTGTCTGGCGGCTCACAGGTTTTGGCTCCTCCAAGGACGGTCACCGAGTGTCCCCAGGAAACAGGGACTGCTGAGCTCCGGAGGAAACCCCGAGCCTTAACAACATTGTCAGCGAATTCTTCCCACAAAGCTGCAGGGGAATGGAGCTAACTGGGAACTATCCCCAAACTCCTCGGCTTAAATCTTGTGTGCTCTGGGTCCTCCCCCTCCTCTCGGCCACCCCGGGGTTCCCAGGCCTCTAATCTAGGGGCCTTGGAAAGCTCAGGAAACAAGGCCCTTTGTGCACAAGAGAACCCTATTGTTCTAGGGTCAGTGTTCCGCCAGTGTGGATTCCAGAGAATGTTTTGGGATGCTTTTCCCCCCTTTGTTTGTTAACTTTCTCTCCTCTTCCTGGGGGGGTGGGGGGTGGGGGTGGGACGGAGGCCGTGACTCTCAACAGCAATTTAACAATCCATTGTCCCCGGTAAGAACGGCTCAGGGTGCTCGGAGTGGATGAACTGGGAGCCTTGGGGTAGATTGGGTAGGTTGTCGTTTCGCTCTGTAGTTTCAGCGTGAAGCCTCGGAGGCATCCCGTGTGTAGACCCTGCACCTCTCCAAGCAGACGTCAGCTTAGGCTCGACCACGTCCTTCCGCCCTCCCAGAAAGAGGAAACCATGCGGGCCCGCGTGCTCCTCCTCAGCTCGCCGCCAGACCTGTCCTCAGGCACGAGCTTTTACACTCCAGCTGCGCAGGGCTGCGTCCCTCGGCACTGGTAGTGAGCTGTGCGCCGCGCGGGCTCTGACCTTCACACTCCCACCTGTCAAATGGGCGCGAGAACAAGGTCGTCAGCCATCCCTCCCCCACTTTCCCCTCCATCCACGCCGGGTGGGGATCGGGGCGGGGAGAGGAAGGAAAACTCTTCCGAAGCTTGGCCGCGCCCCATCCCTTTCCAATTTCCTGCTGTCCAAAGCCGAGCGCTCCACTCCGGCGGCGCAGGGACCCTTCCCATTGCCGGCAGGCGCGCACCCGCCCCCTTCCCGCGAGCTCAGGCCCCGCCTCGGGGGAGGAGCCGAGGGGCGGCGCGGAGGCGCCAGGCGGAGCGGGGCTGTCGGTGTCGCCGTGCGAGCTGCAGCGGCTCGGACTCCGAGGGGCAGAGCCAGGGCCGGGAGCCGCCGGGGGCACGGCTCGGGAGAGCGGGTGAGTTCCCGGCGGCGCCGCCTCGGCCCTAGCGCTCTGTGCCGTGACTGGGCAGGCGGCGAGGGTCTGGGTGGAAGGTAGTAGCAGGCTTTAGTCTGGTTCGGGGAGGCAGGGGGTGCTGTGGCCAAAGGCCGGTGGCTTAAGGTAATGGGGTGGGGGGGAGACGGGGGCGTTGGAAAGGCGGTTGCTGGGAGCACCGGGAGGGAGAGTCTGGATGGGGTGGATGGGGTGGCGGCTTTCTCCCCGGGCTCCAGCTTCCACGGCAAGGCCGAGGCAGGGGGCGCTTTGGCAGGTTGTTGGTTGGGGCTGTTGTGGCCCGATCGTGAGGTGCGGGAACGATGGTCCTTGGCCGGTTCTGGACTCGTGGGCCGCAGTCTGCCGGGGCGGGGGGCACAGTGTCCGGCGGGCGGGAGTCCCAGAACATCGTCCCTTCCCGCCCCCCGCGCTGGTCTTCGGGCATCAGGGTGCCGCCCCCTCGCGTGGCGGCGCTGGGTCCCCACAGACAGCGGCAGGGCGCAGGGAGCGCTCTTACCCGGGCGGGAAAGGTCCTTAGGGTAGGCGCCCCTGTGTGCAGACCTGCCCGCAGAGGGATCCCGCTCGCAGGGACCGCCGGCCCCGGGAGATCCCGCGCTGGGGAGTTCCCCGGGAGAGGCGCGCGCTGTTTCTATTAAGGCCGCCTTGCGCTGGCTGCTGGGTCCCCCGCGCCAAGAGCGCTTCTCTCCTCGCGAGTCCCGCGCGCCTGTTCTGTCAGGGAGGAGCGCCCTCGAGCGCCTAGGATGGGTAGACACTGTGCATTCCGCCCCGGGAGGTCGGGTGGCGGGGGTCCCCCCTTTCCAAGGTCACCCGGAGCTCCCAGGCTGAGCTACCAGAGCGACCGGGGTGGAGAGCCGGGGAAAGGGAGGCGCTGGCTGACCGGCGCCTCTCCGGTGCGGACTCCTTTCCTGCGCTTTCCTCATCTGTGGGCAGCCTCCGGCTTCGCTGGAGAGGCGGACGCTGCAGCGCCGGGTACCCCCCCCCCCCAGGTGATCTATCAGCTTTGAAACGTGGTTCTCTCGGGAGTCCAGCCGTGCGCCTCCACCGCGCGCCAGGCCTGGGACCCGGCGCACCGGGGCCGCCCAGGAGCGGAGGGAGAGAGATGCGGCTGCATCAGCGCTGCTCGGAACCGAAAGGCGGGTGCTTGCGCGCCCATGTGATGGCACTGCACATAATGAGCCCCTGTTTTCGCTGTCAGAAGCCCTCCTCAGCTCCAGGCAGCCCCGAGCTCCAGGTGCCACCTCTGAATCGCTCTCTGTGCAGCATCACAGGCCTTGTGGTACCAGGCGCCCTTCCCCGCAGGGCTCTTTCGGGAGGGGGCTGCCGTAGGTCCGCGTGTCGTGCTTTCCCCGGGTGCTCTGCCATTTCCTGCGGCCGGGGAAGCCCCGGAGAGAACCCTGGGTCTGTGAGGCCTTGTTCCGGGCTGGCCTTCAAGCCGGCCGCTCAGCCTGCGGGACTTGGCCTGGTAGACCCGGGGCCACCCCTAAGGCATGGGCTGATAACCTGCTCCTGGCGCTGCTGCTGGGGGGCTCAGGAGGGTGAGTTCTCTGGAGTGGACGCTGTCTCCTTCACTGTTGGTTTCCACTGGGGCGTGTCGCTGCTAAGGCGGGTGAAGTGGAACCCTGGTGAGTGGGCTCCACTTCTTCCTCCCTCAGCTCTGTTATCCCCAGCCGGTGTGCAGGAGGCTGTGGGGGCTACCTGCTCAGGGGGCCTTTTCCCATCAGTCACCCAAATCCATCTTCTCTGCTGAGTCCCCAGACTCCTGGGGCTACACTCTTCCTGTAGGAGGACCCTCAGATGGTTGTTTCTTTCCCTGGCTTCCCCCCACCAGTGGCTCTGGGGTTCAGGTGTTAGCGCCAGGGGGTGTCTTGCTGCTCCGTTTTGCTCTTCCTCTTGGAGGCAGGGCCCTAGCCGCTCAGACTTTGTTCCCCTGCTGGTTGGAGCTGGAGTGGAGGTTAAATTCTGATCTGGCTGCTAAGCCCTTTAGGCTGGGGCCCTGGGCCTGCAGAACCTCCCAATGAGGTCAGAAATGTGGCCCCAGGCTCTTCCCAAACCCAGCTCTAGAACCAGAGTATACTTCCTTTGCACCACCTGGTACCTTGCAGGAGACACACACCGGACTCAGGTGCCAGGCTTGGGCTCTCAGTAGCTATCCTGCCCCTCCTCCCTCTCCCCCAAGTACCCCGATCCTCCCTGCACCCAGGACACTCGAAGCGATTGCTGGACAGTGGGGCCCAAGTCAAGAGCATGACAACTTTCATTGCCACAAGCATGCCCACAGGAGCTTAAACTTCAGTGTGGACTGCTTGGGCTCCCTGCCTCTCCCAGTGTGGACAACAAGGTGACCAGCTTCTAGCTCTGCATGCCAAAGACCAGCGGCCCTGATAGGTAAGCTGCTCTCTCCAAGCCACAGTGCTGCACTGCTGGCATCCTGTAAAATGGGAGTGCCAGTCATGTCAGCTTCCTCTGGTGGCACGGAGCCTGTGAGACCACAACACATAGAAAGTGCTTAGCACAGCGGCCGGCGCAGGTCCGGATGCGGGAAACGCTGATTGCCATGGTCGCTGCCATTTCCTCCGCTGCAGACTCTCAGAGGTCCCGCCTGCCCTGGTTCAGGGGCGTGAGACTCGGGCTCTTCTGACTCTGGCTCCATGACAAGGAGAGCCCCTCAGCCCGTCTTCTGAAAGGGCAGGAGGGATTAGGGTTGTTTTTGGGGAGCTGGAGTCAGGCGTGGGCTTGTTTCCCAGATGTCTCAACCCTCACTGAGCCATCTCCCAGGTTTCACTAATTAATTTCCTGGATGTTTGCACCTGCCCTGACCTTGTGCCTTGCAAAGGATTTTGAGATGAGGAGTGTGGTAGGCAGGCCAGGAGGCTGAAAACACAGGGCCGTGTGGGGTGAAGGCTGCGACAATGCAGAGAGAGTGGAGAGCATGGGTGAGCAGGTGGGTTCAGGCCGAGCCCAGGTGGAACCTCAAAGCTGCCACCTCATGGTTGAGTGATGGTGGACAGATGTCCTACCTTTTCATGCAGACAGGTCTCCTGCTGACAGTGGTGCCGGAGAGAAAAGTGAGACCATGTCGGTAAAAAAAATGTTAGTTGGGGGCCTTGGCAATATTACTAAGTGCTCACAGATGTCTGCTGCTATTATTGTATCTATCATTGCCAGTAAGAGGTGGGAGCTTTTCTTTGGGGAGCCCCCTTGAGTCAATCCATGAAAGGTTTCATGGGTGCTAGAGGGGTGGCGGCCCCAGCAGAGGGAAGAGCCCCGGGGGGGGGCACTCAGTATCCCAGGATGGTAAGCAGAAGTCGCAGCTGGGGCATGGTGTGGATGAGGCAGGGGAAGGAGCAAGGCCTGGGAGGGAGGCCAGGAACCCACCCCACCTGGGATTCTGAATGCTTTCTGACTCCAAGCAGTCGGCTGGTGGCTTGCGGAGGACAGCTGTCTGATCGTAATGTCCAGAGAAGTTCAGGATTTACTTCTTTGTAGGAGGAAGGACCAGCCTGTCCTCATTTGCTAATATCTTCCCTGCGCCTCCCTCTTCATACCGTGTAGGAGACGTAAAGGCCACTGTCACTTTCCTGAGCTGCCCTGCGCACCTGTGCACCTGTTGCTCTCTAGGAGACTCAGTTTCCGGCTCAGGTGAAGAGAATGTGGATGAAGGAAGTGTCATGGCCTGATTCCCTTTTGACCACCGAGTGGATGCCGGTCCCTGTCCAATGTCTTTGCTTGCATGGTCACTAGGTTCCCACTGGTGTGGACTGTGGATCAAAGTGGAGGTGCTTACCCCCATTTCCTAGAAAGTGAAACTGAGGCACAGTGAGGCAGTTTGCTAAAGGGCACATAATTCATCAATGGCAGGAACTCATGGCTGGGTGGGTGGCAGGGCTGGTGGTCTCCAAAGTGGCTGAATGCTGCCTTGTGCCACATTCTTCCTGCACGGCCAGATGTTGACTGCAGTAGGCACCTTGGAGATGGGCCACAGTGAGGGGCACTGTACCTTGACTTTTGGGGAGATTCCTGCATGCAAGTGCACCGGAGGGGAGGTATTTTCTTGGCTGCCTCGGGATCCAGGGAGTGTGTGTGCCGATGCGGGCAGCTTGCAGTGTGATTGATACGGCAGGTGGTTGCTGAGCCCCGCCGTGACCGTAGGAAGGAAGGGGTGTTTTGTGACAGCCGGTCAGAGCACTGCATGGCTGTAGAGCTGTGTCTCTGGAGACCTCCGGACAAAGGCTCGGCTTTCGTTTTCCACAAGGACAGGTTTTAGGGCCAGGGTTCAGACCTGGGTTTTTCCCCCCCACTGACTTTGGGGCCTTGGATGATGTGTTTAATTTCTTGAACTTCCTGTTTTTTTTTTCTTCTGCAAAAATGGATAGTGTATACTCTATAGATGCTTGTTGTCCTAAGGATTGTGGCCATGTGTATACTGCCTGGCTTCCAGATTGTGGATCCTATCGATACTACGCCACGGAATTCTTTGCTGTACTTAGAATTCTTACATGGCGATTGTCGTCATTGTCCTTATAGTCTTCTATCTCATCTCATCTCATGGTTCTCTGGTGGGAGTAGTTTGGCCTTGCAGAGGATACGAGGCAATGTCTACAGACTCTTTTGGCTGTCAGGACTGGGGTGGGGGCACAGGACGGAGATCAGGAGGCTTCTGTATGGTCTGTGAAGCAGGGCTCAGCCCCCACCACTAAAAATGCCCAATTCCTAGGTCAACAGTGTTGACACCAAGGAAGGCCCCACTGTGCTGCTGGCCCCATTAGGTCAGTCACTGTGTCTAGTGCCTTCGGCACCGTGTCCCCAGATGCCCAGCGTGACACTCAGCCGGCAGGAGATAATCAATATGCATTAAAAGAATGAATGAGCATTTGGAAGGCCCTGTGTCCTCTGGAGTCCCAGAGGTTTGGCTGCAGGATGCTTTGAATGGGCAAGAGAAATTTAGATGAGCACAAATGATGAATGGCCATTTGGTATTTCAGGCCAAAGGACTTGGACTAACCACTCTACTTGCCTTTCCAAGCAGGTGTTTGGGACCCAAATGATCTGAATTGTGGCCATTAATACTGTTGCACTGTGCTCATGTAGATACCGGCCCTACCTTTAGCTGGACAAGGAGGCGGGGCCAAGGGACCTAGCCACCAGGCCCCTGGGGTTTGCCAAGCTGGGACGCAGCTGCTGTCAGTTTCCTGTTTTGTTCCCTTTCTGGTGGAATGAAGGAAACCCACTGAATGGCTGTTTTTCCACCAACATGTACAGCAATGTGATAGGCCCTGGATTAATGAGGTCAAGCTACAGTGTGAAATCTGCCTGATAACTTGAAGCCTCGCCAACAGGAAGGCCACGCTTGTTTTCTTTGGGCCGTTTGATGTCTTTGGATGGCTCTGGGCAGGGGAAACAGGGGTCAGGACTCCGTATAAAAAGAAGGGTGTGCTTTACACTCTGGAGTTAGAGAGCTCGGAGGTGTCTCTCTTCCATGTGTTGGAAAGGCCTATTTTAACATGGGCTTGGAAATAAAAATCTCATTGAGGCAAAAGTCCACCCTGAGCTTTGGATGCGCAGTTGAAAGGCCGCCGTGGTTTTTCCTGGGTCTCTGTAGGAGGTTGAAGGAGATTGGCCCCAGTGAGAGTTTAACCAGGTTTAATGTGAATGTTGGGGTGATGGCTGATTTGGATGGGGAAGGGAGTGAGGCTACAGTGATATGCCTCCAGCACGTCCATGAATAACCTTGGGGTCCTTGTTCAAACTCTGACTCAGTAATCAGGGTCCCAGCTTCTGATGCCTAACAAGCTCCCTGGAAGTGTGTGTGTGTGTGTGTGTGTGTGTGTGTGTGTGTGTGTGTACACGGCACCATCCTGCGGGTTTGTGAACTTCATGTAGCAAGGATGTAGGGAATTCCCAGTCTACAGGTTAGGGGTTCCCAGTCAAGGACAGAAGCAAGTTCAGTTTGTTGTGCCTGTGTGCACAGCCACCTGCTCTGCTGCTGTTGGCTTGTGTTAACACAAAGATTTCCTCTAACTCTCTGAGTGTGCCCAGGAGGCAGGATGCTTGGGCCCCAGGAACAGCTCCCACAGTGAGAACAGCATGTGGCTAGCCTCTAGTACTGCCCAAAACAGGTGTCCAAGAACTCAGTGTACCTGGGTCATCTGGTCACCTGGGACTTGTTAGGAAATGCAGAGTCCCTAGGCCCTCCACTCAGCCCATCTGCATTTGAATCAGCCAAGGTGGGAGGGGGGGGGCTGACGATGTGTGTGCAGGAACAGCATGCCAGGTGATTCTGATTCACAGCCAGGCTGGTGGCGGGGAGGGTGGGAGGAAGAATTGGCAGCCTGCGCAGGCTAATTGCTCAGCAGGACCCGTGTGAGGTTGCAGAGCTGTGTGCTGCCTGATGGCACCTGGCGAAAGGAGGGGCTGAAACCCAGCCTCCATGCCACTTGCTAAGCTCTGCCCCCGGCAGGGCTGCATCTGCCTACAGGAAGGCCACCTTCTTCATGTTCAGTTAATTAGCACTTGGTGTTCACTCTAGAAGCGCCGTCTTAACTCCTTCATCCTCTTGCTTCTGAAAGGCAGCAAGCATCACAGCCCCAGTTTTACTGCTCAGGCAAGTGGGGCTGATCCCAGGGCATGTAGTTCGTGGATGGCAGAGTCAGTATCTGAATCCAGGACATCTAACTTGAAAGTCCTTGCACTGAATCATTGTACTCCCCGGCTTCGCTTTGCAGCAGAAGCTGCCTTTGCTCCCAGGGCTGCCCTTCCTCTGAGGCAGTATCTTTTTCTAGTCCTCCCTCCAGCGAGGGGGGAAGCTAGCTGTGATCCTAGGTTGGCCAGAAGGCAGAAGGTCCTGCCCCCTGGACCATCAGAACCTCCTTGTGCCAGCACCCCAGCTTCCTAGGTACACATTAGCAGGAAACCAGGGTCAGCAGCAGAGCTGGCTCTCTAGTGTGGTTTGTGGATATCCCAGCTAGGGGCTTAACCACTGATTCAGATGCCCCTCCTTTTCAGAAATTTCTGAATTTTCTATAAATTGATTCCTATACATGTTTATCCTTTCTTCCTTCTTTCTTTAAGATTTGTTTATTTATTTATTTTTATTGGAAAGGAGGATATACAGAGAGGAGGAGAGAAAGAGAGGAAGATCTTCCGTCCAATGATTCACTGCCCAAATGGCCAGGATGACTGGAACTGAGCCGATCTGAAGCCAGGAACCGGGAACTTCTTCCAAGTCTCCCACGCAGGTGCAGGGTCCCAAGGTTTTTTTGGGCCATCCTGGACTGCATTCCAAGACCAAAAGCAGGGAGCTGGGTGGGATGCGGAGCCACTGGGATTGGAACTGGCACCCATGTGGGAGCCCTGTGCGTGCAAGGCGAGGAGTTTAGCCGGTAGGCTACCGTGCTGAGCCTGCAATTTGTATTTCTTTAATGGCACATCTGAGTGACCTTTCCCCCTTCTCTACCCTGGGCATTAAATGACTTTAGATTTTTTTTCCTTTCTTTTTGTTTTTGAAGATTTTATTTATTTGAAAAGTGGAGTTACAGAAAGGGAAGAGGAGAGATAGGCTGGGAGGGAGGGTGAGAGAGAGAGAGAGAGAGAATGAATTATCAATCTGTTGGTTCACTACCCACCCAGATGGTTTTCAGTAACTGGATCTGGGCCGGGTCAGAATCAAGAGCCAGGAACTCCATCTCAGTCTCCCACCTGGGTAGCAGGAGCCTGAGCATTTGAGACATCTTTTACAGCTTTCCCAGGTACATTATTAGAGAACTGGATTTGAAGTGGAGCAGCCAGGACTCTTAAGTGGTACCATGTAGAATGTTGACATTAACTCACTATGCTACAATGCTGGCTGGTGACTTTAGTTTCTGCAAGTTTGATACCTGTAGATTGAATACTCCTTATTCCAGACCCTAAGGACTGTAAGTGTTTTAAATTATCTTTCATCTGAAGATATTTGCATTACATAATGAGAGGTCTTGGGGGAGGGGACCCACAACCAAACAAAAAATTCTTGTTTTATGTATACCTCATACACTTAGCCTCAAGGGGGTTTTATACATTTGTTTTTAGTGCACCTGCTGCTCGCTACCCATTGCATAGATCATGTGTGGAAATTTCCACTTGTGTTATACTCAGAAAGTTTCAGATTTTGGGCCCAGTAGCGTCGTGGTTAAAGTCTTTGCCTTGCACATGCCGGGATTCCATATGGTCGCTGTTTCTAATCCAGGCAGCCCTGCTTCCCATCCAGCTCCCTGCTTGTGGCCTGGGAAAGCAGTTGAGGACGGCCCAAAGCCTTGGGAACCTGTACCTGTGTGGGAGACCTGGAAGAGCTCCTGGCTCCTGGCTTCGGATTGGCTCAGCTCCAGCCGTTTGCAGTCACTTAGGGAGTGAACCATCTGACGGAAGATCTTCCTCTCTATCTGACTTTCCATATATGTATGTGTGTATATATATACATATATATATAAAAGAAAGTATATATATATAAAAGAAAGTTTCAGATTTTGGAGTGTTTTGGGTTTGGGATGTTTAGGGATGCTCAACCGTATAAAACAGAACGTTTCTGAGTCAACTTCTGCAGTAGTTTAGATTTCGTGAACCTTTGGACCATGCCCACATAAAGATCGTTAAATATGCAAGAACTACATGTTAGCAAACATTATCCTTGGAGTCAAGAGATACAAAATTAGATCAAAGCAGCCTCTGTCCTCAGGCTCATCCCCCTGCCCTGGAGTTGGCAGACATGCTGATGAAGAGCATGGGAGCAAACCACGGGCCTGATGGGGCCAGAGGGATGATGCATAAACCAAGGAAACTTTGTTTCAATCAGCTGATGAACCTCACCCAGTGCTTACAGAAATTGCAGTATGCACTACATCCTGCGTGAGGTGGGGGCAGAAAGCAAGCACTTTGGTTAGAAGCAGACGAACTGTGCAGCTCCCCTTAGTGAGGGCTGCAGCAGAGGTGGGAACTGGGAAGGGGTGAGAAGTTTTCACTGCGCAGTCCCTTGGTGGTTTCTGTGTTTACTAATGGAGTTTGTTTGAGGAGAGTCTGTGCAAAACCCAGCTGAGTTTGCAGCTGGTGCTGATTGCTGACTGCTCATCCCTGGGCGGAGCTGTCCATTTGTCCAGAGAGAATAGAGCAAGACAGCAGGGGATTGGCTTTAAAAGTCTGTACGCTTGGGTCTGGCACCATGGCTCAAAGGGCTAGTCCTCCCTTTTCAAGTGCCGGCATCCCTTATGAGTATCAGTGGTTTGTGTCCTGCCTGCTTCACTTCTGATCTCGCTCCCTACTGTGGCCTGGGAAGGCAACAGATGGCGCAGATCCTTGGGTCCCTGCACTCATGTGGGAGACCTGGAGGAGGCTCCTGACTCTAGACTTTGAATCTATTTAGTTCTGGCCATTGCGGCCATTTGGGGAGTGAGCCAGTGGATGGAAGACCTTTGTCCTCTCTGTGAAACTGCTTTTGAAATAAAAAGAAATAATAAAATATTTTAAAGGAATCTACAAGCTTGGCCCTCGCAGATGTTGTAGGTGACAATGGGGGGATTATTTACCTCAGGGGTGACGAGGAGGTGTGCCCCGACACAATAGAGCAGGTGCACAGATTAGGTGTTGAATGAGTGAGATAGCATCAGAGTTATCCCTGTCTTCTACTCAGAACGAGTCTGGTTAACAAGGGATGTGATCGTCTGACCTCCCCTTGGGAGAACCGAGCCGAAGGTCTGATTTTGCTTTGGGTCCACTTGACTCAGATGTCTGTTCATTCATTGTGGACATCTGAAGGACATATGGAAGGTGAGGAAGGAAGCAGCATGTGTGAAGAGGAGGAGGCAGTGTGCCCCAGCAGGTGAATCCTGGATTCGAATCCTTGGGCATGTCAAAATGAGCTTTCCTCCTCTAAGCTGTGTAGTGAGGATAACAGTCCCTGTTGTTAAAACCCCTTGTGGCTCATAGTTGAGTCTTAGCAAATGATGAGTAAACATTTTGGAGGTGTGAAGCCATCAAGCCTGTCCAGACTGGCAAATTGGGTAGTTAGTGTGTTTGGGTGTAGGGATGGTGGGGAGGAGAAGGGTAGGATGGTCAGAGATAAAGCTAGAATGTTCAAGGGCAGATAAAGGATGGTTTGTACTGTGAGGCTGAGGCATTTGACTGCAGGATTTGAATACTGTGGCTTTCTGGCTATATGAGCTTTGGCAATTATTACGGTCTACTGAACTTTGTTTTACCTTTCTGTATAATGGAGTTGTAGCACCTTTCTTTTTGTGAGGTGTAAGTGAGATAGCATAGACAAAGTCCTTGGCTCAGCCTTAGCAATAAGCAGGCAATGGAAGTTGATACAGAGCGCCGAGCAGGAGCCTCCTGTTCTAAAGAAAACATCCGGCTTTAGACTTTTTGGAGAAGCAGCTCTGATTTCTGCTCCAAGAAATAGAAAGAAGCTTGCCAGGTTTTGACACAATGGTTCTTGGAGGCACATTAGACCCACCTGGGGAGCGCTTAAAAATTTCTAGCAGTGCCCCAGAGCGAGTAAACCAACATCTGTTGAGATGGGACCCAGGCTTCGGTATTTCTTTTACATTCTAATGATTTATTAAAGACAATTGCAGAAATAAGAAAATGATATATATCCCAAACGAGTGAATTTTTCACAAATAAACATTGCAAGGCATCCATGTCCTCTTCAAGACTGAGAAGATGCCAGGATCTGGGAACCTCCCTCGTGTCTCCTAAGTCACCCCTCACCACACCGAAACCTGATGGGTCACAGAATGGGCTAGTTTTGACTGTTTTTCAGTTTTGCATAAACAGACCCATCGAATATGCATTTTTTTTTTTTGGTTTGGCTTATTTTGGTTAACATTGTTGGAGAAGAGTCATCTACATTATTGGGTATAATTGCATGTTGTTCATTCTCATTGGTATCCAGTATTCCACTGTGTGTGTGAATATATCGTGTTTTTCCCTACCAAAACACCGTCGGTGGGCATTTTGGATGATTTATACTTCAGGGTTATTATAAACAGTGCTATTCCCATTGCCCTAAATGCCTTTCAGTGAATGTATATGGAAATTTCTTTTGGGTTTATACTAGTATCCAGCAACGAAACTGCCGGATTATAAGACAAGCATATGTTCAATTTTGCGGGATATTACTGAGCAGTTTTAAAAAGTGATCATACCAATTTATATGCTCACTCAGGGTAAAAGACATTCTAACAACTAATATTTTCTGTCTTTTTAAAAATATGTGGTCATTTTGGCAGATTTAGGGGTCTTGCATATAGAGTACATATATTCCCCACATCTCCAAGTGGTTCAATGAAGAGGCAAGTTTGGGGAGTTTTATTTTAATAGGTTTTGAAAAAACAAAACATTCCTTAGTGAGGCTGAAGAAAGAGATGTTATAATGCTTGGTGCCTCCTGGTTGACTCCCTGTAATAGCTGCACCCCCTCAGGTTTTTTTTTCTTTTTTTTTGTAATAGGCCTGACTTGGTTAATCAGCCAGTGGGAGATGTTTTGTTATGGAGCGAGAATATTCAGGTGCATCTAACCTGACAGCCTGCCTTTCATTCGTCTTCTTTGTGTGGGGCAAATGGCTCCATCAGGAGAGATCTAAAAGCTAATTTGAAGCACCAGAAAACTCTGGAAAGAGGCCATGGCAGGACTGCTCTCGGTTTTTCTAAAGTAAGAGCTGAGAGCGGTGGGGACCATGAGTTCTAGTCTGTCTAGATGCTGTCAGACAAGATTTAATCTTCAGGACCACAGTGTAAGATTTTGCATCATATTTTTGCTCCCCAGGCATTTCCCAAACACTGACACTGGGAAGATGCTGAAAAAATTAGTTCACAGAATAAATACTTGAACCATATAACTGATGGGAAGCACAACTTCCGTGAATGCCGGAGATGCTAGTGAGGATTTAGCTGACTCCATGGGGTTCTTTTTGCTTCCTTGTGGTTTCCGTGCTGCAGATTGAGTCCTTTCTGCTCATTGATTCCAAGCAGAGCTGACCTTACAGCTGTGATGGCTGCTTGACAGCCTTTATCTGTTCCTACCAGCAGCTGGCTTGTCTTGGCATCAGTTTCCATTGATTGCCTTTGCTCGTGAGGTTGGTCTTGTTGTTTGTTCTTTAAACTTGTCTAGTAGTTTCGGATGACATCCTGAATGTTCTAAAGGAGACTTTAAGGATCTTTGGGTTTTATCATCAGGCAATGAATTTGGCTAAATTGAAACTCTAACTTTTGGGGCGGGAACATGTCAAACCGTTGTTGGGGTCTTTCAGCCCTAGTGGGCCCTTGGGAGTCAGCCCCGTGTCTGCATCTTTCAGGGGGACATCCAGAGCTCCTGTGACTATTTTTTCTGGAACTTTTCCCTTTGTATTCCAGCTCTGGTTACCCCAACTCCGTCCCGTAACCTCAAGCAATAAGACACAAGTTTTCTACCCAAGTTTTCTACCCAAGCCACCACAGGTAGAAAACTATGAAAACATGAAAGTCACCTAGTGTTTTTATTTTTTTTTCTTTCAAGTGTTGACTGCCCTGCAGCTTCTGCCTGTTTGTGAAGGAAAAAGTCTAGCATCTTCCAGTAGCTTTTCTGTTGTTTGTGTCTACAGTTCATAACAGGATGTGTGGGAAAGCTGGTTCAGCAAGCACCGCTCTGCTCTGATGGGAAGCAGAAACTCTATGATGAAGCATTCTTTTTTTCATTAAGGGCTCCCCAGCTCTCCTACCTACTCCACTACCCGACACAGTATAGCTGGCAGTCAGTATGGACATACTAAATAACTCAGTCCGTGAGACTTAAGACTGCAAATGGAAGTGAATTATCAGAAAATTGTGAGATGAAAAGCCCTGAATGAAGGATCTCATCGATGACATCAGGCTTGGAGTGTTCAGTAATCTGTTGGTGGACATGCTGAGTCAAGAACTCAGCTCCTACGAGAGTCCTAGATAGCTGAGTGTAGACCAGAGTGACCCACAAAGGGACCCTGAGGAGGCCTTAGCATAGGGCGAGAACTGCCATGGTGACAGTAACACTGCTCTCCCAAGATGGAACTTAACGGCTTTTGGAGAATTGACTGTGTTCAAAGGACATGCAGCTTGTCGGAGGGAAGCAGAGGTTTGCTGGGAGTTCTGCATGCTCAAGGCGAGGGAATCAAAGTGAAGAAACCCTGGCTGGAGATCAAAGAGGGGAAGCCCTGCAGTCTACTGCGGTGTGCTTCTCTGCCCGGTGACCTGGTAGGTCGCAGATCCAATAGCCAGAGATTTCAAAACCTGTGCAGTGGATGCAGAGCCGTTGGAAGTCTCCTGCTTTACTCCACTGTCAGGCTCTGATCTCAGAGAGGAGGGAGGACTGTCGCTGATTTGGGGACCGTTGCTTGGATTGGCGATGAGAGCGTGATCACCAAGCAGGGAACACTGGTGCTGGCGTTTGGAAGGCACATTTTATGGAATTTCAGATGAGATGCATATATCTCCTGCCCGAGCCTCTAGAAGTGATGACAGCTCCAATAGCAAGAGGAGTTATGTGTTTAATCAGTTCTTATTCTGCATAAATTTCATTTCTTCAAGGATTCCTTGCCAGCAGTCGTACTTCTGTGGATCGTCTTCACTGTCTTGACGTTAGTTTCTTTTGTTTTCAAGCAAGGGCAGATAGTCACAATAGTTAGCACACATGGCATGGATGTTTACCACTTAGCTGCCAGACCAATCACAAAAGCTGCTAACCACTTGCTACAGGTGTGTTGGTCCTCTTGACAAGTTCCTTGTCCTCTCTGAGCCTCTGACTTCCCTCTTTGAAATGGGTTTGGGTAGCCACATTGTAGACATGGTCAAGTGTACAAGTGATGGGCATGCCAGCTGCCGTTTTTCCCTCATCTGCTCCGTGTTGGAGTCTGGTCAGGTCTCTACTGTGGATGCTCTGTAGTGGGCACCTTTCTGCTTCAGCCCGTATGGGTTTTTCTCACTACTAATACACTGTGAACTGATGTTAAGAAGCATTTGCTGTGTCCTAAATTGGTCTGGTTTGTTACCTGAAGTTTTCCATTACTCCTAAATGACTAGTGTCTGGTTTTTCTGAAATCAGGATTCTTTTAAAACATTTGCGGTTCTTTCAGTTTTGCCCTTCCTGCGCCCCCAGCTGCTAGGTCTGTAGGCTCTGAATGCAGATCCCAGCTCCCCCACTTACTGGCTGTGTGCTTCACTGGACTCTGCTCTCTGTATGCCCTCCCCTTCTCGCTCCCCTTTCCCATTCTCCTTCTCATTCTTTCAGTCTTTCAGGTAGGACTTTCTCCTTCAAGTTCAGCATCCTGCTTTTAGTTGTCCTTATTTCCTTAGTATTATTCTCTAAACCTTAGTGAACAGATTACATGAAAAGCTTTTTCAAATTCTTATCCCAGCTACTTCCTAACTGACTAAGAACAACACTGGCTCCTGGGAGGAGATGGGTTAGCAGGAAGACAGGCGCGTGTGCACACACACATGCACACAGATTTATTCTGTTTATTTGAAAGGCATTGTAACTGGGAGAGAGGAGAGAAAGAGAACGAGAGAGGCAGAGACAGAGATCAAGATCTTCCATCCGTTGGTTCACCCTCCAGGTGACTGCAGTGACCAGGACTGAGTCAGGCTGGAGCCAGGAGCTTCATCCTCCCACTGGTCCATCTTCCGCTGTTTTCCCCTGCTTGTTAGCAGGGAACTGGATCAGAAGTAAAGCAACCAAGACACAAATTGGTGCCCACACGAGGTGTTGGTGTTACAGGTGCCATCTATAATACCAGCCCCAATGCTTGTGTTTAAAACTAGAGAATTTTAATTAATGGAGCAAAGGCGAATGTTGACGTCCATATGTAGGAACGCATGATGTGGAATGCTCAGTGAGTACGCCCCTCTTCCCACTTCTGTAGTCACAGCAGACATTGCTAGTTGATCGTGACACTCCTGTTATCACGAAAGGCCTCATAATTCCTCTGTCCACGGTACTCAATACAGCAACAACCCAAGAATTAGCCCAAGAGGAAAGGCTGGCGCAAGTGCGAGAGTCTGCAGGTTGTGGAGGTGGATGCCAATCCAGGTCTTGCCTGTGTGAATGGCCCTGTCCTGTTTAACAACTGCGTAAACCAGGAGGGCGTTTGGTGCTGCAGGTGGCCTGCTTTGCAAAAGGATTCCTCCTGCTGCAAAGGGAGAGTTTTTTTTTTTCTCCCCGCAGGAGGAAGTGGACCACATTCCTCCAAGCCTAAAGCAATTAGTGTGTGTAATTTAACTCCCATGCCCCCTCTCCCAGCTATTACATAAGCTTCTGTAGATGACTGTGTGGTTTAGCACCATGATTGTGACTGACTAATGTGTTTGTAGACACCATGTCAGCTTTACAAGTGCCCCCATCCTTAGCACCTTCGTTCCCATCCCCTGCAGCTTCTTTAGGGTTTCTTTGACTTTAAGGTCTTGGGCAGAAGCTCAGTGTCAAAAACTTATGTGTTCATGGGTTTTTTTTCACCTGTTTGAGTTGTGTCCCCTCCTCCTGCTTGGGATTTTCTTAGAGCTGAGCCTGAGAAAGCTGTGCTTCAGCAGAACAAACCCAAAATTTCAGTCAGTGACTACTTGGAGTGATCCTTGTAGCTTGCCTGGGCTGGCGATTGCCAAAGGCTTGGCTGCAGGGGCCGGCACTGTGGCACAGCAGGGAAAGCTGCTGCCTGTGGCACCAGCATCTCAGATGGGCATGAGTCCAAGTACTGGCTGATCCACTTCCACTCTAGCTCCCTGCGAATGTGCCTGGGAAAATAGTAGGGAATGGCTCAAGTGCTGGGACCCCTACGTCCACATGGGAGACCCATAAGATGCTTCAATCCAGCCCAGTTCTGGCTGTTAATGACCATTTGGGTAGTGAACCATCAGATCAGATGGAAGACCCATCTCTTGGTCTCTATTTATAACTCTGCCTTTCACGTAAATAAATAATTCTTAAAACAAAATGCTTGGCTGCAGACATGTGATGGAGTGATTGCTGCTAGTGTAATAATCTCTTTGCCGGCTAAGTCTGAGGTCAGTGGGCCAGTCCCACCGGCCACCTGGTGTAGATCTTCTCTTTCATGAGAGGGTCTCATGAGTGGCCATGGAGATCCTGGTGGTGGGAGATCCTGGTGGTGGGAGCCCTGCATCACGCCATGGTTGGGATGTTGATTTATCAGCCTCAGTATCCTTATCCCAGGCTGTTCCTGCTGCTTCATCTTCCTTGCATGTGATCCTAGCTCTGCCCTGCTAGAGGGCTGGAGCAAAGCTGGCCATTCCCGTCCTGATTTTTGTTATTGCTTGGTCCTCATGCCTGATATGGACCCAAGGAATTGAAACAGAGGTCAGCTGGGCTCTTGGCCGCTTGGTGGTAGAGCTCAACATGCTTTCGTTGTTTGATCTCTGTTCTTTGTTCTTGTTGAACCCCATCCCCACACATAGCCCAAAGTCCTGACAAACTGAGTTGTGTTCAGTGGGCTTCAGAAGACAGTGACAAGTCAAGGGTTGCCCTTTAGAGCTCTGAGTGAAGACAACAGAGTTGGAGGAGGCAGAACTTAAAAGAGTAGATTTCAAAGTCTGGAAAGTTCTTCAGAACAGGAGTTGTGCACTCAGTCCACAAAGCCCCATGAGAATGGGTTGGGGAGAATGGGGAGTGGAATGGGACAAGGTAACTTCTCATTCAGACATCTGGAACACCAAGAGCCCCAGAAATCTTTTTGCTTTTGAGTGGAGCATCTTTCTACTGGGGTGGGGGAGGGTGGCATGGTGCGGTTATTCCAAGAAGTGTGTTGTGGGAGGGAAGAGGCGGGCATCCTGTAGGAGCGAAAGTAGGTCCCAAGCCAGATCAGAGCAGGAGGAGGAGGAGGAGGAGAGCCAGGGTTGTTTGTTTTGTTTTCCTTGTCCCCTCGTGCTCCACAGTACAGGAAGCATGAGGGGAAAAGCAGCTATGGCCTTCCTCCAGGCTGCTGCCAATATTGTGTAGAGAAGAATAGCTGAAGAATAGGGGGAGAAGCTGTAGCATTCTCTTGTAACAGTGTGAACTTTGAAACACTTTCTGACTCATGTTTGAAAGTCTCCTCAATTTGAATTCGCCTTCCTGCCTTCCTTCGTGTTGTTTTTCTCAAGGCAGTAGGCTTAACTCCAAAGATGTGTCAGCCAGCCGCTCCCCTGGAATTAAGGTGTCAAAGGCCTGCCTGGCCCCCTTCTCCCATCTCAGTGGGCAGGGCTGGAATGGGAATGTGGTTTTTTTTTTTTTTAAGATTTATTTTTATTATTTTTTCATTGGAAAGGCAGATATACAGAGAGGAGAGACAGAGAGGAAGATCTTCCGTCCGATGATTCACTCCCCAAGTGCGCGCAACGGGCCGATACTATGCCGATCCGAAGCCAGGAGCCTCTTCCGGGTCTCCCACGCGGGTGCAGGTTCCCAAAGCTTTGGGCCGTCCTCAACTGCTTTCCCAGGCCACAGGCAGGGAGCTGGAAGGGAAGCGGGGCTGCCGGGATTAGAACCGGCGCCCATATGGGATCCCGGGCGTGCAAGGCGAGGACCTTTAACCACTTGCGCCACCGTGCCGGGCCCGGGAAAGTGGTTTTGACCTTCCTCAAGGCTGGCCCTAAGCTTAGACCTGAGGGCCGGAAATGGTCATTGTAGGGGAAGCAGAAATACCGGTGCAATATGCCTCAGCAAGAGGCTGCTGGTTTTGCTGCTGGCAGCAGTTCCTGCTGGAGTTTCTATTCGTGCATCCTGAAAAACATCCTTCTTACCTGTTTAAAACCCAACTTGCCTGATTCAAAGAATAATGGGGATTTGGTTGGCAAGCATGGCTGAGGCCCACAGCCCCCTTGGTAAGGGACCCTGGTTCCCCTCTGTGGCTCTTGAATGCTGACTTCAAACTCAAGGCTGGCTTTGTGCTTACAGAGTGGCCAGGTGGCTTCCAGCAGCAACTGGACTTCCTGCTTCCAGTTCACCCCTATTGGAAGCTTCTGATTGGGGCAACTCAGAACATGTGCATACCTCTGATCCAATCACTGTAGTTGGCTCAGGTCATTGCTGACAGGCTTAGACCAATCTGGACCAAGGAAGGACAGAGTAATAGTGTGGGACTATAGAGATTGCCCTCAAACCAGTGCCCATCTTGTTTCTTTGGACATATTCCTTCCCCCAGCTCTACTTTTCCACCAAGCCCTCTCCTTGCCTTTCCCCAAATGCATACTGACCCTATTTCTCCCTTTGAGGCCACAAGGTTGAGTGGATAGAGCCAAGGGAGTTGAGTGCAGACTTTGGGGGATCACAGAGGTGGAGTCAGGGCTAAGGAGTGGTGAGGACAGCCCTTGCCCCATCGAGGGTCAGGTTTCCGGGGTCTCAAACTTCCCGCAGGCCACACACAAGCTGTTTTGACCCCTCCATCCAGATACTGGACAAACTCAGCACCCACTCTTTCCCCTGGCCCCCTGATGGCTCTTCTCACATCATACATGCCTGGCCTGGCCCCTGAGACCCCTCTCACACCCATCTCACCAGCCCAGCTTTTCTGTTGACCAGTCTCCCATGTCCCCTTCTTCATAGCCTGGTGCATCTGAATATTCCCTGCCTCCCCCTGGGATTCCTGTGTCTCCAGGGAGCTGGTTTTTCTTTCAGTGAAGTCTTCCTAGGGGATCCCCTCTAGGTGCCTGTGATCCTCTCCCTTCCTCAGGTCCTGGCAGCTGGACCGCGCTCCTGTTGCCCCATGGGGAGTATGCACAGGTGTGCCCAGTTCTCACATGAGGGCCATGCCACAGCCCGTTGGAACCATGGTCTCAACACCAGTGCCCCATTGTGGGCAGGGGTCACCGGGTGCCACTCTGTGAGCTGCTTCATGGCAGTTCTTTAATTAGACCAAGTCGGGGTTTCTGAGCTGGAGGTGGGAGGAGGTGTGTGGGTCTATTGGGGGAAACTAGGTCACCTGGAAACCAGAAGTCAAGAGGGAGCTGTCCTGGAGCCCCAGCTCCCGGGAGCCCAGTGGGGCAAGGGGGAGGGGCTGACAAGGAGAGGCTGTGCCCTGGCCCCTTTTACTGGCCCTTGGGAGACCCTGTTCTGGCTCTTCTCCAGGGTTCTGGGCAGCTGCCCTTAATTTCTTTTCCTGGAGTGGGCAGGGCACTTGGGGAGGGCCTCCCGCCCCCAAGGCCTATGGCAGGAGCACCAGGCTGAGGGTGGAGAACACCCAGGTTAGTGGCTTCTTTTTCTGCATCCTGGAAGCACATCACACCCTCTCCTCCTCCCCGTCCCCCAGCCCACCCTGTCTTGTGCTTCTGTGTTGTCATCCACGCATGAGACAGTGGCCATGCCTTTTACCTGGCCCTGTTCCCTGCCCTCAGCCCCTGGCTGGTGCATCACAGATGTCTGCTACGTGTTCATCACACATGATATGTTTCAGCACTGTTCTAAGAATGTTGTCGCAAGTCAGCAGCAAGGCAGGTTTGTTGCGTGCCAGTCACTTGTACTATTTATCAACACTAAATATCATCATTATTTAATCTTTTCTTACTTCCCAGCTTGCTCCTTTGTGACATGAGATAGAAGATATATTTTAAAAGAAAATTCTATTTCCCTACCATAAATAAATAGTGACTGTGAAACGAATCCACAGAAAACAAAACAATGTCATTTTATTTGAGCCCCAGACACAGTTGCTTGCCTGAGGCTGGGAACCTGGCTTCTTTCTCTTTGTTAGTTATAAAGACAATCAGGGCCTATCAGCATCAGACTAGCACTTTGTTCTGGAGAGAATCTGAAAAATGGAGAAAGAAGAGAAATTGGTGTCCTTCCCTCTTGGTGTGGTCTTGTGTTGCGTTAGGGTTTAATTTTTAAAAAGATTTATTTGTTTATTTGAATAGCAGAATTACAGAGCTAGCGAGCGAGCGAGAGATATATACACACAGGTTGAAGGGAGAGAGGTCTTCCATCTGCTGGTTCACTCCCCAGGTGGCTACAATGGCCAGTGCTGAGGCAGAAACTACACCTGAGTCTCCCGCATGGATGTCAGGAGTCTGGGTACCTGGACCATCCTCTGCTGCTTTCCTAAGTGCATTAGCAGGGAAGTGAGTTGGAAGTGGAGCAGTTAGGACTATGCCTTGGTTGTTCATATGTGATGCTGATGTTGCCAGTGATGGCTTAAGTCATTGTACCATAATGCTGGCCCCATCCCTGTACCTCTGAAAAGGCCCTTAGGGTTAATTCCCTTTCCACATCTAGGGAAGCACTTGGCACAGAAAACAAGTAGCAGTTTCTTTGAAAGGGAGAAAGTACTTTAGCAGTGGCAGTGAGGGGTACGTGTTCACTTTTAGCGTTTCGTTGGTACCACTCACTTAGTAGGTGACCAGCAATAATAGTGAAGAAAAGAGTAACTGCATATAAAACCTCAGGGCTGGAAGAAATCTAGACTTCTCAGACCAGCCTGATATTAGGGCAAATTCACTTGCTACAGTGCCTGATGGAGATTTGCCATCTGCTGATACAGCCTCTGGTCCATGAATCCCATTTTGAGCTGCTTGTTGGCTAGCTCTGCTCTGCAACGACATCATGGACAATCTTTTGTGTCTTGTGCAGAATGGAACTTGGCCTATCTGGAGACTGAAGTCTTGTTTTGCCTAACAGTGCTTGCAAACTCAAAGCCAGCAAGTGATGTCGGCTCCTGAAGGCTGTCAGGATAGAGTATCAGGGAGTAGTGAGGTCGGTGGTGAATTGGAAAATCCGTGCCCTACCTATAGACAACAGCTCTACTTTGGCATCTTGTGGATGGTTAGCAAGCATGGCCCAATACTGAGATGTCCTAAGATGTTCTGTAGTGCACACTAAAACCTAACAAATCCACAGATGTGATGTGGACCAGAGGGGATTTCCTTGTTAAGTCTGGCCATGGTCCCTGGCTGTTCATTTCTGTCCCAAGACTTCCCCATTCCTTTTGAGCTGAGTAGTCCTGGCTTCTTCGGGCCGTGTTTTGTATGTGGGTTTCCCGAATTTCCCCCACTGTGGTTAGCCCTCTGCATGGTTTTTGACATTGCCAACCACCCTTTAGCCCTTGTCTGTTCCTCTTACCTGGTAAACTATTGTTCGACCCAGTTGTCTCTTGGTTTCGCGATCCTTTTGGATTGTCCTAGGCTCACTGGCTCTTCTGGTTTTCAGCTGTGTGATGTTGGGTCATTGGCTTCATTGCCTCATTCCTCAGCTTTCTTAACTGGAAAGCGGGCATGGTAGTTGTCTACCCCATCAGTTTGTTGAGTGATAATTCTATAGATAGATGTACAAGCAGGCAGGTGTTTCCTAAAGGCAGTGCTGGTCTCCAGCCCCTCCCTGAATCAGGGCTTGTCACAGAACAGGTGTTTGTTAAATGTGTGGTCACTTGAGGAAGTGGTTGGCAGCTCTCTGTGAGGTCTGCCCATCATGACACTGTGTGGCTTTGAATTCATCCTTTTTTTTTTTTAATTTCTTCTGAAAAGACAACCAAAATATCTACCTAGACAGCTAAAATAAAAAACAGTACTGACACCATATGCTGGGGGAGGAACTGGAGCACTCCTGTTTTGCTGAAGGAAGTGGAAATTGGTGCAGCCGCTCCAGAGGACAGCCTAGCAGTTTGCTTTGAAACCTAAACCTACAATTTGCAGAGTGACTCCCATGATTGCATTGACCCCTGAGAAAGGAAAGGGGAAGTTCGCACAAACACTGTGCGTGAGTGTAATAGTCCCGAATTGGAAATAACCCCCATGTGCTTCCAAGGGTGAATTTTCTGGGGGCTCATCCACAAACCAGAATAACACTATTGCCAAAGGGAATGAAACAGTGATATGTGTGACAAGTTGTCTGAGACCCAAAGGGAAGATGCTGAATGCAAAAAAACAACTCTCCAAGGTCACCTGCTGTCTGATTCATCTGCGATGTTTTTGAGATGACAGAGTTCTAGAGATGGAGAACAGATCAGGGGCAGGGCAGGAGTGGGTTGGGAGGGGGCGTCTGGGGAAGGATGTGATTATAAAAGGGGAACGGGAGGGATGCTTGAGGTCACGGAACCCTTTGCGTCTTGCTTGTGATGATGAATGTGTTGATAACATCAAATGAAACAAAACATGCATACAAACAAGTCATAAGTAATGCTGATACTTCCAAATAATCAGGAATGTAAAGCTAAAGCCCTCTGAGGAGGCTGGGAATGTGGTGTCTGTGTGCACCCCTGGCTGTCACATTGCACAGCAGTTTTCCAGCTATTACCATTGAAACCAACTGCATAGAATGTATTGGGGTCTCTCTGTGTTGCAGCTGCGTGAGAACCTGCAGTGATCTCAAGAGAAAAAGTTTAATTCATTAAACTTTCAAAAGCACATAGCAAGGTATTCAAAAGAAAAATTGGAACCAAACCAAGCAAGAGGCAACCTAAGTCAGTCAGCTTGCTTCTTAGCTGTTGGCTTATTTATACCTAATGTCATGCCCATTTGGACCTCTGGACCTCTTTCTGAGAGCACTGCCAAGCCAGCCCCTTCTCCATTCTGCCTGTTTACCCCTAGACTTGGAGATGGGAGAGAATGGAAGAGCCACCTGGTTCACCTTGAGCTGCTGAAGGTCCAGGCTAACAGAGTCCCAGCCTTCGGTGTCCAGAGGAAGGGTGGTCCACAGTATGAGAGGAAGTGGGGACCCCCACAGATTAACAATCATTTCCTGAAGCCAGAACCATTCTGATCTCTGCTGGGACCTGGGCCAGTCTTGCCTGCGTCCAGCAGCCAGCCTTGCATGCTGGTTCACAGATGTGCTGTGCTTGCATTTCCCAGTCCTTCCTCCTCCAAGTGAGCCTCTCTTTGCCATTAGGTGAGCAATTACTTCTGACCAGTCCTTGAACATTGTGCAAACTGAGGAAGGTAGGCCCAACAGGAGTGCCCAAAGAGAAGTCGAGTCCTCAGAAATGTATCTTACATGTAGTTTAATCCCCTTGCATCCTATGCATCATGGGCTGCAAGTTGCTATGGAGATGGAGAGCTGGGACTAGCAGGAGACCAGACGATATAACATACTATGACAGTACTACCCAGAGTGAGGTCCAGGAACCCCATGAGAAATCCTAAAAACTATTTTTAAAAATCTGCAAGGCTCAGACTGTTGTCCTGCCTTTCAGTTAAATAAATCTTAGCAGGCCAGTGTTATGGGATAGCAGACAAAGTCATCTACAGCACCAGCATCCCACATGGGCACTGGTTAGCATTCCAGCTTCTCTGCTCCTACCCAGTCCTCTGCTAATGTACCTGGGAAAGCAAAAGATGGCTCAGGTGCTTGGACCCCTGCCACCCAGTAGGAGAACCAGAAGAAGTTTCTGGCTGCTGGCTTTTGTTTGGCCCAGCTCTAGCCATTATGGTCATTTAAAGGAGCAAAGCAGTGACGAAGGATCTGTGTCTCTTTGTCTCCCCCTCTCTCTGTGAATCTGTCTTTCAAATATAAAATAAATATTTTTATTTTTAAAAGAAAGATTTATTTTATTTTTATTGGAACGGCAAATTTACAGAGTGGAGAAACAGAAACATCCATCTATTGGTTCACTCTTCAAGTGGCCACAATGATCAGAGCTGAGGAGCCAAGAGCACAGGAGCTTCTTCCAATCCGAAGCCAGGAGCCAGGAGCTTCTTCCAGGTCTCTCACACGGGCATGGGTACAGAATCTCAGGGCTTTGGGCTGTCCTCTACTGCTTTCTCAGGCCACTCAGGAGCTGGAAGGGAAGTAGAGCTGCCGGGACACCAACTGGTGCCTGTATGGGATCCCATTATGCATGCAAGGCAAGATTTAGCCACTGAGTCACCGTGCTGGGTCCCAAGTAAATAAATCTTTAAGACTCCCTCCCCCGCCCCAAAACCCTCAGTTAAGATGTCTGCATCCTACATGGACGTTTCTGGGTTCAGTTCCAACTCCAGCTTCCTGCTAATGCCAGCCCTGGGGGGCAATGATGGCTCAAGTCATTGTGTTCCTGCCTTCCAAGAGAACAAGACCTGGCCGGTGTTCTGGGTTCCCAGTTTAAGTCTGAACATTGTGAGCATTTGAGAAAGAACCAACAGATGTGGTGTCTCTTTCTATATGTCTCTGAAATACACTCCCCCCAAAATCTAAGAACAGCAAATCCATTCTGTAGCAATGTGATAACCTAAAACGTATTTTAATAGACTTACAAAAATATAGTGGAACAATACTCTCACATAAAACTTTTGGATGAAAAATGCCCTATTTTCTAAAACAAACAATTAATGAGAAAAGTGGTACTACTTATAAACTTTTGCTGGATTCATGTGTCTATTTGCACATTTAATCTGTTGCAATGGCAGCCCCTGTATACATGTGAGATAAAGCAGATGGAAAAGGTTAATAATTTCCTAGTTATGTAAACAGTCTTAACATTGTGGACTTCTTGAAACAGTCACTGGAATTTCTTGTGGGGTTCCTGGGCCTCACTTTGGGAAGCATGTTATATCCTCTGATCTGTTTCTGTCTCCATAGCAACTAGCAGCCCATGATTAGAGGGACTTAAGTTAGTGTCAGATACTCCTATTTCTGAGAACTCGGCTTCTCTTTGGGCACTCCAGTAGCCTCTATATCTGGGTTATGCAGTCCCCACCATGGATAATCCCTCAGAGGCCACCTCTGTTCAGCACCCACGTACCAAAACCGTTAGATTATGCTGGCTTTATTCCAGGGAGCTACCCAAAGTTCATAGAGAAATGGAATTAAAGGATGACTTTATTTCCATAATTTTCCCCCCAAATCCATACATACTTTTTTTTATAATGTATATATTTGCAAATGTTTTGAAGACCTATCATAGACATGGATTTCAAATGTTGTTTGCACCCAAATGAACTTAGTTTTTAATTCCATTTCCCACAAACATTTTGAGGCATGCAGGAGACATGGTGCCTGGCAGGTGGGTGTGGCTTGGCATCCTTTCCCAGCATTCCGCTCCAGTGAAATTTTTCTGTGCTGCCCAATATGGCGGCTGCCAGAAGCTGAGCAGGTGGCTGCTCTGCACTTCAAGTGTGGCTAGCACTGGCCTATTTATTGTGCTGTAGCCAACTTACACACGAATATCCTTGTGTGGCTACTAGCTTCTGCCTTTCATGGTAAAGCCAGATTTGTACTTTTGTTCAAGGATCACGGGACAAAAACTCCTAAGAGCACTGAGGTTTTAGGTCTGACCAGTGTGTCCATCTCTGTCTCTCTCTGCCACAGGCCCCACCATGAGGCTCCAGCCCCATTGGAGCCCCCGTGCTCCCCTGGCTCCCGGCACACTGTGCTAGCCCCCAGCCAGGGGGTGGCGAGGCACAGCGGCCATGGCCAGCCACGTGGACCTGCTGACGGAGCTGCAGCTGTTGGAGAAGGTGCCGACGCTGGAGCGGCTGCGGGCCGCCCAGAAGCGCCGGGCTCAGCAGCTGAAGAAGTGGGCACAATATGAACAGGATCTGCAGCATCGCAAACGCAAACATGAACGGAAGCGCAGCACCGGCGGCCGCCGCAAGAAGGTATCCTTCGAGGCCAGCGTTGCCCTGCTCGAGGCCTCCCTGAGGAACGACGCCGAGGAAGGTGGGTGTCCCCCTGTCGCTGGCCCGTGGACTGCACAGCCACCTTGGCCTCCATGTGCCTTCCAGGAGTTGCTGGCAGGTGCTGCATGGGTGGGGGCTCTGTGGAAAGCAGCCCTGCCCAAGTCAGGAAGCGCCTGTTCCTAAGATAGGCTTTGGATTTATCTTAGAATGTTTGGAAAACAAGAATTCCAGGCCGAGGCTACTGAATCCCATAATAATTTTCCTTCCCTCCTACAAATGTTTACTGATAATCCACTTCCTGCACAGGCTGGTTGTGGGCACTGTGGTGAGCAGTCCGATGGGTCTGGTGTCTGTGCCCCTGGCAGACCCCTCTTCTGCAGCAGTCCACAGGGGGCTGTACCCTTCTCTCCGGGAATGTCTTTCCTGTTAACCTTCACTCAGGGTGCAAAGGATGTAGACTCTGGAGTTAGGGTGGCCTGGGTCTGGGACTGGCTTTGTCAGTTCCCTGGGGACCTTGGCAAGGAGACTAGCTCGCTGTCCTTAGTTTCCACTTTTCTGGAATGGGGCTAATGATGGCTCTGCCTCAAGGGCTTGCTGTGAATGCAGGATTAGGTAACACCTGCCAAGTTCTTGGCTGTGGGCCCTCATGCCCAGTAAGTGATGATGAATAGGATTTAATTGGGCTATCTCATCTCATTACCGTATTTTATCCCATCACATTTGTGATATTGTGAAATTGTCCATCAAGTCAACAAACATAGACAAATAAGCACAAGGTTGAGAGCCTTAGAATAATACCCATTTCACAGATGGGAAAACTGAGATGCAGAGAATTCAGAACCTTGACTGTGATGGCAGATATCAGAAACTCCAGACTCCTAGGCCAGCTTTCCTGCAAGGTCATGATTGGAGGATTGGTGACTCAGCCAGAGTCCTGGGCATGTTCTGGGTGGCAGGTGGGGCTACGAGTGGTCGGAGGGTGTCATTGTACAGTTGAGGTTTGGGCTCTGGCTTTGCCTCCATCAGCAGCTTCTGCTACTCCCCACTGCCACGTAAGGTCTTTCTGGCTGTCCCTGGAGAGGCCCCTCTGTGCTCACTTTGCAGACACATGGTGCTAGGCAAAGAGAGAACTGAGGGGTGGTGTTGCTTACAGCACAAGAGGGTGTGGAGTGTTACAGGCCCGGCTGCTTAGTTCAAAAATCCAAAATCTGAAAGGCTCCCAAATCCTAAACTTTCCAATCCACAAGTGGAAAATTCGATACCTGACCTCATGCGACAGGTGGCAGTCAGCATGTGGGTGTGCTGGAAGTGTCGTGTAGAATCACCTTCCAGTTATGTGGAGCAGGTGGATACCAAACCTGAATGAATTCCCCTTAGCTTCCATTCTCCAGGTACCTCATCATATATGCAATATACCAAACTTAAAAAAAAAATACCCAGATGCTTCTGGGCTAGGCATGTGGGCTAAAGATGATCAGGCTTTATTGCCCTTCGTCTTCAGGATCTAGAGCTTTCTGTCCAGCACAATTCCATTTACACACTGGTTCCACAGTCTTTGAGGAAATGCTGGGCCTCACTCAGCTGGAGACAGTTGAGAGCATGAAACCCCGGGCTGGGGACACGGCCCTGTAGACCTCCTCATGGGGGGCTCGGCAGGTGACGTAGCAGCCCTAACCCACTCAGGGGACGACTCGCGATGCAGTGTTACTCTGGCAGGGTGGCGTCTCTGCAGCTGCACCCTCCACCTTCTGTCTGTCCTCTCTTCCCTGACACGGGCTTCTCAGAGGCTGTTGGCTTTAGGCCTTGCTGGGTCTGGGCTTCTCTAGCCCTGTCTGTGATCTTAACAACTTGGTTCCTCTCTCTGTTTTTTTTTTTCTTTAAAGATTTATTTTTATTGTAAAGGCAGACTTACAGAGAGAAGGAGAGACAGAAAGCTCTTACATCCGCTGGTTCACTTCCCAGATGGCCAGGGTTTCAGTTCCGGTTGGTTGGTTGGTTGGTTGGTTGGGTAAGCAATGACTTCTGGGTAAATTACTCTACAGTTTTCTCCCCGCCCCCCAACACTGTATCTTAGAGACATTTCCATGCCAGACCGTGTCTACAATGTATCTACAGCCTTCCTTTTAGCTTCTGGGTAATAGTCCATAGATAGAATGGATCCACCCAAATATTTGAGCCAGTTTCTGATTGATGGCCAGGGTTTCGCTTTTGCCACAGTGAACAGTTTTGTGTATACAGGCAGGTGTTGATCTGGGACATGTGTAGAAAGTGAAAGAGTTGTTTAGAAGGATATTTATACTTGAACAAGAAAAGTTCTAGAACCTGTGGACTGTCCCTTGTGCTGGAGACAGGCAGGCAAGAGTGGGTCGGGCCAGAGCACTGTGCTCTTTGTTGGACGATGAAGTTGGGGTGAGGGGGTGCTCCTGGCATTCAGGCACTGCTGCCTGGGGTTGGGGGTGAGGCTGCCGACAGCTGGGCTGGGCTTGACTTTCTGGTGGCCTGGCAGTTGGCTGTGAGCAGCTTCTGCTTGCTGGTGGAATTGGTGCTGGGAGGCTGCTGGGGTGTCAGCTCACAGTGGGATGGGAGCGTGGGGCAGCAGCTCTCCCACTCTCTTGAATTCACAACATTCTGAGTCAGTCTCACTCTGCATCCCAGTTGAGTGGGAGTTTTCCCGAGAGACAGCAGGTGGAGAGCTCACCTAATTGCTCCCTCTGGCCCGTATTACTTTTAGGCTGATGTCCTTGACCTGACCCACCTCTCACGGCTCCCCCTGCATCACCCCATGCTCCAGCTCCTCCTGGCTACCCACTCCCCGTACTCCAATCTTCCACCTTCCCACCTTCGTACACATGGTTCTCTCTGTCTGAAACACTTACCAGCTCCTGTGGCTCTTTCAGTTTCAGTCTCCTGTGACCTTCCCAGGGAGCCATCCTGAGCTGTTTTGGTACCCACCTGCATCCCTAGTTGGAGTAGACTCGATTTCTGCATCCTGCCCTGTGATGTATCCTGTCACCATGTCCCTCTGGAGGCATGCCTGGTTTGCTGGGATGGATGTTGGTGCTGAGGAGACTGGTGTGCTCACACACACGTTTTCATCCCTCTCAGGCAGCTGCCCGGGCATGGGACACTTCTGTGTTCCATTGCAAGCCTTTCTGTTTTCCAGAATGGCTGCAAGCTGTCTTCATCTGGAATCCCATTGTATAGCAGAGGAGTTTGCAGCTTGTAGAGGCCTGGTTACCTGCCAAGCCCCGTAGGGCTGAAGTGTCCAACCCAGGATTCAAACCCAGATCCATAGTTACTGGTCAGATACCTCCTGCTTTTTTGTTTGTTTTGTTTTGTTTTTCCTCTGGGAAACAAGAGAACCTCTTGCCCCTTGCTTCATGGATCTGATTTGTGCTTCTTGGTGCCCTGGTGCCTTCCTCTGCTAGCATCCTCATCCTCATCCTTTGGGGACCCCCAAAGCAATAAAAGGGGGATCCCACCTTTATTCCTATAATTGCTGTGACCCACTGATTGGATGTTAACTTGTTATGTTTTCTCTCAGTGTGTAAGATTTTCTGCATGGAGACTTTGTTCATATGCAAAAACCAAGAAGTCAAACACAGAAATTCAGGTTTCATGCTGAAGGTTTTCAAAATTGGTTTTGAAAAGCAGTGGAAACATGCAGAAACCCAATATGTAAAATAGAGAGCAGAGCTGCTCTGGTTGAGGTCAGCTTGGGGTGACTGCAACCAAGTCCCCTCATGCCCCTGGCAACTTCTGTTGACCCCAGGCATGTCGCGGCCACCTGGGCTCTGCAAGTCAGCTCTGAGAGCAGTGGCTGCTGCAAAGGTGACAGCTCTGCCTTCGACATTGGGTGATTTTTGAAAAGGGAAGTTCTGCTTCTTCTAGTTATAAAAATAACACATCCGGGTTGTAGAAAAACATAAAAGCACAGAGAAGAAATATTAAGAAGAAAATAAAATTACTGAGCTGCAACAGCCATTGCTAAGATTTTGCTATTGTTTTATCACAGGAACAAATGGAACTGTCACTCCCTTTGTTCCTAATCTCAGTGTTATTTAATCAAGGGACAATTTGCAAAGTTCTTGAGGCAGTGGTCCTCAACCTTTCTGATCTCTGAGCTTCTCAGAGCTTTTGTTTAACTGGATTCTACCCAATGATATTTACTGTATTAGAAATTGAAACTGTGGAATTAGGTATCTCTTTATTATTCATTAAATCATCATAATAAACTCATTAGCTGTTGCACTAATTATCTATTGTTGCTTAGAAGATGAGCTGAGCATTCAGTAGCTTACAACAATTCACGTTTACCGTTTCATCTAATTGCTCTGGCTCAGGAAACCAGAAACAGCCTAGCTAGGGGGGTTGGAAGGATTGTGGTCACCTTTAGGTCTAACTGGGGGTTGGGGGCTCACTTCCAGGATGGCTGTGCTCATGGCTCTAGGCAGGAGGCCTCAGTTCTCCCGCCTGAGAGCTGCTTCTTTCAGAGGATGTGCTCTGAGAGATGGCGGGGGCTGCAGTGCCTTTTGGGACCTGATCTTAAAAATCAAAGATTGTTTCTTCCGCCTTGTTCTATTCATTAGATGCAGTGTAGCCTGCAACAGAATGCCCTCCCTTGAAGTGAGAAGCATATGCAGACATATCTTAACTTTTGTGACATTTCTTTATCTTCCTGTTCTCTGAATGACAGACAAAACCAAGACAGAGACCACTTGACATGTGTCTGCTGTGTTCAGGACTGAGTTAGACCAATGCCAAGAGCCAGGAACTCCAACCAGGTGCCCCACATGGGTGGCAGGAAGCCATGTCTTGAGCCATTGCTTGTAGCTTCCCAGGGTACACAAGAGCAGGAAGCTGGGTTGGAAATGGAGAGGCTGGGGCTTGAACCCCATCATTCTGTGACAGAATGCAGATGTCCCAAGTGATGAGATAACCGCTGCACCAGACACTTGCCCCTTTTGGGCATGTTTCAAAGCATCATGAGTTGGGGACAGCATTGTGGCACAGTTTAAGCAGGCACTTAGAGGCGGGATGTAGGCATCCATCCGAAGTTCACCATAGGCCAAACTTGCATCCCAGTTAGCATTTTGAATGGTTCTTTTTACGTATGCATCATGTTTTGGTCAATTAGAAAGTATTGGTTTACTGAATTCTATGCATTTGATATATTTCCATATATATTATAGAAACATAATTTCAACATCAATCTCATTAAAGAGTTTTCAAGTACTGGACACTATAAGCTTTTAGTGCAAACTAAAATGATGGCTTGAGTAATATAAACTGGGGGAGCAGTCATCCTTGCTGTGTGTGTCTCAATTTATCACACAGCATATTCAAAGGACATGTGCTCAAAGATTGAGACTTAATAAAGTTAATACATTTTATTGTTGCATCAAGGACATTCTAAAGGGACATTGGTATTGATTTTTTTTCTTTATTTGCTGCATATCTAAGGCAGTGAATCATCAGTGACTGCTCATATAGTTGAGTGCAGCTGGATCAGTTCTGTTCAAGATGCAGTAGTTGTACCTACCATTGCTTTTGCACTGTGAGTGCAATTCAAATAGCTAGATGCAAATGACATCTTAGTATTATTATGAAAATAGGGTTTTAAATTGGAAGAAAATACTTTTACAGGCAGAGAGAGAGAGAGAGAGAGAGAGAATTTCTTTCCATTAGGTCATTCCCTAAATGTCTGTAATGGCTGGAGGTAGACCCAGCCGAAGGCAGGAACCAGGAGCCCATTCCAGGTCTTCCATATGGGTAGCAGGACCCAGTTACTTGAGCCATCATACTCTGCCTTCCAGGCTCCTAGTGTCTGTATTACCAGGAGGCTGGATTTAGGAGCCAGAGGTAGGAGTTGAATCCAGACACTCCGACAGAGGATACAAGCATCTCGACTTCTAAGCTAAATGCCCACTCAGGAATAGTTTTGATCTGAATACCTTGAAAGGATTGTTACGATCATTTTGAGAAGCACTGGTTCAGTAGCCAGGGAGACATAAAGCAATACCTTGAGTCAGCAGCCATGGGGAATTGTGACCACCCTGCGTGCCCAAAAAGGCAAGCCAAGGAAGGGTGAGCCTGCTGGCATCTCTAGCGGATACCTTATGGCAAGGTCTACGAGCAGGAGCAGGGAGGCGCCTCCACTCTACGCTCCCGGCACCCTTCAGTCTCCCTTTTGTCCCTGAATCCAACCAGAGAGCAGAGTGCAAGGAAGCTTTGGATATGGTCCACATGGACCCCTAGAGAAGAATGGATCTGGGGGGACAGATGGGGAAGGTGGTAACCTCCTTTATGTCTGCATACACTATGTATGTATATTTAGAACATTTTACCTTAACATTCACATGTCAGTTCAACTAGGGATCATGTAAACACTTTGAAGCCCTCAACAATATAATGATACAAACGAGGACTGTGGTGGGAGGCAAATGTGTAGGTGGTGGTGGTGCTGGGGTAGAGTCCCTATGCAGATAATTTGGCGTGTGGAGAAATTGGGAGAAACTGTATGCAAGGACTGTGATGGGACTGAGCTTGTGTGTTTGAGGACAGAAAGAAGCTGGGATGGGGAAGGATGGCCGACAGAGGGGTGGCCCAGGGGCACAACACACTGTTGTTGGGCACCTGAAACTTGGGCAGCAAGTGGGCTTTGATTTGACTGGGTGCATTTTGAGAGGAGAGAGGGATTCCAAGCAGATGCTGTTGCTCCTGGCTGCTGAGCGGAGGGGAGACTGTTTTTGTTCTCAGGGGAGCCTGAGTGGAGCAGGGAGGCCTTGCAGGGAGAGTCTGGCAGGTGTGGAGAGGCAGAAATGAGGAAGTCGAAGCGCAGGGGTGAGTATCGAGTGAGGAAAGGAGGGAGCTGGTGATGACGCTGGGATTTTTGGCTGGAGGACCCAGGTGGATGATGTTGCCATATTTTGGGACTAGGAAGCATGGGGTAGGAGGGAGAATTTGGAGAGAGTCAGGAGTTGTCAGGAGTTCTGTGGGACTGTGCAAGGTGACATGCTCCTGTAGCATCCAAGAGGAGCCCCGCAGGGAGGCAAGTGAACACGTGAATCTGAGCTCACGGGGATGTCAGGGACCCAGGTTACACTTGTGAAGTCATCAGCATGCAAATGTGATCTTTCCAAAGCCAAGGGACTGCATGAGCTATTTAGGAAACAGGGATAGATGGAATGAGAAGAGGCCCCAGGAAAAAGCCAACAGCTGCTTCAAGTAACGCCAATATGAAGAGAGTAAAGGGGGGCTGTACCACCTGTGTCCCATATGGGCACTAATGTACTGGATACTCCACTTTGGCTCCAGCTTCCCTGCTGGAGTGACCTGGGAAGGCACAGGGAGATGACTCAGTACTTGGGCCTTTGAAATCCACATGGCAGAAGCTTTGGGCTTCTGCTTTTGACCTGACCCAGCTCCAGCCATTGTGGCCATTTGGAGAGTGAACCAGTAGATAGGAGATCTATGTCCGTGTGTGTGTGTGTGTGTGTGTCTGTGTCTGTAATTCTAGCTTTCAAATAAACAAACAAACAAATAAATAAATAAAAGAGAGGACCTGGCGTGGTAGCTTAACGTCTGTAGTCCTCGCCTTGCATGCCTGGGATCCCATATGGATGCCAGTTTGTATCCCGGCTGCTCCACTTCCCTTCCAGCTCCCTGCCTATGGGCTGGGAAAGCAGTCCAAAGTTTTGGGACCCTGACCCCACGTGGAAGACTCAGAAGAAGCTCCTGGCTCTTGGTTTCAGATTGGCTCAGCTCTGGCCATTGTGGCTACTTGGGGGAGTGAACCAGTAGATGGAAGAATTTCCTGTCTCTCCTTTATTCTAAATCTGACTTTGCAATAAAAATAAATAAATCTTTAAAAATAAATAGATAAAAAGAGCGCACACAGGAGACAGAGTCATCCTCCAGGGTGGCAGAAAGAACACTAGGATGGTATGGGTCTCAGGATCATGCCAGGGAGGCATTTCTGGAACGAGGCCACTGTTGGTTGAGTCAACTATGGTGGAGAGGTCAAATGTTTGATCTTATTTTGGTAGAGTCTCTGGAAAAGATATCTGCAGTGATACTCTCATGTACCCTTGCCTGGATGTGCTGAAATCTGTGCACCCACAGCTCTATATGGTATTGTGAGTTGTTCCCAATTTTTTTCCTGCTATAAATTACGCTGCGGTGGAACATCAGTGTGTGAAAATATTTGGCCATAGGAGTGGGCCTGGTTATGCAGTGAATCAAGATGCTGCTTGCGACCCTAGCATCTCGTGTCAAAGGGCTGACTACTGTGTACTTGCAATCCCAGTGACTCCTCATGCTCCTGGGAGGCGGCAGAGGTTGGTCCAAGTACTTCAATTCCTGTTTCCTGGCTTTGTTCAGGCCTAGTCTTAACTATTACAGGCATTTAGGGAGTGAATCAGTGGATTGAAGATCTCTCTCTCTGTTTCTTCACATTTCTGTCACTCTGCCTCTCAAACAAAATTTTTTTGATGAAGTGTTTGGCCATAGGTTTGGCCACTCACTTAGGATAGGATTCTTAGACGTCTGTTGGATTTGAGGACACAAACATCTAAAGGTTCTGTTGTTAACTGCTTGTTTGGACATGGTCTCAAACAGACCCGACTCTCCACTGTCTTCCACATCTGTGCTGGATGATGGGACCAGAGACATACCTTGCTGCTGTTTGGGAAAATCTTGTCATCTTAATTTACCTAAAGTTGAGATAGTCAGGATTGAATACTAGTCTCTTTCTCTGAGTTGTTTATTTTTTTTTTTTAGATTTATTTATTTTTAATTGGAAAGGCAGATATACACAGAGGAAGAGAGACAGAGAGGAAGATCTTCTGTCTGATGATTCACTCCCCAAGTGAGTGCAACGGCCAGAGCTGAGTCAATCCAAAGCCAGGAACCAGGAGCCTCTTCTAGATCTCCCACTTGGGTGTAGCATCCTAAAGCTTTTTGGGCTGTCCTCTACTGCCTTCTCAGGCCACAAGCAGGGAGCTGAATGGGAAGCAGGGCCACCAGGACTAGTGTGTTCAAGGCAAGGACTTTAACGGCTAGACCATAGCGCTGGGCCCTGAGTTGTCAGTTTTTGGATTATTTTTTTCTACTGATATATTTCTTTTTCTTATTGATTTTAGTGATTGTGTTTCAGTTGGAGAGTATTATGTTTTAAATCTCTGGAAAATTGAATTTAAAATGTTTTCTGTGGTGCAAAATTGTTGGAAATCTCTGTGGTTTTTTGGCAATATACATTGTTTTGTGAACTTTTTCCAAGAATCCATGTGTGCATAAATTTCAAAACTTTTTTGCGTAAACTTTCAATTTTATTTCTTCATGGACATTTTGAAGTACCCTTATAAATTAGTGTGTGCAAGAGGAGACTGAGCCAAATGGAGAAAAAGGAGAGAATGACCTTGAGTGGAGAGATGTCAACCCTTTGATTTCATGAATGGTTCATATATTTTCTGCAACAGGTATATATTGTGTGTGTTTGCTTTAACATTTTTAAGTTTTGAGGTACAGAAAGATAGGTAGACAAATAGAATGAGAGAGAGAGACACTCTTATCAACTGTTTCATTTTCCAAGTGTTCTCAGTGGCTGGACTGGACCACACTGAGGTTGGCTTCCAGAACTCAGTCAGGATTCCCTGGGGGATTTCAGAGACCCAACCCCCCTGAGTCGTCGACTTGCCTCTCCCAGGATGTATATTAGCAGGAAGCTGGAATTGGGAGTGGAGCCAAGGATACAGGCATCCCAAGCATTTGTCTTAATCTCTAGATCAAATGCCTGTCTGGGAGTTTTTCGTTTATCTTTAGTCAGACCTAATGATAGTTTCTCTTTTTTTTTTCCCCCAAAGCAGGAGTCAGAAAGCTACAATTTGTGGAAAATACATGATACAAATTAGATAAATGAGGTAACAGTTCTGAAAGGTAGGGCCACCCTCCCCTGGGCTATATGTGGGTGTAGTGTGAGTTGAGCATTTCTGATCATTCATTCCATGAAGGACCAAAGTCATCACATTACAGCGTACTTTCATCTCCTTCTTCAGGCTCCTGACTTTGATTTGGTCCAACCCTGGCTGATAGGACAGTTTGGGGGATGTAATCAGTGGATGCCTTTGAGATAAATAAGTAAACAAATAAGCCACAAAAAACCAACAACCACCCATCTTCTGCTTTGTGATTTGGCTCAGAGTATTACCTGCCTGGGGAGATTTCTCAGACTGTCCAGGCACACTCAATTTTTGAACAATCTCCATCTTTCTTCCTCTGCTTTTGTTGAAAGAGTTCTCATTATAAGAAGTGATGATTACTTGTCCATCTGTTTAGTGTCTAGTCTTAATAAAAAGAATACAAGCTTTGTGATGCAGGATGACAGGATTCTTTTTTGCTTATTGCTGTGTTTCCGTATGCCAACTATGGGAAATGTGATCGGCTTTTATTCAACCGAAAAGTGAGAACTTTGTGGCTTGAGAGATCATCCAAATTGTTTCACAAGAATAAAACATATAAAAATTATTGGAGGAGAGGGAATCAGCAATATTGTGCTGTAATGGGTTAGGCCACTGCCTACAATGCTGGCATTCCATATGGGTGATGGTTCAAGTATCAACTTCCTGTCCAGCTCCCTACTGGTATTCCTGGAAAGGCAGTGGAAGATGGACCAAGTGTTCGTGCTCCTGTATCGACATGGGAGACCTGGGAGGAAGCCCCCTTGCTCCTGGCTTTGGCCTGGCCCAGCCCTGGTTGTTGCAACCATTTGGAAAATGAGCTAGCAAATGGAAGATCTCTTTCTCTCTTTAATCTTAACTTTTAAGTAAAATAAACTAATCCTTAAAAAAAAGAGAGAGAGGGGATACAAAAGAGAAAGCTATGACTTGAAGGCCAAATCTTTATACCATCTGTTTTTGTAAATAAAGTTTTATTGAAAAACAGCAGCACCCCCTCATTTATGTGGCTGTGGGTACTGTCACCCTACATGGTAGGGTTGAGTTGTTGCCATAGAAACAACATGGCCTACAAAGATGCCCTGTATAGAAAAAGTTTGACAACTCTGAAGTGTTTTCTCATTTAAGGTCTGTATTATTTTTATTTTCTTCTAGGTTTCTGTAACCTTATTATTTTTAAAAATTGGTTTCCTTTGAGAAGCAGAGGAGAGAGATTTTTTATCCCTGAGTTCACTCCCCAAATGGCTGTAACAGCCAGGACTGGTCCAGGAGCCCAGACACCTGGGCCATTTTGTGCTGCTTTCCCAGATGCACTAGCAGGAAGCTGGGCCAGAAGCAGAGCAGCTGGGACTTGAATGGAGGCTCTGGTAGGAGATGCTGACACAGCAGCTCAAGGGGCTGCAGCACAGTGCCAGCTCCTTGTGGCTTATTAAAGTAAACTAAACATGTAGTCTTTCTAGAACTCCTCTTAGAATAATGGAGTAAATGAAAATCCATGTGTATTTGGTTCCCAAGCAGTTAGCCGTCATCCAGCTTCCTACCCTTCCCCATATGTTTGGAGTGCCCACGCTGTGCATTCTCATTGGTGGAGAAGGACAGCCACTCTGACCTATCTAAGCTTTGGGTCAGCCCTTGGGTATTTCAGTTATCTGTATTTAAGACTGGCACACTCAACTTTTCCTCCAAACCTAATGAATAAATCCTTCTAAAGCTGATTGGTGTTATAAAAGCCAATAAATTCATTTGTTTTATTTTTTTATGCTGAGTTTTTCTAACCAGACAAATGATATCCATGTGTATTGGGTGAGGATTTTTTCACACAGGATTTCCCCCCAGCAGTGCTGTTTGTTTCTTGAAAGGCTAACGTTGGGTTTTGTGTATTATTGTTTGTCAAGCCACTTCACTGAGCTGGTCTAGGCTTTGTTTTCTTCAGTAGGTTCTCTGGCAGATCTTGTGTTGACAGGAACTTTGCAGATGATAAGGTTTTTTGGTCACTGCAGTATTTCTGTGAGCCTGCAGGTGCACTCCTATCCATATCTTATCTGTTCATCTCTTCAAACCAGTGACTCCTGTTGCTTGGAATAGTTTACAGCATGTGGCTTTGAGAATTCAGAGTATCCTCCACGTTGCCTGCATCTTTGCTAAAAGTCTGACCTGGCTCATCCTGCAGTGCAGGTTACCTTACTCAGCCTGATTGAGAAGGTCTGTGTATCCAACCCCCCAAGGTACCACTGGCTTTTTGAACAGCTGTTGTTAATTCACATTGGACTTAGAATTAGACCCAAAGCATGTTGCCCATCGGTGAACTATCTTCTCTATGCTTAGTTGTTTTAAAACTCTGTCACAGTATGTTCATCCTGCAGGAATACGGAAATGCTGGCTGTAATTTCATGTGCTGGGCACACCAGTCACCCAGCACTCGCTCAGAATGAGTATCAGGAATCTTCCATTGATTAAGCAAAATGTCTTATTTATTTGAGACAGAGAGAGAAAGAAAGAAAGATCTTCCTCTTGCTGTTTCACTACTCAAATGACCAGAACTGGGCCAGGCCGAGACCAAGAGCCGAGAGTTTCTTCCAGGTCTCCCACAGGGATGCAGGGGCCCAAGTGCTTAGCCTATCCTCCGTTGCTTTCCCAAGCACATTAGCATGGAGCAGGGTTGGAAATGGAGCAGCTGGGAATAGAACTAGTGTTTGTGTGGGATACCAGCAGTGCAGGCAGTGGCTTAACTTACTGTGCAATGGTACCGGTCCTGACACCATTGATTTTTCATGTCACAGTCAAAGCTCTGAATTTATCTTTAAGCTTTGAGACAATTATCCACCTGCTCAGATAATTTTGGATTCTTGAATGATAAATTAGGACTTACGTGTCACCAATGACAGAAATTCAAGCTAACTTAAGCAAAACGGGGTTCATGTAGCTGAAAAGTTCATGGATGTCAGTTAGAGGCACATGTGGATGCAGGGGACTACCAAAAATGGCTCTGCGTAGATGGCTGTCAGCAGCTTGAATAGAAATCCTACTTTCCAGCAACGTCAATAGGAATAATCTACCTTTCCAGCAGTGTTGCAGGTTCACCAAGTCCCAGGATGGCATCCCATTGGCTCAGAGTCATTCTGCCTGTGTTTGAGTCAGTCACAGTGGCCAGATGTTTTGCTTTTAGATCAGAGTTGCTTAAAAGGATTTTTTTCCCCAATGGTTGTATAATAGCCACATGCTGAGTAAGTTATAATGTGGTTAAGATGATCTAGCAAACTGTGGCTAGTCTGGAGGCTACTGTGTCAGAAACACAATCATACGTAGGCCATTATCCAAGTCCCTGATAGAACTGTTGAATAAGGCAAGGCCAGAGACAAAGTCAGAGGAGTTCCCCACCCCAGAGATTCCCTCCAGATAAATGGATCCTAGTCAGTCATCACTCATTGGGAATAGTGGTGTGAGTGAATGAACTTAACTAGGACCTTACTCGTAGTTGACATACAGGAATTGTAGGGTCTCTACTATTTAAAACAAACAAACAAACAAACAAACAAACAAACAAAAACTTGGAAGAAGACTCGTCTCTGAGTGTGAGATTACAGCAAGATGTGATGGATCAGAGAAGATGTGCATACATAGACATTCATGGGATGGTCTGGACAGTACCAGGCCAGCCCTGGTGGTTTGGCAGTGAGCAAGACAGCTTGTCAGGCCGTCTTGAAGACCACAGAGTCCGCTCAGAAAGTACAGTATTGACGTATTTAGCAGTGGGAGGATGGTATTTTAAAAAGCCTCACTGACAACAGCAGCTGTATAATAAGGAGGCTCAGGGGTCAGTGCTGCTGAGATGTCTTCCAGGGAAGAAGACCCAGCGGCCAGTAACTTTGAAAATCACCCGCCTGTTGCTAAGGATAATCTAATTCCTGGCAGAGGAGACTCCGGCCCCTCTTGGCATAATGCCATTAAACACAATGATTATGCGTCTCCTTACGACCTTCTGATGGCCATTCTGCAGCCTGGCTGGGTCTGCCCACAAACACAGAGTAAGTTGACTGTGCTTAATGAATTTCTGGCATGCAAGGCAGTTCTAATTCTCCCATGATAATGGCATTGCAGAAAGTGTGCGACTGCTCAGGGGAGCAAAAAATCACTCTGATGGGCTGGCCAGTCTTGGCCGTTCGTCGGGGTGATACCATCCAAGGGTTCTGGGGAGATTTAGCCAATAGGAGCTTTTTTAGATCCTTCCTAAACTCAAACCACCAGACACCCAACCAGCATTTCCCCAGGATATTAATATGGAGATACAGAAAACATGGGTCAGGTAATCACAGGATCCTTTGACATTTCTGTCTCATGAGCTCATGGAGATCATTATTTTTGGCATGATTTATTCTTGCTTAGTTCCTAGGGACCATTATTTTCTTTCATTAAAAAAAAATCTTAAAGAGATTCATTGGATTTATTTAAAAAGCAAATTTTCAGAGAGAGAGAGATAGGGTGTGGAAAAGAGCAAACTGCCATCCACTGGGCAGTTCACTGGCTGGTCTTGCCCAGGCTCCCTGGTGAAGTTGCTAAGTACAGCTCCATCAGCCAGCCATGAGATGTCTTGGCCTCACTCTCTGACACTTCATCCAGCCTGGTGCACTCAGGTTTCCAAGAAGGTATACTCCAGTCAAATCTCTGTCACAAGCATCTGTCAAGCCTTTGCTTGCATTCTATTTTCTGATGTCTCACTGGCTAAAGTGGGTCATGAAGCCAAGTTCAGGGTCAATGTGAGAGGGGTCTATGCAAGCACCTGGGTACTGAAAAACATGGCTCATCTGGGGGGCCTTATTATCACAATCTACCACACATTCTAGTAAAGCATAAAGCAGTATGATGACTCGGGGCATGCCATGTGAATCAGATGCTGTCCCTGGAGTGTTTGGATGTGCTGTGGACCAAGCCCTGTTGGCAGAGAACCCTGATCCTTGGGTTGAGAGTGCAGAGTGGATGACTGACGTGGACTCTACAGCCACGTCACAGGCAGAAGTTGGCATTGGCTGGAGAGTGCTGCTTATGCTTACTCCAAGAGCTCTGGCTTATTAGCTGCACAGCCACAGCAATGATTTATGCGATTTCATAATATTATGTTGAACCCTCCAATAATTGAGGTGAAAGTCTGGATCAATGTTGAAACAGAAGCAGGGATAGAAAAATAATCATCAGCCAGATGGAACAAATTACTTAGTTCACAAATGCAGTGTGCTCAGTAATAGGATCTTTCAAATTGGGGATGCTGCAGGGAAACACAATATAAAGGGCTCCTGGTTGGGGAGATCCAAGCCCTGGAGAGGGACAGGAGAACCTGCAGATTCGGAACATGAAATCGGACCCAAACTAAGCATCCATGTCCATCTTGGGACCTTGGACAGGTTCATGATTCTTTGGGACACAGGTACCTAACCTGTAAAGTGGAAAGAATACTATGTAGTATTGTAGGGCAAAGTTGTGCGTGTGTAAAAAGGATGGACAACAAAGATAATCAACGTAGCTATTACTACCACCTGCCATTGTTCTCATCTCCAGTAAGCCGGAGGCAAGGTTTGCGTGTCTTTTTTTTTTTTTAAATTCTGCGCACTTCCTTTGCCATCACTGACTTCCATTTTGTCTGTGGGCTGGCACTGAGCAATGGAAGTATCCCCATTGTAGTCATTTACACTTTAGTTAAAAAAAACAGGCAACACTTTTTCTTTTAAAAAAAGATTTATTTATTTTTATTACAAAGTCAGATATACAGAGAGGAGGAGAGACAGAGAGGAAGATCTTCCATCCAATGATTCACTCGCCGATGCTATGCCAATCCGAAGCTAGGATCCAGGAACTTCTTCTGGGTATCCCACACAGGTGCAGGGTCCCAAGGCTTTGGGCCGTCCTCGACTGCCTTCCCAGGCCACAAGCAGGGAGCTGGATGGGAAGTGGAGCTGCCGGGATTAGAATTGGCGCCCATATGGGATCCCAGGGTGTTCAAGGCGAGGACTTTAGTCGCTAGGCCACGCCGCCGGGCCCAACACTTTTTTTTTAAACAGCAATTTTCCATTGTAAGTCGCTGGACAGGGAAGCTTTGGACCTCCCCACATAGTGTCTGAGTTAAAGCTTGTTTGCATTAGGCAGCCCCTGTAGCATCCCTAAAACAAATGGCTGTGCTCCCTGAAGAATTTTCGAGACCTTGGACTGCATGGTGGCTGGTGTTTGCTGGTTTCCTTGAGTCAGTTCTTAGGGTGGCCACAGATATCCGTATTCATCTTAGTTGATGTGAGCCATTTGAATGTCTTCAACTCATTGTAAAGACAAAAAGCTCTTTGAACCCCAAGTCCTTTCTATAAACAGTTGTCTCCATCCTTTTAGAATTAATGTAATCTGTTCTCTTGTGTTATTTAAAAAAGAAAACAGCACCCTAAAATATTTCCCAAAACTTCTCCCAAGTTACTTGGCACCTAACACCTTGTCAAGGAGACATGGTGGCCAACCTTTCCCTGGATGGGCTGTTGCCACAGTCATTCCTTCCGGCTCCTGACTTTCTTCTCCATTCGCTGCCCACGGACTCTGAAAATAACTTGTTTTCTGGCAAGCCTGGGATGAGATTCCTTATGATTTAATCAGATCCATAATGAAGCTCTCAGCTTTTGGGAGAAGGATCTTGAGAGGCAGGCTGGGTCGATTCGGGGCTGGGCCCTGATGAGGGGAGGAGCTCTCTGCCTGAGTGTCACTGTAAGAACCAGGAGAATGAGACAGGGACCTGCCACTTACCCACGAGGATCCACCCACTGGGGCTGGGCCTCTAGGCTCTGCCAGCAGAATTCCATAGTGTATGCTGCGTGGGTTCTGCCTTCCCACACCCGGTAGCCCAGACCAAAGGGCCTGAACAGAGGCAGGACAACTCATTTCTAAATATAAGCTGTGAGTCAGCTTTTTATTGTGACAGCTAAAATGCCCAAGGGGAACATCTTAGGAAGGAGTGAATTTATTGTTTTCCCTCCAGTTTTGGAGATTCACAGTCCAAGATGGGGCAGCTCCAGTTTTGATGGGGCTGGTGGGAACCAGGAAGCGAGCAGGAAGCTAGGTGGGAAGTCAGCTTAAATAACCAACCCTCGCCAAAGACCTCCCCCCCTCCCCCAGCAGTGCACGCGCCCAGACCCAAGGATCTTCCACGGGGCTCAATTTGTACCTGCCATTTGCAGATCAAGGGTTCACCCTGATTCCATCAACCACTACAACAAGGCTTTGCGATTTCGGTGTCTACGTGTGTTGGGAGAGCCAGGTCTTGTTCACACCAGGTCTTGTTTACACCTTGACAAGGAGGAGACAGCTTCCTAGAGAAACAGAGGGTAGGGACAGAAGTTCCCTGACCAAAGCCAGGGTTCCCTCGAATGGTCCAGGCTGGTGCAAGATGAGAAGACAGCTCCACACAAGAAGAAGCAGGGAGGCAGTGGAATGCTGGGTCTGGAGTGGCATCTGAGTGGGCCACAGGGAGTTGCATAAGGACAAAGCAGGATAGGTCGTGGGGGAGGAGCTGGGGAGAGAGAGAGTGGCTGAGAAATAGACCAGTAGCTGGATAATGAAGCTCGGGGTCCCAAGTGGGAGGAACAGAAGGAGGACGGTAGAGAAGAGCCCCTGGCCTGGGGTGGATGCCATTCTGTGCTGCTCTCGCTGCTTCTGTTTTGCCATTTTTCCTGGGTCTTACTGGCAGGAAACACACTGAGTGTGAGATGGACCCTGTTGGCTGCAGTCTGGGTTGTCATGAACCCATGACACGAAGCTCTCTGAGACACAGGCCGAGTTTGTGGCGATGCAGGGGTGTGGTGTGGCTGAGTGAGCTTCTCCACCTCTCTGCAGAGAGGTTGTCTGCCACAAGTCCTGGTCAGATCACATCTGAGCTGCCTGCACTCCATCCTTACCTTCATCATTTCCTTTTCCAAAGTTTTCTCATGAAATATGTACCACTAGCAAGCCCATTTTATAGGTGAGTAAACTGAGGCTTAGAAAAGTGTAGGGAATAGACAGAGCCAGGACTGTCTGACTTCCAAATGTGTACCCTAGTCCTTTTGCCACAGTCACAGTTTCTCTCTCCTGAGACACTGAGCTGTGCGCTCACCGTGTAGCAGCACTTAGCGAGGTCTGGGCTTGGAACAGGAGCACAAGCCGATGTCCTGCTCCCGGAAGGAGCCTGAGAGACGGGCACTCCTGGTCCTGCAGCTTCAGGTTGCAAGGCATTCTCAGTGAGAGCTGTCAGGGAAGTCACAGCGCAGAATCAGGCCTTCCCGGGAGGCGCCTACCCCTGGCAATCAGAGCTCATTTGCACAGACATTTATAGTCCGTGGTGAATTTCCATCCTCTGTATAGAGGCAGCACAAGCACGGAAACTTCCCGAGCTTGGGAAGTCTCCCTTTTGTCCAACAGCCATCCTTCGCTGGCTTGTCTTGGGACAGACTCAGTGTCAAGGTTCAAGCTCAGCTGACATTAGGTGCTGGAAAGTACTAGTTGGCCATCGTCCCAGGCTTTTAGAAGAAGAAGAAACGATTTTAATTCAGAAAAAGATTTACATCCGGGGCCTCTTGAATACAATGCAATCAGTTGTCTAGATGACCTGCTGTGTTACTTAGCAAGCTCCTATCCCCCACCCCAGTGTTTCTGGTTAGTGAAGCTGTTTGCCATTAAGAAGAACCTGAGGTTAAGTACTCATTAACCGAGGGGGTTGGCTTTTCTGTGGAGAGATCAGTAGGGAGGTTTCAGGAACATGTCAGATACGCCACCTTTGTCTTCACAGCTGAAAATACACTCCTGAAGCCCACACAACTCTAATTTCTTAAAGCTCTGTTTTTGGCAAGCATATTCTGGTCTGGGCATGCTCTGGCTAATAAGCAGCTTCTAACTCAGGGCACGCGGGGACTGATGATGGTACTGACCCAGGGGTCTCTCAAGGTGCAGCTGGAGATGACCTGAATCCCCGCCCCGCCAAGGGTCTGAACCATCAGTCTTTTTTCTTGGTGACCACAACTTGGGGACATCAAATGGGTTCCATTGTACTGTCTTTTTCACCTTTATGCTGCAACAAAATATCCTAGGTCCAAGTCAGAGGAGTTTGATTCTTGATTCTTCCGGAGGCTAGAGGACCAGGATCAAGGTTTCCCCAGGAGTGAGTTTCCTATGAGGGCCTCCTTCCTGGCTTGCCACCTTGCTGTGTCCTCCCTTTGCAGAGCATAGAGCGAGCTCTGTTCCAAGGAAAGTACAAAGTGCATCATTGGAGCTTCACTCTCTGTCTCCAAGGCCACAGCTCCAGATTGCCATCACACAGAGGGTGAGGGTGTCCACCTGGGAATCCAGTGGGGTGCATTTCGGTCCACAGCAGGTGCTTCCTGCCACCAGGCCAGAGGGCTAGCGTCCTGGTAGTGCTGGAGAGGTGGTTAGAGAATCCTCCCAGTTGGCCTGCGAGGGCCTTGTGAGTTCAGAGAATGTTCTAGAGGGCTGGCTGCCTTGAAGGAGCAGTCACTGATGATCGGAAGCCCTCCGAGGTCCCCAGGACTTGGCCGAACTCAGGAGATGGAGCCGTTTAGGAGAGAACTCTGTTGTCGGAACATTTCCTGGTTGAGAGGAAATGAAGCGGGGTGGGGCGGAGGGTCACTGTAAATGGATTCCCGGTCTGGTGGTGACCCCCTTGCCAGGGGATGAGGTTGGGGAAGGGGCTCTCGAGAGCTCTTGTGAGGAATGTAGGCTTTGCTATTTCCCAAAACCCAGAAGCTACCCCAGGAAGTGTCCAGGACCTCAAGGAAGGAGACTGTTCTTGGGGAAGGTTCTGGTTCCCTGTTGTGTAAGACCACCCCCAAATTTAGTGGCTTCAAACATCAGCCATTTTACGCTCTCTCACAGCTCAGATGGAGTGCGGCAGGGAACACGTGTCTGTGTTCCGTATGTCTGTGATCTCAGCTGGGATGTCTTAAATAGTCCTCCTATTTCAGGAGGGGACATCTGCGGGCTGGCTGGACATTTCCCTGTTCCTCTCCGTGCTGCTTGCCTGTGTGATGGTCCTGGCTTCTTACATGAAGGCTCCCAACTCCAAGAGCAAGTGTTTTAGGATCCAGGAAGTTGCCAAAGCTCATGGGCAAGGATGAAGATCCAACCTCCTGCGGACCCCTGGAGGCTAAGTACTGTGGTCTTTTGGAGTCCATCTCTGGCTCATGGTCCAGCCCAGCACGGCTTTCTGTGGGCTCCTGGGGCTGGAGAGAGAAAAGGCAACAAGGATTGACTCACCGAATGTCTCTAAGAAATGGTGAAGTGTTATGAAATTGATTGTGATGGTGGTGACTCAACTCAACTCTGTTCCCTGGTAACCATCTTCCATATGGTGGCCTAGGCACCCTCATTTGTGCCTCTGCCCTCCAGGTCAGAGCTGTCCAATAGAAATACAATGTAAGAGTCTGGTGCAGTAGCCTAGTGGCTAAAGTTCTTGCCTTGCATGCACCAGGATCCCATATAGGTTCCGGTTCGTGTCCTGATAGCACTGCTTCCCATCCAGCTCCCTGCTTGTGACCTGGGAAGACAGTGGAGAATGGCTCAAAGCCTTGGAACCCTGCACCTGCATGGGAGACCCAGAAGAAGCTCCCGACTCTGGCTTTGGATCGGCTGTGTTCTGGCTATTGTGGCCACTTGGGGAATGAATCAGCGGATGGAAAATCTTCCTCTGTCTCTCTTCTTCTCTGCCTTATTTATTTTTATCTGCCTTTCAGATAAAATAAATAAACCTTTGAAAAAGAAATATAATGTAAGCCATGTATTTTAAAATGCACTGGAAGCCATCTTTAAAAAGGTAAAGATAAGGGTGGATATTGTGGTGCAGTGAGTTAAGCCACTGTTGCAATACCCACATCCCACTTTGGAGTGTCCCTCCCCATCTTTCTGTCCAGCTGCCTGCTAGTGCACTTGGGAGGAAGCAGGTAATGGCTCAGGTACCTGAATCTTTGCCATACATGTGGGAGACACACATGGAGTTCCTGGCCGCTCGCTTTGGCCTCTCCCAACCTTGGCTGCTGCAGGAATTTGGAGAGTGAATCAATGATGGAAGATTTTTCTCTGTGTCACTTTCTCTTGCTGTCACTTTGCCTTTCAAATAAAGGGAAATGAATGAGTCAGCATTTTCAAGAAAGGAGATTGAATAGTTTGAATTTTAAAAGGTAAAATCAGTTTAAGTTAATTTTAGTAATCTGTTTTACTTAATATATGCACAATATTATTTTAACATGTAATTAACATGAAACTTATTGAGAATTTTTTGCACTTTTTTTTTCCTGGATAAATCATCTTTGAAATCTGGGGTATGTTGCTGAACCATATGTCAATTCAGACTGCTCACATGTCAGGTTTCAGGGGCCGTGTGTAGCTTGTGGTCACCACATTAGACAGTGGAGCTCTGGACCCTGGGAGTCCCCCACTGCAAGGCAGGACCCTATGGGACAACAGTCACTTCTCTTCACAACCCACATGGGGTTCACTGCTTTGTGAAAAAAGCGAGACAGATGTTCTGGCTACGTGTCCAAGAGGGTGATGAGGCAGCATTTGGGAAGCACACAGCCAACCTTTTTCTCTGCACCTGCTCTGTACTTTGGTGCGAGAGGAAAGACGTTTACTTCATAGACTGATCACCCTTGACTCCTCGTCCTTACTCCATTAAGCGACAACCAGGCTCTGCTGTGCCAACCCGGGCTTCCTAGTGCTCCCAGGGGATCCCAGGTACATGTTCTTGGTCATGTCCTTCCTCGTGCTGGACATGCTCACTTCCTCTGCTGGGGCTGTGATTCTCCAGCTTCCTGTAGTCTTGCTAAGCCTTTTGCTGTCCCCTTTGCTGCTTGCCCCCAACTTGTGCAGGTTTCTGGGCAGCTTGGAGCCTGTGTAGAGGGAGATATGGGGTTGACCCTGGACCCCAGCCCCGGTTTCAGTACTCACAAGCTGCTTGATTTCGGGTAAGTAGCTGAACCTCTCTGAGTCCCAGCCTTGTGCTGTGGGAAATGGGGAATGGTCAGAGAGCCACTGCAGGCCGTCTGTGCTGCCCAGCTGCGGGCCAGAACCCAGCTGGAATCTGAGCCAGCCCTGCACTGAGCAAGCTCCAGTGTGGGGAGTCTGGACCACTGTCCACCATGGGAGTAGATATGTTCTTGTGGTCCTTGTCTTTGTGAGATGCTTGGAGCAGACTGGGCCACCAGAGTGCTAAGTAAGGGACAGCTTCCCTGCAAGGGCTGGGCTTGGCCCCAAGCTCACCTCTATCTCATAAGGAATTAACTTAGAGGAACCTAGGCCTGGTTCTGCAGGGGAACCTGAACCTTGTGTAAATTTCCTCCTTGGGGGAAGGTCGGGAACTCCTCTTCCTCTCTCCCCTACCATCCAGCCTGTATCAGTGTCCCACTGTCCACTCAAGACCCAGAACAGTGGTCCCTGGCCTGTATGGCCTCCTCTTGGACCCTATGAGAAAGACAGCAGCCTTGGCCATGTAGGAGGAGAGGCCCAAGTCCAGCCTGCAACTGTGCAGGGCCTCCCGCTGTCCTGCCTCTTCCAGCTGGCTTTCTGCCCTCTTTCTAAGGGCATGGCTGGCTGGACTGGCTGCCTCGAACGCTCCGATGAGGTATGAAGAGTGGAGGGTGAATGTCAGCCGACTAGTGACCCTAAGCCAAAGTCTGCACCCTGGAGTCCAGTGGAGACCAGAGCAATGTCAGCACTGTGAGTGTTGCCCGGTGCCAGGGGCAGTGGAAGCAGCAGGAGGCGGAGGATGCCACACCCATTCTACAGGAGAGCACACTGAGGCACAGAGAGCTTTTGCCCAGGTCTCAGAGCTTCTAAATAGTCGATTTGGATTTTGACTGAATCACATGAGTGCCCCAACTAGTGTGTGTTCCTAAATGTGGCACAGCTCTCCCACGGCACAAGCCAAAAGGAAGACAGTGAAGTAGCTGCGTGGAAGACACAGCTGGTGGCTAGAGGTGACTTCTGTGACTTGAAGTGACTGTGTGGCTCTTTGTCCAGCAAGTCTGCAGGGTGATAGGGCATCCTAGGAAGCTCTCCAGGACTCAGGGTCTCCTCTGGGTCAGGACAGGAGTAAGCAAACCTCTTGGGGAAGTAAGGAGGAGAATGGAGAAGGACTCTGGCTAGGGGTACCAGGGTAGGGTCTTTAAGCCCTGGGTGTTTCTTGACATGTCCCTTAGCCATGGCCCTCACAATGCCTCTGGTTCTCTGCCATGCTTCCTGACCTAGTCCCTGCTTGCCACCTCTGTTACCTTTTTGGTGTTCTGATGCCCCAGGATGCAGTGCAGGCTGAGGGCTTCATGACCTCCAGGGACTTTGCTGTCAGCAGGTGCGATGGGCTTGTTTCAGCCCTGAAGGGCTTTGGGAGGTTTGTGCAGCTGGGCCATGAAGGAGAGAGTGCTCTGGGCTCTGCTGGTGGGTGATGGGCGCCTCTGCGCCTTGGTGACGCCCCTAAGCAGGTGTAGCACCTAAGAGGGAGTCAGCCTGCCACCCTGGCAAGGAGCTGCCTCTGGTTATTACAAACCACAGCACAAGACACAGACGGTGTGGAAACAGACCGGTTTCCCAGAATGCAGCTTCCGGGGGCTGAGATAACCCCTGCGCTGACCGCAGAGGCCTGCTGCACCTCCTACTTCCTGCCCCATCTGTGAAGTGTGAACTTAGCTGGTTTCCTCCGGCCAGGGCTCAGAGGCTCCTGCTGACAGGTGGAAGCCTATGCCTGGCTGTGAGCCCCAGCAGAGCTGGGCCCCACGCTCCCTGCCCCCTCTTACATTAGCAAGCATGTTGGAAGGAGCCAGACCCTACCTAGGCTGGTGTTCTGTCTCTGCCAGACATCAGCTATGTGGCCAACTTATTAGATCTGTCTTTACTATAGAGTTCTCTTTTGTTGGGACAATGACAATGGCTGTAATAGCTGTGTCAGGGATAAACTGCCCCCTGGGACAGCCACAACCATGTAAGAGTCCTGGTTCTATTCCTGCCTGTACTGCTAATCCAGCGTCCTGCTAATATTCACCCTACGAGGCAGCAGTTGCTGGCTCAGCTCCTTGGGTCCCTGGCATCCATGTGGGAGACCTAGATGAAATCCTAGGCTTTGGATTTTGGCCTGGCCCAGCCCTGGCTCCTGGGGGCCTTTGGGCAGTGAACCAGAAGGTAGAATCTCTCCCTACCTGCCTATTCTAATTCTGTCATTCGCCTTTCAACTACATGTAAGTAGATTAACTTAAAATACTAACAACCATGACAATGAAACTACAAGAATTAAGTGACGTGGGTACCCAAGTGTGCCTAGGAGAATGGCTGACATAGAGTATGTGGGCAGTAGCAGTTAATTGGCATCCTAACAGCTCAGTGGACCCAGATGAGATATGTAACAAAAATTCCTGTATAAAGAACCAGCAGTGCTTCTCCTCCTCAGTGTGTTCTCAAAGATAAATGAAAACACATGTGCACCCATATACCTGTACCCTGATGTTCATAACAGCCCCAGGGAGGAAACAACTTGAATGTCTGCCAGCTAATAAAGGAATAAATAAAAGGCATATACTCATGTAACAGTTTAGAAATATAATTGTGCCGCTGACACATGCTACAGTGAGAACGGGCATCTAATGAAAGAAGCCAACTACAAAGGGTTAGGTGCACTATGAGTCTCTCTGCATGATATTTCTAGAATGGGTGAGCTTACCAAGACAAAAAGTTATTTAGGCGTTACGGTGGGCTAAGAGTGGGGAAAGAAGCATAATTGGCAATGAGTATGGGGTTTCATTTTGGAATAATAATATGTTCTAGAATTAATTGTGATGGTTGCAAAGCTCTGGGAATACAGCGAAAAATGTGTAAATAGACAAATTGTGCGACATTTGAAATATGTCTTTCTAAAGCCATTAAAAGCAAAAAGGGGTCGACATTGTGACATAACAGATTAAGATGCAGCCGGCTATACTGACATCCCAAATGGGTGCCGGTTGGAGTCCTGGCTGCTCTATTTCCAATCCAGCTTTGTGCTAATGTGCCTGGAAAAGCAGCTGAAGATGGCCTAGGTCCTGTGTCTCTTTACCTCATGGGGGTTCCAGATAGAGCTGCTGGTTCCTGACATTGAACTTGCCCAGTTTCAACCGTTGTGGCCATTTGGGGCATGAACCAGTGGATGGAAGACCTCTCTCTCTGTCTATAACTCCATCTTTCAAAGAAATAAAAATCTTTTTTAAAAGGAGAGAAAAAAGAAAGTGGCACTTGCTAACATAGTGACTTCAGTTCCTTCATAAAACGGCCCACCTGTTTAATCCTCATGATAAACCCTTATTACTCTGATGTTACAGTTGTGGCACCAAGAGCCCAGAGAGGCACAGGGACATGCCCAACATCACACAGTTCAGTGGCAGAGCAGGAGTCAGAACCAGAGTGTCCAGCCTGGGTGAGGACCAGAGCTCTGAGCTTTCCCCAGCATAGCAACCAAGGTGGGACTGTGTACACAGCCGAGGGAGCCACAGGGTCACCTCCACCCAGAACATCAGGGTCTCCTGTCTGTTACCAAAGGCTCTCCCAGGCCTTGGCTGGGGAGGGTGTGGATCTCGATGGCCCAGACAGGAGCCAGGTCATGAGGGGGGTTTCTGGGCAAATCTGGAGACTGAAGTGTCTCTGACCCAGTTCGGGAGCTCCTGGTCCCTTCTGGAGCTGGAGCAGCAAACATCGATTTGCATACTGGCGGTTTCCACTTAATTAGCGTGGCCTCCTTCTGGCTGGGAAAGCACTGTTAAGTGCACTGGCCCCTGGGGGTTCTCTGTCCCCTTCCTTGGCCAGACTGGAATTCACAATAGCCGGAGTTTCCGATCTGGTGCCCCTGTCCAAGCCCAGAGAATCACCTGGCTCTAACAATGCAAGTGGAGATGGTCCCTGGGAGGCCTGGATTAGTGAATGAGCTGGAAGGAGAGGTGGAGGCTTTGCCCCGGCAAGCTCTGTGTCTGTAGAGAGCTGTGTGCAGCCCTTGGATGGACCCCATGCACTGCACAGAACTGCAGCTTTTGGCGCATAGTCCTGGGTGCCTTTTGCTGCAGTCCTACATGGGTGGGTACCACTTCCCAGATGAGGAGCCGGAGGGATGGGGGGCACCTGTCAGTCACTGAGTGTTGCCCAGCAGTGAGAGCTGAGCAGGATTCTGACTTCCAGGTTCCTGCCTGTCCTACCACCCTCACCTTCCCTAGCAGAGTCCACCTCTGTGTAGAATGCTGCATTTAGCACCTGCTCTCAAATCTGGGAAGTTTTCTCTCTGCTCCTGGTTTTGGAGGGATGGGAATGGCTCAGGCTATGGGCTCCCAGGGAACGGGGATGCTCTCCAGAGCAGCATGTGTGGTCGTCCATCAGCTGAGTATGTGTGCAGCACGATATGAGAACACTAAGTGCTCCCACTCTTTTTGCTTCAGCAACCAGGCTCCATCTCTCTGATCCTCTCTGCCGAGGCTGCAGCGACACACCCTCCGTGTCCTTCTGAGGACTATCATAAGACAAGCACTGGAGTGTGAGGCAGGGCTCATGTTTGTTTCACGGAGAGGGCACGGCCAGCCTGCAGGGGACAGCCTGCCGTGAGGCTGACCGCTCTTGGCAGGAACAGGGCACAAGCTGTGGTGCTGAAGCGCCTGCAGTTTTTTTTCTGTTAGGGTAGGCGGTCACTTCATAACAAAATGAACCGTTTTTAAGTGTACATCCACAAGCTTGTGCAATCATCCCCTCTAACTGGATCCACAGCGTCTCCATTGGCCCCAAAGGCAGCTCGGTGCCCCACCCCACCCGGCTGCCCTGACAGTCTCTTGTGCACTGTCTGTGGAGCAGTTCCCTGGGCATTGCGTGTAAACGGACTCGCACAGCAAGTCACCTCCTACATCTGGTTTCTGTCGTTTAGCTTGGTGTTCTCAACATTCATCCTTGTTGTCGCGTGTCAACTATTTGTTTCCTTTTTTTCCTTAATTGTTTTTATTTTTGATGATTTTTACATGGTTGGTTAAAGTGACAAAGGTCAAGGGCTACAGGAAGGTGGATGAGATCACCATTTCCATATTCCCTTTTTTTCCTTCCTGTATCTGGAGGAAGGGGATAGATAAGGAGAGAAGCCTTACCCAGTCTCTCAGACACCTCTGCACCCTGGGATGGAGGACAGCCACCCGACACCACACCAGGGTCCCCAATGTGGGGCATGCTCTGAAGGTCCTGCTGAAGAGGTTTCAATAAGTCAGCAGTTCTAAATTACTGCCGATCTTGCTTACAAGCACGATGAAATCTCTGCAGAAGCCACTGGTTGACATAATCCACCATAGGGTTTCCGTTTGTCCGGATACTCACTGCCAACGCTTGGCTGGGGTAGTTGATCAGTTTGTTCTGGTCTCCATCTTCTGTAGTGGTACCAGGTGTTTTCTGCAAACTCCAATGTACTGCCATGTCCTCCATGTACACCTGGATATGCTGTCCTGTCCCCTTTTTTATTAAACATCTTGTTAATTGACAGAAGTGGGGCAAGCGGGGAGAGACTGTTCAATCTTCTCTGCACTGGTTCAATCCTGAAATGACTGCAGCAGCTGAGTCTGGGCCATCCTGAAGCCAGGAGCCTGAAATACCTTCTGGGTCTCCCCCATGGGTGCAGGGGGCCGAGATACTTGGGTCATTTTCTCTTGTTTTCCCAGGTACATTAGCTGCCATATTGGAAATGGAGCATCTGGGACTTGAAGTGGTACCCTAAAATGGTGTGCCAGGGTTGCAGGTGGCTGAATAACATGCTGTTGTATGGATAGCCTCCCCCACCCCCATCCTCGACCCCATACCCACTCTCCATAGACTGGAGCCCATTATAGGGTCATCCCCTGCAGTGGTGGTAAGAGATGTTTCCAAAGGGCCCCATGGTGGTGACTCCTCTGGCCTCAATATCCATTCGTACGCAGCAGACATTGAACCTGGTGCTGATGAGGACAATGACTCCAGGGGGTGGGGATGGTTAAAGATCCACTAGGGTCTGGGAGATGAGCTTCCTGTGTGATCCAGCCTGGCAGACACAGAAGTACATGGTTCAGACCCTAGGCTCTGGAGCGAGACCACAGCCACTCAGTCCCAGGCTCCAATGCCCTGGACAGGGACCTCTGTTTTTGTTTTGGTTAAATGGAGATATTAATACCTACTTGCAAGGGTGGTACCATGGCTAAGCAAAGTCTTGACTTTGCACAGATCTATTAGCAGTTTGCTGTCGTTATCCTTTGATTCTGTCCCTTGGTGTTTCCTCCTAAAGCTGCAGTCGTGTGAGGCAGGTGTTACAGTGCAGTAGATTCAGCTGTGTCCCATGTCCGAGTGTCAGTTTGAGCCCTGGCTGCTCTGCTTCAATCCAGCTCCCTGCTAGTGCATCCTGAAAGGCAGTAGGTGCTGGCTCAAGTGCTTGGGCCATGTCAGAGACCCGGATGGGATTCTGAGTTCCTGGTTTCAGCCTGGTTCAGCCCTAGCTGCTTGTGGTTTCTTGGGGGAGCTCTCTTTGTCACTCTTCCTTTCATGTAGATGAAATAAATCAAACATGTTTGTTTGCAAACCTGTGGCTGTGCTGAGACCCTGATCAGGCTGGGCCCCTATGTGTCTCCTCACACTCATGTGCTACATAACAATGATTCAGCCAGTGGCAGGCCGCATACCCCATGGTAGTGCCAGTGTGACTGGCAGCCTGCGTAGGCCGCGTGCATGCTCTGAGAGGCCGTCGGGATGAAACCGCTCCCAGGGGGCACGTGTGTTTTTCTGAATACTGCCTGTCGGTAAGCCATGCGTGACTGTGCCTGAATCTGTTGAAGCACCTGCTTACATTCTTTTCTGCAGGTGGCTAGGAGTGGATTTGTTGGTGGCTCCATGCTGACCTTTTGGGGAGAAACTACCAGACTCTCTCACAGCGGCAGTGTGCAGGGCTCTGGTTTTACCACAGCCTCCCCAGCACTTGTCTTTGTTTTTTGTTTTGCTTTCTGCAGTCACTGTCCTGGTGAATGCAGGACTGTGTAGTCAGTTTTGCTGGTTCTAGAAAGTGATGCCAGTGGAATCCCCCAGTGTGGGTCATGAACCTAAAATGTCATGTCATGGCCTGCCAGAGTGTATTGCGAGGTAACGTGTTCTTTTTTAAGCAAAAGATATTTATTTATTTGACATGTAGAGTGACAGGAGGGAGAAACAGAGAGATCTTCCATCCACTGGCTCACTTTTGAAATAGCCACGATAACCAGCCCTGCTCCAGGTTGAAGCCAGGAGTCAGGAACCTACCTGAGTTCCCCCACCCCATGAATGCAGGGGGTCAAACCTTTTGACTATCTTCTGCTGATATCCCAGGTGCATTATCAGGGAGCTGGATTAGAAGTGTACAGTCTGGGGCCCGGCGTGGTGGCCTAGTGGCTAAAGTCCTCGCCTTGGATGCACCGGGATCCCATATGGGCGCCAGTTCTAATCATGGCAGTTCCACTTCCCATCCAGCTCCCTGCCTGTGGCCTGGGAAAGCAGTTGAGGACGGCCCAAAGCCTTGGGACCCTGCACCCGCGTGGGGGACCTGGAGGAAGTTCCTGGCTCCTGACTTTGGATCAGCGCAGCACCGGCTGTTGCGCTCACTTGGGGAGTGAATCATCGGACGGAAGATCTTCCTCTCTGTCTCTCCTCCTTTCTGTAAATCTGCCTTTCCAGTAAAAAAAAAAATAAATCTTAAAAAAAAAAAAAAAAGAAGTGGTACAGCCTGGACTCGAACCAGTGCTCCAGTGGCTTACTCCATTGTTCTACAACATGGGCCCAACAATGAGGTTGCTTAAGATAAAGGCAGCAGATCCCTCCTGCTGACCCCTGTAAGTCCCTGCCCCTTCCTCACAGAAAGCACATGCTTCTGCCCTCCTCCATTGAGCAGTGAGTGTGGCCAGATCCTCTGTAAGGTACTGGAGAATCACCGGTGAGTAAATGGACAAGGTCCCTGCCCTCTGGATGTGTAACCCATAGACTGGCTACAAGCCAACAAACTCACAACCCATACTTAAAAACCACCAATAAATGCTCTGAAGGAGCAGGCAGGTGCTTTGGGGGATCTAAGGAAGGCGGTCAGGGCAGGTTTTTCTGGAAAGATGACACTTAGGACACCTGAAGGGTGTGAGGAAGGACAGCACGAGGCTAAGCTGGGCAGAGTATGTAGAGAAGGAAACAAATTTCACATGCAAAGGTCCCGGGGCAGGAAAAGCCTCAGTGCTAAGTTGGAAAGGTGCAAAGCCAAGGAGGAGAGTTGGGGGATGTAACTGCTAGCTGATGGCCCAAGCGGTAGGGGCCAAGCGTCATGTGAGCTGCCAGGATAACCCAACATGTGGAGGTCCAGGTACATCATTGCCTTGCTGCTTTTCTCAGCTCCAAAGAGCAGTGATATTGTTGCTCATCCCAATGTCTTGCAGGCTCTGAAATAAGAATGGGGGTAGGCTGGAGGGCAGGGATGGCTACACTGGAGACCCTCACATAGAGACTCACAGCCATGTGCCAGGGTACATCGGCTGATGCATGCATGGATGCCGCTGACCCTCTGATCTGTGTGCATCCTCATCTTCCCATGCCTTGTCTGCCCCTAGCTGGACAGGTTGTCCCTCAAGCCCCAAACCCGGGCAGTCTCCTAGAACTTCAAGGTCAGGTTCCTGTACCAAGACCTGTATACACTTGAGGCCTTGGGGGGGGGGGGGAGAGAGAGAGAGAGAGAGAGAGTGATCTACTGCTGGATTACTCCTCAAATGCCTGCAATAGTTGAAGCTGGGCTCTGTCAAAACCAACACCCAGGAACTCCACCTGGGTCTCTCGCATGGGTGCCAGGAACCAAGTGCTTGGAACGTCATCTGCTGCCTCTCAGACGCGTTAGCAGGAAGCCGAATGGGACTCCACTAGTGCTGCAGTATGGCATGCAGGCATCCCAAGGGGTAGCTGGACCTGCTGTACCATACCACCTGCCCCCTGAGTGTTCCTGAGCTCCGTGTGCAGGAAGAAAATGCCTCAGCACTGTGTTACATAAGGGAGTGTTTGGAATTTGGCTCCTTTGGAGATGAAATGGGAAACTACACCCAAGCAAGCCAGCATAGGGGATTGACCAAGAAGGCAACACCCTTAGGGTTACCTGCGGGTCAGTCAGTGTTTGCCGTGTTGCTTTCTTCACTCTGCAGGCAGGGCTGGCAGCTCCTGTGCCAAACCTCGCACTGAGGACTGAAGGGCAGATGTTTGTGGGAAGGAGAGAGGAGAGGGGTAAAAACACAGGTAGGGAAAAGAGAGGAAGGAAGGGAACTGTAGATAAAGGGGTAGACGGGCCCGCGCAGAGGTCACAGCTGTGCCCAAAGTTGCAGTAATGACGGAGATTTACAAGCTAGCTCAGGAGCTGGCATGGTGACTGATCCTCTCTCTGTAGCACTGGCATTCCATTTGGGCACTGGTTCGAGTCCGTCTGTTCCACTTTTGGTCCAGCTCCCTGCTTATGACCTGAAAAAGCATCAGAGGATGGCCCAAGTTCTTGAGCCCCTACCCAGAAAAAGCTTCTAGATCCTGGCTTCAGATTGCCTCAGCTGTGGCCATTGAGGGGATTTGGGGAGTGAATCAGTGGGTGGAAGTTCTCTCTCTGTCTCTCCTTCCCTCTCTGTAGATCTGCCTTTCAAATAAAGGTAAATCTTTAAATAAAAGCTAGTTCAGCTCTGGTCAATAGAAAAATAGTTAAAATTTTTTCCAGAACATGCATGAATGTAGAAAAACACAGATGAAGTTCATTTGAATAAGTGCTGGAACTCAACATAGCATTTCAACTTGTTATCAGTATAAATTGTTGAGGTATTTTGCATGTCTTTTTTTTTTTTCATGCTGAATCATGATACCGCTAGCACATCTCCATCCAGGTCCTGCCCAGCCTCGTGATGCCTTGTTGGTTGCTGTGGAGGATGACAGGTGCACTGATGTAGGCACACATAGTGAGGACACTGAGTTCAGGGTCAGGAATAACTTACAAGGGGGTGTGTGTGCATTCAGTGGTTAATTCATTTGCTCACTTAATGTTCAACTTGTGTTTGCTGAATGTCTCCTGTGCGGGGTGAGGGCTAGGCAGGGAATTTGCTGGGGGTAGGTAAAGGACATTCCTGGCTGGAGGGGAGGGTGGGTTGCAGGTCAAGCAAGGGCAGAGCAGCATCAGCCTCATTCACTGCCAGCTCCCTGATGCATTGCCTGGAATTGGTTCCTGGGCAACTTGCGGGAGTGGAAGGAAGGAGAGAAGTTGGGCAATTCAGGAGCCTGAGAGCCTCAGTGTGTGGACCAGCCAGAGAGAGGACTGGAGCTACTGCTCTCAGAGCAGTGCTGCATCAGAACCACGGGAAGGGCTGGTTGAGTCATCACTTGTTGCATCCACTTCGGGGTTGCTAGGGTGAGACCCAGGATTTAGATTTCCAACAGATTCCCAGGTGTCATTGCTGGTCCAGAGTCAACACTCAGAACTACTGCACCAGCTCAGGGCGAGGGTGAAGGCAGTGGGGAGCCGTGTGAGTATTTTGAATACATTTTGGTTTGTGATGTGTAAAGCTGGAGGAAGCTGCTGAGAGGCTGCAGCCTCCTGGCTCACCCCTCTCCTGCAGCACAGTGGGATACCCAGGTGGGTGCCAACTTGGCTCTGCGAGGAAGTCTGGGCTGTGCCCTGGGTCCAGAGAGAGATGCGAGCGACAGTGTGGGTAGATCTTAGCACTGTGGGCGGAAAGAGAAGTCCTGAGTCAGCTGTGGCGTCAGTAAGAATTTCCCTGGTTAAGGGAAACGTGGGCGGGGTGGGGTACGGAAAGAGGCGCAGGTTCCAGGGGCCTCTCAGAAGCCTGGACTCTGTGGCCCTTAGGGTTACGCCATTGGGCACGAACACTCTCCCTCTGGGTCAGCATCCCTAGCTTATTAGTGTGTGTGTGTGGTGTGCTCCATGACAAATTACCCCCAAAATGTGGCATCCTAGAGCAGTCACACACCATGGCTGCATCTCAGAAGCTGCAGGGTAGCTGGATGGCTTGTGGTCAGTGTTGTACGCAGGCTGACTCCTCTTGACTGGAGCCCTCCACACCTCCCCTTGTGGTCTCCCTAGGGCTGCCCAAGTCCTCCCCCAGGATGAATGTCCCTGGGGCAAGGTCGAAGCTCCAGGGCTTTTTAGGAGCCAGCTATGGGAGTCACACCTTCTGGCCATTACATGAGTCCATGAGTGTGAATCCTGTGATTGCGGTGCTTGGGTGGCCCCACCAGGCTATCCTATGGCCCTGTCTCAGGGTCAGCCCCCAGATCCCCGAGGCTGGCGGTTCTCTAGAGCTGCTTCAAGCGCTCCTGGAGCTTGAAGACTGGGGCCTGCCTTCCCAGGGGAGATGGCATGGAGGACAGCCAGCTAGCCCTGCGACTCACTGCCTCCCAGGCCTGTTGATCAGCATTTTACAGTCAGATTCTCAGATAATCAAGTGAGGTCAGATCCTGTTTTACAGGTGAAGAAAACTGAGGCTTGGACAGAGATCAGATCCCTGGAAAAAGGTGGTGTTGAGTTAGCCCAGGGCCCTGCTAGACAGCATGGCCTCCCAGTAGTACATCCTGGGGGCTTGCTTCCGTGGTGGACCTGATGGTAGCCAAGGTCACACTCTCAGCCTGGTACTGGACACAATGGAAAAACAGAATACAGGAAGGCCCTAGGGGCTAAACCTTCCCTCCCCCTTAAAAGTAGGAGTAGGCAAGGAAGTTAAATAACAAATGGTAGGAATACCAGTTACTCTGATCTGACCATTGCATATTGCTTTTGTATGTGTATACTATACCCCACAAATATGTACAATTACAGTGTGTGCATTACAGGTGTGTGTGTGTGTGCATGTGTGAGATAACATAATCATCTTGAGTCAAGTTTGGCTGCAAGATAATTGAGTTGCTCACAGTGAAGCAGGCTTGGAGCTCAAGTGTAAGGGATGTAGTTGTTGCCTTTTACCAGCTAAGGAGCCTGGGGCAAGTTTATTTAGTTCCTGCTGCCACAGTGTGTCCATCTGGCCAGCAGGAGCTCATCCTGGATCCTGCCTCACTTCCCACTGGGGCTGTCATAGAGGTTATATGATTCATGCCAGACATGGGGTTGGGCATGCAGCAAGTGCTCCATCAGTGAGGGTCCGGCTCATTAGAAACGCTGTGTTTGCATGCTGTTGCCATGTCTGGCTGAGCTGAGAGGCTATCGCTATGAGGATGACGGACATTTTCACCTGTTCCTGGGAGCAGCAGCAGCAAATGATCCCTGAGGTCCCTGGACTCAGCCAGGCTTGGCAAAGGACTCCTAAGCCCTATCCTTAGCTGTACCTGCATCCTGTCCCTGTCCCTCCTGAGCGAGGGCTGGATGAAAACCGGGGTGGGGGTGTTCCAGAACACTGGAGAACCTGCAGGCCGCTGCTGCCTTCCAGGCCTAGGCAGCTCCCTCCTTGCTGTGCCTCCTGATAAGAGCCAGGCGTGGGTTTTTCCATCTCCTGCAGCAGGCATGCTCCCGGTTCCCTTCTGCCCACCAGCTGCCCTGGTTTCTGCTCCCAAGCAGGCAGAGGATTGGAATCTAAAAGTCACAGGAGATTGTGCAGTCCCAAGAGGGGTGGGGGTTGCAGGACAGTGTCTCCAGGGGGCAGATGGGTCTGGGTGGCAGATTACAAACCCTAACAGGAGACAGGCTCTTCTGTCCTGATGTGAGTCTGTATCAGAAGTGACAAGGCCAGACACCAGCAGCGAGCCTGTCGTTTCAGCCAGCAGGCAGGAAGCAGGCACTGTGGCCCCTGTCACCCAGGGCAGAGCGATCACGCTCTTGGCAGGAAGTGTGGGTACTTTCCGAGGGAGCTGCGACTGAGCTGGGACTGGTGGAGAGGTGGTGGGTACCAGAGCGAGCCACAGCCGGACAACGAATATGTGTACCCCTTTGCTGCTTGGCAGGCGAGGAAATCTGGCCTGACCCAGTTGTGCCCCTCCTGGCTATGATTCCAGGGACATGCAGTTATTTCCTCCTCTCCTGTCCTGGCCCATGAAACTTCTGCTGAGAGGAAGTGAGACGGATTCAGAACATACTTTGTGGGTTGAAAGGCACTGCCACAGCAACCTGCTCAGTGTTTCAGTGAGGGGCCAAGAAGTGCCTCAGGCTGCGTATGCCCAGAGCACACACTTATGCCTGGAGCCCTGTATCTTCAAGATAATCTCCAAGCCTTCAGCTCTGGGTCTGGAGCCGGAAAGCAGCCTGGGGCAGGAAGGAAGCCAACAAGGAACTCTTGTCTCAGGTACTTGGTTTCCAAAAGACGTCCTGTCTCAGCAAATCTTTTGTCATGCTCCGCCCTCTCATTTTTATTTTGTAATTTGAAACTTTATTTAATGATATCATTTTTGAAATATTTATGTTGAATGGTGAAGAGAGAGACAGATCCTTCTGTTGGTTGACTCTAAATGCCCATGACAATAAATGCCCGGAGCTGGGCCAATCCAAAGCCAAAAGTGTGGAACTCCATCTGGCTCTCCCACATGGGTTCCAGGGATCCAAACACTGCAACTTTGATTATCTGCTGTTCCCAGGTGCATCATCAGGGAGCTGGATTGGAAACAGAGTAGCTGGTATTTGAACCAGAATGTGGGCATCCCAAGCAGCAGGTTAACCTGCTCTATTACACAACTGGTTCCCTACCATTTGAAGAATAGAAACCATCCTGAACTTGCAAGCAGTACAAAATGAAGTGACAGGTTGATGTGACTTGAGGACCATAATTTGCCATCTCCTTGCCTAGTCAAGCAAATTGTTTATGCAATTGTTGCTTTTTATTTTTTTTAAAGAGATTTGTTTATCTGATAGAGAATGCTGGTGTCACAAGTGGTGGTTTAACCTGGTGTGCCCAAACACTAGCCCCAGTATTTCCTTTAGGGCGTGTGTATGATGAAGATTCCTGGGTCAGTTGTACTTCTCATATCTATACTAAGCTTCTGCTTTCCTGATTATGCAATTCATGAGATTGTGGCCTGCTTCTCTCCGTTCCCACTGTAGCCCCGGGTAGCCACTGATCTGCCTCCTGTTTATGATCTCACTTTGAAGTATCTCTTTTTTGATCAATCTAAAGTTGATTACCTCTCTGCTTACCCAGAGTCCCATCCTGCCTCATAGTAATAGTACCACCTCCACTTTCTTTGTGTTTGCATTTGCCTGTTTTATATTTAAGCATCTCTTTATTTTTAGTCTGTTTTTTTTTTTAATTTGGGGATATATGTCTCATGATTAGAAGACAGTAAAATATTTTTTCTTCTTTTTGGCATCCAAATATTTACTGCCACAGAGGGGCGGAAAAAGCACATTATTTCTTTTTATGATTGATGTCTGGTTTTTGGTCATTTTGTTTCTGCTGTGTGGCATTGCTTTCTCTCATATCTTCTGACTTTAATGAGTAGTACATTATTTGGCTGAGTGTTTCCATAATGATACAGAAGACCCAAGTTCTGGTTTTGATTTCTTGTGAGGTTGCCTTGAGGCTTTTTACAAAATCATGTTTCATTTCCTTAGCCAGAGAGCTGGGAGCCCAGCGTGAGACTGGTTCCCATCCTAAGTTGCACAGAACTGCACTGAGGAAGAGAAGCAAGCCATCATGATAGAAGTCTGGACATCTTCGATTATATTCCAAATGCTGGCTCCTTCAGAGAGAAGGGTTCAAAGTAGAGGAGGCATTTGTATATGTATTGCACAGTGAGAACAGGATTTATGTAACAGTGAGAGAATATACATGCATTCATGTGTTGGGGGTGGGATGGCACACAGAGAAAAGCCTGTCATAAATGGGCCACAGGGTCGCTCACGCAAGAGAGAAAATGCTTCCTCCAAGGGTGGTCTATGGCGAAGAGACCTCTTTCCCCATCCTCAGCCTTTCTCGTGAGGTTGGAGGTGAAATGGGGACTGTGGAGACTCAGGTGCAGTCTGCAAAGGTGGGCATCCTAGGAAGGTGGCACAGCAAGCTGACCATTAAAAACATATAAGAGTACACTACAGGATTGCCTGAATTGTGGAATGCCTGAACTTAACCAGTTTCCTGGTTATATTGTATCAACAACCATTGTCAGAGAGAGAAAGACCAGAATCCAGGAGATGGTTCTTTGACTTTAACTATGCCTGAAACACCAATTACACATGGAATCCCATAAAGACTCAATGCTAAGTGTCCTTGGGCAGATCCTGTGTCAGTTCTCTGCTCAGTGGGTTCATCATAGCCCCAAAGCCGTAGAGTTGTGGGGATTCACTGGGATAAGATCTGTAATGTCTTAACACAGAGCCTCACTCTGGGGAGATATTCAGTAAATGTTTGATTTTATTATGATGGCTGTGAAGCCATTACAGTCTATGTGTAGCCACCTATTAAGTGGAGGGATGGGGATATTTTTATCTGCGACTTGCCTGGAGATGGAAATAATTGGGCTATTTTAAAAAGTTAGATAGGTGGAAGAAGTGAGGTCAGAGAGATGGGGTTGAGAAGAGCAAGAGGAAGTTTTAGAAAGAGGCAGCCCTGTGAGGAGACTGGAAAAGGGCTCTGAGCTGATACCTTGGAGAGTTCCCGGCCAGCCACGCTGGACTGAGCAGACTGACTCTGCGGGCAGAAGCTCGGGTCCCCGCCCAATAGTGGCAGTGGTGCTGAGGGGAAACTGCTGGGAGAAATCTGGGAGTAGAACTGGTGAAGAACAGACACCCGATGCAGCTAAATTCATGAATGGAATGAGGAAGTTTCCAGATCGTGTTTCTGGGCTAGCAATCTCCTTGCCTGAGTCCCTGAGATTAAGCACTGCAAGGGGACAGGATACCTATGGGGAAAGCAGGAGGGGGAGGGAGAGGTAGGACACACAGGCAGGTGTTTGCAGTGTGAAGGCTTTGGATTGTTCACTGTAAGTTCAGTGCCCCTGGAGGCAACTCGGGAACATTAAATGTCCACTCACACCTCAGTGAATGATTCTCCTCACCATCCCCTGCTCCTCACCTTTCGAAAGACCCTGCCTTTCCCAAGAGGATTAGCTTCAGGTTTATTTTACAAGTCGGCTTTCCTGGTAACTTTAGTAGTTTCCTTAGAAGAAACTTCAGAACATTAAAACTCACTCAACAAACATTTATTGAGTGGGTACTCCAGGTGCTGGTTACCCCAGATAAGACAACAGATGAGACTTCCCCATGTCCATCCTAGACGGTCCACGTCATTCTTCCTGCACACACCTAATGCCAAATGTAGCTTACACCTGTTCAGAGGCATGTAGGTAGGTGACACGAGGCTGTCCACCCTCCTGGCCAGTACAACTGTGTATACTGGCCATGGAGGTGCTAGACAAGAGGAGGTTACAGCTGCATGCCTGGGATCCCCTTGACCATCTTGCTCTTTCTGGGAGAGACATTGGTCTCTTTGTACAAGCTAAGGGAGGAAGGTTCTCTTTGAAATGGGAAGGTGTGTGGCTCAGTTTGGAAGCGTTGTTGTCCACAGATGGAAACATAATGTACGGATTGTGGAATAGTGGGTTAAGACACTGTGGTGTTGACATCCCTAATGGGTGCCAGTTCAAGTCTCAGTGCTCCACTTCTGATCCAGCTCCCTCCTAATGCACTTGGAAAAGCAGCAGAAGGTGGCCCAAGTGTTGGGCTTGTGCAGCTACGTGGTAAACTGGGAAGAAGCTCTTGGATCGTAGTGCTCATCTCCAGAGGAAACTTGCTGCTTGTTAACAGTCACTTTCTCCCTTTCACCCTTCTGTTCTGACTAGTGGTAACACCATCTGCTTTCTGTTTTTGTAGATTTGCCTGTTCTGGATGTTTCCTATCAGTGGGCTCTATGCAGCCTTTGTGTCCAGCACCTGACAGTGTCTTCCTCTCAGCCTAAAGCTTGTCTGTGCTGTAGTGTGTGTTGGCACTGCGCTTCCTTGTCTGGCAGAATAATACTCCTTCTGTGGAATATTCCATCATATGGGATTTGGTCAGTGGACAGTTAGCTTATTTCTGTTGGGGGGGGTTATTGAGAGCTTACTGCTGTACGTATTTATGTATGAGCACTTGTGGGGGACACGTGTGTGTTCCCCCTGAATACAGGCCTCAGCATGCAGTTGCTGGGGCATGTAGCAGATACAAAGATACATCCAGACGTTCATGGAGGTTGGACATAACAGATAAAGCACATCTCCCTGAAGCGTGCGAAGTACCCTTGTGTGTCTAACTCTGAGGAAATGCCAGGCCTTTGTCCATGGTGTTGTCCCATTTTGTATTCCTGTCCGTAGTGCGGGAGGGTCCCAGTTTCCTCACATGCTTTCCAGGGCTTGTTATCATCTGACTTTCTCTTCCTCTTCTATGGTTGGGTGAGGCTGCCTGGGGAGAGTGGTGGCTGCTTCCTAGGGCCTGGGCTTGTGACGTGGAGGGAACCCACCTCTTTCTGGCCTACCCTTCCAACCATGGCTGGGTCAGTCACAGAGATCTAGGCAGCTCTGCCTGGCAGAGGGGGTCTCTTAGCAGCTGCTCCTGAAGCCACCGGGACACTTGGCTGAGTCTCTGTTCCCAGCCCCTGGGGGCTAGACTTCCTGGAAGCAGCTATTTCTGGCTTTTCCTGCTCAGGAGGAGGAGCCATGGTAGCTGGGAAGGCTGAACTTGTGTGGTGGAGGTGAGTGTGGGAGTGTGGGAACAGGGGACCCAGAACACCCTGGAATATAAGGTGCTGCTCCCTGAGCCTGTTGGCCGACCGGTGTGATCAGAGCTGCAGGCTGGCTCCCCTGCATCCTTAACAGCACCTCAAGGAGAGGAAATGGGGTCCATTTGGACTGGCTTTCCCATAGAGGTGGCACAGCTTCATGCATGGGAACTGATGGGGTGCAGTTGGAGGCACCCACCCCATTCCCCACCCCCATATGGGGTTCTTAGCTCTGGGGTGGGGTGGAAGTGGGGTGGGGCGTACCCCCCCAGAGACAAAACTAGCCAGCCCGGGAACTCTGGCTCAGAGTTGTCTTTTGTGGCCTCGCTGCCTCAGGCTGGCTGTTGACTTCTGTGCCTTTATGGTCTCATTTGCGAACTGGAGCAACAAGTCCTCCACCATAGCTGTCTTATTTCCTGATGTTCTAGAATGCTGGACTTTGTTGCCAGTGTTGTCTTGGCTTTTCAGTGTTTTGCCATCCCTGGCTGTCCTCACTGGGACTTCTGTACCCATCCTGCCCATCTCTGCTGCTGCCCACAATCCCCACCTGGAGGTTCTTGCTGGGCATCATTTTAGTAAAGGGGTTAAAGATTCAATCTTTGGAACCAGGCTTGATTTAAAATCCCAGCTTGTCATTCCCAGCCATGGACCCCTGAGCAGATATCTGTTCATGTGTTCAGACGCGACTCAATCTTCGTATCTGGAGATTGGGGCAATAAGAGCAATTAATTAGTTAATTGTAGGGAATCACTAATCTTCATAACTGGATTCTGAAGACTAATTTGACAGACATACAGTGTTTAACACAATGCCTGGTGCCTGCTGAGTGCCAGGTTGTAGAAAGAACAACCATGGGCACAGGACAGGACTGGGTCCTTGGGTGGTAGGGAGAGGTTAGATGCCCTGTCTGGGGAGGCGAAGGTGTGGGTAGGGCTGAGTGACTCCCACGAGCAGCCTGCAAATCTAGCTACAGTGCTGAGAAAGGCTCTGGGAGGGGCATTTGCCTGCTCATTGATGGACAGGATTCGTGATCCTTGCTCCTTACTTCTGAAATATACACTCCAGGTAATGTTCAGGTCTGCATCATGGCACCAAGAAACTGCCCCAAGACCCTCAGGAGCAAGCAGCTCTGTGGGCATTGAGGTGGGCACCACTGCACAGTGCCAGGTGGTGTGGGGAGAGTCTTGGGATGCTCATGGAGATGAGGGAATGCCTCGCACAGGAGGTGACACTTTGACTGGAATCCTAAGGATGAAGAGGAATTTGCTGCCTCAAGGCAAGGAGAGAAAGAGGGCTCCAGGCAGGCTGGGCAGCAGGGAGCTTAGTTATTTTTGTTTGAAAGAGGACAGTGTGGCTGACTTAGTGAGCAATTGTCCTTGAGCAGAGGGGTGAAGACACAAGGAGGAGCTGACAGGAAAGTTAATGCTGCATGGGTTGGGGTTGGGGAGGCGGGGCAGGAACTCTAAGGATCTTAAGCAGAGCCTTAAACAGGCAGGAAAAGAGGTAGGTGGGAAGGGAGGACTTGGTTAAATGGGTACCATGTGAACAGGGCGGTGCCAGTCATGTGGCCAGGTGGTAGCAGCTGAGCCTCAGGGCATCCTGCCCCGGGTATCCCGGGCACTTCTACCTCCAATAGGCACACATCTCTTGTCTCCCTGTCCCTGTTGCCCCCAGGGCAAGAGCAGGGACCACACCTGTGGTTCCTTGTCAGCACTGCCCCGTCGTCGAGGTCAAGCCTCCTGCTCTGTGGGCCAAGTGGGTGAGATGCCAAAGAAAACACAAGCTTGTCAGCAGCCACTCTCCCTGCAAAGGCAGCAGCCGCCACCAGCTTCCTGCTGAGGAGCCTGGTGCAGCCTCACTCGCTACAGCTGGAGATGGAGGGGAGCAGATGGCCCTGCTTGGCCCAGATTCCAGCCAGATTGCCAGGGAGGTTGTGGGTGGAGGGGCAGGGCTGGCGCCAGGAGCAGTCTACACGAAGAAGGAGGGCCTAAGCCACTGTTTTATTATCCCAGTGGGATCCTGCCTCGGTAAGGGGATAGGGGCCCTGATCATGGTCTTGCAGTGGCACTGGCCCAGCAGGTGCTCTGAGCTCTGTGGAGAGAGGGACTCTGTCTTTTACAATCAGCCTTGACGCAGGCTGACCCAGCAGGAGTTCTGTGTCTGTCTTTATTTTTATGTTTTTAAACCAGTGACGGTGGTAACCTGTCAAGCACTGTCATGCTTAATCCTCACAGTGGTCTCCTGAGAGAGGCACTGTTGTGGTCCCCAGTGGACAGCTGAAGACACAGAGGTGCAGAAAGGAGCCTCAGCTAAAGCAAATGCATGAGAATGAACAGGCCTCTGGCCCACTCAAGGCCAGGCCTGGTGAGTCTGGATTCTCTAGACTAGGAGGAGACCCAAATGTGGGCATCTGGAAGTGGTGGCCCTTCAGCTGGAGGATGGAGCCTGTCCCTCTTGCCTTTGTGCTACCTGAGCCCCAGTCAACCCCGAAAGCCCCATGCTAGCTCCCTGCATTGTGTAGAATGCTCAGAAAAGGAAGAGATGAATCCACAGAGGAAGGAAGTTTGGGTGTCTGGGTATGGCTGAGCAGGCTGCATACTGCTCAGTTCCAAGGCATTCCTTCTATATAGGTTGTGATAAGGACAGTGCCCCCCACCTCACACCCTGCGTCAAGGCATCCAATCCCACCTTGTGCGATTGTACAAGGCATTAGCCCTGTAGGCAACTCCACGTGATACAGGCCCTGAAGACCAGTAGTCTGCAGACTTTTCTGGAAAGAGCCAGAGGGCCAGTATCTTAGGATATGTGGGCCATGCAGTATGTTGTACAGTGAAGGCAGCCATAGGTGGTGTGCAGATGAATGAGTGTGGGTGTGTTCCAATAAATCCGTCTGTAGGGACTGGCTGCCTGCTTCCCAGTTTTGGCCCCTAAGCCGCATTTACCTGGTTCTAACAGTGAATGTGGAGCCTTGAGGAGGTTTTAAGCAGGATGTAAGGGGAAGCAAATTTACATCTCAAATGGGCCCAAGGCAGGTAGGTGTTTGGCCTGGTGGTTTAGGTGCCAGTTAGGATGCCCACATGCCGCATCAGAGTACCTGGCTTTGATTCTTGGCTCTGGCTCCCAACTCTGGCTTCTGCTGACATGGACCCTGCACAGAAAAAGCTCCGTAAGAAGAGCCAGAGGCAGGAAAGCTTGGTTAGGCACTAGGTTGTTTGCATGCTGTTCCAGTGAGCTGGGCCCCAAGCCAGGCTCTGGACTCGCATCTAGAGCTAGGAGGTACAACTGCCAAGGCGGCTTTGGCTCATGACTATTAAGGACTTCCTAGGGATAGGGTGATTTGTCCCACCTCTTGTGCTGAAAATAACTGCCCGACATCAGCGTAATTACATGGCTGGGCTCCCCCGCAGCACGAAGAGCACCCCAATAATTACGTGCACAGATGCTGCTGCTGGCAGGCAATGCTTAAGTTCTGCCTCTGAGAGTGTCTTCTGGATGGGAAGCTTACTCCATCACGCTCCTCTTGGAGCGCGAAGCCTTTCCTCTTGTGTGTAGAACCTTCCGGAAGCCCATCTTGGTTAGGGACACAGAGGCCCCTTCTGTTGCCCTCAAGGGTCACCTGTCAGGCAACAGTACCCCCTTGTTTGCCCATGGGTACGCAGGACCTCATTGACTGCTGGCTTTACCATGATCTTCTTATGTGGTCCTGAGGTCAGCCTGCTCCCTGAATGCCCCAAGATGTGTAGGAGGGACCCATGGGCAAAGCTGCATACAACAGCACAGAGGGTGATCTGCCCTGCCCAGAGATGGGGAGGCTGCATCTTGGGACTGCATTAGGGAGCTGCCAATCCGATGAAGGTCCCTGGAAGAATTCTTAAGGATGGATCGTGTGCAAGGCCCTGCGGACAGAGCCGAAAGTACCAGGACATGGTCCTAGCCCCCTGGCACCCAGGGTCCCTTTGGCAGAGAGCTCAAAAGGCCCAGTCGCACACAGTGATGTGATTTGTGTTGTGATAAGGCCATGATGGGATGTGTAGCAGCTGTGGGAGTCCATGGCAGGGGTGTCTGGGGAATTTGAACTGACACCTGAAGGATGAGGCGTGAGGTAGGAGTGTGTGTGTGTGTGTGTGTGTGTGTGTGTGTGCACACGCACATTGGAGATGGAGACGCAGTTGATGGTAGATGGGTAGATGAGTGGGTGTGTGGGCGGATACATGGCTGTGTGTTGGAGGGTGGATGGATGGCTGGATGAGTCTTCCAGAAAATGGAAATAATCTGTGTAAACGCTTGGAGCTCCAAGGGAAGTCTGGCCAACACCCTGCAAAGCACTTGGAGTGTAAGCACTAGTGTAGCTGAAGCGCTACGCCTGGGTGCCTCTTACGATCAGCTGTATACAACTGTGACACTGCACTGCCCAGCTCCAGGGCTGCCAGGGTCCTGAACCGCAGTATGAAGGCTCTGCCACCCCAGCCTAGAACCATGCAAGGAGGTGGCCTGCGGTCAAGGGTCCTGCCCACCCAGGACCTTGTGTGCTGGCATCAGGGCTCTGAGTCTCACCTGCAAATGCGTGCGGCGCCGTGGAGGGTGTTGAGGCTGCTGATGGGACTTGCTTCTGTGTCAGTGCTTCGAAGCAGTGCTGTCTAATAGGATCTTCTATTTCCACACTTTCTGATGTGGTAGCCCTGTGTGGCTACTGGCCCTTTGGAATTGAGCACAGCTGACTGAGGAACTGAATTTGGAGTGTTTACTAATTTGAATGTAAATGGTCACCATGGCCAGATGTTGCCAAAGGCTCCCTGTCCGAACAATTATGAAGAATCTGATGCTTACTGCACTTGATCCTGTCACCCCTCTCCGCCCCCAGCAGCAAGGCATCTTGGGAGAATCTGTTAGCGATGTTGCCTCCTGCCAGGTGGGAGCCTCCACCTGCTTGTCTCTTGGGGCCGTGGTCCAGGATGAGGGTGCTCCTGTGACCTCATGGTCACCCCCACTTGCTCAGCAAGCCTTGCCTGTGGGTTGTTGGGTCCTGCAGAATGGGTGGCCTTCTCCCCACCTTGCCTTCACAGCCCTTCATTTGTTCCTCACCCAATAGAGGCACACTGATTGGAAAGCACCCTGCAGCCTTTTGAGTTACATGAGCTGTGTGTGGAGACAGGGCCTGCAGCGACCACCTGGGGGTAGGACGGGGCTCACATTCCAGAGAGAGCCAGGGGATGAGAATGAGAGGAGTCTGGGAGCCTGGGCCCACCTGTTGCTCCCACAGGCAGGGCCTGGGGCGGGGGGGTCTACCCTGCAGTGCCATACCCAGGAGCCTCACTCATGAGCTGACCTGTATAGCCCAGTTCACCCACTTGTCTCATGATGGCCACCCGACCTCCTGGAATACTTGCCCATACTTTCACTGTCGACCTTCAGGGAGCTCCATCCATCTAGACAGGAATGACAGAAGTGTGGGCTCTGCCGGGCACCTCCCATTGGCCCCAGGGAGGGTCAGAGCATGGATCTGCCAAGACTGGGCAGAGGTGTGTAGGGCGGTAGGTCAGCTGCTGGTTTCTCTCCCTTTGCACCCGGGTTCAGGGTGAGAACGAGGGCCTGGGGAAGGAAAGGATGGATGGTTTCCACAGGAGGGGTGGGGGGTTTCCTAAGCAAGGAAAGTTTGAAATCATCTTTGAGGTTCACTCTGGCTGCCCTTGTCCTGCCTGAACGTGTACACACACACACACACACACACACACACACACACACACACACACACACACACACAATCAGGTAAATTGTAGGAGACCTTGAGGCAGCAACAGGTCCACTGCTGCCCTAGCAGACACTTGCCTGCCAGCCACGAGCCAGCCCCAGGCTCAGTCCTGGCGTGGCTGACCTTCATGGCTCCGCACATTGCTCCTCAGAGTGGGAGTCAGGCATCCTCATTTCACAGATGGGAAGGGGCTCCACACTTGAACCCAGGCCATCAGACTCCAAGAGTGACAGGCCATCGTCAGGTGTGTGGTATGGTACCTGCCACGCAGGAAAGGCTGGCGTCTTTAGCTCTTCCTACTGTTATCCATGGTAAGACAAGGGTGCCACTCTCCTCTGGGAAATTCTGGACCAAAGAGCTGTGACTCATGCTTCGGGCTCCTCGTGTGCTGTGGGGAAGGACTGTCGGGAGTGAGTGCGACCATGTTGGCACCTGAGGGAGAGGGGATCCTAGCTGGGTGGGCCCTGCACACCCCATGTGTGTGACGGAAAGCTCACTGCGGTCCCTCCTCTTGCAGTACGCTACTTCTTGAAGAACAAGGTCAGCCCTGATCTGTGCAATGAAGACGGACTCACGGCCCTGCACCAGGTAAGGCCAGCCTGGGATCCCTGCTCCCCACCGACACAGAGCCCCCTTGCCCTGAACTTTCGGCCCAGGGAGGGAAGGGGAGCCACAGGTGGCCCATCAGAGAGATGGTATAGGAGATGGGAGCGTCAGTTACAGATGCAGCCACAGGGCCTTGTGTGCACGGTCCTGTGGCCGGAGCCTTTGTTCCCTGCATCCTCACCTCCCAGCACAGTGAGCTTGACAGTTGACACTGCTCGTCCACACCCACCAGGACATTCCATCCACCCTGGCAACAGGGCGTATCATGGGGGCCATGTGATCTGTCCATGGCCACATACCATAAGGGAGCCTCTCCAGGGCTGCGCCCAGGGTCCCCTCTCCTGCAGGGCATGGGGCTGCTCCCAAAGCTCCTCCCTGGCTCCCTGCATTTGGCCTGTGCCCCACGCAGTAACCAGGGGGAAGCTCATTCCAAACCCCACTGCCCCGCTGTGTGTTTTGGCACTGTATGATGCCTTCCCTTAACCCAGAGGCCTGGAATACACTCTTGGCTGACATTTGTGAAGCCTAGCCCTGCCTGGGCTTCCTGGTTTTCCAAGGCTGTGTACCCACTCTCCTTTCCCCATACTTCCTGCAGGATCCCCTTGTGCTGTGCTGTTAGCTCCGGTCCAGGGAGCTGAGCTATGTTGGACACACCTCTTAGCATTGCAAGTCAGTGTGATCTTTTGGTGTTGGCCTTGACCCACGCAGATCCAGCCTCCCCAGGCACACAGTCCGTGTCTCCTGCTGGTTGGTGTATTCCAGCATCTTCCAGCATCTTCCCTGCACTGACATGTAGCTGGTGCTCAGTATGTGCACAAGGAATTAATGCATGGACACACAGAGCTTTCCTGTGTCCTGACCCAGGTTTCAGAGCAGCTGGGCCTGAGTGTAGCCTAAGGATGGGACGGGCCCTCCGCAGCTTGTTGTGTGTCCCCTACAACCTCAAGCACCTGCTTGTCGTCTCTGTAACCCTGCTGGATCCTGCCCATGGAAGCACCCAGATTCCTGGCCCTGTGGTCTCCAGGGTGCCTGAAATGCCACCCAGAGTGGAGACTGGGAGGGGGCTTCCGTGCTTCCACTCACCCCGGAATGGAGATGCAGCAGCCATTCCTGAGGCGGACAGCGCCCCCTAGCTGTGGGCAGGGAGCTGGAGCCTGAGGGACCGTGCCCACCACGTGCAGGGAGGTGAGGCTGTGTAAAAAGGGACAGAGTGGACACTTCCGCAGAGGAAGCAGATGACGCAAGTGGGGCACACGGAGGGGCCCTCATTTCTAGTTTGGGCCTTGGCATGTTTTGTGTGGCATGGTGTGAGTGCTGGAGGCTAAGAACAGGGCCTTCCTGGAGGCCAGCCTGCCTGTGTACAGTGTAATCCTGGGTTCTCATCCATCTCTTATTAGGTCTGACCATGTGCACCTAGGCCACGTTGAGCCAGTTTTCCCATCTATAAAATGGGGCTAGTGGGATCCGTCTGGGCCATTAGATGAGGCAGTGCCTGACTCTCACTGTCAGGCCTGTCAGTGTGGGACGATGTGTTGTCGCTGCCACCATCCCAGGCCTGTGGTCGTCTCTGCCATTGTCACTGCTGCCTCGGCACAATCTTGATGGAGTCACATGGAGAAGAGCCTTGCTGGCCTGGCCGGGGCTCCTTCTGGAGCTTCTTAAGCTGGGACAGCAGCATGGTTAGATTTGAGGGAGCCTTCTACTTCAGACGCTTGGAAGGGGAGTGGCAGGGAAGCACTCCTAGGTGGTGGAGTCTTGCCAGGGCGGTGGGGATGGGAGCACCATGTAGGAGTTGGAACCTGCACCTGCTAGTAGATTGGATGTACTTAGAAAATGAGGAGGTGGAAGGAGAGAGGAAGAAGTCATGCCCCATGCATCTACCACCTTGGTGAATGTGTATGAAGCAGTCTGCCTGCCTGCCCCATCATGTCCCTTCCTCCATGTGCAGGCCCCCTATACTCGGCTTGCAATGTGGTCCCCTTTCTCAGGCTGTATCTCCCAGGACAGACTGGTCTAGCCCCATCCGTAATCCTTCCTACCACACTCTAATTCTGCCTGGGTGCACAGTCTTCTCCCCTTTCTACCCGAGTCTGCCACCCCATGTCTACATTTCTGTGATTTGTAAAAGTGGGATCTCTGGTCCTGTCCTGTCCCTAGACCCATTTCCTAGTGTCGGCCTGGGGACCCTATTTTTGGCACCGTAACTCTGATTCCTTTGGTGCCCTCTGCTGGCCATATCTTGCCTCTGCACAGTTCTACCACTGGTGTGTAACTGTCCCATACCGTGGCTTCACACCTTCCCCACCTACCCAGAATGATACCCTTCGATCCAGTAACTTCCAGACCAGCTGGTATAGAAAGAAGCTGGATCTGCGGCATCATCTGTGACCCTTCCCCATGTGTCTCTTGGGCACAGAGCCCTGGCTCCCATTGGGGATGAGGGTGGTGAATATGGCACTGTGCCACCTCCTACCCACGTTCCCACCCACACCCCCAGCCCTACCCACAGCCTCCTAGGGCCGTGGGCTCACACAGATGCCTGTGCTCACTACTGCCACCCAGGGGATACTTCCCACCCTCATGGGCAGCTTTGTCATCCAGGTCACCATCAGCCCTCCAACACACACACACACACACACACACACACTGTTCTCCATATGTAGCCAGAGGAGCAAGTCTTATTGAGTCACTTTTCTAAGTGTATCTCTTCCATGTTCCCCCTGCACTGGGTACCACACCCGTCCTGGGATGGAGAGGGAGGAGTGCAGGTTCACCTGCTGTGGTGCCCGCTGGTTTCTCCAGAGGTCACCCCTAGGTGCCATGTGCCTAGTGGCATCCTGCCTTCCCCTCATTCTTCACCACTCCTTTCTTGTGGCCCTGGCCAGGGATTCCTCTGACTCCTTGGATCCCCATCCCTGGAGTGTGGCGCCTTGTGGGAGTCGTGGGTTCTCCCTGCTGGTGCTTTCCCCTGGGGGCTGTGGCCCTGCTCCATCCAAGTAGACATAGGTGCCTGCTGTCTGCTTGTGCAGGCGACATTGGGACCCATCCCCAGGATCTGCACATGCAGCTGGACTCTCCGGGGGAGGCTCTTAGGGGTCTCCCCAAGATTTGCGTTTCTGCACCCAAGGTTTTCAATCATGAAGGCTTCTGCTGGGAAGGGGACCGTCTCACCCCCACACAGCCTCGCAGAACCCTCACAGTCCTCCCTGAATTTAATGGGTATCCAAGTCAGAATCGTCTATGCTATTTTTGTTTGGAAAAAGCCTTCTGGGTTTCAAAGAAAAGTTACAAAAACTCATTCAGATCGTGTCCCATTCCACCAACACCTGCAGGGTACTTTGTACCTTGAGCTTCCTTGTGACTGAAAAGGAAGCTGAGGCTCAGAAAGCTTATGTGGCTCACCCAAGGTCAAGGGTGATACTAACAGCCTGTAAGTAGCAGATCAGGGCTCAGGCTCCACGAGACCGGTCCACACTGTCCTTCTCATGGCCTCTTGTGAGTAGTGTGGTGTGTGAATACCCTCCAGGGCCTGGGGCCCTACTTGGAGCTCACTCTGCCTGTGTGTCCTTCCCAGTGCTGCATCGACAACTTTGAGGAAATTGTCAAGCTGCTCCTTTCGCATGGTGCCAACGTGAATGCCAAGGACAACGAGCTGTGGACGCCCCTGCACGCTGCAGCCACCTGCGGCCACATCAACCTGGTGAAGATCCTCGTTCAGTAGTACGTGCTCTCCCTCCGCTGCTGTTCCCCACGGCCGTCTTTGCTCTCCCTCCTCCCCTCTCCCTCTGCTTGCTCCGTTCCGTCCCTCCTTCTCTCCTTTCTTTCATCCCTGCCTCCCTTTGTTCTTGGCCACTCTCGACGCTTCTCCCTTTCTTCCTCCACACACTGTCTCTTTCCCTCTGTTGCTCTACTCTCTCCCTCCTTCTCTTTTTCTTTCCCCATCTCTCTTTTTCTCTCTGTCTCTAGTTTCCGTCTTTTCTGTACTTTGCTTCCTTCATAGTCTCTCTCATTCTTTTCTCCCCTCATTTGTTTGATGAAATATACAAAGAACACAGCATTTCCCTCTTGTAGCCTCATGTAGTCCGGTGGGGTTGAGCACATGCACACGGTCGTGGCCATCAGCAGCATCCGTCTCTAAACATTTAATATCTAGCATCTTCTGCTGCTTTCCTGGGTGCAAGAGCAGGGAGCTGGATTGGAAGTGGAGCAGCTGGAATTCAAACTGGTGCTCATGCAGGCTGCTAACGTCATTGGCAGAGGCTTTTACCCGCTGTGCCATAGCCCCAGCCCCTGGAAGTCACCCTTCTGTCTGCTCTGTGTGTAGTTGACTGCCCTCAGCGCCTGATGCAGGTGGGGTCGTACAGTGGTTGTCTGGCCGTGTCTGGCCTGTCGTGCTCAGCGCAATGACCTCAGAGTCTGTACGTGCTGTGGTGTGTGTGGGAACCCCTTTCCTTTTTACGGTAGTGTATATGGACTGTACTGACTTGTTCGTTCATCCGTGGGTGGATCCAGGCCCCGCTGTGGAATGGCTGGATTCTGTGACCATTGTAGTTTTCATTTATTTCAACAGCTACCCTGCTGTTTCCATAGTGGCTGTTACTACACATTCCCACCCGTAGCACACCAGCACGCCTGTTCCTTCACCTCCCTGCTGCCTCTTGCTGTGCCTTGTCCTTTGTTGCTTGTTTGTCGCCATCCCAATGGGTGGGAGATGGTATGCCAGTGTAGCTTAGACTTGGCGCTTTAGCAATGGTCATTGCTATTGGGCATCTGTTCACGTGGTTTTGTTCATTTATCCTTTTGGGAGGAACATGAATAGAGTTATAAAAATTCTCTGTATGTTCCTAATATTAGTCCCTCATCATGTGTGATTTATGAGTATTTTTTCTATTCTAGCAGCTGTCTTTTCACTCTGTTGACAGTCTTTTGATGCAACAATTTTAAAATTTTCATGAAGTCCACTTTGTCTATTTTCACTTTATTGCTTGAGTCTTTGATGTCATAACTAAGATATTATTGCTAAAGCCAATGTCACGAGGTCTTGGCCTGATATTTTTTTCTGATAATTTTGTAGTTGTAAGCCTTACATGTAGGCCATGGATTTGCCTGTACTTGAATTTTGAATGTGGAATTTGGTCAGGGTTCAAGTTCATTCTTTGCCATGTGGATATTAAGTTTTTAAAAATTATTTTCCATGAGACATTTCTGTGGGTGTAGGCCCTCCCCTTTCTTCCTCTCTCACCATTTGCCCCCATATTATTACAGTAATACAGTCCTTTAGGAATAGTTACGTGTTTAACATTCCGTATTTAAGTCCATCATTGAATTGTAGGTATAGACAATGAAAGCTAGCATCATCTAGTCAAGGTGGATGTAGGTGTTTCACTGGGAGTCTTCCTTTTATTCAGGAGTAGAGTTAGATATTCAGTTTTCTCAGCATTTCCTAGTTGTTGGTATGAGTGTCTTTTTGCCATCGAGTGGTCTTTTCATCCTGTCAGAAATCATTTAAGCTTTATTCCTGGGCTCTTCTGATTGGTTGGTACATGTCCATTTTTACACCAGTGCCATGCTGGCTTTATTTTATAGCTTTGTAATAAGTTTCGAAATGAGAAGATGTGAGTCTTTCAGCTTTGTACCCCCTTTTCAGGATTGTTGTTCCTTGAAACTGCACGTGAATTTTAGGATAAATTTTTCTGTTTTGCAAAAAATCAATTTTGGGGCCCGGTGTGGCCAGCAGCTAAAATCCTTCTGTTGCACGTGCCAGGGTCCCACATGGGCACTGGTTCTAATCCTGGTGGTCCCACTTCCCATCCAGCTCCCTGCTTGTGGCCTGGGAAAGCAGTAGAGGATGGCGCAAAGCTTTGGAACCCTGCACCCATGTGGGAGACCCAGAGGAAATTCCTGGCTCCTGGCTTCAGATCAGCGCAGCACCAGCCATTGCGGTCCCTTGGGGAACGAGTTATTGGATGGAACATCCTTTCTGTCTCTTCCCCTTTCTGTATATCTGACTTTGCAATAAAAGAAATAAATCTTTTAAAAAAATCAATTTTGATAGGGATGGCATTATATCTGTTGATTGCTTGGGGCTGGTAGTAACAGTATTAAGTCTTGCAATTAATGAACTTGAGATGTATTTCCATTTGTTTGTCTGCTACTTCTTTCAAACATGAGTCACAGTGTTTGTGGTACAGGTTGTAGCCCTTTGGTGAAATCAAGTTCTACTCATTGCATTCTTTTTTGCATTAGTTGTGAATGGAATCGCCTTAGTTTCCTTTGCAGATGGTTCATGGTGGATATGCAGGAATACAGCTGTTTTTCTTGTTGACTTTGTATCATCCAGTGTGATTGAATTGGCTTCTCAGGCCTGTAGTTTTTCTGTAGAGGTTTCGGAGTTTCCTATATATCACATCGTATCCTCTGTGAACAGAGGTGATGTTGTTTTTCATCTTCTTTTCCAATTTGAAGTCTTTTTTTTTTTTCCCCTCGCCTCTGACTAGCACCTCCGATACTATGTCAGATAAAAGTGACACAAAATAGGCATCTCTGCCTCCCTCCTGATCAGAGCAGGAAAGCTTTGCTTCTCTCAGCACTGACTGTGACATTTGCTATGCATGGGTTCCTCAAATATAGATTCTTATCCTTGTTTGTGATTGTTGAGGTTTTGTGTTTGTGTGTGTGTGTGTGCATCACAAAAATGGGGCTGGATTTTGTCCAGCATGTTTACCGAATCAGTTGACATCACTGTGTGTGTGTTTCTCCTTTGTTCTAAGAATGCAGTGTATGGGGTTGGGTTATGTCTGCTGAAACACGCTTGCATCGCAGGGATAAATCCCACTTGGACACACTGTCTCATCCTTTGTATTTCGTTGAGTATTTTACATCATTGTTTGCACAAACTGGTTTGTAGTTTTCCCCTTCTTGTAATATTTTGGAACCAGTCTTCTCTTGGCTTCCTCCCCACATCTTTATCTCTTACACCCTGTTTCTGTGCTCTTGCCATTTTTGTTCCTCTTGATATTTAGCATACGCACACAGCAAATGAGCCTTCTTCCTTAGTTCTACTCCCCAATCTTGTATACATGCTTTTCTCTAGGGACAGAGCCTGATTTGAGGGATATCACTGTGATATCCCTCCGTGGTGCTGGGAGGACCTTCCTCTTCCTGGGGGGGAAGGAAATTGTTTTAAAGTCTGCTCAAATTCAGTGAGCACCCAGAAAAGGCAGCTCACAATTCCCGATGTATTCAGGTGAATCCAGCTAATAATCGCTGGGTGCCTCAGCGGGACCAGTTATGTGCCCACCAGCCCACACATGGGAGTGGGGAGATGGGCAGGACATTGGAATATTTCAGGACTAAAGCAAGACCGGTGGGCTGAGGTTCCTGGAGGTCCCAGAGAGTATCTGAGTGCAGGGAGCAGGTGACCTTTGGCCAGGGGTCAGAGTGGAGTGGCAGGGGTCCATGCAGCTGCTTTTGGGTGTGGAGATGCGAGCTGGTGCTCCAGCATGGAGAGGTGCATTCACTTATTCCAGGGGAGGCTGCTGAGGTCAAGGACTGGAGGGTAGCCTATCCCTGGGCCACTGATGAGATTCTGCTAGGATTGCCATACGGCTGTGGCCTGATGATGAGCTGTGGCCAGCCTGGTTAGCCACAGACCTGTATCCGCATCACCTAAGGCAGAGGGTGAAGGTAACTGCCGCCGAGCCACAGCTCAGAGACAGGATGCACAGAGCTGCAGGAAGCTGCATTAAATGTCTATGGGGCCTGCCAGGACAATGGCTAGACCCCACCTACTCTCGGGGCATGCTCCTGCCAGAAAGCCAAGCAGGAATTGGAGGTGAAAGTACAAGATAAGCCAGGATATTTGTGACTATGGGCCAAGTGTGAAACACTAAGTGCAAAGAGTGTCCACCTGGTTACATCCAGGCTGTGTGAGTAGAGGTGTGACTACACTCTGCATGCTTGCATCCTCCCCCACCCCTCGCCCCCCGAGTGAAAAGAGGACAACAGCACCCCCTTGAGGGTTAAATAAGCAGATGGCACAGGAGGAGTTTGGATGGAGCTTCACTGTAAGCAGGTGTCCCTGACATGAATGTGACTTTGACGATCATTACCAGGGAGCAGGTTCACCAGAGAGGATGCTGGGAGAGGTCTTCTGGGGATGGCTCTCCTGGGACTCTGGCTGCTGTGTGATGGGCAGAGCTGAGTATCCCCTTGCTGGGTGCGTACATTCGGGGGCAGAGGAGGAGTTCTGGGGGAAGGGCCAGAGCAAGCCAAGCCGCACCTGCCTGGCCCTCACACCCTGTGCCTTTCTCTGCAGTGGGGCCGACCTACTTGCTGTCAACTCCGACGGGAACATGCCCTATGACCTCTGTGAGGATGAGCCCACCCTGGATGTCATCGAGACCTGCATGGCGTACCAGGGTAAGGGAAGGCATCACCCAGTGTTGCGGTTGCCAGAGTGAGTGCGGGTGAAGGCATCTGCAGCTGCCTGCCTGCCCGCCCCGGGGGCAGCGCTCAGTCAGTGTGTGGGGGTGGAGGTCCTGGTTATTATCATCCTCCGTGTGATGAGCGAGACACGGACCCTGGGGGACACGCAGAAGGGAGGGATCGTTCTCATCCCCGGCGCCCACACACGCGGGCGGCCTCAGCTGGCCCCATCTCCTCTTCGTCAGCTGTGAACATTTGATTCGGCAAACATTCACCATAAAGATACATTTTTCCATTTGGGAAAATAATGAAAAAGTCAGGAACATTGGCGGGTGCCTGCTCTGTGCCAGGCACCATGCTGGCTGCCAGGGGCCCAGATAAACAAGATGTGGGCTGTTCTCAGCTCACAAGTGAGGTTCAGAGAGGAAACAAATGGAGCAGAGAGAGACCTGCCCGCCTTGTATCCCAGCCCTTCTTGGGAAAGTTGTCTCCGATCCAGATCTTTTTTTTAAAAAAAACAGCAGTTTATTCTTGATGATGACTAAGGAGCACAGAACAGCCGAGGCCTCGTGAGTAGAGGGCTTGCCACTGGTCCAAGAGACCACAGCTGGGCATGCATTCGATCCCACAGCTGTCAGTGATGAGCTGCTTCTCAGACACCACCTCTCCAAATTCATCCACATTGAACTTGCTGAATCTCTGCTTCTTTGAGGTGTGGATCTTCTGGTAACCAGGGTACACTTGAGCTTGGCCCTGCGTAGGGTCTCAACCACAAGTTCCTTGTTCTGCAGCATGGTGCAGGTGGACATGAGGACTTGACCAGCTACTGTACCTTGGGGCTTTCCCAAAGCCCTCTGCATATCTGTCCGCAGCCTGGATTAGGAACAGCACGAGGTCAAAGGCATGAATGTCCACTGTAAAGGGCTGTCTCCAAGCCATTCAGGCAACAGGTTGCATATACTACCAAGGAGGCTGCTGTTTGCAGTCATTGCACACCAGGTGCCCATGAAGAAAGGGAGCTAGTTGGCTTAATTAGCTGCAGATTCAATCCAGATCTTATGTCACAGCCCTGCCTGGACTCTGCCTTGTTTGCACCCTGATGGTGGCAAATAACGGCCATAGCCACTGGTTTGTTCTTGATGCTTCTTGCCCACATCCCCCGCTTGCCTTTCCTACTCATATTCTACAGAGTTCCCTTTAGTACTTATTTATCTGAAAGGTAGAGAGAAAGAATTAAAGGAGAAATACACGCTCGTACTAATCTCTTACCCACTGATTCATTTCTTAAATGTCTGCAATGACCAGGACTGGGACAGGTTAAAGCCAGGAGGTAGGAACTCTACGTCTCCCAGTGGGGGTGGCAGGGACCCACATATCTGAGCCATCAAGCTCCTGCTGGCTCCCAGGGAGCATACCAGCAGGAAGCCAAATTCAGGAGCAGAGCTGGACCAGGCCCCTAGGCCCGCTGGTATGGGATCCAGGTGTCCCAAGCAGTGTATCAAAGACTGTGTCAAATCCCGGCTCCCTGCTGAGTTTCCTAACAATTTTTATACAATCTAAATGAATCTACACGTCTCTTCTTGGAATAATGTGTTTTGATGCACTTAGGAAAACATAGGTTTGTAAAGGAAGCAAATTCTATTAAAACATAGCCACCAACAACATTTTTAAATACAGGAGATATCCTAAGTCATTCAACAAGAAGGCACCAGAATATGAAAATTCCTGTAGCTTCTGTTAGTGACAAAGCTGTAGGTCTGCTAAGAATGCTGTGGATTTTGCTTGTGTTCTAATGGTAGAAATGCAGTTCTTCCTCCCTCTCTTTCTTCCTTCTTTCTTTTCTTCCCTCCTTTCATCTCCTTCCTTTCTTGAAAGGCAGAGTTACAGAGAAAGATGGAGGGAGGGAGGGGGAGAGAGAGAGAGAGGAGAAGAGAAGAGAGAAATCTTCCATCCACTGCTTCACTCCTCCAAGTGGACACAACAGCCAGAGCTGAGCCATCCCAAAGCTGGGTTGACCTGAAGCCAGCAGCTTCTTCTGGGTCTGCCTTGTGGGTACAGAAGCACGAGCACTTGGGCTGTCTTCTGCTGCTTTCCCTGGTGCGTTAGCAGGGAGTTAGAGCAGAAGTGGAGCAGCTGGGATTCAAACTGGCAGCCGTTGTGGGGTGTCAAGACTGCAGGTGGCTGCTTTACACACTAAGCTACAGTGCTGTATTGCTTGTAGATGTCTCTCACATTTATAGACCTCTCCTGAATTCTACTTAAGAGCACTTGAATGAACTTATTTTTATAGAGCAAGTCACTTTATCTTTAAATTCCATTGGTAGCTACTGGAAACAGCTAAATGTTTCAGCCAGAAATTGATGCCAGAAAAATGTCATTCTGGGCCTCTGCCTCAGTTTCCCCAAGTCTCCATTCAAAAGTGATATATATTCATTAACAGCCATTTCTGCAACAACAACAAGAAATGTATTGAGCGCCGGGTCTGGAGTTTCAAACAGATGTGGATGAGCTGAGGGCAAGCATTCCGAATGTGGCCATTGGAGGCCAGCTAGGGTGGTGACCCGGGCTGGGACCTGGAGACTGAGGCAGCAGAGCCAGGCACTGGAGTGCTTGGAAATTCTTAGGGTGATAGGGATTTCCCAGTGGAAGTTTTCATGAACCAAAGTAACTGATATTAACACAGATGTCCTGGGGGCCAGGTAGGGATGGCTCTGTCTCCCCCCCTGGTGTTTGTGTTCATTGGGCCTGGGGGATGTTGGTTTATGAGCTTGTCTCTAAGCTCCCTTGATGTACAGAGTCTGGGGAAGAGGAGCTGCGTCTGCCCCATCTGTTCTCCCTTCATCCCTCTGGCCTAAAGGTGCTAAACATATCCCATCTCCCTCGGTAGGCATCACCCAAGAGAAGATCAACGAGATGCGGGCCGCCCCCGAGCAGCAGATGATCGCCGACATCCACTGTATGATTGCTGCGGGCCAGGACCTCGACTGGATAGATGCCCAGGGTGCCACGCTGGTGAGGGCATGTACCAGGCTGCTCTGGGGGAGGTCAGGCTTTGGGTCTTTCCCTCATCTCTCTGGGGCCAGAGTTGCCTGCTGGGATACAGAAGGTTAGCTCAGCCTCTTCAAGAATCTGCCCGCCCTTCACTGGGGCCTTGTATGGGAGATTTGGCCCTACTGTTCACCTGCAGGCTCCAAGTGCTCACTTGGAGTTCATTATTTTCCTCTCCTCTGATAATGCCCCTCCTCAAAAAACAATGATGCATTTCAGCCCCTCATCCATGCTGTCTTGCTTTGCACTGTCCATTCCTCTTACTGTCTCTCCTTTCACTCCATTGCCTTGCTTCATCAGCTCCCCCTGTTACTGCTAACAATAGCCTCTCCTCTGGACTCCCTGACTTCAGTCTTCTCCCTATCCACCCATTGGTCCACCCATCCATCCCTCAGTCCATCTGCCCAGCTGTCTATCTGCCCATCCATCCAGCCAGCCAAGTTTTAAGCACCTGCTTGATTAACTCCACTCATCCTTGTAGTTCACATGTTAATGACCAGAGGGGAAGCTTGCTGGCTTTTCTCATAGCACACTACAGCCAAGTACTGGGGAGGTTCAACCTCTGTAGCCTCTGAACTGACAGGGACACGGCCACGGCATCTTCCTTCCCTGTGCCTGGATGCTGTCTAAGACTGCGGCTCTAGGCTGGTCACAGGCCCAAAGGGTTCCAAGTTCTGAAGGCCACCAAGGAGAGCTCAGTGTGAGCAAGTTCCCCTCTCTGTTCCTCAGGCCTGAGTGATGGCCAAGGTGATCACCGGGCCTCTCTTGCTCTTTGCTGGGCTGTAACCTTGGCTTCTCTGAGACCCCTTAACTTGAGGGCTCAGTACACAGTAGGAACTCAGGAACTGCTGAGGCTTTAACCACATGGGCTCTGAAATCAGCCACAGGGGAGAGGAGTTCGACTGTCTGCTTTCATTTCTAGATCCTTTATGACCCTCTGCTTGTGGCTGATATCTTTTACCTCATTGTGCCCCATTCTGCCAGTCCCCATGATGCTCTGGAACATGGGTAGGGTGTGGAATTCCCGCCTCCAAAGGTGGGGCCGGTCCCCAAGGGAGTGCCCCTTCTGTCTTCCAGCTGCACATAGCTGGCGCCAACGGATACCTGAGGGCAGCTGAGCTCCTCTTGGACCACGGTGTGCGCGTGGACGTCAAGGACTGGGATGGCTGGGAGCCCCTGCACGCAGCTGCCTTCTGGGGACAGGTACTTCCCACCCACGGGATCATCTGCCATCACCAAGTCCTTTGGGCTCACAGTCAGTTCTGTAGGGATTTTTGCAAAAGCATTAGGCAGATGGTGGCATGGTAATCAGATTTGCCAAGTTAGAAAGTTCCCAACATTTCTGCTTTGAGTGGTTTCTCTATTTGTTTCCCAAATGATTGTGCTTTGTGCAGTTCTTCACCGACACTCAGTGGCTCCAGAGTTATAGCCAACTCTTGCTTCTCCCTATCTTTAGCATGGCCTGGGAATTCTGGGTCAGTCACCCAGCCCATTGTCCTCTCTCAGGTGTCCGCTGCTCCAGGCTTCAAGGATTTTCCCAGAAATCAACTTTGCCTCACCATTATTCTATGGGTCACCATTCTGAGATGTCTTGGACTTTCCCCCTCCTAGGCTTACTAAGCCCTGGGCAGGGAGGATGTGGTCATTTTCCTGTGTTTCAGATGCAGATGGCAGAGCTGTTGGTGTCCCATGGGGCTAGTCTCAGTGCCAGGACATCCATGGATGAGATGCCAATAGGTAAGTCAGCCCAGTACCACACACCTGGCCCACACAGACACTCATCAGTTTTTTGATGAGTGGAATGATAAATGAATTTAATGTATGGTTGGATGGAGTGGTAGACTGGTATGCAGATGGACACTAATGGTTAACAGATTAATGAATGGGTGATGGTTAGAATGGTCAGGTGGTTGGATGTATGTGATGATGTGTGGATGGTAGATGAATGGTGAATGGATGATGGAGGGTCAGGCAAGTAGATGGTGATTCTACCAATAGATGGCCAGGTCAATAAGGAGGTGAAAAGAAGGAGAAAGAAACAGATTGAGTGGGCATGGCTATGTGGGATTCTTCCTTGGGCTGCCTGGGGTACATGTTTCTTTCTCTTGATACCTCTCAAATCAATAGGGAGCTGATGACTATGAATCCCTCGGCCATAGCTGGGGTCCTCGGGAGCTGGGTTTCCTATCTCATCCTCTAAGGATTGCATTGCAGCCCAGGAAACAAGATAGGCATTGTTTTTGTCCCTCCCTGCATGCCTTAAGATGAATGAAGTTTTCAGTGGTTCAGGGAGGCAGCTCATTTAGTCCAGAGCACCCTCCTGGGCCACAGGCCCCTGCCCTGCCCCCCACTGTGGCCTCGTCTGCCCCTTCAGACCTGTGTGAGGAGGAGGAGTTCAAGGTCCTGCTGCTGGAGCTCAAACACAAGCATGATGTGATCATGAAGTCGCAGCTGAGGCACAAGTCATCCCTGAGCCGGAGGACGTCCAGCGCGGGCAGCCGAGGGTGAGTCCGAGGCAGAGAGTCTCCAGGGCCCTCTGTCCCTCAGGCTCCTGCCGGGGTGCCTGGTTGCAGTCTCCCAGCATTCCCTCTGACTCCTCAGGAAGGTGGTGCGGCGAGCCAGCCTGTCGGACAGGACCAACCTGTACCGGAAGGAGTATGAGGGAGAAGCTATTCTCTGGCAACAGCGGAGTGCGGCTGAGGACCAGCGGACCTTGACCTACAATGGGGACGTCAGGGAGACCAGGACGGACCAGGAGAATAAGGACCCTGTGAGTAACTCCCACTCCATCCCAGTGTCAGTTGCCACCTTTGGAGGAGTGTGGAGCCCAGCCTAATCCTGCCTCTTCATCTGAGACCCTTCGAGGGTAGTAGCTGGGCATGGGCCGTGCCCATAAGCACCTGGACCCCATGTGATGATGGGCAGGTGAAGGAGATGAGCAATTGCACCGTTCTCCACAGCTCCCACATTCCCTCTCCCTGGTGGTCCCTTCCCTTCACCCCAAAGAGGTGTGACTTTGAGCACACACTTTCTGTGTTGCATATACATATAAGCAGCTCCCAAGAAAAATATCAGCTTTTGTGTTCAGTTTCTTGCCTCTCTGAGTTCATCTGTGTTGAGGCTTGGAGTGGTGGTTCATTCTTTCTCATTGAATGTTGCTGTTGTTACACAGCTGATGCTCCCTCTGTGTTGACAGATTCTGTACCTGCAGATTCAACTAACTGCACATTCAACGTATTTGGGGGAAAAAAAGTCATGTCCATACTAAACATTCATATAGACTTCTTTTTGTTACCATTCCCTAAGCAATGCGGTCTACCAGTTATTTCCATTAAATCTGCCTTGTACTTGGCATTGTAAATAATCTGAAGATGAATTGAACTCTGTGAGAGGATGTGCAGAGGTTAAAGGCAAATGATATTATGCCATTTTGTCAGAGACAAAGGGAAGACATTTCACCACAGTAATTGAGGTGCTATCTGGAATGCCCACACCCTGTATCATGTCCCTGGGTTTGAGTCCCTGTTCCACTTCTAAACCAGCTTCTTGCTAATCCTCATCCTGGGAAGAAACAGTGGTAGGTAAAATATTTGGGTACTTGCCACCTGTGTAAGGGACCTAGATTGAGTCCTAGGCTACTGAATTTGACCTGTCCTGGCTCTGGCTGTTGCAGGCATTTGAGGAGTGAACCAGAGGACAGAAGATCAATCACACACTCTCTCTGTCTCTCAAACTGCCTTTCAAATAAATAAATAAATATAAATTTTAACAAAGAGAAACTTGAGCACCCGTGAATTTTAGCATGTGCTCCAAGAACCAGTCCCTTACAACTATTGAGGTTGACTGTATTGAAGTTAACAAATCCATTTTCTGGCTGGTGGGCAGTGGGTTGTTTCCTGTTTGGGGCTGCTATAAATACAGCTGCTGTAAACATTCTTGTGAATGTCTTTTGGTGGCCAAAAGCACGATTTTCTGCTGGTATATCCCCAGGAAGTGTGAGTCATGGGGTAGCCATGTTTAGTTTTAGTAGATACTGCCAAGCAGTGTCCTTTTTTAGATTAAAAAAAAAAAAGACTTAGATTTTTCATTTTATTTGAAATGTTGAGAGAGAGAGAGAGAGAGAGAGCTTCCATCCACTGGTTCATTCCCCAGATGCCTTAAACAGGTGGGTCAGATCAAAGCCAGAAGTCTGGAGCTCTAACCGTGTCTTCCTCATGCATGGCAAGGACTCAAGTACTTAAGCTATCGCCTGCTGTCTGCCAGGATGTTCATTACCAGGAAGCTAGATTGCAGGTGGAAGAGCTGGGACTCAAAGATAGACATCCCAAGTGGCAAGTTAACTGCTGAACCAGACAGAGACCCCAGCGGAGCAGTGTTCAAAGGTGGATGGACTGGTCTGCTCTCCTGTGGGCAATGAGAGCTTCTCACCAACTCTTGCTACAGTTAGTCCTGCTGACTTGAGCCACCCTGGTGGAGTAGCTAGGCAACCCACTGTTTCTTTTTTTAATACTTATTTATTTTGCTTGAAAGAATTACAGAGAGAGAGACAGAGAGTGAGAAAGGGGAGATCTTGTATCTGTTGGTGTACTCCCCATAGAGCTGCCACAGCCAGGGTTCAGCCAGTCCCAAGCCAGGATCAGGAGTGTCTTCCGGGTCGCCCATGTGGGTGCAGGAGCCCAGGGCCTTGGGCCATCCTCTTGTGCTTTCCCAAGCCATTAGCAGGGAAATGGATCAGAAGTGCAGCAGCCAGGACTAGAACCGGCATCCATGCAGGCTGACTACACCGCTGGTTGGGATTAGTCTACTACATTACTACGCTGGCCCCACAGCCCACGCTTTAAGTGCGCATTTCCACATGCTCATTGGCCATCAGCGTATCCTCTTCTGTGAAGCATCTTTTCCTTCCTCCTTTCTGCTGGGTGGCTTATATTCTCCCTATGGCTTTGTGGGAGACTGAGATTCTCCTCCATGTTTGCCTTGCCCCTGTGTGTATTCAGGTCTCCCAGTACTGGGTGTGCAGTGTCATGAATCATGCGTCCTGCAGGGGGCAGGGTAGAGGCGTATGGCTGCTGGAAAGTTAGGCCTGTTTTGCTGCTGTGAATTCTTCATAGAGGCTGTGGTTTGTTTGGGATTTAGTGAGACAAATGTTTCTTTGACTTTTGCAAGCCTGGAGAAGATAGAGGGCACAGCTGTAGCACATCCAGGTCAGAGACCTTGTGGTCCAGCCCCGGGGCCATGGCCAGATCCAGGACCACAGCTAGATCCGTGCCCTGGTCCCAGGGGGAGCCCGGCCAGGCCCAGCTGCGGAGCTCCTGTGTGCTCCCTTCCTGTCCCTGCAAGGGTAGCAGCCTGTTTGTGGAGCCGCTGGGCCAGCAGCCTCTTAGAGAAGAGCAGGTTCAGGCTTCACACTAGCCTTATAGAATCGGGAGCCCACGGCTAGGGCCCAGGCACGTGCGTATAACCAGCCCTCCCTGTCATTCAGAGGCATAGGAGGATGGTGAACCACCTTTTAAAAAAGGATTTATTTTATTTTATTTGAACGGTAGAGTTACATGAGGAGAGATAGAGAGAATGGCTACAATGGCCAGAGCTGAGCTGAGCTGAGCTGAGCTGAAACTGGAAGCCAGGAGCTTTTTCTGGGTCTCCCAAGTGGATTCAGGGTTCCAAAGCTTTGACCCATCCTTCACTGCTTTCCCAGGCCAAAAGCAGGGAAATGGATGGAAAGTGGAACAGCCGGGACATGAACCAGCACCCATATGGGATGCCGGCACCGCAGGTGAAGGATTAGGCTATTGTGCCAGGACGCTTCCCTGTCCCCTCCAGCCCCCCAGCACCACTTTTCCAAGGGAATGTAGCCTCTGTCTGAGCCCTGATCAGGTTCCTACTTGTCAGCCCCCAGGGCTGGCCTTTGTTTTTGCTTTTGGAGAGCTGACTCTCAGATAGCAGTCTCAGCAGCGATAAGACAGTCCACCTGTGACTCACAAGTAAAACTAAACTAGACAGTAAACCACCTAGGGATATGGGCTTCTGTTTGTGTTTCGTGTATCTTCATTTTATCGGAGAGATAGGGAAATCTTCCCTCTGTTAGTTCATTCCCCACATGCCAACGACAGCCCAGACTGGGCCAGGTGGCAGCCAGGAACCGAGAACTCATTCCAAGCCTACCCTGTGAATGGGTGCATCAGCAGGAAGGTGGAATCAGAAGTGGCACTCCGACTCTGACCCAGGCCCTCCAGCAAAGGAAGTGTGGGTGTCCCAAGCAGCATGGTGCACTGCACCAAGCTCCCTCCCTGTTTTGTGCCTTTTGAATCTTGATGTGCTGGCAGTGGTTCAGAATATTCAAGTCAGAATCTGTGGGCTAGGGACCCAGGCATTGTATAAAATGGTTTTCTCTTTAAAAGTAACGAGTGGGGACCAGCGTGGTGGCACAGCAGGCTAATGTTCACAAGTGGCTCATATGCATGTGAAAGTTTAAGACGTGGTCAGCCCTGCCAGAACACCTGGGTGGGTGGTCCCCCAAAGGAAAACAGAGACCCTGTTATCTAGGTAGGGATGTCGGCTGGAGGGCAGGTGGCTCTTCTAGCCAGCGCTGACGTTGTGTTTTTCCCCTCAGAACCCCCGGCTGGAGAAGCCCGTGCTACTCTCTGAATTTTCCACCAAGATCTCCCGGGGTGAACTGGACGGGCCTGTGGAGAATGGCCTCCGGGCCCCGGTCAGCGCCTACCAGTACGCGCTGTCCAATGGGGACGTGTGGAAGGTGCACGAGGTGCCTGACTACAGCATGGCCTATAGCAACCCTGCCCTGGCCGACGCCACACCGCCCTGGGGTGGCTACAAGGAGCAGAGCCCCCAGACGCTCCTGGAGCTGAAGCGGCAGCGGGCCGCAGCCAAGCTCCTCAGCCACCCGTTCCTGAGCACGCACCTGGGCAGCAGCATGGGCCGGGGTGGGGAGAGCAGCAATGAAGGCAAGGCCCCATTGATCGGAGGCAGAACTTCACCATACAGCAGCAACGGGACCTCGGTGTATTACACGGTCACCAGCGGAGACCCGCCTCTCCTGAAGTTCAAGGCCCCCATGGAAGAGATGGAGGAGAAGGTCCACGGCTGCTGCCGCATCTCCTAAACCCTCATCTCTGTGCACAGAGGAGAGAGTTGCCTGGGGGAGGGGGCAGTCTCCAGATCCAGGCCATCCCAACTGCCCTGGCTGGGGAAGCATGGGGAGGCGGCTGGTGTGGGGGGACGTGGGCTCTGCCTTCCAGGGTAATGCTGACCTGCACCCTTCCTCCAGCTGCCCATAGCACCCCTACTCCCTATGATTCTGCTTCCTGCTACGTTGTCTGCCCTCTGAAACACAGTGGCCTGCCGACCCTCCCTGCTGGCCCGTTTGGGGACGGCAGGCTTGGGATCCAGCTCTGGTCTTGGTGAAGGCTTCTCGGGACCAGTGCTGTCTTTCACACCTGTGCGCACGCACACACACACACACACACACACACACACACGCACACACGTGCAAGATGACTCACTGGGACTCACGGGAAGCAGGTGGAGCTGAGTGAGCAGTTGTGGGCTGTTCTCATAAGGATTGTGCTGAAGGCTTCATGTCCCATGACTGCTGTCTGAGTGGCAAGGGGCCTATCCATAGAGCTGAGTCCCAGGGTATAACTGAGTCATGCCAGGGACTGACACCATCCACACCTGGCAGGGGGAGGATGTCCTGGCAGGGGGAGCCTGGCATCCTCAGGTCAGGGTCAGGTGAGATGGATACAGGCCTGCTCCACACAGCTACCCTCCCACCTGTGCCAAAGCTGGGAGCTGTGGGACTACCCTAGGGGCTGGGTGGCAAACCAGGCAGTTCCACTCACTGGACTAAACTCCTATTGTGTATACCCTTGGGTGGAGGGATTGGGGCAGTGCAGAAGTGTGCAAAGTCAACATTTCCCCTCCTGCTTTTGGTATAGACAACTGGTCTAGGCTGTAAACTCAGGTGGGAGGCAGCTGGCTGGGCCACCTCCTCTGTGGGTTTGCCTGGCTGGTGTTGGAAACAGAACCTAAGGGAGCCATTTATTCCCAGGGAGCCAGGGGAAGTGTGTGTGAGTTAATCTCTGAAATCCCCTCTGGCCCATCTTTGTGACTGTTCAGATTACTTCATTCTGTCCCAGGCCCACCAGCCAGCCAGCCAGCCATCCTCACACTGAGCCACCATCCAGCAGTCTGGGGCCATCTGCGCCCATCTCCCTCCAACCACACTCAACATCCATGTGTGTACAGGGAGTGCCCAGGATCCCAGCCCAGATTTGCCTTTTCTGGAATGTTCAGTGAGACTAGTTGACTATTTGGCTCTTGTGAATTTCCACCTGGCCCAGGGGCTCCCAGCTGTTGCTCCTGTCAGCTATATCCTGGGTGCCTATGGCCAACATCCTGTACCAACTTCAGGACAACTGTGGCAAGGATGGTGTGGGGTCTCACCCAGCTCTGTGTGCCACAGCCTTGGTCTTCCCCCACATGGGACAGGCTGCCCATACACCACTGCATTCTCATGTGAGCCCCTTCGAAATTGTTGCTTATGACTCTGGCGCTGTCCACAGGTCCAGGCAAAACCTTTCGGTGGAACTAACATGCTATGGGTTTGATCCCTGCTCTGTGCGCCTTCTATTTGTCCTAAAACTACCTCCTTAATGCTCTGAAGGGCCACCTGGGTCCAAATTCTAATTAGGGGAGCTGGTCTGGGTCCTCTGGAACCCACTTCCCTCTGAACCTGGGAGAAATTCTCCCTGAGGGGCACCCAGGCCAAGGGGCTGGGGCTGAACAGGCACCCATTGGGCCGCAGCCCTAGCCACAGGGGCTGCTGTCAGTCTGCTGTGGTTCCCGTGGCCCCTGGAGCCAGAGAGGGATCTGGGCCTGAGAGCAGTGGGCTAATGGAAGTGATGGCTGCTGCATATAGGGAGGGCCTCACAGCATCAGGCCAGAGTCCCTTCCCATTCCCCATCCCCTACCCCAGCAGGACAGGTGTAGTGCAGGGTGGAAGAATGGATCAGGAGAGTGGAGACTGGTATCCACGAGGCCTCCTAGGACCTGGGGTCTGGGGCAGGTTCTGCATCATTCTCAGTCTGTAGCTGGGCTGATCCAAAACCGTGCTTAGCTCACAGACCAACACCGAAGTCTCTCTCAAGTAGCTGACTTGAGCTCCAGGGTGGGGAGCACCCAAGGAAAGCTACAGGTGTGTCATCGTTTTGCTGCCGTGTGTTTATGGGGTGGGGAGAAGGGCAGAGACTGTGGGCACCTGCTGCCTTCCTTGAGCTTCCCAAACCATTACCCCCTTCCCTGCCTTCTTTCTGCCTCTGGGGCCAATGCCTCTCCTCCTGCTGGGCTGGAGGCGACCTCAGGCAGAGGCATCAGGGACAGACCATGCCCGGTGGGTGAAACCTTGAAGAAGGAGCCGGGAGCAGTGATGGTCACCTGCAACATCCCAGACAGGGTCAGCTGCTGCAGAGAGAAGGGAAACTGCCCTCTCCAGTTTCCAGCCTCCACGGACTATGGGTAAGCAGAGTGATTGCTCCCCGGTGCAGCATCCTTGTTCTTCTCAGCTCCTAGAATCAGAGCGTGAGTCCCTTGAACTGGCCAAAAGCCATCACAGTCACAAGGGTAAGCGTTTGCCACGAGTGCAAAAGCTGAGTCCTGGGTTACAGGCAGACTCCACCCCTAATCTTTCTAGCACTTCTGGGGTAGCTGCCTTTCTGGCACACTCTCTGTATAAAATAGTCGATTCTTCTAGAAGAACCAGAAGTCTGCAGTTTTGCTGCCAAGTGTATTTTTGGGTTCTTGAAGTCCTTGTTTTTTGCTTGTCTCCCTGACCCCACCAGTGGATACTGGGAGGAAAGGCAGCTTCTCCTTTGATCCTAAGCCTCTCGTGGCTCTTACCCTCTCCCTGGCAGGTGCAGGCTAAGGAGCTGGGAGAAGCCAAAAGGGGGCCATCAAAGACCCCAGTAAAGCAGGTGCCCATGACCCATTGCAAGCTCTGGCCCTTGCCCTCACTCACCATCTGCTCTAAACAATTGCCAAACAGTGGCTCTTGACAGTACTAGTCAGTTTTAGGGGCTTAGAAAAGCTCTCAAGGGCATAGTCCCTGTCCCCACCCACCACTGCGTGCTGACCTGAGGCCACCTTAGTTCTTGGCAGCAGGTACCTTGCCACCCTGAACTCACTCTCTCACATGCTCTCCGTGAGCAGCAAGCAGTGTACCAGGGAACCTTCCAGAAGGGCACTCTTTCTATATCCCCAAGGAGGACTGTATTTTTAGCTCTTACTGTTTGTAGCCTGGGGCTAGCCTCTTTGCCCCAGGGCACATAAGAATGGAAGGTCATGTGGCCGGTGGACAGTACAGAAGTGACCCTCCTCTACCAGAAGCCACAGCCCCTCTCCTTGCCAGGAGTCTCGTTGGCCAGAGGGCCTGCTTCTTGTCCACGGTCGTCGCAAGTGCCACTGTGCGGGGCCTGGCTCTGCACACCCAGGAAGAGTCTGCAGACCCCAGCCCTCCGCAATAACTCACCAGACCAGAAGCCACTGATGTACAGAGAACACTTCAGAAAAAAAAAAAAATATTTTATGTGGAAAAAAAATTACAACTCTGTATACTGTATCAGCAGCTTTGTGTAAAAAATGGCAATCAAAGAGAGTCTAATATATTTAAAACTTTTTTTTTTTTTTAAAAGAAACCCTTGTGGACCTTTGGTATTATATTAAAGCAACTCCCAGGTGGCAGCTGGGGGATGGGGGGACCTTACATCCCAGACCGCAACCCGGCCACACACCGAAGGGGCAGGTGACCCCACAGTTGCTTCCGGCTGCCAAGGCCTGCACTGGAATTCACTGTTAAAGAGTTTTTAATTAAGATTATTAAATTCCTTTTAATAACACCTGCCAGTGTGATTTGTTATTGCCGTGAGCTCATTGACCTGCACTGATGTGCTGGAATCAGGGATGGGAAGGGAGGGTCCCTGTCCCGCCCCTCCCCCCTAGAGCGCTCTCCCAGGAGGCACCTGCAGCTGTGGGCTCTGGGGGCCTCAGAAGGGCAGGGGATATCTTTCTAGAATGGAAGGTGGCAATGAAGACCGATGAGCTCAGGAGAAGATGGGTGTTGGGAATGGTTGTCATGGGATTAGGCGTTCATTGGCAATGAGCATGAGGCCCCATAGCAGCAGTTCATCCACCTCTCCCCCAATAGTCATGTCTCTAACCTATCCTGGCCCTCCCTTTGCCCTTGCCCTTTGTGCAGCTCACAGTGAGGGCTCCCTGTCCTCTACCCCCTTACTACAACCACACTGCAGGGGAGGCCTGGTTTGTTCTCATCGTTGGCCTCTGTGCAGGCAGAGACAAGGTCCATGGCGACACAGCCCCAACCATGGCTCTTGTCTCTGTCCCACATGGATGTCCGTCTGTTGGCGTCTGAGAAGAGGTTGGAACGGGCACTCCCTTGTAAGCCTGCCTGATGGAGGATGCCAGAGCAGCGACGCATGAAAGATCATGATGTATGCTGATAGGAACAGCAGGAGGGCATATGGACAGCCTGGGAGAGCCGTGTTTGCTTGCTTGCTTGCTTGCTTGTTTGCTGGGCTGGAGATGGGAAGACCCAGGCACGGTCCATCCAAGGAGCTGAGAGAAGGCCAGAAGGCATGCAGAGAGGATCCAGGGAGGGGGGCGTGATGGGAGTGTGAAGATTCGCTCTTCTGACCAGGCAATGCCCGGAGCCTGCTGGAAATGGTGTATGGGAGGCATCCTGGTTCTCCAGCCTTTGTATGGCTGTTGGGGTGCAGGTGGGAAAAACGAAAGAGAAAATCAGTTGACACAGAGTTGGAGCTCTGCTGGGGGAAAAAACGCGATGGTGTAAGAGAAAGCCATGGACCAGTCTTTGTTGCTAAACAGTTCAGTGAAGGATGAAGTGCAAGGGACATTTCAGCTCCAACAGGCGCTCTGTGGCGCGTGTCCAGCCTCCAGCCTGGCTCTGAGTGCTCCGGGGCGGCCGCCAGGAGGCGCGCTGGGTACGGCCGAGGGCCGGGCTCTCGGACCTCCGAGGGGTCCCTGCCCTGCGCGCCGCCGCCACCCTGGGTGTGCGGCCACTCCCGGCTGGCCGCCCTCCTGGACTCACCGCCCAGGACCCTTAGCTCCGCCCTGCCCTGCCATTGGAGTAATTCAGCCAGTGAGAGAGCCGAGGCGGGGCGGCGCGGCCAATGGCGCGGGCCGGTTTGATTCAAAGGTGCCTATAAAGCGGGCCCGCAGCCAGGGCTTCTGCCCGTGCGTGGTCCGGTGGGAACGCATCCATGGCTGAGCGGCCCGAGGTGATGGACGAGCTGCCCGCCGCCTGCCTGTCGCCGTGCGGGCCGCCCAACCCCGCCGAGCTCTTCAGCGAGGCGCGGCGCCTGGCGCTGGAGGAGCTGGTGACGGGCGGCCCCGACGCCTTCTCGGCCTTCCTGCGACGCGAGCGCCTGGGCCGCTTCCTGAACCCCGACGAGGTGCGCGCCATCCTGCGCGCCGCCGAGCGGCCCGGCGAGGAGGGCGCGGCGGGCACCGCGGCGGTGGAGGACTCGTTCAGCTCGTCGCACGACTGCTCGTCGGGCACCTATTTCCCCGAGCAGTCGGACCTGGAGCCGCCGCTGCTGGAGCTCGGCTGGCCCGCCTTCTACCAGGGTGCCTACCGCGGCGCCACGCGCGTCGAGGCGCACTTCCAGCCCCGCGGCGCGGGCGAGCGTGGCCCCTATGGCTGCAAGGACGCGCTGCGCCAGCAGCTCCGCTCGGCGCGAGAGGTGAGCGGCTCCGTCCAGGTCGGACAGGAGTCCCCCTTCGAGATGGGTCTGCCCTCTCTGCGCTTTACGCCCCTTTCCACCCACCACGGCAGGTGGTTCCACCGGCCTCTGCTCCGCTGCACTCTGCATGTCTCTCCTTTGGGTCCGCAATCCCCCTGGCCACTCTTGGTGGCTTTTGTACCGGGGTTGTAGTTCCTATTAGGCATGTCTCTGGGAAAGAGAACAGAAATAATGTCACTGCCAGGGATCATTTAAAAGCAAACCACATCACCAGTTTTTCCGGGCGTCAGCTGGTGCTAGGTCTCACGTCCAGGGGACTTCTTAGGCAAAGAAGGCCTGTCCTTGGAGAGAAACAACAGGAAGATGGCCCCCCAGGGACCCGTGGTTACTGCTCAGAACTTTATGGATCTTCTCTCATGGGCAGCAGATAAACACAAAAGTGGTCCCCTAGCTTCTGGCCGGAGGAGGGAGGGAGGCCAGCCCTTCTGTGGTTGAATGGGTCAGGGCTAGGTGGGAGCCGTTCCGGTCAGCCAGACGACTTGGGCCTCTCTGTTCTCGGTGAGTTTGGCCACTGCGTAGCTGGGTGCAGTGGGAGGTCTTGTCTACCTGCTGTCAGGATGTGGCAGGGTCCTGGGGTCCAGGAGGAAGGACACAGCAGCACAGGTGGGTGTGACAGTGGACACCTCTGTCCAGCACGTGGACAGCCTGTTTGCTGTCTGGCAGTGTCCAGCTTCTTGGCCTGTGGCCACTCCAGGGACGTGGCAAGTAAAGCTGTGGAATGCAATAAGGCCTGTTGCCTTATGCCGTGAGTGGCAGGGTTGCCGTGACTACAGTGGCCTGTTGGGTGTGGGTTGGAGTCAGTGCTCTGATGCCATAAATGACCTAAGGTCCTTTGGGTGCTGCCAACATTTCATTTGTGGGTTCCGTTAAAACGGTTTTATTTCTTTTTTGAAAGGTAAATTTGTGGGTTTTGTAAATGGGCACTCAGTTCCCTTTGGGGAAGATGGAGCCATACAGATAATTCTAGAACATGGAGCTGAGGAAGGACTCGGGCATCTTGATAGCTAAACACACTTTGAAATCCACTCAACAGGTACTGCGTGATGTCCTCGAAGACAGGGCACTGGGCTGCACTGGCATGCGGTCAGATCTTGGTGTTTGCCTCATGGAGCTTTATCGGTCTTCACCAGGGAGGTGTGTGGACCCACCTGTGTCTTGTGGCGTGGTTCTGAAGGAAGCCCGAGCAGTGGGCACAGGGAGGGGTGCCAGGGGCCCTCCTGGCACTGCAGCTGAATGAATGGTTCTGGGCTAGGCTCTCTCTGGCGGCTCATAGACCACGCTAGGTCACCCAAGGCTTCGGATACAGGCTAAGTGCTCAGTGGATACACAGTGGCTTGTCTGGTGTGCTTCTGCTCATTTAAGCTGTGTGCTTCAGGTGCCAAGGGACTGGCAGGAAGAACGCTAGTTCAGTTGACTGTCTGCAAGTATCCGTGCCCTGCTCGATGCGACGGGGCTTGTATCTCGGCTGACCCCTCCGCTCGCTTGGTTTCTGTATGCCTTTCCTAGTGAGAGATGCTGTAAATACACATGTGGGATGTATTGCACGGATTCAGGACAAGCCAACAGCTTACTCGGTGCTATTTGAATTAAACCAGACCTGGAGGAAGCACCGCTTTGGACCCCTTGAAAACCTGTGTGTTCACTCGCTAAGGGAGTTTTCAGCACAGTGTTGAACCATATGGAGCATCTGCCTCGAACATGGGACTTGCTCGACAGTCTGCCCCTCGCCACTCCAGCACTCCTTCAGTGTCTTGTCTCTGTTGCTGTGGGAATCAGTGTTTGGCTGGGCCACAGCCAGTGCCTGGAAGGGCTGCCTGACCTCATTCAGTCATGCCCTGCTGATGGGGCTTGGCTAATCCCAGCTTCTGGAAAGGAACCCACAAGCAAAGTTTGGCCTCCCGGAGGAGCCCGCTCACCTCCCAGCCATTGTCCCTGTCAGTTGCTGGTCCCTTTGTGCTTTTATTCCAGAGAGGCAACTTTTGCCACACCCTCACTCTTGAGCCGGCTTCTGCTAACCTGTGCATGAGCCCGGCCGGGAGAAGTAGCAGCCGAGGAATCTGCCGGAGGTCGCTGGCGTGTCGGGACCTGTGTCTGAGCTGCAGTTATCCTGTGCTGGCCCAGCCCTCCGGTGCCTGATGCTGGATCCGGGGCACTGTGTTCAGCTCCCATGGCAACGCAGAGCAGGCTTCTCAGCCTTGCCACTGCTGTCACTTAGGGCCACGGAATTCTTTGTCTTGGGAGGTTGTCCTTGCATCATAGAATTGTGGTATAATATGCACCACAACACGTGCTGCTTTTACCAGTGTTGAGGGTTCCGTGGTGCCATGTGCTTCCTCATTGCTGTGTAGCCACCGCCAGCATCTGTCTGCAGAATTTGATCTTTCCAAAGAATGTGCCATTCTGCACCCCTTCCAGCTCTGGCGGATGCTATTCTGTCTGCCACTGTCTGTTTTTCCCTCCCTCCCTTTCTTCCTTCATTTCTACATACCTACCTAGCTACCTTCTTACCTTCCTTCCTTCCTTTCTTTCCTTCTCTCCTTCCTTGTAGATTTATTTATTTTTCTTAGAAAGGCATATTTACAGAGAGAAGGAGGTACAGAGAGAAAGATCTTCTGTCCACTGATTTGCTCCCCAAGTGGTCACAATGCCCGGAGCTGAGCTGATCCATTCCAAAGCCAGGAGCCAGAAGCTTCTTCCAGGCTTCCAAAGCGAATGCAGGGTCCCAAGGCTTGGGCCATCTGCCACTAGTTTCCCAGGCCACAAGCAGGGAGCTGTATGGGAAATAGAGCAGCTGGGAGATGGACCGGCCTGCATGTGAGATCCCAGTACAACAGCTGGAGCTGAGCCGACCCAAAGCCACGAGCCAGGAGCCTCCTCTGGGTCTCCCTTGTGGGTACAGGGTCCCAAGGCTATGGGCCATCCTTCACTGCTTTCCCAGGCCACAAGTAGGGAGCTGGATGGGAAGTGGAGCAGCTGGGACATGGCCTATTCCAATGCCAGTGCCACACGGGGGAGGATTAGGTTCTGCGCTACCATGCCTACTACATTTCTGTCTTGTTTCCACCTTACATCTGTCAGATAGGGAAGTTAAGGAAGGTTGGTGAATGAGCCAGTCCAACAGAGAGCTCTGTCACTCTAGGAAGGAAGGAGGACAAGCTGGGTTCCAACAGGGAGTGTCTGGACTTGCCCTGAACCACACGGGCCATTAGTCTCATAGTGTCTTTAAATTCATGAAATTAGGGCCTGGCGTGATAGCCTAATGGCTAAGGTCCTTGCCCTGCATGCACTGGGATTCCAAATGAGTACCAGTTCTAATCCTGGCAGCTCTGCTTCCCAGGCAGCTCCCTGCTTGTGGCCTGGGAAAGCAGTAGAGGATGGCCCTGCCACCCGTGTGTCAGACCTGGAAGAGGCTCCTGGCTTCAGATCGTCTCAGCTCTGGCTGTTGCTGCCTCTTGGGGAGTTAATCAATGGATGGAAGATCTTCCTGTCTGTCTCTCCTCCTCTTGGTATTTCCAACTTTCCAGAACAAAAATAAACAAGAAAAGAATCAGTTCTTTTAAAAAAGAATTCATGAAATTAAAGCAGATGAAAGGTAAGATGGTAGCATAGCAAGCTAATCCTCTGCTTCGGTGCCCACATCCTTTATGAGTACCAATTTGAATCCTGGCTGCCCCACCTGCAACCCAGCTCCCTGCTTGTGGCCTAGGAGGGCAGCAGAGGATAGCCCAAAGCTTTGGGACCTTGCACCCACGTGGGAGACCCAGAAGAAGCTTCTGACTCCTGGCTTCGCACCAGCTCAGCTCTGGTCATTGTGGCTGTTTGGGGAGTGAACCAGTGGGTGAAAGACCACTCTCTATCTTCCCCTCTCCCCCTCTCTGTAACTCTGACTTTCAAGTAAAATAAAAAAAAAAATCTTAAAAAAATAAATATTCATTAATCATTAAGGGGCAGGTTTTTGGTCCACATCCCGGTTGTGACTGGGTTTGAGTCCCCAGTTCTGATTCCAGCATCCTGCTGTTGTGCGCCCTGGAAGGCGGTACTGATACCCCAAGTGGTTGGGTCCCTGTCACTCATGGGGAGGTTTGGGTTGCATTGTGACCGCCCAGTTTCAGCCTGGCCTGAGCCTTGGTTGTTGTTGGGTAAACTAACAGATGAAAGATTTCTCTGTTTCTCTTTCTCTGTCTCTGCTTTTCAAGAAAATAAAAATAAATTTAAAAAACAAGGTAAAAATCCCTCCCATAGAAGGCTCTGTTGGACTTCAGAATAGTAGACCATGTGTGTTACCTTGTAGTTGTCAGTCCTCGGCTGCTTTCCCAGGTGTGTTAGCAGGACGCTGGGCTGGGTCTGTTAGCATGTTAGCAGGGCTGGGTTGGCACTGGCGCAGACAGGACATGAGCCTGCATCCGCCGTCTGGCAATGGCTTAACTCACTACCCCTCAGTGCTAGCCTCTTTTTTTTTTTTATTATTTAATTTTATTTCTTTGGATTTGAGGAGTGAGGAAAGAGTGTGAGCATGTATGTAACCTCCTCTGCTGGTTCACGTCCAAAATGCCCACCATGCCTGGGTCTAGGCATGGGTCAGGAACTGGGAATGACATCTGCATCCCCCATGTGGCTCTCATTATCGCTGCTGCATCCCGGGGTCAGCATCGCAGGAAGCTGGAGTCAGGAGTTGGGGTTGGGATTGAACCCGGATCCTCCTAGGCAGGACATCTTAATTGCCAGGCCAGACAACTGGTGGTTCTTTGTTTTGTTTGTAATCCCTGATGATAACATCAGATTGTTATTTAAAGATTTTTTTTTTAACAACTCCCAGGGAGTTAACTTCTATTAACATGTGTAGTAGCTAGGGAGAAAATGCATCTTTTTGCTCTCCAGTCAGGATCTCTAGCAGAGTGAGAGTGGCAGGGGCTCTGGGGGGACTGGCCAGCAATGCTGGCCCTTACACATCTGGGCAGATGCACGTGTGCAGATCTCTGGTCAGATTCCAAGTGCGTTGCATACCTGGTCCTGCTCTATGAGTTGGATGGACAGGGAGGGTAACTGCGGTATGGGGTGATGGACACAAACTTCCTGCTTCATGCCAAAGAAGAGCTGGAATGAGAACTGGAATGACTGGCCCCGAGAGGCCCCTTGAGGAGGCTGTACCTGCATCCGGTCAAAGCCCAGAGCAGCCCATGGAGGCTGCATGAATCATGCCTTTTGGAGCTGGAGGTGGCCCTGCGCTCAGGACACTGAGGCTCAGGAGAAAGGACTTGCCTGGGGATACTGGCAGAAGTGGGACTGGGACCGTCTGTCACTGTGGTGTTCTCTGCACACCGCCGAAGAAGCCAGCAGAACTTGCTTGAGCACACTGGTGCCTGAGAGCAGAAGAGTCCAAGTCCAAGGTCTGAGTCTGCACCTATAAATAAAGATGCAGCGCCTCCCACAACCCTGGCTGCCCCCGCCAGCAGGGCTAGGTTCCTATGGGCTCTGCTTTCATATGGACTATGTATCCATGGATGTCGTCACACTGTGCTCCCAGCAGGGCATAGTCGGAGGGACTGAGGGACCACCTGTGATGATGACATCATGGCTGCAACAGTGCAGGGGTGCCACCCAAGCTTCTGATCAGCTGGATGTTCCTCTGGAGGGAGGCATCATCTTGGGACCATTTTGTACTGAGTCCCAGATGGGTGTTGACCCCAGGGTCATCTCTCAAATGTTACCACTTGCTCAGCCTTTCCATGGGCAGGCTCTGCAGTGCCCGCAGTGACGCATGGGCTGCTGCACCTTCTGGGGGTGTCTCCTGTGTCCATCTTACACTGTGTCACAGGGAGCAGGTGCAGCGACCAATCGCTGCCATGCTTCAAGGCCAGGGGTACGCTTGGGGTCCTGCATGTGCAGGGTGAACCCTAATCCTGCAAGATGAGTCTGGATCCTTGTTCAGCCCTAGGAGGGGTTGTCTCTTGGGATTTTTGAAAGTCCCAGATTTGTCTCAGCTGTTGTTCAGGGTTTGGTCGTGAGGCGAGGAAGGCTTTCCTGCATCTCCCACAGTAGGACTGCCGCTCCTGCTTGTGCTATCACAGGAAGGAAGGTTCTCTTTGGGGAAGGGGTGGCAGGGAGAGAAGCCTGCAAACTCTCAGAGGGTGTTAGGGATCAGCATCCAAATCCAACATGTGGGAAATCCTCAAACAATGAACCCAATAGCAAATGGGATTCTTCCCTAGTAACAAAAGTGGTGATTGTGTGATTGTTTTGTTAACAAATTCCCTTTGGCAGGTGCTTTGTGCTATGGCCCGGGGTGGCTGGGCAACACCTCCATCCAGCATCCCTGTCTCCCTGGCCAGCAGGGCTGGGTTCCCTAGGTCTGTTGTCTCTGCAGCAGCACCAGAGGTTGTGCCCATGGCTGTGGCTCTCATCACACTCTGCCAGGCTTACCACCTGTCTCACACTGGATTGTGGGTTCGGGGTAGAGCTGCCTCCTCAGAGCCCAGGCCTGGTTCAGCTGGGCTCACCTGAGTGTTTAAGAGAAGAATAGGGTATCAGAGAGGCAGGCGGGAGTCTGGGCCTTGCTCTCACTCCTGCACCAGGGCACTAAGGCCTCTAAGAAGGCTTCGCTGCCCTTGGACGCCCTCTCCCCTCCATCCCTCTCTCTCGAGCTTGTTTGTGCCCGTTTCCCTGCACTTGAGCCTCCCCCTCCCTCCCCTGCTTGGCTTTCCCATGGCCTCTTCCTGTGCCACTCTCAGTGCCTCTTCCTGGCCCGTTTGTATTTTTCAAGAGTTATTTGAGGGGCTGGTGTCTTGGTTTAATAAGTTAAGTCTCTGTCTCTAGTATCTCCTATTGGCACCAATTCATCTCCTGGCTCCTTCATTGCTGATCTACCTCCCTGCTTGTGGCTTGGGAAAGCAGCAGAGGAGTGCCCAAAGCCTTGGGGCCCTGCACCCACATGGGAGACGTGGAAGAAGCTCCTGGCTTCAGACCAGCTCAGCCCTGGCCTTTATGGCCATTTGGGGAGTTAACCGTGGAGGGAAGATTTCTGTCCCTCTGTTACCTCCTCTCTATAACTCTGCTTTTAAAGATTTATTTATTCTTATTGGAAAGTCAGACTTACAGAGAGAAGGAGATACAGAGAGAAAGATCTTCCATCCACTGGTTCACTCCCCAAGTGGCCACAACAAATAGAGCTCAGCCAGTCTGAAACCAGGAGCCAGGAGCTTCTTCCAGGTCTCCCAACTGAGTTCAGGGTCACAGGACTTTGGGCCATCCTTGATTGCTTTCTGAGGCCACAAGCAGGGAGCTGGATGGGAAGTGAAGCAGCTTGGAGATGAACCAGCCTTCATGTGGGATCCTAGCTCATGCAAGGTGAGTCCTTTAGCCACTAGGCTACTATGCTGGGCCCTGTAACATTGCTTAAAAAAAATAATAATAGTAAGTAACTCTTTTTGCTTGTTAAGATTTATTTTATTTTTATTGGAAAGTCAAATATACAGCAAGGAGGAAAGACAGAGAAAAAGATCTTTCCATCTGTTGATTCACTCCCCAAGCAGCTACAACAGCCAGAGCTATGCTGATCTGAAGCCAGGAGCCTGAAGCTTCTTCCAGGCCTCCCATGTGGAGGCAGGGTCCCAAAGCTTTGGGCTGTACTCTACTACTCTCCCAGGCCACAAGCAGGGAGCTGGATGGGAAGCAGGGCTGCTGGGATTAGAACTGGTGCCCATATGGGATCCTGGCTCGTGCAAGGTGAGGACTTCAGCGGCTAGGCGCCAGGCCCTGCTCTTTTTGTTTTTACAGCTATTTATTTGAAAGGCAGAATGACACAGAGAGGAAGGTAGAGGAAGGCAGGAAAGAGAGGTTGATCTTCTACCTACCAGTACACGCCCCAAGTGGCCACCACAGCCAGGCTCCTGGCAGGTTCCAGGCAGCCAGGAGCCTGGAACTCCATCCTAGTTTCCCATGTTCCACTGCCTTCCTGGTGCGTTTGCAGGAAGCTGGATCAGAAGCAGAGCAGCCAGGACTTGAACTCATGCACTTTGATATGGTTTGTTGATATAAACAGCAGGTTAGCCCACTGTGCCACACACTGACCTCAGACTCATTTAAACCGGTATCACTGGCCTTCCTGTTACCATTCGCTGGTCCTTTAGAATTATTTGAAGTTTGCTATTCTAGAAACCCATCACGTACCTGCTATGTTGCAGGTGCTTAGGTATGCGGTCCTGGGTGAGAAGAGGTGCGGCTGGGTCCCTGACCTGCACAAGTTTCTTCTGTCCAGTTGAAGTCCTCACTCATGACTCACACGGGCCGCGTGGGGAAGGATTAAGATGGATGCCTCCGTAGGCATTCAAGGCCTTCCACGATCTTGCTCACTCATCCGGTCTTTGCCAGGCATATCCTGTGGCTCTTCTTTATGCATGTTGTGCGTTCCAGCTGGCCTGGTGGGGACCCCAGTGCTCTGCACCTCCCTCTCTTCTGCCATCACGTGGCTTCCTGGCAGCATGCCATCAGCTTTGTGACTCTCACATGCTCACATCCAAATCTTCATTTGTGATTCAAGTCAAATGCCATCTCCTCCAGGAAGCCCTCCTGGCTTTTCATGTGTTAACCATTTGAATGCCTGTGCATATCAGCTGCTGCAAGGGAGGTAATTTCTTATTTCTCCTTGCCCCTCCCTGATGGCTTTGCGTTCTATTAGAGACCTTATTTGATTTCCCTTCTCTGCATGTCTTCCGTTGAGGGGGAAGTTGGGTCTTTGTCAAGTCCAAAAACACCATATTTCTGCCTAGCACAGTCGGCACAGGAGGTTCCATCTACTTCTGTGCCCTAAGTGCAGAATTAATGTGACACTTGGTGACAGGATCTAATGGTTGATAATGGGAGGGTGGAGAAACCCTTGCAGCTCCAGATTGTTACAGAGTCCCTGTGTTGTGGCCTCCTTAACCAACACCCCCACTGCAGGGCTGGGCCTGAAGCCTTGGGGTTTTGACACCTGAACAGCTTGCTGAGGGCTTGGGTTAGGGTCTGGGGGTGATCGGAGGCTGGAGACCCCTCCCTTGAGAGTGAGGAGAGCTGGAGCTGACAGGTGTCTGTCTGCCTTGAACTGGCTTGGTAGCTTGAACTGTGGACGCGTGAAGTGATGCCAAGGGGTCTCCTGTAGCTTGTGGGCTCACACTGTGGGCAGACCGCAGGGTGCTGCAGAGTGTGGTTCATGCTGCAGGGAGAAAGAAGCTCCAGCTGAGGAGGTGGCATTAGGGAGATGGGCAGGGGCATCTGTGGGCCTGCTGTGGTCACTTCCTAGCTGTGTGTTGGTGGATGGGTGGAGTTTTCCAGATTATAACAAAAAGATCAGAGATGATGATCCCAGATTGGGCAATAATCGAAATGGCAGACTCAGGAAGGGGTCTTGGAGAGGATGTGTGGTTTTTAGTTTAGTTTTGTTTTTTTAGGAAAGATGTACTTATTTGAAAGGCAGATTTATAGAGAGAGGGGGGAGACACAGGCAGAGATCTTCCATCTGCTGTTTTCATTCCTCAAATGGCCACAATGGCTGGGGTTGGGCAGGTCTGAAGCCAGGAGCCTGGAGTTTCTTTCTGATCTCTGGGTGTAGGGTCCCAGAGCGTAAGCTGGGAGCTACATTGGAAATGGAACTGCCAGGATTCGAACAGGTGCCTATATGGGTTGCCAGCAATGCATGTGGAGGCTTAACCTACTGTGACATTCCACTGGTCCCAATCTATGGTATTATAGAAAGCTGGAGCCTGGTGGGAAAGTCATAAGGGCAAGGCAGCAGAATTGGGCCCTAGAAGCTTGCGAACTTTGGTGGTCTGATGAGCAGTTTGCTAGGTAGACAGGGCAGTAGCTTAATCTAGATTTTTAAAAAAAGATTTATTTATTTTTATTGGCAAGGCAGATTTGCAAAGAGAAGGAGATACAGAGAGAAAGATCTTCTATCTGCTGGCCACTTTCCAAATGGCTGCAATGGCCAGAGCTGAGCTAATCCAGGAGCCAGGAGTTTCTTCTGGCTCTCCCATGTAGGTGCAGGGTTCTAAGGTTTTGGGCCATCCTTGACTGTTTTCCTAGGCCACAAGCAGGATGGCAAGTGGAGCGGCCAGGACATGAACTGGCCTCTATTTGGGATACTGGTGTTGCAAGGGGAAGGATTAGCCAGTTGAGCCTTGGTGCTGGCTCCTTAATCTAGATTCCTTTTTTTTTTTTTTTTAATAGAAGACTGATGGAATTGTAACTCCTTATGAAGAAATGTAGTGTCGTGGGGCCCGGCGCGGTGGCGCAGTGGTTAAGGTCCTCACCTTGCACACCCGGGATCCCATATGGGTGCTGTTTCTAATCCTGGCGGCCCCGCTTCCCATCCAGCTCCCTGCCTGTGGCCCGGGAAAGCAGTCGAGGACGGCCCAAAGCTTTGGGACCCTGCACCCACGTGGGAGACCCGGAAGAGGCTCCTGGCTTCGGATCGGCATAGCATCGGCCGTTGCGCTCACTTGGGGAGTGAATCATCGGACAGAAGATCTTCCTCTCTGTCTCTCCTCTCTGTATATCTGCCTTTCCAATAAAAATAAAATAAATCTTTAAAAAAAAAAAAAGAAATGTAGTGTTGTGACAATTTGGGAAAAATCAGTCAGGGGTGGAAAGTGAGGGGAGGGGAATGCCAGACTATACAGAATTATATGATAAAACTCAAAAAATAAAATAAAAATTAGAAAAAAAAATTCCCCATGTGCAGGAGCATGGCTGGCAGGCAGTTGGGGATGCAAACTAGGCCACATCACACTGAGCAGGGCCTGGAGGCCTGAGTGTTCTTGGGGATGGATGGGTGTGTGGTGAGGGGAGGCCTGTGACAGTGCAGCCAAGGATGGGAAGAAGGGTGCAAGGACTATGATGTCTTCTCGCAGCTCTGAGCTGAGCCCAGAGGACAGTGCGCTCGCAGGAACTGATGCTTTCGGGGCTGACCGCCTGTTCCTCTCTGCCTCCCCGCGTAGGTAATTGCCGTGGTGATGGATGTCTTCACAGACATCGACATCTTCAGGGACCTGCAGGAGATCTGCCGGAAGCAGGGGGTTGCCGTGTACATCCTTCTGGATCAGGCTCTGCTCCCCCAGTTTCTGGATATGTGCATGGATCTGAAAGTCCATCCTGAACAAGAGAAGGTTGGTGCTGTCTATTTCCGGTTTCATCACAAGCAATGTGTGAGATCCGTGTGGTATCTGGTGATGGTTCCCCGCTTCCCCTCCTCTTTAAACGAGGGAACTGAGGCCCTGAGCAAGGTCATTCACCCAAAAGCACAGAGGAGAGGAACAACACCCATTTGTGGCTTGGCAAGTCCATTCCTGGGTTTCTACCCAAGAGAAATGAAAAGCTGTGTCCACACCAAGACACACAGCTGAGTGTTTATAGAGACAATATTCATGCTAGCTAGAGGGTGGGACCCATCCACTGTCCATCAGCTGATAAGCAGATAGACAATGTGCCAACTGTTTACACAATGGGGCATTATTTAACCACAGATAGGAACAAAGAACTGACACATGCTACAACACGGATGAACCTGAACATGTTTTATGATGTGAAGGAGGCTGGTCACAAAGGATTGTTCATTAAATCATTGCATTCACAGCAAAGACCAGAATAGGGAAATCTACAGATAGAAGGTAAAGTGGGGAGGGAATGAAGGGGGTGAGGGCTAAAGGGTGCAGACCTTCTTTCCAAAGTGGTGAGAATGCTCTAAATGTGACCATCAGAATGGCTGCATCGAGCCACAAATATGCTTAAAAACTATAGAATGGTCCCATTGAACCAAGTGGCATGTCAGTGATGTCTCAGTGGCTGAGAACCCCAGGGCTGCGGGAAGGTGCTGTTTGCAATGGGGGCTCCAGGAGGCTCCACTGGGGATCACAAAGGGCCCTGTTTGTTGAGCTCCTGCTCTGTTCTGGGTACTGTTTGGCCTGCTTCAAAGAATATAGGTTATTGTGGGTCTAGCACAGTGGCACAATGGGCTAATCTTCTACCTCCAAGTGCCGGGATCCTATATGGGTGCCAGTTTGTGTCCTGGTTGCTCCACTTCCCATCCAGCTCCCTGCTGTGGCCTAGGAACACCTTGGGACTCTGCACCCACATGGGAGGCACAGGGAAAGTTCCTGGCTTCAGATCTACTCAACTCTTACCATCACAGCCATTTGAGGAGTGAAGCAGCAGATGAAAATCCATGTCTCTGTCTTGCCTTCTTTCCATAAATCTGCCTTTCCAATAAAAATAAGTAAATCTTAAAAAAAAAAGTACAGGTTTTCTTGGTCATTTGCATGCCACTTTATATGCATTTATGCATATTATTTTGTAGGGATAGTTATGCATGCACATGTACTATATGATTCTGTATACTTAAAAAAAAAAAAAAGAAGTGGGGCCCGGCGCAGTGATGCAGTGGTTAAGGTCCCCGCCTTGCACACCCGGGATCCCATTTGGGCGCCGGTTCTAATCCCAGAAGCCCCGCTTCCCTTCCAGCTCCCTGCCTGTGGCCCGGGAAAGCAGTCGAGGACGGCCCAAAGCTTTGGGACCCTGCACACTAGTGGGAGACCTGGAAGAGGCTCCTGGCTTCGGATCGGCATAGCATCGACCCGTTGCGCTCACTTGGGGAGTGAATCATCGGACGGAAGATCTTCCTCTCTGTCTCTCCTCTCTGTATATCTGCCTTTCCAATAAAAATAAAATAAATCTTTAAAAAAAAAAAAAAAAAAGAAGTGACAGAGAGGGACGGATTTACTTCCCAAATACCTGAACCAGCCAGGGCTGGGTCAGACCAAAGCCAAGGAACTGTAGCTCAGTCTGGGTCTCCCATGCATGTGACAAGAACCCAAGTATGTGGGCTGTCATCTACTGCCTCCCAGGCACATTAGCAGGAGGATGGATTAGAAGAGGCATTCCTCCGGATTTTGGAAGTGTCTGGCTACTACGCCCTGTGTGCTATTGCTAGGTAGTGGCCCTCAGTGGCATGTCTGCCATGAAGTTTTTTAGGAATTATAAACTAAAAGTCTTCATCCCTTGCCCTCCGGATGGGAGTCACTGTTTTTCCTTCCTTCTCCTCCCACTCTCATGCTAACAGCTGATGACAGTGCGGACTATTACGGGAAATATCTACTACGCAAGGTCGGGAACCAAGATCATTGGGAAGGTTCACGAAAAGTTCACTTTGATTGATGGCATTCGAGTGGCAACAGGCTCCTACAGGTGAGTCTCCAGCCGGGGTGTCGCACGTTCCTGCAAGCCTTCCAGAAGCAAGGGCGTTGCCCAGGGAAGGGTTCCCACTGCTTCTGAGCGACAGCCTTCCTGGCCATGCGTTCCTACAAGTGCACCTCTGCAGACGTGAGCTGGACAAGCCTTCCACTGGAAGTGCTCGGCTGGGGTGGCCTCCTTTGTCCTGTGGGCCACAACAGGAAAATGCAGAGGTTGAATCTGCCTCAAGACCACGGAGCCAGTGAGGCCCAGATTCAAGCCTTGGCCCAGGCCTGCAGAGGAGGAGTTGTAGGTTAACAGTGACAGGATCAGGGGTCCTGGTGACTTCAGGCAGTGGACCCCGCCCACTTGAAGGTGAGAGCAGATGCCATGTGTCTGCATCAGTGTTGGAGGTAGAGCCAGAGCTGTCGTCTTTGAACTTACATTCTTGACCTTGCCTCAAACCTTGTAATTTAGTGCTAGCAAATTCTAGCAAATTCTGATCATGCTTCGAACCCCACCTTTGAAGTCTCACTTTGGCTTTGATGTCTTAAGGTAGAGAGCCCGGAAGTAGGCTGGCACATGGCAGTAATGAGTGGTTTGTACTAATCTCCAGAACTCATTCCATTGCTACTAAAGTGGTTCTGATGGTTGTGTGTCCTGTCACTTCCACGTGACATTGTCCAATCCTATGCATGAGGTGTATCTTTGCAGTTTAAAAAAGAAAAACTCATTTTTGAGGCAATGTGTCCTGACTGATAATTATGTCTTCCACCACTTGGTTCACTCCCCAAAAATATGGGCCACACTGAAGCTAAAAGCCTGAAACTCAGTAGGGTCTCTTGGGGAAGTGGCAGGCACTTGTGAAAAGTGACCCAGCACCTGCTGCCTCCCAGGATGCACCTTAGCAGGAAGCTGGATCAGAATGAAGCAGGCGCTCAGAAACTGACAGACATCCCGAGTGGTGTCTCTTTTTTTTCTTCTGGATTTATTTATTAGTTTGAAAGGCAGAGTTACAGAGAGAAAGAGAGAGAGAGGTAAGGAGAGAGAGATCTTCCATGTGCTGGTTAGATGGCCATAATGGCCAGGGCTTAAGACCAGGTCGAAGTCGGGAACCAAGAGCTTCATCCGGTCTCTTCACATGGGTGCAGGGGCCCAGAGCTTTGGGCCGCTTTCTGCTGTTTTCTCAGGCACATTAGCAGGGAATTGGAGGTGAAGCAGTTGGAACTGTCCTCGGGCCCTGTGTGATGGCTCAGTGTCTAAATCTTTGCCTTGGAAACACCAGGATCCCATATGGGCAGCAGCTCATGTCCTGTCTGCTCCACTTCCCATCAAGCTCCCTGCTTATGGCCTGGAAAAGTAATAGAGGATGGCCCAGAGCTGTTGTGACCACTTAGGGAGTGAAGCAACACAAGGAAGATCTTTGTTTCTCCTTTTTTCTGTAAATCTGCCTTTCCAATGAAAAAATAAATAAACCTTTAAAAAATAAGATAAAAGAAAATGAGAGAAAGGGACAATGACAAGAGAAGGAAGAAACCCTACCAATGCTGAAGACTTGGAGGCTGAGGACTGTCCAGGATGATGCACTGTGTTAAGATGGTTGGCTGTTCTACCTTCTGGTCAGCAAGTTCGTCTTTTCCATGTAGATGCTAAGGCTGTTTGAAGTTACACTAAATGGTAGGTATGGTGTCACCGAAGTATGACTCTTATGTGGCAAGGTCTTGGCTGTCCTTGATAATAAATGAGCTAAAATTCCTCCCCTCACCAGCTTCTGTCTGATTTTCACCCTTTAGTTTTACCTGGACCGATGGCAAATTAAACAGCAGTAACCTGGTCATCCTGTCGGGCCAGGTGGTGGAACACTTTGATCTGGAGTTCCGCATCCTCTATGCCCAGTCAAAGCCCATCAGCTCCAAACTGCTGTCCAGCTTCCGAATCAGTGGTAGGTTTGACCACCTCGCCGAATGGAAGCCACAGCCCAAGGAGCTTACACTGGGCAACCTGCTGCGCATGCGCCTGGCCAGGCTCTCCAGCACACCCAAGAGGCCAGGGCTAGAGGCGGACGGGCCCGAGGAGGGTGAGGCTGAGAGCAGGCGCCCTGCCTCCCCATCCTCCACCCTTGGTGAAGACGACCACCTCCACGGACACGAGGACGACTACAAGGGCAGGAAGGCTGTTCACGTAGCCACCCAGACGGAACCAGAAGAGGAGGTGGCCTCCAGGAGCGCAAGGGAGGTGGGGACACAGACCAGCACCAGCAGAGCGTGCGCCGGCACCCAGAGCACAGTGGCCACCAGGGTGGTGAGTTCCCAGACCACGATTTGCGCCAGGTCCGCCACCACCCAGACGGACGCAGAGGAGAGCTGTGTCCTTTCTCAGGGAGCCCAGTCCAAAGAAGGGTCCCCTGTATCCAAAATGTCCCTGTCCAGGTCTTCCAGCTTGAAGTCCTTGTCCTCTCTGTCCTCCCAAGGCTCTGTGGCGAGCTCCGTTGGCTCCCACACTTCCATCAGGGCCCCCGACTTCCACCATCCTGGCTACCCCTCGCTGCTGGGCACCCCTCACCTGGAGCTGTGCTTGAGGGATTCGCTTAGAAACCTCAACAAGGAGCGGCAGTTCCACTTGGCCGGCATCAGGTCCCGACTGCACCACATGCTGACCATGCTCTCCAGGAGAACCTTGTTTACTGAAAACTACCTCAGCTTCAACTCTGGAAACTTCCCCAGGGCCTCCGTGAACATGCTGACTGTTAGAGATGTCTCGTTGTATCCTTCCTACCCCTGACGGCTCAGGACCCTAACTCCTGCCTCCACAGAGCTTCCTGCTGGTTGGAAGCCACATCCCTGTGCCCGGCTTCTCTTCACCTGCCATCACCTGGACTGGCCTTCAGTTCTACAACCTGACTTTCCTTTTTGTCATGTGTAAACCAAGATTTTGGTTTTACGGTTGCAACACTATTGGTACAATTTTTTGTGTGTGTTTTTTTTTGTTTGTTTGTTGCACAGCTTTAATATTGATATCTCCTCAGACAGTGTTTAGGTGTTCTAAGGTGAATTCAGGTAAGAGATACAATACTTGTGTGTCTCACATTTTTCTTGACTTTTGTGCTTTCTCTTGTTGAGATTTGAGTCACTACTACTTTTACAATCACCAACCTATTTAGAAATAAGAGAAAAAAAAACCTGTTTCTTAATTATTTCTCTTTAGAATATCTGTGTTGTTAAAATTAAATAAATACGAACAACATTGGTTTCATTGTGCAAGTTTGTTTTTCTTTCTGACAGTTTTCTCTTTAATACTAGAAGTATGTCACAGATAAATGTTCGTGGGGCCAGCGCAGTGGCAGTATTGGTCTCCCTTTTGTGTCCTGCCTACTCTACTTCTGATCCAGAGCTCCCTGCCTGATGGCCTGGAAGGCAACAGAGGATGGCCCAAGTCCTTGAGCCCCTGCACTCACATAGGAGATCCAGAGGAAGTTCCTGACTCCGAGTATTTGGAACACCCTGGTTCTGGCTGTTGCAGCCACTTGGGAAGTGAACTAGTGGATGCCTTTCAAATAAAAATTACATTTAAAAAAAAATTTAGATAACAGCAATAAATACATGTACCTAATAGGTATCCCTGCAAAGGTGTCTGTACAGTGTTGGGGAGGTGGAAAGAAATAGATGATCCAGAATACAAAGGGGAAAATACAACCGTTCAGAAGACAAGAGGGGTCGAGGCCCCAGCTGCCTTAGCATCATGAATGTTTTTGTTACCCTCTAGCCTGGGTGAGGATGCTTGCCAGCATCGCAGGCCTTGCCATGCGCTCAAGCTTTCAAACAAACAAACACACACACACATACCTGAGCTGTTCTGATGAAGGCCTTGTTTCTCTGCCTCTCAGCCAGAGGAGGCCTAAGCATGCGTTGCCGGCTTCATCCCTGGTATTTACTCCAGTGGCCCCACAGGCCGAATTTCATCAGATGGGTGTATTGACAGTGATTTAGCAATCAGATGTCCTGGAGTAGGGGCAGGAGAGGACACGGACAATTACGTCAGATTCCTAGTCCAGTGGCAGGCAGGATCCTGGCTTCTGCATCTTGCTGATCAGGATGGGGCTGGCTGCGGAATCCTGTGTTTGTGTAGTTTCATTTGCACAGGCAGAGAGCGTTTCAGGATGACCTCCTCCTCCTGACCTGGCTGGAACTCAGGAGCTGTGTGACAGGGGAGGGTGTGGACGGCCACAGGATGTGCCTGGGGCTGGAGCACTGGGGCAGGCTCTTCTGTGTGCACCAGGACTCCCCTGGGAGTAAGTACCTGGGCTGCTTGTTGGCACACTGCTCTAATGGGTGGCTGTGAAGACACCACAAGGAAACAGGCGCTTAAATGACTGTAAGCCACCAACACAGTGGAGAAATGGGATTAAACAGTACGGTTTTTGGTTGCAAAACATTTCTGAAATCCATGCACATTTTATTTATAACATACATTTTCCATGAACTTGTTCAACACTGCTTACGTTATTGGAGACCATTGTACAGATTCAGGTCACTTTATATCTGTTTTATTAAATGCTGACAATAGGAGAGACCCACGTAGATTAGGAGGCTGTTAGTGCTTAGGAAACAGGCTCAGATTCAAGTATATTCACAGTTTGGAGGCTGCTAAATGATGACCCAGAATCTAAGCCCAGGTTTCCAGATTCCCCATCCAGTCATCTGTTACATGACTGTCATCAGAGTGTGTACTTCAAGGCATGGCAGATAATGCAATAGGGAATGGAAAACAAAAACTTAGCCCAACGAGCAAGTTTTGCTGCGAAGTCCTACTCTGTGAAAAGGTCCTACTTGAAAAGACAGATTTACAGAGAGGAGAGACAGTTGGCTGGCTGCTCTGCTTATGATCCAGCTTTTTGCTAATGTGTCTGGGAAAGCAGAGGAAGATGGCCGAAGTGTTTGGGTCTCTGCCTCCTGTGCGGAAGATCCGGGTGAAGCTGCTGGCTTCTGCACCGACTATTGCAGCCGTCTGGTTAGTGAATCAGTAGACAGAATCTGCATCTTTTTCTCTCCCCCTCCTTTCTCTGTTATAAATACAAAAACACCAAAATCTACTGGAAATGCAAACTTGCTGTATTTCCACTGCCACTAGAATTACATGAAAAAAAAAAAAAAAGAATGGAAAGATGGGAGATGCTGGACTGAACCAAAGAAATATTTAGAAAAATTTAAAATATATAAAGGAGCATTTCTTCGCTGCAAACCTCACAGGCTTGAAGTAATGAACTCAGTGGCTTTTATTTTTATTTATTTTTTGGGGGGGGGAGTCAAGGGCTAGAGGAAAGTGAGTGAGACCATTGTTTTCACATTCTTTTTCCTTTTCCACATTCTGTTTTCCTTCCTGTGTCTGGGGGAAGGGAAAGATAAGGGAAGAAACCACACTCGGCTTCCCAACCGCCTCCATACCCTGGAATGGGGGGTGGCCACCGAGGTCATCCCAGGGTCCTCAGTGTGGGGTATTCAGCACCTGTTTTTCTTTTCCTAAAAGGTTTATTTATTTTTATTGGAAAGTCAGATTTACAGAGAGAAGGAGATACAGAGAAAAGGATCTTTCATTTGCTGGTTCACTCCCCAAATGGCTGCAACAGCCGGAGCTGAGCTGTTCCAAAGTCAGGAGCCAGGAGCTTCTTCTGCATCTCCCATGTAGGCGCAGGGTCCCAAGGCTTTGGTCCTCGACTGCTTTCCCAGGCCACAAGTAGTGAGCTGTATGGGAAGTGGAGCTGCCAGAATTAGAATCGACACTTATATGGAATCCCAGCACATGCAAGGCAAGGACTTTAGCCCTAGGTTACTGCACTGGGCCCCAAGCACCTGTTTTTAAGGGATAACTCACTTTTTAAAAAACAGACAGCTTTGATAAAATTTTCTCAATATCATTAACTATCCTGTTCAAATTCAGTTGTTGTATTTTTTTTTTCCCTACCAATGATTTGTTTCAGGGAGCTGTGCAATTTTAGGATCCACCCAGTCAGACTACAAAATTGTCTGTTGCTTGTAAATCTTAAGAGACCAACTGAAGAGAGGGTCATCTCACCTGTGTAGGCACTTATCTGCTGAGTGTCTTTTACTGATGGGACTTACAAGGACTAATAAGAGGTAGAGAGGTTTCACCTAATGGCTTGACAGCCTGCATCCATCCCATAGTAGAATATCTGGGTTTGACTACCGACTCTCTGCCCTCCTGCCAATGCAGACTCTGGGAGGTAGCAGTGAGAGCTGAGATTGGTACATTTCTGCCAGTCACGTGGGAGGCCTGGCTTGGACTCCTACCTGTGGCCTGGCCTAGTCTTGGCCATTATAGGCATTTGGGGGATCGAACTCCCGGATGGAAGCTTTCTCTGTCTCTGTCTTTCTGCCCTTTGACTAAATAACATTTATCCAATTTGTAATGCCTAACAAGAAAACCTAAGATTTTAGGCTGTGTAAATTTAAAGGGACATGAAACCCAAGACTGAGAGGTGGAGCCAGGAACATGGCTAAAAGTGCTTGCCACCATAGAGTTGTGTAGGCTCCATATTCAGTTTTAATCCTTCAAGCAGCCAAGACCAAAGGAGAATTCTGGTCAGATGCGCAATTCACAGTGTCTGCAAGATTAAAATGATAATCATTCCTGGTCCTAAGGTAAGGTAAGAATTTCTTTTCTTTTTAAAAAAAGAGTTATTTTTATCTGAGAGGCCAACTTACAGAGAGAGAAGGAGAAGCAAAGAGAAAGATCTTCCAACTGTTGAGCTGATCTAAAACCAGCAACCAGAAACTTCTTTCAGGTCTCCTACATGGGTGCAGGGGCCCAAGGATTTGAGCCATCCTCTGCTGCTTTTCCAGGCCATAGGGAGGGAGTCAGATGGGCAGTGGAGTAGCTGGGACTAGAAGTGGCACCAGTATGGGATGCCAGCACTGCAGGTAGAGAATTAAGTTTGCCAAGCTACTGCACTGGCCCCTAGGAAAGGTAAAATGTTTCTTACAGGAATATTCTCACAGAAATAATTATTGTGAGGCATTCTGGTAATAAACATTGCCATGTTCTGGGGACGTCTTGAAGCTATAAGTGACTGTATTCAGACATAGTCTGTGAGTAGGGGATTTGCATTTCCTGTTGAGCATGTCCAAATAAGCATTGTTATCACTGGGGTTCACTGGTAGTGCTTACCCCTACAGATGCTCTGGTATGCCTGGCAAAGTCCCAGTCTCGTCTCTTAGGTCCTGTCTGGCTAACCTCCCTTTTCATCCTCAAATGTGTTCCAGTGTGACCAGTGAAGTCTGCGGGCAACCCACAGGTGCAAACCAAGGAGGACTCCCCGGCTCTTAAGGGAGGGACTCCTCCCATGCCTGCTGAGTCTTTTCAGTTGGATCTCCCCACTGCTCTGCCCTGGAATCCTCAGTGCCAAGTAAACACTTTTGCTTATGTTACTATGTTCCACAGGGATCATTTGTGTGCAAGCCAGCAAACCAGACAGGCATTCACATCTGTTAGAACAAGTTGCAGAGGCTGTGCCTGAGACTTCCAGCAGACTACTAATCAGTGGAGTGTTTCTACAAAAGACCCTCTCTTTTCTGTCTGGGGTATAGCTCTCGTCTGGCTTGAGGGAGACCACCCAAAGGTAGTTGTTTCAGGAAATGAACCGTGCTAACACATTAACCCTTGGAGGGTTGTACTAGTTGCTTTTTCCTTCAACCCACTCATCTGATCATCTTGATTTCATACTTCCCTCTGAGGAGTCACTGTGTTTGCAAGTTGTCAGTTGGTGTGATTCTGGTGAAGCAGACCTCACTGAGGCCGCAGCAGGTGACCTGGGTCTGCAGCAAACACTACATCACATTCTCTGGCCTTAGTAATCCATCCAAGGTGGATTTAAAAATATTGTATTTACTTGCAAGAGTTAGAGAGAGGGAGATCTCCCACCTACTGGTTCACCTCTCAACTGGCCACAATGGCCAGGGCTGGGGCAGGCTGAAGTCAGGAGCTAGAACTCCATCCAGGTCTTCGATGTGGTTGCAGGGATCCATACTCTCAGGCCATCAGCTGCTTTCCTGGGTGCATTAGCAGGAAGCTGGGACTTGAACTGGTGCTCACATGGACCATCAGGCTCTTCGGTGGTGCCTTAACCCTCAGACATTTTTGCACTGTTGACATGGCCATTTTGCAATGACATCATGCCTGAAGCAGAAGGGAATGATCAGAAAGAAGGCTGGTGATGCCCTGTGCATCCACACGTAGCTGAGTCTCTTGGACTTTCAGGCTGTATGGTGCAAGTGAGGTTGGATTTTCTATCACTTGTTTTCATAAGGCTTTCACTGCTACAAAGATACAAAGCCTTAAATCCCATAGCTTCTAATCTGTTTCAATGAGCATGGTCTGGAAACACTTCAAAGCAGGGTGTACTGTTTAACGCAGGCACAAACTTCCTGTTAAGACAGGCACAAACTTCCTGTAACATACCCATAGAACATGATTTTTGGAATGTGATCTTTCTGAGAAACCCACCTGCAGTTGGAAGTTGCAAAACGGATCTCTACCTAACAAAACGAGTACACATTTTCAATGGATTGTCATCACACTAAGTCAATGTTGGATTGGAACAGATTTTTTTTTAAAAAAAGATTTATTTATTTACTTGAAAGATAGAGTTATAAAGAGAGAGGGAGAGATAAAGAGAGATGTTTCATCTGCCACTTCATGCCCCAGAGGCTGTCATGGCTAGCGCTGGGCCAGGTTGACATAGAAGGTGGGAACTTCATTCTGGTCTCTGAATGGATGACATGGATGGCAGGGGCCCAGACACTTGGGTCATCTTTTGCTGCCTTTCCTAGGCCATTAGCAGGTCCTGGACCAGAAGTGGAGCAGCTGAGATACAACCTGGCGCTTATATGAGATGTTGGCATTGCAGGTGGCCCCTACTCATCACATGACTTCTAGGAACTAGGAAACCTGTAGTTAGGATTCCAAGTCTTCTGTCTCCGCAGCTCTCGGGATAACGGGACCACGCCCCCTCGAGGAGGCAGAATGTTCCTAACAGCAGCTACAAGCAGCGGATTCCAAAGTCGCCCCCTTTGTTGGCTTGCCAGTGAGGTATTACCCCTGCTAGAGTTCATTAGCTCTTGCCAGCGCTTCTAGGAGTTGGTATAAGCTCTCCAACATCTGTGAATTTAAGACTTCAGGAGTTTCTTAAAATACACGTTTGCAGGCGATGCTGACACTGAGCAGGATCGGAGTGGTGGTGGTGCTGGTAGTGTGGTTAGTGGGGTACCCAGCCTTTGTTATTTGACTGGTGAACAGCCAGACTGTGGGAAACACTGGGTTTAGTGTCCCGGCTTGAGGTAGCCGTTTCTAATTTTTTTCTTGTCCCCCACTTCGTCCCGCCTCCATTTTCCAGGATTTCTTTCAAAGCCCTTGATTACTTCCAAACAGGTTCGCTGTTTTATTTGCCAATAATAAGCACTGTTCCCTGAGCATTTTTGCCTTTACCATTCAACCTCCCTTTCACACCTGGGACACGAGCTCCGTGAAGGAGTGGAGACCGCGCACAGACGCCCGGTGTCTACAGAGCCATGAAGCCCACGAGGTCGTTACTATTATCCTTCAGTAAGAGAAGCAGCGACGCTGCTCCAGCTAACAGAATCAGTGTTTGGGAATGGAACCGGGAAGCCGGCTCAGCGCGCCCCCTGAGCAGGGTACTGCAGAGCACCAGACCCTGAGGAAAGCAGTCGTCACCCAAGGCCCGCTCTCGCGTGTCGGGGCCGTTCACGTCACCATCACTGGCAGGACAAGCGATCACGCAGGGAGAAAAAGCTCGCACTCAGTCACAACATGGAGGGAGATCACGTGGCTCAACATTCTCAGGGGTGTGGCCGAAGCGCTTGCAGATGACTAGCTTCGGACTGGACCACGTGGTCTGAAGAGGCGTGACTGTGGGCGTGGCTCCAAGGCCGGCTGAGCTATCCGGGTCCTGGCTCTTCGCGGGCCACGCCCCCTAGTGTTCCAGGACTCGCGCGCGGCGTCGGGGGTGGAACCCTCCTCGTGACCTTTCACCCCAGCATGGCTGCGCCCGTGGGACCAGTGAAGTTCTGGCGACCGGGTAAGACCCCTGGGGGACGGACGCTGGGCAGAAGCGGCGGCCTGCCTTCGGTCTTGGCGTTGCGGCCGGCGCCGTGGGAACCGGCGGACCTGCCCGCAGGCCGGACAGGTCTGGGCAGTAGCGGGTCTGTGCCTCTGTGCAGGTGGACTCTGCGCCCCCGAGGGACTCGGCGGTCAGCCTGCCCCTCCGGCAGAGGCTCGCGGAGTGACCTTGTTCGAGGCTCAGCGTCCTCAAGCTTGGTTTTCCTTCTTACTGCTTACCTCGTGGGAATGGAAGTCCCAGATTGCCCTCGCATCCCTTGGTGCAGCCCTGGGGCTCCGCGGGAAGCTGACACGGTGCTGCTGAACACGCAGGGGCACAGGCTATGGAGTCTGACTGCCCGGGTTCAGATTTTGGTCTCTGTTTTAGAGTAAATAAGGTGACCTTCGGTTAAGTCTGCAAATCCCCAGCCATGACCTGCTCACCTGTTAAATGGGCAGCGTAGTGACGGCTGTCCTGGTGGTCACAACACATCGTCTGATTTAAAGCCCCTTCTCTCCAAAAAAGAAAAAAGGCAATTTTTTAGGATAACTCTCATCTACCGGAACGTGAACGCCTTTCTTCCTACTGGCTGCTATCCCATACGGGTCGTAGCCACACACTGCTTTACTTGTGTTGGCATTCATTTAGGAATCAGTGCTTGTTAGGCCAGATGGTGTGAGATGCATCGCTTCTTCCTCTTCCATTAGTTTCTTGTAAAAGACGGAAGTCTGACAGTTACTAGTTTGTCATTTTATTATTATTTTTAAATTATTTGCATCCCTGCAGACTCTGCAGCAAAAACGAAATGAGGCAGAAAAATACAAGGGAGGGCTTTCAGGGGTGTTTTAGGGTGGTCCCCTGTTATGTAAATGATGTGGGAAATAAACCTAAATGAAAGATGAGCTTGATGAGTTTTCAGTTTGTAGCCCATCTCTTCATGGTGATTTCAAAGCATCAGTTGATTCTTCGTCCTGAGGGACACCCACTTCCCCAACAAGAGCAACTGCTTCCTTAATTTTTTTTTTCTCTTTAAAGATTGATTAATGATTTGAGAGACAGAGGTCTTCCATCCGTGGTTCTCTCCCTAAATGGCTGCGGTGGTCATGTCTGGGCCTTCGTCCAGGAACTTCATCCAGGTTTACCACTTGAGCTGTCACCTGCTGTTTTGCCATATGCATCAGTAGGACTGGACATGGCATAGCCGAGTCCTGATCCAGTAATCTGGGATGGAATGCCAGCATGGCAAGCCACAGCTTAACTCACTGTCCTGTCGTCCCGGCCCCTGACCTGAGTTTTATTTGCTGCCAAAACCAAGATCCCAAGAAGTTATGAATGACCTTTTGTTTTATTTGTTCAAGCTTTTAGTAACAGGTCAGAGTTAAGCATAATAAAGGTCGGAATGAATTTTGAAAAAATCAAAGAAAGGGAGATGAATGAGAGCGAGAGGGATCTTCTTCTACCCATTGGTTGACCCTCCACACGGCTGAAGCTGAGAGCCTGGAACTCTGTCCAGGTCTCATAGGGTCCCAAGTAGCACAACGAGATGGAAGAACAGGCTCAGAGCCTGGCTGACAAAACAGCAGCTGCGTTTCAGTAAGGAAAAATGACTCCCACTCCATTCTCTGCTGTTCCTCCTGCAGGGGTGATGATCTCGCCTCCCTTAAGTCTGCCGTGGTATGGTGCCAGCACCCCATATGGGAGGCCCTCCCACGATGCCACTGATGGGCCCTCCTCCCCCTGGGATGATGCCAGTGGGACCTGCTCCTGGAATGAAGCCACTGATGGGAGGCCATATGTCAGTGGTGCCGGGGCCACCAATGATGAGACCTCCTGCCCGTCCCATGATGGTGCCCACTTGCCCAGGAATGGCTCAGCCAGGCAGGGAGAGTGGGGAGGCCTCCTCCTAGTAGTTCTGTGTCACATGTTCTGCTTCCCCAGGAGATTGTGGTGCTGTGACTGGGTGTTTCTAACAGCGTGACAAAGTAGTTTTGGGGGGCAGAAATGGGGTTTTTAAAAGTATACTTTTCATTTATATTGTGAAATGTGAAAATAAAATCGTCAGTTCTTTCAGTTGCAAAAGAAAAAAAATCCACATGGCTCTTGGCAGGGTCACTTGCCATGGAGTATGCTTCCAGTGGTGGCGGGAGAGGGGGATCCTTGGGTGACAGCCGACTTGCCTTAGAGAATTTGCCCTTCCTAGGTGGAGTACAGCTCTGGTTGTACAGGCACTCGGAGCCGCATTTACTGAGATGGACTGGGCTGCAGCTTAGGGACGGACAGGGTAGTGTAGAACAAGGGCCCTGAGTGGGCTAAATCCTGACGTGGCAGGAGGTAGGACACCTTGGAGGAGCAGCGTTTCAATAGTCCACTGTGTGAAGTTTTGGAAGATGTTTTAGCAAGGGAGAGAATTCAGGACTGTCACGGAGCAAAGGAGAGCATGATGTTGTTTGCAGGCGTGTTTTCTTCCGTCTCAATGACAAAGAGGAGGTGACAACAGTAAGGGGGAAGAGGAAGAGAAGCACCCCGCTCGGAGCACAGGCTTTGTGCCAGGCTCTGTGCCAGCTCTCGTCTAGCTGAAAGGAAGGTCAGCATTTTGGCAGCAGCCACACAGCATGGCCCACTTACCTGAGTTTTGGCAGTCTTGGGTGTCTGAAACACAACCATGTTCCTGGAAGTACTTGAAGACGGTCAGAGATCTAAAGTGATATTCAACCCAAACATTTTACGTTGTGGTAGATTATATTCAGGTGTGTCTTCAGGCGAGGAGGTTTATAGCTTTTATCAGATGTTGGAAGAGATCTGGGACTTGTAAAAAAATATATGTATGTAAACATAGGGAACTGAACTAATTAGTCTTATCAGAAAGCCCCATACATTTCACACAGTATCACAAATTTTGAGCTCAGAAGGCCTGAATTCAAAGAAGGATTTTTTTAAAAGTGATTTTATTTTGAATGTCAAAGAGAGAGAGAGAAAGAGATCTTCTATCTGCTGATTCACTCCCCAAGTGGCTAAAATGACAGGGTTGAGCCAGGCCAAAGCCAGGAGCAAGAAGCTTCTTCTTCTTTTTTTTTTTTATTGGAAAGGTGGATATACAGAGAGGAGAGACAGAGAGGAAGACCTTCTGTCTGATGGTTTACTCCCCAAGCAGCCGCAACGGTTGGAACTGAGCCAATCTGAAGCCAGGAGCCTCCTTCGGGTCTCCCATGTGGGTACAGGGTCCCAAAGTCTTGGGCCGTCCTTGACTGCATTCCCAGGCCACAGGCAGGGTGCTGGATGGGAAGCGGGGCCGCTGGGATTAGAACCGGCACCCATATGGGATCCTGGGTATTCAAGGTGGGGATCTTAACCGCTACACTATCACGCCGGGCCCCAGAAGCTTCTTTGAGGTCCCCCATGTAGGTTGCAGGGGCTCAAGGACTTGGGGGACATCTTCCTCTGTTTTCCCAGACCATTGCTAGGGAGCTGGATCAGCTGGATCAAGAACTTGTGCCCACATAGGATACTAGTGGCACAGGTGCAGCTTTACCTGCTGTGGCAGAATGCCTGTCCCCCCACCCCCTCAATGTTTTTGATGATTATTCTTATATAGCGTGTGCTTCCCAGGGTGCATACTCCAGTGCTGAACAGCTACACTGCTTAGAAATACCTGCCTTCTGTTGAACTGAATGCTGTGTCATTTTTGTAAGCTCCTGGTTCTAATCTTGGGTGACACAAACAAATCAGTGTGAAAAAGTTATGGAATCCGATTGTGAGAATTGAACCGCATGTTCCCCCTGAGCTTTGTTCTCTTTGAGATTGAAAGTCTGTGTGGCATTTTCCTTCTGGGCCACGGCTTGCCTCTATCACGGTGAGCATCACTTGGTCATTACTCTAGGCAGGAAGCTGTGGGCAGCCACTGTCTAATCTGCCCTTCCCATGCATCCTCTCTAACTCTTGATTTAGGTGGAGGCTATCAAGAATTGCATCCCACTCCACTAGCTGTGGCTGATTGAATGGGTGTGGGTTGTCCAGTCTCTGTTGTTTGTTGTCATGTGTTGGGTGCTCTTTGCGCAGCGCTTGGCACGCAGCTGATTTCTGTTTATCCCCACGATGAGTGCCTGTCAGCAGCCTTTCTTCCAGGCCCCGTGGAAAAGCCAGCCCAAAGGCCTGGAAGAAACTTGTTGAAAGGAGAAAACGGGGCATCATTTGGGACTCCAGTTCCTGTTATTCCTGAGCCTTGGTGTGTGAAAACATGCTTGGTCCTTGGCCTTGGCTGAGTGCCATTGAGATGCTTTCACTTCTGTTAGGAGTATGCTGGTAGTCTGGCCACGGAAGCTAGAACCAGAAGCACTGTGCCCTGTTGTGCTTCCCTCTGGGCTGCCCGATGGCAGCTGGGGCTGCTGTCTCCTGGGCCTTAAGGCTTTGTGTTTCTCCAGGTGTAACCCCTTCTAAGAGCTTAGAAGTACTGCTTCTCTTCTGTATCTTTGTCTTGGAAGGTTTGTAACCCTTGCACATCAGAATCTGAACAAACCACTTGTGCTGCAGGTACAGAGGGGCCGGGCGTTAGCATCTCTGAAGAGAGACCGAGTCTTGCTGAGAATTCTGGGACCACCATTGTTTACAACCCCTATGCTGCCCTTTCAATAGAGCAGCAGAGGCAGAAGCTGCCCGTGTTCAAGGTACGTTCAGCGTGCGTGTCTGTCCGTGGGCCTCCGTGTCTGTCTGTGGGCCTCCGTGTCTGTGGTAGCTTTAGGTTTGGCTTGGAAGGGAGTCGTGTCCTCTTACCTGGGATGGGTTTGCACACACAGCTCAGAGAATAGGGTGGAATAGGAGGGAATCCCTCCTCCTGTTGAAGTATATACTTGTTAACTTTACAAGTCTTAAGATATTTTTTTCAGTTATATCTTAGACATTGGAGGATTAGGATTGACATTCTTTTTTCCCCTCTATTACTTTCAATTATAGATAGTTTCAAGCATGAAAGTGGTGAAAACAGCATTGTGAACTTTCATATATCTGGTTGCAACAACTTGCTACTGTATGGCTGACTTTTACTATCTTTTAAAAAGACATTTTCTTTAAAAAAGGTGAACTGGGAATATTTCAGTTGAAGAAGGCTTTTGCATTTTCCTTGTCCACCCATTCCAAGTGTCAGTCCACCGTCAGTATACTCATCTACTGAACTTGCTATCTATAAAAATTTAAAGAACCAGATATTTCTCCTTATCTCACTCAGAACAAAAGAACAGCACAAAGTCAAAACCAACAAAAAGAAACCGTCGAGGCGACAGTCGTCACAGCAGCTATGCTAGAATTTCCCTTGGCTGCTTGTAGAATGCAGATTCTTGGGCCCTCGCCCTGCAGCGTAGAATCCTGTAGGTACAGATGGGAATTTTTTTATTATTATTATTATTTTTGGGAAGATTTATTTATTTATTTTAAAGTCAGAGTTCTAGAGAAGAGAGAGATCTTCCATCCACTGGTTCATTTACCAAATGGCCCACAACAGCCAGGGCTGGGTGAGGCTGAGTCAGGAGTTTGGAGCTTCTTCCAGATCTCCCATTTGAGTGCAGAAGGCCAAGCACTTGGGCCGTTGTCCACTGCTTTACCAGATACATCAGCAGGGAGCTGGAAGGGCAGTGGAGCAGCCGAGTCTAGAACTAGTGCTCATATGGGGTGCCGATGCATCGGGCAGCAGCTTTTACCTGCTATTGCAGCACACTGACCCCTATTCTATTTCTTTTTTTAAAAAAAGATTATTTATTTGCAAAAGAGACTTATACAGAGGGAAAGGCAGAAAGAGAGCTTCATCTGCTAATTCACTCCCCGCAGGGCTGCGAAAGCCAGGTTTTGCTAGACTGAAAGCAGGAGCTGGGTGCTGGGGCTTTTTCTGCGTGTCCTATGTGGGTGGCAGAGACTCAGGTGTTTGGGCCATCTTCCACTGCTTTTCCCAGGCCACTCGCAGTGACAGTGGATTGGAAGTAGAGCAGCCGGGACACAAACGAGTGCCTGTATGCGATGCCAGTGTTCTGGGCAGCAGCTTTACTCACGAGGCCACAACGCTGGCCTGGGAATCTTTATTTTTAACAGATACCCTGTAAGGTTTTCTCCACTAAGGCCTGAGAACTGGTATCTAGATCCCAAACACTACCAAACCCAAAGGCTCAGAACAAGCTGTGCCTCGTTTGCTGGGTAGAGGCCGAAGCACTCTGGTTCCGCTGAGCCCTCACCAAGCAGGGTGCTGGTGCGGCCTGAGAGCTGAGCAGTGAGTGCGGGGAGGGCCCCGGGTGTCGGGCTTTCCCTGCAAGTCAGGTGTTCATGGGAAGCTTCCTTATTCTAGGTAAGGTGCTTCTAATCAGGCCGAGTACAAAAGCAGCTGCGACTTCCTAATGGCCGAACCGGTGTGGTTTGCACACAGAATGGAAGCAGAGGAGGCTCAGCTGAAAGAGATACGTAGGATGCTTTAGCTACCTGGGGATACACGCAGGGGGACCTCATTGTGAAGGTGCGGTTAGAGCTAGAGGAGAGAGTATGCTTCTTCCAGGGTTTTTGTAAGTTAATACAGGAAAATATTTTAATCAGGTGAAAATAGCTTCACATATCTTTTTTTTTTTAAATATTTATCTTATTTTTGTCAGAAAGTTAGATATATAGAGAGGGGGAGAGACAGAGGGGAAGATTTTCATTGATTTCAAGATTTTCATTGATTCATTCTCCAAGTGGCCGCAATGGCTGGAGCTGAGCCGATCTGAAGCCAGGAGCCAGGTGCCTCTTCTGGGTCTTCCTCACGGGTGCAGGGTCCCAAGGCTTTGGGCCGTCCTCAATTGCTTTCCCAGGCCACAAGCAGGGAGCTGGTTGGGAAGTGGAATGGCCGGGATTAGAACTGCGCTCATATGGGATCCCAGCATGTACAAGGTGAGGACTTTAGCTGCTGGGTTACCGCGCTGGGCCCTCTTTTTCTTTTCCTTTTTTTTTTTTTTTTAAAGATTTATTTATTTTTATTGGAAAGGCAGATATACAGAGAGAGGGAGAGATAGAAAGGGAGATCTCATGTCCGCTGATTCACTCCTCAGTGATCGCAACGGCCCGAGCTGAGCTGATCCAAAGCCAGGAGTTTCTTCCAGATCTCCCGTGTGGGTGCAGGGTCCTGAGCTTTGGGTCGTCCTCAACTGCTTTCCCAGGCCACAAGGGGAGCTGGGCGGGAAGTGGGACAGGAACTGGAGTCCATATGGGATCCCAGTGCGTGCAAGGCCAGGACTTTAGCCACTAGGCTGTTGTCCCGGGCCCAACTTCACATTCTGTTTGCCACTCTCCTTCCCTAGAAGCACCATTGCAGTTTCTTGTGTGCTTTTTACTGGATGTACTCTCTACTAGATTTGTATGTATGTATTTATCACACATATTGGTGTGGTTTTCTCACTGTTCTGTGCCTGCTTTTCATCCCTTTGTGTATTTTCTAGATCATCCCATGTTAGTGAAGACAGATATTTGTTCTTTGTAACAACTATAAATTATTGTATTATTGGAGTGTTTCTTCATGATTTAGCCCAAATTGTCTTGGTGAATGAATGGGACTGTTATGAGCAATTCTGTAAAGCGTCTGCATATCCCTTCTGGCTGTATCAACTCTCCTGATATGGAACGTGAGAGCTGGAAATACATTTTGATCTTTTTACACTTGACTTTCTCTTGCAAACAGCTGAGTTCACAGTGTTTTAAATACCTTTATCTAGGTGCTTTGCACCAGCATGTGGCCATTTACAATGTACAGTTGTTCTTTTCCAGCTTAGGAATCACATTTTGTACTTGATAGAAAACTACCAGACCGTGGTGATTGTCGGCGAGACAGGCTGCGGGAAGAGCACGCAGATCCCGCAGGTGAGTGCCTGTTGCCGGGCCTTCGCACCGGGGGTGGGGTGGCCAGCCCCTTCACCGTGCTCTGTGTTTTCAGCTGTCCTCTCTGGAAGCAGTCAGCTCTGATGCTCACCTCCATCAGGAATCGGTCGCTTCCCCGGCTCGAAAGGTCTGTCTGCCGTGGGGAGATGCTGAGCTCGGATTCCTTTCGTCAAGCTCTCAGGCTTATGAGCTCTTTGCTTAGTATGAAAGTAGCAGTTGTCTTTGATTTATTCTAAATCCAGAATGCTAACTGGATGGCCATCCTCCGAGAGAGAATGCGGGATTTGTTCAAAGAGGTGCACTGCTTAGCTTTTGTCCTCAGATCATTGCAGTTGAGGGGGTCCAGTGGATGAAACCTGGCAATCTGGGAATTATATAGAGTGGTGAGAAGCTTCTCAGATCAGGAACGGCTGTCTGTGGAATGGACATGCTCCGGAAACTGGATTAGCAAAGGTCCGGTATAGGAAACAGGGTTTCAAATGGAGCCTGAATGACTGGTCCTGATGCAGGGATCCTGTGGTCAGCTGTCAGGGATGGAGAGGCAGGGTGAGGTCAGCATACTCTAAAGGCCTCAACTTCACCGGTGAGGAATGGTCGTTAAGTGGCCAACCCTGGCAGTTCCTGCAAATTCTTGTGTTTTCTTATTGTGAATTAGGATAGTAGCTGCCTCATCATTGTGTGGCTTGCCAGATTTGTACTAGGAAATGCACCTGTAGAATCGGTAGCAGAACCCCAGAAGCCTCTGACTGCCCTCCTGTCCCACTAACACCTGGATTAGTTTAGTTGAGTTTATTTTATTTAAAAGGTTTATTTATTTTTATTGTAAAGCCAGATGTACAGAGAGGAGGAGAAACAAAGAGGAAGATCTATCTGCTGATTTACTCCCCAAGTGGCCACCATGGCTGGAACTGAGCCAATCTGAAGCCAGGAGCCAGGGGCTTCTTCCAGGTCTCCAATGCGGGTGGCAGGGTCCTGAGGCTTTGGCTGTTCTCGACTTACTTCCCAGGCACAGGCAGGGAGTTGAATGGGAAGCGGGGCTGCTGGGATTAGTACCGGTGCCTATATGGGATCCCGGCACCTACAAGGTAAAAACTAGCCACTAGGCTACTGTGCCAGGCCTTTGTCTATTTTATAGACACTGTAGCGCAGTATTGTATCTTCTTTTGTCCAATATTATATCTGTGAGAATCTTCCCTGTTGTTGAGAGTACTTAGAGTTTGTTCATTGTCATTGCTACATAATTAGCAAATCACAGCTCGTGAACCAAATCCAGCCTACTGCCTGTTATGGTAAAAGAAACTATTGACACACAGCCACCCCGAATTGCTGACCTGTTGCCTGTGGCTTCTTCCATGCTGTGTCCCAAAGTTGAGTAATTGCTACAGAAAGCCCAAGGGTATCACAGCTGAGAAATGTTATTACCTGGTTTTTACAGGAAAACTGGGCTCATTATCCACTTATGGATGACAGGACATCCTGATATTTATAGGATTGCAGGAGGGAGAAATAGAGAGAGAGAGAGAAGGCGTTAAGAACCAAGGACAAAATCCTGGGAGCATCCTCACTTGGGAATTTGCAGAAGACAGCGCCTGGCTGTTGGGGAGATGGCAAAGAAAGGTGTGTGAACATGGTGGTTTGTCCATGGTCAGAGAAGGCAGCCGCAGATGAGCAGTGAGGCTCAGGAGGGGAGCCAGGGTCATGGCCAGGGAGTATAAGACCGGAGCAGCTCTGGGTTTTTGAAAAGGCCATTCTTGTGGAATCGGGGTGGGAGGAAGTAGTGGGCTATGGTAGTTGTCAGTGAGTGCAGTTGCAGCAGATGTGCTGAGCACAAACAGCAGCCTCTGGTTAGGAGAGTTTCAGAGCAAGAAGATGAAAATCCCCCTGCATTTTTGTGTTTGATTGCCTGGTCCAGACAGGTGGTTGTGCCTGCATACCTATATGGTTCTCGCTCGCTCTGTTTGCCCTCCCACTCTATCCTGAATAGTGGACTTAGTGCGGTGCCCAGACATAATTTCTGAAAAGTTCCCCAAGTGATCTCACATGCAGCTGATGAAAGGCCAGCAGAGAGGAACAGCAGGCAGCAGGGGTTTTGGTGACCTGGAGTCAGACTAGGTACAGATGGTATCAAGAACCCAACGAGTTAGTTACTCTTTACAGGGAGGTAGGAGAGAAGGGCCAGGCTAAATGACAGATATTATTGGTTATAAAGTACTAGTAGTAATAATAGATAATTGTAAGAAGTGCTACAGAAAGTGAGCATTTTGTACGTAGTAATCTGTGTAATCCTTGGTGACCCCTGCTCATATTCCTAATCCCTTTACAGGTGAGCACACGAGTCATGAAGTTGGAGAGTGTAAATAGAGGTGAAAGGCCACATGGGAGCTAATCATTTTAGTGTGTTTTGGAATTAATCTGTGTGGTTATTTCATTGGCTTAGGATGAACTGTGTTATATTAACTATGGAGATTTTCAAGTTCTTTGTTTAAAGACACCAAGGTTTCTACTTGCTCATAGCATGTGGTCATCTTGACTTAGAGGTTTCTTAAATGGCTACACAGCCAGAGATGAGCCAATCCAAAGCCAGGAGGAGCTTCTTCCGGGTCTCCCACGCAGGTGCAGGGTCCCAAGGCCTTGGGCCATTCTCGACTGCTTTCCCAGGCCACAAGCAGGGAGCTGGATGGGAAGCGGGGCCTCTGGGATTAGAATCGGCACTTATATGGGATCCAGGTGCATACAAGCTGAGGATTTTAGCCACTAGGCAGGCCACCAAGCCAGGCCCGGTGACTGTCATTTTAGTTCTGTTTTATATCTGTATTGATTAGGATGATTGGTAATATATTTTATACATGTTTGTAATATGGGAGAAAGAAAAACTATGACATTTTGTTCTTTACAGTTATTTGAAGATAGATTTTGGCTTTTTTTCCCCTGGTACTCAGAGCCCTAGATTGCCTATACAATTAAAAATATATATATATTTAAAAGGAAAATAACAGAAGTGTGAGAGATATCTTCCATGCATTGGTTCATTCCCCTAATGTCCACGGTAGCTGGGGCTGGCCAGGCCAACGCCAGGAGCCTAGGACTCTGTCCAGACCTCCCATGGGAGTGGCTGGAGCTGACTCCTTGCACTGTCTGCTAGCTCCGGGAAGCTGGAATCAGGAATGGGGCCAGGACTTAAACCCAGTGCATCTATAGGAAACACCCATTCCCTACAGTCAGTTTTTAATTAAACTTCCTGTTGAAGTTTAATTAAAGTTTAATTAAACAGGTTGTAAGAAACAATGCAAGAATCCCTCTGTCCCTTTCACACCACTCTGTGTTTATCAAAAGCAGGACAGTGACACTTCAGTATATTACTTCAAGTCCTCCACTTTCCACGTGTGCTCCTACTGTGCGCTTGTTCATTTCTCCTTGGTCTCCTTCAGTCCAGGAGAAGGAGACCTTGGTCTTGCCCCTCATCTCTTATGATCTTAGCACTTTGAAAAAGCATTGTTTTTTGTTTTGTGTTGCTTCATTCGATTTGTATTATTTCGTGTGTGTGATTTGAAGAGAGCTTATGCATTTTTTGGGTGAGAAACCAATGACACTTGGTACAGGATCTAAAGGATTCTGTGGTGCTGGCGCCTTGGTCACCCGAAATGTTAACTCTGGCCCCTTGGTGAAGGTGTTAGGTTTGCTTATCAGACTGCTGCCCTTCCCTTGGGAGTTGGGAGTAGTCCCCTCTCCACACAGTCCCCGCTTACTGACTGGAGTGTGCCTTGGTGGGGCTTGTCTGCAGCACTGATGGGTTTCCTTTTCCTTTTGCCTTCCGCTTCATTGCCTTGTTAACATGGACTCTTCTGCAACAGCTGCCGTGTATTTACCTACTAGATCCTTGGGGTCTGTGGATGTGGATTGATGGGCTCTCACTTTTTCCCTGTGGGTGCAGACTTGCTATTTCCATGGTGGTGTATTTGCTCGAATTCGTCACTGTTGGCCAGAAGGAGCTCCTTCTGTTTGCCTTCAGTGTTCCTTCTAAAAGCCCCCACCCGTTTTAGACCGCTGCCTTGCTTTGTGCATCGCACGCATCACACTTTCTAGGCTCATTGTCTGTTTCCCCTGCCCATTCGCCTGCTCCCTTTCCTGGGCAGAGTGTTCGGAAATCAAGCTCGGGCTGCTAAGGTGTTCATTTGAGTCCTGGTTGACAGATTGAGGAAACACACATGTTACACACGAGACTTGATGCTGATGCCTCTGAATCAGCCCGGCACTCAAGGCCGAGTTGAGCCTGTCCTCATTTGTAACTTGTCTCCAGCAGTGAGAAACTCAGCCCTTGTTACCTGTATTTTTCATAAAATTATACTGTACATATCAGATAGGTTCAGAATTGCTAACCTTGCTAATCCTTGGAAGGCAGCAGACAGTGACTCAAGCCTTGGACCCCTGCCATCCTTGGGGGAACCTGGATTGAGTTCTCGACTCCTAGTTTTGGTCTGGTCCAGCCCTGGCCATTGCGGGGTTTGGGGAGTGATCTAACTGATGGAAAATTGTTGTCCATCTCTTCCTCTCTCTTTACCTTGTTCCTTCTCTCTCTGTACTTCAGAAAAGACGAAAGCAAAAGAACTCACCAGGACTTTTTTTTGTCTGATGTTTAGCATGCTGTGGGCTTATCCTGGGATGGGGTGGTGGAGCAGCAGTGCTGACTGTGTGCTGAGATGTGTTTGTGTTTGCAGTACCTGGCAGAAGCTGGCTGGACGGCGGAGGGGAGAGTGGTGGGAGTGACCCAGCCTCGGAGAGTGGCCGCTGTCACCGTGAGTTGCCTTTCTGTGTCTTCTATTTCCATGTCTTAGTTTTTACCCCTTGTTACAAATGAATTACGCTGTTCTTTATCAATTTAGTTCTCTAGTTTAGAAGAACTGTGAACATTTTATGCAATAAAGTGCTGAGGAAGTAAAAACAAATAATTAGATCCTAAAATCAAAACTAACCACCCAGGAGAATCATTTTGAACTGTGAATGTTGTTGGAAGCGTCTTTCAAAGAAAAAGATGAGTGGGTGGCTGGTTGGGGAGAAACAAATTATAAACAGGGAGTCCTAGTCACACATTTGCTCCTGTTGAATTTAACAAACAGGAAACTGAAGTGCAAGAGGGGTAGTTCCTGATCTTGGGATACATGTGTGTTCACCACGGAAAGTTTTATTAAAGCTTAAAAAGTTAAGAAAAAAGATAACAGAAAGCTTCAGGATCCTACCTACGTTAAGTGGGTTCTCAGGATCCTACCTACGTTAAGTGGGTTCTTCAGTAAGGTCATGGAAAATATGCTGTATGAGGAGCAACATGAATTTAGACATTTTTTTTGTACCTGCACCAAAATGAATTTGCCTTTCAATTCTACTTTTGCATGAGCTTTTAAAGTTTTTAAAAATTATTTTTTGATGTTTGCACGAGCTTTCTGAAGTCTTCCTGTGCTGTAGCTTGCAGCTGGGCAGCAAAAGCGGCGACACCGTGAGCATTCTGTTCCTCGGGAGGGATGAGGGTGCGGGCCCAGCCTGCATGCTCTGTGCGTGGGGCTGTGGGTGGCTTTCAGGGTCCTTGCTGCCAGCCCTAGGGCTCTTGATTTCAGATTGGTGCCTGCTCTCTGCTAGGTGCCTTCCCTGCAAACTGTGAGTCTTTGTAGGAAGGTGGCCTTTGCTGTGACTGTTCAGATCTCTGACCTCAGGCCTGAACACACAGCCACCTGTTTGCTTTGTAATAGCAGGTTTGTCAACGCTACCTTGGGTGGGTGGGGAGGGACACTTAGGTGAAAGAGAGCCAGGGTCGGGGCTCTGCTTGTGAGGAGGGTGTAAAGTCGGCTGGCACTTCCCTCAGTGGACAGCACCATGTTCCCACTTGACAGAGCAAAACTTCCTTCTGGATTCTTTCTTTTCATTTTTTTTTTTAAAAAGATTTATTTATTTTTATTGGAAAGGCAGATTTACACACAGAAGAAAATAGAAATCTTCCATTTCCATCTACATAACTCCCCAAGTGGCTTTAATGGCTGGAGCTGAGCTGATCTGAAGCTAGGAGCCAGGAGTTTCTTCCGAGTTTCCCCTGTGGGTACAGGGCCCCAAAGCTTTGGGCTGTCCTCTACTGCCTTCCCAGGCTACAAACAGGGAACTAGAGCGAAGTGGAGCAGCTGGGATACAAACCGGTGGTCATATGGGATCCAGGCATGTGCAAGGCAAGGGTTTTGGCCACTGAGCCATCGTGTCAGGCCTCCTTCTGGATTTTATGAGGTGGTGGGACTGCAGCCCTACACCTGGTGAGGTGCAGCCCCACACCCAGTCCCCAGCTTATCAGCAGTTTCTCATGCTCCTGGGTGCCGGCTGTTCTGGCAGATGAGCATTCTTCTAGTGCTTGCCGCTGTTCTCTTTGAGACAGCCTGGCAGCGTTACCCTCCAATAACTCATCCTCTTCTTCTTCCTCATGGCATGGTCTTGTCTGGTGGTTTCTATTACTTTTGCCTTACAGAAAGCCCACCTCCTTCCTTTCAGAGTCACACTGGCAGCAGTTGGGCAGCTGTGCATCCGTGTCTATTGCCAGGGTTTGTGGCTGCCTGCTTTGATTCAAGACGGGATGTTTTTTGTTGATAACATGTTATGGTTCTTCTGTTGTTTTTAACTAGCTTTTAAAGAGGGAGCGTAAAATGTTTTTATTTTGTCATTTTTAACCTGTACAAGTTAGTTGTTTTGGTTGTTGTTGTTTAAAGGCCTCCTTATTTATTTGAAAGGCAGAGCAACAGAGATGGAAGAAGAGACAGAGAGAAAGAGGTCTTGCACCCACTGGTTCACTGAATGGCTTCAGGGGCTGGGGTTGGACCAGGGTGAAGCCAGATGCCTGAAACTCCATCTGGTTCTCCAGTGTGAGTGGCAGGGGCCTCCAGCACTTGGGACATCTTCCTCTGCTTTGCTTGATTCACTGGCAGGGAGCTGGATTGGAAGCCGAGTAGCCGGGCTTGGAACAGGTGCGCTGATGTGGAATGTTGGTGTGGGTGCTGGATCAACATGCTGCACCACAGTGCTGCTCCCAGGAGGCTAGTTCTGCTTCTTCCTTAGTTTAGCTCTACCCAGAGTTTATTGTGTGAATTTTGTTCCTGAGGTCCATGTCATAGTGGTTTTTTAGTTAGAAATTATTGATAAATAGTTTACAAGTTGTGTGTAGGTGTGTGTGTATGCAAAACTGGGGGCCGAAGTTTAGAAACTACAGTTAGGGTTAACCTTTCGTGTCTCTGAAGGATGAATGAGTTGCCTAAAACTTAGAGCAGCTTTTCCTGTTTGTGGTTTGGAATCCCAGCCCTTAACCAACTTGCATTTCAGTTCCACGTTTGTAGCCGTGGATAACTTCCATGAAATCACAAGATTTCTGTTGAGAGAACAAAGAGTATGAGTTAATCATGTGTGTTAAGAGAAGTGTCAAGTCTGTGGTGCTTCTCTGGAGGAATGTGGTGTGCATACTAGAACTCACCAACAGTCCCAACCCCAGTGCCTGAGAAGAGGATGGAGACCAAGCCTTAAGCCTTGGCTTGGTCTGCTGGAGGAGCAGTTGGTAATGACTCTCCTTAGACTCAGACGGGCTGCCCTTGGCTTCCAGATGAGGCCCTCCTTGTCCTGTGGCTCACAATGCATTCTTCTGTCTGCCTTGCTTTGTTTTCCTCACTGCTCAGTGTGAGGTCCTCCTGCCTGCCTAAGGAGCTGTGTGCGTCATAGTAGCAAGACCAAGTGCAGGACTGGCTCTGCAGTAAGCACCCAGCATTGGGTATTTGTTTTGATTTTTTTTTTTTAATCGTGTCTTTCCCTATATATATACTTAGTCTGTTGCAAAATGTTTGTTCAGTCTAATTTCCTTGAAGCGGAGTTTTCAACAATTGAGGCAACAGTCTGTGGAAAAACAACAGAGATGAAGGTTGTGGTGTGGCCTGGCTGCTCAGGCACTGGCATGAGGCCCATCTCTGGTAGCACAGTGCCTGGATCCAGTACGATCCAGTACCTGGCCTTGGTTCCCGACCCAAGCAAGCCTCCTACTAATGCAGACCTTAGCTGGCAGCAGTTAGTGGCCTTAGGAGGTGGGCCACTGCCACGCATGGGAGAGACCTGGGTTGAGTTCTCTGCTCCCAGCTTCAGCTGTGCCAAGTCCTGCTCCTGTGGGTATTTGGACAGGGCAGGTACAGGAAGACATTAACCAAGACAGAAGCTCTTCTATATGTCTCCATCTCTGCCACCTTCTACTTCATACGTAAATAAATTTTTAAAGCTTCAAAGAAAAGGAGTCCATGGAATATGACTTTGTTTATAAATGATGAAAGACTTTGAAAATAAAAGTATATTCTTTTTACTGCGAATGTTTACAACTAGTAAGGTAGTAAAAAAAATAAATCAGTTTGGCTTTTTCTTTTTAGACCCAAAAAATGATTATATTTGTGGTGAGAGAATTGGTCCATTTATTCTGATTTGTGTGAGCCTGTTTCTCCCAGGAGCTCCTAGTTTCTCTCTGCGTGCGTTCTCTGTAGCATTTCTTGAGATTGGTAATACAGCAGTCTGTAGGGTTAGATTGGAACAATCACAGCACGGTCCTGGTGAGATGCCGGTTACGTGTAAATGGGCCTCCCGAGGTAGGGCAATGTAGGATGATTGTGGGTTTTCTAAGCTGTTTTGGAAGACTGCTTGGTACAGACCAGCTGCTCTGTGATGACTGGTTCTGCTTTGGCCTCTCAAATCTGTAATTTTAGGTCTCTGGGCAGAGCCGCTTGGGATCCTCCTCCACTCTTCAGGTTCCTAAACAATGATGGGGGAGTAATACCTGCTTGTATGTGGCTTGGACAGTGGGAAGGTTGGTGCCGCCAAGCCTGGGGCTGCGGAGCCTCGGTTACTTCCTGGGCCCACCACACTCCAGACTTGGAGCTCTGGGATGGGAGAGAGCGGAAGAGGTTGCTGCATATGGGCTGGCGTGCCTAGGCCCTGGGAAACCAGGGCTTTCAGGTGGCCTCTGGTTATTATACAGTGAGTGTTAAACACTCCGTTTTGTTTGAAATTAAACTGAGTGATAATCATTACTGCTCTTCTACATTGATGTTCAATCTTTATTTCCAATATTTTTCATTAAAAAGTAATGCCCTTTGAATAGCCTTGCTCTGGACTTCCAGGATTCCATGATGGGGTCTTTGTTTACTGTCCTCCACTCATCTTCTATGTATACCATGTGTTGAGGGATCCGATTCTTCCTGTATCTGTAGACTTGATATATATTACTTATTTTGTTTTCTGCTTTTATTATGTTATGTTAACTTAGGTCTTAATACATCTTATAAATCTTAATAAGTTTTATTCATGCATTTGCCTTTTTAGATTTTTTTTTAGGCTGTGTTTGTCCTCCTTTCCCCTCTACTGGCTGTGGTAACTTGGACACTGTTACACATTACATTAAGTATCTGGCTCTTGAAAAAATATACATTTTTTTTTTTTTACTGCCAATGAAAAATGAATTTTGCCCAGTTTAGAATTTGATGATTTGTCTCATGATTGTATGGTCCAGTGCAAGGTGATTGATTTTATTCTGTTTCTTTAAAGGCATGGAGAGAGAAAAAGCTGTCCCTGGTTGGTTTGTTCTTTCTTCAGGAACAGGATCTTTTATTTTTTTTTTTTCACTTTTTAAAAAAAGATTCCTTTTTCTTTTTGTTGCGAGGCAGATTTACACAGAGAAGGAGAGACAGGGAGAAAGATCTTCCATCCACTGGTTCACTCCCAATGTGGCTGGAACGGCTGGAACTGAGCCATCTGAAGTCAGGAGCCATGAGTGTCTGGGTCTCCCACACAGGTGCAGGGTCCCAAGGCTTTGGGCCGTCCTCCACTGCTTTCCCAGGCCACAGGCAGGGAGCTGGATGGGAAGCGGGTCAGCCGGAACATAAACAGGCACTCATATGGGATCCTGGTACATGCAAGGCGAGATTTAGTCACTAGGCCATTGCGCCGGGCCCACTGGATGAATCTTATTCTTCTGCTTTGTGTGCCAGATTTAGAGCTGAATTTTTGGCCAACCTTAAATAACTTCTGACATGCCTATGGTTTTTTTGAATTTCTCTTTGGCTTTAGTCTATTGAATTTTAGTTGTGATTTGTTTTAGTTTTTTAAAATTTTATTTTATTCTTATTGTAAAGTCAGCTATACAGAGAGGAGGTGAGACAGAGAGGAAGATCTTCTCTGTTGATTCGTTTCACAATGACTGGAGCTGCACCGATCCGAAGCCAGGAGCCCAGAGCTTCTTCTGGGTCTCCCACGCAGATGCAAGGTCCCAAAGCTTTGGGCCATCTTTGACTGCTTTCCCAGGCCACAAACAGGGAGCTGGATGGGGAGTGGGGCCACTGGGATTAGAACCAGTGCCCATATAGGATCCTGGCATGTGCAAGGCGAGGACTTTAGCCACTAGGCTACTGCGCCAGGCCTGATTTTTTTTGTTCTTGGCCTATAACATCTTTACATGATTTCATCTTTATTGTGTATGTTCTTGTAAATTGCCCCATCTTTACATGATTTTCTTTTTATTGTGTGTGTTTTTGTAAATTGCCCCAAGATCATGACAGAATGAACAGAAGTATGTATTTAATAAATTGCAAAAATTACCATGTTTATTTTCTAATAACCTGCTCTGTTTCTTCTCCTTTTCCAGTGTGTTCGCATGCTATTTAAAAAGTAAATTACCATAGGTTTTCCATAGTGTGTGTTCTGGGCAGTAATTTCTATGTCTCTATTTTCAGCATGATCTTTCTTCCCAAAGGTTGCAGGGAGAGTGGCTGAGGAAAGGGGTGCAGTGCTGGGCCATGAAGTGGGCTACTGCATCCGTTTTGACGACTGCACCCACCCGCAGGCTACGAGAATCAAGGTGACGTGTTCCAGCCGCTCCCTTGGGACAGAGAAGCGGGAGGGGATTAAAGACCCGCACCATTGCTGCTGTACAGCACACTGAGGTCAGGCTAGAAAGCATCAGACATCCGACCCTCGGGGACTCCAGTCTTCCGTAAAGAACAGAGTCCTTTAGAAAAATCTGGGCATTTCAGCCCAGAAAGGACCTCAGCAGTGTTTGTGGAGTTGGAAGAGGTAAAGGAGATGGGGGTGATTTACCTGACCAGTTCTGACAGCTGTCTTTTCCTGTGTGTGTTTTATTTTTCCCCCACTGACTTGACCAAGGGATCGCAATATAGATACAAGACTTCAGGAAAGACTGGAAAAAAAAAAAGAGGGACAAAGTAGCTTAATCAAGTGTAGGATTTGTAAATGATGGTCTCGCTAGTTGGAATGTTTCCATTTTCATATGATAATGAATTTTCTCTGTGTTCTTTGACCTAGTTGCTGATATTAAGATAATTAGTGTCAACAGTAATCAGTGGGCAAGCAGCTCCACAGGGTACCTGCTGGGTGCCGGGTGTTGCTGGGCTGGGACCAGGCTAATCAGCTAGCAGGAAAACAGTGAATGAAACACCCTGTTGAAATGGAAACTGGTTATTAGAATCCCTCTTATCTCTCAATTTGCAGAAGAGGAAAATTAAAGATGATCAGAGTTGCTGAATGCGCAATGTAGTGATTTGTAAAAATACAGACCTTGTTTTCTGAAGTCCTGTGTCCTGTTACCTTTGCTACTCATTTTGCTAGATAAAAAGAATATTTAATCTAGCTACTTTCCTGTGGATTTTGTAGCCAAATGATCCCTGTTGAGTCTGTGGTGAGACGTTTTTGAGTTCTATTCGTGTGCTGGCGTAAAGACACTTAGTCCTCGAGGGGTGGCTGTTGTCTGCAGCGCCTTCTCACTTTGGCTGCTTCTTAGGCATGTGACAGCTAGTACCAGTTCAAGAAACACAGAAGGAGTACATTCTGCTCGTAGCAGCAAAGCAAAGCCTAAGCACGGAAACACCAGGATACAGCCCTCGAGAGAGAGATTGAGGCTTGTTGACATATTGGGTTTAGTTTTGGATGAGAGTAACACTATCCAGTTATTTCTACATGTTTCTGAAGCATTCTATAAGCATTCCTTAGTCCAAAATAATAATAGCTACATTCCTGAACGCTTTGCTTGTGCTAGTTCCTCTGTTAATGGCTTTGTTGCACTATGTTACTTAGTTCTCACAATAACTCTGAACGGTGGATATTTTTATTACCCTGTTTACCTAAGAGGAAGGAGGCTCAGAGAGGGTGCCTTGCTTATCTAGGTTCACAGAGCTGGTAAGAGGTAGAGCCAGGATTTGAACTTCAGCCACTCTGACACTAGGGCCCCTATTCTTAACCATGACCCCAGTCTAACTTCTGTGACATGCTCTCAGTGGAGGTTGAGTTATTAACCTTGAGAGCCACCATTTGTCGTCTTTGGGGGGCATTTCAAGGGCAGTTCTCTCAGGCCCATAGAATTCCCTCGGGCACATACAGTTTTATCCTCACTGTCCACTTGTTAGCAGTATCAGTGGTGCAGGCCTGGGGAAATGGGACTTGGCTGACAGCCCTGTGATAAAGGCAGGTGAAATGCTGCTAACAGATTGTAGACACAGGTGAGTCCTGTGTCTAAGGTAAGTGGGGAGCATCCTCAGTCCTCACAGTCCTGTGTGAGAGTTGATCTGCACACATACTTGTGAAGAGGTTGTGCATGGCGCTTTGCAGAGTTGCATTTGAACTTAAAAAAAAAAAAAAAAGCCATGAGACAGTATAAATGAATTCTGTCTGAAACTTTGTTTTTATTTTTTTAGTTTCTTACTGATGGGATGCTGGTCAGAGAGATGATGGCTGACCCACTGTTAACAAAATACAGGTAAATGGGTTATTTCTATGATAAGTTTTTTTTTTTTTTTAAAGATTTATTTTTATTATTTTTCATTGGAAAGGCGGATATACAGAGAGGAGAGACAGAGAGGAAGATCTTCCGTCCGATGATTCACTCCCCAAGTGAGCGCAACGGCCGATACTATGCCGATCCGAAGCCAGGAGCCTCTTCCGGGTCTCCCACGCGGGTGCAGGGTCCCAAAGCTTTGGGCCGTCCTCGACTGCCTTCCCGGGCCACAGGCAGGGAGCTGGAAGGGAAGCAGGGCTGCCGGGATTAGAACCGGCGCCCATATGGGATCCCGGGCGTGCAAGGCGAGGACTTAACCACTTGCGCCACCGCGCCGGGCCCTATGATAAGTTTTTAAAAATTTCCCGAGTCCACGAATAGATTGGGAAGTGGTAACAGCTGGTAATAGTCATCTCAAAGCTTTTCTCTTGACCCATTTGGGTCCTTGATTGTGTTTTTCTTTGGAAATTGGGTAGTACTGTTTCTAATAGACAGCCCAAACTGGGCAGATTAAGCTCGGTTTTATTGAAACAGCCTGTTGATGTGTCCTGTTGATTTGCCTCGGTCACACCCCAGGAGCAGTAGTGACTGACGTCCGGCCCAGCAGAAAGCTAGCGGCAGTGTGTGCTTGAGTGTGGCGCACAGTCCCAAGAGCACTTCTCCCTTTCTCCCATTCCTGCGTGTTGTCGTCCGTCCGTGTGACAGTGAGGTTGTCTCAGACTCTGTGCTGTGCGGGAAGATGTCACGTTGGCCTCCCTGGTCCACAGATATCACAGCTGTGGTCATCTCTCTGCCCCTTTGGCAGTTTCTGCAGCTGGACAGTCTTCATGTGACTGGGCCCTGTTGCAATTGTTATGTGCTCTGTGGGGTTATAGGTTATGATGGCATTTTAAATCAGGTGTTAAGTCCTATTGGAGGCCAGTGTGGGTGGTAGAACTCTTTACAGATAGTAATAAACACACCCTCTATTTCACTGTGATGTGTTGATGTCACCCTTTTTTGTTAGCTTTAAGAATTCTCTCATTGTCAAAGAAGAGCGACCTGAGTGTACTGTTGATGCCAGGTGGCTACATGGGAGTTACAGACCTGGAAGTCCTTGGGGTGATCCCAGTGGCATGATGTAGAGGGGCTGGTCATACGCCCACTGAGCGCCTTCCTCTGCTCCTTAGTGCCATCATGCTGGATGAAGCCCACGAAAGGACCTTGTACACTGACATTGCCATTGGCTTGCTGAAAAAGGTAGGACTTCATGCCAGAGTTTTGTGTAAGGTGTTTTTGTTTGGTTGTCCGGGTAAGAAAGTTACCATAGCAATTTGGGAAATCCAGCAGAGTACACATACAAATTAAAATTCATAATCCTGTTCATTCAGGGAAAAACATTAGTGGGATGCTTACTGCTTGTGTCTGTTTTAGCTTACTAGGAGTTGGAATGTATATGTAGATTTGTATTTTGCTTGTTTCCCATAACATTTCCTTAAGATCATTTCTTAATCTTGTCATTTAAGTATCCTTTGACTCATTTTTTTAAAAAGATTAATTTATTTTTTAAAATTAATTTATTTTTGTTTGAAAGGAAAATTTACACAGAGAGATATTCCATCCACCAATTTACTGCTTAAATGACCACAAGGCTGGAGCTGGGCTGACCGGGAGCCAGGAGCTTGGAGTCTCCTCTGGCTCTCCCACATGGGTGCAGGGACCCAAGGACTTAGGTCATCTGCTGCAGGTGCATAAGCAGGGATCTGGGTGGGAAGTGGAACAACCAATTCTTGAACTGGTGCCCACATGGGATGCCAGCACCGCAGGCAGGAGCTTAACCTATGTCATAGTGCTGGCCCAAATCACATTATTTTTAATTACTATATAATATGTCCCCATCAGAAAGTATTTAACCCTTTCCCTATTCTTAGGCCTGTATTTGGCTTTCAGATATTACATACTTTTAAAATACTGTTGTGATGACTACCCTTGTAATTAATGTATTGCATTTCTGTTTAGTTTTAACTTTTTTTTTTTTTTAAATGAAGGTTTCAGATATGCTGGGAGTAATGAGAGGGTACAAAGACCCTATGTGTCTGTAATTGGTTTCAACAATTACAATTCATGGCCAACTTTTTCTTTTTTTAAAGATTTATTTAGATTTATGGGCTCCAGTTTGAATCCTGGCTGCTCCATTTTTGATCCAGCTCCTTGCTAATGGAAAGCAGTGGAGAGTCCTTGGGACTCTGCACCCATGTGCGAGTGCCAGAGGAGGCTCCTGGCTCCTGGCTTCAAATCGGCTCAGCTCTGGCCATTGTGGTCATTTGAGGAATGGATCAGAGGATGGAAGATCTCTCTCTGTGTGTCTCATTTTCTCTGTAAATTTGCCTTTCCAATAAGAATAAATAAATCTTGGAAAAAAGAAAGACTTTATCCCTCTTGGGAGCACTGAGAAGGTGTATTTCACCAAACCATTGCCAGTACCGAATATTGGCCTAAAAAGCAAATTCCTGCTAGTGTTATAGAAAGAAAAAAAAATCACAGATCTCAATGTGCATTTTTGCTGTAGCTTATTTGATTGCTTCTTTTATGCCTATTGAATAACTGTTAATGTCCATGTTTTAGTCTTGGTTTTAGCACTTACTGTTCCTTTGCTCTGAATGTACTTTTTCATGTTTAACTTTGTATATCTAGGTTATTGCAAGACTTTTTTTTTAGGCTTTTATTTAGGAAAATTCCATTTATTTGCGAAATTACAAGGCATACCATAGTAGCCCACTTTTACCTATATATGTATATATATTTATATATATTTTTAACCTATATTTAAAAATTTTTTTTAAATTTTCCATGACACAATTTTGTAGATACAGTAATGCTCCCCTCCCCTTTTTTCCCTCCCACCATTTCCCCCTTATTATTACGGTAGTATAGTTCTTTAGTAACAGCTACAAATTTAACATTCTGCTCTATTAAGTGGATCATGGCATTGTAGGTATAGGTAATGGTAGAAAATTGAGTATCAAATTTGTCAAGGTATATTTAACAGTTTCCTTGGGAGTCCTTTTATTCGGGGTTGGTGGATGTTCTTATTTCAACTGTAAAGTTCCTGTTCTAGAATACATCTGCTGGATTGATGTGAGGTCCTAAGTATTGCGTTGTTATCTCTGGTTTCCGGTGTCTTCCCTTTCAGATCCAGAAAAAGCGAGGGGATCTCCGTCTGATCGTGGCCTCGGCTACTCTGGATGCAGAGGTAAGAGCAATTGCCTCCCCATCCTGCCCCGCACCCACGCTGGAATGGTTGGACATGCGCCTGGAAAGTTACCTCGAGCCAGAGCTTGTCTTTGACAGGCCAGCCCTCCTTCCTTGTGGGGCCATCTCACGTCCCAGATTCCGTATCATCACAGCAGCCTGCTTTGCAGCTGTGGGTGGAAATTAGCCTGTAATTGAGTTCATAATTGCTTGCTTGTTTTGTTTTTCTGTATGCCATCTTTCTCTTCACCCAAGCAGCTGCTTTTAACTGCTCCTTTCAGGATGAGGCTGCATTTCTTGCATTTATTTATGACAATGACATATATTTAGACTCCTTTGTATATCTGAAGTGTTCCCTGTATGCGTAGTAGTTTCCATGTTAAAGTTTTTTCTGGCCAAGTTCACAATCTTTTTCTCCCTTAGTGACTGATGTTCTAGTTCTGACAGCTGGTTGGCCCTACAGTTATTTCTGGCCATTTGGCTATAATACCTACACACCAAGCCTGGTGCTAGCTGTTGGTAGATCATATACCCTGCCCCCTGACGGGTGCAGCCGCATTGGCAGCAGTCGGTAGCGTGCTGTGTCCAAGCTACTGAGGCCGCCACAGAGGCAGTGCTCGCCTCCAGCTGGCTGCAAGGTGTCCGAGGCCTTCCAGAGGAGATGACATCTCCCCGGGAGGACTTGAAGAAGTCACAGAAGTTTGCTCGTGGGCAAAGGTGGGCATGATGCCACATGAGAACATTGGGGTTTTGAAGCCATTGTGTTCAAGGAACCATAAATCTTGTTTTAGTTGCCAGGCTGCGTTTGGGTGATCCAACCCCAAACCACCTCTCTGACTTCAATCCCTTCTGCTTTGTCCAGTCTCCCGACACTGCAGTCACTTCCTCAGAAAAACATACGCGTCTGCTCCGGAGCACAGTCTTTCTAGACTGCTGCACTCCATTCTCAGGTCTTTGTTCATGTGGTTCATCTTGGTCAGCTGTTGTCTCCTCTGGAGGGGCCTTTCCTGACTGTCTTATCTGGCACAGTGCCTCTGCTGCTCTTGATGCACTCAGCACCTAGCACTTCCTCACTCGGTGCGTGTGTCCAGGGGTGTGTTGTGTGTCATCACTAAGAGGTAGCTGCCATGAAGCTAATTATCTTGTACTCTCCATCTTAAACGATGTCTGGCATATTGTAGATGCTTGGGTTGAATGAATTCTGAATGGGAAGCATGGGAGGTTACAGTGGAGAGATTTACAGGGGCTCCATGTTGCAGGGCCTTGCAGCTAAGCAAGGAAGGATGAACTCCACTGTGTATCTGGCTGGGAACCGCGAGAGGTTAGGTGATAGGGCAGTGGCCTGATGATATTTGGGTTCCAGGAAGATCACTGTGGGTGCTGTGTAGAAAGGAGAAGATGGGAAGGATGCCGCTCACAAGGCCAGTTCTGTAAACCAGATGGGAGGTCCAATGGGCCTGGCTCCTGATCTCTGAGTGGCTTCAAGGATGCATAACTTAGAGGAAGCACTCTGAATGGCTTGAGGAGATGCCCAGATGTGTGCTTCCGCTGGCTTGAGCCTGTTCACCAGCTATAGGACACTGTTGTCTTCCGTCTGCCCATGGTGACGTTTGGATTACGGCTCCTTGGTCACCTTCCTTGTCTAGTCCTCATCTTCACCCGTGGATACCTACTGGAACGCTCAGTGGAGGACTCCATCCGACCTCTCCCTCAGTTAGCTCCTCTGTGACTAGAGATCCCCTGAACGTCTCTGTTATCTTCTTCACTTCCCTCTCTCTTTTGAAAATTATTAAATCCAATTTCAAAATGATTTCAAACAGGTTTTATTGTGTCGAAAGCTGTAATAGCCAATTGTTGTCTTAGGTTTACAGTTAATTAATACTTATGAATTGCTCACAATTGTCCTTCATTGCCATTTGGTGTGGCACAGAGATTTAACAAATTAGTTCTGCCTGCAGTAGTTGCTGGAGCTGTCTTTCTGGAAGTAAGCTTTGTTTTTTTAAGAGAAAGGGGGCCGCGGGAAATTGTTGTACTGTTGTGCTGGAAGGTGGAGCTGGTGGCACCTGCTTAGTTTTGAAAAGCTACAGTCCGTCCTTCCTCCAGCCCTACCCTGCTTGGGTGTCCTCTGCTGGGGCAGCAGGCAGCCTTTGTGTGTGACTCACTCCTGTGTCAAATGTGGTTTGCCTGTTCTTATGTGAAGGTGAGGCAGTTGGAAAGAAGGCTTGGAGAGGGTCAGTGAGGGCGCATGTGAGGAAGGCTGTGTGGAAGTCAGGCAGGGTGGCTCAGGGAGCCAAGGGGGCTGAACACTCACTCCCAGCAGGAGCTGAATTTCTCCGCAACGGGTGAATTCCAGACCACTCAGAGGGCCTGACCAACCAGCCTGCACCTCCTGTGGTTTCCCTCGGATGCTCGCTGGGGTGGCCTGCAGCTGGGATGTGGAGCCGAGCAGTCTGTGAGGTTTGAAAGGGTCGTCACCTTGGGCAGCTTAGCTGCTTTGTTCCCAATTAAGTCAGCAATTTCATAACATGGCTGGCTGTAATTACTAAGTATTGATGGACCATTGTGTCACTTAACATTTTTCTTTCATACAGTTCCATTCGTACATTCATACAGCAGAAAATGTCATTACTGAAGATACCCTTTTGTTTAAATGATCTCAAATCCACTTCTCAGAGACAAGCGAATTTCTCCTACTAGATTCCTGATTCCTGGGAAAACACTTGGGGTCAGTGGGGTCAGGTCCCTACTCTGGATGTATCTGTGGGCCAGGAGTGGCTGACCTGACCACAGGTGGGTGTGCTGGACAACTGCAGCCCACTCCTAAGGTTAGCTCCAAGCACCTGCCACGGAAGGAAGCTGCTACAGGCATGCATGACCCGTGGGTTCCCTCCACAGGTTGAGCCTTCCCTCATGAGATGCAAGGCCTCTCTCTGTGAGTTTCCAGCTGAGTGACCCCACCTCTTGCAGCCCACAGACTCTGTCTTACCACATGTGCTGAACTCATCTCCCGCCCCGTGTTTCTTGATTGTGCCTCAAGCTTCACACAATGTTGATACTCATATTTACTTGTTTTTATGTGTATTTTAATGTTCCCAAATAAAGATGAAGCTCCTCAGGGAACCTGGAATATAGTTGAAAGATCATTCAGAATCAGAAGATGGACACCTGTTCCCCTCGCTGTACCACACACACACACACACACACACACACACAGTGTCTCGTCCCCTTGGCCGTGTACCTTCCTGTTTGCTGCTGCTCACTCTCCTGCCAGTGTGATCACTGAGCCCTTCTCAGTCTCGACATCCCTGTGCAGCTTGGATTTTTGTCTCCCAAGATAAAGTCTTTGATGGTGTCTCTTTCCCTCCTTGTTGGCCCCCTCTGGGCTGCAGACCTGGTGACTAAATGCCATTGAGTGGGAGAGCCTTTCAGGAGTTGTTCCCCCATTGGTACTGTGGGATTAGTCAGGGAAGCGCACGAGCAGGGACCTCCCCGGCTCAAGGCGTTGTGCTGACACCTGTGTGACGTGCAAGGCTGGGGAAGACACTACCCCTGCCTTCAGGTGGCTTAAACTGTGTTGGAAAGTCACAGTGGGTACTTGTGTGTATCAGTAACTACAGTGCCAGGAACACATCTGGGATTCCCAGAAGTGAAAGTTTCCTTTAGAAATTATTATCATGTGTCATCAAATTTGTGCTCTCAAATTAGAGCTACATATCGACCTATCTTAATTGTATTAAACTTGAATTATACCTTTTGACCCAGCCTTTGATTAAATAAAATACAGGGATAGAAGGAAGATGAATAATACCGTAATTCCATGTTAGCTCATATGCGTTACTGAAGATACCTTAAAGTTTCATATTTGCTGCTTTTCAAAGCTTCAATAGTTATTGGAATGTGGTTCCCCTTAATTCCCAAAATAAAAATGTGAGTTATAAAAATTGTTTTACAACCTTAGATTTATGTTCCCTGTATCTAGTCCCTTCTATCCTCTCTTGTGCCAGTTTTATATTAATTTTTCTCTCCATGAATTATTGTGAGTTTTTTTCTGAGATAAATGAAGAATTGACTTTTTGTTTCCATTAGAAATTTCGAGATTTCTTTAATCAGAATGAAACCAGTGACCCATCCCGGGATACGTGTGTGATCCTGACAGTGGAAGGGCGAACATTTCCGGTGGATGTCTTTTATCTTCAGAGGTTTGATATCATTTGCATTCTTGGTGGGGGTGATTGGTAAAATCAGCCTATCATGCAGCAGAATGACGGGGAGCCGCTTCTGCTTGCAGCTTTTAGGGGGAGCAGGAGGCCTGTGTATGCCTCCTGTCACCAAGTTATGTTCCGATGTGGCAGTGTCCACGGGAGCAGAGAAGGAAGAGGACTTGATAGCTTCAGACCTGACGTTTCCCAGGTTGCGCGCATCAGGGCCGGTGCTTAGGTTGCCATCCTTTGGTTCTCAGCTCTCTGCATCCTTAGTAAGAAAATCCATTTGGCATTTTTGTGGGGAGCACCTAAGAACAAGAAGGATGGGCCGTCCTCGTTCCTGGGCCCAGTCAGTGGCAAAGAGCAGGAGCCTGGTCCAGGGGCCGATAACCCAGGGAGTTATGAACTGGGCTTCTGAGTTGTTTTGGCTGAGAATAGTGGGATTCAGTGCTGGGACCACAATCCCTGACTCTTCACTGGCACCAGCATCCCTGGCATGCTAAAGATAGCACTTTTCTTTTTTTTTTTTTTATGATGCGTGTGTGGATTGCTTCTACTTCTTTGCAAATAATAATAGCTAAGATATAATTACTGGATATTTTTGAATGCTGCATTGTAAAGGGAGGAAAAAAGACTTTTTTGTATGTGCCTGTACTGATTTCCTGGTGGGCAGGTCTAAGCCAGCTCTCACGAGGCCTCGCTGCTGGTCAGTGAGCAGTGATTAACGAACATGTTCTGGTAATGAATTTATCCCATGTGTCTTTTCAGTCCTGTGCCAGATTACATCAAATCGACTGTGGAAACTGTGATGAAAATTCATCAGACTGAGGCGGATGGAGACATATTAGCGTTTCTTACTGGCCAGGTAATCCCCCTGGACTTCTCGGCGGTGATCAAACACGTCCAGGCAGTACTGCAGTTACTATGGAACCCTGTTACTCTCTGCTCAGCCACTTGTTTCACCTTTTGTTGTATTTTGAGGTTGCTTTATTGAATGAAAGATTGTTTGGGTTGATTGTGTTTGTCAGCCAGGTTGCCTGGGAGTTTGTGGCACCAGCCTCTGCTGTCTCTAGAGGGTAAATGTGGTTAAAAAGTAAGATGAGTCGTTGAGGCAGCAAATGTTGTTTTCGGTGCACTGTGCTACTCGGACGCTGCAGCCATGTGCCTCTCTTCCCACTCGTGCTGCCCGCTCTTCCTGGAGGTGGTCAGTGGCCTCATTACTGGAAAAATAACCAGACAAGATCAACTGCTCACTCAAGGTTATAACATGTTCAGAACTACCCTCCAGCTATCATCTTTTCCACTACGAACATTTTCCACAGTCCAGCTTATAATAATTTTATGTGCTGTAACTTGTCTATATGTGTGAGATGCCTAGTTTGCCTGGATACATAAGAGCCCAGTCAGTGTTTGTTGTTATTCATTGGGAATAAAGATAATATAGAGAAGATAGTACAGAGTTTAGGAATTAATGTTACAATTGCAGATTTTCACTCCACTCGCACTGCCCAGTAGCGGTTGATCATATACCATCCTAGAGAGAAAGGTGTGGGTCTGATATTTACCAGTCTTTAGAAAATTAAGCTCCTGAGCTGAACTTTTCTTGTGGTAGGATAGAAATGACATGCTCACAACTGATCTGTCTCTGGCCCCTGGGTCTCTGTCTTTAGGAAGAGGTAGAAACTGCCGTGTCCATGCTGATGGAGGAGGCTCGGGCACTTGCGCGCACTGGCATGAAGAAACACCTCCGTGTCCTCCCCATGTACGCAGGGCTGCCTTCGTTTGAGCAGATGAAGGTGTTTGAAAGGGTGTCACGCAGTGTCCGGAAGGTGAGGCTGATCTCATGACCCCCGAGTGTTTGCAGTTGTCTGTCGGTGTCCCTATCCTGTGTTTTGGAGGGGTTACATGTTATGAATTGTGCATATTCACAGGTGTACAGTGTGTACAGTGTACAGTGTACAGTGTGTACAGTGTGTCCTGATCAGATCAGGGTGATCAACATTTCCTCTCCTGTGACATTATGTCGTGTTTGGAATCTCGAGCTCCCTCCTTCTGTTTGCCCATGAAGTATGTGCTGGGTCACGATGAACCATAGTCACCGCTCTGTGTGCATAGTGCTAGGGCCTTGCTCCTATCTGTTTCTGCTTTGCTGCAGGTTATCTAAACTTCCATCCCCTCCTATCTCTCACAGCCTCTGGTTATCACTATTCTGAGTTCAGATTAAGTTTGGAAAGATTTTTTTTTTAAATTGAAGTGAGACTTGGTAGAACAGGAAAATTTCCTTTAGGAATGTTGGGTGCGTGCTTGTGCGTAGTGGAGCTAAAAGCACATGATCGGTGGATGCCGTGAACCTGTTCAGACCTGCCCTGCACAAGGGTCCCTCTGACTGTAGTTATCAGAGCCTGAGACCTCTCTTTGTTTCTTCTCCGCCTGCCTAATGTTTCCCATGAAGCAATACTACCTTGGCTTACACGGCTGTTTTGGTGGATTGTGGTCATTCAGGAACAATAGATAAGTCACTATCCATGGTTGCTAAACTCTTTGATTTAAGTATCAGTTTGCCTGTAGAGCCAAGTTTAAATCAATTAATTCTAGGTGTGGCTTTCAAATATCTAGCCTTGAAATTGGGGTGAAGCAGGGTGTGGTGGGAAGAACTGGTCGGAAGGAGCAGCAGGCAGCCATCTGCCTCCTGTTCCTTGCTCTCTTGTTCCTCACCCTGGGGAATCACCCTTGGCCTATCAGCTTTTTCCTGGCAGTAGATGAGAAGTCAGTTTGTTGCTGGTGTTTATCAACAGGTGGTTGAAATTATGGTGAGGGACAGTCTGGGAATCCACTGCTGATTCCAGACCACTTTGAAGAGGGCTCAGGGGCTTGGCCATGAGGATGGGGCCATTCAAGTTGGCCAAGCAGGAGCCCTGGCTTCCGTCACTGAGTTACTGTGTGCCTTGGGGTGAGTTATTTAACCTCAACTTTCAGTTCTTGTAGTTGTAAAACATAGCTAATAATAACTTTTATATAGCTGGTTTCATGGCATAAACTCTCAACTACAAAAACAAGTTAGAAAGATTTGTATACAATGCTCATTTTATAGAATGATTCAAAAGTTTTTTTATTATCTTAACAGGCAGAGAGAGAGAAGGGGAAGCTATGCTAAAATTTTTTAGATTTTTATTTGAAAAGCAGCATTGCAGAGAGAAGGGGAAAAACAGAAGGGGAAGACCTCCACCCACTCTCCAAATGGTCCTCATGGCCAGGACTGGCCCAGGCTGAAGCCAGGAGCAGGGGACTTCTGGACACAGTATCCCAAGCACTTTAGATGTTCTCCATTGTTCTCCCACGTGCATTGTCAGGGAGCTGACTAGGAGCTGAAATAGGTGGAAATTATTGCACCCATTGGGATGCTGGCATTGCAGGTGGTGGTTTAACTCACTATACCACAATGCATTTTAAAAGGGAGGCTCCAGGGGCTTCTTCTGGAACCCTAACGTGGGTGGCAGAGGCCAAATACATGGGCCACCTGCTGCTTTCCCAGGCCATGAGCAGGGAGCTGGATCAGAAGTGGAGTATTGAGGACACAAACTGGCACTCGTATGAGATGTGAACATGACAGGTGGCATCTTCACCCGCTATGTCACAATTCCAGCCCTGAAAGTACATTTCAGTCTGTTGGTTCATTCCCTAGAAGCCTCTAACAGCTGGCCCAAACCAAAATGGGGATCCCAGAGCTGCCTCTGGTTCTCCCACGTGGGTTGCAAGAGCCATCATTGCTGCCTCCTGCCGGAATCCAGCTCCAGCTGAGTTCGGAGCTCGAGAAGGGTGCGTGGAGTCGGCGATAAGAAAAGACACAGAGACTGTCACTTGGTGCCTTCTTGCTCCAGCTCAGGAAGAAGCTGTCCTTTTCGTTTACTTAGACACATCACAAGCCCCTGCACAAACGTTTGATTTTACTATCTTTAACTTCAGAACTAAGCCCGCATGCACAGATGTTTGATTATTTTATTTTTTATTTCATGGTCAACCAGGTGCTCTTAAAGATAATTCTATAAGTTACCATAATCATTTTCTTCAAAGCAAGCCATTATTCATTCTTCAGTAGTGGCCGTTGGGTGACAGCCAGGACTCCAAGGCCAAGGCACATGTGATTACTTGCTAATCAGTCATACATTCCTACCACATTTCTATTCCTGCCACATTTCTATTCCCATCATTTAATTGGAGAAATATGTTACAAGCGAAAAAACATAAAAATCCAAGACAAAAGTTTCAAATATTAGATCCACCCCCCGACAATTACAGGTTCTATAACCCATAAACAGTGAAACGATAACCAAAAGCCCATCTCTATGATATTAATAAAATCATCCTATAATTCCTCTAATAAAAAAACTGCAAAAGCAGCTAAAACAGCTACATTGTCTATGCTGCAAAGAAACTGCAGAGACAGACTAGCCTTGGAGATAACAATAATTTATTGCCATAGCAGTTTCAGCTCTTACTTCCATCACTTGCATTAATATTTAGGATATTTATCAAGCCCTTTCCGAGAAGGTGTGCTACATGTCTGGGCCAGATTCTGAGGCAAGTACTTATGGTTAGGTACCCACTAAGATGTCCAGAAATGGCAGAGCTTAATTGTGCTCCTGTGTGTAAATTGTCAAAGGCCTACTCACCAAGACATTATCAGCAACATTAACTCCCAAGCTCACATCTGTTACAAAAACCATCTCACAGGGGCAAACAACAATGCCTCAATAGATTACAGAATTCTTAGTGGGGCGGTTGAGTGTCCATGCACACAGGGGTGAGACCGCATCAAGGTGGTCGGAGACACGTCCGCCGGGCCCTGCCAAACAGCTGGAAGTTCCTCCAGGTCCTGCCAAGCAGGGGAGCTGCTCTCTTCACACCTTCATGTCATTCACACCTACTGCACGGACCCCAGCAGCCTCCCAGCTTGCATCAGCAGGAAGCTGGGTTGGAAGCACAGGGGCCAGGACTCATACCAGCGCTTTGATATGGGTGGCTTGGTGTGCTGTACCACAGTGCTCACCTCTGTAAAATGATTTTTTTTTTTAATTTATTTATTTTCATTTGAAAGATTTTACAGAGAGAAGGAAAGAGGGTGAGAGAAGGCCTCCTGTCTGTTTGTTCACTCCCCAGATAGCTGCAATGGCCGCAGCTGAGCCAATCAGAAGCTAGGAGCTTCTTGTGGGGTCTTCCACGTTTGTGCAAGGTTCTGAGGACTGGAGCCGTCCTCCACTGCTGTCCCAAACCATAAGCAGGAGGCTGGATTGGAAGCTATAATGTGAACCTATAAGCAAATGTCTCTGTTCCAGATGCTGGCTTAGTTGAGTTGGGAGGAAGGGAGACACACTGCTGACTATTCCCAGGTGCCAAGCTCTAGGCTCTAATTATTTTGTGTATACATTGTACCCAATACCAGCAGCCTCAGGGAGGGAGTGTGTCCCTGTGGCTGGTACCCAGGTGGCTAAGTGCAGGCCCCATGGTCTGGGAGAATCAGGCCCATGGCACCCTGGCTCTGAACTTTAGTGGGTGACACTTTTTTAGTGTCTGGGACTGCTGCTGACAGATTCTCCAATATTGGACATGCTGTGAGTGTCCTAAGATGTCCTAAATCATCTTTTAGGGTTAACAGTTTTTTTCAAAGTGGAAAGAGTAAGATGGCTTTTTCTTTTTCTTTTCCTGTGGGGAACTTAGGTGATTGTGGCCACCAATGTGGCAGAGACCTCCATCACCATCAGCGGCATTGTATACGTGATCGACTGTGGCTTTGTGAAGCTCCGGGCCTACAATCCCAGGACAGCGATTGAGTGCTTAGTGGTGGTGCCGGTGTCCCAGGCCTCAGCCAACCAGCGAGCTGGACGAGGAGGGCGCAACCGCTCAGGAAAGTGTTACCGTCTTTATACAGGTGGGTGTGGTTTTTCTCACCTTCTCGCGGTCACCTGGGCTCTGGAGAGTGTAGTAGATACTTCCTTCCCCTAGTGGCAGAACTGGGCATAAAGTCCAGGCAGGCCTCCTTTGCAGGACCTGGTGCAGTCTGTCCCGGGGCCCTGTGAGTGCGTCTACTGCCTTCGTTATTCTAAACACATTACTTCTTTACTGTTACTTCATGTTGGTCGAAGCTGGTCCATGAGTCAGCACCTGTTGCATTTGATTTCAAACCTGATGTCTGGGCCTACACCTGTCAGTAGCTGTGGGACCCTGTTGTGTGGGCTGAGTGTCCAGTGTCTCTTCTTCCCATTCCCTTAGCTCAGTATGCTCTTTCCATCTTCTGAGATGCTGAGTTCCGTGGGCCCTCACACTGGGTTCCACCCTATTGTCTGGTTCAAAGTGTCTTTGCTGACCTGTGCTCAAAGAAAGCAAATAGTAGGTTAACCCCTCTACTGTGTTAAGTTTCCAGCTGGATGGTGGCCTTACTTGTGGGTACCAACGTGCTCAGAGCAGCTCCTTCTTTCTCTGTTCATTTTTATCTTTGTTTGTTTAATGATAAGTACACCAAAATTTCCCCCTGATGTCTAGATTTCATTTTTCCAACATTTGGTTTCTTTTCCAACATATGGTTACTTCTCTCCTCTGTCCATCTGAAGTCGTTTACCTAGTCTGGGGATTAGCTATGCTGTTGACCTTTTTCTTCTGTTGTTACTATTGTCCTTGCCCAGTGTTTGGCTTTCTTTAAGCAAGTGCTCACAGAGCGCCTGCTGTCAGCCAGGTGTGAACTCAGGACTCTGGGATCCAGGGACAGGTGGGTCATGGGCTGACAGTCTGATGGTGGAGGCAAACCCACTGCCACCCACAGATTAATGTGTTATGGTATAGAAGGGTTACACCAGAGGCCAGGGAGCCTGGGCAGCAGAGAGCAGGCCCATGCTACATGCTGGGGAGTGACGTCTTGGTCTTTTGGTCACTGTCTAGGTGAAGAATGGTGGTGGAGATTAGATTTCAGCAAACCAGGTGAAGGGATGGAATGAATGCATGGGTTCAGTCAGTCCACATCCATATTTGAGGGTTCCATGTTGGAACATCGCACTAGCCATGGATTGGAAATACTTGAACAAAGATGTATGCATAGGCAATGGGGAACAATACATGTTTATTTAGTGTTAACATTGTATCCGATGTCGGTTTCTGGTGGTTCTTACCGCTGAAGAACACGGAACACCTTTACCTCACTCTTGGTGGCCTTGGGGCCTGCTGCAGGACTTAAACCCTGAGATTTCATATTTCAAAATTAGTTTTTATAAGTTAGGAAGCAGTGTACTGAGGATGGGTGTAGATTATGTGCAAATACAACACCATTTCATGTAAGACTCGGGCATCTGTGTGTTGTGAGATCCGTGAGGTGGCCATGGGGTGGTCCTGAAGCTAATCCCCTGCGGACGCTGAAGGCCACTGGACATGGGGGGAGGGGTGTGTGAGGAGCATCCAGGGAGAGCAGGGAGTAAGTGGGGCCACAAAGGAAGAGCAACCATCGCAGGTGCTAGGGAGAAATGATTGGGGTAGAAAAAGGAAAACCAGCACTAAAAGAACATCCTGAAACGCAGAGGAGGGGGAGGCATCAAGATATCTTCCTTTTAAAAAATAATTTACTGAAAATTTACATAAAACAACTGGTTAAAAGTGAACAACTCGGTAGCATTTGTTATACTGTCACCTCTGTCTGCTTGCAGAGCGTTTCATCATTTCAAGCAAGTTCCTTTTCCTTTGAGCAGTTACTTCCCATTGTCCCAGCGCCTGGAAACCACCAGGCAGTGTTCTGGCTGGATCTGTCTCTGGGATATTTCATCGGAATGGAACCATACAAAATGGGCCCTTTTGTGTCTGTATTATTTCACTTAGCGTTGTATTTCCGTTTTATTATCTAGTTGACATTTATTACTTTCTTACCATAACTTGCAACATGGAACTTTCTTCCAGTTAAAAAAATTTTTTTCTTCTTAGTAAAGTTCACAATGTTTAGAATTCTGAAAACTAACTAGATTCTTATGTTATACAACAGCTCAGCAGCTAAGTATGTCCATTTCCCCCAGTTATTACCAATGTGGTGTGAGCGTTGAGTGACATTTGTATCTATTATGTCAGAACTTTAAAGGATGGGAGTGCCAGAGCCAGCATTGCAGCACAGCAGGTAAAACCACCATCTGTGAACCAGCATCCTGTTCGGGCACTGGCTGCTGTCCCACCTGTTCTGCTTTTTTAAAATTATTATTTTATTATTATTTTTTTTTATGATACAGTTCCACAGGCTCTGGGATTTCCTGTCCCTCTCTTCAAGGCCCCTGATCCTCCTATTGGTTTCCCCTCTAGTATTACAATGGATGGTTCTTCATGGACAGTCATAAGTCCATTATTAGCATTGTATTTTCGAGGTTCATTGTTACTGTAGCATGTTCTGTGCTCCTTTTTATGGCTCCTTCTGTTCCACTTTGCAGAGAAACCACAGTTTGTTTATTTGTTCGTCAGTCGCCAAGGCGTTTGGCTGTCTCCCCTTCGGACTGCTCTGACCGCTGCTGCCGTGAAAGCACATGTGCGCTTGGCAAAGTCCTCGAGTGCCTGTTTTTAATTCTTGTGGATCTTGTGGGCTTGTGTGGATAATTCTGTGTTTAACTTTTTAAGGAACTCGTGTTATTTTTAAAAAAGGAAATGGGCAGCATCTCACATACCAAAGATATCAGGTCACAGAATGTGAACTACAGACAGGCAGAGAGATGTGGGTCAAAGGCTACCAGCTGCCTAGCACACGTGGTGCTAGTGGCAGGGGGCTGGAGAGCCCTAGTGCCCAGCCTGTAGGCTGCCAGGTGAGCTTTCTGGGGGGTGCAGCACCCTGCTCAGTCCCTGTACTTCCTGGCCTCGGGGCTGTGGCTTTGCTCCTCTTGTCCAGCTAATTGCCGACCTGGACCTTGCGCTGCTTCCCAGCTGGACTGTGCTCTTTCCGGACTTGGCCTCCGCAGTCCTGTGCACACTACTGCTGCTTGTGATGCCTTTGCTTGGGCTGTTCCCTCCTGGGTCTGTGGATCCTTCATGTCCTTCACCTCCTCTCAAGTGTCATCTGCCTTGACAAGCCACCTCAGGTGCCATCTCTATACAGCTAGTGACCTAACCATCCCCCTCTCCCCCATGGCCACGGTGTCTGGTCTTGGTCCCTGCCCCTCATGGCACTTAAGACTCTCAAGGGGATTGCTTCTAATTCCTGGAGCTCCTGGCCCCAGTGTACCCGAGTCCTCTGGACCTGAGCTGATGTCCTGGGCGTCTTTGGAAGCACCTGCTCATATAAGCATCTTCTTGGCAGGGTGTTGCTCTCAGGTGATGATAGCCTCTCACCTGGTCAGTAGTATCCTAGGAAAACATGGTTCCTTTACCCTGGATGCTCTTTAGACTAAAGCAAAAACTGGAACTGTTGTTTCATCTGTAATCTTCCGGGAAGACCTGTGCATTTTGCAATATCTGCCAGTCAGACCACACAATGTTGGTCGTGAATTTTCTCAAAGAAAGCCTCTTTGGGGCCTGGGTGTGGCCTAACGACTAAGGTCCTCGCCTTGAATACACCCGGGATCCCACATGGGTACCAGTTCTAATCCCGGCTGCTCCACTTCCCATCCAGCTCCCTGCTTGTATCCTGGGAAAGCAGTCTAGGACAGCCCAAAGCTTTGGGACCCTGCACCCACGTGGGAGACCAGGAATAGGTTCCTGGTTCCCGGCTTCAGATCGGCACAGCACCGGCCTTTGAGGTCATTTGGGGAGTGGATCATCAGACCTCTTTGAAGTTCTTTGGCAATAGACCTGGTTCTTCCTGACACCTTTTGTTTGAATTTGTTTTTTCTCTCATTGGCTGAAGCTTTCTGATCTTCTTGGAAGTTGGGCACCCTCATGTTGTTTATGGAAGGTGTGTGTCAGTTCAGACAATGACTGATGTGGCAGGACTTGGCAGGGTTATTCTCCATGCACTTGCTGAATATGTACAGAAAGGATTTCTTGTCCTCCCCCTTTTTCTCTTACCTTTCCAGCTTCTCTGAAAAGGCCTCCTGGAGTCTTCCCGTCCACGTCTTTTTCTGTTCCTCCCTCCTCAGGATCTCTCTGCCTGGTGCTTTTTCCTGTTTGAGGTCACTTTGTTCCGGGTGGGCGCAACAAGCACTCATTAGTCTATTTAGGTTTCCTGGTGTGACACTGTGTGCTTGGCTCACTGATTTTAAAAGTTAGTCTTGGACAACCTCTGCATTGTATCAGATTTGGTCACTTGTCATAATCTACTTGCCATTTTGGTGGTTTATTTTGAGACTGTTCTCTGCTTATGAGTGGATGCTGCCTTGATTTACCCAAGCAAAGATCACGGGAAGTGGGCATCAGTAGCAACTCTACAAATGCTCGTTGCTTTGATTTCATGTTTTAGGTGCATGCTGACAACAAGCATCCTAAAGTAAAAGGATAAACCTTCGTAAAGGTGTTTTGTTCAAATATATTTGTCTAAAGTATTTTGTAGATAGGAAGGGTTTTCCCAAAAGTGGAAACAGCTTTTCATCCTGTGATATGCACTGGGTTCCAGAACCTGAGGATTTCTTGCTCCAAGTGGAGAAGGAAGTGTGTCCTTGGGGAGTAGTGATTGCATCTGGTTGTCCCATCCCAGACAGTTCTGATTTCTCACGTTCCCCTCTCAGAGGAAGCCTTTGACAAGCTGCCCCCATCCACCGTCCCCGAGATGCAGCGGAGCAATCTGGCCCCTGTCATCCTGCAGCTGAAGGCGCTGGGGATCGACAACGTCCTCAGGTTCCACTTCATGTCGGTGAGTCCCTCCTGCCACGCTGTGCAGAGCTGCAGGGAAGGGGTACGCGCCAGGGCCTCGGGGGACGGAGTTGGACAGCACGCCGTTGTTCTGTTCTGACCTGTGCACAATATAAGCAAAACAACTGGCCAAGGTAGCCACAGTTCCTGTCCTTATATAATTCCTGCTCTAGACGGCTGGGGACCAGAGACAAGATGGCTGAAACAGAGCAGTGTGCTGGTGCTCTGAGAGATAGAGTAAATGAAGTGAAACTCAAGTCTCAGTGAGATTTCGTCCGTTTAGGAGGGGGAAGAGAAACCCTGATGTAGGAGCCGGTTTACAGGAATCCCACAGGCTTAGCTGGAGCTGACTGGGCTTCTGGTAGGATCCAGAGGCAGCTTTCTAGCAGAGAAGTTATTGGGCTGGGGGCCACAGTCCTCTTTTCTGATGGGTGTCAACTCCAGCAGCATGGGAATGCCCAACTCAGGGTGCGCTTGTCACACATGCCGTGTTGTTTCCTTTTAGAGTTTTTCTAAATTGATTGTCCACAAGGAGAGAAGGGAATCAAGAGAGAGCCGAGGAGAAAGAAGGAAGCTGATGTTATTTTTACCTTTGTTTTTAAATTCTCATGAGATGTTTTGAAAAATATTTTTAGGCCTTTGTATTTATTTGAAATTGTTAAGTCATTTGCCTATTAGAATCAGTTTTTTTCAAGCATCTTTTAAAGGGAGTTAGTCTTACAGTGTATCAGGTAAAACTACTTCCTGTGATGCCAGCGTCCCATAAGGGCACTGGTTCGTGTTCTGGTTAATCCACTTCTGATCCAGTTCCCTGCTGGCATCCTGGGAAAAACGCTAGGACATGGCGCAAATACTTGAGCCTCTGTCACGCTTGTGGGAGGTCCAGATGAAGCTCATGGCTCCTCACTTCCTGAAAAAATCTCTCTGTCTCTTCCTCCCTTTCTGTAACACTTTCCAAAGAAACAAAAGAATCCTAGGAAGAGAAAGTTGAGAATTCATATAAAAAAAAAAGTCTTCTAACAACCTTTGTCTGTATTTCTTGCAAATTTTTTAATTTGTATTTTACAGGGTTTCTCTTTTGTTATTTTTAATGTTCAGATACCCTAAGCATATCCTTAGTAAGATCTGTCTTTGCTTTTATGATTTTAACTCATTTGTTTTCCTTTTATTTGAAAAGAGCAGAGGTAGAGATAGGCAGAGGGAGATCTTCTCCACTGGATCACCCCTAAAATGCCTGGGAGCAGCTGGCGCTGGGCTGAGCCAAAGCCAGGAGCTTGAACTCCATCTGGGTCTCCCACATGGGTGGCAGGGGCTTGGCTGCTTGAGCTGTCACCTGCCACCCAAGGTTATCTGCAAGAAGCTGGAAGTAGGATTGGAACCTGGGAGCCAAGCCCTGTGCTGTGGGATGCGGGCATCGCAAGCAGCCTCTTCGCCCACCCCAAATGCAGTCACCCTTGTATGAACGAGGCTCTTCTCAAAGCCGGGCCACTTAAGCATGCTCACTCACATTTCTTTCCAGAATTTTTAACGATTTAAAGACTTTATTTGAACCCAACTGTATTAGTACGTTGTGACAAGCCTGGATTCTCTGTTGATGAGGTCCCTAGTGTCATTTGTGATAGCAAACTAGGTGAAGGAATGAATAGAATGGATACCCGTCTCCCCCAAGAAAAGAAATTCGTGCTTACCACAAGTTAGGAGAAAATACACTGCTTGGCCATTTATGGATTTACTGTAGGAACAGATTTGCTAGTGTAAAAGCTTATGAAAAACCCCACATCTGAGATGAAAAGAGATGTCAAGAATGATAGATCAGTATCTCAAAACATGCAGCTTCCCACTGGCTAGTTGTGTTCCGAAATTGTTTGAAACAATTAATTCAGAACTTAGCTATTCTTGTTATCTCATATGATCTCAGCATACAAGATCCCCAGAGGGTTGAAGTTCTTTTTAGCCTTTGAGTTTTGCCTCTTTGCAAGGAAAGACATGGAGGCCAAAGTTTGACTTTGTTCCTTGGCAAACGAGTTGGGTGAGGTAGAGTGGAAAATATGAGGCCTGACTTCAGCCTCTGGCCTTGTCACCAGCTTGTTCAAATTGCGACTCAGTTCCCTTGTCTAAATCCGAGCTAAAACAGCATGGCGCTCAAAGCCCATGTGTTGTTTGAGTGTATGTACAAAAAGAGCTGCAGCGTTCACCAAGTTCTATGGTTTTATTTCTTGGATTTTCAGAAACCAATCAATTGAAAGGGAAGAGGCTAAATTAGGCGTGACGTTTAGCAGGTGCTCAGGAAAGTTTTGTAGACGGCAAGAAGGGGTAAGGATTCGGAGACTCGGTGTATAGGTCAAGGAGCCAGCTCTGACTAGCTGCAGACTGTTTGGAATTCTCTGTTAATGTCAGAAAGTCACATTCACCCTGTGTTACTGACTGATACCGGCAAGGTCTGGACTGGGGCTCTGGGTGAGGCAGGGGGAAAAAGCCCCAAGTGCTGTGGCCTCCTGGAGCTCCCAGCGGGAAGTGGACTAGAACGGTTAGAGGAGAATTCAGGGGCTATGGGGGGTAGTATAAGGTGGGGTCCGCTCATCGCTGATAGGACAGGAAAGGACCCAAGGGGATCTGATGGATCCAGCGAGCCTGGAAGGCCAAGCCCTGCCACAGGTGGGAGAAGGGAAGGGCCCCTGATAGGATGCTGTGGGCACCCACAGAAGCACAGGTCCTGGGAAGCATGGGGCACACCAGAAATGGTTATGTCGCTATGTTCCTTGCCTGAAGAGATGCATTTAAAAGGAATTTTATGTGTTTTACAGCCACCACCAGCACAGTCGATGGTGCAAGCTCTGGAGTTACTCTACGCACTGGGAGGTATGCCTGTTTCTTAACTCTCCACTCCTATGTGGGCGCCCTGAGGCTCTCACTACTCTTCAGAAAGACGGTTGATTCTGTTCATCTGTGTTATCCTCTTAATGACACTCTCTGTGAAGTAAGAACTTGGAGCTCTAGTTAGATGAGCAGTACATGAAGATTAATTATGACAATGAATTTATGAAATGTAGCAGTTCACATCAGTAGCTGCTAATGACTGTCACTCTAGTGTCTGAGCCATCTTTCCGTGCTCTCTCAGGTGCATTAACGTGGAGCTAGGTCAGAAGCGGAGCAGCCGGGACTTAAACCAGTGCCCAAATGGGGTACAAGTGGTGCAGGCAGTGGCTTAAACTGTTACCATAAGGCCAGCCCTGGACGTGTCATTTCAATAGGGAAATGTGATTTATGGCTTTGTGTTTAGCATGTCCCAGGGTTTGTCCATTTGTAGCATGCATACTACTTTATCTCTTTTGTTGCTGAATGATATTGTGTTGGAAAGCTCTACCACATTTTTATCCATTCATTAGGTGAAGGGCATTTGGATTCTTCCCACTTTTCGGCTAATGTAAATGATGCTGCTTCAAACATTATTAAGCATATAATATGTTTGATGGACATTCCTGCCAGCAGTATGTGAAATTCCCCATTCTTGACATCTTGCCAATAGTTGTTAATTGTCTGTGTTGAAACCAGTCTCGTAGATGGGAAGTGACGTTTCCTGGCTTTGGTTTGCATTTCCTGGGTGACTTAAGATGTTGAATACCTTCTGATATGTTTGTTGGCTGTATATATTATATTATCTTCTTTGAAAAATGTTTATTTAAATCTTTTGCCCATTTTAATTTGGAATATTATCCTTTTCTATGGAGTTGGAGGAGTTTTTTTATATATTCTGGATACAAGTTTCTTATCACATATGGGACTTTTAAATATCCCTCCCCTTTCTGTGGGTTCACTTTCTACTTGATGTTTAATAGTGCAAAAGTTTTAAGGTTTTGTATAGCTCAGTGTAGTGTGTGTATGTATGCAAGAGAGGGAAGAGATTTGATTTGTGCTTTTGGTGTTGGGTCATGTCTGAGACACCATTGTCTATCCTGTAGTCATTAACACTTAAGGTGTCCTGTTGGTGAAAGCATAGGCAGTCATTGGTTTCAGAGTTGTGCAGTGGCAGAAGGGCCTTCAGCTGGGTCTGCAGGAGATCTGCCTGTCCCACCTTGTCACAGGTGCTTGTCCCTTGTTCTCAGGTATGCAGCAGGCACTTGGATGCAAGGTTTTCTGTGATAATCTGAAACAAGGGTAAGACAACCTGGGCTGCAGAGGACTTTTCACTCGAAGTATTTTCCTATAAACAAACAGAATAAAATATTTATTTCTTCTGCCTTGAAGAAGCTAGAGAAGGGACAGGGAAATTCCCAATTTAACTTTATTTCAAATGGAATCATCGTCTTTAAAGAAATAATGATGTTGGAACAAAGCAGAAATGTTTTTCTCTATCCTGCCCTGAGCTCTTGCGACATTTGTTTTCTTCCATAGCAGTAGTTTGCATCTTGGACGCCTTGGGAACTCAAGTGGTTGAGAGACCAGGAGGGCGAGTAGCCTGTGGAAGGAGGCTACTGAGCTCAGGAAAGTGCCCAGAAGGCCACAGGCCATGTGGGTCTGGTGTTGGCAGCAGAGGAGTTGGGTCCAGGAATCAGGATCAGAGCCGCTGGCCTGGTCCTTGCTCACAGCATTTGAGAACAGAAGACGCAGGGTGTCCCCCCTGGCATTTCTGGTGTGTTGAGTGCTGGATCTGGAGAAAGATCCAGAAGCTGACGCAGCAGGGGAGGTGAGTGTTCTGCAATCCAGGGCCACTGGGGCTTCCTGGTAGTGGGGTCCCAGAAACAGCAGGTCTGGGAAGTGACGGACAGAGCAAGGCTGGGGCGCTGACGAGATTGCAGCACACTGTTTCCTTACAGTGGAAGTTACTAGAAGTATTGGGCTTTTAAAGGTGTGTTTTCGAGAGCTCACCAGAGATCTTTTATCTTTTCTTCTTTTAGGGTAACCGCACTCTGTTGTCAAATTGAGTTTGATAGTGCATGAGTAATCTTTTGAATTTTTTTTATATCCCTTGTCTTTTATTCTCTGCACAGCTGCACATCTTCAATAGCGCATGCTTCTGTTTTCTTTTGTTGTTTTCACGGCAGGTTTGGACAAAGATTGTCGCCTCACTGAACCACTAGGCCTGAGGATAGCGGAGTTTCCTTTGAATCCCATGTTTGCCAAAATGCTGCTTGAATCAGGTGGGTGGGGCATCAGAGTTTGCACAGATGTTGTTTTGACTGTCGGAAGAGGTGATCCCTGGATTCCATGCACCCTAAGAAGCACACCGTGGTGCAAAAAGGAAAAACAAAATTTGCCATGTGAACCGTGTTTTGGTGCACAGTGCCATGATCCTAAGCCCTTGTACACAGCCGTGCAGCCACCAGCGCCGTCCGTCTCTGGAACTTCTTTCGACTTCCTCACTGGAACTCTACCCACTTAACAGCGACTGTTCCCTCTTCCCCTGCCCTGACAGCCACCACTGCACGTCCTGACTCTACATTCGTAAAAAGTAAAAGGTTCCTGGAAAATTAATTCAAAAGATAAGCTTATTTTGTTTCAAAAACTTGAAACCTACAAATAGTTTTTCAGAACATAAATTTTCCATGACTGTGTTTTGAAGATCCCGCATATGCTTGGATTTTGGTTACATATCTGAAACCGAGTATCTGGAATATTCATCCAAGAAAGTAGATGTGGAACTGAGCTGCCTGGGGACAGGGCCAGTCCAGCCCCCACCTTGGTCTGCAAGGAGAACCCCATGGTGCCTCTGCAGCAGGGGCAGCAGCAGCTCCCCTCTCAGAGTCAACTCACTGGGCCCCACAGAGGACATGGCTTTTGGCTAAATTCATTCAATATTTTTGTTCTTGAAATACAAACATATTATCTCTCTCTCTCTATATATATATATATAAACTATGTTCTTGTTTGATAATATGATACCAAGAAGGTAGTCTTGCTCTTTTTGATTGTTTTCCAATGAGCATGCTTTTTGTTTTATAGGAAACTTTGGCTGTTCTCAGGAAATTCTAAGTATTGCTGCCATGATGCAGATCCAGAATATCTTTGTGATCCCCTCCAACCAGAAATCTCAGGCTGTAAGTCCACATCTGTCCACATCTGCAGCCATGCCCTCTTCATCCCACATCCCGCAGAATCTCCCAGCCTCCGGGACAGGAGGATCATGGGAGTCAGGGGACAGGAGGCTCATGGGAGTCAGGGGACAGGACTTCATGGGAGTTGGACAGGAAGCTCATGGGAGTCAAAGAAGATAAGGCTTATGGGAGTAGGGGAAGGAGACTCATAGGAATCAGGGGATAGGAGGATCTTGCGAATTAGGGGCAAGGGCTTATGGGAGTCGGGACAGGAGGCTCACAGGAGTCAGGGGACAGGAGGCTCATGGGAGCCAGATTTCAGTGATTGCTTCATTCTTTTCAGATTCGAATGCACCGAAAATTTGCTGTGGAGGAGGGTGACCACCTCACCATGCTCAATGTGTATGAGGCATTTATCAAAGTAAGCACATGGCTCTCCCACCAGTGTGGTCGGCTGGGGAGTCCGGCTTCCAGCCTGGGCTTCTGAGGAGCCCTTGGTAGCTTCACCTTGCCTTGGAGACGCAGTGCTCTGGCAGCAGCCTGGCAGCCATTCCCTCAGTGTCCCAGATGTGCTGTGTTGGCCGGGAAGGCAGCGCCAGCCGGGGAAGTCCTGTGGCAGCTGCTGCCACCTCTGTCACCAGGCTGAAGGTGCCTCTTAGTCTTGGGGTAGAAGTTGGAAGGTGTCCCAGCTGCTGTGAGCAGAGCCAGGCCAGGATCTGTGTATTCTCACGTTCATGTACCATCTTTGGTTGTTAGTAATCCTAACTTCTGTTGCTTTTAGTATTCTATAAAACTAAAGGCAAAAAATAGAGCTTAAAGTTCCCTCAAAATGTGGGTAAAAAGAGCTACAGCTGAAGAGCGTGATGAAAAGAAAGAAACTTCTCACGAAAAGGAAAAGGTGTAATATTTTGGCTCTTCAGTATCATTTCTTAACTTTATAAGAAAAATATTAAAGCTTTATTTTAGCAGAGATTTGGGATTGATTCAGTTAATGAGAAGTTTTTCAGAAAAAATATTTGTCTTATTGAGACTTCTAGATGAATTCGGTTAAAATGCATTGGTCCAAGCACAGTGTGTCTTCTTCCATCTGAAGCTCTGTCTGCCAGTGGAGTGTGGCTACTCCGATGCGTTACTCCATGCTGCCTTCTCAGAAAATCTTCTCTGCATCATATTTTCTTACTTAAAACACTTTCCCCCATGGGAAATTAGAGTGTAATTTCAGAGGTGGCATTCCCATAGCAGTAAGTGAATTCAAGATATAAAGATTGTATTTAAGAATGCAGGAAAAACTTAAGCACTATTGATAGAAAAATTATACCTTGGAGGCAAATAACAGTAAAATACGAATAATTTCTGCATTGGATATATCCTGTAGTGCAATAAAGCCATAAGCCAAGGCCCTGCCATGAGCAAGAGCTGATTGACAGAGAAGAAGGCTCTTCCTGATGGCTCATGGTGCCTGCGGGTGTTATAGATGGAAAGCGAGTTTTCAGGAGGCTCCTGGGCCCTTCAGCGCTTGGTGAGACCCAACAAGTTTGCATGGCAGCCTGGCTGGTGACAACTGTTTAGAGCGATGGGGCAGAGGAGGGCCAGCTGGGATCAGCAGATCTGATCCCATTGAACAAGCAAGTGTGGGTGGAGAGGATGATCTCCCCACTGTCGCCTTAGTGGAGGGAGGGTGTCTCTGGGTTTCTCTGACTCCCCTCTCTGGGTTCCGGTAGCACAACAAGAATTCCCAGTGGTGTCAGGAACACTTCCTGAATTACAAGGGTCTCGTGAGAGCCGCAACTGTGAGAGAGCAATTGAAGAAGCTTCTGGCAAAGTTTCAGGTGCCCAAGACATCTAGCAGAGGTACGAGGGACTCCTGGGCTGGTGGCTTCCCTTTTCCTTAAAGCTCTGCAGGGTTCATGCGAGGAGTGCAGTGGACTCTGCATCCACGCAGCCTTCGCAGTATGAATTGCCTGTGTTGATGAAAAGTTGCATGCACAATCAGATGCCCCGTTAACACTGAAAGAAGTTCATAGCCCGTGACAACACGGAAGAATCCTTAGCATCCACATCGATGCACATTGTAGTTCGTTTTCGCTTATAGGCTTTGCCAGAAAAATACTTGGAAGAGGATGGTATTTATGGCTTACTGTATAGAACTCATGTTCTGATTCCAAAGGCAGTCCCTCCTGCAGACAGTGACTGCCTTAACCAGGATTCAGGAGGTTACGCTGTAGCAGGGGTTCTACCAGTATTCCATTGCATGCCCTTGCACTTGGTGAGATGGGGGGATACTGCCCCTGTCCCCCAGATGATCCCAGGGAGAGGGCACATGGAGTTCATGATAGCACAGCTGGTAATCGGCAGGGCTCAGGTCCCTGTGGCTGCATAGTCCATACCCAAGGAAGTGGCTGCGCTGTTGGTTCGTGTCTTGAATGCCTCCTGGTGTGCCAGGGACTCGGCCACCTTGTCAGCTCTGCTGGGACTTGTTGACGTTTCCTGAGTGCTTAGAACAGGCAAGCCCATACTCCGAGTGCTTTATATGTTAATTCATGTAACGCCCACAGCAACCCTGTAAAATATTTACTGTTCTTCATTTATAGAAGAGCAAAATAAGGCTAAGGGGCAAAAATTTTGAAGGTCACAATGAGTGTGTGGTGGAGTCGAAATTTGAACTCGGGCCGTTTTCACCACCTTGTTTTGTCTTTATGGTAGGAACAGGTGATTAAGAAATTCCCAAGGCATGGGAACAGTACTGGAAGACTATCAGTTCTCTTAGAAGTTAAGACAGTGGACTCCTGAGTAGTCATAGAAGACAGGGCGGGGGTGGCAGGAATGCAGTGGAGCTGGGGCCAGGGGCCTCAGGGCAGGCCTTGGGGGTGGCAGAAGTTTGGTAAATTGGAAAATCGGAGAGGGGTGGCAAGCAGTGTGCCGGGCGAGGAGGACCCTGGTCTTGGCAACAGCGTGTTAGAAGCTTAGTGAATATTTGATGAGTGAGTAAAGCCACAGGGGAGGAGGGATTGGAACTTGGGTAACTGCTATGCTATAAACTTATAAGGAGTAGCTATCTGGAGAAAAGCTGAGCAAGATTCTAGTCCATGTCTTGTTCTGGCAAAATCCTCTCCTAAATAATGAGTTCTGGAGGTCCTGGCTAGCGTGGTGCCCAGCTCGGCCTGGCCACCTGTGGCCTGATGGCATCAGAGTTACAGGAGCAGCCCTGCCCTGTTTTCCTCCGCAGTCATTGTAGGAAGCAGGACCTCTTCACAGAGTGCATGGCAGACAGGTGGCCCTGGGCAGCATGGAGCTGGCAGGTGGCTCGGTGTGGCATGGGGAGGAGCTGGGACTGGGTCCTCGGCGGCATAGCATAGGGCTGAACACACAGAGCGCTGGACGGGCCCAGGTCTCATGTATCACTGTTTGCCACCTGTGCAGGTGACCCTGACCCAGTGCTGAGGTGCATCGTCTCGGGATTCTTTGCCAACGCGGCCAGGTTCCATTCTACTGGGGCTTACAGGTAACACAAGGCTCTGTGGAGCGTATCCTCCCAGAGCAAAGTTGAGATTAGCTCTGTAGCCTTAAGCAAATTTTCTTAACTCTGGCAGTGACCCCTATGTATTCAGTCCATTCACGTGTTGTGATGTGGGTTTCAGAAGGATGAAAATGACCTGTCTAGAGACTGGTAGTGTGTCAGTCCTAACAGAATGAAAGACCTGGAAAAGGTGTTACAGATGATCTTCTCCAGGGAAGTTAACTTTACCCTGAGGTAGTTCATTTTGTCATCAGAGAGATGCAGGGCTGCACATAACACATACCCAGGGTACTGTGGCTGCATCTGGCATCTTGGGAGGTTGGCAAGTGTTTCCTCAAGTGATAGATGTATGTGCAGCTTGTTACTGCCAGTTGTGTTTGCTTGGCACAGGAAGTCGCTGACAGTTGATGCCTGGCTACATGGGGCATAGCACACTCAGGTCCAGTAGAAGGAGAGCATAGCTTAGCCTCATTCATTCTGCACTTGATCTTAGCCAGAAGGCCGAGAAGTGATAGCCTCATTCATTCTGGTTCTTTGAGTTGTGGCTTCTGGTTGGTCTCTTCTGTCCCTAGGCTCATTTGAGTCTTAGAGCTTCCCTACAGCATGTTTAAAGTGCAGCTGCCAGCGTGCCCTGTTCTTTAGTAAGAGAACGCTCCAATGACTCTCTCCCCAACCCTAGTTTGGATTTCCTCTGTGTAGTATTTACCAGTGACTCCTCCCCTGCCCCTGGAAAGTGTTAGTCTGTCACCTTGAGATTAGCAGGGTGCGGGGGGAGGCCCTGCCCTGGACACTGGGCTGCGGTCACAAGTCCAGAGGTGTGGACCTGCTCCGTGTGACATCCTGTGGCTGACTGACTTGGAGTGTGCCCTGTTGGTGGTCCAGGCAATGTTGTCGTGGTCACTGTCTTCATTCACTGCCCCTGCCCGCATAGCTGGCTATGTTGAGATGGCTCTTCCAGTGGGGAGGGGAGCCCTGAGGTCCTCCCTGGTGAGTGCCACTTCCTTCCCGTTTCACTCGCTTCCCCTCTCCTGAAGAATGCTAGTTCGAAGTTTAAAGCATTCTTTTCTTCGATGTCCTGGGAAAGATGAGACAGGACTTGATGTGGGTCCTGCTGGAATTGGAAACACTCTTGCAGAGAATTCATTAGCTCAGTGTTGAGCTCTTCAGGTGGTCCTGCCACCTGTGTTCTTCATCCTTTGTAGAAAAGCCTGTAGGAGTTGGGCTGTTAGGGATGTGGGAGTGCCGAAGAAGATGAACATGGCTGAGCCCTGTGTTTCAGAATGTTATTTTCTGAGTGTCTGCTTTTGTGTTTGGGCAGTATTAAAGCATCTGGTTGGAGTGGCTGCTCTGGGCTTAAGAGGGGCCTCAAATGGAGTTCTGTTTTGCCAGGACCATCCGTGACGACCACGAGCTGCACATCCACCCGGCGTCGGTCCTCTACGCAGAGAAGCCGCCCCGCTGGTGAGGCCCCTTCGTTCTCGAGCCTGTGCCCAGGCCTCCTTCCCACCCGCTGCTGGGTCCTCCCAGCCCCGGGCTCACACTGTCTCTAGGGTTTCTGGTCTTACATCTCCTCAACTTCTGGCTCCATTCCCAGGGTGCTCTAATGGCAGAGACGGAACCTGCCTGTGTGGCATCCGCCTGGCCAGGTGGTGACAAAAGGCCCTGCTCTTCCTCTGCGTTTACTGCATTCTGAGCTGTGGGTGGTGTACTTAGGGTTGTGATTCGTGGTGAATCAACACCCCACATATTGCAGAAACTTCACTCTACTAAAGACTAAGAATTTGAAGTTATGCTCTTCGCTATTTGGTTGTTTGTCCTACAGCCTCAGGGAAGTCTTTTTTTTTTTTTTTTTTTTTTTGACTGAGAGAGAGAGGGATCTTGCATCTACTGATTTCACTCCCCAAATGGCTACAGTGGTTGCAGCTGGACCAGGCTGAAGTCAGAAGTCAGGAGCTTCATTCAGGTCTCTCCCATGAGTGATAAAGACTCAAGCACATGAGCCAGCATCTGCTGCTTTCCCAGATGCATTAGCAGGTGCCTGGACTAGAAGCAAAGTAGCCAGGGTTTGAACCAGCATTCTAATATGGGATGCTGACATAACAAGTAGCGGTTTAAGGAGAAAAAAAAAACCACAACATGTCTAATTTTGAGTCCTGACTGTCAGTGGAGAAGGTTGGGAATCAGCTCATGTTTCTTTTGTTTTAGGGTCCTCTACAATGAAGTCGTACAGACCTCCAAGTATTACATGAGGGACGTGACTGCCATTGAGTCTGCATGGCTGCTGGAGCTGGCTCCACACTTCTACCAGCAAGGAACGGTAGGAATGAACACAACCTGTGCCCTAAACTTCTCATATTTTTCAAATATACATTTTTAAAAGATGTATCTTTCATTTATTTGAAAGAGTTATGGGGTCAACTGGGGTGTGAGGGAGAGAAACAGAGAGATCTTCCATCTGCTAATTTACTTCCCAAACAGCTTCAGTTGCCAGGGCTGTGCCATGGCAAAGGCAGGAGCTCCATGGGGCCCAAGCAGTTGAACCATCCTGTGCTGCTTTCCCAACCAAATGAGCATGGAACAGAATCAGAAGTGGAGCAGCCAGGCTCCCAGAGCAACACCCATGTGGGCTACTGGCGTAAGGTGGTGGCTTAACTCCTTCTGCACAGTGCCAGCCCCTTTAAATATGCAGTTTCCACTTTAATTATCTAAATTTATTCCCAGTTCCCCACTCCACACGTGAGCAGATAGAGTGGAAAAGACATTACTATGGGGCCCGGCGCGATGGCGCAAGTGGTTAAGGTCCTTGCCTTGCACGCCCCGGGATCCCATATGGGCGCCGGTTCTAATCCTGGCGGCCCCACTTCCCATCCAGCTCTCTGCCTGTGGCCTGGGAAAGCAGTCGAGGACAGCACAAAGCTTTGGGACTCTGCACCCACGTGGGAGACCCGGAAGAGGCTCCTGGCTTCAGATTGGCTTAGCTCCAGCCGTTGCGCTCACTTGGGGAGTGAATCATGGGACAGAAGATCTTCTTCTCTGTCTCTTCTCTCTGTATATCTGCCTTTCCAATAAAAAAATAATAAAAATAAATTTAAAAACAAACAAACAAACAAATCACTCCAACTCCATAAGAGAAAAAGGACAAGAAGAAAATCTATCTCTAACTCTTCATCTTTGACTTTGCTCTTCTACATCATTTCTTTTTTGTTAAATTATTATTTTGAATTCTTGAATTTTATGGTACAATTTTGTCTAGACTGTGATTCTCCCCCAAACTGCCACTCCCAACAAATTCTTCCCAGTTGCTGCAGTAGTATAGTCCTTCATAAGGAGTCATGATTCCATCAGTCTGTTGTTTAAGTGTGCCCCGACATTGCTGGTACAGACAATGTCAGACAGTCTGGCATCCCATTGTCTACGCATTTCCAACAGTTTCATTGGGGCTCCATCTTTGATCTGGAAGCAGGGATGCATATTGCATTGCCCACGTCTGGATATGGTACTCTTTATTACTCCATCACTATACATTCCCATAAATGAGAAGCCAGTAAACAAAATCAACAACTGGTATGAATTAGAACAACAGCAGCAACAACAGCATTGCAGCACCATTCTGCATCATTTCTAAGGAAGTGTTTTAGACCTGTGTCCAAGGGAGTGGCACAAGTGCTCTGGTGAGGTTTGCCTCACAGGTGTGCAAGCCATCCCATACATGGGGACGAGCACCTGCGTCCCTGGGCATGCTCCTCCCACGGCAGGCCTGGGTGGGGTGAGCAGGTGAGAGAATGCACAGCAGATCCATATTTGTTTTCTTCATTTTTGCCAAAATGGTCCATTTATTTCCAAAAACAAAAAACAAAGAGGGGGCAGGCGTCATATACTTTTTTAACAAGTTTTTAAACCCAGTAGGAGTGGGGAACCTTTTTACTGCCAAGGGTGCTATGGACATTTATAACATTGTTCATGGATCATACAAAATTATCAACTCAAAAATGAGCCTGCTTTTAGACTCACTGAATTTCTAGTCCTGCCTGTGGTGGCTTTGGCAGCGCCAGGCCACGTGGCTTCACAGACTCCTGCGGCCTGTGGGCTGAAGGATGCTTATGTTTGGAACTGACAAGGAAATTGGAGTTCGTAAACTCCCTGGCTGGCTGGAGCCCACAAAACGGCTACTCCTGGTAGTTCATGTTGTTCTAAGGGTGGGTTTAAGACAACCCCCTTTTTCTTGGTTCCTCTTTCGCCAATTCAATGGGTTTTTTTCCTTCCTTTAAAAAACCTGCTCTTCAATTATCAAATCCTTTTTAATATTCTCTTTTATCTCTTCTGATGGCTTTTTATGCCTCTTTAATTTTTTTAGTGGTTGCTCTAGGGATTATAATATGCATCCTTAATTCACTGCAGTTGACCTTGAATCAGTGTTATGCCATTTAATGGATAATGTGAGAAAGCTGCAGGAGTCTTTCATTTCCCCCGTCTCATTCTGTGCGCCATACATCTTATTTCTGCATATGCTTGAATCCCGAATACATTGGTATCATTTGGATTTTAAATGATCGTCTTCAGGGGATTAAGAAACAAGGAAAAAGATGTTTTGGGTCACCTGCAGAGCTGTCGTTTCTTTGTCGCTCTTCGTCCTTTGAGGGCATTGGACCTCTCTCCGGTGCCTCCTGTCTCAATGTGTCTTTCTCTGAGCGTGCACTTCTTTGCAAGCGTTTGTCTCGGCCTCATTTCTGGAAGATACTCTTACCACATACAATTCTAGGCGGAGTGTTCGGCTTTCCTGTTTAGAACTTGGAAGAGCTAATTCCGTGAGAGCCTGTTCTGCAGTGTTTGCAGGAGACAGCAGCTCCTGGTTTTGTTCCTCCGTGTTGCTGTGTCTTCCACCTCTCCCCCCCTTTGGTTGTGTTTAAGAGGTATTTTTTCTTTATTTTTGATTTTCATCATTTTGACCCATGATAAGCTTTTCTTTGTTTATCCCATTGGAGTTCATTTGACCTTATTGGATTTGGGGGTTGGTTTTATCTATTTATTTTAAAAATTTTTTCTGGGGATTGATTTTTTAAAACATTGTATTTGGGGGAGGGGTACAGCTCTGTGACACACCTGCTCAAACCATCACTTAGAATGCATCCAGAGCACTGGTTCACTTCCTGACCATCCTGGCTTCCCACCCAGCTTCCTGCTAATGTGCTAGAAAAGGCAGTGGGTGATGGCTCAAGTACTCGGGCCTCTGCCACCCATGTGGGAGACCAGGATGGAGTTCCTGGCTTTGGAATCAACATGTAGAAGACCCCTCTCCCACTGTTTCTCTCTCCCTCTCTTTAGCACCTGTTATGCCACCTGTCCTGCAGGTGCTCTCTGTGCCTCAGTGTGCAGCTTCTAACAAAAATGATAAGCTCATTTTTTTTCCTTTAAAAAAATTTATTTACTTAACTTGAAAGGACTGCAGGTGTTTGGGGGAAGATCTGTCTGCTGGTTCACTCTGCAGATGGTTGCAGCGATCAGAGCTGGGCTGATCCGGAGTGGAAGCCAGCAGCTTCTGGGTCTCCATGCGGGTACAGGGACCCATGGACTCGAGCCACCCTCCATTGCTTTCCCAGGACATAAACAGGGAGCCGGATCAGAGGTGGAGCCACTGGGACTCAAATTGGCACACATATGGGATACTAGCACTTTGAAAAGCTCATTTTGAAAAAAAGTTTTAATTAATTAATTTGAAAACAGAGAGAGAGGGATTGATTATCCATTTGCTAGTTTATTCCTCAAGTGACCGCAACGGCTGGACCAAGCCGAAGCCAGGAGCCTAGAGCTCCAGCCAGGTCTCATGTGGTGGCAGGGATCCAAGTGCATGGACTTTTCCTGCCGCTTTCCTAGGTGCCTTAGCATGGAGCCGGATCAGAGGAGGAGCAGCTGGGATTCGAACCTGCACTTATGTGGGATGCCGATGTTGCAGACAGAAACTTAACACAATGCTGCCTTTCCTACCTTTTCTGTTTTTAAAGATTTATCTATTTATTTGAAAGGTAGAGTTACAGAATGAGAAACAGAGTGATAAGCCCTACTTTTCTCCCTCCCTCCTCAGTTGCCTCCTTCTCAGCCCATCACCTCCACTGTGAGCAGAGGCTTTTTAGAGAGGCCGGGACCTGTAGGAATGACCTTGTGCAATGATCCCAAAGCCCTCGAGAACCAGCTCAGAGGTGCTGCCACTGTCAGCTCGCACCCATTCTCCCAAATGCGACTGGTTGCCCATGTATGGCAGAGGTCCCTTAGCTGGGCGCAGGGGAGTGGCTCGCAGCCGCCTGCCGCCCTGCCATCCCCACTCTGTTCCTGGCACCGGGGGTGACTTTCCATTACCACTGGTCTGCGCAGTATGGCTTTCACCCCGTCCAGGGGCCTGAGATGGGTCAGAGTCAGAGCCGTGTTTATGTTCCACATTCCTGCTGCAGACAAGCACCAAAAATGGTCTCGGAGGCCCAGTGGTGTCGACTCCCATCGCCAAGCTAAGGCTGAGGGTGCTGACAGGGGCCCGCAGGGAAGAGAGGAGGCAGCGACTGTGAGCAAGCCCTGCAGCTGGACAGGGAAGGCAGCGTGGCTGGTGGGATATCTACCTGCCTGGTTCGCAGAGGTGTCTTTGGTAACCCCGGCAAACCCTTTTACCCCATGTTGCAGGTCCCTGCACTGGTCCTGCCACAGGCAGCAGTGGAACCTAAGTTGGAATCCTCACAGCCCATTTGGCCCTGGATTTTCTTCCATGTCGTGCTGTGGTGTGCTGTGTCTCTCATGTCCCATGTTCTCTTGGGATCTGCGGTTTTCTCCTAACTTTGGGGCCACTGGGGAGTATTGAGAAATGGGATTTGGACATCAAGCCGCCAGGGTATGGGGTGTGGAAGTCCTTAAGTGAAGGTGCACGCCTGCGGTGTCCCCACTGTGATCATTATGGGCATCAGGAACCCTCAGCTGGCCAGCAGAGGTCTTTCCTCACCACGCAGGACACTTGCTTTTCCAACTGCCAGGTTAGCAGCCAGGCTACTCTGCTTCCAGACCAGCTCCCTGGAATGCATCTGGGAAGGCCATCGAGGATGGCCCGGTGCTTGGGTCCCTGCCATGCCTGCGGGAGACCAAGATGGAGTTGTGGCTCCTGGCCTGGCCACCTGCGGGCGTTTGGAGAGAATCAGCTAGTGGAAGCTTTGTCTGTTTTTCTCTGTTACTGTGCTTTCAAGTAAAGAACCAAAAGCTGATGCTCGCACGCACGACCTCAAATGCATATTTTAGAATTTCTAACACTTTTAGCTTTACCTTAGAATGTAGAGTATTTTTATCCCTTCTTTCTGTTGTCTGATTCCTGTGACTGTAAAGTGTCATTTATTATTTATCCTGGTAAAGAGTGACATTTCTGGGGAAAAAAGAACAAAGTGTCACTGGGAGCTGTCCTCTGCCTGTGGCCACTCACTGCCCCCCACAAAGGTGGGGGCCGTGCTTTGTCCCCCGACCCCAGGCCCATAGCATGGCCCCAGCAAGTCTGGGGTCCTCTGCAGTATCCCGGGCACAGGCAGTAGCACTGTCCTCTGGGCTGGGGCAAGGGGCAGCCATGGCTCGAGAAGAATGTCATAGCTCGTGCAGGGCCCTGTATGACTGGGCTCAGCATGGCGGGCCGGGCCTCGGGCTGCTCTGGGCCTGCGTGAGGCCTGGGGATTTGGGGGCTTCTGCCTGCCAGATCGTTTCCTGAGAGGCACAGCACCCGGTGAGAACACATGGACCGGATGGGGGGCTGCACTGGCCGTTCACATGGCCACCCTGCTGGAGTCTGGTTTCTTCATCTGATGCTCTTTTCTCTTGCAGCACCTGTCTCTGAAAGCCAAGAAGGCCAAGGTCCAGGACCAGTGAACAGAGCTCAGCTACAGCCTCCAGGACTGCCGGCTTCAGTTTCCCGCCCCACGCAGGAGCCGGCCTTGGATCGCCCGGGACCTGCAGCTGCTCTGCAGTGGGCCATGGCCCTCTGTAAACCCCTTCCTGCCTGCCCACCTCAGCCTTGCGCTCCTTGCCGGCGTTCTGGAGGAGTTTGTGCACGGGCAGAGGTCCCACGGCAGCATATCCTCAGCCTGCTCACGGCATCCGTGTGGCCCCTCAGCCAGCTCCCAGTCCCAGCCCAGTTCTTTAAGGAATGGGAGCAAAGTGAGGCACTGAAGACAAAAGCACCGTGTGGGTGGACAGGGGTTGTTGCTGGGCTGGCTCGGCCCTCCCTGCTGGGACCACGGCTTTGTGGACCCATGGAGCCCCTTGCCAGGTGTGCACTGGCAGGCTGGGCCCCTGCACTCGCTGGGGAATTCTGGCAGGATCAGCCAGGGCTGGCTGTGTCTGGTGAACACAGGGTCTCCCACATCAGGCAGCCCCCATGTTCCTCTGCCTGTGTCCCTATCTGTCTGCAGCCGGGCATTTCCAGGGCATAGGTGATGGACAAGGGAATGCCCATGCGTGTCCGTGAGAGCAGGAATCTCAGTGTCATGCATGGGCTCAGCTCTTCGGGAGCTTGGTCCCGTGTCCTAGGCCACTCCCTGGGCACCAGGCCATTCATCAGCTCAGGCCCCACGGCAGGGACCCACTACGGTTTAGATGCTCTAAACTCACATAGCTCAGGAACTCACCTGCTCCTCATTTGTCTCTTGTTTGTTGGCCTGGGTTCTCGCAAGAACACAGGGCCATGGCTCTCCACCCGGGGCCCCCAGGGCTGATCCGTGGGGCGGGGTGTGTCTCCTCGCCCCACTCACACAGTCCCCTGTGTTTCATCTATTTAAGAGCTCATAGCTTGAAAACTTATTTTTGTACTGGTGTTAGTTTGATGTGCCACTTTGGGCACCAACCAGCTATGTCATTTTTATTTCCATTTTGTAAACATGTAAATAGTGGTGGTAGCTTGTTGCTACCAAGAGTAAATCTTTATATCTGAAATAAATATCCTCCCTGCCAGCCTGTGGTCTGTGTTGTCAGAGGGTCCATTGTCATGATGGAGGGCCTGACCCGGGGCTAAGACTGGCACCTGGGCGGTCCTGTGTGACCCAATTCCCCCCAAGACCGTCATCGAAACCCCTGGGACAGCCCAAAGGGGTGCTGGTCCTTGCTGGCTCCACTAGGTCTCCACATGGAGCGTTCAGGATCACGTACAGGCTCAGGCTGTGGTGGAAACTTGGCTGAGAGGCTGCGGAATCCACACTGTAGGTTGGAGAGCAGAGAGCTAAAACCCTTGGGTCAGCCGTGCAGGGGAGCAGGTGGCAGCTGCTACCACTCCCTGCCACCTCAGTGCTTAGGCACAGAGGCCTGGCTGTGCTCTCGGCTCTGTTATGCAAAGACGTGATCCTCATCCGGTGTGTAGCCACGGATCCCATGTGACCCAAGGCCCTGGTGCTCTCTCCTTGGAGAACCACAAATCGTTGGCAGGCACTGGCGTCTGCTTGGGCCTGATTGCCTGTTTTGTTCCACGTGGTTCTGGAGCTTGGGTACCCTCAGGATTCACATGGGTTTTCGTTTTACTCAGTAAATTTCTCCAGCACCACCATGCCTCCTTGGTAGCAAATCGGGATGGGAAAAGCGGCAGTGGTGCTGTCCCATGGGCCGTGGGGGTGCCTCTCATGGGCTCTGCTGTCCCACGGGCCGTGGGGTGCCCCTCACGGGCTCTGCTATCCCACGGGCCGTGGGGTGCCCCTCACGGGCTCTGCTGTCCCACGGGCCGTGGGGGTGCCTCTCATGCGCTCTGCTGTCCCACGGGCTGTGGGGGTGCCCCTCACGCGCTCTGCTGTCCCACGGGCTGTGGGGGTGCCTCTCACGGGCTCTGCTGTCCCGTCTGCTGCGCATTTCCATGTGGCTTGAACGTAGCTGTCAGGGGAACCATGCTTCCATGCAGATCCCCACCCCCACCCCTGCGGGTTGCTCCATCCAGTTTACACTGGTGCTGCTGAGGTCCTTGGGCCCTAGGGCTGGGTGGGGCTGCTCCAGGCCAGGGTGACGTCGTTGTGAGGACAGGACATTCTCCCTGGGAGCACACACTGACCTCACAGGGGCCATGAACTTCGCCATCGATGGGTAGGATCCGGGGTTGGGACGCTCCTGCTGTCCGGAGCAGAAGGTGCTGAGCGGGGCTCTGCAGCACACACCCCAACCTTGCTGGTCAGTTTTAGCCTTTCCTGTTTGATTGCTTCCTCCCAACCCCCCGTTTCAGGATTCTTCTGTCTTCTGTCTTCTCATACAGTGCAGTTGGCTTAGCACTGGCTGTCTCAGTTCCCAGCTATTCCTTGGTTTGGATTTTTTTTTTTTTTTACTCGTGTCTGCTTTGCCTCTAAGACTCTACCTCTTGGGCCCAGCGCAATAGCCTTGTGACTAAATCCTTACCTTGCATGCACTGGGATCCTATGTGGGCACTGGTTCATGTCCTAGCTGCTCCATTTCTCATCCAGCTTCCTGCTTGTGGCCTGGGAAAGCAGTTGAGGACGGCTCAAAGCCTTGGGCCCCTGCACCTGTGTGGGAGACCCGGAAGAAGCTACCTCCTGGCTTTGGGTTGGCTCATCTCTGGCTGTTGTAGCCATTTAAGAAATGAAACAGCAGATGGAAGATCTCTCACTTTGTCTCTCCTCTCTGTAAGAATCTGCCTTTCAAATAAAAAGAAATCTTAAATAATAATGAACAGAGTGAAGCAACCGCCAGGTGCTGCCCTGCACCAGTTAGGCTAACAGGCATCTGAGAGGTGGGACAGGCAGTGCTGGAGAAGATGGGGAGACTAGACACAGCAGGTGCCACAGTCCGAGAGCCACACAGCATGGCTCAGTGCAGCGTGCAGGTGCTCCAAGCCACAGTAGCCCTGTGTCCAGCTGTGCACGCCCAGTTCCGCTTGCATCTAGATGTGTGTCAGCCTCCAGGACATATGGTGGGCCAGGGGCATGATGGCATCCATTGCTGGAAAGGGTGTTAACGGGCCTGTGGCTGGTGACCTGGTGGAAATCAGAGGCCTTGACAATCAGAGCGGGAAACAAGAACAGGGAGGCATGAGCACGCCGCTCATTGAAACCAGAGGTGCAAAAGGCAGTGCAGCCACAGCAGCCACACGGACTGATAAAAGCCAGACATCAGGACTGTCGCCTGGAGTGGTGGGAGTGGGCAAAGAAACTAAACGATGTGAAGCTGGGCTGAAGGACCCTCAAGTATTCACCTGGAAAGAGCCGGGTCTGAGCATCCTTAATCCTGGGGCTTAGTGGTTCTGGGGGGTGGATGGAGGTCAGGGGGTTGGCCTTACCTACCCCGTGTCCTGCCAGGCACCACATCTGCACTGACTAGAATGGCCCACGTGTGAGGTGCAGCGCTGACATGGGCATCGCCTGCTGTATCTCCGACTCATTTGTTCTGCACAGCCTGCTGTGGAATCGGTTCTCACTGGCAAATAGGAAGCCAGGAACAGAAGCAGGACTGCACGGGGGCCCGGGATGAGGTTCACGGGACGTGCCCCTTGTAGAAGCCCTGAGCAGAGCAGACCACTGGTAGCACGTAGAGTTTGGCTGGGCGTGGCTGCTCCATGTTGCCACGTCGTGGGGAGCCACAAGTCTGGATCCATCACTGCGAGTCCTGGCTGCGGGCTCAGTCTCCTGAAGACGGAATCCTGGCTGTCACTGCAGGGATCTCGCACCAAGAGCTGAGCCAGCGTATTGGTCTCAGAGCTGCTGACCATCAGGAAGATAAGGAGAACCGGGCATCTGAATGAGTGGTCTGGGCAGCCCCGGCTGTGGTTCCTTTTGTCCTCCTGGGAGGACCCCTGTTTGATGAGCACCGGGCCTGGTGTCCTAGGCCCTGCTCTGCAGGGGCAGAAGCATGGCCAGACCACGTGCAGGTTGGGGGAGGCCAGGAAGGAGTCCGTGGACGTCTGCATCAGACTGCTCACTGCCTACAGAGGGTGTTCCAGACCTTGCAAGTACTCCTGGCTTCGGCTGCAGACTCAGGGAGGGCAGGGTCACCAGGGCCTGGCTGCTAGGGGGCTAGGCTCCATGTTCCCAGATTTGTGACCCTGGGTCAGCCCGGGTTGGAACAGGCCTAGATGGTATCAACTGTCTCGCCAGCCACCAGGATTAGCAGAAAGGGCCCTGCCTTCCCACTGCTGTGTCCCCAGGTGAAATTCTGGCTCCTTCTGGGTGGGAGGCCACCTCTGGGGGCTGCAGGGCCCTGTGGAGAAAGCAGGAGTTAGAGCACAGAGCCGAGGAGAGGCTGTGACAATGTTTGTCCCCAGTCTCCTGGCGACCTCTCCCTCCCTCCGTCCCGGCACCTTGACCTGCAGCTCCTTCAAGATGGCTGCCATTCAGGTCAGTGATGCAGACAGGAGGATGTGCAGGGAAGAACCTGACCCAATGACCAGGGCCTCCTGCTGGTGGCCACAGCTGGAGCAGAGGGCAGGGTCTCCCTGGCCATGGGGCTCAGGGCACCAAGTACCTGAGGGTGCCCGTGGGAGCTGAGTAGGGCAGCAGGCAGTGGCATCAGGTCAGACCTTGGTGTGCACACACATTGCTCAAACTCCCTAGGGGCAAACCAGCACATGAGATGCATACATACATCTGACACTTCCAGTAGCACCTGCACATCAAATGCAAATACATACGCATGCGCACACACACTACACTCACCCCAGCTTTCTAATGCCCATTCACCTGGTTCAGGGACCCAGTCTACAAACACACACACAGTACTGGCACTCAGTGCACATGGGTCCAGACACCTAGCTTTCAAACCCGTGCTGGGTGGTCTACCAGCCATGTATGGGAGATTGGGCAGTGAGCACAATAAAGTGTCTGCTCCCTTGGGGCTCACGTGCTAGAACGCGACCCATGCTCGAGGTGCAACCCTCTTGCTTTAGCCAGGGTGTATGTCCTGTTTCTGAATTTCATCCTGGCAAGATGGTTGGCAATTGCGCTACGCAGCGGCGCTGTGCTGCCCTCTGCTGGCCGAGGATGGACGTGGCCCCCGAGTCCACGATAGGGAGGGAGCCTTGGCGAGGCCCCTGCAGGTGCACAGGGGCGGAGGATGCGACCTCTTCCCAAGAGTCTGCGTGTCTCCTCTTCAATCCAGGCAGGCCGCTGAGGACCTGGCGGCTATTACCAGAAGACAGCAGTGACCTGGCCAGCTTCCGAAGCCCGGTCCCCAAAGGGCTGTGCGGCATCCACCCTGCTGGCCAGCCAATGAGACCAGCATGCTGGAGTGAGCACTCACGAATGGTCACAAGTGCCCGCTCACGAGTTCTAGTCAGGGCAAGATCCCACGTTGGCCTACCTCTCCCAAGCTGGCCCTCCTCTTTCAGAAAATTTATTTTGGGGGTTGAGGATGGGGGAAGAGAACTCCAGACGCTTGCCACAGCCAGAGCTGGGGAGCTGAATCACCAGACCGTGGACCCAGGCTTGCCACGTGGGTGGCAGGGACGCAAGCGCCGGGGCTGGCCCCTGCATCCCCCCGGGGGCGCCCACCGAGAGCTAGATCAGGAGTGGAGTAGGGAGTGAAGGCGGCCAACCCAGGCAGCAACTTGGCCTGCTGTTCCTCCACCCCCGTTTCCGAGCCGCCCTGAGCTGGGCACAGGTCCTCCAAGGACACGGACAAGAGTCCCTGCTATACCCTGCGGCGGCGGGAGGTGGGCGCCGGCTGGGCAAGCCCACGGTGAGGGTGGGGGACCGTGTGTCCACATTTGGGGACAGACCCTGCTTGGAGGACGCCGTTTGCTTGAGGGAGCTCGACTCTGGCCGTGCCGTGCTCGCGTTCATTGGATAGTAAGGTTCTGTGCGGGCTCCGCGATGTCCCGAAGGTCCTAGTGGACTTTAGCGTAGCCGGGAGCGGCGTGCGAGGAGGGGCGCGAGAGTCGAAGCAGTGAGGATCCTGCGAGGGGGCGGCGAGTTCGAGCCTCGGAAGGAATAACTCGAGCCCCAGCACCCACGGCCGATGCCCTTGGCGCTGGGTTCGCACCCCGGGGCTGGCCTGCTGGCCTGCGGAGATGCTCCCTGGATCCCCGGACCCGGTAGCCCCGCGGTCCACACTGGTCCACACTGGTCCACACTGGTCCACACGTCCTGCTGCTCCGCCTCCCGGGCCCCGGCCTGGATTACCTCACGCTCCGCAAGGAGGTGGCCTGCAGGGGGCACTGGCGCCCCGCGTTTGCAAAGCCGAGACCCACGAGTCCAGCCCTAGGACCTGCCCTTGGCCGCGGTGCCCCGAACGGCGGAAACCCTCCCAGGCCATCCTTGACCCGTGATTCTGTCCCCTCGGGAATCCCTTGGGCAGCCTGGAATAGCCAAACGGCCTGGAAAGTGACCCTGGGAGCAGGGCATGGGACTCGGCTCCAGCCACAGCCTGGAGACCTTGGTCAAGGCCAGTTACTTCCCAGGTGGCCGAGCTGCCTGCGTTGGAAACTAGCCGAGGAGGCCCCATCCGCAGGAGCAGGCAGGCCCACCTGGTGGCGTGGAAGGCTTGACCGGGAGAGCTCCAGGCTGGGGACCAGACCCTGCCCCTAGCCACCCTGAGCACTTTGGTAAGTGAAGGTGAAGGTGTGGATATTTCCTGTGATCCTTGATGCTTTGATATCTACGGGCTGGCAGCCCCGGGGAGGAGCTGGGCCTCCCCAGGCTAGCTCTTCGGGAGACCCTACTTGCCTTCCATATACAAATGAGCCAGTCTGACGGCCCCGCCCCACCGCTGCTTTCATCAGATGCTGCTTTAAAGCTTACGGGCCCCTGCCCTAAATCACACCAGGGACGCAATCCCAGCGACCAGGGACTGTGAAAGCCAGCCGCCCGAGCTGCTTGCCCGGCCACGCCTTCTCTCCGGCCCACCGGGAAACTGCGGATGGTTCTCGCTTTGCCCTGGCTCCTTCGGCCTCCTGACCCGCCTTGTTGCTTGTTCGTGCTGTGGTCGGCTCTTTCCTCTCAGGAACTGTGCGTAAGGGACTCTGCCTTCCAGGTGGACTTCTCACCCCCACCCCACCCCACCCCGGGACATCCCTTTTCTGGCTGTGATAATTACCCCTGACAACACAGCAACAGCTTGCTGTGCACTCTAAGCAGGGGGCTCTGCTGGCATCCTGTACTGGCAGTTTCTGGTCCAGGAGCTCCTCCCCAACTGCAGATTCTTGAGGCTCCCAGAGGGCTGATCACAGCCAGGGCTGAGGAAGTGTGATGGTGCATTCACCAGGAACTTAAGAGACTCATAATCAACACATTTAGGGTTAAACACACACTGTTTAGGGCTAAGCATCACTGTTTTCTTTCTTAAGTTTCGTTTTATATTACCTTTTTTTTTTTTTTAAAGTTGAAAGGCACAGGTGCACGGAAAGAAGAAGAGACAGAGATCTTCCATCCACTGGGTCACTCCCCAAGTGCCTGCAATGGCCAGAGCTGAACTGATCTGAAGCCAGGAGCCAGGAGTCTTTTCCCAGACTCCCACATGGATGCAGGGGTCTAAGGAACTGGGCTGTCCTCCACTGCTTTCCCAAGCCATAAGCAGGGAACTGGATGGGAAGTAGAGCAGCTGGGACATGAACCAGTGCCCATGTGGGTTGCTGGCCCCGCAGGTGGAGGCTTAGCTTACTAAGCCACGGCATAGACTGTTTTCTAGCACACACATTTAGGGAGAGAGAGATGTGGCCTTGTTTTGCATCCCTCCACAGTGTCCGGTTCCTGGAAGACAGCTGGACTTGCTTCTGCCTTCAGGTTTTGAGTTCTCTTGAGTCACGCTGCTGTGGAATACTCCCCTTTGGGAATTAAAAAAAAAAAAAAACACGAAAAACTTCCATCAGGAGCAAAGGAAACTAATCCATCTCACCTGAGTGTTCACATGGCTGTGGTTTGGACTTTGCAGAACGCCTTGGCCGCTAGGGGCTCTTGTGTCCCGGTTTTACACGGGAGGAAACTGAGGCACAAGGAGGTGATGTGGCTTGTTTAGCATCCTGCCATAAGGCTTTAGAGCCAGGTCGCTTGGGCAGAATAAAAGACCTGGATCTTGGTGTCCAGCCCTCAGCCATGTGTGCGCTCGCATATGCAGGGATTGAGCGCAGATGTAGGGACAAGGCGGAAGAACCAAGGAGCGGGGGCTGTAGCGAGGGGCGGGGGGCCGGGAGGGGCCTGGGAGATCAGTTAGTCACCAAGTGGGCCTGGTGACAGGGCTGGAGATGGCAGCTGGCGGCGGACGCAGCCTCCGGCTGGAAAATCAATAGGTGATCAGTGGTCCAGGGGCGCGCTGTTCATCAGGTGCCGTGGAGAGGCAGGGCCGGGAGGAAATATCACTGACCCCTGGCAGGATTGATCAAACAGCCAGACACCCAAGGCCAAACTCACTAATAAAGTGAGACGTTCCGCGCAGCCCGGCGGCTGCTGGCTGAAGGTCTTAAAAAAACCGCTTAGCTGAGGAGTTCTTGCTAAACTGTCTTTGTTTCTTGAGGCAAGTGGGAGGGAAGATGGGCAGCGGGAGGGGGAAGCCGGCTTGGCCATGGTTGGGTCTGGGACTCCCGGGGCGTGTGCATGCCCACACGGCAGCACACACTACTTCCACATGGCACATGTGGACACAAGCATGCACACACTGCATCACACACCTGGGTGTGCCTGCTCCAACACAGAGAATTTACATGTGACACAGATGCACACACACACACATGCCTTGCCCGAGGGCGCACAGCATGCATCTCTATGGATTTTATTCTTTTTAAAAATATATATTTATTTGAAAGACAGAATGACAGGGGTGGGGGTGAAGATTTTTGCATCCACTGATTCATTCTCCAAATGGCTATGGCAGACAGGGTTGAGCCAGGATGAAGCCAGGAGCCCATAACTCCATCTGGGTCTCCCACATGCGTGCATAATCCCAAGCTCCTGGGGGACATCTTCCACTGCAGCAAAAGAAAAAGTTCAGGTACATTATTAGCTGCATCGGGAATGGAGCAACCAGGACTGGAACCAGCACTCCTACCGGTGCTGCGAATGGAAGCTTATTCTACTACACCACCACCCTGGCCCTATGCTGTGTGTTTTTCTTTTAACACTTCATTTCTTTCACTGGTTTCACCATGTCCTCTACCATCAGCCCAAAGCTGCAACATTTGTAGCTGTAGTGTACAGAGACATAGGGTCTGGGGCAGTAGCCTTCTGACTTGCAGCTGAGAGCTAGGAAGTGGAGGTTTCGAGGTAGAAGTCCTGGAGTGGATGTGGGCTGGGAAAGCAAAGTGCAGCTGGGGTGACCAGAAGCCACGGGATGGGGATGGAGCTGGGCAAGCCTTGGCATTGTGTGAGTGGTCCAAGTGCTGAAGACCTGCCCAGGCACTTCCTGTGTGGTGGACCGTGATTTGGCACCTGTGCCACCATATTCAGACTGGGGTGGGATGTACTTAATGTATTTGGTGACAAGTGTGCTCTGTGGGGTGCCATCGTGCTGTCCAACTGTGAGGGCGGGCATGGCTGCTTTGCCATGTTTTGGGTGAAGCCTTGAACTCACGTGGTTAAGCACTTGGTTGCATCGTGTGACTAGAGAGGGGTGGGGCCGGATTGGTGTCCTGGAGGCTGAGCTCCAGGAAGGTGGACCTATGTGTGTTAAGGGGACCAACATCCTGATGTGGGGGGGCGGAGCGCCAGCCCTGGAGCCCTTGTCCAGAGTCCTCACCCCTCCCCGCCGTCCCGCACCCCTGGACAGAGTTGCCGTCTGTGTTGGCGGGGACATGGCTGCAGGGGAAGGACAGGAAGATCCACCAGGATTCGGCAGCTGACCTGAGTCTGGAGGTCCGGCCCCTGGGAGCCTTTGGGGTTGTAAGAGCACAGAACACGCTCGTGGAGAACGAGGGAGGATCTAAGCCACGGGGACACGCGACGGCAGCAATCCTCAGGTCCCGTCCCAGCCTCCTGACTCAGAATCTTCCTTCCCGACTGGGGCCATGGGGTCTGCATGTTGACAAATGTCTCAAGTCATTCTTCTGCACATTCGAATTTGATTCCTCAGTGCTTGCTCAGCCTGGCATGCTCTCCCTGTAGATCTTTTTTTGGCTCACACTTTCACTTTTGTAGTTTTCTGTTTAAACATCACCTTCTCAGAGAGGCCTCTCCTGCCACCTGATCTAATGCAACACACTTCATTCTTAGTACCCTTGCTTTGCTTTGTCTTCACTATCTGGTTTTTTTTTTCCTGCATGGATATGAACTGTGCAGGCCTATGAAGTGCACTGTACAACACTGTAATGCAGGGAAGAAGCATGCAACACCCTAAACAGGTGTGCTGTGTTGTTTAAGATGTTTTCACTTGACCGTGAGTATATCGGGGCTAAATCCATCTAACTTGGTAACTTGTGGGTCCCTGTGAGTTTGTGTGTTGGTGCAAAGAGAAAGAGAAGCTTAGGGAACCACGTGGTGGAGTTGACAACACTGGATGGGTGTCCAGGGTCCTGAGAAACGGTGATGGGAGCAAGGTAAAGAAACGGGTCAGGGGCACAGGAGGATGACCGTGTGGCTGGAGGACAGGTGGGAGCCTCTTGGGCTACTGACACCCCGGCATCAGGGGTTCTGTCTGCAGTGAGCCGTGCTGGCTGCCCCACCTTCTCCCTGGCTTCCTCTGATAAAGTTGTCTGCAACTGGGCATCGATGCTGCTCCCCCAGGAGGAGCAGTGTCCCTCAAATAGCCACAGTGTTTCCCCAGCCAAGAGCTGACTGTTCCGGATTCATTAAAACAGACTGGATATTCTCTTTCCATTTCTGTGCCAACTGTTGGGGGACTGAATTCATCAAGCAGTGGAGGTAACGGATGGTTCAGGTGGGAAGCAGTGAACTTAGCGATTTTTTTCCTTTTTCTTTCTTTTTTTTAAATGTATTTTATTTGTCTATTGCTAAATGCTTCAGTGTCATAGAACATTCTGGAAATAATTCACTGTGCTTGCTCAGAATAGAACTGGGCCTATGGGAGAAGAATGATCACTTGTTCTTATACACATTTTTGTATGACTTACTTTTTTTTAAAAAACAAACACTTGTGACAGCATTTAGAAAGTGTTTGGGGGCCTGCATTGTGGTGTGGCAGGTTAAGCCACTGCCTGTAATGCTGGCAAGCCCTATGAGTGCTGTCCTGTTCTGATCCAGCACCCTACCAATGTATCTAGGAAAGCAGTGGAAGATGGTCCAAGTGCTTGGGCCCCTGCCACCCATGTGGGAGACCCAGATGGAGACCCAGGCTCCTGACATTGGCCTAGTCCAGCCCTGGCTATATGACTATTTGGGGAATAAACCAGTGTATGGGAGCTCTTTGTCTTTCTTTTTCTCTGTGTAATCTTATCTGTTAAATAAATAAATAAAGTTCCTTTAAAATATCTGCCTTAGAATTTACAACTTTTTACAAGCAAAAGGTAAGTTCTTGTAAAAAACAAAGTTAAGCTTTGCACATTTAATTAGAATGTGAGATGTGACAGGCTGTCACCAGTCTCCCTCGCATTGCATGTGTTTCTAAAGCAGAATTTATGAGTGAGTCTGAGGTTAGAGTTGAACTTGCCCAGTTCCCTGGATCTAGGGTTCCTTAAACTTCTTGTAGAGAACAGAACAAGGCACTGCGGTGTGGGACTCCCAGGACCACTGCCTCCTTCTTCTAGCACCTGCCCCTGTTGTCAGGGAAACGGCCCCTAGTTGAGTGGAGCCATCCCTAAGTCAGCCCAGTGATTTGTCCTTGTCTAATTATTATTACACTTTGCATTTCCCTTCGGGATGAGTAATGGGGGAGGGCCAAGGGCGGGGGTAGGTACAGCAGCTGAGGAGTCATGATTTGTGGGGTTGGCAGCTCATCTTTGAGAGGAGGGCATTTATCTCTGTGGAAGCGGAAAACAGCCCAACGGAGACGAAGTCAACGGTTCCTGCGTGGGTCCGTGTGTGTCGACGCGCTCACTGGGAACTTGTGTGTGTGCAAACTTGAGGTGTGGTGTGTGGATGTGCAGTACAAGCTGAGCATGCGGCCTCTCAGGGCAGCTGTGCCCGGAGCTGTGACTGTGAGGGTGCGTCTGTGGCCACCGTGTGCAGCCCCCAAGACCTTTGTGTGTGTCTGAATGAGTGTGATGTGTGTGGCCCCTCGCGACGGAGCTACCTAACCTCGGTGTGGCTGCTTGCCTCCCCGGTGTGCTAGCACGGGGCATTCACTTGTTGACAAGGCAAGGAAGAACTGGATGTGTGTACATCTCCATGCGTCTGTGTGTATGGCGTACATTCTTTTATCAGGCAGTGTGCTTATTCTCATGAAGTCAAGGACCTGGATGGAGGGCTGCGTGGGCAACTTCTGAGCACAGCTATCCTTGTACATGCTTACCGGGCACCCCTAAATCAGGGAACTGCTGGGAAACGGAGGCTCATAGCCTGGAGACCGACCGTCAGAGCGGTTTGCTTGCCACGTGTCGTGTGGTAGCCAGATCAGTTGAATCACCCCTAACAATCAGTGGGTGACAGATATCACAGCCAGGTCTCCCTCACATACAAATCCATGCTGATTGAAAGTGAATGGGCTTCCCCGCCCCCTCACCCCATTAGGTAGCCTATTTTCCCCATCCCCTTGAACTAGGCTGCACTTGAAGTTGGCTTTGAATCATGGGGAGGAAGCTGAGAGAAACAGCGAGCTTATTCTGAACATAAGTTCTGTTCTCTTGGGACTGCCTGGCTACCCACGACCAAGCCTGCACTGCACTAGGCCAGCTGGAATGTGAGAATCAACCCAGGGAGAGAGCCCGTTTGGCCCAGCTGAGGCCATCCTGGTCTATCTTCCAGCCGATGGAGCTGCAAATGTATGAGAGAAACTCTGAAGAGCAGATCCTGCACCTGTCCCCAGACATGTACGTGACCTCTAGGGCTGCAGACCCATGCTGGGTGTGGGTATCTGTGTGTGTGGAGCTGACTCATTTGGCAGCATTGCTGTGGGGATGCACAGCTGCTAGCCAAGCCAAGTGCACCTGTGCTAGGAGATCCGCAGCCCGTGGAAGTCTGCCCTAAGGTTTCACGTGCGCAGGATTGAGGGCTCTGGGCAGTAGACTAGTTCATTATCCATGCCTGCATAGCAGATTACTCATCTCACAGTTCCTGGGGCAATGAATGAGAGCAGGGCTTGGCTGGGGACCTGTGGTCCAAGGTCTTTCTGGAGGTTACTGTCAATTCCTGGAGATGCATCATTTGAGGACCATCGGAATGCACAGCTGATGTTGAGGGCGTGGGGAGCCTCAGTTGCTTCCAGTGTGGGCTTTTCCATGACACAGCTTACAACCCAGCAGCAAGCTTCACACACCTAACCACAGTTGAGTACTTTAGAAAGTTTGTGCAAAGTGAAACTAAAAGCTAGGTTTATTTGACTATAAAACATGTTGCAGCTCATGCACAGTTTCTTCATAATGTGTATTTTCCATGAACTTTTGGGGTTGCCTCTGACACATGCCCCGATACAGAATGGAAGCCAGGGTTGTTAGCAACATCATTGCTGATGTGATAGAAGTAAGACAGCAGGCCAGGCCACACTCCAGGGGAAGGGTGTGATTTGGAGGTGGTGGATGTCATGGGGCACCCTTTGGGTGCACACCCTACAAGCTCATGCTCAGTTGGGATCACAGTGCCGGATGCACCTTTTTCTCCTGGCGTTTGCTCAAGCAGACACTGGATGGCAGAGAAAGGGGCTGCTTACAGCTGGCACACACCCAGACACCCAGGTGTCCTGTTCTGCCACTCCTGGCCCTGGAGCTGAGGCTGTTCTGTGTGGTGAGGATGCTCTCCCATCTGTGCGGTGGGGACCCTTCCCCGCAGGCCATTCAGCCAGGGCTCCACATGGAGCATCCTGTGGCTGGCAGAGGACAGGAGCCCTCAGTGATTGGAGAGGAGGGTGCCCTGCCTTCGGTGTGGCCAGAGACTGAGCCCCTCAAGTACTCCTGGGAGAGGCAGACATTGGAGGCATCTGACCTGCAGGAGTGTGACCTACCTGGGGGTTGAGGGTCGAGTCTCCTCTCAAGCAGGGTCCTTCTTCCTCTGTGGTCTCAGTCAGGGTTGTCCATGGATCCCGGCCAGGGAGCTAAGCTGGGCCAGCCCAACCTGGCCCTGGCTGGAGCACACCTGCTCCTCCATGCCTCACCAGCCTGCGGGTTTAGGTCCTTTTGTGTCCTGCACACAGCTGGAGCTGCCCATGGGAGACCCCGAACTCTGCAGTGGCAAGGAGACACATGAAGCTTTTTGCATGTGTGTGAGTGGGAGAGAGAGAAAGAGCATTCTTGCCCCATGGGTACCTACTCCACTGCCCGCTTCCTGTGCTGCCCAGAGGAGCCTGAGTGTCCATTGCGAGGACAGATTTGGGCCTAGGCTGCAGTCAGATTTCCAGATCCTGACCTGGAAGGTCCTTGAGGTCTTCGTGTGGGGTCCCAACCGCTCTTGACATGAGAGAGACAGTGGTGTCTGTGCTGATGGGGCAGTAGGAGGGAGGCAGTGGGTCCTCCAAGCCCCTCCTTCTGTCACAAGGTCAGCTTTCAGGACTGACTCCCTCCTGCTGACCCTGGCTGAGACCCAGGGCCTTTGAGGGTTAAGATGTTACGAATGCATGGAATATAGCTATCTGGAGCAATGGCTGCCTTTAGGAAGAGCTGGATCCAGGAAACAGGCCGGCCTCGGGGCGTGGCTTTGCTCCAGCTTTCAGCGCTTTCCCTGTCTGGGTTGTTGATTCTTCGTCGGGGCGGACTCTGCAGCACTGGACTTGAACGCTGATGGTTGAGCAAGCCCCAGAACTAACAAGGCTTTGGGATTCTTGGCAGAGTTCTCGCGAAGTCCAGGGCCGAGTCACTGGCATATATTGGTCACTGGTCCAGTAGAACTGGGGGCATTTGTCCTGGCCAGGCAGGTATTAGAGTCCACTCGGAGGATTGGCTCAGTCTGGCTCAAACCACGAGGCCAGAGGGTGAGTGGGGAAGGTTACTCAGAAGAAAATTGGGGTGTGGGACCCACAGACACAGACTCCAGGACCACCACGTCCCTGCCTCCTGGCCGGCACCCTTGGCTTCTGGTGTTGGCCACATCCTTACTCGCCAGACCTCAGCTTAGACCCTACATCTTGTTTGGATGTTTGGGGTGTTACTCTAGGTCATCCATCTTCCTTCTTCTCCTGGTTCCTAAGGAAGCAGCACTGGGGAGTCAGAGTGTCCAGAGTGGGTGTGGGTGCCCTCTCCATGGCTGTGTTGCCAGGAATTTCCTCCAGGTCTCCCACGTGGGTGCAGGAGTCCAGGGGCTTGAGTCATCCTTTGCTGTCCTCCCAGGCCACGAACAGGGAGCTGGATCAGAAGCGCAGCAGACAGGATATGAACCAGTGCTCAGTGAACACTGCAAGAGGTGCCTTTTCCTGCCCCACTCAGCGACACCTTCACTGTTGTACTCAATGCCGCCCCATCCTTGACCGTTTCCTAGCCCAGGTCAGAGGCTTAGGCTGTGTGGAGCCACCCCAGGATGGCTCCCCAGGCCCTGCATAACCCTAATGCCCAGCTCTGGGCTGGTCATGCGTCATGTACTGATTCCTCCCAAAATATTTTCTTCCTTTATTTTCCAACAGGGCTCAGGAGCAGAGAGGAGGCACCCAGGAAAGGCCCATCTTCCTGCTTTTCCCCTCCTCCTGGGAAGTGTTCCCAGCCCTGATTTTTCTCTGTCCAGACGGAAGGCTGACTCCTGGGGCTCCTGGAGCTGTTGGTCCTGGCCGGGAGGGCTGCAGGAGCCACCCAAGACTTCTGAGAAGGAGGAGGGAGAGTTGACCCAGCCTGTGAAGTGATAGCTCCTGCCTATGGACATGCAACCACCCATAATCCCCCCAGCCTCCCTTGCTGATGCTTTTGGGTGATTAGCTGAGCCTGGGTTGTACAAGGAAAGGCAGGTGAGTGTCCACTGCCTCATCCATAAAGTGGGAGCCTCTGACTCCCTGAGGTTTGCTCCAGCCTGGGCAATGGACTCTGTCTTTGGGAAGGATTAACTGTGGCTCTTCAGGGACTTCCTTTTGGGCTGCTGTATGTACACAGCCCATACCTGACCATCACCTATCAAGCCAGGAGCCATTTTCCCCCCTCTTCTCCTTTCCTTCTTTGCTTAAGGATTAAAAAAATAAATTGCTGAGTTATAATATGTATGTACTGGGATATCATTTACACAGAATAAAATTTACAGAGGTGCACATTATCATTATTGAGGAATTTCCTGACATCTACTTTATCATTTGTTTATGGAAGTGTAATTTAAATAAGATGAAATTCTTCCTTAGTGTACAGGTGGCTAATCTTGACAGAGGTACACACCTGTGTGGCCTGCACTCCAGCCGGAGCTTGGTGCAATCTCAGGATGCTGGAGAGTCCTCTCAAGTTTCCTCGCCATCACTGCTCACTTGCTCAGCCGTACATCTGCTTTGCTTTGATCCCGCCCACTGAGGCAATCTCTTTTTCTCTTTAGAGCGTTGGGAAAAGCAATGCTCGTGTCTCCACCTTCTTTACTTGCTGCTGTAATAGCCAGCTGCAAACCCACAGACACACACACCTCACATACCCACAACACACACCCACAACACACAAACTCACACCCCTACAACAGGTGAAAGAAACTTCATTAAGGCTCGAGTGATGCAGGCCCAGGGTGAGGCAAAGCAGAGTTTTGTTTTTACTGAAACTCTTGGTGCTTGCATGCATGCACTCTCTCTCTCCCTCTCTCTCTCTGAGAAGAGAGAAGAGGGAGAGAGAGACGCGAAGAGCCATTTGCTGTCACCTTCGGCCCCGCTGTCACAGTCAGAGCAAGAAGAGAAAAATCGGAATTCTTGCCCTGTCGCAGAAGTAAAAGGGACAAATTAGTTTCTTGTCAGTGCACTGCAATAAATACATTGTCATTTTTATCCTCCCCTGAATCATAGCCTCCATTTCTCCCGTAACTATTATACAGTCTGCTGGCACTATATCATTTTTTGGTAATTTTATTTTCACCAATTGTTTTATGAAATTTTTGAGTTTTATGGACACTAAAACAAATCTAGCCTGCGAGTGTTATAGCCCTTTAAATCATCGGCGGGAAGTCTCAAGGTTCCTCCAGACTGTGGAGGAAGGAGCTTTAGGGAAGAAAGATTGCCCCTAGCTTATAAACGGAGGAAAAACCCAGAGATAAGTTTGTAAAAGGGACATAGATCACGGTGGGTGAACACTGGGGTGTAAAGCATCTCCCTGCTAGGCTCCTCCAAGAATAAAAATGGACATGAAAGCAGGTGGGGGAGAAACATAGTGTGTGTGCTGGCCTCTTTAGCCACAGCAGCTCGCCGAGACAGCCTGGGGCTGACGCAGCCACAAGAAGGCCCAAGTTAGGGACCTTCTCAGGGAAGTTGGACATCTTCCAAATGGCCACATGAAGTCCAACTCCTAGGAGTGCCACAGTCACAGTGCCGCTCTGACAGGTGGGAAAGGGGAAAAAAAGGATGCTGAAGTGCACCTGGAGTGAAAACACACACTCCAAAGCCCAGCATGGTGCAAACGGCTAAAGTGATTTGGAAGAAGGCTTGCTTTACTAGCAAACAAAAGGCATGATGAAGCTACAATAATAAAACCAGTACGTCACAGCGAAAGGCCGGATGACCAAACCAGGGGAATGAGATGGATCATTCCAGGAAGAATTCAGACTCGGAAAAACAAAGGAAGACAAGTTAGTCGTAGAAGGCCGGAAACGGGCATTCGGTTCAGTGCTTAAGATGCTATTTGGGACGCCCATGTACCCAGTTGGAGAACCTCATTTCTGATTCCAGCTTCCTGTTAATACAGACTCTAGGGGGCAGTGGGTGATGACTCTGATCATTAAGATCCTGCCACCTACGTGGGAGAGACCCAGATGGAATAATTTCCTGACTCCTGGGTTTGGTTTGGCTGAGCCCTGGCTGTCGCGGGTATGTGCGGGGAGTAAACCAGTAAATGGAAGAGTTCTCCACTCTATCTCTCTTGAATCAAAATGAAAACAAATAAAAGAATGTTCTGAAGAAAAGGACTGGATTATTAAGTGGATGCTATCTGTAGACCTACTACTTGGAAGGTGGTCAGTTCAGATGTTCATCTCCTCTGGAGGCCAAAAATCAAAACTCAGTGGGTGTAACAGGACTGCCCCCGCCCCCCCCAAAAAAAAGACAGTAAAAGGCTAGAAGAAAGTAGGAAAAGAGAAGTGAGGAGGAGCTTTGCTGTCTGGATGAGGAGGCTTTTTCTCTGACCTTGGATCGTCCTGCCAACATAAAAAAAAAAAAGACCCATGTGTCTGGGCTTCAAAAATAGTTATACACCTTCGTTTCAAAACACTTGCTCACCTGACATCCCCAAGTCGAACAAACAACAACCTTTCTGACTTACTCAACAGCACAAGGTCAAAGTTTGTAAGTGGATAAAGCAAAACAGTAGCATTTCCAAGGACGGGTGAAATAAATAAAGCCCCTACAATTCACTAGGGAATAACTATCAACATCGCCTAGGCATAGGAACGTACTTCCGACCAGTCAGGGTAATTCTGGAGCAGCGTTCCTGGGGCGCAGGGTACCTGCAGGCAGCTACCACGACTCCGGGATGTGTTTCTGGATGAGACTAACATTTGAGGGAAGGGTTGAGTGAAGCGTGACTGCTCTTCTAATTACATTTCCCACAGCCTTCTGGAAGCATCTCCGTCAATCTGGAAAAAAGACTGAATGGAAATGGAGGAATGGGATCAAATCATTGGCTGGCACCATCCCCTTCTGCCCCACTGTGCCCTGAGCTGCCCCCCTCAAACAGTGCTGATGTCAGTGGAAGGTCAGGTGGTAAGGACAGCTGGGGTGGAGGATCTAGGGGGCAACTGGTAACCCCGGGAAATTTGTGGGGTGGAGGTGGGGCAGGTACTCAGTCTTTTTTTTTTAAGATTAATTTTTATGTATTTGAGAAGCAACATCACAGAGCAAGAGAGAGAGAGAAGTCTTTTACTTGCTGCTGCTAAAGTGGAACTAAACACTTACTTGACTGTAAAACATGTTGCAGCTCATGCATAGTTTCTTCATAATGTGTATTTTCCATGAACTTTTGGGGTTGCCTCTGACACATGCCCCGATACAGAATGGAAGCCAGGGTTGTTAGCAACATCATTGCAGGCCAGGCCACACTCCAGGGGAAGGGTGTGATTTGGAGGTGGTGGATGTCATGGGGCACCCTTGGGGTGCACACCCTGCAAGCTCACGCTCAGCTGGGAGCACAGTGCCGGATGCACCTTTTCTCCCCCAGCGTTTGCTCAAGCAGACACTGGATGGCAGAGAAAGGGGCTGCTTACAGCTGGCACACACCCAGGAAGATCTGGTTAAAATGCAGCAAGTCTGTGGTATGGCCTGAGACTCAGCATGTTTAGTTGCCTCCCAGGCAATGCTGATACTGTTGGCTGCCCTATGGGGTCATGTTCAAGAGGATTCAAGCCTGGAAAGCTGGTTCTAAGCCATGGCACATATGGGAATCTCTGAGGAGGTTTACACTACCTAGAAATTCTGATGTCATTGGCCTGGGGTGTATTTTTTTTTTAATGCCCATTGATGGCCAAGTCTGAGAGGCCCTGGCCTCGGGACAGTGTCTTGCTGTGGACATAATTGTGACATAAGAAAACATTTCTGACTCCTCAGGATTCTTTTCAGAAGGATCACCATGGCCTTTTGGGCAAAGGAAGCTCCTTGGCCAGCTGGCCTGAGCCCTGGCAGGGTCAGGAAGTGGGGTGTATGCTTCTGCATGGAAGAAGAGATGGGGCCTTGGCAGAAGGGGAGATGGATGCAGAGGCAGGAGGCTCCCTGCTCCTCCCTCTCAAGTCTGTAGGATAATTAATAGAGCAGTGAAATCCTTGATATAATTTTTATTTTATTTATTATTTTAAAGTTAAGGTCTACAGAAAGAAAGAGAGAGAATGTCTATTTGCTGTTCACTTGCCACGTGGCAGCCACGGCTGGGCCTGGGCCAGACTGAAGCCAAGAGCTTCTTCGGGGTCTCCATGTAGATATAGGGGTTCCTCTTCTGCTGCTTTCCCAGGTGTGTTAGCAGGGAGCTGGGTAGGAAGTGGAGCAGTCAGGACTTGAACCAGCCCCCAAAAAGCATGCCAGTAATTGCAGGCAGTGGCTTTACCCACTATACAACAACGTTGGCCTCGCTCTATTTTTCTTTTAAGATTTGTTTATTTGAAAGGCAGAGTGATACACACACACACACACACACACACGGAGAGAGAGAGACAGAGTGTGAAGGATTTGCCGTCTGATGGCTCTCCCCCAAGAGGCAACCACGAGCAGAAGGCTCCTGGATGGAGGGACAGGGACACTCCCCTCACTTATGGGGCCCTGCAGGGTGGGGGCTGGGATGGGCACCCCCAGCCTCTTACTGGCCAAACTGGGCCAGCAGCCTAGGGAGCAGATTATCCTCCTCTGGTGACCAGCAGGGGAGGAGATGGGAACTGGCCTGGGGTAGAGGAGGGTAGAGGCGAGCAGAGTCTGTGCCCAGGTGAGGGGGCTTCAGGTGGGGGTGAGACACCTGGGGGTGATGAGGCTGGGAAGGTGTACCACGTGTGGGTCCCGGAGACTCGGGGTTGTTGGAGAAGCCGGGAAGAGCTGGTGCAGTACAGGAGGGCGGCTGAGACCTGCCCAGCCTTAGGGGATGAAGAGAGGGTGTGAGAGCTTTACCAGGCCTGTCCCATAACACTCATTTTCCTCGCTTCCTTGCAGGTGCCTCTGTTCTGGCTGGGGGGGTGGACTCTCCTTGATTTCCAGCCCGTAGGGGTGGGTTGGTAGGGCGTGGGGGGGGGGGAATCCTCTTTCCCTTGGCCCCCAGCCGGCCTGGCCAGCAACAGCTCTGTCTTTTGCTGTCAGGGCCGCCAGCCTGTGACAAGTGGCAGATGGGCCTCTGATCAATGGGCCCCGTCCCCAGGCAAGGACAGTGGGGCCGGGGCAGGACGGGAGCGGCCGCTAACGGATGGGCCGGGCAGCAATGATGGATGGGTGGTAAGAGACTGCCATCTGTCTTGGAGAGGGAGGGCTCCGGGCAGAGGAGGAGGGAAGGTGCTGCAGGCTGGGCCAGTGGGGGACAGAGCTGTGCTATCCAGTGTGGCTGGGGAGGTTGAGGTGGGGTGCCCTGGGCCCAGGAAGTTGGGGTGCACCTTCAATCCCAGCTCCCCAGCTCTGGCTATGAGAATCTTACAGCTTCCAGCGTAAGGTCCAGAGGCGTGGGGCTGAAACCATGCCCTTGCCTGCTGTCACTCAGGGCAAAGGCAAGACCCTCCAGGCTTACCCAGAAGACCCCCAGGGGTCTTGTTCACCTCCTCTTTTCCTCCCTGGGCTTGCTCCGCATGACTCCAGCCTGCACGCCCCTCCCTCGCCAACTCCCTTGCCTGTTCTTCCAGAGGCCCCAGGGCCTTTGCCCATCTGTGTACCCTGCCTGGTCACCTGCTGGGCGCTGTCTCCCTTCCTGCTGGCCAGGTGTCTGAGTGGCCTTCTCCCGGCACCCCTGGGTACTCCTTCCAAAATGGCAGTGTCTCGTTGCCTGGTGTCCCTGTGGCCATCTGGTGGACTCCACCCATCCTCCTTGCTCTAGTGCTGTTACTTTCCATTTTGTACCAGACGCCACTGCTGTGTCATTTGTTTGCTTGCTGAGGTCAGTGTCCTCTGCAGACTGAGGGCGGCAGGGGGGCAGGAAGTTGTCTTCTACTGTTGTTCCCACAATAGCATTCTGGGAGTTGCAGGGGAGTGGGGGGAGAGCTCATGCAATATTTGTGGGTAAACTTCAGCCTGGACACTTCCTGACTTTGTGACTACGGACCACCTCCTGGGTCTTGGGGGTCCACACCTGTAAGAAGGGGGCGGGGCCTTGGCCTTCTTCCCACACTGACCATGAGGTTGAACCAAGACATCACAGGGCCTGGCAATAGGCAGTGGGAACATAGGAGGCCTGGGACTTGTTCTAACAAGAAAATAAAACTATTTGCTCATCTCCATCGCTCAGCAGCAGCCCTGCGGCCAAGGTCAAATCCAGGACGTGCTTGTGAGACTCCCTCACAGATTTTTTAAAAAAGATTTATTTATTTATTATTTTTGAAGGCAGATGTACAGAGAAGAACAGAGACAGAGAGGAAGATCTTCTGTCCGTTGACTCACTCCCCAAATGGTCGCAATGGCCGGTGCTGCACCAATCTGAAGCCAGGAGCCTCTTCCGGATCTCCCACATGGGTGCAGGGTCCCAAAGCTTTGGGCCGTCCTCATCTGCTTTCTGAGGCCACAAGTAGGGAGTTAGACGGGAAGTGGGACTGGCAGAATTAAAACCAGCACCCATGTGGGGTCCTGGCAAGTGCAAGGTGAGGACTTTAGCCATTAGGTTACTGTGTTGGGCTCTTCCTCACAGATTTAAGGTGGTCTGCTTGACATAGGGATTCTAAAAATTGTGAGGGTTCATTATACTGGGGGAAAGAGAGAAACTACTGTTTCCATTGCCATAAGCCTCACCAAGACGCACAGGAAGTCATAACGTTTCCAAGCAAGTTGTCTCAGCAAAGGTTGGACTGGAAATGGCTGCAACTTCTCAGAAGAAATAGGTCACTGAGTTGTCAATTTCCTCTGATTGAGAAGCAGGATGAGAAAACGGTACAGTATCTGAAAAAGTGTCTGAAAAAGCATTATGAGTAAGATGGAAACAATGAAAAAGATCCAGAGGACAGGAACGTCAGGAGCCAGAGAGCATCGTGGATCGCAGGGTCGGTCCCAGCAGACCTGGAGTCTGAGCAGTGGCTTGCTCCCTGCCTCAGGAGCAGAGCGGCTGGCAGCCTGTGAATCAGGGGCCACTAGGTCCTCCTGCACCTGCTCCTCCTGTCCTAATCCTTCTTGCCATCATTGCTGGGCAGGGGGCAGTAGGAGTTGCACCTTGTGGGCCTCTTCTGTGTCCGGGCCCCGGCCATCATTCACCTGTTACAGCCTGCATTGCGTGCCCCTGCAGTCCTGGCTCTCATGAGGCGATGAAGGTTGAATGAGGATGAGGTCCTCATGGGATGGTCTTCAGTAGTGGTTTATGAGAAGAGGAGGAACGCAGGAAGGGTCTTGTGAGGACACAGCAGAAGAAAAAGAGCCCCCATCCCAGCCCAGGCTGCTAGGACTGAGGCCTGCAGCTCCCAGAACTGTGACGGACACGCCTTTGTGACTGGGAGCAGCCGCTGTATGGCATTTTGTTGTAGCAGTCTGAGTCGGCTAAGACAGCAATGCAGGGTCCTGGACTTCAAGCCACACCGGGATATGAGCCTTTCGAGTTTGCAGTAGGTGAGCATGTTTTGGATGGGGAGAACTGAGCATAACTTTAGCAGAGGGTGGACTGTGAGACACTGGACATCACAGCCACAACATTGAGCCGTCCCTCCAGCAGGAAGCCGAATCTGTTACCCCTTCTGTGAACTGGAGCTGTTCTGTGAACCAGGCTTTGCTCAGTAGGCTGTGGTGGAGGGACACTGGTAGTGGTAAGTGTGATGAAATGTTAGAAACAACCCAGCCAGCCTTCTTCACGGGAGGGACAAAATAGACTTGTATCAGCTGCAATTAGCAAGGGGGTCTGCTTTGAGGTGACTGCATCTTCAAGGCATCATGAAAAGTTGCAAAAAGGTAACTTGAAGCAAGGTAGCATTTACGTAGGAATGCAAGCACACAAGACTGTTCCTGTGGATACGTGATGAGAGAGAGAGCACACTGGAAGAGAAAGAGAGATCTGCTGGGAAGCATATCAACCCCAAAGCAGGACTTCAACCCTGGAGAGTGGGGAAGAAAGAGGGGTGACGTGCGTCACAGCAGAAGGCTCTGGGGTGGGTGTTGGGTGTAGTGGCTGACACCGCCTGCGAGGCTAGCGTCTCGTGTCAGAGGGCCTACGTCAATCCTGGCCCCGTCACTCCTCACCCACTCCTGCTCACGCACGCCTTGGGGGGCAGTGCGTGACTGCTGAAGCTCTCAGATACCCGGCACCCATGTGGGACACCCAGATTGAGTTTTGGACTCTGCTTGTTCTCGGCTCTGCCCTGGCTGTGGGAGGCATTTGGGGAATGAACCAGTGGATAGAAGATCTCTCTCTACATAAATAATTACAAAGGAGGCAACTTAATTTTCTGACTTTGTATATCTCAGTTTTTAAAAAATGCTGAGACTTCATTTGTATAGTAATTGCATAATTACAAAAAATTAAAAGCTAAGAAGAAAAAAAAAAAACCCCTACGCAATAACTTGTCCCAGAATCTGGGTCGGGACTGTTGTCCTCCTTCTGGGCCAGCGTTCATGGAGCCTTCAGTGCTCCCTCTTCCTGCGTGCTCCTCTGAGCCCGAGCTGATTATTGCACAACTCTGAGGGCTCTCATGGCCCCTGCCTGCTTCCTGACCATCCGTTTTTTCTCCCTAATGTCCCTTCTCCTCTCTGAGGCTCAAAGACCATTCTTGTTGGTTCAGGAGGCGAAGGCATTCCTGGAGCAGCTGTTGCACATGCTTCCTGCCATCCATCATAAGCCAGCAATGGCCGCTGCCCAGGCCTTTCTTGCTTTTGCAGCCCTGCAATGCTTGTTTGGTCCTGAGCAGACAGGGGAGCCAGGACCAGGCAGTGGGAAGCAGGATGCTGAGCTCCTTGCATAGCCCCATACTATGCAACCTGAGCCAGGCAACACTCCTTGTCCCCACACTGCAAACCTTGCTTTTTATGAAATGGGGACAGGTGTGTTTTGCTCCCAGGGCTGCTGTGGAAGAGCGAATGGGTCCGTGCAGGTGCAGTGTCAGGCAGGAGCAGGTGCTTGCTTAAGACTTTTCTCTTTCTGCTCCTAACTCCAGCCTTGGCTCTGAGTCCCTCCCTAGCTAGGGACTTTGTGACTTAAAAAAAGCCACCTAGCTTCTCTCTGAGCTGTATCTGCCAAATGTTGATGGAGATGTCTCCCCCACCCTCTGGGTGATTGTGATCATGGACTTAATGTGTGTTAGGTCTGTGCTAAGTATTAGGGAAGCAGCAGCTTGAGCATGGCTTGTGTTGAGGTTTGGCTAGTGAGAAAGAAATGAAACAGATGACTGCACAGCTCATCACTGTAAGTTTGGCCATGAGTACCAAAGTGCTGGTACCTGTTGGGTGCCTCAGAGAGGCAGCCGTTCATTGTCCACTGCAGTCCTCTTTGCATTTGGGTACCCATGACACAGCCTCTGTTAAAGATGATTCCAAAAAGTCCTGGCTAGGATGCCATAGGGAACAGAAGAGCCCTTCTAACCTGAGAACAAGAGCCTTGAGCACCTACCTGGGAGCCACCAGCCGGGGCTGGGCCACAGCAGCCCAGGGAGTCTCCCAGCAACGATGAGGTGGGCAGGTGGTAAGAAGCCCTGACTTCTCTAGAAAGTTCTTCTGGGCCTTTCTGTCCCCTGCAGCAGCTGCTCACCAGCACCTGGTGATGTCACTTCCGCTGTTCCATGCATGAAGCTGAGGTCCCAGCGTATCTACTGCCTGGGGAGCAGGAGCTTAGCCCCATGGCACCTCCCCAAGGGGTGTTGGCTTCCAACCCGGTTTGTACCAGCTTCTCCGTGCAGCTCTCCCCACTGGCTTCCCATACTCCCTGCACTTTTCTGGGTGGGCGTGGGAGAGACAGCCTGGGGGGGCCTAATTCGTTCCCTTTCGCCAGAAGCCTTCCTCCACCCAGCCTGGGTGTCCCAGAGGCCCAGGATGGGTTGAAGGAGAGGGTGAAATGTCAACCCAGCTACCCACCTGCTCAGAATCAACTTTGGTTGGAGAACTTGCACCTCAACACTCAGCGGAGTCCAGTTCCAGTGCTGTCTCCTCCCCGGAGACCTCGCCCACCCAAGCCAGCTGTGTGAATACCCAGGACCCCCTGCCCCCCCGCCCGCCCGCCGCCTCCCCATCAGGGACCGATTTCAGCCCAGGATGGCGATGGTTTATTACAGCTCACTTCCTGCTGTGAGTAAATAAGTTTGTCTCTTTTAAATTCCTTGGGCAATTAGGAGAATGAAAGACGGAGCTTTGGATTAGCATTTATTTTCTCCCAACGTTTATATGAGGCCATTTTCCCACTGACAAATCGCGGGGGCAAATTGTTCTTGGAGAAATTCTGTCGGCAACGAAGGTGCTATGATTAAACGGCCGGTGTAAATTTGGGTCTGTAAATCCCTTTCTTGGGTGCACGGGATTTATTTGCAGCAACTGCCATTACAGGCTCAAAGAAATCATAATAAACGAGGTTGATTTTGCACCTGTTTCAGGGTAATTAATATGCATACTAAAGAGAAAAAAGTTTGCTTTTATGAATTGCCTGGCATGAGTCTCACAATTCGGAGTCTTTCCAGGGCCTCTGGTCAGGGCTCTGGCTGTTTCAGAACTGAACACTGGGAGGTCTTGGGGAGGGGCTCATGCTCGCAGGCAGGTGGGGTCTGCCCTGATGCTTCGTGTACTGGTGGCAGAGCCTCTTGGGCCAGCCTGAGCAGTGGGACCTTGTATTAAGGGCAAAGTGTGTGTTTGGGGAGGACCAGGCTGCCCATGAAGCTCAGGAGTGACAGGTTGGCCAGCATGCAAGGTTTACAAGTGACAGAAACCAGGACACACAGGACCCTTGGGAACCAGACCCTAGGGACTGGGCTGGAGATGCCACCAGGTTCTCTCTCAAAGGACGAATGAGCTGGACGCTCTGTCTCTGACCACAAGGAAGCAGCTGGGAAAGGGGGAAGAATGGAAATGGGGAGCCTTCCTGGCCTTTGGAGCCATTCTGGAAAGACAGAATAATGAGGTACCGTGACCTGGGATCCTTAGGCATACTGGGACAGCTGTAGGAGCATTCATGGAAGAGAGAACATAGGGGAAGAGACAGGTGAATAGGAGAGTCTTTAGGTGGAGGTAGAGAGAAAGGCCATTATTCCAGGCAGAGTGAGCTGTTTGTGCAAAGGAGGAGGGCAGGAGCTGTGAGTTCAAGGGAAGCAAGGAGCTGGGCCATGGCTGCAGAGGACAGTGGCGTGCCAGAGATCGTGGACGCTCCATGTCTAAGCATCCAATGAGAGCTTGTTAAGTCAACGTGGCCCAATTCTAGCAGAAAGTTTAGTTTTCAGCAGTAAGACTCTTCCTGGCATCTCTGAGGTCAGGGTGGTCTGACAGTAGGACCAAAACCTCAGATCTGCTCTTCCAGGGTGGGACCCTCAGCCACCGACCGCCTCATCTGGTCCTTGAGTCCTGGGACTCCCCCATGGGGCTGACCCCTGAGTCCAGCTTGGATGTCCCAGGGCCTGGGATCTTGCTTAGCACATGGTACCCCTGGACACCTGTACCCCTGTCTCATCCGGGCAGCCTGGGAAGCAGTCATTGCTGCTCCTGACTGTCCCAAGCTGGGATGTCCTCCTCCTGCAGGTGTCTGCAGTGGCTCTGAGGGTGATTTTAAAAAAAGTTAGGAAGGAACCAGACAGGCACTATGGTTTACAAAAGGCTCTGGGAACCTACTTTGAAGGTCAAGAAAGGAAGAAAAAAGAAAAGATAAAAAGAAAGGAAAAGGAGGGCACACACTCACACAGATAAACAAACCTCTGAAAAGTGGTGTGGCTCAGAAGGTGGGTGCTATGCATTGTATGCCCCAAATTCGTATGTTGAAACTGAGTCTCTGAGGTGACAGCCCTGGGATGGGGGAGGATTTTGTCCTTTTAGAAGAGGCCTGGGGAGTTTCCTTGTCCCTTGCATCACTTGGGGACACAGGCAGAAGGCACCACCTATGAACCAGGGCCCTCACCAGAGGCTGTCTCTGCTGGGCTTTGAGCTTGCACCTCCCAGTCTCCAAAGCAGAAAGAAAGACCTGGTAAGTCCCTGCCCGCCTTCTCTCGTGTTTTTGTTTTCCTCAGCTTGAACAGGGTGGGACTGCACATGAGGGTGCTGGCCTGGGCATGGTGACTGAGTGAGGCCTAGATCTGCAGGGGTTAAGGTCATGCCACCTGTACCTCCAGGACCTAACTCAGGGAGGAGAGGAACTCTGTGGTCCACAAGGGGCTTAGGATGGGACCAGAGAGACCCCTGGGATTCTTTGCAAAGGTAAAATGAGGTGTTAAATCCCAATTCTCTCTATCCCATCCTGAGATTGTCTTGAGCAGAACATGGGAAGAGGGAGTGCAACAGGGGCATGCCATCCAGACCTGCGATATTCGTCAACATCTCACACCTCCCTAGGCACCGTCAGGACTACTGCAGCAGTACCACTCTGGCCTGGCAGGTGGAGGCTGGCGGGCAGCAGAAGCTTCCTGTCTCACACTTCCAGATCCAGAACCACAGGCGTTGGCAGGTGCAGGAGTCGGGAGGAGTTGCAGGGATGTCTTCCTGACAGGGGGCTTTTCACATCCTCTTCTCTCTGTGTCTTCAAACCCTCACTTCCTCTGGCAGGCGTGGGGAACACCCAGCTTGCTGTCTGTATTGGGTCTGCAGAATGATTCATCTGGACCTGCTAATGGAACTTGAAATTCAATACATTTATAGCAAGCTGATTTTTTAAGTTGAGAAGTTGATACGGCTGGTGAATGAGGCTATATGGCTCTCCAGGCGACCCTTGGCAGCCAGAAGGTTCCCCATTCTTGGTTTAGGGGACCCCAGTGACCTGGGATTAGGATCTGCTGAAATGACTTCACCGTAGCTGGGTTACCTCTGTAAAAATTCTGTCTATAAATGAGGTCGCAAACCTACAGTGATTCCCGCTCCATGGAGGTGAATGTCAGGGTTAAGAGAGGTCAAACAAGTAGCTGAGGGCTGCAAAGCCAGTGGAGGAACAGACCACACCGAAACTTGCATTTGCTCAGCCGCGTTCCTGCCAGGCCAGGGTACTCTGTGAAGACATAGGGCTGGGCTGCGGAGGTCGGACCCTGCATGGTCTGGTCCTGGGTTTGTTTGTTGGAGTCAGTTTTCTGGAGGACAGCGAGGAGGCACTAAGGAGCGAGATTTCGTTCTGGGCATCACTTTCCTGGGTCTTTTGTCTTCTGTTCATTGCTTGCAATGTGCCTGCATCTTATTACCCTGGCTAGGTAGATTTTTGCTTGGTTGAGCTGAGATCAAAAAGTAATTTTTCTTTTTGCAACAGCCAATTAGAAATTCATTTATTTTCACATTATGGACATTTGGCAAAAATTTCTTTGGCAATTTAGCTCCATTTATATAGTCTGCATAAAGGGAGACAGTGAGGCTGGGAGAAAAAAGAGGCAAGGCCTCGGGCAAAAATTAAATGCAGAATCATGTATTAGAAATGAGATGTATTTACTATTGTTTTTGAAAATTAATGGTGCATTTTTAGCTTTTATAATGTAATTTAATGATGCAATTCATCTAATAAAAAAAAACCATATTTGAACTCACTCACGCAGACCTCCTGGGCCACAGCGTGGAACACCTTTTCCATGGGATGGGGTGGGGGCAGGATGCTCCGGGCCTTTTTCATCTCTGTAAGACCCAAAAAGGAAAACGTGCTTACTCTGTGCCTGTGAGTTCCATCTGGGGGTATCAGCAGGATTCTGATAGAAAGGACATAGCCCTGTCTGCAGGCGCATGTTAGCACTGTCACCACGGCACAGAGCAGCTGTTGATCCCTTCCTCTGCTGCTTGCTCAGGCTGTAAGAAGAGAACTGGATTGAAAGTGGAGCTTCTGCGACTTGTACCAGCACCCATATGGGGGTGCCCCAGGCACAGGCTCAGGAGCTTGGATTTGACTGCAGGTATTTCATTTCTAAGTTGAAAATTTTCCCTCACTGCTCAAGTCTACCCTCTGCAGGAGGGGGCAATCTGGGGACAGGAAAGGATGTTCTGAGGGACAACTGTGATGGTAAGACACAGTAGAGGGGAGGGTTGTTAGCAGAGGAGGCCCCCAGGTGACCAGAGCGGGGTCATGGGGGTGGATGCAGAGTTGTCCCAGGGGTCATTGCCAAGCGGTCTCTCAGCAATCACTTCCTGGACATCTACCACATGCCTAGAACTTCTCGAGGCTGACTGTGCAAGCTGTTTCTGGGCAGGGCACCCGCTGGCACTCTGAGTGGTACAATCTGTTCTTGTCCTTCCCCCGAGGATGCTTCCCCTTTCTCCTACCCCATGGAATTCTCTGGTCAGTATGAGATTCCCCCCTACACCACACCCAAATTTCTGCCCTACAATTGAAGATGGTGGATCCGTGGGGGATCAGGAGGCTTGGCACACTTCCCTTGGACTCTCCAGCCCCATACCTCTGCCCTGGAGGTCACTTCCAGCACTTGACCTTGCTGCTGCTATTACAGGGTCTAAGTCAGCTACTCCTCCTGGCCCAGTCCCTGCCCTCTGGCCTGGTAGATTTGCACTGGGCCACCATCACTCTCTGTGCTCTGGGCATTCTTTGGCATCCTCTATCCCACCTGGTGCCTCCCCACCCCCCAGCACCGAAAGCTAAACCTCGGCTTGACTCTGTTGCTGGAAACTTCTTGGCCGGGATGGTAATTTCTTCTCTTCCCTGGAGGTGGCTGCATCCTTCTGGAGCCCGTCTCTGTGCTATTATCACCCTTAGATACTGGGATTGGCATTTTGGGGTTTTCCCATGGGCCTGGCAAACAGGCCTCTTTATTTTTGGAAGTCTAGATCTGTGTTGTCCAATGTGAGTGGCCACAGGGATCTGTTTGGCACCAAAATATGAAATGAACTCAGCAAGGGCAAAATACACTTGGACTTGGAAGACTTTGTGCCCTTGGGGTGCCATGGGCTGGGTGTCACTCTTTCTTACTATTTGGATCTCATTTGGAGTTAGCTCTCTCAAGACTGATGGGCAGTCACAGCACAGTCTCAGCTCTGCTCCTGACTCCAGCTCCCTGCTAATGTCCACCCTGGGAGGAGCAGGTGCTGGCTCATGTAATTGCCACTTGCGTGGGAAACCTGGATTAAGTTTCCAGTGCCTGGTTTTGGCCCAGTCCTAGCTGTTGACAGTATTTGGGGAGTGAGCTGACAAAGAGAACTGCCTCTCTGCCTTTCAAATAAATAAGTAATTTTTACAAAAGGTTTATTCATTTTTATTTGAAAGGCAAAGTTTTACTGAGAGAGGAGAGACAGAAAGATCTTCCATTGACTGGTTCAATCTGCAAATGGCCACAATGGCTGGAGTTGAGCTGATTCAAGCCAGGAGGCAGGAGCTTCGTCCAGGTCTCCCAGGTGGGTGCAGGGTCCTAAGGCTTTGGTCATCCTCTGCTGCTCTCTCTGGTGAACCTGTGCCCGTATGGGATGTCAATGCTGTAAGGCAGAGGATTAACTTGTTATACCATGCCGGTCTCCAAATAAAAAATTTTAAAATCCCATAACTACACATAGAGAGACACAGCCTGACACACTTTAAGGACACCACGCCCAGGAAGCCCCTCCACCCCCCACTCACTGAGACACTCACTCAGGCACAATGATCCAATTTAAAGTGAAAAGAGAAAACCAAGTTGAAAATTAGAGGGTAAAAAAAAAGTCCTTCAGAAAGTGGAAAGCTAATAAGCTGGCAGTGGCGATATCAATAACTCAGTATTGGGTTTCCGAAAAGACATCACATAATTTTTCAATGAGAACTCCATGAGCCCTGGAGATGCTGTTAGGGTGTGAATTACAATGCACACGGCTCGTCAGCCGGCTCTGTCAGCACTTTCTCAGCTGCCTTCACGGGCAGGAATGGCTGTGGCTGCAGTGGGAAGGGTCATTGTTGTTATTATTGCTTGCTTTCGGAACCTCAAATGAAGGACCCAGGAAATCAGCAGGGCTCTCCCTGCTCCCACCCCTGCCTCGACCCACACCCAAGTCAAGAAGTTTGATAGAGCGTTGATGTGGCCCTGGGTGTCCTGGGCAGATGCTGGCTCCAGGAGCTGGGTGGCCAGGCTCAGGACCCGGAGCCCAGTGGTGCTTATGATGCCCCTGAGTGCTGTGGGGGCCATGACTCTTTTGCTTCTGTCCTTTTGGTCTAGGGACCAACATTGCTCAGTCAACCCAGGCTATGGGGGTGGTGGTGGTGGTGGGGAACTGGAAGCAGGGTTTTAGTTCAGGGAGAGGGCAGGGGTCTAGCAGAAGGGGAGCCAGGGGGCAATCTGAGGAGGGAGGGGGCACAGGACCCCTTAAGGAGAGAGTTCCCTGTGAACTACACAGGAGAAGGGGAGAGGTCTCGGCCTTATGAGTATGAGCTGGGGACCCCATGGTTCTATACCACTGCTCTTAGAAGATGGTACTCTGATTGCCACTGGGCCTGGCCAGCCAGCCAAAGAGGCCTGCCGTCAGCCAGAGCTCCGTGGTGCTGTCTGCGTTGTGCTGCTTTAATTGAGTACCCGAGGCTGAGGGGCTTATTGTTTTATGTACCCTAGGGGGTCCAAAGGGCAGGGCGTGGGATCTGTGCTACAGCCTAGCTGAGAGGCAGGGATGGAAATGCCTGCGTGTACGTGGGACCCTCGCTGGCACTCCTTTCCCACATCAGTGGATCCCTCGAGGTCTGGATTCCGACGTCCTCCCTTCTCCCTGCACATCCTCAAGCAGGTGCTGGTGCCAATTGTTTCATACCCTTTACCACTCCAGCACTTGGCAATGCTGTCGTTGTTTGTTCATGCATTGCTTTAGGCCTGGCATGCTGATGGGAATGGCTAGTTGATGTTTCCAACTTCTTGCCAGCGTTTCCTGCTGCATCCCCTCTCTTCTTCTCCTCCCACACGTGGATTCCATGTGCCACTCATCAAGGGAAGGTGTACTGATTGTGCTCGCAAGCTGCACTGTCGAGGTGTGGCATGGGACTCATAGTTATGATCATCCCAGCCCTGACTTCCAGGGAGTGTGTGAGGGAGGGAGTAGCAAGGACAGGTGGCATCAGGGGTAGGGGCAGGGAGGGGCACCTGCATGCCGGAATGACTGAGGTTCCCCCGGGAGTGTAAGCTCCTTGTGGTTAGCTTGGAGCAGAGCACCTCCCTGGAGAGGTAAATTCATGGCCACTGCCAACACTGACTCAAGTTCACATCCAAATGTTGCTCTAGTTCCCTGAGCAGCCCAGGCAGGTTGATCAGCCCTGCATCTGGGGTCCCCGAGTCTCTCACACACTGTCATGACAGGCAGGTAACAAACATGGTGTGAGACAGAGGCAACAAAGGACCCCCAAGCTTTGCTTTCCAACCTTCTACATTCCACAGACAAGAAAAATGGAAGAGCATGCCCGTGGGAGACCAAGGGAAAGCCATGAGTTTTCTGAGAAGACATGAACAAAACACTATTGATGATCATCATTGGAGAAGGGAAAGGACAGCTTAATAGAAAACAGGGAAAAGATGCCATCTCAGAGTTGAGTAGAATCTACTCAGTAAAGGAGAGAGCAACACACACACGTGAATGTTCTCCACTCTGCAGAGAAGACGAGCAAAAGGGAATCGGTGATGGATTCAGCAAGGAGAAGCCAAGTACCCTCAGAGAATGTATGAGGTAGAGGACATTTTCAGTGGGTGCAGAAATAGAGGTGATGATGACAAGCACGCAGGTGATGACAGTGGTGGTAGTGATGATGTCTGACTCTGAATCTGTTCCTCCTGGGCAACAAGTGTGTTCCCAAGCCCCGTCCCCATGTGTCACATGCCCCAGGCCACCAGGCAAGTGGGTGACTTTAAACAACAGAAATCCACGCTCATAGTGAGGGGAGCCAGAGGCCTCTGACATCAAAGTGCTGCATCCCTGGATGTGACTGGGTCATAGACACGGCAAATCTGCACCTGGGGGAGATTATTCAAAAGAAGGGAGTTGAAAGAAGAGTAAATGCATGGTTTGGGGAGAAGAATTGCATGTTAGCAAGCTCAGGTGAGAAACGACCCCAGGGAACAGCAGTTTGCAGCAATGAAGAGACCCAGGAAGAAGGAGGGGCCAAGATGCATCAAATGATGCAGAAGCAATTGACAAAGTAGCTGTAATGTGCAAGGAGTGCTCCGATGTCCACCCGTGTGTCATGTGCAAGTCCTTTCCATGACAGAGAGCCCACCTGGATGACATGAAGGATGCTGGAATTGACAGAGGAACTGAAGAGGTGGTTTTCAAGAACGGTGGATTTAATACTCTGTCATCCTGCGGACATTGCCCTTTATTCACAGTAGCTTCTCGTGAATTCTTGCCAGTCTCCTGTGATCCCATAATGGAAGATTTGGCAGCGTGAACTTGGACATGCTGAAGGTCATCAGGCATTTTCCCAGTGTGGCAAGGAAAGGAGAGAGGCAAGGTGGTGCTCAGGGACTCACTGCTGTCACCTTTGAATTCCTGGAGGGACACAACTGGATCTTGGGTCCACTAGCTCATGCCCCATCTCCTCTCTCCCCTGATTCTTCTGCTAAAAAAATGAGCAGAAGTGGATCAATGCAGAGGTGGAAGACATTACACCCTGTACACGGTCCTGGGCAGACATCACTAATGGAACTCAGAGGTGGTTCTCTGGGTCCTCCTGTTTCAGGCAGAAAGTCATGACCCACAAATCAGAGATGACCCCTACAATTACATTTGGTTCTATTCTGGAGTCAGTTTGTTACCTCTGCCTAGAGCAGTGTGTGTGCAATTTAGGTGCAATTAAAATCAACTCAGGCCAAAGCAGCTAAGGATTTTGTGCCCCAAAGGCTGACCCTGCCCAGGCTGGGGGTCACATTTGTCTGCCGAGCACTGCATTCCTGAGGAGGAGGAGGTGGCAGTTATTGGTTCCGGGAAGGTCAAAAAGGGAATCCAGGAATCAAGCTCCCAGTGGCTGTAGGAGCTGTCACCTTCCTCCTTACTGCCTGTGGGGAGCCCCAGCCATCCTGCCCCTCTGTGAGGGTGTTGCTTTGCTGTGGCACTGTGATGGCCTCTGACCCCAAAGGCAATTCTGCACTAGCTTTGTACCCACCCCTTGCTGCCAGGCAGGTTCAGGGTTTGAGAGCCTTAAGGCCACCAGGCCTGGCCAGTTTGGCAGGGGCGAGGTCAGACACTTGAAGACAGAGCTGTCACCAGCCAGTGATGCCCCATGGTCCACAAGCACCGTTAATTGGTTTCCTCTTGCACCTGCCTCTGTCATAGCCTGGCTAATTGCTGCCAAGTCTGGTTCCCTAGTCTGACTGTGGGCAATTTCCAGCAATGAATGTTTTCCTGGGACCGGGTTGGTGGTCTAAGTCCTCCTTTGCGAGCTGTATGATCTTGGTTGGGCAGTCCACTCACGCTGCAGGGATTCTGGGAGGCTGGGGTGATGGGGCGCTCAGCTCTGTGCACTCACAGCTTGGTAGACAAAGTCCAGGTCTGCTTCTTGTAATTCCCTTTGTACTGGTTTGGGAAGGCGTGTGAGGCTGGGTTTGGGGTGCTGGTGTGGGCTGTGATGTTCTCTCTTTGCTTCTCTCAGATCCTTCTCAAGTCTTCAAGGAGAATGTGACACCAACTTTGTTTTAGAAGAAAAAAAAAAAAGCTGTGTAAATCCCACACAGAGAGATCAGCGGACTGAGTGTTTTGAAGAGGGCCACTGAATCTTCTTGGCTTGCCCTGGGGTTGCTGGGTTTTAGCTACTGTTTCTTGGCAGTATTGCTAGAAGGGTTGCAGGTGTCCATGGCCAGGGTTGCTCTGACCTTCTGTGTCCAGGGGAGGGATGGAGAGCTTCTGTCCCTGGCATCTTTGCTGGGGCCACGTGCTCTGTTTGCTCTGCTTAGGGTGGCTCCTGCGGGCCTGTGGCAGTGGAGGAGTGGGGTTGGGGGATGGACGGGGTGGGGTACTAAAGAAATTGAGAGTGCACTACTCCTGCTGGGGGAGCCACAGGGCCAGGCCCCACTGCAGCACCATCCAGGCCTGCTTTCCTGTCTCCAGAAAAGCTGTGTGTCAGCACAGGAGCGGCAGGTGCGTTTGCTACCAGAGTCTGTGCCTGTGCCCCAGCGTGGGGAGAAAAATGCCGACTCGGAGAGAATGCAAGTCAGGTGCCTATGCTGGCCCTGGGTGCAGGAGAGCGCTGGTGGGGAGGGAACACGCGAGAAGGCAGGTGGCTGGCATGAGGACTCCTCGCCTACAGAGCCAGGAGGGACACCTCCTCTCTGCCTGGGAGAGATGCCCTTAAGGTGAGCGTGGAAAGGAGGACACTGTCTGCTCCCTGCACTGTCCTGTCCCTCCTATCCATCTTTGCCTGCTCTTCTCTTCTCTCTTCCCCCACTTTCTCTTTCCCTCCTTCAATTTTCTTCTCTCCCTCTCCTTTCTTCCTTCCTTCCTTCCTCAGTGGACTCTCCTTCTCTTCTCCCTGCCTTCCTTTCCTGGCCCTTTCATTCCTTCTCTCTTCCCCCCCCACTATCCTAGAGGACCCACTGAGTTCCTCTGTGCCCCAAGCAGGACACAGCTGCAGGCAGCGAGCCTGACCTTGGCCTCTGGACTAAGTGGGGAACCAGGCACCTGGACAGGAGATGGAGGTCTGAGCTGGCTCCCTAGGAGTTTTACTGTGCCTGGGGGCACAGAGACAGTCTTTGCCTGGGCCTCACAGTTCCTCTGCCCGAGTCCAGAGAAGGGCATTTGAGGCACAGGGGACTTGTGCTAAGACCTGGAGGCAGGGCTGCACCTGCTGTTTGTGGAGGCATTTCAAAGTTCAGGGTGGGTTGAGCCAACGGTGGCCTTGGAATGCACTCAGCCCTTACCTGACAAGCATGGTGCGCTTAGCTCCATGCTGACATAGATAATTGATTGATAGATCAGAGTTCAAGGGAAGACAAAGACGGTCAGGATGAAATTTCTGCCTTCCACGGAGGAAACTCTTAAGGACCACATGCTCAGACTGAGATACGAGAGGTCTGCACTCAGGTTACGTCTTTGCCTCTTGTCAGGATGACCACGGGCCAGTCATTCCCTCCTCTCGGAGTCTCAGTTTGACATGGGGATACTCCATTTTTTAGAAAGGTTTGTGTATTTTTATGGTAAACTCAAATTTACAGAGAGAAGGAGATACAGAGAGAAAGATCTTTCGCCTACTGATTCACTCCCCAAGTGGCCACAACGGCTGGAGCCAGGAGCTTCTTCCAGGTCTCCCATGCGGGTGCAGGGTCCCAAGGATTTGGGCCGTCTTCCACTGCTTTCCAAAAGCCACAGGCAGGGAGCTGGATGGGAAGTGGGGCCGCCTGGATTAGAACCGGCACCCATACGGGATTCTAGCACATGCAAGGCAAGGATTTAGCCACTGGCAGCCATCACATCAGGCCCATTGGGATGCTCTTCTTCAGGATTCTTGGGATGTTCTGGGAATACAGAAGCATCTAGCACCACATGGATGTAACCTCACTTTAACTTCATGACACCCTGGCTAAGGGGTGCCATCACCTCCCCTCTTCCCAGGCTCTATTCACAACCGCACAGCCGCACTAGAGCAGAGTGGGTATACAAGCACAGGCAGTCCAAGCCTGAGAGTGTAATGGCCACCTCCCCCGAGCCGCCCCACGGGTTTGGAGCTGAACGTGTACAATCCTAGGCACCCTACCTGCAGCAGGAGCTGCACGCATCAGGCGGGGTCCTGAGGCTCAACAAAGGGACGGGCTGCCCAGAGCTGTGTGGGCTGGCTGTAGAGGGGGGCCCTGCTGGATTCTCCGAGCCTGTCTGCTTGGTGGAGGCAGCAAGGAAGGGTGAGGAGGAGGGCCGCTCCTCTGTCCCCACTGTCCCTAGTCTAGCTCTCTCCCTGTCTCTATATGTGTTTTCTATAAGTGACCTTGCAGATGCAGCTGAGCGTCCTCTCCCATCCCTTTCTCTGGCCTCAGTCTTCAGTCTCCCATCTCTGCTCTCCTTCTATCTCATCTCTGTAAGAGGTATGCACTGTGGGACTTGCGGGGCCTAAACAAGGATTTAGGGATAACGTTAGTCCCTAATTCAGGATCCTTACTAAGTTGCTTATGGAAGATGATGGTTGAGGACCCCTGGTCATTATACAGATTAGCCACACGATGGCGCCCAGGGACCATCCAGCCGTGCCGGGTTGCTGGGGTCAGGTTTTTTAATGGCTGTTTTCCCTCCTAAAATATTCTACAGACACCGGATCTCCACGTTGTCTTGTCATTGCTGCCGTCTTCTTCATCCCTAAACACACTCTTCACCTCCTTAACAGGGCGCCAATTTCTGCTCACTCAAGGCAGACCGTCCGTGGGGCTCTCTTAGTGAGGTCAGTGGAGAGGAAAGCAGTGGGAGAAGCAATAGCAGAGTGAGGGGCTTACTGCGGGGCTAGGGCCTGGACTGTCGCAAGGGGAGGAACTTGGAGCCACTTAGGGGCTCAGCCTTGGGTGCTGGGCTCTGGGAAATCTTTGAAAATGAGAGGCGGAGCCCTCGTGTCCATCCCAGGGGTGGGAGGTGGGTTGGACTGCCTGGCTGGAGGCCCCATTCGAGGGCTTGCCCGCTGGAAGGGAGGGCCAGAGGTCACCTGGAAGAAATTGGGCGTGAGCTGAGGCTCACAGCTGGAGATGGCCCTGACCACAGACCCCACTGGGGCCAGCAGGGTCTCGTCCTCAGAGTGTTTGGAAAGTGGTGGCTGAAACCTAGCTCCTTTTGCTTGAAAAAGTGACCCTAGGTAATCAGAGGGAAATTGACTTACCCTTTGAGAGCAAGCTGGGCTTACAAGGACCATGATGGTCGCAAATGACGCCAACACTGATGGCCATCATGTTAAGTGCTTCTTACATACACGCTGGCTGCTGATATGATACATCCTCTGCTTTTCCTGGGTGGCCACGGGTAGGGAAGAGCAGAGAGGCTGTGCTGGAATGATGCTTGGAATATAGGGTAGGCTGAGTTTCCTGAGTACCACCAGACTCAGGGCACAGGTGGACTGGGGCTTAGTGACCTAAGAGTTGCCCCTAGTTGTAGGGGTGCAAAGAAAACACCATCCATAGTTACACTGGGGGCACCTGGGAGTCGCCATTTCCTTCCTGTGGGAGGGGCTAGCCCACAGTTGGAGCTGGATCCTGATTTAATAAGGCAATAACCAGAGAAATGCATTTCCATTGATTATTAAGCATTTGTTGATTAGGGCTCCATAGCTCTGACCCAAATAGCTGCTATGCAGTCATTAAACACAGAAGATGTTGCTGTTTATATATTTTGTTTATTTACCGCCATGAACAAACATTAGCACATCAATTGAATGTCGATTAGGAGTCCATGATTTGAGTTAGATTATATACATAGTGGCTAATCATTTTTGTGTTCGTTCCCCAGCTATCATCTGTTTCTGTTTTAATGTTTAAAAAGATCCCTTCTCAGTGTCGGGGCTGGGAGGGTGAGGGCATGGCTTCTCCAGCGGGTGTTGCCTCTTTCTGGGATTCTGGAACTATGTGACAATCATATTGGTTTGTTATTGTTCATTTGGGGAGGGACCATTTCTCCTCTGTGATGTTTTGCTTTTTGGGTGTTAGTTTCTTTCCTCAAAGATTCATTTGTTCTTTGAAAGGGAGAGAGAGACATAGATAAATAGAGAGAGAGAGAGAGAGAGAGAGAGGTCCTCTCTGCCAATGCATTCCTCAAAAACTTTCATCAGCCAGGGCTGGGCTGACACCAGCCACTCAGAACTTAATCCAGGTCTCCCGTGTGCGTGGCACCTAGCTGCACCTGCTCATGTGTCTGCACCTGCTCCTCCCAGGGCGGGCATCAGCAGGGAGCTGGCATAAAGAGCAGAGCTGAGACTCAGGCATCCCAAAGTTGTGTCTTAGCCACTGTGCTGTGACTGCCCATGAGTCTGGCAAGAGCTTTCTCCAAATGAGATCCAAATAGTGAGGAGTCACATCTAAAATACACTTGGACTTGGAAGACCTTTGCCCTTGACAAACATGCCACTTCACGTTCCAGGTGCCCAATAGCCCCCTGCGGCTGCTGCACTGAACAACACACGTCTGTAAATCTGCTTTTCAAATAAAAATAAATTCTTCTTTAAAAATTATTTTTAAATTGAGTAATAAAACTGCATATAATCGTGTTTGTCATGTATCATATTATACTTTTAAAATGTACATACACTGTAGGATGGGCAAATTGAGCCATCTTTCTGCTTTCTTTTGGAAAGATTTATTTATTTTTATTTCCACTTAGAAGCCAGAGTTGAGAGAGAGAAAGAGGAGAGAGAGAGAGAGAGAAAAGAGAGAGGAAGAGATGCAGAGAAAGAAATAGAGAGAGAGTTATATCTTACAATCACTGGTTCATTCCATTCCCCAAATGGTTGCAATGGCCAGAGCTGGAGATTCTTCCACGTTTTACCACGTGGGTGCAGGACCCCAAGCACTTGGGCCAGCCTTTGCTGCTTCCCCCGGCCATTAACAGGGTGCTGGATTAGAAGTGAAGCAGCTGGGACATGAACTGGTGCTGAGAGGAAATGCTGGCACTTGGAGGCAGAGAATTAGCTTGATACACTGTATTGACTCCAGAAATTTTTTTTTTTTTAAATCCCGTAAAGTTTGGGGAGATGCTAACGCGGCACCTGCATGGCCCTTAGTGTCAGCTGCTTAAACTTTGGTCCCTCAACCGCTCCTTTGCCTCACCGTAGTCCTGACCCAGGTAGAAACTGCAAGTCAGTGAATGCCCTGGGCTCCTTGCTCTGGGTCAAGGTCAGTGGGTCACGTCTGGTGATGGCCCTCTTGCTGGCAGCGTCCTGAAGAGATGCAAGACATCACATGGCATGAGTCAAGGACCACCCGTGTGCATGCATCCAAAGGCCCCTCTCTCATCTCAGGAAACCAGCAGCATTTAGTGATGTAGGCTCCATCCTAACAACTCTATGTAACGTGAATCACCTGCCAGGACCTCACTGCTGAATAGCAGGAACAGATCAGCTTTCCACCACTGAGTACCTCACAACTGGATCAACTCCAATGTGAGTTCTGCAGGCAATAAGACATATTCAGACCATAGCAGGTTGCCTCCAAGTTTTAGCTATTGTTTAGTTACTGGCTGCTGTGGTGAACATGGATGTGCAAATGTCTGTTTGAGACCCAGCTTTCAGTTCTTCCGGACATGTACCCAACAGTGGGAGGGCTGCGTCGTGAGCTGACGCTGCCTTTCACTTTCTGTTCCCCACAGTGGTGGCACGGCTGTTCCGCCTTACACGTCCCCCGACAGCACAGTGCCCCCACTTAGTTTTTTCTCCCACGAAGGCTCCAGTTTGTCCATATCCTTGCCAACATTTGTTATTTCCTGTTTATTTTTAATTTATTGTAGCTGCTATCCTTTTGGAGACGAGGAGGTTCTAGTGTATTTTTTTAATGCAAAACAAAAGTCTTTAAATTTACATGCTTCTTAAATATCTGCATGTACCTTATGACAAAATATTCCATTTCCTCCTTCTCATACCTTAGGCATTTTAAATGATGATTTGTGTATTTTTTTTTAAAGATTTATTTTATTTTATTGGAAAGTCAGATATACAGAGAGGAGGAGATACAGAGAAGAAGATCTTCTGTCTGCTGGTTCACTCCCCAGGTGGCAACAGCTGGAGCTGTGCCGATCTGAAGCCAGGATCCAGGAGCCTCTCCTGGGTCTCCCACACAGGTTCAGGACCCGAAGGCTTTTGGGTCATCCTCAACTGCCTTCCCAGGTCACAAGTAGGGAGCTGGATAGGAAGTGGGCCTGCCGGGACACAAACCAGTGCCCATATGGGATCCCAGAGTGCTCAAGGTGAGGATTTTATGTGCCTGGCTACTGCACTGGGCCCAGTGTATTGGTTTTGCTGCATAAAGCCCACTTCAAAATCAGGAGGTTGAAGGAAGCACAGCATACTGAGCAACATGGACTGGGCTCAGCTGGATGGATCTTCCGTCTAGCCAGTCTCACTCAGGGAACCGGATGGCTGCCGGTTGGCCTGTTTGGAATTCTTTCCACTGAGACCCTGTGCTTTACACCAGCCCTCCTCCAGCTGCTCCACCAGGCTCGTCTACACACGCGTCAGCTTCCACCAGAACAAACTGAAGCCACAGAAGCGGCACAGCCTTACTTCCTCCAAGTTCTGTTGCTCAAAGCAAATCACCAGGTCATCCACATTCAAGGGTTGGGAAAACTCTTTTTTTTTTTTTTTTAATTTGACAGCAACAACTGGGGTTCATTTATTTCCTGCTAGGCCTGGCAGTCTGGGGGCATAATACAAAGGTGTTATGGGGTTGTGGGCTTGGACTAGCCTGGTGTCTTTGTGGCTGTCTGGGCGGTAACTGTGACAGGGTATGAAGGGACTGGAGTGACCCTTCCAGAGCAGAGAGAGGACCCTTGGGCAAAAACGTCATCCCTTGAGGATTTGCAAAGTGCAATTGTGAAGGGGCGGGTTATAGGGGAAGGAGTCACTACCACCTTTTCCCCACGGTGCCCTGACCCCCACAAGTCTAGTAGAGTGCTTTCTCTACAATTTTCATACCAGACAGAGATTCTGCATCTGAGATTCACACTGGTAAGACTTGCTCAGTTTGCAAATTTCCAAGGCTCTGATTCACACCTGCAGAACTGGACTGTGATGGAAATTATAGAATCCAAGTCGCTAGGCTGACCATGTCAGACTTCTCCCCTCACATCAGTGGGTATTTGGAAAGAAACAACTTTTTCAGGCAAGGGTTACAGAGGCCAAAAACCTAGAGTTCACCATTCGTTTGCCCAAAGTAGCCATGTTGCGGTTACATGCACCTGCCTGGTCCTGTGCTATTGAGAGCATTTTGCAATTAGCATTTCCACGGCCTTTATAAGACGCCCAGCCGGACGCTTCTCCTGGAAGCCTGCGTTGGCCAGGTGAGCTTCCCCTGGGCTCCATCATCTTCTTAAGACTCCAGGAAGTCAAAGATTCCACAAAAATGAAGGCTTCTAAAGCCCCGAGCCTTTCTAATCAACACAGATAGAGCCAGATTCAATTGCCAGGGGTTGTGGCCAGGGAAGCCTCGGAGAGCTGGCACTCCTAGGGCTTCTCTTCCCTCAGTGGCAGTGGTTGATCTGGAGAACTTGGCGAAAATTGTCTACTTTTTTAGTTTAGTGACTGCTACAATAATACTGCATAACAAAACACTCAGCTACAGCAGCAAGAAACCAAGCTTTTCTTTTTTCTTCCTCATAACTTGGCTGGGATTCAGCTGGTCTTGGCTGGGCCAGGCTGTATTCCAGCAAGTTCAGATCCACTCCATGGAACTTTGTTCTCATTGGATCAACAGCTCTCCGAAGCATTCCATTTCCATGGAGAATGAGAAGGGCCTGGAGGGCCGGGGAGCCATCCATGCATGTTTAAGGCTTTTGCTTGGTCAGGCTAAGCCACAGGAGCATGCCAAAAATCAGTAGACTAGAAACATAAACTCTTTGTCCACTGGGAAGGCCCCACAAGCTACAGGACAAAGTGAGGTGTGTAATCCTTTTTTAAAAACATTAACTTATTTTTATTTAAAAAATATTTTACTTACTTCTATTTGAAAAGCAAAGGGGATAAGAGACAGAAAGAGAAGGCTTCCAGGCATTGGTTCACTCCCCATATGGCTATAAAAGCCAGAGCTGGGCTGGGCTGAAATGGATAGGTTGGAGCTTCCATCAGGTCTCCCAGGTGGGTGCAGGGGCTTAAGCACTTGGACCGTCTTCTGCTGCTTTCTCAGGCATATTAGCAGGATTAGAAGTGCAGCAGCCGAGACTCGAACTGGTGTCCATATGGGATGTCAGCACAGCAGGCAGCAGAGAATTCACATATATGTCACTGCGCCAGCCCTGAAACGTATAATCCCAATAGAGCGTGTTAGGAATTGAGCTCAGTGACATTTGTCACAGTTACCCAGAGGGGTTTGTGTGGAGGGTGAGAGTTTGGGTGAAATCCAAGTTGTTGGGACAGCAGGGGGCTATTTGAGGATCTGTGGGGAGTGGACTGTTCTGGGATAGCACAGAACCCAGCTGAGGAGCTGCCAGAGCCGAGGGATCCAGGCTGGGTCCTAGAAGGGAGGGGCAGTTCTGAGAACTCACGGTGGAAGTCTCTGTCAGCAGCCCCCGCCTGGTCCCTTCACCATCACTGACTTCTGCTTGGGTCCTGGGGACAGCTCAGTGCTTCACGCAGACTCGACGAGACAGTGCAACCCATGCGGCATTATTGGGGTTCCCTGCCGGAGGAGTTAAACCTGAGGAAGGAGAGGGGCTTTCTCCCCCATATCATAAACCTTCATTGTGGGGCTTTTGGATCCCCATGGCCCACAGAGCACCTGCAGTGGCTGGTGACAGGGTGGGAGGGAGGGAGTGATCTGCCCAGCGGCAGCAGAGGTAGCAGCCTGGAGATGTGGCACCCAGGCAGCAATGTGAATGCCCTTCTATCAGAAGGGGCAGGGACAGGGGGGTTGAGCGGCAGGGGTCTGATGCACTCCCTGGGGACAGTGTCCTGGCTCAATACATCCTCTGGCTCATGACAAGATCCCAGCCCTGGTCAGGTGCAGGCACAGTGTGCAGGCCACCCTTGCAGACTTTAGGGGTCTGACAAGCTCAGTACTTGGTTTCCTTTGTGAAACCAAGACAGGCGATGTGCTACAACATTTTCAGCAACCATTCCCCTGTTTGCCAAGGACCTAGCATGTCCTCCGTGGCAGGTGCTGTGTTAGGGGAGGCAAACAAGAAGCTCATTATCGAGTGCAGGGGTCATCAGATGACCACCTGTGTCGGCCACCCACTTTTGTAAATGAATTATTATTGTAACTCAGCCATGTACATTTGCCTCTTGATTTCTGTGGTCGCTTTTGTGCTCCAAGGGCAGGCAGCACTGAGTCGTAGGGATGGAGACTGTCTGAGCTGAGATGCCAAGCTGTTTACTTTTGGCTCTTTCCAGTTTGCCCAGACCATTATCTCATGAAAAAGAAACAGAGGAGCAGGCCATGCCAACACAGCATGATGCCCTTGTGATGGAAGTGAGAGCCTGGCTTTGGAGCAGTGAAATTAAGGGAGGCTTCCTGGAGGAGGCAGTGTTTAGCCCAAGAATTTAAAGGAGAATTTAGTAATTTGAGCAGAGGTGTGAGAAAAGGCTGTTGGATATGGTGAAGAGAGATGTGAGGAAGGGGAGGACCCTGGAGGAGCTGGAAGCTGGATCAAGGTGGGAAAAAGGGGCTGGCAGTGTGTTGCAGCCTGAGCACCATTCGGGGAGCTGGCATTTGTTAACAATCTGGGTATGCTTTATTCCTTAGGGCCTGGGTTTTATTGTTTCCGTTTGACAGAAGTGCAAATGGACGCAGCAGTGGAGGCCCTAGCAGGTGCCAAGGCAGGGACTTTCTGGAAGGATCATTCATGTGTGACTGTACACCCCAGAGCGTTAGGAGTGTGTTCTGATTCGGATGCTGCGCTGCACCTGATCTTCCTTGTGGCTTTGGGGGTGGGGGCACTGTGAGCTTCCCGTCCAGCTTTGTCCCGTTCCTGACTATCCTGTGTCTGCCGCTGCAGGGCCCTGGGAGCTGTGTGAGTTCCGGGTCTCATCCATCTTTCTCTTCCCTCATTGAATCTGTGCCCTTCGGCCTCAGTCTTGCTCAACGTGGTGTTCAAATCCATACCCGGGGTGGGGGGACACTGTGACTCAGGGCTGTGGCAGATGCTCTGGGCAGGTGCCAGCTGCGGGGAGTTGGAGGCTGACTTTTCTGAGATCATATTGACCAGCATTAGTTCAAAGATGTAGGGTGGTGGGGTCTCCATAGGTTGAAACTCAGTATGGGAGCCACCTGGAACATCGCCCAGTTCCATTCCCACCATAACCTGTGGCTGTTGGAGCCCAGTCCACTCCAAGAGCTGACGGCCACATCATCATCCCCAGAGGGACATTCAATGCTGTCCGCTGTTCTCCTTTCCAAGGCGATTTGCAGTATCTGCTATGTGGATGCCGTGATGGGCAGAAAAGCAGGTGCATGAGTGTGTCTGTGGCTGTCTGTGTGAGCTACACACACACACACACACACACACACACACACAGAGAGAGAGAGAGAGAGAGAGAGAGAACCAGAGAACCAGACCAGTTTGCAAACTTCATTTCTTTAGGATAAAAAGAAAAGAAAATGATTATTAACGTATCAGCGGGACTCCATACTGGGAACTAGATGACCCTGGGCACACAGGGGCACCCAGGGAGGGACAGGCACTGTGTTTGATACACGCTTCCTCTCAGCGCCTCTCCTTCCCGCCCTGCCCCCACTCCCTTTTTATTTTATTATTATTATTTTTTTTATTCCTCTAAGCTTGTTTCTCTTGAAATTTCCACCTTGTGGTTGTGTACTGCTGACTTCACATTTGCTGTGGTGTGAACTCCACATCTGTGAATGGATGACAGGAAAGATTAATAGCCCTGCTCTCTTCTCCTTGACTGTGGGCCCAGCTAATGAATAAATAAATAAATAAATAAACAGAGCTCCAATCCCCTAAATAGAGACCCAGCGCCGGGGAGAAAACTGCATTTTGCTGAATCCATTCTTTAAGGAAAAACCCAACCTCTAATGATCTCTGCTTTACATAGTCGGCAGTTTTTCCACGAAACATTTTATCGAGACGCAAAAGTTTGGGTGAAGGGTTGGCTCTCTTGTTCATGCCAGACGGAGGGCAGGGGTCCCGGCAAGCCCACAGGCCAGGCTGGGTTGGCACAGAGCATGCACTTCTGATGAGAATGAGCCCATTGCCCGCCCAGACTGGCTTAGGTCAGGGACTCTTGGGTTGTTAGATGGTGAAGTGAGGGCACAGGGATCCCACAGGGGTCCCAGGAGCAGTTCCTACACAGACCAGTTGGCGGCAGCATGCAGCATCCCTTGTCAGCCCCCACAATTACCCACAGAAGCAGAGATGATTCCCTCCCTCCTGCACCTTGCTTGCTTCCAGTTCCTGTGAAACAGGAGCTCAGATGTACAAGTACAGAGCTCAACCTTGAACATGTGCACCAGTTGCCTGGGGAGCTTGTTAAAACGCACATTCCAGGGGCCGGGGCAAGTGAGAGGCTGGTACTGTGGTATAAGGGGTTAAGCCTCTGTTTGGTTTGAGTCCCCTGCTGTTCCAGTTCCAATACAGCTCTCTGCTGATGAGCCTGGGAAAGCAGCAGAGCCTGACTCAAGTTGTTGGGCCCCTGCACCCATGTAGGAGACCCGGAGGAAGCTCCTGGCTCCTGGCTCCTGGCTCCTAGCTCCTAGCTCCTGGCTCCTGGCTCCTGGTTCCTGGCTCCTGGCTCCTGGCTCCTAGCTCCTGGCTCCTGGCTCCTGGTTCCTGGCTCCTGGCTCCTGGCTCCTGGCTCCTGGTTCCTGGCTCCTGGCTCCTGGCTCCTGGCTTCTGACTAGCCCAACTCCAGCCTTTGAGGCTATTTGCGAGTGAACCAGCAGATGGAAGATCTCTTTCTCTCTGTCCTTCTTTCTCTGTAACTTTGCCTTTAAAATAAAAACGGATCTTAGAAAGGAATGCATGATGTGATTCAGCAGGTCTGGCTGGGATGGGGCAGAGGTTTGTCAACTCCAACAACCAGGTGATGCTGGTGTTGGTGGCCCAGGACCCACTCACACATAGAGTCACTGGGGAAGTGGCATCAACTTGGGTTCAACCTTCTGCTTTGTGGAACCGTGTCTGAGACCTCATTGTTAAGGCATCCCTCTGTCCTTGGTGCCAGAGCCAGGCCATTGCCTGGTGCTCAACTTCTGCTGTTGCCATGGCCAGACCCAGCCAGCACATCTTCCTGCACCAGGCTTGGAGAATTCTTCCCTGGCTACCTTTCACTGCCCCTACAACAAAGTCTGTTGTTGGGAGCTGCTGTGGCTGAAGGCCATTGCAAGCTAGAGACATTGAAGATATCCTCAGACCCCAGTCAGGCTGACCACAGGCTGGGGGGCCAAGGGCAGTACATGCTGGTGGGAGGGGGCAGTGAGCTGGGAGTTCTCTGCACAGTTTGTGGAGGTGGTGGGGTCGGTCAGGAAGCAGCAGATATGCATCTTAACTTGCCCACTGCTAGTCCATCGGTCTACCTCCCTTTCGGATATGAAAGCAGAGGTGAAGCCAGCTCCACAGGAGCCTGTATCTGTGATCCCTCTAACTCAAGTAGATGTGGTCCAAGCAAAACTAGCAACTTTTCTGAAGGCAGATTGATGTTTGGTCCCAGGCGGTGAAGAGGGCAGTGAGTGAGTTAGGAGGCCCAGCTGACCCAAACCTTAACCTTCCCTTCTTTCTCAGCATCAGCTGGGTGTCTGGCTGGTTCTGGTTGTCAGGGTGTCAGTTACCTGAGAGTGTCTTCCTCCCTGGCCCAGTTAGGGGGAGCTGTCTCCCATCCTGCTCCCTGAAGTCCTGCTTAGGCCACTCTGCCTTCCCCAACTGAGCAGTATTGATAGGACAAGAAGGGCAAAATAGGATAAGTAGGCTAAAATAGGATTTATGTGTCAGGAACTCCATTTGCTCATCTGTTAAATGGGAAACCATGGGATGTGGAAGGTAGTGCCGGAGTCAGGGTCTCATTACCTCACAAACACCCCCAGCTGGGCAAAAAAGCAAGTCCAAGGCCTTTCCCTGTGGGCCTGCTGGGTCGTGTCTGACAAGCTAATTGTGCCTGGGCATATTCATGGAACAACTTCCATGAAATACTCTACAAAAAGTCTCTAATAACAAAAAATCGGGAAATTTCCTAGTAGTTTTCTCTTGAATAGTTCGATGCATTTTTGTTTGATTTTGCTTTACCCAAGTTTGTTTGATCATGTGACTTCTCCCCCCCTCCCCACTAACACTTATCAACAACTGGAGTGCCAGCTGTCCCCATGACTTGAGTCCTGTGGCATGACTGCTGATGTCCAGGGGCAAGGTCTGGCAAGCTGGGCCGCCTGGGTTTTGTGGGCCAAGGTTTTTCCCATTGTAGTCCCAGGCTGCAGGATTCTTCCTTATGCAGTCAGAGACTTCTGACTCTATGACTCTCTGGGGTGCTAGCTTCCAATCCCTGGGCATCCTGGGCTGTTTCCTTGTACTTGTCCAGGGAATAATGCAGTGTGTCAGCCCCACCCAGCTGGGTAGGCAGAAGCCCTCCTTGACCTGCCCACTTCTGGTTGGCCTTCTTCACTGCTGGCGACCTTCCCACCACAAGCATGGAGACTGCTCCCCAGCTGCTGGAAGGGCCATAGTGCAGAAGATAGTGCTTGGGAGGAAACCATAGCAGGTGCATCAGTGTCCTGGGGATGCTTTCAGAAGCTCCTACAAACCTGACAGCTTCCAACACTGGAGTGTTTTTGCTACTAATTTTGGAAGACTCCTAATGCCTGGGTTGGGAGTCTCAGCCAGTGTGTGGGCAGGGCTGTGCTCCCTGCAAGGGCTCCTGGGGGCTGCTGTTCCTTGCCTTACTCCACTTCTACTGGCTGCTGGTGTTCCTTGGGTGAGGCTGCCCTCCTCCAGTCTCAGCCTCCATAGACAGTTGCCTTCTCGCTACTGTTCGCTCTGAACCTGTCTCCACATGTCTTACAGGATGCTGTGATTACAGTAGGACCTACCGGTCCACCCTACACGATCTCTGACTTCACCGTGCCTGCCAAAGCCCTTCCAACCACAGGAGGTCCCATTCAAAGATCCCAGCATGTAAGATGTGCAGTCTTTTGGGGCCATTATCCAGCCTGGTACGTGGGGATTGAATAAAAATCCCAGTCTCCATGCACTCGGGTGCATGGATGCTGAGGCCCATTCTACACAGAGTCCCATGTGCTCACAGCAGCAAACGGTTCCTTCTCTATCTCCCTTCTTCTTTCCTCTAATCACTGAGTTCTGTGTCGCTCTCCTACACAAACTGCTTGACGTTGAGTCTGCCTTCCAGAGTTTGCTTCTGAAAAACAGCCTCAGAGACCCATCTCGTGCCAAGCAAAAGATGGCAGCGTCTCCCTCTGTAGGCCTAGGTGTTTAGAGATGTGAATGAAGCAAGCTGAGAAAGCAGCCAGTCATCAGGTCTACAGCTTTCCAGGGGGCAAAACAGCGTCAAGCCCACAGTGGAAGGGCAGCTCTTCATGTCTGTCCTGATGTTGCTTAGTGAAGCTGAAATCTCAGCGGGACGTGAGGCAATGTACACCGCACCCCAACACAGCCACCATCACTGCAACATTTAAAATATATATATATTTTGGGGGCCGGTGCTGTGTTATAGCAAGTTAAATTTTTGCCTATGATTCTGACATTTCATATAAGCGCTGGTTTGAGTCCCAGCTGCTCCACTTCCAATCCAACACTGTTGTCCCAGATGGAGAACTCAGTCTCTTTTTCAGGGTCTGTGAACTTGTTCCAGGCATTCATAAGTGCATTCAGTATAAAATGCAAGTCAGAATGTACATTCTTTTCTCAAATTGTCTCCAACCCAGTGTCACCGGGTACCATTTTTCTAGTACTCCTCCCTTTCTACTCCCCATCATTTCTGCTTTGAACCTTTTCCAGTGCTTCTCACTTAGCAGTAAGAAACATCCTCTCTTTTTCCATCTGCAGAGAGGTTCAGTGATTTTCCTTGGTTGAATCTTTGCTCTGCAGTCGATTGAGACTTTTTCATCGAGATCATTTGCTCCCTAGGGCAGGTGTAAGATGCAAGGGTTAACACTCAGCTTGGGATGCCCATGTCATTCCCTATGGGAGTGTCTAGTTTCAAGTCACAGGCTATCCACTTCTGATACAGCTTTTTGCTAATGTACTTGCTGAGTGGCAACAGGCAATGGCTCAAGTGCTTGGGTCCTTGCCACCCATGTGTGGGAGACCTGGATGGAAGCCTAATTCCTGCCTTTGACCTGGCTGAGTCCTGGGTAGTGAACCAGAGGATGAAAGATCTTTCCTGTCTCTGTATTTGTGTCTGTGTTTGTTTCTAAAATAAGATTAAGAAAAAAGATCGTCCCCTTCTCCTAGGGGGTACTGTAGCGCCAGCTGTGAAGAATTGCTCATGGTTACTCTCGGTGGCTTTTTTGTTACCACCAAAGCCCTGGGACCCCTGGAAGGCAGGGAATGTGATCCTCATTGCTCTGAAGTAGCTACATGGTAATTCTTTTTTCTTTTTAGTGGACATCATTCCTGTTATTTTTGACTTTTCTCACTGTTGACTGAGTTGACCATACCTGTCATGGTATAGACTCAGGTGTTTGTGAGCCTAGATGGTCTTTGTCAGTTGCCCACTGAAAACTAATACACCAGGAAGGAGATCAGAGGGCTGAGGATGCCTGTGTGCTTGGAAGCAGCAAGCTGGACGTGGCATTTCTCAGCTCTGTGGGCTGGGAGGGGCCCCCAAGCTGAGGCCTTTTCAGGAGCTGTTCCTGACTTGCTCTGTTTATGGCCACCTTCCTGCTCTCTTGCTTTACCTGGCACTCCTGAAGCAAGTCTGAGCCATGCCCCTTTGCCCTCGGTGCTGTGTCATCACCTCTTGAAGTGGGTGATGTTTTTATCCTCACATTAGAGCGGGAGAACTTGTCTAGTGACATGGTGGGAATCTGGGAGTCAAACCTAGACAGTTGGTCTCTGTATTTTCTGTGTTAAGGTAGGGCAGGGACTAATGAAATGAGCTGGACCTTTGGCTCAAAGGAGAGGGGACAATCATCTGCGCGGGGACAAAATGTGTCTGTATAGAGGGAGCCCCAGGTGTTCCAGTGGCCATCATAGCAGGTGAGTGAATGGCAGACCCAGCATTTAAAGTCCACTTGGCTTCCACATGTCAGGGGTGGATTGCATGGCTGCCTCGCACATCACATTGTTCTTAGATATTACAGGGCTTAGAGCACAGACCCGAGTCCTGGTCTGGAATCCCTTCCACTGCATGGAGCTGTCTCTGCCCAAGACTGTGCCTAATTTTCTTTCTGTGCTTCTGCCTTGCCTATGAGGGGCTAAGACTCAAGGAGTCTTCCAAATCCTATTTCCAGAACAAAACAGTGTTGGATACTTCCAGACTATGCCTTGCAGCCTTAAGGAAGTAGAGTTTGTTGAACTTTGTTGAGGAAGACACTGAGGGTATATGTGAGACACAAGGCTGGTTGTTCTACCTCACTCCTATGTTAGCAGGTGCCTTCTTTCACTTACGGACACCGAGGAGATGATTTTTGCTGCCTTTCACATCTTTATGCACATGCTCACACACACACATGCATAGCCATGCCGCCTTCCCCACTCACACTCATGCGTTCACTCACCTCTAGCCATCAAGGTGCTGCTGGCCTTAGGCACAGATCCATCTTTCAGTTCTGGACCTTCCATTGTGATACGGGATTTTGGCGGGTGGGTGCCAGGAAGGCTGAGCTGTCACTTTGAATTGCAAAGTTTCCATCCATAATGCATAAAGGGGTCTCCGTGAGTGGCCACAGCCTCCTGCCGTCCCGTGGCTCAGGGAAATTAGACAGCTTCAGAGCCCCTTATGAAAATGCAAAGTATTACCGCTGCTTTTTGACTAGTGAATTATGCATCTGAGAGTGACAAATTCCACGATGCTGCCTTTATTAGGGACTCAGTGCCGGGTGGGTGGACAGTGCTGTCTGCTGAGCTTGTGACAGAATGTTTAATAACTTTTTTTCTGACGGTGCTTCCCGGAGGTGGTGTTTATAATATGTATCCCCCCTCCTTGCATTTTATCAAAACATTGGTGCTGGAGATTATTGCTCTATGCATTTGGAACCCCTTCCTGGATCAAAGGTCAGTATCACTGGAAATGAATGAAAGAGATAGTTTTTTAGCCAACTTGCTTCATGTGCTTGTGACCTTGATGTTGATTTTTTCAGAGAGCCATCCATTTGGAGGAGTCCGCGCCCATCTGAATCTCAGGCCTGCAGGCCAGGGACAGTAAATGACATCCCTGGGCAGATGGGGGAACCTGTCGTGGTGCCCAGGGTACTGGAGTCCTTTCCTCTGAGGGTGGAGGCAGAGGGGGCTCGTGGGAAACAGCTGCATCACATTGGAGCACCTTGCTTCTGAGGGAGCTGTGAGCAATTTATTGAGACAAGTAGAAGCTTCCATAACGAGCCTGGTTTTAGGCTTATCTCCAGTGCTAAGGTTTGGCAATCTGTGTTCCTGCAGGGGGCGCTACAGCAAGTGTTCTTGCCTTGCTACCTGCAGGACCCTTTTGGTCTTAACCACTTCTCTGCTTTATAATCTTCAATGGCTTCCCGTTGTTTGGGGCCAACACGTAAATTCTTGAGCCCCCCTTGAATGGTTTTGTTGATCTTCTGCCGCTGATGATCATGGCTGATCTCCTTGTGAGTCATACAGGGTCCCAAACTTCAGTTGGATTGTGAAATCATAGCTCCCTGCTATGTAACCTTGTGACTCCCTCAATGTGTTGGGCCCTTCAGGACTTTGCACGTGCTGCTCCCTCTGTGAGGAATGTTTTCCGCTTATGTATCTGGAACATCTTCATCCCTACTTTGGGGGCTGTCCTCTTTGTTTCCAAAACAGATAAAACTGAACTCCTCACTACCTCCTTATATCTGGAGTTAGCTCCTGTATAATTACAGCAGCTATCCTTTTAGATGAAAATGACTGATTTATCTTTCTTTTCACTTGATTTCTACTGCAGCCCTAGGTGCTAAATGAACATTGGTTGATGATGTAACATCTGGGGTTGCCTGGCATAGAATCCTGGCCAGATAGCTTCATGCACATACACACTGAGCCTCTGCTACAGCTGGGTATCATTGACACCTGAGCTTTGGACTCCAGGAGCTACTTGCAGTGCTGTTTTGAGCATGTTACTTAAGATGTCTGTGCCCAGTCCCCTCCTTTGTAAAAGCGGATGATGCCAGCATTCTGTTCATGGCAAGTTTAGTGAGAATTAATTGGGTTGACTTGTGACTTGTATTTAGCATATCAAGAATGGCCCTTTTAGTGTAGGGCTGGTTTGCTGGAAGAAAAGAGAATAGAACAAATAATAGAATAGACAATAGAATAAATGTTGGCTGTAACAATCATAATTATAAACACTAATATAGCCATCATAGATGGATATCAGCAGAACTATTGTTATTATTATTATTGTTCGTATTCCTTGTTCTCCTTGAACTGCTGGGCCTCCAACCTTCCCTGGCTGCTTTGCCCTATGCTTGGCAGATGGGATGTGGATCATTTTAATTAGGTTTTATTGGGCTGTTATATGGGTCATAATTGCAGCCATTACTCATTTTCATGGGGTTGCTGACACAGCCTTGATGTGGACATGATGAGATCTTGACGAGACAAGTCCCCTATCTAAAAGACCCCTGTGGAGGGGCTGGATCTGCCACAGGGACAGGATTCTGCTGAGGCCCCAAAAGCAGACGCTGGGTTGAATCCTGCCGCAAGACAGTGGATTCAGGGGTCCCTCACCTTACTTAGCTGTGTGCACCATGATCATTCCTGGATCCCCAGGACCATGGACAGTGCCCAGCACAGAGGAGACTGGAAAAAGTTTGGCTGAGCAGAAGCCACACTTGCAGTGCTCAGGAGGGCCATGCAGGGAGTGTGGCTGACTCTGATGTCTCTTAGTCTGAGCCCTGGGACTGGCTCAAGCAGCCCTGAGCAGAGGCTTAGGGAGGCGTTGATACTGGGGAGTTGTGGTTTGGGTGAGGTTTGCCCCACCGCATCAGTGGTGGTCCTTAAGAAAGTTGAATGCTGTCTTCCTTGTGAGACTGGATTGGTTCTCAGAGGGGATTGCCTTTAGAAGCAAGGCTAGATTGGCACCTCTTCATGGTCTTTCACATGCTCCTTTTGCAGATGCCCACTGCCCCCTTCCACTTTCTTGCTGTGAATTGAAACTGAACCAGGCTCTCACTGGAGGTCAAGGAGGTACTTGGGATTTCCCAGCCTTCAGAATTGTGAGCCAAAGTAAACCCTTCTTTTCAAGAAAGTTTTTATCTTATCTATCTACCTATCTATCTATAGATAGAGAGTGTGTGTGTATGTGTGTGTTTACCTACTTGCTTATTCACTAAATGTCTGTAACAGCCAGGGATTGACCATGCTGAAGCCAAGATCCATGGACTCCATCTGGGTCTCCCACATGGATCATAGGAGCCTGTGCATTTGGTCCACCATCTGCGTTTTTCCCATGTACATTATTAAAGAGCTGGATCCCAAGCAGTGCAGCCAGAATGTGAACTGAGACTCTGATAGGAGATGCCAGTATTGCAAGCTGTGGTTTGACCCACTGTTCAAAACACTAGTTTCTAAAACTATTCTTTGAAAATCACACAGTCTCAGGTATTCCGTTACAGTCACAGAAGGTGGACCAACACATGGGAAAAGGTTGTTACAGGTGCCTAGCTTGATCTTCTCTTGGAGCCTCAGCTCTTCGGATCAGTGTTTGTGTGGGCTTGGCATATATGTGTTGTTGTTTAGCAAACTGTCACTTCCCTGTCCTTGGTGGTGAGCTGTTCAGTTCCCCTGCCCTGTGGATGGGCTTGCTTATGCGACTTGCTCTGGACAATGAAACACTACAGGAATGGAAACCTGAAGAAGCTACAAATATGCTGGGTGCTGTGGCGTACTCCAAGCCTGCAGGTGCTCTGGTGACTTGCCATCACAATGAACTGGTCCACTTCAGCTCCAGAACAAATGGGTGTGGGACAGGTCTGAACTCAACTGGGTAGCCTGAAGTTAAACCCAGCTGATGTTCCAAGCAAAGTTGCCCCTGTGCTTGGCCTGAGGTAGCTGCAGATCAAGCGCTCGCTGGTGAGAGTCCCTGGGTGCTGGGGCGTCAATTACGTGGTGTTAGTGCAGTGGTCAGTAGCTGATGCTACAGGGCCTGGGGGTGGGGGGAGGCAGCTTCTTTGGAAAGCATTCCAAGGTTTCCATGTCAGTTTATTTATGTTTAAAAATTTTATGTATTTTTTATTTGAAAGGCAGATTTACAGAAGACACACACACGTACACACAGACAGAGATAAATAGAGATAAATAGATAAAGAGAGATAGATAGATAGAGAGAGTGTGTGTGGGAGGAGAGCGAGATTTTCCATCCCCTGGTTCAAACTCACAATGGCCACAACGGCCAGAGCTGGGCCAGACTAAAGTCAGGAGCCTGGAGTTTTTCCCAGTATTTTACATGGGTGCAAAGACCCAAGCTCTTGGGCTATTCTCCCCTGCTTTCGCAGATGCATTAGCAGGGAGCTGGGTCATACGTGGAGTAGCTGGGACCAGAACCAGCACTCATATGGGATGCTGGCAGAGGCTTAACTTCATGTATCACAGCACTGCTTCTGCCCTGTCCCCCATCAATTTATGGTTGCAGTGAGAATTTGACTGGTGAAAACAGATTAAAAAAAAAAAAAACTCTGGACAACTAGAGATGATTTCGTTCCCTAGGGGATGTGTGACAATATCTGAGAACATTTCTGGATGTCAACCTACAGGGGACAGGATACTGACATGTAGTGCGTGGAAGCCAGGGATACTGCCAAGCATCCTAGAATCCAAGGGCAGGTCCTCAATTCAGAGAACTGTCCCACCCAGAAAGCTGACAGTGCCCTGTCATGTGGCTTGCCAGCACCAACCAGCCACACTTTTCCCTGTCTCCTTTCCTGCTGCCATCCTCCCTTCCTCTCTTTGCTATTTCCTGCCTTCACTTCCTCTCTCTCTCTCCCTCTTTTCTTTCCTCTGTTGCTCACTTTCTCTCCCTTCCCATCTTCCAAATGAGATAGAGCTCTAGGGTGAGTAGGGGATTGCACACAATATGAATGCAAACCAGTAAAATAGTAATGATAAATACGAAGCAGGCAGATGGGCTGATGGGGTGTGCCTCTCTGAAGGGCTGAGCTACGGGACAGCTGCTCCTTCCTGCTGTGGGAATAGCAAATATGGAGGTGCAGAACTAGGAAATGGCTTAGTGCCTTCCAAGAAGCAGGGGGAGCTTCCGTTTGGGGCAGGAGGTATGTGGGCCATTCCTAGCACAGGATAAGAGTCTGCTGAGTGATTTATATGACCCATATCTGCCCTGTGAAATGTCCAGAAAGCTCTTCAGATCCCGTACTCTTGAGCTTCCAGACTTAAAGCCAAGAAGTCACCTCAATGCCACGTTCAATCCATTTCTTCCACAGAGCTGCAAGCTCAAAGGCATTCAAAGCAATAGAATTGGCATGTTTTTATTTGAACAGCAGAAATCTTTGACTGATTCTGTTAAAATATACTGGGTAGGGCCTGGCGCGGTGGCACAAGTGGTTAAGGTCCTCGCCTTGCACGCCCGGGATCCCATATGGGCGCCGGTTCTAATCCCGGCAGCCCCGCTTCCCTTCCAGCTCCCTGCCTGTGGTCCGGGAAAGCAGTTGAGGGCAGCCCAAAGCTTTGGGACTCTGCACCCGCGTGGGAGACCCAGAAGAGGCTCCTGGCTTCGGATCGGCATAGCATCGGCCGTTGTGCTCACTTGGGGAGTGAATCATCGGACGGAAGAGCTTCCTCTCTGTCTCTCCTCTCTGTATATCCGCCTTTCCAATAAAATTAATAAAAATAAATCTTAAAAAAAAATATACTGGGTAAAGTGAGGTTTGACCTCACCATGACCTTCTCATCTGCTCTGGTAGGCTCAGCTGGATGCAGGTACTGGGCCCTACAAAATGTCCCGGGTCCTCCTCATGTCCACCCAGCTCCTTCCAGTGCAGTCTCCATGGCAACGCCAGGATGCTCTGGCTCCCTCTGCCCTGTGCATGACATGTAGACTTCTTGCTAGGGCCTGCAAGGTCTCCTATGATCTGGGCTGGTTCAGCTCTCTGACCTCAGCCCCTGCCATTGCTCTGGGGACATCAGGGATTGGCTCACATCTTTTCTGTGCCAGAGGGACTCTTCCTCCCTGGACAGTGTAGGCACACTTGACCACTGGTCTTATCTCAAGATAGAGTGAACTTTCTGCACCTGGGCATTTTCACCATCCTTTGAATCTCAGAGGAAAATCCCTTCTCTTTGGAATAAGCTTTTTTTTTTTTTTTTTTTTTTTAATCACCTGCTGTTAAATCTTCTGATGCTTGGCTCTCTGGTTCTCCATTTCTGTACCTTGTTCATGTCATCTGTCCATAGCACCTGACCCAAACCAACACAATTCTCCCTTCAAACTCATTTGTTGGGCCTTGGTGCACTTGGCATATGCAAAGTGCTCAATAAATGTTTACTGAGTGAATAAGTAAGAAGAGTAAATAATGCAGTAGCCAGAAGTCAGTGCCGTGGCTTAGTAGGTTGGGCTCCTGCCTGAGGTGCCAGCCTTCCACATGGGTGGCTGCTCCACTTTTGATCCCTCTCCCTGCTTATGGCCTGGAAAATCCATGAAGGATGGCACAAGTCCTTGGCTCCCTGCACTCACATGGGAGACCTGCCTGTAGGAAGCTCTGGGCTTCTGGCTTTGGGTTGGCTCAGCTGCAGCCACTGTGGCCATTTAGGGAGTGAACCAGTGGTTGGAAGGTCTCTATTTCTCCCTCTTTCTCTGTAACTTTGACTCTCAAGTAAAATAAATAAATCTTAAAAGAAGACAATGCATTAGCCATTGTGATTTAATGAATGACGAGTTGATCATGGCTGCAGAGCTGCCCCTATGTGATTCTGAGCAAGTTGGGGGCAGGAGGACCAGGATGTATGATCAAGAGAGGGACAGTTCTGCCCACATAAATTATGTCCTTCTTTCCCCAGTTCATTCACTGAGGCACCCTGGAGTGTGATCTTATTCGGAGATGGGGTCTCAGTGGAGGTGACGCAGGCAGATGAGGTCTTCTGGGTGAACTGGTGTTTTAGTGAAAGGGGAGATTGGGGGAAGAGCACACATGATGAGAACCCAGTGTGAACAGCAAGACAGAGCCTGGAGTCAAGCACCTACACAGCACTGCCTGGAAACCCCGGGAGCTGGGAGATAGCTGTGGAGTTGGTTCTTCTTTCCAGTCCTTAGAAGGAACCAATCCTGCCGACACCTTTACATTGCTGAGATGGAGAATTTCAGCCACAAGGCCACCTGCCCAAGGGTCTTTGCTATGGCCAACCTAGGGGAATAACAACGTCAGGTTGGAAACAATGAACTTGCTTTGGAGAACTGTGGAAAGGGTATCAGGCAGGGGCTGCATTTGGGTGGGGAGTGTGCTGGGCTGGGGCTTGGCAAGGGGTGGGATGTAGGACTGATGCTTTTACGTCGTTGATACTCCCTGGGGTCCTGGTGAGGTGGTAATGGACTATCCAGGCTGGTGCTGGCCTGGCACCCTTTCCCTGGTTCCTTTATGATGTGTGTGCTGGGCTGCAGGGTGAGGCAGGGCAAGGAGGGTTGCCAGGGCCCAGGCATAATGAGGACATGGGAAAGCAGAGCCGTGAAGCTGGCACAACCTGCTTTCCTGGAAGGGAAATGAAGCGGCTGCTTGGCTGCAATTCTTCAGTTGAGTCCCCATCCCTAATTACCACCCAGGCTGTGCCTCTGGGCGGTGTTGGCCTGGTCCATCTGCAGCTTCCGAAAGCCCTAGGATCCAGGCCAGGTGTGGATGGGTGGGTCCTTATGGCCAGTGAGCAGTGAGAAGAATTTAATTAAAGAGAATTATTCTGATCTCTACTGGAACGTCCATGGCCCCACAGCCAACCCAGAGCAAAGCTCCCTCTAACCGGGCCTACAGAGCAGCACTTGGGTATGTGTGTCCAGGGTGTGTGCCCATGTTTGCACATGTGTGGTGCATATATGCGTGAAGCCCTGCATGTGCACATGTGGGTGAGCCTTCACATGTATGTTTTGTATCTCTATGCATCTCTGTGCGTGCAGGTGAGTTAGCTGGAAACACGTGTGTGCATCATACACACGTGTGTAATCATGAACTTGAGTATGTTTGTGGGTGAGGAGTAAGGACAAATGAAAATTGATGCTCAGGTGGTGGGATGATTACAAGCTCATATAACCTTTGTTTTTCACCTGTGATAGTGGGTGTGTGGGTGTGTGCAAGTGTATGTGTGTGTGTGTATGGATACACAAGCAGGGCTCCAGCATTGGGTTTCTGAGGCTCTGTCCAAAGGAAGGTGAGGAAATGAGGTCTCAGTGAAGAGCTCAGCCAGCCCTGATGCCCTGCTTAGGTGTGCTGGAGTGAGGGCAGAGGCTGTGCCATACTGTCTGGGACACAGTAGGAGTTTGGCTCTGGGTGGGGAGGACAGTTCATGGGGATGGCGGGTGTGCCCTGTGCTTCCATTGGGGACTGTGGTCTCTGGTGATGCAGGGCTGGGGCGGGGTGTTGGTGAGGAGGTATACATATTTTCAAAAAGTTCGTGGGAAATGGTTATTATGATAAACTCGGCATTCATTAAAAAATACTTTTGCAATAAAATAATCTTTCAGGAAAAAACATTATTCAAGTGGTGGGGGAAGAGAAAGAGATCCTCTCATCTACCGATTCACTTCTTTGATGCTGTCGTCGTGAGGACCGAGCTGGGACTGAAGCTGGGAGCTGGGCACTCAGTCCAGATCACTGCTGCCCCAGGGTACACCTCAACAGGAAGCTGCAACCAGGCGCAGAGTTGAGAGTGGTCAGGGTACAGACATCCCAACCAGCGACTTACCCACTGGGCCAAATTCCAGCACCATAAATACATCTGGCAAGAGGGAGACCTGTGACATCTGCTCTCTGACGTCTTGGGGGCTGTTGGAACCCTGGAGTAAGAACATAGCATTTTTTTGAAGGGGGGGGTTGGATTTTAAATGAACAATAATCGAACAGATATCTGAGATTTCAATACATGTGTACAACGTGTATGGATCAAATCAGGACAATCAACATCTTCCCGCCCACTGCTTTGGGGTTATTGTTGGAGCTGTGGAATCCCTTTCTTCTCTTTGCTCATAAAAGTTGGTACTAAGAACTATCGTCTCACTCTGCTGTGAAACTAGCAATTCAGTCCTTTGAACTGATTTGGTGCCCCAGACCCAAGACCCCTCTACGTTCCTCTCTCCCTCTCTTCCAGTCTCTGATAACCACTGTTCTGTGTTCAGATTGAGTTTGTTGTAGCTTCTGCATATGAGAGGATGCGTGAGATTTGTCTTCCTGGGTCTGGTTTATTTCACTTAGGGAGTTTTGAGGAGGCTTGGGGTTGGGGCTAAGGGGTTGGTGCTGGGCTGGGTTCTTATGGAGCACTCTCATCCACTGGTCCCATCCCATCCTCTCCCAGGGAGGTCCAGGTTGGCAGGAGGGGAGCCCTTTGGTCACTGTTGCACCCTGTCCGTATGTCCAGCCCCAATCCTGCTTTCTGTGGATGGAGGTTTTCTGCCTGGCTAGAGCAACTTCACATGCTGTATGTGCAGGTGAGACAGGAAATAAGAAGGGTTAAGGTACTGGGATGTAGCCCCAGCCAATGAGGATGAAGTTGGTGGGTAAATATCCCTGCTCCCCAGTTCCTCAGTCCTCTCGATGGACAATTCTGAGGCTTGTTCCACCTATTTCCAAGTGCTTTGTAGCTGTGATTAACCAGTGGATGGGCCCTCATGTCTCCCCTGTCTCTCTCCTCCTTATACCTGGTGTCTTTTCTGAAATCAGCTCCCAAACCATTTACTCTCAGATCTGATCAGAGAGTTCCTTGTTTTAGCCTGGCCCTGTTCTGGCTGTTGTGGGAATTTTGAGGTGTGGGCCAGTGGATGGACGATCTCTTTGTCACTTCATTATTCAAATACATGAAAAATAAATATTAAAATCCAATGAAAATGACCTGCTCCTGGCAGGCAGCTTGTGGGAGGTTGGTGTGTGGCTATTTGGAATGGTGACTGTTAATCTTTCTGTTTTTCTGGTTGAAACTCAACTTCTTGGCCATGTGTAACCTCAAAGAAGCTGGGGAGCATCATTCACCCAAGTGCCCAGACAGGGAGTGAGTGGGTTTGGAAGTCACACTTGGTTTTCAGCGTAGACCCTGCCATGCAGTGGGGCTTCACCTGCCCAAGCTCGGGTTCCTCCTCCCAGGGGATTATGGTGATGGCGACCAGGTTGGAGCTGCAGGTGCATCAAGTGCTTTCTTCAATGCTGTCACAGGGCCCAGGTCCCCACCTGCAGAGCACTGGCCTCTCTTTCCAGCTTTCCACTGACTTCTCTGACGCTTTGGAAATGACTTCTTGTGGAGTGTGAACTTCTCCCCAGAACAGGGACTGTGCAGTTCTTAATCAGTGAGGTGACTTGGACAGCTGGCTTGGAGCCCAGCACTTAGTAGGCATTCAATAAAAAGATGTCGGGCGGATGGATGTATGGGGGAGTTAATGTGACTGCATGAGGGTGGAGATTTACTCCTTTAAATCTTTCTCTTCAATTATTATTCCCACCTTTATGTTCCATCGTGGCACAGTAGGGGAGAGGGAGGGGAGGAAGCAGAGAAGACAGGAGGGGGAGAAGGGAGATAGAGGATAGAGGCAGGAGTAAGAGGAGGAGGAGGAGGGGCACCTTCCTCTCAACTCCACTGAGCCCCGACTATAAATAGCTCTAGTTGGAATCTGACTGCAGATTCCTCCAGCAAAGTCAGCATCCCCAAGACCTCTCGTCCTAGATGGGGACCGAAAGTGCTTCCTCATTAATCACGGCTCTTTAATTAACAGCTCTGAGCCGGGAACAAAAGGTGCTTACCAGGAGAACACCGGTGGGCCCTGAACTCTCTCTGGCCGCCTGTTTTTATTTGGAGGACCTAGGTGCCTTGGGGAACAGGCCTGGCAGGGCTCAGTACTGAGCCTGGCAGGGGTGGGGTTTGGAGGGCAAGCAGCTGGTAGGCCGGCGGGCCGCCTGCCTCCACCTTGGACATCTCCTTGCAGAGCTGACTCTGAGCAAATTGCTGGCAGCTTTGGCCTTCTCAGGCCGATGCTGATGTCATTGGCCTGGGCGGGGACTGGACAATGGTGCTGTCCAAGTTTCCCAGGTGACCCTGAAGTGCAGCACAGTTTGAAAATTGTGACTGTAGGGCTGGAAGGCTCTGAGGGAAGGCATGGCGGTTTAATCACAAGCCTGCCTCCATGGCCCAGAGAGGGCCAGTTATCCAGGGAATGCTTCAAGTCCAGGTAGATTGCCCCACCCCCCATCCACCTCTGCTTATGCAAGTTGGTGTCTGCAGCAGGAATGGGTCTCGCAGTTTTCTTCTCATCCACAGCTCCTGCTGATGCTCGGTGGACAGTGATGACACAGAAGCAGGTCCTCTGGGCAGGTACTGGGTAGGCAGCCTGCAAGTGGCAGGAAGCCCAGCCTAGCATGGTTCTTAGTCTCCCACTGGGTTCCAGGTGTGACGAGGGAACTCTGACTCACCCTTTACTTTTAAGAATTTATTTATATACTTATATATTTGAAAGGCAGAGAGAGAGAGAGAGAGAGAGATGTTCTATCCTCAGTTTACTTCTCAAATGACAACAATAGTCAAGGTTGGGCCAGATTGAAGCCAGGAGCCTGTAACACCATACTGCTCCCTCATAGGTTCAGATACTTAAGGACTTGGACCATCTTCCACTACTTTCTCTTGTGCATTAGCCATTACCTGGATTGGAAGTGAAGCATTAGCCATTACTTGGAAGTGGAGCAGCCAGGACTTGAACTGGTGATCATATGGGATGACAGTGTCAAAGGGAGCTGCTTAACCTGCCTTGCCACAATACTGGCCCCTGACTTGCTCTTTTTTTTTGTTTTTCTGACTTGTTCTTAAAACTTGTCTCCTCACTCCTGTACCTACACTGTAACAAGGACTCTGTAAAGCAGATCTGGGTCATTACAGACTCCTTTTGGCATGGTGTTATCCCAATGGCAGTGTCTTTAGCTGTAAAATGGGATATCACATTGCAAATCTAGAGTGTTTGCAAGTGATAATTACTCAGAAAATCCTTGTCAAAACCCTGAAGTTCACCCTAGAGATAGTGAAACTTTTTCATCCCCTGCATTGGTTGGCCATAGACACCAGAAAAAGTTGTGAGGCTAAACTGGGACTCAACAGAAAGGATGGCGGAGATTGATTAGTGATGCCTTTTTAGGAGTGCTGGAAGGGAGACGATGGTATGAATGTTACTAATTTGCCATCCCTGGACTAGATGTAAATTTTATGAGACTAAATGCTATGTCTTTCCAAAATTCCCATTGATGCTTTCAGACTTTAGGAAAATCCTGGCATATATTAGACACCTAAATGTTTGTGTAAAGAAGAATGTCTGTTCATTTTTTTCCTCTAATTCCCTTGAATTTCCATAGTTCATGCTTTACTGATCTTTTCTTTCCCTAGGGAAATATTTTTATGGTGCTTGGATTGCTCGTCTCCTTCCCTAGAGTGACAGTGACAAATTCTCACAGATTCTTTGTGAAAGTAGCTGGTGGAATGAGTTGTGTTGGTTATGAAGTCAGATACATCTATGCCCTGTCTTCTAGGCACTGCCTCCTGGCAGAGGTGCAAGTTGGCCCTATTCTCAGCCTCAACTGTCTTTTATACAGCATGGAACCAATACTAAATTCCTCCCATGTTACCCTGATTGCGGAAGTAAGTGACTCTAAAATGCCCAGAAAATATGAGTTCTCAGAGTTGGTTCACTTCTGAATTCCAAAGACCAATGTCTGTTTCTCCATTCTCTTCCTTGAATAATTGCAAGAAGGTGAGAACACACATTTTCACCTCTCCTTAGTCCTTTTCTTCACTCTGAAATCCTCATGCTCTACTCCAAAAACCACTAGTGTTCCCCCTCTCTTTTGTCCAACCACCAGTGATCAGTTGCTTCAGTTTTCCAGCTGTTTTTCAAGCCTAGCTTAATGAACTCTATCCATAGCGCTGTGTTCTCTGGAACCAAAGTGGTCATGGCGGAGGACGCTGTGGTTACCTTTGTCCAAGCTGCTGACTCCTTCCTACCTTAGAGCAAGGGTTAGTAATTAAAAATATGATTTCTGGAAGTGATCTGGGTGTTTTACACTTTTCCCAAGGCAGTCTTCTCTTCAATCCACTTGAGAACTTATTAAGTATGTAGACTTCCAGGCTCCACGCAAGACATAGTGTATTAGATCCCCTGGGAATGGGAACTAAAGTACCCATGTGATTGTGAGTCCCTCTGAAATCCGACAGCAATCTAGAGAATGTTTCTCAAGTTAGTTGAAACCCTGTTTTGACAGTTCTTAGGAGTATCTGGTTCTGGTGTTCTTAAGGATCTCCTTGGTGGTTGCAAATCTTTCAACCACTTCTAGCTTTTAATCTGAAGTCACATTCCAGACACTTGGAGGTTTGGGTTGGGGATCCTGGCTGTGGTGCACCTAATTGTCTTTGAGGAGGTTGGAATGGGTAACTCATTTTAAGATTCCTGAGTTTCCAGGCTCTGACAAGTTGAGATTTAAGTACATTTGGCGGGGGGAGCAGACATAGCATGATTTTTCTCTAGTGTTAGGTGAGACCCCTTTGCACTTGCAGGAGATGTTGGATATGTAAATTGGGTTCCAGTATGTTGAACTGCTTTGGACACTGTCTTCACAGCAGTTTTAGGATTCATCGTAAACCTGGATCAAGAATGGTAAACACAAGGAAGATGCACTTTCACAGCAGACATTGCTAATGAATCATGGCTCCTCCTTGCTGATGTGCCTCTGATTCTTTCCCAACACGGTGCTTTAGGCAGTCACTACCAATTGATTAGAGGTGGCACATAAAATAAAACCTACTGGTTGTTCTTATCCTAGGTGTTCTTTAGATTTGGAAAATAAAGGCTTGAAGTAGAAATTCAATGACTTAATGAGGAAAAACTAATGAGCACTTATCTATTAGAGTCTTTCTGCAGTTGAAACTGCACTCATGTATAGTAAGTATAGAACGTAGTGTGGGCTCAGGAATGACAGCTGCATTCCTAACAGAGAGATGTGCTCATCTGATTTGTCAGGCAGGGTGAGCTGAAGCAGCTGGACTTTGCTGGACAGAACACAAGGACTTCTAGGTGAGAGTAGTAAGCCTTTGGCTCGTGCAGCTGGATGGTCAGGATGCTGTGTTCAGAAGGAGGGAGGAACTGAAGCAGAGCCTTGGGCAGGGCTTAGAGGCATGGTGTGGTGTAACCTGGTATCCAGCTTCCCTAGTGTATGTGTCAGGCACCAGCTTAACCCTTCAGTCTCCTTGAACTTGTCCCAGATATCTGATGAGCCTTCAAAGCTGGTGGGAGGACTTCTGCCTCAGCTTCCCGCTTTGGGATGCAACTATCAGAGCCTTAGACTTCTGACTTTGTGTTGGTAGAGTGGATTTTATTACTAACTCTCTCTCTTTTTTAGTAAGATTTATCTATTTTTGTTGGAAAGGCAGATTTACAGAAAGATCCTTTGTTTTCTGGTTCACTCCCCAAGTGACTGCAATGGCCAGAGCTGAGTCGACCCAAAGCCAGGAACCAGGAGCTTCTTCCGGGTTTCCCATGTAGGTGCAGGGTCCCAAGGCTTTGGGTAATCCTCAACTGCTTTCCTGGGCCACATGCAGAGAGTTGGATGGTAAGTAGAGCAGTGTGGATATGAACTGACGCCTATTTGGGATCCTAGCGCATGCAAGGTGAGGACTTTAGCCACTAGGCCACTGCGCTGGGCCCAATTTTATTACTAGCTCTTTAGTAATAAGGTTTGCACTGCATCCCTATTCATCACTTAGTCCATGCTGTCTGACAGGTAAGATGCCAGCTACAAATGTGAGCCATCTTTCTATTTTTAAATGTTCTAATAGTCATATTAGAAATGATAGAATCAGGGTGAGCATTTGGCCTCTTGGTTGAGACACTGCTTGGGAAGCCTAAAATCCCTATCAGAATGCCTGGATTTGAGGTCCTGCTCAGCTTCCGACTCCACCTTCCTGCTCCTGTTCACCCAGGGAAGCACTGGGTAACGGCTCCAGGAACTGCGTCCCTGACACTGGCATGGAAGACCTGAGCTCCCAACTCCTGGATTCAGGCTGGCCTATTCTTGGCTGTGGTGGACATTTGGCCTGTTTATTCCTCATAAAAATGAATAAATAAAAATAGAAAAAAAAGGGAAGTTCATTTTGACAAAACGTTTTATTTAATGCAATGTATTCTAAATCTTATCTCAACTGGTAATAGAAAAACCATTGAGATATTTTGTAGTGTTTTTGAAACTAAGGCTTTGAAATTAGGTATTCATCTTGTATTTTCTGCTTTTTTTCCCCAATTTGTACTTCACATATTCAATAATTGCTATATGGGGCAGCACAAATTAATGTCTTAGGAAAATCTTGCACCCTTAGGGATGTCCCCAAGCTTCCACTTTAGAACCCCGTTATCCTGACAATTACTGTATTTTAGTTTATTAATAGCTTAATATATCGGTTCCACTCTAGATAATATTTTCTTCAGGGTAGGACAAGCATGCTTGCTTTGTGCACATCTCCTTATTTGCTTTGGCACATAAACTGGCTGCCTAACTAACTATATGTTGAAGGGCAGGTGTGTGGCATTGGGGTCAAGCCGTTGCTTGGGAAGTCCCCATTATGTATCAGAGTGCATGCTTGAGTCTTGGCTACTCTGTGCTTCCGATCAAGTTTCCTGCTAAGATGCTTTCAAAGCAACAGAGGATGGTTCAATTACTTGAGTTCCTCGTGACCCATGTGAGAGACCCAGGTAGGGTTCCTGGCTCCTGGCTTCAGCCTTAGTCCAGCTGCGGCAGTTGTTGTCATTTGTGGAGTGAGTCAGTGAGTAGAAGATGGCTGTGTGTTTCTGTCTCTGCTTGCATCTCTCTCTCCTCCCTTTCTATGTGTCTCTCTGTCACCCTGCTTTTTAAAGTAAATCAACAAACCTTCAAAATACACACGCAAATGAACAGGACTCTCTCCCAGGGGTCACCCTCTATTCCTTATCTTTTCCTTGCTTCCATTTGTGCCTGCCTCAGTTTCTGGAGATCGCCATGTACCTCAAGGCCTCCGCACTACCTCTGCCTGCTGCATCCTGAGACATCTGACAGCCAAGATTATTAGTGGGCAGCCAGGCAGGGGCCTAATGGACTTGGGCAGGGCCCGTGGGGGAGCCAGCACAGCTGAGGGGCAGGCAGAGCTGCCCGGAATGAAGGATGGCTCTGCCTGCTGGCCCGGGGAGGCACCACGCGAATACTTCCCACCGATCGGTGCCAGCAAGTGTTCCAGGGACACTGCTAAATGCTGACTGTAAATCTCGCTTAAAGGGCCATCAAGAGCAGCTTTTGGCTGCAAGCATCCTTGCCATTATTCTTTACTAGGTCCTTTTAGCGTAACTGGGAACAGGGCAATATTTTGTTCCTCTGTAGCTATTGGAAAGAAGCTCAGCGGAGCTTAATGGCTGAGATTTGGGCAGCAGGCTTAACCCGGGAGGTGTCAGGGGCCAGCTGTGGCCAGCTCTGGGACCTTCTGGGTTGGGGTGGGGTTTGGGGTAACTCCTGAGTTGGCTTTGAGTGGCTATGCTCTATAGCCTGTCAGGATGAAGGCTGATTCCTCTTCCTCCCAGGGTTGATCTCCATGCTCCCTGGACTGTCCTTGACTGCTTTCCCAGGCCACAAGCAGGGAGCTAGATGGGAATCAGGGCTTCCAGAATTAGAACTAGAGTCCATATGGGATTCCGGCATGCGTAAGGCGAGGACTTTAGTCTCTAGGCTACTGCACCGGGCCCAGCCTTGCCCAACTTTAACACATTCAGAAGACTTACACTAGTCTACTAGGGGGCATCACAAGAAAGGGCCATACTGCTTGTTTGTTGCCAGACCCCCCCCCCGCCCCAATATCAGAATTTAAAATTTACAATTTCTGCTGAATGTACATGGTGTCTTCACCCCATACAGTTGCAAAGCTGTAGCTGAAATCATCCTAAAATTGAGAATAGTTTGTCTTGAGAGAGGAAGCTATAAAGGGTGTGTGTATATATGCATATACACACTTATACATTATAGATAATATTTTAAGCACAGGGTAGATATATGCCATATATACATGTGTATTCCAAGCACACATTTCAGTACTGATGTAGGTTCAGTCCCTCTAGGATGAGTACCTGGAAATATTTGGAAGGATATTTTCATTGGATCTCATGTCGCTTGTCCTGTATAGTCTGATGGACAATGCAACTTGGCACATGTAAAGATGCTTATTTCCACTTTCTTGTAACAGACAATGCCCCAGGCATGCTAGCATAGAGATGTACTGAGACATCCTCATTTGTTCTTACACATACCTGCCATGCAACTTTGTGTACAGATCAGAACCCATATGTGAGGCTGGAGCACACACATGTACCCACTGACCCACTCACACATTTCTGCATGGGTGGGACTTGTCTTTGGTCTCCCTCCAGTATAGAGGATGGCCTAAATGTCATCTTGTGTCATCAATGACATCTGGATGCAGAGTTCAGGAATAAGCATGTTAGTTAACTCAAACGTAGCCTCTTCCCATTTTTCTCCTCTTTGCATCATTCCCCTTTCCCAACCAAAGTTTCCTTCTTTAGGAGGATGTCTCTACTTTTCCATGATCTGGGGGACAAAGAATGAAGTGCTCTGTCTAGGTGAGGGACAATAAGTGAGTGCATTCTTGTTGAGACGAGAAGCATCAAGGTGGGATTATTCGCTTGTCAGAAACCCTAGCATCGGAATATTGTATAAGTTTTATTTTTGGTAATTTTTACATATTTGATTAGGGTGCAAAGGGCCAAGGGCTAGAGGAAAGTGGGTGAGAGAATTGTTTACACATTCTCTTTTCTCCTTCTTGTATCTGCAGGGAGAGGAGTGATAAGGGGAGAGGCCACACCCAGTGACCCAACCATCCCAGGGTCCCCAGTGTGAGGCATGCTCCGAGGGTCCTGCTCAAGTGGCTTTGCTAGTCCAACAGTTCTGTTTTGCTGCCGATCTTGCCACTCCAAACATGATGAAATCTCTCCAGACTCCACTGGCTGACATAGTCTACCTTTGCCCAGGTATTCACTGCCAACTCTGTTGGGGTAGTTGATCGATTTGTTCTGTCCTCTGTCTTCTGATGTGGCTCCAGTTACTGCCATATACTCCATGTGTACCTGGATGTGTTGTCCACTGCTCTAAGCCATGAAAAAGACCCAGCTTTGACACAGCTTCTTTCTAAGATAGCACCCAGGGAAATGGCAGTAATGGCTTAAGCATTTGGGTCCTTGCCACCCGTAGGGGAGACCTGGATATTATTCAAAGCTCATGACTTTGGCCTGGTTTAGCCTTGGTTGATGCGGGCAGTTGGGGAGTGAATGAGCAGATAGAAGTTCTGTTTGTGTCTGTCTCTTTGCTTCTGAAAAATTTTCCACTGAAACTTTTTAGCGGAAAAGTGAAATTAAAGAATAAGCTTATTTTTTGGTGCAAAAAATGAAATCCAGACATAGCTTAATTTTTTTTAAAATAACGCTCATATTCTATGAACTTTCTGAAACACCTAATGTGCTTTGTGACAGAGAAAGGGTGCCCTTAATATATGAGTGTGGAAACAAGAGAGGCGGTGTTGTAGCATGTCTGTGGACATGCCTGTTCTGCCCAGAGTGGGTGTTCCATGCCCTCAGCTTCCATGCACAAGATGAAGATCATCTACAGATCCATGGTGAATGGGTTAGTAGGCACATTTGTAAAGATTGGAACTCTGTTCTTTTCAGAGAAGAGATGGTACTTTCCCAACAATTTTCTTTTTGGGAGAAGTCTTTCCTATTCCAACAGTTTTGAACTCTTCATGCTCAGCCGTGATGAACCATAACCAATCCACAATGACACGTCTCCATCACTGAGTCCTTCTGCTAGGAATTAAAGGGCTAGACAAGGCGGATTTGGCTGAGAAAGTCTCTCCTCCTCAACAGTGAGATCAGAAGGGAAATGGAATTTACCTGTGATGCAGGGAGGGCTGAAATGAGGACTGTGGGATGTGAGCAGGCAAGACCTGATGGGCTATACTCCTTAACCCCTCGATGCCCTACTTGATGTCTTCACTAAACAAAAAGCAATGATATTGATTAGAATGATGGAGTTCTTTCACCATGGTAACCCTAGTTCACATATATATATTTTAGGGCTACTCCATTTTCAGACATATCTCATTATCAGGTGTGTGCCCTGATTTTTGGTTTGGGAAACATGGTCCCTGCACCTTTAAGTGTTTGATCTGCGCCCCCAGCCATGATGAGAAAAAGAGAGAGGGGGAGGAGGTTGGTATTTAGGTGTGAGTGCAAGTGAGTGGTTGTAGAAAGGCTGGGGGAGGCTGGCGTGGATGCTGGGAGACCCCGAGATATTTTCTTTCTTGTCTGTTTTTTCCACCCTATTTCTTTTTCCTCCATGTCAACACCAAACAAGACAGGACTAAAATTAATGGGGAAAGCAGCAATTAGCAAATTAGGTTAGCGGCGTGTTGCCGAGTGGCACGGCTGCCAGGTGCGGGGTCTCTGGCAGGATATTTATTAGGGCCTGTCAGAGAAGTGACACTTTGATAAATGGAGTTGGGTAATCAGCCCCTCTACGACAGCAAGCATTGTGAGGCCTCAGCACGCACGATGGCAGAAGCCAAGCTTTGTTACAATTTTTACAATTTTAACATGCGTGAAGGTAACACACCAGCCACCTCCACTGACGCCGAGTAGCCGTGAGCCCAAATCCTGATGTCCAGGCCAGACTGTGGACCTTGGGTTCTGCCTTTGGTATGAACAATTGGGCAACAAGTTCAACAGCATCTGATGTGGAAAGGACTCTGTGAGTTTTGGATATAGAGTTGGGATACAAATAGAAGTAGGCTTTAAAGAACAGTCAGTGGCAGGATTCAGTATTCACTGGGCTGATCTCTCTAGGGTAACTAATGTAGGTTGGTAGAGAGGCAGGGACTGGACAGGGGTTGGAGTGGGGAGAGTGGGGTGGGTCTGTATGGTGGCAGAAAGGCTTGTGGACCTACATTTCCAAGACTCACTTTCCAGAGATTTTTGCCAACGGAATCCCTCCCCTTGGCTAAGATGGGCTCAGCTATCCTCTGCAATGGCTGGTTCCCAGGAGGGAGGTTTCAATCACCAGGAGGAGGGGCTATGTGTACTGGAGACTGGGTGTGAAGAAGGACCAGGTCCCTGCCGTTTCTGGAAGTCCTACCACAGCTGGTGCGCCTCATCCTGATTCTGTATGAGCAGGCTGGCTGAGGAACCACTATTTCAATTCTCTGCCTGCTGCCTCCATGCCTGGGGTGAGCCAATGGACACCAAGTCATAGTGAATTTTTCTGTTGGTTATGTAACTGGGGATGAAATTCCTGGGTCACCAGAGTTATATATTAGACTTGGATCTTTGATGTTAAAAGCCATCTTTTATTGTACTCTCCCACGTATTTATTTGCTCCAGTAATCTTTTCAAGACACATTGAAAGGGCATGTTCTGTTTTGCTTGGCTCTGAGTTGCTGCCCATACAAAGATCCCAATTGCAGGCCTTAGATACAGATAAACTGCTTGTTCTGCCTGGCTCCTCTCTCTGTTCCACCTGCATACTTCCCCCATCACGTCTTCTGTGTCAGTCATGTGGACCCACGGTTCTTTATGCAGCTTAGCACATTGACATCTTAGGTCTCGCCACACCCTGTCTCCCCTGCCTGGGACACTGGAACCTCAGTAATCCCCATGGCTCCTTTCCCAAACTTCTTTGGTCTTAGTCAAGAGGTCCTCTTTGCAAAGTATTTCCTGACCATCTCATTGAATGTTCTTACGGTTCTACTCATCAGTCTATGCCTTTACCTCTCTCTGGGTTTTCTGTAAGGCTCTCATCATTGTAACTCCTATCATACACGTCACCTGGATGTGCACAAACTCTGCCTTGCACCTCGTGCAGTCACCCCGAGGACATGAGTTCTGTTGGTTTTATTGATGCTCCAGCTGCAGAGTGAAGCGCAGAGCCCGCGCAGGATGACCCCTCAATAAATATGTGAAATATTACCGATATTATCAGTCCCAAGCATGGGCACCTCATCAAAAAGGAAATTAGAATAATTTCACCTGACATTTTTTTGGGAGAGACATTAGATCTTGGTAATTGCCTCATACTTTTAGAATTATTTGCCAATAGACCAGTTAATAAGAAGGCTGGGATTTTTCTTAGGATTGAATCTGACTGTTCCCTTTCCTTGGAAAATCAATACATTATTTATCTTCTGGCTTCTCTAACATTCTCCTTGATTTCTGAAAGCTCCTTCACACGACTTTGAGATGACATCAGCTAGATTCTGCTGTTCCCTCTTCTCTTGCCTGTGATATAGTTTTGGAGTTTTTGCATCTTCATCAACATTTCCTATGCACCTGCCAGGTGTAGAACACTGCCATAGGCCTTGAAGATCACAACAGTATAGCAGACAGCTTCTTTGGTGGTTTCTTGGGCATCAGCGTGGTGAGAGAACATAGCTAAAGAGACAGTGGGCTGTTGAAGCTGTGTGTAATGAGACCTCTGTGATTAGATGTAGAGTGAGCATGGTGGTTTAAGGCTAAGTTAGCATGGGTGTGGGGAGCTTGGAGACACTGTTTTTCTTGCTGTGCTTTTGGAAAATATTTGTTGAGCTTCTACTATGTGATAGGCATGGTACTTTGCATTGGAGACATTGTGGTGATATGGATAGGAAACAGATCCTGTCCTAAAGGAGAATAATCAAACAAGTAAACAAATACATTTAAATAATATTTTGCTTATTGTAAGCACTGAGAAGGAAATAGGCATAGATGTAAGATTTAAGGTAGGGTGAGAATAATAATTTAGATAAGGGTCAAAGCAGCTGGCCATGAAGAACAAAGGCAGCTCATGCCAAGCACTGGCAGAAGTCCCAAGGTGGGAAGGGGTTGACATGCCATATTGAGTGAGAAAAGACCAGATCAGATTTGGATGCAATGCCCCAACATTGCTGGCACAGACAATGTCAGACAGTGCAACATCCCATTGTCTACACATTTTCAACAGTTTCATTGGAAGTCCATCTTTGATTTGGAAGCAGGGATGCATATCGCATTGTATCCCCCCAACATCTGGATATGGTAGTCTCTATTACTCCATCACTATACATTCCCTTAAATGAGAAGCCATTAAACAAGGTCAACAACCGGTATGGATTAGAACAACAATAAAATTACAGCACCATGGAGTAGAAAAAACGAGCCACTGAATAACCAACACATGGGTGACAAAAAGAAAACACAAGAGTCTCAATGATGAATTTGACAAGAGAAAAGAGAGTATTTGGAAGAAATGAAAATGAAATTAAAAACCTCAAAACACATGCGATGCAGCCAAAAAAAAAAAAAAACAGTATGGAAAGGGTTATTGAACTTACAGTTTGCCTGATGGTTTCCTTATATTAGAGAGAATATATGTGTTTGTCTTTTTGGGATTGACTTATTTCACTGAGCATAATGGTCTCTAGTTGGGACCATCTAGTTGCAAGTGGTATAATTTCATTCTTTTTAATGGCTGAGTAATATTCCATGGAGTAAAACAAATCAGTAACTCTCTAAAAGAGATGCTGAAGCTACTTCTAAAAGCCAGGTTTCATTCTGATCCTAGTAAATACATCCTTATCCTAGCAAGCATATTTTCCAGGTTAGTGGTCTACATGTCATGTATAGCATTTGAGCCCTTTCCAGTTAAAAGGGTCTCTTTGAAGATGACTTTTGGATTGTGTGTGGACCGAATAGCCAGACAAATCTGCCCCTGGAAACCAAAGGGAAGATGCCTCTTTCAGTCCTCAGTCATGAAAGTTGTCCCAAAGCCTAATTAAGAGAAAGGCCCAAGACCAGGCCAGGCAGGGTTCCAATACCTGTTGGCGTGTATGTGATCTGGGTTATGGGGAGAGCCAGGCTGGGCTAACTAACTGTATCCCCTGGTGAATGCTTGAGCCAGAATAAGGGCAGGATGGCTGGATTTTGTCACAACATTGGCTGACAAGTGCTGGGACTGGGGGGAAATCCTGTCAAGTTAGACTGCAGGACCATCGGAAGAGTGCAAGATCTGGGACTGGGAGCGGGCCCAGTAGGGAAACTATCAACACCTCTCTGATGGGCTGCAACTTCCACTGCTGAGCATGAGAACCAGGGCTGGGGGTGGGCCTGGCTTGCCAGACAGTGGCATCCACTGGCATGAGTATGGGCTGAATAGTGGAGTCAGTTGGTTTGAACTAGGCTCCAATGCATATGATAGCTGAATGGGATGTGGGACAGATTGGACCAGTCTTCTGCACAAACTGGAAAGCACAGGAACCAGGGCTGGGAGTAGGCCTAGTGGGGGTTATTGGCAGTTACTCTGAGTAGGCTGCGGTTCCTGCTAGTGTATGTGAGGGCCAAGTGTGTAGTGGGCTGGGTTGGTCTGGATCTCAGCATCCTTTGGTTTGCCTAAGAGATGGGGCTGGAGACAGAACCAACCAGCCATTGCAACTAACAGTGTGTGCATAGGCTGATGAGCGTGATCGACTCAGCCAGATCCTGTAATGGCAAACACACACAAGTCAGGTCTAAGATCGTCTCAGACGAGGTTTTTTTTGGGAATCCCCCAACTGATCCGCTGGACTCAGAATTCCAACCATGGGGAGAATTGCAGTGTATCTGTGGCCTGACCATGGAGTGCCTGTGTCAGAACTGGGCCTCTTCAGTGGAAAAGATGGAGCAATGGATGACATGTCTAGATATACATGAAGGATATGGAAGTCTAATGGAGGTGTGCAGAGGACATTTGGTATCAAACCAATCAACTACCCCAGCCAAATATGGACAGCAAATATCTGGGTAAATGGAGACTGTAGGGTAGACTACGTTAACCAATGGACCTTAGAAGGATTTCTTCATCCTTGATGAGATCAAGAGCATTCAGAACTATTGAAACCATTTGCTTAAGCAGAACCCTTGGAGCATGCTCCATATTGGTGACCCTGAGATGACACTGGGTGGCCGTTCCCCATCCCTGGTACTGAGGCATTTGGGAGGCTGGGTGTAGCCTCTTTTCCCAAATGCAGGAGGAAGAAAAAGGAAATTTGGAAACAATGGTCTCACCTACTTTCCCCTAACACTCAGTCCTTCCCACCCTGATCAACTTTATAAATATCATCAAAAGTAAAAATAAATTTAAAAAGAATAGGCCCTGTGAGTTGAATTAAACTTTTATAGCCATCTATCTCTTGTTATTGTCATCATCATCACTGACATCATCAGAACAACCACAGCCCCTCCCCCTTTAAACAGAAGCCCTGAGCAGTGCCTGGCTTAAATATTTACCATTCACAGGTAAACTACCATCACCATTGTGAAAAGAGTTGCATCAAGCATTTTTTTTGAAAGTTCATGTCTATTATCTGAGTTAATTTGCATAATGCTCTTATAACTTAGGGCAGGGACTAGACAAACGACAGCCCATAGGTCAAATGCAGCCTGTGGCTTATTTTATAAGGTCGGTAGGCTAGCAACTTTTTCACATTTTGTAAGAGTTACAAGCCAAACAAATCAAAATAAAACAAAGAAAGCTATGAGACAGAGAGCATTTAACTCACAAAGCTTGCAATATTTGCTCCCTGGCTCTTTGCTGACCTTGGATATGGGTTATTTATCAGGGTAGGCCAGGGGATGCTGCAGTGAATAAGCCCAACCAAGGTTTGCCTCTGGTGGGCTCAGTGGCAGTTGCGGGTCTCTGCAACCCTCTGAGGCACCTGTCACAATGATGAGCCATACAGGATGTTCTGCCTCTGCAGCTCTGATACCTTAATGTGAGTCCTGTTGGTTGACATGACAAGCAAAGAGATGCTGGAATCTTGTGGGACCTTCCACACCTCAGTTAAGGCAGTTTTGGCTTCATGTGTATTTCATTAACCAGAACTCTAACACGGCCCTGCCTGACTTTGGACAGCTGAAACAACCTGCAATGAGATGAGGAAACTGAACTTCTAAGAGGTGAATGCCTTGCTTGAGTTGATAAAATAAGAAGGAGACAGAACAAGGACACCATCCAGCAAGTGTGATTCCCGAAGCCTGTGACCTTATCTATTATATTTTCCTTCTCTTGTAAGCTCGTTGAACCTGCAACAAACCCCATTAACCGTCCCACTACTTTGGAGTGGCTCAAATTGCTGGCATGTATCCCAGAGAAGCCCTCTGAACTCTGGATGGCCCCGTCCTTCAGCCTCTGTCCTCCTGGCTCTGGCCCTAAATAGGGGGTGCAGGTTGCCACTGCCTGAATAACTCATGACTCTATCGGCTCCCATAGTGATGAATGACACCCATCCATCGTGGGCCTTGCTGATGGCCCAGCTCGTCCATCATGGCCTGGTGCTCCCAGGTGATGGATTCGTGCCTGGAGAATGGATTGCTCAAAGGTTGATCTGCCTGGAAAGGAAGCTGAGCCAAAGAGTGGATTCAATCTAATTATTGCTCACCCAGCTAGGGATGAGAGGTACTTTGGCAGCCCCTCTTGGGCTTCCTGCAGAAATATAACTTGCAGATCTGGAGCTACCAGGTCTTTCCTAACTCATTGCTGATGGACAGGGCCTTATTTTTAAAGCAAAAAAAAAAAAGTCATGAAGGAGATGTTCATGGAGGAAATATTGGCAGATCTGCTCTGTGATGGAGAGCTAGGCAGCCAAGCGAGGCTTCCAGGGACAAGGGGAATGGTGAAACAAATAATACTTGGGACTTGAGATGAATCAGAGAGGCAAGCACAGATCAGCAATCAAGGCTGTGGGCTCTGCAGTCACAGATAACTGGCTTTGTGTCTTATTTCTGTCACTGACTCCCTGTGTGACCTTGGGTAAGTCATTTAGCCTCTCTGAACCTCAGGCTCACTTTCTGTACAAGGCAAGTAAGTACAGTGAGGATGTCATTGGAGTGTAAATAAGTGTTTAAGATATTTTGTTAATCAAACTGGATTAGACTATTTAACATAGATTAAGAGAGAGAGAGAAAAGGAGAGAGAGATGAGAAAGAGAATCCTTTATCCACTGGTTCACTCTCCAAATGGATGTAACAGCCAGGGCTTGGCCAGGCTGAAATCAGGAGCTAAGAGCTTCTTCTGTACCTTTCACATGGATGCAGGGGCCTAAGCACTTGAACCATCCCCTGCTGCTTTTCCAGGCCATTAACATGGATCTAGATGAGAAGTGGAGCAGCTGGGACTTGAACTAGTGCCCCCGATGGATTGCCGGCATTACAGGCTAAGGATTACCAAAGTATACCATTGTGCTGACCCCTAAGCTCACATTTATTAACTATGTGCCATCTGGGTAATGCTGGTTACCAAGTTGAGAAAGTAAGCCAGTAGGCATTGGGCTCTTTTCCAGTCTTCCAGTCTCCAGATGAGGCAGCAGAGGATAACCTAATGAACAGAGGTGGTCAGCCTCAGGGAGGAGCACACCAATTCTTGGGGGATTGGAAACTTGACATTTCTGCTTTATAACCACTTCCTTTCCCTTACTCTATGTCATCCACCCTCATTTGACTTTTACATTGAACATAAAGAACAAGAAGTCTACAGAATAGGGATTTTTAAACCTTTAGCATGGGGGAATCTGTGTTGTCTCTGCTGGGGCTTTAATTTGCAACTTGTTGCTGAGTGGCACTTTTATCAAAGGTAATAGAAATGAATTACTAGAAAAGTTAAGTTAAAAAGCCATGCAAAATACAGGCTTGCTGACAGTTGACAGACACAAGTCGTTACTAAGATTTCTCAGCCTGTGCTCTCAATGTCTGTTTTTAGCTGCTAACAGATCAGTAACCACTTTTCCGACAGCAGCTGTCTGTGGGCCACACTTGGGGCAGTGTGGCTACAGAGTACCTTCCACACCTCAGGACATATTGCTCCACTTTTATTTATTTAACAGATAGATACAAACATATTAGCTTATTCCTTAAAAGACTATAGCAGCCCAGACCGAAGCTGGGAACTCTATCCCACTTTCTCATTGGGGTAACAGAGACCCAATTACTTAGGTGTAATTTGCTTCCCCCTAGGGTACATAACAGTGGGGAACTGAATTGAAGCAGAGATGAAACCAGGCTCTCTGACACAGGATGTGGGTGCTCAGACAAGCATCCTACCTACTGTGGGAGAGGCTGAAGACTCTGGGAGATGGGTAGACTGATGTCTCAGAGACTCCACAAGGGACAGAATCTCAGCAACAGGAGTGGATTTGCGCTTAGCCAGGAGCAAGGATTGTATGACAAAGCCAGAGGGAGAGCCGTGGTTCTCTGGGAAGATCAACAGAACTGCCCACCTGCCTACTCCCTCCACCGTTGTCCACTGCGATTGTTACAAACCGGATTTGCCACATCTGCTTCTGATGCTTTGCTTTTTTGAGATGCTATCATTCTTGTTTCTGACCCTTGGATAGTTGCTTTCTATCTTTCTCCCTTCTGTGCCCTATGTGACCAGAGGGTTCCTGAAGTTTGCACAGAAGTTGCTGTCTTTGCAGCCCAAACCCTGCAAATCCCCTGGCTGAGTGGGGTCTTAGAAGGAGGGACAGGCAGGGTATCCAGTGAGTCAGCCTGGCACTAGCCTGGTTTCCATGCACGTGATATTATGGGATGGCTGTAAAAACCTTGTATAGACTTATGTTTTGTCTGCCACCCTCTATTAGTTGAGGAAACTACCCACCTCTTTTTACATTAACATCTTGATCCGCTCATAAGAGTTTTGGCAGATGACATCACTCCTATGTGACCATGGCCAGGCCAATTAGAGTCCTCACTGGCACTTTGGTTTGCTGTGTCAGGAGAGCTGATGTGGACTTTTCCAGAATATGAGCCTCAAGCATTGAATCCAGCTGGACCTGACCTAAGTCCTCTTGGTCACCCTTACGACAGGACACTCTACCCAAGCACATCTCCAAGAAGTGGAGAGCAAAGTGCAAAGACAGAGAGGGATGAAGTTCTGATGCTAGTATCACTCAAACCCTGTACAGTTCTGTGCTCAAAACTGCCCAGTTGCATGAAAGGTCTTCAAAAAGTCCAAGGAAAATGTGTGTTATGGAAAAAAAGAAATGTGAAAAGGCATTAATATATTTTGCACCAAAAATAGAAGTATCATTCAATTCTACTTTTCCATAAACATTTTTTAAATACTCTTTGTGAGTCAACACTTTTTTTTTTTTCTTGAACTGGTTTGATTGGGTTTCTGTTCCCTGCCACCAGTAGAGTTTGGCTGAACACATTTAAAGTCCTGACTGGGTGAACTCATGAGCTAGGTCCTGCTAGTGCATACTTTTGTGCTCTAGAGAGACTTGACTATGAGTCACAATACTCCCTCTTGCTCAACCTGACTGCTTCAGAATCTTTCTTACAACTCTGCAATGGCCTTGTAGGGATACACAGCTTGCGTTTTAGAAATGCCAACCTCTTGCCATGGGGTGGCACCTGTCAGTGCCTCTAGCCTCTCACTGGACAGCTACCTCTTCAGCACTTGTCCAGAAGCCACAGGGGCCTCTCTGAGCTGCTGGAATGGCTTTCTGCTGCCACTGGGTCTTTGCACATGATGTCGGCTATATTATCCTACTTAGGGTGAAGAGCCTGAGACATATGTTGCAATCCACTACATACTTCTCCATTTCATTTTCCTGAGTTGGGATCTTATGTTTTATATCTGTGCTTTTTAAATTCTATTTTTATATTAATTTTTATAATGATTACGTGGTAAATCAGGGTGGGAAGGATTGAGGCTTAGGGAAAATCGAGTGTCCTCATTGCTTCCAAATTTGTTATTTCTTCTTGTTGTTTCTGGGAAAGGGGAGAGACAAAGGGGGAAACCACTCATGATTTTCCACATGTCCCATTACCCAGGACTGGGATTGATGGATGAGAAACCATCATCTCATATCAACCCAGAGTCTCAATGTGTACATATTCCGAAGGTTCTGTCCAAGCAGTTGTGCTCTTTAACAGAAAGTTTGTTGGGCTAGCACTATGGTGTAAAGTGGCTGCTCCATTTCCAATCCAGCTGCTTGCTAATGCATCTGGGAAAGCAGCAGAGGATGGTCCAAGAACTTTGAAAACCTGAAAGAAGATCCTGGCTTTGGAACTTGGCCCGGCCCTAGCTGTTAAGACGAGTTGGAGAGTGAGCCAGCAGATGGAAGCTCTCTCTCTTTTTCTGTAATTCTGCCTTTCAAATAATTAAAAAAAATTTTTTTTGTTAAAAGAGACTGTCTCTTTCCCCCAGCCCATTGAATGAGGGTGCCATGTATATGCAAAGATTTTTAAAAGTTCTATTTATTTTATTTTATTTTTTTCCATATTGTTTCCTTCATGTTTAAAGGGGAGTATTAAGGGAGAAGGCCCACCCAATTTCCCACCTTCTCCAGGTATGCAAAGATTTTTGTCTACTGTGATATCCTGAGCAGACTCTGACACAGCACTATAGTTCCAATGCCCCCTGTGCAATTGAGGCTGTTAGAATTCAGGAGTGGGAACTTTGAAAGTTAAGGTCAGCAGGCCCTGAAGATTCCACTCTCATGAATGCATGGATGCTGTGACTGCAGGTTAGTTCTCTTGGGGATAAGGTCTTGCTACTTCGGCAGGGCTCAGCCCCTCCCTGTTTTCCTCTCTGCCTCCCATACACTCACGTATCTTTACGCCATGCCGTGGTGCAGCACAGAGACCTGTGCCAGAAGCCAGCAGCATGCTCTGGAACTTTCCTGTCTCTGGAACTATGAGAAGTAAATTTCTCTTCTTGATAAATCATCAGCCTCAGTTATTCTATTATAGTAGCAGGAAATGGACTGAGACTTGGGAGTTTGTGCTCAGTGATTATTTCCAGGAATATTTTCAGCAGCCTTGACTCACAGGAACCTTCTCTGCCAGTGATGTCAAAGTTCCTAAAGCTGTCCCTTGATTCTGTGAGGTTTGAGGATGGGGTAGGAAGCTTGAAGATGAAAGTGAGGTTCAAGGGTTTCTGGGAAGCCATTTATCTGGTGAGCAGCAGGCATGCAGGTTGACAAAGGAGCAAGGAAAATGGGGGTATCTGAGGTTAAGGACATGGCTAAGTGGTTGGGACAGGGGTAGGGACAAACCTGGAACGGAGCTGTTGGGGTGAAACCAAACCCCAGTGACTGATTGCTTGAGTGGTTAGAGTTGAGTTTTAATAGCAGCCTTGGCAGTGACAATGATTGAACTTACTGCCACAGAGCCCAAGGCCTGGATCAGGCAAGGGGTGGGGGTGAGCTGCCAATTGTATGTGTGTCGGTGTCTGCGCGCAAGGAGTGTGCATGTTGAGGGCAATGTATGTATACACAAGTGGTTGTGCATGCACAGATAAAAGAGCTGTGCTTTTATGGAATTGTTTGAGCCAGTGAAACTGCCTACAAAAGGGAGAGATTTCCTATGATTTTGTTAACAAAATACCGGCATACGTGGCTAGTTATACATTCAGTTCATAAGCTCAAGAACCACAGCTATTGCATGAACTGATGCTACCTGTGGCACCTTCTTGGTACATGTGTTTATGACAGAAGAGCAAGTACCCCATCTTTAGAGCCCAAGTGTCTGCCACTGCAGGGACATACGCTCTCTCCTGAAGCACTAACCTCAAGTAGTTGATACTAGTTGCTTCTGGAAACTGAGGAGAACTTGTGCTGGCAGAAGTCAAGTAACCCCCAGAGTAGTATGAACAGGCATAGATATCAGTGCAAAGGGAATGGTTTGTGGATTCAAATCAGAGATGTGACCCTTACTGCCTATGTGACCTGGGTAAAAGTTAGCTGAGTAGGTTTCACATTGTATTTTTTTTTTAGCACAATACTGGATGCATCACAGTTCTCTTTGGCATAGAGCCAGCTTTGAAATATTTCTTCTTACTCGAAAAACACAATGAATGTCAATAATGGAAGTCATTTTTGTTATTTCCCCACTTACTTTGGCCTCTTAAACATGTATCAAGGCTGAGTGTCCTTGTGCCTCTGAATTCAGGTGTGGCATGTAGTTTGTTTGAGCTCATGGTGAGAGCAGGGTGACTGGGACTATTTTAGTTGGAATCTCTCAGAGTGAGGGCCAAAGGGACCATGCTTTCTGTTCCCTGCTGTGACAAAGTGGAAATTTATGGAGACAGAGTCTCCTATAGCCTTTGAGTGAAGATCATGGGCAGAGGCAGAGCTCATCTGTAGTAGAAGTGATATGAATTGCCAAGCCAATCTTTGTTTATTTAGATTAGAGATCCGGAGGCAGCTTATTCCTGCAGCATTCCCTAGCTTATTCTGCCCAGTCCCTTAATCAAATGCTGGGGTCATTCATGATGTTTGTTTGTTTTGGACCACTTGTAAAATAAAATGCTTATCTTTATTTCACAAATGACAAAATAGTTTTGGAGTCTGTAGACGGTCAACAGGATCAGTCTTTGGATGGGTAAAAGCAACATTTTGGATGAGTGACCTGATTATCTAAGAACAGGGGCTAAGTCAGAGTCACTCCTGGTGTGGGCTGAGTACTGGGTGAGGGGAGCGAATAGGCTGCCCTATGTGGACAGGAACCAGCACCGGAGTCAGGTAACAAAGAAATCCAGGTAAGTGGAGGGGTAGACAGAGATGTTAACTTCCCCCTGCTGGGAAATCCACCTGGAAAAATGTGGCACACAAAGCAGGTTACTTTTGTTATTTCTTAGAATCACTCAAGATGGAAGCCACCAGTTGTAAACTTCAGAGGATTCATTTAGAAATTAAAGCTCAAAAATTAAAAAAAATCATCTAATATTTTGTTACCTAGAGAAAATTATTATTCATATTTAACCCTTTAGATTTTTCTCCATATAAACTCTGAAGTTGGTGATTGTATTATATACACAGGTTTATAATCTATTAGTCACATAACATATAGTGAATATTTTGCTTTTTGTAAATGGAGGATCATATCATTATTTTGAAAGGCTAAGTAGTATTCCGTATTTTCATGTCTCTATTTATTTACTGGTATTTACTACTAATAGTAGAAGCAATACTTTTAAACCTTTAGGCAGTTTGCAAACTCTCACTGTTATAAACAATACTGTGATGAATCTCTGGGGGATACTTCTTCTGGCACTTGCCTAATTATTTCCTAGAATAATTCTTCCAAGTGGGATTGCTTGTCAAAAGAAATGTACTTTTCAGGGGCTTTGGTTACATATTGCCAATTGCTGTCCTGAAACACTGTACTAACGTGCACTCCTAGCAGTGTGTATGGGAATGTCCTCTATTTGATTTTCATGTCAGTTCAAGGTGCTCCCAACCGCTTAAATCCTTGCTAACTCTAGCAATGAAAACTTGCTGTTCATTGGTTCATTGCTTGCATTACTTTGATTTCTAGCATGTTTGGAAAATTTCTTTAAAGGTGCATTGTTGAAATCTCTCCTTTTTTTTTATGATAGGGGAAATGTTTATTTTTTTATTTAAACTTAGTAGTTTATAGTGTTCAAGCAAGATTTTACAGAACTTTGTGCATTTAAGGGTAATCAAAACAGTTTTATAACTCTAACAAGTCATATATTAACAATTGAAGAGTAGAAAAGTCTTAGGCAGGGGAGCAGAGAAATCTCTAATAACTCAGTAAGTGAGGAATAACAGAACTCTACATCCTACCTAGTGAGGTCTAGAAAAAGCCAAATTGGGAGCCTGACCAATAAGGAACAAGCTGAGCAATCATAGGTCAGCTGATTTTTTCCTGTCTGACCAAAACTTGTTGGGGGACCCCGTTGGAATCTGCCAAATGCAGAAAAGTCATTTTGTTCATTTACTCATTCCTCCTTCTAACAAGTGTTTGCTAGTGACTGCCATGTACCACGAGGCATTGTTTTTAGTCCTGAAATGGCAACAGGGGACAAAAGAGACAAATTCTCAAATACAGAACCCACAGACAGCAGCATGTTGCAAGTATGTGTGTGGGGGACACGGATCTTCACCCCAGTATCAGATCCCTGTGGTAAAGATGAACAAATGACATGAGGCAGGGATTCATTATGTGTTTGTGTATTAATTTTGATTTTAAAAAATACTGCTTTATTGATCTTAGCTACTGAGTGTTTATGGTCTGCCTTTAAATTTGGTGCCTGGAATGAAGAAGACCTCACTCCTGCCCTAGTCTTGATTTCTAAAATTTCCCTGCACACGCAGTAAGATCCTGCAATCTGAATTCATTGGTCTCCAGCCTTACAGACAAATGCTGCTCTGAACACACAGCCAGAAAGATTTCAAGCCATCCCAGTGGCCACTATTCCGGGAATCTGCTCTGTAATGAGAACTCAGCCATTGCTCTGGAGGTGAGATTTAGAGGCCAAGCAAATAAACTAGCTTGTCATTGTCCAGTAGCCAGCTCCGGCCTTGGAGACATGAGGTTCATCATTATGCCACCGTGTGCCCATCCTGGTCTCCACCTTTGGCAAAATGAGTACTACATCAAAGGTCCTGGAAAACTAAATATTGACAGGGATCCAAATGTAACTGTAGCAGCTATAACATGTTTAATACCCTAATAGGGTCAGCATGGTGCTAGGTATTATAAGAGGCAGGTCCAACAAGAAGATTGAAAACTACTCTAAATATTTAAAGCAGAGGGAATCTAGCTAGAAGGTTGATCACCCAGGGGATGGGCACCTTTCCAGAAGGAGATCCATGTCCAATTTAAATATGCACAACTCACATGACCCCACCAGTCCCACTCAATGTTTATTGTTCTTTGCTGGAGGAAACCACATAACTATCAAGGACAAGATCATTAGATATTTGTGGTTTCCACACTTTTTCAATGTCCCTGGGCGGTCCCCTCCACTCAGCAGTCCTTTGAGCATCTCCTTTTTCCCATACTGTCTGCTTTTAGCCTCATGATCTTCCCTTGGATCCTAGTTGTTCATTTTTAGGGCCAGATTTTAGTGCCTGCATCCATTGGAGTCGTTGGGATGCCAGGAGAATATCCAGGGGATGAGTTGTCAATGCAGGGATGAAAGAGACAGGGCACAGGGCAAAGATGTGGGATTTCTTCACAGAGTTGGTAATATGATATGATTTCCTGGGAGAAAGGCAAGAAGGTTGAGTTCTGAAGTTGATAATTTCTTTCAAGTGCAAATAAAATGCTTCCCCGTCCTGAGGTTTCCGATTTCCTGGGAGTGCTTCACAAGGGTTAATGCACTCCCTCTCCATCCTGTGGCTGTACCATTAATTACCCCAGCGGCTGCAGACACTGCATGGAACTAGGTCCTGGTTTTCCAGCTTTAGGGTGGGTTTATTGCCAACCGTGCATTATGAGGGACTAATTGTGAGCCCCTTGCACCTGCTGGTTCCCCATGTGGCTGGCACTCAGGAAGGAGGAGAAAAGGAGTTATTAATGAGCTTGTTGCTCATTATAATAAAACCATGGGGAAGCTGGCAAAAGGGCTGGTAGTTCAGGTGTGGTATCAGAGAAGGCTGCTTGGGATTTCTGGAAACATGACTTCCTATTCTTATCCCTTGTCTCCTCCTACTTGCGCCAAAGGGATGATCCAAAGGGCTATATGTGGTCTCTGCACTACCACCATCAAGAGAGGCTGCCTGGCTCTGGTAGTTGCTGAGCCAGTGCTCAGTCCTGTCTAAAGGGTCCAGGACTTGAGAACTCCAGTACTTCAGTCCCAGAGCAGAGGGGACATGTCTGATTGGACCCCAGGCTACTTGAAATTAATACAAACAGGTAAAGGTGGAGTGAAAGTTAGTGGAGGATCCTTTGCACCTTGAAGAATTCTAGATAATCTCTTGCTTCTGGCACATGGCTGGGGCTGACCTGGTCAATAACCTCTGCATCCCTGCTTGCAAAGTCAGATCTTAGGCGAGGCACTATTAAAGAAGCCATTCTTTCCACTACCACCTCACTTAGCTAGTGAGGTGCTTACAATCCCCAATATGCCAAAATCTTTTAAAACTGAGGATTGGTCCTTTTCTAATTTGGGACATAGATGATTCAGGATAACTGAGGATTTAGAGATGTGAGTCCCCAAGCATAAGCGTTCAACCCTCTACCTCAGAGTGTTCTTCATGTTAGACTCTTGGGTGACTGACAAGCAGCATCATCAGGGTGGATTTGGAGAGCAACAACGAAGCAGATTTCTAACAGGGACCACGTGGATCTACTGTAAAATCAAAATGAAAACAAGGGTTTCAAAGCTAGATAGGAACTTGGTCCTGACCAGAAGAGATGATATCAATTCCAAAATCTCACTTTAAATCTTGATGGAGTATTCCCTGCATATGACTATACATTATTTAATGATGTTAGGTGTATTATATAACTGAATAATCATAAAAAGTTTGCTACCATATACCTTATATATTATATACCTTATATGAAGGCCACCCAGACAACTAAGGAGGCTGACCGGATTTCAGACTCTTGGTTCTGTCTTCAGCTGGCTGCTTGGTGACCTTGATTTCTTAGATCCCAGATGCTATCTTGCGACCAATATATTTGGTGTGAAGTCCCCAGAAGTTCCAGACATTCTATGTTTATAGCTAACCTGGGACCAAGAACTCAGAGCTCTGTATTTTAGGTAACTGGTTTACCTGTGAAGAACAAATATGTGGGTTTTTGCCATTTTGTGGCAAAGTATTTTTAAAACTGTGTTTGTTTAAAAGGCAGAGTAATGAGAGAACAAAAGATTGAGAACTTGTGTGAAACTGATTTCATTTTCTGGCTCAGTCCCCAAGTGACCACAATAACCAAATTGAAACCAGAAGCCAAAAACTCCATCCGGGTCTCGCACACGTGGGCTTAGACCTTGTGTTTTTGTTTGTTTGTTTGTTTTCCCTCTGCATCGTTGTTGGGGAAACCATCTGTTGTTGGGAAACCACTGTGATCATCTGTCCACACGGGTAGACATCTGTCCACTAGGGGGTGTCAATGAAAACTGCATCTGAGTTACCGAAACATTTGTAGAGCATCCTGTAGGTGCCAAGGAGCAGTTCTGGAGCCAGGAGTGAGGAGAATCAGCTAATACCCCTTGTCTGGAGTGATGGAAGGAGGGATCAGAAATCCAACAGACCCTTATGCACTGAGGGTGTAAGAAAACCCACTGTCATAAACTGGGCCTGGAGTTGGGCGTTCTTCCCAAGCAGGTCTGTACGTGGGCAATGCTTCAATGAACTAAGACACAGGCTAGGCTTTCTGGAAGGAGAGACGGTATGTGCAAACGCCCTTGCCTGCAGTGTTCTAGTGTATTCTGGGAATGGAGAGCTGATCTGGGTGGCTGGAAGAGCAAGGTGCATGGTGAGGGGTCAGACTCAGCAGATTTGGAGCCGATACTGAATGTCAGGTCATGCACATTCTCCTACTCTGTGGCCACCCAGGGACCACCTGGGATTGACAAAACAGGAAAGGGACTTATGAAGGTCATCTCTTGGGGTCTGTGGACTGGACAAGGATGAAGATGGGGACAGGAGGTCAGTGGATGACAGCTCCCTGTATAGGCTGTTGCATTTTTCTTTGGATAATTCCTGGGAATGGATTTAGTTCCCGATCCATTCCCCTTTTCCCTTGGGACCTCGTTGGCCTGTGAGAGGTGCTTTGTGCCTGCCCAGTAATCAGAACTGCAGGGTGTAGGTTGGCAGTGGGGATGGGGAAGTGCAGCATTGCTTGGTGCAGGTTCTGCCAGGCACTTTACTGAAATCCGTTTATTTGCTCCTCACCGTGACTCTGAGTGACTGTGAAGAATATGTTTCCCAGTGTGGAAAACGAAGCTCAGACAAAAGTCAAGATTTCACGGCTTGTAAACGACAGAGCTATGAGTTGAACTTGTGCCTACTGACACTTGGGTTCAGCATTTTCTGCTGTACACTGGAGTCTCTATGTTTGCCCCCCAAAGGGAAGGTAGGAAAAGGCATCGTGGGCATCCAGCATGTCTAGAGGGTCCCAGTGGCCCATAGCCAAAGCAGACAGGGCCCCCCAGCTCACTGGCTGCTCCCCTGGCCCGTCGTCAGCCTGTCTGTTGCACAGATTAATTGCTGTTCGCCTGAGGTGTGACGTTTCCGTTTCCCAGTTCCGGCCCATGCGGGAGTGGTGGGGAGCAGTGCAGCCATGCTGATCAGGAACCTGTACCAGCACAGCTGGCAGCCTGCACAGCACCCTCATTGGAAAGCGATCCATCAGCCAGCAGTGGCATTGCCATCCAGGACCAGCTGCCGAGCTGGCACCTCAGGGCCTCCTCAGGCGTGACAAGCCCCCTGGCTTGGTGCTCCAGAGCTGGGCCTGCATCTCTGTCTCCTGCAGGACTTTTGGGAGGTTTGGAGCCTTAACTAACTGAGCTCTTTACTCCTGGGGAGCCCTGGAGAAAATCACAGGCTGAGGAACGAGTACTTCTTGGAGAAAGCCCCCATTTTCCCTCCGACAGCACACAAGAAGAGCAAACCCCTGAGACACAGCACTCGTCAGCATCTCCCTGTAGTTTACTCCATATATCCCCAGCTGATATGAGATTAGAAGAACCCAGCAGGGTTGGAGTGCGGCTCAGACAGACTGGGATGTGGCTTTGTTGAAGGATCTGCAGGGTGGCACACCTATGTCACAATGATCATGCTCCAAGGGCCTACCATGCCCTGGACACAGGTGAGATTAACCAGAACTGGGTTTAGATAACTTGTTCTCAAACTTGACCATGTGTTACAGTCAGCTCTAGGACTTTATAACAATATAGATGGCCAGTTTCTGGCTCATCAGGCCTAGGGTAGAGTTTCAGATTTTGAAGCTCTAACATGTTACCAGGTAATATCAACAGTACTGCCCCAGGGGCCACACTTTGGGAATCACTGGTTTAGAGAAAAGCCAATGCCCTCCATAGTCTCTATAGCAATTTGTAGAAATCTAAACTCACCTGGTTTCTTTCAACCTGTTAGTTTCTGCTTACCTCTCTGATGATCTCCACTGCTTGCCTAAGTTGTCCCAGACCTAAAATCTGAGCGACAGAGCTCTACCCTTCTTGGTAGTTGACAATAGCCTCTTAAGGTGGGTCAGTAAAGTTTGAGGAAGGTTGGAACAGCCAGCACAGGGTTTGTACAAGAGCAACACAAACAACTTCAGACAATTGGTGTGTCAGTTGTCCTTTGACCGTGAGTCCTCTGAGAGGATAACCATAGCTAACTCATGTGAGAGTGCTGGCTTACAGAGGGTATGTGGTCAAGGATAGTAGTGCTACACTCCATGTCTGAGTTTTTAGTAGAGATTAACTTGACTGCAATTGAGCAGGGAATAATGCAGCAACATTTTCTTGTAACCCACTATTGATAAGAGATTTTCTCTTTCATGTTCTTAATCACACAGGTCCTCACAGGCAGAGCTACCTTCTGGATCTTGCTCCTTTCACATTTTATCACATTTTATCAATGCCAGGAGCTGGTCTGGATGTGGTTCCAGATGGGTGACCTTCCAAAAGACATTAGGCCACTTATACTCCCTTCTTTAGATAAGAAATTCAACATTACTATTCTTCTCATTCTCCCTTCTGGGGAATCATCACTTTGTTCATTGCTGTCTAGCAGCTGAAGGACATTATGCAACTGAAAAAGGTCTTCAAAATTTTCTGGAGCCTTGAGAGGGAGGCAAGCACCTCAGATAACTCCTGGATCCTGAATTCACTGAAGGATGGATAGCTGTGATACCCAGGCTCTGCTTGGCCCTAAGCACTAGAGTACATCCACCTCCCCATTCCTACCTGTTTCCATCTGCGAACCTTGCACAGAAACATATTTAAGATTAGGTTTTGGCTTTCTGAATCCCAGAAAAATCATTTGTGCCTTCCATTTGGTCTACTAAGTGGGAGACTGCAATTAGGGAAATAGCCCAGATTTCCTGCAGGGCGAGCCCTAGAATCAGTACAAGGGACCAGCATGTCTTTTCTCCTGACTGCTCTTTGCATACACGTATAACCATAAATCCCCACTGCATCCTTTTATGGTTATTGCATCAACCACGACTGCAACACTAATTCCTTGTCCCCAAAAATAATTTAGTTGGCTAGATTGTGGCAGTTAGCAGCTAGATACTGGTCTATACTTCTTTTTCTTGGCTCTTCTAAGGACAGGGGAACATCCAGAAGCAATTAAACTAGAAAGAAAAGATCAGATAGCTGGTATAGACTGCACCAACACTTAGGCCTGTGTCTTTAGCAAAAAAGAAATTCTCTTTGTAGTTTAAGAAGGATGATTTTCATTAAAAATAATACTATTTTTGTTTAAGAAATGGGTGGTTAAATCCATCAGCTTTTGTTTTCAGCAACCCTCTAAAAAGGACAATTCATATGGTATGGAGTAGAAAGGGGGAGGTCATGGGTTGAGACTTGGATTTAACTTCTTGATGGACAGCAGATACAAGATGAAATGTTGACTCCCCAGCAAATGCCTGAGGATACCCCAAGCTTGCCCTGCTTGTAGCCTCAGGAGACAGCAGTCCCACCAACCTTTCCTGTTCCTCTTGCCAGTTCCTCTTTGCACCAACGCTTAATTTCAAATGAGGGGCCCCCACCAAGGCGCCTGCTGCTTGCTGCCAGGCACTCCTGATGACTTCAGCTAATTTCCGAGGCTGGAAACATTGTTGACAATGTGATTTCTGAAACGTGAAAAGAGCGTTCTCTCCTTGTGCCATCTGCAGCCTTGTCTGAGTTGGGGCTTCCGCTGCTACTCTGCCCCCTCGCAGCAACTCTTGCTGCTCCGTCATCATCTCCCACAGCTAATTGCTCCAAACTGACAGGGAGACTTTTTCCACTTAGAGACACAGGGAAATGGAACTTTCTTGCTGATGTTTTCAAGCCAACCGTGTCTTTTGTAGTTGTAATTTGATCTTTTGGTTGGGGAAGGTAGAGATGAGATCTGGATTCAGCACTGAGTCTCGGACAGCTCTTAGGAAAGCAGGAACCCGTTAAAGAGGAACTAGGGTGGCGACTTTATTCTGAGTTTCAGTTACAGAGAGCCTTATATTAAATAGAATGACTGCCTTTAGGTTAGTGAATCAGCAGAGAGTGAATCCTCTGTCACTAGAGCTGTACAAAGCAAGATAATCTATCACTTGCTTGGAAAACCCTAAATGGAGCTGGTGTACTTTGCATGGACAATCTCTTTTAGCTCAAGAAGTCTGTTGGAACCATTTATTTTCAGGCAAAATATGAAATAGGGGATAATCAAATGGTAATAGCTAGTGGGGTGGTTATCTATTGCTGTACGATATATCACCTCAACATTTCCATGGCTTGAAACACCAGTCACTTCTTTTCTCATAAGGCTTTTGTTGGTTATTAACCCAGACAGGGAACCACAGGGAGATTTTTCCTCTGTTCCAAGTTATCAGAGGTCTTGGTTTGAGGACTTGAAGCTGGAGTGTTTAGAGCTTGTGAAAGTTTGGGGCTGAGGATTCACCTCCAAGGTGGCACATGCCCATGGTGGCAAAGTGAACGTTGGCTGTGCCAGAGGATTGGTCTTTTAGAGAAGCTGCAAAAGCTTTCATGATCTATTCCTGGAAGTTATATCCTGTCCCGTATGCTTCTGGACACAGATGTCAGCTTGATTTAATGTGAATACACAAATGTGTGAATACCAGAAATCAAAGACCCCTAGAGTCTATCCTAGAAGTAGATGATGAGACAGTTAGATAGTGAAACATGACACCCAGGCTAGGTTGCTTGAAACAGTGACAATAAATCCTGAGATTGGTCGTATTTTAGCAGCAAGAAATTGGTAGAGAGTATGAGGGCCAGGCAAAGCTAGTTTTATATGTATACTCTTCCGTGTGTGTGATCCACTCCAGTGCATCCACACTTTTTTCTTCCAACAGTGGCCTTTCCCTTGAGCTCCAAATTCATGTCTTCATTTCATTCCAACTACTCTGCCTTCCACCAGCTTCTTGAACACATCACACTGTTTTGTACATCTAGGCCTCTGCACCTGCTTCTCCCTCTGCTAGGTATACCATTCCTACTCTGTTCCCTCTACCTTACTGCCGTTTGATTTACTGCTAAGATTATGTCTCAATTGTTCTTCTTAGTGTTATTATTCACGATACAGTTTTGTAGGTATGGGGATTCTTCCCCTTCCTTTCCTCCCTCCCATTTACTGTTCCTGCCATTTCCCATCCCCTTATTCTATTACAGTAGTATAGTCCTTTAGTAACACAAATTCAACTTTCTGCTATTCGAGTATATCATGGCACTGTAGGTAGAAAATCTAGCATCATACTACCAAGGTATATTCAAATGTGCCACTGGGGAGTTCTGATTTATTTGGGAATAGAGATGTGTACTGTAAGGTGTCTTTTCAAATGTTCTGCATCTCGAAATTTCAGTTCAGAATCTTCTTCCTCTCATTGCGCTTATTCCCCCAAACCAGGGCTCCAAGCATATTAAGACCTTTTGATTTATTACGAAGCACCTGCATTCATTAGTTGCAAGTGAAACCCCATTTGGACTGACTTAAATATTAAGTGGAACTCATTGGCTTGCAGAATCCAGGGAAATTGTTGTAAGAATGGCTTGTGGAAGTTTAGAAAAAAAAATAGACCAATCTTGCATATTTCAGTATCTTCTATTCCAGCAAGTTAGTGTCATTCACTCACTATAGAACTTCATGCTATTCACTTACTGTTGCATAACAAATTACCTCAAACTTAATAGTCCAAAAGAGCAATCATTTATCAAAGACATCATTACTGTTTCCTTTGATAGTTGATTTATCCTTGGTTCTTTCATGTGGTTGTAGTCCAACTTACATTGTCTGCAGTGAAGTCACCTTCTAGATGAACAGATCTGGTACCTGGGCTGAGGTTCCTCTGATATCTCTCTTCTAATGCTCAGTGATCCCTGCTTGTAATTTCTAATGCCTTCTACATGGAGTATTTTTCCAGTCCTTTCTCCATTCTGTTTATTCTTTGTTATTCAACTCTCATACCAGAAATTACCAATTCCAGGAAATCTTATTTTCCTTGACCTCCAAGGCTGGTTTAGGTGTTACTTCTTCCCATTTTCAAAGGTCTCTGTGCTTGCCTTCCTTTAGCAGCACTAACTATACTAGCTCAGAATACACCCCTTCCCTTTCCCCATCCTTCCTTGCCACTGAAAGGAGTCTCTTTGTACAGAAACTTATATGCCTGGTGCTTGGGTCTGACTGTTTGTAGGATCAGTAATTACTCTTGGGCTGAATGAATTCATGTGAGCACTGAGGAGATGCCCCCAAAATGAACTTCCCTCTCCCCTGGTGTGAGCAGATGTCCCAGCTGTTATGTTCCCCGGGCAAGAAGAGGCAAGTTCTCCCCACAGCTGCCTGGAGTTGGAGCATCTGGAGGCTGCCTTGGGAATTCTCACTGGCTTACTAGATGAAGGAAGAGAGCTGAGGGCTTCACAACTCTTAGGCCTCTGGGTCCTTTGATACCTGTCTGCTGTAGAGGGGCTACAGCAGGCCACAAAAACATCTGGGAGAGGAAGTGCTTCTGGGGGAAAGCATCCAAGTCAGGCTGGAGCATCTGACATCTGCACATGTGAGGGCTCAGGGATCACGGGCTGTGGAGCTGGCATGGATCAAACTGGCCCAGTCTAAGATTTGGGTTAAATCCTGGCAGACACAGTGAAAACTACAGCCACCATGCAGAGCTCACCATGTATCAAGTACTGTGTGAAGCCCTGTGCTTGTGTGTAAGCCACTCTTCACCCTATGAAGTAGGAGCTAGCACTCTATTTTAAATAATTAAAATATTGCAACTGATACATGAAATCTGTTTCTATTGTAGGGCACCATGTGATAATTTGATATAGGTATAAAATGCTCAGCCGAAGAAGCATATCTATTTCTTCAATTGTTTATCATTTCTTCCTGATGAAAACATTCAGCACTCTTATCCTAGCTTTTCTTTATATTTTATTTTTAGAATTTATTTATTTCAATGTTTATTTGAAATAGAAAAAGAGACAGCACTCTTCCATCCACTGGTTCACTCCCCAAAGGGTTGCCATGGTCAAGGACAGTCCAGGCCAAAGCCAGGAGCCCAGAGCTCTGTTTGGGTTTCTCATATAGGTAACAGGAGCTCTAGTTCAAGAGGTTACGTTCTGCTGCCTTCCCAGGTGCATGGGCAGGAAGCTGGACCAAAAGAATGGCAGTCAAAACTTGAACCTGTGGATCAATACAAGATACCATTTTACAGGTGGCAGCTTAACCTGATACGTTACAATGTCTTCCATCTTTTTAAAAAAGTTGTATCTATCTTCTCATTTCTTTTTAAGGTGAATACATACTAAATTATCATTATTTTAATTCTTATTCTATAGTAGAGATAAAATGTCAGAGCCGAAGTAATTTATCCAAATCCTCATGCCTTTAAAGTGGCAGAGTTGGTATCTGAACCTGCGCATCTGTCTTCATTGGCTCAGTTACATCCTTATTACCCTGAATGGGAGGGCTCAGGTTCCCAGGAGGGGATGATGAAATGTGACTTCTTCAGATATTGGTTCTGAGAGAACATTGGCTAAAGCCCAGGGTCTTTGGGTTTCTGAATGACTTAGTCTGGCAGACTTTGCTTCCCACAGCAGAGATAAGCCAATAATTTGATCTGGGCCAATGTTCTTTATAGGAGGTGACTCTAGGAAGCCCAGCAGGGGCAGAGAAGTGATGGCAGAAGAGAAGGCAGCCAAAGGTGTGTTAATTTGAGGGGCAGTTGGGCTCAGAGAATCTACGTAGAGCATACCTGTTCCACCAACAGGGTGGACAAATCAGAGATGGTGCCCCGGATGTGACCTTCAACCAAGCAGACACTGGGATGGGTAATTAGTTTCCTCCCTGTTGGTGGAACAAGTGTGTTCTGCGTAGATTCTCTGTGCCATGGGAGCCAAGGCCAAAGAGGAGTGCTCAGAAAAACAGAAAAGCTATTTTCTGTCATGTGTGTAGAGTGCTTGGTTCTGTTCTCCTGCAGAAGGACCTGAGCTCCTCCCCTGCACCGCCCCAACCCATAGCTCTGGAGCCTGGTGAGCTCCTTGCTTCAGCCACTCCTCAAACTGGGGGGGATTTGCCTCCATTCCTAGTCCAGAGGAATTTGAACATCACTTCTGAGAATGATTATGTATATGTTTTAATACCTGAAAATGCTTGTATTGTCATTTCTATGAGTTTGAAAAACAAGAATGGGTTATTCTGTGACCTGAAAGTAGTCCATTAGTACTGAATTTGCACTATCTTATTTAATCCTTGCAATAACTCTGTTGAGAGTTGCCCTGTTAACTTCATTTTTCATTTGAGAAAACTATGAGGCTCATGGAGATGACTTGTTTAAAGCCATCCGCATACTAACTAGTAATAGATTCAAGAATTATGACTCCATAACTTTTGCCTTTAATCACTCTCCATGTACTACAGAGCTTTCCAGAACCTTTAACACGCGTATGGGTATTGTGAATGTTCAAAAGTGGCTGTGCAAAGTCTCCCAAATTGATTTTATCTACCCCTGTTAATCTTCTCTTCCTACTACGGCTCAATGACATATTCTGAGAGATATAGCAGGGATCAAGCAAGAGAAATATCCAGGTGAAGCCACTGAGGCAAGCTATGTCATTGTCACGTTTTTCTAGGTAAGATTTTGACTACAAACAACTCCTCAAATACTAGTGCCTCATCAAAGGACACTTTTACTCATGTTACATATTAGCAGTTGCAGTTTAACTGCAGCCCTGTTCAAGACACTTGTCAGATTAAGACCATGGTAGGAGTTATCCTAATCTAGGGCATACTATTTCCATGTCAGAAGGGAACAACATGAAATCTGATAAAAAAAAATGGCAGCATATCTTGACTGTTGCATGACATGGCATGAGTCCTATTTTCTCAACCTGCCATTGGTCAGAGCGCGCCATTTAGCCAAGCCCAAAGTCAATGCACTGACAATGTACACGCCCCTTTTAGGTGACAGAGGAATGAATGATTCCAACATGAACACAATCTACCTACCGAATGGGACTATTGAGAGCCCTCAGATGGGCGTTTTAGCAGAGGGGAAGGAGTTGACAGCTGTCCTACAAATGCTTCAGGGAAAACCTAGGAGATACAACAGTACGCAAGGACACAAGATGTGTAGCATGAGGAATTTCATCTCTCCATTGTTTTCAGTCCAGCCTAGGACACAACGAAGGCAGAATAACAGCAGTTGGACACACTCAGTGACATGAATTTCCTACCTCTGTCAGGTCAGAAATGTGTCTCCGGTATACTCATTCTTATGTGCTTCTCAGAGAGCTCTCCCTACCAAATTTGAAAATCTATTTATATATCATTGTTAATTTCCTGCCCCTTTCAATTGCTCCCTAATCAGCAGCTGATGATGCCAGGCCTCTAGCCTGAATGTGATGTCATCTTTGGTATCCTTCAAGAACTAGCACTTAACAGTTGTTAAATAGAGGAGTCCATTTTTAGAACGCTGCCTCCTTATCCACTCCTTCTTTACAAAGGTGATTAAGATTTATTTTTACTTGGATGAAAGCAGTCTTCATTGATTTCTGCCCCCACGGAGAGCTGGGACACCTACATTAGTCAGAGGAGGAGGTTAACCCCTCTCTTACTGTCACAGAGGTTGGCTGTAGAGTACCTCTTATGCTCAGTGGGAATGTAGTCAGAATTGTCCTGCTTTGCATAGAAAGCAGCCACTCCTGACTCCAGGGAAAGTCATCTCCCTCGGTCTGGGGCTTGTTTAAGGATCCCAGCTCTTGGGAAGCTCTTTCCTGGATGACTAGCAGCAGGTGTGACTTCCTTCAAATCATCTGTAACTGTGGCCCTCTCTTCTTGCAGCTCAGACTCTGCACTTCTTTCCTCTTCCGGGCTCTCTAAATCCTAGTAGCCCAAGACTCCTCCATAGTCTTGGCTTTTAAGCAGCACTTCTACATGTGTAGGTGCTTGTTAGAGCAACGCTCCATTGTCAGGCACCAAACTCATCTGTGTTGCTTATTGCTGCTGTAGCAAGTATGTTTATCCCACATTTGGTTGCTGAAAAAACACAAAGCTTTTTTTTTATATGGTTTTGTGTCAAAAGTGCAAATAAATATTTTTCTTACCACTTAAGGCCTCTACCAATCACTGAAAGAACTAATAGAACAACGAGGCAGCAGAAAGCTGGGTTTTTCTCAACACACACTTGACTCCTTAGTTGACATCCTCTTCTGCCCTTGGCTCTCCTACTTCTCAACACTTAAGACTCTGGAATCTACGACTCTGGAATTTCCAGCTTCAGGGCTTTGAGCTACACCCCTGGCTCTCCTGGGTCTCCACCTGGCACATGGCAAGTTGAGGGATTTCTCAACCTCCGTAATGAAATTTATTATTTCAATATCAATTAATCAAAAATCTCCCCTCCTTCCCAATATCAACAGGTCTTCTACTCATTCTGTTTTTCTAGGGAACTTTGATTAATAAAACAACCCCTCTGATAGAGATATTTCCAGAATCAGCATTTGGCTGGCCAAAAGGCTGATTATTTGCACTTGCTCAGGTAACACAAGTATTGGATTCAACCAAACTATTTATTTTCCATTTGGGTGCTTGTTCTTAGGGAGAGCCAATTCATTCTGTTTGGAGGGAATAGCATTTCCTTAGTCTCTTCTTCCTTCTTGTGTTGAAGCATCTTGTGCCAAACACTCAACTGACGCTGAATATATAAGGCCAAGCATATATGGAGGGGTCTCTAGCCCTAGGGAGCTTGCATACCAAGTTCTTGATAGCAGGGCCCTGGTATATCTGTAAACTCTTATCCTGACCCAATCCTAACTAACATTTCTTTATTTTTTTAAAGATTTTTTTTAATTGAAAAGTCAGGTTTATAGAGAGGAGAGATGGAGAGAAAGATCTTCTGTCCACTGGTTCACTCCCCAAGTGGTTGCAACAGCCAGAGATGAGACAATCCAAAGCCAAAAGCCAGGAACCTTCTTCTGGGTTTCCCATGTAGGTGCAGGATCCCATGGCTTTGGGTCATCCTCTACTGCTTTCCCAGGCCACAAGCAGGGAGCTGGATGGGAATCGGAGCATTCAGGATTTGAACTGGCACCCAGTTCATATGGGATTCCTGTGCACACTTGGTGAGAACTTTAGCCACTAGGTTACCGCACTGGGTCCCTAACTCTAACTTACACTGAATCTGACATGACCCAAATCCTTACTTAGACCTGACTCTAACCCCCAACCCAGCTCTAGCACTGACCCAAAGCTTAATGTTGTCTAATTCTGACTCCAACCCATTTGTTGTCAGTGAGGACGATAGCTCCTCAAATGGGGTAAAAAACGAATTCTCAGGGGGGTGATCAGAACATACTTTCACGTATAAAATACCATACATATATACAGTAAAAGGATATATGTAGGATACATGGAATCATCAGGGAAAAAAGCGTAAGACTTGTTAGAGGGTTGGTAATGAAAAGAAGAGCTGAGCTACACTGATCTCCAAGCATTGCAAACCTCTGCCAGGGCATGGCTCCTGACGCTCACCTCATCCCTTCCCTCGCTGTGTGTGCCGAGCACTCAGGATGCTAAAGGTTTGGAAGAGCTAATGCTGGAGAAAATAATCAAGGCCAGAACATGCAAGAGTGCCCCCCACCACCCCCCAAAAACACCAACCAACTTAGGGTGAATTTTTGCTTCTATTCTGAGTTCCACGGAACATCGCTGGTCTCCAACACCCCCGTGCTATCTGGGGAGAATGAATCATTTCTATGTTTCTAGCTGTTGACACAGTAAAAAAAATAATCCCACTACTGTTATAAAAAGAGTGAAGTGGATGAATGGATGGACATGTTCAGGCGTAGGTATACAACTTCGGCTTTTCCATATGTGGCAATTATTAACATGGAAGAATGAATGTAATTTGATGAAGAGCAAGTTAACTAGCGTGGAGAACAGCTGGAATCAAGCTCACTTACAGCAAACATTACTATGCAGGCTCCACGAAGGAAGGCTCAAGAATCAGTTGGTAGTTACAAGAGCCCGACATTATACAGAAATTGACTGAAGAGAAGGCAACCAATTTGCTTACTATCAGAGTCCTCAGTAACTTGGAGAGAGATTTAGATTTCCTTTTTCTTTTTAAAGATTTATTTATTTTTATTGGAAAGTCAAATGCAGATAGGAGGAGATGATTCATTCCCCAATTGACCACAACGGCCGGAGCCGATCTGAAGCCAGGAGCCAGGAGCTTCTTCCAGGTCTCGCACGTGAGTGCAGGGTCCCAAGGCTTTGGGCCATTCTCCACTGCTTTCCCAGGGCGAAGCAGGGAGCTGGACTGGAAGCGGGGTTGCCAGGATTAGAGCTGACACTCATATAGCATCCCAGCATGTTCAAGATGAGGACTTTAGCTGCTAGGCTACTGCACTGGATCCCATAGATTACTTTTTCTTTTTTTTAAGATTTATTTTATTTTTCTTGGAAAGTCAGATACACAGAAAAGAGGAGAGACATAGAAGATCTTCTGTCCAATGATTCATTCCCTAAATGGCTGAAATGGCTGGAGATGTGCTAATCTGAAGCCAGGAGCCATAAACCTCTCCTAGTTCTCCCACGCAGGGCAGGGTCCCATGGCTTCTGGTCATCCTCGACTGCTTTCTCAGACCACAATCAGGGAGCTGGATGGGAAGCGGAGCAGCTGAGTTAGAACCAGCATTCATATAGCACCCTGGCGCATGCAAGGTGAGGACTCTATCAACTGGGCTACTGTGTCGGGCCCGAAATTTAGATTTCTTGTTTTGCAGGAGGGAGTTGAGGATCATTTACAGCAAATGGATGACTGAAGAAAGGGTTGTTGTTGTTGCAAATCCTAAGCTCAGAGGCATGAGACTATACTTCTTCCCAATTGAGTGTTTGTCATAAATTATAACAATTGTTGGAATGACCATGCAGTAACATGATAAAATGTTTATGATTGAATGCCAAGTAGGAAACACAGCAAGACACAAATGGTGCTTATTCTTTTATGTTTGCGCAAAATTACACCTAGAAAAATATGGGAAGTACTGACAGTACAGTGTTAGTGGTGGCTGTGGTAAGACAGTGGGAACATAGTTAATTTGTTAATAAAAAATAAAAATGTTATAGTTTATTGGGCATTTAACATGTGCCTGGCATTGCATGCAGGGTTTTATGCGTATTAGTTTATTTAATCTTCATAATAACCTTATGATATAGATACACAGAAGGAAATGGGGCCAAGGAAACTGGCTGAGGCTAAATGGTTTCCTCAAAATCATATAGTTGGGGCCTGGTGCGGTAGCCTAGCAGCTAAAGTCCTTGCCTTGCATGCGCCAAGATCCTGTATGGGCACTGGTTCTAATCCCAGCTGCCCTGCTTCTCATCTAGCTCCCTGCTTGTGGCTTGGGAAAGCAGTCGAGGATGGCCCCAAGCCTTGGGATCCTGCACCTGTGTGGGAGACCTGGAGGAAGCTCCTGGCCCCTGGCTTAGGATTGGCTTAGCTCCAGCCATTGTGATCACTTGGGGGAGCGAATCAACAGACGGATATCTTTCTCTATGTCTCTTCTCCTCTCTGTATATCTGACTTTCCAATAAAAATAAAATAAATCCTAAGAAAAATCATGTAATTCCCGTTCCAATCAGAATAGGTTAAGTTATGTCCTCAGATGGTCTTCCATTTTTTTTAAGACTGATTTTTTTATTGGAAAGGCAGATCAGATTTACAGAGAAATGGAGAAACAGAGAGAAAAATCTTCAATCTGCTTCATTCCCTGAATGACTGCAACAGCCATGGCTTAGCTGATCCAAAGCCAGGAGCCAGGAGCCTCCTCTGGGTCTCCCACATGGGTGCAGGGTTCTAAGGTTTTGGGTCATCCTTTGCTGCCTTCCCGGACCATAAGCAGGGAGCTGGATGGGAGCAGAGACGGGACAGGAACCTGCTCCTGTATGGGATGCCAGCCCTTGTAGGTTGAAGTTTAGTCCATCAAGCCGAAGCACCAACATCTATTCCACTTCTTGACAGCCACTAATTACTCTTTAACACTTATTTGTTCAATATTATTCACATAAATGGAACCATACACATGTGGTGTTGCGGCTGGCTTCTTTCATTCAGTATGTGTTTGTGTAGGTCATCCTTGTCACAGCATGTGTCATTGCTCTATTATTTTCATGGCTAACTAATAGTCCAGTGTGCAGGCAAGCTACATTGGATGTGTCCCTCATCTGTTGATGTATGCTTGTATTGCTTTCACCTTTTGGCACTTTTGGAGAGCGCTTCTGCGAACATTTTGCATGCTTTTGCTCGAACATCTGTTTTGCATTTTCCTATTAACTAATCTTGTGGATCATTAGTGCCAGTTGGCCATATGTACATCTTCTGGGGCAAAAGGGCTATTCAAATCCTCTGCCCATTTCTTAATTGTTGGTCTTTATTGTTGTATTGTGAGTTATTTACATATTATGGTTTGTGGACATTTATGATATATGTATGATTTGGAAATATGTTCTCTAAGCTATTTTTTTTTAAAGAATCCCTTGTCCAGTTGTTTTTATCCATCCTATGTAAACTATAGCGAAGGCTGCCCGTGTGTACCTCTCAGCAGTGGGAGTAGGTGCTGAGGAGAAAGCATGGTACAAGGAAAATAATCAAACAGAAGACCTTTGCAGTTTATGTCAGTCAGGAAATCTAGAACAGCAGTAGTGTTGATCTCAATTCTAAAGATCAGGAACTTGGGAGAGGAAAGAATTTCTTGACTCTCCAGAAGCCAAAAGAGCATAAACTCTAACATGAAATAAGGAGAAGGCAAGACAGGTGTTGACACAAAAGTTGTTATTCTTCCCAAAAGGAGGTAAAAGTTTCACCAGTGCCCAATATAGGGGGGTCTCAATGGTGAATCTATTGGTATCTGTGCTGGTAGATCGTGGAGAAGGTCCCCAGTGCTGCACCCCACAGACTGAGTTTTGAGAAAGTAGACCAAAATGATAATATTCCTCAAAGACAATCCAAATGAAATTTGCAGAGCCCCAGAGGAGAAGAGATGCTTTCCAAGCTTTCTGGCATGTGTCTCCATACGTGACATGGTCCAGGAAGATGCCTTGTGGCCAACATCGTTGTTTGTACGCAGGATGGCATTCAAGGCATGTGGGACTTCAGAGGGGGGCCCGAGGGTAGTATCACATGCTTTGTACATTGACTGGAGAGCATAAACCATCCTGAGGCTCTTCAAGGTCTGGAGGAAGCTAGAGGTGCTGAGACTGGGCTGTAATTGGGAAAGGAACTTTCTCACGTAAGAGTGAGGAAGTTGCAGAGTGATTTTCACGGCCCTGCACCGTGGACCCATCCCTTCTGCCCTCTCTAGTACCATGCAGTCAGGACAGTTTCTTCTGATCCCAGGTCCCCCTTCAGGGATGAGAGAAGGAGAAGGTGAGTTAAATCTTGAGACTCTTTAGTAGTTGAACCAGAAAGGTCAAGTTCTAAATAGGTCAGAGCAGATTTTGACCTAAATGAGAAGAGGCCCATCTGCAAAGGAGGACCAACTTAATCGTTCTTAGACTTTGGGTACAACAGAATCCCTGGAGCATTGGTTCAAACAGCTGGGTCCCACCCCGGAGTTCATGGGTCAGATGGCTCATGGTAAAGTTTGAGAACCTGTGTTTCCAAGAAGTCCCCAAGAGCTGCTGAAGATGATGACTGGAGGAGCACATTTACAGAACTACTGGCTTAGAGAAAATAAGGAACAATTCACAGTTACATTCACAAAACTCATAACTGAAATCAATATGACCCATTCCCATGATAAGAAACTTTAGGGGTGGGCATTTTGTCTAGTAGATGAGATGCTCGAACTCTCTGTTGGAGCAGCTAGGTCTGATACTTGGCTCTGGCTTCTTATCCCAACTTCCTGCTACTGCATACTCTGGGAGGCAACAGATGACGCTCAGGTAATTGGCTCCCGCTGCTCCCTGGTTTGAGTTGTTGGCTTATGACTTCAGGTCATTTTGGGTATTTGGGAAGTGAATCAGTTGGTGGCAATTATGTGTGTCAGAATTGCCAAATCTCAAGCCTGGTATTAAACTTGGGATATTAATCCAGACTTTTTTTTTTCTCTCTGATGTATCTTCTTTTAAAATCCCTTTGTCTCCTGGCCAATGGACCAACTACCTTTGGAGTGGAACTTCAGGAACTGGACTCCTAGGACTGAATCAGCTAGGGCAGCCTGGCAAAGTGTATGATGGGCTCCATTAAGCTGAGTAAGTTCATGCTTTGTCCACCCAGGGCACAGGTGGTGATGGAAATGGAAGGAACAGAAACTGGCTTGGGTTGAGTCTTAAGATGACCGGTACAGTTGCAGGCATGCTTGGTGGAAAGTCTTCTCTTCCTCCTATTAGTGTAACAGCAGCAACAAAGGGTTTGTGATCCCTTTATCATTTATTGATATCTTACTATGTGCTAGGCATTCTTATTGCCATTGTACAGATGAAGAAACTGAGGCTTAACGATTTGTGCAGTGCCATATGTCTAATGTGCTGGAGACAGAGTTTTAATTCCAGGAAATCTGCCTCCAGACAGCTCCCTCCTTCCTGGCCTCCTGGAATCTACTGAAGAGATGGCGTGTGTGTGTGTGTGTGTGTGTGTGTGTGTGTGAGAGAGAGAGAGAGAGAGAGAGAGAGAGAGAGAGAAAATGCACACGCACAGGACTGGGGCTGTGGGGAGAGTCAGTAAACAAGCAGGAAGGAGACAGGAAATACTGTCACTTTGCTCTGTGTGGGTGCTGTGACTGCAGTCAGGCAAAGCGCTGGCCTGTTCTAGCTCATTTTTATGTTTTTATTTAGAAGCTTCAATACCAGAGCTGATGGCAGAAAATGTGCAGTAAAACGCAGGGAGGCCTCTGGGTAATGGCCCCTGTAAAGTGTTAATTGCCTATTGAGACTGCAGACTTTGTCGATGCTCGGGGATCTGAGCTATTGACAGGCCCTTATTTATTTCAGGCCCACAAAGCGGGCTCCTCCTCCGAACAGGCTTCCAATCAGTCACGCTTCCCCGGGCCCCGCCAAGAAGCTTCAGTCGATAAGTCCGTTTGCTGCCTTAACCCTTTGAGGCTGGTGATGTGGTTTCTGGGTCTAGTCTATCCAAATGCCTCACCACGGGGCAGCACCTGGAGATCCTGGGGGAGAGTCCCTGCGGATCATGCACTGCCTCTGAGCTGGGCATCAGGCTGGCGGCTTGACATGTACTGTCTCACTGTCTCTGATCCTTAGCACTAGCAGAAGTGGGCAGTCTCTACCTGCCAGACATTGGAGGCTCAGAGAGGTCAAATGATTTACTCAAGTTACAGCAATGATTACCTCCCAGGTTATGAGAGCCCAAATTTAGATCTGTACATTGAAGTGCTAATCCCTGAGATAGGGCCTGTAAGACCTTACGGTGGACCCTAACCCCACACAACTTGTGTCCTTATAAAAGAGGAGATTTGAACACAGGGGAGTAGAGAGAGAAGACTTGCCTGAAGACACAGAGGGCAAGCTGCCTTTGACACACCAAGGAGAGGAGCCTCAGAAGACACTGACCCTGCTAACACTTGATCTTGGACTTTAAGCTTTCAGAACTGTGAGAAAATAGTTATTTATTGCTTAAGCCATGCAGTGTGTGGACCTTCACTAGGGCGGCTGACGAAGACACACACCCCAGACCTGGAAAACCCTGAGCTTGCTCAAATGCCTTCCAAGGGTGTGCACACTGCTCTTGGGGCTTGAGGCTCCAGCTGGGATGAGAAGTACTAAGTGGCAAATGTTACCTCTTTACACAAAGGTTGCTCTTTTAAGAGTTATTTTATTTTTATTGCAAAGGCAGATTGACAGGAAAAAAAAGAGAGCCAGAGAGAAAGATCTTCCATCTGCTGATCACTTCCCAAGTGGCTGTAGTGGCCGAAGCCAGGAGCTTCTACCAGGTCTTTTATAGGCACAGGATCCCAAGTCTTTGGGCTATTCTCTAATGCTTTACCAAGCCACAATTAGGGAGCTGGATAGAAAAGCAGAGTGGCTGGGACACGAACCGATGCCCTTATGGAATCCTGGTGCATGCAAGGCAGGATTTAGCCACTAGTTAGTTTTCAGCTTGGATCCTAAAATGCGCATGTGTCCAAGTGTCAGGAAAGAAGAGGGAGCCAGAACTGGGACTTAGGTGCATCAAATAACTCAGGGTTTCCAACTGTGGAATGATCAAGATCATATTTACCTTCTGAAAGAAAAGAGCACTCTCATGCCTGGGTAAAGGAAAGGGGTGGGGGAAGGGGTGTGAGAAGGAAGCCAGGAGATCCCTGAGGGGGCAAGAGATGAAAAGGATGTGATTGAGAGTGATGACAATAGAGTAAGAAAGGGGTGGGCATATTTGAAGCAGATTTTGGAGATGGAATTAATACAACTTGCTGATGGGGCCAGTGGAGGTGAGGCAAGGCTGATACTCTGGATCGGGGCCTAGCAACCCAGTCTGTGCAGAAGCATCTGTGAGGGGGAAGATGGGAAGAGAAATCGATTGAGCAGCAGGTGTTACTTGTTTCCGTGGCTGGCTGCTGGAATGTAAGCTCTCGGGTGGCATCCCTGCTGATGGGATCCTGTTTGGATCTGTGCATTCCTCTCCTGACCCTCATGCAGGCACAGGGTTTTCATAGGAACCAAAAATTGTGTGGTCTCTTTCTGTGCATCACAATCAGATTGCGTTTTAGTCAAGGGCAACCTCTGGTGTCCCTAGTCCCCTTCACGCAAAGCCTTGTAACTGGCCTTGCCCTCTCATGCATCTCATGGTTTATGTCAGGCATTATCTTCTATGTCAGATATATTTGTATCATGCAAAGTAATATGGCATAAAATCGGTCACTTTAAGCGTTTTAAAGCCTGCAATTCAGTGGTGTTAGGTATACGCATTGTGCTGTAAAATCACTATCATTCTCTAGTTCCAGAATTTTTCAATCACTCCAGTTAAGCCACCCATTAAGTTAGCACCTCTGATTCCTCAATCCTAAACCCCATGCTCTTGCAAATCACTTCTTTGGTCTCTGTCGAGCTGCCCATTCTGGACATACAATACATATAGAGAACCACAGCATCTATGATCTTTTGTGTCTGGCTTCCTCCAACTAGCATAATGTTTTCAAGGCTCATCAACAAATGTCATCCGGTGATAGATGCATCCATACTCCATTCTTTTCTACACCTGAGTAATAGTCCATTGTGTCGACTGACCAGATTTTATTTATCCATTCATCAATTTTTGGACATTTGTGTTATTTTTATTTTGGTTATTATGAAAAACAATGCTATGAATACTTCTACACTTTGGACGCTGGCTTTTGGTTCTTAGGGAAACAGAGCCAGGAGCTGAATTGCTGGGTCGTACGGCGTTTACATTTTCACTGACTGAGGAATGTAAGGCAATATTGATGATAAATGTTAAGTTTCATTTTGGAGAGGAGGACACGAGGCCTCGACTATCTTTTAGACATTGTGGGCTCTCAGCTCTATAGCCATGGCCCCGATCCCTGGGGTCTCCAGCTCCAGTTTCAAGCTGGTGGACTTTCCACATGGCTAACTCACAGGCACGTGTGTCTGACACTGAACACCCCATCTCCTTCCCTTCACTCCCACGATAGTCCCGTTGCTTATTTCTGTCTCAGTGAGTAACACCAGCTGACCGTTATCTCTGGTCCCTCAAGGGAGGGTACTATTATTTACTGTGTGGCCACATAGAAGGCTTCCTTGTCCAGAAAGGGGTGGGTGGGGTGAACTTACTGGGATGGACTGTGAGGATCAAGTGATGGATCATTCTGTCTTGCTCCTTCGGCAAGGTGTCTGGCATCCACTCTGGGTTTACCACATAGTATTATTAACATGGAATATATCTGGGTAAGATGTACTAGCATTCCAGTGTTGCTGAGAACACAGTCAAAGGAAATGGTGAACTGTGGCAATCATTTCCAAATGCATTCCAGCAACTGGCAGCATCAGCAATACTTCAGTTTCACGGCATCGGAGTGTTGAGGGGGTAAAGCCCAGAAATTGGCACAATTAACAAATGCCCCAGGTGATGTTGACATTCAGCCAAGTTTGGAAACCACTGCATTCAGCTAATTACATTCTGCTGTTAGTAAATGCCTAGGAAACACAGATTGACAATTTCAGTCAAATGTGAATGCCACCATTTCCTTCCCTAAATCTGATAAGAGCAGCAATCCACTTTTCTTTCTACTACTGCTGTTGATGGGGCGCCTCCCCTATTTGGTTCCCAGCAGGGTTGTCTTTTGCCAAGCTGTGTCTTTGCGATCAAGAATGAGGCACCTGGATGTTGAATTTCCAATACTTAACCGGGCTTTTAATTACAACTGTTGGTACTTTGTGATTCTCCTGGTGTCTTCCTTTGCAAAGTGTGGCTTATCTTGACCGTGTAAAGATCTGATAATCTTTGTGTGCTGCATTCCAGATGAAATTAATACAAATTGCTCTGGCTTAGATTAAAAAAAAATAGTGGTTGTACAGAGAAGATATTAATTAGCATTGTATATAAATGAGATTATGGAATACAGGGTTAAACAATGTGAACCAAAGTTTCTCTACTGCAGGACTTCTCAGAGCCTTGAATATGATCTGGACCGTAGATGCCTTAAAGCGCAAATGAGCTACAGCCACAAGTGACCCAGGCTGGACAAGGACAGAGGTCTCCCAAGGGGCATTTCTGAGTGGCTAGTATCTGAATCCTGACCTATTTTTTCAGAGCAAGAAGCAAAGCATTGAGATACACTTCCTGTGGACCTGTGCTGAGAAAGGAACCAACACAAAGTATTAAGTGTGGGGAGGAGGCTACTAGATACTGAGATGCACCCACTTTTGGACAATATCTTTTATCTAAGCACCTGGCTCAGCACTTTGGATACAGATGTTTTGGAGATCTGTCAGACCTTCCAATGACCTGGGCATTGCCTGGGTTCTGTCCTAGTGGACTCCCTAAATTCTGTGTACATACATGTAACACACAGTACATATCTTGGTCATACTACCTATTGTGTTCATTTGAACACACATCCATCCACTTTTTAAAAAGGTATTAAGGACAAGTCTTAGATCTTACTTTTTCCCTCTGCTGCAACTACTAACCCAGCACAAGGCTCACTGCTTGTGCTGGCCACTGTCTGCCGGTCCTATCAAGCTCCTGCCACGATCTGTTTTGTAGAAGAGGAAGCAGATGTGCAAGGAAGAAAGCATGAGAGGAAATACAGCCTGGCGATTCCCAGGGACTGCAGGGGAACTGGGGAAGCCCAAGAGCCCCAGGGGTTCTCTGCAGATTTTCACCGCTAGAGAGCACAGTGCAACCAGGGAACCGGGTCTGCCAAGCTCCTGGCACTGGCCCAGCCCTGCTCTGTGCAACCCCCACCCTCCTGGCAACACTGCAGTGGAAAGAGGGGGATTTGGATGAGGCTCAGTCCTGCCTCAGACACTCTGCAATCTTAGGCCTAATTAAAACACCACAGACGGTTTGAACCCCGCATTAAAATTTGATGAGGAATTGATCAGCCAAGCAAACAGGAAATTTAGCCGTGAGTGAAGGCAATGTTTGCTCACATGTGTAATGAGGCCCACGGGGAATATTTGTGGGGACCCCAGTCATGTCTGGAACTGCTCCTGCTCTTCAACTTCATCTTACCCAAGTGCCTCTCCTTCAAAAAGCCTAGGATGCTTGCAGAGGAAACCAGTACAAAATCTGGGTTTGAGAGAAGTTTCCTCTGAGATCCCAAGGAAATCTATGGTCCTCAGTGGTGTTCTAGAAAGGGCCAGGCTTGGGTGGGGGTCCTGGCTCTGCTATGGGACAGTTGGTTTCTTTACTTTTGCAACCTTGATTCATTGGTTAGTAGCTACTATGTGCTAACAGATAGGCTGGTGTGCAAAAGTCTTAGTCCCTGCCTCTATGGGCATACAGTCGTGTTAAGAGTCTCTCAATTTCCCTGTCTGCAAAATGAGGGTATTTCTATGAGGAGCCAAGAGGTTCTACTAAGTTTTCCCTCTGCATAAACTTTTTCCTGTTCTGTGACTTTGCACGTGACCAGTCATTTTCCTTGATCACTCCTGGTGGGATGTTGAGGTCAACAATAAAACCAGTCACAGGACAAACATATTAACCGTAATTGGAATTATATCGAATAGTTCATCTAAAAAACATTCAAATAGCAGGTGCTCTTGGCCATGTGCGACAAGAGGAGTCTCTGATTTAAGAATGTAACTCTGAAGTTTAAGGAAGAATAATTGGAAGCTCCAGTCTCCTGGTAGAGCCCCCATAATATCTTAATTGGGAAAACAGGCTAGTCTGGAATAAGTTTCCTCTCTTTTGGGATTTTATGAGTACATGATGTTATAAGAGTGGTGACATCCCTTGGCCTTCTCTTCCTCTCCATTGTACATTATATCCACAGTATCTTGTGCTTCTGATCATGTCTCCTTCATTCCCATCCCTTTCCCCTGGCTAGCCTCATGCCGACTCATCCACTATCACCCTATAACCATCCATTCCTTTCATCACTACTGAAATTATTATCATTATCAACTACCGCAGAATTAATTTGGTAGATGTAAAAAATATTTTATTGCTCTTTTTAAATCAAGGGTTTATCTATAAATTGATCATGTTTCTTAAATTTCCAGGATAACTCCCTTAGTTCTAAGATGCACATTTCTCTACCTCTATGATTTGATGTCTCAATTCAGAATTTACCAAAAATGCCAAAAGCTAATTTTCAAACACAGGTAAGAGTTGTGTTGCTGCTACCATAACATCACCTGAGAACACACTCTGCTACACGATGAGAGCAATGACTGGCTTCCACTTGCTCAAGTTCCACTCACATAAACTTAGACTAAGAAAAAGCTAAGCTTGCACTTAACCAAACAGAAAACTTAAGACTAATTCTGGCATCTATTCTTTGTTTCAGATGATAACATTGCCTCTGAAGTCCCTCAGACAGCCAGGATAGAATGCCTGGAATTAGGGGAAGCAACATGTCTCCCCAATGCCATATTCAACTGCCCGTTGCTGGGAAGTTTCATTCAGAAGACTCTGAGCACTGAATGAGACTTTCAATTACATGTTACCATAAATTGAATATTTGCATCTAGTTTTATAATTGTCTGTTATGGTCAAGCTATACATTTAGATATATTTATTTCATATCTCATCATCTAATAAGTTGTTAAATTCAGACTTTTTCAAATTCCCGGATTACTTCTGTTTTTAAATTTACAATGAAGAGATTTGCCAATAATGCCTATTTTGATTTCATATTTTCAAAGTTAAACACTTATGTCTCTTATTGCACTGCCTAGAACTTCCTGCTGGATCAATGTGCTCAGATCTCCTAACATTTATTGGACCGATTTGGCAGTTAGAATGTTGTGATCTTTTAAGAAAGTCACCGTAGTGTTTTTTTCAAGACTGCTAGTGTGTAACTATGCAGCATTGTGTGTATTCACTTAGAAATCTCCTTCAAATGCACTCACATATCCATGTTTTCATTCCTTAATTTAGTGTAACCCCAGTATCAGTTTTCTGAGTGTCAAGGTCCCCTTCAGAAACATTCCTGTGTTGAATCACTGGGTTTCCATCTTTCTGGCTCCATGAACTCATCCTCTATTTCTTTCTGCTCAAATCAGTCAGCATGAGACCCATAGTCTTTAAAGCCCCCTGCTAACCACACAAAACATTTTGTAGTGCAAAATGTCAGTCCCTATTTTATGCATACAAAATATATTGAAATATAGCTTTATTTTCACACATTCTATATTGCCCTGGATCATGTTTGTCTAATATTTTTGTAAGTATACTCTTTAATGGCTTCATAATATTCCATGGCATGGATGAGCCATATGCTGTTTATGCACATCTCATTGTTTTATACTTAGGTTGATTCATTTGCTTGCCATCATGAGTAATATTATGATGAACACTTTCAAAAATAAATATTTGTTCACACTTCCAATTATTTCCTTTGGATGAAATCCTTAAGTGGGTATGAACAATTTTCAACATTCTTGACACAGATTGCCAAATTACCCTTTAGGAGTTTGTACTAATTTATTCTCCCACCTGCAGAATTTGAGTGCCTAATTCACTCAACTGTCACCAACATCAGTTTTCCTTAACTTTTGCAAATTTAATATATTATAAACAAAATCACATTATAGTCCTTATTTGCATTTGTTTGGTTATTAGTAAGCCAAATCTTTTAAAAGCCATCTCTACTCCCTATTTGTAGTTCTTCTTATGTGAGCTTTCTCTGGTTGTCCATTAGATCATGTTTGCCCAATTCAGAAGAGCATTTATTATTACTTTTAAGAGTGATTGAAACCATAAGACATCCTTAAGGATATTAACTGTCACATGTGTTGGACATATGTCAATTTTTTTGTCTGATGTTTAATTTTTATAGTTAGGTCTATTGATATTTGGGGGGATTTATTTCTTTGCATTTATTCTTAGTGAGCTGTGATCAGATCAATATTGGCTTCAGTTTTCTCCAACAGACTGAATTGAGAGCTTTTGCGTTGGCTTGGCTCAGAGCTCCTTATCTAACTTTGGTAGAGAAAATAGGTCTCCTGTATCGAGACACAGCATCCTTTCTGAAGGAGACCACAGCTTTGGGAAGAAGGAAGCATGAAAAATTGGTTGATTATGCAGCTCATCCAGTCATGTGGCTCTGCCTGGTGATCTGATTGCCTGTGTCACAGATACAGCATTCTGCTTACTGTTTATTGCTTCCACCTTTAGATATGAATTGTCAATCTATTTAAGATTTTGATCCATTTATGTTGGACAAAGCTCTATGAACTATGTGTCAGGTTTTTTTTTATTGTATATAAGCAATATATATATGTATATATGTATAGGTAACACAACTGCATTTTTGTTACCTCCCTGAAGCCTCTTAACAGTCTAGCATAGCAAGTAGGGGTTTAATTTATAGAATATGAAACTGAAGCCCAAAGGGCCAAGGACTCTGCCTATGGTGCTGACCCCAAACACTATACTTGGCCTGGTCTATTTCTCAAAATTGTTTAGAAGAATTTTTTTTTTCATTTGAAAGGCAGAAACACACAAAGAGAGACAGAGATAGGCCGAGAGATATTTGCCTGCAACAGCTTAGGGTAGTGACACGCTGCAGCCAGGAGCCTGGACCCCCATCCAGTACTCCATATGAGTAGAAGAACATCAGAATTCTGCTCTTTATTTACTAAAGGACTGGTCATGGTTCATGTCCTTCTGAGAAAATAACTTGGACATAAGCTTGTCTATAATATTCTATATTAGTAACAACAAAAATTAACTTTTAGTATACTGAGCCAAATTGAAATCTGTTGGAAGAAGAGACCTCAAAATTAGTAGAGATGGAGGGACCAGTTTAACTGAGCTCCTTTGTCAATTAGGAAGAGTAGCAGCTTATGGCAAGAAGGGTCTGGCAAGAACTCAGCCTCTGCAGTATCAAGAACATTCTAGCCATCTTACTGCTGCTTCCTATTTTTCATGCTAGGCAAAGTTCTTGGGGGAGGATGTCGGCCTTCTGACCTCAGCCACAGGCCTGTTCCAATCCCTGATGTTACTGACCTGGAAGCAGGAGCATCGTTCCTCCTTAGGTCCCCAAATGCAACACCATCGTTTATTCCTGTTCCATTAGAGTGTGCATGATGGAGAGAAGTATTTCTCTTAAAGGAAACGGAGGAGAATGAATCCTGGACAGGTGCATTATATTGGTGAAGGGGAATCAGTTTCAGTTAGCTACACAGAGCCACATTTGCTTCATCCCTTAGGCCTCCAAGGCTGTTCTGGCCTTGTTAACGCCGTTCTTCCTTCCCAGCATTTAACTCACTGTGTCTTCTTAACACCAGGCTTTATTCTCATTCACTTAAGTCTGTCATGTATATCTTTATATGTTTGAACCTCCAGGAGTATCAGAATTCTACTTTTTATTTACTAGAGGAATGATTTTTGTTCTTGGCTTCCTTAAGGACTTGCACATTAGCTTGTTTGTTTATCTGGAAGATAATCTTAACAAACATGGATCCAGATCCCTGCTAATGCACCTGGCAGGAAGCAGATGATACCCCAAGTACCTGAGAGATCTGGCTAGAATTCCTGGCTCCTCATCCGTCTAATCTAGCCCTGAGTGTTGTAATTACTTGTGAGTGAACCAGAAGATGGAATATCTCCGTTTATCTTTTCATCCTGCCCTCTCTTTGTCACTCTTCCTTTCAAGTAGATAAGTAAATCTTTCGAAAAATATTGAAGTAGTGGAAACAGGGTAGCGAAGGGAGATAAGCCAAATGAGTGTCATACCACTGAATGTAGGGTGATACTTCTGGGTAGAGGCTCAGTCCCAGGAACCTTCTACGATCCCATGTTGAATGTGCCTTAAACTTGTCCTTCTGGAGTGTGGGAGGCTAGGAAATTTCCCCACCAACTCTCCACCTCACTGTTCAGAAGTAATGCCTGGGGGAAAGGGGTGGAATTTGTGCTAGATAAGTCTAACAATATTGGAGCTGTGCCAATGGGAGCTACATTGGAAAGAGAGAGGACTACTGCCATGGAGCTAGCTCCTTTTGCCACTGCAGGTACCTCAGATGGGCTGAGGAGATGCAAGGTGAGACATCCCTTACATCTGTTCCAGGAGAGACTCTTCAGTCACTGTGCAAATTAGTGGACTTGGAGGGAAGCTTCCTAAACACAGAAAAACGATGGAGAACCACAGTGTCTCAGTCCTCCCATTCTGATGGGCTCTGCCTACACACTCCACCTTGTTCCTTTTTATTAGCTTGTATCAAAATCACTATCAGAAAAGATATACATAAATAGAGAGCTTAACAAGCTCGAATTCGTACAGATTCCTGGGGGCACACATAGGTCAGACACTTCCAAGTCAGGGCTTTCAATTCTATCAGATAAATATATTGCCATAAAACAATCTTCCAATGCAATAATAATCATAGCAATCACTGTAAAACATAGTAGAAAATTATATTGATGAAGAATTATTTTGGCTATAAAGCAATATGAGAGTATTTATTGATTTATTTCTGTTGTGATTATTACCTCTCCACAGGAGGCTTTGGGCTGTGGTTAATTGGCAGGATTAATGGTTAGGAGTCTGAGGACATATTTGTGAATTTTGCCTGAGCTGTGGCAATGGGTGGGACATGGGTGATGAGTGGGAATAATCTTTCATTTCTTACTCTACACAAACGAGTTTTGAGGCCTCAATTGCAACTGCATCACATGTGTTTGTCAGTGAGGAATCCTTTGAATTGCGTAGGTCTTTTTGGGTATCTTTGCCAGGCTTTGTTGACTAGCCTCACACAGCAAGAGAAGTCGTTCACCCTTTGATCGCTATTGGAGAGAATATTCAGCATCATGGCTTGGCTAATTTGTTGGGTGATAGATGATTTTCAAAGCAGGGATTCCCATCATGATTTTGCTCCACTTCTCCATGAAGATTTAAGAGGCCAGTGGTTTGGAAACTTCTCCAAGGCATTGTTACTTTGACAAGACATACCCGGATAATTGACTAGTTTGTGCTTAGTGTTATCATAAATAATTAAAACAAAGCTACACTTATCAAAACAAATGCACTGAGCTGTGAGTGTGTTTTGCTGAACTCCATGTTCAAAGAATTTAAGAAGATTTAGAAAAGATCCAAATCTATGTTTAAGATTCTGTTCCCAAATGAGAGACTGATCTACATCCTGGAGAAGATGGCACTGAAGAAAGGCGTGGTTTAATGAAGCATGATTGGGAATTAGAATAGCAAACCTGGATTAAAATTCTGATTCTTTGTTTGTAAGAGTACCTTCAGGTAAGCTTTTTGCTTGAGTTTCTGCTATCCTATTGGATGAGATGAAGTTATAATGCGTTTCTTTCAGAAGGACCATAAAGGCAAAATGAAAGAATGTATGAGCAAACACTTTGTAAATTCAATAATGGCATGTAGATGTTACATAGTCTTTTTGTTAAATATGATGTACAGCCTACCTTTCCTTACCCACTTCCTATTTGTCTCTCCAGTAAGGATTCTAAGCCTCAGCATTACTGATGTTTCGAGCTGGATAGTTCTTTGTGGGGTCTGTGCTGGACACTACAAGATGCTGGACATGGTTTCCTTCTCATGGTCAACATTTTAGGATCTACTGATGAAGAAGCTTCCAGAAGACAATGGGACACTGATATGGGAAGGGAAACACAAGATAAATGATGAACTGGCTCATACAGGGTTCACTCTGTGTGACCCAGGCAGCTCCTGCCCATATTTCATTGACCATCCTTGATTTCAACAGGGTGGAGGAGTTAGCACAGGTTACAGAGCCAAATCCAATGCTAGTGAAACCAGACAGTTGCTTTCTCCCTAGTAAGGGCTGTGAATACCTTGTGAGAATATTATAATTGATCCCAGGGTGGTCATTTGGCCATGCAGAGGTTCTTTTGCATTCTGCAAATGTTTCTGATCTTCTCTCACACTTTCCTTGGCTTTCTTCTATGTATCAGGACAGGGCTCAGCCCCCATGACTTGTGTTCTGCTTATTGCTTGAATGTCTTTTTTGATATTTCTGAAGCTCAGTGTTGGGCTGTTAGGAGTAGCTGATCATTCAAGCTCACTTGGATGCTTGCCTGCTTTTGTTCACACTTAGAACTCACGTGGGAAATCATTGAAGAAACCTTCCAAGGGTGTCAGGCACAGAGATGGTTAAACCTTCCAAGGGTGTCAGGCACCTGGAGTCTGTGCAGACTGTCCACAACATGATTGTTTGAAAAGTCAACTAGTTGGTTAGTCCTTGACATGGTAGTTTAATGTAATGACAGTCACCAGGTTAAGCTGATTTTGTCTCCTTACTGATGGAGACTGTTGCCTAACCAGCCAGCTTATCCTGCTTCCCTGATGGCATATGGGATGTTTTAGAAATCCCATCTCTCTCATCCCATCATGAAAATGAACCCGACTACAGACTGAGAGTCATTCCTGCTTGACAACTGAGGGTTTCTAAACCTGGTTGTATGGTCTCAGCTGGTCTGTTCATAAAATGATGTTGGCCAGTCCCTGGGGCAGCTTTAATCCTATTTTGCCATTTACATCTACCGTCTTTCTGGAGCACTTCTTCCTTCCTCTCTCGCTTGCCAGAAGAACTCCTGTTCGCCCTTTGAGGGCTCTGCCAGACATGGACTTTCCTGGTGTCATCCTACTCTTTCCCTTGAGGTAGTGCTGATTACTCCATCCTCTTTCTTCTCACAACATCATCTCCCCGCTGGTCTGTGAGTTCGCCCCATAGAGGAGATTGCTCTGGCAGTTGTTGTATCCCAGAACTCATCGTTGTATCTAGCATTGACTCTACATGCAGAAGCACGGCTGGTTTAGTAGACAGTTTGCCTACATTTTTACTGTGACTCTTTACACACATGCCACACAGAGAAATGAAGATTTGGAGAAATTCACTCACAGCTGCCGATAGATGCCAATGACACAAGCCCACCTGCTCTCACGATAGTTTCTTTCCTTTGCACCAACTTTTTGTTAACAGACTGTGCGTTCAGGAGATAACAGGGAGTAATCTCAGGACACTTGGCTTTCCTCTTCTAGTTAGAGTCTATCGGGTGCTGCTTTTAGTCACATCAGGTACGGTGGTTGGACAGTCTTAACTTCTGTAAAGCCTGGTGTGATACATCTTTGTGATATATTTGTTTTTTAGTGTCAGAAAGAGCCAGGTTTGAATTCCAGCTGGGTTGCTTTAGTTACCAACCTTTTTGTGCCTCAGTTTCTGCATGTGTACAATGAACCACAATAGCACCTAAGTTAACTAGGCCATTTTTAAGGATTACATAAAATAATAATTATGTAACACAATAAATTATATCCTTGCATAACATTGCGTCTGTAAAATGTTTATAGCACATTGGTGTCATGTAGTGAACACTAAATAATGAGTGGCTCCCCTCTTCTGATTTACTTCTAATCATGTCAAACACAGTATATTCTACTGTATTTTGATTACTAGATCCTCCCTTCAATGAACTTTGTTGTTCATCTTATGTTGATATAAAAAATAATCTTTAAAATGGCAGGACCCAATCGTATGATATCACTTCTTCAATGCCATTGGAAGCATTATATATTGACTAAAAATCAAGAATCCAAGGCATGCAGTATTTGATTTTTATTCTGACTACAGCTGGATTAGCTAGCTAATCTCATTCTTCCATATCATGAAAGAGAATACTGAGACATGAGAGATTAATTCCCTAGGAGATTTGGGTGTAGAAGCTGAGTCTTCTCAGAAACTTGGGGAAAAGCAGAAAGTCCAGCAGCACACTGAGCATTGGTCCTACCCTGGCCACATGGTGTACAACAACAAGATGAAGAAGGAAGAGGATCTCCTGGGTGACAATAGTTGTGGTGTCTTGGACACTGTCTTAGATGCTTAAGGAGAGGAAAAAGATACTCTGTATGTCTGACTCTGTGTGGAAGCAGGGAACACCAGGGTCCAGAGGCCCTGAGAGCTGGTCTGCAGGCTGTGGGTTTGGTTCCTGTCACCAGCTGTCCTTCCAGAAAGAAGAAGGACAGAGAAGTTTCTGGGAGACAGAGAAGTTCAGAAGCCACCAGGAGGAGCAGAATCCTGTTCTGCCTCCTTCATCAGCCAGAGAACAGATCACAAACTATGGAAACCAAGTTAGACCGACTCTATGCTGCCAAAGCATAAGCAGAAAAAAATTGCTCTGTTGACGCCATGGGACCACCAATCCCCTAATAAGGCAGGGACGCTGACTGAGGGTGCACTATGAGCCCTGCACTGTCCTGACCCAACTTCACGAATTTCTGTTATTCCAAGAGGTAGGAACTACTAGTGACCCCATTGCACAGATAGAACCATACATTCACTCCTGCATCCAGCCTTTTTCCAGCTAACCTGCATCTCAGGCACTTGCTGGATGCTGAAATACAACTGTGTATGAGACAGATCAGAGGTTGTGGCTAAGAGAAGTGACTTGCCAGGCTGCATGGTTAAGTACACCATGGAAATGAGAGGATTTGGATCAGTCGTCCATGGAACTTGGGTGTTCAGCAGGTGCTTGCTTTTTCAGATTTTGTATATTTGGAAATCACCAAGTTAAACACAGTCAAAGGAAGTTACTTGCTGTAGAACTTCCAAACTTTTATGTTAATGTGCACGTACTGCTCCCACACGTGAACTAAGTATATGTTTCCTCAAACGTACTTTACCAGGAAGTCCCCATCCTCACTCACCTCCCTCCCAACAGTGCCCATTCCCTGGTGCTCATGGGCACACAGTAGAGTTCTTGCCACTCTCGGTTTTCCTCATTCTGGAAGTCTTTTACTCCCAGCCCCACTGTGCTTTCTTCCACGCTTCATCTTCCCCCAGCTGCTGCATATGTTTCCTCTCCCAGCCTGGAGATAATTCATTAAAGCAACTCTCCCACTCCCTGCCTCCCTCTTCAGATACACCTTTCCACCTCCTAACACCCGGACTAAAAAACACCATCAATATTTCATAAACTCACAGTGACAAATTTATTTTAATGTGGTCCACCGAGAGCCGGAGATTGATTGGTCCCTCAGAAGCGTGACACGTTTCAAAGCGGGATATTCATGGCATGTTTTAGTGCCTACATTAGTCAGAGAGGAGCAGAGCCTGGATTTATCATCGTTATGACTTTCTCGGTATCTATTCTCTTCCAGCCACTGGCAGCAGCTCTCTGAATGCTCCCTATTGATTGGTTTTGTGTCTTTAAGATGGGCTTGTTGGGGAGGGGTGGGGGGGCTTGGATTTCCATCAAAATGTACTAGCTTGCTGGAGTTTCTGCATATGGGGAGCTCATATTTGGGGGAAGCTGACTCTAATTTCTCCTGATTTTCACTCACAAAGGTGTAGGGGGGCAGGTGGAGCCCCTTGTTTTCTAAAGAGTTTTGCTGACTGGAAAATGGGATGAGGAGGCCTGGGGCAAGCTGGGCAGCGGGGATCATAACAGGCTTTGTGGCTCTGGTCCTGCAGTTGGAAGATCCCATGAGATTTTAATTTTTTGTCTACTTTTCAGGACGGTGCAGGATTGAAATTGTCTTCAAAGTTAGAACCCTCCCCCCCACACACACAGATTAAATGGAAATTATGATAACAACAAACAACTTCACTTTACACTTAAAATGTGCCGTTACAAGTGTGGCGAAGGATTGAGCTGCTTTCTTTTCACAGCAGGAGAAAAGGTATTACGGTTAGCATTGTTTCCATCTTACAGATGAGAAAACCAAAGCTTAGGGAGTTGGGCAGCTGTAATTTGGCTCACATCACCTGATGTTAAACACTGATCCAGTAACCACTAAGTCTGGGCTCCTTTCAAAGTGAAGGAAACCAGCAAACCTACTGTTACGTAATTGATATGCTATGCTCTACACCTTTTAAAAAAGATCTATTTATTTTTATTAGAAAGGCAGATTTGCAGAGAGAAGGAGAGACTGAGAGCAAGATCTTCCATCTGCTAATTCACTCCCCAAGTGGGTGCAATGACTGGAGCTGAGCTGATCTGAAGCTAGGAGCCAGGAACTTCTTCCAGGTCTCCCAACCAGTACAGGGTCTCAAGGCTTTGGGCCAGCCTCTACTGCTTTCCCAGACTATAGGCAGGGAGCTGGCTGGGAAGTGGAACAGCTGGGACATGAACTGGTGCCCAAATGGGATCCTGGTGCATGCAAAGAGATGATTTGGCCACTGGGCTACCATGCCAGGCCCTATGCTCTACACCTTCTTATGGAGTCAGAAGGTAAGGCATCTCTTTAACAATACTGTTGAACTGGTATGATTTTCTACCTGACTCTCAGAGTAAATAAGCTGATACTCCTTTTATGTTATTCTATTTTCTTATTGTATCAGGTCTCCCTAAATTAATACAAATGAATACAATTTTATTCTAATTCTGTATCACTAAAAAATACATGGAGTCATTCAGGGAACACTTGCCTTCAATACAGGCTGTTTCAGTGTTAATCTGGGCTCAGGTCCTACCCAGAAGGGACAGGTGTGTACACAGCTGGCCATCATCAAAGGCAGACTACGGTAAGAAAGCTCCCCCTTTGTGAACCAGGATGCATAAATGTGATGGCTGTGAAGCAATCCTGGTTCCTCTTAACTTCCATTAGGAAGTCCATGACATCTACATGTGGGAGGAAGAAAGCTTCCTCAGTGGGTTGAGCTGAGAAAGGAATTGAGTCAGTGAATGCTTCATCCGGGAGATTGTTAACAACAGACACCTCTGCTCGGGGAGATAGGTGAGTCTCCTCTAGCAGGTCCCTTCCTCTTGAGGCAGCTGGATATTGTCAACTCTAGAGTTTCCCCTGCAGGCAGAGGGCACACTCCGTGCCCCTGGACATGCTTGGAGAACCTTGGACATCTTATCCTCAGGGCCCAGAATTGAGCTTTGCTTCTTGCCAAGTTACACTTGAAGCACATTGTCCTGAAAGCCTGTGCAGAAGCATTCTGCATTCTTGAGACAGTGGTCAGGGATGCTAGCTCCTGTCTTGGATTTTCTATCAGGGCCAATTGTGCCTGTTTCTGGGAGGATGAGCCTCATCATAATCCCCTGGGATATAAGTGGAGATTCCTAGTCACCATCTAGGAAAAATGAAATACCATCTCAAGGGGTTGAGATGTGATGGATAAACATGCAAACTCAGCCTAGAGCCTCACACACATGTGAACTGCCCCACAGAACCCTGGAGATGCTGTTCATAAAACACAGTCATTAAGAAGGGTATGGCACAGACTGGAGCAGGACAAAACACATGCAATGGCACACAGCAGGTTTCCATTGCAAAATCTCAGTGGCAGACCATATCAAATCCAACCTCTCATTTACCATCACCGTCTGTAGGGTACGTCAGAGATCCCTGGGGCTCAGAGCTGCCACAGAGGCCCTGCACAAGCCCGAATCCACAGAGGAAAGTTCTATCCATGTGTGCACCCGTAGTAAATTGTCATGCCAGGTTAAACCATTTCAGAAAGATTCTTGATCACGGCATAAAATGTTTTAACTTCCTTTTTGCTATTTATTTTTGATTCCCAGACAGATAACCATGTAGTCTTGAGCCCATTACCATCTAGTTTTCTCATGCGTGGGGTTACTCACAACCTTGATATATTATCATGCAAGTGAAACGTGCTAATACTTATCAAATACCATTGCCTCGGGCTTGACACATATTAGATATTTCCGAAGTATTACTTCCATCTTTTTTTCCCCTTGCCTAGCATTTCTGTTAATTGGATTTTATTGTATATAACCTGACTCCAGGAACACACTCCGTAGTCACAGCTGGTCCCTGCACTCTAATCTCCCAAGACTTCATTTTCCAGATATTTTTTTGATTTCCTTTGAACTTAGCATTGGGCACACCAAAATCTGCAGGGAAAACAAACCAAATTATTATTAAAGTCAGAATTCTCCTTGATGGCAACCAGTGGCCTCCACAGAATGTGCAGCTTCAGGAAGTTCCGTTAGCTACAGGTGCTGCTGAGTTCCTGTACGATGCCCTCTCTGCTCTGAGCTCCCTGGAACACTGACCCAAAGACACTACTGAACTTTGTGCTTGGACTCAGCAGCTCCTGGAAAATTTGCATCCTATCTCTGTGTTGGAGGTGCTAACAGGCTTAGGGTTCTCAATGTCAGGTTTGGAAATATTGCCCAACTAGCTCTTGAAAAAGTTGTCAGACTCAGCTGCAGTGACTGTGGGGTAGAGGGAAATCCACAGGGCCAGAGAGCTAGTGTCTGAATCATAGCCTGTTACTTTTTTGGCTGTGTGGTCTTGAATAAATTTTTAAACCTCTCAGAGCCTTGCTTTTGTCACCTGTGAAATGGGAGTCTGCCTCACATGCTGACGGGGACCATACAGTGTGCTGACATCTGTAAAGTCACTGGGACTACACTGACTTTAGAGCATAGGGGACTTGGCTAGGCATGATTTGGATGAGGAGAACATCACAGTGAGCCAGGGGGACAGGCTGTTGAGATTCCCCTGGGGAGAATGGGGATAAAGAAGTCAACACAGAATAAGGTGCGCCTCGAGGGAAATTGGGGTCACTTTACATTGGATTCTTAGGGAAAGATTTTGGGGCAGGTATTGTGTGGTCTGAGATCAGTTGAAGAGAGTATGTGAAGGAGTAAGATAGGCAAAGCAAGTTAGAAGTTTCCAGATGGCGAGAGTAGCCTGTGCCAAGTCCCTGAGGCAAGAACAAGTCTGATGCATTGGAAGAACAGAAAGAGGCTGATATGGCTGGAACATACAAGGAGAGATGAGCGACATGAAGAGAATCAAACAGAGCTGGAAAGGGTGTGTATGATATCCTTAGGGTGACAATGTAGACACGGAGCGAATGCTACTTTTTGTCTTCTTGTCTATGAAAACAACTGCTGGATTCATGCTCTGTATCCTTTAACAACATTTTTTTAGCTGCAAGTGCATTCATACATTGCTTAGTGATGGGCAGATGACAAATTCATCCTTAGGTGATTCTGGTATTGCAAGATATCATAGAATGTACTTGCACAGACTAAGATATCTAGGACTTCAATAGACAACATCACTTCAAAAATTTTTGTTTGTTTATTTATTTATTTAATTAGAGAGATTGTCGATCTGATTTATTCCTCCAAATGCTCGACTAAATCCAGGAGCTGAGAACTTAATCTAAGTCTCTTCATGTGAATAGCAAAGACCCAACTACCCGTGCCATCACCTACTCTCTCCTAGGATGTACATTAGCAGGAAACTGGACCAAATGTGGAGCTGGGATTCAAACCTAGGCATTCTGATATGAGATGTGGCATCTTAACCCTTGCACCAAGCAATCACTTTGGACAACTTAATTTTATGAGACCACTGTTAGATATATATAGACGTTTTTAAAACTAAAACATTACAATGCAACATGTGACTCTAGCATGAATTATAAGTAGCTTATTGTAAATAAGCATGGGTGCATGGTTCTCTTCTAACAATGCCTGTCACGTGGAGATGCTGGTTCGAGTTCAACAGCCCCACAGTGTCACCTCTCTGGTCTCCCATGATTCTTGTGGGCATAGAATAGCTCCCCTAGCTCAAGCGTGGTATCCTCATGGCACATGTAAGGCAGAAAAGCCGAGGCAATGTAGGAGCAGTTTCCCTTCAAACGCTCCCTCTTGGCAAGGTCAGAGACAACTTTCCTCTGGCTCATTGGCTGATTCCTCTGTCTTACTGGCTGGCATAGAGTGATAGGCTCGTGTCCAAGGATTCCTACTCTGACACCTGAACAGAGTTGGACTTTTACTGGCAGGAAAGAAATGTGGGTTAGGTGATCACTGTAGTTGTTGCATTCCACATAGTCTCACCTAACTCTTTGTGTGAAGGCTACAGAGTTTTAAGTTTTAAGCCCAGCTAAGGTCATCCACTATCAGTGGGGGTTGGGAGGGTCTTTCAGTCTTTTCGGAAGCATCTATTGGATTTTTTAAAAAAATTTTCTCTTACACTACACAGGCCATGCATCCCCTGATGCTCTTTAGCAAGTTGAAGGTGCAGAATTTAATTAAAAGCAACACTTGACATCAGTGTTTTTAATTGTAATAGAAAAATGCTGCCTGTTTTATAAAGGTGACAGTTTGCAAACACAAGTGTGAACGTCTTCCTCCCTCACTTGTCGGCGGCTCCATCACGGAATGGCAGGGTGGTGCCAGGAGATAGATCTGGTGTGAATGACTTGTTCCAGCAGCGAAAGATGCAGACCGAAATCCTCCTGAGGAGTGCCAGCGACACCTGTCATCAGGTACACTTAGCTAATGAGATCCGAGGGCAGCTCCTGGTACCACTCTTCCACGCCAGCCTTAGCTTGCCTGAAAGAAGTGCATTTGCTCATCTTGTAGCAATGGGACATCTGTGACACACTGAAGAAGCCAGCCCTGTCTTTCCTACAGGCCTGAATGTAGCTGTGAAACAAACTTTGCATTCAGGCCCTCGGATGTTTTTCAATATCTGTATTTTTAAGGATCAGTCATCTGGCTGAGGCTATATTTGTATTTTTCTCCTAGATGTTGGGTCCTCCATGGAATCAGTCAGGGTGTACTCATGGAAGCTGTGGGTCTTCTGGAAGAAGGGCCATGTGTCTCTCAATGTGGTTTTGCAGAGAGACGCCTGGAGTGTGGAAACATGGGAAATACTTGGCTACAGAAAACAACTCAGATTGGGCCAGAAAGAGGGAGGACGTGTGGAAATCACAGATGGACTTCACTGACCTATGACTGTTCCCTGTCTGGAGGCATGCATCCTTTGCAGGACGCCTCATTCTGGCAGCCCAGTGGATTTCTTTCTCTGCTCTGTAATATTTCTAGCCTCAACTCTACCTAAGCTTTCAGTTCAATTGCTCATTCATATGTCAATTCAATGATTTATTACTTTACCGCATAATCATGAAAATATGTGCATAATTACAAAGGGAGATAACTCCCATGGAGATAAGTATTCTGGTGGTCTACGGCCAACTGCTTCAGCTTCTGTGAGGTGGCTCTCACATTTCTGCGTTGGAGAGCATGGTGCATCTGCTCCAATCAGTCATGGCCAAGGGGAGATGAAACAACCTTCAGTCAAGCCTGTGAACGGAAGATGCTGCCTGAACTTGGAAATAGGTTGGAGGACGTGTTTGACTTCATCTCCCTTCTACAGAGTTTCAAATGAGATGTCTGCAAATTTGACTTTCTGACCCACTTTAGGCTTGGTTCTGGGAAGAGGGTGATTACATGGCTGATCAGGCTCATGAGCTTGTATCTTAGATGATTAGCTGAATTCTGACCATGCTAAGTCTTGTACTCTGGATGGGGAGTTCTGGTGTGAGTAGGTGTTCAGCTGCAGAGAGGCCTCTGCTGATACCTAGGCTACAGGCTGAGTGACTTTCCTGAAGGGACTGTCAAGTTTCTGATTTCCCAAAGTCCCTTCTTCACTAATGTGAGATGACTGCCTTTAGGACCCAGAATGGATCCTGAAATGACTGTCCAGGCTTCTTAGCTTTCATGGCCAAACTTTTGAGTATCAACTTTGCAGCATAGAAGCAGGTATAAATGGGGTTCTGCACCTGCTCATTTGCTCAGTATTGATGGAACCAGGCCCAGGTCTAGGCATGGGGAGTTAAGAGAAGTCCACGGTGGCCTTCTCCGGCTCCTGTGTCCCCTACTTGAAGCTACCCCTGATTCTAGGTCATAGAGTTGGAAACGGGTGTTCCTGCCATTCAGAGCTGGTAGGAGTGGAAATCTGCAGGAGGGCTGAATACAGAGGACACAGAGCAGACATTCAGGGTTCTGAGGGCTGTGCAAGGCCCTGTTGGGGTAGTCTATTCCTAGTAGTTGGGCTCCTTGCATTGCTCCATCTACTTTTGTTCTCTATAGTCAGGAAAAGGAGAAGTTCCTTGTTCCCCTACTTCTCCCCCATGTGCTACCAGCTAGCAGGCTGTGGTTGTATTTCAGAGTAGTTGCTACAAGGCAAACTCAGCCTGTAAGTCAAACGCTTTAGTTTGCTGGGCGTGAAAAACAACACTCTTTATCTCTGGCCATGCCTGACTTTGTGAGCTGTGTCTAATGGCCACATGAGTAAGATATAGCATGGCACTGTCAGGGCAATCCCTACCTTCCTGCTAGAGGGAGGCCCTGTGTCCACTGGAGTCCAAGTCTTGGTCTGTGATTTTGTTTTTCCCAAAACAAATGTCTTAAAAGGCACGAAGCAAAAACAGAACCAAAAATTCGTACAGGACTTTGAGGGTGACAGCCAAAACACAGTATGGAAAAGCTCAGCCCCCACTGGGAGCCCCCTCCAGGTTAGCTGTTGTAATTTAGATGTTTCAGGCACAATGCTCCATTGTGGACATCTGCCCTTCTCAGCTTTTCTTTGATGTTTCTTGCAGTAATGGACAGATCCTTTAGGACTGGACCTACCCTCCCCTGCCTGTATTTGGGACTTGCTTCCACGGGTGGTTATCTTGGATCTGTCCTGCTGTACAGAAGGCGTAAATATCACCAAAGGAAAGCTTTTGCCTGACACATTTATGTGCTTAGCCTCAGCTGAAGTGTCAGCTCTTCAAGGAGGCGTCCTGAGAAGATTCTTGCTTCCTGCCTCAGTCTACTTTTCAAAAGTTCCTGCATATAGAATATTGTGTTTACCAAAGAGGGGAGTGACACTTTCTCTCTTCCTGTTCAGTCTTTCATAGCACAGCTTTGTCACTTCTCCAAGTGAGTGATAGATGGGTTCTATGCCTTTTCCTTGTCAATCTCAGTGGATCTTGGTGAGTACATTGGCCAAAGGCTGTGTAGCTTCTATCTGGCTCTCTGGGGTGCTTGCCCTTTGCACCACCTGTCTTTCTGAGGGAACCCAAATTAACTTGGCTGAGAGTTCATGGAGAAGTCACATGTACCATTCTGACAGCTCAGCTGGGGTCCAAACCGACAGTCAGCACCAATTGCCAATCACGGGAACAGAATGCCTCCAGATTGAATTTGGCCACTGTTCTCCATAAAGGACCAGACAGTGAATATTTTTGGCTTTGCAGGACATGCAGCTTCTGTCCCAACTACTCAACTACATTGTGATGATGTAAACAACAACAAGAAAGACAGAGGCAATATATACACAGAGAAGCAAGGCTGAGCTTGTCTCACAGACTGTAGCTTGCCTGTCTATGCTCTGGATGTTTCTGTCACACATCCGTTTCTAAGCCATCACAATTGAACTCATGCTTGAGTGTTTGACCCAGAGATGCCCTGAGCATAATCAGATGGCTACTTTCTACTGCAATGTTTTGGGTTGGCTTATGCGAAGAAACTGTCCCTGGGTCAGTGACTCTGGTTTTATGACTATCTGGCCCTGTGCTGGCATCTCCCACTTCCTGAGCTCCTCAAATATAGATCTATGGATCTCCTTTCTCTTCCTTCATCTGTTTGTCTTCAGCACATCTAACCAGAGTGGCAGGTGCTTTGCCTAATGCTTACATGTATTGTCATCTTCAGTATTCCCAACAGTTATTACATCTCCGGTTTCAGAGAAACAAAATGGTCTCCAGGAAGTCGGAAAATCACCCAGGGTCACTCAGAACCACAGCGTCCTGGATTCCGAGGTCAAAGATCTTAATCATGATGCCGTGTAGCCCCTCTTTCACAGCATAAAATAGAAGCAAGGGAATAGCTATTCGTTTGAAAGAAATTTTTGAGCCTTGAGGCTATGATGCGTAGTTCCCCACATATACTCCCAGAACTTACGGAATATCTGGGACACAGTGGTTACACAGTAGGTTTTGGTTGGGAAACGGAACGAGTGACTAGCATACTTTTAGGTCTGGTCAACATCAAAATCAGCTGGCTCCTGTTGGAGGCGGTTTGCTTGTAAATCATCCTAGTAATGACTGGTTTGAGGATATGTCCTCCATTAGCCACCAGCAGATACTTCCATGTGTGCCAATGGCTTCTGCTTCTGTCTGCCTTAATGTATGCCTCACTGAGACATGGACCCGGCTTTCAAGGAGCACTGGCAAGAAGCGTGGGAGTATGGAATCACCCCTCAACTAATGAGGGCAGGAGCTGGTGGCTAAACAGCCCAATTTTCACCCTTCAGGAGTTCAATTCTGCAGTGTGCTTACAGGAATGAATCTCAGAAAGGGGCTCTGATAGGAGGGAGCCACAAGGATACCTCCATTAACACCCTCTTTAGTGTCTTTCCTCCCTTCACATCTCACATTTACAACCCTCACAGTACTTTTTACAGCACTTCCCAAATAAATCACTTGCACCCCAGGAGCTGATGCCATGGCGTAGTAGCCTAAGCCTCCATCGGTGGCCTGGCATCCCATATAAGCACAGATTCATGTTCTGGCTTCTCTGCTTCAGATCCAGCCCCCTGCTTATGACCTGAAAAGCAGTAGAGAATGGATCAAGTCCTTCAGCCCCTGCACCTGCATGGGAGACCCAGATTCCTGGGTCCTCCCTACATGGGAGACCCAGATGGGAGGCTCCTGATTCCTGGCTTTGGATGGGCTCAGCTTTGGCTGTTACAGCAATTTGGGAAGTGAACCAGCAGAAGATCTCTCTCTCTCTCTCTCTCTGTAACTGCCTTTCAAATAAAAATAAATTTTAAAAGAAAAAAAATTTTTTTAAATGCTTGCCCTGTCTAAAGTAGCTCTCCCCTGCTTCCAGTCTGTAGTTGAGGTTCGGAATTGTTTTTGCCTGCACTGCAGTTATCATAATTTGCAATCATTTTGTGTTTGCAGAGGTTTCATGAGGAGGAGGAAACTCCCTTCCTCCTGCCTGCTGTCTCCATGAGGAGAGGAATGGACTCTGTGTTTTTGTGACACCTGCGCATATGGCATAACCTGGCATGGAAATGATGTTCAATCAAGGCCTGTTGGGTGTATATAGGAGTTCCCATTTCACCCACAAAGAAATGGAGGTGTGGAAAGAGTGAACTTTCTTTAGTCATTGAGAAACCAAAAGCTGGGGGTAGGGTTGAATCAGCTTCAGACCCAGCTCTGGCATCCCCCATCTACCTGGGCTGAGTTAGAGTAAAACGTCTGTGTTCCACGACTCCTTGGTGGAAAGGGTAATTTTTCTGGGCCGGACACTTTGTTAGAAAAGGCTGCCCCCTACTGGCCTCAGCTATGAACCCATTTCTGCTGTCCAACTTCTCCAGACCTCCTGTGCTGTGACCTTTGCTGTGGGAACTCAGTTCAGTTTCGTACATGTCTCTTGTCCCATGCCCCCTCTGAGCCTGAGGTTCTGGCATGCTTTGTGAGTCAAGATGGCGAGATCATGTCACATGTGACTAGGAGCAAATTACTAATACCCTCCCCTTCCTGGCCATATCCCATTGTCATAGCTACGAAGGCTCCTTGCCTCATTATCTATTTGAAAGGCAAAGGGGACAGACAGAGAAAGAGGGAGGGAGGGAAAGAGAGAGAGAGAGAGAGAGAGAGAGAGAGAGAGATTGATGCTCCCCTCTGCTGGTTCACTCCCTAAATGGCTGGGTCTGGAACTCAATCTGAGTATCCCACATGAATGGCAGGGAACCCCAATTCCTTGAGCCATCACTATCGCCTCCTAGGGTCTGTATTATCAGGAAAACTCTAGGTAGGAGCCAGAGCTGGGAATTAAACTGTGTTCTTGCCACCCACGGCAATTAAAGCACTCCTGGGACTTGACTTTCTACACCCTGGCTCATCTGTGGTGGTGAAGGTGCCTGGGAATGGGTAACAAGGTGCCACCCAAGAGCAGGTGGCTGGGAAACTGTTGTGCTGGGCTTCCTGTGAAGCAGCCACAGCACATGCAATTATAAGACAGTGGGCAGATGACAGAGTTAGTTAATGTAACAAGCCCTTTAAGCATTTAGCCACATTCGAGTGTTTAATCAGCTGTGTAAAGTGCAATATCTATCTTTCAATTTTATGCCATTAGGGGAGACAAGATTTTGATTAGGTACTTAATCTGTGCACAGAAAAAAACAGGCCCACAGCAAGTCCACGATGGGGAGGGAAAGGGACATTGGACGGGGGATTCGATAAAGGGGAAAGACAGAAATTTAACATAAAAGAGAATTAGTGCAGCTCCTTTCAATTTAGTGCCCAGACTTTATGGCCTAATCAATTAGAGGGCTAGCCGGGGCTGCTGGGAAGCTGCTCGGCTGGACTGGAGGCTCGGCCATATTAATTCCCTTCATTACGTGGGGGTCAGGCTAAGGGCTCTGCGGAAGCTCTGTAAGGAGTGGGTCAGTTTTCGGGCACTGGCTTGGGAAGCAGTGGGAGGGGGTCAAAGGGCGCCAGGCTGGACAATAGGGATCCTGGAGCCTCTTTGAAGGTGGAGACCCAGGAGAGTGGGCCTAGGAGGGCACAGGCCCATATGACAGTGTAGACAGATGGACTGGTCCTTGAGTGGTGGAACTGCTGCTGCTGCTGGTGGTGGGGATCTAGATTTGCACACCTGCTCTGTGATCTGTTGACCATGCGATCTTTGGCAAATTGGTTGGCCTCTCAGTATTGTCGTTCCCTATACAGAGTCACAATTGTGGCCACCCTGTAGAATTGCTATGGAGAGAAAAGGAAAATGGCACGTAAAGGACTTAGCATGGCATGCGGTGTGGCATAGAGTGGACATTCACGCTCTTGCTACTGTTTTTGTTTTTATTACTATGGGTGTCAACGAAGGTACACTTTTAATAGAGGCATGAGTTCTCATCACCATGGCCACCACCATGACCCCCGGCACCATAATCACTTCTACCATCACTTCCACCACCACCACTGCCACTCCCATGGCTTCCTTTCTACACAAGACAGCATGCTAACTGCTCTAATATCAACACTGGTTTCCCAGGTTGTTTCAATTGTCTGTAGTTTACAAAATAAGGAAACTGAGGCACAGTAAGGTCAATAGCTTGCCCCTGGGGTCTCTAGAATCAGCACCTTCTCAGTTGTGTTCACTCCCTGTGGATGCGGCAGTGCTGAGTGGGACTGGTTTCCACAGTGAGGGTCCCTGGGAGGGTGGCATCTCCAAAAGTGGTCAGGAACCCACAATCTTAACAAGTTACACTCCTGGAGCTGAGCACAGGGTAGAAAAGATGCCTGAGGTCAGGCTGGTGGTTTTTACAGGAAATTCAGGGAAGGAGCTGATGGCCTATAGGATTTCTGGGAGAAGTCGTAGCCCACAAGAGATGGAGAGAGTAGGGCTGCTGTGGATGAGGTGGAGATGAGCCCTGGGCCTTCTGCTCTGGTGGCCTTTATGACTTCACAGTATCTCCAGAGGCTCTTGGGCAAGACTCCAGAGAATCCAGTATAGAATTACTGGAGCTGTGAACAAGCTGGATGTGGGGTCTGGTAAAGTTCCAGATGTGTAAGGAAAGGCCCTTGGGGGAGTGGAGACTATGGGAACCCACAGGTATGCCAGTTTAAGAAGCTACGGAAAGGAGCAAGCTAAGATCTATTGGCCTCTTAGGGACTTCTTGTTAAGCAGCTGTGCGACTTTGGACAAGTGACTTAACCTTTCTGTGCTAGCTCCCTCAGTGGTCACTTGGTTGCTGGATCCATGTGCTAATACTTGCATAATGCCAGGAAGTGTGCATGGCACTGGCTCAGCATCTGACAAGCATTTGCTCTTGCTGTAACTGACTGCTATCTTGGGCTTTTCTGAGTGTCAGGCTCCCAGTGTTGAAGACTTTGCCCACAGCATCATGCCTATGGCATCATCCCTATGGCATATGTGGATTGTTAATATAAGGCTGATGACACAGGTGAAACATTCAAGTTAGAGTAAGCGGCTTGTTCAGTATCACGTGGCTGGTATGTGATGGCATGAAACCATTTTCTTGATCCCTGGTTGCTCCTAAAAAAGTCTCCTGGCTTGCAGTGCCACCTTGGCAGGTGTACAGCATGATCAGAGGTAGTTTAAAATGTCAGAAGGTCACGTGGGAAGTCAATTTGTTCCGTACATATTTGTTGCACATTTGCTATGTGTTACACATGACAAGCTTTGTGAAGACAGGGGCTCCCTCTACTGTTTTCATTGCCACCAAGTGATCACTTCCCATGCGTTTGTATAACGAGTGAATGGAATGAATGACTGAGTGGTGTGTCAGGCCCTCGGTATCCCAGAGGAAGGAATAGAAGAGAATCATAAATTACTTCTCATTAGCTACTTCCCAATTTGCTTCCCTGGCCAAGTGGCAGGCAACGGGATGCAAAGCACAGAGAAGTGACAAACTCTAGGTTGGAATCTTTGGACTACTTCCTCACAGTACTGAACTGTGTGAACTGTGAGCCACCTTCTTATGCATGGCAAAAACGTGGTAGTAATCCTGCTTTTCCTCCTTGTCTCTTGGCTGAGACGATTGAGGGGGAACTTTTCAGTATAAGATCTAGTACTGGAATGCTGTCCAGGGATATTGTCCCCCATATACTCTTTGCTCTTTACTCAAATGATCAAGAAATCAGCAAAGTTGTAATTTGTATCAGCCAGAATGGAGTCTTCATTAGGCTCTGACCCTGATGTCTTGACCTCTCTCTGCTGCCTTGTTCAGGGGATGCTCAATAGCAGCAGGGCAATGGCTCCATGACCCTCTCGGAGCACCCAGCACCTCCTCATAGTGTGATCCTTAGTCTGACTTTCCTGTGCAATGTCCGTTTTGCCTGCCAGACTAGATTACTCCAGGCTAGGGAGTCAGTCTTGTCCACTGCAAAAAATAGATGCTTAGCGCATGGATGGATGGGTGAGTAATGGAGGCCCCACTGTGGAAGTGACCCGGACTAGCAAGGCAGATTTCATTGCAAGTTCTTACCATTCTTTTCAGGTGGTGTTTTTTTTGTTTTTTACAAATAAAAAAATCACAGACAAAACTTTCAGCTACTGCACTATGATTCCCAAACCAGCCGTATAAACAGGCTCAGGAGAGAAGAATGTAACCTTTCCTTTCTGATTCCTAAATCGTTTGGAGCAGAGTTTGGCGATGTTTTCTGTAAGAGAGCCAAGAGGTTTTGAGGACCCCACAATCCCTGTCGCAGTCAGCTGTTCCATGGAGCAGGACAGCAGTCACACACACAACATTCAGGCCCAAAAGACTTCATTTACAAAAATAAGTAGCCAGCAGTTTGAGCCCTTGGATGGTTGTTCACCAATTCCTGATTTGGAGGGAACAGCCCTAGGGAGTGATCTTTCCTTCACGCAACTTCACATTAATTGACAATGACTCTTAGCACCTGGGCCCCCATTTTACAGAGCAGAGCCCTGAGGGCAGAGAGAGAGAGAGTTCTGGGCATCTGTACTCAGTAGGCTATTGTTCTGGGTGGAGCAAAAAGCACCCGCTACCACTGCCATGACCCTCACTAGATATCACATGCTTAACAGGCTTCCTCCCTTGCGCAACTTTAACAACTGGCATGGGTGAACTGAGGTTGAAGGAGGGTGAGTCACTGATTTGACCTTTCTTTATCTGGGACGCTTTTTGAGCATTCACCTTATCCCAACGTGCTCACATTATACTTGGGAAGATCGACAATAAATGGACTAAATGAATAAATGACACAGGATACTGAAAGAGGGTGGGGGTCTATCAGGTCAGGCCTGGCTTAAAACAAGGGTCAGTAAGCTGGGACCCGTGAGTCAAAACCTGACCACCACCCATTTGTGCAAATCATGATTTAGATTCATCTGTTTTTGTGTTAAACAGGAGGGACTGGCAGAAAGTACATGTGTGCTATGAAGAAAAAAATTGCATGGGTTTAACAAGTTTTGTACTTATATATGCTTATTTTGTTCCATTTTCCATGACCTTTTTTGAAGCGGCCTCATGTATTTGCTTTTTTGTGCTATAACAGTTAAGTCAAGGAGCTGCAACAGAAATGGGTCTGACTCTTAGAGCCAGGAAGCTTGTCAGCCCTGGCTTAAAACCACTAAAGGTTGACTTCTTGCCCCATGCTTCATGTCCTTCTGGGATGGCCCGTGAGCACTGCTATTGGTCAGTCAGGTACCCAGGCCAGCAGGGCAGCCCCTGTCTGCAAACAAGAATCTTAGGGAGTCTCCTATGGGTCCCTCAAGGCCTGATCCCAAAGTGGTAGTCACTTCAGCATTCACCAGCCCCATCCAGCTGTGCTGCTGGCTTGGGAGGTGGCAAGCTGCAAATACGCACTGAGCTGTTCCAATGATCAAATGTGCTAGCAGGGAGAGCCAGGGCAAGGTAATGTGGACTGCCAGGGCTTTCCAATTTTAGACAACAGAGCCATGGATGAGAATTTGGCTGGAGTTTGAGCTCCGGTCTAGCTCCCTTGAAAGAATGTCCTCCTAGCTCCACACCTCCTTCCGGTGCGTGTGAAAAGAGATACCAGGAAGGTCATTGCCTGTCCTAACTGGGTCTGGGGTCCTGCTGGCCTGCCGCTTGGCTCCCTGGTCATGAGGTTTCTGTTTCTTACAGGTCACATCCCCACTGTGATCAGAGCTGGAAAGCTTTGCTGGCCTGTCGTGGGAGGGAAGCGCCAGGGAGGAGGGCGAGAGGCCCTTCTCCATGAAGCTGTGACTCCACGAGGCACTACATTAACGTTATTAATAACCCTCCCAACCATTATTGAAAAGATGCTCTCCGTGCCTGAATTTGCCACTATGGAAACCCATTTATTAAGGCTGTAAGAGCTGGAGTTGCTTCCGACGGTATTTATGACTGTGATTTGCTGAGGAAAGCTCTGGTCTGAGCTGGGGCACGTGGGGAGAGAAGGTGCTGCTGCTTGGAGGGATCGCTGGGTTTACCTGGCTGGGAGGTCAGCGAGGGATGCAGCTTTGGTCTCTTTCAGATGGATCAGGACTCAAACTTCAGGTGGGGAGTTGGGACTGAATGCAGGGGTGACCCCTTCTCTTAAGGTGCACCTGGGGGTGGCAACACTCAAAGAAGACAGGTGAGTCCCCAAGGTCACAAAACCAGTGGCCAAGTGGGAGGCAGAGGTGGCCCTAGGAGCCAAGCCTCATGTTTCTGTAAAACATGAACTAATGCTCTTAGTGGGAGGTGCCTCTCTCTTCTCACTCTCTTGTTCCTTCCCCAACCTTCTCCCGACATTTCCTTCCACCTTCTAATATGATCAGGCCAAGCAAAGTCACTCAAAATGACAGCAACACCATCATTAGCTAATGCACTCAATCGGCATTGGACTGCAAGAGTCCGATTCACTAATCTGTTTGAAATCTCAGCAGTGTTCCTGATTAGCTATCACAATGAACTCCCTTTATAGATGATGCATCTGAGTCCTGGAGAGCCCGGGTCCACTTGTCTGAAGTCACAGAGCGAGGACGTGGCGGAGCCGGGACACAGGGCCAGTTTAGTCTGAGACTGAAGCATGTGCTTCTTCCTGACCCCACGTCGCCTGCCAGGGCTCTGCATGGCACAAGGGGAAAGCGAAACCTTTAGAAGGGCATTTCTCCACTGGGGGCTTTTTCCTTTGTCAAGGTTGGATCTTCTTTCTTAGAGAAAACATTTTGCCTTATTTTTTTTTTTTTTGGCTGTGGGATCATGTATTGCTTGGCCCTTGGGCTTGCATTTTTTGTGTGGCTCTGAATAAAATCTGCTTTCTGCTACATTTCTCACGCCTCCACCTCCATACGTGGAGTATGTACCTGCACTAAGCCCCACCGTGAGCCCCTAGCCCACTACAAAGCCATGAGGAGCATTCAAACTTTGCCAGATGTGTGGTGGGTTAGTCTAAGTGGAGTGTGGATCCATTGAGGGGGAAGAAGCAGGGGTGAGAATATTTGGGCCAAAGGATTAAATGGGTGAGTATGGAGGATGGCTGTGATGCAGGGAGAGCATTGCATAGGAGTAGGAGGCACACATAAGTGGCTGGGTGAGGTTGGGATGCATTAACGAACAGATGTCTTTCCCCTTATGCATCCTTCAACTTCTCATTTCTTCTCAAAATTGTCATTTGTAAGCCCAGAGAATAAAAATGCCAAAATCAGTGTGTCTTTGTTGTTGCAAAATGTACATGTGTGTGATGAAGAAAAAAAAAACCCACATGGATTTCAATATTTTTTCTTAATTTTTGTTTTGAATAAATTTTACACTTGTGCTGAAGTTGAGAAAATAATATAGGGAATTCTCTTTCTCACACCTGCCCCATTTTCCTCCTATTGATCACATCTTCCAGACCACAGAATGATGATCAAGACCAGGAAGCTGGCTTTGTAACAGTGCTATGAAACCAGCTACGGATTGTGTTTCACCTGTTTTATAACTCTGTGTGTGTGTGTAAGTGATTTTTTTCAAATATGTACAAAAAACCTGCAGGGTTGGAGAAAAATTAAGGGAGAAAGTCTGGGAGTGGATTGGATGAGCGGGTCCTCCGTTCACCCTGGCTCCTCCAGACATCCTGGCCATAGGCACCTCATTTGCCTACTGGCTCTCTCTCTCTCTCTCTCTCTCTCTCTCTCTCTCTCTGCTCTTCCTCCTCTTGCTTATGGAGTAGTCCTTCAGGAGGACTTCCTGGTCCTTCAACAAGATCCCCAGGCCACTTTCTGGTATCTTTGTTCAAAGCTTAACTGTGCCACTTCAGCCCCTGACCTTGCTCTACTCACTGGTATCTGTGCTCATCTGTTTTTCTCCATCTGAAAAATTCCTTTTCTGCAATTCTAGAGAACAAATTCTACCCAAGCTTTAAGGTCTAAGCAAAGCCCTCCCCACCCTCCTGTGGCATGTTCTCCTAGATATATGGTAGTATTCCCTTCTTAGAAAAGACTGCCCACCCCAATTCTCTCCTCCCCTGCTCTGGCTATTTACTTGTTGAGGCTACAGTCTCTGAGACTGTTGTTGGATTGACCTGGACCCAGGGCTGGGATCCACTCTTAGCCTCCACTCCAACCCCAGCACCTGAAACATAGCACCGTAGTGAGTAGATACTCAATATCTATTTGTAGGCACACTGGCTGAGACATAGGCGATAGTGGTTGTGTTTAATTAAAACAATAATAATAACCAAGTTTATGGCTTGAGTAGCCTCATTCCCCTCTGCACTTGACAATCACAGTCCTGGCTCTCAAAGTGGATTGCTTGGCACCGTGGCTCACACTTAAGTCTGATGCAGATGGAGGGTCCTTCCACAGCCCTGGACTTAAATCACTCCGGACCCCTTTATTGTCTGGCCCAGGAGACGGTCCAAGCAGAGCTGCATGGTAAATCCTCCAAAGAAACAAATGTTTGATCAAATGAGGCAGGGCAGCCATCATTGCTTCTATTTTGTAAGGGAGTAACCATTCAGTTCAGTGCTCTGATGCACGTCACAGCGGAGCTGGGCAGAGGAGCCGGGCGTTTCCCCCCTCCCTCCCTCACCTCCCATCCCCTCCCATCCGCACGCTCTTGGCTTCTCTGTCTGCTACTCTTGGGGCTCTTAGGACAATAAGTACAAACCCATAAAGCTCTCTCCAGTGTATCTTGCTTACCCGCTCTTATCAAAATAGAGGGGAACTGAAAGGGCTTTCACAAGAGCCATCTGTTAGTTTTCATAAAGACATTATCTGCTTCCCATCACAGGGCTTTTGCTGTCTCTGACATGTGTCTGCCCTCCCTCTGCTGTCTGAGAGGGGAGCGTTCGGTGCCTCTCCACTCTCCTGTCTGCATGGCTGCTAGAGGTGGGCTGCAGACGGAGTATTTATCTAAAAGTGAAGAGATCGGTCTTATAAGCAAGCCTGATATTAAATGTATAAATAATGCATCTTGTGGCATTATTTATAATGCAATAACATCCCTATAATGTAATAAAAGTATGCAGGTTCCCAGAGCTTCACTTAACCCCTTAGTGCCTTGGGAGAAGCTGTGGGTCTACTAGCTTCCTCAGTCCCATAGGAGTTTGGAGTAGGTGCCGCGTGGCAAGCCCCGAGTTGGTGCTGAAGGCTTTCAACAATCATCTTCAGACTGGGCTTAGCCCTAGAATCTGGGGTAGTGACTCTGTAACTTTGATGAGAGTTAGAATTCAGAATCTAGCTGCAGTATACTGATTTGAATTCTTTAAGATTTATTTTTTATTTGAAAGGCAGGGTTACAGACAGAGAGAGAGGGAAAGAAAGAGAGACAGAGCAACAGAGAGGGGGAGGTTCCTCTGGTTCACTCCCCAAATGCCTACAATGGCAAGGGCCAGGTGGAAGTCAAAAATCAGGAACTCAGTTTAGGTATACCATGTGGGTAGCAGAGACCCAAACAGCTGAGTATCACCTGCTGCTTCCCATGGTGCACAGAAGCAGGAATCAGAAGTGAAACCAAGTCTCAATCCCAAGCTTGCTGAGATGGGATACAAACATCGCTTGTTTTCGTAAAAATTACCTTTGTTTGGGAGTTCTTCATATATTTCAGAAACCAATCTTTGGTCTCGACTTGTTCTTGAAGACGTGAGCCCATTCATTTTTCATCATTGGAACAAATGCCTGAGGTTTTGCAGGATCATGACCCCATTTGTTTGGGTGTCTGCTGAGGTCAGAGGATATCAGAGGGGTGGTCACGTGGTGTCCCAGGGAGCAGAGATGCACAGAACACACTCACACTCCGTGTCTATATCATCTTTCCCTGTAAAGTTGTGGCGATTTGTTCACGAGGGTGCCACCCTAGCAAGGGATCCCAGCGTGATCACTTCCAAAAGGGTCAGCCTTCAGAAGCCACCATAGGATGCACTCTCCATCTTTAGTCCCTTAACTGTGGACTTCAGACTTTGAGGACCAAATCCCCAACACATGGGCCTTTTGGGAGGGGAGATTAATATCCAAACTGTGACACCCATAAACAAATAATTACAGAGCTGGTTCCAGGTGTGTGGGATAGTTCATGTAATATTTTGATGTGACTGAAACAGCGTTCCCTTCAGCACTGACCGTGGCTTGCTGTGACACCGGGAAGGATGAGATCTCTGGGAAGAGGGATCTGAGTGGGGGCTTTTGTGATGGAGACACAAACTGAGGAGCCAACCACTGAGGAGACACAAGCGCTGAGGAGCTTCGGGAGAGATGGGTTTGAAAAAGAAAATGTTACGGTCTCACAAAGTTTCTATGGCTTAGTATCTGAACTAGGCAGGAGACAAATATTCACGTAGGGCTAGAAAATGAACAAAATGGCTGACTTTAAAGGTTTTGAAAACTTCTTTAAATAACGTGAGTATGGCAGAAGTCAGTTGAGCAGAAATGGAGTATGAGGGGGGTTATGAGGAAGGGGTTGGGTAGGGGGAACCGGAACCTGTGATCAGGACTTGGGATACACCCGTGACAGTGACTGGCCCTGAACGTGTCAGCTCGAGCGGAAGCTGAGAACGTCGACTTTCAGATCATGCTCTGAAGGAAGCCCAGGGTAAGGGGTAACTGCGCGGAAGCCACGGCTGGTGCCTTCTGCTTCCGAGTTGTTCCACTATGCAGCCTCTAGGTGGTGCACCTGAGTTCCAGCAGCTCCAGCAGGCAGAAAGAAGCAAGGATTCAACAGAATAGCTTGAAGGGCTAGCAAGACCAGAAGACACCTTCAGACTGGGTGAAAGGGGGCGGAGTCTTTCTGCTAATCAAAAAACCCCAATCTCTAGGGAATGAAGCAGAGCATATCAGTGGCAGAGATAATATGAAGGACTGAGTAGTATACTAAAGCCATGAATTTTTCAGCATGGATTTACTCAAAGCCAATTATGTGCCGGCAACTCTTAGGTGCTGGGCATCCATACACCAACTCCAAATAAAGCAAAGCCCTGCCTGTAGCCTGTGGGGGGAATGAGATGGACCATGAATAAGCTTGAGTACGAAGAACAGAGGAAGACGAGAAAGAAATTTGTAATAAGTGAGAGGCATTGGGGATGGTTTTTCATAGTAAGGGTTTGTAAGATCAAATAGGAGCTCCACCTGCAATCACCAGAAAAGCATGAATAATAGTCAGGAGAGGGCATTGGGCAGTGATGACAAATGCATGCCCAGGCTGAGACACGGGCCAGATAAAGCACAGACTTGGGAGAGTGTCCGGAAGTCACTTCCCGTACAGAATGTGAAATGTGTAAGCGGGGAGCTGCAGCAGTATGAAGGGGCTGGGCCACGAGGGCACAACTGTGGGACTGGAGCTCCATCCAGCAATCAGGGGAAAGCAGTGCGGGGTTTTCAGGGGCAGCTGCCAATGGCATCTTGGGGGATGGGATAGGCAAGGGGCCGGTGGGGAGGCGGCATGGACAGCCATCCGGTGAACCTGCTGGGGAAGGGGTTTGAGCTGAAGTGGCATGGTATCGATGTACACAGAGGCAAGGAGATGAGCTTGACCAAATCAGGTGACCAGACACGGGAGTGGGAGGAACAGGGAGGGGTTGACACCGACTCTGGCTGCGTGGCTTGGGTGACTGGTCACAAGGTGGTTCCCTCAGTCCCATGTCGTGTCTGTCTGACCTCGCTTATTTTTTTTTTTACTTTCAAGCATGTGGAGTAACCAGCACTGAACCAATAAAGTGCTGCAGTTCTGCTTTAATGAGCAGAAAAGAGTAATTTGTAATTAGCATATACATTATTTGTACATAATGAGTGCTTGCAGAGTCCTTGTGGGGGCTGTTTGTCTTCCTAAGTATTTTAAACCCCCTCTTTTCCCAACATCTTGTTTATGCTGCTTATTTGTACTATCTGCTCCTAAAAATACATGCAAATACACATGCAGGCATTTGTACATTCATTCACCTGCTGTCGTGTGCCCACTGCAGCCCCACTGCCTCTGCAGGCAAGTATAACCCCTTGTCTTATATACCAGCTCAGAGCACACACACTCAGGTCAGCGTGTAAGTACATGTGTGCACATACAAGGCTACTTCAGAAAATGCATGGAAAAGTGGAATGAAAGGATGAGCTGATCTTGACGCAAAAGAAGCATGAACTCTATGGGGCAGGTGTTATGACATAATGGGTTAAGTCATCACCTATAATGCTGGCTTCCCACAGGAGTGCTGGGTTCATAACCTGGCTGTTCCACTTCTGACCCAGCTCCCTGTTAAAGCACCTGAGAAAGCAGCAGAAGATGGCTCGAGTGCGTGAACCCCTCCTACCAATATGAGAAACCTGGATGAAGGTCTGGGCTTCTGGCTTTGGCTTGGCCTAGCCCTGGCTACTGTAGCAAAAGATAAAGAAATCAACATCTTCCTTCCATTGGCTGTAACTCTTTCAAATAACGATGCACACAGACCTTTCTCAAATACACACCTATCCATGCACACATTTCCTTAGGCACATGTGCCCAGGACACAGAGACACAGAACATGTCCACTTAGAAGTCCACAGGTCTTCTCAAGCCCCGAGTCAGCTCAAACACACACATGTGCATGCACACAGCCGAGAAGCGCACACGTGTTCACAGGGATCCCAATCCATGCTGGATAGGCTTGGGGATTTAGCTGACCCATGTCTGCTCAAGTCACACTATCAGGTCTTTATCATTTTGATCTTGTCCAAAGGTGAGCACGAGATTTTCTGAGGCTCGCAGCACCTGTCCTTGCGTGGCTCAGTCACAGTATGTGATGTGCCCTTCCTGTTCTGCTGCTGGTTGTCTGGGCTTTGGAAGGGCTGCAGGACATAGGCATTTTGAATAAGGAGCTGAGAGGAGGACTTTGGCTTCTTTAGATCCTGAGCTCTGCTTGGGCAATAGGCACTAAACAGTCCTAGTTTATCCCCTTGCCTTTAGGGACCCCAGGCACAAATTCTGCATTGTGATATGGAAGACTGGAAACAAACATTGCTAAGTATTAATTATGCCCAGGACATTACACGTACATTATCAGGTAGACTCTTTCTGCAACACTTAAATAAACTAATTGATGTTTAAAATTTTATTTGAAATGTCGGGGGTGGAGGTGGGGAGGGAGAGAGCATGAGAGAGTGCTGGTTTACTCTTCAACGTCTACAAGAGCTGGGACTTGGCCAAGCCAAAGTCAGCAGGAGGGGATCTCAGTCTGGGTCCGCTACTTTGGGAAGCAGGAACCCAAGTACTTGAGTCATCCCTTGTTGTCTTGGCACTCTAACAGGAAGCTGGAATCGGGACTTGAACCCAAGCACTCTGAGAAAAGATGCAGGCATTCTAACTGGCTTTGTAAGCGCTACACCCAAATGCCTATCCTGCTGAGGGATTTTGAAACTATTATGCCTGTTTCTGAGACATGGAACAAAGGCTTGAAGAAGTGATAGCACTGGTTTGTTTTTGCACAGATGCAGGCTAGAGCCCAGATGACTGCAGTCTCTCTGTGTCCGTAGCCCATCACAGTCTCTCTGTGTCCGTAGCCCATCACCTTCTGCCTGTCTCTAGACACAAAGCCTGCTGGAGCAGAGAGGAGACAGCTGACAGTCCTTGGGCTCTCTAGCAAGCATTCCCAGGGGCTGACGAGCAAAGATAACAGGCTCCACTCCCCCCAGGGTCACCTTTTCTGACTCTGAACTTTGATTTTTGACCTGGCTCTGGAGAAGCAGCTGGAAAAGTCTTCTTCCCTTTGAGGATCTGCCTGCCTGCCTCAGGTCTTCCCGAGGTGCTATGATCCTGAAACCAAGGAAATCTGGTTTGCAACAATTTGCATTAAGGTTTATATCCCAAGTGGAATGGAAAATGGCCAAGACATCTACGCTGTGCCCAAAATGTCATGTTTCTTAAATTTTCTAAGTTGAATGTTTGCTCACCTGCCATTCATTGACCATTTACTATCTGTCAAGCCATCGTTACACTGGATTTAGGCACAGGGAAATTGAAGGAGACATGAAGACACTTTTCACTTGCATCTTTAGATACATTTTAAAGGAAAAAGTAGTAGGCAGGTGTTTGTCACAGCAGTTCACATGCTATCTGAAACACCCCTGTCAAAGTACTAGCTTGAATCCATCTCCATTCCTCGTTTCAGCTTTTCCTCCCAACTCTCACCCAGGAAGGCAGCAGGGGATGAAAGTATTTGGGTTCCCATCACTTTCACTGAAAACCCAAAGAGTTTCTGGTTTTTGGCTTTGGCCTGGAGCAGCCCCAGGACTTTGTGGGCATTTGGGACATGAACCTGTCAATAGGAATGTACTCTCTTTCTCCCCATTGTCTCTTCCTTTATCTTTTAAAATACAAACAAATAAATACAAATTAAAAAGTAACACAAATGTTTTGGTCAATATTCTTTCATTTTAGATTTGAAACGTGTTTCGAGGAGAGTAATGATAGTCGCAGTAATTTAGTTAGGACAGCTGGTACTTATTAAATGGTTACAATGGTTCACAATGGTCTCAAATGCTTCCTGGGCAGCGATCTATTCAAGCCTCACACACCCCCTTGAAGGCTGCAGCTCTGCAGTGGGATGGTCTTGCTCCTATTTTACCGTTGGGATGGAGGATCAGAGAGGTGAAGTTACACGGGCAGTACCTTAGGGCAGCCTCTAGGTCTCCATATTCTTAGAATAAATCTCCCTGTCCTGGACTATCCAGGGTGAGATGGCATGGTGCTGGCAACCTCACACCTGTGCACACTCTGGGATCTCTGTGGTCCTAGAATGGTCATGAGTGATAGTTTCCAACCATTATCTCTGGGGCATCCCATATGCAACCCAGAAACAGGAAAGGGGAGTGCCCTTGCCTTACTGCCTTGTTGTTCAGTGACCACCATTTTCTGCAGTGTAAATGCATATGGCATGGCCCAACTGCTTAAAATTGGGACAGAAAGAGTGAAAAAGGAGGGCTTCACAGTGCCTATTTAACAAGTGGCTTTCTAACTCGAGCAGCCAACCTCTTGCTTCTCCCCTCCCTCTCCCAACCTCTCCGCTGTCCACCCTGGGCTCCAAGGAGACCAGGGCGTGGGAACAGGGCACAGAAGGGTGTTTCAAGGCAATTTCTCCATTGCCTCAGCCTGGATGAAGCTGGGGGTGTTTTACCTCTTCCTTTGCCTCCCTCAAGGGAAAACAAGGAGTGGATCTGTGAAAGGCCAGGGCCTCTAATCTCTCAGTGAAAGACTTTGAAAGGAGAGGAAGGTGGTTGAGCTGCCACAGAGAGCTGGCAAGGCTGGGTCTCCGGAGGCCAGAGCCAAGGGCTTGGTAAGTGGAGTTCAGAGTAGACCCCCAGGCTGGGAGGAAACAGCTGCTGGAAGGCCTTCCAGGCCCTCTATCCTGTCTCCGTCACTCCTATACAGATTAACGAGCCCCAGGATGCCCTTGGTGTGGGACAGCCATGCGCGGGGCCTCCCCAAAATAGACAGGACGCCTGGTGCCTCTTGCTGCTAACCCAGCCATTGTCTTGATGAGGCTGGAGGGTTCATGGGTCATATCCTAACACTTCCTCTTTGTGCTTAATCACCGTCCTGATGGCATGGAAGCAGTGGATGTGGGGTGTCTGCAGCTAGCTGGGATGGGGGAATTGGGGATACCGTGGGACGCTTTTGCTAGGACGTAGACCCCCTTCTTGGCTGAGGCTGGGTGAGGGGGGATGCTAGGCTCAAAGTTGGTGCCACAGGGTGGGGCAATGCATGGGCCAGAGTCAACCACTAGGGGGCAGGCCCTGACAGCAGCTGGGCCGTTCCTAAGAGGCTCACAATGCTTTAAGAGGACTGACTGAGCCTTACAACAAAGGTGGAGGTGGGTCTTGGGGCCCTCTCAGGGGCTTGAACAGCTGCAGAGAGAGTCAAGACCCCAGAGCCATGTGAATAGTGAGGCCAGTGGAAATAGCACATCCTCTCATGGTCAGTCTATGGTGGCAGGAAAACAATAAGCTGCTACAACAGGTGGTGTGGGTGGACCGGTGGCTGTCTCCTGTGGTGTATGGAGTCAGGAGATGGAACCATGTTGGGGACAGAGAAATACAGGGAGGAATTGAGTCAGGAGCTTGCAGCTGCATCCCAGGGGCATAAGCCACTGGCAGGAACCCTGGTTGAAGGTACAGAAACCCTACCCAGGGACCCAGATTCCTGTTTGCTTGACAATGAACTTTATTTTTCAGTTTCTCCTGAAAAGTCCTTGCTGTCATTTCTGCAATATTTTTGCCTTGACTATTCTGGCTACTTCTGAACCCTCTGAATCTACTGCCATGTCCAGGATGAAATTCTGAGAGTGTGTGATATAGCTGGTGCTGAAGACCAGAGAATATGGACGTTTGTAGGGAGGAGAAATGACCAGAGAGCCCACCAGCTAGGAGGTGTTCAAGACCCAGGGGCCTGCAGCTATCCTTGTGTCCATCCATTCTCCACCCGCCCACCCATCTGTCCCCTCGTCCAGCCTTCATTCATCCCTCCATTTTTCCATCCACACACACATCGTCCTGCTGTCCATCCCTCATCATGACCCAACCACCAATGAATTTATTCTGTCCGTACATGCTACTGAAGCTGACTCTGACAGACTCTCTGTTGAGTACTAAGAATACAGCAATAATCGCAACAGAAAAAAGTCTCAGACCTCAGACCAGCGACTCTAGTTGAGTGCCAGCATCCCAGTGACAAGGCAGATCACTCACTATGACACAACAAAGGAAATAGATGGGCCTGATTTTAAGCTACTGAGGGAGCAAATCCCATCCATCTCTTGCCTTGATGTGTATAGATGCTTTTACAACCTGCACATGTACTCCACCTGTGTGTGCCAGTGTATGTCACAATGCATCTCCTTATGTAGAAACGTATTTTCAGGATCATTTGTGTACGCACACGCTCCTGTATATATGATTACACACCTGTCTAAATAAATGCTTGCATTTCCATGTATGCAATTGCACATATGTAGCACACACAAATACATGGGCATATGACGCATGTACATGTTAGCTGTTTGCATATCTGCACATAGTTATTCAGGAACACACAAACACACAGAGCTGTGCGCATGGCCACTCACTCAGGCATACTGTCTTGTGCACAAAACTGCATACAAATATGTACGTTTGGGCACAGTACTACTACATACACTCCCACCTGTGTATTTATAAGTATGCAGACTGCGTGCCTATAAACCTACACATGTGCACACATGTGCATATAAATACCCTCTGACTTTGACCTTTTCCCCGAGGCCCCATACCTACCATTTCCCTGTCCTATCCTGGGGAATTATCCGTATCTCTGACAACAGAATGGGTTACTAATGCCGGCACAGAACTGTTTTGACACTTTTGATGAATAACATTCAATACTATTAATTGGAACAATTGCTTTTCATTTAACTAAATCACGGGAATTGCTAAACTAAATTGAAACGGAATGTAATTTTGCCTCGCACTGCTTTAATATGGGCCTCTAAATGTCTTCTCCCTGAAGGATTAGTAACTTAATCACCCACCAGTGATAACTGCTTGCCAGGCTCAGCTGGAAGGCTTCCTGCTCACCAGCAGCCTGGTTGGGAACAGGCTGGGGGCCCAGCAGGGGCACCTCCCTCCCGGGCTCCCTCTCCCTGCATTATTCATCTCGGAGCAGCACAAATCTTTCCCTTCTGTGAGTCGAGCAGGACCCTAGGAGATGCCTCCATTTCCCCTTGGTTTCGCCCCCTCATTTCCAGTCTGGCTGGGGTTCTGGGAGCCTGAAGGTGGGCCCAGATTCATTCATTCATTCATTCTCTGTCAGGCTTACCTGAGCCTTGCTGAGCCCTTTTGTTATACAACTCCTGCAACACTGAGATCTTGAGGGAAGCCCAGGGCCTGGCTTCTCTTCCACTGCCAGGCTGACAGGGTCCAGAAATTCTCCTTGCAATACCTGAGAGAACAAGGTAGACCCCAGTCAGGAGTGCCACTGTAGGGTGACCAATTTTGTCAGTTTGCCAGGGACTGAGGAGTTTCCAGGACATGCTAAAACTGGACAGTCCTTTGCAAATCGGGACTGCTGGTCACCTAGCTGGGGAAACGTGTGCAACTCCAGCTAGAGCTCATTCTTAAATTTCACTGGGTGCTGACTGCGTGCTACACCCCAGGCATCCATTATTCCATTTAAATTTTTACCTCTCCCATGACAATGATACCCATGAACAATGCTAATAAGGATATTAGCAGCTTACATTTATAGAAACTTGCTTGGTGAAAGGTGCTTTTAAGTAGGCTCTCCAGCTTTGATGATAGGCACCAGTTTTCTCATTTCCATATTACAGATGAGAAAGCCGAACCTCATAGATGTGAAGGCTCTTGCCAGTGAGTGCTAGAACCATGATTCTGGACTCAGCAGGGTCTCCTTCCTGTGTTGTTGGTTTGTCTGTGGGGCTACATGGCAGCTTCCTCAGTTCTCTTCCTCTAGATGGTCCCAGGAGACCCCAGGGCCTCTGCACGACAAGGCACTTGGCAAACTGGACTTGCTAAACTGAGCGTGGGATCCTCCAGGTACAACTGCGCCCCTGGTATGGAAACCAGGCATGCCCTCTCTTTGACTGAGGGTGTTTGGACAGTTACCCCTCCCCATTTCCACGGACATGTTCCTGGCATGAGGGCTTTGGTGTGGACTCTGCAAATGTCTCTGAGGCCTGTGAAGCCTGTAGCCCATCCTACTGCCTGCCCCTTTCAGTGTGGGCCTTCACGGGAATACAGGACCTTCTCTTCATAGGTATCTTTGTGGCGTTCCCCTCCTCTGCCCGACTATCTGGCGGAACTGCTCAGTTCAGTTTTGAGCTGTCTCTCTGAAATCCACCTTGGAAGTGGAAGTTGTGCATCCCCAAAGGGGCTTCTGTTGAGCCCGTCCTAAGGGCCAGGTGCCGTGCCAGGCATTTTGTATTCACTGTACTGTAATTCAGCAACATTCCACACAGGTCAGAATCATTCTTTCCACATATGATTCAAGGCAATGAGATGCTGGGGAAAGGAATCTCCCAAGTTGGTACATGTAGTCAAGGACAGGCTCAATCTTAGGCACCAGACTGAGACCAAATTTCCTTTCCAGCCTGGGACCAGCATTCTCCCAGGGATGGTTACTTCTGACTCCAACTTGTTTCATTTCTCTGGGGAAGGTTCAGCATGGCAGTGATATTTGGGGGGCCTGAAGCTTGGGGCTGCTGCCTGGGGCTTGTGAAGCCTGGGGTTGAGCTCAGTGTGCCTGTCAGGGTCTTCGTGTATAAGGCAGGGAGTCACAGTCATCTCTTTACAGCCTTGTTGGGATGGTTGCACCATGAGCTCCGTACAGGCCTATCACAGAGCAGGGATTTCATCAATGGTCACTATGGTGATGACTGCTCTGATCCAACAGCTGGAAAGGGGAGTCCAGGTTCAACCCTGCAGATGGTCAAGCCCTGTCTGCCCTTCACATCTGTAATGCTGCTTGCACCCTGAGCTTCCCATTACCTTAACTGGTCTGGACATAAAAGAACCAGTTGTTTGTGTGGTCCCAGAGTCAATCAACAATTGGCCCTTCACTGCTTCCATTTGTTAGAATCGATATGTATTGATCAAGCATGGAGTCTTCACAGGACTGCCCCGCTGGCTGCCCTTGCGATGTTTCAACCTCTCGCTGAGAGCCTCTCTCATCAGGACCCTGGGCCACACCATCTAACAAAGGAGCCCTTTCCTCTTGGGGGGATGAATCAGTGATTCATCCAGGCAAACTTGGGCTTCCTCAATGGTAGGCCAGGGAGTTTCTGAGAGAGCAAGGACATAGAAGGCCTCTTCTTACTCTGGGAGCCTGGCTCCTGGGGTGCCAAAGAGCAGCCACTTGGAATCCCCTGTTGTGTAGGCTCTCAATGGTCTCTCAGCCTTTAAATGAATCAAATTATGAAGGTCAAGGCCCTTGGGAGTCTTGGGGCCCGTCAGAATGGAGTTACACACACAGTGTGCTGTGGAGACCTTCCATGCTAGGCTGGTGCTGCAGGCTGGAGGACACAGAGTGAGCTTTTGGAAATCTCTCAGTGTGCAAGTCACTCCATATCACCAAGCTCTAGGCAGACACACTCAGCCAGACACTGATGTTGAACTGCTGGCCGAGGGACACACAACAGTCTCCTCCCCAGCCTGCCTTAAGGAGCACCACACAGCGAGCCTTCTTCGACCATCCCTCTCCCACCAGAGTTCTCTTTGGTTGATGTCCCAAGGTCGGCGGTCTCCTGTTTATTGTTCTGACCTCTGGGCTTTGGCCTATCCTCTCTGGGTGCTGAGAACACACTCTCTTCCCCCTCTGGAACTTTTCCAACTTTTGTTGGCCAACCAAGACACTGCCTTAATTGTTTTGGGGGCTTTTAAAGGGAGCCATACCCTCTTGTATATTTCTTTCTGTCTCAGGAGGTGATTTCCTGGAGGTGGGACTACGTAGGTCTCCTCCTTGACGGCTTTTCCTTCCCCTCCTCTGGGAACTTGTTGTAACGATGCTGATCTTTCCCTGCCTGAGAATCATCTCTGCTTTGCCTCCCTTTGTTAATTTTGGCCACAGTAAGGAGAAAGACAGCCTGTCCAAGCCCAGCTGTAGGACTCTTATGCCTGCTTTCCTAGCCCAGGGAACCCACAAAGGTGGCAGATCATCCCAGTGCTGTTATTCACTTCATTAATCCAAATAGTGACCTCTGGTTCTTCAACCCATACAAGCCAATGCACTCACCTAGCCACCCACGGCGTGCTGCCACAGCCTGAGAGCTGGCTGAAGCTCCAGCGTCAGACTTTGGATGTTTTCAGTGCAAACAAATGTTAAATGCTTGAAGAGATAAACATATTTTCCTTGTTTGGCTACAACCCAACATATACAGGTACTGTAACACCACATAATACCCCATCAATATGTTCAAGGTTTAGATGTCTATTAAAAGTTAATAAATAAATAACAAAAGCTCACAGTGCTCCCTGCAAAGTCAGTCAGGAGGCAGTCTCAGGGACTGTTGTCTCCATACTGAGGACAAATCCACTCTGGGTGTTTTTGGGTCTGAATTCGGACAAGGCCTCAGACCCAGGCCTCTTGGGCAGACAGGTGAGAGAGGTCAGAAGCGTAAAGAAAACCAGGAGGTAGAGCTCAGCAGAGCAGGGTCTCAAGCAGGTTGGGCCCGGGGCTCTGGCTAGTGGCAGGGAAGTGAGCAAAATGCACTTTCTAAGCCAGAGAGCTCAGACACCCTTGTATCTGCTTCCACGTTCCTCAATGATCTTCTTTAACATTTGTTCCAAACTATCTTTCCCTGTCTTCAGAAGTTTGCTCTTGAGGACATGACCTTTAACTGGATGAGGCCAGGTGTCATCATCTCTGGGTCCTTTGACCCAGGCGCTGGGCTCTTCTGCCGTTCCCCTACTCCTCCACCTCGCTGACACTCCCCAGGGATGCTATTTTGCCCGTCACCTCTCTCCATTTCTCTTGGTTCACTTTGGCTGCCCCCTTCACCTCTGCACGTGGCTCCCAAATTCCACCTCTTGCTTCCATGAAGGATCTTCTGGGCCTGAGGGGTCTGGGGCACTACTGTCCTGAACAATCAGCTGCCTGGGAATATTTTACATTCCAGTCCTTGATGGTGCATCTCGAACCCAATGGGCAGCAGACTGAGTCAACCTCAGGCCTTCCTCTCCCACAGGCTCTAGCTCCCTGCGTCACGGTTTCTCCCAGATTTGAGGATTAAGATATTTCTTTCTTGTCTCTATTATTTTCTTCTAGAAATCTGATTGATGATGTTTCAGAATTCCTCCACTCGATCCTTTCCTCTCTCATGGCCTGAACTTTCACTACTTCCCAAACATGCCCCACTGGGATCTTCCCCCACCTGGTCATCCAGCGCATGCTGTCTGCCAAATTATCCTTTTCATTGACCAGCTAGGACCATGTCATGAGGCTATTTAATAATAATATTCTAATTCAAGTACTGACTTCTCCCTGACTTCTTTGTTTTGGGAGATTCCGCGAGTGTAGGGCACAGGAGGATGAATATTTCTTAGTAGATATGATTTATCCAAGTGTAAATTTCAGTTTTCATAATTTTATAACATCTTGCTCACACATCTCTTTGTATCTAGCTACTTTTACCAATTATTTGTTTACTTTCTCTGTATTTGAAATGAGATAGATATATATATAGAGAGAGTTAAGAGTTTGATCTCCTGGTTTGCTATCCAAATGCCTGCAAAATCCAGGACTATTCCAGGCCAAAGTCAGGAGCCTGGAACCCAATTCAAGCCTCCCACATGGGTGGCAGGAACTCAAGTATTTGAATCATCACCTGCTGCCTCCACGAGTGTGCATCAGCTGGCAATTGGATTGGAAGCCAAGGAGCCAGGACTTGGACCATTCTAACAGAGGGGTTGGGAGGCCTATGGGGGCTGGAGGAAGGACCCAGCTTGTTGCAGTGTGCAGGGTGGAAGGTTAGCTTGGCTGGCGTTTAGCTGGGCCCCCTTCCTGGGCTTGAAGCTTGAGTGAGTGTCCTCAGTCAGCCTTTGGCAGAACTGGTACTTTGCTGATGGGCCTGCCTGCCTATCCTTCATGAATTTTTATTAAACAAAACTGTAAGCAGATTGATTTTGTCTTCTTTTATTGCATTTTTATTTAATTCCCTTCCATGGTGGAGGCTCCATCATGTTACCGCAGAGTAAATCACTCCAGGGCATCAGGCCAAAGCCGTGGAGAAGGGCAGGATCTGGCTTCCCAAGAGCACATTTACTGCATAAGAACCTTCATCAGCGGAGAGTCATTGATTTTTTTTTTTTCAGGTCATAGCCCCTTCACCATCTTTTAAATAAGAGAGAATCACAAGTTATAGTGGAAGAGATTCTGTGAGGCCAGGGTCATGGGTGCCGGCTGTGTCTAGGTCTGACAATGTCCACAGCCCCCACAGCCTCAGCTTAACCCTACTATGTGCTCTGTGTCATCATATGAAAAGCTGCAAAAAGAGTAGTCTGAGTGTAGATGTAATTTGGAAGATAAAGTCGGGGTGGGGATGGTAAGGAGTTTCCGTTGCTTTCTAAAAACGAGGGGCAGTTCTATTTTAGCCTCGGAACTTTATGTGCATAAAACCAAGGCTGTGATAGTGAGGAGGTAATGCCAGGTCTAGCCACAGACGATAAGGAGCTGACACAAGGTCGAGAAATGGTAGAGGTAGGGAGGTAGGGAGAGGCAGTGAGAAATGACGCAGACATTGTCTTGTTAAAGCAGACTGGAGCAAAGAAAAAGAGAAGTTGAATTTTGTTGTTTATTTAAAACATGAAAGAAATATGTACCTGTTTGTTATTACAAGTATTATGCAGATAAATTGTACAGAAAAGTTTGTGAAGAAAGGAATTAATCAGTTTATTTTGGTGCAACACATTTTGAAATCCATCTGTATTAAAGTCTTCAAAATTCATGGGAAATGTTAGAAAAATCTATGCATGGATTTCATTTTTTTTTGGTAACAACTAAGCTTATCTTTAAATTTCACTTTTTGGGATATTTTAGCATATCCTTAAGTATAGAAAATAGACAACACAACCCCAATGCACAGCTTGCCTTTCTCATAGTGTATTTTGGCGTATTTCCTTCTAGACACCTAAGTAAATAGATGGACTATGCTTCTCAATGGTATTAAAAAATGTGATTCTTGATTGCAAAGTAACATCTGGATGCATCAAAATTGATTTCATTGTCCACCTATTGTTAGACTTGGACTTGATTTGTAGTTTCTTCGCACTATAAATAATGTTGTGATAAACATCTTGCTATGAGCATCTTTGCATCTCTGATAGATTTCTAAAATAAAATTGTTGATTTAAAGGTTATAAGTTTTCGGAGGCTCTTAATTCATACTGTCAAATGCTCACCAGACACTTATTGATATAGTGTGTGTGCATGTTCATTTCACAGAACATCCATCAACACTAGGATTCCTTTTTCACCTTTGCCGATTTCATCACGAAAAAGCAGGGCATCTCATCATTGTTGAAATTATATGCTTTTCTAATTACTAATACTTCAAGAACAATTTAGGGTGTGTATATTGGCCACTTATACTGCATTGTTTGGAAAAATTGTTTCTTTGTATTTCTGTTGGACAAAATCTATTTTTTATGTACTAATTTATAACTTTTTTGAAGTAAAGCTATTAAAATTTTACCCAGTCAGAAGTTGCAGGTTTCTTTTTTATTTTTTTGCAGTTTACCACTTATCTTTTAACGTTTTACATGGTGTGTATGATTTTTATACTTTGAAAATTCTTCCAGGAAAAGGCCAACATTTATTTATGGTTGGCTTTATTTTCTTAATTTATCTCCTTCATGGGAGCACCAGGTACTGGGAATCATGAATATAGATTCTGAAGTTGCATGGACTTAGATTAAGTCCAACAGGTTCCTTCCTTCACTACCTAGCTGTGTGGCTTAGGATATGTTGCTCAACCTCCCTGGAACTCATTTTTTAAGCCTGCAGGAGAGGAGGCATGTAAAGTGTCTAGGTCATGATTCGGCTGATAATAGGAGCTCACTGTGAACAACTGTCACATTAGATCATGGGAAGTGTGTAAACTTGGCTCTCCATGAAGACAGAGGCCAAGTCCTGTTTGTCCGTCACATGTCTAACCAGGGACATATTCTCAAGGAGTATTTCATAAAGAAGTGAATGTATGGAAGGAGACTAACACTTCATTTTGGAAGTTGGAAAGATGAAGAAGAAAAAAAGGTCTGCCTCTGAGAATCCACATTAAGATGATGGATTCAGCTTGAAATAGTGAGAACTATAAAACATGTTTAGAGAATGTAGAGAAAAGCAGACAAAACAAGTGAGCATTGTTCATTGGGCTCGTAGGTCTGGTTAATCACCTCTGACACCTGACCTTTGGCCCTGACCCAGGCACACAGGCCAATGCTCTACTCTCTCTGTATACAGAGAGATTTTTAATCCTGTTAGGGATTCTCTGGGGCACATTTGGTTGGCATAACTTCCAGCATTTGTACTTTTGTCACTAAACACTTTTCTCTAAAAAAAACCAAAAAACAAAAAGCCATGCTGGAAGCCCAGCGTGAAGAAACAGATCAAGGTAGAGGTACTATAACCCAAAGGTATAGTCAGGAAGTCACGCTTGCTCTCCTGGAGGGCTGCGTAGATGCTGTGCCTTCCAGCTAGAATGGAGTTCTGTCCTTCCCTAGCTAATGACTTTGGTAAGTACTGCTTTTCCTTTAAGTCTCAGCTTAAATGACATCTCCTCCAGGGAGTCTGATTAGCTCAGTTTCCCATAGTCTTGTACACTTTCTATTTGCTGTTACGCACTTCCAATGGCCTCAGTAGAGTTACATCTATCCAAAATCATTTCTTCCTACTATATTATCAGTGACATAGAGGAAAAGCTATGATGGGTGGTTATATCCCCAGTGGCAACTGCCGGGCTTGGCACATAATTGGTGTCTACTGAATAACTGGATGCTAGAATGGGAGAAAAAATTACCTTGTCTACTGCACGCTAGATACCCACTGGCTTAAAGGTCTCATGCAATATACCAATGAAGGAGACAATATGTTCTTAAGCCCTTGAAGAATATGTATCTAGTTAGGATGACAATAACAAAAGAATCATTAACTTCAGTGATAATAAATGCATTTCATGCATTGGAGTTCTTATAAGAATTCACAGTAAGACAGGATCCCTTATTGAAAACCCACTGGCAAGTCTCTAGGCCAGCGCACTTTACTGTTGATGCAGTTAGTAGCTCACAGTGGTTGTTGGGCCCAACCTTACTGTTGGAATGGAATTTTCATCTTCTTTCACTAAGTGGTAGACATGAGTCAGTGCCTACTTGCCCACCCACCTGAGCTGGCTTTAATAAAGATGTAGGAACTAAAATACCTTGTGAGCTCGTGAGAATGAAGGTGTTATAATCAGCTGCTTCATGCCCCTTCTATGCTACAGGTGGGGCATTGGGAAGGAAATCCAAATTCTCCCTCATGATCTAGGGGATCTCCTGATCTGGGTCCTGTCTCCTGGCACACCTCAATCTTTTTCCATACCTTACCTCCCATACTGCATATGTCAATCAGTGAGGTCCATTCAGGTTGTTCTCATTTGCAACTGAGGGGGTTATTAACTGATGTCTGCTCCTTGAGTGCTATGAGAATCAGATCTGGTGGCCTACTGACATGAGGATGGTAGCAGCACTTTCCCCAGCCATTCCTTGCAGAAGTTGCCCTGCTGACTATGCTTGGGCTTGACTGTTTCTGACACTTGCTCTAGCTGGGCCACCCTGGAACCCACTCCCTTTGGTTGCCCAGAGCAGGAGAATATCAAAAGACAACTCCCTGTCCTGCTGCCTTTGCTGTGCCAGGCTGCCAGTGCCAGCTAAGGAGGAGGCCCCCTCCTGCTTCTGCTTGTTTCCCTTGATTGTTATGTAATGTTCGGCAGCAGGAGGTAAATTCCTCTCCAATTTCCAGGCCCGTTACAGCGCATGAACCCCACCATGGGGAGCCACAGTGATTGAGCTCCGCAGCCAGGTCCCATGCTGTGTGTCATAAATCAGGCCTATTATCTGCTCCTCCTGGCAGATGCCATAGCCAAGAACCTGCCCATTCTGCTTGCCGGAGAGACCAGCTGCCTCTGCACATGGTGGAGCCAGCCCTGGCACGTCCATGGGGGTTTGGAGTCTCTTTTTGATGTCCTGGATGGAGGTTGCCAGGACTCTTGTTCTTCAGGGGCAGCATTTACACAGCCCTTGCCAGGACATCTCATGCCTCAGGTCCTACAAGCCAGTGTATGAACAGAAAAATCAGGCCTTGGGCAACCACTACCAGGAATTCTTGGTGTGGAGGCCTGTTGTGTGCCTTGCTGTAGACATAACCTCCAAGGGCCTTGCTAAAACCTCATATTTTCCAAGTTCATCTTCAAAGGGTCAGTCATGGGTAAGTCTGCATTGAGACAGAAGAATCGGCATTTTTACAAGTTCCCAGGTGATCCTGATGCAGGTGGTTGCTAGCCCATCCTTTGGGAAGTGCTGCTTTGAGACAGCTGTATCCCTAAAGCGATGCCTGTAAAATGAACGCCTATAAATCGACTCCTTCTTTTCCATTTCCTTCTATCATTTTGCTGAAGATGTGTTTCCCTCGGGAAGAAGATGTGAGCTTCAAAAATCAATGGCAATCACACTGAATAATGAAGCAAATCTTTGACTATGACATATTTAAAGGGCAATAATAATGCTAATCGTTGGGGGGAAAGTCGCACAGTAGGATGCTCTGCTGATAGGTAAGGTGCCGCAGCGGAGGCTTTGTCCCTGTATCTCCTGTGCTCCATTTGTAGGACAGAGGTGCCGTATGCCCTGCTCGGCCTGCATTTAGCCCAGTTGTGCAGGTGGCTTTGGTACAAGTGAAATAGCTCCTTCCTAGACTCTCCAAAGTTCCAGTTTGGCTAACAAATTATTATGATGTCAGTAACCCACAGCAATGCTCCCCTCGAGAGCTTTACTTTTTTCCTTCCTAACAGATCTGTCTCTGATAGACTTTTTGGAATTAATGCCAATTCTGTCTTTCACAATAAAATTCACCATGATTCGGGGTTGCAATGAATGGCACAAGGATCCCTTTTGGCTAGAGATTCCTCCCTCCTCTTACATGAACCCCTCTTTCCTGGAAAAAGGGAGCTGTATCACTTGGACCAGAAGAGCAGAGGTGGGGAATTTTGGGAACGAGGCAGCCTTCCCTGGGAGCCCATGCCTTACATCTGCTAACTGTGTTAAGAATGTGAGATAAGACTGTTTTCTTCTCAAACACTGACACATGTTATCCAAAAGTAATAGACCCAAGTCACTGCATGAGGTATGCGAAGCAGGAGCTGGAGAATTCTAGAAATAGGACCACAGTTTAATGCCACAGACTCCTGTTGGATGTGTGACATTCCATTAAGCAGACTGATCATGTGGAGCTCACTTTTTTTCATCTGTAAAATGGGAATAAAAATCTTTAACTCAGCGGAGCATTGATAAAGAGCGAATATTTTGGTTGGCACTCGATGAAGAGTTATCATCATGATGACTATTGCTAATAAGAGATGCATATTATAAGACTGCTCCCTGATGTTTCCTTTCATCGGTACAGTTTTATTGATTGATTTCATCTCCTGAAACTTCCTGCCAATGAAGACCGAGCTAGACATAAAAAGAGAAACCAGTATGTGTTAAACACAAGCCGATATTTCCGGTGGAACTCATAGGACAGAACAATTTAATCTTTGAGGATTTTGGTATTCTGTGGGGGATTTCCCAGGTCCTTAGGAAAAGTCCTTAATTTAGCAAAATGTGGGCTGGATGTTGGAAGTGGAAAAGGCAGTGATGCAGAGGGATGGATGTGGGACAGTTACTCACACCCTTGAGACATCTGACAGGACAGAGGTTGATTCCAGCCACACGATCAAGAATTCATTCAACTCCCAATGAAACCTGAGTGGAAACCCTGGGCATCAGAGTTCAGGTGAACTTCCCTGGTGAATGTGGAGAGAGCTCTCTCAGACTGTATCCTGTGGGTCTTCAGTTGGCTTTCCTTTGTATCCCTTGTCATGAAGCAGTAACCGAGTGCTGCCCTTTCCTGATTCCCTGACTCATCCTAGTGAATTACTGAACCTGTGCAAGTAGAGGGAAGCTCTGCGTTCGTAGCCAATTAGGCAGCAGTGTGGGTATTCTGGAGAATCTGAAGTCAGATGACAGTCTTTGGGATGGACTGTGCCCTAACCTATGACAGCTGAACTGATTCCAAATAGCTCATGTCAGAACTGCACAGCAGAGCCATGCTGGCTGAGTTGGGTCTTTGGGAGCTGCCTTCCTCTTTTCTGTTGCAATCGCAGAACACTACAGGTGGGGCAATTTATAAAGACAAAGGATTTCCTGTGTTTGTTCTGGAGGATGGAATCCATTTGTAAGGTGCTCGCATCCGGAAAGGCCCTTTTTGTTGCATTACGGCACACATTATGGTGTGGTAGGAGGCATCACCTGGTGAAAGCATAGTCGGGAAAGACAGCTCATTTATGACAAAGCCATGTTGATGAGCAAGTAATCCACTCCGGATACCAGCTTGAAGCCATTCACAAAGGTGGGACCCCATGACCAATTCAGCTCTTTGAAGGTCCCATCACCCAATACCATCCCAGTGGCAAGGAAATTTCAGTAACAGTTTTGGAGGGGACATTCCAGCCTGGGCTTAGTGCCTTTCACTGTCTTTCAGTTCTTTTACCCCTCTGTAAACTGTAGTTAACTGGGGACAATGTAGCTGATACTTGTTCACATGCTAGCAGATTTTTTCTGATAATGGAGGGATAGTTGAGTCCTCTCCAACACTGTCAAAGCTACTGTTACACCTACTTGTAAACTTATTTCAGCTTGAACTGAACCAATGACAAGAAGGTAGTGCTTTGATTTCTCCTTTGAATTCATTCTAATGTCTTACTGATTGAGTTAAAAATTTTCAGCACATTTTCATGTCACATTTGTATGAGAGTCACAGTTCTATTATCCTTTAAAACATACTCTTTAATAATATGCTATACCTCAATGAACACTTTTTAAAGCAATTTTTAAGAAACTCCATGGACTCACGATCTCTGGGAATTTGTATTTTAACAAGTTTCCAGGAGATTCTGATCCTATTACACATGGCCTTGTAGTTGGGACTCTGCGCCAGCCAGTTACTCAGTCACCTTGTGGCTTTGACACGCTAGGCTTTGATAGCATATCTGAAGCCCCAGGGTTATCATTCAATGCCAATTATGTTCTTCCTGTTTGGGGTTTTCCTCTAGGAAGAAGTTCCTGGCTGGAATGAGCAAAGGAAAGAAAAGATCAAACCCTGCCAAAGAGTGTTTGGAAAGCTTCTGGGCCAAGACTGTTCCCCAAGTTTGCTCTGAAATACAATAGTGAGGCTCAAGGAAGACCTAGACAGTGTTGGGGTAAAAGTCAGACCAGGGAAGACAGTCCCAAAGAGCCCCCACTCAATCCTGTGGTCCTTTGTTACTGAGCTGCAGTCTCAGATTCACAAATGGAATTTTTTTTTGCTTTTTTTCTGGTCTTCCCTTCAATTCCTAATGCAAACAGCAATCCACAGAAAAGCAACATTTATTAAATCAGAAGGATTACAATATCAATGGGAAGTTATCATGCAATAACCTTCTATTGATTTGTGTATTGCCAGTAATGAAATCAACTGGAATATTATTTATTAAACATATTGATTAGCAAAAAATAATTTGCAGAGAGGAAGCCTGACTCTGCAGGGGATCCCGCTGAGCTCCCTATGTATTCCTACAACTTCCCTCTCTGTTGGAGGAAGAGCCACAGTGGTGCCTGAACTCACCCAGAGACAGCCTCAAAATTCAGAGTCTTCTACCACATCCAAGAGGGAAGCAGATCTGCAGCCTGATAGACTGGTTCCAGGGACTCAGCATTTGTGCAGTCTGCTGATGTTTTCCCACTAAAGGCTGGATGAACTCCTGCTTGGGTAGAGCAGTTTTTCTACTGCTGCTTATGGTAGGGAGGGGAGAGAAGCAGAGGTTTGGAGGAATGGCTGAAGGAGGCGTAAAAGTATAGATAAAAAATATCTTGGGTTAGTTTGGCACACAGTGTCTCAGCCCTTTCAACTGCCAAAGAGCCGACTCCCAGCAGTCACTGAGACAAGGATTTGGGGAGAGGTGGTTTGTCTGGCAGACATTTTCAAGCATCACAGTGAGAAGGGAATGGAGAAAGAGAGGAGAATCACTGTTGAGTGTGTTATTGGCTGGGTATTGTTTCGGGCATCTAGGGCTCAATTTTGCTGGGGATCCCCTGAGAGAATGTCTGATATGCTCCAGAACTGCCTACCCAAGAGCTGTGATCTTTTCCCACTTGCTTCTGCCTCTCACTGTGGAGAGCTACTTGTTGTCTGAGTTCTCTGGTCACTCTGGCATTTCCAGACCATCCCCAAACCGGCTGGGCACATTCCTTCAAGTGCAGCTTCAGGATGGAAGAGACAAGTACCTGAGGTGGAGGGGAACCATCCCGTGCAGGTGCAGGATCTCTAGGAGTGTCCGGAGGATGTGGAAGATCCCAGACAGATCTGACACAGACTGAGAGTGAAGCTCAGCGAGAGTTCTCTTTGCATTTTGGACTTTGGCTGCCCCACAGATTTCTTGCTAGGCCGAGTCCTCTCTTTTTTGGAAAGGATCTGGATTTTCTTTTTTTCACAGATGGAGTCAGGAAGAGCAGCAATTAGAAGAACAAAAACACACTTCTGAGTGCTCACAGAGGCAGTGAATCTCATTTATCCTGTACAACAGCCCCATGGGTGAAAGAACTGTTAGCCTAATTTTGTAGATGGGAAACAGAGAACCTGAGAATACAGGGTGAGAAATGAGTGCTCTGGGAAAAGAGTGTGTTTGATTCAAAAACACATTTAGTTCCAAACCAAGTAGTTTTGAGTATGGGATTGGAGGCTGGATTGTGTGGCGTGATGTCCTGGCTCATTGATTCTGCAGACTTTTTTAAAAAGATTTATTTTACTTTACTTAAGACTCAGAATTACAGAGAGGGAGAGACAGAGAGATCTTCTATCTACTGGTTTACTCCCTAAATGGCTGCAATGGCCAGAGCTGAGCTGATCTGAAACCAGGAGCCAGGAGCTTCCTCTAGATCTCCCACATGGATTCAGGGCCACCCTCTGCTACCTTCTCAGGTCATTAAAAGGAGTTGGATCAGAAGAGAACAACTGGTCCAGCTTCTCATAGGAGATGCTGGTGCCACAGGCAGAAGGTTAGCCTACTACACCACTGCATTTAAATCCTTAGTATGCTCATCTGTTGCGGGGATAGTTATTTCCTCTATAAGAAGCTGTGAGACCAAATCATGTTATGGAATGGTTACCACATAGTGATTTTAGTTACAATAAATGCACATGTCACACCAGTACCCATCCTTGGATTTTGTGGTCTTAAAATAATGGCTGCAACTCTGTGTCTTGTTTGTTATGTCTCATCTGTTATCCTTCTCTGTTCCATTCTATTCAAGGGCTGGCACCTGCAAACCGCCCCAAAGCACTTGGGGCTGGATTTAGCCAACAGAAGGCATGCTGGGCCAGTGGAGGGTGTGAGGAAGGAGGAGGTCTGCCAGGGCACTTCTCCCTCGCTCTCTTGGCTGACAGGAGCTTCACTTGTTTCTTGGCTCTTGTTCTTGGGGGGATAAAGACCTTGACCCAAGGTTCCAGGAAGCACACCTTTTCCCTTTGTCCTTCAGTGTGGTAGTGGCTTCTTGCTGCCGTCATTCTTGTCATTCACTGTTTGGTCTCAGCCTTCACTCTCTGATAGAGCCAATTCCCTGGAATGGACTCCCTCTGCCATATTCTCTTCAGGTCCCAATGGATCCAACCACTTTCAACGCGACAGTGCCAGGGTCATCTCTACAGTGACCTTGCGATACTGCCCCTGGGGCCCTTGAGCAGGGTAGGGATGGGGGGAAAAGGGACTGAGGTGACAGAGTCCCTGCTCCATAACCCCATTTCAGGCTTGGGCCATTGCATTTTTATAATAAGATGGTCATGACTGTTTCCATTTTACAGATGAAAAAAAGAAAATAAGATGCCTGAAAAAGATCTGCTTTAGGTCTTTGCAGCAAGTTATAAAGCAGGTATTTCCAGGACAGCTGTCCAAATTCAAAGGTGCCCATCATGGACCTCCGAGGCAAGAAGACTTCCTTCCCACCATTATTCACGATTAAAAAAAAAAGGGTCCAATTGTCTCATTTGCTCCATATAATAGCTGATGACTAATGAGATAGGTTGAAAAAAGTACCTGCCAGTGCCTCCCAAATTGACCTTGTGATGAGGAAGGAGGCAGGGTAGCTGCTGGGTGTGCCAAGGCCATGTTCTGAAGCTTGGATGCCCGGATCCTCTCATGTAGAGCCAGCTTCACTGATGCATGCAGACTTGGGCACACACAAGACACATGACCTAAACACTCTTTTAATATTTTGGGGGCAGCTGCCTCATACAGGCTGCAATAAGGAGAGATTGCCTGTCTATTCATAGGGCAGTGACTTGAGAGTTTGGGGGTTGGAGAACATGTGTCAGCCAGGAAATAAAGCTTTTATTTCTCCCCTGGAATAGGGGGTTGGCCCCAGTGATTCACTTCTAATAAATAGCATCCTAGGGAAATGAGGCTGTGTGGCAATCCAAGCTGGTTCTTAAAGGTACATGGCTTCTGCCTGGCTCTCCTGGGGCCCTTGTCCTTGGAGCCTTGACCCTCTCTTTAAGAAGTCTCACTAATCTGGGCCCGGCGCGGTGGCGCAGGTGGTTAAAGGTCCTCGCCTTGCACGCCCGGGATCCCATATGGGCGCCGGTTCTAATCCCGGCAGCCCCGCTTCCCTTCCAGCTCCCTGCCTGTGGCCTGGGAAAGCAGTCGAGGACGGCCCAAAGCTTTGGGAACCTGCACCCGCGTGGGAGACCCGGAAGAGGCTCCTGGCTTCGGATCGGCATAGTATCAGCCCGTTGCGCTCACTTGGGGAGTGAATCATCGGACGGAAGATCTTCCTCTCTGTCTCTCCTCTCTGTATATCCGCCTTTCCAATGAAAAAATAATAAAAAATAAATCTTTAAAAAAAAAAAAAAAGAAGTCTCACTAATCTGAAGACGCCCTATAGAGAGACCACATGGAAGCGAGATGCCTAAGGAGCCCTGGGCAGCCAGGCCCAAGCAGCTTGTTTCTTCCCAGTGTAAACACCTGCTGTGTGCTGACTGAACCTGCAGGTATTTTTGACTCTTTGAAAGGGGCTGGGGCTGGTGCTGGGGCTGGTGCTGAGGCTGGCGCTGGGGCTGGAGTGAGTCTGGTGAGTGTCAGCAACAGGGCCAAGACAAAAGGGAAATTCAGTGACACCAGTCCTATCTTTAAAATTCTGAAACTTTTTCATCAATGATTATTTTGATTTTTTAAAAAAGTATTGGCTAAAAAATATTTTACCTAGAGTGTTAAATTTTTTTGACACCTTCCTTAAAATGTATGCCCACTTTTGCCTGGTTCTGCTCCTGCTCCTGATACCATATGAAACCTTAACCAAGAATGGCCTAATCAATCCAAATTGGTACCAGAAACATGTGTAATAGTGAGATCAGGTTGCTTTGTTCTGCAGCGATAGCTAATAGACACAAACATTGGACATGTAGGATCAGCTTATCTGAACTCCCATATTCCACTGGCCCATCAGGGCCTTCCAGATAGCTGGGTCATCGGACCCATCACCTAACCTTACCAAGCTTCAGTTGCATCATCTGTAAAATGGACCTACTTGCAATGCTCTCTTTATGGACTGGTGGAGAAAATGAAATGTTCAGTAGAATCACAGGCTTTGTCCTTGCAGGGCCCCATGCCTCTGCAGACGGCTGAACATGCTCAGAGGCCAATTTATATTCAATGTTGGGTTCCATAAATGTTAGTTACTGCTGTGAGATTGAACTTGAAGAGGAAAGTTGGGAGTATTCTGCGTGGGTGATTCCAAGGAGCTGATGTTCTTGTATTAAACTACACACGGCAGAGAAAGTGACTGCCCTGTGAACTACAGTTCCACTTCCACATGCCTTATCACTGTGGCATTTTAATCTCACATGAGAGATAGGAACAACTGAAAGTGCTGAATATATAGCAGTCAAGTTGAAGAACCAAAGGGCAGCCACGCCGTTGGTAAGAGCAATGATCCTGGGCTGGGAACCTCTGAGTTAAAAGGGACGCATGCTTCCAGAATGAAAGCACACCGGACAGCTCAGTGGCTCATTATTGTCTCAGGCTGGTGCTGCATTTCAGTTGTGCTGCATATAATATGTATATGTGAGACTGGAGTGTGAGTATTGGTGTTGGTGCTTCTGTGTGCATATGACTGGTTGTACGTGTATGTGTGTGCACCTGTGTCCACATGTATTTGTGAGTGTGCCCATGTGTATGTATGTATGTGAAGGTAAACTCCAGGAAGGCATGGGTCACATGCTTGATCAAGTTTTCAATTCAAGACATCACTATTTGTTCAATGAGTGCACATTTATGGGCATGTGTGGACGTGTGCATCTGCACTTCCATGAATACAGGTGTTTGGGTTTCTAGGAGCAAGGGATGAATACATGAGCAGCAGTGGGGTTCTTATATCTGGCTGTGTTTTCAGGTTTCTCTAAGTCTGGAACTTGATCATGGAGGGACAATGAGCTTTCCTGCACTCTTTGCACCCTAAGTATGCTGCCACCCCTTCTTGGAGGCTCCCCCTGCCTGGGGAGCTGTCCTTCCTTCCTTCCTTCCCACCAGCCTGGAGCCAGCCTCCTGTTTGGCCCTCTGCTTCTGCATGTCTTCCGGAGGACACAGATGGTAGGAGCAGGGAATCGGAAGCACTTGGCAATGAAGCAGCAATTCACTCTGCAATCCCTTCGTATTCATTCCAACAATGCCCGCTCTGATGGGCTGCGCACGCTGAATGCAGCCTTCAATGTGCAATCCGGCAGGAATTACAGCGCTGGTGGTCCTCATCACGTCCACTTATTGTCGAGTGTTGCTGAGAATTCTCCCTCTCGGGCTGAGGGAACCACTTGTTTCAGCAACTGATTTCCGAAAACGCCTCCGGGCTGGGGTTTCTGCGATGCTCCTGGTGATGTGTTATTGTTCCTGGTTTGTGTTTTGGACACTCATGTGTCCAAATGTGTCTGCTGAAGTATGTAAATTGTCATAATGCAAGGAAATGAGAGATAAAAATAACTCCGGAGCAGCCAGCGGGGCTCTGAGACCCACACAGCCTTTCCAGGTCTGCCTTGTGCCTTAGGAACAGCTTGTCGACAAGACTGGGAGAGAAGACCTGAGACGCCCCGGAGGAGCTCTCTGCAATGGGATGCTCACTGCCCACTCTCTGCAGAGTCCAGCTGGACTGCTTGAGAAGGGCGAGGGGAAGACAGAGGGAGCTGGTTGTTGACAGCCCCCCTCTCTCTCTCTTTTTATTCTTTGCAGCTGCCTACTATCAGCTGTGGGCAGAACCACAGGCTTGTGCACTGACTCTTCAGGGGACTGCATAGAGGCCAATTTGCATCATGGTCAGCCTATGCCTTATTTGTTTTTTCTGTTGACAGGAATTAACCCTCACAAGGGTGGGGTATTTCCAACGTTCCTAGCTCAGCTGGTTCAACTGGGATTGGTTTTGATGGGAAGTGCTGGGGAAAGGAATGGGGCAAATGGAAGGTGATAGAGGGGAGGATGGAGAAGAGCTGTTCACTGTCTCCACTCTGATCTACAAGATGTCTACAGCAGATGCTGGGTCCCGCCAGAGATAAAGACCCTGCAGCTATGTGGGTCCCATGGTCTGAAACTCCAGCTGATGATCGGCTCTGCCAATGCTGCCCCTCCAGCTACCCCTGTAGCCTGGGGTGGTGCTGGGGTCTCCTCCTATTGCTTATATCTGGGTTGTCTCATGGGCCTTTAGTCTTCTCAGCCTTTCCATCACCAGATATTGTTACTTAGGGCTCGGCTGTCATCCTTTCAAATCCCAGCTTTCCCTTTAGCTTCCCTTGCTACAGAGTAGGCAGAGCAATCTTTCAAAGTTAATTTGGTCACTTTTTAGTTTAATCTGACCACTCCCTTGCTGAAGACCATTCAGAGGCTCCTCAGTGTTTTCTGGACAGTGTGCCTGCTCCTTAGCTAAGTGGTTTTACAAGGATTCTCATGATTTGGTCGTTCTGGGTTCATATTTATCCATTCTGCCCCATGCCACCCATTCTCTATACAAGGACTTCATGAAGTCCTGAACATGCTGGGGCTCCTGTCTTTGGGTTCTTTCATTTTGCTTGATCGACATCTACTTGTTGTACAGGACTCAGCTCGAACTTCATACTCTCCAGGAAGACTTTTTCTTTTTTTAAACCCAACAAGACTGGCTGGATTAGAGGCAATTCCTTTGTACATCCAGAGTTACTCATGCTCCATAAGTGTAGAAATGAGGCTGAAAGATGAGGCTGGCCTTTGAACCAAACAATCAGAGACTAGAAAAGTATTTTAAACTTGAACGGGTTCTGGGGTGCTTTAAGAGATTTTATGGCTTCTTTGATGAAATTGGCTCTGTTGTTAATGCAGTCTGTTCATGATTACATTAATGGTAGGTATATCAGGAGTGGCGGAGAGATACAGTCTGTAGCAGAAAGAGATTCCTGTTGTTAAGCTGCTGACAATCACACACAGGTCCCAGCATGATGCAAAGCCACTCTCTGCTTTTCTAACTGAATCTGTGTTATGTACTGCAGACTTCTTGGGTGGGAAAGAGACAGGCAGTGGGTCTTGTTTTCTTTCCTCATCTCTGATCTCTTTCATCTGTTTCCTTTCCTTTACTCAGCTCCAGACACTAAGTCTCATTCATTTTATCTTGGTGGATAAGGGCTGGGATGTGGATCTTCAGGTTCTGCCAATAAGAGGGCATAGTCCCATGAAGGCTGATTCTAGGTGAGGCATCTACAAAAATGCATAAACCATTTTCTTCCTGATACTATTTTGGTTATCATACTAGATAACACTGCTTTTGTCCTTATCTTTAGTAAAGATATGTTATATAGTTTTTCTATCTTAGGTAACCCAAAGAGGATAAATAAATTGTCTAAGTACAAAAACTCCACTGTATCATGTTAAGAAAGAGAGAATGGCAACAACAACAACAGAAAAGCCAAAACACGGGAGGCTATGATGGCCAAAGTCCTGCCATAGGCATTCCCACATTTCTATTTATTACTAAACTGTGATTGGTTATGTGGGGAAAATTGCCTCAGGATGGACAATGAGAATGCACCAAAGCAGAACTGGTACCCAAGGCTCATGTTTAGCCCAAGAGAATTTGTCACCCTTCAATAGGAATGTGCTCCAACCAAGGCCATTGGGAAAACATGCTTTATAAAAGCTTTACAGCGTGACAGCATCACTACCTCTTTACATAACGGTAGATAACGATTCTGAAGTTGTGCTAGACTCATTAAAAAGATGATGCTGCCTTGTGCATCCTCACATCTGCATCTTTTCAGGAGGTGTCAATGTGGATACCCAACCATTAACCTATGGCCTCTGCACTGAAGCATTCCCTATTCCCTTACAGATAATCCTGCCTGAGTTTCCTATCTGGCTGCTCCATTCTAAACAGGAGTGAAGAACAGAGGACCACAGTCCTGCATGTGAGTACCAAGAAGTTCTTGTGGATATTTCTTGAACTGCTCATTAGCATATTAATGCACAGCCTCCCCACTGAGAACCTAGCAAAGTTAGGGCTCATTTAATTGGAAATCTAAAGGACAGCACCTGCCACAGCCTACCCAGAATTTATGCATGCCTGTCTTGATGAGCTTGGAGGGGAATGGATGATTCATGATGGGACCGCCTGCTTCCTGATTTACAACCCATCATTTACATGTCGCTAAAGTCAATTGGCATGTGCAGAAGGTCATACTCAACTAGAATCCTGCTCACTAAATCTATTGGCCTTCTGGTCAGGGTGCTCCCAGATCACAGTCTCCAGGTCTGAGAATGAGAGGAAAAGACAAAGATCTGGACCAAGAAGGCTTGGCAAGGTCAACCCCAGGGAAGCCTCATCTCTTCACTGGTGGTGTATTGTTGGGAGACTCGAGACCCTGTGCTCTATTAAGAGTAGAAAATCTGGATTGTAATAGTGCACTTGCTAGCCCTATAACTTTGGGGGAACCACTTGGTCTTTGGCTCTTTAAAAAAAAACAACTTATCAAATGACCATGGTAAAAGTACCAATATCAAAGACTGGTGAATATTAAAATAAGATACATTAAGTATTTGAAATAGAAATTAATATATGGTACTTTTCTCGGCCATTGGTAGTTATGAGACCTCAGAGCCTTGTAGTGAAGTCATCCATTTTTGGAATCAAGATTACTTATACTCAAATCCTGGTTCTACCACTTAATAGCTGTGTGACCCAGGAAAGAGCTTCTGAGGGCCAATGCTTGCATCAGTGATTTCTGGATGACAATGGATAATGGTGCACTAAATTCTCAGGTTTTTGGGAGGTCTGAGTTAAAGGAGGTATGTAGTTAGAGCTCTCAGCAGGGTGTGGCCTATTCTTTAAAAGCAGGCTATGTGGTGAAAGATGGGTTTGGGTTTGGGGTTTAGCCCAACTTTGAGAAAATCTTGCTTGTTATTTTTGTGAACTGCAAGCTGGCCTGTTGGCTACTTCCTTATGCATTTATAAATAATTTTACTTGATTTTTGAATTGATGCAATAATTCTTTGTGTGGAGTGCAATGTAATGTAGTGATCTGACATATGCATACATCATGAAATTATTGATGACAACCATATTTCTCACCCTTAAGAGCGGATTCCTTATTGTTCTTCAGGGCATCTATAGCCCTTTCTCACTTCATTGGGTCTCCCCACTTGACCTCTTCAAAGTTCCCTGCTCAGAATCCAGCATTAGCTCATACATGTATTAGCTCTCCTTTGACAAAGGAATTGGGGATTTGAGCTTGAAACACAAACGTGCTTATAAGTATATTCTTTCTGTTCTCTAAATGGTAGAGGCTGTACTGACATCCTCAATCAGGCTTTACCTCCACCTATGTCCAGGACAAAGGGCCAAGGGTTCCAGGAGCAGCCTTTAACCATGAACTTACCGCTCCTGTTTTACTAACAGATCACCTTGGGCAGAGGCCTAGTGACCACCTGCTCTGACCACTGGGCTGAGGACCATGGCTGAATTAGCAGACAGCCCAGAGCACACACAGAGTACGCCTGTTTAGAAATGTGCTGAGTACAGAGAATGTTGAATAGAGATGCAAAAATTAAAAAATATTTTCCTTCTTTCTTCCTTCTCTTAAGGAGAGTTAATACATGATGTCTTTTTTTTTTTTTTGGTAGGATATGCAGAATCAGCATTTTCCACATCAAAATGTTATTTTCAACATTTAAAAAAAAATCTTAGTGTTTTGGTATCTTTCAGCAAAGTTAGTTGACTTATTTCTAGAATTTTCTTCTGAAATATTCCGTAAACTACTGGCAATATAGTTTATAATCAATACATTATGACTGCTAATGTGTGTTGAATTCATTCTCTGTGTGAAGTCCTGGACTTGGTGTTTGACGTATCAGTCCCCTTACCTGCTCACAAAGACCCTGGGACACAGGCATTTATATTAGCATCATTGTTCTAGCTGTCCCTACATACAAATTCTAAACCCAAGTGTCTCGATACAGGAGCATTTTCTTTTTCACTTTAGCTCAGTTTAGGGGGTTGGCTGGCTCTCATCCATGTTGTAGTTAGAGCATCTGAGACACATGGCCCCCCAGTGCCACTACTGTAGAGCAAATGAGGTCATGATACATTTAGGGCCAGGCTTGGAGGTGTCCAACATCACATTCACGCTTATCCTCTGGACCAGAACTCAGTCCACGGCTCCACAGAACAGCTCGAGGGGAGGTGGGTGGGAATATTAGATCACATGGACATTTGGTGGTCACTTACACTATCTACCACATGTCACTTAAACAAGGACACAGAGGTTCAAAATTAGAGTGAATTTCTTCAAGTCATCCAACATAAGAGGAAGAGAAAGCAATTGAGGTTGGGTCTCCTGGCCTCAAAGCCTACAATCTACACCAGGAATTGGCAAACTAGGGCTCATGGGATAAATCTAACACATTGTCTATTGTGATAAATAAAGATTTATTGGGATGCAGCCATGCATATTCATTTTGTGTTGTCTTTGGTTTATGTTAGAATAGTAGCACTGAGTACTTGGAACAGAAGCTGTATGACTAGAAGGCTTAAAATATTTACTATCTGACCTTTTGTAGGAATAAATCTCGCAATCTCTACTGTGTGTATATATACATAAGCATTGAATATCTATATAATAAGGCATATGTAGCTTATCTGGCACATTTCTGATCCAAGTGATAGGAAACTGAGAAGCCAGAGGTTTTCATTTTTGATAATGTAGCCGTGAATGGACTAGAATATTATTTTAGCCTTTTCTTTACTTCATTGAGCTTCTTTCGGCAAAGGGGAAAGTAGTTTGATCTTGGGTTTCCCTGTTGTTGGCTAGAGGGACTGTTTTATCTGGCATATTTGTTTTGTTTAAATAGCAGTGTATGTGTGTGTGTGTGAGCGCATTTAATTGAATTTGAATGTCTTTAGATTGGGTATGCCATAGTTATCATCATTCTTTTTTGTCTCATAAGCAGATGCTTTATGCAAAAAGGTTTCCTGGCTCACTGCTAAAGTGCACTGGAGTTAGTGGATCCTTCACTGTGACCTCTGTTTATTCCATCTAAGTCTTGCCCCTTAGAAGGGAAGGATGCATAGCTTCAGTTACTATCGACCTCTGGGTAAGGTTGGTTTCAGACATTGTCCATCTGCAGACCAGGGAGGTTGAGGGAATCCTATCAGTTCTCTAAGTAAATGCTGTGTGATCCAAGATAAAGAACTCACCTGCTCTGAAGCTGATTTTTCTATCTGACTGCATGGATAGGCTGTACTTCAACAGGCTGAATTCTAAGATTGTCATTCCCTGGTGGATAGACCTTTTACAATCCCCTTCCCAGGAATGCTGGCAGGGCTTAATAGTATGTCAATTCTTTGGTTATATTATGTTACATAATAAAAGGGATGTTACAGATAAAATTATAGTCCCTAACCACTTGCTTAATGTTAATGATAAACAGGCTTATTCTTACTGGACCTGATCTAACCAGGTGAATCTTAACAAAAAGAAGCATTTTTTTGGTCACTGGGGGGAGACAAGGAGTTCCCATTAGTTGGACCCTGGGTTGACATTCTGAAAAATATTTCCCATAGATCCTTTGAAGACCCCTGCAGGATTGAGCTTCTGTTGCCCCTGCTTTGAGACATATTTTGCAATGACTTTATCTCCTTCTCATTCCCAGTACCTATTGTTCCTAGAGACTACTTCTCTACAAGAGAGAGCAGCATACAAGCCTTCCTCCTAGACATTACTTCCAGAGGAAACTCAGCTGTGACTGGGGTATTTTGGGATTGTATTATCTGTGATCTGCAGAGCACACCCTGAGCAACACAGTGCTATGTAGTTTGCTTCTTCATCCAGGGACCCTTAAGCTTCTTAAGATGAAGGATGCCTTAGCGCAGAGAGTTGTGCAGCAGTTCTGGGAGACACTGATAGACCTTCCCTGATGCCTGTCAGGGAGCCTCTATGGGTTCCTGCACATTGAGAGTCCCTGCATTAGCCTGGCAGCCCACTACTCTGTGTTATTCTTTGGTTATCTCAAACAGTAGGAACTTAATGCTTTCTAAAAATAAATGGGTGGGGCCAATGCTGTCACACAGTGGGCTAAGCTTCCACTTTCGATGCTGGCATCCCATATAGGCACTGGTTCAAATCCCAGAGTCCTGGATGCTCTACTTTTGATCCAGCTCCCTGTTTATGGCCTGGGAAGATAGTGAAGAATGGTCCATGTGTTTGGGTCCCTGCACTCACATGAGAGACCTGGAAGAAGCTCCTATTTCCTGGGTTCAGATTGGTACAGTTCTGGCCATTGTGGCCATCTGGAGAGTGACCCAGCAGATGGAAGATCTCTTTCTGTGTCTCTTCTCTGTAAATTTGACTTTCAAATCAATCAATCAATCAATCAGTAGGTAGGTAGATAGATGGATATATAAATGATTGATAGATAGATAGATAGCTAAACAGTCAATACAAAAGGCCTTTTTGCTGACAACTGAAGCTATCAGGATTAGCCTATCTGGAGTGCCCCGCAAGCAGCATGAAGGTGGGTGATCTGCCGTCCAGCTGACCTGGTACTAAGGACCTTCCCAGGCACTGGAGATTCACTGCTAGCTGGGATAATCCCAGGCATCCCAAGATGAATTCACCCTGAGTGAAGGTGAGTATAAAGCCACTCTCTCCTGAGCTCCAGGAACCAGGAGAGATGCTGACATTTGCCCTTGTGACCATTCTTTTCTGTCACGTCAGCACTTTGTGCACTTCAAAACCCCATCTGTGCTCACTAAGGAGTGACTTCCTGTGTGCAGGGGTGGCCTGGGAGGCTGGGTCTCAGAGAGCCCCATTTGGATTCTAAGCCTTTGAAGACATCTGCAGGGAGGGGATAATCATTCCAGTTAAAAAAAAAAAAATGACTCTCTTTGCCATGCAAACCAGAAACCAGGAATGGAAATGAGATTTCTAATTACACGGGGCATTTTCAGAGCCACCTGCTGGCTCTGGCAGCTTGCTGAGCTGCTTCGACTTGGATGTGGAGGTGCTGGGGAGGGGGCCTGGCCTCTGAGGTCAGACTGCGGGAGGCTTCCTGGGTCAGGGCCTGAACTGCTCCCTTCAAAGTCCTCTTGCCGCTGTATCCAGCAGGGTCTGCAGGCATCCGATGCCAGGAAAGGTCTTCTCTGAACTTAGAAGCAATGCCCTCCCACTGCTCACAAAGCCCTGGACTTGGGACTTGTCTTAAAATTTGTCTCTTAGTGTACATGGGCTCCTGAGCTGGGTCTCCTCAGTACTCGGTTGGGGAGTAGCTCGTGCGCTGAACCCTTAACTAGTGACTTCAAGAAACCACTTCTCTCACTCCCTTCCTGGCAGATTCAGGCTACGCATTCAGACCAGTCCTAGCAAATCCCAACTTCCCCACTCTGGGTGAGGTTCCCTAGAAGTGTTGTGGTCTAAGTTTTTGGACAAATATCCATTTTCTATGTTCTTGCCTCTTACTTAAAAAGTAGTTCAAGCACAAGTGCTGACAAAGAGATGCTGGGTGAAGAATGGGATGCAAAGAGTTTTCTTGGAATCAAGAGAAAGGCAAGGAGACAGCAAGATTAGAAGATGCAGGTCCACCAAGGCATATGACTTCATAGGGCTCTTTCTGAGCTGCTGTCACGGAGGCCAGAGACAGCATGGGAGTCCTGACTCGAAGTGACACCGACATGTTTGAAGCTGGGGGGAATCCTTTCTGTATTGAAGGTTTACATTAAACTGTCCAAAATTTGAGTAAATTGAGGTTGAGTAGCTTGGTGTGTTGTCTACCATTCGTGTGTGCTGGGGAAAAAGAGAAGGCTGGCATGGAATCCTCAGACGTGGGGAGCCCAATTTAAACACCACTGTGTCAGACAAGCAGACACAGGGTATAATTTTACTAGGCTTGGGTAGAATTCTCCTCCTGAGAGTTTTGACATAATGTCTGGGAATCATTGGTTATGAGTTCTGTATTTTCAAACCCGTGGTTTGTTTTTATTTATTTCTTTATTTTATAAAATGTGGGGTTTACTGCTGCTTGCTGGGAGCAACCGGTAGTGTGAACTGTATTATCTTCTGGAACCAATCTTAGGCCAATCTATACCTGCCAGGGCTGCTCTGTCCTCATCATGCCTGGCTTGGACCAAGATAGGAGAGAAGGGAATGCAGATTCTGAGTCCTGCTTGGTTCTGTGCTAAAGCCTTCACCAAGATGAGGCTGGCAATTGCGGCAGCAACAGGAGCAAATCATGACTCGCTGCTCTTTCTGTGTGGAGCACTGTGCTGAAGACACATGTAATTCAATTCCTGCTGCAACTTTAGGTAGGCGTTTTCATTTTACTTTTATAAATCCATAGATGGCTAGAGCCAACACCTGGCAGGTAATGGAACCAAATTGTCCATTAATAGATAAATGGTTACAGAATGTTCTATTTCTTAAAACTTTCCGAAGCTAGTGTGACAAGACTGTATTTGTTAAGTGTTGGTGGTAAGTTTGTAGTCTTCTTATATTATGCCTTGTATTTCTAGAAATATTTGGAACGTAATTGAAAAGGCAAATTAATTCACTGCAAAGTAACATATGCCCACAATAAAAACTGAACACTAAGAAAAGCACAAAGCTGAAAATAAAAGTTTCCACTACCCATGAGTGACTGAGTCAAGTATATTACATATACAATTGAGCAAAAAGGCTATGTTTTTGTGATGGGCACATCTCAAAATAAGATGCTGACATGCAATTACAGATGTGCGTCAATTAAACCACAGGGGTAAGTTTTGGAGAAATGCGTCATTTGGCAATTTCTTGCTGTGTAAATTTTATAGAGTCTATCTAAACACATTAAAATGGCTATGATGTCACCAGGTGACAAACTCTCATAGGATCGCTGCTATGTATATGTTGTCTGTTATTGGCTAGGCTGTGTTGTGGTACATGTCTGTACATACACATCAATAGTTGGGAGCTTAGGTTCAGGAGATGGGCAGTTAGCCGTCAGTGGTTGTAATGCCCATGTCTCATTTTCAATAACTGAGCATGATGCCTGGCTCCATCACATGACTCTAGGTTCCTGCCAGTGTAGACTCTGGGAGGAAAGATGCAGTGGTACAAGAAGTGGATTCCTGCTACCCACAGCTGAGACCCGAACTGAGTTGTCAGTTCCTGGCTTTGCCCAGTCCAGCCCTGTCTATTATGGGTATATGAGTAGTGAACGAACATACAGGAGTTCTCTCCTTCACACTTTCTATCTATATATCTGTCTCCTAAACAAAACATAAAATCATTAGAAGAACTTGGATTCTGCAGTCAAGGTGCATAGGTTCAAAACCCATTTCCATTACTTAAGGCACCAGATGCCTCTCTGTTTTTTAGCTTTCCATCTGCAAAACAGGGCAATGACAGTACTTATTATTATGTTAATTTAATAATTCAACAAAGTACAAAGTACACCTATGCCTAGTAAGAACTCAATGTAAGAGAGCTGTCATTATTTTTGTGCCATTTCGCACCATCTTAGACATAAGGTATCCAACAAATACTTTGGAAGAAAGTATCTGACCATGAGAGACTGAAGGACCACATGGAAAGGCTGCTTGTCACGGTGAAACCACAACCTTGACTGATTTGTGCACCATCTAGCAGTCTCACTTAGGTCCCAATACTCGGACCTGCTATAGGACAGGCATATATCATTCTATGATTGATACTCATCGGAGCAATCTCTTGTGACTCACTAGGGGAACCTGAGCTTTCTAGGGGAATGAGTTCAAAGGTGAGAGGCAGACTGGGGACGATCTCTGTGGAACCATTCTCATTCACCTGTCACACACAGGGTAAATGCTTGGAGACATTTGTACTGTTTGACCTGGCTTTGCTAACGAGGCAATCTGGCTTGTCTTCCTGGTATGAAGACGTGTTGCAAGTTGAGAGAAGAGGGAAGGGGCCCTGGTACACATCCTATGAGGTCTCTTGTGCTTGTTTTTCTTACCTATGGTAAAATGCATTGATTGATCAAGAAAAGATAAACCTAATACGGAACCTTGAGTCTAAGCTATTGTAGAGCACTTACAATCAAGAAGCAAATGACTTCTAAGTCCATCCCCAGCCCAGACTTTTCTTTAGATTTCATGCTGCAGGTAGAGAAGAGGATTAGGGGAAAGTTTCACAACAGCCTTGGTGGCCAAATTTACCTGCTGAACCGTCTCTTGTATGGCCCACAAGCATCTCAAACTCAACATGTTGGAAGCCAGATTTACAGCCTTCATTCACAACCTTAATCTTCTGGTTCCTTCTCTTCCACACCTGGCTGCTAATGTTACACATGTGGAGTAGGGGCCACAGCTGATTACAGGAATCAAAAAACCAAGGACAGTATTCACCAAAAAGATATAGAAAGTGGTGGGAAAGAGTACATGGCTTCTTCATAAGAACACAAGGGATTAGACATGTGGAGAGGGGACAAAGTATGCTAGATGGAAGAGAGCAGGGTTCCAGGAGAAAGGTATAATTCCTAAATTCCATGTTATCTTGAGTCTTCTCCTGCCTCCATTTCTGCAGGCCTGCCCAATGCTATCACAATTCCTGGCATTCCTGAGCACAAGTGCTTGAGTTTTCCTTGGTCGCTTGCCACAAATCCCCATTATTTATGGATTATTGGAATAGACTGAGCATCTCAGTTTTGATACCCAAGGAATCCAATTGAATCTTCTTTCCTCTACACAACTGTAGAAGTGTGGTAGGACTCCAGCTCCTTAGGAGAATACATAACAGATTTTGGTCCAGAATTCCATGGCAACTGTCCCATTTCTGTTACCTTACACATCCCTTCTCAATGCAGCAAAGTGGAAAGCACCTGTATTTGAATCCCAGCATCACTATATGAAATTGCACAGCCTTAATTAAGCTGCTTATTCTCCTGGGGTATCATTTTCTCATTTGTGAAATGTGGATAATGATATCTCCCTTAGGTTCAATGTGAGAATTCAAGATAATAGGTTGTAACTGAGGGAAGAGCCTTCCTCCCTCTTAGTATTCCTTCTGTCTTCCTATCTTTTGAAAATTTGTTATTTTTTGCACATACTCTTTCCTCTGTTTTTCCTCTTGCTTCCTCATGAGAGCTTCCAGGGGAATATATAAACAGCAACAATTTTGAGAAATAATCGGGAGGATTGAGGGAGGCATGGGAGAGAAGATGCTTCAGACACATGCATGGTGTACACATGAGTACCCTTTGCCAACAGATTGCTGTCCCTTTCGGGTGAGTGGGGTTGACAAGCTGAGGACAAAGATTGATGGGGTCACACAGTGGCTCTGCAGATGCTGTGGCCATGGGCACAGGGTGAGAGAAGAAAGAAAAGGCCAAGGTAGGAGACAAGAACCTGTGCTATAGGTCTGGGGTGGCGGGCAGAACAGGGAATTTGTTCAGGTTTCTCTTGTAACAGTGTGATGCTTTCTCTCTATTTCCTTAGGAAATCTTCAGTAAGAAATTAGTTTTACCCTCACATATTGTACATGTAAATCTTCAATGAGGGAGTGCCTGCTGAAATATCAAGTATGGCCTTAGGGTGGGTGGGGTACCAGCCAAGGGCACATAAAAGGCTTGCCTTGTCTGGGTCTCATTCAAGTCCTTGGCATTCAGCAAAGGTTCCACAAACAGTGGTGCTAGTGATAGTTATCATTTCTTCCTGGCACCTCTCTCTTCTTCACTAAGATCTTTACTGGGTCAGGGGAATGCACCTGCTTTATCCACTTTGAGATTTTGTGTGTGTGTGCCTGGCCATCGATAGGTTCCAATAAATACTAGCTGTAAGGACTTAGAAATTCATCTAGTTTTTGTGACCAACCAAGTTTTCTTCTTAGTTCTACTTTTTCATGTCACACTCTCCATCTTCAGATAGGTTGTCTCTCACCTTCCACTGCACCACCATGCTGACCCCTTCATATGCTATTTTACTAATAAAGTCATAAGAGTAAGTGACTTGCTTAAGATCACACCAAAATGATAGCACAGGTATTTGCAACCTCGGTCTCCTGTCTCCTTTTCTACTCCTAGGTTTGTCAAGTACTGGGATTCTTCATATTTCTGCATTTTTAAACTTCTAGATATCTCTTCCCTTTCCAAATTGCAGCTGTGTTTAATAAGCTGCCAAGTCCAGCAACATCTTCCTCTAAGTATCTCCGTGTTTACCCACGTTCCTCAATCCATGTTAGTTCAGGCCAACCTTATCTCCCATTTGAATACTTGTGGAAAAAGTTCATAACCAAAGCTCCTTCCTGCTTTCTCATGTAAGACTTGCATAAAGGCATATATCAGACTGGAAGTTTCAAAAGTTGCCACTAGATTTAAAAGTCTGAGAAGTATTTTGTTCCAGAGAGAAGATTTCTAAAAACTAAAACAGTACTATGTCATTTAGACATAATTTTTGATCATATGATTTTTATGATTTAAGAATACATATAAATATATATTTTTAAACTTTGAAAACACCTGCTTATTCTTTCAAAACAACAACAACAACAACAAATCCAGGAACAACTTCCTATTAATATAGTTTAAAAACATTCACTAGGTTAGATCTAAAAATACTCATTAAATTCTGTTTTAAGCAAACGAACTCAATGTCATAATGGAAGGCAGAAACATGCATTATAAGACTTTGTTTGTAGTTAATGTTTGTGAATCTGGGCCCTGGGGTAAAAGGCTAGCAGAGATTCCCAGGAAGCCAGAGGGTAGGGGCCCACATCGAGCCCCCCTACCAGAAACTACAAAATCTGGTTCCCATCACCTAACACAGAAAGAGTTACACAGTTAAAACATCCTAAAGGGTAGCTAATGTCTGCTAGGCAGCCCAGGATCCCGCTGCTGGCTCAGCCTGCCTACCTCTGGCTTTGCTAGGCCCCTGCTGGGAGAGGCCAACTGTCCAGGGCTGGAAGCCGGAGGCAGCAACCACATTTCTAACACCCTTCGCACCTGCCCCTGCCAGAAGCACCTGCAGCAAGAACTTCCACATTTGGCCCATAGAGGCCCAGCCCCAGCATAGCTCATGTGCTAGGAGCCCCAGGGGCTAGTGGCTTCCACCCAGACCTCAAATTCTAAGCCAAGCCTTAGGGCTAGAGGCAGACCTTCTGGCAGCAGACCTGGCCTCCTGGAGTCACCCTCCCTAGTTTGGGGTCCTTTTTAGTGCCCACCCAACACAGGAACCAGCTTTGCAGGGAGAGTTAGTGCGAGGAGCTGCAAGGGAGAAGGGAAGCCCCTTGGCTGGGTAGGGCTGGGTAGGGCTGGGTAGGGCAGGGATTCAGTAGCTACACCCCTCTGGGGGGCAGTGTGGAGTCTGGGTTCTTGTGGTTCCTGGGGGCACCTGGAGTCAGGACGAAGTTCCCACACCTCCAGGGCACAGACCCTGCTCTTCTCACTCACTCCAGGCCCCTCTTTCTGGGCTCAGCAAGCGCTGGGCAGAGGCCCTCCACGGGACAAAGTGTAAAATTGAAATCAAAATGAAGTAAGCTCATGGCTCATGGCTAACTGCAATACTTCTCGCTTTTCTAACTTGTGCTTTGCTTGCCTGGCTGTGAAACTGCGTGAGACTGTGTGAGCTCGCAGGCCGAACCGCCTGCGTGACCTTCAGCATGGATGGTTCCCAGTTCTCAGGGATTCAGGCCAGCGTCTGGTTACCTCACGGATGTCGTCAAGGCCTGAATCTGGTTATCAGGACTGCTGGACTGGAGGGGAGACGGGTACAGGCTGCCCAGCTGAGACAGGCAGGGGACGTGCAGGACCTCCTCTCTCTCCTTACCTGCCCTTCCTGCCTTCCCGACCAGCCTGTGCCTCCCTCCGTGTCTGGTCCACCCCCTGGGGTACCGCAATACCTGGCATTTGTAGGGGCAGCTTCAGCCTGCTGTTCTCAACAACCCAAACACCTTTCCCCACTCCCCCGTGTGCTCGCGCACGCTTCTAAGGAGCTTACGACACAACACAGGACACAGAGGCACGGTCCCGGTGCGGGACCAGGCGTGCGCTGAGGTAAAGTTTTAAAGCACTCACACTTGGTAATTCATCCGTGCTCTCCGGGGAAGCAAACGTGCTGTGATTCTGTGCTGGGGAGCAGCGGGCAGGCGAGGTGTCACATCCTGGTTGTCGCGTATGCCACTCACGCAGGTCACGCAGAAGGGATGAGCGGCCTATGACCCCAGGTGCGTCAAAACCCACCACCAACAGGTGGCCGCGGGTGCTGGGACTCGTGCTTCAGTGGGGAGGGGCTAAGCCCTGTCCACTCAGAGACAAGCCAAGGCAGCTGGGAGCCCGACTTCCGCGCTGTGGGGTTGGACCGTCTGATATTCTTCCTGCACGAGTCCCGCCCTCCGCCAAGGCTCCACCCACCCCCAGAAACCCCGATTTCCTCCTGGCTGCTCGAGGTATGCGCTGTGTGACCAAGGAGGATAAAATTCCAGGTTGGGGCACGGTTCACATTTTGTAGGACGCTCCCGTGAGACTAACCCTGGTGGGGCCTCATAGAATACACATAAGGAGAAACTCCGCCTTTGAGCACGCAGCATGACCAGGCCTCTACTCGCACACCAACCAGCCCCTCTCGCAGCATAAACTTCAGGGTAGGTGTTTTCAACCGTCACATTGAAGAGAGACTGGCTTCTTTCCCCTTGTCCAGTTCCAGGCTTGCTCTTGATACTGCAAATAATAATAATATTACTACTACTATTAATAAGAATGAATCAGTAACCGTATTGCTGTTTGTCGGCATTGTGGCCACGGCCCTGGCTGTGGTGTTCTTTCCTCCACAAGGCCCTGTTAAGGGTGAGTCCGCCTACTCCCTGTGTGCCCCACTCCTTCTTGGGGTGGCTGTCCCCTAGCACGGCACTGGCCATCACCGCCATCCTCCTGCTGGTGTAGAGGGGGTGTGGTGGGGGGCCAGCCGCTGTGCACGGAGGAGCCGGCCCTCGGTATTCTGGTGACCGACAAACTGAGCTGCAGACACATGGGTGACCAAGGAGGGGAGCCGCCAGTCCTGGACTCCCACAGAGCTGCTGGGAGCATGATGCCTGGGGCTGCACGGGACCAGGCGTAATGGGGAAGTTTGGAGGGTGGATGAGCTGCGGGCTCCTGCGTGCACCAGCTATTTCAGAGCCTTTTCCCAGTAGAGGAAAGTATACACTGCTGTGGGTGGGAAGATCCTGGAACTGCCAAAGAGGATGTGAGAGCTGTAGGTTCTGGGGAGAAGTGTGGGCGCTCAGCGGGGACCCCTTAGAGAGTCTGCTTTCCACTACCCACTTCTCTCCAGGCCGTGGGTTCCCGGGAGATGTGAATTTCTGGGTGAGAAGGGGTACTGGGATCAGCATGGCCACAGCTGAGCTGCCCAGCCTGGAGCCACACTCAGGGTGTTCTCAAATTCTGTGCCCAGAACTGGGGACATTTGCTAGACTGATGCTGTGGTCTTTATCTGAGGGGTCTTAGAGCTACCCTGCCCCCACCGGGCCAGAGTCCAGGCTTGGGAAGGTGCCAGCACCTGCCTCCAGGAAAGGACTTGCCTCTGGGCTTCTGGCTGATAGCAGGTTGTTCCCTCACAAAGGAGCCACCCAGTCTTCTCATTCATTGGCTTCCCTGGGGGATTAGGTAGTCCCCCCAGCCAAAAGGGAGGGCAGAGCAGAAGTAGTGATGACTTTGTGTCGGGCCCTGGGAGCATAGCACCTCTACTACCACTAGGGCTTATTCCTGGCTGTGAATCTTTCTGCTGCTCGGTAACTCGGCCTCACACTGGTTGGGTGCGATGGTGTCTGCCACGGGCACCACTGGTGTCTCTGCACTGGAAGGAGGTGCTGTATAGCGAACCTTCGTCACTCCACTAGTCAGCCATGATTGGTCATCCTTGTACAGGAGCTGGGGCTCTGAAGCCTCAGCTCCTCCACCATGGCCACCACCATGGCTGGGAAGGGTGTGTCTCTCTGGTGACCTGTGGGCACCTGGTCATACTGGTTCAGGTTGCTCAGCTTCAGGCCGTGATACAGCTCTCTGAGTTTAGCATGTGGCCCTTCCAGTGGAGATAGTTCATTGGGTTAATCTGAAACCCCAGAACCCACAAAGGGAACATGGGTGCCTGGTTGCCTGGGAACCTGTGGAAGATGTGGCTGTGGATGGAGAGTATCTGACACCCTGCCTCCATGCCAGCTGCACCACTCATTTTTGAATCACATAGTTTTTATGATTGAAGACTACTTTATTAATCCATTTCAGACATACAGAAAAATTTTAGACATGGTACAGATAATTTCTGTGTATAACTTACTCAAATTCCCCCAGTTTAAACATTTTTCCTGTTTACTTTGCATTATCTCTATATACATTTTGTGAACCATTCTTCTTGGGAAGGGTGTGAATATATTACCCCTTGACCCCAAAAGTATTGCTATGCACTTCCTAAAGCAAGGACAGCCTTTTAAATAACCACAGAAGCACACTGATAGGTAGAAAATTAACGAGTACTACTAGAGTACTATTAAATAATATACAGACCCTGTTCAAATGTTGCCAGTTGTCACTTTCAGCTTTTTTCCAGTAAAGGAAAAGCAGCTGGTGATGTGGAATCCAACAGAGGGAATGGCATTGCGTTGTGCTGTTGTATTGTTCAATCTCTTCTTACCTAGAATCGTTCTTAGAGTTTGTTTTTAATTGACTTTGACATTTTTAAAGAGAAGCCATTTATTTTGTAGACTGCTCTTCAATTCACACTTACCAGACGATTCCTCATGATTCTTCAGTCTCGTTAATTTTTTAAGTGAGTTAACACTGGCAGGTTTGCTTTCAGGAATACATGGTCCACAGTCAGCTCTCTGTAGATAGATGGTAATACATTGAATGCATGTTTGTTCTTCATTCCACAAATATACAGGTGACTGGTTCAGGGCCCCTGGATACTTAGGTTAAAAGACTGGATGTTTTGGGAGTGCCTAAATATTTCTTGTTTCCATAGTTTACTTTTCTGAAACATGTGTTTCTTATTGTTAGCACCAATATTTATACACCCCCTTTCAGCACTTAGTAGTACAGTATAATAAAAGCAAATGGAAATACCATTGGCTGATAATACAGATCCTACTGTGTAAGTGAGGGTGTTAGTGTTGCTGAACTCTGCTGCTTGGTACACTTGTGCCTGGATGAACCCATAGCTGCTCCCCAAAAGGTGACTTGGAAGATACAGTACAGTGAACTAAAAATGTGAGCCATCCAGGCATCTTAGGAGTGAAACTTGAAGATGTCTTGCAAATTGTTACCAGAAATGCCCGGTGGGCTCTTTCCTCAGCTTAGTATAGAAATAAAAAGCCGGGAATCTGTTGCAGACAGAAAAGTTTATTTGCGAAGGGACCAGGGGAGCAGGGAAGGGAGAGGAAGGGAAAGGGAAGCACCTCTGGAGAGAAAGCCAGGACACGGGGTGCCTCTGGAAATGGAAAGGAGAGAGACTCCAAAGGTTTGAGGAAGGGTCTTGGGATTTTAAGCATTGCCTGACCCCTCCTTGTTGGGCGGGGACCCTACGGTAAGATATTCCCCATTGATTAACTTTCTTAATCAGTTAGGAAATGGGTGGGCACTGCTGGTGCCGCCCACCAGAAGGTGTGGCCAAGACCTCAGCAGGCCTGGATGGCCTCACAAAATGGCAAGGGCAGAGCTGGTCGGGGTTCTGTGGGCTTTTAACTGACTGTCGCGTAGAACAGGGTTTCAGTCCGTGCGTTCTGCTTGGTGAATGACTCCCTTACTGCTCGCACAGTCCCTGTGGACCAGCAGAGTAACTTCTCATCATATCCTGCTAGGAATGCAGTGCCCCTGTCCGCGCATCCAGGGTTTGACTTCTCCCTACTCACCTCTACCTGCTCTCCTGCCCCACCTCTTCTCAGACCTCTGCTACATTCACACTTTGTATCACCCAACAAGAGGGGGGAATTAGCTGTTCCCTGAGAGCCTCTGCTTGAACCACATACTATTTGGCTCCAATCATCCCCAAAGTGGAAAAGAACATTTCTGATGAAAGCAGAGGATCATGGTAGGCCTGTTGAGGTTGAGTGGATGTTTGTTGGTTACCTTAGCAGTGCCACTTTCACGGGTGTTACCTTAGAGCATCTTTAGCACAGGGTGGGTGTTTGGTGAAGTTCTAAGCCACTTTTGGAGATGCTCGAATCACATATTGGAGAGTGTCGGTTTGATTTCTGGCTGCACCCTGATCCTGGCTTTTTGTGTGTGTACACTCGGGGGAGCAGTAAGTGATAGGCGGTAGAGTCCGCTCGCTGCCAGTCCAGAGACCCAGAATGAATTTCTTGTTCCTGGCTTTGGCCTGGCCCAACCCAGCTGGTTGTGGACTTTTGGGGAGTAAATAAGTGAATGTGAGGATCTCTCTCACTTAGGGTGAGTAAATACAAATTGAAAAGATGATTATATTGTAGCCCTGGATGGGAAGCAACTGCCGTCATCTCTATTTCATGAGTGAGAACACCAAGGAGAGTGATTTTAAGCTGCTTACCCAGGAATACACAGCTCTGAGGTGGGGGCCGTTTCTGATGTATTCATTCAGGAACACAAGAGCTCGGTGCTGGTTACTTATCTTACAGCAGTGTCTCTACCCTCCAGCTGACTTGACCATCACACGGCAGAGGTTCTGGCCTTGACTCTTCAGTGCCTTATGGTGCTGCTTAGCCTCACAGTCTTCTGGAAGAGCCTCTCAGGAGCGGCTGAATGGTAAGGTGGTCAGTAAATCACGGTGGATGCGTATTCTGCCCCGTCTCTCTCTGGCCCATCTGAATGGAAATCCACAGTTGGGATGGCCCAGTGGGACTCGCACCAGCCTTTTTGGAGAGGTCTGTTCTGCTCAGGGTGACAGAAAGCTCTGTGGCTGGTCCAGCAGAGGTATTGGAGAAAGATCCATCACCCCTGAGTGATCGGTGACCCACAGGTACTGCGCGTGGAACCTAATGACCAGTCACTCAATTACCAGCTCAGTGACATGTTTATAAGGGTGAACTTTAGAGTGCTATTAGGGAGCAGACAGATGAACTATAGTTGTGCCTGCAGGGCAGAGCTCACCCAGCTCAACGGCCTCTGTGGACCCATTACTGAGTAATTAAGGGGATTTTTAAGTAGGAAGTAAGGAGTTAAATTATTTCTTGGAATATTGCTTCACTTGTCACATTGGAAAGTGCTGTTTTGGTGAAGCAGGAAGGATGCGGGAAGGGAAAAGAGGGAGCAAGAGAAAAAGGGATGGATAGAGACAGTGATGGAAAGTTAAAGTCTCTGGCGAGATCTGGAAGTGTAGCAGGGAGATGCCAAGGAGGACCTGTGGGAGATGCAGGCAGGGTCAGGGACACCAGGTGGGGTCCTTCTACAAATCACTTGGCGTGTAGCTGGGCCATGCTGACCTGGGAGAAGATGAAGATCAGAGTAGAGTGAGAATTACCAGGGGTCACCTGTGGCTTGTGAGCTGTGGGGCTTTGCTTAGCACCACCCGTGTGCTAAGGATCAGCCGTCTGATCCTCACCACTTTGAACCAGGGGGCCTTGCAAATCTCTGGGAGATGGGAACTCTGAAGACCTCTCTGTCTAATGCCAAAGCTCGGCCTCCCAGTCCGCTCCCACTGAACTCTGTGAGGTCTGTATGATCCCCGGATGCACCAGACCTGTCTCTTCAGGGGAGACAGAGGACACCTTGGATTTATTCTCTGTCTACTCCAGGCTTCCCTCAGCTAGGCTCAGCTGTACCTCTAACTTCAACTTCAGAGCGAGGTTGGCCCATGCTGTTCATTTCTACTCTCTTTGTGTATTTCATGTTAACATGATTATGAAAGATATCAAACAAAACTCAGACAGGATTGTAGCAGGCTTTTATGGACTCATCACTTGCTTGAAAATGTTAGTAGCTACTGATCAATCGTATTTCCTCTTTCCCCCCCATTTTATTTTATTTATATTCCAAATATTTATTTATTAATTGGAAAGGCAGATTTACAGAGAAAAGGACAGAGACAAAGATCTTATATCTGCTGGTTCATGCCCCAAGTTGCCACAACAGCCCTAGAGCTAAGCTGTTCCGAAACCAGGAGCCATGAGTTTCTTCTGGGTCTCCACACAGGTGCAGGGTCCCAAGGCTTTGGGCTATCCTCTACTGCTTTGCCAGGTTATACGCAGGGAGCTGGATGGGAAGTGGAGCAGGTGGTATATGAACCAGCACCCGTAAGGGATCCTGGCACCTGTAGGGTGAGGACTTTAGTCGCTAGGCTACTGCACTACTCCCCCTCCCCATTTTATTTTGAAACAATATTAAATATGCATCCTCAGGTGCAGGAGTAACAGAGTAGAGGTGACTCTGTCACTCTTACAACACAGTATCTAATCACGAGAATGTGTTATTAATGGAGGGCAGAAAGAGGAAACCCTTTGGTAAGCCAGGGTTCTCACTATATAGACACCTAAGACTCATCCATGGCAGACATTCTGGTTGTGAAGTTTGGACCACCATGTCACAGTGGGACAATAGATAATCCAATCTCTGTAAGCATGACTGCCCAACCTCAGCTGCTCCCCCGAACTGTGCCACATCTGTATCCCTGGTTGAATGATTTTATTAATCATTTCACCTGTATTTCTCTTCAAGTTTGACTTGAAATCTTAATTTCCTCTGGTATTTATAACAACATTTGTGGTTTTCCAAAGTGCAAATGGCATGCTGTACGATGCAGACAATTACATCAAAGCTCATGAAGTATCTGAGATTTATAAAAAGATACCTAACATGGATGAAATGCAGCCAACCAGAAACCACCCCTCTCTCTCTCTCTTTTTTCTGTTTCATCTTGATCAATTCCCTTGTATGTGTTTTCTCCCTTAGCCACCCATACACTTGATGACTGTGGAGCCCTACCAGGGCCCATGTCTTGTGCTTACTTTGGAGGATACACAGCTGTGGCCTCCTCTTTCCCCGAGCTTTCTGAGGGAGATGTAGAGATGATAGGTAGATGGACAGGTGGATGGATCAACTAAACAATCCTTTAAGAAAATGTGAAATTTGTCTCTTTGTGTGGTGGTAAGAGACCTTGTGATACAATTTTACATTGTGAGGGAACATGTCCAGAGTGAATGATGACTTCAACTGGTTAGCAGGATGGAAAGAGCTATCAAGTACTAGGGCGAGAATTCTAGGCAGGTGTCACAGCCTAGAAGAGAACAGGGCCATCAGCTGAAACCAAGGGAGGGAGAACACCTGGGAAGGACTGAGGGGGAAGAGCTGTGAGGCCTGGAGCTGCGAGGGGTGCCCACGGACTGCTGAGGTCTCACCTTGGGAGCCATTCCAATGTGGATGTGCCTTTAGAACTTCTCACTGCATATGAGCAGTGTTAATTCAAGCAGCATTTAAGCGTATTTATTGCCTAAGCAGACTTTTGGAATGTGCTGAAATCTCACAGCTCATATATGAAATAAACTTGACAGAAGATTTTTCAAATTTGTCGAAAATTTTAAAAATTTAGATGGCAGTGCCAAATCTTTTAGCTGTGAAGCTGAAACAAGCTTTGCTCCACCATGCCAAAGGGAAAATAGTCCAGGAAATCTTAATTCTTTTTCTCTTCCTTCCGTAAAAAATGACATTTCCAGATTGCTACTGTATCAAGGGATCAGAGAGTAGGTGTCTAATAAAATGTAGGAAAGTTATTATAAAGTTGCATCAGTGTGCTAGTTAATAAAAAATACTGTATTTTTTTTGGAATTTTGTGATATTAGTGGTTAATGTCACTCTAAAAATTGTAATTTATTGTCATTTGTGTTTTTACTATAAATATTCAGGTTTGTACTTAGTTGTAAATACAGATATATATGTATATATGCATACACACACACATATATATATATAATGTTTATTTTTTATTTGAAAAGTCAGTTTACAGAGAGAAGAAGAGACAAAGAGCTTCTGTCTGTTGGTTCACTCCCCAAGTGGCCTCAATAGCCAAAGTTGAACCTATCCAAAGCCAGGAGCCAGGAGCTTCTTTGGGGTCTCTGACGCAGGTGCGGGGTCCCAAGGTTTTGGGCCATCCTCAACTGCTTTCCCAGGCTGTAAGCATGGAGCTGGGTGGGAAGTGGAGCAGCCAGAACAGGAACTGGTGCCTGCCTGGGATCCCGACACATGCAAGACAGGGACTTTTGCCACTGAGCCATTGTATCGGGCCCTGTCTTCATCTTTTAACATTTCATTTTCTCCATATTTCCCCCCCTGCAGCCTTACCTTCCTCTTCCTCATCACGTCAGGCTAAGTAATCTTCAAGTTTGTGCAGTCCTTGGTTTTCTTCATATACTCCTTAACTGCTTCTGCTGTTGCTGCAATACCTGTATTATGACATATATCTACTCATCTTCCATCACTGTCACTTTCTAATGACTTCTAATTCATCTGAATATTACATTTGTATCTTTTGTAGTATGCCACTTTTTGTTTGCCAAAAGTTGCATGTTGGTAGTCATGTCATGGTGGTATGGATGTAGAATGATCTCCTAGATTTCTGCATGGAGCCTCTTGTTGCCTCATTTAGGTTTCTGCTGGAAATCCCTTGGGGATGACATCCCAAGCCACATTTGGTTGAACGGGAGCCTCATTCATTTTGTAGTGTTTGCTGTCATCTATCTCTACAGGGGCAGTAGTTCACGTCTGTCCTTGCCTCACAAGAGCGGAAGCATTGAGAAGGTGGGATTGTGTTCTCATAACCTCTGTTATCTCCAGGGTCCAGGATAGTGCCTGTACCACAGGAGCTGTGGAGTTCGTATGGGTGGATGAGGAAGTTCAGAGTGGAGCCACTGCTTCTCAACCTTCAGAGAAGTATCTTTATACTTTACGGATGAGAAAACTGGCCCCAAGAGTGAGATAATTTATACAAGGCTGCATGACCAGCGGGTGTCTGAACCTGGATCCAAACTGTGCTATTCTGAGTCTGTGTCTTGTATTGCTTCCATAGTGTTGTGGTTCTTGTTGGTACAGATGTGCCTGTTGGGACCTAACAGGAAGAATTTTACACATATCCACCAATACATGCATGTGCACTTTTTGTTTGCCCATATACACATAAGGTCACATGCGTAATGTTTACGCAGAATCTAGGACCTAGATTCTCCAGTGCCTGGTGTAAGGGCCCTTTGCCTATGTCTGCTTGACTCACAGATCACCCAGGATACAGCATAAAGTCACCATCAAATATGATTATTAGTGAGACTTTGGTTTTAGAGTACAACCAGTGAGTCCTGAAATATGCAGTGAATAGTAGTACCAGGCAGTTAGCTCATATTGTGCATGCCATGCGCATAATCAGACTGCATGGTTCTGGCAGGTGCTTCATCACTGCCTGCCTCCTTTTAGGATCTTTTTTCTAATTCCATAAATAATATCATTGGTATTTTGATGAGAATTTTGTTAAATCTGTAGATTGCTTTAGATAAACTGTTTTTTAAAAAGAAATTTATTTCTATTTGAAAAGCAGAATTAGAGAGGAGGAGAGACGGAGATCTTCTATCCAATGGTTCATTTCCCAATTGGCTGTAAAGGCCAGAGCTGCTGTGCTCTGAAGGCAGGAGCATGGAGCTTCTTCCTGATCTTCCACATGGGTGCAGGGTTCTGAGTACTTGGGCCATCCTCCACTGCTTTCCCAGGCTATTAGGAGAATTGGAGCAGTTGAGATTCAAACTGGTACCCATAAGGTATACTGGCATCACAGGCAGAGGGTTAACCTGTTTTGGTACTGGCCCTGGTATAGACATTTTCATTATTATTAATTATTCTAATCCACAAGCAAGGAAAATCTTCACACGTTTTTCTGTTCTGGCTGATTCCTTTCATCAGTGTTTTCTAAGAATCATTATATAGAGCTTTCACTTTATTTCTAAATGTTTGATTTTTTGGGTGGGTATTGTGAATAGGATTTAATGTCTGATTTCTCTGTCAGAAAGACCATCGTTGTGTATAAAAATGCTACTCTTTTTGTTGATTTTGTAACCTGCAGTATTACTGAATTGGGTGATCAGTTTGAATAACCTCTTGATCCAGTATTTAGGGTTTTCCATATACTCGATCAAGTCGCCTGCAGTTATGGATGTTTTGACTTCATTTTTTCCAGTTTTGATGCCCTTTATTTCTTTCTCATTCCTAATTGCTCTTCTAACGCTTCTGATATTACATTGAGTAGGAGTTGTGAAAGAGGACACCCTTGTATTGTTCATGATTTCAGGCAAATGCTTTAAAATTTCCTTCTTGATTATGGGGGGATTTTGTTGTATATACTTTTATAATTTTGAAGTACGTCCCTCTTCTACTAATTTTATGAGTTTTTTCATCATGAAGGGATGCTGAATATTAAGTGCTTTCTCTGAATCTATTGAGAGCATCACATGCTTTTTGTTCTTCATTCTGTCTATGTGACTTATGACATTTATTGATTTTTGCATGTGGAGTCACCCTGACACTTCTCAGATAAATCCCACTTGATCATGATATATGATCTTTTATATGTAGAGTTTGATTTGATTTGTTAATATTTTGTTGAGAACTTATGCATCTAAGTTCATCCAGGATAGTGGTGTAAAGTTTTCATTTTGTGTATTTTCTGTATTTGGTTTTGATATTAGAATTGTGTTGGTATTATGAAAAGAGGTTGGCAATTTCATCCTGTTAAATATCTTGAAAGTATTTGTGTTGGTTCCTTCTTAAATGTTTTGTAGAATTCTTTAGTAAAACCAGTAAGCCCTGCACTTTTCTTCGATGGGAGACCTTTATATACTGCATAATCTTCATGATTGTTGTTATAAATTTTTATATTTGCTATATCTCAGTTGAATTTTAGTAGATTATATGTATCTGGGAATTTTCCCATTTTTTAAGGCGTTTCAATCTGTTATGCTCAATTTGCCCACAGAAGTTTCTTATGACTCCCTTTTTGTGGTATTAGTTGTAATGTCTCCTTTTTCATGCATAATTTTATTTATTAGAGTTATTCTTTGTTAATCTAGCAAAGAGTTCATCTGTTTATCTTCTCAAAAAACCATCTATTGTGTTTTGGTTGAGTCTTGTTGGGTTCCTATAGGTGGAACGTGGAGCATTGCTTTGATTTTTGATGTAGCTTTCTTTCTAGGTGAGCTCAGAAAGATATCCTCAGAGTCATTTCCTCGGTAGTAATCAGTGTCAGCAGGGTGTGCAAGAGCCACTTTGCCTACTCTGCCGGTGAATACTCTCCAGGTGATAGTATGGCTTTGAAATGGATGTGACCTTCCACAGTTGTGTCACTTCAGTCTCCAAAGAATTGGGTGTCAGCCACACTAAGGTTTTTGAAGCTGCAGCCATGTTTCTGGTGCACCAGAACACAGAAGGGACTATCTTCTTGTCTTCAACAGCAAGCATGGGTGATACTGGGGCTTATGGCACCAATCTTTGGACTCTTAAGATGTAGACAGGACCATCTCCAGGTCCTGGCTGGGCGGCATATCTAATACTGGAATTTTTAGCACCAAGATTCCAGATTCCAAGGCTGGGAGATGTTAAGGGAAGTGGCATAGTCCTACATGGTGGATACAGGTTATGCTGAGAATTGTACACCTGCAGATAGATGTGTGTTCTTCCCATGGTCCTGCAGGATGTTATTCTGATGACTCTGAGGAATACAGTATTTAACAATCCCAGTGTTGGAATTGTAGGATGCAGTGGAGTCCTTACCTGGTTCTCAGAGGAGGGATACTAGTTACTCAGTCACCAGTCGGGAGCAAGGGATGCAGGCAGAGTTCCCCTCCATCCCACAGGCAGTCTGAGTTACTCCAGGTGTTGCAGGTTGCAGAGGAAACCACCATTAATTCCTGCCCGTCATTCTGAAGTGAGGCTGGGGCTTGTGTTCCCAGCACCCTATGGTAAGAACTGTAGAGCAGCTCCCTTAGATCTGGTCCTCCAGGATCGTGCAGGGCAGTTGCTGGCAGTTAGTTCCAGCAAGTTATAGAAAGTTTTTCTAGGTGGCACAGGGCACACACATGTAGCTCCAGGGCTTATTGCCAGAAGTGTCACAGGCTCCTGCCCTCCACATTGAGATGTGACCTTGCTGCCTCTGGGGGCTTTTGCTAGTGCTGGGGCTATTAACTTCCTCCTAAGACAAGTGGCATCAGCTTGGGAGCAGAGGGAGGCCATGCCGGCTGCTTCTTTGGAGCAGAGCAGTCACTGAGAACCCAGCAGCGCCCCCTCAATTGGCTGTAAAGTCAGTGAGGACTGGGAAATGCTCCCGCTGTGAGGCCTGTCCCTCTACACCGTGGCAGCGGTTGTAGCACTTTCTGCTTGCTTCAGGGCACAGTGGCAGTGTCCCTGGGGAGAGCTGGGGAAGGAGTTGTGAGAGGGAGCAGCAGGTGCTGCATTTGTTTCTGTCTCTCTGTTGGACTGCAGTGTCACCCTGCTGTTTGTGCATCTTCTGAAGTACCCCCCTGTCATAGTATTTCATAAATAGAACCCTTCTGTTGAGAAGGGGTGTCCCCGGTTGGTGCCTTGTGGCAGCGGTGGCAACATCAGCTGTATCATTTGTTTCTTCCTCGGCTGGTTTCCTGAATCTGTGCTGCTTGCACTTCCTGTCACTTCTTCTTTTTCTTTTTTTTAAAGATTTATTTTTATTTATTTTTTTATTGGAAAGGCGGATATACAGAGAGGAGAGACAGAGAGGAAGATCTTCCGTCCGATGATTCACTCCCCAAGTGAGCGCAACAGCTGATACTATGCCGATCTGAAGCCAGGAGCCTCTTCCGGGTCTCCCACGCGGGTGCAGGGTCCCAAAGTTTTGGGCTGTCCTCGACTGCTTTCCCGGGCCACAAGCGGGGAGCTGGAAGGGAAGCGGGGCTTCTGGGATAGAACTGGCGCCCATATGGGATCCTGGGCGTGCAAGGCGAGGACCTTAACCACTGTGCCTTAAGCTCTTCCTCAGACAAACTTGTGGCAATGCGGTTCTCCCCTCTTTGTAACTCATCCTGGCTGTGAGTGATACAGATCCCTGCTCCTCAGCCACTGTTTACCTTCCTCCTTCCCCTCCCTGACCCAACTGCTTGACTCACACAAGCTAGGTCTGCTTTTTCCTTAAGGAATGCAAGGATACTCCCCGAGTTTTACCCCCAACTTCCATAGTGCTGCATGATAGGTCACTCATCCCTTCTGACCTGACATCACAGGAAGGGTGCCTCTGCCTGGATGTCCACAATTGGAATGAACTTGATAGTCGTGTGTGGTTATTGATGGAGGCAGTGTAGTATGGTGGCTATGTATTGAACCAGGGTTGAAATGTCAACTTCTTTTATTAGCTGTGGGACCTTATGTAAAATCAACAGACCTTTCTGTTTTGCACAATTAAAAAGAAGAAAAAACAGTTCCTCATTAGAAGAATTAGAAGATTTCAATGGGCCTGGTGCGATGACCTAGCGGCTAAAGTCTTCACCTTGAACACACCAGGATTCCATGTGGCACCTGTTTGTGTCCTGACAGCCCCGCTTTCCTTCCAGTTCCCTGCCTGTGACCTGGGAAGGCAGTCAAGGATGGCCCAAAGCCTTGGGATCCTGCACTCAACTGGGAGACCTGGATGAAGCTCCTGGCTTTGGATCGGCCCAGCTCTGACCGTTAGGGTCAATTGGGGAATGAATCGTCAGACGAAAGATCTTCCTCTCTGTCTCTCCTCCTCTCTGTATATCTGCCTTTGCAATAAAAAATAAATCTTAAAAAAAAGAAATAAAAAAGAATTCAATAACATATAAGGCTGTCCGTCATTGTCAATGCTACAGGTTGCATCAAGCACAATACTTGTGTGTGGCCTTGATTGACGTCACAGTGCGTCTTTGGGTCAACCTTGTATGCTTAGCTTTCTGTCCTCTTTCTTAGGACTTAGACATGTGCACTTCTGCTTTGTTCAGTGTTGAAGGACTAGGGAGAGACATGCCATATGTAGAGCTCCCCATGTCTTGAATAGGCAGGTCCTGGAACTGGGCTAACTGACAAAACTGTTGGTCACTAATGTAATTCAGCTTTGGCTATAAAACTCTTAATCATGAATCTTGGCAGTCATGTGGCCCAGCTACCACAGTACCTTGTGGTCGTGTTGCAATAACATAAGTCTAGGGGTCTGGTGATAATATGATCTGTTAATTATAAAATCCAACATTCATGGAGGGTCAGGGGGGTGTGGTAGCCTGTAGTTTGGGCTTGTAGTCGGCCCAAGGGTTCTTGTTACAGAAATGGGCTTTCCAAAAGTTAGGCTGGGAGTGGAAAAGTAGTTGTATAAGTAGACTCAGAGCTTTACCATTGTAAGTCCCGGAGCTCCAGGGGATGATTGAGCACTAGGAAGATGGTGAAGCTAAATGAGGTATGCTGTGAGTTTAAAATACACACTGAATTTTGGAACCTTAGCATGATAAAAGGTAATTTTTATGTTGATTACCTCTTGACATAATACTACTTTGGATATATTGGGTTAAATGATACACACTATTAAGCTTGCTCATTTATTTTCAAGTTTTAAAAATGTAGTAGGAAATTTAAAGGCACACAGGTGGTTTGCCTTGTATTTCTGCTGGACCGTGCTACTGTAGAGAACTCAGAAGGTGGTAGTCACTTTGGTTCTACAAACTCTGGGTTCTTCTGGGCTGAGGTTGTATCCACCAGACATAGAGGCTATAATATCAAAGCTGACTTCTGACTGTCAAAAACACTGATAGAGAAAGAATCTCAGGCACAGGACTCCCTAGCTAAGGAAGCTATCCTGGCCCCAGTTGTCTCATCCAGACTTACAACTGGATACCATCATCTCTTGCCTGAATGCTTCTCATAGCTTCCTCCTAACTTGTCTTCTTGCTCCCATGTCTATACCCAGGAATATATTTTCCTGTACCTTCCAGCAGGCAAGGTGATTTTATTCTTTCAAATCTAGGAGATTTATTTATTTATTTTTGAGAGAGGAGAGAGGAGAGGGAGAGTGGGATATATATAAATCTATATGTATCTATATATCTATATCCATCTATATATCTACATATCTATCTATATATGTATGTATCTGTATATGTATGTATCTATATATGTATCTCTCTCTCAAGAAACTTGCCTGAATGACTTTCATGGTTCCTAATGCTTTTGTAATGAAATCCAAGGAACTTTGAAGTGTGACAGGTCTAGATATTCTGGCTGCTTGCTCCCCTTTTGCCATGCTCTGCTCAGTTGGGATATTATAGACTCCAGTCTCCCCTTTTAACAGGATGGAAGCTCTTTCCTTGCCTGGGAGCCTTTGCTCTGTGACATTCTTGTCTCAACTCCTGATCTCTATGTGTCTTTTCATGTTTCAGGTCTCTTATTTACTCAACATCACCTCCTCTAAGAATCTTTTTCCACGTACATTCTCTAATGAACAAGCCACCCTGGTTCCTTCCCTACCATGTTCTTTATGCTCATCTCATTATTGCTCCTTGACAGTCAGGTGGTTACATGAGCTTCTTAGTTCATCATTGGACTCTAAGATCCGTGTGATGGATGGTCATGCCTACGTCCTAGCCTGTAGCACAGCACGGCTGTCATACAGGGGCCCTCTGGAAATATTTGCTTGAACAAAATGAATGAAGATTCATTGTTGAAACCCAGATGCAAGTTCAGTGTCAGCCTTAGCAATGATGACTTGAAAGGAGAAAAACTGAAGTTGTGGGATGGATTAGAAAGGTCATCAGCCTCAGGAGAGGGGCAGGCAGCCAGTCTCAGCCCCACTCTGCCTGGCATGGGCAGCGTTGCTCTGCCTCATCTCAGGCAGTAACTTCAAAGCTCCTCAAAGGCAACTATTTGAGATGTGTCAGTCCCCCGAGGTGTCATTGGTCGCAGAAGGCCTTTGCCAGGATTTGATGAAGCTACTTCAATGGCAGGTCTCATAATTAACTGTGGCCATGAAGTGTGTTCCTGCAGATGCAAATCATCTGTGGATACTTTGGGGCTTATCTACTAATGAAAACTCCTTGGCATTTCTGTAAGCATATTATGGTCAATTACAATTAATTCAGTTTGCATCGACTGCCTTTTTCCTTATGCAAAGATTGTGCAAATCGAGTATGTGAGCTGAGGGCTCCGAGGCTTGTAAAATCCATAATGGTTAGCTTTCAGGGATGGTGAAGAAAGAATAAAACCGTGGGCTATTTGAAATTTAAATCAGAGCTAGGCTGGTCAATAGAAACAGGCTCGCTGCACTTGGGTTATTTGGGCTGGGTGTGGTGGTTGGAGTGTGTGTGTGTGTGTGTGTGTGTGTGTGTGTGTGTGTGTGTGTGTGTGTGTGTGTGTGTGTGTAGGCTAGGATGTTTTCCTGCTACCTTCTTGAAGTTCCAGGGTTGTTTGTCTCCCTGGCACCTCCTCCTACAGGCACCTCCTCCGCATTCTTAGTGGCAGCTTCTGCAGGGCTCCAGGGCCCTGGCTTCCAGTCTGAGGACTCATGGCTACATGACTCAAGAGATTACATTCCCTTTTGCTAAAGAGAGATGAGGTTTCTCATTTCTTTCCCACACCTCTGAGAGCAGAGCTGGGAGAAGAGCAGACTTTTCTGAAAACCTCAGTTGCTTGATGAGCTGGCATATGTTGAATAGTCATGATGAGCCAAAAATTGTGTTTTGTGCTTTGGGTATGGCTTGGATGTGCATATCATAAAGGCCTCTGTGGCATGTCTGGTAAATTTTATAGACAAGGTTCCAAGAAGGACAGTGGCCCGTGTACGTCATATAATGAGGGTAACTTTGGTTTGAATCTAGATTTTATTGTTTTTAAAGATTTATTTTTATTTCTTTGGAAAGTCAGATTTTCAGAGAGAAGGAGACGTTGGTTCACTTCCCAAGTGGCCAAGGTTACCAGAGCTAAGCCAATCCGGAGTTAGGAGTTAGGGTCTCCCATGTGGGTGCAGAGTCCTAAGGCTTTGAGCCGTCTTCTATTACTTTCCCAGACTACAAGCTGGGAGCTGGATGGGGAAGTGTGGCAGCTGGTACATGAACTTGTGCCCATATGGGATTCTAGTGTGTGTAAGGCAACGGTTTAGTCACTGAGGCATTGTGCCAGGCTCAAATCGAGATTTTAAATCAACATCTTCTATGGTCAGTTGCATGACTAAATTGTTTAGGAAGTGACCGCTGTCTTGGTGGATTTCGTCATTTAACTCAGTGACAGACAGTGCCTGAAAAAGAGAATACTTCTGTCTCTGCCATTTCTCCTTTCCTGTGAGCTAAGCAAAGAGATGGAGAGGCTTGTTAGGATAGTCAGGACAGTCAGGAGAGTTAACCGATGGGGTCGTCCAGGGTGGGAAGATGATAACCACCTGGAGATCTCTTTCAGATAGGTGTTCCTGCTGCCGGAGTCTTCCCCCAGCTCGACAGAGCAGCCCAGGCCCTGCCTGAACAATGCTGCCTTACAGTACGGTCTAGGTGCAGTACTGTACATGTTGTCTTGTTCAGAGCCTCTCACTTTTGCCATTGAAGTGCATGCCATTCTGACTTCGGATTGTCAGACCCTTAAAGCTTCTCTCTGGCCGATATGAAACACTTGGCCCAACCGTATGGTAGGCCACAGAAGTGCTATGGGCTTACTGTTGCTCGGAGCATCACTCAACCCGCAAATACTGAAATTGGGTGTAAAGGCTTCAGTTTCCGGGCTGGAAGGGTGTATTAACCCTGAGGTGTGTGCGCCAGGCTGGCTCCCGAGTTCCACAGTAGGCGTGCATTCTGGCTGGCTGTATGAGTAATTCCTCTGTCTCATTTCTTCACTCCTTGTAAGTATTTTCTGAAGTCATCTCCAAAAAGAACAGCTGCACTTGAATCTTTGTTTTTAGAGTCTGCTTTTGTAAGAACCACCTTAGGATAGTTTTCATCTTTAAGGCGTAAACCTGTTCTAAAAATTCCTCTGTGACTTTAAAAGTTGTCTATTTTGAATTACATAAATAAATATATACTCATACTGTGAGCAAACCAAAATTTTATGGACACTCTCAAAGTTCACTTTGACCATTATCCCCAAATTGTTTCCTGATCAGAAATGATTAATCATTATTTTGGTGTTTTTCTTCCTATAAACCTTGTGTTTATTTGTGTGTGAGCATATACCTGTTGACCCCCAAAATACTCTTTTTTTCAAAGATTTATTTAATATTTATTATAAAGTCAAATATACAGAGAGGAGGAGAGACAGAGAGGAAGATCTTCTGTCTGTTGATTCATTTCCCAAGTGGCTGCAATGGTCAGAGCTGAGCCTATCTGAAGCCAGGAGCCCAGAGCTTCATCTGGGTCTCCCAGTTGAGTGCAGGATCCCAAGGCCCTGGGTCATCCTTGACTGCTTTCCTAGGTCATAAGCAGGGAGCTGGATGGGAAGTGGGGTGCCGGGATTAGAACTGACACCCATATGGGATCCTGTCGCGTGCAAGGTGAGGACTTTAGTCACTAGTCTACCTTTTTGGGCCCAATATTTTGTTTTAAGATCTTACAAAAATGCTTTAGAGTTACTTCCTTGTAAGTTCATGTAACTTTCCCACATTTCTTTTAAAATTTGCACATTTTACATTATATGAATTTAGCTTAGTTTATTTATTTTTTTACTTTTAGTGGCTACTTAGTATGTTCCCAGGTGATGCTACAACTTGGGGCTTCCACTGTAGAACAAGGACTGTGCCTCTGACAGTTTCACCACAGTAAGGAGACTCATGATGACACTTGTGTGAATCTTAAAACAGCTGCAAAACAGGTTATAAGATGAAGATATTATTAACAATAGAAAGAATGGCTTGGAAATTCCAGACAATAAGCATGACTCTGCCATGTCCCCAGAGAGTTGGAGACAGACTATGAGGAGGTGGGTTGGAATTGGAGATGGAAAGAGAAACAGGAACACAGGAGACATGGCTGAGGAAGAGGAGTCTCTTTTGGTCCCAGACTCTTGGGTTCCCACTTAGTAATTTATCATGAGACCACAGAAAAATTGATCCCTCCTGCTCCATCCAGATGTTGCTTTCTTGGATTCTGGCCTTGCCCCTTAAGTTCTTACCACATCAAGGGGAAGGGTAACAATAAAAAAAAAGTCTTTAGTATAGTAGGGCAGAAATTCCCTATTGTAATTTTTTGCACCATCTCAGTCAAAAAAACACATCGTCTGGGAAGCATAAATCATTAGTTTTAATCATATGAAAGTAGCAGTTTTGAAGATCAAAAAAATGGTCAAATACTTTGTTTCATGTGATTGGACTGAAAACATTTTGGGAGCAATTCAAGTATTTTATTTTTTAAGATGATAGGGTTGGGTTTACAGTTTAGGACCCCTGAAATTTTTGAGCAAGGCTTGGATACTAATGGCTGTGAGTCAGGGTTGCAGTTTGAGCTTAAGTCTTTTAGAGACTGATTGGGGGATGATGTTGTGAAGCACATGACAGATTCTTCCCCCCCTCAAATCCTTCATCCCTTACAGCCATTACTAACTGTTCAAAGTGCTAATGCTTGCTGAACCGAGATGTGAATGTAGGCTAGATCTGAATATGTTGCTGCAGACACTGCCACCAGTGGATCAGAGCCAGTGTTAATGACACAGCCCAGAACTGTGGGTAGGAGGGTAGGATGGGAGAGATTTGTTAGGTAAAAGGGTGGGTTGCAAGTGATGATTAAGTTTGGGCCACAGTTATGTCCAGTTTTCAATTTGTTTTAATTGTAGAATGAATTTACAATAAAGGAAATTTTTGACTCTTGCTTAGAATGAAAATTAAATATAAATAAAATGAAAACTTTATATAAATAAAATAAATATAAACTAATGAAAATTATGTTTTGAGTGAAAATGATTCAGTGTTAGGCTTAGTATCCTCTTTGATTAGCTTAATTTACAAGTTGGATTCTATGAGAGTGCAATCTCACATGGTAAAGGTATTCATCCATTCTTGAGGATGGGCGTGTTATGACACCAAATGCCTCTGAAAGGCCACAGCACTTGTCACTGCTGCTCAAGGTGCCCCTGTGTTCATGAGCTTGTTGTAGAAAGGTCTTTGTGTTATAGTTTTCAAATGCACTTATTTATGTTTTTATGTAAGTGTGTAATCCCTTTTTTTTTTTTTACCATAATGATGTCTGAGTAAGTGGGCCTGATTAATCATGAGTATGCTTGGAAACATCTGGATGAGTGTGTCGTTGAGTGAAAGTATGTGTAATGGTTTGTATAGTTTTATGTGCGTGTATCTGAATTGTGCTTCTGTATGTACAAGTTTGTACGTGCTTCGGTGTATGTGTGACTGTATGTGTGTGTGTTAATGTGTATGTGATTGTATGGGACTGTGCATCACTCTGTAAAGCTCTGAAAATAGTCTTGGCCTCAACCAGACCACAAAAACTTGGAATTTTTATAGCTCACATTTGCTAGCAAGATGTAAACTATATTTGCAGTTACAATTATGGCTGGTTTTACTTTATATTTTCAATATTCTGGCCTTTTAAAATCTCAATTCTAAATACTTCATGTAAATGCGTGAGTATGTGTGTATGCATTTAATTCTCTTGGTTTCAAAAAGTCAGCTTCAGTTAGGCCAAAATCCTTTTCCCTGACTTTATGAATTAGATCTTTATTTAGAAATGAGCTTCAGATCTGGAGTAGAGTCCTTAGGCAGCCTTTTCCTGCTCAGTTAATATCTAGTCGTAAGATGATCTACCAGCTTGAGTGTCGGTCAATCAAGCATCATGAGGCCATTCCTGAACCCCTTGGATGTCCTCACAGACTGATGTTGTCAGAGAAATAGAGACAGTAACTCCTAGGAAAAGAAACTGAGCATGTCTGGGCCTCCTCAGGGAGCAAGTGGGCCTAGTCCTTCTGCTGGGACTTTTCCTTTGACTCCCTGATCCTGGCAATGCACTAAAAAAGGTTTCTGCAGAGTTGCACAGTACAGGCCCTGATGTGATTTTCTTTATATCATACCTCCCAGCTAGAATTGGAGGTGGGATGATGCCTTTAAAGGTGGTTCGTTGTAAGTTATGCTACAGACTGTTCTCTCATTAGTGGTCATGCATCTTCTCCTTCATCACAGCCATTGTAGATCGATTGATGGATGGCCTTCTTGAATCCGTCCCCTTTGAACTTTAGCTTTATAATCCACTTTCGGTTTCTCTTTAACCTATGTGGTTGATTTTGAACAATAAGAGGCTAACAAATGTGATGCAGGTAGTAGAATGACTTTTTACTTTCTTTCTTTCTGTAGTTACTTTAAGAACAAGCCCACATATGATATTCACTGGTGCACATTAGAGCCAGAATGGATGTGGGCCCACCAGGCTAAGCTGCAGCACCCACTGACAGTGCTGGGGCTGGGTGTGAGTCATGTTAGGCTAGACTGTAGAATCCCCTGGCAGGCACAAGATCTAGGGCTAGAAGCAGGATTCATAGGGGAGCTGTGGGTACTCCCCTGCTGGGCTACAGCTTCCCCTGGTGATCATGAGAGTCAGGGCTGGGGATAGGCCAGGGTGGTCTAGATAGCAGCACCTGTCAGCATACTTGTGGGGTCTGGGGGTGGGTTGGGCTGAGCTAAGCTGTCACACCCATGGGTGTGCATGAGATCCAGATGAGAGGTGGGACAGAGTGGGCTAGACTGCAGCACAGGCTGACACACATGAAAACCAGGGCTGGGGGCAGGCATGGTAAGGGTTATTGGGGATCACCCTGACTAGGCTGCAGCATTCTCTGGTGTGTGTGAACAATGGGTCTGTGGAGGACTGGGTTGAGCTAGGCTGTAGCACCCATCAGTTCACGTGAGAGATGGGGCTTTGGCAGAACTGACCAGGCAGCTGCATCCACTGGTATGTGCATTGGTTGGTACAGATGGTGGACCAAACCTGACCCTGCACTAGCTAGCTGGCACACAAAAGAGTCAAGTTTGAAGTCACTGCAGACAAGGTTTCTTAGGGGACTCCTCAACCAGATGGCTGGACTCAGACACTGGCCATAGGGCAAATCACAATACATATGGTATGACCTTAGAGTACATGTTTTAGGACTGGACCTCCTCAGTTGCTGATACCTGTGCAGTAGACAGCATGTTCAGATGCACACAGGGGACATGACAGCCAGCTTATCTAGGCCAGCAAGGAATATTGAATGCTTTGTCAGAGGATGGAAAGCAAATGGGTTGAATCACCTTCCTGGCCAAGCTTTGCAACATGTTCCTGGGTCTGGGGAGGCACCAAGGGACCTGATAAACCAATAGACCTTGGAAAGATTTTCTCAACCCTGATGCAACAAAACTAACCAGGTTTTAAAACTATTTTAGAACTATGTAACACCTTCGGAACACTCTTCATCCTGAACCAGTCTTTCCTTTGCTCTTGATGCCCTTTCTTGATGCCCCTGTCTCAGAGTACATGCAAGCTGGCATTCCTAAATACTATCTTCTTTGAGCTAAACATCACCTATATCTGTCATTTAAAAAATTATTTATTAGGCTCCTGGCTTTGGATTGGCTCAGCTCTAGCCATTGCAGCCGCCTGGGGAGTGAATCATCGGACGGAAGATCTCCCTCTCTGTCTCTCCTCTCTGTATATCCGCCTTTCCAATAAAAATAAAATAAATCTTTTAAAAAATTATTTATTTTTATTGAAAAGGCAGATTGACAGAGAGGAGGAGAAACAGAGACAAAGATATTCAGTCCCGCTGGTTTACTTCTCAAGTGGCCACAATGGCTGGAACTGAGCCAATCTGAAGCCAGGAGCCAAGAGCTTCTTCAGGGTCTTCCATGTGGACACAGTGTCCCAAAGCTTTGGTTCATTCTCTGCTGCTTTCCCATGCCACAAGTAAGGATCTGGATGGAAGGTAGAGCAGCTGGGACAGGAACTGGTGCCCATATGGGATCCCAGTGCTTGCAAGGTGAATATTTAGCCACTAGACCATCATGTGGGACCCCAATATCTTCATTATTCTTCAGTTGATATTGATTGAAATCCTCTCACTAGTTTTATTTTCTGACTTAGTGTATTATTGAACCATTTTTAAAAATGGTGTCCAGAACTGATCATATTTATGTTTGTATCTAGAGCAGTAAGTTTATCTTGTTCTCTTTGGAAGAGGTGTATACACTTCTAAGAATTAGTGACCACTGGAACAGAAAGGACTAAGCACTTCCGCTTATGGGGGTTAGTTAGATGAGTAGGATAAGAAGCGGTTGTGACAGACTTTGCCTTCCACCATGTCAATTGCAAAGGTCTTCTAACCTCTCGGGAAATAAGAAGTTGATGTATGCACAGGTTGACAGGGCAGGAAGGAAGAGCCACCAGGGATTTTGTCAATTGGTTGCCCTTGAGCTTTGCCTGAGAGGTCAGTGTGCTCTCGGGAGAGTTGCGTCTGTTGTCATGAACAGGCTGGAGTCCTTAGTTACGTGCAAACCTCTTCCCTTCAGCCTCTTTGAGGTTAGCTTATCTTCTGCTAATACAAAAAGTCCAGGGAATAGTAGAAATCAAGTAGTAGTAACTTGCACGTATGGAGCATATACTCTGAAATATGCCTTTTTAAAAAAGACTTACTTTATTTGAAAGGCAAAGTGACCGGGAGAAAGAATGGGAAGAAGAGAATCTTCTGTTTGCTTGTTCATTGCCCAGGTGACTACACGCTGTCAGCGAGTGGACCAGGTTGAAACCGTGAGCCCCCAAGCTCCATTCAGGTCTCCTATGTGGGTGGCAGGGCCTCTGGTACTTGGACTATCATCTTCTGAGATGGAACTATGAGCAGCACAATCAGTGGCTTTAATCTGCTCATCATAACACTCTTTAATGCCTTTTCTAGGCACTTAGTTTGCGTTATCTAAGTAAATCCTCAAACTAAACTTTTTAAATAGAACTGGATTAAGTCAGTTGTTTCCCAACTAATTGCACACCTCAATCACTAGAGAATTTTGTTGGAAAACAGAAAAACAAAGAAGAAAGCATATACTATATTGTTCTACTCAGTGCTAAATCAGACTTTTTTCTGAGTGGGGTCAGAGGGTCTGTGTTTTGGAAATGGCTGCATGGATGTTCCTTTGACAATGAACCTGGCATCTGTGGATTGGCACTTGAGACTAGCAAGTTTTCAGCTCTTTATCATAGTAGAGTTCACAAGATGGCCATAGATAGTGCACAATAATCTTATTATAAAAATTACATTGTAATATTTATACTTACATTTTTCTTGAAAATATGCACATTAAAAATGTAGCATATTGAATCTGTATCTATGTTTTTATAGACACTATTCAGGAAAGGCTAACGTGTTTAGTTTTTCTTTTAAATAAGTTGATTTAGAGAAAATTAAGTAGCGAAGCAAGCATACTGATGAGCTTAATGGGCAGAGTAGCTTGTGCCAAGTTTGCAGCACTAGGAGAACACTGAGGTGCTTTGATTCCATGTTGTATATGGTTTGGGTTAAAAACATAGTTTTGTGCTTCAGATTTTCTTTTTATATCTTTTGAGTTTGTTTATATGAACATTTTACTGGTAGTCTTCAAACTTTGAGTAGCAGGATTGCTTGTTGAAATGAAATTGCTCGCCTCTGACCTAAGCTATTCTATGCCAAGCTTTCCACCAGCCTTACTTACTAAAGCTAAACCAGGATAAATCCAGCTCTTACTTGTCTTGGGCAAGGAAATAAGAACTTAGGTGACTTTTCCAACAAAATGCCCTTGATCATCAGCTTTTTAAGGCCATGAGCATAGAGTTACACTTCAGAAGTTGACATGAAATGAAGGTGAGCTTGTGGGGAGATAGGAAGTGTGGGTGGGGACAGGCTAGATCTAGGAAGTCTTTCCTATTTTTAGTAGTGACTCAATTCCTTTTTCCCATCCTGAGTCACACATTTCTATCATAAGCTTTATCAACAATATGCTTTCGTTCACTTTCTTAATCTTAATATGACTTCGTATGTAAATGGATTTTATTATAGTGACCAGCTTATAGGGGTCTGACACATCAAGTGATGAGTTTAATTCAGCACCTGCCTTATGGCGACTGCTATGCTAACTATTATCATTTCCAAAGGTGTTTTAGCTCTAAAGATAGATGTATACATTAATTGTTCAGCAGACAGAAAATCTAATTTAAAACATGTAAGACATAATTTTCTATTTAATGTATTGCTTTGGGTATTCTGTTTTTTTCATGATATAGAATCTTTATAAGACCTTCAATGGGATTTTTTTTTTTTAGAATATAGATTCTTTATTAGACCTTTAGTGGGTTTAATACTTCTTTTCCCTTAACCTTATTTTCCTCCCAAGGCATTCAGTTCTTCTGTCATGAATTTTCTGACCACACACAGTTTTCAGGAAACCAATTCTGGCACTTGGGGAAAGCCTCCCATGTAATTCATCACATTTACTGGGTACTTTGCAGCTCCCTCACAAAGCTCTCTCACTACTTTATCTCATTTGAGCATGAGACTATTCCTATGAAGTAGGTAAGGCAGACATTATCATTCCCATTTTACAGGTGATTAAACCGAATAAGCATTGGAATCATATCCTTTGGAAACAAAGTGAACCCACAATGGGCCAAACACATTGAGAAAATGGAGAAGAAAATTGAGACAAATTCACACTTTGCCTCAATTCCCTGGATCTTTCAAGGTAAATTACCTTGTTGCATTTCACTGCTGTAACATGGGCTTTGCTAGAGCAGCCCTGACCTGGATCTGTCCATGCTTTTGCATAGAAGATAACCTTAATGTCTTCGCAGATCCTTCTTGCTCTCCACTAACAGCCGTCTGGCAAATGCAATTGCAGCAAATGGAAAATGCATTTCAGGTGCAGATCAAAAACTGTCCCAGCAAGAAAAGTAACTGCCCTGATGGGAACTTTGGCTGTCCAGATACCTGCCGAGTGTCTCTCTGGATTAGAGAAGAGTGTTTGATGATTTCACGACTTTCCCATCTGAAATGTGGTCATGCATGGGGTAGAGGATGAGATCTAGGTCATTGGTTTGCACGCACACACACACACACACACACACACACACACACGGAGGCAGTGTTTGAGTGAGTAAGGACCTTGGGAGAGGTGACTGAGTGAGAAGTTGAAAGTGGCAGACACCAGCAAGGTGGATTTCAAACAGCTGTGAGACAAAAAGGAACCACTCCATTGTGTAGGGTGGGGTTTCAGAAAGCAGGGTCACAGCTGGTTGGAAATCTCCCCAAAGTGCAATTTTGCGTTTGCAACTTTTTCCAGTGACGAAAATCATGGAGAGGTAACCAGAGAAACAATGTGGTGAGCCAGAGAGTTCTGTGACGAACTCACACACAGAGGAGAGATGGAAAGAAGAACTCAGGGTCAGGAATGGAATAGGAGGGGCTCAGGGAACAAGAAGACTGTCGCCTGGAGGGCACAGCTCTCCAGGAGATGAGCTGTAAAATGTGTTAAGGAAAGAAGGACAAAAAGACTTGGAAAGTCACTTTTAGAAGAAACAGTAAGCTTTATGGGGCTGAGGTGGGGAAACTGGAGAAGTGGTACAAAGGCCCAAACTGGAGGGAGATGTAGAGGAGAGGATCCACTTCCCTCCCCCATCTCACACCTCCTGATGTGCTTGGATTCGGAGAGGGGATGAGACCCCTGTGAACGATGGAGGAAGTGATGGAGGGAGGAGAGTGTTCAATGTGATCCTGAGTTTCAACACAGGAGTGCAGTGTCCATGTTATTAAGGGAGTTTGTGAAGATCTGGAAGAGAACAGCATGATCTCAGGTGCTTGGTGTATGTCGTCCTGAAAGTCCTTTTAGGGCATTCTCCAGCCTCCTTTTCCACGTGATGTACACTGATACAGACTCCAGAACTGAGTGTGTTGCTAGGGTCTGGGAGGTCAGCTAGTTACCTGAAAGGGTGTGACGTAAAACTTCTTAGATCAGTAAGGACTAGAAGATTAACAGAATGCTGATAATGATTATAATAATAGTTAGCAGTCACTGACTACTAACTATAGAAGGCTAATAAAAATTCATGTAAAATGTGTATTAGACAGTAGCTTTTTGGATTTCACATTTTTACCAAAATCAGCTTATCTTTTACTTCCATTTTTTTTTCCCATAAAATTGCTGAAGAGCCCTTGTGTGTCAGCTACCATCAAGTCTTTAGTATTCTTAAAACTATCAATCACAAAAAAAGGCTGTTGTCAACTGGGAGAGAAGACTCCAGGGGTGTGCCTCACTGCTGTGTTCTTGATATTCTTCCACTCAACCTTGTGAAGTCTCCCTTGGAGAAGGGTACTGAGGACATGTGAGTGATATAAAACTTGGAAGGAGGATCAGCAAGCGACAGAGAATCAGAGCCCAACAAACAAGCTGACAGGCCATGACGGTGGGCTGAAGCTGCTATGACAGCAAGTACCGCAATAAAATGTTCCTACTTCAATAGAGAATAAGAGAAATGTCGTTATCCATTTACTCAGATAAACAAGGTCATGATTGCAGAAAGTAGCACAGTTTGAGTAAAAATGGGAAATCTTGCTGATAAAAACTGCAGATGTGATTTTAGGCCCTGTGGATACAAGTATAAAATCTGTAATGTGGAGGTGATAGTTCTGTGTTGGATTCTAATTCACTCCTCGCCTGGAGTACCATTTGGATTTTCATGATGCTATGTGTAAAAATGGATTTAACACATGTTCATGTATTTACTTTGCTTCCACTTAAATTTTTTTTTTACTTAAATTTAAGACTTCCTGGATCCCATTCATGATCTATGAGGCACTTTCTGACTCTTTTCTTCACATCCTCAATTTGATTCCTCATTTCTTACTACCATGCTCATTAACTTCTAGTGCTAATCTTCAAACAAGCTGAATGGGTTTTCACTTCAGGAATTTCCCCCTCTATCTCCCTTTCCCAAGTCCATATCCTCTAGAAAGCTCTCAGCTTTAGTCTCCATTTTAGTTCTCAGAAAATACCTTTTCCTGATCACTCTATCTAAAGTACGTATCTCTCATGCTATTTCATTTTACCCAAACCACGTGGCAGCATCTAATATTATAATTATTTAAAGATTTATTTATTTTTATTGGAAAGCCAGATATACAGAGAGGAGGAGAGACAGAAAGGAAGATCTTCCGTCCGATGATTCACTCCCCAAGAGAGCACAACGGTCAGAGCTGTGAGAATCTGGAGCTAGGATCCAGGAACTTCCTCCAGGTCTCCCAGTGGTGCAGGGTCCCAAGGCTTTGGGCCGTCCTCGGACTGCTTTCCCAGGCCACAAGCAGCGAGCTGGATGGGAAATGGAGCTGCCGAGATTAGAACCTGTGCCCATATGGGATCCTGGCGTGTTCAAGGTGAGGACTTTAGCCGCTGGGCCACTGCGCCAGGTCCCATCTGACATTATTGTACATTTTTATGTGTTTGCTATTATCTGATCTCTACTTTAGAACATCTGCTCTGAAAGGGTAGTGATTCAACTGTTTTGTCTTAGTCCAGCATAACGTCTAGTTAGTGAACTATTGTAGCTGGTACCAAATTAAAGGATAAATAATTGAATGATGAATTAAGAATAAAATGATTGAAAGAGTAGATGAATTAAGGAAGGAAGGTAGGAACATCCTACAAAACTAAGGTTTTATGGCACATGTTTTGGCGAGTGAGTTTTTTGGTTGTCTATCCTGGAAATAAGGCAAAACACAAAGTCTAAAAACAGCAAAGATTGGATTACGTCTCTGGATTTGTACACACTCAATCCCCTTAGGTCTTCCTAGGAAGCTGTTGTTAAGACTTGGCCCTCACTTGGGGTCTAGATATGGTCTTGCCTTTAGCCCTGGGACACTTCTGTGCTTCCTGATGTGTTCCCTCTCCCGCTTCCTGCAGTGCAGCTCTTCCTAACCCTGACCCTTGAAGGCACATTGCCCCCCCAGATCTTCAGGAAGGCATCTGTGGTCTGATTGTCCTTCAGGAGAAGTGACACATTGTGGGGCAAGCACCTTTCCTTTGTCTCCCAAGTTTCTGGTGCCGTGACGTTGCTCGGGTACGCATTTAAAAACATAACTCTTGGTTGCAAGAATTTTGGCTTTTCTGTATGCGTATCTGTATCTGAATATTTAATGAAAAATTCCAGAATCTCACAAGAATGGAGGATATGCAAGGATTTCAGGAAAATTGAATTAAAAACCAAGCTGATGTTGGAACAAATGTTGAAATCCTTGCAGGATTTAAAAAAAAATGTATATATGGCATTTTCCGTGAGCTTTCTGAAGCTTTTCTAATACATTCTGATTGTTTTGATGGTTAGAGAAGGTTTCTTGACTGAGAAAGTGACTGGAGTACGCAAAGGCTTCCCAGGGATACACATTCACAAGGGGATCTCGTGCAGAGGCATCCATCCATCCACCTGTCATCTACATGTTTATCGAATGTGCCTACAGGCTTCCTTGCTCTGTCCCCGGCACAACCTTACTCATGGCCAGTGCTCACAATTTTTCTTCATATCAGTTTGGCAGGAAAGGGGAAGTGTTTTAAAGATGTATTTATTGGGCCCAGCCGTGGCCTAGTGGCTAAAGTCCTCGCCTTGAATATGCCCGGATCCCATATAGGCAGCGATTCTATCCCAGCAGCCCCACTTCCCATCCAGCTCCCTGCTTGTGGCCTGGGAAAGCAGTCCGAGGATGGCCCAGAGCTTTGGGACCCTGCACCACTGGGAGACCCAGAAGAGGTTCCTGGCTCCTGGCTCCGGATCGTTGTGGCACCGGCCGTTGTGGTCACTTGGGGAGTGAATCATCAGATGGAAGATCTTCCTCTCTGTCTCTCCTCCTCTCTGTATATCTGACTTTGTAATAAAAATAAATAAATACATCTTAAAAAATTAAAGATGTATTTATTTTTATTTGAAAGGGAGATTTTATAGAGAGAAGGAGAAAGTCTTCCATCTGTTGGTTCATTCCCCAAACGGTTGCAACAGCTACAGCCGAGTTGATCTGAAGCTAGGAGCCAAGAGCTTCTTCTGGATCTTCCACATGGATGCAAGGGCCCAAGGACTTGGGCCATTCTCTGCTGTTTTTCCAGACTGTAAGCAGGGAGCTGGTTTGGAAGTGAGGCCACTGGAATACAAACTGGCATCCTTTGGGGATGCCGGCACCACATGGCAGAGGATTAGCCTGATGTTCCACTGGGGCAATTCTTAAAGGATCATGTATGCTTTAGTCATTGTTCTAGAAGACACTTCTCAGAGAATGTATTTACTTTCCTAACAGTCCTATGGTGAATATGTATTGCCAAACAGCAATGATAGCTCCCGTGGTGCTATTGGTTCGTATTTGAGCTGGGTACTAGAGTTACTACTGATGAGCTCAAATCTTAGCTTGGTTCATAACTCCTTTCTGTTGTGTGTTATTTTTTTTTATGATAAGAGGAGAATTTAGTCTCACTGTGGTCCTGGAAAGTACAAAGTGCTTTGCTTTAGGTAACCTTTCAGCTAGACAGAACCAATGATTTTCTGAAATTATGATCTCAGTTGCCCTTATTCTATTTATCTTGCCAGACAGTATTTGGTGATGGTTAGGTTCCTGTTGCTTCTCAAGCTCTGATATCTTCAAGGACCATTCTGCTTGACTTGCTGAGGCACAAGGAGAAGCTGGCTGCTCTGAACCCAGCAATTCCACTGCCACAAATTCCAGCTGAAGCCCTGTTCTTGGCCTGTTCCCACCTGCCCATCTATAATTAAGGTCGTGTCTACAGTTGTTCAGATTATAAGGAAAGAGAAAAAAGAATGTCATCAAGTCATAATTTCCAGAGTCAAAGCTCCCTTTTTCCCTTTTTTTTCCCCTCTCTATTTTGGACTTGGCAGCAGGTTTCCTCAAAAGTAGGCCATGGTGTCCTCTCTTACAGTTCATTGCAAGTGGGCAAGGAGGGTCCGTTCAGGCTGCCAAGACCTTGGTTCTGGTTTTCTCAGGCAGTGGGAAGGGAGTCTTTCCTGGATGCACACCTCCAGCCAGGAGGCAAACATTTGTCATGGAAGATTTTTTTTTCTTCTAAACAAGAGGTTGCAATAAATAAGGAATCATTTGCAAATGTTTGCATATCCAACCCAATTTTATTTTTAATTGTACAGTACATGTGTTCTGATGCATCTTGACGTAGGAAATTGTTACAGATGTCAAGTTGGAAGAGATCGTTTGTTTCAGGGTCCTGGGATGTCAAGATTGCCTTGGAACTGTCAGTTTCAGCCATTTTGCTGCAGAGCTCAGGAATGGAGAACATTTGTGAAGGAAGGAGTAACATAGAATAGTTTGATCTAGGCTGTGATTCTGTTGTTAACCTTAATGTCATTAAAATAATCACGCTCCTGACCTGAAATGGCATGAACCCAGAATTGCTTCTCAGCTGGAAATCACTAGTGTCTGGAGAGAGGTTTCCCACATGATGCCCAAGTAGGCGAAGGGTGATACCAAGCACATCCCTCACCAACTGATGGTGGCCTTTGGTGTGTGAACCCTGTGCCTGTGCTTGTTCATGACATCATTTGGATAAACATTTAGACTTCACGGTTTTAAGGTCGAGTTGGAGAGAAATAAGAATGATCATCAGTAGATATTCCATCTGCTTGACTAAATTATGAATTTGGTGCAAGTATGGTATGTTGGTCTTCATTCCCATGTTCACCTTGAGTGGTAGTGGCCAGTCAGACTATATAGGGATGCCTGCTTGGAGCTGGGCAAGAAACAGCTCATGGAGCGTGTGCTAGACACTCTACACTGAAGGCATCCCAGGTGAGATGTGTGGAAATGCCAGCCAGAGGGTGGCCTGCCCACAGCTGCCTCCTGGGCATCATCTCCTTTTCTTTCTCCTTTTCTGCCTTTTTTCCGCCTTCCTTTACATTCTTCCTCCTCCTTCTTTCTCTCTCTCTCTTTTTTTTTTTTGTCCTAGAATGGAAACTCAGTTTGTGCCAAACGCTTGCTAATACGAGGGACTTTCAAAAAGCTCAAGGATGCTGTGCATTATCTTTTAATTCTACTTTCCATGAACACTCTGAAGGCTTCTCACATGTCATCATATTTAATCCTCAGACAACACTAGTAATTATAATCTGTCTTTAGGGATTAGGAACCCACAGACGGACCTGTCAGGGTGACATGAGGCATTACCCAAGGCTTTATGATGGTGAGGTTTTGCTGTCCTCTGCCGTGCACTCCACTCCCAACTGTCCTCTAGCTTCCCCGAAGGCTGTGTCTTTCCTCTTCCCACTAAAGTGTTGGGTGTTGAGTATCGTGGCTCATTATGAAAGATAGAGCCAATGAATTAGGGCTGTGAGAGTAGAAGTTTATTTGTTTATTTTTCAACTTAGAAAAAAAAGTCCTTTTTTTTTGGTGTTATTTAAAACATACAGTTCTGACCAAATTAGCCCCTTGTGGGAGCTTCTAAGAAGATGATTCTGAAGCAACATTTAAGCCTCTGACAAGTCCCTGGTCAGCACAGCTGGATCATGACATTAACCAGAACCACCAGAGCTCAAATTCCCCAAACTTCACTTGTAGGGAAAGGCTGGAGGAGGTGTCTGGGAGGGAGCTGACATTTGAGCTGATCTCTTCCAGGCCCTGCTGGTGGGCTAGAGGCTTTGCCCTTACATAAGCTTGCCCTGTGTCAGGGTATATTTTGGGACAGGGGTGGATAGGCTGAGAACTCTGCCTGCTGAGAAAATGGGCAGATTGACTGAACTCAGAGCTGTAAAGTCCTTGTGGCAAAAACTGTCCTCTCATTCCAGGTGCTGTGCTGGCCCCATGGTCCTACCCTTCTTGCTTGGCAGCTGAATTTTCAGCTGCTCCAGGTGGAGCTAAATTACTGTACAGTTTTCCTCCAAGAGTGGAGAGAATCCATTGGCATGTGGTTTTTTGCTTTCTCATTTGTAGGAGGCACCAACCCAGTGTCTGAGCCCATGGCGCAAATGCACGCATGACCCAATCTCTATTCACTGTGTTGACAGCACAGCAAGGCTTTATGCCAGCGTCAGAGGAAAATAGGAAGGGGCTGCAAGATAAAGCAGCAGGAAGGATGCGAAGGAATGAATCAAGATCTGTACATCAGAGCTTGGTTGTTCATTTGCTCACTGGTATTTGGTTGCTTTGTTTTAATTTTTCTCCATGGATCAGTGACTGCTTTGCCAGCATTCTGTGTTTGGGAAGTTAGACTCATTGTGAAGCCTTTATACCAGTTTTATGAGTCTTCCAGGGATTCTCAATCTTATATATACAATGGAATTTCTGAGAAAACATTGGAGTGTCATCCCAAGAGGTTTCATTGTCTAGGTTGCATTCTGTGCATCATGATACTCAAAAGATTCACAGGTGATTCTAAGACTCTGCTAAGTGAGAACAACTGATCTGTATTAAAGCCTGATATTTGGATGCAGGTGGAAGACTTGAGTACTGTGGCCCCTTGTTCCTATCTGTTCTCACAATAATAATGTAAAGAGGTCATCTGTGTGTATTGTTGCACCAGACATTGAATGAGGTGCTTAGCTTCCATCACCTTCAAACTCTGCTTATCAAATCACTGTGGGTGTATTAATACGTAAGTGTCTGACTTCCATGGCTGGAATTTCTAATCCAGTAAGTGTTAGCAGCCTTTGAGATGATGACCTCTCCCCTGATAGCCAGACTGTTATATAATCCTTTTCCCTTTCTTATGAGCTGGTCTTGTTGACTTGCTTCTAAAGAATAGACAATTGTACAAATTGTCACAAAAAATGCTCTGGCTTCTCTCTGGTGTATCTGCTCTCTGGCTCTCTACCGGGTCATTTGTCTATGTATGGGTGAGTTGTTGCCACGCCACGAGGAAGCTCTGGAGGGTCCCATTTGGCAAGGACTTGAAGTGTGCCCAATCCCTAGTAAATGAGTTTAAAAACAGACCTTCCTCCAGTCGAATCTTCACAGGATCCCGTAGTTGCATCTAACAACCTGACTGCAACCTCATGAACGACCCAGAGCCAGAGGCACCCAGTTGGATGGGGGCTGTCATTTCTGTCATGCAAACTGTGTTTGCTGCTTTCAGCTGCTAAAATTTGGGAACATTTGATACCCACAACAGATAATTAATGCAGTAGGTTGGAGGGGATCTGAGAACTTGCAATTCTAACAAGTTCTTAGGTGATGCTGATAATCCTGGTCCAGGTGCTACACTTGAGAACCACTGCCTCACATCAGCCCTAAGATGACATTCCTGTGTCCTTCACATAAATGGAGAAATCATTTTGAAAATTTTAAGTAACTCAGGTTCACATATTAGAGGGATGTTGATGGAGTTCATATGAAGCTGATTTGACCCCCAATGCCCACCCTCTTAACCACTGTCCTCTGCTGCCTCTTCTTACCTTTGTGAAGTCAGTCGGATGCCCTCTGTGTTGAATCTTGCTGATAGAATTGTACATAATGGTGACGGCAGCTGAGGAGGGATATGGAACTTCACTGAGGATTGTACTTGAAGTGAATTTTCTCCATGACGTAAATGCCTCTGCTTCTCAAATTAGTGTGGATACTAGAGTAAATCTGAAGGCAGTTTACTTTTTGAGTAGAGTGGTTATCAAATGTGAGTTTGCGTAAGAATTACTTGGAATGGTTGTTAAAACACTAAATGAGAGCCACCTTCAGAATTTCTGCTATGACAGGCCAGGGGATAGAACTTGGAAATTGGCATTTCTAATAATATCCCAATCAAGGCTGATGTTTTAGACCCTGCCTAGTGCTGATTACTACCCACTGTGCCTTTCTGTTGGGCCAGGACATATGGTTGGAGGAACCATGCAGCTGGACTCTTTCTGCACGTCCCGTGCATTCCAGGGTGAGCTCAGATTCCATTCTAATGATTGAGGGCAGAGTGTGGTCACAAGCAGCCAACAGTGCTGCTTTGTAGGAGGCATTGCTGTTTGGGTTAGGTCTTGAGAAACTGAAATGGGAATGTTGACAAATGACTGCTTGGACATGTCTATCCATAGTATCTGTTGCTATGAACTGAGTGAAGATGGGGCACAACCTGGCCAGGTGGAAGCGATGAATCGATGTGGGTTAAGCCAAGACCCGCTTTTCTTTCTTTTATTTATTTATTTCTAATAAGGAAGCCAAGACAAGCTTCAGAAGAACTGTTTCACATTTTGGATACCAAGCAACAGTTCCCTTGCCAATGGGACCTGTGATTTTCTTTTTTCTTTCTCTCTCCTTTTCTCTTCATCCTCCATCTATAACCACCCTCTTTCTCCAGTCTGCAATAATATGGCCAGTTTTAGTCTGTCCAGGCTGGGGACCAGTGTTTGGGAATATGGTGAGTGTACCATGTGAGTGTGCCATGGCCGTCTTCAAGTGTGGGATTGATTTTGCACATGAGTTTGAGGAGATTTTACCTTCCTTTGGACCAGTGGAGAACATGAGTGTGCAACACAGGTAACAGGCCAACCTGGTGATGATAATAGGAATTTTACTGTTTTGTTCTTTATCAACGCTTCCAGGAAACTCATGTTGGATAGTAAAATATTATTATTAGTAGTAGTAGGAGTATTACCAACTATATATCTTGGAGTACTTAGTGAATCCTTAGTTGTGTGGTTTGAAAGAAGAACTGTTGGGGTCAATGTTGTGGCATAGTGGATAAAATGCTGCCTGTGATTCTGGCATCTCATATGGACACTGGTTCAAGACCAGGCTGCCCCAGATTCCTGCTAATGTGTCTGGGAAAGCAGCAGGAGAAGATCCAAATGCTTGATTCTCTGATCCCGTGTTGGACTTGGCACCATGATGTAACTTGATTCTGCCAATGACTTCTCATTTCTGAGTAGAAGTTGCTTGAGGCCTGTCTAAGTCTTAGCAGTCCTTGTGTTCTGTCCTTCCACAGTGATGTCAGCAAATACTAACCAGATAGAGCTTGTGCCCTCAACTTGGTTCTATAACAAGCAAACCTGAGACTTCCTCACATATTGGGGTTGAGTGTCAGAGCCGCTCACATTGACTCACAGCTGATGTGTAATGTGAAAGATAAACAAGCATTTGTTTCTGTCAGATATAAGTTGAAAGATGTTTGTTGCACAAAAGAACTTACCAAAAGTTGACTGTCATTGGGGCAAACCCAAATGCTGGCTGGCTTTTCCAAGGAGCAGGGTGAAGAAGGCACGAAGTTGAGTTTACTTGGTTTAACTAGTGTAGAAATATAGAGTGATCACCTGGAAATGTGATCCAAATAACTAAGGGAAAAATTTTAAAGCCTTAAGAAAAAATACAGAAGAGTGGTGGGCATTTGGCCGAACAGTTAAGAAGCCAGTTAAGATACCTGTATTTCACATTGGTATGCCTAGGTTCAATTCCCAGCCCTACTCCCTCCTGACTTCAGCTTCCTGCTAATGCGTGGCATAGGAGGCAGCAGGTGATGCTCAAGTTTTTGTTTTTCTGCCATTTGTATGGCAGACGGATTGAACTTGTGGCTCCCAGCATCATCTTGGGCCAGCCCCAGCTGCTATTTCAGCCATCTGGGAAAGGAGCTAGCAGATGCTTGCTCTAGCTCTCTTTCCTCCGCCCCCACCAATACATAATTATTAAAAAAAAACAATAGTCAGACTGGCAATATTTAGAAGCTCTGATACTATTGAATGTTAATAGAAAGGTACTTTGTGCCAAAGTTAAGCCTGGGTACAGACCTTGACCGTAAACCACTAACCATCTCATGAAGAAAGCAGATGATGAGAGCTGATCATAAACATGTGGGATGGGGCATGCTCAGCGGAAGGCAGAGTCTGAGTGAAAATCCTGGTTTACTAAACCCGTGGGAGTGAAGGATAGACCCACAGGAGAAGTGACATAGAATATCATTTTCAGAAAAAGAGAGACCTGGGGAAACAGATCAGATTAGGGAAAATAGAATGGAATTGAAATATGAGCTATAGATGAGTTGATACAAAAAAAACCTGATTTTGTGTATTGGAAAAATGCTCCAAAGATGTTGAGGGCAGGCTGTAAAAGTCACTCCTTATATGGGGCAAATACAGAGAGGTACTGTTACCAGAGACAGTCTTGACTGGGGCAGAAATCTTGTCCTCATGGAATAGATCTGCTGAAAGACCACCAGAGAGAGCATCACAGGAGAGATGAGCAGACATCCCACAGGGCCATTCCATGGTGTGTACAGGTGTCCAAACACACGGGGCCCTCCAGAACTGTATGCAGTTTAACTTGTTAATTAGAAATGAGTTGAAAAAGGGTGTAATTGAAGAAAATCTGTGATCAAGAATTACAAAAATTCTATTGGAAAAATACCAGAAAAAAAATTTTTTTTTTTAAAAAAGAAAGCCACTACGTGCTTTACATAAATACCACTTTTACAAAAAATGGTGAGGCCTTGTTTTCTAATTATTAAGCTTGGAGCCCAGCGTGGTAGCCTAGTGGCTGGGGTCCCTGCCTTATGTGTGTTGGGATCCCATGTGAGCGCTGGTTCGTGTCCCAGTTGCTCTACTTTCGCTCTGCTTTCCATCCATCTCTGTGCTTGTGGCCTGGGAAAGCAGTGGAGGATGACCCAAAACCTTGGGAATCTGGACCCACATGGAAGACCTGCGAGAAGCTCCTGGCTCCTGGCTTTGGATTGGCTCAACTCTGGTCGTTGTGGCCTCTTGGAGAGTGAACCAGATGAAAGGTCTTTCTGTCTCTCCTTCTCTCTTTAGATCTGAAAAAATTAGTAAAATTTATTCTTACTTTCTTAGTATATTATTTGAAAATATACAATAAAAATACATTATATGGTACTGATAATATTACTTCCAAGAGGAATTTGTTTTTTTTCATTATTTCATTTTTATTTCTGTATTTAAAACAGAGAGTATATTGTGTTCCCGTGTAGATGTTTATATACACACCTATGTGTATGAATGCAGAGATATAAATGCATTAACATGCTCATGTATAGATACATGTATAAATAGTTCATTCCAGACATTGTAAGCATTTGAAACGTTAATATTTCTTGTTGTTTTTGTAAGTTTTACTGTGTTATTTTTATTATGATAATTTTCAAAATTTTCTGGATTTACAGTTTCAATCTTTTATTCAGTCCCTGCTTTGGGAGGCTTTGTAGGCCTCCTGTTCTCCTGCAAGTTTTTGCATCCGTCTTTTGTTTTCGGGACACATTTCTAAGAGGCTCTTTTCTTGGGTCACAGTCTAGCATCCAATCCCCAGCGTTCCTCTGCTGTGGTCAGACAATCCGCTCTAAGAGACTTTTCCTCTTTGGAACAGTTTGAGGTTTTCAGCAATGCCTAACTATGTAATCATATTTTTATAAATACTCTAGGGTCCTGGAAAAGAAGACCTTTTTGGGGGTTTGTTTTTAAATTACAACATCTTCACTAACACTCGATGTTGTCAGACTTTTCTAATTTATGCAAGTCTGATAGTTTTGAAACATTATCTCCTTGTGGCTTGTTTCACATTTCTCTAATTACGTGTGAAGTGGAACATATTTTCCTATGTTTTTTAGCCATTGTTTTCTCTTCCATGAATTTTCAATTTTAGCCTTTGTGCTATCCTTATTGATTTGCCTTTTTTTTTTAAAAAAAATTGATTTATAGGAATTCTTTGTGCATTCCGGATTCATCTTTTGCCTATTATATGAATTAGAAATAACTTATTTTAAAACATTTATTTTATTTGGGAAACAGGGAGACAGACACCTCCTCTCCACTATTTCATTTTCCACATGCCCTCAGCATGTGGAGCCTCACCATGCTGAATCTGAATACTAGGAACCTGGGGTTCACCTGTGAGTGGCGGGGTACCCAGCTACCTGAGTCATCATGTGCTATTCCTAGCGTGCACATCAATATTAACATGAGGTTGAAGTCAGAATTGGAGCTGGACTTGGACGCAAACACTTCATTATGGAGTATAGATGGCCCAAGAAATCAAAGCTTTATCTTGTACCTGTCCCTCCAAAACCTATAACTTCTCCTTTGTATATGAAACTGTGTCATACAATGGCTTTTATTTTAATGTAGCAAGTTTGTCATTCCCTTTTCTTTCATATGTGGTTTTCTAAAATATCTCACTGAAGGAAAATCTTCCCTGTGTTAAGTAATAAAGACGGTTTATTTCTCTTAAATGTCGTAAATGTTGCTTTTTGTACAATTAGGTTTAAACTTTATAGATGTGAGATTGATGTATAATGTGAGGTGGGGTTATTGTTATTCACTAACAAACTGAATGACTACTTGCTACAATATCATTAAATAAATCTTTTATTCTCTAATTTTTTAATGCCCTATATATTGGTAAATCTGTTTCGTAGCTTGTTCCTCAGTTCTGCTGGTCAATTTGTATCTGTTTGTATTGATACCATACTGTTTTAATTCCTGTGATTTTATGATAACTTCAGATGTATGACCTAGCAAATTAATTGTCTTTATTCTTCTAAATTGTTTTGGCTAATTTGTAGCCCTTTAGTTTTCTGTACGAATTCTAACATCAGGTTATCAGTTGCCACAAAAAGTCATGTCATGATTTTTGTTGCTGATATTTATTTATGTGTCAACTTAGAAAAAAAAATGCCTTTTCTATATCATTGATGTGTTTTATCAGGGGTATGATGCATCTCTCTTTGCAGTCATATTCAGTGTCATCGTGTAACTAACAGCGATGTTTGCTTCTTGCCAAATCCTTACACTTTTTGCCTGCCAGCATTGAGTAGGAACTTCTGAATAAAACTGAGCAAGTGCAGTGGTAATTGAATTCCTTTTTGTTTGTCGTGACTTTAATGATGCTGCATTATTCTGTAGGATATATACTGGACCTTTTAGGTTTATATACTCTATAAGCAATTATACTTGCTTAGTTTTCTAAATCATTTTCTTTGACTCAAGAAAGATTAGTAAATACTGTCAGATATCTTCCTGGCCTCTTTTGAAGTGCTCATATAAATTTTTTTTCTTTTAATATGTTCATGTGTTGAATTTCATTAGTAGCTGTTTGTAATGGTGAAGCACCAGGGCATTCCCGGCATGAATCCGACTCGGTCATTGTTTACATTGTGTGCACACACACACTGTTACTTTCAGGTTGCTGGTGTTGTAATGGAGGATCCATGGTCCACTGTCTGTACCTGGAGGACACCATGCCAAAAGAAATCAATCAGTCATAAAGGCTGAATAATGTGTGCTCTCATTTATGAGCTCAATTAATAAATATAGAGTTAGAAAGGTGATTGCCAAGGACCGGGAGTGAGGAGTCGGGGGACAGTGGGGAGATATGGGTCATGGGGCACAAGGTGTCAGTTACACAGGATGACTATAATGTTCTGCATATTTGAAAATCATTGACAATAGGTCTTAGTGTTCTCATCATAGAAAGTTAATATGGATGTGCAGTAATTACCTCAATTTAATAATTTCATATTTTATACGCATATCAAAAACATGTATATACAGTATATAATTTTCACTTGTCAGTTTTGCCTCAGCAAGTCTGGAAAGTAAATCCTCATTTTTGCACTACTATTTTCTTTAAACATTAAAAAAATTAATCCTTTCCAGATAGTATGCTGTTGCTTGCTGATTTTCCCATTTGCTGTGCCTGACTGCTGCTCATGCTGGTTGCCTGTTTCTCTGTTGGTTTATGGTTTTGGATTCTCTGTTCATCTTTGGCCATGACCAGCTACTGTATCATACAGTGCACTGGCCCTCTGGTGTGAAGGTTTCCTCTGTGATGCTTCGTGCTGATGGTGCCTGTGGTATCCCTAGTGATTCTTCAGGCTGAATGTTCTGAGTATTTTGAATCTCTATACATTGCTAATTCTAACTGCCTCTGGTCCAGGCCTTGGGTTGCAGAGTCTATCCTGCGGAGTGAAAACTTGGACAACTTCGGTTAAATCGTACCTTTCCTCTCCTCCTCTTTTATCTTGGCAAGTAGGGATTTACCTTTCTCTTTTGAATTAGAAAGTTAAATTTATCCAGGATTACATTTCCTAGAGCTCCTAACTTGCCATTTTCCAACATTTTTTTTTTAATTTATTGGAAGAATGAGAGGAGAGAGCAAGGAAGGAAGAAGGAGGGAGAGAGAGAAACCTACTTGTTCATTTCCCACCACAGCCAGTACCAGGAGAGGACGAGGTTAGGAACTAGAAGCTCGAGTTAAGACTTCCATGTGAGTGGCAGGAAAGCTTCTCTAGTGCCTTGTAGGGTACACGTTAGCAAGCAGCTGGATTGGAAATGGAGGTAGAGCTCAAACCGAGGTGCTCCAGTCTGGGATGTGAACATTCTAGAAGATGTCATAGCCACTCTGACAAATGACATAATGCGCAACCCTTCATTTTATTTTTCCCTTTTATCACCATTGTTTTTTTTTTTCAACTCTGCAATTTATTGTGATCCCAAATTACCCTTTTATCTGACTGTAGTGGTTTCACAAATGCAGTATCACTTGGATTCTTGTTATAAAAAAAGAGCACTGCATTCTTTTGCTTTATCTTTTAATTATTTGAATGCTCATCATTATCTGAATTGAAATATCTCCTCTTAGGTTCAGGGTCTTTGTGCTCCATGTAAAACCTTTGGATCAGTACTTCTCTGCATACTGGTTGCAGGCCATGCACATGAGAATCATGCTGATGCTTTCTTACTTCTTTGTCTCCTCTTATGTCTTCAGTATATTTGGTACTGGACAGAAGGAAGACATTCTATGGGAAGACTTGCCACAGCCTGTTCTTTGATGGGAGTTGGACAGGGTTTTCCAATTGATTAGGAAGGTGTGTGCATGCCCCCTTAGTCTCATGCTCCTGGACAAACAGCATTTTGACCCCAGCTTGGTGTTTTGTTCAAGTATAGTCACTTTTTTGACACATGACAAGTTCAAAACGGCAACGTTGGGGCCTGTTGCCATGGCCCAGTGGCTAAATCCTCACCAGGATCCCATATTTGGCACCAGTTTGTATCCTGGTTGCTCGATTTCCCACCCAGCTTCTCCTACTTGTAGCCTGGGACACTTGTGTTTGGGACCCTGCACTTGTGTTGAAGACTGGAATGAAGCTCTTGACTCCTGGTTTTGGATAGGCTCAGCTCCAGCCATTGTGGCCACTGGGGAGTGAACCAGCAGATGGAATATCTTTGTCTCTGTCTCTCCTTCTCCCTCTCTCTCAGTCTGCCTTTTCAAGAAAAATAAGTAAATCTTTTTTAAGTGTTGCTCCCCACCGCCTCTAGGAGAGTTAGACATCTGTAGTACTGAGCTGTTCCAGACATGGGAGAGTTGGGGAGTTTCCCAAAAGGGCTGTGGAGGTAGTTCTTTTTGTTTGGTTTGGTTGCTTTTTACCAATGGGATGCGGATGCTCCTTGTTCTTGAATAATTTGGGGCCAGCTGAAGTGATATGGCTTTAGGTCAGGTTGTGAGGGTCTTCATTTTGCAAGTCCTGTTGCTATCCTATGTTGGGGATTTCATTGGGACTTTGAAAAGAAAGATGCTTTATAAGATGTTATTTATGCTAGTGAGTTTCAAGGTGTATTTTCTTTGTTGTCTCATAGTATGGGTATGAAGAAGACCCACAGATATCTTCAAGGCAAAATTGATGGGTTTGAAGTTAAGTCATGGACGTTCCTACTACTTTCTCTCACTTAATATATTTTTAAGTGTTAGAAAATTTAAAGTATACAATCCTTGAAATGTCAACAAAATAGAGCTTGATATGTATAACAATTTTGCTTTTAAGAGAGGCCTTCACTCACATTAATATTTTCTAGGTAAAATAGCAAATTATATTATTTTAGGCTTCAATAAAATTTCTTGTGTTACTTCATTTATGTTGAAATGGATTCTGATAGGGTTTTGAAAGGTTTTGAAGAAAATTTCATCCACACATGGATTCAAAAATAAATACTGCAGCTATTTGAATTTCCCACAATTTTCTTTTTCTTTTCTTTTTTTTTTTTTCCTTTTCTTAAGGCATCAACATTTCTGGGCCTTTTGCTGCTAGTTGTTGAAAAGCCATTTGGCCTTTCAGCTCAAATCACAAACCCCAAACTCTCACTTCCTTGAAGCTGCAACTTGAGCACCTGCAAATGAGGCCAACTTCAAGCCAGACTGAAAAGGCTTCCTTCTTTCATCGTTTTTGACAACATCCCAAGGATCACCAACTGCAAGGGGAGAAATGTCAAATTGAGGTGAATGCCGGGGCTCAGTCCGATCTCCAAATACTCCCTGGTATGAAGAAGGAAACTTGGAAGAGAGGGGTGATAGCTCAGCTGTTTCTAAAAAAAGGAAAATGATAACAACCTCAGGAGGGCCAGCCATGGACAACAGCCCTGTTGGTGCGTGTCGGAGCTGTCAATCCGCTCCTGCTTAGGTGGGTGTTGTGGGCCTGGCTCAGGGCAAGGCCTGCTCTGAGCCATGTGTGCCGGTGAAAGAGAAAGCGCTGGAAACTGGAGACTGTTTGCCCCTCAGTGTTGACTTAGCGAGAGCACAGCCTCCCAGAGGAATGGCAGGAGGGCCAGGATTCTGCTGTAGAGGATTCCATGGAACAGTGTTGGTTCAGGGTCACGCGCTGTGGCAGGCAGTTCCCCTCTTAGTGCAAGGACTTTGGTGCCTTTGACCACGTGGTTCCTTGAGATCACCCAGAGCTCACCGGGCTTGCTCCCTCCTCCTTTCTCTGCTCTGCTGCCTCTGAACTTTCTGGCCAGGGTATTTCTAAGTGGCTAATGCAGGGGTTGCAATGTTCGCTTTATTTTTTTAAGTCATTGTTTATTTGATTTTGTTATTGAGACAGAATGAATGCGCATTTACTATTCCACTCTTCAAATGCCCACAGCAGTTAGGGTGGGACCAAGCCAAAGCCTGGAATACAACATGGGTCTTAACTATTGGAGATATCAGTACTGCCTTCCAGGATGCGTATTAGTGGGTATTTGAAATCAGGCAGGACATGATCCCAAACATTCCGATATGGCATGTAGGTGTCCTCATGAGTGTCTTAACTGCTGGGCTAAAAATACACCCTGCCCATTTTAAAAACTAAGGAAATGAGGTTCCATTGAGAAGGCCTGAGACAAAGTTTGTAATCCTTGGGTCTGCATTAATCCAGACCTGACTGATGCCAATAGTATGGTTTTGGCCAAACTATTCACTCCACTCATTTCTTTTTTCTCTGACCTGGGATATTTTTATGATCAAATATCATTCATTCATTTAACAAATACTCATTGTACTAGAACTGTGTGTCAGTAACTTCCATATGCTACATATTCATATAGCAATGGACTTCCCTGTCTTCATGGAAATTTCTGTTTGATGAGGGAAGACGGGCATAAACAAAAGAAATGCCATGTCTAGTCCTCACAAGGTGGAAGTGGCCAGGTAGCTCCCTAGAGGCTTTCTAAGAGCTCTACCCCTCAGGAGAGCCCTCATGAACTGCATCTTTACGTCTTAAAACTATTATCTTGGGGCGGGGGATATTTCAATATATAAATTTGGAGGAGCATAGGCATTGAGACTGTAATTGGGGAAGTGTAGAAGAACATGATGTTAAAGAGAAGAGTGGTGGTAGAAGTTGCCAGAGAAAGGGTTTGTAGGCTGTCTCATAAAGCATGACGTACACAGAACACTTTTTGATAGGAAAAGTCCAAATGTGTGTGTAAAAATGAAACAATTTACATAACCTTTTTTGAGATTTTAGTGCATCACTCTTTAACATAGATCCATATTTGTAACATTTACAATGCATTAAATCGCTTCTTTAATTATTTGAAAGGCAGAAAGAGAAAGACAGAGAAAAAGAGAGGGAGAAATTGATCTTCTATCCACCGGTCCAATCCCCAAATGCGCATAACAATTGGGGCTGCAGGTAGGAGCTCAGAATTCAATCCAGGTTTCCCAAGTGCATTGCAGGAGCCCATGTACTTAAGATCACCTGCTGCCTTTCAGGGTGTGTGTTAGCAGGAATCTGAACTCATGAGTAGAGGTGGATTGTGCCCGTGAAACCACACAATTGTGGTGTGGCTGAGTTTGTGGCTGTTATGGCTATGTATGAAGTTTTAGATTGAGTAGGGTGCTATTATGGTGCAAAATCTAATATGATTAAAAACTAGGGTTTGTAGCCTAAAGTCACACTAAGCCAAAGGAAGATTTATTTCTCCTAAAATGCATGAGTAGGTCACCCAGTAGGAACTAAGGAGAGAAAGAAAAAACACAGTAAGGAAGAACAAATGCACTAACTCTTGATGCTTTTATGAACAAATTACTGTAACACATTGCCATGATGTAATAGTGAGCATGCTGCTCTTCGTTACTTTGTTAGAATCTGTCACTTAAGGATCTTAATTCTGTTCAACATGCTTCTAACATTTTAAATATCCAAAAGAGTGGAGTAAAAAAGCACACACACACACACACAACAAAACAAAACAAAACAAAAAACCCAACAACCTCAGAGTTAGGGAACCAGTGCTTTAGAACCTAGAGGAACATACTTAGGGCACTGCCTTTGGGTGGATCACTCAGCTCACTGCGCAGCTCATACATAAATACTGATTAGCTGGATTTGATTAGTTTCTTTGATATTACTTGAGTGGCTGGCTTATAAATTAGTATCCCTTTTGTTTCCCAAGTTCATTCCCATAAAACTCCAAATGGAGAGGCTATTATAAATTTGTTACACTCACATTGTGAATAAAAAAAGGGAGGAAAGAGGGGAAATGTGTTAACTTATCCAAGGCGACAACTACTATTTAGTGGCAGCAGAAATGGGATAAGATTCCAGAACTTCAATAAGCTTAAATTCTCATTTTCTGTTTTAAACTAACCTGTGAATATTAACAACACCAAGAGGAGAATGAGACAGTTGAGCCAAACCAGTTATTTGTTGTTGTGAGAATAGCATTCCATCAAGCAGACGCTCTCCATTTTAACTAATTGTTTGGGTGATATGTATACAGTGTCATGTCTGTGTAGAGGACACAGAATAGTTCCAAAAATATGTCCGCTGTGCGACTGAGCTGCTGAAGTGTGTAACTAGGTTTCAAAATTATCAATACTTACAACTTCTGTGATCCCTACCATGGATTCTGCAGGCACAATTAAGTAAGGTGGAGTGAGTTTTGAGATGTGGTCACTAGAAATCCTTTATCTGGATTGTCTTAAATAAGGAGCAATGTTATTTCTTCTCTGTCACTTTATTATCCCAGCTAGATAGGCCTCTCTCAGAGGACCAGGTCTATTATTTAATTTCAGAATCTGCCTACCATTGCCCATTTCCTAGTGTAACACTACCTAGTAGAACTTTGTAGGATGGTGAGAATGTTCTGTGCTACAGTTTCCAAGATGGTAGCCACAAACCAGATGTGGCTATGGAGTGGTACAAGTGTGGCTGATACCCATTGGAAGCTGACTCTCAAATCTTGTTGGATTTTAGTTGATGTAATTTAAATGGTAGCATGTGGCTGGTGGTTACCCTATATACAATACAGCTCTAGGGGTGCTATTAACACCTGTTATCATTATCTTATGGCTTCTGGTAGCACTGGTAGCTGAGTCTGCAACAGCATCTTTCCCTTGGAACTGCTTTTAGCCAATGAGAGCCTGTTGATCTGGACTGTATGACTTTCTGGGGCAGCCTATATCCAGTGACTGGTCAGTGCAGTGTGTAATGTCCTGTCTACCCCACCCCATCCCCGAGCCCCAATTTAGGACAGTTTTGAAGCTCTGTCCACCTTATGAAGTCTGCTAGCACTCAGTGAAGCTGCTTTTACAATTGTAATCCAAGTTTAGTTTCTCCCTTACTCAGTTTTCTTCCAACATTCTTTGTAGATTTTGACCCAAAAAACACTCCCCAGTACCCACACGTAAATGTCTGTCTCAGAGTTGGGTTGTTGGGAGGTTGATCTCTGACACATACTCCATTTTGCACATCTCAGAAAACAAAGAAGCAAACACATCACATTTTTAAATAGCTGGCATTTTACGTCAGTCTAGAGTCATGTAACACTAGGAAGAACAGCCAACTCATCTGAATGAAGGATATACTTCTGCAAGAAGTTTATTTTCCCCCAATGGAGACAGTCTGTGTGAGTGACCCTACAGATCTAATTTCATCAATGTAAATTCTTCCCACCCCTGCAATTCATTCCTTCATTCAAGGTGCTTCTTTTATTTTCTAGATCCAAGTTAGAATGTGAACTCAAGGAGATTGGAACTGCAGGGTGAATCTTGTGGCTCATTGTATGATGGCAGGAAGGGAAGTTCTGGTATTAGACATTTCTGTGCTGAGTGCCAAATTCAAGGTACCATGAATTGAAGGAGTGCAGATGAAGGAGAGAGTATGCCCCTTTTGTGCAGGAGTCAGAAAACGATAGTTCTCAGATTTATTCTGTGTTGCTCATGAGTTAGAATGCTGTCTGAAATTGGTAGTTTTGAAAAATATTTGAATAATATTTCATGACACATGAACTTATTTCATTATCCTTATATAGAAATCTTACTGGGGCTATGTTGACAGGAAGCTGGAATCAGGAGCTGGAATCAAAAATTGAACCCAAGCAGCCTGATATGGGATAGAGGTGTCTTAACCACTGGGATAATCGTCTAATCCCTAAACTGAGTTTTAAAGCATGAAAAGAAGTTTGGCTAAAAGTGTCCCAAAAAAGCTAACCTTGGCAAGAGAAATAACTTATGCAAAGACAGGCAGGAGGCATGAAAGACACTGTGTGCTTAAGCAATAAGAATTTCAGTGTATTTGGGATGTGGTGGGGAGAATGGCTGGAGCACGGTTACTGATGTCAGTAGGAATTGAGGCTGAAACACTTAAAATTCATACTTTGAAATTTGTTCTTTATTTTTCTAGTGAATGGGGAGCTGTTGGAGGGTTTGGGGAAGTTTAGGGTTTTAATGAGATCATTCTGTAGCTCCAGGGAGGAAGTGCTGAAGGATGTGAGCCCAACACAGGGAAGTGAAGGCCGGGAATTTTGGATGTAAGGTAGTAGCATTGAAAGTTCTGGCTCCTGTGTGAGCTCATAGGAGTTGGAAGAGCTTAGAGGAAATTCATTTTGGTCAGCTTGGTTGGGGTGAGTGGGGTTAGAAAGAGGTTAAGAGTGAGTCAGACGTAGAGGTTCTATGTGAGGACAGGAAGCTGGGCAGCCTGAAGCAGAAGCAGATGAAGGAGCCAGCTTGGGGGCTGGCTTCGGGACGTTGGGGTTACATGATGGGCCTTGTCCAGGATGTGTGTGGGCCCAGGGGAAGTGATGGGAACAGAGGAGTGACCATGGATGGTGTGGACAATGGAGCACTGGGAAGCAAGGAGCTGGGAGGCAGGGTGGGCACAGGATGATGGTCATGATAAGAGTAATGATGATAATAGCAATAATAACAGTGGGAGGTCAAAGGGAGCTTCCTTTGAGGCTGGCAAGATGAAGGAGGGCCCAGTGGGTCTCGCTTTCATAGTGTGGGGCTGTCAGTTCTGAACAGCCAGCTTTGTTTGGTAGAAGCAGAGGTCAGCTCCTGCCAGAAGGGAAAGGAAGGTGGAGTCGGAGGTGGGATCTTTTCCAAACACAGGAACAAAGGTAAATAGAGGAAATGGAATTTTTACTGTTATTTGAGCTCAAACAAAAGAATGTCACAGTTACTTGGGTCCTGTTTTAGGGACCCTTTCAGCTGGCCAGCAACCATGGAGAGGCCTCCCCAACACCCTTAGCCTGTGCCTAAGAACTGAGATATGAATGAAGCTTTTATTCTAAGAGATCAGGGTCTTTCTCTGGCTCCCAGATTCACTTCTTCCCTCTGTTTTGTGTTTTGGAATATAGTTGCTTGCAGATAGTTCCACTTTCATGATGAGAGGACATGGAGGGACAGGGCAGTTCTGCCAAATCTTCAGAGTGGAACCACCCATTGAGGTGTTTTTTGTTTGCTTTTTGGCTCACTTAGATGGAAATCAAATATAGAGGGAGTCTTGAACTTACATAAAGGTGACTCCTTGCCTTTCCATTACTGTCAATAGCAGTGATGTTCTGTTAGCTGCAAGAGATAACATTATGTTGCATTTAGTCCTTCCCAGCTACAACCCTCCTTAGTCAGGACACTGCTCAGTCTCAGTGTTCAATGGAGACACTCATACCAAGAAGAGGAAAGACGGCATGCCCAAATCCCAGAGTCTGTAAGAGGGGAAACCAGCATTCAAGCTGGAGGAATGAGGCTTAAAAGATTCTGCTCCTGTCTGTTACCAGAGGAATCTGGGGAGCTGGAGGAGTGTCTTCCAGGGAACCCTTCTGCTGCCTGAGGACCAGGATGCTGTTTGTCTGGCCCTGTCCTGATTCTCTCTGCTTCATTCTTCCTGTTTCTCCTCCAAGGTGGTCTTCCCTAGCCACTCAATCCTAAGATTATGTCAGTTCCCTGTTGGTTCCTTCAAGGAACTCATTCTAACTATATTTATTACCTTCCCTTCTCAAAAGAAATAATATGTTTGAAAGGCAGTGTGACACAGAGAGGGATTAAGTTAGATTTCTCCTCTGGTTCACTCCATATGCCTGCTTATGGCCAGGGCTAATCTAGGCCAAAGCCAGGAGACAGGAATTTCATTCTGATCTTCCACCCTGAGTGGCAGTGCTCCAAGTACTTGGCCAATGTTTCATGTGCTTTAGTAGGATCCTGGACAGGAAATGGAGCAGCCAGGATAAATAGTCTGATATGGGATGCCAACCTTAATAATTATATGGGATGCCACTGTCCCTTAACAATGAACCCCGATTATTTTCCCTTTATTTTGTCTATTTTTCCCCCCAGTAGACTGAGGGCAGGGGGAAGTGATGAAGTGGGAGGACGAGAGCTCTCTGTATTATTCATTCCTACATCCCAGTACCAAGTGAAGTGTTTTGTTCCTGGTATGAGTGAGGATATTCTGTTGAATAAATAATCATCTCTGCTCCCCTGAAACAGGATCTGAATAAAAGGCAGAGGATACTTAGGGGGCAAGGTGGATGGATGATGTCCCTTTGGTATGTAGTTTGAAGGGCAATGAGTTAATGGTTCGACTCCTGAAAAGTGTTTCATGTTTCCATTCATTTCCTGTGCTTCAGGGTACAGGAGCATAATCAGAGATGGGATACCCATCATAGTTAGAATGAAACAAGCCAGCTTTTGCATCCGTGTTGAGGAACAGACTGAACTGGGAAAGCCAAAGCGTCTATATCATTAGCTGTGATGTGTGCTGGTTTTACACACTTGGTTTCATTTTCTCCTCATAGCTATACTCTAAAGTAAGGATTCCTACTGATATTTTTTCCTTTTACAGGTGATGAAGTAGAGGCCCCAAAGCAGGTAACTAACAGTGCATGGTGACCCTTATATATGGGAGAGATGGGATTACGATAGGTTTGTCAAACTCCTGATTCCTTGCCCTGAAGATCTTAAGAGAGAGGGCTTGGTTTCAGATCCCTTCCCCAGCAATTACCAGGTGCAGTTTTAGGAAACAACTTAATATTTTTGTTCATTTGCTGTGTCACACAAAAATATGATATTAATACCTACCTTATGCAATTGTATGAGGGCCACAAAGGTGAACCCATGTCAGGTAAAAAAACCATGAAATGGTATCCATACTATTTTGTATTATTTCCTTCTCCTCTTTCTGATCATCATCTTTATTGCTATCAGTACTTCCTTTGTATGCCTCCTTATCTGCATGTCTACTTGACTTAGGGATGCCTTGATGACTGATAGGAATGTTTGTGGGTATACCTGTGAGGGCATTTCTGAAGAGATCATCATTTGAATTGATAGACTAAAAGAAGTAGATTACCATCACCAAGGTGGGTGAGTGCTGTCCAGTCCATGGAGGGTCTAAATGGAACCAACAGGCAGAGGAAGAGGAAAATTCCTCTTGGCTTTAGATGTGATACTGTTTCTTGCCCTTAGTCATTACACTCCTGGTTATTTGGCTTTTGAACTTAAGCTTGAATGTAGATCATTGGCTCCCCTGGTTCTCGGGCCTCCAGGGTTGAACTGCATCTGCATCTCCATCTTCCTCGAGCCTCCAGTTTAAAGAAGACAGATCATGGGATTGCTCAGTGTCCACAGTTGTGAGAATCACTTCTTCACACTTAATGTCTTCCTATTCCTGCACCTTTCCGTTGATTCTGTTTCTCTTGGTAAATTTGACTATATTCACTCCTCTCAGGTGGAGGCTGTAAAAAGGCTGCAACTGATGAGGAAGGGAGCCATCTAGGAAGAGAGGAGTGAAGGCTGCAACCAAGGGGAAGTCTGGAACAGTAAGAAATAGATCCTGTCTGGTTCTTATGACAATCACCTCTTTCCTGTGCTGTTTCTTTCAAAGGCTAAGAGGTTCCATTTCAGGTTTCCTGAGTTTCTGCACAGTAATTATGACCTTTCTTTTCTCTCATATTTTACTTCCGATGGAAAGGGAGAGTAATGAGCTGGTGATGACTTTATTAGGAAGTGAGCACATCAAAGTTAGACTATTTGGCTGCTTGAGATAGCACAAGAGCCCAAGGGATGCCAGTACAGTACCATGAAAGGCCATACTGAAGCCAGACCCAAAGTTCAAATTTAGGGGTCCCAGGTCAGTCTTTAACAGCACCCCTGGTTCTTCTAAAAGTACTTGAAGAAGCCACAGGAGACTGTGAGAGAGGGAAATTGTAGGCCTGAGTGAAAGCTGTCTGAAAAAGTATTGCTTTGTACTAACTAGATTACGCACTGTGAATGATATGAGGGGCAACACATAACTGTCTGACTTAATAGAATGAAGTCATCTGTCTTCCATTTGGGGGCATAACTCAGATATGTTTTAGCAAGGTAATGGCTTTTGAGTGGTTGGGATGCATTCCTCTGATCTTGCTCCTAGAAGAGGATGTCATCGGGAGCCTTGAGGTTACATGCACCACTGTTGGAAGCTCTCTCTGTTCTAGGCTGCCTCATCCTTTCTGGATGCTGATTCCTTCCGAGGCCAGAGTCCCTCACCTTGGAAGTGTGTTTAGTGACGAGAAGATTTGTGACTCCAGAACTGAACTGGCTTTCTCAGTTAGTTTTGGACTGTGTGGTTCCCTAAGGTCAGGACAGCCTAAGCACCCTTCTCTGGAGAACTCAGTTGAGCAAGTGTTGACACAACCTTGATCTCTCTGGAAGTCTCCCAGAACCCTTAAAAGCCCTGAATCTGAGTTCCACTGTAATCCAGGAATGCAGGAAAGAATGCTGTGTGGTTTGTTTAAGAAGAAGCACACCCAAATGGAAACACACATTTGCTGGTGTTTTGGAAGGATTTTCTGTGTGACCAACCTAGAAATTCAGGCAGTGGAAAGACATGTCTGCTCATAGCTGGCAGTATGCAGGTGAGTTCTGTGGAAAATAGAGTGGGATAAATTTCTGAATTTGCCTTCAGGTCAATCAAAAATCTGTACCCAAACTCCAATCTTTCTATTAAAATATCCCCTTGCCCATATTTTCACACTTTGTTCTCATTGAGGACAGGAGGAGTAAAAATATCTTGGAGAAATTCTGGCACCAGTTCTAATAGAATGACACATTTTATGGATTTCAGAAGGTTGTTTCAGGGTCATACAGGAAACAGAGGACTTGTTTCCGTGTTTGTTTAAGAGTTGGCTTGCTAAAAACACTTAAAATGATTTCTTTTGCTCATTTAAGAGAAATAACAGAAAATTCAGAGTGCTACTTTTAAACTTTTAATCTTCCTCGAGCCTCCAGTTTAAAGAAGACAGATCATGGGATTGCTCAGTGTCCACAGTTGTGAGAGTCACAATTCCTTTCCTTTCCCTCTTATTTTTTTCTATGCCATAAAGGAATCAATGGTCTTGTTCAAGTGGATTATTGCAAAAGAAAGGAAATGGCATTTATTGAATAGTTATCACATGTTTAATACTTTATTATCTGATAAATACTGCTGGTCACTATTTATTGCATGTTCAAGTGAGGCCCAGCACCACAACTGTGTCCTGTCTAGTCAGGTCTGCTATAATGCAGCTTGTGACATCTGAGTGCATAGAAGTCATCATGCTATGCAAAATTGTACAAGAAAACACATCAGGCTTATGGGAACATTCGAGGTAGATCCATAGCACTGGAAAACTTCTTCAGTGACAGGAAAAGGAGCTTAATAAAAGGGTATGACAGTTTGACTTATTATATGGTCAGATATACACAAATACTGCCATCAGAGGGCACGATGCACTGAGAAAGACTTGGGCTGCCTCTTGTGAGTCATTGTAAAGAAGGCTTTCTGAAATCAGCTGGGAAGTTCTATCACCAGGTGTGCATGGGTGTGCCATACAAGTCAAATGGTGAAGCAAGGGGGGACAGGCAGGTAGAACCTTGTGCACATGTGTTTTGTGTGTCACTACACCACTCCGTTCAACAAGGTGAGATTTTCTACGTTTACATAGTGTTTGCTGAAAGGCACAAAATTTATGCCGTGCCTAAATTGCTCCCTAATACAACAATTTAGGACAGATTCCATTTTTCAGAATAAGCAAGAGTAGAACTAATGGTGCATTTTCTGTTCAAAGGTTGCAGTCACTTAGTAGGCTGGCATTGTTTGTGTCCTCATTATAGATAAATTCTGAGTCACAGTATACTTACACTTTCGTAAGTTTTCCAGGATCACAGCCAGTAAGTGGCAAAGTTTGGATCTCATAAAATGTAGTCACTTTAGTTTAGTTCATGGTGTGTTGTTATTGTCATTGGTCCAAAGACAGTTATTATTTAATTAATTCCCTTTCTCTTCATTTCCCAGTGTAAAGACAGTAATTGTAATAGTTTGTAGGATATTTATAACTGTAACCATTTTTTCAAATTTTCTCATGCAGAGAATCCAGGCTGAGACAGGGTAAGTTTAAGGTCATGCTTGCACTAGGTGGTTACATTACTTACCTAGGGCTGCCACAACAGATTAGCACAAAATTGGTGGCTTAAGACAACAGAAATTTTTTTGGTTGCCAGTAGCCCAGCTAGGTGTTGGAAGGGCTGTGCATGTTCGTTCTGACAGCTTCAGGGAAGAATTCTTTGCCTTCTGCAGATTTTGGTGGCTCCAGGTGCTGTGTGTCTGGCAGCATCACCCCAGTCTTCCTCCATCTTCACATGATCTTGTTCCTAGGTCTCTCGGCTCAGAGTTCCTTCTCCACTCATCTTCTGATTCTTTGCCGAAGTACATCACCAAAGGTCCTGTTTCCATTAGGCCATACTCACAGGTATTAGAGTTTAGCACTTGACTGTGTATTTGTCCCAAAACAATCCAATTTAGGGGTACAGAAAGTCCTCTGGAACAAAACAAATTGCTCTTTCTTTCAGCTCATATAGTCACTAAGCTATTGAAGTACAGGGAAGTGGACTCCAACCTCAACGTTCTACAGTAAGATTCTAAAATGCTGAAACTAAAATTTATCCTTGGTAGGAAGTCAGATTAGCATCCTCTGTCGAATTGCCTCTACCTTAATGTCTACAAAAGCAGACCATTTCAGTGTTCAAGAGGCAGGCCTTGTGGGAAGGAGATCTGTGATCTCAGAAACACTGTTCAGAAGAGCTTTGTTTTGCAGCTGAGGCCTGTCATTGTGCCCACAGGGTAGACTTCAAGCCTTTCAGATTCTCCCTGGACTCTGAGATGTAACTTTCAGGTCTTCTAGACAGGCCACTCATTTTCCTAGGCCAGTGTTTTTCCAATTTTAGAATCACTTAGAATGTTTGTTAAGACGGATTCCTGGACTTCACCCTCAGAGATCCTTATTGAGTAGATCTGAGCCAGAAATTCCTCCCTTCTTACCTCTCCCCTTCCTTCCTCCTTCCCTTCCACCTCCAACTCTGCTTCCTCAAAACAAAACAAAACAACAACCAAAAAACCCCAAAAAACAAAAAACTTCAGGGAGAGTCCCTGTCCTCTAACTCACACCCTAGCCACTTGCAACCACGAGGCCTTGGGTCAGGGTCTAGCATGGGACATGGGAAGTTGATCTACACCTCCCATGTGATAATAAGGACATCTTCTATGTGAGTGACTTAAACCATTACTGGTATCCCTCAGATGTTTATAATGGCCAGGACTGGACAAAGTTGAAGCTGGGAGCTGGGCGGCAGAAACCCAACCACTTGAGCCATCATGTGTTATCTCCCAGGGTGTGTATCAGTAGGGGACTGGAATCTGGAGCAGAACTGAGCCTGAAATTCAGGAACTACAGTGTGGAGTTTCAGTATCCAAGCCACTATTCTAACTATTAGGACAGAAACCTGTATTTTGTATTTATAGCAACATTTTGGGTGCTGCTACTGCTGCTGGTTGTAGGAACCACAATTTGAACAGATTATACACAAAGTCAGATGGGCCAGTCTTTAAATGAATCTTAAGTAAAGATAGTGTTTTCAAATTAGTTAAAAGTATTTAAAAGGCATTCTCATTTGATGCAATTTTCACAAGAAATATTAACAGGGATTGAATTTGAGAGTCAAAACAATGATTCTCAAGAATTTTTCATGCCTCCCAATCCTTTCAACTGCACTTTGCATTTCAGTCCTTCCACTGAGCACTGACCTTCCCTCTGTTTCTGTCTCTATCCCTTTTAAGTCCTGAATCCTCATGTATTAGAATCTTGACTGTTAAAGGGAAAATTTACCCAGAGAAAAAAAAGTGAAGACTGGGTTTGGCAAAGCAGACAATACTTCCAAGTTGATAAGTTTTGTCTCTCTTAAACCTATTAATATTTCACATTTAAATTCTAAAGGGAAAACTTACTGATCCAAAGTGACCGCTAACCACTCAAGAGAGTATTTCCTTCTTAAATAATGTAGCATTTTTATGGAAGGAAAGTAAGAGGAAGGGTGTCCTGAGTAACTCCATTAACTTATCATTTTCCCTGAAATTCAAAGTGCTGTTACTTTTAGAAGTCTTCCAGAAACAAACTTGTTGATTGCATTTTCTTAATTTCTTCCTATGGCTGATGTTTGTCTTAGCCAGAGAAAGGTATATTAAATTCTTTCATAATTGTGCTTTCTTCAAGTTCTGTTTTTTTTTAATTTATAACTTTTTGCCTTATGAACCGGGCTTCTATGTTGTCTGGAGCATAAACATTTAGGGATATTAGAAAGATGGATTTACATTTATTCATGTTTATCCTTTGTGCGAGGCAATAGCCTGCAAATGATTTGTAAAGCAGTGGAACCCTTTTCCAAAGTGTATCTTTAGCAAAACCCCAATATATAAAATGAACTATTTGTACTTATCAGGGGATGTTGCTGATCCAGCCTTTTCCCACCATGCTGTCTAAAGAAATAAGTCCCACAGATTTTGATTGGAATTTGGCCTTTCCAGAATCTCTTGGTTAGTACATAGATAATACATCAGGGAACTAGGGCTCTCCTGGAATCTGGGCTGAGAAGGGCTGTAGGGGCAGGAAGCTGGTGGAAAAGAAACTTTTCCCTTCCCTTCCCTTCCCTTCCCTTCCCTTCCCTTCCCTTCCCTTCCCTTCCCTTCCCTTCCCTTCCCTTCCCTTCCCTTCTTTTCTCCCCTTCCCTTCCCTTCCCTTCCCTCCTTCCCTTCCCTTCCTTCCCTTCCCTTCCCTTCCCTTCCCTTCCCTTCCCTTCCCTTCCCTTCCCTTCCCTTCCCTTCCTTCTTTTCTTTTTTCTTTTTCTTTTTCTCTTTCTTTCCCCCTCTCTCTCTCCCTCCTTCCCTCCCTCCCTCCATCCATCCATCCCTCCATCCCTCCCTTCATTTCAGCAAATTTGTCTTGCTTTTTGCTTCTTTCATACAATAGTTAACTCCCAAATGCATATGGTTGCTTACGATGATGATGAACTTTTACTTTGCTATTGGTTAAAGCACTGCTGCATCCAATCTGTATATTGTGATAACCGCAACTCTATATAAAAGTGGATAGGGGAGAATGTCCTCTGGTCAAAAGAATTTATGATATGGTACACAGAGTAATTAGGAAGGTATTTTCTTTTGTTTCATACCTTTTTAATATCTTCCTTACCCTATATACTTTGATAGAAAAGCTGGATATTCCTTACTGGTGCCAATTTACGTAGCAGTGACCATTCCTGACAAAAAAAGATGAGAGGAGGGGAAGAAAAAGTTACAGACTAAATTAATGAATTTATCTTCACTAGTTCATCAGAAACAATGAAGAGTGTGTGCGGGAAAGAAGCTTGTGTAGTGTTGATGTTGCTGATGTTTAAGAGACTATGGCAATGAAGTGCTTGTATGTCAGTGTTACATTCAGCCTTGATTAAGCTGTCTGTACACCCACTTTATGGGTGAAGAGACAGGCACAGAAATGCTCTGCAGCTTGTTCGTGTCCCCATTCTGGCTGAGCCGTCTATAAAATTCTTTTAGATAGGAGAAATGCTACCACTATTTGTGGTTTCAGAAAAGGGATTACAAAGAAGGAATGTGCTTCAAAACTATTGTGTTACCTGGAACCTGTGAGAAAGACTGCACTGAGAAACTGGGTCATATGGGGAGCGCATGGAGGGAGACTACACCCAGAGATTGTACCTCCTGCGGAAACCTCAGCAGCTTCTGTACTGGAATTTAACCTCCAGAGGGCAGTGACTGTGTGGCCTGTGTTCTGCTGTATCCCAAAACCTACAGTGATTCCTGGGTATCTAGAAATTAATTAAGAAGCAAATAAGTGCATGAGTGATTGATTAGTCCATGAAAGAGGGGATATCAAAAATCTAACTTAACAGCCAGACACATGAACAGCTCTGGTGTAATACATGGTGATATTGATCTATCTAAAACTGCTAAGGAGGCAAAAGGAATAGATGGATGCATCTTGCCTGAGGGGGCCAGAGAAAGCATCAGAGAGTGGATACTGTCCTGGAGGACCTGTGGCCCGTCTCTAAGGCACAGGGATGAGTGGGATAAGAGATGACCCCAGGGATGGAGAGAGGGTAACAGATGCGTGCTGTTGCAAGATGCTTCAGTTTCTCACTTGAAAGCCAGGATTTGTCTCTTTTAAGACGCGTGATCCACATGATACATGTAGGATACTTCCCATGTGACTGGCTAAATAGTGAACAGAGTCAAATAAATAGTACATCTGTTCCAGTCACTGGAGTTCAACGGTCTGTGATTCTTTTTTCTGATCTGTGAAGGTAGGACTGTCATAGGAGGAAGACAGTGGGTGAAGCTGTGCCTCTTTTGCCTGGATGAAGCATGCCTGTCATCCCCAGTAGTTATAACATGCACCCCTATTTTGTAGGTTACTCCCAGGATTAAGAATCCCTGTAGTTTTTGCTAATGAGCCTTGCCCAAGATGTAGTTGAGTTTTGTATTCGAAAATAAGAGATATTTTAAAATTAACAAGTAGAAAATTGCATTTCAAAGTTCCATATGTCTTTTCCAACAATATTACGCTCCTAGAAATCTGTGACGGGGGCCTCTTTATCCCATCCTGAGTGACAGGATGGACATTGAAAATGAGCACAAGATTCTTTTTCTAGATAAGATCCAAACATATTCGAGGCAGATTAAGAGTAAATTTACAAGCACATGTTGGGGCAAAGCAGGTTAAGCCACTGATTGGGATGCCCACATCCCATATTGTGGTACCTAGAGTCAAGTCCAACCTGCTCTTATGATCAGCTTCTTGCTAATGTATCTTGGAGACAGCAGATGGTGGTTCAATTTGAATCCTTGCTACTTATGTGGAGTGCAGGTTAGATTTCCTTTTCTCTTAACTTCAGCGTGGCCTGACCTACCTGTTGTGACAAGATATTGGAGAGTGAAATAGCAGATTAAAGCGCTCTCTCTCTTTCTCTCTCTCTCTCTCTCTCTCTGTCACTCCCTCTTTCAAATAAAAATGAATAAGCAAGCATTTTTGGAAGTAGAATTTGAATTGAAAAAATTAGAAATCAAAGTAACTCTAAATAGAAAATTAAGAACAATGCTTAAAGAAGCTGTAGGAACAAAAAACAAAACAAAGCAAAACCAAAATGCTTACAAAACAGAACTATAAATCCCAGCCTCAAAGGAAAACTAAGAGCAAAAACTATTCTGCCTGTTTTTTTTATAGATGGCATATGTGTAGTCTATTGTTTAACACAGACTACACACACACACACATACACACCCCAACTAAAAGGCTGGGCATTTGCCCTAATAATTACGACCCTGCTTGGGATGCCTGCATTTCATATCACTGTGCCTGGGTTTGAGTCTCAACTCTAATTCCAGTCCAGCTTCTGTGTTTGTGTACCAGGGGAGACGGCAACTGTTGGCTCCTGTACATGGCTTCTTGTCACCCCTGTAGGAGACCCGATTCGGTTCCTGGCTCCTGGCTTTGTCCTGGCCCAGCTCTGACTGCTGTTGCATGTGGGGACGTGAACTAGCCACTGGGAAATTTCCTGTCTTTCAAATAAGTACAATTCAGAAAGGCAACCTAAAACACATACTAGGTTTCCTGTGTATCTCTCTGAGTCCCCTGTCCTGTGACTTTATCTGGCCACACACAGGACAGCCCAAAGTTTCTGAACTATTCCTTTTCCCCATTCCTCCCCGCTCATCCCCAAGCTCCATCACTAGTGACGCATAAGAAATCTCTGGAAAGAGCCAGCCCCTCACCTTGCAGTGGGGTAGCCAAGGGTATTTGACAAACAGGTTCCACTGGGTCCTCCCCTGTAGGATTCAGCCCCAGGTGCTCACGGGAGTCACAGGTTTATTGCCAAAGCTTCTTCAGTTTTCCTCCCTTCCACACTTTCTCAGTGTGCTGCCTGGCATCCAGAAGAATCATCTGTCACCCAGATCCTCAGTGGCTGCTTTTGCAGGGATTCAGCCGAAGACACTGTCCACAGGCAGCCTGGGACATACCTTCCAAATTCAGTGAAAACCCACCGAGGCAATTTAGAAAACAACACAGTTAAGAATGATGAGTCTACCTCAATTTCTTTATCTAGATGTGTCTCTCATATTTGTATAAATGTTATCGGATCGATCTACATCTCTATTAGAGTATTCTTGCAGTGAGAAATTGAAAAATAATTTCTTTGCTCAGTGTCTATATTCAATTATTTACAACTTCCAGGAGACTTTGTGTCCAATAGATTTTTAGTCACTTTGTGTGAAATCTCACTCTTTTTTTTTTCTTTTAAATTTTATTTGGTTCAAAATCTCTGCCTGTCCCCTGTGGTGAGTACATGCAAAGTCTGCCTGGTAGGAAGTGATTCTTTGTGTTTGGATTGCTTTCCTGAAAATGTGTTTTCAGAACATTGGTTTGGAGTGTGTACAGTTCCTCTAGGGGATTAAAAGAAGGGGTGAGCTGTTAAGAGAAATACTACTTGTTTCCTGTCTTGGGCAGGGATGGTCTCTTCATTTAGTCTGGTTTTGAGTACATAGCTGCTGTTCAACAAATGTTCATTGATAATTACCTAATAGCAAATGTATGTAGGACAAGGCATAATGACATCCGAGATTTTTCAAGTAACATTTATAGCATTCATCACTTTTTGTTTTCATCTTCAGGAGCTCAAGCCAATGTCAGTTCTGTAGAAAAGAGGCGGTAGTTTGTTTTTCCTTCTAAATGTCCCTTTGTGCAGATGACAATGGTTTCGGGGCTGAGGCAAGAAGCTGCATGCCACGGGGTTATATAGGATGTGTGATTGGTTTCTGCTTTAGTCACAGGCTCTTCTCTTCCCCCAGAGGACGCTTAGCACCCAAGACATCGTGTCATTACAAGAGGACACAAAGACTTTATTTAATTACTGGCATGGCTGAAGCCACAACACATCCTGTTTCTGACTTAGATGGGGCGGAGATCAGGGTCAATAAGAGGAAGGCCAGGTGGTGTCAACTCCTTTCTTCAACAACTGAGTTCTGCCTTTCTCATGACCTCTCTTCCTTAAAGAGTGTTTAGAGTGGACAGTCTCCTGTCCACTTGTCTTTTTCCCCCCTCTCTTGTCTGTCAATCACTGTGCTTGAAAATGAATGAATAAATACGTTGTAAAGTGGCATATACACCCAAAGGAATGTGAATGGGACAACATGGGCAATACAGATAAATCTAGAAGACGCTATGTGAAGAGACGTGAGCCAGTAACAGGGGGCACATGCTGCGTGGCTTCCCTTACGTGAGGTGTCAGATTTAGAGACAGAGGGTGACTGTAGTCATCAAGGACTGGAGAAGGGGCGAGAAAGACTTGCCACTCAAAGTGTATTAAGTATCAGTTTTACAAAGGGAAGCCATTCTAGAGATCTGTGCTACAACCCCGTATCTTTAGCTAACACTGCATTGTGCAGTTAGTAATTTATTAAGAAGGTAAATCTCATGTTGTACTCCTGCCACAGTAAAAAAAAAAAATCATCAGGAGACATGCTTGGGTTCTCAGTCACACCAAGTTCTCGGAGCTTCAGCTCTCTTATCTAGAAACAGGGATCACTCCAGCTTAGTGTCATCCTGAGAATTAAATGTGATGATGTTTAATTGGCTGTCTGGCACATCACTGGTGGTAAATGAGTATCAGCATTATACCCATTCAAGGGGCTTGCACTGTTCAGTGGGTGCACGTGGACTCTTGAGCCGTATCAACTGTGTCTGACTTCTGTCTCCTTGCTGGTTGATTGGTTTGGGAATAGTTATTCAGTTTCTCTCTCTGCCTCAGTTTCTCCATCAGATCACTGGAATCCATAATATCGTCTAGTAAAGAAGGCTGCTGTGAAAATTAAATGAGCTGGTGCTTGTGAAGTGCTCAACAGAGGATGGCGTTATCGTTGTTATTGTTAGCTTCCAAAGGAAAATGAAGAGCCCGTTTTTATTGTCTTTTGATTTAGTTCTATTATTCTATGATCCTTCCTTTCCACATGGAAAAAAAAAAAGGTCCTTCTTGCGAAAGTTACTAAGAAAATGCTGATCTCCCAAAATAGCTATTGAGCAGTAATTTTCAAAATACATAGTAAACTCAAGCTATACATGAAAGGCTGTTAAAGTAGGTCATTGCCACGGGGCTGCTCAGAGAGGGTGCCACTGGGGTGATTTATGTCCGGGGGGATTATTAATTAAACAAAAGAGGGTCTGTGTTTTTGAAAAATGCCTCTGCCACAGAGGAACTGTGCATGAAGAGACATAAAGGAATAGATGTGATTAAAAAGTGTATCTCTATCTATCTATATATATTCAAAAGATTTTCTGTATGTAGTGCTTTGGAAGTTTTCATAGATCTCTATTGAGAGTTGAGCTATTTTGGCAAATTTACTACAAAGGAAATGATTTGTGCACATGACATTGTTGCATCAATCATAAATTGGTTTTTGTTGAAGGACGTTGGTGTGTGTGTGTGTGTGTGTGTGTGTGTGTGTGTGTGTGTGTGTCAAAGAGAGAGAGAGAGAGAGTTCCTGATGTGTTTCTTCGAAGATTATGGCCCTTGCATGGTTTTCCACGTAGGATTTCTTTTGGAGGATTTGGGAAGGACAAGGATATAGCAGTTCCCTCAGTAGGAGAAAGGTTGTTGCAAAACTGCTGCGGTTTGAATAATCTTCCCCAAGGCCACTCCTTGAGTTCTGCTCTTCTCCCTCACAACAGTGAACTAACTCACTGTCAGTGCATTCTTAGGAGTTGGTTTTCTCCATTTCATTGCCTTCGGACTTATCCCTAGCTCTGTCCACTCTTAAGTGAAAATGCCCTAGTTAGTTATAAAAATAAGATATAACTTTAAAACCCTAAATATTCCAGATCTGTAAAAATCAAATCCAGTGAATGCTTTTAATATTTTAGGATGTAACATTTCAGATGTTTCCTCTGTGCACTTCTGCACAAATGTATACACATACAAAGTCACTTTTTTTTAATCCTGCTCATATCACTTCATAGTGCAGTATTAGCACATATCCACATGTATTTGCATTTAAATATGACTATTGCATTTGTTTTAAAAACTGCATATTTGGTGCTAGCATTGTGGCGTAATGGATAAAGCCACTGCCTGGGACAGCAGCATCACATATGGGTACAAATTTGAGATCTGGTTGCTCTACTTCCAATGCAGTTCCCTGCCCTTGCACCTGAGAAAGCAGTGGAAGGCGGTCCAGATGTCTGGCCCCCTCATACGCACGGGAACCCTGGAGGAAGTTCCAGGCTCCTAACGTAGGGCTGACACAACCCTCACCCTTGGGGGTGTTTGTGGAGTGAATCAGTGAATAACTCTGTCTCTCCCTCTCTGGGTAACTCTGCCTTTTAAATAGATTCAAAAATAAGAAAGTTGCAGAATTTTTTATAGGAAATAATCAACTTACTCATCTTTCAGGTAGAACTGTAGGGTTTTTTTCAAGTTTTTTTCCATAAACAACTGTGAAGGGACTTCTGTGCATTTAAATCTTTACAGAATTGCCTGATCAGTTCCTTGGGGGTACAGTCCTAGAAGGTTCAAGGCTGGAATTAAGGGTGTGTTCATTCAGTTTTGGTTCATGTTTGATACATTGCTCTCCAGAAAACCCATTTAGGTTTCAGTTCCCATAATAGCTTGAGTATGTCTTTCCCTATATCTTTAATGATAAGGGCCGATATGGATTTGTTTATTCTATGACAGTGTGATGACATTCATGGGCATGTGGATACTTAAATGTGCATTTCTTTCACAGTTACTTACTGAGGCCAGATGTCTTTCCTTCGTGTACTGCCTGTTCACGTTCTTTCTCATTTTCTTTTTGAAGATTTTTTAAAATTGGAAAATCAGTTATAAAGAGAGAAGGAGAGACAGAGAGGAAGATCTTCTGTCCACTGAGTGACTCCCCAAGCGGCCACAAAGGCTGAAGCTGAGCTGACCCAAAGCCAGGAGCCTGGAGCCTCTTCTGGGTCTCCCACAAAGGTGCAGGGTCCCAGGGATATGCACATGCAAGGTGAAGACTTTAGCCACTAGGTTACTGTGCCAGGCCATGTCTCCCATGTCAAAATTTATTGGTGTGATTTGTATTAATGAAGAATATTACCAGTTGCATGTCACACATATTCTAAATGTCTCCCCCAATTTTATTTACTGTATTATATTTGATTACAGTGTTTTTTATTTTATTATTTATGAACTTTTAATTAACATATTTGCCAATTTCTTAAGATTTTTGGCTTTGATGACAAGCTATAATAATAGCCATTCTCCCTCAAGCAACGACACTTAGAGTACTGACCTAAAATGAGTAAGCCAAATCAAGGGGTGAGCATTAAACTGCTGTTTGGGACACTGTCATTCTATAACTGAATGGCTAGGTTCATTATCAGCTTTCTCTTCTGATACAGCTTCCTGTTATTGTGCAAGAAGATAGTGAGTACTTCTGTACAATATCTTGTGCAGGTAAGTTAGTGATGACTAGCTACACTGGGAGATACGTAGTAATAACTCAAGTACTTGGGTCCTACCACCCATGGGGGATATAGCTTCTGACTGTCGACTTTGGCCCTTTGGCTTTGGTCAGCTCTGGCTGTCGAGGCAGGCATTTGAGGAGTGAGCCAGAGGATGAAGACTGTCTTTCTCTTTCTCTGCTTTTCAAATATAAAAATAAACACATATCTTAAAAACTGCAACAGACTCTTCCCATAATAGTATTTTTCCTCTGCAGGGAAACATGAATTCTTGAGCATTGCAAGGATATTTTTCTCTCCCTTTGTGCTTTCCACAATGGTTTCACAGTGCCCTAAACTACACCAAGGAAGAGAGCAGATGATGGATTTCTTCATGAGGATAATGCCATTTGTTTTAGTCATTAACTCCTTATTGGAGATCTTCAGGTGTTCCCTGGCTGCACCTGTTTCTTGCTCAATCAAGAATGTGCTTTCTCACAAGCTCCTTGAGTCTGCAGGTCTTAGAGACTGCCTGTGTGCTGTATGATGGGCAAAATCTGGGTTAAAGATAATTGTAAATATGGTATTGATATTAACTGATGTTTTCCCAACATTGCAATAATGCTTGTTTTGTTTGTTGGAGAGTTTATTACTTTTTGATCAATAGAATGTGAGATTTGTGGGTGAAATTAGCATAGTGAATAACAATTAGGGGGAAAAATCAATAGCATTCAGACAAATACGAGACTTGGAAAAAAAATCCCACAGGCACACCAACCTTCATACACATGCACACGCTCACACCCATTCTTTAAATACTGACACATACCTTCCTGTTTCATAGAATGAGGTGAGGATAGGAGGTGTATGCGGCTCCTGAGAACAAAAATGAGAAATGTAGAGGAGCTGTTTGTGGATTCTGATTTTAGGAAACTTTTTATTATGAATAGCCTGGAACATCAATATCCATTAATCCCATTTGCATTCTCTTTGTTCTTGGTTTAATTAAGAGTCACTGAATTTCACCCCTTCACCAATTCTCTGCTGGGTGCTGAGGCTAAAAGGCAAAGCAGAGAGAACTCCAGTCTTCGTATTATCTCACTTCTGTCTCTTCTTCCTTCTATAATGGTGGTCACAGCAAAGCATTTACATCTTGTGTTGTTGGCTTATAGCCATTTAAATTAAGAAAGCTTCTTTGAGCCAATTCACTCCTTCTAGGACAGAAGTTCTTGAAACTACCATCAGTCCTCATAAATTTGCTTTGATATATTTAGCATTTTTACTATTTCTTTGAAAAGCAGAGAGACACATGCACAGAAGGTCAGAGACAGTAATTAAGATTTTCTATCCACTGTTAGACTGACTAAATGCTGCAATAGCTGGGACTTAGCAAGGTTAAAATCCAGAAACCCAGTACCAAATCCAAAACTGTGACATGGGTGGTGTGGACAAAAATACATGAGCCATCACTAGCTGCTTCCTAGGGTGCACGTTAACAGGAAGCTGGAATCAGAAGCAGAGCCGAAAGTGCGACCCAAGCACTCTGCTCTGAGATATGTGTGGTCTAAGCTGGTGTCCTAACCATTGTGCCCAGTGCCCAGTCCTGCTTGAATATTTCTAATGATAGGGAGCTCATTGTCTCCTCGTGTTCCCTTCCCCTCACCCCAAGGCAGCCCACCATATTATGGCATAGCTCTGATAGCCAGAATGTGTGTTCTAACATGGAAGTGAAACATGCCCTCCTGCAACATCCATTCATTACATCTGATTGTGCCACTGGAGTCAGAAAAACAAGAGAGGAAAGAAGGAAACTGTGATTTATTAATCACCATGTAAGGTGTTTTTCTTTAGGAAGAATGATCAAGACTAATGATTCCTTCATTTTTTTGAGGATCACTGTATTCCAGGCATTGGGGTAAGCTCTTTGCATGAACAAATGATGTCACTTGCTCTTACAACAAACTTCAGAGATAATTCTGTCATTAACCTGATTACAGATGGGAAAATGGAGAATTTTTGGCTAATGTAGCCCCATAAATCTTAGTCCTAGGATTTAAACCCAGAAAGTTCAGTTCTAGGGCTTCTTCTCACAAATGTTCCTCCCTTTGACCTTGCTGCCCTTAGCATAAGAAGTAAGAATCCACATAAACCCCACACAAATCTTAGATTCTGGGTGTGCCTTGAAGCACCTGGTTTCTCTCTGGCTATTGTGTGTGGTGTGGGCTGAGCTGAAGGGCATCACAACTGTGCATTTCTTATTTTGCTTCCATCTGTGAGGTGTACAGGATGAAGCCGGAGGGCTTTGGGGAACGGATTGCCATTTAATATCCAGATTTTTTTTGTTGTTGTTGTTTTTCAGGAGTTCAGAAGACGTAGGCCACCAGCTGCAACTCTCTGCACTTTGTTGTCGGATGCATGCCTTGCATTTCTGAGAGGCTTTCACCTGTCATGTGAGCATCTCTGACTCTTGCTTGAAGGGTGACAACCTACCTGATCCCGGTATCCATGCTGTCTGAGAAGAGGGAATTGCTCTCAAGAAGCAGCAAGCTGACTGTGAACTTCTCTAAGGTAGCAGCTGTGTTTATTTTTGTCTGCTGAGCTTTGGACAAATGTAGTTCAGAAAAGTTACTAAATATGTGTTTGTTGGCTTAAATACATTGATTAGGTTACAGTCCAGTGCTTAACGCTTTCATTTTGGTGGTACTTCTAAGAAGTGCTCCCCGAGAACACTGGTAAAGTCGTCTTTACAATATTGTTTTTCCCTCCCTGTGGACTCTGACATCTGCGTGTCCTGGTGTGCGAGAATTCCATGAGGTTCATTGCCATGTCTGAGGAACCTTACTATATATCATCCTACCTGATTATTCCTTATGGACTATCTCTGTAGCTGAGAATCTCCTTGCTCTGCATGCCTGTTCAGAAATCAATGTTTAGAATAATGGTACTGCTTGGCTCTGAATGGGGCTGGTTAATAACCATTGCTGGAGAAATCAATCAAATCTATGAGATCTTATTACTTACACTAATTTAATCACAGAGAACAGATCACTCTTCCAGTTCAAAGGGCAGAGTGTGTGTGTTGTGTGTTGTGTGTGAGAGAGTGAGCAAGAATGAGAGTGTGAGAGTGAGCATAAGCACAGAAGGTAGTGAAACCCCAGAGCAAATGACCTAGCAGCGTGAATCTCTGCAACATAATTATAGGGACTATTCAGTTGAACTTGAGTTTGTATGTGAAAGCATGCCATTTCACTCCAACTTCATTCTGAGAGTATTCTGTGTTTCGAATAATCTTGGGGATCAGAGAAGGCAATTGCTAATTTCCTAATCACAAAGATTAACTGAGCTTGGTCTTTAGTAAAATCGTTCAGACGTGATCCCTGTAGTCAGCCCAACTGGCTCGGATCTGAGCAAATTGCCTTTGAATAGGCGGGCAGGATGGTGCTATGTGTGAGAGTGGGTCACAGTTCCGTCGCTTTGTCCATCACTTAGTCTTTGACAAGCTCTTATACTCCCTCCAGTCACCTTTTCCATCAGTTGTGACTTCATTGCCCCAGTCTTTGGGGGAAGCTTCCAGTCAGGTGAGACTTCTTCAGCCTTTGGATTTCGGGTTTTTTTTTTTTTTTTGTGGCTTTGGAGTGAATACTAAGGTCTGATTTATCCCAAATTTCATTGCATTAGGCAGGGCCTCTCCTGTTCCGTGTACATTCTGGGGAGGACCGGTGGATGGAGGGTCATTTCTCTTGTACAGAGCCCTGTTCAGGGTGTGTCATGTAGAATCCTATTTTGGTGATCATATGGTTTTGGACACTCCTGAGACTGCGGATTGTAGAGATCATGAAACTGCAGTTTTTGTACTGGCCTCTGTTGTTTCTGCAGAGTGCTGCCTTAGTCATTTGCTATTGCCTTGTGAAATTTCCTATTTGCCGTTCACTGCCTCTAATGCAGAGATGACAAATGTTATCTTATGACCTAAGCTTGATTGATTGGCAGGGGCTACTGAAGTGCTGTGCGAAGAAAGAACTTAAGGTCCTGTGTGGGGTCAGAAGAAAAAGAGATCTGTGATCAATTCGCTATGTCTGACATGGGAACAGGAGTGGTGGTAAACAGGTAGGTGTTTGCCATCCTTCATCTGGTGACAGATGCTATTTCTTTCCAGTGATTAGTGTGAGTCCTGGATTTAGGCAGCACCCTATTTCTGTCACTTGTCACATTTGTCACCAGGAAAGCCACTGTGGCCATCTCAGGAACCAGGCCAGAGTTTTGCCCTTCAGACTTTGACATTAATTCTTAGGGTCCTCAAAGGCTGAAGTCAGTCATCAGAATAAATGATGTTAAAGAGTATAAATCCAAATGGGACAGGAACATAAAAAGTGAAGGATCAACTAAAGCCGTTCGGATGAATTCATGGAACGTGCAGGTTGGACTGAGAACCAGGGTCGGAGCCGCCCGTCAAGCAAACTCACTTAAACACACATTTCAATTCGATTTTTAATTGCTTTAGTTGGTGGTATTACGGTTCCTTGGGGATGTTTGTGTTCATTTGTGGTCACAGACATGCATGCAGTCTTTGCTACCACATTTCCTCTGACCAGTGACAGTAAGTGCTCAATAATGTGTGTTGAATGAGGTGATGAGTAAATTAGTAAAATGGACAAACTCTTTAGGTCTCCCTAGGAGCCAGCATTAATAAAACTGATACTTGTGGAATATTGTTTGAGTTGAAATGGTAGTGTGATCCATTTGGTATTTGGAATTGTGGACTTGATAGGATTTGGTGGTGGAGGGGACAAGACTCCAGCTCGGTAGATTGGAGCACCTGAGTGGATGGCATTCACCAAGATACTTTCTGAAGCATGTGTAGTGACTGTCAAGAGTAACTCTTAGAGTTCATTTTAATTGAATGGTTGTGTCTTTCTTGTAGCCAAGGAAGTACATCAAGTGAGACTTTGCCTATTTTGTTAACTGTGACATCCCTAGAACCTAGTTCTGTGACAGAATGGAGCAGATCTGCCATGAATACTGAGTGTATGCATAAGTTGGCAGCATCTATACAATTATGGTGAAAAAACCCCACTTAGTCACTATATGGCATGGCATTCTGTTTATGATGGCCATTTGTGGCGGGATGAAGGTAACAGCCTTGTTGTACACATCTCAGAACTGCTCTCTAGTCTTCCAGAAACTTGAGAATCTTATCTTACTGTGGTATTAAAATGCAAATTTTGCATGAGCTTCAATTACTGAAAGTCTATATGGAATTTATGAGGCTTAACCCATAGCTGGTTCCTGTTCACAGTCAAAGGCCAATGGATGGTCAATAAAAGCTGCAAACGGCTTTCCATTATTCCTGACGGATTTCTCTGTAAGATGACAGGGTGTAACAATGATCAATAGTGGAACAGCCATTCCTGAAGGCCTCTTGTGCCAAATATGATATATTGATAAAGAGGAGGGAAGTATGAAGGTTTGTTAGTAAAGTGGCCTGTGATTTTGGGTAAATAGAGGCAAATTTTCCTTGAAAATAAAGTAGTCTGTGATTGAATCCTTTTGATAGAACCTGGCATACAGTTAGACTGAAAGAATACAATTGAGATCATCATCCTGGAAGAGTTGATTTAAGAAAATCATTTTGAATTGTTTAAGGCTATTGCATTGGTAAGGGTAAGAGCCTGGTAATCGATTTATTTATGGCTGTGTTTTCTTCCTGCCTGGGAAGAAAATGTGTATAAAAGGAATTTTGAACTCCTGAATTATGAGGACAGCCGTTTTTTGTGTTTTCATTACGAAAGTGCTCAGTATTTCCTGGCCTTGCCTGATTCTGGGAGTGTCAGTGTTGAAGATCTCTACCCAGATGTTGCCACAGGATGGATGAAGGATGTGATGAGGTGCACTGATTCAGGAGAGTGCCAGTCGATGTCAATCTGATGTCTGGATTAGTCAGTTCACTTGCAGCTAAGATTTTCTGAACACCAATGCCCAGATTTCTTTGGAATATTTATAATTGAGATAGATAGGTAGGTAGGTAGATAGATGGATAGATAGATAGATAGATAAAGAGAGAGAGATCTATGCATCTAATGGGTCACTCCCCAAATGATGGCAGCAGCCAGTACTGAGCCAAGCTGAAACCAGATGCCAGGAGAGTTCTCCAGATAACCCATGTGGATGCAGGGGTCCAGGCACTTGGGCAATCTTTTGCTGCTTTTCCAGGAGAATTAGCAGGGAACCGAGTGGAAGTGGAACAGCAGGGACAGGAACTAGTGTCCGTATGGGATGCTGGCATTGTAGACAGTGCATATGCCACAAGGCTAGCCCCAAGTTGTTCAGTTCTTTCTTTTTCTTCTTTTCTTCTTTCTTCTTTTTTAATCTGGTGCTTACAACAGAATTCTAGGAACCTCTGTTCAAACCACATAGTGTGACATTAAGTATCTGATGCTATAATAGGTGAGTCCTGTTCTGGTTGTGTGATGATTGGACCCACCTACAATGTGGGTCAGCACTACATGCCTCAGGTGAGTTATGATCTTCTGAGAACACTGGACATCGGTGAAACACTATTTCTTTGGTAAATGTGTTGTAAGACACAGACTATTGACTTAAGTTAATTTTGGAAGCACAACTTCCTTTGAAGCTAAGCATTGCTAGTTCATAAATAATGAATAAATAAATAATGAACAAACAAGCATATATCCACATTCTACACACACTGGATTCACACATACAGTTATTTCCATGCTCATAGGTTCTATATATACTCGTAGTGATGTGCAGATACCTGCACTCACACTGTGCAGGTATTTGCAAAGACATTTGAAGTGATTGGAGCGATGTAGAGATCAAATAGGAGATGCCCTATGTTAACTTCAACTTGGGGAAACTCTTACTCCCCGTTTCCTATCGACTCACATGAGGCACCACCGGTCTCTGCATGTCCACTCCCAGGTGTTTTTTTTGCCCCGATTCAGAGTCCTTGCGATCAGCTCATGACGAGACAATTTAGAAAGGACCAATAGGAATTCTGCTGTCAAACCTCACCGATATTCTTGACGTTGTCCCCTTGAATTTGTCCATGATTGGTTGCCCATCCTCAGGACGTACAGGAGTCTGCAGCCCAGAGGTCCTCTGTTAGAGAAGCACTTGCATGCTCTTGGACATGCAGCCACCTGGTCTTGTTCCAGTTAATCAGTTGCCTGCCACCCAGCCAGGAGAATAGTTCGTTTGGGGTTTGTTGACCTCTGTCTCTTTTAGTTGCTTGTTGTCTGGTGATTCTGAGAGTGATAAATAAACATAGGATTTATAATCACAGCATGCATGATTAGGAACCCTTTCTGTACATTTCAATTCAATCTGCATTTGGTTCTGGTGAACCTGAGGGGCAGGCATGTTAATCTTCACACAATACAGATTGATTACTGGCTTCTTGAATTTTTCTTCCTCCAGATGACAAGTACCAGCAGCATGGAATTTGTCAATTTAGCATACCACCCAAGAAACACAATGCAGTGGCTTTTGAAAAAGAGAATTCAGTTTGAATAAATACAGCGCTTCCATATACAACAAGATATGAAATAATATCCCCACCCCTCACGCCTACAAAATCTCAGTGCTGTTCTTACACTTACTAATGAGAGTTGGGAGGTCTCAACAGTGATACAGTCCCAACACTTCTGCCCAGCTCTGCTGTGTAACAGGCTTGGTGGACGTCTACCTGAGAAGATGATAAGTTGGAGAGTCTGTATTAGCATGGGGGCTGGGAAGCAGGTGGAGATGTTTTCTCTTGGCCTTATATTCCTTTTCCTGCCTTTTTTTGTGTTGAGGTTTTAGTAAATACAGTGCACAAGGGGTCCACTGCTTAGCTTCAGAAACGTCTAAGATTGTGGGCCATGTCAATGACCTTGTGGAAGGCCTTAGGAATTTCATATAGGCATGTAGTTTTATCTGCTGTGGCACATGCTTAATGGTGGATATGCAAGAGCAGGTAAGTCATAAAGGTGTCTATTGTATAAGTTATTTGCAGTTTTCAAGGGCATAAATTAGACTTTGTGTACCTTCAATACCTCCAGTTATGACATGGTTTCATGGTGTATAGCAGCTGTGTAGGAAATAATTATTAAATGGATGGGTTTCTGGATTGTTCAGGTAGTGAGGAGTTCTTTTCTACTGTTTAAGTGAAGTGGTAGAGAATGTTATATTCCAGAAAAAGGAACTGAATGATCTTTGCATCTCCCTCCATGATGGACTGCACTCATCAATTTTGTCCAGCATAGTAGGCTAGATTCTCGACTGTTCTTCCCAAACATTGGTCCTGACATCCTCTCTTTGCTTAACTATACTAAATGCATTTTCAAAATGCGATGCAATGCTACTTTATCTACTCTATTTAATGATCGTGGTCTCTTACTGTCTTTCACAGTGCTTCTGAAGATAGGATTGCTTGATTGAGGCATTCGTAATCCATCTCTTCCAAATATTTAAAAATAATTCTTTAGAATAATGTAGAGGAACAGAGCGGGGTACTTGGACATGGTGCTGAGTCCCTGCAGATTTTCCTGCATTGAATAACCTTTTACAAAAATCATTTATTTAAGGAGAAGGCATACACATACACACACACAGAGGTAGGGGCGGGAGGAAGAGAGAGAAAGAGTACTTCTCTTTGCTGTTTCACTCACTTTCTAAATTTCCTAGATGGCATGTTGGGCCAAGGCCAGAGCAGAAGCCAGAAACATGATCTAGGTTTCCTATGTGGGTGGTAGGAACCCAGTTACTTGAACCATTACAGCTGCCTCCCAGTGACAGCATTGGTGGGTAGCTCAAATCTAGAGCCAGAACCAAGCATCAGATTTCATGCAATACTCTGATGCAGAGTACAAGCTTCTTAGCTGCTAGGTTAAGCTTCCACCCCTGAATGGCTTTTTGATACTCTGGGGCTTTGAAAGTTAAGGAAACGGATGGTAAGGAACCTGGAGAGGAAGATGCTCGATTTTCCGTGGGTTAAGAGAGAGTGGAAGGCTTTAAACTGGAAAGTTTTAAATAGACACGTGTTTGAACATCAAAAACTGAGACTATTCATTTTGATTATTCCTGCATTTTAAAAACCATCTGATAATTATTATAGGTTGAATATTTTTTTTAAAGATTTATTTTTATTATTTTTTTTATCGGAAAGGCAGATATACAGAGAGGAGAGACAGAGAGGAAGATCTTCCGTCTGATGATTCACTCCCCAAGTGAGCGCAACGGGCCGATACTATGCCGATCCGAAGCCAGGAGCCTCTTCCAGGTCTCCCACGTGGGTGCAGGGTCCCAAAGCTTTGGGCCGTCCTCGACTGCTTTCCCAGGCCACAGGCAGGGAGCTGGAAGGGAAGCGGGGCTTCTGGGATAGAACTGGCGCCCATATGGGATCCCGGGCATGCAAGGCGAGGACCTTAACCACTTGCGCCACCGCGCCAGGCCCTAGGTTGAATATTTGTGTCCTCCCAAACTATATTGAGACTCTACCCCTCAAGCTGACCCTATGTAAAGATAGGGACTTTGTGAAGTAATTAAGGTTAAGTGAAATTATAAGAGCGGGACCATGTCTAGTAGGGTTAGCATCCTTTTAGAAAGAGAAGGGGGGAAAGAAGTCACCTGAGTACATAAAGAGTGGCTGACAGCTTTTCCTGAAAAGAGGAATGAAATCCATCCAGCTGATACCTTGATGTGGCAAATGTAACCTCTAGAATTGTGAGAAATAAATGTCCGTAGTTCAAGTCGCCTTACCTGTGATATTTTTTTGGGGCTGCCTGAATCTGCCATTTACAAGGTAGAAAAATACATCCACTCTTGGAAATCAGAAATACCAAGGTTTAAGCCCTTTCTCTGCCATTTAAGTAAATTTTCTTTCTTCTGAGATTAAATTAATGTTATGTGTAAATAGACAACATGATGAGATCTTCAGTGTAATAGTTAAGTGAAATAATAGGTAAAATGTGAATAGCATATGATGTTTTGTCTTTTTGGGAAAAGCTTACTTCATTAAGCATAATGATTTCTTGTTTCTTCTTTATGGCTGAGTAATATTCTGTTGAGTAGATGCACCCCAATTTCTTTATCCATTCCTCTGTTGGTGGACATCTGTGAATTGCGCTCCAGGTTGCTCTCTTGAATGCAGGTTTCATTTCATTTGGTTATATTCTCAAAAGTGGAATGGCTGGGTCATATGGTAGTTCGATTTTCAGTTGTCAAAGCACTCTCCATACTGACCTCCCATGTGGTTGAACTAGTTTACGTTCCCACCAACAGTGGCTCAGAGCCCACATCTTCACCTACAACTGCTATTTGCTGAATGTAGGCCATTCTCACTGGAGTTAGGTGGAATCTCTCTCTGATGTAAGATAACAAATTTAAAAAGTAGCATATATATATATATATGTCTGTATACACATATACATACATGTGAACAAATACATATGTGTATATATATATACATATGTATTAATAAATATGAATTGTACAAGGGAGACTAGCATACCGGGAAATAAAAATACCATGTGTATGTGTCTCTATTTCTGAATAAGACTCCCAATGAAACTTTTAAATTCATCTTTTTTTTTTCTGTTGAGTAGGAAAAAGGACAGTGCAGCTGAGGCATACGATGCCTGGTCCAAAGAGAACTGCAATTGTCAACTTGGATTCTTGTTGCTTTTGGGGTACAGGTCTGGTGTGATCACATCTTGTAAAATTTTGAAAGAAGTTAGCAATCAGCATTTTTGCATGTGATCTCTGAAGTTTTGTGATTTCACGTACACACACACACAGACATGACCACTGTGGAGGCCAAACAACATTTCTGTAGCTCGGTTATGTCTCTCATTCTGTTCTAATCTGTGATCTAGACAGGGATTGGGAACAAAAATTCTAATGAGGCAATTCAACAGACCAAGTTCCTTTTTCTTTTTGGATCTGATACACTAATTTTTACTGCCAAGTATATTAAGAATGTTAAAAACCATTGTTGGGATGTCATGCAGGGTGCTCACTGATTGGGGTTTTTCATTTGTTTGTATCCCATGTGATGTGTAGACATGCAGTATTTGTTTATAAGTTCACATGACTTTGGAATTTGAAAGAGCCAAGGCAGCTCATCTTAGAGTCTACCCTGGTTGTGCCTTTTCCCCATCACTTTCTGGAGAAATGGCAGGTCAGCTATGAGTAATGCATGTCTAATACAGAAGAAATCAAAACCTCAGAAGATGATTCAGTTCATTAGCATGCACTTCACTTATCTGAAGGCCTTTCATTGTATTAAACAAATCCAATTTCCCTGTTAAGTATTCTTATTGACTCTTTGGAATTCTAAAGCAGTTTCTAATTCCTCTTCTGCTTGATGGTGCTAATTATTTCAATAAAACTACCAAAGGATCATCTGATGCTAAGTCGTACCAACTGCCTGCAAAACAGCAGCAGTTCCTTCTGTTATTTCCCTTTGTCATGGCTTCCAGATGCTTCATCTACCACTCGCTGATTTTATGTTAACATCAGTTCTTTGGAAATGTGCGTGCTGTTTATCAGGACCTCGGGGCCAGCACAGGATATACTGGTATCAGTGAAATAAACAGCCACATCACCTTAGCCACTCAATAAAGCTCATGTTAACTTTGTTGCTCAGCTTTCTCATCATATGCTCATCTTACAAGGAACTTCCACTCAACTGCAATTTCTCAGCTGTTTAATCCATATTTTCCCTCTAACGACATTTTTCTTACACTTTGACAACTGGCTTTCTGGCTTAGGTAGCTAAGATTGTATGATGTTAGAGAGGATGCACTTTTCCCCTAACCCACTGGCCAAACTCCTGAAAACGCAGTGCAGACAGCAGAGATCACTTCTAGTGATTGATGATTTCAGTGACAACAGCAGGCGGTGGCCTGTGAATGTGGTGAACATGTATTAATGCGACAGAATGACCGACTAAGATGAAGACGTTTGATCTGAGGATGTTTCTAAAACTAATCCACTATGTTAACACACTAAAAAGAGAAAAATGCACAATAAAAATAAATGTGGCTATAGTGTATGATGAAGTGATTCATTTGCAAGTAAGTTCTTGGAGGACGTGTGCGAGGACCTGAGCATGGACCTTGCTAGTCTAGCTCGTCTAAAGAGAACTACAGTTGTCAACTTGCATTCTTGTTGCTTTTGGGATACAGGACCAATGTGATCACATCTTCCAAAATGTTGAAAGAAGTTAGTAATCAGAAAGTTTGCACATGATCTCCTAATTTTTGTGATTTCACGTACATACCAACACAGAGACGCAATCACTGTGGAGGCCAAACGACTTTTCTGTGGCTCGGTTATGTCCCTTTCCTGAAGATTTTTTTTTAAAAGATTAAAAAAAAATGTTTATCGGAAAGGCAGATACACAGAGAAAAAGAGATATAAAGAGAAAGACCTGCCTTCTGTTGATTCACTCCCCAAGTGGCCCCAATGACTGGGGCTGAGCCGATCCCAAGCCAGGAGCCAGGAGCCTCTTCCAGGTCTCCCACACGGGCGCAGGGTCCCAAGGCTTTGGGCCGTCCTCTGCTGCTTTCCTAGGCCACAAGCAGGGAGCTGGATGGGAAGTGGAGCAGCCCGGACATGAACCCATACCCATCTGGGATCCAGGCGCATGCAAAGTGAGGATTTAGCCTCTAGGCTACCATGCCGGGCCCCATTCTGGGGTTTTCAATCTGTATTCTAGAAAGTGATTTGGGATGATAATTCCAATGGGGCAATTCAACAGTCTAAGTTCCCTTTTTCAGATTAGATACACTAACTTTTGCTGCCAAGTATGTTGATCATTCTAACGAAAATGATCCCTAGAACAGCTGCCAATGGAGGGGGTGGGTAAAATGAAGGGATTTGCAGATAAGTGAGGGTCAGAAAAGTGAGGTAGCCCCTGTATACCTTTTATTGTGTGAGGAATAGAGATGCTGCTTTGCATATTAATTTCTCTGAGAATTCTGATAATTCCTAAAAAGAAAGAAAAGCAGACTACTTTGATTAAGCCAGTATTGTGCAAATGTGTTTGCTCATCTATTGCCTCATTCTGTCTTTAAGGAAAGTCACAACAGGCTGGGGTTGTTAGGTACACAGTGTTTGCAGTGTCAGTTGCTGTGGTTCTAGAAGGCTTGTTGCACACCCTGAAACTTGTAGCAAAGGCTCCAAAGCCCACCTCCAGGGGACGCGCCTCCTCACCGTGGATTCCCACATCCATGAGCTTGTATGAATGCTTGATCAATGAGCATACCATGTGTATCTGCACAGGGCAGGGTGTGGCAGTCCAGCACAGCCAAGCAGGAGCTAAGCAAGAGGCAGTGCCTGACAAGGTGGTTTCCATGGATGCCACCCAGATCTCAGCTCCCAGAGGCACACACAAGCATTTGCATCTGTTTTTCCACTCGAATTGCTCCTGCAAGCCTCAAGCTTGGGTCTGGGCATTCCCATCTGGGCTCTGCCATTAATGGGTTGTGTGACCTTGGGGGCAGTTACTTAACCTTGGTGTCCTGTTTCTTCAACTGTAAAATGAAGGGGTTGCATTGGGTAGTCCCAATGGACTTTCCAGCTCTACCAGTCTGTGAGTTTTACAGGCACAAAATTGTCCCAATCTCAGTGCCTTGTCTTGCAAGCAAAGAGGAGTATGAGCCTCAGGAAAGATGGAAAGATGGGGTGGTCCAAGGGAGAGCTGGGTGCAGGACTGAACTGGAGTTGCACTTCCTGCCTGCTCTTGGACCTTGCTTTGCTCTGTCGCTGATGTCTGTTCATTGTCACACATCTGAAAGAAGCACACATAAACAGAACCCAAGATCCAGTGGGAAGCCGGCCACAGGGACAGCCGACCCTTAAGCAGCTGCTGCAAAATGAAGTATCAAGAGGCAGCCAGGAAAAGTGAAAAGAGCAAAATCTGCTTTGAATCCTAGCACTAACCACTTAACCTCACTTGACCTCAGTTTCTTAATCCTTAACTCCTCACTCACTGGTTCATCTTGAGAATTAAACAGGAGGTAAAGCTGAGAAGTCAGAGAGCCAGTTCCATCCGTAGCTCACTCACAAGGACCTCCACTTACTCTTTGGCACTCTTACTCCACTTACACTCTGGGCTTGTGCTCTTCTGCAAAGATTTATTGAGGACCAAAGAGATAATACAGTATTCAGCATTTAGCTTTTTGGAAGAGTACAAGAGGCCTCAACAGTGACTAGTAATATTGTTGTAGTTGCCTGTTTTCTACTGTTGGTTGCTGTAAATTTCCAGTGAATGTAAACTCTCTCCATTTATCTTTATTCTAGTCTAGACTTTTCCAGATTCAGAGAGCAGTAGGCATCGTTATTCGGTTCCTTGCTTGTAACAGAAAGGTCATGTATATGCAAAGAGAGGTCTTGACATTAAAAACCAGCAAAAGCAAAACCACAGCCTGATGTCTTGAGCCATTTAAAAGTTTCATTTGTAAGCAAACACATTTCCTGAATCATCTTTGGTTCTGTGTTGCTTGGTATGTATTTGCCTCTGTGGTTCAGCCTGACTTTATAAACCAGGAAGGGGTAACTGAGGTCAAAGAACCTTCTCCTTGGGCATCCAACCCAATCGTACCCAAGAGGCCGAGCCTCTTGCGAGAGCAGGCAGAGGGGCCTTCAAGTTCCCAAGTGGAGGGAGGAGGACTTGGTGCCTGCATCCTGTTCTGCCCCAGCGAGCAGGTGTGCCCCGCCCCTGCCTCCCAGCAAAGACCTGCCAAGCAACTCCTGACACATTCTGTGGAAATAAAGACAGTGGGCGAATAGCTGTTGTTTCTAATGGCAGCGTGGGCAGTGAGGGCGTGCCGGGCCCAGCAAAGTGACAGCTGTGGTACCCAACATTGTCAGCACACATGCTGACGGCCCCTGTTCCCAGAGCCTGCCCACATTTGTGCACCCTGTCACTGCAGGGTGACAAGCCCAAACACAGGGAACCTCCCTTTCTTATGCTAATGTTTTGTAATGACAGCTTTCCCCAGCCCACCAGGTGTGACAGCCGCCACCGGCAGCCTCCATCTCCACTTCTGGGCTTTGCACCGCAAACACTGGGTCTGATGGAAGGCCGAGCCAGCAGCAGGACAGACCTGTCGGCCAGGAGCTGACCGTCTCTGGCCTCGCTCTGGACTTGATTCTGCTTGCAGAGCCCTCTTGTCTCTGTCATCTTTTCTGTCTTGTCTCCTTCCACACTCCTCCTTACTGTCCTGGCCACACCACTTGCTTCATACCTATGAGCACTTGAAACCCTTCCCTGTTTCAGGCTTTTGCTCTTGCTCCTGCCTCTGCCGGTGGGCCCGTGCCCTTCCCCTTTCCTACCTTTCATGCTTGTCCTTCAGGACTCTACTATGCTTGCCTTCTTCCCTGACCACCGTGTCTGCCATGGACAGCTCAGCCTTCGCCTTCCTAGATAACGTCATCCCGCGTCTTCAGCTCTCTGGTCTGCTAATGTACTCTCTTCTACCAGAATACAAGCTTCGTAAGCAGAGTGGTGTTGGCTGTCCCATGCCTAGTTCCTTTTCCAGAGAATTCTCTGTTGCTCTGGACATAGTAGCTACACAGTCCAATGATTGAAAGAGTGAAGATAGGGTTGAAAATTCTCCCACTTGGAAGCCTGGCTCACCAAGCACTGATTCTCCCATGGGGGAGCCAAGATCGCCTGCCCAAGCGACTCTGCTGCTAGTCTATGAAAACAGGGAATCCTGCTGCCAGCCACCTTCCTCCCGCAACTGTCCGCTCCTTTTGCTTTCCTAAATCCTGTTTGCTCCAGGAGCGCTGTTCCCTGCCAACCCTGGTTACAGCTAGTTAAATGTTTAACATTTGCTGCCCCAAGCTATTCCAGCCTGAAGGCTATTAATAACAATCATTTAGAAATCTTGTTTTCTTTCTGAAAACTTGTCAGATCTCTCTTTATCTTTGAAGTTTGGGAATTTCACAATACACCTTGAGTATATGTCTGTCTTCATCAGGCCTGCCTGGAGCTCAGCGAACCCCTTGTATCTATCGGAATTCCAAGCCAGGATGCTCGGATCGAGTTCGCTTCTATTTTGATGATTACTTTTCTCCTATCTGTTTTCCTTTCTCCCTTTGGCTGTCCTATTAGTTAAATCCCATGGATTCATTCCCTTGGTCTCCTATTCAGTTCATTGAATCTCCTTTTAACATTTAAATTCTTATGCATTTGTGTATGTGTGCTTGCACTGATTTATAAGACGTAGCTTGCAAGTGATGTGTCCAGACACTAAGTCAGATCTCAGAAGTCACTCTTTAGTTTTTCATATCCTCTATCAAGTTATCAATTTTGAAAACAGTCCCTCCCCCTCCCCCACAAGAAGGTCTGTGACTTGCTTCAATCACATTTCTTGGAGAGTCAGTGCTACTTTGCTCTCAGAGGTTCCTTCCCCTCCCCCTTTGCCTCAGCGAAAGTCACTTGTTCCAGTTTTCTAGTCCAGTCGCCTCTCTCAAACTAGAGTCTTCTGAAGAAGCACAGGGTGTTTGTCTCCTCGTGGATGTGCCACCTTCTGGTGGTAAGGCTGTGGAGGTCCTGTTTGCACTCAATCCTTCCCAATCTTACTCTTTGTCTCCAGCTCGCTGACTCCTCCCACAATCCCCAACTTTAAGTACAGACTTTGGCTTCCCTCTGAAGCCTGCAGATGCATAGCCCCATTGTCAGCAGCCAGACTTCCAGTGTGGGTTTTCCTCGTTGCTGCATTCACGTGCCTGGCCTGTTTTCTCTGGTTTCTCTTGTGGGTTTCAGGAAGCCGATTGCTCGAGTCATCACTTGTTACCTCTGAGATTTGCTTTAGCATGATGACAGAGACAGCAATAAGTTCAGATAGTCCAGTGTAGGTTGTGGAAATCTCAACTGTTGGCTGAGCCGCTGGGCCAAATGCCTGTCCCCTCTGGATATTTTTGTGTGTAGTTCTGGTCATGGCAGTCCAGAGGAGGGTCATTTAACCTCATTAGTTGGTGAGAAGATACAGAAAGAAGACTTCTCAAAAGAGGTTATCCTAAACCCGAGTCTCCCAGGCTGTGGAGGTAACCAAAGGATAAAAAGGAGAGAAGGGCATTAGCAGTGAAGAAATGAGCATGAACAGACACAGAAATGAGTATGAACATTGAGGAGATCTGAGAAGCCCAGAAACTGGACCACAGAGAGTAGGGACAGCCATAAGCAAGAGCTTTTGCAATGAGGATGTTTGTAATCCTGGAGCATTTTGGACACCATGTTAAGGATCTTGAGATTTATTTTATGAAAGAAGTAAACAGTGAATAAAAGCATTTATATAATGAAATAGCGAAGTAAAAACTATTTTAGGGAAAGTAATCTGATAACTATTTTGAAGATTGAAGTAGAGGGGAAGGAGAAGACCGATGTTAGGCCAGTGAGGAATCACTGGAACGGTCTAGGTAAGATAGTGGTGGACTCTTCGAAGTTTATGATGGAAGTTGGGGAGATGATGAGCACGAGTCAGTTGAGTGTGGTGACTTTTTTTTTTTTTAACATTTATTTATTTGTTTTTCTTGAGAAGGCAGACTTAGAGAGACAAGGAGAAACAAAGAGAAAGACCTTCCCCATGCTGGTTACTTCCCAAATGGCTACAACAGCCAGAGCTGAGCCAATCTGGAGCCTGGATCAGGAGCTTCTTCTGGGTCTCCCACATGGGTGCAGGTTCCCAAAGTTTTTGGTCATTCTCTACTGCTTTCCCAGGCCATAAGCAGGGAGCTGGATGGAAGTGGAACAGCCAGGATATGAACTGGCACCTGCATGAGATTGCTGCCCTTGAGGTGGAGGATTAGCTAATTGAGCCACTGTGCTGCATGTGGTGATTGATGAAAATAAAAAAGTTAGGGTGGTTCTTGGAATTTGGCTTGAGTGACTAGGTAAATATTGGTTTCATTGCCTGATTTGGAGAAATAGGGAGGAGGAATGGCTTGAGAAGGAGGTTGGGCAACATGCGACGCAACAGATGCATGTGTGGTGTGTTTGAGACATTGGCTGGCATGCATGGGGTGAGTGTGGCTCTGCAGACAGATCTATGCTGGACATGGGTCTGGGAAACTCTCCCAAACTCACCGAGCGTTAAAACGGCAGGAATGGGTGAGATCGTGCAGGGAATAGCTGGTAGAACAATGATGGACATGTGAAAGAGAAGAAAGAGGGTGCAATCAGGTAACACACTCAGGCAGGCCATCCAGTTTCACAGAATAGACTAGAACAATGTAGATAACAAGATCCTTTTAGCTGGTAGGTTTAGGCAGAACTTGGTGAGAGGAAGGTGATTGTGAAAGACAGGAGAGCATGTGCAAAAGCAACAGCGGAGAGAACCAGAGGAAGGGGGAGGAAAGCCACCCACGGGGGGGAAAATCTTTCCAGGGGAGATGGGCAGAAAGTGGGAAGGATGAGGAGGGTTAGGAGCTGATCCTGCCCAGAACCCTGACATGATTGAAGTCATAACAGGACAAGCACTCAGTGAAGGTGAGACTGGGTCTCTAATGTCATGCCACCATGGGTTTTGCTCCTGTGCTTGCTCGGTGGTCCACCTTGCCTATTTACTGGAATTGAGGAACCCAGGTCAGAGGCTGTGGGCCTTCAGAAGAGTCTAGATCAACTGAATAGGACTACTGTCTTTAATTGTCCTGTTGCTTTATGGTGCCCTGAGAAGCTGCATAAACACTCTGTATGTCTGAGTTTAGTTGTCTTTTCTCTATTGTTGGAAATTTTATTTGGGTTTCTGAAGTCTATGGGATGTACTGTAATCCATGCTTAATGCCCTTTTTCTTTTCTTCTTCTTCTTTTTTTTGGGGGGGGGGAGGGGAGGTGTTGTAGTTGGGATCAAGTACTTCTTTGTTATTCACTAAAAATAAAAATAACATTAATGTGACAGGTTAGACAGGAGTTTTACTGAAAGATCAATGATAAGAATTGGCTCCAGAAAGATAAATAATCTTTACTTTACATGGCAGCCTAATGACAGATGAGGACAGATGGTGACAACCCTCAACCTGGAATTCTGCTTCAATCAATCAATCAATCAGCAACTATTTATTGATCTCTTATTTTAGGTAAGAGCAGATCTTAGATTCAGATGCCTGGATTAAAAATCCAAGTTATACACATACAAGTGACTTATCCTTGGGAGAGTTCCCAAACTTTTCTGAGCCTGAATTTCTTCTAAATAAGGAGAAAAATAATTGCAGAGAACCTAATGGGCTGTCATGAGGATCAGATGAGATGCAAGCACTCAGTATGTTTCAGCTGCAATTGTTGGTTTTGATGTTGTTGTGGTTGCTATAGTTGCTACTGGATAGTGCATTGGGAGGTCTTTTTAACAGAATCCTTGGCATTTACAGACTAGAAGCCATAAATGCTTCTCCCTGTCCCCCAGTTATAACAATGAAAATGTCTCCAACAGACATTGCTGATCATGCTCCGAGATGCAAAATGAGAGCATTATTTGGTATCTATTCTCAGTGATATTATGTGAAATGGTCCTTCTAAAAAGGACAGCACCAGCATCCCATATGGGCACTGGCTTGTGTCCTGGCTGCTCCACACACCTGATACAGATCTCTGCTTATGGATTGGAAAAGCAACAGAGGGACAGCCCAAGGCCTTGGGCCCCTGAACGCTTGAGGGAGCTAGGGAAGAAGCTCCTGGCTCCCAGATCAGCTCTGCTTTGCCCATTATGGCCATTTGGAGAATGAACCAATGAGTGAAAGACTTCTCTCTCACTATAAAATCTGCCTTTCAAATAAAAGTAAATAAAAAAATAAGCTTAAAAAGGAACAGCATTCACCTCATGGATTATTGGGGGCTGAAGTGTAAACATTTGAAAAGCCCTTAGAACGTTATATGCCATCACATGAATTAGGTGTTATTACTATGGCAATTTTTATTATAATTGAATAGTATATAGAGCATGAAAAATGTATTTAAGATTGTCACTATTGTTATTTTTATAATAATCTTAATCTTATCTCATGAAAGCTCATGTAGAACAGTTATTGTTGTTAAATTATTATTGCTTCATGAAAGTTCTGATACTGCATTTATTTTATACAAAGCAATTGAGATCTCCCTAATAAGAATAGTGATAACAAAGGCCTTTTTTCATGGTTTTGCTTTTCCTTCCATTTGGAAAGATAGAGCAAGCATGTTATTAAACCATTTGCCTGTTTTCCCCACTGTGCTCAACAAATGCACAAACATGTTTGGGTAGTCTCTGCTCAGTCCTACAAGCCATAGAGTTTACTCAACAGTCTGCTTGTCAACAAAAAGACAGGTTCTTCCCTACCTCCAAGGTCTAACTTTCACAGTAGACAGAGAGAGGGATTGCTTTAGAAACTGGTTAAGAAGCCCATGTCTGCGGGCCTGGTGTGATGACTCTGCAGCTAAAATTCTCACCTTGCTCACACCAGGATTCCATATGGGTGCTGGTTTGTGCTTCAGTTGCTCCATTTCCCATCCAGCTCCTTGCTTGTGGCCTGCGAAAGCAGTAAAGAATGGCCCAAAACTTTGGGAACCTGTACCCATGTGGGCCAGAAGAGGCTTCTGTGTTTCAGATTGGTTTAGCTGTAGCTATTGGGGCGACTTGGGAAGTGAACCAGTGGATGGGAGATCTTTCTCTATGTCTCTTTCTCTGGGTAAACCTGCCTTTCCAATTAAAAAAAAATCTTAATTTAAAAAAAAAAGAAGCCCATGTCTGGGGTCCCAGTGTATTATTGATTTAGTAATTTTATCCTCTGTCCTGTGGTGCTGGCATCCTGTTTGGTATATGGGCACAGGTTCTAGTCCAGGGTACTCCACTTCCAATCCAGTTCTCTGCTATTGGCCTTGGAAAGCAGAGGAGGACGGCCCAAACCCTTGGGCCTCTGTACCCATGCGGGAGACTAGAAGAAGTTGCTGGCTCCCAGCTTTGGATCAGCCCAACTTTAGCTGTTGTGGCCATTTGAGGGAGTGAACTAGCAGATGAAGACTTCTCTGTCTTTATCTCTCTCTCTCTCTGTAACTCTGACTTTCAAGTAAAATAAATTAATTAAAAAAAATTCACAAAAGGATGCCCACAGCAGAGTGCCTGAGTTCAGTTCACAATTACACTCTTAGTCCCTGCTTCCTGCTAGTGTACACCCTGTGAGGCAGCAGGTAATGGCTCTGGGAGTAGAATATCTGCTGCCTGTTTGCAAGACCAAGACTGAGCTTTTGGTTCCCAGCTTTATCTTGGCCCAGCCTCAAGCATTGTGGGCACTTGGAGATTGGACCATACGATGAGATTGCTCTTACTTTCTCTCAAATAAAATAAACAGATTTTTAAAAAAGTTAAACAACTCCTTACAGTGTTCCCAGATTGACAGCTGCTTCCATGTCTCTAATTCTTAATAGCAAATATCTGAATCAAGGATGAGAAAAGTCATTAAGCCATCCGGATGTTTTGCTGATGTTTTGCCATGCATTCGGCGTTGCACAACATCTGGAGGACAACCTAGTGCTTTGGCCTTCGCCTGAGCTGCTTGCGTATTGTGTAGACACTAGTTTTATCTGAACGTGGTCATAATTTATGAGTTCAGAGTTTTAAATTCAATCCAACTCCTTTGGAGCCTGAATCCATTCACCCTTGGCAAAACGTGAGTATGTGTTTTTAAAGCAGTAAGACTTGGAAAGTTTATTAAAAAGTCTCAAAAGGCATTTGGACTTCAAATAACTCTCAAAACCCAATGTTTTTGTGATTTAAATGAATCAAAAACATATGGATTAAATTTCCTTTAAATTGCTCTCAAGATTAAAAATCAAGAGAAAAAGTGCCCAGGGCCAAATGCATTGTGGGGTTTTCCAGGACAAAGTATGGTTGAAGCTGAGCTGGAGCCCTCAACAGCACCCTCCTAGCTGCTGCAGCACCCACTCCTCAAACTGGTGGAAGGATCAGTGCTTTATTCCCAGAGAGTTTATTCTCACTCTGCCAAGCAACCACACAGGCCACCAAACACAATCCTAATAACAAACATCAACAATTAAAATGTCTGCTAATTTGCCGTTAGCCCAAAACAAACAACATACTTCAAAGTCAAACTAAAGATGTCTCTGTTTAAAGTTACCCTGCTGGATCTGAAAGTGATTAGAAGACAAACTACGTCTGAAAAAAAAAAAAGGAGCTGTTTCAAGCATTATTTAAAAGTGGGCAGAGATAGGCCTTCTAACGGCCAAATCATTGTGCACAGCAACCAAGTTCTGGACTCGTCATGCTGGGCTCAGATACCAAGTCAGTGCAGCTCCAAGTGCCCCGAAGCAAGCCAGAGGAAACCATGCTGGAAGACACTGTACGGATGGACACGGAGCCTTGTTCTGCACGGGAAGGATTTTGATTTCTATCCTTCTTTACTCTGGCTGATGAGAACAGAATCATTTGGATCTTGTTGGTGACCAAAATACATCTAAAACATAAAACATATGTTGTAACCCTATGGCCTCTTTCATATCAATGTTTTTGGATCAAATTATTTAACCTTCCATTTTTTTTTTTCCTCCAGATTCAGTAATAGACCTTTCCTCCTAAAGTAACTATTCTTGACTTTGGTCCCTGGAGATCTTTGTAGAAAAGCACAATGAGATCTTGCTTACTTTTTCTGGTTGACTTCTACTGGAAATTTGCAACACCACTTTCCTTTACTCTCTGTACCCCACCTTTCTCAGTTTCAATCTCAAGGATTATATTTAGGAATTTCATTATCATTTAAAGTTGTATTTATTATCTCCCTTTATTATGTTTCCCACCGAGTCCCTGAAACTGTTACGTGTTTCAGAAAGCCATTTATTCATTCAACAAATATCTGTTAAATAAATAATATTTATTAGGTTCCCACTAAGTGCCGGGTATATATTTACTGAGGGTATCTTGTGTCCAAGACAATTCAGAATGGGTAGTTACATAAGTGGATATGTAAGATGGTTGGAGACCATGGCAAGGCCTCCAATGAGAGTATTAGTGAGTGCTTCTCTGCTGAGTGTGGGGTGTTAGGAGAGAAAACTTAGGGTGACATGATCAGGAAGAGACTCCCTGAGTAAGTTCTCTTAGATTCCAGCTCTAATTAGGAGAAGCGATGATCCTTGAGATTGGCTGGGAGCTCTGCTTCTGGTGGAGGGGACAGCAATGGCAAACACCTGGCAGCAGCTACTTACCAATTGAGGAAACAGAATAGGGTCTGGGACCCTGCCCCCACATGGGAGATCTGAATGAAACTTCTTGTTCCTGGCTTCAGATCAGCTCAGCTCCAGCCATTGTGGCCATTTGGGGGAGTGAACTAGAGATGGAAGAGTTTTCTCTTTGTCTCTCCTTCTCTCTGTAAATCTACATTTCCAATATAAATAAATACTTTTTTTTAAGATTTTTAAATTTCACTATTATTTATTTTTATTGGGAAGGCAGATTGATGGGAAGAAGGTGAGACAAAGATCTTCTGTCTGCTGGTTTACTCCCCAAATGGACACAAAAGGCCAGAACTAGGCCAATATGAAGCCAGAGGCCAGGAGCTTCTTCTGGGTCTCCCACCCGGGTACAGGGTCCCAAGGCTTTGAGGCATCCTCTACTGCTTTCCCAGGCCACAGACAAGGAGCTGGATGAGAAATGAAACATGGGACACAAACTGGTGCCCTATGGGTTGCAGCCTTAGAGGTGGAAGATTAGCCAATTGAGCCATTGTGCTGGCCCCAGAATAAGTAAATTTTTAAAAATGCAATATCGATATTAGAAATTCTACAAATACAGCACATCATAACTGTGTATTCTTTCCTAACAATGTCCATCTTTGAATACCTGTAGGTATTTCATGTTTATAGAATATAGTGGGGAGCATTATAATTATTCCCTTAAAGAACTGAAAACTACTTTTATTTATAGCTTGTAGATTTTCATAATATTAAGAGGATAAAAATACTAATAAACTCACTTACAAATTAAAAAAACTCATACAATTTGCAATGTTAAATGGGTTATTTCTTGGTAGTAAAGTTATGTGGTACTTCTTCAATCAGTTATGGTGGACACCTTCTGCTTGTATAGTCAGAGAAACGTTGTTGGTGTTAGACTTCATATGAGATTCCCAAAGCTTTAATAATAAACTATCACAACCGTGGTAGTTTACAGCAGATATTTGAGGCAGCTGTTTGGTGCGAGGTGGTTAAAGCACCTGTTGGGTTGCTGTTGTCACAAGCAGAGTGCTGCAAGTTGAGTCCCCGCTCTGCTCCTGATCAGCACACCTTAGAAGATGGAGCTACTTAAGTGATTGGGTCCCTGCCACCCCATTGGGGGACCTGGCTTGAGTTTCCAGCTCATGGCGTTGGTTTGGTCCACTCCCAGCTATTATAGCTATTTGGGAAGTGAATCAGAGGATGGAGGCTATGTCTGCCTCTTCTAAATAATTTTTTTTTTTAGTTTTTACACAAAAGTCCATATAATAGTAGTGATCTTTCTACTGAATTGAGTGATGTTAATGAAAGTGAGGTAAACAGTCAGTGAGGATATACAGCTGAGAAATAGATAAGGAAGGATACTGTTGGATAAAAGAAGGTAAATGTGACTTTCAAATCACAGATACAAATAACTGGAAAGATAAATATTCAGTGTAGAAATGACTTATAAAATTAAATAAAATGAATAAGTTTCCTGGATGCCCTAAAAACTGCTGTTATTAAATTTAACTTTGACGGTATTCCAATAATAAGAGAAACATCAACATCCACAACCAACTGCTCCCCCCTCCAAATGTTTGCTAGGCATTTTAATGATGTTCTTTTCTTACCCCAGTAGTAACACACCCCTGCTCACTTGGAGGAATCTAGAAATGAGTATGACTTATTGGGAGATGCAGTTATAAGACTGATCCCGAAGTTTTGCCTTCTCTTCACGCTGACACTTTTAGAGGAAGGGTCAATAGTAAGGACTAAGTGGAAAGTCAATCTCTATTTTGGTGTTAGAGATTGTGAGTGAACTGGCTCAGACATTTAAGGCAGCTGTTAAAAAGGCAATTGATTGATTGGCCTATTTTGCATTGAGGTGTGAGGGACTGCACACGCACAGCTTAAATGTTCTTTTCCTTTTCTCCTAACTCCAAGGAATATATTCTCCTTGGGAAGTAATCTCCAATGCCCCCCACCGCCCACCCCTGCTGCCAAAAACCAACCAACCAACCAACCACAAGAGAAATCCTCCAGTTGCTGGCCTTTAACCAGTACTGGGTAACTTGTGAGTAGCAGGGGAGATTTTTGGTAAGAAAACAGCATAATTCTTTATCTTGTGCCCTCCAGTGATCAGAGATGGCCCAACGTAATCTGTCCTCCACTATAATTTTATAGAATGCACCTTCATTCTCACTTAGGATTAATGTGTTGGAGATTCTTCATTAAGAACCCTTTAAGCCCATCTTCTCTAGATCTGCCTGTAGTTTGCTTCATTTGAGACTTGCTCATGTGTCCTTTTTGGGTAGGGATGCCACTGGGACTGGTATCGAGCAAGAAATTACTCTTGATTTATTTCTGCCTTTTCCTGACTGAGGGCTATAGAAAATGATCAGGCTTGGGCCCAGCACAGTAGCCTAGTGGCTAAAGTCCTTGCCTTGCATGCACCGGGATTCCATATGGGCATCGGTTCTAATCCCGACGGTCCTGCTTCCTATCCAGCTCCCTGCTTGTGGCCTGGGAAAGCAGTTGAGGACGGCCCAAAGCCTTGGGACCCTGCACCCATATGGGAGACCCTGAAGAGCTCTGGGCTCCTGGCTTTGGATCGGCATAGCTCCAGCTGTTGCTGCCACCTGGGGAGTGAATCATCAGATGGAAGATCTTCCTCTCTGTCTCTCCTCCTCTATGTGTGTCTGACTTTCCAATAAAAATAAAGTAAATCTTTAAAAAACAAAGAAAATGATCAGCCTTACAAAGACTATCTAGGTAGGGAGCATTGATCATGGAGCATATAGTGTAATCAATCCTCAGAACATGACCACAAAGCTGATGAGCAGATGTATTTTATCAGTTCTTTAGTTCTTGGGTCTCCAAGTTGTTTCCACGCCTTGACTGTTATGAATGACACTGCACAGTTCTAATAGGTTTAGAGTAACCAGAAATAGTGAACAACCTTAATATACTGAAGACTTACAGCAGCTGGGATAATGCAACAGTGAGGTCTAGTACCACACAATGAGTCACCTTCTCTTTTAATTTATTCTATAAACCTATAAATGTGTTGCTTCTAGGTTAGAATGTCTTATCGGTGTGACAAAATCTCATTTAATTTATTGTGGACTTAAAAAAAAATTAGCTTGTGACTAAAGGAAAACTAGAACAAATCCGATCAGACTGCAGCTCATTTTGCAGACAGCTGTGATGAAACTTTCTGGATTTCCGGACTTCTGTCAGCAGGGACAGGTGGGTGGGAATCTGCCCAACTCCATGGGATGATTTGTTTGTTTACTTGCTGCTGTTGTTTTTAACAACAGGATGCAGGATGAGAGAAAACGGTTGATTGTACTACTGACTTACAGTGGCATTTCAGTCTCCCCATTCAGTCTAGTTCCTAATTTCTACTGATTCCCCCATGCAGGTCATTGTGATAATACAAAATGTTCTCCATTCTGAGCTGATCCATTTTGCAGTGGATCTTTCTTGCCTCCTGATTAATAATATTTAGCTGTTTCCTTTCCTGGAGACATTTTCCCCTTTGCAAATGGATGTCTATCTCTTTCCCCTGCTCCTCTGCTGAAGTGTGGAAAGTTTTCTTCCATGTAGCATTTCGTGAAGTTTGATCTGCCAGTGGTTGCAGACTCCATTCTGCTCTAGAAAGCACTGTAGGTCATTGTAGAGAATGGTGAGTGAACATTAGCTTGGATGTTTGGAACACAGAGTTCTTGGGCCTGCATGACTTTTGTACATTTTCATGTCTGAGCAAAAGGAGGGTGCAAAATCACACCAGCAAACTGAGCTGCCCACAACTGGCTAATTGCAGAGGCAATCATCGCCCCGGCTCTTTCCAAATGAGCAGGGAGCAGCTAATTGAGCTCACAATTGGCTGATTGAGCTCACAGTCAGTAAATTGCTGCTGCAACTGTTTGTGCATACGATTTTGCACCTGGGAGTAATCGTGGGCGATAGGGTCTAACACGCTGTGAAAGAACATTAAACAGTACAACATCTGAGAGATCCAGTGCTGTCCAGCCAGTTTGGGGAATTTGGGTAGAGAACATATACTACTTCAAGGGAAGGTGGAGTGTCTCAGACCCTAAAGGAAGGCTTGCAGGCCCATGCAATAATAGTCACATTGCATTAGTTAACCTTTACTGCACATTATTCAGACAACTGGTCAACCTGCAACTTGCCTAATAAGGTTTTGTTCTTAGAGCACAAGTTTTGGACTGAGGTTTGTTGAGCTCAAGTTATGTGTTTTACCACTTCTCATGTGTGGAAGCAATGAGAAGCTTTGATTTTTCTCATTTGTGGAATGATAATGATGGAAAAAAAATACCTGTTTCACTGGGTTGCTGATTAAATGAGATAAAATGGGCACATTAATTTCACTCAGTTGTTGTTTTCTGTATTTTTCTAAACTCAGGCATGGTGTTGGTCAAGATTTGTTCATTACTTGACACTCTACGGGGTACCTTCCACTCCGATTTTTCTTTCCTTATCTTCCTACTCCCCCAGATACATCCACTCTGATTTTTAATAGAGTTGTTGCTACATGGGCATTGGTAACAAAGAGATTTCGGTGTTACCTAAATGCACACAACTGGGGCTAGGATGCTCCAGTTGTCTAGATCCCAGTCTGTAAGTGCGTAAGACTGAGGTAATGTTGTTTCCCTCATAGAGCTATTGTGCGGATTAAATGAGGCAGCAAATGCAGAGTTAGCACTTCATAAGTACTTTGCAAAATGCTTGCTCTTGCTATTGTCATCACTATGTGGTTTGATTTGGACAGCAGGGTGGCACTGGGCTTGGTGTAGTGGGGACTTTAAGTCAAGATAACCGATTTCCGCCATACCGCCTGCCCCTACCTACTGCCCTGGCACAGTGGATTCCATACACAGAAAGGAAGTGCACGGACTCCCCTGCAGATGGTTGTGCTTGGACCCACCCCACCTCTTTATGAGGACAGAGGGCCTGCTCTTCATGTTGTTTGCCTTAGTTCATCTCTTAGTCCTTGATAGAGACAATTTTATAGGGTTCTTATTCTCAGCAAAAAAAAGGAGATAAGGACAAGCCTTGGCAGGATCCGGAAATTAATCCAGGGGAGGCAGACATCGTGTCTCTAAATGTAATTGAATCTTCCTGGAGTCGGGTGGGGGCTAGGGGACGGAGTACAGACCTTATGACTTTTAAGTCTGCAGGGTAGTATTATGTGTGTATGTGGGTGGGGGTGAGGGGTGGGAGTGATGGGAGTGGACAGGCTGCTCCTGGCTAAGCTGGGTCCTCAAGTACTTCCTTCCACCAGGGACCCAACCTCTTTTACTTTCCTCTTTGGGATCGTCATCCCTTGGTTTCTGGTTCTTGCAGTGTAAGATGCATACCTGCCTCCTTGCTGTCCAAGTAGAAAGGCATACAAGACAGTCCTTTGTAAGGTGGGGTTTATGGTCCGTGTCCATGGGGATGCAAATAGAGACAAATAGCATTCTCAGGACTCTCCCTCGCATTGCTCATGGCTCTCAGTTCTCTTATCATGGTGTCCCAGGTTGCCATAACAGAATGCTCCAGATGAGGTTGCTTAAACAACGTACACACATTTATCATCTTGAGGCCAAAAGTACAAGAAGATATCAGTGGTTTGGTGTCTTCTGTCACGTAGTTGGTTTCTCTAGAAAGTCTCTCACTGGCAAGCAAATTACTACTCTCTTGCTGAGTTCTCACACAGTCTCTCCTCTGTGCGTGCACACTCCTGGCATCTCTAGGAGTGTGTGTCCAAATTTTCTTTTCTTGAAAGGACAGCATCATATTGGAGTAGGGGCTCTAAAAACCTCATTTAACTTAATCTGTCTAAAGGCCTTCCCTTAATATTGGGTACAGATTCAACATATGAGTGTGTGTGTATGTTTGTGTAAGAGATAAATTAATTCATTGTTTGTAATAAAATCTCAGAATTCCATGTGGGTGAAACTAAATGGGCCCTGGGCCCAGCTTGCCTCCTAACGAGTGGAGTGACTTTAGGTAAAACTTATAACTGACCTTACCCACTCTCCTCTCCTCAGCACCCCTACTATTCCCTTCCCCCTTTTAAATATTTATTTGGAAGTCAGAATTAGAGAGATCTTCTGTCTACTGAGTCACTTCTCAGAGATCCATGATGACCAGCACTAGGTCAAGCAGAAGCCAGAAGTTTCACGCAGGTTTCCCATGTATGTGGCAGGAGCCCAAGCACTGGGACTACTCTCGTCTACCTTTTTGAAGCTACTAGCAGGGAGCTGGACTGGAAGTGGAGCAGCTGGAATGAAACTAGCACTAACGAGGGATGCTTTTGTTGCATTAACGTAGAAGTGAAACCACTTTTATTAAACACATCATTTGGGTGATAACTTTTATGGTACCTATTTGCTGACTCGGGCTTGTTAAAAGAAGTGGGCAAGCTTCAGTCTCAAAGATATTTAGGGTGTACGGAAGAAGCACTCACTGCACTACTTGAGGCGTAGTGAGTGTGGTGTCTATCCTGTCTACTTCTGCAAATCACTACTCGAAGTTCACTAAGACTGTGCAGACCCTGCTCTTCATAGTGATCTGTAAATGGTAGGTTCTTGTGATCCCCTCCTCAGCTCAGTAATGGACTGCTACAACTGAGGAAAGCAGCTTACCTACTGTTACTGGTCTATTATTAAAAAAAAAAAAAACTTAGGAGAAACCAAGTGGAAAGCATGCACAGAGCAAAACACAGAGAGGTGCGGGAGCTCCCCCACGGTACCTTGATACATCCCCTAACTCAGGGGCTCATGTGTCGGAATATGTCTTTGGCTATGGTGATTGGCTCAACCTCGGCCCCTCTCACCATAACAGTGTGGGGCTGATCTCTTTATGGTTGTCCCGATCACGTGGTCGGTTACTCTGGAAACCCTCTCCATCCCGAGGATAGCAGGGGGAAGGGGCAGGGGGAGTCTGTTGAGCATCCCCTTTATTGACATAAACTCAGGAATGGTTGAAACAGCAAAACAACAAAGGACATCCCTGTTTGCTTTATTTCTCAGGACATTCCAACGTTTGTTGTTGTTTTTTTCCCTCCCTCCCTTCCTTTCTTTCTTTCTTTCGTTCTTTCTTTCTTTCTTTCTTTCTCTCTCTCTCTCTTTCTTTTTTCCTTCCTTTCTTTCGTTTTTTTTCCTCTTAGAACCTCTGTATCAAGAACCAGGGACTGAGACTAAATGTACATTTGTAAGCACATACTCTGTTTTGCTGGCACCTTCCTGATTCACAACTGCAGTTCTGGTGAAATTCTGGTTCAGGAGGAAACTGCTTGGAGGTCGTGCCAGGATAAAGCAGTGAGCCCTGAGTGGTGATCACCTGGGTCCCCCTGAGTCACATGGAATTGGAATTTTCAGGGCTTGTAGGAAGAGTAGGAGGCAAGTTCATGGGGGTCCCTTCCATCTGGAAAATCGTTCAGCTGCACCACTAATAGCTGGTGGTGCAGTTGGGTGTGTTGGGGCTCCTTAGATGGCTTCTGGATTAAGTGTAATTAAGTAGGGAAAAAAATCTCAAATAGAAAGATCATTCGTGTACTGGCGGATGGATGAGGTTTTGCTGTTACTGCCTTTTGGTTTTGTGTCTTGTTCTTGTTTAGTTTTGCTTTTTGTCCTCTTTGCCTCCCCATAGTCCTCCCAGGGTCCTGATGGATGTGCACATCTACAATCAATATGGTAGAAATCTCTATTGCTCCAATTTCCCTAGAGTCTTAATCCTGGGAAAGTATCTCAAATGCTAAAGTTTTGCCACATTCCTTCCTGTTCTCAGGGTTCCTTTAGGAGTTTCATGAACTTAGGACAATCTGCCTTTAAGAAACCCCTATCTTCCCCCCAAATATCGAAAATTAGGTGCTTTTGTCGGATTGGTTTAAAGATGAATATAATACAGACTGGGTTTTACATATTTTTATTGTGATTTTCACAAAGATTAAAACCCTTCCATGGGCTGCTACAAATATGGTGGGATGGGGAAGGAGTGTCTCAGTCATGATTCCTGTTAAGCCTACTGGGGAAGTTGATTATGCCTACTCTTTCCTTCAGGAAAGAAGCAAGCTTCAGCAAAGTCATGATTGGCGTTCTCAATACAGTTATATGATGGGTTTTGTCCCTGACACAGTAAAATCAGGAGACTGACAACATAAGCTCTTCAGTGTCCCACAGTGACCAGAGGTCAGTGTCCAGACGTAGACATCCCTGTTATGCCCCGACTCAATCTTTGCTTCTGGATTTTGCACCTGTTGCTTGGGTAGCTTCCCACCCATGTCAGCTTCCTGGAGAGGCGTTTTCCCACCTGTGTCTCATGCATGTTGACCGCATAGGATCATTGTAAGGATTCGGTCCTGGAGCTCCTACTGCAGACTCACCGACTTGCTTTCCCCCTTTGTGAGTCTCTACTTGCTCATCTCAGAGTCGAGGATGCTGTGTGCTATTTCCAGGCACTGTTAATCATTGGAGCTCGTAATGGAGGAGGTCGTGCAGTACTCTGAAGGATATCACAGTCTCGAGCAGGATCCGAAAACTCAAGCACTGTGTGACCAGGTCCGGGGTTCAGGGGAACAGCAAGGGGCCATCTCTGGTTCTTTTTGTCATGACGAATGAGTTCTCCGTCCTGCTGCTCCTGATTAGCCCTGCCTCAACTCATCTCACGAGGCCATTTCCCTGGGACTCAGCCTATCTTTGGCTTCTTGCTCATCAAGTAATAAATCTTATCTCATCAGTTCTATGCACATATTTTAGAGACCATTTAACATATCTGAAAATAGGTTATGATTGATTGCTTCTTATAAACACTGTTGGCCAAGTGGCAGTTGTGACATAATTGTCATTGCCTACACAGGCATGAACTTGATCTGAAAACTCTTTGTTAATATTTTCTGATAAGATCAAAAGGATATGTGCAAGTGCTTGAAATGTGGGGTCAGCAAGCTGGATTATCCTAGAGACTGAAGCTTTTAAGCAGTAATATTACATATTTCTTTTTATGTATGCCAGGAGTGATAAAAATAAATCTAAAAGATTTTTCACAATTAGAAAATAAAATTCCTAAGACATAAGGAAATAACTATGTATGAGTTAATTTGCAGCTTTTTTTCTTGGTGCATAAAATAATGCCATTAATCAGTGATAACTTATATTTAATAAAATATTTTGTATATGCAAGTCTCACAGGGTCTACATGAGGACAGAGACCACCATATTTTCAATGCATATCACAGTACTGTCCTGTAATAGATTTTATGTATGTAGTTTTACATATGCTAATTGCCTTGCATTATTGTTTAAAATAATACATATACAGGAGGCAGGGAGGGAAAACAATGAGCTGAATTTTTATTTTTAATGCTGTGACCTTACTGTGAATATCACATGACATTTACTTTAGAACAGAAATTATGAAATTTTTTATGTTAAGGGTCAAAAATTGAATTTATTGGGTTTCCTGGGACATATAGTCTCTGTCACCACAAATCAATTTTGCCATTTTATTGAGAAAATTACTATGAATAATATGTATATACTTGGGTGTGCCTATGTTTCAATAAACATGTACTTACAAAAATGGGCATTTGGTGCAGTAGCTTTCCCACTAAAATAGGGTCTTTTAGCATTGGACTTGTTAAACTTAATGAAGTAGTAATCATTTTTACTGTAATGTAAATTTAAAATATGTTGTCTCAAAAAGTTTAAAAAAATGAAGGAAGCAGGATGAAAAAGGGGGGTGCAATTCTTAGAATTATATCTACAACCCACATTGAGTCTGTTAAACACTAATGGAAAATTTAAAGCATTAAAAAAAGAGGTTTATTTATTTTTATTTGAAAGACAGAGAGGAGGGACAGAAAAAGACCATCTGTCTGCTGGTCCACTTCCCAAGTGTCAGCAGTGGCTGGAGTTGTGCCAATCTGAAGTCAGGAGCCAGGAGCTTCTTCCAGGTCTCCTACGTGGGTACAGTGACCCAAGGCTTTGAGCCATCCTCCACTGCCCTCCTAGGCCACAAGCAGGGAGCTGAATGGGAAGTGGAGCAGCTGGGACACAAACTGATGCCCATATCAGATCCTGGCACATGTGAGGCGAGGATTTAGCCACCAGGCTATTGTGCCAGACTTTAAAGAGGTTTTAAAAAAGTATTTCTTGGGCCCGGCGCGGTGGCGCAAGTGGTTAAAGGTCCTCACCTTGCACGCCCAGGATCCCATATGGGCGCCGGTTCTAATCCCGGCAGCCCCGCTTCCCTTCCAGCTCCCTGCCTGTGGCCTGGGAAAGCAGTCGAGGACGGCCCAAAGCTTTGGGACCCTGCACCCGCGTGGGAGACCCGGAAGAGGCTCCTGGCTTCGGACCGGCATAGTATCGGCCCGTTGTGCTCACTTGGGGAGTGAATCATCGGATGGAAGATCTTCTTCTCTGTCTCTCCTCTCTGTATATCTGCCTTTCCAATAAAAAAATAATAAAAATAAATCTTTAAAAAAAAAGTATTTCTTGACCTCTTATTTACCACTTTCCCTTTAGTTATATTGTATGTGGAGGCAGCCTGCTATTACTTAGAACAAAATTAAATGGAAGGGCTAGACAAGGGCTAGACAGATGTCTCATTGCCCATCCAGAGTAATGGGTAGATGATCCAAAAATGAAATTATACCCCTTGAGTTTTATGGTTAAGAGGAGATTCCCTTAATGAGCAACAGGAGTTCCAGTGGCCGTGACTGTGCATTGTTGGGATGCGTCCCGGAGAATAAGTCACTTCAGGGCAAGCTTTTCCCGTTGATGCCCAAGTCTTAGTGTGGCTGCCACAGGTACACAGCTGTGCAGAGATGCATCCGGCAATCCACTGCATTCCAATAAACTGATAAGGCATGAACCTGTTATGTATGGCCCTCTTCATGGGGTAGCTTCTCATTTTTTTTTTTTTAGGGGAAGAAGCCCTTTTAAGGTTGTTGATTTGTCTAATAGACAAGAAAGTGGTTTGAAATATGTGTGTCATATTTGAACCCAGTTCATGATCTTTAAATATTGGGATACAAACTTCTTCAGTGATCATGATGATTCAGGGTGTGGGAAATCATTTGATATTATAATCATGAAAACATTTATCTGTTGGCCACAAGGCTAAGAATTTGCATACATTGATTCATTTGACTGCCACAGAAAGCCTCAAGGTATGTTCCACATTTACCTTTGTTTCTCAAAGGAGGAGGGGGTGTTTTATTAGTTTAGATAACTGTTCCAAGTCAGAGGCATGGTTTGAGCCCAGACACAGTGGCTTCGATGCAGAACTCCTTACTACTGTTTGATGATACAAGCAAAGAAAGGGGATCTGCTGTAAGTGGATGTCCAAGATGATGAAACAGAATTTTTGATCTTGTTTTGACCAAAATTTGTGATGACTTTGAATAAGGTTTCCATGGACACCTCCCAGCAAACTGACTTCCTCGGAAGATGCTCATGGGGTTTTTGTAAATTCCCTTCGGCCAGTCTGTGGTATGGACTGAAGGTGGAAATTGGGTTGCACAAGACTGATATGATGGAGTCAGCTCTTAAATCGAAACTTGGGACACATGAAGGCTGAGTGAACTGAAACTTTGTGAGGACTATGTCTATTCTTAACAGGGTCTCTGATGAGGAAGTGGATTTGTGCACAGCCCTGAGACAATCCTGCACTCTGCACAAAATCCTTTCTGTACACACAGCTATGCCTCCTTGGCTTCTGCCCACTGGCAGACTTAATCGCTAAAACTACAGCACTGGTTATTTCAATTCTCTGCTTTGCACCAGAACCTAGGCACATTGAAAGAAAGCACAGTCTCATTAACAGGTTTCACTTGAAGTTCGTGATTACTCATATAGTCCTTTACTTATACCTGGAGATTCTACAATATATTTCACAAGTGAGTATACTCTTCTGCTCTCAGTATGGCTATTTTGCAGTTTCTTTCTCTTGCCTCACACCTTTGGTACCTTGCAATTCACTGTGAAAATTAAAGTCTTTGAGAAAGAGCTTTTATATTTTCCTGTTACCTACTCACTTTGGTTCATATTACCTACTGGGCCTGTATGACACAAGAGAGATGCTTGGTATTATGCTAGGTCAATTTCTTCACCTGAATCTTGTCCGATGTTGTCTACTACTCAAGAGCATCTTCCAGGAATCGCCTCCATTTCTTTTGCATTATCAGGATTCTCCTTGCTGCTGGATCATCCCTGCTATCATGTTGTAATACCTTTAAGTCTAAGAAAATGTAAAATTTGAGCCTGTGTTACCTTTCATTGCATACCTTTTTCTTTGTTTCATCTCCCAAAATAAACTTCTTGAAATAGTTAGCTAATCCATCATTGATTCCTTTTTCCTTGATCTCCCCTTGAATTTATACCCAATGCTCTTCTCTTTCACCATTCTGTAAAAACTTCTTGTCACGACCTGCAACCGTTTGGCTGACTCTGATGTGCAATTCTTTTTTTCTTAGGTCTCTTATTTCTCAGGTGATTGCAGCACTTGACCTACCTGCTGCTCAATCTTTTCTCCTTGTTCCAGTTGGCTTGAGGACTGCACACTTGTCAGGTTTTACTCCTAACTCACTGGGCTGAGGCTTCCAGTATTCTTGTTGGGGATTTTCTTCTCTTTGGACTCTTGTGGTTAGGATGTCCCAGGGCTCAGTCTATAAGACTTCTCCATCTTCTGAACGCTAGGTGATGTGAAGGCAGAGCACAAGATTCTGCTGTCACAGATATTGGCCCATGTTCTCCGATTACCACTGATTGCAGAATTTCCTGGAGTGCTTGTTTCAATAAAGTTGTTTCTGGCTTCCATTCTTGATTCACTGAAGCAGACGCTACAGGGTACAGGCTTCAACAGCAATAAGCACTACACGTGATTCCCTTCTGCAGGAATGTGTAGAAGATGCTGGTATTCATAGCTTTGGATTCATCTGAAGACTGGTGTTGGCATAATGCTCCCCCTGAATCCCCAAGAAAGATATGATCGCTATGATGAGGATGAAAATAAATTTGAATTGTATTAGCAAGGAAGAATGGCGGGTGATTTTACAGCAGACAATCTTTGTAAAAGCAGACAACTGTGAATTGTCCTTTAGTTCAAATTATTAAATCAGGCATCACTTTTACTAGAATGATAAATAAGAAACAGGATACCAAGTACTGTGGGGGGTTGAAATAACTGGAGTTCTCGTACATTGCTGGAGGGAAGGCAGAATCGACAGTTACTCCGGATAGCTTTGAAAAAAAAAATAACTTACACATTTACTCTGACCTCCAGAAACTCCACTAAGAAGAGTTTATCCAAGAGTAATGAAATCATAGGTCAATACAAAGACCTTTGGAAATATAGCTTTATTAATAGGCATGCCAAATTGGAAGTGGGCCGAATACCTGTTCTGCAATTGGAGCATAGATAGACAAGTGGTGGTACATCTATGGAATTCTGTGGAGAACACAAAAGACTGGATATGTGACATCTGCAACAGCCTACAGGAGTCTCAAGTACATACTCAAAAGTGAAAAAAAATTTTAAAGGATATGCACTGTGTGAGTCCATTTATATGACTTTTGGTAAACTCCAGGATACAGTGATAAAAACAGATTAGCAGTTACCAAGAGCTGGCATACGGTTTTCTCTAAAATGACATTAAAAAATTGAAGCATCATGGAGGTATTTTATGTCTTGTTTGTGGTAGCATTAACTATCTGACTAAGCATTTGTCAAATTTCATAGAGCTGTAACACTAAAAAAGATAAATTTTGCTATATTTAGTTTTACCTGATTAAACTTGGCCAAAGCACAGTTGTGAGCAGCAACTTGGAAAAATGGTGATGGATTAGATCCTGAGCTATAATTTGGAGCTCTTGAGTTTTGAAGGACATTGATGTGGACAACTGAGGAAGACTTTCTGATGTGTGGTGGATTGGAGTACCCTTGGCAGTCATGCCTCGTCCCTGTTTGCTGGAATCTTGGGACAGTGAAAGCAAGATGAATTCTGCCCCCTCGCATGTGTTTGGTTGAGATCCTAACAAGGCAGATTCAGGAGCTATGGGGTGTGTGTTGCGGATGTGAATCTATAGATGGATGCAGTGGAAAAGTTGGAGCCTGTTGTGTGATCTAGTCTCCCAGCCTGAGACTGAGTAGTTGCTGTAAGATGGGATAGGGTTGCATGAATGATTCATGTAAGGGAGTGATTTAGGCAGGAGCACTTCCTGTTGGGACAATATTTCTACAGATCAACCAAGCACGACCATTTCTAAATAGGAAAATGCCTTCAGATAATAAACTATGTGCTCTCCACACCATTCAGTGAGCTTGCTTCATCTTTGTCACTTAAATATACCCAATTTTCTCATCCCTGTTAACTGACAAGAATCTATTTTCTCTCCATTTCGTGCATAAGGAGAGACTTTTTTGGAGGCTGCGAGTGGTATTAGTAGGATTTGATGTCAGCATCCCTAGGATTCAAGTTCCTAGTTGCTGTTCCCATTACTGCAAGGCCTCAGGCAAAACTTCTAACCTCGGTTTCCCCCAAATGTATAATAAAATGAAGGGTCTTTACTTATTTATGATGGGCTCTGTTACTTGTATGAGAGATGTTCCAATGTAAGTATTATTACAAGGTCCAATTTACTGTCCAGAAAGAAGCAATTGTGATAGAAATCTTTCATTTAATTAAAATTGATTTTAAAATTGCCTGATCAATAGTGAGTTAAAAATTCATCCTGGCTCGATGGGCGTAGAGAGGCCTCTAGGCAGTCCTAAGTGGAGTGGTTTTGGCTCAGGAGTTGTGCTGGGTTTTCATGGTCCTCTTGGCTGGCCACAGTCTGTTGGTTTGCCCCATGGTCAGGATGTATGAGCCTTCCCCAAGAGAGGGAGGAAATGTGGAAGGATCCATTCTTATTTCTTGCATTTTTGAGCAGTAAAACGTCGTAAGAATGTATTGTGGCCATGTTAGTTACACTTCAGCCATTGAATTTGCCATTTAAAAGAGTTCAAGCATTTGCTTGTTCATTTTTGGGGAATGGATAACAAAATTACTTGAAACTGCTTTCTCTAGGTACAGAATGCCTTTTCCATGATATGGTCACTCCAGCCAGAGAAACTGACCCTGCTCTCCCAAAGTCTCTGCTGTCAGAATTCTATCAGCCCAACCTCTGCATAGCTGGCTCTTTTCTTCTAGCCCCATGGCTCATGCCCTGGGTCAAGCTGTCTTCACCATTCACCTGGAATATTCAATACCTGAACCATAGGTTTCCTTGGCTTCATTTGCCTGCCTGCCTAATCCATTCTCTGTGCTGCTACCTGAGATATGTCCTTAAAGCAGAGATCATTTGGGGATGTTGCTGCTCAAAAATTTTTGATGACCTATATTTTAATATGGAATTAAGTCCAGACACCTCAGTGGACATTGCAAATCATCCTTAATCAGGCCCCTTGCCAGCAGTTGTCATCCACTATGTATTTCCTAGCAGGTTTCTCTAACACACTTCTCTCCTTCTAACTGTATTACTCAGCACTCTGAGAAGAGATAGTAGTCACCTGGGCCTTCATGACTTGGTTCACATCTTCCCCCCCCCCCCCCGATGGCAGCATGTATTTGTTTTTTTTTTTTTTTTTGGTAAATATTTCTTTGTACCGTGTTATGTGCTTGGCTGGGCTGCATGTGAGTCTGCCTGTGAGGGTGAATTGAAGGGGAAATGGTGATTCTGACAGATCCTGATCTGATCATGTGCTGTCCTGACATTCTAGTTGGAAAGGCAAGCTATTGGGAAAGCCTACAGATACAGAAATGATGAAATGCAACGTGTGATTCGTGTTATAAAATAAATGAGTGCAACCTTTGATAGAGATAAGGCTGCCTGGGGGGGTGGAGAATCTGATTACAGTCATGATTGGCTTTCAGAGTAAGAAGACTTAAGTTGAGACACAGGATAAGAAGAAGGAAGAAGTAAGGCATGTAAGATGTAGGACAGAGTGGGCAGTGATTCCAAGAAGCCAAAGTGGGAGAGACTCCTGTACATTTCAGGAAAGCTTGGATTCTGTTTTTGGAAAAATGTTAGGAGATGAAGGTGGAAAGTCAGGTGCTAGATTAGGTATGGCATTGGTGCCATGTAAGGGGGTTTTGATCTTCTTCCAGTTGCATTGGTTTCTTTGGGCTGTCATAACACAATACTGCAGATTGAGTATTTAAAATAACAGAAATGTATTATCTCAGATTCCAGAGACTTAGAGCCTATAATTAAGGCATTAGCAGAATCAGACTTCATCCAAGGTCTCTAGAGAGACCCTCCCCTCTTTTTTTTCTTTAGCTTCTGCTGTCCTAGCATGTTACTTGGGAGTCTTGAAGTATAACTGATCTCTTCCTTTGCCTTCACACACCATCTTCCCGGTATACCTGTGTCATACCTTAGTTTCCATCTTATAGGAACACTAATCCTGCTGGAGGAAGGCCTACCCTAACAACTTTGACAAAACTCAAGTAACTGTTTCCAAATAAGATGATGTCACAACCATGGATTCTGAGAGTGAGGACTTCAACATTGCTTTGGGGCATCACAGTTCAACCCATAAAATCAAACTATTTGGGAAGATTGCAAAGAATTTAAGGAGCTAGACAATGGTGTCTGCTTCATATAAAAGTAATCCCTTTGGCTTTTACTATACAATGGAGTGGGGGAGGGTAAGTGTACAAGTCGTAGACAAGCTTCCAGTTGTGAGAAAGTAGTGGCGACCGAGCTGGGGTAAGCAGGTGCATACAGGTGCATTTTTGGTATAGAACAAACAAGGCCAACCATCCATATTCTCCAGGCAGTGTGCATTCTGCACCTCCTTGCCCCCTGCTGATGCCTTTGCTAAGCTGTTCCTTTGGTTTGCGTGTTTATAGCCCCAGGATCACATCTTTGGTTGTCTTATGCTTTGTTTTTACTATGATTTAGAGTTAATGCGTACAGGAGGAACGTTAGATGTGACTGTAGGTACTTTGCAGGAAAACTTTGGAATCAATGGGAAAGAGGATTTGCACACACAGCCATATGGAAGAGGGATGCATGGAAGAGTTTAGGATTGCACAGAGTGACTTTCTGGATCAGACTCACAGAGTCACAGATGAGTATTATGGAGAAAGAAGAAGAGGGATAACTGCCAGTTCAAGAGCTAAGGGATCTGTGCATTACAGAAACCAAACCTCAGTCCTGGAAACTTAGGGCTGTAGGAACACAGTTCTATTCAGACTGGGGAGAGAGGGAGGTCTTGGCTATAGAATGAATATTGGGATCACACTGAGACTCTCTTGTTGAAATCTAAACTCCGATGTGATGGTGTAAGGAAGTACGGCTATGGGGAGGTTATTAGGTCGGGAAATTGGAGCCTTAAAAAGAACTGAGAGAGCACACAGTGAGAAGAAGTCATCTATGAAGCAGGAGGTAGGCCCTCCCAGTGCCAAATCTGCCAGCACCTGGATCGTGGACTTCTGAGCATCTAGAACTGTGAAAAACGTTCTTTTTATTATTTACAAGACCCCTTTCTATGTCATTTTGTTACAGCAGTCCAAGTTGATTAAAACATTCCCCCTGTTGCTTATAGCACAACACGCCTAGAGTGTCTAAGACTTCACAGAGGCTTCATCATCACAAGTGTTTTGGCTTTGAGGTCATCAGGAGTAGGCCGGTGCCTAATAGATCCCAGCCCTCTTAGAGTGGACGGGGGCCAGCATGGCTGTGGTAAGACATTACTCTCATGCACAATTATGAAATCCTGATGTGCAATCAGCACAGAAAGATGTGATTGCTCTGGCTGTGACATAATGCAAGATTCTAGTGAATGCCTGGAGATCTGGAGTCCAGTGAGTGCTTGTCATTTGCCTTGTCTTGTACATGAATCTCCTTCTGTGCTGGGGGAGCTTTTCACCTTGTAAGACTAGTGGGGAGTTGCAGTCTGCTTCTAACTATAGAGTCACAAAGGACTGGTACTTTCTATCCCTGCTTACTTTGTGGTTGAGGCCTGGGTACGTGACAGAGGCATAAGCAATCAGACACACTGCTCCAGGATCTTGAATTGGGAATCTTGGGAACAAAAAAAGAATGTTAGTGAAGAGCAGCTGCAAAAACACCCATCTCCATAAATGACAGTAGCAGAATTGACACTTCATGTTTAGTGCAGTCGGTATGACTGAGGGTATGTACTGGGCGTGTCCATTCTTAATTGGCCATTGGGGAAGGAGAACTTAAACCAGCAATGATAAGTGCAGTTAAATGCTATAGAAGAGCAGAGGGATCAATTGGGAGCACAAAAAAGTGAGAACAGTAAATGGGGACTAAGCACGATTTAATTAACAGTTTAGCATAAAATCTGCTAATATGAATATAAACAGAGTACTATGTAATAGTTTAAAAACTTTTTTTTACATACAACTATTAATTGCAAGATTGTTCATGGTATCAAAACATTGGAAGCAATATAACCCTAAACATAGGGATCTAGTTAAGTAAATTATATCAGATTGTTGTGGTGTATAAAGACTTGAAATAGTGCTGTGATCTTGGAGAAATGTACAGTAAATGTATAAAAAGTTCAGATGATGAATTTGTTTATACCATTTTAGTTGAGATTTATTTATGAAGCTAACAAAAAAGAGCCTGAACCATCCATGGTTGGTGGTAGAAATTACAGATCATTACCTTTTCTTATTTCATTCATATTTTCATATGTCACAAATTCCTCATTAAACCTGAGAAAACATGTCCTCATGAGACATCCATGTATTTGTTGAGTACAAGCTCTGATGTCATGAGAATTTACTTGATGACACTAAGGAGTGCAGAAGAAATTTCTAAGGCATGTGCAGGTTTTACCTAGAAAGTCTCTTTGATGTTAAGAAGATGAATTCAAAGCATAGTTAATCATTTAGTTACAAAATACCAAAAACTTGCTTCGATGAGCATTTACTACACACCAGATGTAGGTACTTCACATGTGTCATCACCTTGAATGATGGAGACCAACATTTACCCACTTTAGAGATGTGACGATCTTACAGAACAAATTAAGTAATTTTGCCAAGGACACAGCGGGACTAAGTAATTGAGAATGATCCCAACTGATGTAATCAGCTCTTCCTGATTACACCACAATGCCAGATTTCTAGAACATGAACAGATTTCTAGAAAAGGGAAAAGTTTTGAGCTTAGCCTTAAAGAATGGTAGGGTTTGTGGAGCCATGATGAAATGACAGCAGATAATGGAACAAGAAATATAAGCAGCTATTGCTTGCGCACTTTCTGGGTTCTTCTCTGAGCTAGATGGGGAGCAAGGTGGGAGGCATCATTCTTGTCTAATGAGCGTATTTGCTCAGTGAGTGTTTAATGAGCACTTGCCTACACCACACACTGTGCAAGAAGAGTCATGGCCTCTGTCTTCATAGATATTGATGGCAAACCTTAAACTCTGAAGTTTATGCAGCAAAGGAAAGTTCCATTTGGGAAAAGTGAAATGTCTATAAAAGTGTCAATAGCATACCCGCGTGTCAGTGATGAACAGCAGAAAGAAGCTGGGAACCTGCTCTGGGGCCAACTTTCAACTTGGCAAGGGACATTTGGGTTCCATTCTCAGGCAACTCTCAGAATAGACAGACATTAATAGGAGCTGGAACTTAAAACTTACTCCGCCATGCAATTTTCTTTGCTTCCCCCTGAGTCTCTATTGCTTGGTTATTAAAAGTGGAATGAGGTGAGGGTGAATTACAATATCTATGGGGTCACTGCCTGAATTAAATAAGACCGTAAGAGGTTAGCACAATGCCCAGCGTATAGAAAGTGGTCAAGAATGTTGGCTGTTATTATTGCTTTAGGCATCGAAAATGAAAAAGAAAGAAGCAGCAAGGAGGGAAGATAGGATGACTCACAAGTCTACCTCTGCTGACGTACACATGAACTCTTCCGATACTCCTGGGTTCTTATTGGAATGAATTCAAGCTGTGAGCAGTGGCTATCCCTTGAGAAGGGTCTGTGCTGCTCATGTTTCTCCTCCTCTTCCATTACCACCACTTCCTTCTTCTTCTGTTTGTGTTGTTGAATATTTGTAAACCTTATCCCCTTCATACATTCTCTGCCCTCTGCGTTACAAAGTCAGTGTATGGTTGCCATCTGGGAGCTTTCAGCAGGTGATAAAATTATGGGATGGGATTTTAAAATGATTTCTCTGTCCCTCTCTATGTGATCTGGCATATCTAGATGAGGAGAAACATAGAAGTGGTTGTCAGAGGGTGTGGTGTCATCCATTACAGCAGCTGGATATGGGCGGCAGCATTGGTATTCTGCTGATTTGCGCTGATGCTATGGAAGGGCCACTGTGGCAGCCGTGGTGGAGGACTCCTAGAAGAAGGTTCACATGTTCTGTGAACTCAGTATAGAAAATGAGAGAGTGATCTGGAGGAGTGTTTGACTCTTCCCCGTCATTTCCCAGGGCCTGCTGATAAATCCTGGCAGAGGCTCTTGATCATAGCAAGGAAAATTGAATTCTTTTACAAAGGACTGATGTTGGGAGAGAGATTGTCTCTTTCCCCAGAGAGGCATGGAAAAAGCCTCTTGCAATAGGCAGATGTAAGAATGACACATGAAGGAAGCGAGACCTGAACAGTACAAAAGATGACTGTGCCGTGATCACATTGTTCATGCCTGGATTCTGGATTTTTATTTCACTTTCTCTCCCTCCCTCTCTTTCTTAAGTGCTTAACTATGTCTCTGTGAAGTTGGCTCAAATATTTGAGCCCCTGGTACCATGTGAGAGACTGACTTATGGCTTCAGGTTGGCCCAGCTTTGGCTTTCAGGGGAGTGAACCAGTAGATGGAAGATCTCTCTGTGTCTCTGTTTCTTTGTAGCTCTTGATTTTCAAATAAATGTTCTTCACTTCACATTCTCTGGTTACTGTAGTTTTCCTGTCTACTGCTGTAAAATCAACCTTTTTAGCTTCTGCATGTAAGTGAGAAAATGTGGCACTTGTCTTTCTGAATTTGACTCATTTTAGTTTGAAAAATGTCTACCAGCCTCAATCATGTCAATTGACAGAGTGTCATTGTTTTTATGACTGAATAGTATTTCACTAGATAATTTACATTATCCATTCATTAAATGTTGGACACTTGTTTGATTCCACATATTAGGTATTTTTAACAGTGCTGCAATAAACATGAGAATGTGGGTGTCTCTTCAAACTGCTGGTTTCTTTTCCTTTGGATATATACTCAGCAGATGAGCACATGTAACTATTATGTACTGGATCATATATAGTTGGACTTCTAATTTTTTGAATAATAGCTCCACTCAAAAATTTATAATTGAAGGAAAGTATGATTGTGTTTTGTTGACCAGGGGAGAATATGGAAACTTTCGAGGAAGCAGTTAGAAACAAAATGCAACGTCTGGTTAATTTTTGCCTGTAAGTTTGATTTATTGAAAATGTGTTGACTTTTCTGGCTACACCATCAAGCCTTACACTTCAGGGCAAATGACAATAGGACACCATGTGAGTTAATAAAGTCCTGTGTGGGAAGCTGCTTGTACTACACATTCCATTCATGCAGGGAACTGGGGTTGTTGGATTTGTTTTCTCCTCTTGCTTGTTAACCCTAAAGAAGGTATGTGGCTTGCTGGACTTCTTGTCTATTCTTTTGGCCTTCTCTTGCCAGAAGGGAGGGTGTTCTGTAACAGCAGGCAACAGGGGACACTGCACTGGGGACATTATCAGAGGTCAGCAAAGCAGCTGAGATGACTCACCCTCTGATAATACATCCTCTGTCAGCCAACTCACTTGTCCTACAGAGTGCCCTGGGATAGAAGTCCTGGGGTGGATTCACTGCGGCCCCCCAAACCTCAGCCTGGTTCTCTCCTCCCTCATGCTCACCACGTAATTTTTCATGGTGGGAAGGCAGGTTGTTTATTTAGATAAAGATATATTACTATAATAGAATTACTAATTACATCCAACAACTTTTTTCCTTGAACACAACATTCCATGGTTGGGGCTGGAAACCATTAGAGTAAGGAGGAGGAGGAGGGTGGGGAATAGGGGAGGGGTGTTTTTCTTTCCCCTGATTTATGATGGCGTGATAATCTTGGCCTGCTCACAAGTTGCTCTTTCCTGTGGATAACTGGATTCTGCTTTGCCAACTCTCATTTGAAGTGAATTTTGCTCTAACCCATTCCCGCCTCCACATGAATGTCTATGAAAAGTCAGTCACAGCACTTACAGATGCCTTCAACATCACCGCCCCCACCCTCCCGGGGCCAACTCTAGGTTATGCTGAGGGAGGTGGGCACTCCTACTTGTACCTGGCTTGCACAAAACATGTACAAAACTAGAGAATGTGAAGGGAATCTGAGGCTCCCTAATGAAGTCTGCAGACAATGCTGATTTAGGAATTGTTGCAAATGTCATTTGAGGACACAGCAATACCAAGAGTCCTCTGTCTGAAATTCTTTACGGGAATATGAGAAGAGACTGATTACTGTGCACTTAACACATGGAGCATGGCAAACCATTGCAAGCTTTTCCCTTTGTTCTCTGCATTTGTCTCCCCTTAACTTGCTCCACTGAGCAGGTCAATTTTACCAACTTTCCTGGCTCTGTTTAGTCAAGTGGTTTATATTGGGCTCTCCCTCACACAAGAATGTGTGTATGAGGAGTTGATTTGGAAAGGGGGTCCCAGGCATCTTTGATGAGGGAGTGAGGAAGAAAGAAGCAAAGAGGAGGAGGTTAATACAGGGTTCTCTGATGAACAGGTCACTGCCAGTAGGAATGAAGCTCATTATCACTAGAAACCTTCCAGTGGCTGTACAGCTCAGACTGTGGAATACCTCAGCTTGAGGCCTCTGCGTGCTCATCCCCTAACTAGTGTCCATCAGTGGTTGAAGCTGCTTCTGAGATACTGGTTCTCTGCCGCACCTACCCTCCTTCCCCAGCCTATCAGACACATAATGATATGCCATAAATGGGCAGATGGAGTACACAACCACTTCCCGAATGTCCAATCTAAGTGTCACCGAATTCTTGGATGTTCTGTGAAAAACAAATATTAGAAACTCCTAAAAGGAGAAGAGATGGCAGATGATGGGCCAGGACCTCAGGACATGAGAAGTGACATGGTCTACTACATTACTTTAAATTTCTATTCAGCCTCATCTGTACTAAAAATGGCACTGAGGAAGCTGAGAATCTGAAAATATCAGTAGGCACAGAGATAAGGAAAGCGCCACCTCATGGCTGTCCTCCATCCCAGGGTACAGAGGTGTTCGGGAGGCTGGGTGTGGCTTCTCTCTTTATCGCTACTCCCCCCACCCCCCAAAAAAAGAAAATGTGGAAATAATGGTCTCACCCACCTTCCTGTAGCCCTTGACCTTTATCACCCTAATCAGCTATGTAAAAATCATCAAAAATAAAAATAATTATAAACATAGAAATAATTGCCACCCCAAAATTGTAGAACTCTAAGGTTCTGACAAAGATTTCAGGAAAAAAAACTTGATAAGAATGACTCAATGTGCAAATATAAACATGCTTCAATTAAAAAAATAGTTTTAGCAAAGAAATTACAAAAAAGAACTAAAATATGTAATGGAGATTGATATATTTGGATGTTAAATATCCCCCAAGCACCTTTATGTTGACAGTGAGGTCCCCAGGGTGGTACTGTTAGCATTAGGCGTTAAAGAGGTGGGGCCTAGTTAGAGGTTCTTAGGACATTGGAGGTGTGTCTTGCAAAGATTATGGACCCAAGTTGGGCTCTCTTTCTCTCTCTCTCTCTCTCCTCCTTCGTTCCTAGTATTTGACAGCATAAGCTTTTCTACACATCCGATCATGGCCTCCTGCCATCTGCTGTTCTAATAGATATCCCACCGTCAGTTCTTGGATTTGGGACTTTTAATCTGTGAGCTCTTAAATAAGTTAGTTGTCTCAGGTATGTCATCATAGCATTGAAAAACAAACACAAAAAGCTATATGGAAATTTTAGATTTGCCAAACACAGTACCAAACAAAAAGCTTTGTGTATGGGTTTCACATTGGAAATAAGAGAACAGAAGAAATAATGAGTGAACTTGAAGATATTTCAACAAAAAAAAATGTGAAATATGAACAACACAAACTTAGTAGACCAGAAAAAAGATAAGCTGAGATTCAGGGCTCTTTGGGACTGTATCAGACGCTCTAATATTTGTATTATTAGAGACACAAAGAGAGAATGATTGAAATAAATGCTTGAATAGATAAATTCTGAAGACTTTGTAAGCTTACCAGCAGGCACAAACTGACTTAAGGAACTAATTGAGTCCCAGATTAGGGTAAGCACGTGCGCACGCACACACACACACACACACCCCTATGCTTAGACAGATTGAATACTCCCTAAAAATTAACAAGAAAAAAAAATATTGAAAGCTTATAGAGAAGGCACCTTGCTGTGGGAGAGAAATAATGTGAAATAGCATCGATTTCTCATTAGAAATCATGGATGCCAGAAGGAAGTGGTAGCATATTTTTAGGTACTTGAATGGAAGAGGGATCAGTTTATAATCCTGTATCCATTGAAGGCAACCCTCAGAAATGAGAGTGAAAGGAATACGTTTGAAGATGAAGGAAAGCTAAGATGATCTGACACCAGTAGACCTAAGCTAGAGAAAGACAAAAGGAATGTGTTTAAATAAAAAGAAAAGGATGAAAGAATATGTAAGCATCAGAAAGAAGGATTCTGTTAAGGAAAAAATAAAGGAAATAATATATTTTCCTTCTAATCCTTGGTGTGATAAAAATTATGATAATAGACCAATATTATGCTGATATGATTTTCACATAAGCAGGTAAATATTTCAGATAATTATAATTGGAAAAGGGTAAGCTCACTTAAAGATAGATAAGCTGTCTTAAGAGACAGATTGTGCTAAACAGCATGACTCCGCTATATGTGTCTGCAAGGAACTAATTTCAAGCGTACTGAAATAGGTAGGTTGAAAATAAAAAAAGATAAAAAATAAGAAGTGTATGTACCATTTAAATATTAATAGAGATCAGATGCTATCATTGTACCAGTAGATTCAATAGTTTTCAGAACAAGAGAAACTTTTAGGTGCAAAAAGTACCATCACAGAATGACAGGCAGGTCAACCCACTGAGAACACATAGCAAACCAAAATACATACAACAAACAACAGAAGTGTAAAATAAGTAAAAGAGACACTGACCACACTGAATGAAGATGTGCCAAATTCACAATTACATTGGGAGACTCAGTACACCTCTGTGACATTTGATGGAACAGTACAGAATCAACAAGGATATAGAACTCAGCAACACTAACAATGACTAGAATCTATAATGAACATTTATAAAATACTCCATTCAACAACACCGGGATACATGTTCTTTTCATTGACTCATGCAGTGCCCATCAAAACAGCACATCCTGGACCGTAGACAAAAATCTGACAAATTCGAACCACTGAATTTATGTTGGGTGTGTTTTCTGAACACAGTGCAATCAACTAGAAATCAAAAGCAAAAAGATAGCAGGGAAATTTTCAGCCACTTGGAAACTGCACAATACACTTTTACATAAGAATCTATGCTTTGAAAAAAAAGTCCCAAGAAAAAATTAGAAAATAGAAGTGTCTGAAAATATGTGGGACGCAGGTAAAGCAGTGCTGAGAGCCACACTTACACAGCTTGATGTTACTTTTGAAAAGAATAAAGGCTTTAAATCAATTACCCATGCTTCCTCAAGAGACTAGAAAAGAACAGAATGAACCCAAGTATATTGGAGTAAGATATGACGAGGATTAACCAAGGAAGTTAAAAAAAATGACAAATCATAGAGAATATCACAAAAAGCAGATACGATCAACAGAATTGATAATTCTTTTGCAAGACTGTCCAAGGACGCAAAGAGGTAAGCTACACATAGTTGTTGGAATGAAGCAATATGTCTGTCCATACGATGCAGGCAGCCAGAGAATGACAACAGCCATCATGGAGAAATGGATACACCCATTTGACAAATAGACAAACTGGATCGCTCCTCAGAAAATACAAGCTATCATAACTCACCCATGATGAAACAGATCATCTAAATTAGCTCTGGAGCCACTGAAAAAATGAAAATTTAATTAAAATGGCCCCAAAGAAACCTCTAGCAACAGATGTTTCCACTGGAGAATTCCACTAGTTTAAACAAGAGTTATTGCTAATTCTACACAGTTTCTTCCAGAAAATATAAGAGAACAGTTTCCAGAAAATGTCTGGAAGCTGGTGTTATCAGGATAACAGAAAAAAGCTGAGAAATAATACAAAAAGAAGAGTTATTAATCAATGTCTTTTATCAAGATAGAAATTTTTAGCAAAAGATTTGCAAATAGATTCAGCAATAAATGAAAAGAATGGCAAACCATGACCAAATGAGATTTATTCCAGGTATGTCAAGACTGGGGGTTCAGTATTCAAAAAGAAAATGAAACGATTCTCTCCGTTTAAAGCAAACTGATAAAAACAGACAAATAGGATGACGTTGAAATGCTTCTGTGTATCAGTGTGTACTATCAGCAGAATGGGCAGACAGCCTGTGGACTGGCATAGAGTATTTGTAAATCATATACCTGAAACGAAGCTAATATCTAGGAAAACTAGCCAATGCTTACAACTCAACAACAAATGGCCTGCTTTTTAAAATGCAAAATGAAATTGAATGCACATTTTTGTAAACCATAAACACAAGTGACCAAGGAGCACATGAAAACATGCTCTGTTTCACTAATCATTGGAGATGCAAATCAAACCAGGAAAAAAGTACCACTTCTTACCCATTTGGATTGCTGTCATAGAGAAGAAAAGATGTTGGTGAGAATATACAAAAATTAAAATTCTGTGAAATATTGATGGGACTTTAACTTATGATGCAAGGAGAGTCCATATTGAAAATTGCTATGTGGTTCAGTAATTATATTTCTTAGTACATCCCCAAAAGAATCGACTAGAATAGATATGTATCAATCTATCTTCATAGCCAAAATGTGAAAGAAACACAAGTGTTGATAGGTGAAACAACATAGAATAGAATATTATTCAGCTTTGAAAAGGAAGGTAATGATGAAATATGCAGCTGCATGGACGAACCGTGAAGAGATGATCAGTCATGAAAGAATACCTACTGACTTCTCATATATGAGGTGCCTGGAGTAATCCATAAAGAAAGGAGGGTGTTGGCTGTGAGGCTCTAGAGGGAAGAGAAGTTATTATTTAACAGATGCAGAATTTTAGTGTGGGAAGATAAAAACATTCTGAGGATCAATCGCTGGTGAAGCTTGCACAGCAAGGTAGATGAACCAAGTGTGCAAAATGGAAAAAAAAAAAAAAAATGGGAGCCAGCACAATAGCTTTGCGGCTAAAACCTTGCCTTGCATCTGCCAGGATCCCATCTGGGTGCCAGTTCATATTCTGGTTGCTCTACTTCCCATCCAGCTCATTGCTTGTGGCCTGGGAAAGCAGGAGAGGACAGCTCAAAACATTGGGACCCTGTACCCATATAGGAGACCTGGAAGAAGCTCTGGGCTCCTGGCTTTGAATCAGCTCATCTCCAGCCTTTGCAGCCACTTGGGGAGTGAATCAGCAGATGGATCTTTTTCTTTATATCTCCTTCTGTCTACATACCAATCTTTCCAATAAAAAAATAAAATAAATCTTTAATCAGTGGTAAAAATGATCACTTTTGTGTTATTTGGATTTTAGTGACATAATTTGTGACTGAGTTAACTTTTTAAAGACTCCCAAAGAAAAAATAAATTACACTGAATTCAGTAAAGAAGCTTAAAAAATTGATTAAATATTGCATAAAACCCTGTAAATTAGTACAAACTTTAATAAAATAAAACAAAACAGACCATGAAGAGAGAGAAATAGCTGTAGTGAAAAAAAAATCAAGCTCTCTGAGACTTGCATCAAAAGTGGTGATGAGATAGGAAGGTGGAGGAACTTTTTGCCAGGTAGATGACTTAGAAAGAATTTTACCTTGTGAAAATAGAGAAGAATCATTCAAAAAAAGATGACAAAATCAGTGAAACATGTGGTGAGCTGGACACCTATAAAATACAACCTCAAATCCTTTCAGAAGAATCTACCTGCTGTTATCAAAGCCAGCTTATTTCCCATGAGAGAATAACAATAATGAGTTGAGAGCTCTTTTGGCTGAACAACATCTTCATAACTTAAGAGGTTGCATCACTGAGACAAAAAAAATATATAGAGAGAGGAGGATTGTAAAGATTTTGAAAAGTAAGGTTATATCCCCTGATGTTGCAAATGAGGCGTTTGGCATAAAACCATGAGCTACCGGAGAGTTCTTTGGATGACCAGATACCCAGGGAAGGTAGAAATGAGATTGTGCTGGGGCAGAAGTCTGTGGTCCAGGTATTGTGCCCAGGGAGGGCAAGTGCCGCCTCCCAGGGTCAGTCCCTCTCTTAGGCCAACACCACCATCCTGATGTTACAGCTGTTTGTCAGGATTATGAGAGGCTGGTGAGGCTGCAGCCAGCAGAGGCCCAGGAACTTTGTCTTTTTCAGTTAATTAGCGGGACAGGAAAAGGGAGTGGTACAGATGATAAGAAAATAAAAGACACTGATGATGGTGGTACTAGCTAGCAAGAGGAGGAGGGAGGGAATATGAGAAGAATCCAGAGGAGCAGGATCGTGAGGTGCTGCCTTACAATTCTTGGATGGTCTGAGTGATGGCAGTGCTTGCAGCAGCAGAATGTTGATTGAGGAACAGGTGCATGTGATGACCTGGTTAAAGTCAGCTGCCATGAGGAAACTACCAGGACTGAAGGATGCCAGGTTCTCAGAGACGAATCACGGCACAGGTTTACATGGGTGCCTAAGCCTCCTGGTCCAGGTTCCATTGTCCTGGTAAAGGACAAATTCTAACCTTCCCATTGTCATCACTGCAGTTGTCACTGGACACGGTAGGGAGAGGTTGAGGATGGAGGCGACACTGAGGAGGGGCAAAATCTTGACAGCATGCTCCCCACGTGTTTCTGATCCCATGGCTCATCTCCATATAATGTACAGTTATGAAGCACTATACTAGAAGATGGAATTTTCACATCTCCATTTGAGAGGTTATATAGTTACATGCATAATAATAGCAGACCCCAAACTGATAAGAGTAAATTTATTAGAAGGGCAACATTTTTGCTGTTTCTATATTATTTTAGCAGGCTGCTTAATAGTAAAGCCAGCAAAATAATAGCATTACCTATAGACAGAATAAGATGAAAGCAAGTAATGCATGAGAATTGCATTTTAAATAATTCAGTTACATCCTCTTACAATTATGTCCTTACCTGGTTTCCATTTAAACCATTGAATAATCAGTTAATAGCAGTCAAATTGAAAAGAAATGAAAAAAGTTATTTCAGTTGTTTCAGCAAAGAACCTTGCTGTAGTTCTGGATCCTTGGCAGTCAGGCAACTGGAAGGTGGAATAGATTCAAAGTTGGCTCACTTCAGGCCGTATGGGCAGCACTGGTGCAGAGACCCATCTTGTGGCACATCCTCAGCCAGGGGAATCTCTCCAAGGGCAATTCCTGCTGAGCTTTCTGGGATAGTGGAAAGGACAGGGTGTATCTTTTCAGGAATTGTCCCTTGGAGTCCCTCTGGGACAGCAAACCTGTGGCAAGAGGGTAAGATGGGAGACAGTGACACCATTCTGCTGCAGGGCTGAGTCCAAAGAAGGTCCAGAGGAGGCAGGCCTTTGGTGTAGTGGCTAAGATGGTGCTGTGAGTGCCTGCATGCCATATTGGAGTGCCTGGATTTGAGCCCTGGCTGTGTTCTCAATTACAGGTTTCTGCTAACATGCACCCTGGGAAGCAACAGGTGAACACTCAGGTACTTGGGTCCTTGCCACTCATTTGGAAAATCTTTACTGAGCTCTGAGCTCCTGGCTTCACCCTGATCCAGCCTCAGATACTGCCGGCACTTGGGAAGTGAACCAGCAGACAAAAGATTTCTCCTTCCTTCCTGTCCTACTTCCTTCTGTCTCATGTTCAACACCTACACTGAACAATCCTAGCCTCATTCCCTGAGTATTGCTGGGTGCCTGTTCTGCCTACATTATAGTCTTATCAGGCATTTCTTGAGGCCTGGCATGCAGACCCTAAATAAACACCGGAGTACCAAGTTCCTGCTCAAACCTGGCTACCTCTAGATATCTTTGTCTAAATTCCTTTTACCTCTCCTGAAACTCTGTGCTGGTCTGCTGCCAACTATCCCTGCCTAGTTCATCTTCACAACAGTGAACCAGAGTAAACTTTTTGAAGACAAAGGAAACCATGAGACCCTGTGGCTCAAAGTCTTCTGTACTTCAAAATCCTGCTGCAATTCAAATCTGAACTCCCAAGTAAGGTCCATGTGGATATACATAGCCTAATATTTACTTGACTCTGCTTCTGTCCCTCCAAGCTAGCTACCAAGCTTTCTTCTGTCTGTATGTCCTGTGTCTAGAACATTTTCTTCCTAATATGGATGTGGCTGCCCCCCTCTCGTCAGCCACCAGTTTATACTCACATGTTATCCCTTCCTCTTTGTACCCCAGGCCTATTTATAGCTGTAAAACACTCATATTCTCTGAAATCATTTCTTTTCTATAATGTTCTAGTTTTTACCATTTAACCCCCTTTATGGAAACCTTTAGGATGGGTTTTCTTGTTCTGGATCATCTTGCTTCTGGATTATTTTGATAGACATATTAACAATACCTTATTATGGTCATGCTACCTTCTGGAATGTATGGGACAGAAAATTAATCTTGAGCATGTTATACTGACCCTCCCTTCGGATTTTACACATGATTGTGGCAAACTAAGGATTTAGAGAAGGGAGGAGGAATAAGTACTAGTGAGACCAGGAGGAAGAACCCCTGAGATCTCAGGCCTTTCAGAACACCAGAGTGTGGCCGTTCTGTGTTATCAGGGCAAGTCATGTGCACCTGTGGTTCCTCTTTAGACCCTCATCTGCGTTTAGTCCTCCTTACTGCCACACTCTTGGCTTCATTTGAGAGGCCATTCAATGTGTATATTTTAGGATGGTCCTAATCATATATTGCATGCCAATGAGCCTTTCCCACGTCCACAACAGGGAAAACCCACAGTAGTGGTTCAAGTGGAAGAATGTATTAAGGAGAGATGCCATGGGGTGACTTCTGGCCATTTCTACCATAATGTTGAGCAACATAAGGCTTTGTGCTTTATGTTAAAGGAAAAGCCTCTGGACCTCAGTGACTAGGGTTAATCCCAGGGCCTTAGGGAGAGAAAACAGATACATATAAGCACCTGCCACTCTTGCCTGGGTATAGTAACTAATACTCCTTCAAGGACTTGTTGGACACTGCAACAAAGCACATAGTGCCATCTCAAAGTCATAGCCTCTCCACTGCCCTATGGCTCCCTTCCAAGATAAGGATTGCTTTCTGAGATAAAGAAGCTGAGGTTCTAACAAGCTCCATATCACATACTCTAGAGGGGTGGTTGGTTGGCAGTTGGGTCTTTGAACCACAGTGCCTAAGGGGTTATCTCAGCTCTGTGGCTTTCTAGCTCTATGACTTTGACTGTGTTAACAGCTGTCTTAGTTCCTTGACTTTAGTGAGTACTTAGAAAGACCTTCAAATACGTGAGTTTCGCTGTTACACAAATATGGTACATATTTGTCATTGAACATGAGGTCTTTTCCCTCAAATTAATTCATTTTTTCACATTCAAAAAACAGTTTGTGTTTAGTTTTCTGAAGTCACCATGACTTCTTGTTTTAGGGTGTGCTTTGGGTTGATCCTAACAAAGGTGTAGTCCAGCTTCTCAGAGCTTAGTCAAGGGAAGGACACATTTTCCTAATGGGCCAGGTATGAAGGAGATAGTTTTGGAACTTTTGACCAGCTCTGGTTAATTGTAGTGACAATATTTAAGTTCTGGTTCCCAGTGAGGCTGGCTAGTCTCAGAGAAATTTGATGCAGTTCCACAAACACGTCTCCTACTCATTAAGACACCTACCACCAAAAACATCTGGTCGATTAAATTTAAAACATTAGTCAAACCAGTTGTTGGCAATCTATGGTCAAACATCTGGACAGATGGAATTTTAATTGAATGTTTTAATATCATGTGGACTGGGTTTCAAAGCCAATTCAGGAATAGAAGGTACTTATTCTATATACTAATGCCAAATTGGGTGGGCTATGTTTGCTATATCAATTCTGACATATAAAATGTTTTGACGATACAGTGATTATACATCTTAGATTTTCCATAGTAGTCCTGAGTTTTAAAACAGTTCCAGTCTCCTGCTTCTCCATGGACCTGCTCCAGCTTTTTGTTTACAGTTATGCTTCTTATATGCAAAGAGTTCTAAGTAGAATGCAGGAGACCTACACTGAATTATTCTTTTGCTTCCACTTACTTTTGAACAAACTTTCCTACTAAATTTTACCTTTGATAAAATGAGGAAGTCAGTTTCTCAGAAAGCTGCAAGCCGAAGCATTCAGGGTAAAGAACGATGTTTTACACATATGAGAGCTCGCATACTTATTCATGTATGAGACACAAGTGCACAGGCTGCTATAATACCACTTGGAGTCATATTTGTCAACCCCTGTTCTGGAAGAAAGGCAGTAGTGGCTTAGATTAGGGTTCTTTTTTTTAAGGTTTATTTTATTTTTATTACAAAGTCAGATATATAGAGAGGAGAGACAGAGAGGAAGATCTTCCATCCATTTACTCCCCAAGCGGCTGCAATGGCCAGAACTGAGCCATTCCAAAGCCAGGAGCCTCTTCCGGGTCTCTCATAGGGCTACAGGGTCCCAAAGCTTTGGGCTGTCCTTAACTGCTTATACAGGCCAGAAGCAGGAAGCTGGATGGGATGCATGGCCACCGGGACATGATCTGGCACCCATATGGGATCCTGGTGTGTTCAAAGTGAGGATTTTAGCCACTAGGCTACCATGCCAGGCAGTTGGGTTAGGATTCTAACAGTGGATACATAGAGAAGTAGTAAATTTGAGAAATGTGCAGAAGGCAAAATTGACATTGATTGTTGATACTTTCCTGAGTTAAGGCAGTGGGTAGATTCTGCAGGACTATTTTCACAAATTCAAAAGGCAATGTTGTTTTTTTTTTTTTTTTAACTCTTCAAATCCCAATCAGGCAGTCTAACTGCCTTTAGCATCTCCTCTGTATCTTTTACCCTGAGCCCACTAAACACTGTTTAAATCTCCCCTAACTTACTTCCTTGACCCATCAAAAACCTTCAGTCCCAGCACAAGAAATCTCTGGCACAGAGTCTTGTAATGCTTTAGAAAAATCTCCCACAACACAAAAGCACAAAACAAAAAACAACAACCAGCTTTGGACATCTGCTATAGTGCAGCAGCCAAGAGCAGGGTCTGCATGGTGCCAGCATGGCAGCCGAAGCCACATATTGCAGTCAGTGTGTGTGTGGTGCCAGCGCTAATGATCCAGGCATCCTGTGGAGGGCCGCTCTGCCAGTCTTCTAATTAGGATCTGCTTTGAGTGGCCTGGGCTGGGGTGGGCAGGCCTCTACTGCTGTCCTGCTCTCCCTCTGTTGTCTTCCTCCCACACAGCAATTTAGCACTGTGAGCATTTTTGTAATAGTGAACCATTTAAAACAAAGGGATGTATAAAGCAGGCCTCTTCATAAGTGCTGGACAAAGGGAAAGTGGCCAAAGTCCGTGGCATTGCTAATGGAAGAAGTCCAAGTTGCCCTTGTTGGAAGGGTGCGGCTCTTATTTAGCATATCACCTGTCAGGAGCACAGAGTAGAGTCTAGAGACCCAATTGCACCCGAAAGAGGCTTGCTCTGGGCCTATCATCAATTTCCTGGTTTGAGAGGGTCATCAGTGGGAATTGACACACACCTTGATGATGAGGACAAATGGAACCAACACCCACCGATGGTCACATGGTGGTTTGTCAGAAAAACGTTCCTCCCGTAGGTTAAACCCATTCATGGAGGAGGCTTGGAGAGAGAACGACTTTTCCATGGTGCCTTAGCAGTTGTGGTTGGGGCCTGAGGGGGCCCAGGTTTTCAGAAAAAGAACGTAAAATGGATACATAGAGGAGTTTTTAAATGGCACTATGGAAAGTTTTAAAAAGCTCATGGAAAGTGTGTTGTAGGAAAAGACTATACATGGATTTATTTATTTTATTTTTTGCATGAAAGTAAGCTTCTCTTGTAATTGCATTTCTCCAAAAACTTTTTCAAGTATGTTTTCCAGTGAGAGTAGCCTTGGAGTACAACCCAGATGTCTTGCATCACAGAACCAAGATTGCAGCTAAAATCCTAAAGGGATTGTTTTCGCACTTTTAGACTGTGGTGGTCCAATGCTTAGCCCAGGGCTGCTCACATAGTAGGTGTTCAATAAATTAACTGATCAGTGATGAATTGTCATTAAATCATCTGCCATCTGGATTATGAAAACTACATTGTTGTTTAGTACGGTGCCCATGGGAGTCATTACAATGAGTAAGACTAATAGTTTGTGCAACGAATCATTACTAGAACTTATTGTAACTAGTCCAACCAAAATCAAACACTAGAGGAAGGATTGGCACATATTTTCTATAAAGGACTAGAAAGTATGTTTTAGACTTTAGTGCACTTTCTCTTGCTATTATTAAACTCTACAATTCTGGAATGAAATCAACCACAGATAACATATAAATAGATGAATGAGGCTGTGTTTCTAATACGCTTTATTTACAAAAGCAAACTTTGGTCAGGATTTGGTTAAGAGATCAAAGTACGCTGACTTCTGCTTTAGAAAATACTACTACTATTAAAAAAATCAGTCCGTTCCACATTGAGAAAGTGTCAAGGTGAATGTTCTTGTGTTTCAGGGAGGTTCACCCACATTCATTAAGAGTAGCTGCAGGGCCCGGCGCGGTGGTGCAAGTGGTTAAGGTCCTCGCCTTGCACGCCTGGGATCCCATATGGGCTTCCCATCCAGCTCCCTGCTGTGGCCTGGGAAAGCAGTCAAGGACGGCCCAAAGCTTTGGGACCCTGCACCTGTGTGGGAGACCTGGAAGAGGCTCCTGGCTTCGGATCGGCATAGTATCGGCCGTTGCGCTCACTTGGGAAGTGAATCATCAGACGGAAAATGTATAACTTCCTCTCTGTATATCCGCCTTTCCAATAAAAAAAAAAAGAGTAGCTGCAGCCCATGTGAAGCAGGAAATTCAAACACAGCTCACATGGTCCCTCCTGTGGGAGACTGATGACAGGAAGGGTGCACCCAGCATCTCATGGCCTCTTCCACAGCTCCTGAGTCTACCAGTAATATATTCTGTACATATCTAGTCTTGTGAAATCCACATGGGTTTCTGTTTGTGAGCAGCATTCACCTTCATGTACAGTTATCAGATAAGGATGTCGTCACTCCTGAGCTTTCCTGGTTTGAACGTTCACATCCCTGGTGTGGTATTTCCAGCTCCTGCTGGTGAAAGCTGAACAATCTTGGTAGGTAGATTTCAATGAGATGAGAACCATCCACTTAACAACATTGTCTCCTTATCTCCTAGGTGCTAGGCATTGTGCCTAGTGTTTAAAGATAGATTTCCTTATCCCGTACTTGGAAGAGCTCTTAGTGTAGCTAGGGAGAGAAGTATGGATAAGAAATAAATTGTAACACAAAGCAAGTAATGAGGCAGGAGATGTTATTCACACGTACAGAGGAGGGGCAGCCATCTGGTCTGGGGTGAGAAGCTGATGTTTGAGTTCCACCATGGAGGACTGCCTGCAGTCTGGCACGCCATGCATTGAAGAATGCATGTTTGTTTTCTTAGAAGGAAGGATGCATTAGAGAACGGTGTTCCTTGGTGTTTCCTGTGGGGATTCGAAGGCAAAGGAGAATATGCCGATAAATGCTCATGTCCTGCAGTCATGTGGTTATTCAGACTGTGAGCAGACCTGGGTGTGAAGGGCAGGGAGAATGAAACACTGTGAGTAAAGGCCATGCTCCTTTTGCTTCATGATTTTTCCGTTGATTTGTAAGTCGATTGTTCTGTGTTGGGGAAGTTGTTCAGCTGTTAGGTTCTAAGCTTCAATGTTAAAGGTTATTTAAATGTTTGCTGTGTGATGGGAGAAGTTAGAAATTTGTGATTGAAGGTTTCTATTCAGAGCATCCAACTTTACTAATTGTTTTCTCGTCTACCCCCTTGGCTCTTCCTTCAGATCATCTCTAACCTCATCATCATTGACATCTATTGGAATCCCAAATATGATTATGCTACTCCTTGCCTTGCCACCAAAGGAATATATTGTCTGCAGGACAAATCTCCACCAACATCCTTTATTCTCTGTTCTCAAGCAGCTCTGGTAACAGACACTGGGGAATTCTGCCATTGGCCCCATTCCTCTCAGGTTACACTCAGGCTTGTAATCCTGTGGATCACTTAGTTCATTACTTAGTACATTGAACTCAGTTCAATGTAAAGAGGAAGAAGCTGAGATTCAGGAAGCTGGAATAACTTGCCCAAAGTCAAGCAAGTGGTTATGAAATCTAGCCAAAATTTACCTGAATTCATCTCCCACACCTCTTCTATAACATTATTCTGTCTTGAACACTGTTCATTTTATTTTTCTCCTATAACAGTAAGAACTTTTAGTGTCCAGCTCAAACATTTCCCTAACTATGAAACCATTTTTATTTCTCCTCTACCTTCCTTGCATTGTATTAAAATTATCATAGCACTGGTATTATTATATTATTCTGATATCTTTGCCTTCTGTTCTCCATGTTAGAAGGTGAAGATTATTTCAATATATCATTTATTTTTTATATTCCCAGGCCTACAATACATGGGATATATGTCAAACGACTACATGACTCAGGCAGAGATTGAAACATGGCAGGTGAGCCACCCACATCCTGTAGCAAAGTGTCTGGTTTGAATCCCAGCTACTCTGTGCTTCTGCTCCAGCTTTTTGGTAATATGCATCCTGGGAGGCAGCAGATGATGGCCCAAGTACTTGGGTTCCTACCACCTAAAGCAAAGACTTGGGTGGAGTTTCTGTCTCTTGACTTTGCCTGTCCATTTCCAGCTATTGTCAGTATTTGGGGAGTGAACCAACGCATGGAGGATCTCTTTCTCTCTCTCCATCTCTCTGTAGCTCCATTACTCTGCCTTTTAAATAAATAAATAATTTTTAAAAAGACTGTATACTAGGAAAGACTATTTGGAGACATCTGTATTTGGAATTTACCTTTCAAATGCGGTAATAGCAATCTTTAAAACGAACTGCTGGTGAACGTAGGATCCTGAGTGTAGAATGTAGGCATATTCTCTTGTTATGCTGCCTGAGTGGTGGCTGGAGTGACCGACTGGTTGGGCTGATTGTCCAGCGTCTCAGAAATTGTCCAAGTTAATCCTAAATGTTTAAATGAAGTAAAGTGGTTGGCTTTATAAGTAATAGAAGTCAATTGTGTTTGCAGCATCTAATGCAGGAATGGCATTAGATGGTTGAGATGGGGCCAGCGCCAAGAACTGCTGAGTGAGCAGGAGGCCTGATTTCCAGCCTCCCTCTGCATCCATTTGTGATAATCTGGGTCTGGCTTTCAACCAGTCACCCTCCTAATGAGACTTGCACTAGACAGCCCTTGCCCCCAACCCAGACCTACCCTGAATCAGTTCACTTATGCAGACTTTTGAAAACACTCACACGTAGTATCCATACACTCACATTCCTTCTAAATACACTTTTTATTTTCATTGCTACGAGCACTCACCTAAGAGCCTGGCAAACATTCAGACAGAAACAAATATTTAGATGGATGGTGGCACTTTACCTTCCTACTTTCAGCTGAAAGGCAGAAAGTGGGAGGTACTCCACCTTGATCCCATGACACAGAGTCACTGACGAATTTGCCTTTTGGCTCCACAGTAGGGCGTGAGTGCTGTAGGCAGTGATCAAAATAGCATCTATCTTTGCTTCGTTTCTTTGGGGGCCAGCATTATGCTCAGCACAGACTAGACGGTGTTCACTCTTGGGACAATAGTAATGATGATGCTAATGTTAACGAGTTACCTTTATTGTCCTGGCATGTTTTTCTAAGCATTGTGGAATACAACATTGTTATCCTCTGGATGTGCTGGAGTTTTCATTATCACACATGTAGAAGCTGAGGTTTAGGGGGCTTCGTCACGAGTTCAGGCTCACTCAGACAGCAAGGGGTGAAGCCTGAAATTGTTCTTATCTCTGCATCTACATGTCTATGTACATGGCCTACCAGAGGCCAGCCACTTCCTGGCCTGACCCTAACCTGAGCTAGAGCAGAAGGGTGGCCAAAACAGACCACAGGGTGCTGAATCAAATGGTTGTTCTAAGACGGTGCTTTTTGGAGTGACTTCGTTATTTTGTTAACTGAACATGTCTTATAACAACTATGCTGAACGCAAGTATTAAAAACTTCCAATGAGAAAATTAAATATTTCAGAAGTTTAAGTGATTTTCCCAAGGTGTCAACCAACCAACTAGTTGGTTGAAGTCTACTTCACAAATGGTCTTTTACCCCGTGAAGTTCCTGTGAATGAATTAATCCAAATACTTTCTGGATAGCAGACACAAAATAAAATGCTTTCTTAATTCTTTTCATAGAATCTTAGGGTTTTTAAATCAATGGGGAAAATTAAATTCCAAAGTCATTGCTTTCTACTTGTCTTTACCTGCCCCTTGCCCACCACCAGCATACCTTGACCTCAAAACTGATCATCCTTTAGCGGTTCGGTTTTCGATGGATTTCTTGCAAGTAGGGGAGAGTAGTTCATATTTCAAAATGTTCCCCAAACGTTTATTAACCCTCACCTCATCTCAAAAGTTGTGCAAAATAAAAAGTGTTCATTTTTTCTGGAGAAACCAATGGACATAGACGCTGTTACCACTGCTATTTCTGTAACTAAAGTAACCATAAAAAAGAGATCCTATAGTGCCATTCATCTCAACACCCTCATTTTACTGCAGGGAAAATTGATTTTAAGAGAAATAAAGTGACTTGTCTAGGCTTCTTGACATTCATTTGGCATTCGATAAATGTTTGTTGACTTGAATGGGTGATTCAATGGATGGATGGATGGGTGAATGGATGAATGGATATATGAGAATAGGTATAGAATGGTGAGAATACAGTTTAATCCTTTTAATTTTAAAGATTTATTTATTTGAAGGGCAGAGTTACAGAGATAGGTGGAAAGACAGAGAGACATCTTCTACTCATTGATTCAGACCCAGACACAGCCATGCAGAAGTCAGGAACCAGGAAGCTCATCTGGGTCTCCCAAGAGGGTACATCCCTTCTAGGGCCATCCTTTGCTGCTCTCCCAGGCTAACCAGCAGGGAGCAGGATCATCAGTGAAGCTGCTGGATGCAAACTGGAGCTCATGTGGGATGCCAGTCTTGAAGGTGTTAATCTAAGCTGTTAACATCACAGTGTTCTCTCGATATATTTTTAAAAATGTATTTATCTATTTGAATGGCCAAATTACAAAGAGGGAGAGATAGGAAAGAGACTGGGGGGGGGGGCGGTGGCGAGGAGGAGATTTCCCATGCGCTGGTCACGTTACTGCTCAGATGGCTACAATGACCAGGACTAGGCCAAGTAGATGCCAGTAACTTGGAATTCCATCTTGGGTTTTCTGTGTGAGTGTAGAGGCCCAAGAACCTAAGCCATCTTTTACTGCATCAGAAGGGGTGCAGCTGGGACTTGAACCATTGCCCATGCTGGATGCTGGCATCACAGGCAGAGGCTTAACCAGAAGTGCTACAACACTGACTTCACACCTACCCTATCTAAATTGCTTAGTGTTTTCAGGACAGTGTCACGAGAGCAGAGCGAATGGCTGGGTAAATGGTTCACATACTGGGTCGCCTAGAACATCAGTGTCCTCTATGAGGTTAATAGGAGGGGACTTCAGAATGTTTATGGAAAAAGTAATTAAAAAATGAGTTTGTTTTATTGCAAACAGTTGAAATCCATGCACAGATTTTTTTTTTAAATGCATTTTAAAATGAATTGTATGAAGATCCCTCGTAGGCATTATGGGAACATTGTTCAAGGCCAAGCTGTTCATTTGTAAAATTGGAAAATTAGAATAAACTTTCATGGAATAGAGTATGAAGATTACATATATTGCACATAATGGGGTTGGCACAGTGAGTAGCACATTGAATAAGAGGGAAAATAATAATACCTACGTACTTGTTACTTACTGTGTCCCAGGCATTTATAATCCCCATTTCTTAGGTAAACAAACTGAGGCACAAAGAGGAAAGCTGTTTGCCCAAGGTCACATAGCCACCAATGAAAAAGTGATCCTGAAATTGTGCTACTAATTATGGCACTGCCCTTTCTCTTGCCCATGATTGGCAACTGTCTTGTACTTCATTGCTGTTTTCCTCACAGTGTTGTCAGCATTAAAAATGAAAAGGCCTGGTGCAGTAGCCTAGTGGCTAAAGTCTTCACCTTGCATGTGCCAGTATCCCATATGGGTGCCAGTTTGTAGCCCAGCTTCTCCACTTCCCTTTCAGCTCCCATTGTGGCCTGGGAAAGCAGTTGAGGATGGCCCAAAGTCTTGGGACCCTGCACCAGCATGGGAGACTCAGAAGAAACTCCTGGTTCCTGGCTTTGGATCAGCTCAGTTCTGGCCATTGCAGCCCCATGGGGAGTGAACCAGCGGATGGAAGATCTTTCTCTCTGTCTCTCCTTATCTCTATAAATCTGACTTTCCAATAAAAACAAAAATATTTTAAAAAATTATTTGAAATGCAGAAAGATCAAGCTAGAAGAAAGTAGCAGAGAAAGAGTTCCCATTTGCTGGTCCCTTAACACTCTCCCAGTGAAGTGCGGGGCTAGGCTGAAGCTGTGGGCTGGGAACCTAATTCAGATGTCCTACATAGGTGGACACACAATTATTTGAGCCATCGAGGCTACCTCACAGGATCTACTTTGGTAGGAGGCGAGTCAGGAGCCAGAGCCAGGAATCGAACCCATGTACTTGAATGTGAGATGCTGGCGTCTTCATCAGTGTTTTAACTGCCAGGCTAAATGCCTGCTCTGCTGGCATTTTAATTTGAGTGTTTCAAATTCTTTTCAGTCTTATGAGCCTTCACAAAATCAAGACAAAATTGCATTTGAAAAGCCCAAGATGGGAAAACAAAGAAGGCTTGCTTTGAGTGACCCAGCTAAAAAGCCCTGGAACCCTCCGTGCTTGTGGCAACTGCATAAAACCCTTTGCCCTCTGTCAAGCACAGTTGGAAAATATTGGTCTGATACACAGTTGAGTGGATTTGCTGCCTGGCACATCTAGTCTTACTGTCTCCAGGGACCCTTGCCTGTTGGTTCCTTACAGGGTCTGAATGCCTGTTTAAGCTCAGATGAAGAGGCCCAAGAGGATCGCGGCAGATAAGACAAGTTAGAACAGAGAAATTAACTTTATAAATCTCTCTAGGTGTAGTCCAGACAATAGTCTAGGCCACAGTGGGGTCCCTGGGGGAGCCCATAAGAAAAATTTCCAAGAAAGCTCGTCCGTAGGAAGCCAGGACTTCTAAAGATAGTGCTGGCTCAACGGCAATGAGGAATGACCTCCTCTCCCTGCATGCTCCCCACCTCCACTCCAATTAAGTCGTCTTCCTTCCTTTCCACCTGTACCTGGGGTTCTCTCCAGGCTGCTGGCAAACGGTGCATTAATCACGCATGGATCAGCTGGGGCTCCTGGATGGTGGGAAGCGGCTGATTTATGAGCCAGCCTGAAGTGTGGGGAAGCTGGGAGTGGGTGAGATGGGCCCAGCTCGGGGAGCATATGGGAGCCCCTTCTCTAGGACCAGACCCATATGCTCCGCTGCAGGTCCATATGCTATGTGGGCCACCCCTCCCCTTTGCCAGCCTTGAGGCTGCCTGTCTGCTGCAATGTGCAGGGAGCTGGATCCGCAGCATGCCCTCCTGGCAGTCACACACATGCTCTGACAGTGTGAGACCTTGGGGCTGAGGTCTTGGAGCTCTTTGTATAGACAGAAAGAGGGTCACATTTATGCCCTTGTTGGTATGAATGATCGAAGTCACTTATTTAGGGACAATTCGTGAGAGACAAGTGAGATAGAATTTTTTAATTCCATTTACTGGCAGAAGAAATTGAGATGTATTACTGGAGTCACCAACGTGATTGCTAGTGATAATAATAACCAATAATGATTGCATGTGCATCGAGTACCAGGCTGCTTTCTTATCTCTTAATACATACTGCCTATAGACGTGGAGACATAGATGGACCATTTGTTAGGAGTGGAACTCACACCTCTGTTGGCTATGATTACCTTTGGACTACCACTAGCTTGATAAGTGTTTATAGAGCCCTCAGCACATGACAAGACCTGTGAAAACTGCTTTTACTACAGCTGAGAAGAAAGCAAGCATAATTCTATCTTGAAAGTCATGTGTTAATAGAGCAAGACAGATGCAAAATTAAAACAACAAATACCAAGAAATATGCAATTATAAATTTTTGTGATTTAATGAAGAAAACATGCAGTGGGCTTGGACAAGGGTGATGGGGTGCCTGACACTGCAAGCATAGTGAGGGCAGGACGACGTCTTTGACTGGGAGGTTTTCACTAGAGGGGAAAGGGGCCTCTGACTGATGGCATTGTGTGCAGAGCTCCAACGAGGGAGGGAAGGAACCCAGTGTGTTTGAAGTGTAGGTCTGGGAGTGCAGTTTCAACTCAGTTAAGGGTGGCAGAGCTTGGTAAATGATGGAGGACAAATTACATAGAGCTTAAGGAGCATGCTGAAGTTTGTGCATGAAGTCACTGCAGACTGCTCTTCAAAATGTTTTGTGTTTATTTGAAAGGCAGAATTGAGAGAGAAGGAGGAGAAGGATGGGGAAGAGTTGGAGGAAAAGAGATCATCCATCTACTGCTTTACTCCCCAAATGCATGCAACAGCCAGGCTAGTCCGAGGAGCCAGGAGCTCCACCTGGGTCTTCCACTTGAGTCACAGAGACCCAGGTATCTGAGCTGTCACCTGCTCTTCCCAGTATGTGCACTAGCTGGTAGCTGCATCAGAAACAGGTGGGACTGTAATCCAGGCACTCTGATGTGGAATGTGGCTGACACCGGTCCCTGTTAAAGAGTAAGTAGCTTAGCAGGACTCACTACTTATCAGCAGTTAACACCAGTAAATAAAAGTTTACCTCTCTTACTATCAGCCTGTGCCTCACCTTCACTCCCTACCTAGCCACTGGTGCCTTTCCAATACTTCCCAGGGAAGGTCTTTGGTTAGAAGATGTGCTCAGCCGAGTGTGAATTCATTTCCCCGGGCACGTACTCGATATCTAGCAAGGTTTCAGAAACCCAGAAGGCTTCCCTGCATGTTGGTATATTCTTAAATCTAATACCCACTTCTGAATGTATAAGACCAAGTTTGCTTTTTAGTAAGCACTAAAATGATATCATTACTCCACCCCATTAAGTTTTACTACCCTGTTTTAGCATTATATATTTTTTCTTTTTCAACATTTTTTTTCTTTGAAGATATCAAAGCTCTGGAATATTTTATTACTTTCTTTTATCATTTTAGATTTTTTTCCAACTCTTCAGGAGGCCTGACCTCAGGGATAAGATCTAGCAGGCTGTGGAGGTTAGATTTTTATTTAACAAACATTTATAAAGGGCTTGTTATGGGCTCAGTATGGACCTAAATGCTTTATGAGAATAATTTCACGTAAGCCTATAACAAGGCTGCAAGATTGATATTGCTATTATCAGTCCCATTTTGTGGATGAAGAGACTGAATAACCCAAGTCCGTGTAGATAGTGAGTGGCAAAGCTGGGGGCTGGCGGTGTGTATCTATGCCATTAGCCATTTCACTCTGATGGAAAGTTGTGGTGTAGGAATTGAAATACTGCAGGGAGTAATGATTAGCCCTGTCTTGCTTCAAGGCTTGGCTTTCTCCTTGCACCAAGAAGGTTTCTGGCCTGACATGCAGATCTTGTCTACGGATTTCCAAGGAGCCTCTGTCAAGACTTGGAAATCATTACTCAGTATCAGGGGACACAAGGAAGGTTGCTGCTACAATATGGGTGGGAGGAGGCTTAGGTGAGAATACAAGGGCATTTTAAAAGCATTGCAGAAAATCATGTGCCATCACATTGAGAAGTTTGAGAAGCCAAGGCTAAAAGACTCACGGTTTGGAATTCTCTTCTGATGCTCATCGTCTGATGAAATATGCCCCTGCTCAGAACCCTGTGGACCACAGTGCTACTGCTGCTGCTCCAGCAGGGCAGCTAGCGATAGTACAAATTTCCTTTCCTTCTCTCTCTTTTTCTCTGGTTGCCTCTTCATTCATCTTTCTGCTTTTCTTCTCCTGCAAAATCCCCATGTGGAACACCCATTCTGGGCCTGACTCTAGCCAAATATTCAGAAGCTCACCATGTTGATGATGCCACTCAGGAGAAATAGAGACCCCATTCTCTGCTGTCATCTTATGAGAGCGTTTCATACCCTCTGCATCCCAAGTAACTGTCCCCCTGGTCTGTCGGTGAAGCCCGTGTTTTGGCAAGCTCATAATTTGAAAATCAGCTTGTTTCAGGCGCCATCTACCCTAGGGGATTTTTTGTTCCCTCCTTTTGAAAGACTTGGGTAAACATTTGAGAGATTACATTTACAATTTACAAACTTCATGCATGTGTGTCTGGGAGTGCTGCCAGATCTGGAGGAAGAGGCCAGCAGATATTTATCGGAAAAGGACCAGGTATTCAGTAGTTTATTTTTTGCAGGTCACTCGATCTCTGTCACACTGTTTCAGTGTTGCTCCTGCAGCATGAGCATAACTTTGTACAATATGGTAATAAATGTGCATGATTGCATTCCAGTATTGCTCTTACAAAATATTTACAAAGGCTGGCAGCAGAGTGGGCCATCATTTGCAAACCCCTGTAGAAAATTCTTGGTTTTTCTATGTGTGGACATTGTCTCCTGTGCCTGTTCTGAATCAATAGAGGGTTCATTGAGTGACCGCCACAACTATGCAATGGGGAAAAGGGGGTTGTGTTTTTACTAGCACACCTTTCCAGGGATTGGTGATCTTGTGATAGGAAATGTTGCTCCAATCAGAACTGGGACACACTTCCCTTAGCCTTCAGGAGCATCCAGTTTATCAAGGAGCCAAGAGAATGTTTTGGACTCCTGTTGGGTGTGAACACATACTTATGTGCAAACAGTTCTTCAACATGTTTGGAATTTGGGGATCTCTTTCATGCCTCTCGTGATGTTTAAGTTTGGCTGATTCTTCTTTGCTGATTCACCTGCTGGGGATAGAGAGTAGGTAAAAACAGGGATATCCTGTAGCTCAGGGTTAAATAAAATGGTTGAATATTTATTCTAAGAGCAGAGGGCATCTGCCAAGTTTTTCCCTTAGAACAAAGAAATCCTACTGAGCAAAATGCATCCTGTCTCGATAACCACAGAGTTAGTTTGAATGCTGATGTCCAGATGCTTGTAGGTAATTGCTATGACTACCTTTAGACAGAGTGTGTATCCTCCAGAGGGGGAAACTTTGTGAAAGTGTACAGACCTTGCTTCTTCCTAGAAGCTGACTTTGAAAGGCAAAAATATTAATTCCACCGAGTTTCTAGTTGTATCATGAGAGTGAGGTAGGGCCCCCATGAAGTGCTTGTTTTTCTTCTGGGCTTCCTGGTTCATTACGAGAAAGCAAGGAGACAACAATTCCACTCTTCTGAGCTTTCAGTTGATGAGAGTACAAAGAAGGGGTTATCATTCACAGCCTTGGGATGGCTTCTTGTGAGCAAGCTGGATGAAATTACCCATTCTGGCCCTTTCATAAGTTTTGTTCCCATTCTCTGATTGTTCACTGCTGTTCCATTTTCATTCCTCTCCCAGAAATTGTGGTTAAAAAGCTTGTCCCTCATGGCTTTTTAAAAAAGATTTTATTTAATTTTATTGGAAAGGCAGATACATAGAAAGAAGGAAATTAAAGATCTTCCATGTGCTGGTTTACTCTCCGAAGTGGCCGCAATGGCCAGAGATGAGCCAATCCAAAGCCAGGAGCCAAGAGCTTCTTCTAGGTCACTCACCTGGATGCAGGGTCTCAAGGCTTTGGGCCATCCTCTACTGCTTTTCCCAGGCCACAAGCAGGGAGCTGGATGGGAAGTGGAGAAGCCAGGACACGGACTGGTGCCCATATTGGATCCTGGCACATGCAAGGTGATGATTTAGCTGCTAAGCTATTGTGCCCGGCACCCTCATAGATTTTCGAGTCTTTTTGAAGGCTTCTTTTCTTACTGCTGTGGCAGTAGGTTTTTGACCTAAAAAAACCTCAATTTATTCAGTGATCTTCCAAATGGAAATTCTCCTTTCATGTGAGACAAGATCCTAGGTTATTCCCTTCTTTTTGCACTTTATTCCCAGTAACAGCTTCTGAAATGACTGCTTCCGGGGACCTGGAGCCCTTTTAGCTACACTGAGGTGAGTCTGAACTGCCCTGGAATTGTGCTTTCCAAGATAGCCTTTAACCAGTGACAAATGGAATTCAGGAGTGTGGACTCTCCTTTGCTTGAAAGTGACAAGAGCTGGAGGTGGCTTGCACTCCAGTTTTCTGTGGAAGGAGTGGGGAATGTCTGTCCTGTGGACCATATATGGCTCATCAGATCATTTAGTGTGGCCATGCCAAAGCAACCACAGGCAGGACTCAAAATTCAGCAAGTCGGTAGCAGGCTAGTTTTTAAGTTGACCATTTTGTATGAACTGCTAGTGATGTTATAAGTGTCCGTGTGCCCCTTGCTAGAGGAAAGCTTCCTTACCTCTATGCAGGAATAGGCTGTGGGTCTGGGAATGAAATCTCAGCCTTGCTTGGCATTGCCCCTGCCCTGTTCTGCTTCCTCATTTCACCTTCCAGTCCTCACTAACCACCCAAACCCCTTCTTCCTTCATAATTCACTTCTATGCAATACTCATTTTAGGGTATTGTCAATTGAATAAGGAAGATGGGCTCAACGAGTGTATAAATTACCTCTGGAACCAGGTGCTCAGTGCCTCATGTCAGATCAGAAACAACAGGATTCAGGGATTGGAGGTATGTTTTTAAAAAGCTCTCCTCGGGACTGACACAATAGCCTAGTGACTAAAGTTCTTGTATTGCAAGCATTGGGATCCCATATGGGTGCTGGTTCATATCCAGGTGGCCCTGCTTCCTATCCAGCTCCCTGCTTGTGGTCTGGGAAAGCAGTTGAAGATGGCCCAAAGCCTTGGGACCTTTACCCACATGGGAGACCTGGAAGAATCTCCTGGCTCTTGGCTTCGGATTGGCTCAGCTCTGGCTGTTGCAGCCACTTGAGGAGTGAATTAGCAGACGGAAGGTCTTCCTCTCTGTCTCTCCTCCTCTCAGTATATCCGACTTTCCAATAAAAGAAATAAATCTTAAAAAAAAAAAAGCTGTCCTGTAGCCTGACATTATAGCCTAGTGGCTAAATGCTCACCTTGCATGCACTGGGATCCCATATAGGCATAGGTTCATGTCCCAGCTGCTCCACTTCCCATCCAGTTCCCTGCTTGTGGCCTGGGAAAGCAGTGCAGGATGGCCCCCTTAGGACCTTCATCTCTGTGGGAGACCAGGAAGAAGCTGTAGCTCCTGGCTTCATATCAGCTCAGCTCCAGCTGTTGCGGCCACTTTGGGGGAGTGAACCAATGCATGGAAGATCTTTCTGGCTCTCCTTCTCTCTGTAAAAATCTGTCTTTGAAATAGAAAAAGAAGTAAAAATAAACTAAAAGAACTCTCATTGTCTCTTTGAGACAATGATTGCTATTATGAAAACTCTAAAACTGTATCATTACTTTCCCATCACTGCAGCCCTGATAAGGTTTGAGATTTGTCCCAAGGCTCATTTCCTGTAGAAAAAAGTTATAAAGAGTTATTAAAGATAAGCAGAAACTAGACAGATACCTGGACCTCCAAAAAGAAAATCATCTATTGGTTATTTTCCCTCCGTTTCTGTGTCTTTACTGTTTTTTTATTCTACATAAATGAGATCATGCAGTAGATGTCTTCCTGTAATGTTCTCCAAATGACAGTGTCTCTTTATTTAAGGCTGACTAACACCACATACACACTTCTCCCCTCCCTCATATCACATATTATTCATTCATTCATCCATGAACCACATTTAGGTTATTTCCGTCTTTGCTATCATGAACAATGTTGTATGACCACAGGAACAAACATACCTCTCTGAGATGGTGGTTTCGTTTCCTTTGGGTTCGAGCCCAGCAAAAAGGTTGCTCTGTTGTATGATCACTCTTTTTTAAGAATATTAGGGAGTCTCTACTGTTTTGCATAACAGCTGAATAATTTACATTCCCACCAGCAGTGTCAGAGGATTCTCTCTGCTTCATACCTTGCCAACACTGGCTGTCTCTTGTCCTCCTCGTCACAGCTGTCCTAGCAAGTGTTTGCTGATATTTTACTGTGTTTTCATGTGTGTTTCCCTAATACTCAGTGATGTTTTGTTGGCTGTTTGTGTGTCTTCCTAGGAAATGTGTCTGTGTGGGTCCTTTGCTCATTTTAGAACAAGGCTGTTTATTCTTTTGCTGCTGTATGACAGTTGGGTCAAATTGTTTTGTGTGTGCTAAGAAAGGTTTCATAGTGCTGATCTGGCTTATACTATTTAAAGAGAATTTCTGGTGATAGATTTTGATGAACACTTCATCACCCCCCAGGAGTTCTAATCTAAAAAAAGTTTCCAAGAAAGTGCTAGCAGTTCTCAGCATTGTGCAGGAACTAGTTTGTACCAGCTTTAAGAATCCATGTTAAGGCAATAGACAGAAACATTAAGTATCAGTCATTTGTAGTCAAGTATACATTTTAGACACAGGGAGGAGCCTGTGTCTAGTTAATTGGAGGAACTGGTGATGAGAAATTGAAGACATTGGTATCCTGGGTGAAAAACAAAGATGAGCTGGGAGCCAAGAAGGAAAGATGCTGCACATGGCGAAGCAGCAACTAGGAGGAAACAAAAGGATTGTTCATGCATTCCGCCAACTTCAGTGAGCATCTATTATTGGCTGGATGCTGTTTGAGACACTGGGAGATAGCTGAACAAAAGAATGAAGCTTCTTGTTCTCATGGAACCTGCTTTCAAGTGTAAGAAGAGATAGACAATAAAGAGGAAACAGAAGATGATGCGAGACTGTGTCAAAGCTATGAAAAACAGAGTGGGGCTAGAGAGTAGGATTGTGACACGTAACTAAGTTAACACTTGAGACACTATTATTCCATATTAGGATGAAGGTTCAAGCCCCTGCTACTTCTGCCTCCGATCCAGCTTCGTTCCAACGTGCCTGGGAAGTAGCAGATTACAAACCAAGTGCTTAGCTTCCTGCTGCACACATCGAGGTACTGAAACAATTTCCTGGCTCCTGGCTTCCACCTGGCCCAGCCCTGGTTGTTGATGGCATTTGAGAATAAACCAGTGGATAGAAAAAAAAAAGAACCCATGTTAACTTTTCAGTAACTGCAGATGTAGCCAGTATCACATTGGTAGGTTGAAAGTGATCAGACTGGAAATATTTGCACAACAGGAATTGGCAAATGTTACAAAATGAAAACACATCTTTCCCAGCCCACCCCAACAGAGCTGACTGTTTAACATTTGTTGGAACCCTTTAGGCACTGCCCGAGTGGCCCCTTCCCAGGCCCACATGATGACATAAGGACCTGGTGTCCTGTTTGAGTTAACAGACGGTGTCCAGGCCAGTGTTGGGATTACTACAGAGTGTGACCTGCACAGTTTTCGTGAAAGCCTTTCCTCCTGTTAGCAGGCCTGTTCCTACTTTTACAAAGGATGTGTTGAGTCATCTTTCTGCATTTGGAGATGCATATTTTTTGAGACAAATGAAGCAATATTTGCAAATGGCATTTTTCCCTTTCCAGAATGTTTTTTTGAAATTTATAATCTCATCATTTGGCTAAGAGGAAAGGAAAAAGTCGTCATGACTCCAGGCTTATATGTGAACATTCAGAGTCATGATGGGTAACCTTAAAAGCACCCACCTTGTGGGAGTGTGAATCTCATTCCATGGAGAGAAGACTGGGAGGGATTTTTGAAATAGGCTGCTATGTGTGTATCTATGGATATGTTTGAACACGATTAGGCAGCTTTCACATTCATTCAGGGCACATTGGATTCACAATGTGACCTCATAGCCTAGTGGGTAAGACAGGATGCAAATAGCTATGATATTCACAGTCTGGTAAGGGGATGGTATTGTGGTACAGTAAATTAAGCTATGACTTGTGATGCGAGCACCCCCAGGAGCACTAACTCCAGTCCAAGTGGCTCTGCTTCTTATGTGGTTTTCTGCAGATGTGCCTGGGAAAGCAGCAGAGATGGCCAAGTTCTTAGGCCAAAATCACCCATGGATGATCAACTCCTGGACAATGTTTTGGGTTATTCATTTCAGCCCAGACCCACCCTGGTTAATGTCGCCATTTGGGGAGCAGACCAGCAGATGGAAGATCTCTCTCATCCTCTTCCTGTTTTTCCTTCCTACTCCATTTCTCTCATTCTCAAATAAATAAATGTCGAAAGAGAAAACAGCACAATAAAACCCATGATCCAAAATTTCATGCTTTTTTGAGTGGGAGTATTGTGATAGAATCAAATGCAGATTTGATGTCAGACCTGTGTTTGAATCTAGGATCCACAGTTCTCTAGCTTGTAACCTCAAGTGATTCTTTTAACTACATTTTCACCATCAGTGGGCTTGTGACAATAACACCTACTTCAAAGAGATAGACTAGGAGTTGTTTAGGCAGAGAAGTGGAGTGAGGTCATCCAGGGAGAAATGAGAACTTACGGAAAGCATGAAGAAAGCCAATGTGACACAAACATCAAAGCTGTACTTGTTTGCACTCATCAGCTGTAGGCCCTGTAGGAGGATTCCTTCACCCTCTCTGAGTTCTGTGTTCAGTCCTTGCAGCTCTGGGCAGATGAACAAGGAAATGCTAGGAGAATCCTAGATACCGCCTTTGTTTGGGCAAATGGTTTGCTCCCACATGCAAAGCTGAGGCTTTCTCTTCACTTTAGACTTGTGGCCAATGGCCAGCCTTTGCAGAGAGTGAATGCATTGATGAAACATCACAGATTCAATAGGGTAGGTGGGATTCTGGGCAAGAAGGGATTTTTTGTGGAAGCTTCTCCCAGGGGAAGAGATTGGGCTGTGGAATCTCCACTGCTGGAGAGATTCCTTGAGTTTGAACGGGCTCTCTGGGAGATTGAACAACAGTCTCCTACTTTGTACCTCTTCAGCTTCCCTTTTCTCGTCCGAACCGGCTATTAGGGAATGTTCTGTAGGGAAACTGCGCTGTTGTATTTAAGGGTATTGTCCTGGGGTTTTTTCTCCCCTATAATTCTAAATACGATCCATTCTCCCAAATGCAATAACTTCCCCTGGGAATGAAAACACAGCCGAGGTACTCAAAATAAGTGTTTTTCCTTCGAAAATTGCCCCATTTTTGGTTGAACTCTTTCATCTTCTTGAAGTTCTTCATTTACTGTGCAATAGCATTATAACGACAATAACAAAAATCCCAAATAAAGCTGTTTTCATTTTTCATATTTACTCCAGATCCTGTCCACATGCAGGCATAATTTTTACAGTTTTACTCATAGTGTACACATAATTTTGTTTTCTGCTTTGTTCATTTAGTATTAGATCATAAACAAATGTGGAGTTTCTTTGTCATATTCCTAATTAACATTTTTATGGGCTACATACTGTCCCATCAAGTTGATATCATTTTATGACTTAACCATTTTTTCTGTTACTGAGTAGTCATAGCATTTTCGACTGTTCTTAATAGTATATATGAAACTAAAACAGAAATTAAACATCTTGATGTACAGTCCTTTTTACCATTTTTGTTTTGTTTTTAAATGGCTATATTCCTTGAGTAAAATTCTCTAACTTGGAAAAAATGATGTAGAAGGGTTCAAGGGTACAAGCTTACAGAGCAGTCAGCTGAATTTACTGATGTGTCAGATGTTTGTCCTGTCAACCAGCTGCTGTGAAAGACTGTGCCATGTTTTATAATGTAGCTTGTCTTGCAAGGGTCTGACCTTTGCTGACCTTCCTCCAGTGCCTGGTTCTTCCTTGTGTTCTTGTGTCTCTAACTTGTTTATAGGGAACCGAGATCCTTCTTTTTCACTTTGTTGCCTTTAGGTTCCAAATGTCAACACGGACATTAATCTTTTCTCTTTTTTTTTAATTTCATGAGATGCATTATAAAAATAAACAACAAAAATGCCATTTGACAGAGAAATTGCAAATTGGATAGTCAAAGGAGTGGGCAATTTCTATTTCTTGTAGAAGATGGTTGCTTTCTTTGCTCTCTTCTCTCCATGTCAGAAGGGCCTCTTTTCTCTTCCCACTCTGATCCGGTGGCTGATCTCTCCCAGCAGCATCTCGCCATGTGAGTCCCCACTGCGACTGAGGGGAACGTGTATTCTTTACTAATTCAGCGCTGCTTCCACAAGCAGCAGTCCTCAAGCAGAATATTCACTTTTTTTCTGAACTATTTTGTGAATCAATAGGACACGTTTCTCTCTAATCTTTCACATATATCAAATTTAGCTGGATGAAACATTTTCTTAAATGGAGTGATTTTTTTCATATCTATACATAAAGATAAGGATATTTTCAGAAAAAATGCATTACTCGGAAGTTTGTGGATGTCGTTCCTTTGAAAAGATTATGTTTTGAATAACATTACAAAAATAATGCTGAGAGTTCTTATATACCCTTTATCCAGCCTCCTCTCATGGTGTTGTGTTTCGTAACCACAGTACAAGCATCAAATCCAAAGAATTAATGTTGGTACAATTCTATAATACATCACTTAAAATATAATACTAATGTATGGCAATGTAATTCAACTATACATCCTATTCAGCAATTTTCTTCCTGATGTTCTTTCTTTGCTCCAGAATCCAATCCAGAGCTCACCTTATAAGATTCTGACCTGTCTCTTTGGTCTTAAGTGGAGAAGACCTTAGTCTCCTTGTTTTTCATGATTTGACAGCTTTCAAAAGTATTGATCAGTTATTTTGTAGACTGCCCTTCAATCTCGGTTCATCAGATCTTTTTCTCCTCATGGTTAGATTGACATTAGGCACTTTGGACATACGTATTGTGTAAGTGAGGTTGTGTTCCTTTTTATATTAGGAGCGAGGTCATGTTAATAGAATGTATTGCTGGTGAGGTTGGCTTTGATCGCTTGGTTACTCAACGCTATGTTTCCTTTGTTATTAATATCTTGAGAAAAAAGAACACCATGTGCTTTGGTGGTTGTTGTTAAATAATATCAAAATCTTTTCCTCTTTTCCTTGAATTGTATTGTTTTCTTTGTGATGGCTTCAACATCTAAAGGCAAGGAGAATATTGGTTGCCATCTGGAATATTTGGGAAGTGAGGACACAGGCCATGGAGGATTTGTGAAATCACTGATACCCAAAGACATGAGTGCAGACATCCTGGAAGAGGGCTAGTCATGAAGAAGCAGAACTTAGTTCCTATAGAAATTCATTACTTCCCCGACCAACACTTTTCTTGATTGTAAAACAAGGAGAATAACACCCTTCATGGGGATTTGGTGAAGATCAACATTAGATACTTGCTGGACACATGGTGTGTATCCCAAAGCCTCATGTCAGAGACCTTTACATAGAAAGGCATGTACTTGGATACTAGGTTCCACTCACTGTTTCTGCTGTGTATGAGAATTCTTTGCTTCTGCTGTCTCCTTCCACTCTGTAAGACTTAAAATACAAACCACACAGAGAAGTCATCTGTCTCCTATAGCATGCAGCCCTGACTCAAACTTGGTTTAAATTCACATTGGTGAAAAATGGGCTTGTATCCCACTGTGAATTTAAATACTTACAACCCAGGAATAAACGGATTGCATGGCTCATTTCTCTTGCAGCCATTAATTAATGGTGGTTAATTGTAGTTATGAGCTGTTGAATTCCAGGCTCTTGCACCCATACATTTTCTGTAATGCATTCAGAATAGCATGGAAGCAGTGAGCTGGAGATGAAAAGACTGTTTCAGAGAACAGAGGCTCCCCACCCTGCTCTTGTGTTACTATACCAACCTTAGGGCTGGCCCATGACAGAAGACTGTGGTCCTGCAGTGATTACTTCCTGGGCCATTTCCCTGAATGTCTATTGTCTCATATTCTGAGGAAAGGTATGCTTGGCCAAAACCCTCTTTGCATTTTTTACAAAGGAGAAGTAAATTAATTTGAACAATGAGTAGAGAACTGTAATAAACCTGGGAGTTTGAAAAAGAGCTTGCAATATGCAGAATCAGGTCTTTGGCAAAAATAAGAATTAAACTTGTGGAAGTTTGTCTTACACTGGCTGGAGAGGAGGCTCCAGAGGGTGTAAGGAAGAACCTGGAACAAGATGAACTTGGATGTCTTGAAAGTGTCCACATGACCACCCCTTGGTACCTTCAGGTTCAAAGTTTTAGAGATATCTCTGGTCACTGAATTTAGGAATGTAATAGGCAATATTCTGAGATATTTCTAAGTTTCCTTTCACCCTTGGAGTGTCAATCCTGTATGATTCTCTTCTTGAGTGTCCTGTCCCTAACCTAATGAAATGATTCCTTTTAAAAAGAGGATTTATAGGTTGGAGACTGTGAGATCTGAAGCTAATACAGATGTTCTTGTTACAATCTAGTTCTCTTTGCCTGAAGAGGACTCAGAGGTCACTTTGTTTGCAAAATAATATATACTACCTGCATGATCTACACATCACTCATCCTTACTGCCATCAGATAAGCAACTGCGATGTTCAAAATACAATATAATCTGAGCAAGGGAGTTCTGAGCCTTCTGAAGAAGGAAGAGCCAAAGGTACCATATAACTTAGCCAATATGCACACACAGGATCTCAGAGGACATCCTTGGTACTGGATCCTAAACATGTGAGTTCATGTGAGGGGAACATGAAGTTGAATTTGTGGGTTGATTGTGATTTCATACACAAACCTGTGATACAGGAAATTTGGGGTGTACTCCAGGAGAGGGTCCAGACACATTGCTGAGGTGACTTTTGAGAACTTGGAGAAAGTCATGACCCATACAGGTTGAGAAACAGACATGGGAGAAGTTTTGGTAAACCGAGTCAAAATTGTCCAGAGAAGTGTACATGCTAGATGGAATACACTATGTAAGTTGGGAAGCTCATTAGCTAGGTATATTTTATGGGAGAGTCCCAAGGTAACTTTCACTTACCAAAATAACAATATTGGTGCTGGTGATGGAAGCAAAATCATGGTTGGGAAGAAACAGAAATGCATGCAACTATTGCATAAGCTACAGAGTTGTGGAATAGTTTATAAAACAGGCTAACCCTAGGGACAAGATAGGTGAGCAGCCAACAGTTGTTATTTTTAACGTAAGCAACTAAAAAACATCAAGGATGGATGGTCCAGAGGCTTAGGGAAGCCACCCCCCAAAAAGCTATACTCATGTGTCTAGTTTCTGGAAATAACTCAGTTTTGGACACTAAACCCATTGACTGAAGCCAGACATGCGACCCAAAGCAAACGTCAATGGTGAAGTTACATTTGATGCTTCTCTAGAGGCATCAGTGGGAATTTATTGGGTGATTTTACATTGGGAAAAAAGGAATCAACAGAAAAGTCCAAAATACCTGGAATCACACTATGAGTTGACATTAGAAATATAAAGCATTTCTTTCTCCCTCTTGCCTGTCATACATGGGGTGCACAGGGCAAGATGATAAATGAAAGTCTGGCTCAGGTTGAGTTCACAGGAGTCTGCAGTGAGCACATAGCTATCAGGGGCTCTTTCCTGAGAGCCTAAAAGTGTATATGGAATGGACATACTTAGTTTCTAGGGTGCTGCCTAAACGTGAGAGAAGCTATGACATTTTAGCAGGGACGGCTTACATTAATGTCACCCGTTGTTGTTGACATTGCCTGAGGCTCTCACCGGCTTTCTCAAGCTGCAGACAGGCCAATGACACAAGCCCTCCAGCAGGGCAGACCATGGTCCAGAAAGGCTCCATGGACCTCCAGGTTTTGACTTTGTGTTGAATGAATCACATTTTCCATTGCTTCAAGGAGCAGTACTCGCAATGGGACTGAGGTTTCTCCTCGAATGACTGTCTCCACTGATTTAAGGAATGCTTGTCCTAGATGGGATGTGGGGACTGATTCATCCAATCTCCCTTTTTTCCAGATGAGAAGCTGCATCAGGAATAGGAAGTGACTTTGGCTAGACAGATTTCATGTATAAGGAGTTGCAGCAGGAAGGCAGGAACTAGTTCCTCTGTTATCTCACTTTTTCCCTGGAATTATCACATTCGCTCTACTCTTTTCATGCATTGCTTACAAAAAGTAACATATAGCCAGTGGCTTTAGTTTAATAAGTCTTTCCTCATTATTAGAGCATTTTTGTTTATTTAATTGCTGGTATTGGGTATTGATACAGTTTTTAATCTGTTTAAAACAAAAGTTTGTTTCTGTGGTCTCATATTACTATCTAGATTCACTAGTTGAGAGGGAGAAAGAGAGAGAGAGAGAGAGAGAGGGAGGGAGAGAGAGAGATGAGGCTGGACCAAGATGAATCCAGGAGCTAGGAACTTAACACTGGTCTTTGACCTGAAGGGCCTAAGTACTTTAAGTCATCTTCTGCTGTCTTAGATGCATTTGTAGGAAGTTGGGTCAGAATTGGAGTTTCTGGGACTCCAACTTGCACTTCACTATGGGATGCTGCATTGTAAGCAGCAGCTCTACCTGTCACACCATGTCAGACCCATGTGTGTCAGATTTCCTATTTGGAACATCTTTCATGGACCTTGTTATTTTGTATTCTGTTATAAAAAGCTGCAAGCTGAAGACCTTTAATGTAGCTATTAATAGATTGTGAGTGTGTATGAGTGTTTTGCATATTCATTGTCATTTACTTCTCCTCTTCTAGGTTGTGTTAGGAATCAGAGACATAGGTAAAAAAAATTCATGGTCAGAGAAGTGATTTGGTGGCAGTCACATGACAAAACTCAAATCCATGTCTGCCTCATTTCAAGCCTCACATTCTCTAGATTAAAGATTACCAAGAGCAGAAATTCCCTTTTATATATCCTGGGTGTCCCTCCCCCTACACTCTTACTTTGATACTAACAAGAGTGTTGTATATTCAATAAAGATTTTTGAATGGACACCGGCATGAATGAGTTACACAATACACATTTCACGGAAAGAACAATAGATTTGGACAGAGCTCCAGAAGTGACAAGAGATATGCACAAGCAGATCAAAGCAGAAGAGAATAAAAGAAACTCAGAAGCTGCCACACCAGGAATCAAAGCTGCATGCCCACCAGCAGCAGCAAGAGAATGGAGAAGAGAAGTTCCTGAGAGGGAAGCAAGCTGGCAAGAAGCTGAGAGGTGGCTTCCTGGGTGAGTGACAGCTCTGCTGAGTTCCTTCAAGGGGTGGAAAGCCAGCAGAACACAGACACAGTCCTGGGCTGGGGAGAGCAGCAGGCTGAGGAGGGGGGATGGATGGAGAGTTGTTCGGAGTGGTTGGGTGGAGAAAGTTGGGGTGGGGAGTAGTTGGGAGTTTATCATGAGGGCAGTAGGTCATTATGGAGGGATTTTAAGAACCTGAGCAAGTGTGCATGTGCATACACACACACACACACACACACACACACACACACACACACACACACACAAACACACACACTTTTGTTAAATCATCTGACTTTCATGTCAGAAATAATGTTGAGCTAATATGGGAACACCCGAACTGGACTTCAAGAAATAAGTGTTCTACATTCAAGTCTTCTTTCATACCTGAATATATGAGTGCACACATGTCAAAATGCTTATGGTGACAGACTCAAACACAGTAGGTTCAAATGAAAAGAACAAAGCAGAAATCTGGCAAGTTCACCCTCAGTAGAAGGAACTGTGGAACATTCAGATAACGGAACACTGTACAGCAATGAGGGAGAGAGAGAAGTATTGCTTCATCCCAATCAATGAATGCATCTTTTAACATGTTGTTGATAATAGAAGCCACCCACTTGTACACATGTGGTTCCGTTTTTGTGTCACTCAGAGACAGACTAGTCTACAGAGATGGGTTTGACGATCTGCTGCCTATGGGGTTTGACTCAGAAAGAGCATGGGGTAGGTCTCCAAGATGCTGGTTACATCTGCACTCTGATCTCTGTGGTGGTTACATGGATGTAAAAATGTGTAAAACTGCATCAAGATGTACACTGGCTATGCATGCACTTCATTACTGTGTTTGCTGCACTTCAAAAATACTTATCCCTTTGGAATTTCCTCTCTCTTTTCTTTTGGATATTATTGTAGAAAACAGAACTGTATTGCTAACCCGAAACCATACAGAATTTTCTTGGGCTTGCTCTTAATCTGTGTGTGGTGATGCTGAGATTAAAAGCAAATTTAGCATTTAGTGAAACAGAATTGGGATACTAAATATGACTGTCAGCTTTGGCTACTTCCTCAGAACTGCTCGTTGTAATTTGTGTATGGATCTGTGTTTGCGAGCGTGTGTGTTTGCTACAGCTAAGAGAGGGAGCTTCCATATGCTCATAGAAAAAAACAGATCAGCTCATTTTGATGTAGGGATTTTTCAAGTTCATATGTAGTTTTTTTTTAATAATGCACATTTTCTATGAACTTTGTGAGGGCTTCTCCTATGTCTGGGAACCTCCTTTGACTTCTTTCCAGCATTGTTGGCAGGGCAGGGCATTCCTGCAGCCGGGCACCGCACAAACAATAGTCCAGTGTCTGAGTTTCTAGATGGCCTGAGGAATGTCAACGCCCTAGCTCAAAATGATCGCTTTGCCTGCTTCTTCCCACCACCAGCCTGTGGGCCTCTTCTACCCAGTGGGAAAAGACACCCAGGTCCTGAGAGGAGGGACAGCATCTTGCTGAGATAGGAGAATAATTGTTTTTAGATTGCATATTTCCCTGGGACAGGAGTCCCAGCCGGTGTTCCTGGAATTAACATGCTCACTGAAGGATTGAAGATGGTGATGAGGCCCGACAGCATCAGCTTCGTTGGGATAGTTGCAGCACCACAAACCTGCGCAGAGGGGTGAGGAGACTTATTTGTGTGGAATGGAGACATATGGTCAGAATCATCCGCTCCCTTTCCTCTGTAATTAAAACATCTGGGATTACCAGAGGGCTGCAAAATGAGAAGAAAACAGTGAACGTCCATTTCTGCCCAACTGAATAATCTAGCTGTGGAGCTGGTGCACCAGAGGTACACACCACCTGGGTTGGACTGGTGGAAAAATTATAAGAGACCAAAGGCCAGATCACTTGAAAACATGATTTTAAGGGTCTTGTCTTTAATGATCTTACATTTTAAAATTTGTTTTAAAGGCTTATTTTTTTTTATTGTCAAATCAGATATACAGAGAGGAGGAGAGACAGAGAGGAAGATCTTCTGTCTGTTGATTCACTCCCCAAGTGACCACAATGGCTGGAGCTAAACCAATCTGAAGCCAGGAGCCAGGGTCTCCCATGCAGGTGCAGGGTCCCAAGGCTTTGGGCCGTCCTTGACTGCTTTCCCAGGCCATGAGTAGGAAGCTGGGTGGGAAGCGGAGCAGCCAGGATTAGAACCAGTGCCCATATAGGATCCTGGCATGTGCAAGGCAAGAACTTTAGCAGCTAGGCCACCGCGCCAGGCCACCCATCTTATTTTTGAATGAATGCATCAGAATGTTACCTACCCAACCCCAGAAGATTATTCTAGATTATTTTTTGCGTTTGATAGTTTGCCTACAGGAGAAGTGTAGTGTTCAGCATTTGGTCCTAGTGTGGCCCACAGCGCATTTTTGTTGTATTTTAGTTGGGATAGTGGAATATTTGGTTGACAGGGAAAGATGCTGCTTGTCTTGGGTTCTTTTTAGTTGGAACATCTTTTATGTAACACCAGTACCTTAAGTGGATCCAATCAACCTAGCCTCTCAAGAGTACATTGATCTTGGAATGACTGGCTCCTAAAGGTATCCTTGGTTTATTTACAAAAATTAAGAACATTTCTAGAAAGATGCTTAACACTGAAGATTGGGTCTTTTGTGGGTGATTCCCTTGTATCCCCATCTATGAATCTGTTCATTGCTCCCTCTGTCCATTCAACAATGAAGTGAACACCATTTAGACACTAGGCTCTGCCACTACTGCCGAGGAAACAGGAATAAGAACCATGGAATGGGTCGCTTTGTCTTGAATGAAACACAAACACAAAAGCCATCCATTGGCACGGCACTTGCTAAGTAGCTTGGTGTTCTGTGTTTTGTGAGAATACGAGGAAGCCAGGAGCATCTACCTTTTCCACCTTGCTCTCTGAATCAAGTGAACTTGCTACCCAACTCTATTCCATCCATTACTGGGATCCCAGTGATATCAACAGGCAAGTAAAAAGATGTGTGCTTATTTTACTGTGTGCCTAGCACTTGACATAAATATACTCGTTTCTTTTAATTTTCTAGAAATAGTAAACTCTTTGAGGTAGATAATTTTTTTGGTACATTTATAGATCAGTGAAAAAATGACCAAGTAAGAACTGGGACCCTTAAGTGTCTAAATGAATTGAACATATTTTCTAATTCAGCAAGCTTCTTGCCTCAAGTCCTTCTCTTTTTTTGCTGTGGAATATACAGCCTTCTCTACTCTGACCCTCCCTGCCCAGAATATTGCACCAATCACATATCATGAGGCTGCTGTTGTTCCTTTTCTAAAAATTTAATTTCATACACTCAGTTTATGCCAGTTGCTCACCCTGTTGGGTAGGATTCTTTCCCGTCTTTCAGACTGCACTTTACCGAGAATGAATTAAAGCCATGTGTTGTGTCTACTTAACCTGCTTACTATCAGTACTCAGCACAGGACCTAACCACCTCCAATCCCCATGTCTGCAAAATGGAGCGAAAGCGAGGGTCTGTCCTCACTGAGGTTAACATAAGGACTAAATGAGATAGAATTTATAAAATGCTTGGAGAAGTTCCTGACCTATTGTTAAGAGTCCAGTACATAACAGCTAGTTCAATTATCATAGTTAACATGCAACACTATGAAATAAACAAATGAAGTTCAAGCAACCAAAAGGCCTGTCCAATGTCACACAGGTAAAAATGAGATCTGGGACCTTAGGGTACCTGGGACTAGAGTCTGAATTCATGAAATTCATCCACCTGTTCTGATGAAAGAATGCCCTGAATGGTCCACATATCTCAAATGACATGAACATTCCAAATGTGACTAAGATGGTCTGCTTTGTGGATTTTCTACACCACAGCCTCTTGCCTTTAGTGTATTTATTTTTTTTATCCCACACATATTGTGGGATTATGTTTTACCAGGCTGTGAATCAGACACACACAGATCAGAACACGGTCCTCATTGCTGCAGATAAGTATTATTTGTAAACTATCTTTGAGAAGAAAGCTCTGGATAAAGGGCATGTTCTTAGCATGCCAGATAAAGTCCTTCTCCAAAAGGACCAGCCGCTGACACAGCTTAGATCCCAGCACCCCGTAAGAGAAAACCTATCTGGCTTCCATCTGGGGACCAGAGAGACTAAGGAATCCTTGGTCATGCGGGGCAAAAATCTGCAAAATCAGCTTTGAATCTAGATTTGTCCTTGAGATTCAATTAAGACCAATCCAGTCCCTGATTAAAGAATCTGACATCCCTTTAAGCATAAATATTTATGCCTGATAGGCTTGTTCTTTAACAGGAAAACAATCTGCAGTGACAACATTAGAAATATGAATACATTCCTGGTGATGACTCTATTATCAGTACCAATAATAACTGAACGACTTTTGCATGTGTCATGCTGAGTTGTATGCAAATGAGGGGCTCCTCTGTCAGAAACAGTTGTGAGTGGACCGGCAGGTCTGTCACCAGCAGTTGTTGAAGTTGGAGAGACCTCATTTCAAGTGTGATGGTGCTGTGTACTCATTTGCTGGTGTAACGCTCCGTGGTTATGTATCACCCTTCACTCAGAGATCACAAATCAGCTTGGCAGAGCCTGCTAGTACCTCCGTGGAGCCAAAACATCTGGATGAGAAGTGAAAAATCCAACCTTTCAGCAAGTCAGCCAGCCAGACATTTTTCACCGTATATTTGTTTAGTGCCTACTGTCTTAGACGGGTGTTTCATCTACACGCTGTCAAACATCCAGATGAAAGACGGATTCCTTTTCATAATTCATCTTGAACCTTGGGTACCCAGCACACACAATACTTCTTATAACATCTGCCACATCTGTTATTAGTTTAAAGGTTTTGGTTTTCTTGTGGGCACTTTTTCTTGGAATTAGGCAAGGCATGTTCCCGAAGGTTTGATGAGGTCTGGTTTCTGGCCTCATATTTTTAACCTCCAGAATTTCCAAAGGTATGGATGACTGAGAACAATGCATCATTTTTCTAAATTGCACTCCACCAAACTCTAAGATTAAATCTAAATTGAGATTTATGGAAAAAGGACATTGTGAGCGTGAGTAGCTTACGAAAGTGCCCATGGCCTGGTTGCTTACCAACAGGATGTAAAGACAAATTCTGTGTCAGCAATGGAAACAAGGGAAAGATGCCATATAAATGTCGGAATTATCAAAAAATCCTTACCAGTTATAGTAGATATACTTGAGAGGGGTGGAGTGTAGGATGAATCTTCCCGAACAGTCACTTCGCATATGGAAAGCAAGAGTTTGTGTAAGACCTGCAAAAGAAACTAGTAGAACAACATAATCGATCAACCAAGAATGACTGAGAAAGAAGAGCAGGGATCTTTGGGAAACAAAACTGGGCCCCATCCATCACTCTGGGTTACGGTGGATGGCACTACACATGTACTCTTGGCAAGGAAGCTGGACAGAGAACATTGTTTGTGCCAATGATAGTTCCTAGCTGAGTAACCATGCCTGTCAGAGCGTGGGCCTTGTGCAGTGAACTTGTGCCTGCCTGCAAATAAAGGAGGGCACCTGCCTCGAGGTGAAATGATGAAATTTGTCTAGCTTGGACCCATTTTCAATTTTCCTTGTCTACTGGATTTTTGAGCTAGCCATTATTAAATAAAGGAAATCCAAATTATTATTATTATTATTATTTTAGAAAAAGATATACACCATTTCTGCCACAGTTAGACTTAACTCCTGTGCTAGTTCTTGGGATGCCCAAAGAAAAACAACTCTCTTAGCACCTGAAAGAATAGTGTGTCAAGAGAAGGGGATATTTTTAAATTGTCTGCATAAGCATCTCTGTGTTAAATAGTTGTCTTTGGGAAAATCTCAAGAAAGTGAGGGTTCATTTTCAACAGTATTCTGGAAGCTATTATATATGAGATGCACGTGTAAACAAGAAATAATACTAGTAAAGAGTGAATGTAGTTGAAAATCTAAGGTTGCTGAACTTAAATTGTAGCTGAGTCATCATTTAGACCGTTAGAATGCAAAGCATCGTCCAGGAGACATTTTGGCGGTCGTGGCAACGTTCTGTATCATGTATTGGTACACATCTATTCTCAAATGTTAGAGAGTTAAAAAAAAATGCTTAGGCTTTGAGGGCTCCTGACACTCTATAACCATGTGGAAGTCTTAACCTATGAACTATGTAATGTACCACTTTATACCCCCATAAGATGGCTATAGCTAAAAGAAAGGAAAAAGGACAGTAGCAAATGTTGATGAAGATGTGGAGAAACAGGAAGTCTCATACACTCTCGGCAGGAGTGTGAAAAAGTATGATTTCTCTAGGAAACAACATGTCAGCTTCTCAAGAAATTAACATAGAATTATCACCAGCCATTTCACTTTTAACTACATAACCCAGGGAATTGGTTTTGCAGACAGAAATCTGTACTTGAGTGTACACAGCAGCACAATTCATAATGTCCAGAAGATGAATTCATTCCACATGTCCAGCAGCAAATGAGTGGACACACAGAGGTAGGATCTTCATATCAAACAATGAGGTACTGACCTTGGTATAACATAGATGAACTCCAGAAACATGATAGCAATGTTTTTCTAGTAAATGAAAAAAGCCAGACACAAAAAGATGCCTTCCATTTTTCTGAGAACCAAGAATAGGTAAATCAGAGACAGACAGTAGCCTGCCACATGCCACAACTTAGGGGAGGAATGGAAGAAAGAGTGGCTGCTTCAAGGACACAGGATTTTTTTTTAAAGTTCTGGAACTAGATGTAAAGTTGCTACAACCCTGGGAATTGTGAGATGCCACTGAATCATGTACATGAAGATGGATGGTCAGTTTTGCATGTTTTACCACAGAAAAGAGAAAAGAATGAAGACAATCCAAGTTTTCCTAAGATTTGCACTGATAGTCGGTGTCTTCCCTATTCACAGGTAGCTGTTTTCTGCTTATGATAATCGCTTGAAAATGATGACTGAACAATTAAACTTTATCTTTTTCTTACATTGATTTACATCTAAGGAGTTATATGTGGTTAGGGGCAGCTGAGGGTTCAGAAGGCCAGAACTGAAAGGGGGGAGAAAAAAAGCCAAAGGATTATCTTAGAACTCAGAAGGCACCACTGTTAAAAATAGTAACAAACAGAAACGGGCAGTTCCAGAAGGATTCTGAGGAGGACAAAAAGCAAGTCAGAGGAAAGGCAAAATTAAGGAAGAAAATGAACTTTAGGTCCAAAGAAATAAGCTTTGCTAGTCAGGTGGACCTACCATGCATGTGTTATCAGAAACATATAAGAAGACAGCAAAGCTGAGAGATTGCCTTATGAAGTTATTTTGAATTTTAAGGTTAAAATAGATTTTGTAAAAAAAAAAAATCTATGAAGTAAAATGAATGGATTGGTTAGAAAGAAACAAATCCCAGATCTAGTTGACTTTGTGTGGGAGAGGGGACTCTAAAAGCTTTGTTATAATTATTGTAATATTTTAATGAAGGAAATACTAAGATATAAAAGTTTAGTTAAGATAGGTGCACCTGTTCAATAGCAAAAGAGCTGTATTTTTCAGAAATGCAAATGTTCAAAAAGTGAACACATTTAGCTTAGACATGTTTTCATATAAGTAATCTGGCAGAGAAGTTTCAACATACACACAACACACGTACATGCACACACACCAATGCGTAAGAAATTATGGCTGCAAAGGATTGGTAGAAAATAGCTAAAACTATAAACCACGAAGTATAGCATAAGTGATTCTTATTACTGTGGTTATAATATGTGAAGGAAAAAAGATAAGTGATGTAAAATATTTTATGTTGATCTAACATCTCATATGACATCTATCAGACTTGAATATGAAGAATAAACAGTAGAAATTAGACTGAGTTGCGTCAAACATACATATTTTTAGTGCAGACTTTTTCAGGCCATGATAAAATGTTTCTGCCGTGCATCCGTTTATGATGTGCTGCAGACACTGGCTGTCTCTCATGTCAGCCACAACATGTAGTTAGACAGCCCTGTGGGGATACCGGTAAAGGTGGTGACTTCCCCTGAGCTTTGCAATGCTTATTCTAGAAGGTCTCTGCCTGTTTTCTCCTTGCAAGTTCCTGGCTTCCAGGGAAAATTTGCACAACCTTGTGAGACACCTCATTAGCAATTACACAACTTTGTAATTCCTCACATCCAACACTGACTGACCGGTTTCACTCTAGTATTGTATGTTTTTGTACATATTGGGGAGCATTAAAAGCACTGTAAACCACTAGGTCAGCTTGCCTATTAAAGCTTGGCCCTATCTGATCAATAAAGAAAATTTAAGGGCCGTGTAACTAGAGAAGCAACTAAAACTATTTAACCCAAAGAATGTAGGGAAGAAACTTTAACCATTACATATGTGTGAGTGTGTAAACTGGCCATTTTTACTATCTTGTTATTCATAATATCACAATCTCTCCACTGAAATGGAAAGAAAGTAACCAAAGCAAATAATTCATGCACGAGTTGCCACAACGAATGCAAATGGTCTTTTTTTTTCTTTTAGTAAGTCATAAATTCTATTGAGTTAAAGACAAGCCAACTGTATGAAGTTTGCAAGTTGTATCTGAAAGTTCAGTGAGAAAGATTACAGTTTAAAGTATTAAAAATATATTATAGCTGTGGAATTCTTCCAGTGGTTAGAACAACATTGAGGTGTTTACATCTCATTTTAAGTGTTGGGGTACAAGACCTGGCTCAAATCCTTATTATACCTTCCTGCTAATATGTACCCTCGTAGATATGATAAAAAGCAGGTGATGGCTCAAATCCTTGGGTCCCCGAGTGCACGGCCTGACTGTATGCTCAGATGCTGAGATATGCCTTTGGTTTATTCTCACATCTCAGGAGAGATCTCCAAACCACAAACATTGCTAGATCCCTTTACTGAGAAGAAGTTGCACTTTCCTTCTCATCAAAGCTTTTTTATCTATTGAAACCGAATGTATCCTACTGCTATGTGAAAATGGAAGTGGAAACAGGGATTTAAGCACTGGATGATGTGACCTGCTGGGGAATGAGAGCTTTCCACTTGTGCTCTTTGTCCCATGCCTGTTTTCTCTTTGGTCCTAAAAATATCTTGCTCAGGAGGACAATGTACGAGTTAATGTATCATTTCAGTGTGACTGCCACTGTATTGGGCAATTTTCATATATTGTATATGGGTATCTTATCTCCTATTGTACAGAGCAAGAATCGGAGTATCACATGGTTTATTTAGAATGCCAAATATTACACAGGTAGAAGCAGAACCTGGACATTAACATTTATGGACATTTTGCTCCTTTTTGCTGACATTTGAGATTCATGAAGAATTAAGAAAGGAGAGTAACAGGATTGGAGCTTTTATTTAGAAAAAAAAAAACATTGTCATTGTGGTTGAATGTGGATTATGCTTTGATGGAAGCAAAAATGTCATGATTCTGGAGAGATGATGGCCAACCAAATCAATGCATTGGATGAGAGATTTCTGAAAAAGGGGGATGTAGATTCAGGAAGCATCTTCTTGGAAGAGCTTTCTGTCTTCCTGTGCGGTCAAGAATCCTTTGTTAGTTCCACATGCAGTCCAGTCTTCTTTCTGTGTTCAGTATTTCATGACATTTAACTAAAAGATATTTAGGAACCATTAACCATGGTACAGGCAAGTTCTGAGCTATGGAGCTCACCTTCTCTTAAATACCTCCCCCCAAAAAAACCCACCTCATATCTTTCTTACTCGGCTTGATATTGTTTGGTGCCTCCTCCAACAGTTGCCAGAGCCACTGTCTCCAGAAATGGGAGATCTTCAGAGGCGAGAAGGAACATGAGAAGAAATATGAGGAGCAGAGTAACTTTCCATGAGATTTTGTCACCGTATATGACACCAGTACTCTGCTAGGAGCAGAGAAAGGAGCTAGCAAAGTTGTGTGTCTGGCCCTCAGGAACTTTGGTTCTCCTGTGAGAAACAGATTACTGAGGAAGTTAGACTGCAAGAGATGGCAAAGACAGGGATAAGAAAGAGGCACTGGGTTTGCAAACTGCTCCCCTTATCCTTGGTGGTGGGTATGCTTGGCCAAGTGCAAATGCTCACTTTTCCATTTTGGGGGTGACTGAATAGTATTGGTACTCTTTACTATTTTTTTAAGACATGTTTTGTTTCAGAATGCTTTTGAATTTACAGAGAAGTAGTGAAGACAAAGAATTCCTGTGAAGCCTTCACCCCATTTCCCTGATGTTAACATCGTCCATGATACTTTATGAAGAAATCAAAATCACTACATTACTAATCACCAGATACCAGGATTTACAGTTCAGCACATTTTCCACTGCTGTCCTCTTGTGGTTGCTATATCAGGGTCCAATTAAGGGTACCATAATATTGTATTCATGACTCCACGGGCTTATTTAGCACCCAGCTATACCGGCCAGAAATGGAGCAAAGTGTAACTTGCACGAGGCAGTCTGCACACATAGATGCAAAGAGGATTAAAGAAATCCTCAGAAAGTGGAGTAGCCGTTGCTATCCTAGCCTGTGGATGTGCACCAAGCTTTTTGATTTTTTTCAGTTCATCTCTCTTGGGCACCTGGGACAGATCCTGCCTCTCACAGAAGCTTCTCTCCAAATTAAATTCTTTATACAAAACGGGACGGGGAATGCAGCATTTATAAATTACCTATGAGGGCCTGTAAACATCAGATTGCTTTTTTTTTTAAATTTAATTGCCCTTTTAAATATTTAATTCAAATCCAGGGCTGGAGGAGAGTCAAGGAGGAGATGCGTGGACCGACTCCAGAACTGTAGCATGCCTGTCAAATGGACAGCCTGCTCAGAAAGATTAACCCAGATCCCCCAAAGAAATCTATGTCAAACTGATGCTGAATTGGTCTGGCATCTGAAGAGAAGCCTGGACTGACAAGATTAACCCTCTAAGGGCCTGGGGAACTCTGGGAGATAGACTTTCAAAGGCTTACCTGTGCAGAGCTCAGCGGGAGGCAAAGTGATGCTTGGAGTGTGTGTGAGATGTGTGACCCAGGGGGAAGCCGGGATGTGCAAGAAGGAGGTGTTATTTCTCAGGGGGATTTCCCACCCGAGTGCTTGGGATTTGTTGCTGTGGTTTCATCACACCACATCCTGGCTGTGAATGCAGCAAGGAGGAAAGCTCCTGGTGGCTGCTTACAGGTGCTGCAGTCCACAGCCATGTGATATGACACCACACCTGCCATTTGATGGATAATCAAGCATTCCAGACCCCCAGCCGATGAAGAGACTTTTATTTCATGCTGAGGAATCACTCTGCTTTCATGTCTCTGGGAGTCTTTTTACTCCTTAGTAGAACTCCCTTACCTATTCTTGTCCTACCACTCAAACCTTTCTGTAACACCTACTTGTGAACTTGGCCCCTCTTACGTAGGCTGCAGAGATTGGCTTATTATTTTGAGTGTTTCTGGAAGCTGAATTAATGATATCAACTGCTTGTCAGAAAACAGGCTTAGGAAGAAGAGATTCAGAGATCAGAGACGAAGTGAAAAGGCAGGTGTATAAACCCCAGGGGCTTCCTGTTTTCTGGATGCTAAACATCACACTTTTTAACATTGTGGCAGAGGTATTGAAAGCGCAGGATTTGGCCTCCAAAACTGTTTAGGTAAAGCAGCCAAAGACTGATTTCTGCTAAGTGTAATAACGACAGAGAAAGCCCTGGCTCAGATCAGTAAACTGAGTTTTGCTTATGTGAGTCAAATTTAGAGTTATGCATAACCGGGATGGAGCCTAGCCTCCTGCTCAATTGTCATGTAGGTGATGAGCTCTCTCTTCCTGCTTCTACCAAGTAAGAGTGGATGTGAAGGCAGGTTTGACCTGAATTTCAGGAATGAAGAGAGATCAAAATATCCTTAGCTGCCATGTCAATTCCAATTTGAATCTCAACAATTCACTGTGATGTCATGTTAAAGCTGTTACCTATGAATTGCTATTGGGATTGTTATTGAGTTCTTCTCTGGGCACCTGTGGACTATATCTAAGATCTAGAAGTATTTTGCTGGACCACACAGGATAAATATCAAATGCTTTGCATGGGACACACACTCTCCAGTACACCAAGTGTGCTTCCTGGTTCTGACTCACAGGTAGTGGGTAATGACTCCCAAAAGTTATGTCCGAATACTTCATTGCAGATTCAATCAAGGTAACCTTCCTTATCAGAGCAAGGCAGACATAGGAAGGCACATAGAGAAGAAGGCCATATGAAAATAGAGACAGAGGTGAGAGTGATACTGCTATAATCCAAGAAAGATCTTGGGCCATCAGAACCCAAAAGGCTAAAGAAGGATTTTCCCCTAGACACATTGGAGACAGCCTGGACCTAGCAAGACCTTGGTTTTGGAACAGTTAGAGAAGAAACTGTTGAAGCTACCTAATTTATATTAGTTGTTATGGCAACTGTAGGAAATGAATATACCCCTCTAGTTAAGTCACATCTATTTGTATTGTTTTAAAATTAAAGGCTTGGCACAGTGGGTTAGTGGCTGAATGTCCATCTTCCATGTACTGGATTCCCATGTGAATGCCAGTTGGAGTCCCGACTGTTCCACTTCCCATCCAGCTTCCTGCTTGTGTCCTGGGAGAGCAGTAGACCTTGGGAACCTGTGTGGGAGACCTGGAGGAAGTTCCTGGTGTAACTCCAGCATTGCAGCCACTTGGGGAATGAACCATTGGTTGGAAGACCTCTTTCTGTCTCTCCTTCTCTGTGATTCTGCCTTTCCAATGAAAATAAATGAATCTTAAAAAATATTAACTAATTTATTTAATGCAAAAATAAAGGAGGATATGTGAGAAGAGATGGGAGAGAGCCAGGATCTGGGAACCCAGTCGGGGCTGCCTTGGGGGAGGGGCTCTAACTGCTGGAGCTGTCACTTCCTGCCTCTTAAGGTGCGTCATAGCAGGCAGGTTGGAATCAGAAACAGACACAGGTGGGGCATCCTCCACAACATCTTAACCAAATGTCTGCCTCTTGCTTGCTTCGTGGTCCCCTGTGTGAGTATATGTGTGTGTTAGTGTGTGATAAGTATGAGTGTGTGTTTATCGCATGTTTAGGAGCCTTTTAGATTGCTCCTGTGCACACCGTCTCCTCTGGCTGTCTGTGATGATCTTCTTTGGGCCTGGTGGAATCTGTAGATTTTTGCCTAATACATCTCCTTTAATCCCCTAGTGGCAGAAGCTACCATTCTGATCATAGTAATTCATTTTTGCTTTGAGTGATGAATTAATTCAGCCATGGTAGTTGTAAGCACCTTCCACATGTACCATAATCCGTGAGGGACTTGGAATCTAGTGGTGAGCAAAGCCAGGTGCAGCCTTTATACTCTGCAGCTTGTTCTCTGTAAAAGACATCATGGGCACAAAGATGGATTATCTAGACTTCTCCAAGGAAGGAGTCTCCCTGCTCCCTCTCCTCTCTTCTCAAAAACAAACAAACAAATAAAAAAAAAACCAGATTAAACTTACTAAGAACATTTACAACTTTGTATCTTTTTTTTACGTTATGTTTTTTGAGTAAAAGGACCTTGTTCCATGTTTAGCCTAGCAGTGATTATTCTGGAGAATATGAGCGTTGAAGTTGAGTGGAAGCTCTAATTCAGCCACATATGAGCTGGCCAACCTTGAGTTTGTCACCTAGCTGTTAGGAACCTCACATTCCTAACCTGTGAAAGGAATGTTGATGACATGAATGACTGCTGTGAAGGTAAAATCAGGCCATGAAGTTAAACATCTTTTAGCGCCAGGCCACAGGGCTGAACAATTCAGGCCTCTGAGAATGAGCACCAATTGCATTTTGCATCCTATGCACTTATCTTACTCTGTATGAAATCCTGCTTGGAATATCATAAATATTAAAAATATTCCCTCTCTCTCTTTCACTAGCATTAATAACTCTTTTAAATTCTGTTGTTACTTGTCTAGATCAGTGGTTAGTAAACTCTGACCCAGAGGCCAAATCTCCTCTCCCATCTGGTTGTGTAAATAAAGCTTTATTGGAACATAGCCATGTCCACTCACACACACTGAAGTTTATTGCTTTGTTTTGTGTTACTTATTTTGGTTTCCTGGATTGTAGGCCTGGTTTTGACTATAAATGTGCCTTTCATTTTGTTCTGGAACGTTTCAAGCAAGTATAATTTTGATTAAGTTGAACTCACTTTGGGAAATATTTAAACTTCTTTCCTCTTAGCAAAAAGCAACCACTTCTCATTTTTCTATTTTAAGTGTTGGCATGGGCTTCAAATCTCTCAGCCACCTGCGTCTAGTCACGAGCTACATTTCGAGTGGCTTCCTAGAGACTTTGGGCCCTTGCTGGAATTACAGCTTTTTAACCATGATTAGAATATGTTAGAGGGGGGAATGGACCAGAATCCAACACACTGGAGATGAACAGAGCAGCAGAGAGAGGACCAGCCTTCTCTTGTGGTCCTTACATCTTATCCAGCACACTGGTTTCAATAGAATCCTTGGCATATTTTTGTTCCATCTTATAATATTAACCTCATTGAAAGTCTAAAGCCTAAATTGTCATAAGACAGAATTTTAATAAGCTGAGCTTTCTGTGAGCTTCACAGTGGAGCTTGGTTCTCGGTTGGCTAAGGTTATCATGGACACTCATACTCTGATTTGGTGACTCAGAATATCCTTGGGTCATCTGGGGGCTTTTGGCTTATTTCCTATATGATACTGACCAGCTGCATTTTGATTCATATTCACAAAAGGGCCATAAAATTGAATCATTGTAGGAAAGTGAGCATTTATATAAAGTATACTGCATAAAATATTATATACTATGTTATATGTAAGGGTGAGGGAGAACCTCGATGTTTCCTTCCTGGTCTCTCTTCTTAAGGTCTTTTACTTCTATTGTTTACATTTGATCAGTCAAGACTAAAAGAGCTGGATTCACAGGAAGGAGTCTGAGATCAATCTCGTTTCCCTGTGTCTATGCAGAGATGTAATTCCCACTTTACTCATAGCAACAATTTGTGGTTACAAAGACCAGCTAGCTCTTAGTCTATGAGATGGAAGCAACTGAAGTGACCTTTCAACTCTAGGGGAGAGTCACTGACGTGACTGTTTTATTGAGTTTGTCAATGAATCTAGTTAAAGACTCAGATTCTGCATCTGAGAGCTTCTCAGAGTGGTCTGTGGACCAGAGGAGTTGTGATCAACTGGAAGGGCTTATTACGCACATGCCAAAGATCCATTCCCTCTGGAGTGAATTTGGAATGTCGAGGTAAAGCTGTTGGGGGGGATGTTGGGAATTGGAAGAATGCTGAGGCGTAAAAGAAGACCCCCAGGTGTTTTTTCTATTCATCAGTGTTTGAGAACCTGAGATGAAAAAGACATTTGCTTTTGTGATCCACTGAGAAGTATCTACATACAATATGTGCAAAATGATACAGTAGAGGATCATGTAAGAGAGTATGAAAAGACAGAAGATGGACCACTAGGATAACTTTTCAATTCATTGATTGGCTTACTACAGCTGACAAAATTGACTGAAACTCCAGTTGCTTTGCTGGCATGCACACAAGGCTTTATTGGTAAACATTGAGAGTGATTGATTTTACATGACTTCTGTGTCCCACCACCGAGGACATTTGGGTACATTTTACAAAAGACTTTCAGGGTATGACGCAAGAAGGAAAATGAGCTTTTGTAGACTATTCTTACATATCTTACAGGAACACATTTCAGCCCTTTCCAGGATTTCGCTGAACCCTCAAATAAGCCAGGTGCCTCACTAGGAGGCGTGTTTGTGTTCCCCCTCTTGAAACTCGCATCAGCAGGTTTCCATCTAACTGCACAAAGAAAGTAACTGCAACATATAATAGGCATTCTATGTTAGTCAATAAAAAATTCCAGATGAGTAGAACAAATCATGAATTTAGGGTCCCAGTAGAAGGTGACATTTCTGTCTTCCTGGAGGATTAGAGGTTTCAGGAGAAAGGCGAGAGATGTAAGGGAATTTAAATATGTTTCCTTAATGGCATGTTAGACGGGATTCCCTAGATAAACAGAATCCGTAAAGCGTGGGTGTTTGTGTGTCTGTATGTGTGTAGGAAAACCTATTTGTCTATTATCTGTCTCTTTATTTTAGTTCCTTTAAAAAAAGAAAACACCTTCAGAAATGTTAGAATGAGTGTTTGAACTTTCTCACAAAATTAATTACCTGGGCCTGGCTTGATAGCCTAGTGGCTAAAATCTTTGTCTTGCATGCATCAGGATCCCATATGGGTGCTGGTTCGTGTCCTAGCTTCTTCATTACCCATCCAGCTCCCTGCTTGTAACCTGGGAAAGCAGTAGAGGACAGCCGAAACCCTTGAGACCTTGCACCCATTCAGGAGAGCTGGAGGAGCTCCTGGCAGATCAGCTTTAGCTCTAGCCGTTGTGACTACTTGGGAAGTGATCGAGCAGATTGTAGATCTTTGTATTCCCTCTCTCTGTACATCTGCCTTTCCAATAAAAATAAATAGATCTAAACATTAACTAACCCAGGAGGCAAATAGCAGGGACAGAATTCTCAATATCGCATGGTGCTTGGCCTGACCCTTTCTTTCTCAAGAATGAGCACAGTTCAGGATGTGGAAAAGATATCTGTTGCTCATAGTTATGCTCCTCACTCATTGGCACAACCTGCTGTTCATTCCACGGCGCCCTTGCAGATCTTCTGTGTATCGAGCACTCTGTTAGCTGCTGGGGATAGAATGATGGATCAGGCCAGTGAGGTCCCTTCTCTCATGGAGTCATATGTGAGACTGTAGGGAGGCCAACACTTCAGAAGGCTGTCTGCACTAAAGGCCAATTGAGGGGTCATATGTGGGAAATACAAGATTAAGGAAAAGAGTCAGATATAACTGAACTTGATTCAGATTCACAGTCACGAAGGGAAAGGGGGAGAGTCTCAGTAGGATTTTATGTTGTTGACCTGTTTATCTCTTGGGTAAGCTTTCCATGAAGGGAATGTTTGCTTCAATGAAACTGCAGTGACCTGATTCTAGACACCGTATCAGGATATGAGCATCACTTTCAGATTCATTCTTCAAAGCACTGTGTCACTCAGGGAGAGAGACGCTTCCCATTCTGTGAGCTCTTGTTGACTGTTCTACACTGAGAATATGCAGTCATTTTGAGACCTTAGGTCTCCGTGTCTTATTGGCACAAAGGATGACCAATAAGGAGTGTAGGTAATCAGGTGAGTGCCCAGCAATGAGCAGAACTGTCTGTTGATGGGAGTTATCTTGGTTTAGCAAGAACTATATGTTCTAGGTGATAAGCTGTCAAATCTCAGTAATTTGAAACAACACAATTTTTACCTCTCACCTAAAGAAGTGTGTATTCCTGATGTGAAGAAGGACCACAAGGATGTGGTCATTTGTGGTCTTAACTCCTGTAAGTCACTTGCATGTAGCTGGGCAAAGGAGAAGAGCTCTTGAAAGACCATGGGTGAGATATGCCAGGACTGGCAGAAACACACATCTATTTTGTTAACTTAAATTTTTTTTTTAAAAAAGATCACAATCTATTTTTAATTGGAGATTAGAAAAAAGAGTTACTTGGAAGTGGGGAGAGAAAGGGCCTCCCATTCACTGGCCCACTACCCCTCTACCCATAATAGCTGGAGCTGGGCCAGCTGAATCAGGAGGTAAAAACTCAAATAGGGACCCATGTACTTGGGCCATCACCTGCTGCCTTATGGGGTACACATTCGCAGAAAGCTGGAATCAGGAGTGGAGCCAGGATTTAAATCCAGCTGCTCTGATGAGGGATGTTCAAGTCCCATCTGGTGTTTGGCCACTGTGCATTACTTAACCTCTATGTCATATGTCTGCCAATTAAATTCTATTTTCTAGACTGTAATCACAAGGCTGCACCTGACTCTAGGACAGATGTAGTCTAGATTTTTTTTTTTTGCCAAGGTGAAATAAACTAATTAAGTAATTAGCTGGCAGTTTCTGTCCCACGAAAAAATGGGGCCATAAATAGGGAACTTAGGACAAATGCTACAACAGTAGATTCAGAGCAGGGAATGTTAAGAGGACTGAAGACATGCTATAGCACCAGGAATGCCCAGCAGACACCCTGTACAGCCCCAAGAATAGTCGGGGGAGGATTTGAAGGGACCTAGTAGCCACATCAGAGAGGAACCACAAACACTCAGAGTGAACCCAGAATCCCTATCCTTCCCTGGGGGGCGCTTGCTGGACTTTTCAGAAGCAGACAATGCTAGCATTTTGCAGTGCGGATATTTATAAGGAATCAATATCTATGGAAGGAAAAAGAAAGACACAGGACTTGACAGAGGAAGAGCGAACTGTCATGTGTCCGCAGGGACTTGTTGGCCAATTCCATGGGTATTTTGGGTTACGTATGGACCACCAGAGTTGCCTCATGATTCCTCCTGTAATTACTCATGTCTGTAGGCTGCCTCAAGGAGTACGCCCTTGTGGGGTGCATGAAAACCTGATGGAGCCATTTCAGGAAATGGGTAATTAATCCTTTTAAAATGGGATGTGGAAAGCTTATCTGCTATCCCTTTCCTATAATTTTACTCCAGTGCTCTATTTTCTATTTATCAGCAATCAGTTTACTTACTTCATTTTGTTCTTTACCTGGGTCGGGAGCCGTGGGACCCTTGTAGTTCAGTTTGAACCTGTGCTGATATCTCACCTACTCTTTGTGGAAAAGCTTTCTGGTTACACCACCCTGCTGTTTGTTCACCAGCCTTATGTGGGCCTTTGATGTTGAGGGTTTGGGGAAGCTCAACCACACGAGTGGTTAGAACCTCTCACTCTCCAAAACCAACAACAATTTCACTCCAATGACTAAAGCATCATGAGGACTTTTGCCTCTAAAATTAGGCTGACTCTGGGTTCCAGTCTGGGATGCCCTCTGGCTTCAGCTTCCTTCTGGTACACCCTAGGAAGTAACAGGCGATGGTTCAAGTACTTGAGTCCCTCCCACCTAAATCAGAAGCTGAGATTAAGTCCCTGGGTTCAGCTTTGCTGTTGTAGATATTTGGGAAGTAAACCAGAGGGTGAAAAATAACCTCTCCTTTTCTGTCCTCTCTGCTTTAAAACAAATAAAAATAAATAAACTTTAAAATAACTAAATAAAGCTGATGAAAAAGCTCAATAAGCATAAATTCCCATTCTTCTGCCACTGTTTATCATTAATATGTTGAACTTATAAGTTGGCAAGGGATAAAATAGTTGATGGCAAATGAATTAGATATCAATTAATTTCTAAAGCAAACCTAATGGGCATTTAAGAAGAGAATTTAATGTCTCATTTACTCTCTATAGCTATCTTGTTAAATGCCAATTAAGTATCTAAATATTTCCTACAAGCTTAATGAATTATAATAAGTAATAAGTGATTACCTCCTTTTCTTAGATCTTGGCACTCTTGACTTTTAGTGCAATGATATTATATTTTTTTCCTTGTCCTCTATGACATAGATAAAATAGACCTAACCTTCTTAATTAGCATCAGTTACCTTATTTAGCAATAGGAATTAAATTTATGGTCAATTTTGAATGTAAAATACGAAGAGTTAAATTTATGGTCAATTGTGAATGAAAGGAAAAACATGGAAATTCATAAAGATGGCGGATATGTGAGTAATATGATTTTAACTTGAAAATGAAAGTGTTACCTACATTGCATGGCTAATGGTTTATGTGCCCATTGGTATCTTACTCCACCTCCACGCATGTAAACCATTTCCAAACACCAGCACAGAGAGTGTATTTACCTGAGCTAATGGGATATGTGGCTGTAATTGGTGTGATGCATAAAAATCTCAATCCAGGTAAGGCAGGACAGTGGACCCTGATATGCAAATAAAGAAGGTGGTATCTAGCTCTTCAGCTGGGAGAACAGAGTGAACTTTAGTGTTGTTCAGCTAGACTTTGCTATTTAGCAGTATCCATAGGTTAAGGAGAGTCAGCAACAGATAACCAGGTAGCAAGGCTGAACTCCACTGGCCACTGTTTTGTTCCAAAGAGAGCTCTGGTCCTCAGTGGGAGAGTTGGCTAGCGAAGAGATGTCCCTGGGAATTCCTAGTGTGAGATACTGAGTATCCACACGTGCTTCTTGTGAGTTCTGTGTGGTCACCATTGAGATCAGGCTCTGCTGCAAGTAGCACTGGACCCAGAGTATTCCTGAAGAGGTGATAAGGGCACAGGATTTGGGATCAAATTGAACCAAATTTGGAGCCTCAACTTGCCACCTATTTGTCGTTGGACAAAGGGACAATCTCCAAGTCTCAGTTCCTTCAGCTGTGAAATGCGGATGATATCTTTCATGTATTTCTTAGGAAGATTCTCACAGAGAATTTACTCAAAGCACACAAAAACAGTGCTCACCAAACTGTATACATTTAGTAAATGAGTTATTATTAGAGAGCATAATAATAATGACCAAAAGGTTAGATACCACATGTTTGCCTTGATTTAACCTGTAATTTTTGTTTGTTTGTTTGTTTTTGAACCTGTCATTGATACTGTCTCAACCCATGTGTTTTGAAGAATTGAACTTGCATTATTTTTAACATATTGTTTACTCAATACTATGTCAATTAATTCTATAACATTGTAAAAAAAATCATAGAATTCTACGCTTTATACCGTTTGAGAAGTATTCATCATTAATATAGACAAATGACTATTTGGCCTAAAAAAAATAATGACCAAAGTGAGGTTGTTTCTGAGAGTGTAATTAGTGTCAGCTCGGCAACTTCTCCTTCCTTAGAAGTCAGTAATACCCTTTGTGTCCTACGGCACCTGCAAAGCCCATGCTGAGAGTGAGTGTGCCTTTTCCTACCATGTGTGTAGAACATTCATAGCATGGCCCCTTTGTGAGGATGAAGGGAACACACAGCAGTCACTGCATGGCAATCATTGCTTCTCAAACACATGTTCAGGAAACACCTTGGACCCAAATACACACAGCAGGGCCAGGGAGGACACTGAACTGGGAAGGGGGAGACAACCTGCCTCCTTTCCCAAGGACAAGCTGCACTCTTCACCAAGGCCATTCATTCCAGTCTTCTACAATTACTGTCGCTTAAGCAAACAGTTATGGCACATTTGGATGACAAATGGTCAGCAGCCATTCAAGTCATGTTTTTGAAAACCTCTTTTATTACAGAAAAATGCTCCTGATGTAGCATTAAAAAGGGGTGGGAGGAGGAGAAAGTTAATCAAAAGCAGCAGACAATAACTAGGAGAAACCACTGAGTGACGCGAAGCCTGCTTCCTCCCACCTTGAGGGTCACCTCAGCTCAGCATAGCATCAACCAGGAGGAAGGGGATAACAGCACTGCTAACTCCAAGTGCCCTGAGCAGCAATATGAGCTGTTAGGATGGTTTTCTTTGTATACTCAGGAGGGGGCTTCACTGGTAATCATATGGGAATTTGTTCCTCCAAATCCCATTCTATAGTTTTTTCCACAGTCTTACATCTTCCAATTGCTGACTTAATGCTTGGCTTAACATCAAAACACTTCTGATAAGCTGGTATCCCACAGCAGTGTTTGGGTTCTCACCTAGCTCTGACTCCTCACCCCAGGTCCTTGCTGATACAGACCACGGGAGGCAGCAGTAGTGGCTCCAGGAGTTGAGTACCTGCTACCCTCAGAAGAGTTCCTAGATCCCTAACCCTAACCATATCCCAGTGCCGTGGTGGTCAGAGGATTGGGGAATGAGGCAGCAGATAAGAGTTCTCTCGTCTGTCTCTGAAATAAATGAATTATAATAATTAAAACAATACATTAATGATTTCTCCTAATAGCTTTTGATTCTCAAATATTTCAGTTCTTATGAGTTTCGTGGTACGTGCTGCAATTCACTTTCTAGTTAAATGCCTTCTCTTTCCTGCCTCTCTTTGTTATTTTCTTTCAGTTAACAACTATGTTTAGACCAAAACATGAGAAAATCAAAATTAGACCCAGAAAGCCTGGGTCAGAAGTCAGCCTCCAAGATTACCTTTCTGTGTAATCTTGGGTGAATTTCTTAATCTCTCTGTGTTTGTGTTTGTTATCTATAAAATAACAACATCAAAATATTAACGGCTAACTTAAAATCTTATAGGGTTCTTTGAATAATTAGATGAGTAAATTTATATTTGTTGGTTGAAGAACTAAATAAACTGTTACTACAATAAGGATTAATGAGCCTTCTCTAGCCATATACATCTGCCCCACCATAACTAACTTTTTTCCTAACAAGAAAGGTGTGGATTTACAAATAATTCAAAATTCATTATGTATCCAAACCTTGCTTAAGGTGGAGGAAAATGCGTCTGTGGTAGGAGAAATAGTTGATCTCCAAATGTGCCTCCATTCTAGTCCCCTAAGAAGCTGACAGCATATCTTAACTGATGTTACAAGAGGACCTGTGCAGGAGGGATTAGTGTAAGGATCTTGGTATTGTGGGAAGGTGGATGGCTAGGAGGAGGAGCTGAGCCACTGATTGTAGTCCTGGCCTGTTGACTTGGCAGTGGGGCCACTGGCTGAGAACTCTATCCCACCTGTGGTAGTAACATGGGCTCCTGCAGTTTGACAACTCTGCGGGATGGTTTCAGTGACCCAGACTTGCCAGCATAACATTTCATGTGCACCATCCGAGATAGCCTTCTATACACCACCAAGGACACCTCCTCAACCCCACCTGACTTCTGTGTAGTGAAAAGTGCAAGTTCTACAATGTTGCTAACTTAGAAACCAGTGACCAGCATCAATTGATAATCCCCATTACGGCAACAGGACATAGGTCATTATAATGCCATCATGATAAAATGACCATGGGGACACTCCACTTCCTTCATACACCTCAAACTTACTATTATTTCCCAAAAAAAGAGCATGGGAGTAGGTGGTTCTCAAACCCTGCTCCAAACTCCACCCCTTTTAAATACTCAGTGAAGTTTCACACAAGACACCACAACCCATGCTTCCTAATGGTATCAAAGGATGGCCCCAACCTTGTCAAGGCTTTTTTGTTTTGTTTTGTTTTCCTTGCTTGGGGTCTTTTTGTTCTTTGGCTTTTGTTCATTCTTTCTCCTGAACTTGTCTGAACTTGTCTTTTGCCTTTAGTAAGTCCTATTTCCCCTCCACATTTTATACTTCTACTTGAATTTATTCATAGGTGAAGTTTTTGTTACAGGAAGAACCTGTAACAAAACCTGATGTGTTCCCCACTGCCCACACCGCTGAAATCAGAAAGCTATTCTGCATTTTCCTTGTGGGCTTGGAGAGTCAGAGTCAGTGAAAGAATTAGGGAATGAAAGGGAGCAAAGGTTGGCATGATGCCATCAGGAAGGCAACCATTAGCCAAGGAAGATGGACACCCTTAAGTTGGAATAGGCAAAGTACAGGTCCTACCCAGAGCACCCAGAAGGAGCCCAGCCTTACTAATGCCTTGATTTTAGGTCCATTTCCAGACATTTGACTTGAAGAACTTTAAGATAATAAGTTAGGAGCAGATGTTATTTTGTAACAAGCTAAGCTACCATCTGGGACTCCTGTTTCTCATTTCAGAGCACTGGCCATGTCCTGGCTACTCTGCTTCTGATCTTGCTTCCTGCTGATGCATCACAAGAGGCATTAGAAGCTGGCTTAGCTTTTGGCTCCTGCCGCACATGTGGGAGACTTAGATGGGATTCCTAGCTTTTGGCTTAAACTTACTCTTGACCTGACTGACGCAGGTTTGGCAAGAAAACCAATGGATGACCACTGCTTGTCTCTATGTTACTTTGTAGATGGGAATAAATAGTATTTAAAAGTATAGTAAATTAGTGTGTGGTGATGCATTATAGCAGTGACAGGAAATTTAAAAAGCATGACAACTATGGCTAAAGATATTAATTAGTATTGATATATGAAAGATTTTCAGTTACTTAAATTGTTTCTCTTTTCCAAAAGAAGAAGAAAAATGTTGTTGTAAGAAACAATCACAGGTGCCCAATGTGTGGTGCATCTGTTCAAATGCTGTTGTAGAAAGCATTTAAGCAAGTCAGATGTAGTTACTACTAATCCGTGGTCAGCATCCTCCACTGAGCTTATCATGGTGTCTAGCTGTTCTACCGCCTTTGCCGTTCACTGAGCCAAACATGCTCCGTCTGCTCAATACTTTAGATCAATGGATGTGGGATCTTGATAAAATGTGTTTCTCTTAACTTCAGTAGTATGAGGGAAACACAAACCAGAACTCCCAAGAGGTGCCGTATATACCTCCAGAATAGCAGAATGCAAGTGACAAATCATAGTAAGTTTTGCTGAGAATGTGGTACAACTTGAGTATACACAGCTGGAGGGGATGTAGAGCAATAACACTACTTTGGGAAACAACATACACACAGATGATGATTCAGTCATTCCGGTCCCTAAAAGAAATGAAGTATGTCCTCACAGATTACATATGAATGCCTAAAGCAGCATTGCCTATAATAGTGAAAAATCTGGAAACACACCAATAGCTATGAACTGGTAAATGCAGAAATAAAAGGTAGTGCATACACACAATGGGATAGTGTCCCGCAAGAAAAGCAGATGATCCAGACAAATGCTTCAGAGCACAAGTGAATTTCAAAGGTATTATTCTGAGCGAAAGGAGCCAGACCCAAAGGTGAGCATCTCTACGATTCCATCGACATAAAATGTAAATTAATCTGTAGTGACAGAAAGCAGATCAATGTTTACAAGCCTGACAGGGGCAAAGGAAATCAAGGTAAGCGGGCATGGATAAGTTATCTTTTGGGGTGATGAAAGTCTGCTGTGTTTTAATTTTCATGGCAATTTCATGGCTGTAGGCAACTAGCAGTTCATAAAAACTTACACTTTAAATAGATGTTGTTTTCTATGTAGGAAGTCTTTCCCAATGAGGTAGATAATGAGGGAAAGCATATTTTGAGCTAGAAGTTTGAGTGGGCAGATAAGTGTACATCTGTAACAAACCCATGTTACTACTGAGTTGCAAGTCCAAGGACTGCATTTTTAGGACACAGTTCTAAAGTGTCTTCTCTGTCTAAAGCATCATTTGCTCTGCCTCTAGTAGAGGAATTCATATCCATCTTGTTGTTCACATCCATTCTTGTTAAGAAAGAATTTCAATAAGAGACATCCTCAACTGTCTATTTCCTGATTGTCTTCTCGTCTATAAACCCATTTATGCAACAGATTGAATATATGGAGAGTAAAATACTTGAAAATGTGTTTCTGTCACTTCGGTATTTCCTTACCTGCTCCACTAACCTACCTTTTACTTGTGACATTGGCTTGACCTAAAAAAATTGAAGCAGACATGAATGACAGTAAGGATTGTACTGAGATTATTGTACTTAAATACCTTAAATCTTTGAACAGATTTCCAACCTCCCTTTTTAAGTAAAGTTAGAATAAAAATGGGAATGGGGCACTGAAACGATGCGACTTTTTGACCCAAGAGAGTTTAGAAATAACTCAAGACCTAAACAGAAAGGCTGTTGGCTGCCTTGTGCTGTTGTTTGCTGATATTTGTCTGTGTGCTGGACAACTCCCAGCAAAGTGTGTGAGAGAGAGATCCCTGTTCACAATAATCTCTTGCTATTGACACGAAAGACTTCACAAATCTTTACATGATGTTACGCTCCGTGATGATGAAGCGCTGTTGAGAAGTCGTTTATTGGAAGATGTCAGTGCTGGCTCTCTGGTGACCACGTTTGCTTGTTTCTCTTGTTCCAATTATAAGCCATGTCTTAGCGAGGTAATACAATAGTTTACGGTCCTTAGAATCATGGTAAATATTTGAAATGTTGAATGACAAATTCCAAATTCCTGTGGATAGGCCAAAACAAATTAATAATAATAATAACAACAACAACAATAGCAGAATAGCTCTGAATATTGCTACAATGGTTTGTTGTATCTTAAATCTCTTCAAGATATTGATGCAGTATGGAGAAGAAAGCTATTAGTTTCTACCTTTCTGTTTGCATTATTCAAAACTTACAGCATCAGGAGATGTTCTGCCTCAAGTGTTCATATCATATCAATGGTCTGCCTTTTCTTTTGATGATTTTCTTCCAGGATATTGTTTCATGCAGCCATGGAAACATGGAATATTTAGGAATTATGCCCCTTTTCCAGTACAATTAAGTTTTACGTTTGTGACTCAGTGATAAACATATTGAAGCTATTCAGCAAACGTTTGATTTCCTACTAAATAGAGTTTCATAGGTTTTAAAAACAATCTTTTTAACCTGGTATGGACTTGGATGAAGATGTCTCAGGTGGAACTAGAACAGAGGCAGAATGATCAAAACAAGCTTTAAAAGTGTGTCAGACGCAATTTTGTCAAAAAAAAAAAAAGTCACCTGGCTGACTGGCTTCCTGAGTGTCCCCTACCTCTGCTCCTCATGACTTAATGAAAGAAGCAGCAACCAAACTCCTCTAAAGCTGAAGGAACGAGAAATAACCCAGGACTTGAACTTGTCGCATGACGTTGCTTTAAATTTTAATGCATACGCGGGAATAGATTTGTGAACAGCAAGGTAAAGCAAAGGCCATGAAATATTGATTCTGTACATTTTCTTATGCATTTTTATTCTCCAATTTAGTAAATTTTTCATCTTGCCTGCACTTAGAGGTTGCCTACGAAGTCGTTACTACCAATTGTATTAGCTGTTGTAAATAAATAATCGTCACCAGTGCTGTTTCCAAGATGGGAGGCGGACAGAACCCTGCTTCTTCTCAGTGGTGGCTTCCCATAGCCCTGCCTAAAGGGTACTAAAACGGATGATTGCAATTTTCCTAATAACATAGTGGAAGATATTTTCTAAAGCAAGGGGGGGTTTATATAAAGCAATAATTGTAAATTTTCAGCAGAAGTGAACCAATAGTGTGAAAATCTCCCATTTTACTCTAGAAAATAGAATTGATTTTTTTTTCTACAAAAACTATCAAAACACTAGGATCGAACATCATAATAGGCATGTCTTGGAGAGTACCTAATGTCACATTTTACAGTACATAAAAGCATATGACTTTTACCCTTAGCCCTAATCCTTGCATACGTGCAATAAGTCACATTTTATCAATCCTGGGAAAGGTAACCTCATCTTTTCCCTAACAGATAGTTCTCACTGTCTTCGTTCTACAGACTATTTATCTTCTCTAGAATAAACACATATTCTTCATTAGCCAACATCTAGGGAGGTGAGAGCCAAAAGAAACATGGAAACCAGCAAGTACCCATCACTGGGTAAAAAACTCATAAAAAGATCCAATTGGGTTCTTCCATGGTGGCTGTCACGTTGATTTTTTTGTAAAGATGATCTATGTCAGTTCATTACTTCTGTTAAGTGAGGTCAGTACTTTCTGTAGATTCCTGGCCGCATTGACCAAAGGTTCTTAAAGGACTCTTCCTTTGAGTTTCAAACTTCTTACTCCATATTGCTAGTCCACAACCAGGAAGGAAGGGGAGGGGTGGGTTGGGCTGGCTATTTATCCTTGAAACACATGAAAATAGGTTTCCCCTTTATTTTATCAGCAACACGGTCATCCTGTCAGAAAAAGCATTAAGTCCCATTTTCTACTTTTTCTCCAATTTCAGGTTTATTAATGTTACATAGGGTTGTTTACTGTAGTAAAACATAAACTCTTTGTATCTGCCTTCCCCACCTGATAACAACAACAACAACAAAAACAAATAAAAGCAAAACAAAAAAACACGGATAATAGAGATCTTTAATAATTTGTTGCTTTAGTGTTTAGTTTGACATACATTTTTAGATCTTTTAAAGCCAAGGTATTTCTGTTTTCTTTAAATATTGAAATACTTGATTCATATTCTGTGTAGTATTCCATTAAAAAAAAGAGAGAGAGAGCGCCTAAATGATTTAAACTAGGATTCCCTCCAATTCTTCCTTAGTGGATAGCTTTTGTGTTTGTTCAAATTCTGCAATTTGGGGAATTAATCTTGTATATGTTCTTCTGAAAATGCTAGTGGGGTTGACTAAAACCCTATGCCTTACTTAGATCCTTACCTGCAAACACTGGTATCTTAAGATAGGTGTGGTACAGACAACATTGCAACAAGGGGTACAGAGTAAATCCAGATGTTAAGATTCAATGCAGTATAAGCACAGAGAGCATCTCCTCTTAAACTCCTTTGAAGTCTTTATCCTGCCCCCAGCCACATTCCTATCAAAAATAACAGGGGTGTGAAGTTGGTGGGAAGGAAGGGAAAACTTGGTCTAATAAAATTATGGGAGACTTTGAGAAAGCATTGTTCACAGTGCAGAGGCATTGAACTGAAGAGAACACCAATGGTCTAACTTAGGTCTTGTTCTTGTCTGGTATAAGACACAAGGACTCAGGTGCTTACTTGGCGGGGTGAGAACTGGGTGAATGGGGAGGCTATATGGCAGACAGTGACCTGTGCATTCCGTATCATTGGTACCGGCAGCAAACTGAGAGCCTAGCGTAAGAAATGTGTCCATTTGAAGAAAGAGGTCAGAATGCTGATGATGGGTGCATTAAATAAATGATTTGGAGGTCATGCTTGGGAAAACATTGTTTTCCTAGCATGGAATCGATGTGTTGAACGCAAAGAGAGTCTCCCAAGTTGGTGCCTGGGTTCCCTAGCCCATATTGACAGAGATCAGACGCTTCTGTAATCAGTGACATTACAGGTATCTAGTATTCAAGTAGTTGCACATCAAAGAAAACCCTTTCAAGGCTACATTTCCTCCATGTATCAAGCAGTAGCACCAGGAAGGATCCTGGACATAGCCAAAGTTTACACTGGAGTAGAGGCTGTGCCAAATAAAAGGTGAATACAAAACATTGAGCTGGGAACAACAGCTTCACTGGCCATGGAAAAAATTGCTACAGAGATAAATATTTCTGTGAGCACTCCTCATGGCTCAGGCTTCCTCCCAACTCCCCTCTGGCTGCTCAATAACAATGAGAGTGTTGTAAATTTACAATGAAGAAGCCCTCCAGTTTGAGAACTGAGAAGCCAAGAACAACCAAAGGGAAACCAGAAGGGGAAGCAAAGACAATTTGCTTAAAAGGCTTATGGAAAAACACCAGCCCTGGTTACATATCTCATTGCTTAAAGGCATATAACTAATCCAGCACCAACATCAACATCATGAAAAATTCCCAATTAGAAAATATTGAGAATATGTAATATTCAAAGGGTATAATAATAATAATAAAGCAATGCCAAAAATGGCTTCTTGTATTTTCTGTGTTGAGAAGTGAGCTGCTCTGTGGAACCAGAGACAAGAAATGGGATGATTGGATTTAAACAGGAAGAGAAATGACCCGAAGTAGACAGTTTAAAAAAAGAAAGTTAAGTTACATAAGAAAGAGGAGTGTGAACACAGATTCCCAGAACCTGTTTTAAGAAGTTATGTGAAGTACAAATCAGACATTGTTGCCTAAAACAGACAGGAGAGGGTCAAACACATGTAGGTAATGGCAGAATAGCCTAGAAAGGGAAAGGAGGGAGAGAGACAAAGCAGATCTAACTAGTATCTGCAAAAGAGATCCCTCCCCACCAAATAAGAAAAAAAAAACACCCAGAAATCAGTGATTTAATAGAAGAAATCTTTCCAAGACAAAGAATGACTTGTTCCTTGGAAGTCATAGTGGGCATTAAAGAAAACAAAGCAACACTTAGATCCATTGTGGTCATTTGTTTCTAATCTTAATGAAAAAGAAAAAATAAAAAGGAATGTGGCAAGTGTCAAAAAAGGGAAGAGGCTAAATGTCAAAAAGTTAAGCAGACAGGACAAGTCCATCCAGCTCTGGACTTCTTTACCACCCCAAGAAATATTAGGAGAAATAAACGACACAATGGCAATTGAATTTTATTGTCAAAACTGGACTGAAGGGATTCTGAATTCAGCCAAAGTTCTGTTCCTATAGGAAACGATTAAGACAGGAGTGGGCTTTGGGCACAGCACATTAAGCTGCCACGTTAGGTGATCCAGCTGCCTGCTAATGCATCCGGAAGGCAGCAGATGATGGGCCTGGGGCATGCGTTCCAACTGCCCACATGGGTGACCCAGATAGAGCTTCAGGCTCTTGGCTTCAGTCTGGCCCAGCCTTGCCTGTTGCCAGCAATGGGAAGATGCATTGGAGGATGGAAGATCTTTCTCTCGTGCTGTCACTCTACTTTTCAAATAAATCACACCTCAAAAGCAACAAGAAAGTAACAGAAGTTATTTTCAGATTGTAATGGCTCAGGAAACAAGTCTTTTTCTTTTGTTCTCTAAAGTTGTGGTGAATTTGCTTTCTACTAGAAATGTTCTGCTTAACAACACTATCACAGTATTGACCTTGTTTTATTGAGTGGGCCCATTCTTCTTCAATAATTTGAATGATTTTTAAAAATTTTTAAACTTTTTATGTATTTTTCATGTTATTTCTTTATTTAATAGGAGACAGAGAGAGAGAAAGAGAGAGAGAGAGAGAGAGAGAGAGAGATCTTCCAACTATTAGTTTATAATTCCCGGATGCTTGCTGGACTATACCAGGCCAAAACCATGAGGTTAGATCCAAAGTAGGGTGTCCCACATAGGTTACAAGGATTCAAGACTTTGAGCCATTAACTACTGGTTTCTAACATGTACATTAGCAGGAAGCTGGGGTCAAAAGCAGAGCTGGGACTCAAACCCAAGCATTGGATATAATGGGTTGCAGGTGTCCCAGGTGGCATCCTAAACCACTGATGTCAAATGCCTGCCTTGATTTTAGTGATTTTTTAATGTCACTTTTGATGCACACCAAGTCCCCTAGTGTGTGGATCTGTTTTGTCTCATTAGTCAATACATTCATCACTATATTAAAGACTGCATTAGACATCAGTAGAAATGTTAGAATAAACACTGATATCCTATTGGGGCAGTCATCCTTCATTCTTCCCTTCCTTCCAAATTGTGATGGCAGTTTATCAAGCCTCATTAAAAAAATTAACTTTTGTGATTTTAATTGGAACTACTTTCACTGAAAATATAAGGTGCATATATCTTTGTGATACTGAGTTTTCCCAGGACACAACTCGCCACTTGTAATTTTTTTAAAATGTCCTCCAATAGCTGTTAATCATTTTCTTCATCAGCATTTTCCACATCTTTGGTAGGTTCATGTGAGATCTCTAATTCTTGGTTGTAACTGTAAATGCTATGTTTTTCCCAATTTATTTATATATGATTTTATTGGTATATTGATGCTTTGTTGTTTGTACAGATTTTGATGAATCCTCTTAGTGATTTTAATACATGGTCTGTACACTGTCATGAATTTTCTGTGTATACAATTGTATTATCCACAATTAGTGGTGATTTCATTGTTGGGTTTTGTATTTATATTCATTTTGCTTTTATGCTTTGCTGCGTTTCTCGTGACATACAAGAGGCATGTTTTTCTTTTCGGTCCTTGAGTTTAGATTCACATCTGAACAGGTTATCTATTTCCTCCTAAATTTTTTGTTTTGTTTGTTTTGTTTTCTGAGATCTAGAGTACACTTGTGAAAGAGATGAAGAAGAGGAGAGGAGAGGAACGGAGAGAATATGAGAGGGCAGTGAGATGAGATGACAGGAGAGGGAAGGAAAGGAGAGGGAAAGCCATGAAGTGTCTAGTCAAAATTCCAATTCCACTTATGTTTACCTTCCAAACCTTTACTGCTCAGGCAACTAGACTGATGTTCAAATGGGTATCAGATCATGCTTAAGGAACAAAACACCTAAATGCATATAAAGCTCTCTGCCCAGCCCACCAGTCCCGTCCTATCTAAAGCCACAATTTCCTTTGCTTTCTAAACATCGTCCATTACCTTAATACCTTTAGTTCTCAAATGTGCCAAGCTTCTTTGTTCCTGGTATTATTCACTCTATGGAGTCTACCACCCTCCAGCCTCCCTATATTAATGTCCACTGATGGCTCAGATTTCACATAAAGCTACTTTCTCAAAGTTGCCTTTCTTTGACTCAAAATACAAATTAATCTACTCTTTAATATTCCAGTGTTTAGCTCCTTTTCACTGAGGCAAAGTTCACATAATGCCAACTTAACCTTTTACATGAATAACCCGTGGCATTTAGCATATTCACAACGTTGTGCAACTTTTCTTCCAAAACGTTTCCATTACTCCAAAAACAAATACCATACCCATGTAAACTTTCCAATTCTCCTCCCACTCGTCCGCCCAGGGAAACCACTAGTTTGGACCTGATTTCTATATGTTTGCTTATTCTGAATAATTCACATAATAGAATTATATAATATATGTGACCTTACCTGTCTTCTTTCACTTAGCATAATATTTTTTGAAATCCATCCATGTTGCAGCTCACGTATTTCTACTGTGTAAGACAAAATAATATTTCATCGTATGTGTATAACATAGCTTGCTTGTTCATCTGTTGATGAACATTTGAGTCATTTCTACCTTTGGGCTACTGTGAGTAGTGCTGCCGCGAACACTGTCGTACAAGGATCTTTTGAACTCTGTTTTCAATCCTCTTGGGGGCAAGATGCACCTGTGTGTACTCCTAGTGTGATATTTATTTGTATGGCTCTGTGTTTAGTGTCTGCTGGTCTACCCTGTATAATGAACTCCCCATCTGCAAGGAACATTTGATTGTCTCACAGTGGTAGCCCTAGGCACGAGTCTCTGCCCCAGGAAGTATTCAATAAATGACTGAGCACATAAGAAAGTTACATAGAGTGGCCACCAAGGCGATGGGACTTGGAACAGCTGTTTGATGTGTCTGAATGGGAACAAGGTGAAGTTTACTTTTTTTTTTTTAAGTTTTATAACTTTAAGCCAAGTTTCCTATATGGCCCCAAAGCAGTCTCTTGCTGTCGTTAAAAAATTGCCGATCTTCGGTGACTAAGCATCATTTGATCAGGCATATTCCAAACTCTGAAAACCCCCAGATGTTACAGGGTCAGGAAGAGGAGTTTGGGTCACACTTTACCTTTTCCAAGGAGGCCTCAGATTGGTGCTGCCCAAAGCAAGGTCACAATTCATTGCTAAGAATGCCAGCTAGCACTCTAAAAGGACTACAGCCAGAGCCCATTCTAGATATCCAAGCTTTTCTTTTCAGCAAGGTAATTAGACAAATGTGGATGACAATGAGAGTTCCTGCTGGCTTTCTGGTAGAATTGGGTTACTGATTTGTTCTTTTGGTGATTGCTCTAATTTGCTGTGTACCAGCCTTCCCCGTTCTCAGCTGTGCTCTGCAGTGAACCAGAGCCGGTCTGGTACATAGCAAAAGGAAGGCTGCGGCTTGAGCAGCTTCACCATCCACCCCTTGTCTCAGACACTTTGTTTCCCAGGCCGTCTATTCCTTCTCTTCATCCGTAAGTCTGCTTCTCTCTCTCCCTTTCTCTCCTCTGTGTTGGCTCTCTTCCTCTCGCTATTTATCTCTATTTTCTCCCTCTGCTGTTCCCATTCCCTTTCTCTCTTTCCTTGTCCTTTTGTGCTTTGCCTTTGGGAGGGTACTGGGTGTTCTATGAACTGTGTGTATGAACCAGTATTGCTCTATCACTTCAGGGCTGCTGTTGTCCCTTTCAATAAACTTCTTCCTGTCTCCAAGTGGCTGGTTCTATCTCTTTTACAATCAGGGGAGACCGGAACTGGCTGCAATGAATGTGAGGAAGTCTTTATAATGAACAGGATCTCTCTGTTGTTTACCCAAACACTTAAAACGACACAGGGAGCCAAGCAGCCCATTTTGCACATCTGATGAGAATGTAATTAAATGTGGAGGAGTGAGTAGAGAAGGTGAGGGCAGGCCAAGGTTAAGTCATGGGGCAGAGTAGTGTTGAGATGCTTAGATGAACACAGGGGCGGGAGGATGCATTTAACTGGACTTTGTAATTACAGACAGACCATGTCTAGGTGCCTGGGACTGAGTTAGGCTTTGGGGATAGAGAGCTGCTTGTGGCTCAGACTTTGCTCCAGATGCATTTAGATGAGTAAGGGTATGTATTAACAAGAAGACATAATGTCTGAGTGCATTAGAGAAGCAGACAGTGGGATGGGGGGATACTTTAAGGAGATAACTTAGCCGGGAGGAGGGGAATGTTAGAGGCAAAGTGAAATTTGAGCAAAGCCTTGAAGGAAGAAAACAATTCAGACAGAGAGACCTTGTGGAATGCAAGGTACTCTGGGCTTTAGGAAGGGCCTGAGCCGAAGATCAGAGTTAGGCAGTCAGAGCTGCCTAAAGGAGACAGGGAGAATGCCTGATTTTAATATATTGGGAGAATGGGGAAAGAAATGGAGGCAGGGCAAGATGTCAGGGCACAGAGGTCTTAAAAATATGTGGCTGTGACTGTGGGAGGCTAGGTGTCTTCAGATTCCAACAGAACTGTCCAACGGAAGCTTCTGCTGTGGTAGGCAGGTGTCTAAGGTGGCAGCCTTGCGTGGCTACTAAGCTACAGGGCTCACTTTTCTTTTCTTTTCTCTTCTTTTCTTTCCCTTTCTTTGCTTTTCTTTTTGTCGAAAGGCAGATACAGAAACAGAGATAGACAGATATGGAGAGATTTTCTATCTGTTGGTCCATTGCTCAAAGGCCTGTAACACCCAAGGAAGGCCAGATCAGAGCCAGGAGCCCAGTACTCCATCTGGGTCCCCCTTATGGGTGGCAGGATCCCAGGTGCTCAGTCTTAGGCATCACCTGCTGACCCCAAGGGTGTGCATCAGAAGGAAGTTAGATTAAAATGGAGTAGCCAGCAACTGAAACAAGTACTCTAATACAGGGTATGAACATCCCAAGTGGTGCCTCAATGTCTATGTCAACCCCAGCGGAGCTCTTGAAATATAGTTAATGTGACTGAAGCACTAAACTATTGTTTAAAGTATAAATTTAAATGTCCCAGATGGTTGATGATTACTGTATTAGCAACACAAGTTTGAGAAATCGAGTATCTCTGGAGAGAGGGCATGGCCATATTTTCAGAAATACAATCTGGCTAGTGTGACAAGGGGAAGAGGTGAAGGGCCTGATATTTCATGGAGAACTAATAGGATACTAATGTATGGTAGTAGAGATAAGGGCATAACCAGGAAAAGGGCTCAGAATGCCCTTGCCTGGGGGGTGTCATGTGGAAAGCAAGGTCCGGGGTTGGGATCCTGGCAGTTGCTGCCCTATCTGTAGCTGGAATCCAGCAACAGGTTGTAGTATCTGCAAGCTCAAGGTTGAGCAGATTGGGATCCAGTTTTAGAGTGTGATAGGAAACTGAGCAGGTCTTTAAAGTTGACTTGTGACTCTGGAATGATCTGAAGCCTGCTTTTGATAAACCATTCTTTTTCTTCAGCTCTCTAAGAATGTATTATGCACCAAGAAAGTATAAGAAACCAAAGAAAATTCCTGCCTCAGAGGTGACTACAATACAGAGATACCAAAGGGCCCCTCTGCTTCCTTTTCCTAGCAGCACATTTTATCCTCTAAGGAACAATGCATTCACTTTAAAGGAAAGTAAATATAATTGAAATCCAAAAGCTGTTTGTTTAGTTTGGTAGAACTTGACCCTGTCGTATTCTTGGAACAATTAAAGGGAAAAAGAGTAACAGATGTACTTGTGAGTAAGGAGCAGGACTTTCTTACAGCTTCTCTACAGTAAGGTTTATTTCAAAGATACAACAATTAAAGCAGTGTGAATATGATCCAGAGGTAGACAAGGAAATCAAAGGAGCAGAATGGACAGAGCAGAAAAATCCCTTAAACATGTATGGAAATTTGGTGAAAGACAGATGTGGCGTGACAAATGAGTAGTGAAGACGGAGTATGTTCTAGTCAATAAATGCTATTGGGTGGGGGTGAGGGGAGGTGGCAGAAGTTGGATGCTCCTTTAGAGAAAAGGAACATATTGAACTGAGACCAACATCAAATCTAGAAAGAATAAATATCAAAATAATAGGACTTTCCGAAGGACATTTTTGAGGCTGTGTTTATGATTTCAGCATAGAGCGATTTAACAGTGTACAAAAATGCGAAAAAAGCACAAAGGATGAGATTGATAAATTCAACTAGATAAAATAGTCTTTTCTATAGCAATACATATTTGCTCTAATAGCACAAGGTTCTCTGGAATTTATAAAGTACTCCCATAAGTCAATGATATAAATACAAACATTCCACCAGGAAAAAACACATTTAAGATACAAACAAGGAAGTCCAGAAGACAAAAGCCAAAGAGCCAACATGTGTATATATATATACATATATATATAAATGCTCGAGCACATTAATAAGTCATGGGTCTACAAGTTAAAATGAGACACCATTTCCCACCCACTTATTGCTGAGTGTGTAGAGAAAGAGAGGCTCTTGCACACTGTCAGAGCAGCTGCAAATTGGTGCGACTCCACTGGAGGCCAATTTAGCCATAACAAATAAAGCTGAAGATGTGCACATCTTGTAGCTGAGGATTTCAGCTGTTTGGTCTTTACCCTCCTTGATCTCTCCTACGTGTGCTCAAACCTGCTCACGGCAGTGCTGCATTGAAGTCTGGGAAATGGAGTAGGGGATGAATCAATAAATAGGGGGTAGTTAGTTATACTGAGAAACACTACATGAAGTAGAATCAGTGAATCAGACGAAACCATGAGTACCACCAGCAAGAAAGAATCTCAGAATCTTAACAGCCTGAAACCCTGTTGAAGATAATGTGTCTCATACTCCCAACCCATTAGATAATCCCTTTGAGTCCCTGTAATTCAATCCATGGTGTTGTGTGGTCTGTAGGTCCTTCAGGCTCTGGCTCTAAAATGTTTATTTTTAGTGCAATGGTAGTAAGTAATGTTTATTGATAATCTACCAAAAGATATTGTACTAAGTGTATTTTTATGTATTATCTAATTTGATTCTCCTCATTGTCCATGGGCTATTGTAATACTATGATAGTTATTATTATCTGTTTTTAAATGAAGGAAACAGAAGAAAGTAACTTGTCTAAGGATATATATATATATATATATATATACTTATATATATATATATAAGTTACTTTCTATATATATAAAGGAATGGAAGAACAGAGAGGATTGAAATTAAGCCTAATGTAAGGCTTCTGATACTTAGTCTATTGGGCATTAGGTTCTTAAGAGTATTATATTCCTGAGAATATTATGGAATACTTGGAAATTACAGATAAACTGGAGACTGCTTTTAACATTACCATGCCCTTGCCTTCAGTGCGAGTGTGGTGTCCAAATAGAGAGAGGGAAGATTCCACTCTCAGCAGGACCTTAACTATTGATTTGTTCTGGTCTATTTCTGAGATTTAGGGGAATGGTGTGTGTGCTCTCTAGTTTTGAGATAATAAGAAGGTGCCCTGGTGTCTCTGGGCAGGGACCTTTATGGATGTTTCAACCACCCTTCCAGAAGCCACATTGCTGCCATCTTCCTCGGCGACTAGGACTGTCCGGCAGGCTCTCCATGAGCCCCATCTTCTGTTTCTGCCTGCTGGGGAATGGAAGGGTTGTTAATACACTTCCAGTTCTCTCACTATCATTGTCATACTTAACCAGGAGAGCGAAGTTACCAATCAGAATACAGGGTATAAGGTCATGTCATAGTAGGGCCTGTTTGGCAAGTAATTATTGGGGCATTTGCTGAGAGATGACGCCACTGGTCTTCAAGGCAGCACAAGTACTCACCTGCAGTTCTTCCTTTTTTTCTTGCTCCTGTGTCCCCATGTAGGTGATAAGCTCATTCATTTTCCTTGTCCAAGTAATGCTGCTAGGCATTATCGTGTGGTCAACAGACTTGCAAAAGAGCGCTTTTGCCTGCTAAGTCCTTTCCTAAGTGTGCCACCAGCTCTACTTCCCGTTCCGAAAAAAAAAAATGGTTGAAATGTTGGCAGTTTCACTGGGAAGGCGTGTGGCTTCCTGCAGAGGCTGCTTCCGAGAAGACAACTTCATTTGGACAGACACATGTGGGTGTGTCTGTGAATAACATGGCCTTCTCATTCTTCAGGCTTTTCCCAGCTTTCCCAGGGTTTGTACAAAACAGTTTCCTGAGATAAATCCCACATCACGTAGCCAGGGCTTGGCATTAAATTGAAAGACAGTGCAAAGGAAATTAATTAAAGCCTGGCCAGAGGGACCTGACAGAAGCAGACATTTCAAGTGGAATCAATACAGTAGAAGCTCCGCACGAGGCCTGAGATGTTTGGCCTCTCTTGTTCACAGCTGAACCCGCAAAGCTAGAAAAATTCCTGGTGTGTAGAATGTGATTAATAAATATTTGTGGAATGAATGAGCTAGCCAACTGTAGTTCATTCAGCATTTGATGAACTGCTACTTGCTGAGATGGGAACTGGAGTTACAGTTACTCCTCCCAGCCTAGCGGAGTGAAGAAATTAAAAAGCAAACGGGCACATAGAGTGTTTAAAATACCGTAATTGAAATGTGTACAGCTGCTGAGGAAAGAGCGACCCAAGTATAAATAACTGTGCTAGTAGAGACTGGAGTAGCAGCAGCTCAGAGGTCATGTTCAGGACTTTGAGGGTTATCCGGAGTTATAGGGAGAACAGAAGCGAATTCCTGCAATGGGGATGTGAACGGTAGTAAGATGGAGATGAGACATTCACCTCTACAAGTTAAAGGAACAGTCTCTGAGTGGGAAGACAGAAATTATTATTTCCCCATAACACACAGAGCCATTGATTTAAAAATGATAATAATAAAGGAATTACTGAGATCTGGGCTAAGCAGTAGAAATACCAAAGCACATAGTGTACTTGTGCCTTTAGCCACCCACCTGTTGTCACTTATCCACACCAGGCAGTGGCAAGTGGCCTTAGCCCCCATAGCATTTCCAAGGTCTAAAATACACGTGGCACAAAATAAATGCTCAGTACATGCTGGGTGAACAAATATAGGAGCAATTCCTATGAGTTTGCTATATTGCAATGACAAATTAAAATAAAGCAGAGTAGGATCAGTTTACAATTTTATACAGAAACAGTGGAAGGAATAAAAATAAAGAGTTTGAAATGAATTGACCCAGGCTCCAATTCTGGTCCTACTGAATGTAGATGACCCATGATAAAATATATCTGAAATTCAACTGGGAAGGACCTGTTTGTCGGTAAAATTTGGTTTCTGGCTGGCGGGTGGCCAAAGGATGCTCTTGCTGCCATTGGGCTTTCTCTATAGGGTAGCAGCCAAGAACTGGAATCTAAGTAAGAAGGGTCTTGTGATCTTATATGTCGGTCATCAGGTAACAGCCCATTACTCTTGCAGAATTCTGTTGGTTAAAAAACAAGTCGCAGGCTCCCACCCACTCCTCTTATTCCCTGATGAATTTCCAGTTCCCCAGAACTCTATTGGAGATATTCTAAATCCTAAGGAAATGAATGTGTTGAGTAAATGACAGTGAAGATGACAAATATACCTTTCCTGAATGGAGAGGATCTGGCTGAGTCCATCTTCCCCTCCTCTCCTGGACTCAGGGCCAGTCTGTGTGTGTGAGTAGTGTATAGGTGCCCATGCACGCGCATGTTTGGAAGAATGAAGGAATGAATGAACTACTGCATTCCGAAGGCAGCTGAGAGTAGATGTGATGAAAGAAGTGCCCAGGTAGCTAAGGAATGGGCTCGAAGGCTTTATCTGCAGTAATTGGCTGAACTGAGTATGCATTGAACAGACTAAGACAGAGTAATGCTGTCGCTTTCACCTTGCCTTGGGGACCACTGGGATTTTCCCTTGTGTGCAGGAAAATGAAAGTCAAATGATCACATTAGACTGCTCACAAGCATTGCCATGATCAGTTATAACTCTCCTTCCTTGGGGTGTAATCAGGAGCTAATGTTGCCCTACAGCACGCTATTTGAATGTATATATTTTTTTGAAGCAGGAGGCAAACACTTTCATAAATAAAATAAAATAAATAAAAGAACATAGATAAAATTACAAGAAAATGCAATAAAAATAAAACAAAGTCATCAGCACTGGGTCTCCAGGCTTTCAAAGGAAACATTTGCTGTGAGAAAGACAGAGCTGCAAATCAGGGGCTGAGCCCCTGTGCTTTGGGTTGTAGGTTCCTGTTCTGCGCTCAGCTTCGATGTGTTGGAGGGCAGAGTGGGTTATCATTCGAACTTGTTGGAGGCTCTCAAAGAGAGTGTCATTTAGGTGTTTGGAAACATCAGTTTTGTCGTGAAGTTGGTGTGTCTAAGATGGCAAGGGTCCTTTCTTCTTACCAGCAGGAATCTGAGGGGAGGGGACTTTGTGGCTGAATGCATTCAGGAGGCAGACAGACCCTCATAACCCCGAAGAGGAGCAAATGCTGCCAAAGCACAGTCTCCCCCAACTCTGAGTGCACCCACAGTCCAGACAATGGCAAGCAGGGCGGGCCAGCGCTTTACACCACACAAGCATTTTCAAAGGACCTTGGGAACAGGCTTTCATGAAGGGGGGCAGCATCAATGCTTGTATGGAAGAAGCCGATTGAAATCAATGAAAATTGATTTAGAGTGTGGGGGCCACTGTGTTAAAATCTCCTACCTCTTGATAGAACTTCATGAATATTAACAAGGTTAAGATCAATAACGAGCTGATTTTCAGATGCAAACCTGACTTCTTTAGATTAAAGGAATGGAATGATGGTGTTTCTTCCTGCTCTACTCCCACCCAGTGCCTAGTGAACCTGAAACACAAAAGCCCAGATGAAACCTGACTCCGTGTCACATGCACATTTGTTGCCCATCTTTGCTCTCTGTGGTTGGATCTGAGGATGCTCTGTGTTCATAGCATGTATGCAGATGTGTGTGTGTGTGTGTGTGTGTGTGTGTGTGTGTGTGTGAGTGGGAGATGTGTATCCATTCATTCATTGATTCACATTTTTTTCCATCACTTTTCTCCATTACTACTCGTGATGATCATATCCCATGGACTAGAGCTTCTCTCATAAGTCTCTGGTGCTTCTGAGTTCATCAGACACTCCTAAGAATATCACCAGGAATTTCTCCTACCCTGAGTAAAGGCTGGGTCATGATCATGTAGCTTCTGTCCTTCTTCTCTTCCACTGAGGTTGGTTAGGACTGTAGACACAATGGTGGCCTAGGCCATGATGCGTGAAGACAGATCCTTTATGGCACTTGCAGGTTTCTTTGCCTTCTGCTTTCTCTTCCGGGTCCCTCACAGCCCAAGACTTAGAATGGTGTCTCTTGTTATCCTCACTTTGCAGATGTTGAAACTAAAACCTAGAGCCGGTGTTGATGCCCCTGTGGATGAATGGGAGATGAAGCTGTTCAGTGAAATTTTCTTTTTCAGAAATTGCTCCATCAAGTTCCTTTCTTCATTTTACCTCCAGTATTCTACAACTGGAGATAGTTACATACTGGGGAAAATCATTTCCAAGGCAAATCCACATCTCTATTCAGACTCAGTTTTTTTTTTAAGAGTTATTTATTTTTATTGCAAAGTCAGATATACATAGAGGAGGAGAGACAGAGAGGAAGACCTTATGTCCACTGATGCACTCCCCTAGAGGCTGCAATGGCCGAGCTGAGCTGATCCGAAGCCAGGAACCAGGAGCGGCTCCTCGGTCTCCCATGTGGGTGAGGATTCCAAGGCTTTGACCCAACCTTGACTGCTTTCCCAGGCTACAAGCAGGGAGCTGTTGAGAAGCCAGCTGCAGGGATATGAACCAGTGCCCATATGGGATCCTGGTGTGTGCAAGGTGAGGACTTTAGCTGCTAGGCTACTGTGCCGGGCACCAGATGCAATCTTCATGCTCCCTGGAAGTCATCTCGTAGGTCAGCCCACTGTCTCATTTTTCCTGAGACCTGTGTTTCAGATTGTTTTCACTTGGCTTGAATCTTGCATGCAAGCTCCTCATTGCTCGCCAATGGATGATCTCAGTTACTCATCTGACATGGGACAGACAGCGCTAGATGAACCTCCTCATTATCTTCTGAGGGGCTGACAGATGTTGCCACCTGCTCTGCCTTTCTGCCTCTCTGCATCTGTACTTTGGGTCCCAGACTTTCCCACTTTATGCAAGACATACCACTCCTTTTCTTTCTTATAAACTCAACTCCAACTCTAACCAGAAGCTTCCCTACTGAGTTTTTGAAATACTCAAAACTTCCTTGTTAAAAACACGAAACAGCCAAAGTTCTACCTCTTTCCCTCATGCTTCTTTCCTTTATCTGGAACCTCTCAGGAAAGCCAGATTTCTCTGAAGTGTTGTGCCTTTTTTGGGGCACTTTTGTTTTTACCTCCAAAGTGCTTCTCCTTCCACATTTCATTTGGCTTTCATTCGTGTCATTTCCTGAAAGGGTCCTGCTGACCTTCCATTTTCTACAGTCAGTAGACCTTTGTCAGCTGTTGTCTCCCTTGTCCTGTCCATGACTCTGTTCTAATGAGTGTGTGCCCCTCTCTCTCTCTCTTCTCTCCTCAGTACTTGTTCCTCGGTTTCTGTAACATTACAGTCTCTTTGTTTTCTAACTTTGTGGAAGCTTCTTCTCTGTGTTATTTGCATACTCCTCCAGAAAATGCTATTAAATATCATCATTGTAGGACTAACATTGTGCTACCCCAGGCTAAGCTGCTGTTTGTGATGCTGGCATCCGAAATCAGAGCAGGTGTTTGAATCCTGGCTACTTTGTTTCCAATATGACTTCCTGCTAATCTGGGGAAGACAAAGATGGTAATCCAAGTGCTTGGATCCCTGCCACGCGTGTCTGCAAACAAGATAGGGTTCTTGGCTCTTGACTTCAGCCAGGCCCAGCTCTGGATGTTACAATCATTTGGAAAGTGAATTAGCAAGCAGGAAATCTCTCTCTCTCCTTTTCCTTCTCTCTCCCCTGTTTCCCTTCCTCTCTCCTCTTCCTTCCTTCCTCCACCCACCTTTGTCTTCTCCCCCCTCTCCTCTTTTTTGCTTTTTGGAAATAATTAATGTTTCTTAACAAAAATGTAGCAGTTGTCCCTGTCTTGATTTCAGGTTGTCTCTCATCTCAGATGAACTCAACTCATGTGACTTTAATTTCCAGCTTTGGTCATTTTTTTTTTTCGGAAAAGCATAATGGTAGATTTTAAATTTTCTCTCCACATCAAATTGCCCTTTTATGTGTCTCAGGGGCATCAAATACTCAAAGTGCAGAAAAATAATATCACTATCTTTTGTTCCCATCCCCTAGTCTGAGTCCTTTATAGAATCCCCTTCACTGAGTGGTACTATCATCCATCCAGGAGTGCATGCCAGAAACCCACTTTGCGTACTTTCATTTCCTCTTCTGTGCTCCATCCCATTCATCATCTCATCCTGTAATACGAATTTTAAACTGTTTTTCTGATTATATCCCTTACTACTGTTTTGCATCCAGACATCTTACTGAACTGAGATATAGCAAACTGGGCAGACTGGGCACAACCCCCACTAAGCTGTGAACCCATGGGCTATGCTGAAGGCAAATGTGACCAGTGAAGATCCCTGTGATGGAAAGGTCTGCAGGTGCAGAGGGCCAGGGAGGAGGTTACACCTTCGCCTTAACAATGGCTGCAGTTTCCTAATCCAGTTCAGAGGCTTTAGAACTCAGCCATTCAATTCAGACTTTTGCAAGTAGAACCCAACAATGGGTGATCTCTAATCTAGAAGAAAAGCAACTCCCTGCAGTGGAAGCATTCTGACATTTACAGTGGGAATGTGGACCCATAGAGGCTCTTGGGAGGGTGTACAGAAGTCTCGTTTCATGTCAAGTTCAGTGACATTTAAGGACATCTTTCTTGGACTGTGCATGCACTTTTTTTTTATTGTTAGTAACATTGTATTATGAGAGACAGTTTTATAGGTACTGGGTGTGCATGCACTTCTGAATCTTGTTCATCTTTATACTGGTGTTCTTAATTCAGGTAATCCTTCATGAGCATCCGAGATTGAAATATTGCTCCTGCATCCCAAGTTTGGGAAATCTTCCTGAAATTTGATCACTCACTGTATCAGGTCATGACTTCTTGAGACAGAGAGACATTGAGACTGGCATGCATGCAGAGAGGTTTACTGGTGAATGCTCTTGGGAATAGCATTACAAGGAAATGTAGATTGCAGGGCACGAACCATGGAGGAGTTGAATGGCAATGAGGTAGCAGCAGCATTCAAGTCCCTGCAACAGAGAAGCTGTGGTGAGCTTCCAAGACATCCTGAACTGAAGCAGGCACCTGCTGCATGGATATTAAGTGGTTATGGAGTGCCCTCAGAGGAGGAGCATGGTATTAGGTCGGGCATCTTCCTGCATCCGAAGTCAATGCCCAGAGAAGGATGAAGGTGTGTTCCGACCTGAGATACTCCACACCCCTACCTCCTTCTCTTTGTTCTCTTCAACACCAACTCCACTTGAACAAACCTGATATTTTTCCATGGCTTGCACACTTTCCTTTTTTGTCTTTTTCTTTCTCCTTTTCTCCCCCTCACTGCCCTCTCCCACTGCCTTTGTCTCTCCCATGTTCTGCCATATCTAACTGGCTTCCTATGCTGTTACCAGGAAGTTGGAACTAGAAGAGAAGCTAGGACTCAACTCAAGGCATGCTGATGCGAACATCTGTGCCAAAAAACTGCCCCAATTTCTTGCAACTGTTTCTTTTCACTTAACAATATGAGGGATACTTAGACATTTCATGGAAGATGCATAATATGCAAAAAACTGCATGGCCTTCAAAAATTTTTGTAGCAAAGAAAACAACTTCTCATTCCATCTCCATGCACTTTTTGAGATGCCCTCATTTATTGACAGTGGTATCCTAGATTTGTATCAACTTGCAATAATCAATTGTGCATTTTTTTCCCCAATTGGACTCTTGGTAGCATAATGTGAGCGGCAGCCTGAATTTGTCTAGTACATATGTATTGCATGTTCTAATTCAACTGCTGATTGGAGAATCATTTCACGTCTATTTGTAACATGCGTGTTTTATTTGTGGTAACTTTTGCAAAACCTTTAATGTTATGGGTGAGTACAGTTTATTTAGCATTCCATAAGTGAAGGCTGTTCAGATTATGTCCTTGTTTCCACTCCCACACACAAGGCTTCACTGAGCATCGTAGGGTCTTTTAATTTTGAGGCACATCTGTGGATATTTTTCTCAGAGCTACTTAGCAGTTACTTCAGTTGAAGCAAATAAAGATTTTATGTTGTAACGGACAAAGCTAAGCTGTTCTTCGGAACAGCCACTAACTTACACCCTTATCATTAGTGGGTGTCTGTTCCACTTGATGCCTTTTTGATACCATCAGTCTTTTTAATCGTTGCACACTGCTGATCTCCAAACTGGCAACTTCTTAAGGCAGATAAAAGGAAAACTACCACTGCGCCCAAGTATTACTGTCAGTAAGAATGTAATGATAACGATGATGACAAAGGTGATAAAGACGGAACAGTTATCAAAAAACGATCTACTTTTTGTAAGATACGTGGTTATTAAAATCATGATAAGAATTAATTGGGGTTTTTGGCTGGTCTCAACACTCTGATTAAAACTATTATCTTAAGGTGTCTAATTTCTTGGTCAAAAATTGTTAAGTGAAACTTTCTGTGCAAGGCATTTAACTCGATCATAGTGACCTCTAATCATAGTCTTTCCCCGCCATGGTCTTAAAGTAGCATTTCTGGCCGCTCAAGATGAAGTGCTTACGAGCAGCGCAGGTGCCTTGTCTAACGTCCTCACTTACAGACCTCCTGTAGAAAGTGGGGATTCTGCAGTTTGTTTTAACTGGCGGTATTGATCTAATCTGCAGAATTTCTTCCGTCCACAGCTAAATCAGTAAATTCCACACTTAGCTGGGACTTTGCACCAATCCTTTTAAGGAGAGTTGAATTTGGAGTCATGAAACAATATATTGTCACTGTTACTGATCCTGGCACATCGCTATTAAGGAGAGTCTATAAAAATTCTTGCCTGTGTGAGGAAAATCACTATTGCCCTACGCCAAGGGTGAGAAAGGCCTTTTGTAAATAAGTCATACTTTTTTTTTTCTGTTCCACTGTACATCTCTTTAGTAGCCTGGGCTTAGAACTATGTTATCTGAGGGCAAGTTTGGGCTTTGCAAATCCTACAGAGCTCTGATTCTGTCTTTAGGGATCTACTTAATGCATATTCTTTCCTTTTCAGTGTTAGAAATTACTAATAAAATGAGCATTATGTCATAAGAGCTGCGTTTCACAGGGCTCTTCCTGTGTGCCATTGTGGGTGTTTGCTGGGTCTTATCTAACTGAACTTTCACAAGTTCAATCAGAACAGCCCTGTGGGGTATACTTTATTACTACTCCCATTTCACAGATAATGAAAGTGAAGTTTAGCAGGTTAAGGAAGCCACACAGCTTGCAAATGATAGAGGTTGGAGAGCCAAGTCCAGAATGTTCTACTTTAAAACTCAGACCTTTCCCAAGGTGGATGCCTTATCATTTAACTATTCTTTGGGCTGTGATTGGCAGACACGTCCTTTGGCATGCAGCTTTGTACCAATCAAGACTGAGAGTGAGAGGAGAGCGTGGGAGAGCAGAAAGATCGTAGTCCAGGGTGTCATTTCCCTTCCTTCATATTTTCGGTTAGAGACTGCCAGACCGGTCCACTCCCCATTCCTTCTACGACTGGAGTAGCAAATACCTCACTGATTGTTTCTGTTTTTCTACATTAGTAGGCAAAAAGAAATTTTTTTTAAAAAAAGGGAAGAAATGAAAGAGAAAACACACACGTTTCCCTCGTAACCATTAAAAACAACAGTATCTCAGGGAACAAAGAAAATGCTTGATTCTACAAGCATTCCTGCTTAAAAGGGGTCTTGTTAAGTTAGAGCCTGTGAAAAACAAGAGGGCTGCAGCTTTCCTGGATTTGATGTTTATCTCTGCAGAGCAATACCATTCACACTAATCAGAGTTTTACTGGGTTCAGAAATGCCAAACCAGCACATTTTGTATTCCTATTTTCCCCAAAACACTGTCTGTAAGTGAAAAACATCTGCATCCAAAACAAGACAATTAACAAGAAGACACGCGCAGTGCTAATGCTCTGGGTCTATTTTTGATCACCAGCTAACTGAGGAGCAGCAGCAGCAGCAGCAAGAGAATCTGCCTCGTTCTCTTTTCCATTTTTATTTTTTAAACTGTGATGAAATAGGCATACCGTGAATGTTGCCATTTTAACTATTTTTTAAGTATATGGTTCAGTGGCACTTAGTAGATTCTTGTGGTTGTGTAGCCATCACTACTAACTATTTCTAGAACTATTGCATCTTACAGACTGGAACCCTGGACCCATGAAGCAGTGACTTTCCATTCTTCTCCTTGCTAGGAATTGGGGCTAGGGACTATTTGCCTCTATGTATTTGACAGCTTTAGGTACTGCACAGAAGTGGCATCATACAACACGTGTCCTTTCCTGACCAGCCTGTTTCACATAGTGTTAAGTCCTCGAGTTTCATTCATACTGTTGCTTGTGCCAGAATTTTTTTTCTTCTCAAGACTGAGTAATATTGCATGGTATGGGAATGGACAGTTGTTACGGAGGCTTAAGTCACTGCTTGGGATCCCTGCATCCCAAGTTGGAGTGCCTAGCTCAAGTCCCAGTTTCTCTGCTTCTGGTCTAGCTTCTGGCTAATGTGTACCCTGGAGGAACAGCAGGAGAAGGCCTCAGGTACCTGGGTTCCTGTCATCCATGTCAGAAGCTGGGATGAACTTGCTGGCTCCTGGTTTTGGTCTGGCACAGCCATGACTGTGACAGTCATTTAGAGAGTGGACCAGCAATTTGCTTCTTCATTCCTCCATCAACGGTCACTTGACCGGTTTCCATCTTTGACTATTGTGAATGATGCTGCAATTAATGTGGGCATGCAAATATTTGTTCCTGTTCCTGCTTCTCTGCTTTCAATTCTTCATTCTCTACGCAGAAGTGGAATTTCTGAATCATATAGTAATTCTGTGTTTAATTTTTTTGAGGATCTGTCACAGCTGAGTATGACTTGCATAACCCATCCTGGATCTTCCTGGCTCAGCTTAGCTTCCAGCAAAAACAGTTGGGGAGAACCACTTGGGAAGACATTTTCAGAGATGTGCCTGTCATTCCCAAGGGGATTGGAAGGTGCTTGAGCAGTCAGAATTAGTCCCTTCAGGGAAGGGACCTACTTCTAAGCATACTAAATGCTAATGCTAAAGACATTCAACAGTAAGGATAAGAAAAAAAAACACTGCATGAAACAATTGTGATTGTGTTCAACTCAAGGTAGCTTTTATTTTATGAAACTCAAGGGTAATGGTTTGGTGAGAGGGGCATATTTATCTTGAGTAGGTTTCCTGAACATAGCCTGGATGGGTTGGGGATTACTCTGTATCTCCACAGACCACCCAGGAGAAGAAAATTGGCAAGGGAAGGAAGAGAGAAAAACTAGGGTATTATGAGAAATAGTAAAACAGGGAAGCAAGCCCAAGAAGAGGCTCATGGATCATCATCTTAGAGAGAAAGTGGGCTATGGAGAAATGCCAATGTCAAGAAATGCATTGTCAGGACAAAGTTAACTTCTAGCTTTGTGCTTTCTGCTACTCTGCCATCTCCTTGTCAATACTGCAAACCTTTGGTCAAAGTCGGGTATCCCAGTGAGGATCATTTTAGCCACACCTCTGAGCGTTTAAGAAGGAATAGATTTGACCCACGTTGGTGAGATAGGGATTCAAGGGATGTAATTGAGAAGCTCTAGAAGAGAGGAGAGATATGATAGGGGACAGGAGGAACCCTGCTCAGGCTGAGTGAACCACCAGGTCCTCTCTGTGTACAGTGGCAGCCCACATCCACTGGAACCTTTGGGGAGACTATAGAACAAGCTTTAGAATCTTCCAGAGGTAAGAACTGAGGTGAAGAATTGTTTGAGTCTCTTCGACTTTTAGAATGAACGTAATTACAGATGTTGTCATGGATGTTTTAGAGAGAATATGGAAGCTATGTTTTGTTGTCCTGAAGAGCTGCCTAATAGAGTAACATTGCTGTTACTTTGCGTTTGCTTGAGCCAACCAGAAAGCTGCAAGTGTAGCGATAAGATTTTGAACAGACTCTTGTTCTCTAAGATGTGTTTTGTTTGTTGGCTTGTTTGTTTTATTACAAAATAGATCTAGAACAGTGATGTTTCTTAGACTCCTGTATGTGATTATATCTGATTCATTTTTTCAGCATGCTTTTCTGTGTGTCTGATAAGGACATGATGTCATAATATTGTTTTAAACATTTCAAAAACAGGTAATCCGTCTTCCGCTGTATCACAAGCAACCGTTGTTTCTGTTCATTCTGATCCTGTCCCTCTAAGGGAATGTTGTTCCACAGTCATTTTGACCTGCCTAGAATTTTATATTCTGTGTTGATCAATTATATTTTATCATTTCTATTTCATTTCTGTTTCTCTTCAAAGTCACTGTGTTTTAATAGCAATCGGATGTTTTATTCAGTGGATAGACACTTATGCATTTCATTAGTCCTTTTTATCTGGAAATGGTTGAGTTCCAATGGAAGTAGGTCCTGAGACAGAAGTTACCAAGTGCACCTGTCACAGAATGTTCTAGAGGGCCAATAGCTGTGCAACTTAGGGGTAGAAAGCAGAAAGCAGGGGCAAACTGAGCTGCTGTGAAGTTGCCAGGAATGTCTCAAGCTGATTTCAGGAAAACAGTTGAGGCTGGGCTGGGCTTTCAGAATCATCTCAAGTGGGGGCAAGAAGAGTTGACCTTAACATCACTCTGTAAGTTAGTCACTGATTGCACATAGGTCCAACTTTTAGGCAAAGCAGTGTGCTAAGGAATTCCCGACAACAACAAAGGAACATGTGCAGTGTTGTGACATTATTATAGATGAGCCTGATGGATGGCTTTGTTTTCTGGATTGTTTCCATTCTCAAGTGACTTGCCTCCTGCTGTAAATAGCTACTCTCAGCTCCTTCTGGATTTATTCCTAGTGGGAAAGGATCTTAAATGATTACAATGATATAGTCTGGAGAACATTCCTGATTGGATAGACAAGCTATTCCCTTAGTCTTAACTGCTGCCTCGAAAGGAGGCACTTTGAAGTCTGTGCTTAGTCTATTCCTCCCTGATTTGAAAGACAGAATGGTGGAGGGACAACTCTCCAAACTAAAATTAGGACTTCCGCACACTGAGGAACCCATAGTTAAATTTCTATCGCTAGGTTATCACATCCTTCTTTATTTTCCTTTAGTATTGCGTGTTGTTATGTATCCTCTCCCAGCCTGCCTGTAGAATTCAAGAACTGCTTCAGATAATTCATCCATTAACCCATTTAACCTGTCAATGACTTTGTGACATAATGATTATTGGCATCTGTATTTTGTAGACAATGAAGCTGAGGAGTGGAAGGTTCAGGCTCTGAGGCCTTGGAACATTGTAGGTTTTCAGAGTGGTCCCCATAGGTTTGCTATCTCCTGCTGCACTCAACCTAGATTATGCTCTGCCTCAGGTCTCTTCCAGTCTGTCTACCTAACTCACAATCTTCTCAAAGAATCACGCACAAGTTCTTTCATCCACAGAGCATTTGTAGACACCCACATGCCTGACTCTGTTCTAGATACTTGTTGATCAGGAGAGAGGATGCATTGCCAGAAAGATGGGCATATTTCTCACTTTTGCTGTGAACACTTGGACAGTTAAACAAGTTATGTTGAAAAGAGCTCAAATGTCATTCAGTTGTCACCTAGAGAGGAAGCATCAAATGAGCAATTTGTGCACTTTGTATCATGTTCCCTCAGTATTAACTGTGCACTTTAAGATGCACTAGCAGAGATATTGAGAGACAATCTTTATTCCTGAATGCTTCCATAACAATATTTCATAGAGTTTGTAGGAAGAATGGACTTAAATGATAAGTTTATTTTGGCATGAAAATATGTTGAAATTCATGCATTTTTTCGTAGTGCATATTATCCACAAACCTTTTGAAAATTTCTCATAGGTTCTAGTTCTCAGCTTCAACATTCCAACTTGAGTTCTCTTGTGAGTTATTGAATTATGTGAAATTCAAAACACAGTGGTTCTTCCTAGCGTTACCCCTGATGCACTAGGACCTCTCAAAGAGTGAGGGGCTCCTATAATAGTTACAAGAGTGGGATTGTGGTTGTGGATGTGAATACAAGCCAGGTAATACCTTGTGATGATGACATTGCAGACATCACAGCTGGAATAGGCTTGGACAAGGAGTGCATATTTCTGAGTGGTTACTGTAAAATCTCTTTCCTTTTCTCTTCAAAGATTTATTTATTCTTGAGAGCGAGAGAGAGAGAGGGAGAGAGAAAGAGAGAACTTCAATAGTCAGGGCAGTGCCAGTTGAAGCCAGAAGCCAGGAACTTCATCTGTATCTCCCATGTGGGTGCAGGGGCCCAAGATTTGGACCATCCTTATGCCTTCTTTTCAAGCATCATTAACAGGGCATGGGAGTAGAGCAGCATGGACTCCAATTGTTGTGCATATAGGATGCAGCATCTTAACATGTTATGTACAACTCTGACCCCTCTTGTTTTTTTCTATATCTCAGACTTTCCCTTTGCAGAATAAAGAGATGGCAACAGGCAAGCATGATGGGGTATTACCTAATGAGTAAAAATTGGAGGCCAGAGAGGCACTAGAGGGCATTGTCAAGGTTCTTATAGGAGTCGGAGTCTAATTGGAGCATGGAACATCATTATGGAATTATGCTAGACCTGTGCACAAAAGACATGGGGACAAGAGTCAACTCTATGTCAAAGGTGGCATAATGGATTCAAGTGTCTATATCCTGTAACTGATTAGGAGCTAGAAGGTATTGGGGAGACATTACATGACATCAAACCGTGACCCATGGCCACCTGGGTTGTCCAGAGGCTACATCTTAATGTTAGTACATCTAAGTCTTGTCTGTAGTCTATTTCCTTTAAATGGCTCCACCACCTCCTCCTTCCTCTTCCTTGCAATGGTCCTAAGACTTGATTTCCCTCTTGAGACACACACAGACTTTGCCCTCTTCACAGAATTGGTATAGGCAGTTGATCTAATTTCATGGACAGCAAATTCTTGTCCTCATTAGAAAGAGAAAGAACTTCTCTCAGATGTGACAAATGTTGGACACACTTGCTGCTCTCCCTCCTACTCCCTGAGACTGTGTAAATCATCACTAGCCAAATATTGCTTCTTTCTGTCTGGACTTGGAGCCAGCTTCAGAGTCCTCAGCACAGCCTTCCCAGCAGCTAATACTGATCTCATTAAAGACAGCACAGAAACTGGCATTGTTTGCCCAAACTGATTTTTAAGTCATTTCATTCATAGTCCTTCTTGGGATGCAATCTTATGGTCCTTCTGTGATGGATGACAAAAAGTAGTTTGAACCTTTACTCTGAGAACAAGAACAAGAGAAGCTGAACGGACAGATGCAGGCAAATAAAAAAGGCTCAGACGCCTGTCAATAGAGGAGTTTTGTAACGGTTCCTGTTTAGGCTGGTGCTTTGGGTCATAGACAGCGAATACAAGGAGAACATCTGACTTGGCCAGGGAGTCTTCCGCTTGGAGCTGTCTGGGCTTAGTGCAGATGAACTACTGCCTGTCTCCTAGGGTGTCTAGTGTCTCCTAGATGATCATTTCAGCTTCTTGGCTTTCATTTAGATTGAATGTTAGACGCAGACAGGATCCTGTCTATGCATCCCTGCTAATCATCCTGGTATTAGTGTAGTCTGCCAGTCCATGAAGCATTAACAGGTGATGGATTGGCCCTGTTTCCATCCCTCTTTAGCCATATTTCGGTAATGGGGATTCCCAGGGGAAGGGTCTCGTGTATGTTAGCACACTGTGTCTACATTCATATTTAATCAGATGCTAAGAGGGCCCTTGGTAGGTTCTTAGTGCTGTCAGGGGAAATCTATAAGAAACCATGGGATCTTGACTCTTGGAGGAACAGGCTTCATATTTATTGGGAATATAACAATAATGAAAGAGAAGAAGCTAGAGAAAAATAAGGCATTGTTCTGATGCTTTAGTGGAGATCTTACCTAAGGTGACATTTTTTATGTAAGGCTTAATTCTTTAGTTTCACGTAGATTTGAAATAACATGGAAAAGGTGCACCTCAGTGGAGGTTAGAATTTTCACTATGGTTGAATTGTATCAGGAGTAGGTTATTAATTGCTCCTAATTTGGAAACAGAGTGGTACGGCAATTTTTAAAAAGCTTGATTTACTTATTTATTTGAAAGTCAAAGAGGAAGAGAAAGGTACAAAGAGACAGAAACCCTCTTCCATTCATGGTTTGCCCCCCAGTGACCACAACATTCTGAAACTAGGAGCCAAGTTCTGGGTCTCCCACATGGGTGGTAGAGGTCCAAGCACTTGGGCCACCATTCTGTTGCCTTTCCAGATACATTAGCAAGGAACTATGAGATGCTGATGTATGCAACAGCTTAGCCTATAGGACCACAATGCCGGCCCAACTTTATAACTTGTGGATATAATCACAGTTCTCAAATAAATCTACCTAGGTGGGTGTTTGACATAGTGGTTAAGATGCCCCCTGAGATGTCCATATTCTAAGTCTAAATACCTGGGTTCCCATCCTAACTTGATCTCCTAATTCCAACTCCTTCCTGGTTCTCCCCGTCCCAACCCACCCCTGGCAGGTGGTTATAGTAGATGAGTCCCTGCCACCCCAGGTGGGAAACCCAAGTGGAGTTCCTGGGCCCTGTCTTTAATAAGGCCTAGCTAAGTCTCTCACTCTCTTTCTGTCTCTCAGGTATAGAAACTGTAGCATTTATTAGCTATTAAGGGAATAAAATATAGCAGTAAAATCTTGAAGTCTGACATACTAATGTTTGAAAATTCCTTATATGCTTCTTCTAAGCCTCAGTTTTTCTTTTTGTACAGAAAGTGAAATAAATGTTATTGTTTTTGCTGTTCAGGTGAAAGGCATGAAGACAGATGAAGAAATCACAATTATATATACATATATATATATAAGCTAGAGACCGTCTTATAATACAGACAGTCAGGACATGGTACTAATGTAAATCGAGATAAGTAAGGCCTAACTTGAAATTTACTAAGCAAGTGTATAACCAGGGGCTAGCTTTTATCTGGGCTGTTATAGCTAGATCTTTTCTAACCTAGGGCAGTTGACTCTGGGAATTCTATTTAAGGAGAGGCTGAGCACCAAAAATGTAGGAATTTTGTGCCTACTATAGCTCTCAGACTTGTTCCATGCATACATACATATGCCAGCCAACACACACCAACTCTCTTTTCACACTAATAATAATAATGATAATAATTTTGCGTCATGGATTCCAAAACACTCCTAAGATGGGCAGGGCCACTTTTAGGTAAAACATAGTGCAGTTCACCTTTATAATGAAATCGTATTGAAGCTCTGTTAACTGGACTAAATGTGCAGATGTAAGGTCCTAGCTCAGGGCATGGCTCAACTCTGTGGGGAGAGCCTTGCTTAGAGATGCTCACCAACGCGGGGTCTGGCCTGAAGAGGCTGAGGGCTTGTGACCAGGGGGCTGCTGTCTCCAGGAGACCCTGAAGCCCCAGGAACTCATCTTCTTTCTTTAACATCCTTCCATGTTATTAAGAATATTATCACAGCTGTGTGCCCCCTTCTTTTGCTTCTTCTTCATTAGTTGGCTCAGATTTAATGGATACATGATTTTTGCTTCAATATTGCCCTATATTCCAAAGGCTAAGGTTGTTAAAAATAAAAAAAAGGTTTGGGAGATAACCATGGATAGATTTTAATACGAGTTCTATCATATTGTAATTTTGTGAGTTAGAGAAAAAGGCTACTCAGCCTCTCTGGCTTCATCTATAAAGTGGAACAAGATAGAAATTGACCTGTGGAGGTGCTGCAGGGATTCCATGAGAAGACACAGCAGTGTGCTTTACACAGTGCCTAGCATATAGCAAGCCAACGTGGAACTGTATCATAAAATGATAGCAATAATAATAAAATATAATAAAAAATATCATTGCATGTTAGGATACTGGTAGCGGACAAAAGAGGCAATGGCTTCTGACAGCATGCAAATGACAAGTTTCTGACCTTGCTGGTCTTCTGGAGTTCAGGGGTTTAGTCTTTGTAAGGCAAAGTTAAGAGTAACTTATGTACATATCAATGCAATTCAAAGCCTGGTTCCTCTAGATCCCGCGTTTCCAAAGCTCCAGCTCAGAATCCCCACAGAGCACTCTCCATAGGTGCTGAGTGTTTCCAGGTCTGGTAGAACAACGTCATCAACCAGCGCAGACCAGACAGCATTCTCCCTTGGGAGGTTTTTGCTGATTGATCTCGCCTTGTGAGTCTTGCTGATTCTCTCTTGTGAGTGGTAATTGCACTTGCCTTGCCAGTTCAGCCTTTTTCTGTTTAGCCAGCACTCTAGTCTCACTGGTGGCTCTCCTGGGGCCAGCAATGACTATAGTTGAGATGGAAAACATTGTTTGTGCATGCAGTGTCAATGAAGATGTTATTAATGCTGCTCTAGGAAGACAGCTGCTACCAACCTGCAGGAGAAGCCAATGATGCACACATATCAGCCAGTTGCTGTACCACCTCAGGGCTCCCAAACACTTACAAGACATCAGGTCCAATCTACAGTGATGCCTAAATCCCTCTATGCTTGACTTCTTGCTTTAGACTCCAACAAGTCCAAAGGAAGGGCTTTGTCCCCAGTCTGAACTGCTTGTTGTGGCTTTTCCATCTCTGGACTATTCTGTTAGTCATAGTTTGTTTTCCAACAATAATCTTTTTATTGGATATCTTCTCAAGGATGCTACTTCAGATCCTGTGACTACAGGGAGCAAAGAAAACTCACTCCCAGTGACAGTTTTAGACATGCATGGAAGACCATTCTGGGTTTATCACTTCCTGGCAAAATGTTGCTGGGACCCTGAGTTCCCTTTAGGTTGTGTGACAACTACCCTATATTATTCTCAACTTAAAAAAAAAATTGTTATTTTTTATTGGAAAGGCAGATATCCAGAGAGAAGGCAATACTGAGAGAAAGATTATTTGTCCACTTGTTCACTCACCAAGCAGCTGCAATGGCTAGAGCTGAGCTGATCCTAAGTCAGGAGTTAGGAGCTTCCTCTGGGTCTCCTACTTGGGTGCAGGGTCTCAAGGCTTTTGGGCTGTCCTTGACTGCTTTCCCAGGTCACAAGCAAGGAGCTAGAAGGGAAGTGGAGCAGCTGGGACATGAACTGGTGGCCGTGAGGGATCCTGGTACATGCAAGATGAGGATTTTAGCCACGAGGCTATTGTTCCGGGCCCTATCCTCGATTTGTATCCTTGCTCCAGCTTGGGCCAGGCGGGCAGCCTTAGGCAAGCTCTTGATCCACTCCAAAATCTCTGTTTCCTCCTGTGTAAAACAGGAAGCATACATATTCATGCATGTGTACTTATTGAAAGTAGCATATGCCTTGGAGGGATGTGAAGTTTAAATGAAGTCAGTAATAAAGTGCTTGGAATACAGTGGACACTTAACAAACATCAATGATCACTATTTCTGGTATTTCTTTTTTGAGTGAACTACCCTTGCCTGCAATGCTATCAAAATAATCAGTCCTTGTCAAAGTATAGAAGACTGGATGAGCCAGACCCTGTCTTCTTTTTCATTTCATCTCTCACTGTTCCTGTTTTGTAGGGGCCTACTCCTCATCCTCATTGACCTTCTACTGTTTTGTTGCAAACACCAAACTCATCTGTTTCCTGAGATCTTCAGCTGGGCTGCGTTCTTTATGGAGCATATCTCTTCTCCTACATTGATGTACATGTTTTTCACGATTGCCTTCTCAGTTTTAAGCCTCACTTTTCAAAACATCACTGCCTCGAGGAAGTATTCTTTTGCCACCCATCTAAACAACATTCCTCAATAAATCTCTCTCTATTTGCTTTTTGTAGCCTTCACCACACTATAGAGTTATACATTTATTTTGTCTGGTTTAATGTTTATTGCTGCAGTCTCAAAATGTCAACTCTAGGAAAGAGTTCTTTTGTTTATTTTCAAGCATTTTTTCTCAACATTGTTATAATGTGGTTTTTTTTTAAAAAGCATATGTAACAGAGAATTGTAGAGAAATCTTTCATGTACATAGCTCCTATAAATCACAACAGAAGTCTGCCCTAGTATTATAAATTTATCCATTTATTCATCTCCTTTCCCATCCATCTTCAGCCCATCCATCCATCCAGGGATACACTGCTACCAAGGTGTGAAATGTTAACATCACCCTGGAAAGTTCTTTATATCATTTCTGAGTTAAGCTCCAGTTCCACTCACACCACAGAGAACCACTGTTTTCTGCAGCATTTGTTAGCTTTTCATTTTCTAGAATCCCATATAGTTGGGATCAAAGAACATATATTCTTTACTGTAAAATTTCTTTCACTCCAGCATAATGTTTTGGAGATTCATCAAAGTTGTGGCATGTATCAATAGATCGTTCCTTTTGATCCTGAGTTGTATTTCATTGTGTTTATTGATTCTTCTGTTGATGGACACCTTATTTTATATTTTTGACTATTATAAATAAAGATATCTTGCATATTCTGTGATGGATTGTTTATTTAGGTTGTTCTTTGGGTACTATTATAATAAGGGATCATTAGGAATAGAATGCAGATTGTATTGCATTCTTTTAACTTAGGTAATTTTATAGGCATAGAATTTGGGGTGATACATTAGTGTAAGTTTAGTTTTATTAGAAACGATTGGATCTTTTCCAAAAGTAGTTGTAGGAAGTCTGTTTACTGACACCAACTAGCTATTAAATGGATTTGGGACAAAATAAGTGCCCAACAAATACTTGTTTAACTGATAGAGGAAATAGAATCAAAGTTGAGTCTTCCAATTTTTTTTTAAATCATTTGTTTATTTTTATTGTAAAGTCAGATATACAGAGAGGAGGAGAGACAGAGAGGAAGATCTTCCGTCCATTGATACACTTCCCAAGGGGTAGCAATGGCTGGAGCTCAGTTGGTCTGAAGTCAGGAGTCCAGAGCCTCTTCCAGGTCTCCAAAAAGGGTACAGCGTCCCAAGGCTTTGGACTGTCCTCAACTGCTTTCCCAGGTCACAAGCAGGGAGTTGGATGGGAAGTGGGGCCACCAGGATTAGAACCGGCACCCATGTGGGATCCTGGCGCATGCAAGTTGAGGACTTCAGCTGCAAGGCTACCACTCTGGGCCCCAGAAACTTCTAATTCTTTCTTAATACTTACTAGTGAAGTATTACCCCTCATCAATCCAAGCAGTTCAATGAACTTTCAATTTCACTCATATGAAAGTTGTAAAATATGCCTTAGTTCAGAAAAGGTTATAGCTAAAGAACCAGGGTAAGGTGGGATTGTTAAGAGGAGAGCAGCTCCTAACATTTAATAGGAATGTGTCCTTGCTTCTTTCCGTATCCTCCACCACTTGTTGTATATGTTGAGTCGTGGCAGTTAGGAAGTATATCAACCCAGGCAGAGCAGAGGTTAGGAAGAGCAAAAGAACAAGAAGCGCTTGGATCCACCATTTGTCCCTCTCAATGGCAGATTAATGCTTCTGTCTAAAGTTGGCATTTATATACTTGACTTCTACTTTTCTCCCCTTCAGATTTAATGTCTGGGTTTGTCTGATTTTTAAACTGGGTTATTTGAATGTCAAACTTTCGATAACACTTTAATAGAGGTGTCCATTAACCTGTGCTAAATTAGAGCCCAGCGTCTCTGGAAATACATGTGACAGCCACATGAATACCAAATGCCTTCATTAGGCATAGCCCTTATGTGATGAATACCAAATGCAGAGCGCAACTCAGGGACATGGACTTCATTCCTAGGAGTTACCAACGTGTCTTTGCATTTCCTCGTCAGCCCTGTTTGCTGTTTATGTTCAGGTGATGAGACATGGCAATTGTGGCTTTGGTTAAAATAAATAGATGGCATCCTAATCACCAAGCTTAGCATGGAGCAGTTAGGATATTGGTGCAGATCATCCACAAGCCAGCAAGGGGACACTCACTTAGTATGCAAGACAGATTCCAAACACTTCATAAAAGGCGATAACTTTCTTTGACCAAAGGATTTATTATTTATAAGTGATTCCAATGCCTTCTGCTCTTTCCTCTGCTACCAGTCCCCCTGCCACCCCCTCCATTTTCACAGCACATTGTAGCACTTGTTCCATGATGAAGCCCCTCATGATAAATAATTTATAAAGCAATTTACAAGTACATTATTTTTAGCAATAAGATAAGACTTGGAAGAAAGTGTTTTACACACACACACCATGGCGTGTAAGTAGCAAGAACTTAGAACAGCAATAACTAAAGGGACTGGAGGTTGGGTTTGAGTGGAAGGGTGTCTCACGCCATAGTGCTGGGACTATCATGCATGAGCCATGTGAAGAGCATGAAGACATTGGCCTAATAAGCAAAACTCCCTGAGAATATTTTTTTCCCGCTAATCGTTGGTACACAGCTTCTAAGGCCTTTCATATGATGCGATTGAAGTGAACACACATTCCCCTTAGTGAGTACCTTCTCTTGAGCATGCTCATTGAGGCATCAGGTCTTATTTTAAGAGTTGTCTATCAATTAGCTTGCATTGTCTTCCCCATCTCTATTAGCTATGGATTATATGGATGAAGAAACTGAAGTTGAATCTTTGATTTCCATACACTCGCCTTCAACTCCCAATAAAGTTAGAGCTACCCACTGAATTACCCACTCAATCACTCATATTTGACAGGCACACGATAGATTCCTAAGCTGTGCTCAGGCTTTGTGCTGGGAACTGGGATACATAGATAACTGATGCATCCAACGTAGTGTTATCTAAAGAAATGCAAATCAGTAATGTAGGCCACATACAACATTCTAACATTTTTGGTGTTTACATTTTCCAAAAAAAGATAAAGAAAGGGGTAATATTAATTTTAGTGGCATAGATTATTTAACCCGATATGTACTAGCTATTCTTATTTTAACATATACTTAATGTAAGCATTATTGATGAAATTTTTTTCCTTTCTCATACTATCTTCTGGATCCAGTGTGTATTTTACGTTTAGGACTCACCTCCAATGGGAGCAACCACATTTCACATGCTTGATATATTCATGTGGCTAGCTGATGGCTAGAATAGATAGTACAGTTCTATAGGAAAGCCAAGGAGATATGTCTCTGTGATAAATTATCCTTAGGGACTCATCGTGATGCAGTGGGTTAAGCTGCTGCCTGAGCAATACAGGTTTTAGTCCTTGCAGCACCACTTCTGATCTTATTTCCTGCTAATACACCTGGGAAAACAAAAGAAGATGGCCTTCGTGCTTGAGTCACTGCCACCCACTTGGGAAATGTGAATGGAGTTCTTGGCTTCAGCCTGGCCCAGTCCCAGGCATGTGGGGAGTGAAACCAGCCGATGGAAGATTTCTCCCTCTCTCACTGTAACTCTGCCTTTCAAATAAGTGGAAATCTGAGAAATGAAAATATCACTAGAATGGGGTACAGTGTAAGTGTAGAATGGGTGCAGAAGTGGTGAAGAGGCACACTCAAGAGCCGGGAGGAGGTTCTTGGCTGAAGGAATGCGGAAGAGGACAGAGGGAGTCAGAATACCGAGTCACGTCAGTACTCCCCTGATCCCTGTGATCCCCTCGCTCCTCTAGTGATGCATTTCTTGCTTCCTCTACTTACTACTTATCCTTCTGTTTTAAGTTGATTTACTTTTTAGACTTAAACAAATCCATTTAACCATGGAAATTTTTGAAATTTTCATTAATGAAAAAGAATTGACTGTTATAACTAAATAAATCTACTAGGAACAGATACAAAGCAGACGAAACAAAGTTATTAAGTCTTATCCATATATGCTTACTTGTGCAAACTTTGAGGTCTGCTTTATCCCTGTCTTTAACAGAGGAAAGGAGACTTTTTGAGGAATGATGGTGTATGAGGGACTATATTTATCCTCCCTATTAACACAAATACAACAACAAATTGATAAAATTTATGAAGTGATGGTTTTCCAGACCCGGTCAAGAGACAATAAAGGACAGTGATTCCCTGAGAGACAATAATGAATGAGGTGAGTCCTCTGATTGCCCCGGCTTCCTGCCTTGGGAATAATCAGCTCCACAATGAGCGTTGCTCCGATCACACCTAACAAATCTCAGAAGCAAGACTCACAAGGACTACGCTTTCCAAGTAATTTAACTTCATTTCAGAACAAAGCTAAAGGGTACTTGGAGGAATATTAACAATCACGGGTCTGCAATTCAGGGAAAGGGAATCTGGGTGGAGTTTGACATTCTCCCCATGCTAAAGGATGAAAAACTGAGAGTCCAGGGAGATGGTGGCTGCTTGGATGCAGAGGATAGAGTGCTGCAAAAGCAAAAACTATAGACATGCATATCGCTAGACATCTGCAGAATATTCACAAATAATGATCACTCCTGCCTATGATGAAGGGGTTAGAGTTAAGGAAGCCCTGTGCTCACACAGGGCAGGGAACAGTGCATGCTCTTGCTGGTCAGCATGGAAAGTCTCATGATTCATGGGCCATTAGATAAGGTACAAAAAAGGACCCTGCCTCAGTGAAGCAAGATCCCAAAGGACCAAATTGTTTTCAAGCAACTTAACTGCATTTCAGAACAAAAGATGCTCACAGGAACATAAAAATGTCCAGCACATGAAGTACAATTGGCTGTGCCTTACATGAAATCAGAGATTACTAGGCGTGCAAAGTGGAACAATATGATCTCTGATAAGAAGAAAACAAATATATCGAAACTGAACTTGAACTAACACAGATGTTAACATGAGAAAAAACAAAGATGACAACTATAATTCATAAATTTGCAAAGATAAGACAGAGAAGATGAAAATATTGAATCAGATGGGAGTTCTAAGGACAAAAACTGTAATCTGTGAGTTGAAAATACAGTGGATGAGATTATTAGTAGATTTGGTAGTGTAGAAGGACATGCCAGTGGATATAGACGTAGGAATAGATACTCTGCAGAATAAGACGTATGGAGAAGGGAAAGTTACAAAGAAATCAGGGAAACATCATTTAGCTATGGGACAACCGAAGGGGAAGAAGTGCTAAGTCTATGAGAGTGACTTTTCTCTGATGCCAAAACCAGATGAATACATGAAAAGATGCTATATACCTTCTAAATAACATTTTGGCACATTGAATTCAACTCTCTCTGCCTTTTCCCCTCTTTTTCTTCTCTTTTCCTCCCTCCAACTCCTTCTAAAAGGGAAAGGGCTCCATATCAGAAATGCTAGGTTGGTTTAACATTTGAAAACAAACCTCTGAAATTCCCTATACTAACCAACTAAGAAAGAGGAAAATTATATGTTCATCTTAACAGATGAAGGAAAACATTTGAAAAAATACAATGGTCATCCCCAGTTATGAAGAAAAAAAAACCTTAAAAGACAACTTACTATATCCAATAAGTCATTTCTTCCAATTTTGCAGCTGGCATCATATTTAAGGGTAGGAAAATTGAATGCTTTTTCTTGTGATTGCTAGCAAGACAAAGATGTTTGCTATCACCATTTGTTTTTAATGTTGGATTGAATATTCCAGGCAAGAAGCAGAAATACAGCCATCCATATTGGAGAGGAAGAAGTAAAACTGTTGTTATTTGAAGATGACATGACACTCAGAAACCCACAAAAATACCAGCTCTCACAAACAAATCAAACAAGGTTTCAGGGAAATAAATTAGCATATAATAGCTTTACTGATTTTTTTTAAAATTAGTAATAGATAATTAGAAATTGTGACTAAAACTTTAGTATTTAAAATAGTTATTCATACATAGTAAGCATATTTATACTCTGAAATACTGTAAAATATTGTGAAGATGAACAAAGAATGTACGAATAAATGGAGAAGTATGTCCTTTTAATGTAAAAAAAGACTCACTTAAGTTAAACTATGAATTATCTCCCCTGCGATTTCAGCCAAAATCCAATTAGATGTTGTTGTAGAAGTAAAAAAAAAATAATATTTGGAAATTAGAGGATCTAAAATATGCAAAAACACCTTTGAAAAATAAATAACTTTGGAGGACTAAAACTACCTAATTCCAGGACTTCCAGTAAAGAGTAATCTAACACAGTTTTATGTTTGGCTTCTAACAAAACACAATGTTTGCTAGAACAGAGTAGGGTTTGGAAATGGACAGCGTGACTATTTAGTTGTTCACTTAGAGAAGCAGCTAGTTTTCAACCAATGTCTATGGAAATTAGAACCTTTTCAACAAATGGTATCGGGATAATTAGATGTTCACTTTCAATCATTTCCTCACACCACATACAAAATTGTAGTAAAGGTGGATCAGAGGTGTGAATGTAGAACTCTTACACTAGTGGAAGATGATATCAAAGAAAATCTGTGTGGTGTTGGAATTCTCACAGATTTCATTGATATGATAACAAGCATACTATCTACAACAGAATACCGAGAATCAAATCACATCAAATTAAAAAAAAAAACCGTATGCTCTGTTCAAAGCAGTGTTAAAAGAATGAAGGAGCAAGTCAGGGACCATAAGAATATAAATTTACAAATAATATAACACAATAATATTTATCTGTTGTATATAATAATAATAGCAGAGGGAAACAGCATCATTTTTTTTAAAGTGAGCACAATACTTGAACAGATAATTCGTTAAGGAAGATATACAGATGGCAAATAAGCCCATGAAGGATAGTTAACATTATCGCTCATCAGAAAATTTCAAATTAGAACTGAATAGTTATAAGCAAGATGACCCTATCGGGAATTGGCAAGAAGGCAGAGGTGTGGAACGCTTACAGAAATGTGAAAAAGAAAGCTTCTGAACTTAATGGTTACATTCTTAGTCTTACTGGTGTTGATTTCATGAGTATTTTTACGTCTCAGTATTTATGAAATGATCTTTTTAAAGTTAGCGTATCTCAATTATGCATTAATACAGAAGAATTTTAGAAAGAGCTTAGGACTTAGTCTTGTGCTAAACTGCCTTCTCGTTATGATTAGAGAACAAAACTTGGAAAGATAATTGCTTTCTTGTAAATCAATGTTTCTCAAAGGTGTGCCCATGTGCCACATGAATTATTCTCATAGGTTCACTTACGGGAAACCATATAACACTCAGGAAAACCTGGGCCAGACCGTGCTCAGAGCTGCGCGCGAGATGCTGTGACTGCTTTAGCGACTGCAGGGAAGTCAATGGCTGGGGGCAAGCGTTTAGTTCATTAGTTAAGGTGCTGCTTGGGATGCCTGCAGCCCATATTGGGGGGTGGCTGAGTTTGCGTCCCACCTTCTCTCTGTATTTTAGCTTTCTGCTCATGTATAGCTTGAGAGACCTCAGGTATTGCCCCAGATGGATGAATGCCTGTCACCAGGGAAACTTGGAGTAATTTGGGGGATCCTGACTTTGGTCTGACCCAGCCATGACTCTGTGGGTGTCTGAAGAGAGAATCCACAGGTGGGATATCTCTCTGTGTCTCTCTGCCTTTCAAATGCACACATACATAATTTAATAGAAAGTCATTGGATGGAATAGATAATGCAATAGGAGGATCACGGAATGAGAACTTGCCATGGTTTGCCTCCGGAAGGTTCATGTACTGGTCTCCATGTGGCAGTGTCGAGGTGGCGGAAGCTTTTAATAGGATTTACTCAGTGAATGTTGATTAACTCATGGGGCTCTGCTCTCATGAATGCATTAATGTGGATCTCTCTCAGAGAGATTGTTTCTCATAGGAGTAAATTAGTCTCATGAGAGTGAGTTGTCATAAAGTGAGGTCTCACTGTGTGCTTGGGATCTCTGCATGTATCTGCTTCCTTCTCTACTTCTCTTCAAGGTTGTGATGCGACCAAGGAGACCACAGCGAGATGATGGTAGCACACTTTGGGAGCCTTCCGCTCACCAGACGCATGACCCAAATAAATCACTTCTCTTTATCTATTGCCCAGTGCCAGGTATTTTTTCATAGCAACACAAAAAGGACATCATAAATGGGACCTTTTGGTTGAGAACATTTTGACTCTATTTTGGCATGGGTTAGATCGGCACATTGGCTGAAATTCTAATCTAGTTTCAAATTCTTGTTCTTGCCATTGAGAGCTAATTGGAACATGGGCAAATTAACCTCCTCAAGCATCCCTTCTCTCGTAGATAATGTAGAAATGTCTTACACAGACAAAAATGTTGGTCTGAGAAGATTAAATTTTAGTAGCATGTCCATTCTTTCATTGTCCTTATAGTGCTTTGCCATGATGTGAAGTAAAGGTGTTTTAGTTTGATATTGCTGGTTCTTAATGTCCCATCACCAAGGGTAAGATCCTTTTGTTTCTCCAGTACTTTGTATCTCTGTAAAAGGAATGTGAGTGAATTCAGGGAGCATAACATTTGTACCTGGAGCCCTCAGATGATTAGCATTTTTCAAAATGTTAGTTCAAGTTGTTGGAATAAGGCTGTGGTTCCAAAGATAAGAATTGGACATTTTGCCAAATTCTTGCCAGCCTGTCAGATGAAGAGGGAGGTACGACCAGTAGTCTGAGTTGTCCTATAGTTCACTGTTTCCAAAGTCAAGAAAAACTTTTTCTTTTGCCTGCTGCCAGGTTGATTCATGCCAGATTTAAGGAAAGAAGTCAGTAAATAAAACGTACCATCTGATCTGCTCAGATGAACCCCCATCTTGGCCCCAGGAACTGACCCCCTGGAAGGTCTGGTGGATCCCGGCACAGAAGAGATGGTTAATAATAAATTATAAACATGGAGGTGCAACCATGTGGAGATGCTGAATCCCTTTCCCAGGCCAACAGGTTCACTCACTGGCCTCCTCTCCCCATGGGCTTCATCATCATCAAAGTGAAACAAATCCAATACAACATTTCCCTGAGCTAGGAGTGAGTTCAATGATTCATTCTCATGCTCTCTCTTCTTCCTGCCCAAGAGCGGATCACAGCTGATGGAAGAACAAAAGGCAAAGCATTTCTGAAAATTCGTCCTCGGATCTGTGCTTGCTCCTGGACTGTCTCACGAGAGTCCAGACCCTGCCCTACAGCTTACCAGGACTTGATGATAAGCATCATTTAGCTAATGGCTCCAATAATGTCCTCCCAAGAGGGTTCTTGTTGATGCCTTTTGCTGTCCTTGGGGTGGCTGTTAAAATGCATGCTCGGATCTGCTGCTGAAGGGTATACACTGAATGTTGAATCCAGTGGCTGGCTGGCTGTGACATGGGCGCCTAGCCTGTGCTTCCCTTGGGAAACCAGTGGATGAGGATATTGAGGGACACTAAGATAGTCTATGTATTGAGCAACTTAGTAAAATGTACTTTCTGGTAGTTCTGGGGGACACATGTCAAAGTCCAAGGTACAGTGAAGCAGGTATGGTTTCTTCTGAGATCTCTGTCCTTACAAATGGTGATGTTACTGCATCCTCAAGTGGTCCTTCCTCTGTGTGCACAAACGTGTCCACGGCGTTTCAGTGAATGCTAATTTTTCTTCTTCTAAGGACATTAGTTGCATTGAAATGGAGTCTACTCTGAAGACCTTATTTTAAAGGAATTTATTTATTTGTTTACATTGTGCAGGTTAGGGCTTCAATATAGGAATTTTGGGGAATGCAGCCTAGTCGTCAACATAGTCATCTCATCCCTGACTTTGTATGGGAAGAAAAATATCCCATGGTGAGATTACACCCAGATTCTGAGGCAGTCACTACCTAGCCATAGATCTGCAAGGAAAAGGAGATTTCTAACAAAGTAGCCAGAGCTAGAAATATATGGATGGATCTGAGGAAGTGGGAAGGAAAAAGGATTTTGTGTCACACCTTATTCCATTAAACATTAAACATGGAACAGGCACTGAACAACAAAGTAGTCAAAGTGTTTTTAACCAGTTGACATCAGGCAGCTTTCCTTAGGGACCTTCCCAGAACTAACACAGTGAGCATAGGCACAGTGTGGCTATGGTCCAAACAGAGGTGGATGCTGTTGTGATCCCATCCCTGTAGTCTCCATTCTCCCATCCCATCCGGATCCTGTTGTCCTGGACATCCGATTTGCCAGCTACAGTGACAAATGCCGAGTCCCCAGTATGGCATAATTTCCTGGGGAGACCTATTTGATAACAAGTCAACTTCATGCAGCCTCTACCTCTGAGTAGGGATTTGTCTTTCCTGTCTGTTCAAGCTTGGGGAAGAGACCTGTCTCAGAAAGAAGGAGGTGTTGGTGGGAAGTCTTGCCTTTGTGATCTGCTGGTTTGAGTGGTGGCGTTCTGTCTGAAGAGCTAGCATAGCAATCTGAATCCTTACTACCCAACCCTCCTTTCTTCATGGGTGTCAGACCTTCTTTGTAATCCAAAAAACTCTTTTCACCCACTCTGCCTCACCCTTCTTTCACTGCTAACACAACTCTTGCATTTCTCATCCTATCTTGGTGTCGTTTGTTTCTGCGAAAACTGGAATTTAATACAAGTCCCTTCTCCAAAAGAAATTTCTCCTTTGCTCTTATTTGCATATGGTCAGCTTCCACAGGCAGATTAATTTTGTATATGCCCTTTCGTCATTTTAAATGATTCTTCTTGCAAGTTCTTAATTTAACTGTGACTAAGCCAAATGTATTAGTACAGTTTTATTTCACTTCTTCTTTAGAAAACAATAAAATAAAATAAAATTTTGGCTCTAATGTCTTGATCACTTCATAAAATCACAGAGCTCTTCGGTTAATGCGTTATGCATTTGAACTTTCTGCCGTAGGAGGGAATTAAAATTGGTACTAATGGATATTTTCAAATTATTCTTAAAAACATACTCCTGTGATAGTAACAGACATAGTCGTTGACATTATTCCCCCGTGACACCATATTTTAGGGATGTTGTAGCTTCTTCCAAATGTTAAGCATCTGAAGTTTCCATGATGCCCAGTTGATTTTACCATGCAGGAAAAACAGAAACCAACATTTTTCCACTTGCTTAATTTTTTGTATTCTAGAGATATTTCACTTCTAGGACAATAGACACCCACAAATATAAAACATCAATCAACGGGCTCATAAACACATGTGTAATTATTTTACTTACTACACCAACAAGCATCCCAATTAGTTTAAATTTTGTCAACTTCCAATTTTTGAGTTTTCAAAGCACAGTATTTTGCTCAACCTATTACAGAAAACAATGGATGTTTTCTCTTTAAAAAAAAAATACTCCATCATTCCTTTAAATTCCTTTCTCAATATTCCCAAGCCTACAGACAATAATAGAACAAAATCATAAACAAACTTATGAGAATAAAAGAGTTTTGTATTTCTAAATATCCCCAAAATCATACCCTGCTGAATTTCCATGTTTGTCTTATGATGTTTGAGGCTTCTAGAGAATTGTGAGGCTCTTAGGGGAATGGACGCTAGGTCATTCCTGCGGTAAATTCCCATCTGTGGCTGATAGCAAGCATGGAGTGGGCAGGTGGCTTTCAGTACCTGGCTCCTGTTCTTCTCTGAGATACTCCCTTTCTCTCTTTTAGGAAAATTCTTGGTCTGCAGAACAAGGAGAGTAAACAGATGGACTTGTGTTTTTCACGTGGGTCTCTCACAAAGAAATATGGGAAAGAATTTAAAAATACTTGTAAGAATGGGGTGCAATAGTTATACCACCATTTGGGCATTTGCATCCGATGCCAAAGTGTCTGGTGTGAGTCCCAGTTGATCAGCCTCCAACCCTGTTTTCTGCTGATGCATATGCTGGGTGACGGTAGAGAGTGGCTCATGTATGTGGGTCTCTGACATTGCCTTGTGGCATCCCTGGATGGAGTGCCTGGCACCTGTCTTCAGCCTTGGCTAGCCTTTACTACTGCTTGCATTTAGAGAGTGAATCAGTGGATTTCTCTCTCTCCCTCTGTCTCTCTTCCAAAGACGCAGAGGTGAATAAACATTAACAGTAAAACTACTTGTAGAAAAGACTCCAGACTCTCAAGTTTTCAATATTTCTTTTGTTCTTGAGCTAAAGCCAAATGTTCAGAAATTCATGATGCTTGCTCCGCTGTATTGCCTGTGAAGTCCTCTTTTGATCAAACCAGTGTGAGAAGGTCGCTCCCTTGATCTGTTTAGCATCAAGATAAGGTCAGACATTAATTAATGTTGAATTACCAAAGAATTCTTATGGAAATGCGTATGACATCTACATTATAGCCATAATTAGCTAATTAACCAATCAATTATAATGATTAATGTGATCATAATGAATGTATGGCAAATGGTTATTAATTCCTAGAGTTTCGAAAGTGAATACATTAATCACAGTTGAATCTTTGGTTTAATGCGGGTGCCTAATTGTCTTTCTGAACTCTAGGTGTGATGTAATAACCAACATCTGCTGATAAATTCCGTAATTGATCAAGCACTTGACCACATGCTATCTTAAATTATTTTTCGCAACCAACTTGTGAAGCACTGGAAGGAAAGTGGTCCAGGAGTCTCTTTTCATGTGTAATTTTCCCTTATGCCATTTTAACTATCCAAATTTAACCATATTTTGAAAATATTAAATGGAAAATTTCAGAAATAATTAATAAGTAATAGATGGCACACCATTTTGAGAAGTGTGATAAAATCCCACACATTGTCTCACTGTGGAACTCAGGTTATAAGTTACTGTTTTAAAAGATTGGTTTATTTTTATTGGAAAGACAGAAGTACAGAGATAAGAGACAGAGAATAAAATCTTCTATCTGCTGGTTCACTCCCTGAGTGGCCACAACAGCCAGAGCTGAGCTGATCCAAATCCAGGAGCCAGGGGCTTCTTCCAGGTCTGCCGTATGAATGCAGGGTGTCAAGGCTTTGAGCCATTATTGACTGCTTTCCCAGGCCACAGACAGGGAGCTGGATGAGCAGTGGAAAAATCAGAGCCCGTATGGGATCCTGGTTGATGTGAGGGAAGGATTTAACCACTAGGCTATTGTGTCGGGCCCAATACGTTACTTCTTGCACGCAATTTGTCCATGCTGTGTATACTACCCACTTACCAATCACAAGAGAGCCATCTCAGTTATCAGATGGATTTCAGGCACCACCAGGCTTGTGTTGAAGTGACCTTTATTTTATTTAGTAATGGTTCCTTTGCACAGGAGTAATGATGTAAGTTGTCTTATTACTACTATTACTGTTGTCATCAGTTATTATTGTTAATCTCTTGCTCCCATATGGGATCCCCGTGGCTGCAAGTCGAGGACTTTAGTCACTAGGCTATAGCGCAAGACACATACTCCTCTTAAATTCTTATATTAAAATATAAGTTGCCAAGGTGATGATATTTAGAGGTAAGTTTAGGAAGTGATTGGAGTCCAAAGTTAGTCAGCCAATGGGGATCAACATTTTTTTAAGATTTATTTTATTTTTATTGGAAAGACAGATATACAGAGAGGAAGAGAGACAGAGAGGAAGATCTGTCTGTTGATTCATTCCCCAAGCAGCTGCAATGGCTGGAGCTGAGCCAGTCTCCCAAGTCTCCCACACAGGTGCAGGGTCCCAAGGCTTTGGGCTGTTGCCAACTGCTTTCCCAGGCAGGGAGCTGGATGGGAAGCAGGGCTGCTGGGATTAAAACTGGTGCCCATATGGGATCCAGATGAATGCAAGGTGAGGACTTTAACTGCTAGGCTACTGTGCCAGGCCCAGGATTCAATTTTTATAAAAGGACATGAAGAGTTCATGGCCCTCCCCCGCCCCACTACCGTATATGGATGTGATAAGAAGGTACCATTTTTAAAGCAGAAAATAGAATTTCATTAGGCACTAGACCCCACTGGCAACTTGATCTTGGATTCCTAGCCTCTAAAACCATAAAAAAGTACATTTCTGTTGGTCTAAATTTTCTTAAAGATATTTTTATTGCAGAAGTAGCCATGTATGACAGTCTGGTACCTGATAATCTGTGTTGAACCCCAGAAAGACAGAAATATATATATATATATATATATATATATATCCAGAAACTCTTGTTTAATTGGATCAGGCACATATGTAAGTGCATGGGTTCTCTTTGAAACTGAATCCACTTGACTACTGAAGCTGTGGCTCAAATAAACTGAGTGGGATTGGCACCATGGCACATCAGGCTAAGCTTCTACCTGTGGCACCAGTTTCATATGGGTGCTGGTTCCAATACCGGAGGCTTCAACTTCTTGATTAGGGCCTGGGGAGGCAGTGTAAGAGGGCACAAGTCCCTGGCTCCTGTCCCCACGTGGAAGATACAGAAGAAGCTCTTGCCTCCTGAATTCTGGCTCAACTTCAAATCTAGTGCAGCTCTGGCCGTTATAGCCATTTGGGGAGAGAACCAGCAGATGGAAGATCTCTCTCTCTCTGTTCCTTCTTCTTTCTCTGTAATTTTGTCTTTCAAATAAAAATAAATAAACCTTTTTTAAAAATGTGAACTGAGTATATGCATCAGAAAACAGCTCCTAGAAAAATCAAGATTAGCTAGGCTGATTCAAGTCTAGGTACTTTAAGTTATTGAGTGTTCTGGGAGAGTTTTACTAACTATTTTCACCATTGTTAATAATATCCCTAAAGTTGGGTCACCATTTAGAAAATGGAGTTGCATGTAGTGGTTCTGAATCAACATTGAAGTCAAAAGAACACGTTTATGTTTATAAGGTGCACAAAGAAGTGCCCGGCAGTTGTTTTCCTATTCTTAGTAGCTTAGGCAGATCATTTGAGACGAATCTTAGTACTAAGGCTTTCTTGGAAGGTGTGATCCCAGCACAGTCAGAATGAGGGAGAGAGAAAGTGAAGCTGGAAGGATGGAAGCAGACACTTTTGTGATCATGATTTCATGAAGAGTCAGAATAGTCATTTGGCCATGCAGGAGACCTTTGTCTTGAAAAAACATCCACGACTCAGAACAGTCCAGCAAAAGAAAGTCATGAAGCAGAGAAACTTGACAACAAGATTCCCCCCTCCTTCTGACACCTATCAACAAGGGTTTCATCAGAAATGCTGAGTCATAGGTGGTGGTGTGAGAGCATCTCAATTGTTAGGGAGTTTCTGCATGAGACTGGTCCTTAGGAACATCCATAGAATCATTGTGCTGCATGGCTCCAGCTTGGGGTATCTTGTTTTTACATGATGGCTGGTTTTGATTAGAGGCACATGTCATGTTCAAAGGCCCCTGCTCAGCTCAGCCTCTGTGTGCCCTTATGTAATTAGTTTGTTTAAACTGTGTCTCTGATTATGTCAGGTCTTGACTGTGGCCCTAAGTACAACACTGTAATGAGATATAGCTATTAAGCAGATGTTGGAGTTTAATGGGTATGTTATGAACAATCAGTTGGAGTTAAAATTTCAATAACTACTGTAGAACAAGAGAATGTCTCTCCTTATATTAAAGGAAGCACTGTGACTCCACTAACTTTCTAAAGCAGCGATTTCACCCGATGGGAATCAATGAGAACTTTCAGAATTCAGACTCCAGTGGCCCAGTTGTCGGATATTTTGATTCAAGGATCTGAAGTGGAATTCAAACAAATGAATTTTTTTAAAGGATATTTTGAGGATGGTGTGCAGACATGTGTCGAGGCCTGAAGTATAGAGAGAGGCGGTCCTTTATAAAATGTTATTTGTTAGACTGATGTTTTCATTTGCTTGCTTTTTTTAATGCATTCATGATTGGTTCTCTCATTCATCCTTCATTACTTTAATATCTGTGTGTGTCTGGCAAGCATAGACATGTGTCTATGATGTATCTGCTTGGAAAATGTTTGCTGTCTAGCTGATTGGGAAGACTAAGGGTTTACCCAGCACCTGGTCTGGTCCATACACAGGTACTACATGATTTAACATTCGAGTTGTCTCACATCAGACCAAAGAAGGAGGTAGTGCTGTCTCCATTTAACAGATGAAAATAGTGAGTTCAAATAATCTATTCACTGTCTTGTGAATCAGTGTCAGAGGAGAAGAGAAGATGAGATAAGTCTTAGAATACAGTCAAGGTAGGGGCTTAGGGGCCTGGAACCGTGGCCTAGTGGCTAAAGTGCCTTGCATGCCCCAGGATCCCATACGGGCACCGGTTCTAATCCCGGTAGCCTAGCTTCCCATCCAGCTCCATGCTCTTAGCCTGGGAAAGCAGTCGAGGATGGCCCACAGCCTTGGAACCCTGCACTTGTTTGGGAGATCTGGAAAAACTCCTGGCTCCTGGCTTTGGATCAGCATAGCTCCAGCTGTTGTAGTCATTTGGGGAGTGAATCATCAGACAGAAGATCTTCCCCTCTGTTTCTCCTCCTCTCTCTATATATGACTTTCCAATAAAAATAAATAAATCTTCAAAAAAGATAAGAGTTTAGAAGGCTTTAACAATGTCGAGGTACACTTAAATAAGAGACTGATAGAATTAGGATTCCTTATGAAGGACTACACTATTGTAACAAAATGGGAAAAATCTTATGGGGGTGGAAGTTTGGGGGGGAATCCCAGCCTATATGAAATTGTACCATATAATTCAAAATTCAAAATAAAAATACATTTAAAAAAAAGTTTAGAAGGCCTTTAAGATAGGAGGTCACATCCAGCACAAGTAGACAAGTAGGCAACATTTGAAGGCAAACAAGCACCTAAGTGTGTTTCAGCCAAGGTGGACATTCAAACCGTGAGATTCCCAATCTGGCAAGTAAGCTGAATTACTTGAGGACTTTAAAATGCTCTGATTCTGGTCGTCTCAGCTTGGGCCTCAGAATCTGTATCATTTTAGAAGCATCTGAGGTGTTTCTGCATTATCAGAGAGATTTAGCAATCAGCTCATTGTTTACACAATGGGTAGGGGCAGCAAAGTGCTTTCAGGCACTTATTTAATATGAAATGCAGCTCTGAGAGGAACCGAGTCATTCAGGAGTCATTTGTGGCCCTTATCCTCCCCATCCAACTCGTGTCCAGTCCTGCCTGTTGGGCACACAGGTTATCACTCCAATCCTGCTCGTCTTTCCCCATTTTCATTCGACTTGGTCTCCTTACTCTGAGTAAACTACCTCTAAATCTTTGTTCCTTTGATCTGTTTTTTTTTTTTCTATTCATAGGAGTGTAATTATATTTCTAACATTCAACCTGTTATGGCATAGAGTTGCTGTGACTAACTTGAGGCTGTCCACGCATGCCAATGCTAGTTTCTTCAGAATGGACTTCAAGACATGTTTCTGTGAGGTAGCACATTAGTCTTCTATTTATTCATTAATTTATTCAATGCAGTTAGTGCCTATTATTTGTACTGGATAATGGTAACACAGTGATGTAGGAGTAATTCCTGCCAGGAATAAACCCATAAACTCACGCATTGCGCTCAGTGTTGTTACAATGCAATCTGAAAGAGATAATCATCTCCAAAGAGGAGCTTGAGGTGTGACCTGCAGGAGCTGGAGAAGACTTCCTGCAGGATATTTCCTTGCCTGTAGGAGAAATTCACCAGATTGGAAGGAAAAAAAGAAGCATTTGTGATTAGGGCCCAGTGGGTACCCGGACATGGAAGAAGGAGGGACATCATAGCTTAAACAGCTGTTGGTGGTTCTGCAAAATAGCTGTTGTGAAGGAAGGGGTATTGAGAAATTATCAAGCATGCATGTGAACAGTTCTGGGACCAATTTAAGTAGAATGTGTGTAATATTTGAGAGATGACTACATTTTACATTTAAAATGCAATGGTTTATACATTCACCTAAAACCCAACAGCATCTCAGGGGGCTGAAGGGACGAGGCTTAATATCGCGTATGGAAAATGCTCAGCATTGAGCTGATGTCGATAAAGTGACCCCTGCATGGACTGAGAAAAGGGTGTTCAGAAATCCCAGGAGCGCTGAGACCTTGTGGTCAGGGTTGGGATTCACAGAACAAGCAGCATGGTAGCTTACGAAAGAAGAGAAATTGTGGATTACATCACAACAGGAAATCTTGAGAATGGGACAGTTCCTCTTTAGGTCTTATCAACGAGTTATCCAGGCACCTGCCTTGTGGAAGAAAGTGATCGGAGGACTCGAGGGAATGGAGTTGAGCCCTGCTGATTAAAGGCTAGACATGTTACTGATGAGAAGAAGGAACTTACAACAGGAATCTTCTTACTATGTCCTTGCATTGGACAGCGTGTAATACATTGGAGCATTTCTTGCACCTGCTTGGTCTGCTTCTTTCTTCAAGGAAAGTTGTTGCAAAGAAGGGTTGTCTAATACTCAAAGTGATTAAAGAGTCCAGAAGATGTTTTAAATAGCTGAAAATGTTTTCTGTGGAGATCCAGATAAATATTCTCAACTCTGGGGCCTTTTGGCCTCTGTTACAACTCTGTGGCTTGATTGGTGCCATGTGAAAGGAGCCATGGTAAGCGGAAAGGTAGACTAATAAAACATAGCGTACCAAGACAGTCATCATGGAGGATTTGTCCCTTGGACTGTAACTGACTGTTAAGGCAGGTGGTAAGAGCTTTGAGGGTATGCACTAAAGTCATCTTGGTGAGGGAAGATACGTATAAAAGCATACAGCTTGTGTAAAGTACGCAGACAAGCAGACCCTCAGAATTCTTCCTCTAGAGAAATGAAACTGAAATTCACAAAAGAAAGACACTTGCCCCCAAAGTGGAGAACTAGCTGGCGACGCTTGCTCTTCTGATCTAATATGTTGTGCATTCTACTTGCTTTGATGGTTCCGAACCAAAATCTTCCAACTTCTGTGCCTTTGATGAAAGCCTTTCCTACAGAGTGCTTGGGCTTTCCTCACAGGTGTGCGAGCCTGCTCCCCTGCACAGATTAGCATACACATTATGAATTCACCGTCAGTGTCAGCAGGCTGGCTTTTCCAATTTTACAAACGTCTTTTCTTTTAGGAGCTGGAAATGTTCTCAAAACTGTCCTGAAAGCAAGGAATGCTTTCGGTCGTTGTCACCTTCGTGGGGAACATGCAGCAACTTTGCTTTCTGACTTCATTCTCCCAGTGACATTTTTCACACAGGCTCTGACAGAGACAGCAATTATAAAGACATCCAGGTTGGCATTCAAGGATTCTTGACGCTAACAAATTGTCCATGGGTAAATGACAATGAAGTTGGCAGTCTACACATTCCTTCATGAAAATGCACATGCGAGGAAATCAGAAGAAGCTGTGCAAAGAGTCTACCCCTTTGTTCACAGTGGGATCTCTTGAGGCTAGGATCAGCCCTTGCCTCTTTCAGACACAATTGGACTTAGGATAGCTAGGCTGGGACTTCTATACAGCTCTGAAGGATCAGAAAAAGTGAAAATTCACGCTAAAATGTAATATAGTTTCTGGATTTGCTGACCATACTCAAGTGCAGGGATGTTATTTATTCCAATCAAGTGTCCTTCTGAGTGCATTCACTATACACTGCCTCTCATTGTCCAGAGTCTATCCTCTCTGTATAGTTCAAGCCGAGTCTAGTTTATATTTTAGTCCATCCTATTTCTCTCTAATTCTAGACTGTTTTTCCCCAGCTACTTAATATTTCTTACGTTAATTCTGTCTTCCTGGAGCAACCTCTCCTAATTTTCTATTGAGCATCTAGCTAAAGGCACATTCTCTTTTCGTTTCTATGAAACTGACTTTGCTGATGGGGATAGGGCACAATGTTCACTTGGTGTACGTTGTATTCACTTAATCATTAGAATTTAACATCTGTAAGATGTGTGCCATTTGCAATACAAGCAATGAGTAAATGGAGAAATAGATTCAGAACTCTTCCAAGAAATTAAACTGCTGTAAAGGACCAATAAGCAAGAATATTCAAGACTGGAAGCAGTAAGTGCAGAGGGAGGTTGGATAGGATCAGATGCTTGGAGAGGAAGGATAAAGGTGGCCCTGATCCCTTGAGTTCACCACTACAGTTTGCTTCCTCTAAAACAGTTGCATCCTGAGGACATAGGGATGATAATAACTTTCCCCAGACATTCTTCTTTAATGATTTTTTAATTTTTATTGAAAACACAGATCAAATTTACAGCGACAGAGTCAGAAAGATCTTCCATCTGCTGGTTCATTCCCCAAATGGCTGTAACGGCCAGAGCTGAGCTGACCCAAAGCAAAGAGCCAGGAGCTTCTTCCGGATCTTCCATGTGGGTTCAGGGTCCCAAGGCTTTGAGACATTCTCTACTACTTTCCCAGACTACCATCAGGGAGTTAGATGGGAAGTAGAACAGCTAGGATATGAACTGGTGCCCATATGGGATCCTGGAGCTTGCACGGTAAGGATTTAAACACTGCCCTGGGCCACCTAGACCTTCTTTTTAAGTTGATAATTGTAGCATGGTAGAACTTCTTTCCAGAAAATTTGTGACTCAACCTCTCATTCATACTCCTGAACAGAGTATTTCTGCTGGGAAGCAGGTCCTGGGTCTGAGTTGAAAGAGAAGGACATTTCTGTAGCCCAAGCACAGCAGATGGTTTAGGAAGGTGGAGAGGATGGTGCCAAGGGTAGGGATGGAGCAGCAGGTTGAATAGGGAAGTGGAATCGAGGCAGTTGAGAAATGTGGTGTGTTATTTTTTTCTTCTGTAAGGGTAATCATGGAAGGATTTGGCAGGTGCTCACAGAGTTCCAGACTCTAGTTTACTTGAATTATCAGGTTTAATCCTCCCTATTACAGACGAGGGAGGTAAAGCTCAGAGCCATGGAGCTCAAAGCAGCACATTGCATCAGTGGCAGGTCCAATATCAAAATCCAGTTCTCCCCGCTGCAGAGAGTACTCAGGACCACCTGCTCTCCTTCTCTGTCATCCAGGTCGAGCTGGGGGAAACCTGGGAGTTATTCCAGCTGTTGGGATCTTTCTGGGAATCAGTGCTGCTAGCAAGACTGAAGGCACCATGAAGTTCCACTGGGTGGAAGAGGGAGATAGTTGCAAATAAACTTTGATTTGGCTGGAGAGCTAGCTATTGATTAGTGATGCAGCATTGTGTGGACCCATCAACCATCCAGTTCCTAATCCAGGTGCCACACACACACACACACACACACAAGTCGACGCTTGAGCCCATATTGAAGGGAGTCACAGGAATATACCCAGTTGTCCTGATCTCTCTAGTATAACTACCCACATCTCTGACAACACACATTTCACAAGGTGGAGAACTCTGACATCAGGCTTTGTTTCCTGTGGTATCTCCCCTTTGGGGCTTACATGCCACTTAGCTGGCATCTGTACTCAGTCATTTCAGTATTTCCCACCTCATTCCTTCCCAGATCCAGTTCTGCCTCTTATCATTCACTCTATTCATTTCAAGCTCTGAATCAGCCCAATCCTTTTCCCCCTCCTAGTCTTAGTTCTCTTAATGCTCCTGCAAAAATCATGTATATGCAGATGGTTGTCTTAAAAATGTGTGATTTCAATCTCATCCAACTTCAGGACTTGGAATTCACTATTTTTATATATAATTAATTTTTATTTTTAATATTTAAAACTTAACATTTTGCCACATTCACTGCATATGTAGGTATTATATAATGCACATATATTATTTTTTTTTCCTTGCAAACAGAAATATAATTATCACAAAATGAAGGATTCTTGACAATAACCATGACATGGGGCAAGAAGGGTGACTGTCATATAGTGATATGATTCAGTGAATCAGTATTTACAACTATAGTTGCTTCTTCCCTTTGAGCAGCACAGGCAGAATGAGAGGGTTTTTTTTAGTAGGGACATGAGTAGGATATGATGAAGCCAGGGAGATTTCAGTTGACCAGTTGTTTCACATTGATGAATTAAAGATCATTTTTATCACCCCAAACAACCAAGCTCTCGTTTCTCCTACTTTATATACTTGGGATAAGTTCATATCTCTGAGTGCTAGTGAGATGGTGCCTCCTTACGCTTCACTCACTGTTCCTCTTAGGTCTCCCGTGGAGCAACCTGTCTCTACAACACTTGATGCTCTTGCCCCAGCATCCCTGCATTGTTGAGTCAACTTAAGAGCCAGCTTGCTCACTCTAGGCATGCAGATGCACCTTCTCATCTGGCTTCATCTCTGAAGGCTCTCAGACTTGTGTGTGTCTCGCATCAGTTGGAATGTATGTGAACACCCAGACTACTGGGCCCTGACGTGGAGTTTATGACTTGCTAGGTTTGGCATGGAACAAGAATTTGCATTTCTAATGAACTCACAAGTAAGGTCAGTGAGGCAAGTGTGAGAATTCTCATCTGGGAACAATAATTGATATTAGTTTTCTTTTCACCACTACAACCAAGTGCCTGAGAGAAGCTCCTTAGGAGGGAAGCAGGTTTACTTTGGCTCTTGGCTCTGCATCAGTTCAGCCACCGCATCGCCGTGGTGTTTGGCAGCGACAGAGCACGAGCGAAGGAAGAACTGTGCAATGAACCAGAGGAGCAGAGAGAACAGCCAGGCCAGGCTCATAATTTACAACCAACACTTCTGTGAGAACAGCCTCTCTAGGGCATCCTCCCAGTGACCTGGGGATGGCTCATGGACCTGTCTCCTAGATGCTGTAAGCAGATTGAGTTCTACCCGCTTACCATCGTCACTTTACGACTGTGAGACTTCTTTGTCAGCATGAGTTGACGGCTTTCAGACTGCTCACACATAGCATCACTCTACAGCTATCTTCCTTCTTAGTGTCTGTCTCAGATAAATAGATGCCCTCTCCTCTCTGTGGCTAACCTCTCCAGTTAGAACGCTGAGCGCTTGTTCCCCCACCCTGTTATTTTATAGATGACCCACTCTGCTAAGCCCTGAACTCCATCTGTCTTATTTAACAGGAAACAAAGCTGATGGGAACCTTGCATCACAGAACCTACACTACAGACCACATGAAAGGAGTAGCATCCCTTAGATGAGTGTCAATGTAATTAACTTTGAATCAGGTGGAAGTCTTGCTTTTCCCAAGTTAAAGATAGGGGAAATATGGTAGCGATTATCTACAGGATGGCAAAATATACAGGTAGATGCTGAAACAATCGTATAAGCAGCCAAACAATGCCCCAGATTGTGAGGCAATTAAAAAGAATTGTCCTTCATCAGGTTAGACTTTCTATCAAATAATTTTTTTTTGCAACCCAATCTGCAATGATTTGTGCCTATCTATGCCTCAGTTTCATATCTTTTTTACAGACTATTTCCATGAGACTCCAAGTGTAAGGTGAAAAAAGAGATTCAGCAGTCACCCCTGGCAATTCTTAAATCATTTGATCTTTTAGAAGCTTTTGCTCAAATAGAAAGCTCAGGACTCTGTAAACCTGTCCTCCAGTACATCTGGGCGGTGGTGGGGTCAGCACAGAAGTAACTTGAGGGGCTTCCCTGCAGCAGCCTGGGAGAGCACTTGTGAATGTGGCAGGAAATGAGATCTTAAGTCAGTGCATAAAACAATCAAATCCATCACAGCCTTGGAATGGCTCCTCATAACTCAGGCATTGTCATAGCGTTTTGTGTGCACAGAGGCAGTCGTAGAAGGAGTGACGAACTGAGCTGGGAGTCTGCTAAATCCATTTTGGCAGCCAGGCGGATTTATTTCCAAAGCCAAGTCACATCACTTTCCTTGAGCTCATTTGACTGCAGGCTAAGAAGCATTGCAGAAAACAAAGGGCTGGTGGTAGGAGTGCTGAGATAGTATTGCTGAGCTTCATTCTCTGGCTTGGGGTTGGGCTGGTACTGGTAGATTATAAAGGTATATGAAGAAGAATAAATGTGAGCTGACATTTCAAAATGGATGGGCTTAGCTGTTCTTCTGCCTTTTTCATACAGTTTTATTAAATGTATCCTAAGTGTCTGCTACCAGGCATGACCAGGTTAGAGAACATCCACCCTGTGTCCTGAGTGATCTCACAGCCTATTGGGAACACAGGTGTACCAGCCAACATGACACTTCTAGGCTTTGCCTTCTAATACAGGTGATGGGAAGTCAGAGAAAGTACCTCCAGCAGGTGCAAAAGCTAAAACACAAGCCAACACACTGACTGACCCGATGGAATGACTTAAGATCTGGGTAAAGGTGGCACTGGGGAGCTTGATACCAACCTTTGCAACTCTCCAGGAGTGCATTGACTAGACACATTCTTCCAGTTGCTCTTGGGATGAATTGTGCATCCCTCCTCTACAAAATGTGCAAACCTTAATTCCTGGTACCTGTGAATGTGCTCTTACTTGGAAATAAGGTCTATGGAGACCCTTAAGTAAGTGAGAGAGGTATGGTCATATTGAATTTGGGTGGGCCCTAGAGCCAGTGATTAGCAACCCCATGAGAATGTGATATAGAAACCCCAACACACAGGGGAAAGACTGTGTGAAATAGAAGCAGAAATTGGAGTGGTAAAACCACAAAGTAGAGAGTGGCAAAGACTGCTGGCCACCACGGAAGTGTTCCTGCTAAACTAATAGCATGATTTCTGACTTCTTGCTTTCTAAATTAGAAGAGAGGACATTTATGCTGTTTTAAGCCTCTATCCCCCACTCTGTTTATGTACTGTTTTGTTAAAGCAACCCTAAACCTTGAATTCTGAATTAAAACACCTGGTGTCTGTACGGTCGCACTCACTAGGCTCTAGAATGAGACTGGAGGAAAAGTTTTTAACTATTTCTTGACCCTCTCTAACTCCTATGTATGCCTTCTGGATTCAGTTTTAGTTTGAGTCACTCTTGCACCTAGAGGGGGCTGCCCTCCACAGCAAAGACCTCAGTTCTCTCTGAGACTGGGGAGAGATGCTCTAGAGAACAGAGCTCAAATCTCTTTTCTAACTAGTACCTGACAAATATCTCTTGACTGCATTCAGTTTGAGGTTGGCTATGAAGTGGGAATGTATCATTCCTCCCAAAAAGCTTGCTGACTTCTGTGATTTGATGGGCACCTGACCTCATAGAGGGTTTGTGCCATGAGGCTACAGAGAACTATTTTCATGACCATAGATACTCTGTTAAGACAGCAGTCTTAGATGCCTGCCATTTGCTCATGTATTTGCATATACTTTTGGGAAACAGCTTGAAATTTTTATCAGTATCTATAAAATATTTCTGTTCTTTCTCTTAATAATGGCATTTCAGGGAATCTGTCTTGAAAATAACCCAAAAATACGGACAGAGGTGTTACTACAGTAATATCATCATGGTAACAAAACTGGAAGCCATCGATATGTCCGGTTGTGGGAGAGTGACTTAGCAGATAATTATAGTGTTCATGAGAAAGAATATTATGCAGTCAACTTGCAAGAGTGATGCTGAACATTGTACAGCAACACTGAAGTGAATTACTGTGATGTTAACTAAAAAGCGCGTATTTTAAAAAATAGCATCCTCTGATGTTAGTTACACAAAGTGTCCACTGAAACTTGGAGAGAAGAAACACACCGAAATGCAATTGTATTTTTGTGTTGACTTTTAGGAAAGCCTTTGTCATGTCTGCTTTTGATTTTTTCTTATGCTTGAAATTTAAAATAGAAAGGAATAGAAGACCTTTAGAACTACTTGTGGGGTTCAAATTGTTAGAAAATTTTCAATCATTTCAATCCATCCACTCATTAAGCACCGGTTGCTATTTCATGTACATGGATGAATCTTGCCTATTTCACACATTTTAAGGGGACATGACCCCCCTTTAAACAATGTTTGAAGGGTGAGCTTTGTGATTTGGCAGGTAAGGTTGCAGAAATCCCATGGAGGTGCCAGTTTGTGTCCTGAACCCTGTCGTTCCAGTTCTCTTCCGGCTCAGACGATGGAACGAGTGTTTGGAAGCAGAAGATGATCCAGATGTTTGGGCTCCTGCCACCCATGTGGGTTATCTGGATGAAGCTTCTGGCTCCTGCCTGGCCATCTGGGAATGAACCAGTGCCTGGAGCATCTCTTTGTCTCTACCTTCATCCCTTCCCCTGTCTGTAACTCTTTCAAAATCAATCAGTTTTGTTTTTTTAAATAGCATCTGGCTGTCAAATCCAGCCTATTGCCTGTTTCATAAAGTTTAATTAGAACCCAGACATCTTCATGCGTGTTACATAGCTGCAAAGCCTAAAATATTTAATCCCATGCTCTCTATAGAACATTTGTGGGCTCTTGTTTTAAAGAATTCTTCTTCTACACCTTCCATTCAACTCCACCTGGTTTTCTCTGTTTTGGGAATGGACATCTGAGATTCCTGAGTCTAATGAGTCTAAGATGTGGCATTCTCATCCCAGCATGTGTGGCATGATTTAGGTTGTATTGACTGAAGGATACTGGGTGTTTCCAGAAAATTGGTAATTTGTGTTTTACAGAAATCTTAAATCCTGGTCTCTGGACACCTCCTCCTATCTGAGCCAGATTCTTGGTAACTGGGTCCCACCCCTGTACTAGATCCACTCCCCAGCCTTAGAACAAGAGTCAGTATGTCGGTTTTATTGCTATGATCCACTCTGGCTGATACAGTTAAATCTGATTAGCAATAGTACAGGAAGATTGCTGCTTCAGAGACTCTTCTTGTCTTACCCAAAAGCAATTCAAGTTCATTACAATCACAATTCTCTGACTGTTAATTAGGTGAGATGATAATTTAATTAACAATGCCCACTTAATTCTCCATGGCAGGATACTTAGACAGGCATGCCCCACAGTGGTTAGGGCAGCTTACCCTGAAATCACAGCGGATGGCTTTCTGAACCAGCAGGCGCCAATGAGCTCTGTGCATGCTCTTGGCAAATGAAAACACCTGGGCAAGGTGAGGTTGGTTGTGCTTGGAAAGTCTGATCTGGAATTGTGTTGCTAAAGGACTTCTTAAAAGTTTATGTATTTCATTTATTTGAAAGGAGGAAAGAGGAGAGAGACAAAAATCTCCTACTGGCTGATTTACTCACAGCCAGGCCTGGCCAGCCAGAGCCACAAGCAGAGAATGCAGTGTAGATGTCACCATATGCCTTTCAGGGAATCAACCACTTGAGAGTGTGAATTAGCAGGAGACTGGAGTCAGAATCAGAACTAGGTTCCAAGTCAGGATGCTGGTACAGAACACTTGATTTGATTTAGGTGGTGGCTTAACGGGTGCACCAAATGCTCGCTGCTGTGCTAAAGGAGTTAGATCATCATGCTTAAAATGAAGATTTTAGATCAGCTTCCTCAATGTTTGTCAATTCAGTCTCCCTCGCTTTTTTCCTTCATTCCTTTTTTTCCCCTCCTTTCCTCTCTCCCTGGAGCCTTCTGGCATAAATTGAAGCCTTGTTTTTGTTTTATAAAGTGTAAGATTCTTCATGGGATACCAAGTTGGGAAGGGAGTTAAGAGTTTTATTGAAAGTAGCTGGACATTATGAATTTCAAAAACAGGGATGAGAGTGTTTATGACCACAGTTGATTGAATTCACTTGTCTGACTACCTGTGAATAAGAGAATATTTTGCAGCAGCCCAGTGCCCAGCAGGACAGGGTTCGGAAGTACAGGGAGTAGGCCATGGGGTTTGGGTCCCTAGATCCTTCCCCAGTGACTTCCAGGGGAGCTCTCCCGCCACCCCAGCTCCTGCACAGATTCAAGGCCTGGGCTGCAGCACATCTGCCAGCCACCCTGTTGTTGAGAATTTGGTGAAAACAACACATGTGAATTTTCCATGGAGCACTTTCTTAGCTTCCAGTGGATTCCCGAGGGGATTTGTACAAGGTTAATAAAGGTGAATGCAAACTCCTCAAGTGCATTTTTCAGCGGTGTGACCCAAAGAATCATGGGCTCTTGTCCAACATGCAAATTTCTGTGTTCCAGCCTAAAACTGGCTCAGGAATTACAAATTTCCAAATCACTCAGAAATATACTTAAAAAAAAAACCCTCTTATCAAGAAATTGCTGTTCCAAGCTGTGATGACATTTAAAGCCGTGGGTTGAAGTCCTTCAGTTATCTTAGTGGGGTCTGGGCTTGGAAGGCAGCCAGCATCCTGCTGAGTCCTGGAGTAGTGGGGGCGCGGGGGAGGGGGCATCTGGACCCTGCATTTGCAGGTGCAAACTCAGATTGATTTCTAACGTCGCCTTCTCCCTTGGGCTTCATTCTGTCCTGCAAGCCAATCCAGTCCCATTGTTCCCCATGATTGTGGTGCTGCCAATGTATGGGGAAATATGAACTCCAAAGCTTGCTTTAACCACCACTACATCCCTTTATTCTGAGCAGTCCCCGGGGCTGTTATTGCAAGGCTGTGGGGAGGTCTCTGCAGCCAAGGTCAAGGTTTCCTCAGGGTGGGGGCACAGGATTTGTCAGCCTCAGCACAGGAACTCTTGCCTGTTAGTACGTGACTGTGAGGACCGTGAACAAGAACTAGCCACGCTGGCCCTCCTGTAAGCAGCCTGAGGTTCAGAGCTATCAGAAAGCTTGTCCCAGGGCTGACCAGGATTCCTCAGCAGAGGGTAGCAAGCACCCTGCTTAGGGACACACCTGGACCCCAGCACTGACATCCAACCCTCTGGTCCAGTTCTGGACATTTTGGGTTTCCATTGGAGAAACAGATCATTCTGCATAGCACCAAGGCCACCAGTTCCTGATTCTGGCCTTTCCTGCTTTTAAAAGTATTTATTTATTTATTTAATTGGAAAGTCAGATATACAGAGAGGAGGAGAGACAGAGCAGAAAATCTTCCATTTGTTGATTCACTCACCAAGTGGCTGCAATGGCTGGGGCTGTGCTGATCTGAAGCAAGGAGCCCAGAATCTCTTCCAGGTCTCCCACATGGGCGCAGGGTCCCAAGGCTTTGGGCCATTCTTGACTGCTCTCCCAGGCCACAAGCAGGGAACTGGGTGGGAAGTAGGGCAGCTGGGATTAGGACCAGCGTCCGTATGGGATCCTGATGTGTGCAAGGTGAGGATTTTAGCCGCTAGGCTACCACACTAGGCCTGAACCTTTCCCTCTTAAATGGACCCCATCCTTCCATAGCTCAGGATTGGGAATGGCACAAAGGTCAAAGATGTCAGGGATCATTTTGGGTTCCAATTCCCTGTTTTTCAGTTCAAAGAAATACCCTAGAAGTCAGTCATTGACAGTCTAATCAATACTGATTCCTGGTGGAGTGGCATGTAAAGCAGGCTGTTGGCCGTGGGTACTCCTCTTTTCTTCTTCATTGTGGGTTGAGCATCTTGAACTGGATATATGGAATTTACTGTGCTATTGACACTCAAGATAGTTGTGGGTTTTCGAGCATTTCTGATTTCAGACTTTTCTACTATTGGTGTTCAGATGGCAAAGTCTATGCAAATATTAATATATTGCCCAAATTCAGAACTCGGACAGACAAGATTTTCAGCTAATACACAGTCAGAAGACCTGTACCAAATCCTGATGATCTTTTTTGCACTTGATTTTGGTTTCATCCCCTTCCTGTCCGTTCACAACCCTCATCCTGACACAGGTTCCCATGTAAACCTGAATGATTGGAAGAGAAGCCTCCTATTACTGTAGACGCTCACTCCTGCCTCTAAGCCACAGCAAATCCATTCTTTACAAAGCAGCCGGAGCCTTTCTAAAATGCGGATTTGATGATGTCATTCTGTGTACAAGCCCCGTCAAATCTCTCCAGAATCTACCATGTGAGGCCCCTTTCCTAAGGTCTTGCCAACTCCCCAGGCGTGTTTTCTGTCCCTCGTGTGCTTCTCGTAGTTCAGCCAGCCAGCCAGCCATCTTGGCATTTTCACCTTTCTAGAAAACACAGCAGGTGATTTTGCTACCAGGCAGGACTAATAACCACCAAGGTGAGGCACCCTTGATCGAATGATCACTATGGGTCAGAAACGGAGGATTTTCTGCTCTGTCTCTCCTCTTCTCTCTTTATCTGACTTTCCAATTAAAAAAAAAACAAAACCCGCACAGCTTCTCTTCTTTTCCTTGGTCCACATCTGGCTCCTCCTTCACATCTCATCAGTGGACCCTTTTCTGGGGCGATGTAAGTGTGTTGGGGGGGTAGGGAAGGATTTTCCTGGCCATTCATGGTTAGGAGTCCTTGTTGAGGGCTTGTCGCACTGTGCAGCATTTGTCTCCATCTATAACTACATGTTTTTCCATGTGATCCTTTAATTAGTCTTTGCCTCCATCCAAACTGGGAGTCCCAGGCTGGTAAGGACCCTGGTTAGTTCTGTCTCCCCCTTTCCCTCTGTGTACATTACTGTGCTCTGCCCACGGAGGATCATGTTTCCTACCCAATGAATGAATAAAACAGCAACTTTCTACATTGTAGGAGCTGACTGCCTGCCTTGGACACATTGTAATCTCCCTCCCTCCTGTTCCTTCTGAGCAAGCCCAAGGATTTGTGTGACAAAAAGCCATGTATAAGTCCAAGCTGCCTTGGGGACCCTAGGGGGCCGCCGGGTCACCAAGGGCGTGTGGCTTGTGCTCTGAAACAATTAGCCTGACTTGGGCTGCATCGGATTTTGTTAAAGCATATGCCGATTACTACGAGAACTGTTTGCATGTAATCAATCTTCAGCCGCAGAGAGACGTTGAGTGGGGGAAGGCTTGTCACCCTGGCTGTTCTGAATGATGCACATGGCTGGGCTCTGGGCCCCTCCCCCCACCTCCCAGAGTCTATAGTGAATGCCCAGGGTTTTCCCAAAGCTAGGACCTCCTCTTGACTAGCCCACAGGATCAGTTCTGCTGCCTTTGTTCCTTGAAAGTCTGAGTCCTGTTTGGAGTCCCAGATAACAGAAGGATCTAAAGCATGCTCCTAGAATGGGCCAGCGCAGCTTCAAGAGCAGGTTGAGTATAGCAAGTTACTTTGAAAAGTTCATGAGAGAATGAAATTTAAAAAAAATGTTTATTTGCTACCCCCCAAAATTTTTTTGAAACCCAGAATGGGGATTTAGTCTAGCAGTTACGATACCTACCTGCATTCCACAGTGAGGAGCCTGGGTTCAATTCCCAGTGAGGCTCCCAACTTCAGCATCTGGCTAATGCAGAGCCTGGTGGGCAGTAGTCATGACCCACGTCATGGAGTCCTGTCGCTCATGTGGGAAACCTGTCTTGCCTTCCTGGCTCTAGGCTTTGCCCCAGACCCAGCACAGCTCTGGCTTCTGCTGGCATTTGGGGAATGAAGTGGCATCTCCTTGCGCTCTCTCTCTCTGTCTCTTAAAGAAGTCTGTAATTTTGAAAACCAGTGTTTTGAAATCCATTCATAGCACTTTTCATAACAATTACTGTCATGCACTTTTTGAGGACCTTTCCTATGCACCAAAATAAACTTCTTTTTAATTCCACTTCTCCCTAATTTTTTGAAGTACCCTTGTACAAGATGAAACTATCGTGGGAATCTCTGGTCTGCATGTGTCTGTGTTTCTTTATGCCTCATTCTCCTCATCTGTAAAATGGGTTCATTGCCATTCAAACTCAGTGGGTGAATGGAAGAATTAATATGAGTAGTCCATACAAAGCAGCGGTCATAGCTTCTGTCCCATGGTGATCACTCAACAAAGGGTGCCTCGTGTTGGTGGTTATTAGCCCTGCCTGATAATAAGATCACCTGGGAAACTGCTTAGAATTTCAAATCTCTGATCTCAAGCAGAATTGCCCCAGGAGCTGTGATCTGGACAATTGTGTGTATCAAAAAAGAAGAAAAAAAAAAAGATAGTAAAGCTCTCAGAGTCCTCGGTTATTTAACTAGCTGGATGACAGCTGGTTAGTTTAACCCTGCTGTGCCTCAGCGTCTCCAGAAGATACTGCCCCTGGGGCAGGGAGCTAGCCTTCTGCCCGGCGAAGGAGAAACACCTGGCAACCGCAGCGCTTCTCGTGGAGTTAGTTTGCCTTTCCTTTTTAGAGTTTAGTTTTATGGATTTGAAAGGCAGAGTCATCCAGCGATATCTTAATCTGCTGGTTCACTCCTTGCCTGCAAGAGTCAGTGTAGCCCAGGCCCAAAGTTGGGAATCTCCCTGGAGCTCTCCCACATGGGTGGCAGAAACCCAAGTGCCTCGGCTGTCATCAGCTGTGTCCAGAGTGCACGTTAGCGCGAAGCTGTAACGCGAGTGGGACTTGTACATGAAGACTTTCATGTGGATATCCTAAACAGTGGTTTAACCCGAACCTCAGCCACACGTGCCTCCGTTTGCATGTCTTAAGTAACTGTTGTTAACGGTGAAATAATGTCACTTCCATCTCTGCCTGTTCAGGGTGTGTCTGTTCCTATGCAACGGCAGACTTGAAACACAAGTCTTGTGCTTTTCCAACTTTCATTTTCGTAAGCATGCTTTTGTGCTCCCGTTTGAAGTAGAAACTTTCAGTTACTGTTCTTGCACAAAAGTTCATGAATAAATATGTATGTGTATATATATATATTCATATAAATTAGATTAAATGTATCTCTACTTTGGGATGTTTAGGTTGCTTGTAAGTTTTTCTTCATGATTTAAAAAAGGCTAGAATGTGTGTTTTCAAACATACAGCTTGTCTATATTTAGGAATTTTGCTTTGAGTACATTCCCAGGATTATTCGTGGATTAAATACGGGATTTTTTCCCACTGTTCTGGTGATCTGATGCCAGGTTATTCTCTGAACAAGTGTTGTCAAAATAGACTCTGCCAGCTAGTCATGAATGGCAGTTCGTGGCCTCCATGCTGGCATTAAGTATTAACATTTTATTTTATATTTTTACTAATGTAATAGTCACATGTGGCATTTCAGAGCTGCTTTATTTGCATTTTAAAGTATATTTTATACATCTGTAGACTCCTTGCATGTGACATAAACCTCCTCTGTGGTAGTCTTGCCACCAGTCCAGCACAGGTAAATTTCTGTTCTTGGGGATATTTTTACAGGGTCTGTGTAAGGGATTGTGTCAGGTCAAGAGAATAGCACCGTTGTTTCTACCTGAGCCAGCTGCTGTGTGAAGGTCCTGGAGGCGGGTGGCTGGCAGGAGCTGCAGGGCCCGAGGAAGGTGCCAAGCAGTCCCCTCCTAACCTCAACTTGATGTTCACCTGGGATATTGATTCCTACTGTTCTCCCCATAAGCTTTTGTCCCAGCTTCTTTCCTACTCAATGTCTCTTCCACGCCTCCCCTTGTACAGGGGAGGTTTACCCATCACTCAGTGCCCTCCGTAGTTTATTAAGAATTCATTAAACCAAGAACTATTTATTGCACATTTTCCATAGGAAGGGCACACACCAGGGCAGGAAGCATGATCATGGGGTGGAAAGCTGGATGACAGTGCGCAGCTGGCCTCCGAGGAGCCTGCAACCCAGCAGGAGAGGAAGACATTTATGAAGCTGTCATCCACAACTGTGTGTCAGTCTCCGTCCTGTCACTCAGGGGCCTTTGCCCACAGGAGTTGCTGTGTGCCTCAGGGTATCTATGCATGCCATGCCTTCCGCCTGGAGTCCTCCCAGGGCTGCCTGCTCCTCCTCCTGCCCCTGTGCTCAGACATTGCATTTTCAGTATCCCATTCCTGGTAGCCCTGTCTCAAGGCATCCCTGGGCTCCTCCTGCCCCTGCAGCGACTCCCTGGATAGTGCCTGGCACCGAGAGGGTGCCCGGTAAATATGTGCTGAATGAATGAGCGGGTTTAACTCTGATTCCCTCTTAGGGAGGTGACTCTTAAAGAAATTGTTTCAACCCTTGCTAGCTACAGTGGGGAGTGGGACGAGGAACAGGGTGGCAAGGTTGAATCTTCATGTCTCCTTAGCGGTGCCCTCTGTGAGCCTGAATTTACCCAATTGTCTGCTGCTCAGCTCTTTGCTAACAAGCACCACCAACCATGAATCCTCAGGGGCTTCTGGCACTCTCCTATTCATTATGTCATGACCAGCAAAGAGGTTCTTAGAACTAAGACTAAGAGCTGCAACTAAGGACTTCAGAGCTGCCAGTGGCTCCGCCCCTTTGCCTGATAGACAGCGGCCGCCATTGATACTGTTGCAGATGCTGAAAAATGTCTTGGTGTGGAGGCAAAGACAGGAAGGCTGTGATTTCCTGTCGGCACAATTAGCATCATCTTGGAGGTATAATCTCCCTAATTAGCTTATCTCACCAAGATTTGATGGAAAGATTTCCTTATCTGCCTCTGTGGTTTCCCATTACCCCAGGTTCAAAAATAATAGGAAGCACAATATGTATATGATTTGGGGTTCTTCTGAAAGAGGAGGGCCGATCAATCAAACCTCTGGGACTTGTGAGTGGACAGCATGGGCGGCCGTCAGGGGACAGCGTGAGTGGCTGTGAGTGGGAGCTCCCTGATGGACAGATGAGAGAGCGACTTCTTAAGCGAAGCTGGTGGTGATTTCTTATTCCTAGCTGGGCTGCAGAGCGAGGTTTCCCTCAGGAGCGCAACCAGCCTGGGCATGGCGTGGGTGATGGGGGCAGGGGTTAGGACCCACTTTCTTGTTTCTTTTTCATTTCCTCACCATACTTCTCTGAAAAGAATAAAAGATGGTCTGCACTTTTCTGTCTTTGGCCAATAGATTCTGACCGGCCTTTCTGTTGTCATATAAGTAACCCACACTGTCAGAAGCAACATTCAGAAAGAATAGGTCCATGCCCAGTTCTGTCCTTGATGTAAACAGGTTACAGCTACGTGGCAGACATTACTAATCAATCATAGCTGCAGACCCAAAAGGAGGTCTTCACTCCAGTGTCCAGGGAGTCATTTTTAGTAGTTGAAGTACAGGTAAATTGAAACTCAGCCTTGGCCTACAGTCCTTTTTAGAAGCCTTTGGATCTTCTCTGAGTGTGGCTGGGAAAAGCATAAAAAATATACTGCTAAATAGACTCCATATTCAAAAATAAGAGAATTATTGGGCAACCACAGTCTGATTTCCAAATAGCTACTATAACTAAAAATGTTTAAGAGAGTAGCATTCCCTCAAAAATAATGCAAAGATGATTTGGATGTTAGGACAAGACTCTGAAGGAAGCAGGAAGAAACAAGCCTGTTGGAAATCGCTGGTGTTGCCAGTGCCCACCCACAATCAAGCAGACACATGTAGTATTCACACGCTTGTCTTGTCACGTAGTGGCAGGGCTCCGGCAACGGACCTGAGTGAGCTTCAACCACACACATAAACGATGAACAGAGCCAGTGGAAAGATTGCAGACACAGAAGAGGTCGGGTGGTGATTTGCAGCACAGCAACCAGCTGAATGGTGCCGTGACGTTGGTTCCTGGGAAGGGAAGTGGAGAGGGGTTCTGGCAGATGACAGTGCCCTGTTGTTGGAACAGGTGCTTCTTTAGGGCGGTAGTCAGTTGAGGAGGCTGCAGCAGTTTTCATGCTGGTGCTTAATGCACTTTCCTTAGCGGTTGTGGAAGGTGTTCTGGTTGGAGGAGCATGTCTGGCAAGGAGGGCTCTCACCCTCCTGGGTCTCTCTACGTCTTAATTTGCATCTTTGCCTTGTTGACTTGTCACATCTCGCTGTGATCTGCTGTGGAGTTCCCTCATGTGGGAAAATGGAGGGAGAGTGGGAGGAGAAGGAATTGGAATTCAGGTTTTGCCACCCATGTGTCAGAAGGCTTCAAGCAGGCCTCTTGCTGTGAAATTCTGTTTCCTTCTCTGGGCCTAGTGTGCATGGGGGACATCTCTCTCACCTCCTTTCTGAAGGTCTGCCATAAGGCACCCCCCGCTGGGGAGGCAGGCATAGTGAGCTTCAGGCCTCAGGAGGCTCAGTGGGAGGCTGAGCCTTGAGCCATGTTCCCAGATTCCTCTTGTCTCTAGAGGAATCTTCCAGGAGCATGGAGCCAGCACCTCCAGAGTGCCCTTTGGCGCCTCCCACATTATGAATCTGTTGAAAATGTGCGAGAGAAGAGGAAGAAGGGAAGGAGGGAAAGAGAAAAGAGACTCACTCTAGGGCAGGTGGAAGAAAAAATCTCTCCGTCTCATAAACCTATGGGGGTTAATTCTCTCCTGTGGCTGAGGAAATGCCAACAAGCCTTTGGCAACCTTCCTCTTTCTTTATATAACAACACTTTCAAGAGCTGGAACTGGGATCCTCCAGTAATGCTTTTAATTTGTGTGTGGTTGGGAAGAGGCCAGGATTTAATCGAAGTCATTAGAATAGCTTTGCTTGGAGTAGCTGAATGTTTGCAATAGACCTGGGCTGTTAGGTAGCATTGGAATAAATAAAAGAAATACCTAAGGTCATCATCATTGCTTGAGTTATTCCAGACACCAGATTTCAGAGCAAAAAAGGGGAGGGGGAGGGTAGTGGTGGCAGAGGTGGAATTAAAGAGCATTTTCATCGCTGAAATAAAATTTGTGCATAGTTACTTTTCTATTACATCTCAATTTTCTCTCTTCCCGTTCACCTCATAAAAGGAGCTGAGGTTCCATGTTTGCTTAACGAGGTGGGGTGTCCTGGGAACTGGCTGTGTCTCAGCCAGCCAGGTGCTCATGGTTCCTGTTCCTGCTCTTCTCTGGGCTGTGGGTGGTCCAAACAGGCTCAACCTCCCGAATTACACGCAGTTCACATCTGTGTGCAGAACATTCCACCTGCCCCACCTTCCCAGAGAAACTGGACCTCCCTGAGGCCTTCATGCTTAAGCAAAATGTAGAAAAACAGGCATAGGCTTGGGGATTTCCATACCTGTCCTCATTCCCACCTTCCTTTTAAGGGGAAACATGTGCTGCAAGGTCTCAAACACCAGATGGTTGGGATTAGGAATTATGTCCCCAAAAGACTGAATAAATAATTCAAGTAAGAAAAAGAGCACATCTGTGAGGCAGGGATACTCACCTAACTTATTTATATGTTGTGAACACTTACATATGTCACAAGGGATGAAGCATATACTAGGTCAGTTATTCACTCAGTCAACAAGGGCTCATTGACATCCACAAATAGTCCATCTATTTCTTCCCCCCAACCCCCCGATTCTGCAAGGCCTTGGGCTAAGTTCCATGACGGACATGAAAGAGAGGGGTGAAGCTCCTCTTCTAAGCCCAGCTAGTAAAGAGCACAGGTTAAGAAGTCCTGTCTCCCACACACAGGTCCAAGGCAGGGGCTTTTACCACTCCTTTTCACCCGCAGGACATCTGTCTTTGCTTGAGACAACCTGTTTTGTCACCTCTGGCATCAAGAGTGAAGGTCTGAGTGGTTTCTTAAGTAAGACACACTGTGCTCTAACCCTACTTTGTTTTTCAGTCTTGATGTTGTCACTGCTGGCATTAGATGACCAAGACGAGCACTGCAATGGAATCTGGGAACAGGTGTGGCCCCAGAAGTTAGCTGTACAACTCTTCCCATTCAATGAAGAAAAGCATGGCAAAAGGCTGTGTTTTATGTGCTAAGAAATCGAATGTAGAGAAATAAGGCAACTTTCCTTGTGACAAAGCTAGAACTCTAACTCAGGTTCGCCAAAGGCAAGAGCCCACCTTCAAGACCCACGAGGCAAAGACAAGGCAGTAATTGAGCTCATGAGATGATAGTTGTTGAAGAGAACTAGAGGGCTCCCTCTGCAAAGGGGAAGATAATTGATGATGAAGTCCTGTAAGAAGGAGCAGAAAATAGAATCAGGAGTACCAGTTACTTCTGGCAAAGAGGGACATCTCTTCTTTGCGATAAGGTTGAGGATGGGTGAGGGTTTGTGATATATTTTATATTAGGGAGCACATTTGAGATACAGGGAAGAGGTGTTTGGAGAAGTTCCAGACATTGTATTTCTTCAGTTCTGTATTTGAGAAGGAATCAATAGCCATGTAGCTAGCCACTCCATGAAACAGTGGCTTACAGCAGTCATTTATATTGTCTTGAAACTGCAGACAGCTGATGGGGTGTCTGGGACAACTGCTGAGGGTAGGTCTCTCAGGATTGTCATCTTGGAGCCTGTCACAATGGTCCAAGGATTCCAAGAGGATGAACATGGAAGTTGCAAGACCTCTTAAAGTCAGAGTTCTGAAATAAACACGATGTCTGTTCCACCACATACTGTCTATCAGGTCAAATCACAAGGCCAGTCCAGAGTCACAGAAGTTGAGAATTGGTCTCCGCCTCCCGATGGGAGGAGCTGCAATGTCTCTCTTCATGAGGCATGTGTATAGAAAAGTGTGATTCAGTTGAGCCATTACTAAAGTCTTCCATAAGCAGAAGGTCATGAGCAATGGGAGTGGTTGAGATTTGCAGTGATAGGAGATAAATTAGGAAGGTCAGAAGCGAACTCCAGGAGGATTCAGTGTGGGAGGCATGTCTATATTGTTAATATATTGCAATAATCTGTAGTGATATTTTTAAAGTCTGGTGTCTGGACTCTTGAATGATACTGTGGGATATCAGGTGGCATAACTCATTACCCAGACCCGGCTGGGTTGCTACACAGCAGTGCTAAGGGCTTTGTGATGACTGGATCTCACACTCATTTTGCCTGCATCTTTTAGCCTCCCAGGTCTTATAAAGAAACAGGTGCTTTGAGATCCCATGGGAAAGGCAGTGAATCTGAGTCTCCCTTTCCTGGATCCAGACACAGCCAGCCTCTCCCATGCTAGGCGTGCTGACTGACTGGCAGTTGCTGGGGCTGTCTGGGCTTGTAGCTCAACATCTGACCTCAGCAACAAAGACTGAAGTTTGTTTCCTGGGAAGATAGATTCACCTGGACCACTGAAAGCCACAAAGGCTCCTAACCTCTAGAACGTGGGCTAGTAATCAACATTCAAGGCAAAAATGTGTGATGTATCATAAAAGGTGGAAAACGAAGGCACAGAGAGGAAGGTTCCTTGACTATCCAAAGGAAAATTCAAAGGCTCCAGATTTAACAAAGGGAAGCTAACGTCCAGATCCCAGCCAGGGAGGAGCCGGGAGCAGAGCCTTTGTCTCTACTGCTGGCAGGTGCCATTCTCAGGGGCACCTGAAACCAGAAATGTGAATTCTTGGTAGGCTTGCATTGTAAATTAGCTTTACTAATCTGTAATGCTGTGTCTGTAATGCATTTATATACATGCATACACAGGGGGACTGCAGAAAGCTCTATGCAAAACTAGATTAGAAGGTACACATTTTGAAATCCAAGTGTACATTTCCTTCACATGTTCTGAAGATCTCTTCTGCTTGTGTATCTTATAGGCCATTAGAATATATCCCCTACCACTCACTTAAGACTAAATTATGAATGCATTTGTTCACAGTTCACAAGTGGAGTGATCACCTCCAATCTAGAGTCTTGTATTTGTCTGGGGGCCCATGTACCAAAACGCTGCTGCTTTCCTCAGCCCCTGCCCACTTGCCCAGGTACTTAACTCCATCCTTGCCCAGCTGTGGTCAGTAGCGCACCCACACTGCCTGGACCCTTCCTACTGATGGCCTCAGGCTCAAGACTTCTACCCGCTATACCTGTGTATCTTTGCCTAAGAGTTGCCTCAGTGGCAAATGCTTTGTCCTAGACGTTATTTCCTTTCAGCCATTGCCTTTACACAATCACCCACAGCTGCTTAATGCTTGAGGCTTCAGTGTGTGCCTGGCAGTTAATGATCTCCACGACCTGACTTTTCTTGATCACTCTTGTCACATTTGGCACATCTGACTCCAGAGGTGCTGGATTCTTTGGCATCTCTAGACTCTGTGTGTCCATTCCCTTGATGTGACTTTTGCATATATTGCCTCATTATCTTCAATTCTTTCCATCTTTTCTGTATCCATACCCTGCCCACATGTTGAATTTTGGGACACGTCATAGTTTTTCCACTAGGGACAAGAGTAAAAGACAAGAATATTTACAAAAATATCCTGGGGAAAATCTTAAGTGAGTTAGGAGAAAAAAAATTGTTGAATTGAATAAAATAATAATATTAAAGTGGAAGTAAACAGGAGAATGTTGTGATGTGATGGGCTATGTCCCTGCTTGGGACACCTGCATCCCATAGCAGAGTGCTGGTTCCAGAGGGATCCTCTGCTTCTGATCTGCTTCTTGTTTTTTATTTTGTTGTTTTTTTTTAAATTCAAGCTATTTTTTTTTAAAAAAAGCTATTTATTTTTTTAATCACAAAGTCAGATATACACAGAGGAGGAGAGACAGGAAGATCTTCTGTCCGATGATTCATACCCTAAGTGACCACAATGGTCAGAGCTGCACCCATCCAAAGCCAGAGCCAGGAATTTCTCCCAGGTTTCCCACACAGGTGCAGGGTCCCAAGGCTTTGGGCCATCCTCGACTGCTTTCTCAGGATACAAGCAGGGAGCTGGATGGGAAGTAGAGCCTCTGGGATTAGAACCGGCGCCCATATGGGATCCAGATGTGTTCAAGGTGAGGACATTAGCTGCTAGGCCGCCAATGCCAGGTGCCTGATGTGCTTCTTGATAACCAACACCCTGGGAGGCAGCAAGTAATGGCTCAGGTACTTGAGTCATGCCAAACATGGGAGACCCAATCAAGTTACAAGCTCCTGGCTCCAGCTTGGACCAGTCCTGGCTGGCTCTTGTAGCCTTTTGAGGAATGAACTAGTAGATAGAAAATGCTCCTTCTCTTTCTCTTTCTTTCTTTCTCTTTCCCTTTCCTTGTGTGTGTGTGTGATGCTCTTTCAAAAACTGCATAGATCTTTTAAAAGTAAAATTATTTATTTACACAATTACCTAAATATGTTCTAAATATTCTAAAATATTATGTAGTATAATAAGTGAAAAAGATGAAGTCCCAAATAAAATATTGCAAATGCTTTGGGGATATCTAAAAGGAAATGGGATTTCTGAAAGAAAGCATCATAAATAGGGAGAAAGAAACAAGAAATTAGAGTGATTGCAGATAAATGAAAATGGGACACATGGTTTGTCTTTATCTCTCTCACACACACACGATGTGTATCCAAAAGAAAAAATAAAATATAATAAAAAATTTGGACAGAGAACACTAATAAATATTTTTGTGGAGGAGATATAATTAAAGAAAAATTTCAAAATAACATAAATTAAAGCAATTAGATCTTTTCATATTCCCTACAAAATTAGTAAGATCGAATAACAGTAATAATATTAATAATAAACTTGGGTGAAAGTACACAGGTGTTGTGGGCATGTTATTAATGAGTGAAACACCTTACCAGTCGACCTGATGTATTTGTCAAGAAGCTTAAACATGATTGAAACAAATTAACCAGTAAGCCCATCCTTTAGAACAGTATCCTCAGCTGTGTCTATATTATTAAATATCTGAAATCAGACTATATCTGTTGCATAACAAGAATGATGAAATAAATTTATATAATTGATAAAATCTGGTTGTGTCTTTTAGAATGTGGATAGCAATGAAAGTCAGTCCATATTTAGTACAAAGTTAGGATCGAAATTTTCTTAGAAGTCATTGTCCTAAATATTCAAAATAGATCCCCTAACACACACACACACACACACACACACACACACACACACACACACACGTACTTGTTGAAGAATGTGTACTAGGTAAAATATAGGTAAGCATATATATACATACACACACATTCTCATAGGAGACTAGCATACTGGGAAATGAAGATACATTGCAGTAGGCATTTCTGCTTCGAAATGAAAGGAGGACTTCCAATTAACTGTTAAATACACTTTGACAATAGGATATTAGACTTTCTACCCTTGCCTATAGCTACAGTGGCATGATACAGTTAAATAACAGAATGTTTGACTTTTGACTGTTGCTAAAGGACTATCATATTGTTACAATACAGGGGAAAATAGAGAAGAAGGGGGAGGGGGAGGAATGAAAGGTGATGGGGGAATCCCTATACCTATAAAACTATATATGGAGAATAAAGATATGTACCGCAGTGAAATCTGCCAAAAGTTAGAAAATGTTACTTGTGAATTCTGAGCAATACTCATTGTATCTGTGTACAATTTTCTACATATTTCAAGCTTCCCAACAGAAACCTATATTGCATCAGAATCGAGTAAATGACACAAATCATTAAGCATTTCTGATCAGCTTCAGCCACAATGATGTTGGAGTTCTTTAAACTGCTGCGTCCCACCTTCTGTTTATTTCACACTCGTCCTTGCATATCTGAGTGTTTCCTCTGTTGCTTCTTCTGCATCCATTAGTCCTGATCCCTCATGCTGGACAACATTTCATTGGGAGGATGAGAACATGTCGAGGGCCAGTCCAATAATCACTCAGTTCAGTGCTACAGAACTGAAGGACACATCGGTGCTTGTTGCACATTGGTAAAGGACAAAGATGTTAGGGTCAACCCATCTTCTGAACTTACTCAGAAATTTATCAGTGATGAAAGTTTGAAAAACTGCCTTGACCTTGGCTTGCTGAGCCTTACTTTCACCTCCTGTGAAGTGAGAAACTGCAGTATCTGCTGGCAGAGCCCACCTTGATGTCCATATGGGATGTGTTTGCAACTCTGACTTTGTTTTGTGAGGTTTTATACCCTAAGCCTTTGCATGAACTAATGCGTCTTTCACTTAGGAGGTGAAGCATTGTAAGTCATTTCTGAGGGTATAGTCCACTCAGCTTGTGTGTGTGTGTGTGTGTGTGTGTGTGTGTGTGTGTGTGTGTGTGTGCCTGAAGGGGGTGAATTGGGAGTTTCAAGGGGAATAGTGGATCCATTGTATTCTTCAGACACTGAATTAGAGCAGAGTGGCCATTGTGTGGCAGCAATGAGCCAAGACGCCACTTCTCCTCATTGAGAATATAGGTGTTTTCCTGGGGAAGCCCTAGGATTGGGATGTTCCTTTATAGCACCCCACATTTACAGCTTCTGATGCAACGCCTAGGCAAGGGAAGTATCTGTTGACAGGTGTACATTCTGTGAAAGATGGTGAATTCCAGGAGGGGGGGAATAGTGTTCTCATTTTTGAGTCATTTGTTTTTCAATGATAATTAATTCTTATATTGATGGGCCACAATGTGATGTTTTGATCTATGCCTGCATTATAGATTCAGTCAAGCTACGGAGCATAACCATCACCACACCGATTTCAGTCATTTTAAAATAAAATGCATGACTATTAGCCATGGTGATTCAGTTCCTATCTTCTGTGTTCTGCAAATCTCTATATTCGCCGTAAGGTAGCTGATCTAGTCCGTGTGTTTTACTCTCTATGCAGCTCTTCTTTCGCACAAAATTAAATCAAAAGATTCCCAAGTCTCTCTATCTCCCACCCCATATCGCAGCTTTCTCCGTCGATGACTGCTGATCCCACGTGCCTTTGTTAAGGTGGGATCTAGATGCACCCTTGACCTTGTCCCTTCATTCTGTTCTCTACCTGGAACCAGCACAATGTCAAAAGCCAGAGCTGCTGTTCACCTGTGTCGCAAAGGAGATTTTCCTCAGCAAGTAGAAACGGGCTAAGGGGCGTGCTAACTTACGTTTTCATTGTCCTCACCCAATCCCCCTTGCTTTGCCGTGCTCCTTTCGTCTCCTTATCACGTGTGTCTCAGTTGCAGCTGTGTGTGGGTGGCTCAGACCCAAAGGGTGCTGCTGCCACCCTCAGTTTGCAGGAACACTTTTAGCTCCTGTGAATCTCCACTTGCAGCAATAGAGCCTGGCATGTTTGGTTTGCATCAGTTTAGCCATTCCTCTTCCATGAGGATGAAGTTTCCCCTACATGAGCTAACTCTTTTGTTGGTAGAAGCAAACTTAACGATTCTCCTCCAACAGGGCCGGACTGGGTCTGGTTCAAGCATTCCACCAAGAGCTGCCAAAAGGGGGGAAAAATCATTAGAAAATCAATTCTTGCTTAATTGAAGATTCTACCTCCTCCCAGAAACAAAGTGGGATTTATCACCTCTGTTACTTCACAGCCCGAGTAACGATTGCATTTTTAGCTGCATGTGATTCCCATGGGGGAATAAGATCCCAGACTCAGGTGCTGGGACAGAAAGAGTTTTTATACCAGGGAGGAAGCAGTGTGGGTCAGTTCTGGTCTCACCCACCTGCTCATCTGGGTTGGATTCTGCACTTAGCATTTAGCTGCAGGGTGTTGGGAGCCACCTGCTTCTCTCAAGGTTTTTGTGTCAGGATTGTGGTTGTTACTCGTTCGCGTTTCAGTGTTTGGGCTTTCCCAGGTTCAATACTCAGAAGCAAAGCCCCAAACAAGGCCATATGGTGACCCAGCCTGGCTAGATAATCTGTAACTCATAAATGGTCATGGATTAGGAGTATGTGGAAAAAGACACCTGTAGCAGGTTGTTGAATAGGACACATTATTGCCATTGTGACTACCTGGCTATGTTCTGTTGTCATCTCCACCCTACTTTGGTAAGGCTGACCCCTTTACAGATAACCATCTGGGGTGCCATCCCTTCCAGGATAACAATTGTTAAGCTCCGGTCTAGAGTGTTCCAAATACTGTTCACTATTTTTCAACCGATATCTGAAAGATTTAGTTTGAAATAAGAAAGAGAACAGGTCATTGGGATAAATCAGATGTGGGTGAACTTATCAAAGTTCAATAAACATAAAAGTGATGAATTTTGAAGTCACATAATTAACTCAGGATTACATGAGCAATAACTGAGTAATTACACCTTTAATAATGCATTGAACTTGTCAGGAGTACTTACTCATTCTGCTCAAATTTTTTAACAAGATAGCCTATAGCAAGTGACTGTAATTAGATATTGCCTCTGAAAACATCGACAGTTCCTAATTGATACCTTTTATTATAGAGCTGGATGCCAAACATTGCTGTTGAGTGGGTTAAGGAATACTATCAGATGTGTTAGGATCATAGTACTTACCTGCAGGAATCTCATGTAAGTGGGAAGAAAAAAAAATCCAGTCCCACCTATCAATCACCCATATAAACTTGGTTCAGGTTTGCACTAGCTTATGTTAAATTACAGCCTGATAGCAGTTACTGTTGCCTGAGCTGTCAGGAAAAGAATGGAGGCTGGGGGAGCTGGGAGGAGAGGAAATCCCAACCCGCTTCCTTCTTTCACCTAAATAAGCAGGAAGGGTTGTTCTGGGAAAACTCAGGTGGCCAGAAGGATTCCACGTGGTCTGGGAAAGGGGAGCCTCTATTTATTTTTGTCTTTTTGCTAAGAGATTTTTTTTCCCCCACTATAAGGTTAGTTTTTAGGGCTTATTTTGTTGTTTCATATTTTCCCTCCAGCTATTTGAGGCAGAATTCTAATCTTTACATAGGTAAAAGAGACAGGTTATGGTTTGGGGGAGTCAAGGAGATGCCCAACCTTTTAGCCCAGGCCCAGGATATCTTGTGTGTACCTGTAGTCCTGCACCCAGACTCACCACGTTAAGGGAACCTCCCGAAGGAGGCAGATTCCTTCCCTGTGGTCGGGGCACCTGGAACAGCTGGGTAACAGCATGGGGACAGTCTTCAAAGAGCAAGCACGTGCTAAGGCCTGGAGCGTGGAGGCTGGGCTCTTCCCGGTGTGAATGCAGCTCTGCTGGATTTACCAGCTTTGGGCAGGCAGACAGGCAATGGAACTGCTCTGTGCCTTGGTGTCTTTCCTTGTGAAATGCCCGTCGCAGCCAGGCTCTCCTGGTGCCTGCTGAGCTGGGACCTGGGTCGAAATGGGTCCCTCACACCAATGACTGCACATTGAAAAGTGATACATCAAGCTGGAAGAGCATTAAATCAAGTCCTTCCTACCTTCTAACTTTGACAAAAACACCTTCAAAATGAACATGCAGAAGGCTATGACATATATATGACTGAGAGGCATCAAAATGTACGTGACAGCTGAATTAAATTATTGCACAGGACTTGGTGTGGCATTAGTGGAATGAGATGTTGGGTAATAATAAAATAAAGACATATATAATTCATAAGTTATTTCACAAATTTTTCTTTCATGTAGGCAAACTCACTATATTGTTATAATTGAGATTTTTATTTTTTCTGTTGACAATAATAATCTAAAAGATTATGACATAAAATGTAATTTATTAAAAATGTGCATTTTTGTTATACTAAATCTCATATTATCAAAAATACAATGTTGAAATGTAAATTAATTAAGTATGAATGTGAAATATTTAAAGTATTTTAAATGTTTTCAGATAGCCTAGCCTCACTATCTGAAATCTATTCTAAACTCTTGAGGACTCTAATTAAAATGAAATATCAAAATAGAAAGCTTATCTGAAAAAGCAAAAGACAAATTAAAATCAGTAAGAACAAAAGTTTTATAATATTAAAGATATATGTTGAATGTATCCAAAATGTAATTAACAATTTTTGCAAATATTTTTTAAAAATTCACAACACTAGGATTCAGTATTCATCTAAACATCAGTGTGAAAATAAGGGTATCATGCTTCACACATGTTATGTCTAGACTTACGTGTATTCGAATTTCATAAGTTACACGAATTGCTTAACATTGCAAAATGTTCCATAGCTGCTATGTGTGACTGCTGTGAATACAGTGCTGATTTGTGAATAATTTGAGAACTCTAAATTGGAACACGAAAAGAATCAAGAAAATGGATGCCTGTCAGCACCAGGAAATGCTGCTTCGCTACGGAAGGCTCTTGCATTCACTTGAGGAAGAGGAAAGATTTGACAGGTTAATTAATTTATCTTTTTTTCCCTCTCAAGTCCTTTCCAACTCCAGGGCAATGTCCCTTTCTGAAGACAGTAGCAACTCAATGAATAGTCCTCATCACGTTTGAATAGTCACCCATCAGGCAGGAGTTGGGAACAAGTATTGGTTCTTGGATTTTTTTCTTCTGTTTTATTTTTAATTCCTTTTCTTTTTCCATTTTTAAATTATATTTTTGACAATCTTTATATAGTTAATTAGGGTAAAAAAAAAGTTCAAGGGCTACAGGAAAATATGTAAGACTATTATTTCCATATTGTTTCCTTCATATATCTGAGGTAAAGGGGGATTTTAAGGGAGAAGCCCCACTCAGTCTCCCACCCACCCCAAATCCCTGATGTGGGGCATGCTCCGAGGGTCTTGCCCAAATGTTTTTGATAGTTCAACAGTTATGAATTGCTGCCATTCTAGCCACTGCAAGCATGATGAGGTCGTTGAAGAAGCCACTGATTGACATAGTCCTTCATAGAGTCTCTGCCCGTTTTTCACTGCCAACAGATAGCTGAAGTGGTTGATTGACTTGTTCTGTTCTCTGTCTTTTCTTGGTCAGGGTTCTGAGTCCGGCAGTTCGATTGGGGGATCCCCAAAGAAACTTTGTCTGAGGTGTTCCCCAGAACAGATTCTTGTATGTACCAGCAAGTACAGGGTCCAGCACAGTCCATCGCGCTGATCAGCTGGTGATTGCAGTTCCTGGGTTGGTTCGTTTCCAGCCTGTCTTCCACTGGAACCAATGGGTGTTTCAGTCCAGGCTGGTTCTGCCCAGCACACACTCAGCCCTCACACAAACCAGTGTGAGCTGCAATCTAGTCAGAGCGACCCACAATAACCCCCTCCAGGCCCGCCCCCTACCCTGGTTTGCCAGTATGTGTAGCAGGCTAGTCCAGTCTGCCCCACATCCCATTCGGCTCTCATACATGTCAATGGGTATTGAAGCTTAGTTCCATCCAACTCAGGCTCAACTATCCAGCCCTCATGGATTTTGTTGGGTGCCTCTCTGTCTAGCCACCCCAGCCACTGTCCTAGTTTTCATGCCCTCCAGTGGGAGTGGTAACCCAAAAGGGAGGAGCCCACTAGTTCCCTCCCAGGCCACTCCCACTCCCGGATTATGCACTCTCCAGGTGGTTCTGTGGTTTAATTTGATAGAATTAGCCCCTAGTGCCAGATTCTGCCAGCTGATGCTGTGGCTAAGCCCAAACAACCCTCACCCAACTCTAATTATAGTTTGTACCAGTAGGAACAATCAGCCTTGTTTTTCCCTGATCTAGTCCATGTGAGGCCCACAGGTGCTGTAGTCCTGCCTAGTCTGGTATTTTTAATTTTATAATACAATTCCATAGGCTCTGGGATTTCCCTTACTCTGTCTCCAGTTCCCTCCCACAACTGATTTCCCCATATATTACAATAGTGTAGTCCTTCATAAGCAATCATAAGTTAATCATTCTGCTATTTGTCTCCTGACATTGCAGTGCAGACAGTGGCAGACAGTCCAGCATCCTGTTGTCAAGATAGAGTTAACAGTTTTATTGGGAGTCCATCTTTGATTTGGAACTAAAGATGCATAATGCATTGTTTCTTCACATCTGGATATGATAGTCTCTATTACACAGTTTCTATACATTCCCTTAAATGAGAAGCCATAAAACAAAATCAACAACACAAATAAGGTTTAAAAAAAATTTACAGCACCATGGAATTAAATAACATGCTGCAGAATAACCAATGTGTCAATGAAAAAATGAAAAAGAAAACAAAAAACCTTTTTGGAGAAAATGATGCTACTGTGTGATCTATGAGTCAGTGAAGAATTTAATAAGAGAAAAGAAACTATTTTGAACAAATCAAAATAAAAGCAAAAATATCAAAACCCATGGATTGTAGCAAAAGCAGTATTGAAGGGGCTATTGATCTTGCAATTTGCATGAAGGTTGCCTTGGATTTTAATAGTTTTAAATTTAAAGTGGCTCTGTATGACATGAGCTTCAATGTGATAAACATTGTAAAGTTTTGAAATTTTCTATAAAAAGAAATTTTACGTAGTTTTTTTAAAAGATATATTTAAGTTTTATTGGAAAGGCAGATCAGATTTACAGAGATGTAAAGATCTTCCATCTGCTGGTTCACTCCCCAAATGGCCATAATAGCCAGAGATGAGCCAATCCGAAATCAGGAACCAGGAACTTCTTCCAGGTCTTCCATGTGGGTGCAGTATCCCAAGGCTTTGGGCCCTGCTCTACTGCATTCCCAGGCCATAAGCAGGATGCTGGATAGGAAGTAGAGCAGCTAAGACATGAACTGGCATCCTACAGGATCATGGCACTTACAAGGTGAGAATTTAACTATTGAGCCATCGCTGTGGGCCCAAGTTTTATCTCATTTTTAACAATATATTTAGAAGACAGGGAGATGGTAGGGATGGGGACACACACACAGAGTTTTTACTTTTGCTGGTTGCTGCCCTAAATATCCTAAACAGCTAGAGCTGGACCAGGCCAAAAGCAGGAGGCAGGAGCTCATAGTGTAGGTGGCAGGGTCTCTGGTACTTAAGCCATCACCTGTTGTCTCTCAGTTTGCACACTAGCAGGGAGCTAGACCACGAGGAGAAGTCAGCACTCAAACCCAGGTACTCCAGTGAGGGAAGGTGCACTTCCCAAGTGCCGTCTAAACTGCTAAGCCATGTAATTTTATTAGAGTAATTTCCCGATTATACATTGTGAAGGTCTGAACATCCAGAGTTCCCATACTTCCAGTTTTCCTTGCAAGCATCTTAACATTAATATGGTTGTTAGCGTATCATTATTAAAAGCCCATTCTTGATTGGCATTTCTTTAGTCTTTCCCTGAGTTCCTATTTCAATTCCAGGTTCCCATCTAGAATGCCACATGATGTTTCGTCTCCATGGAGGTCATCTTGAGTGCGACTGTTTCTTAGATTTTGCTTGTTTCAGGTGATCTAGACAGTTTTGAGGAGTGCTGTCTAGCTGTTGTGTGGAATGCTCACCTGTTGGGATTTTCTGCTCTCTTTCTTGTGTTTAAACTAGGGTTCTGTGTTAGTTGGAGGAAGGCCACGGAGGTGGAATGCCAGTCTCACCAATGGGAGTTGGTATGGTGATGGTGATCTTCATCGCCTGGCTGAGTCAGTATTTATCAGGCTTCTCCACCCTCAAGTTACTCATTGTTTTTGCCCCATCCATACCGTCCTCTTTGAAAGGAAGTCATTGTGTGCAACTCCCTCTCAGGATTGAGTTTGCTTCAGCTTCCAAGGGCAGAGTATCTGTGTAAATTATCTGGAACACTTCTGCACAGGATATCTGTCTCTTTTCTCCATTAATTTGCTTATTAGTGATCCGTTTATAGCCTTATGAATTCATGGATATTTACCCTACACTTTGGGTTACAAACCGACATGATAGTTTTGTTGTACTTGCTTTGGCCATTGGAAATCCTTTTCATTGGATCCTGTGTCCCTTAGACACACTGCCCTAAGAGCGGTTTTCTTTTTTGCACATCTTTTTAGAGAATGTTTTAATTGCTGGCAATAGAAGATGCTACAGGTTCATCTTGTATATTTTGGCTCCTGTCCTAGAATCAGCCGTTTCTCCAAGAAGACCTACCACGAGCTTTGAGTTAATGTATCTGAGCGTGGACGTTCGAGGACTTCGGTGTCTCAAGTTCAGGGTCCAGCAGATGGTCCTTTGTCACTCAGATCCAAGAACAACTCTGGTCACACTCCCTGCATCGTGGAGTTGAAGGGATAATTAGAAGAGTTACTGTGTACAAAATTCTTGGAGCAGTTCCTGGCACATAGTAAAAGCTCAGTAAATGCTGGCTGTCATTCGAGCTGCATGCTATGGAAACCCCTCCAAGTCTTGCCAGAGAATGTTGCTTGTTAGCAGCAACGGCAGTGGAAGTTACTTCTGTTTGAGTTATACCCTGCAGGGTAAATGCAGCCAGACAGATCCACATCCAGCAGGGATGGCTGTGTTTTGCTCTCCAGAACACACCTTTTCAATCCCCAGTAGCGTGAACTGTTGTGTAAGCAAAGGCAAAGCCCTCTGGGATGGACTGGCCAATGTCTTTTATCTGAACTCCTTGTATGTAAACGTCTTAGGCAGTGTCAAACTCTACTTGCACTCTGATTTCTCACCTGGACTCAACTCTGTATGCTCTCACTTTAGTGGTTAATGTTGTACCTTTACCTGTGTTCAGCCTCTGCTTTCCAGCTGAAAGATCTCTCCCTGGGTAAGAAGGAAAGCGATGCCCTGTTGGCAGTGGAGGCAAGGGGACTGCACAATGCGACAGGTCCCAGGAATCACCTGGAGCGACCCTAGGGCCGGGGCTTCCCAGAGCCATTTGAGGTGTCACTGCAGTAACTTTTCATTTAACATCTTCCTGTCCACCCGCGGCAGGATTTATAAACAAGCAAACACAAATTATTATGCTACTCTCAGAAAGCAACTATCTGATAGAGTTTGTACTCACGCTTCTTGTCTATGAAACCTCATGCAGTGGCTTCAAATGGCTGTGAAGACAAAGAAGCTGCGCGGGAAGTTGCTGAGCAGTGGGGGATGAAGACAATGGGCCTGGACTGAACAGAGGTGTAGAGCTGGTCAGGGCATGAACACAGGCCTGGCTGGTCTGGGCTCAAGTCCCAGCTCTGGCACTGGTAAACCATGTGCCCACGTTAACCTTTCTTTGCTCCACTTCCCTCATCTGAGGGCATGAGTTAACCTGCGTCTGCAGCTTGTTTTTCAGGAAGAAATGAATGCATAGACCAGCGACTGGCACCTATTAAAGCTACATAAAGTCTATGCTGTTTTTACTACCTGCAGTGCCCTATGCCAGGACCTGCCTAAGACATCTCATTTTGGCTTTCATGCAGACCTGTCTGAGCTAATTAATTACACTTTGAAAACCTCAGGGAAAGAGAGGCTGAGAATCTGAGATGCTTCTGGGTTAGTAGGAGTGAACCCAGCATCCTGTTTGAGCAGGGAGGGTTACAGAGTCAAGTAGCTGGGGACTGGACATGTGAGGGTTGGTAGATTGAGGGGAGAGGTAAAGACACATCTCAGATGCAGTGCTTGAAGGTTCAGCCGTCCTGCACCACCTGTTGTATGACGTTGCACATCCTATTCAGTTCCTTCATCTGTAAAGTGGAGAATACCAGGTGTACCTCCCAGGGACATTATCTGCTTAAATGAGTTCCCATCTAAAAATCACTCACTTTTAAGATACACGTGAAATGGCATTTTCACACATACCTCTTTATGTGAGTAAATAGCAGTTACTGTGTTTGTCTGTTTCTCCAATTCTAAGGGGCTCTTATTTTCAGCGCCCATCATCCTTTAAGAGCAGATCTTCTGGGGCCAAAGAAATACTGCCACTTTAAATGTAAATGCTTGGTCTAAAATGAATCCTCATTACAGAGATGATCAAATACTAAATGAAAGGCCTTCTTGGAACAGAGATGTTGGAATAGAATCTCATTAAACATTACCTGCCCCCCCATTCCTTTTGCTAAAATCTCCTAAATTACAGTCCTGTTCCTTGGGACCCATCCTGCAGCTCCTGGTTCCCCCGCATACTGCCAGTGGGTGCTCCAAAAGTGAGGCCTGCAGGCAAAGGTAAGGGGGTTAGGGAGAAAGAGCCTTTCAGGAACTTACAGCCCAAGGGAAGCAGACAACTGCCGTAGGGGGTGTACAACTTCCTCAGCTTTGAAAGGTGAGACATCATTAAATCCTTAAGCAGGGCATCTTATGGGGAGTTAATATGAGAAAAGCAGTGCTAATTTCAGCTCTCAGGTGACTCGTTCAGAATTGCCCACTTAAACTCTGAACCCTTTCATTTATACGAATATGTTCTGGATTCCAGAGCTTTTCCTCTCTCTCTTTTTCAAACTCCATTTCTCCCTGACAGCTGGGGCAGAGGGTTGAGGGAGCCTGGCCAGACTGCATCTTTCCAGTCAGGCACATCACCACAGTGTGAAGATGAAATTGCAAACAAGAAGCAACTGCTGGGGTGGCTCAACTGCCTCCTTTTGTAATGAAGTTAGTCCTGTCAGGGCACCTCTAAGGCAGGGCCACTTAATAGGGATCAGTTTACCTCCTACCCTGCCCAGGGCCACTCGGCAAAGTTTGGGGGAAGGATGCCCTTGGCACGTAGTAGAAGGAGGCCAGAGACTCACAAAGCAACCCCAGCAAAGTACTATTCTGGCTGCAAACCCTTGTGGAGCAGGGGCTGGGAAGTCCTGGATTAGACCAGCAGCTGGGGACCTCTGACCAGGCCACGGGAGCTGAGTGCAGAGGGACACTGAATGCCCCCTACTGCATTTGCCTCCAACTTCCAGTGCTGACAAATTGTGCAAAAATGGTATGCCATTCTGAATATCTTGTGTTGAAACACAGTCAAGTTGTATTTCCAACACTTCGTCTTCTCGGTAAAACAGTGATAACCCTTGTCATTCCTAAGTCCTTGTGTTGAATTTACTCTGGGTAGTAAGTGCTCAGTTAACCCTCTCCTGCGCTGAGACTGAACAACCTTGCTTAGGAGCAGTTTGTATAGAAGTTGTACATACAGTTTCCTGGTCGTGAACCTCTGCACCCTTGGCTCCTCTCTCCCTCGTTTGCAGCCCTGTCTCGGGCCTCATTTTCTTCCACCATGATTGCTACAGAAGACAGGATGGCTGACTTCCCCAGTTCAGTTGAGATGTGCCAGAGTGAGCATTGGAAAAGTGGCATTCCAGACAGATTGCTCTCCTGCTGCACCACAGATCCCTGGCACCTTCAGAACAGAATACACAGTTCCCATTCTGACGTGCGGCCGCTGTGCGCTGCCTGTGGTCCCCTCCATTTTATCCTATTGCCCCAGCACATCAGCCAGGTCCTCCCTTGAATCCTTGGAATCCTGTGTGTATGGCATTTCCTCTTTCTCCAGTGCTCACTCTTTTTCAAAATGTTCTAGCAAATGTTCATTTCCTAAGATTCAGGCCAGGAGTCACTCCTCTAGGAAGCTGTCTCTGTGGCCTGGGGAATCTGGGATTCCTTCCTTCCTACGTCCCTAACACGAGAGTGGTGCTATCAGTCCACCAAGCCACTCACAGTGTTGGACTGCCGGGAAATATCTGTTTCACCCACTGATCAGACCAGAGAATCCTCCTGGAAGGAGACCATGGAAACCTGAGTCTTGTGTTCCTTTATTGGTGGTCTCTTACAGCTCTGGCACTTCCTGAATATCCAGCCTATTGTTGCTGAATTAGGGAGCAGAGCTTGGGTCATCTCCTGCCTAGCTTTGTGACCCTGAGTGGATTAATTCACCTCTCTGAGCTTTAGTTCCCTGCTCTGAAAAGTGAAATAATCGTATCAGCATCCTAGGCTTCTTTCTGAAGAGTAAATGGGGTGCTTTACAGAAGAACTTGGCACAGGGCCTGGCACTAGTCCTCACTCCTTAGTCTTTTGCACATGGGGATCTCTTTGAACTGTAATTTCACGAGATTATTACTCTTACAAGCTGAACAGTAGAGACAGACAATATCAATGAATAGCGCCAGCAATACAGCAGAGTACATGGCCTTTTAGCATCAGGGGCTGTGTTGTGGGCTTACCGTAGGTTGGTGAACGAACACCATGGTTCTTGCCCTTCTAGACCAATGTTTAAGTGGGGCTGCAGAGGGAGAGGAGAAGTCACACAGTACACAGTGGTGCGCCCTGGTAAGGAATAAACCAGAGCTGATAAAAGAGGACTGTCCAGACTGGGGACTCCTGAGAGATGGTCCGTGCTGTCCATTTATCTGATGGCAAGAGCAGCTTATCTGTTCCACACGTTTATGGACCATTTGCTGGGTGCCAGGCACGGTACAATCTGTTAGGTTAAGTGAGTTCTCAGTCAAAACTAGGGACAAAAGCCTCGCTTTTGGACATTTTCCAAAACCTGCTTTCTTTTGGTTCAAACGTTGCTTTTCACACACCAGTTGGTGCAATTCTTGTGAACTAAAGCATTCTACAGCCCACATCTTTATGTTTTATTTTCTGATGTGAAGTGCTGGAGTGAAAAGTCTTTGGCAGAGAGTTGAGGGGCCTCTGTTTGGTCTAGCTCTGCTCTGTCTGAGCTCTGTCACCCTGGGCATAGCTCTTATCTCTCTGGCTCTCAGTCTTCTGGTCCATCAGGTGTGAATGGAATGCTAACCACAATCTTCCATTTCCCAGGTAATGGCATAGAAACAGTGGCTTCCCCTTAGCATTCAAAGCAAGTGTTTTGCTTTAAACCATTCATAAATTTGTATTTTAATGAAGAAAATCATCTGTAAAGCAACAGTAGCAATTGTAGTGTGCCTTAACACCTTAACTGCTCTTCTTGGAAGATTTTTTTTTCAATTAGATTTGATTTCCAACTCTGCTTTTTTGATTCCCTACTCACCTGGTGGCTTGACCATTTTGCCTATTTTTGCCAGTTTCCTTATTGGAAACAGAGTTCCCAGGCATAACCTTTCTTTAGTGCATTGTCTCCTAGGAGGTCTTTTGGCTTGCTTTGGAAATACAAGCAGAGGCTATGACGACAGCCAGCAAGACCCGCTCTCTGGGTTCTAATGGAATGGCAGTGCCTCCTTGGCGACTCTCCTGCTTTTTCCCTTTAAGACCCTGAAGTGGCAGGGAAACCGGGGGACTTGTGAAACAGCAGCAGCTCGGCAGCTGTGCTGGAGGTCAGGGTGCTCCGTCAGAGGCGGGTAATGTATTTATTTATCATTGCCTGTGGTCCACAGCCCCATCCCCTTCCGTTTGTCCTGTCCAAGGCCGCTGGGGTCCGACAGAGATCAACAGTGTTTCTGCAGAGATGAAGCAGCTCGTCAAAACCTGAATTAGATGTTAAATCTTTTTGAAGTGGGGAGGAGGTGAAGGGAAGGAGGAATCATATTGCGCTAAGAATTTATCCTGTGTTGTTTCCTGTGAGATAATGTCCCCAGCAAGATTTGTTACTGGGCAAGTTGCAAACTGCTGTCTCAGGCTGATAGGTGTTGCCAATTCACTTTGATGAATTCTGCCAGCCGCGGGAGTATTTTTCCTGCTTTCATGCGCTATCGTTGGTTAGAGATGGGCAGCGGTTGTCTGAGCTGGGATGACATCCACTGATATGCCCAGGATATGTGCCACCCAACATACTTTGAGAAGCTTTTGATGCTGCAAGGAAAAACAGGACAAAGAATAGTAGGTACTCAGTTGTCAACCATCAACTCGGTTCTGAGTGGCCACATTTCCTATTCACTCAGTCCCCAATGAGTGCCCTCCCGGACCTCATTCAAACAGCCCTACCATGCACATACCTGCAAGGCACAATAAATAGACTAGAGCCAGTAGTATCTTGGAACTACAGTCTTACAGCAGCCCACCTTCGCCATGCAGTCCTCCGGCTCAGCCCTCTGTATCTTTGATCATTGCTCGGTCAGTAATGTGTCCTGGGCTTCAAAACTTTTGCATGTAGGGAGATTTTGGTCTTTTGGTTTTTGTAACAGGGTATCTCCTTCTGCCTCTAGCCCAAGTCCTCCCCAATCATTTCTTTCCATCATGGGTAGAAAGCACACAAGTCCAAACCATATGGTCAAATTCCAGTTGGGTGTTTCAGGTTTAGTCCTAGCCATGGTGGGTTTTCTGTTCTTCTTGTTCCTCACTTTCAAATAAATTTCCTCTTCTGCTTGTGTTATCTTTTCCCTGGCTTTTGCTTGTTGCCTCTGGAAGCTGATAATCTACTTGAGGTCAGCACTTAGCGAAGTAGAAATCGGGAAATCATTGGCTCAGGATGTCACTCCTGGTCAGGTTCACCTTTGGTTTCCATCCTACCCACCTGTCCTGACCTTCCATATCTCACTTTGGAGCAACAGTTTCTGGTGTCTGCTTCAGTACTCCTCAGGAGCCGTCCATCATGTTGCCCTGCCTATGGCTTTACATAAAAGAGCTATTGGTCTCTGGAATCTCCTAAATTTCAGTCACCAGCTGCTCAGTATCACTGCCTTCTAGTTCTGCCCTGTGCCAGGGAGATCAGGACTGTGGGACTTTTCTACCCTCTGCACTGCTGCCACACAGTCTCTGCCAGCCCTCCAGGGACTCCTCTTCTGTCGCAGGTCATGGGCTCCTGAAAGCATGTGTGGAAAGTTCGAATGTTGGGTTCAAGAATGAAGCAACCATCTCTCCTCTGTGAGCTTAATGTTGTATATGGTGACTGAGAAGTCTTCCAGATACCTTTACATTTTCTGTTTTTTGTTTGTTTGTTTGTCATTTCGTGGAGTTCATTTTGAGGGTGCACAAGGTTAAGCCTTTGCTTCTGACACCAACATCTCATATGGGTTCAAGAGCCAGCTGCTTTATTTCTGATCCAACTTCCTGCTAGTGTGCCTGGGAAGGCAGTTGATATATGGGAGGCCAGGATGGAGTTGCTGGCTCTTGGCTTTGTCCTGGCTGAGCACTCTTTGCTTTCACCATTTGGGGAGACAATTACTAGATGAATTTCAGACATGTTTGCATCAAATTAAACTTAAGTTTTCCACACATGTTTTGAAGCACTGTTGTACTTTGACATGGATAATAGATAACCAATATGTATTTATCTGTTGTGCTGAAATGTAGTTGAAAGGGCAAAGACCTGTCATTCAGGCTGGTCTGTTTCTAATTTTGGTATTTTCACTTACTAATGGTATAAAGTAAAGATTGGAACCGAGGTCATGGACAGAACCGAGCACTGTTTACATCACATTGCTGGAGTAATTTGAGCAGAGCCTGCTCATTCTATTTTATTCAGGCATGAACTTAAGATTTTGTTTTACAAGCCGATGATTATATTGGCTGTCACAGAAGCTTGAATTCTGGCATCTAGGAACCCACTTGAGTACTTGTTCAAAGGATATCTGGGTCAGAAAAACTCCCCTTTTCCTTCTTGAAATGTTAAAATTCAATAGGCAAGTGACCTGTTCAAAAATGAACTCTATTTTATAAGGATGTTTTCAGTGGTCCCTGGATAAAAAAATATTTCCTAAACCTGGGGAAACCACTAAATCAAAGAGTGGAGAAAGAAATAGACTTGCTAAAGCAGTACGGTTTTGGTGTGGAAAGGTGATATATTCAACATTTTTTACTATATTTGGCTGCAAACGCCAGACAGTTGTTGCCTTGATCTACAACTGAGAGTCGGGGGTAGGGCACCATTTGAACTAACTCTCCTCAGGGCTTCTTCCTGCAAGAAGGAGCCCATAAATGATGATGATTGGACAAATAATTTGAAAGAGAGATAAGGAAGCGTTTTCAATTGCAAACTTCTGGTGGATTCCCGGGGCTACTGAATATGCTGATCAGGCTGCAGGGAAACCTGAGGTTACATTTGGATTGTCAGTGGTGGGAAGTAAAGGCAAGATCTAACTGGCTGTGGACAGGAGGAGTATCTTGCCCATTAGGGTTCCTGGGACACAGCATTTTTGCATGCAGGACACACGTAAGAATGCCCTTGGCTACAACTGTGGACAGGGCAAAGGGAAACCATAGATCAGAGGGAAATGTGCAGCCCAGAAACTTGCTTCAATGTATCAGAAAATCTAGAGCTGGAAGGGCCTTCAGATTTGAGCTCAGCTGAGCTATAACTGGCTGAGCTTTTACACTATGATCTTGTCTTTCGCTGGATTCAGGATGCCCTAGGAAAGGCTGTGATCCTGGGGGAGGAGAACCGTTTGTGAAACCATGGTTGAAGGGCTGCTCTATCTACTCCCTGGCTCAGCAAATGACCATTCCTCTGCACCTGCTGTGACTAGCCTCCTTCAGTTACATCGCTCTAACCAATGGGGAAATGGAATGAGAATGTCTCTGCAGTGCTTTTTCAAGTTTCTGTGCTTCTTTCATGTATTTCAAAGTGAGTACATGGTGAATAAAAATGGTTCCAATCATGTTTGCTGTATTTTCTCCCACAAGAAGAGCAGGCGTCAGTTTTCCTTTGTCTTGAATGTAGGCAAGCCCTAGGAGAGCACCTGCAGATAGAATGTGGGAGCAAAGTTACTGCCTGACCTCTAAGGCCAAATCCTGAAGTGATAGTTTCTGCCAGGAGCTGTATCTCCCTCATGACATGAGTTTCTGCCCCTCTGTGTGAGATAGCCAGCCTTTCTGAGCCGTCTGGCTACAGTAACCTCACACAGAGACCTTCAGATTTCAACATTTCCACCTCCGTGTATTGGAGCCTTCCAGACTGTTTAACATAGATGCATGTGTGATGAAACTTCAGATGGGTAATTGCAAGTCCTAATGAGAGATTCTAAGAGGAACTCACCTTGCCGAGTCCAATTCCTCTCCAACAGGTAATTGTCATTGTTTTTAGTCGGTGAGTTTAGGGTGTTGCAGGTATAATTGGAAGAACACAGGCCAAGCATGTGCAGAATGATCTCTCTAGAACTCTTTGTGAATTCGTGTGTTTGGATTGTATGCTTCAATCATTAAATGAGGTAGTACAGGAGCAAAATGAAGCATGAACTTTCAGATTTAATAGATTACCCAGGAATGAATGATATGATGCATACAGACAGGATAGATGTGTGTGTGTGTGTGTGTGTGCGCACGTGTGTGTGTGTGTGTGTGAATTTCATAAAGCTTTTGGAGGAGGTATGTGTTAGATTTGCTGACCACCCTTGGAAGAAAAACACTGGCTAAATATAAACAAGGTTTTAGTAAGCAGAGGGAAGTTCGCTCCGGGGCCTCTTCCCAGTGCAGCAGAGAGGTAGCGGAAGTGACAGAGACTGCGTGCAAGGGACAAAGAGCAGCATGGGCTGTGAGAACAAAAGCTTTATACCCCTTCTGATGTAGGTACCGGCTCTGGGCCTTACCTGGGCCCTAATGGGATAAGGAATGTTGGTCCTCATCCATTATTGGCCTGTCTGTTATCTATTAGCCTTGAGAGGTGCCGCATTCTGGGTGAAGTCAGAGTGAGTGCCCGCCTATGGACCTGCTGTACCCATAGCAAACATCAGTATGTGTTTGACATACCACATTAGAGAAGCTATTGGATGCCCCACTCCAGCACCTGGCTCCAGCTTCCTGCTAATGAAAACCCTGGGTGCCTATGCGAGACCTGGATTGAGTTCCTGGCTTCTGACTTCAGCCCTACTATCGCTAGCTGATTACAAAATTTCAGGGATGAACCAGTGTGTGTTGGGTTCATTCTCTCTTATCTTTCTGCATCTCAACTGTATTTTTAAAATTTCTAAAGTTCGTAGAAAAATGGAGTTAAGCTAATGCAAATTTTTTGTAAACCCTTTAAAGTACCCTGGCATATATACTTGTGTGTATATACACATGTAACCACATACATATGCACATACATACACATTTATATAATGTACATGTAATGTATATAGGCATTATTTCATCATAGGGAAAAAAAGATAATCAGTGCTTGACAGGACACTGGTGAGTTAGTTATTTGTCATCAAATAAATTTTTAAAAAATTAATTATGGAAAGTAATTAGTAAAACAAAATAAATCCTAGGTTAACACTCTGCCGAAGTGATGGACTCCAAACTAATTAAACAATCATATTTTAGAACAAGATTCTATCCCAGAATAAATAACAGAAGTATTTTAACATATTTACATTTAAAAGACTTCATAAAAATTATTCCATCAGAATATATATCCAAAGGATAAGACAAAATAAAAATAACAACATATCCGATGCATATTTTCATTAAATATGGCAGGAGGAGAATTACTGTGTATGCCATAAAAATAATTCATGCAAGCAGAAAAGGGGGAAAAGTCCATAATTTTGAAAGTTAAATATGGACATAATTTCAAAAGGCATCAATGGGACATAGAACTCACACCACAGAGAAAAGTAGTTAATAAATGTAGACATATCCAATCTCGGTAGTAATCGGAAGACTTGACATACAAAACCAGTGTGATGTAGTTTGTCAAGCAAATTAGCCAAGTTTACAAAAACGGAGATATTTGGCAGAAATTATGATGAGACAGATAGTTTTATTCAGAGCAGAGTTAAAAATCAGCACAAAAATGAAGAAAAAAAAAAACCCTGGTGAAACACATCAGGAATCTTAAGTATATCCTTTAGCAGAAGATCTGCTGTTCTGGGAATTGACTGTTATGATTATTGCTATGTGCTAACTCCTTAGAGTCCTTGTAACAGAGCATCAGAACCTGGATGATGGGAACAATGCGAAGGAGGAGTCTTAGAGCTGCAGAGTGTGCAGTCTGGCATTAAGGTGTTACTGTGACAAAGATTCTGGTCCAGCATCCCAGGGTCTTCCTCTGACGCTGAGTGGTTTGCTGGCAATCTTAGGTACTCACTGATTGTGAATGCATCGGTCTGAGTTGTCTTCACCTTCACCTGTTCTATCGGTACCCTTCTGTCTCTGTTTCCTAACTTCCTCCCCTTCTTTTGTTTATGTGAGTTACACAAACAGAGGAAGACATACACACATGCACAGGAGAGGGAGGCAGAGAGAGAGACTTCCATTTGCTGGTTCATTCCTCAAATGGACTCAGCCATGTGCAAGCCAGGAGCCAGGAGCTTCTTCTGGGTCTCCCACATGGGTCCAGAGGCCAAGTACTTGGGTTGTCTTCTGTTACTTTCCCAGGCGTATTAGCAGGGAACTGGGTTAGAAGCACAGAAGCCACGTCTCAAACTGGTGCTCGTATGTCAGCATCCTAGGCAGTAGCTTTACCCATTATTTCACAATGCCAGCGCCCTAACTTTGCCCTTTTTATAGAGACAACAATCAGGTTAGGGCCCATTCAAATGACTTCATCTTGACCTGATCATCTCTGGTGATTCTATTTCCATGTAAGGTCATGTTCACCAGTAGTATTGATTCAACTTCTGGGAGACATAGCTCACCTCATGACAGATGGAATCCAAATTTAAAACAATATCTGTTTTATTTATGATTTCAGAGTATCAGAATTGATAAAAATAAGCAACAATGTGAAATTCACCGAAGTCATGGAAATGCTACTATCAAGAATAGTTTTAACATATTTGTTAATTTACTTTGAAAATCAGACTAACAGAGAGAAGGGGTGAGAGAGATAGATTTTGTTCCTCTGGTTCACATCCCCTAGATGGCCCAGGCCAGGCCAGAGCCAGGAGCCCAGAGCCAAGAGCCAGAGCTAGGAGTCAGGAGCCAGGAGCCAGGAGCCAGGAGCCAGGAACTTAATCTGGGTAACTTCATTCTCGTGGGTGGCAGGAACTCAAGTGCTTGCGCCACTGCTTTTTGCAGGCTAGTGGTAGGGAGCTAGATTGGAAGTAGAGCAGCCAGATCATGAACTGACCCTCCATATGGGATGCTGTTGTCATAGGGAGAGGGTTTACTCTGTGCTACATCACTGGCCCCATTACAAATAATTTTTAAAAATAATAAGGGCAATATAAGCAGAGTGTATATTGCAATTTAAGTTAGAAAATATACCCTATATAGATGCACTACATTCTCAACAATGTGAAATACTTAAGAAAAAATATTTTTATATTTCTGCCTCTTGGCTTTGGTCTCATGGCAAGCCTGGCTGTTGTAGGCACGGGGGGAGTGAGCCAGAATATAGGACCCTGTCTCTCTGTGCCTTAAAATAAATGAATAAAATTTAAAAAGCAAAGAGTATTGGTCCCAGCACAATGGCTCAATGGCTAAATACCTTGCAAGCACTGGGATCCCATAAGGGTGCCAATTTGTGTCCAGCTGTCCCACTTCCCATCCAGCTTCCTGACTGTGACCTGGAAAAGCAGGGGCTGATAGCCCAAAGCCTTGGGACCCTGTACCTGCATGGAAGACCCGGAAGAAGCTTCTGGCTTTAGATCGGCTCAGCTCCAGTCATTGTGGCCACTTGGGATGTGAACCAGCAGATGAAAGATCTTCGTCTCTCCTTCTCTCTTGTCAATCTACCTTTACAATAAAATAAACAAGTCACTAAAGTGTTCCTGGTCGTTGTGAGGGTAGGTGATTGTGGTACGGAGTATTGTTAATATTAGTTTAATTTTGAAAAATTTTCCAGGTTTCTGCATTTAATAGAAAAAAGTTGATTTCAGCTGTACCATGTTGTACTTAATGAAGACTGGGTGCTTCTTCATCCGTTACACTGGTATGAGAGAATTCCTTAGAAATTCAAGAATGCGGGAAACTTCTATGTTATTAGTCAATCAAGGATTTATCAACATGCACACAGACTTTTCTGAAGTCCTTGTTTCAACACTGCCTAGTGGCCAGGAAAGCCACTTCCCCCCGCTGAACATCATTGTGTGCCGGGTGAAATGAGAGAATGAGATTGAATCTCATGCAGAATTAATACTCTATGCACAGCAACCTCTGCTATTCATTACCCATGCTCGTATAAACCACTCCCTTCTGCGTGTTCTACCAACACCCTCTTTCTGTCATATGGAAACCAGTTTCTATTCACTTCTAATTTTTTTTCTCTTCTGCTTGTGGAATTCTAACCATTTAACTTCCATTTTTCCTACTTATTTAATTTCCTTGATTTCCAAAATATTATTTCCCCTGGAAAGCTTATTCATGTTAAAAAATTTTATGTTGGGACTCTGGAATAAAAAAAAATTTGTTCTAGAATTATTTACCAAAAGTGAATATAACCTTATAAAAGTGGTCTCATCTTTAATTTTAATAGTGTTATTATTTTAATAACTACTAATGCAAATTATAATATATATGCATATAGTAGTGTCATATTTTATTTTAATGATAATATTTCCTTTGGATAATATGTATCTATGCAAGAGGAACCAGAATCTTACTATTACAGTGCTTCCTCAGGGCACATTACAGAGCCCAAATGTTCTTACGTATCTTAATAGAAGACTATTTTTAATTTCTCATTAGATTTTTCATTTGTATAAGAAAAAAAAGTTATCATTTTCTATCACCGTTGTCTTCTAGAAAGGAAGCTTCTGTTCAATGAAAGGCTACTTCATGACTTGATCATCTTGATTCATTCAGCAATTGAGATATCAACATAGAAATTAGAGGTTGCGGAGCTGCTCATCACAGTATAGGATGCGTAATTTAAAATCTATGAAATTAAAGTGGCAGGAGATGAGGGAAGGGAAGTAAATGGAGGAGGAGGGTGGGTGGGGAGAAGAGAGGAGACTGGAGCACGGGGTGGGGAGGAGTCCCAGGTGTGGGATGCCTTTCACTCGGCAGACAAGAAAGCTAATTACTTTCAAAAATCCTTGTGTGATCTCTTTGTGAAACTCCAGCTTGATATGAAGTTTGCTATGTTAAAAATGCTATGTGAGTTATTTTGGTTCTATACTTTGCTCACATATATGTATGTTTTAATTGTTGGAAACATTGAGATATTCAGAAAACCCAGAGGAAGAGAACAGCACAAGGTTAATAGCGATTTACAAATTCCCTGGATTTTGGGGACATCTTAAAGAGACCACAGATTGAGAATTGGGGATTCAAGAAAATCATGTCTGTCTGAAGAGTGACACCAGTGCATGACTTACTTCATCTTGTAGGAGCAGACACCGAAATGCTGCTATGGCCATTCCCTCTGCCTCTTTGGCTGCAGCTGCTGTGCCAGCTGTGCCCCAAATCCTCCTTGTAGAGAGAAAAAACAGAGCGCCCCACCTTCCTGATTACAGGAAAATGCTTCTTTGCAGGCAAGGAAAGCTTTCACAATACAAGTAGCGGTTGTCATTTCCACCCTTAGACAGAAAGTAGCTGTATCGTGATTGACACAGGAAGGAAGTTGAGGTTAACCATCTCCTAAACCAGCACTAGAATAAGGAGACCAGCCGGAGACGTGTTGTAGGGGAGGAAAACCAAACTTTTCCCATCACCAAATCAAGGCTTCCCTTTCAAGGCCTACCAGGATTTAGTGTGTTAGGAAGTGAACAAGAGAGTCTTGAGTAGCTCAGACATGAATCATTTGAGCTTCTGAGTCACGAGGCTTCCCTTTGGTTGCAGAACTCCTCATCACATAGAAAGGGAGTAAACGCTGCCTGAGCACTTGTTCTGATTGGATCTGTGATAGGTACTTCCCAAGAACTAGTTCATTTAAGGTTGCTTAGCAATGACCCCGTGAAGCGTGCATAACCAGCCCACCGTGCAGATGATGGATGTTCTGTGGCCAGTACAAGTGTCAAAACTTACTGCAAGTGGATTTCAAGTGATTGATAGGAAGATGGTCGAGCTTGCAGCAGTAGGAATTGGGTAGCTCGAAGAGTAGAAAGTTCTGTTGGGGAGAGAGCTATTCTAGTGAGAACACAGTGACTTGGCATGGTCTCCTGAAGGCTAGCAGGGCATTTGCAAAGGTCTGGTGGGAATCAAACAGGGCAGTAAATCAGGCAGCATTATATCATTGGTGGGGGCGGGGGGTAAAGCAGATAGAGGGGAATCAAACCAGCGGATGAATAGATTTATTTTCTTCTTACGTGAACTTCAGTTTGAGCCCTCCCATAAGTACATCGTGTTGGGAACGGGGTCTGACAGATGCTTCAGCACCCAAGCCATTCTCGGTCTCCCCTTCATCTATGAGCAGCTCTTTTAAACCCATGTCCGCTTTGAGCTTTTTCCTCATGAATTAAATGAGTTGGCTAGGGCTGTAAAGCAGCTTTCTCATCAAATGCATGTTGAAAATGTTCTTTTAGCCCTAGTATAATTAGGCATGCTGGTCTGGACTAAGTAGAAAATATCTAAGTGATGCAAAGGACTTACATTCCTCAACCTTTGTGTTTGTTAAGCAATGTGGGAAGCAAAAATATTTCCATCAGCTTAGTCTCTTTATCATTAGAATCCGCTCCTGAGGCATCTCTGGGAGGCATTCAACAGCCATTAATGCTAGCAGAGCCCAGTCTATTTATGTGGCGAATATTTGTGCCTTGCCCCTTGTGGGGGAAGGGGAGTCTCCATTAAAGTTTCATGTGCTGAAAATCTGCAAAAAAAAAAAAGCTTTTTTTTTTAACTCTTAAAGGAGAATATTTGGCCCAGTGGTTAAGATGATGGTTAAGATGAGATTTTCAAAAACAACAGTGTTGAACTCAGTCTTCTTCTAGACTTATATGTTAGAAGCCATTACCACTGTCTACTTCTATTAGATATATTATGCTCCAAGCAGGAGCTAGGTATGTTACATGAATTTCCTTTTCATTGTTTGAGACAAAGGTGACGATTTGATTCCTGCTGTGTGGGGCGGGGATACATGCTGCCTGGTTCTGATTGTTGTCCGTGTTCTTGCCTCTTGTGCTGATTAGCCACACTCTGTGCCTCTCAGCACGCACCATGCTTGGAGCGATTGCTTTTAATTCTGAAGTAAACTTTTCGAGGCAATAATAATGTTCACATTTGAAAACAAGGAGCGTGAGTTTTATTGGGCTAATGTTGGATCCTATGGAAATGCTAGACTAACAGTGTGTATCTTTCAAAAGAACTTCTTAATTTATTTGAGAAAGTCTGAGAGAAGAGGCGGAGACTGAAGAGAGATCTTCCATCCACTGGTTCACTCTCCAGGCTGAAACAAGAAGCCTGGAGCTTCATCTTGGTCTCCCATGTGGTGGCAGAGACCCAAGCATTTGGGCCATCTTCCACTGCTTTTCCAAGGCGTATCAAGAAGGAGCTGGATCTGAGGTGAAACGTCCCATATGACATACTTACAGTGTGGGCAGCAGGTTTATCCTTTATGCCATAGTGCTCGCCCATCCTGTTTCCTCCTAGTGCATCACCTCAAGTGTCCATGGTGCAGGAGACAACAACCCAGGCTTTAGAATAGACTCTAAGGACTGCTGAATCCTTAGCAGGAAAGCCAATTTAGCAGTTACACTTGTGTGGAATAATTAACCAAGGGGAACATGGCATCAACTTAGATGGCCATCCATGAATAAATGGAAAATGTACTATATATTCACATTGAATATTATTCAATGGTAAAAAGAATGATATTCAACAATTCACTATAAAATAGATGAAACTAGAAGACATTATGTTTAAATGAAATGAGTCAGGCACAGAAGTGCATATTTTGTGTGATCTCTATTTGTGGAAGCTACAACAAAAAGTCTATCTGAACATAAATTAGTGATTCTTGGAGCATGAAGGGCAAGAAGAAGCAAGAGGGATAGAGGAAGGTTGGATAATGGGTACCAAAATACAGTTAGATGGGAGGAATGTTATTTTGTTTTGTGTAATGTGGAAAACAGGAGGGGATGGTTCATAAAACATTTTGTATATTTTATGAATAACTGAAAAAGCAGAAATCTAAATATCTGAACAAGTAATGCTAAAGAGATAAAAATATTTATTATCCTGATATGACCATTATAATTGTATAAATATATTGAAACATCACATTGTACTATAGAAGTAGTTATTTTCCATGCTAATCAAACATTTGGAAACAAATGTTTAAGGGAGTGGAAATGTTATCAACCTTTATTTGATCATTACATGGTGCATAAATGTTTTGAATTATTACACTGTATCCCAAGAAATACATATTTTAAGAGACTATATGGGGGAAAGAACCTATTAGAATCTCAGGAATGTGAAAAACACTCAAGGCAAGACAAAGGGCTCCATTTCTTCAGCTAATCATTGCAGGGGAAAACAAAAGAAAGGAAGGGAAAGGAGAAAAGAAAAGGGAAAGAAAGAAGACTGAAGTTTGAAATGTAAGTAAGTGACATATCCACAGTCATGGGTTCCTTCTTGTTTACATGTGGAATCTAAAATAGTCAGACTCAGAGAAGAACATAGAACAGTGGTTGTCAGGGACTAGTGAGAGAAATCAGGAGATGCTATTCAAAGAGTGCCAAGTTCAGTCATTCAAGATACGTAACAAGGGCGCTTTGGATGTTTTGTGGAAAATGTAATGAAAGCATTTCATGCTTGTAAGATTTTTTTAAAAAAATATGTGTGTAGTCTTTTTTTATGATGCATGTTTTCCCATGGTATTTTGCAGACCCCTTGAAAGTTCTAGACATCTGCTAGATAGCTTAGGGTCTATAGAGGATAAGACTGTAGTGTCTTCTTACACTTTTCCAGGAAGATTTTATATTAACTGTTCTTATCACACACATACATGATAATAATAAAGGGGAAGAAGGAAATTGGGGGAGGTGAAGCACATGACTTTGATAGTGATAATGATTTCATATGTGATACTTTCAAATATATGTGCATAGTTTCATGTTAAATATGCACAGATGTTTACATTTTATCCTGCTACAGTAAAGTGATTTTATTAAACAAGGGATAACACTTATGACAAAAATGCAAAAAATACCTAAGAATATTGAAAATAATGTCTCTTGCTTCAGTTTTGACTTCTATTAAGAATCTATAGGAAAGTATAAAGAGCTCAGGGAAAAATTTAATCCTGACTGTAGATGTGATAACATTAAGAAGTTATTGCTAATTTTGTATGATAATAGAATCCTTACTATGTTTTAAAAGGAAGCTCTAGTTTTATAAAGATAAATATATACATACTATGACAGATATCTACAATACGTTTAAAATTACTCTGGGAGAAGGGCTAATAGGTAGGATTCTACATAAAACTAGACTTGCCACAAATTTGTGATTGTAGAAATTGGGTGATGGGTATTTAAACATTCCTCTTAAAATTTTACTTCATGCATTTTTCAAGGCAGATATAAAGCAAGGTGAGTCCCTGGAGCTTGGCTTCATGAAGCAGATTTTCCTGCGTTTAGAATAGTGGAAAATTGGAAAAGCTTCTTGGGTATCCTCTTCCTGAGTTCATTCATCTCCCAAGACAAGAATTTTCCTTATGTTTCATACCAAATTAATACTTTGTAAAAAAATTAAAATTTTACTTCAAAAAAATGCAGAACTTTAGTGATACAAAATTGGAAATTGGTCGTCACAACAGAAGTGTTCATAGACGCAATGCTTGTTTGTTGTCAATAAAGTACCAAAGCAGAGTACATATCTTCCTTACATATCTTATCCTTATAGTGAGACTCTTGTTCTACTTCTCAAAAACAATTTTTTAGTACTACCTGATTAGAAATGAAGGCTCATGGGGAAAAAAAATAACCCAAGCATTTCTGCCTGTGCTTTCTGAACCCGTTAATATAAGCCTATAGTCTGAAAATGGACTTGAATTAAAATGTATGAATTTTCAGCACAGAAAGAATTTTACGGTTTTGTCATGTGATCAATATAAAGGATTACGAGAAATGCATGTTTGCCAAAATTCCATTGGTGTGAGGAAATTAAGTTTCCGTGCTAAGTCTTCCTACTCCGAACTAATTGACCCTGAATGAAGGCATGTAAGATTTCCCAACAGGAAAAAGGACGTGTGATAGAAACAGCATCACTTGGGCCCTGGGAGGAGATATCTTGATCTGCTTTCCAGGGGACTGTCCTTCAATTCACCAACAGCTGGGAGTAAAGCAAAGGCAAGTTCCATCTGGGTCAAGGTTGATACAAGGCAGTAAGCAGCAGGAAAGTGCTCTTTATTCTGTCAGTGTTAGGGTCATTTAACCAAGCGGCCTCCTCAGAATGGAGTAGGATTGCTGAAGAGTGCAAGGCCTTGAGGAAGGAGGGGCTGGACTGAGAACCAAGATTTTTTTTTTTCTGGATTATATTTTCCAAGTCATCAATGGTGAGAATCAGACACTCAAGCCCTAGGAGAGATGTACAAGTCTGAGGTGAAATAGCGTATGGATACCCGTGTGCATTCTCTCCTGTTCCTGTGTGTCTCGATGGCACAACGGTCACTATTTACAGGGCTCACTTTGCTGGAACGGAAGGAGGTGCTGACTTCTACATTTCTCTACCACTGGACTGAGCTGAAGATCTGGTGGGTAGTATCAGTGCCCGCAGTGGTGTTAGGAAAGGCTGGAGCAAGGAGAGTTACAGGTTATTCCAGAGCTTCTTTTTTGGCCTAGGATAAAATGCAAGGCAGCATATCCTGCAAGATGAGATAGGGCCCCTTGGCCAGTCTAATTTTAAGATTATGCTTAGAGCTAACTCTCTATGTCTACTGACGTTTATAATCCAGGCTTCCTTGAATCAAGGAGCCTAACATTCTGCAATCTACGCTCTGTGCTTTTTTAGCTATTGACTTATCTGATGGAACTGTTCCCTTGGAAAGCTGTGTTGTTCCTGTAATGCAAAGTGACAGAGAAAATAAAAACACCCAGCTGAGAAAAAGCCACAATGTTAATGTGAAACACAAACTTTCTGTTCATCTGAATCTTAGTTTATTTTAAAACAGAACCATAACGGCTCAGATCCTGGAAATTAGGAGGGGCTGTTGCTACAGCTGCCCTGCTCTCAGATCCTCCCCCAGACTCGCTTTCTGGACTTAATCATTAGCACTTTTCCCAGGAGTCAAGGTGGTATGATGTGGGTTTGCCCTGCCTGAATAGGGCTTGAAGACCAAGAGATGGGTACATTCTTGAAGTTACAGTAGATGAGCCTGAAACAAATGTCAGCACGTTCCCCCCACTAATCCTGAAGTACCTCTGACTGTATAAAAGCTTGGCCCAACTTTCCCAGGAGCTTTGCTCTGGAAGAATCCAGCTTTTGTGTTCCATCTGAACCAAGTTTGGGGTCTCATCCCAAACTCTCACAGCTGGCATTGAGCAACATCTGGTTGGCATCTTCTATACCCTGTTTCCTGGTGGTTGCCTACAGTTTTTGGAATTAGTTCATTTTTTTTTCTTGATTTTTTTTTCTGAATGTTTTCTGAACAATATTATTACCCATATAAGACTTTCAGCTGTATGAAGCTCAAGGGAGAACCTTGCTGTGTAGGCTGCTTCCTGTCCTCATTTCACCCCAAAACTGGAAAAAAAAACCCAGAAGCCCCTGGTGGAAAATAAAGAAAAGAAATCCAAGTATTACAAAGAAACACAGGAAATGGTCCCTGAGGAGAGAATTCCATGAAGCCAGGGAGGTAAACAATGTCAAATGGCACCTAAGAAGACAGCTTAAAAAAGCGTCTACTAGGTAAAGAACTAATGACCTTAACCAAATGGAGTAGAGATGGTCAAATACAGAGTGCAATCAACTGAGAAGTGTGTGGGACTGAGTGGGAACAAAAAAGAGAATTATTTCCTTTTGAATGGATTTCTTCTTGGTTACCAGTAGTTCTCAGGTTAGGGTATGTTCGTTCGGTTGGATTCTCTCTTGTTGAGAAGACATATTTTGCTTATTTGTTTTTAAGATGAAAACACATTAAACTCTTTTCTTTTTTAAAGATTTATTTTATTTTTATTGGAAAGGCGGATATACAGAGAGGAGAGACAGAGAGGAAGATCTTCCATCCGATGATTCACTCCCCAAGTGAGCACAACGGCCGGCGCTATGCCGATCCAAAGCCAGGAGACTCTTCCGGGTCTCCCACGTGGGTGCAGGGTCCCAAAGCTTTGGGCCGTCCTTGACTGCTTTCCCGGGCCACAGGCAGGGAGCTGGAAGGGAAGCGGGGCTGCCGGGATTAGAACCGGCGCCCATATGGGATCCTGGGCGTGCAAGGCGAGGACCTTAACCACTGCACCACCGCGCCGGGCCCAAGACTCTAAGATTTTTTTTAAAAAAGAATATAAAGAGAAACTTAGAGTAACCCTATATCTCTCCTTCAGTATGAATCAAATCTCCCAGAGGTAATTGCAATTAATATTATGTGGGGATGGATTCTTCTGTGTATATATAGAAATATGAGCTTTCTTGCAATAACAGTGGTAAAGGATAAAATTAATGTATTGCATAAAGGATAAAATTATATATATGCACACTCAAGATTATGATAACTAAAAAAATATGTGTTATTGTTGTCCAACATTGCTGGGTAGGGATCTCTGTTGTTTAACACTCCATACAAATGATGGTGAAGACTGAGCTTCATTTGCATGTGTTGTTTTGAGGGATAGAGAATGACAGAGGATTATAGGGGAAGACATCGTGTTCTGTGAGGGTTAATAAAGAGGGATCATTCAGTTTTGTGGCAATAGTTTCAGTGGCTGTGAATCACCCTTGGAGAATGGGTTGCTAAGTAAGCGGTGAACTCACCAGGAGGCAGCATGCACTTGCTAAAGTAAATCAAGGATGAGGTGAGAACACCTGTCTGTTTTGTCAAAGGGTCTTGAAGTTGGTAAGTCAACAAGAGGGAAGAGGAGCTCTCTTTTAAGACCTGCATTATGTTTAATCGTCACTTTCTTCTGTGAAAACATAGACAGTGTCTGATACAGTAGATGATCAATTAAAGAAACATTTGCTGAGATGAAATGAATAAATAAATGTGAATCTCAGAGTGGCAAATAACTAATGATCTGGGTAGCACATCTAGGAGGAAGTCACAGAAATGCTGTCAGCACTGGGCCGGGGGGATTGTTGACCCTCCAAGAATGCAGACGTGGATCTTATGTGCAAATAGCTTCCAAAGCACAAAGAGGCAGCTGGGTGACCACCACCGATTTTTGTCTATTTGCTGATTCCCTCCATTCCCTGGCTGTATCCTATTATAATATTGAGATGGTTTTGTAATGAAACTTCCCAAGTTTCTTCACACCCCTCTGTCCTTTTTGGTGGTCCCAGAATAAAATCATGGTTGGCTACTACAGCGTTTTCAGCTTACGACTTCGTCAGCTTATGACCTCACGTTGCTCCCCTGAGGAAATCTGTTTCCCAGGCCCCCAGTTGGATGAGTGTAACCAGGAGCCTTCTGACCTCTGAGTGTGTTTCTGGGAAGTCATTCAATCTCCGAATTTGCCTTCCCTTCAATTTTTTTGCCAAGTCATGCAAATGAAGTTGTCTTACCTCTGTTTTGGATGATGTCTTAACAAATTTATTTAGCTTGAGAGTGAAAGTGACATTACTATTTCAAAGACACTGATTTGACCTGAGCGTACCACCTAAACCTAGCTGTGTCTTCTCTTTGTGAACCTCCTGTTCACCAAGCCATTCCTTCTCTGTAGATACATATAATGCCTTTGGCATAACCTTTACTTGGTTCCTTTGTTTCTGTTCCATCTCTTTGACTGGGTTATGCATTTCTTCAAGGAAGACACTGTGACTTGCCTATTTTGGAATCCTGCAGCAGGGCCTGGTACCTGGGGTCAAAAAAGCAGGTGTTTTGGATGTTACAAATCTACTTACTAAACTTCATAAGCATCTTTACCTCTGTCTAGTTAGCAAAACAGTCCCTGAGTTAAAGGTATGAAAGGTTCTTGGTTTGTAATGTGGAATCTACTGGTATAGACTAGTGAGTAGAGTATTTTGCAACAAAATTTCTTCTAGAGTCCACACCAATTGTTAGAAGCCATCTTTGATTTATTTGTGGATTATTTCTTATCATAAGCCAGTAGTTTTTCAGCACATTTACCCAGTATTTATTAATCTCCTACCAAGTAACAGCATCTGAACTATTACAGTGATAAACAAAATATTTTTAGGTTCTGCCTTAATAGATTGTATTGTAGTTATGGCACTGTTGTATTTATTTTCATCATTTATTTTCATGTTTTAATCATGTGGTCATTTTTAATTTTTAGCTGAACAAAATTATGTAGTATGCATTTGTGTTTATGTGTATGTATGTGCGTGTGTGTGTGTGTGTGTGTGTGTGTGTGTGTGTGCACATGTAGGTTGGAGAAGGATAGCTACTTTCAAGGTAGTCCTGATTACAGGAACAATTGTTAAGATCACATTGAATGTACATTTAGTCCATAAGAAATGATGTCTGTACATTGTATTAAATGCTTTAGTGGATATATGAAATAGGTACAGTTATAATTTTACAAAGAGATAAAACTATGTGTTTAAAAACTAAGGTCAATATTGTTCCAGAACCAATGTCCTGACCCTTTCTCTTATTAATTAGGAATCTGAAAGTAAAGTATATTTTTAAGATGAACAAATTATGCCAGCTGTAACTCCATTCAAGTGTATAGTAAGGTATTTTCAGGCATTGCACCACATTGGGATCGTTCTGGCTTTAATTCTGATTTCATTTCTTCCCAGACAGTCATCCAGGAGACAAGATCTGTGTCTTCCTCTTCTCCAGTGGTCAGTAAGTGCTTGTGAAAGTCAATTCCTTTGTTCATATGCGTTTTTCCAGGTGCAGCATTGAGAGAAAATCAGAAGGCACCTCTGTACTTCCCTGTCCCTGTAAAAGTGAAATGGAGGTCGTGGCGGAGGGCTGTGTTTAGGGGTGGAGGGCTATGTTTAGGTTGGAATCCTCGAGAATGTGGTGCTAACATACAGCCCAATGTTGTGTTTCATCTCTTCCTCCTGATTTTTTGGAGCAGTATGAATTCATTGGGTATACCCCAAATGCAGAGCGAAGGTGATAAATTATACAAATAATTATATTGACAGCTAAATGTGTATAGACATTTAAAATCGGTGTGTGCTAAGTGCAACTACCTCACGAAATAAGCACCGCTACAAGACTCTGATACAAAAAAGGAAGGTGAGGCCCAGGATAAGTTGTTTGCCTATGGCAACACCAAACTGTGCTTTCAACTATGGAATCTATATTCAGGCTCTTAAATGCCATGCTGAACCATCTCCCAACTCACAGGAAGAATGCAATATATAATTGTGAATGGTAACTGGAAATGCAGGCGATTGTAGGGCAGGGGGCGGGAAGAAGAATGGCGTGTAGAAGAAAGTAGATGTGGAATCACTGTGCTGGCGGGTATGAGGGACTTTGTAGGCTGTTCTCTGCACTTGCTAAGGCTCTGTCTTATTCCAAAAGGTTGCAAGAATTAAATGTGACTATTTGTGTAGTTCCCTTGGTAGAACATGGTATGCACTGGAATTAGGTATTGGAGTATAGTTGTTTTCACTCCGAACAAGGCTGTGCTTAAAAATAACAAGTATGCAAAGTCAAAAGTTTCTTAAAGCTATGAGTAACAATGCTACACTCAGAAAGCAGCATCTTAAGAATGGCCCTAACTTTCAGAGGTTCCCCCACACCTTCTGTTTCTCTGCTATGTTAATGAATTGTAATGACCCTTTAAAAGAAAACCTTTTAACATATTTTGTGTTTATCTCAAATATTTCCTTCCTTTGTCCTCAAGGTTGGGCAGTAATTGGGAAAAAATTCTATTTTCCTTTCTTTCTCCAATCCCACTCAAGTTGAGCAGGCCCTGGCTCCTTGCCCACCCACCTTTATTCCAGATGTTACCCTGGCGAACTTCTCTGGCTGTAACCAGGCAACCATTGGGAAGAGGGCCCTCCTGGCTCCAGGCCTAGAAATGAAAGAAAAACAAATAGGAGGATGTCTTGAGTCTTCTACTTACTTTGGTTTTCCAATCTCATTTCCCTCGAACTTTTATTATGTTTGTAATGGAAACTGGGGGGTTGGTATCTGGACTGTCTGTTCACACACCAAATGTCCGGTCTGTTCTGGAGCAGGGTTCTGGCTGGATTTGATTCTATTGATCCTGATTTGGGACGACGACAGCCAAGGAAAACATTCCTACGCCCCCTCTCACCATGCTGGAAAGGAAAGCACTAACCATGTGGCCGTGTAGTGATGAAGTTCAGGGCCCAGCTGAGACCGGGCTGTCCGGCAACTGACTGACTTTGTGCAGACTAAGACTCCAAAACCAAAGTTGTCTGGCCAATTCTACATGCTAAAACAGATCCTTGATGAATACACATCTTATTCTCTTTTATTTTGCTTTGACTACCAGTTAATCTTCTCTGTGTTCTACCTTTGTCTGCCTGGCTTAGAAACCATCTTAGACCAGGTAGTAATGAGATCATGAGCACATTGAAAAATTTTAGTGGCTCTCTTGAGATGATAGCCTCCTTTCCAATGACCCTGTCTTTCAGAAGTGTCACTCATTCATGCAGTGTTCATATCCCAGGCACTTATTGCATACCAGCCATTGCCATTAATGCTTCTAGGAATTTGGGATATACTTTGTAAGTAAAACCAATGAAACCTATGTGTCCATGAACTCACATTCTGATAGTGGAAGGAAGCAATACAGTAGCAAGTAAAAAATATAGAATATATCAGATAATGGCAAGCACCCTGACCAGCAATAACACTGAGACAGAGGACAAGTGCCAGGGAGTCTGCAAATGTTTCCAGATCACTAAGAAAAGATAATTGATGACAGCTCCAGCTAAGTGGGGAAGAGATAGGGGGAATATATTCCAGGCAGACAGAAGAGCAAGTGCTAAGGCCTTGAGGTGGGGATGTGCCTGCTGTGAGTAGGAACAAGGAGTTCAGTGTGGCTGGAGTATGAAGCAGGGAGAGTGACATGCCGTGAGTTCAGGATGGTAGCAGGAGAACATAGCTAATAGATTCTGTAGAACATTATATAAATTTTACATTTCACTTGGGCTGAGAAGGACTTAGAGCATAGAAGCAATATAATCTAATGCACTCCGAGAAGGATCATTCAGAGAGCTGCAGAAAATTTACTGCAGTGAAACAAGGATCAGAGCATGAAGACTTGTCATGTATCTATTGCAATAATTTGGCAAGAAATGATGGGCAATTGGGCCAGGTTATAGCAGTTGTTTGTTTGTTTGTGTGCCAGTGTTTCCTCTTTGGAGATTACCTCCAGATGGATGTATTCTTCTGGTTGAATTTCACTGGTCACAAGGAGGTCCTCCCGCACACAGACCTGGAGGATGCTCAGACCTTCAGTGACTCTGATGAGCTGTACGTTTCTTTACCTGATTGTGTTGGTCTTACTCGTGAATTCGTTAGAACCAAAGCATGGTGTTCTCCTTTGTGATCATGACCTAATCCATTCTTCAGAATCCACACCCCCAGATCCTGACTTTTTTGCTGTAGGCCACACATCCCCACCCCAGGTCCTCTCCTGCAAACACCAACTAGCTTCATCTTGACCACTTTGGTCTCTGGGAGCATTTGGAAGTGAAAGTTCTATGGTCCTAACTCTACCCTTCTGCACACTTAATTACTGACTTCTTCATGCCTTGGATTTATTTTATTTTAGGATAAAGATTAGTTTACTGCCACCATCTTCCTTTCAGGGGTGTGTTAAGAGTTAACTTCCACATAGACCCATACTATTTTACAGACAATAGCGAATGCCCAGGATAGCATTGTCCTTATAAAGAATATCTTTCCATAAAGTGATCCAAAACCTAGAGCATATTTTTACTCCAGCATTTCCTGCTATTAATGTTTTCCTTTTGCAATCTTCAGATAGTGTTATGATTGGGTTTTGTGTATAAAACCTGTGTAAACACTCTCACCTTGTAATCTACTATAATGGCACTGTTAGTCAGCTGGGGGCCTTGTTGTCTTCTCTTTCTTCCTTCCTAAGTCTAACAACACCAAACTGCCATGCCTGTTAGGATTGGATGAAATAATGTCTCTTAAGAATGAGATGTGAGAGGAAAAGAGCATTGTATTGAGGTGGGTGCTGAGACTCTACCAACAGATGAATGCCTGCAGCTTGGCAGAATTTCCATTTCAGTTGGTAGCTACTAAGTCATCATACATGTATTTGTGTTGCAAACATTTCATTATTAAACTAAAAGTATGCCCCCAAGTGATGATAAAACAGGTGCATTTAGGAGTAACAAAGATGGAAAACATTTCTTCCGTGTAAATTTTCACTGAGGAGTTATAGCACATGTTTGAGAAGAGATACACATAGATTATAGATCTGTGATCCATTATTAATCATTGAACTTTTATCAAAATGATAGATGAGACTCCATAGTATGGTGTAAGGGAAAAAATGAGAGAAAGTGGTCCTTGATCTTGTGGGCTTTCAATGGAGAAGTAGTAAACGTGCCCAGGCATTTGTAGTGGCAGGAGGAGAACTTAAGCCCAGTTTTGTTATAAAAAACAGTTATTACCATTCTGAAGATTATTTAGCAGTTTTCTATTACCACCCCCCCCAAACTCTAGAGGCACAGATTTAGCATGTGTTAAATATTGAAAGACTTAATTATGGATCCCTGAGCCTTCCCATTGGCTGAGACTTCTATGTCCTACTCAGTATTTGTTTTCTTCTAACTCAGGGGGGGGGGAAATTCCAACTTATTTATAACTGTACCCAACTAGAAGTCAGAGTTTTCCAAACTCCCTATCATTTTGATGTGGCCATGTAATGGATTAGTACCTGAAGAGTTATACATTAAGAGATTATGTGGCGGCTTCTTCTGGAGTGCTTATTCACTGCTTCTTTTCTGCTCATTAGAATGAAGATGGTGATAACTTAAAACTCTGGCATCCAAATCTGGAACCAAAGGCCACATGTTGAACGCTATGGAACCTCAAGATAGAAGTGTAGGGATCCTAATAACTTGTGGGATAGTTACAGCAGTGTTCCATTCCTGCCTTTGCACATATATTAGCTGAGAGAAAATTCATCTTCAACTTCATATATAAATTTTGGCTGCTAGTGTTGTCACTAGCATCCAATAGGCATACTTTTCCCTCTCATCTATTTGTCATTTCCCCTAAGAGGAAACTTAGAAGTTTGAAACCAAGAAAACTTAGCCTTCATCCTTGCTTATCTAATTTTTAACCAACACTGTGTGCTAATACTTCAAGGGTTTAGAAGTATCTAATTAATGATAATGTCACCCATAATTGTGTCTTTGGGTGCTGAGGCTTAATTTTTGTTTGGTTTCCTTTGTTTTATTTGCATGAGCATCAGAGATGTCTGTCTCAATTAAAAAAAGCTAGTTCTGTGGCACCACTGAATCACTGAAATGATGGAACTGAATATTTTTGCACTCTCTTAGTAGTTAAATTCAGTGGCACATGTAAAAGGTCTAGTTGACAGTACTACTACTACAATTTTTAGTATATTTTAACGAAAGCTGATTTATACAAATTTCAGAGGTAATTAAAAAAAGGATGGAGTTGTTTGTGATAACCATCAGATACTGTCTACATATTAGAAAATTATCCTCAAAACTATCACCTTGATTGACTCATTATATAAGGCTGCTAATGTTCAACAAACATCTGAGGCTCCTTTTCTAGAACTGTCTCCAGAGCCATATGTGTGAACACATGCTGGGATGAATCCAGATGTGGGACCTACCACACAGATTGTCTTAGATGCCTTGGCTAAACTCTGAGCTGCTTGGTCAATGGGAAGTTCTAGCTGCCCCTCTCGCTATCTCTTTCCTGGCAGCCTCAGTCTCCCCACGAGTAAGGGCTGGGCTCTGATAGGGCTTTTACTGCTTTCCCACAATAACAACTCATGACCAACACAACCAAACCCAGAAGAAGCTGTGGCTTCCTTCTCATTTCAGAGCTGAAATGTGGCTGTTATCATCAAACCTATGAACTCATTTTCTCTGTCCAAAGGGACTGAATGACACAATCCCAAAGCATGTGATTGTTAATGGCATGTCCAGGAAACTCCACGGTCAGATCAGTTTTCTCATACAGTGGTGGCTAGTTCGTAAAAGTGCTACCTCAGATTTATTTCTCTTCTCTGCCTCAGTTCCTCTTTCGCTGTCCATTTACTGTCCTGTGATTCTAGCTCCCAAGAAAGTATTTGCATAAATGCTTTCTGTCAGCCTGTGCTGTAGGACCATGGACTAATCAACTGTGTTCTAAGGGTTACAACTTCCTTGGCACTTAAGAGAATTAGCAGAACATGCCAAATAGGCTGAAAGAAAATTTCATGGTGTGGTTGCACAATGGAGATGGTAGTTAAAGTAAGTTTTGACCACCCTGTGAGTTGGGAAGAAGACTACATATTTCTGGAGTTACAGATTTTAGTATGATTGTTTATAGCAAATAAGCAGAGATACAAATACTCTCCAAATTTTTGCCTAAAACAACCTCCTATTGTCGTGTTCTGTTTGCTCTATTTTCCTACATAAATTTCTGTGAGTACCAGGAATTATGTCATTTTTCTCTCTATTAGCTTATTAGAATGCAAATGCATGTGGGTGTTGGAGGGGGTCTAATCAGTCATGTTTACAACTGAATTCCTAACTATAATTTCTTCAATAGAGGAACTAAAATCCTTGTTTTGTGAAGTAGGGGGAAATTTGAAGTATTGTTCTTAACCACTGATTTATTGATTCCTGGAATTCACAGGTATTTATTGAATATTTGGGAAAGAAGGCATGATTCTTCCCATTCGTTCCATAGTAACAATTAAGTACTCACTTCTTGGTGAGTATTTCCAGTGGCTGAAGTCTCCTTAACCTTAGAATAACCATGTGCTGGGTTTAGGCAAAGCTGATATTTGGTTGTTATGCGTGTGTGTGCCCAAACTAATTGTTAAAATTGTGAAATGTTTCCATTTCAGTTGACAGCATAATGAAAAGAAGCCAAATCACTGTTATAATATAATTTCTAATACATACTCATTAACTCAAGTTAATTATCAGATAGTCACAGTGATCCCAGTTAGATAGGTTTTCTGGCAGAGAATGATTTGATTGTAAGGATAATTGAATGAAGGAGTATCCCAGATAGTATTATAAGGGGTGGAACACTTTTTAAAAGTTCTATTTATTTGAAAGACAGAATGAATGACACACAGAGATAGATCTTCAACCTCTGATTTATTTGTACTTAATTGTTAACAATCAGAGCTAGGCCAGGCTGATGCCAGGAGCCAGGAACTCTACCTGGGTCTCTCTTGAGTGGCAGGGTCCAAGCCCCTCAGTCAGCTTCCGCCACTTTCCCAGGCACACGAGCAGAGAGCTGTATAAGAAGCTCTGACTTCTGATGCCAGCATTGTAAGTGGCAGCTTAACCTCCTGTGCCTCGGCATAGATCATCCCTTTAAAGGAAGTTCACATCAAACATTGGAAGAGACTTGTGGTAAAGACAAGTCTTCTAGTCACTGGGTCCAGACTAACTAGTGATGTTATGATGGAGGCGGCCATGAAAAGATCGGGTACTGACCTCAGTGTGGGCACCGATTCTAGCAATCCCATGCAGCTGCAGAGTGGCTCAACAGAGAGCAGTTTAAGGGTTGTGAACATGTCCATTCCTTCAGTCTGATTTAGAGTTGACATGGAAAGGTCAAAGGGCCTGCACTGTCGACCTGGGTCACATGGAACATGCTGACATCCGGAGGCCTTCGTGTTCCATGAGTTCATCACTCTCCCGCATCCTGGACATGAGGAAGTCTGGACATCAGTAGATTGACTCAATTAATTACAAGAGTTAGTCAATGAACTTGTTATATACCATCCCGTCCATGAAATTGTGGATCAGACAGGGATATTGTTAGTTTATAGGCTCATATCCAGCAAATCCAGCCACACCAGAAAGTCAGTCTGTGGTTTTGAAATCAGTGTAATTGTTAATGAATTGTCTTATCATGCCTTCTTCCTAATACCCTTACTTCATACCATTACCGTTACTGTTATGAACTATCATGATCACTAAACAGTGGAGTGTTTAATATACTGCCTGTGCTTTCATAGTTGTAGTTAAGGTAGCATTGTTCTATCTTTCACATACAGTTGTTCTTAGGTTGTTTTCTTCCAGTAGCTTAAGACATATTAAGGTACAAAAACAATGCAGTGTTCCTGTATAAACTTCATTCAGCATCCCCCAATAATATCACACAGGGACATTTTACAGCATCGAGAGTGGAAAACTGCTTAGGCCACAGAACTTATTCAGATTCACTACATTGTGCATGTACTCCTTATGTTTGCATATATGTGTTTGCACAAGTTTGAGTGTGTGAGTGTGTGTTTGGTTTATCTCTGAATTTAGGTACTATCTTTATGATGTCTGTGCCAAGGCTACAGAGTTCTAACCATTGCTAGGCAGAGATAGAGCTGTACGCGAGTGCACTGCAAATACTCACATTCCTTTCGTTTAAGAATATTTATTCCATATGGAGAAATAGACCATGTTTATTAATCACTCCTGAAAGTATGTAATTTCATTAGATCAAACTCTGCCTCTGAGCACTGACTCATAGAAGAGAATGGCTCGCTGACGACCCAGAGCCCTATGATATGCCCTGTGGAGAACACACTCTGGGCCAGCTGCTTGAATGCACTGCTGGAATCCCAGGCTAACTGGGTAATGGCACGCCAAGGGCTGCCGAGCCGTCACAGGCTAAGCAGGGTTATTTGTGACTCGCAAAGAGGGGCTGTAACCTTTTATGGTATCCACAAATCTCAGCCTTCCAAAGTCAAGGAGAAAATGCAGCCGTGCTGTTTCACCAAGCCAGCATTTTCCCCGCTTTGGCCCCTCTCTCCTTTCCAGTATAGTGCTACACTCCTGCCCCCAGCCCAGAGCGGTCCCAGAGGAAAATACCTGCTGGTGGATACTGCCTGCACTGCTGTTCCAGGGGCAATTGAACTGGTCAGACATCCTCCCGATCCAGTGAGGGAAACTCCAAGAAAACTTTCTGTTTGAGGCCTTGGTCAGTCTGCATTCTTCACAAGGGAGAAGAAAAGGTCTTATTTCTTGCTTGGGGCACTTTGCATGAGAGCTGTACACCAGGGACACCATCAAGCTTGTAGAACGTTGCGCTTAAATCCCTCTGCTGTGTGTTGCAAGGCACATGGGGACACATTTCCTGTTGTCACTTACATAGACAGGTCTTCGATGTGTGTGTGCGTGTGTGTCTGTGTGTGTTTCTGATAACTTCCCTGATCTGCTTCTGTGTTTATTAATTTATTTCATTCACCAAGGGAGGAGAATTTAGGAAATGTTTACAAATGTGAACTCTGGAATCAGACAAATTGTGGCCTCTGCCACTTACTGGCTGGGTGACATCTACGTAAGGCTAGCGATGTAGGTTGAATTCTGTCTATTGCAATTCATATGGTGTCCCTTTAATCCCTCAGAATATGATTTGATTTGTAAATGATGACTTTATAGAAGTGATTAAATCAAAATGAGCTTACGGGGGTGGAGCCTAATCTAGTGTGAGTGGTGTCCTTATGAAAAAGGGAAATTTGGATACAAATGCACATTGGGTGGGCATCACACGGCATAAGGCAAGATTGAGGTGATTCTTCTACAAGCCAAGTCATGCAAAAGATTGTCCACAAACCAGTAGAAGCTACAGCAGACATGGAACAGACCCTGTCCTCACTGCTGTACTGTGGGACCAACTCACCTCTTAAGAAGAAAAGGGGTTTCATTTTTTATCTTGTTAGCTATCTACTTTTTGCTGCCATTAGAACCATTACTTTCATCCTAAATTATCAGATACCTTGGAATGGGCCACTTGGACACACACAGTGGAGAAGGCACCTGGGGTACCATGAGAAAGGAACATAGAGGAAAAGAAATCTCAGAATTCTTCAGGCCAGAGCCCCTAAGAACAGAAAGGCAGGTGTGCGTCTGAATTTAGGTTCCTCCGAATTCTAGAGACAATCACTCGGATGCAGATGGTTATTTGGAGGACAATTCTAGAATTTACAGGAAGTGGATAAAACAACAAAGGAATGAGAGAAAAGGCAACACACAGTCTTCTTTCGGAGGTCCTCTGGCAAATTACTTAAAGTGTCAGAATTCCTCTCCCACATGATGGCTTCATATCCCCCGTGGGATGAAGTTAGCCCTGGGATATTATTTCTCCCTCCTCACACTCCATCATGCACTTCTGCACCATATCTGAGTATTCTATTGTAGGTTTCTATGGCCTAGAGAAAATATCTTAGAGAAAATTAAAGATGTGGATGCTTTAAATGCAAAACTCAGAATCCCATGCAAGGACTGAACATCAACAGCATTTATTGTAAGAAAGTCAAATTACAAAGAATTTACTGCCTCCAAATCTTTACAGTCAATAAGAAGCAGAACTAACATTAATTGGAAAATAGGTTACGATTGAGTCCAAGTTATTAGGAAGTCATAGTTTGAAATAAACACTAAGTTCAGCACATCAAACTCTAGATTATAAAACTTGTGCTATGAATCATTTCCTAAGATGGAAAATGAGATATCACTTCTATTAAGCAAAAAGAGATCGAGAGCAAATAAAGTAGAATGGAATTAAAATTATATGGAACAATTAGAATAATCAAGTGGACCGACAATGTGGAAAATTAAATTCTCTCAGTAGAAGCTAAACCAAAGAATTAAATCCAGATCACAGAGATGAGTTATAAAGAGAGATATAAAAAGAATGTTAGAAAATTGGACATTGGGCCCAGCATGGTGGCCTATCAGGTTAACTTTCCACTTGTGACACCAACATCCCATATGGTTGCTGGTTGGTATCCTAGTTGCTGTGCTTCTGATCTAGCTCCCTGCTTATGGCCTAGAAAAGAGTGGAGAATGGCTCAAGTACTTGGGCCCCTGCAACCATTTGGGAGACTTGGAGGAGACTCCTAATTCATGATATGGGATTGGCTCAGCTCCAGCCATTGCGGCCATGGGGGAGTGAACCAATGGTTAGAAGATCTGTGTCTCTCTTCTAAGTTGGCCTTTTAGATTGAAAAATAAAATAAAACTTAAAGAAGATTTGACATTAACCATGAAGTGTCAATATGTGTGTGACAGAATCTTTTATAGATGACATGGGAAACAGAGGATCAATAAGATAATGATAAAAACGATATGATAATTTCTTATATTAACCTTGTTGATAGTTAATAGGCTAGCTCACTAAGAGCTAAAGGCCTGCTTTAGTTAATTTGAAATAGAAAAGAGCTATAAAGAAGATAGAAAACAAAAGTTTGCTATCGGTAAGTAAGAACACTACTTCTGCATCAGTATCAAGATGTTTTGCTTGTGTGTATAGGGTAGACCCATACACATAAAAAATGCACTTACTTATATTTTGAATGTCATCTAGATAGACTTTCTAATCGTTCTATTAAGTCAGAAATCTGTAGAAATGTAGATATTTAAATTTTTAATGAAATCCATTTATGAAAACCTTCTGGCTGCTGTTGCCGACGTACCCACTTCCCACTGTATTGACAGATCTTGCCCCTCTAAATTCCAACACTTTCCTCAAACTTTATAATTCCCCAGCTGAATATTTGCATTTGTTTCTTTGAAAAGTATTTTAATTGAGGCAAGATTTGCATGCAGATAAACTCATTGTTTGTCATACAGTCTTGTAACCATGACTATAATGTATCTCGAATCTTCGTCCTCAATCCTTTCACCCACTTTGAGCTGATAGTAGCTACTAACATATTTGTTGTCCTTTTGATTTTGTAATGGTCAGACTTTATTTGAATTGTTAATTAATTTTATGACACAGTTCCAAAGGCTTTGGGATTTCCCCTTGTCCCTCCCCCACTGATCTCTCCTATTTTATTGCAATAACATAGTCCCTCAAAGGCCTGGCTTATTTAGATAGGATTCATTTGAAGTTTATGATGGCTGCCACGTATGTTGGTGTTTCACTTGTTTTATTGCTAAATAGTATTCCATTTTTTTTTCATGCATGATAGCTTGTTTTCTCCATTTATTCATTGATGGACATTTGGGCTGTTTGTAGTTTTGTCTGGTATAAAGCAATGAGTTTGGGTAGAAAATTTCTTTCTCTTTGTTGGATTATGATTTCATCTCACTTGCATAGTTATAATGGAGATTGGTACATTGCAAGATAAGCATATGGCTGATTTTTGCAAGAAAGCATTCATTGTTTTCCAGAGTGGGTGTTTCATTTTGTAGTCCTTTCATCAAAACTTAAATTCTGGTAACAGTATATCTTTGCCAGGTTTTGATATTGTCTTCATAGTTTTTTGGATAGGCACATAGTGATATCTTAGTATGGCTTTAATTTGCATGATCTGAAATGCCTAATAATGTTAAGTATAATTGAGTGCCCTTATTTAACATTTGTTTATCATTTTTGATGAAATAACTGTCGAAATGTTTTGTTCATTTAAAAATCTGGTTGTCATAGTTCTAAACAGCTGTTTTGTAATCTGGTTAAAAGCACTTTATTTGTAAGCATTCTCTCAAATATTATTTTTTTCTACTTAATGGCTCATTTTTCCATCACCAAGTCAGGGTTTTCTGGAAAGTAGAAATTCTTAGTCTGATGAAATCTAAGTCATCATTTCTTTTTTTTTTTTACTCATATACTTTGGATCTTGTATCTAAATCATCAAAAATTTGGTCTGTTCTATGGTTTTCTAGCCATTCTACAATTTTATGTTTTAAATGTAGGCTATAATATAGCTTAGATATTTGGCCTATAGCATAACATATAAATTGAAAATATACATATCTTTTGTCTGTAAATGTATTTTTTTCATATGGGTATATTGCCTTTTTAGAAAACTGCCAACCAACTGATAACATCTGATGGATGTATGCCTGGTATTCTTTGCTCCATTGATTTGTAGGGGTGTCCTCCCATCAATACTATCGATCCTCTGTCCTTGTAATTTTTAAATATGTCCTAAATTAGGTTGTATGCTTTCTACAACTCTACCCTTTCTCCAAAATTGTCCTGATTATTACATTCTCTTTGAACTTACCATTAAATTTTAGAATCAGCTTATCAATATTTATAAAAATATCTTACTATGTCTGATTAGAATTGTATTGATTGAACAGCTCATTGGGGCATGAGATCTTAACACTATTGGGTCATCTGTCTATTAATATGATATACCTCATTTATTTCTTTGACAAGTGTTTTACATATGAGGATACAGGTCTTACCAATACTTTGTTAGATTTAACTCCAAATATTTAACATCCTAAGTGTATTATTTTTGCTCCGAAACAATTTTTGCTAATCTACAGAAATATAATTGATTTTTTGGTACACAAATTTTGCTAAACTCATTTATTAATTGTAGTATTTATAGTGCCATATCTTGAATGGGATTCTGAGATAGGAAAGAAAGATATTAAGTCAAAACTAAACAAATATAAAACAACTATGAACTTCACTTAATATAAGTATAAATAAACTATTAGCTTTATATATATAAATAAGCTATTAGCTTTAGTTAATGATATCTATTGCTTCATTAATTTCAACACATATGTCTTATTAATATAAGAAGCTAATATTAGGGGAAATTTGGTGTGGAGTATGTCAACTATTGAAACCAATTAGGAATAGTGTAAGATGATGTTTGGAGCACAAAATAGTGTTAATCTTGCATAGATCTGGCTACTTTTGACCTCAGTCCAGCCATTTGCAAATTACGTGACCTTAGGCAAATCAAACTGTTTCATCATTTATGCAACGTGCCGATAGTGGCAGTATCCAACCCCTCTGCCTGCCTCATCATATGGGACCCAGAACCCTCAGCTGTTTATTCAGTCAGTCTATCCTCAATTGTTGGCAATGTGCTGCCAAGTTGTCATTATTCCAGTGTATCGATTAGCCAGGCTTCTGCCTCTGCCTGTTCTGCGTTTCCTATGCCAAGGGAGTAGATTTTCCCTTCTGGCCCCTGTTCCAAGGAGGGACTTTTGGTGGGTCTTGGGGTGGAGATACAAAGACTGAAGAACCAACTGGTCAGCTTTTCCACTTTAAGTCGCTCTATCTAAAGTCAAATGGAGGAGGAATTTGCAACTCTTGGCTCAAATGCAGAATACCTTTCTTGTGTGTAGAAACCCATTAATATTCCCCTCCTCTGGGGCTCCTGGCCATGCAGATCCCAGACTTCAGTCCCTTCCTTCCTGTGGCCCTAGTGACTCAGTACTTATAAACTTCCTATTACTCTAGGGACAAGCTTTGTGGCTGGACCTAGGCAAAGCCAACTCGCAGACAGCAAATAGTAGCCTGGCACAGGAAGGGGTGTACTGTGGTGGCTGCTGCTTAGTGAGGTCTAGGGCCTGACAGGACAGATGAAGCCCTTTGTTCCTGCAAATGGGCCCTTCCTGGCAGTGATGGAGTTTGCCTGCAGCCCGGCCTCGCTCCTCCTTTTCAGCTGCAGCCATTATCCTAAAGTGGTTTTATTGATTTGCTGACTCCCTGTCTCCTGCCTGCTCTCTCTCTTCTCGCTCCCTCCTGTGCACCCCCATCATCAAGCTCCTAAATGCTCGGTTGCTAGCCTCACACATGCAAGACTTTTTCTTCAGGGGTGAATGATGATTTTGAAGTTAGATTAGACAACTGCACTTGTCTTGTGTGAAAGCACGGATTCCCTTAGGGCAAGCATTTCCAGACTGGAGAAGGATACGTCTCCATTAACCAAACACACCTTTTCTGGACTTTCGTCTTCTTGTTACTTCAAGTTTTTCTATTATTTGGGATAGAAGAGCAATATGAAAATGGTGTTTTATAGTTTGCATTTTGGAAAACTAGTAAATTCGTGAATGTCATGATAATACCCCACTTAAAAAATTAACAATTAATTTAATATTTATAGTTTACATGTAGTCAAAATACTTGACAGAATCACATTTTAGTTACAAGCCTGTTAAAGTTTTCTTCTTAACCAATTCAGTGAGGTAACTGTTATAATAATTTACAGGTGAACTACAAGTGCATTTGCAAGTAAACTGCATTTACAGGTGAATGATTTGAGTCATAGATGTGAGAGATACCCTAGATAAGATTGATGCTAAGCCCATCTTCTATGAAAACTTACTTTTATGAAAACGAGAAGCTATTTTTACATTACTTTGTATGTTAGACTCACATCTGATAATAAAGCTGTGTGGCATTTCAGGTGTGTGAAATTTGGCAGTGCTAATGGTAGTCTAGCAGTCTCTGCCTTTGAAGGAGAGTGACCTGGAGGTTAAGTCCCCTGGTTCATCCTCGTCACGCTGTGAGCTCTCGCATGCATTTTTTGGAGGAGTTTTTAACTGAAATGTCTTCATTCAGCTTGACTGTAGCTCTTAATTGCCGTTTTAAATATTTTGAGAGAATTTACAACTGTCATTCTGCAATGGAGCATGAGACCTGGATGGCGATTTAGGCCTCTCCTCAAAGTCCATGAATAAAACTTACTCTGTGTGTGTGTGTGTGTTTTCTGGTAATAACAGGACCAGACCATAGATGTGGGAACCTGTGGGGTCTTATTCCTGGGCATGCTCAGTACCCAGGGTCAGCACAGGTCAGTAGGAATGATGCAGAGTTAAGAGGCACTGGAGACCAGGATGCCGTCATGACCTTTAATTAAACTTATGATCACCTTCTTTGCCTGTGTGGGAGGCACATTTAGGAGAGATGTATGTCGCTCCCCTGGGCCTAGCAGGAATTACTGCCTTGTTAGACCGAGAGTGAAGGGAGTTCCAGGGCAAGAACCACATACTGATTATTAGTGGGGACAGGAGAATGGAGCATCAGTGAGACAATCCCGTACATAATTATTATTTATTACTATTGAACAATACTATCTGCTGTGCACCAATCCGGTTCAGTCTCATATATAACATTGACATGCTCTTGGCCCTGCCAAATCAATACCTTCTACTGCAGACTATAGAGATGACTTCTGTCCTCCTCTCCCTGCCCCCACTTCCGATTTTCCAAGAGGGCAGCAGGGGGATGTTTAGAGTCAGACATAATTCTCCTCTTCTCCATTGAAAGGCTAATGTCTACAGATGTTCTTTGCTTTACGGCAATATTTGAATATTTTTTCCTATTGACTTACATTATAAGATCAGCCATGTGTTTTCATTAGAAAAATAACAATGGAGATTTAGATTTTGGATAAGGAAACATAAGGAGGGAAGCATGTTTTGATGAGGAAATGTGAGTAGGAGTCATCTTGGAATCAGGAGAAAGGAGACCTGTGATTTAGTTCTGTCTGTCACTGCCTAGAAACAGCAGACTAGGGTCTCGCCATGGTTTTGCTACTGTGACATGCAGGACAAGTCATTGGCAATCTTTGTGCCTAAGTGTCTGTGTCTGTCATAGGTTTGGGCTGCATCAGAAAGATCAAATACGTTGTACATATACTACCACTTATGATTTCTGTGCCTATAGCAGACATCAGTAATCACACATGGCTCTTTCTAATCAAGCCAAAATACAGTTTTAAACCAGGAGCCAGCCATATATTAAGCAAGTCTGTCAAAAAGACAAACAATAAGAAACAAAACTCCATTAACTCTTTGGAAAGTAGAAAAGCATGAATAAATTTCAGTAAGAAGGATGAGTTAAGTAATATAAACATATTTTTGTTTAATAATCACAGTTTCCTTGAATGCAGACCTTACCCAATACTACACTCATTTCAGATCTGTTCTTAGTTGATTTGGCCTTCCTTCTTCATCCCTGCCTTGAATAGCTGTCCTGTTCTCTTTTTAGCTACAGTTTCCTGAGTTGATTCTTTAAATTTATTTATTTATTTTTTATTTTTTTGCTTATTAGAGGATGAGGATGAGAGCGAGAGATCTTCTATCTGCTGGTTTGCACCCTAAACACTGGCATTAGCCCAGACTGGGCCCAAACTCTTGTTTTTGTTAGAGTTCAGTCCCTACAAGTAGCTGTGACTCCTCAGGTGCTTCTCTGTTGTCCTAATTCAGATAATAGGGCCCCTTCTGTGGGTGCAGCAAAGCCTCGCAACTGAGGATCACCAAGGTCGACAAGGAACTGCTAGGAAATGTCCTCTGACTCTCTACCTGCTCTCATGTCTCTTATCACATTCCTCCAAATTAGGGAATCTTTGTGAGGTTTTTCAGAAGTATTTTGTGCTTGATTCTTAAAATATTCTGCTAGATTTTGGGGTAAGGGATAGTTTGAAAACCACCACAACTCTCTTCTAGTTTTGCCAAAAGGTGGACAATTTGGAAGAAAGTCTTTAAAGTTGATGGAGTACATTTTGGGCTTTATCTTTGTTCAGTATTTTATAAATGTGCACTTAAGCTACCACGATGTGGCCAATACATATATTTTAACTTAATTGAGAATAAACACATCTGCTTTCTAAAATATTTCTTCGAGGGTGCTTTTTAATATTTGTATGTTTAAGGAAGTGGCTACATTATCCACCCAGACTCCAGCAAGGTGTGTTCCCCATCGCTTTTCAAAGGCACTGACACCAGATTGCACTCCTGGAAGTAAGAAAGGACCTGTAGAGGAGCTTTCATCCCAGATGAACTTATAGGGACTTATTTGTCACCCATCGTGAGAAATGGCAAGGGACAAACACAGAAGACAAAATCAGCAGGGAAAGAGCTCTGCCACCGAGCACTCCCTCGGAGCTTTAGGGAATTGAGATCAGGAAAAGCCGTCCCTGCTCTTCTCCTGGTCAAACCAGAGGAAGCCCTGAGCTCTCCTGTGATTCTCTGATGCTGAGAATTTATAAAAGCTTTTTTACTAAAAGGGTTTGAAGTACCTTCAAGACAGGAAATTCTCACTGTTACATTTATGCCTTCCTGTTGGTCCTAGTAGATTCTGTTTTGATGTCATTATTTAGCACAGACAGGAAAATCATTTGAATCTGGAGCTGTCTTGATAACACTGCTAATGTACTTGCCAGGACTTCCCTGTGTGCACTGTCCAAGCTCTGGACGTTGGATGGCAGACAGCACAGGTTCCAAATGCTGGTTTCAAGGGGTCATGTGACATCCCATAATCACATTTATGAAAGGACTAATTAAAAACACAGATGTCTTTAGTTCACAATACCCAGAGAGCTGAAATGCTTATTTTTTTTTTAATGTTAAAACTTCATATCCTTACTTCTGACCATGAGAAAACCTAATAATAGATAACAAAACACTCATGAGTGGGCTTCAATTTCCTTTCTTCTACTAATTGACATGCCTTGGTTGTAAAGAATGTATGTACTATTCTAGGAATCATTGAGTTGGCTACGATGCTTTGGTATTTTGTAAAATGGTTATTAATTTATTTTTGCCAACTTAAAGCAAGAGAGTGGAAGAGAAAAGAGAGAGAGAGAGACATACTGTTCTGTCCACTGACTCTCTCATTCCACAATTCGCCCGGCTAGGCTGAAGCCAGGAGCCTGGAACTACCATCAAGTTCTCCTATGTGCGTTGCAGGAGGTCAAGAACTTGAACCATCATCTTCCTTCCAGGAGTCATTAACATAAAGCTCAATGGGAAGCTACACACAGGACTCAAACTAGTTGATGGAGGATGTGGGTGTCCCATTTGGCGTGTTTGTTGATTGTGCCAGCCCCAACAATGACTTTTCAGATTCCTTTCTTTTCCCTTTCAGAAGGGCTCAGAGGAGTATTGTTTATCTAAAACCTTTAAAAGGCTAAGAGGCTTGTATTGTAGGCTAACTCTTCTAACATGGAGCTGATGGCCAAACAAAAGGTCATGTGTGTCCAAGAACAGAGGAAAGTGTAAGACCTTTCTGACTTAAAAAAGGGGCTCCTTGTAATGCAAATGTCAACCTGTCTCTAACTCCTAGGAAATAGAATCCTCAGAACAATTATCATATTCAAAACAGTCATAGAGTTGTGAATGCTTGCCAACTCTTGCCGTCCCTTGACTGAATTTCCATAGGTGAATGGGAGCAAGTGCATTTCCCCTGATCCGGCATACAAATATTTCACATTTGAACCGATAGCCAAAAACGTTGCTAAAAAATGCAAAAGGCTTGTTCTATGAAAATAATACCCAATTAAGGTGAAGATACACCTGGAAATGCTAGTGGAACCTTTGGTTAATTTCCTATCCTCATTCATTCGTGTTTATAAAACTGCTTTTTTGGAGGGCTTACTAGCAAAAAGTGTCAGGCTGGGCACGGGGTGTTAACTGACAAAGATGAGCAGAAGTCACGGTGGAGGAAATGACACATTGCCAAGTGTTCAGTTGTGGTCAGCTTGGTGAATGGACTAGTTGACACAGCTTGATGTGTGAAGTTCACAAACACAGCCCTTTATTTCAGTTCTAGAGAAGGTGAAACATCACAGGGAAGCTGTCCGTGCTTTGATTGTCTCATCCCATGGCAAAGCAGGAAGACAGGGAACACTTGGAGAGCAGGTGCAAGCCCTGCGCTTCACCTGGCTTTGCCCTTGTCCAGCCCTTGTCCACTTTGCATCACTGTCTTAACCTCTTAAGAAGATTGTGTCTGGTATTCCTATCTACTCTCCTTTCTTTCATTGCCATTCATTCCAGAACTTAATTTTGATAATTAAGCAGAATATAGAATTTTTTTTAGTTATTGGGGATTTGAGGCTTCATCATCAGTAGGATAGATCTAGCATCCATCTCCAAACATCTGAGAAGTCCTGAGAATCCAGAGTCTGTCCCTGGCGATCTTATGTGAACAGCAACGATTGACTTCGAGGAAGAGGAAGGATTCCTAATGTAAGAAGGTTTGAATTGAGTAACAAGAGGGGAGATGAGAGAGAGATTCATGCCCTAATTGACTCTCCACATGCCTGCCAAGCTTTGGGCTAGGCCAAAACTGAAGACTTGAGCCAGTAACTTGATCCAGGTCTCCCAGATAGGTGACAGGATCCAATTAGTTGAGCCATCACTACTGCCTCCCAGGGTATTAGTAGGAAGTTGGAATCAAGAACTGAAGCCAGGTATTAATCCGAGATGTTCAGATTGGGAATCTGGGCATCCTAACCCATTTCTTTACCACTAGGCCAAACACCTGCCCAGGGGCCTTTAAGTTTGATGCTATATTCTAGGCTTTTTGTTTTCTCTAAAGCTTGTTATTCATTTCTCTAGTGTTAAATTGGCCCTACCTTTTCCAGTAGAACCCACTATCTTATGTGTAAACAGTTTGAATTAAATCAGGTTTTCTCCCGCATTCAGTAATTATAGCTACACACTACATTCTGGCTTGGTACCTATTTACAAATTGCAATGTTTTCCTCCGATCCCCTAACTTTTTTGTGTTTTCAAAGTCACCAGATGCTCTCTGTCCAATGCAGTAGCCACTAACCACATGTGGCTATTGAGCAGTTGAAATGTGGCCAATCCTAATTGAGAGGTGCTGTAAGCACAAAATGTGCACCAGACCTCAACATCTTTGTATAAAAATGTGAAATATTTTATTAATATCTCTACTGAATACATATTGAAATAATATGTGGAATATATTGTTATGTGAAATATTTTATTAAAATTAATTCCACCTGCTTTCTTTTACTTTTTAAAATGTAGCTACTAGAAAAAGAATTAAATTATATAGTGGCTCTGATTGCATTTCCGTAGGCCAGTACTATATTTCTTTCTTGCTCGTTAACACATGAGGTGTCACTGTCAGTTTTCTTGACTATTATTTCACCCCTTTTCTCCTTTTGCCAGCACATTCAACACACAATCCTGAGTGTGTAGTGGGTCCTGTGCACGCTGCTCTGAGCTAGCAATACAACAGTGAAAGGAAGGAAAAAAAAATAAATCTGTTTCCTGTTCTTATAGAGTTCATGTTTTATAGAGGATTCCTATAAAAAGAAATCATCACCTGTACAAAACAGGTAGGCAGCCCTGCTCACACACTTAGTTTTGACAATTTGCAAGACTGAGAATTTGAGGAAAAGGGCAGCCTGTTCAAAAGCGAGGCGCCCTTTCAACAGTCCACAGTTAATTAACATTTTGTGACCCAAGCATCTGCGACACCTCCAGTATCGTGGATGGTTCTCGGAGTATTATAGGGAAAGCATCACTATTTAAATGAACAGGCTTCTAACAACAAACAGTAACAACACCTGTGGTCAAAGACGCCAGGGAAACTCCGGGTTAAAAAGAGTACAAGATGTTTCTATTGCTGGACTTAGCAGAGGTTTTTGTTCTGCTGAATGCAGCTTTGTGAACCTGCAATGGTGGAATTTGATTTTGGTGGAATAAAATTTCACACCACAGTGGTGAGAGTGCTGACTTCATTTCTTCATCCTTCCACATTTTGATATATGCTTTCCCATGACCGTTATTCAACAACCACTTACCAGGTGTTCAAACTCATACTAATAAGGCATTTAGCCTAAGGGCTAAAATGCCAGGTATGATACCTGCCTCCAGCCGCTGAGTCCCTGACTTCAGTTTCTGGCACTGGCTCTTGGTTCCAGCTCCCTGCTAATTCAGACGGCTGATGGCTCAAGTCACTGTGATCCTGTTGCTAGACCTGGATTGAGTTCTTGACTTCTGGCTTCAGCCCACGCTTATTGCAGTCACTATGGGTGTTTGGGGGGACATGCACCAGCAGGTGGGAGCACTCTCTTTTACCCATGACTATCAAATGCATAGTAAAAATTTTCACATTTCTGTTTGTGTTTTGTGTCAGTGGGATTAGAATTCCATCCTCTGATGTTTTACCCACTGCCTCTATCTCTGTCCTGCCAGTAGAGGGAGCTAGCCAGATCTGAAGATGGATAAAGCAGAGGGCACACGCTGGGTTCTGTTTCTTGTCCTCCCTCCCCTGAGCTGAGTTCCAAGCAGTGCTTCCTTGCCCTGACAATAGTGGTTCTGATACATGATAGGCAGGTGGCTAGGTTAGGTTCCCGAGCTGGAAGCCCACATCTCTCCTGCCCTGCTAAATGAGCTGTCCTCTTGCCAAATGACCCTTGCCGAGGAGCCTGGGGAGGTACCCCCTTACTCGGGACCTAGGGCGATATCACGTTACCACTCTCCTCTCCAAGGCAGTCAGCAGCGCAGCAATGGGGAGGGCCTCTCTTGCCTTGACTCAAACACTTCTGTCTCTCCCTCTCTTCCATTTTTCTCTTCCCAGCCTGATCTATCCCTGGACATGGCCCACCTGTGTGTCAGATTTGCTCACCTTTTAAATGAATTATCGTTTTGCATGTTGTGTTTGTGCCTGCACCTAGAACGCCTTTTAAGCAAGAGGCAAGAACCTTGATGTTAATTTTAGACCCGGTGTAATTCACAGCAGTTTTTTCCTTTTTCAGCACCTAAATCCAGTGGGGAGCATATGTATGTCAAACTCACAGAAACCACTGCCATGGCTCCCTGTGTGCATACTGTCATTGGCATGCATGCTGGGAATCTCCTTAGCTGTCAGAACCCTAGGAATGGTAGTTATTTCCTGCTTTTGGATACTGTAGGGTGGTCTCTCTCTCTCTCTCTCTCTCTCTCTCTCTCTCATTGTTTAACACATAGTTCTTTATCATAAGGTTAAACGATCCTGTGTGATTTCTGACTCCTGGTAAAGTCCATGTGATACACTTTCTGTCTTGTCTGCTTACTAAGCCAACAACCTGAGAGCAAGTCAGAAAGTGATTAGAGATTGGAGTGAGATCACTCCAAGGAGTTCTAGGCATCAGTCCATCCAGGGACCCTGGGCTGAGCTGATGCATCTCTGTTGTTAATCTTTGGGGTGAGCCCTTTGTTCCATCCCTTCTTTCCCTAGGAAGCCAAAGCACGAGGAGATGGACATCTTGGAAACAAACCCCCAGACAGCCTACTTCTGCTACCTTTCTCTTCCAGCCAGGAAAGAAATTGGATTGGCTGTGTGTGTTCTTTTCACATAGAACCTAGATCAACTTCCTGATACAAAGACCCTGTCCATATTTCCACCCTTTGATTGTCCTCCCGGAAATGCACAGTGGTGACCATGACCACTGACTACCAGAGAATACCTAAAACTATCTGAAAAGCTTGAAATTTGTAAACCAAGACATCTTTGGTTCTCAGAACCTGATTTTTGTTATTCATTTGTGTTTTCCCAAACTGGCATGTTTTGCATACATGTGCATGTTCTGTAGCTGTGAGCCTAGCTGCGTGCATATAGGAAAGTTTGCACGGGAATATGTCATTGTACAGGTAAATGAGTGTGTGTGGAGGGGACCAGAGCTACTGTTCTCACCAGTTTATCCGAGACAGTGGATATTCACACCTGTTTGCTGACCGAAGGAGTGGATGTGTGCATGAGTGACAATATCCATGCCAACTCATAAGAGAATGAAATTTGCCTTGCTCTTTGTTTAAGATATGTCCTGCTAGGTCAGCTCTGTTTCATAAAAAATACATGGTGGATCACACATGTGATTTTAAATTTCCTAGTGTCTATACTGAGTAAAACAGAAAAGGAGTAGGAAAAAATTAATTTTTTAAAAAATTCACATAACATCAAAATAATGTTATTTAAGAGAACCAGTAAAATAATGGATATGGCAGTTGTCATTCCAGAACTTGGTAGTACCCTTTGAGTGATGGAGAGTGGTATGGAATGCTTTGTATTTTTTTTTTCTGGGCAGTTTGGAGAACAGGAGCCTTAGGAAGTGGGGGTGATTTCTCCGATTTGCAAAGTACTCCCGAAATATCTATGATACCGTTCAGCTCCCACTCCTTTTTCTCTTCACCCACAACAGGGTTTTGGAGCAGAAGCAAGCAGGAGCCCTGTTTTGAAGCCCATTTTCCTTGTCCCCAAATCTGAACCCCTTTGCTGGAAATGTGTGTTTCTTTCTGGAGAATTCAGTTTTTCCCAGGAACTGGTTTCAAGCGTCTCATTGCTCATAAACTTGTCAAGCTCAGTCAGGAAGCAATAAGGAAGGAAGCTCGAAGCAAATAAATGACGGGAAAGCACATTTCCCCCTTTTCGTTTTTCACATGCTGCATGATGAATGTGTCTGAATCTCGTGATGTCACTTGCATGTATAGAGTCAGAATTTTATCTCACCTTTTCTTGTTCCAGAGACCCCTGGTTTTGCAATGTCCTCACCAATGTTTGTCAACACCCTAAGACCCTGACCTTGAGAATTTGCATGGCCCGGATAGAAAGGCCAGTGGTTTACCTTCTCTGCTATTACAGATGACAGAATCTCAGAGATGACTCCATTGGCTTCAGACCATCTTGCCATTACACTACAATCAGTGTTTTGAAATCCACTGAAATGAAGTCATTCTTAACAACTGGATTGGGAGGAAGGGCTGGGGAAATTTTACATATTTTTCATTAATGCATACTGCTAACTATGCCAGTAAATTATGGGTAATTTAATTTAGACTTAATGACAACATTTTTCCTCACTAATGAAATGGTTATTTGTTATTAGGAAAATATTTATTGAAGTGGAATTGTGTGATCTCTCACATCACTATTAAACCTTGTTAAACCATTTTTAATTTCAATTTGGGCTTAATTAAGATTCATTAACCATTTTATTAAATCTAAATTAAATTCTAATGGTAGAAGAATTTGTTGAGAAAAGACAGTTGTGCCCTTAACTTCACTTAGTTCTCTCAAAGTAACACGGTTACAGAAGGATGTGAGGTGGAAGGTGCCCCGTGATTATTGATAAAACAGATCATGCTTCCAAGGCCCAAACTGCCTCTGATCACTCATGGAGCTTCGGACAAGTCTGATCGCTTCTTTGGCAATCATCTTACTCTTCCTAAAGACGAAAAATGTAATAGGTTAGTAGTAATGGAAACAGAAGGTCAGGGATTAGAGAATAAATGTTTATGTAGTTTATTCTGTTATCCATTATCCACAATTCCTCAGAAAATGAGATTCTTCTTTGAAGAAGAGAAGAAGAAGAAGAAAGGTAACAACAGCATGCATGAAATGGTCCATCAGAAGCCTGGCTTCAGAAGAGGATGTAACTGGAGCAAAAGCAGAGAAGAAAGTTAGCATTTAATCATCCAAGCTTTGGAAGAGGCTGAGCCAAGAATACAGGGATTCAGAGTAAACCCAGGCCAGCTGCGGTGAGTCTTGTCCGTGGAACCCCATGATGGAAATAGTGTGTTCCTGCACTTCAAAGTAAGCTCATAGTGTGGTGTTTGTGGTTAGAGGGAAACCAGTATTGATGAATAGATCTTTCCTGTGTCAAACAAGAGGAATCAGGTAAACTAGACATAAACAAAGTTTTCCGGGTGGAGAGGCACTAGTGACCATTTTACAACTGAGTAGCCCTGGCCCATGTCATGGGTGAGGGATATGGCAGTCTAAAGGCCCCCGATAACACTCTTAGGGATTCTTCAACTAATGCAGTGAGAGACATGCTAAGAACATTCTACCAAGTAGCCCATACTAGTACAGTAATGTGGATAGCATGCTGTGCTGAGGACTGTGTAATATGCCAACTGCTAAATACACACTCTGATTTTCCAAAACTGTCATGCTTTTAAGAGTCTTTTTCTCGGAAATCTACTTATTCTGCTTTAAGAGGAGGAGCAGGAAGAAAAGGCCAGGCTGAAGGGTTGTAGAGGTTATGATGGATTATTCTGTATCGGGTTGCCTGGGTTCAATACTCAGCTGTGCTTCATAATTTGGGGATTGAACCAACTGATGGAAGTTCTGGCTCGTTTTTCTGAGTAGAAATATATCAATTTGAAAACTACGAAAAGCATTTTTGGGGGGGTCTGGTATTAAATTGCGGGGGTGGGGGGGTCCTAGTGTCCTTCTATCTCTTTCCTTCCTTTCTTCCCATTTGCTCTATTCCTTTATGCCTTGTTACCCACGTCTGCTGTTAAAGCTCCATCTGGACATTAGTTAGCATTTCTAGTGTTACTGTTATGAGTGCTATTCTGAGGGTTTTTTTTTTTTTTACCTTCCCTGCATCATATGGTAGACAGTCCTGCACTGTGCCTTGGATCCCTGTCCTCCAGGAGAAGGGTGACCGTACTAACTCCAGTTCTCATCCTTTCCACAAGGCTGGAAAGAGACTGGCTATTCTCCAGTCTTTTTCACTCCAGCTGGAATCCTGCAACCAGGCTTTGGGGTTCTAATATACTGTTTTGCCCTAGTTCAAAACTAGATCCATTAGTGTTAGACCAAGAAGAGAAAGAGAGAGAGAGAGAGAGAGAGAGAAAAGGTAAAATTCTCAAAAGCTAAGGTTTACTTTTGGGTTTGTGGGTTGTGGGTGTTCTTGTTAATCCCCTTTCCCAACGGAGGAGCTCCCAGTGCATTTCATTGCTAATCACCAACAATCGGCAACAAAGGCCATGGTTTAGAACAAGCAGATCTCAGATGGCATCTCCCCTTTGGGAGACAGGAGCAGAAAATGGCCTGAAAGTCCCTAAAAAAACTTCCTTCTGCTGGCTGAGACACAGTTTTTCTTTTCTGCAGCCCAGCTGAAACCTTTCAATTCCTTACTATGGAGATAAACCCCGTTAAGGGTGGAACTTTCATCTGCCTGGGTGGTATCAGGTGCTGGGGGACATGTGCCTCAGCCCTCATGTTTGGGGGGCATGTGACTGAGGGACTGTGGAAATAAACAGGTTGTATAAAGCTGACAGTAATGACGATAAAGATAACAGGGTAAAAACAAATGGTCTGGGGCATCTACTTTGCCATGCCAGGGAGGATGGAAATATCTTATCCAGTTCCCATAACCATCCTAGTTAGGGTTCATTACCCCACTTCTTAGATAAGGAAAGACGCCGGAGAGGGCGAACAACTTTTCTTAGTACTTCGTGGCTATGAAAAGTGGAACTGAGATTTCCTTTACTTTATTAGTGAAAATATTTGGGGTGACATTTTTCTTCTTATGCAGGCTAAGCATATACCAAGTTCCCAAGAGAAGGGAAAGACCAGGAAAAGAAAACAGGAATCAGGGGAGTATATCCCCCGACACACACATACACACCAAACTGTCCAGTCATTTTAAAAAATACTTCTTGCATCTTTTTTTTAATAAAGACACTTTTAAAATAGAGTGCATTTTTTCTTTTTTTTTTATAAAAATGATTTATTTATTTAATTGAAAGTCAGAATTACAGAGATAAGGGGAGGGACAGAGCGCTTTTCTACCCACTGGTTCACTCCTACGTGTCCATAATGGCCAGGGATGGTCCAGGCTGCAACTAGGTGCCAGGAGCCAGGAACTTCTTCCAGGCATTCCACATTTGTAACAGTGGCCCAAATGCTTGAATCGTTCTCAGCTGCTTTTTCCAGGTCATTATCAGGGAGCTGGAAGGGAAGCAGAGTAGCTGGGGAAACAAACCGGTTTTTAGATGGGATGCTGGCATTGTAGACTATGCCTTCTTTATCCTTTACACCATAGCACCTGCCCCAGTGTATTGTATCTTGAAGTGATAAAGCATTCAGGCTCTGGGGAAAGAGTTTACTGCAGTGGTTAAACATGCCCTTGGGATCGCCACATCCCACAGTGGGGTATCTGGTTAAAGTCTCAGCTCCTCAGATTGCAATCCATGTTCCTGATAAGGTGAAGCTTAGGAAGCAGTGGTGATGGCTTAAGTGTTTAGGGTACCTGCTAACTGTGTGGGTGATCTCAGTTGAGTTCTGGACTGCTAACCTTAGCTGTTTAGCTATTTGGGGAGTAAGTCAGTGGATGGAAGACTTTTATTTTTTCTCTGTTGTCCTGCTTTTCAAATAAAATGAAAATAAATAGACTCTGGAGTCAGTTTGACTTAGAATATATTATAGCCCTATAACTTAATACATTAAATAAGCTTTATATAAGTTCCTCAGTGTCTTTGAACTCACTTATGTCTGGTGTAAAACAAGGCTAACCATGGGTAAGTGAGGTTAGGATTAAAGAGACATCATGCTTGCTACATTTGGCCAGAATTCATTTTGTAAAGTCAGAGATACCTTGGAAAGATATGCGTAATTATGTACATGTGTATATGTTTGAGAGAAGCAGGGAGAAAACAGAATTTCTCTCTTGGTGGTTGCCCTTGAATGTTTACTTAATCTTAACCACGTGTCCTAATTTTTCCTGATATAATGGGATGAGACTTCTCTAAGTAGCTAAGATACTCCAGGTGGTACCTGGATGAGGACACCAGCTCTGTGCAATGCCATCTCAATCTTTTACCTATTGTTCTCTTCATTCCTCGGGATACTATGGGTTTTCAGGAAGTTACTGATCTCTCAATCTCAGACAAGTGTATTTTCCAAAAGCTGTGTGTGTGGAGGGCACAGTGCAATCATAAGGCTCTATTTGAATTTTCTGAGAAGAACGAGTTCAGAAAACCAAAATGGCGCCACTTTTCCCTTCTGACACCTCATCTTTCTGTATAATTATGCTAAGCTGGGAACTGGGCCCTGGCATGGAGCAGATACCACTTCTGCAAAAACCAGCTGTTGTGGAACGGTGATCCTCACACCGGTGGCACATAGAGAGGAGGTGGGAATTAGGCCCTCCAGCCCACCAGGTATAACCCAGAAAGCTAACAATTAGAGACGTGACTTTAAATCAGAATGAGTCCATTATGAAAAGTTCTAATGCCTCAGGGATCTAGTTAGTCTAAAATTTTTTAAAGTTTTGTTTTCCTTTGACACATAACAATTATACATATTTATGGGGTGTAGTATGATGTTTATATATATATTTTAAAGTACTTGGCATATCCATCACCCCATAATTTAGTATTTATTTGTGGTGAGGAATCTCAGAATCCTCTCTTTTAGTTGTTTTGAAGTGTTTGATACCGTATGGGTAATCTTAGTCAACCTAATGTGCAATGAAGCACCAGGACTTATTTGTTACCTCTAACTGTAGCTTTGGACTTGTTGGACACACACACACACACACACACACACACACACACACACAGCTCTGATCTTATTATTTGCTTCTCATATGTCGCCCTCTCCCCCTTGCCAAGAATTGGGTAATCCAAACCATCATCCAGAAACTCAGCCTAGGTCACACTCATGAGTGGAAGGAATCCTACTCTCACATTGTCAATTCCATAGTGTTTAGAACCTGAGTATGGTAACTTACATGGCAAAAGGGACTTTGAGGACATGATGAAGGTTAGGTATGTTGTGGTGAGGAGATTCATCTGCATTATTCCTATGGTTCTAGCGTAATTACATCATCCCTAGATGGGAAGAACCTTTCCTGACTGAAGTCTGGCACTGAGGTCAGAGGAAGCTGGGGTTAAAGGTAAATGATCATAGGTTTGTAACATGGTAACGTTAGAGCTCGAGGGAGGGTAGTTCTATGGTTTGCGTCTAAGTTTGGTGTCCTCCAAAGCCCACACACTAAAAATTTCATTCCCTTGTCTTATGTTAACGGTGAGTAGATTAGTAAGTGATTAATAGGTTCGAGAAGGGCACTTAATTTATGATGAAATTGTATTGGGTTGTTTTGATGGAGCTCCCGTGATAAGGACATGGTGATTTTGGAAGGATATAGCGTAAAGGCAATGAATATATGCTCCTGTCTCTGCTGAATTACCGCAGGTTTGTTCCTCTATACCCATCTGTCATTGTTTGCCTTACCACGTGGTTGAAGCCAATGGGAACAGACTAACTTGGAATGTGAGCCTCCTTCCTCAGCAGCTTGTCCTAGACCTTTAGCTGTAGTAACAAAAAACTTGGGAACACAAAGAATATATATTGCCGATAGAAGTTGGAAAAGCCAATGAAACCAGTCTTCCTTTAGCACCTCCATAAAGGAATATAGCTCTGTCAGTGTCTTCATGTTAACCCAGTGAGATCTACATACAACTTACCATCCACCAAACTGTAAGATAGTAAGTTAGTGATGCTTTAAGTCACCAAGTTTATGATAACTTGTTCCTGCAGCAACAGAAAACTGAGAGGTGATGTGTTGTCAGTGAGGATAGCATCACCCCCAAAGTCAAAGTGATGATTGCTCCCCTCAAAAGAAACACTGCTTTATATATACACGTTATTTTTACATTTAAAGCACAAACATGCATGCAGTTCATAAATAGATACACAGTGTATCTGTGGCATTAAAATTTTATAAGGTGGTAATTAGGGGAAAAGGTCTAAGAAGACTCTGGGAAATGGTAATGAAAAACTGGTTTAGAAGCATGTTTCAATTGGGACCATTTTCATTCTGTCTAAAGTATTTCCTTTCTTGTGTCTTGTAGTGTAACTGTGTCATCTGCAGGTGATGAATTCTTTCAGTGGTTGAATATGTGAAAAAAAAAAAAACCAACTTTGCTTTCATGTTTGAAAGATGTTTTGTAGGGTGTAAAATTCCACATTGGCAGGCCCCCTCCCACCCGTTTCACTACTTCAAAAGGCTGTTCCACTAACTTTTGTCTTTCTTCTTTCTTATGCTAAATTTGCTGTTATTCTTACATTTGTTTTTCTATGTTTCATGAGTCCCTTTTCTTTGTCTATTTTTTGAAAGTTTTTTTAAACCAGTGATTTGGTTATGCTATATTTTGGTATAGTTTTCTATGGGTTGTCACTTTGGAAATTGTTTGATCAGGCTAGTTTTTGCACAGTTGTACTCAAACTTGGAAATTTCTGGCCATCATTTCCCCAAATATTTTACTTTCTTAACCTTCTATATCTTCTTTTGAGTATTCCAATTTAGTGTATATTAGGACACTGGAAATTTTCCTACAGATACCTAATAATCTTCTCCTTTGGACTTTTTTTTTTTTACTTCATTTCGTACAATTTCCATAATTATGTCATCGAATTTACCGATCTTTCTTTTAGTTATATCTAAAAGAGAGATGCTATAGATTTTCTTAAACATTCATATTGGATCAAAAGACATTTGGTCATGTTTATACATATACTGGCTCTTTAATTTTTAAACATGTGAGAAGTTAAAAGTCCTAATGTCTTCATCTGCTAAATGTAACAACTGTGTTGACTGGAATATTTTACCGGTTGATTTTTTTCCCCCTCTCATTTATTTATTTTTTTTTGGTTTGTTTACATGTCTGGTAATTCTTGATTGCATACTAGAAACTTTAAGGTTCATATTACTGGATGTCTGGTGTGTGTGTGTGTGTACACATTTAATCTTCCTTTTGAATTTGGTTATTTGAACATGACTCAGTTCTTTAGAATCTTGTGTTTAATCTTTGATGTAGGACCAGAGTAGTATGCAGTCCAAGGTTAATTTTTCCCCAATACTGAAGTACGAGTGTAAGCTGAGAAAAATTGGGAGGATTTCCTTGAGTGTATCAGGGCAGTGTTATCACTTGCCTATCATGGGCAGAAGATAGGAATGGCAGGACATGTACCAAGTATTTGCCTTCCGCTTCATGGAATTCAGTAAGATGAAGAACCAAAGGCAGTGACTCTGACATTTGTCCAGAAAGTCAGGATACCCCTACTGGGGAAGTAGCAGGAAAAATGAAATCATTATCTGCGCTTTAAAGAAAGTAAGGTTTGAAGGGTTAAACACATTTTTAACTGGATTTAAATACAAAGACCAAGATTTAAATTCTATTTAGGCAGATGTCAACCCAGACTTTTACCTTTGCTTTAATTGGAGAGATGACAGTTGATGGGATGTGTGGGGCTTCACGGGAGTGTTTCGCCCTATTGTACGGGTCGTGGTACATTCTGCCCACTATCGGTAAGAGCCAGACCTAAAAAAAGGGAGGGTCAGTATGGAACTGTATCATGAAACATAAAAATAAAAAAAAGAAGAAGAAAAGGAAGGCTCAGCAGGTAAGAGATCTGCAGGTGTGGCCTGCTGAGTGTGTTGTGACGAGCAGATCGATGGTTCAAGTAGAGATGCATAGGCGTCTCGAGTAGAGGATGAAGACATTTGTGAAGGCACCTCTGAGTTCGACAGAGTGTCCTGAATGACTGTAAGTAATTTCTTTGACCTTTCACGACAAATAAAAGATGTAAGCGAAACAATCATGTTAGTAATTTAGTGCTCTTACGAAAATCTCACAAAGAAGAGTTTGGTGGAATGAATTGTTGCGGTGTATATTATTGTTTTGTGATTTATTTTCTTTTTGTGGAACCGTCCAAGTGAAACCATTTTCTTTTTTCCTATTCCAAATGACTGTAGTGGAAACGGTGATGTCTGGAATAGACACACGATCACAGAACAGGTCAGGAACTTCTGTCCAAACTGATTTCCAGGTGTGAGAGATAGAAATATGTGAGCTGCCTATTTAACTATCAGAGTATGCTGGGCTAATATTCAGCATCTTCTCTAGTCATGTGAGAGAGGATGCTATTGAAGGCTCTTGGCCACTCCTGAAAGACAGCATAGTAATGTATATTTGACAATCTCAAATGAATCTTAAATGAACATTAGTTCTGTTGTTTCCTAGACCAGGCAATTCTGTTGAACTAATGCTCAGTTTGGATTTCTGCAGAAGCAGGCTTTGAGACCAGATTCCAAGTGTAAATATTTTGTTGTGGAAGTAATATTAACAAGTTGTACCCTAGATGAAGGGAGCTAAAGCAAAGAAAGGAAGACAGCTAATAAACACTGTGTTATTCAAAAAGTAACCTCTACAAATAACGAGAGCTCACCGTCTGAATTTGTCTTGACCTCAGAAGAGAGGGAATGAAGGCATTTATATTACATTTTTACTATAAGCTTTAGTTATTTATTGAGGTGTGGTCTCAGAAGGGATTAATTTCTGGCAGTTTTGAACTGTTTGCTGGCTCAGGTGGCCAGACAAACTTTTAAAGACATAGCAGATTGAGTGACCCAAGGTGAAGGTGAAGAGGCCTGAAGCAAACGTGTCTGCTACGGTTTCACTGAGTTCCGTTTCCATCGTCCACAGCAGAGAGCACTAAGGACTTTCCATGTCCCTCTCGTGATCTAAGGCCTCGTCGTGCCCGCTGTGCCGCTTTGCAAATCTGCTCACATTGTCCCGTGCTCACGTTGTCCCACTCACCTCTTGCTCACATTGTCCCGTGTTTATCTTTGCGAGAGCTGGAGTTGTAAATGTCTGGATCAGCTACATCCTGGATCTCAGCATGTTCAAGGAGTTACACAAGTACTTAACACAGGACAAGAACTTCTCATGCTATGAACACAACGCCCAAGCCAGGCTTACCTAGCTGTTATTTTCTGGGTTGCAGAGGACATCTTTATTGTGTTTTGATATTTTAGGAAAATACACTTGAAAGGCAGAAGAAATTGAGAGATAGAGAGACCTCCCATCTGTTGGCTCATTTCTTACATGCCCACCATGGCCATGGATTCCCTGGCTGAAACCAGGAACTCAGTCTGATTCTCCCAAGTGGATGGCAAGGACAAGTACTTGAACCACCACTTGCTGTCTGGAGTGTGTGCAGTGGCAGGAAGCTGGAACCAAGAACGGAGCTGGGTCTCCAGCCCAGACACTCCGACATGGGATGTGAGTGTCCCGGACACCACCTCAATGCATGCATCCATGTCTGCTGTTTCAATCAATTTTGCCTGAAGACAAGCAAGGCCCTGATCCTCAACCTTGCCGTTCAGTCCCACCTCCCTTGCTACTCCTGTCCTCTGCTCAAGAGTCCGGGAGCTTTGTCTGCAGTGCCTGGTGGTGTCTGATTGGGCCTCTAAAGTCAGACATGACTATCCCTTCTTTTTCTGGTTTTCATTTCCTTTTCTTGTCTGCTAAGCTTTTGAAATACATATTGCAGCCACTTGTTGCCCTGTTTTCTAAGCTGCCTTGAACTGCTGCCAGAGGTTGTTGCCAGAGGAGTTAATGACTAAGTCACTCTCCTTTCAGCCTCTGGCAGAGTTGGGAATTCACTTGGGGAAGGGGGTAGCAAAGGCCTTGCCATCCTGAACCAATCAGGAAACCACAATAAAAGTGCCGACCAGGGAGTCAGTCACTCACCCTCAAAGCCCAGTGCTGAGCTCAGCTCTGAGGTGACGACCAGGCTGAGGATACCCTGGTTTGCCCCTGCGGAACCACATCAGAGGCAGAGGCTCAGGCAGAAAGGCAGGCCCATCAGAAGAGCCTGGAAGGAGGGTGGAGGATCCCAGGGTCAGCAAGAAAGAGAAATTCACTGCATGTTTGAGTTAGAAAGGGCCAAAGAATAGTATGGAACCACCAGCACATGAGCCAGCAAGAGGCAAATCCAGGTACAGTAAAGTATGAATGATAATAACTAGATGCTGGCACAGATGGACAACTATGCATCAGGCCATATGTGAACTCTTCTACGGCTCTGCCTCTTATTAGAAAGCCTCATTCGGTCTTTCTAATAACCCTATCAGGTAGGTTTTAGTATTATTCCCACATTCAGAAGGAAAAACAGAGGCACAGAGAGATTTGGTTGGCAGGCGTCGATGATTACTCCAATGTTTCTTACTTGGAATGTTGCAATCTCCCTTATTAAGTATCATGCTTTCTAAGTTTTCTTTGCAGATGCTTTGTTTGTGTGCATCCAACCCTTGTCCTGAGACCTTAAGAGACAAGAGAGGGTGAGATTGTCATGGTCTTGTACTGGTTGATTCCAGTAAGTGTAACATCTCCAATGGCCTGCTTGGATTTGCTCTTGTTTTCAAGCTTTTGTGGCGTTTTGTGATGCGTTGTTAGAGTAGATCAGCTCCTATTTTCTAATCAGCTTTTACACTTTCAGTTCTCAGTTTCCTTCTTTCCTGAAAAGTGTCTCTCTTCAACCTGCATTTTTGCTCTGTTGAATTATTCCCACACTCCAATTATCTGCTAAAGTGTCAACTATTGCCCTCTTCATTAATCTTTCCAAGTTCACACCAAGAACATATCTTGTGCTCTATGCTAAATGAGAAGCATGAATCCTTTCCAGCAAGTATACACATTTTCCCCATCTTTCCTCATATTGTCATTTTCTTCAGAATTGTAGGGATACAGTCATATATAATCCCCCTCCTAATCTCGCTCACATATTCCTGTGAGATGGTTTAAATTGTAGATTAAGGGAGAACTTCAGGGAAAAAAAGGTATGGCAGGCAGCTTCTCTGATGGCCCAGTTATCCCGACCTGTTATTATCCACTCCCTTTGAGTGTTGGTAGAGTCTGGGACTTACTTCTAATCAATGCCATATAGTGTCATTGACCAAATGTTTCTTCCATGCTTGAGTTATATCAGATTGTGAATTGCATCTTGTAAATAAATTCTCTGACTGCTTTGAGGAAGCAAGAAGTTCTACTGGGCAGTCCTACATGGCAAGGAACCAATGTTGAAGCTAGTGAGAAACTGAGGATGTTGGACAACAGTCCTTTAGGGAGTGGATTTTGAGATTAACTGCATGAGATGGGAGGCAGCTTCTTCCAGGCTTTAGATGAAACCTCCAGGCTGCCTGAAGCTATTGATCAACTTCTGGATGTCTGTAAATCGGGCCCTGATTCCTGAGCACTACAACTGTGAAGCAAAGTAGGTATATAACTTGAAACGAGTACTTTAACAGACACAGGAAGGCTAAACAGAGTAGATTCCATTGGAATTATCAGAATTAATTAAAATGGAACTAGGGAGAAGAAGGAGGTAAGGAGGTGATTCTCTAGGATGGGAAAGAAGATGAGTAATGCCTACAGAAGGCTCACAAGAATTCTGACTAAAGCTGGATAAGAAGCTTGTTGGGAGGATGTCAAGGAGTTTGGGCTGCATCTCACAAAGCAAGAAGAGATAAAAAAAATGGAGAGGATATAGAGCAATTATGAGATAATGAGGAAAACATATGCCTAGTAACACTTAGAAGGAGGTAAGCAGGAGATACTAGTACATGATGCTCTCAATCTTTTCGTAAGAGCAAGTGCTCAGGTTATCTGCTGTTAAGTGGGACAGTTGGAAGACTTCTCAGAATAGCAATACTAATGATGACAGTAAGTAACCTTTTTGCACAAATCATCTCCTACAGGCCTCACTGCAACCTAGGAGCTATCTTATGTCTATCTATATTTTACAGGCAAATATTAAAATGTTCGTTGGGGTTGTCTTGTTGCTTGTCACCCCATTCAGAGTGGCCATATTTGGAAACAGACACATGTCTTAACGCTAAGGTGTCATGCCGTTGTTCTGTGGTCATTCTTAGCAGATTCCATGAGGGGTACATGATCTCTGCCAACACTATCTTGCTGTTCTATATCAAGTGTGCTTAATGGACTGTTGTAGAAGGCCTGGTGTGTCTAACCTCAGCAGGAGGGCAGGTGAGTCCTAAGACATGGGAGCAGGCAGAGAAAGATTCTTTGGATGAGAAGTTGCAAAGTGAAATTTCCAAGGAAATCTTCCAGGAGGTAGAAGATACTCATCGTGCAAAGGTTAAAGCACAAAGGTTATAGCAACTGGTAAGTTTGCAGACAGGAAAACATAGGTTTCCCAGGAAGTTCAAAACAGACAGCTTGATAGAGAAAAGAATGTTGATAATGAATATGAAGGACTCTGCAATTACAAGGCAAACAACAAGATAAGACTGTGGCAAAAGATACAGGAATACGTCTAGTTCACTTTAACCAATATAAAAGTCAATCTTCCCAGATGGACTGACCCTCAATCTATGAATTCTGGATAGAATGTCATCAACTCCAACAGAAAAAACTCCATTTTGTGCTTCAAGCTGAGTTGAGTAGTTGGTAGCTGGAAGAATTTGCTCATCAAAGTTATAGTGTCTTCTTTCAGTTCAAAGCAAATGAGAATCCCAAGATATATATATATATTTATATACATATATATATATATATATACATATATGATGGCATAATACATGGCTCAGCAATAGCAATGCTGGCATGAATTTATCAAGATGGATACAGGTGTTCTCTGACTTTCAGTTAAACTATGAAAGCTTGTTCACCTTGCCACCTGAGGCCTGAGAATTAGGTACACTCCTTAATCCAGCTCTCCCATGATACTCAGAGAACTGTTAATAAACAGTTAGCATTCTGAAATAATCAGAAATTAGTCTCTGTGCGTTTCAGAGACTGAGGGTCTGAGAAGTCTACACTTCACATATATCCCCTCCTCTCTTGCTGCTTCGGTCCCCACTTGCAGAGGAAATCGGCTTCCTCTCTTTCTACCCGCCTCACAGAAGAGGGAGGCCAGCACTGATGGCCTTGGCCCCAGTTTGCTTGTATAATTAATGTGGGATTTTTCCTCTTCTAGTAAAAAATGGCCTTGTCAAACCAGAGACGACAAAATCTTGGTTACAGAGTGATTGTGGGCTCCCTGCTGGGCTGGCATCCCAGGCCCTGCAAAGAGAAATCTAATAAAATCGGTGTCAGGGTTTCCCTGGGTGCCAGGCCCCCTGCCGCCTGACCCCACGATCCCAATTTATTAGCCAAACCCAAGAAAGCAGACAAACCTCACTGGCTCCAGACAGGAGACTTCCAAGCGGGAACTAATATGGGGGCTGGGGCTAGGTTTCAGTAAAAATGACAAAGGAAATGACAGGAGGTGCCAGCCCGATCAAGGAGCCCAGGGAAGTCCTATTCAGAGCTTCTTGCTGCCTTGACAGTGCTGGTAGAGGAATGTGTTAGAATGGCCCATTGGGAAAGGGAGTTGTTTTTTCCTCTTCGCACTGTTATTAGCAGGGTCACGGACTGCATGCCTTGCATTAGTCGTATTCCTGGGAGTCAGCAGGCGTCAGTAGAGGAATAACCAAAGAATAATATTTGCATGGGGGAGTTGCCACTTTGTTAATTGAGCGCTTCTTCACATGCCAGGGAGTTTTAATCACACAGTCATGATTTACCCTTCCGCACAAACTAAACTCCATATGACAGGAAGCACTGATCAGCAATGTATACTAGCTTCATCTCTTCTGAGTGAATAAGCAGAGGACAGGTGTTTAACTTCTTAACCTGTAAGACAGGATAGCAGTACTGCTCTTATAAGGTGAGGATTGCAATATGAAGAAGGCAGAATCAACCGCAAAAAGCAAGAGCATCTTAGACCAACCAAAAAATCAGCCAGAATGAAAAGAAAATGTCTATTCCAAAAGACAAAGAAGATTCTGCAAAGCATTAACAGACAATATCTAAAACCCATAGAATAGATGCCAGAGCCAACACTGCAGCTTGGTGGGAAAAGCTACAGCCTTTGACGCTGGCATCCTATAGGGCCAGTAGTCCATGTTCTGGCTGGCTCCATTTCTGATCCAGCTTTCTGGCAAGGGCCTGAGGAAGGCAGTAGAAGTTGACCCAAACATAAAGCTCCTGGCTCTGGTGCAGCTCAACCTTGGCCATTGAGGTCACTTAGGGACCGAACCATCAGATGGGAAGATCCCTTTCTCCCTCTCTATCTCTCTAGTCTCTCAGTAACTCTGACTTGCAAATGAATGAATGAAAGTTTGCTAGCTTACTCTTTATGGAAGATGTTTGCTACCTCCTTCTGTACAATATTAAGGAACTGTAGCTATAAGCAATCTAAGGGAAATTTTATGCAACCTGTGATGGACGCAAACATACTTGTTTTGCTGTTGAAATTCTATAAATTATGTGAGATGTGTACTTAAAACCTGGAAAGATTTTATAAAATAATATTGTGTGTAAGAATAGAAGAATCAGAACCAGCCACAGTAACTAAAATTTAACGAAATTAAAAAAAAATGGGTAGGCGTCCACAATTGGCAACCAGGTTCTGGCTGGAAGCAGAAACACTAGGCAAAAAAAAAAAAAAAAAAAAAAAAAAGGCTATATAAAAAACAAGTATTTTTCAAAAATGTACACAAGGTCAGTGAATCACAAAAAGGCATTATGGTTGCTAACATGAGGAGTGGGGACACCCTATTCCCTGAATCTACAAACTTGTTACCTTACATGGTAAAAGGGACTTTGAAGGTGGGATTACTCTAAGGATCTTGAGATGGGAGATCATCCTGGATCATTTGAACAAGTTCAGTAAAATCGTAAGGATGTTTTCAAGAGGGAGGCAAGAGGCAGTCACAGAAGATGCCCCAGTGAAAGTGGATGTTGGGGTGAGGCCAAAGCTGGAGAAAGCTAGAGCCAACACACGTAGCTGGAGAAAGCAAACAAAGAATTATCCTCCTCCTGCCAACACTGATTTAGCCTTGGAAGATGGTTTTCAACTTCAGAAATGTAAGATACAAATTGTCGTCTTAGGAAACATTGCTCTCCCCGCTCCCCCCCCCCCGGCCTCTGAGAGAGAGAGAGAGAGAGTAGAAAGAGACAGGTATTTTTATCTGCTGGTCCGAGAGCCAGGAACTTCTTTTGGGTTTTCCACCTTGGCTACCATCCATTGTCTTCCCAAGCGGATTAGCAGAGAGGTGGGTCAGCAGTGAAGCAGCTGCATCTTGAACTGGCACCCTGATATGGGGCTGCTAACATTCCAAGCAGCAACTTCACCAGCTGTGCCACAATGTCATTCCAGATTTGTGTTGTTTTAAACGATAAAGTTTGCGCTAATTTGTTATAGCCAGCATAAGAAATTAATGCAGTCAGATGTATCACCATATTTCTTTGCAATTTCTATTTACAGACTAATTTCTTTTTGCTACACCTGGATTGTTCTTTAGTATGGTTCCCTGATACTTAAAAATAAAAAACTTGTTTTCCATACCCATTTTGTAAAAAATTAGACTCCTAAAGTTTGATTTTGTCCTTATTCTGGCTGCAGCTTAACAAAAACATACAGCAGTATTCCTTTGCCTGGAGGCAATGGCTGGCAGAGCAAAGCCACAAGAGCTATCAGAGAATCTTCTTGAATTTGGTACTACCCAGACTCTAATACATCCTTTCCATAGTTGATGTTGCTGCCAGTTAGTTACATAGTTATTCAGTTGATGGAGGGGGGCGGGGGCGCGGAATTAAATGTGGATTTTTTTTTTTTTTTTTTTATTATTGGAAAGGCGGATATACAGAGAGGAGAGACAGAGAGGAAGATCTTCCGTCCGATGATTCACTCCCCAAGTGAGCGCAACGGGCCGATACTATGCCGATCCGAAGCCAGGAGACTCTTCCAGGTCTCCCACGCGGGTGCAGGTTCCCAAAGCTTTGGGCCGTCCTCGACTGCTTTCCCGGGCCACAGGCAGGGAGCTGGAAGGGAAGCGGGACTGCCGGGATTAGAACCGGCGCCCATATGGGATCCCGGGCGTGCAAGGCGAGGACCTTTAACCACTGCGCCACCGCGTCGGGCCCTAAATGTGGATTTTTACCTATTCCATCAAATCACCAAATATGAGTTAACTCATGAATTGTATAATTTGATCAAAATTGCATTTGTTACCCTATGTTGTATCTACGAAGTAGTAAAGAGTTTGACAAGACCTTTCAGATTTGAGAAATAAGACTCTTATTTTTACAAATAATAGTAAACCAACTTATCTTTATTAGTTGCTATTTTCCAGGTAGTTTATTAAGATTCAGTTACCGAATCACTCAATTCTCTAGTCTTAAAAGAACACAGTGTTATTCTTATTGTTTTTGAAAATGATAAAATGATATTAAGAGGTGGCTAAGCTACTTTCTGAAATTTTCACAGCCAGTGAGCAAGGGAGCTGGGCTGAAGCCCAGGCAGTCTGACTCAGCAGGTGCTATCTTCAAATCATGCTGCAGTATCAACCGCAAAGCTATCCGGGTGCTCTTCTCCGGTCTGTGGCTTGGGTTTGTCTGATTCCAGGTCCAGAGGTAGCAGGGAGCGTGTGGATACTCTCGTAGGAAGTGAAAGGACTTGTCAGCTCATTTCTGATGGATCACATTTCCTAGAATAAGCATAAAATATTTTCCATTTGCTGAGTGATTTTATCATGGCTCTCTGGGCTCGGCTTTGTGTGGGAGAGAGGAAACGGGTTTCATGGTTAGACTCTAAGAAATACTTCTCGGGCAGTCACGGGTGAGAAGTTAGCAATGGTTGACTTCGGCCCCTATGCAGGCTCACCTGGCACAGGAAGCTCTGGGTGGTTTGGCTCCAACTTTTAACAACAAACTCCTCATTTGCCCTCCTGAGTTGATGGTCTGGTGGAGAATTTGTCGGAAAGAATTTGTTCCAGGAAAGGCCCAGCTGCATCTGACAGGAAAAGGAGCTCAGAGAGACAGGCATAAATCTCTGGCCTTCTGCTTCTTGCTTGGGAATCTCTTCTTCCCAGCCTAGAAGTGTGGAAATGAGTAATTGATGAGTCTCAAAGCCTGGTTGAAGTCATACCCCTGGGCAGACATGTGGGCCCCCCTGGGGAGAGAAGTGTTCCTTTTGGTAGAAACCATTTATATCTCATATTAAAAACTTACTTTTGTCATTAAGCATAGAAAAAATAAAACATGCTCAGCATCGTCAGTCATTCAGAAAATGCAAATCCAAGCCACAGTGAGATTCTAGTGCATACCCTTAGGGATGGCTACAATGAAAAAGGCAGACAGCAAGTGCTGGTGAGAAGTCAGAAATGTTGAGATCTTCATACACTACAGATGGGAATATAAAAGGGTGTGTTGCGTCTATTTTAGCAGGCACTTATGCAGGTCCACAAAATATTAAACACAGATTTACCTCATGACCCAGCAATTCCACTCTGAGATAGAAAACTGCAAGCAACTGAACAGGTGTCATCTTTAGAGATGTCTCAAACATCTTCATCATCAGCTTCTCCATTCTCTTTCCCATCTGTTTTCCATCATATTTCCTGACTTGGAACATTTTTTGTTGTTCTAACAAAACACCTGGGCTGGGTAATTTTCAGAGAGTAGATGTGTTTGGCTCAAGAACATGAAGTGGATGGGGGCATTGCATGGAGAGAGCAAAGCAAGAGTCTCAGCTCCGATCTCTTTTCCTCTTATAAATCTACCAATGTCATCATGGGGCCCTTCCCTCATCTAATCCAAATCGCTTCTCAAGGTACTCACCTCTATAAGTGATTCATACATTAACTTGGAGATTATGTTTCCAAAGGATGGATTTGGGAGTTATAGTCAAAGGATCGAATTCCCTAATGATGAAGTACACCTAAGATGGACAATGTGCTATCCATCTCTTACTTCTTCCTATTCAGTTAGTACCACTCTATTGCCTGTCTGCTGGCCCCCGAAGGCTCCCTACAATTAAAAAGAAATATTTTGTGGGATATCACACACACAGAAGAGTGAGCATCAATGAATAAGAACACAAGTATGATCAGCAGCTCCCAGAGATGTGTCTATTGGGTGGAAATGACAGGCGAGCATTTGGAAGCTATATTTCAGGGAGCCAGGTGCTGAAGCGAAACAAACTTCTCTAGCATAAAAGAAGAAAGTCTCTCTCTCTCTCTGGGTCCAGCCAAGAGCAGATTCCCTTGTGGAAGAAAGCTGTGAGTTGCCGAGCAGCAGAAGACAGATCTGCGCCCTGGCTGGGTCTTGGGGCTTAGTCCTGAAAATGTCTGAAGGCTTTTGGTTCTTCAGAGTAGCTTAGTGACAGCAACACCTCTCTTGGAAGGTTTTAATAGCTAGCTACATTCAGTCAGAAAAATCCCTCTGGATCTCTGTAGGTCTTAGCTTTACTGTTAGGTAGGGTCCGTGGGAATGCAGCCTTCCATGTCAAATCCCTTTGAAAATGTCACCCAAATGGTGGACATCCATGAATTCCACATGCTGATGTGCGTGGCTGAGACAATAACTTCTAGTTGTTTTCTTTGGTTGTCTTTGATCTAAACAAAAGGTACCTGCCATTTTACAATGGCTTAGCCTTCTTCATGATTTAAATATGTCATTCTAGGATTTACTACATGTGCGTAGTTCTGTGTAGTGTGCACATTATTTTAAATTTACGCCAGCCTGACAAGTTCGAACATGGTTCTGTTGTGTTTTCTGTTTGTCGTAGAGTTCCACTTTGACCCTCGCCATTTTCCCATATTCTCTTTTATATGCTTTTGCTTCTGTTTTACTTTTCCTATGTTTAGTGTTCACCTGTTGCCTATTATTTTAGTACTTACCATTAATTTTTTTTTGATATATAAAATGTCTTACTAAAGTTTCAAATAAGGCAACGTGTTTCATTCATAATCTTAAAAAGATCTTAAAACTTTCAGTTTGAGCCTTTGCACACTTTACCATCTTGTTACTATTTATACTATTTTATTTCTCTTAGTATCAGATAGCCAATAAATAAGACATGAATATTATTTTTATTATATTTGAAATTTAAAAATATCTAACATTGTGTTTACCTGTTTATCTCTTGGATCTTGTACAGGCGTGTTTCTTCCTTGAATCCATTTCCGTTTTAGTGAAGCATGTCCTGATAGAAGAAGGAAGCCATCTATTTTTTTGTGCTAATTTCATACTTATAAATTATTATCCCCATTTTATAGATGAAAAGAGAAAGGAACGTAGAGAAAACAGACATATTTAGATAAATTCATCTAATCGCCTGTTTTAGATGCAGCCAGATAACCCAATCAAATGTATCTTTGGGTGTGTAAGGAAGCAACAGAAATATCTTTACTAACCAAAAACTAATCAAGAGGCTTTAGTTTTTAACAAATTGCTGTACTAAATAAAACTCAAGTGATTTTTATAGGAAATCATTTTTTACCCTGAAAAATTGCTGCAAGGGAGTTTCTGAAGCCTAGGGGTTAGAACTGGCTCAGGATTAACTTGGAGAAAGAAACGGTGCTGTGATTGAGGAAAGATTACGCTAGCCAATGATAACGTAGGAAAATCATGAGCTTGGTTTTACTCTGTCCAGTGATCACGATCTCAAAGCACTGAGAGAAAATATTTGAGTTGATCATCTATACACACACACACACACACATATATATATTTAAAAGATTTATTTAGTTGGTTATTTCCAAGGCAGAGTGGTAGAGAGGGAGAGTAGAAAGACAGAAATCTTCCATCCGCTGATTAACTCCTTAAATGCTCTCAACAGTCAGTGTTGGGTCATGTTGAAGCTCCTCCAACATCGGTGTCAGGGGACTGAATACTTGTGCCAAAGACTATTGAATACTTGTCTTCACAGGTGGATTATCAGGGAGCTGAACAGGAAGCAGAGCACCCAGAACTCAAGCCAACACTCCCAAATGGGATGCAGGCATCTCAAGTGTTGGCTTATTCCACTGAGCCACAGCACTGGACCCTATTTATCCCTTAAAATTGTTTCCTATATAAGTGCTTATAGATTTTTCCCCCCAAACATATCTGAGTCAGAGTCTTGGTAAAAAACATTATACCAATGTTTATACAGAGATGCTATATCATGACTAATGAATATTTTTCAGACTGGCATTAACATATTAATAGAAAACAGAAGGAGACCAATAATTCATCACCATCAATCATTACTTCAGATCATGTTTATAACCTGAAGCTCTTGTGAGGTAATAATAAAAATAACATTTTTAAAGATTTATTTTATTTTATTTTTGTTGGAAAGTCAGATATACAGGGAGGAGGATAGACAGAGAGAAAGATTTCCCATCCCATTGGTTCACTCCCTGAGTGACCACAATGACTGGAGCTGAGCTGATCTGAAGCCAGGAGCCAGGAGCTTCTTTTGGGTCTCCCACGTGGGTGCAGGGCCCCAAGTTGTTCCCAGTGGTTCTGCGCAATGGTGAAACTGGACGACCAGTTGGGTGTGTTTGCTGCTTGCTTTATATAAATATTAATAGTACAACTAGTCAATTGTCCCTTTGCTTTCCTATAAATATGAATATTTACTAGTCATCATTAATAATAATGACAACGTGGTCATTTCTTTTATGACTATGTCTACAGTGGTGGCCACAGGCAGGAGAAAGCTCCATGGAGCGCAAGAGTCAGGCAGCCCAGGGGTCCCCTGGCAGCACTGGTCCTCTGGCACGTGGCCCTTCTCGGTGGTCCACCTAGGGCTGGGACCCCAGCACTGCAGGGTGGATGTGTCCCCTTCTTCCCCCAGACAGGAGACCTCTCCCTGCAGTTTCTAGGTAGAAATCGAGACTTCCCAGAAAAGACGCGCGTGCAACCACCATTCATTATGAGCTAGATTTCTGTGCTCCAACAGGTTAACATGTCTATGATTTTACCTAATGAGCAGGCTAGAGATCATTACACATCTCATGACTCTTGGCAAGGTGTGTGTCTGAAAATGTTGATGATATATAGACATGATCAGAGATTTAGATGAGGAAATGGGTATTCCTGTAAAGCTACAGCCATGAAACACACCAAATCCTCCGTGGTGAGGAAATGAAGGCCAGGGACTGCTTGCTCCTTGTGCCACAGCCGGTTGATGAGAAGTCCCACAGGCGTCTGATGAGGGATTAGGTCCATGTTCAGCATTCTAAAGGCGAGTGTCCACTTCTGAGGCAAAAGTGGACTCTGTCTCAGTGAACTGGAGTTTTCTGCTTCCCAGGCTTAGGGATTAGTGGATTCCAAGTGATAAAGGTTCACTACATTGAACATGTGAGATCAAAAGGAATTAACATAATTGGCAAGCTTAGATTTGGTTTATAAAACCAGCATAAAATATTTCAATACTTACCTTTAAACAGACCAAATAAAAACTAGAAAAAAAAAAAAGAAAAACCCTAGAGGATTTACCATATCACTTTGAGAGGTCTCAAATTTTATTGGAATGATGTAGCTGATGTAGCCATTCTGACGTGTAAGTACATCAGATGTTAGAATACTTCTATTCTAGACCCTCCTTTCATTTCCTTGAGGTGTGACACTGGACAGGGTCCAATAGAACTTTCACCTCTCAGTATTCAAGAGCACAAAGACTGTTAAGATAATAGGACACCCTGGGTCAAGCCTGATGAAGCTGTTTGCCTCTGGTCTCTTCAGCTCTCCAGTATGTCAAGAAAATCTGTCATAGGACATCGTCTTCTGCCATTCCATGGTATCCTGAGTTTTGTTTTTCTGTGAGTTTTATTCCTGCCTAAACCTCTGTACAAGTATCAGTGACCAAGAATCCTGACTGTGCAACATTTGGGGAGGAAAGCACTTGGCTCAATAACATCCACAGACTGCTGCCAATTGCTAAACTGGAGCCGCTGGCCAAGCCTGAAGATACCTGTTACAATAACATCTCTTAGCAGGAGAAGGCATGCCAAAGACACAGTTCTTTGCTGGAGATGATTACCAGAGGCCAGACAATAGTGGCAGTATGAAGACTGTCCCAGGGTGCCAAGGATAGGGTATTACTGTACAGCCTTATTATTAAATGCTCAGGAAAATTAATCCGCAAACATTCCAGAAACTGTAAACAGTATGGCCCTAGGAGACAGAGGCAGAGATTGAAGAAGGATGGAGAAGGACAATGCAAGCAAAATAGGGCAGAGGTATCAGGTAGTGAATCAACAACAACATTGATAGAAAATACTGGTATACTGAGTACTCATGATAGCATAAGTACTTTGCTTGTATTGGCTTAGGTACTGGTTATAAACTACTCTGCTCAGGTTCTCCATGTTTTATAGGCAAAGGAGCTTTGAATAGGGAAGTCATCCAGTGCCATACAACCAGGATGTAGGCAAATCCAGGGTGCAAAGGAAAGGCTCTATGACTCCAAAGTCTATGAAGTTTCCGTTGTATCAATAGTTTAAGTCATGGATATGTTCCTTCTTCTTATTCTTAATGGAGATTTTTGTGGCCACTGATGATACAATTTCTGTAACTCATGTTTCTCCAAGCCATGGCTCATGGGCTTTGTCTAGAACTCCACATCAGTGGTCCTCATCTGAAACCCAGGGGACATTTGGCATTATTTATACACATTTTTGGTAGACACCCTTGTGGTATGTTACATCAAATAAGTGGAGGCCAGAGAAGCTGCCAAATATCTTACAAAGTCCATAATGGTAGTGCCAAGGTCGAGAGACTGTGTTAGAGCCAAGAGATGGGTGTCTGCTTAGCCCTCCTGGCACCTCCTGCTTCATGTAGGTCACTCCACAGCTTAGCTGGTCATTCTTTTATGTAATGTTTAATTATTAAGCACCAAGTTGGCCAAAACCATGTAAGCTCTGTTGACTACTGAAACTGTAAATGATGTGCTTCAAATTTTTTCAGGAGTATAATTGAAACTCATAAGCCATTTGTCTAATTGATGTGTGATGGAAGAAATTTCAGTAAAGTAATTGATGCACAAATGTGTTTCAGAAGACAACATACTAGGTCAGCCGCCACATGTTTTGAAAAAGAAAAGAAGTAAGATTAAAGAATATTTATGAGTTACCAAATTCTTATTTGAAGTTAAATCCATGCATATTCTGTACTTTGTCATTGTCATGTTAGATTTTTGTCTAAATAACTTTACTAAGCAGCACAAAATGTGTTTTGGAAAAAAAATTAAAATGTGCTTTAAATATGTCTGTAGAGAGAGCTGAATTGTAACTTTCAGGTTTATACAGATTATATTTTTTGTAGAGAATTATATGTATTCGCTTAAAATTTAGACAACATCATGAAGGTGAAGTGTGCTTATGTCTCTTGACTGTGACTTCCTTGAGCTTGTTGTAATTAACCCTGCCCATCTGAGAGCAATGGAAGTAAGCCAGTGAATATTTTTGAAGCCTCTTCTTCTTTGCATTGATTTATGAGGTAAAAATTCAAAAGTAACTTAAAGGGATTAATTTTATAAGACATCTCAGAACACGAGAAATTCAGTAGAAGAAAACATCAGATGCCAGATGTCTGACAAGAGAGAAAATAAAAAACGTGATCATACAAAGAAAACTACCACTGCCATAGAACTATCCAGGCACAGCTAGTATGCAGAATGGGAACCTTATGGGCAATGGGGTCAGAAATCTTTGAGGAGTGACAGTTGATCTGAGGAGTCACCCAACTGACAGGTGGTAGTAAGAGCATAGAGAAGAGCATGCGTAAAGGACTGGGGTAGGAGAGTCCAGTGGTGGTAGCTGAAGCAAAGGTACAGTAGACCATTACAGGTGTGACTGAGTCAGAAGGTGCAGGCACAGACTGCATCGTATGGGTTCTGGCTGGCTACATCTTCCAGTCAGTGTGAAGCAACTCAATTGTCAACAGCAAGAGAGCAAAGTGAGGCGATGTGGGTTTGGGGTATTGCTCTCTTGGACCCCTGGATGAGTGAGTGCATCCTTATTGGTAGAGCAAACACAGAGAGATGAGGAGGATCTCACTGTGTAAACCAGTATAACAGTGAGGATGCCTAGGAATGGGTGGTAATGATGAAGAGAGAGAGAGAGGTTGGGGGATTCGAGAAAGACCTGTTTCTTTGAAAGAAGCATGTAGCATAGAAGTACTGTAACGTTCAAGAAAGATCCGTGAAATTCACGTAACTTTGTATATAATGAATTGGTTGTGATAGAGGCAGCAGAGGGAGATGTAGAAACCCAGCTCCTGTTACTTGGTATCCTGTTCTGCGTGTCACACACTGGGCACAGCACACAACGTGACTGATGAAATGGTAGAACTTTTCATCAGACCACGCTCCTGCATGGTCTCCTAGGGACAGGAAAAAGGGAAAGATTCTTCTGTTTATGATGACGCAAGGGGGAGTTAAAAATGACTGTGAGAAAATGAAATTAGAAGGTGAATTCGTTTTGGTTAAAAAAGTTAGGAGTTGATGCATTGTCATAATGTGCATTTTCCATGAACTTTCTTGAAGATCCTGCACATCTCAAAACCTCCTGTACCAGAACAAATGTATCTTTCAATTCCATTTCCCACGAACCGAAGTGTCCTTGTGCATTAACTTCCAGCTGCCTGATTTGACTTTTGATACCTATTAAACAGCCATCAGCTCTGAAACTCCAGGGGAAGTCTAGGAAATCTGAATATTTAACTCAAGGAATACACGCCTTGCCAAATCCCAATCATAATGCAAACAGTTGTACCGTGTTTCCCTTTGTGCCAATAATGATATTTGAAACCGGAAGGAAAAATCTAGTAGAAAGCAAGATTCCCTTCAGTGAGCACACTGGTCCATCCTTGCTGGGCTGTCTGTCTCAGTTCTTAATGTGCATGAGAGCAGCTTCTGGACTGGTTCTCGGATGAGTCTGTTGCCAAAATCTGTCATTTACAGCTTACAGTGCATTTCTGCTTTCTGGGCATGACCTATTACACGACCAAGAAAGAAGGACAGGTGCAGAAAGTATAGTTTAACGAGAAAGGAGATGGGACAGTTGCCAAAAGCCAAGAAGAGGCTAGAGGGGAGGATTAGAAATCGGCAGTGCAGGTTGCACAAGCTCAATTCTTGTCTGGAAGGGCTGGGAGTGAAGCGAGTAAAGCAGCCGCTGTCTGGGGCTGTATCGGTTTCTAAAAGAACTCCGGAGTCTTCTCTTGATTCTATTCTCAGCTCTGCAAATCACTTCTTTTTGAACCTCGGTTTCTTGTCAAAAATAGGAATTGTAAGACCGATTCTGAATGGCTTGTGAGGATGCAATGATTTTAACCACAAGTGTTGGGAAACCCTTGGCTTGGCTCCAGGTCTGTGGGGCAAACGTTTAGTTTCAGGGATTAGAGAGGTGGAAATGGGAACTTACCTGCAGAGTTTTTGTCCTCTTTCCTCCTGCCTCCTCTTCTCTGCAGAACCCAAACTTGTTGAACCCACAGTCTTCAGTGCATTCACTAATTTAGTCAGTTTTTCCATTGAGCGAAGGCAGAAAGGCTGAGGTAGACAAGTAGATGAAATCTTCCCATGTGACACACACTGCTCACTTTGAATCAGCTGGTGAGGTAATGGGGTGTTAGTCACATGCACCCTGAGCTGCTAAGGGCTTTTCAAAGACATCACTCCACTTGTTGTTCTTTCATCTGTTAAAATTAGGTTTTTGCCTTAAATTGTTTAGTGACTAAACTCCTGGCCTTTCTTCCAAAAGCCATAAAGATGGCTTCTCAAATTTAGAAAATGCTGAAATTGTTGGAAAGTTTTATTAAGCTGTTTAGAATTTGAAACAGCAGCTTGCAGCAAAGCAGTTAAGAAATAAACAGCATCTCAGGATGTCTTCCAGTCCCTCCATGAGGCAATAACTCAAAATCTTGTCACATTTGGAAAAGGAGGCAGCTCAAGTGTCTAAACATTCTAAGTGTCTTCAAGGAAAACACTTCTTTTTCTGGAACAGTAGGTCTCATATTCAGCAACAGTTATATGTTGACTTTTATCCTAGTGTCTTAGACCTGGGAAATACCTTACAAGTCATCACTCCTTCTTTTCTGCAAGTCTATAAAAAAGTCCTTTACTTTATAAAGGAAGAAAATTTCAAAAGTTTCCCTGGAAAGTTGTTAAGAGGTTGATTACACCTGTTGTAAGCAAATTCTAGCTCATTTTCACTTTTTATTTCTATCTGTCTTTTGGCCCCACTACTTCATGGCTTGGATTTTTATGAAGGCCACAGCCTCTAGTCTTGATTATTAACTCAATTTCCAGTTTCCCCTTTCCAGGGATGGAGGTGGGACTAAAAGCTCCAACCTCATTACCATAGCTGGGACTAGCTGGGACTTTTGGGTATCCAGCTGTTATTCAGGGTCCCATGAAAGTCATCTCATCAGAGAAGATGATACTTCTAATATCTTGGTAATTCCAAGGTTTTAGGAGCTCCAGATCAGAAACTGAGCTGGAACAGTAAATACTACATTAAGAGATTCTAGATTTCTAGAACCCTTAGTGCTAGGGGAATTATAAAGATTGCAGTAGCTCTGTTACTACAAACTCTTGCAAAGAGTTTGTGTAACTCAAATTTTGTGTCTAGAAAGCGTCTATTGTTTTACTTTTAGAAATCATATCCCATCTCCTGTGCTCTTATAACACCCTGTAATGTGTCCCTCTCAGTGTAGCATTGTTGAACTACGTCAGAATCTTTATAATGAGTGTCTTGGCTGCTCCCAGGGGGCATTGAAGTTCTTGATGACAAAGATTATGTCTTCTAAAAACTATGCATACCTATTTTTTACTTCTCGTCTTGGATTCCCAGAAAAATTTCAAAAGCTGAACAAGGAATTGCTTCATGATGTTTGCTAGATTCCCTGCAAAGGTCAATAATGTACACATCGATACATCATGTGCCACCATTCTAGTCTCTCTCCCTCTCACTATCTCCTCACATACTTTCTTTTCAAGTGTTAGATGAAGGTTGTGTAAATGATATCCACTGATATTGGTATACTTCAATGTGAGTTCCCTAAAATCAAGAATGTATTCTTAAACGAGCACAGCCCAGTTATCAAAATAAATTAACACTGATATTCCATATTACTGTCTTATCCAGAGGCTTTATTCAAATGTCGCTAGCTATCTCACTAATCCAGAGTTCCAGCACTAGGGTCAGCTATGGGATTACACATTGCATAGCTCCCTTTGTGAATCTGAAATGTTTCCTCAGCCTGTACTTGTTTGTCCTAATCTTAATGCATTTAAAGAGTGGATACCAATTATGAGTAGCATGTCCCTTAATTTGGATTTGTCTGAGGTTTTTTTTCTTCTTTCTTTTTTTTTTTTTAATAATGAGATTCAGACCTTGCACTCTGGCAGGAAAACCGCAGAAGTAACGTGTCCCTCTCAGTGTAGCACAGCACGGGGCACATGATGCTGACACGTCCCATTCTTTTGGTGATGTTAACTTTCATTGCTATATTAATGTAGCAACTGCCAGGCCTCTCCAGTGTAGCTGTTTTTTTTTTCCTTTGTAATTAATAAATGTCTCGTGAGGAGAAACTTTGAGGCTGGCTAATGTCTTGTTTCCCACAGTGCATTCAGCCACTCATGTTAGCATCTATCAATGATCTTTGTATGATACAATTATTATTCTTGCATTTGCCAAGGGGTGACTTTCTAATTCTGTCATTCCTTCTCTGTTAATGAGTTGGGATTCAGACGTGTCTTTTCCACATCTGTGTCCTCATTGCCTATATCAGTCTCATCCAAACAAGACATTATTTTGGGTGAGTTGTTTTAGTTAGTTAGTTACTTAATGTTATCATTAAAACATTAAGAGCAGGGGAATTTGGTGTAAGGAAGAAAACATGCAGACATAATAGAATGTGCTGTTCAATAAACCTTGCAACAGATTGTAATTTAAACAGGCCATTTACAATTAGAATAGGCAAAAGGTATTTGGCAAAAGTCATCAGAATAAACAAACTGAGGCTCTATATCCCTTGCAGAAAAGAAGTGAAGGCTTCAGCCTGAGGTCTTCCTTTTGCTGCTTTCTTAAGAAAGAGGGTGTCAGCTCTCTCGGAGGTATGAACTGAGTCATGTCAGACACTATCCTTTGCTTCTGGGTCAGCTCGTGATCCAGATGAAATTTAAAATTATGATTACATAGTTGAGGGAGAATGAGAACTCTTCATAAATGTTTCCTTATTGCCCTCTTTGCTCTTGAGCGTCATTCTCTTTGTTTCTCCGTAACCCATGTTTAATAGAGCTGATCTGTCTAGTGCTGTATTTTCCTTTCACTCTCAAGAAATGGACATACTGTCACATTTAGATGTCTGTGTTAAAAGAGGAGTGAAAGGAAACCATTATGTGGATGACTAGCGACTAGTAATTCCTCAGGGACCTATCGACATCTTTCTTGGCTGCGTTCTCTCTCCTTTCTCCAGACCCTTGGGCGATGTTTCTTTGTCCTAAACTTGACCTTTGCTGTTGATCAGTTTCCCCTATGACTCAGCCCAGACATTGCCCAAGCTTTACCTTCTGAAACTTCCTCTGAAGTTTTTTTGCATCCAAGCAAATGGATGTCTTTCCTGGCCAGCCTCTGATCTTTCTTCCTGGAATCCTGCACTGCCACATCTGTCAGCTTGAGGTCTCTGACCCCATCTGGCCTCTCTTCTGGGCAACTGGCCCTCTCCCAAGGACAGCCAGAACTTCTAAGTTAACGATCTAGGGTCCTGTCTGTCCTGACTTAATGGGGCGGGGGCAGAAGGAAGAGTAATCCATCTTCCTTTAGGTTCTCCAAAAGACACTAGCACACTAAAAAAAAAAAAAAATCTATGAGAAAAGAAATGAATCAAATGAGATTGAAAGATTAAACCAGTAGATAGTCTGAGGAACTCTTGTTTTTAATTTCAAACTTAGGTTTGAACACGGTGTACGTTAAGTGGCCCAGGTAAGAATATTAGGGCCTACAATATTAATCATACATCATCCATCTGTTGTGTTTTTTATGGAAAGCGCTTGTTGGGACAGCATTTTTTGTTTTGTTTTGTTTTGAGCCCTGAGTGTTTACTGATCCTATCTTATAGGAAAAGAATCAAAATGAAGTTACACAGTGCCACAGGCTTCCCGTCTCAATAAGGACCAGGTCTAGGCAAATCTCCTAGGGCTCATGTGAAATCTGGAACTGAAGGCAGTGACCATGTCCTTGAATCTTCCCAGAACATTTATTATTTTTTATTAGAGTTCCAAGAAGGTAGGCACACTTCTCCCTCTCTCCTTTCGCTCTGTCTCCTCTCTTCCTTTCATCCGTTTTTGCAAACACATAAATTTAATCCACTCTGTATTCACCGGTTTAATTCACAACTAACCATGCTATTCAACACGTAAGAAGTAAGGAGACCACAATTCCATAGGAACATAAACAAGTGCTAAAAAAAAGACAGTCATGTCCCTGTTCATTCTTGTGCAAACGTTTGTATATTATATGTTAACTGCCATGTAGCAGAAAAAACATGATATATATATATATTTTTTGAAACTGGCTTATTTCACTCAGCATAGTAGTTTCTAGTTGGATCTGTTTTGTTGCAGAAGACACAATTCTGGTCTTTTCCCTGAGCAAGAAGTATTCCATACTGTATGTATACCACATGTTTTTTTTAATCAAGTCATCAGTTGATACATATCTGAGTTGAATCCGTGTCTTAACTATTGTGAATTGAGCTGAAACAAACATGGATGTAATAACTCTTTCATATGCTGATTTCATTTGGTTTGGGTAGATTTGTAGGAATGGAATGGCGGGGTCATATGGTTGATGAATTTTCACATGTCTGAGGAATCTTCATATTGTCTCCCATAGTGGTTGTCTCAGAACATTTGTAGCCACAGCTTTGATCTATGGATTTCTAGTATCTAAATGCTGGGATAACAGCTTCCAGACTCAGGAACTAGAAAATAAAATAATATGTAAATGGAAAAGTCATTAGCTATTTATATTTTTATAGCATCACAGCTACACACTAGCCGTGGCCTAGTATCCACAGTGTCTTCCTACGATGTCGGAAAACCTCAGGGAATGTTATAGGAATGTTATAACATTTTGTGCATAAAGTCACAGGAGAATTAAATGGTTGATGAGAGACAAGTGAAAACAGAGTAGCTGGGATAATCTGATGGGTAGCTGTCTTGAGTAAGTTTGACAATGCTTTCACCATTTTCAGAAAACAAAATGAAAGCTTCGCCTACTTTCTGATTTCCTCATTCAAGGTGTATTCTAATAACAATAATTTAAAATCATAGATCAGCTTTTCTTACACTGAGATCTGGGGGAAGTGGCCCAATAACTAAAGTTCCCCCCCTGCTCCGCCCACTGCCCAGATTCCTCTGAAATGGGCTCAGCTTGTCTGGCATTTCACTTGATCGTTGCAAGATACTGAACAGAAAAAACAGTGGAAGAAACTGATGGACCTTCTGACCTTATAGAACTGTGAGTAATGTGTCCTCGTTTTAAGTCATTGAAACTTGAAGCAGTTTGCTATGAAACAATGAAAAACAAAAAGCATTATTTCCTTCCTTCTTCCATGAATAAACACTTCCCGGCACAGCACATGCTGAGTACTGACCGCTCAGCTACTCTATAAAACCCAGAGCATTTTATTCCCCAGACATCACTAAGAGGGAAGTTTTAATATCCCCATTTTCACAAGGATGAGCATATGGTCATAAATTCTGTAAGCTCTCTAGATCCCCGAACAAAGCCATGTTTTCTCTATTCCTGTCTCTTTTCTGCAGGATCTCGGTTGACCTCTCCCCACGTGGTTGAGGGAGCACCATGCCACAGGGGAAGGGAGCAGTGAGGAACGGTACTGCTGATGTGGTCATGATGTGATGCAAGAGGCTGCCCCATGGGTTGGGAATGGCACTTGGGGACATTTGAAAATCTTTATCGTTGTCCTGCCTGCTCATGCCACTTTCCCCTTCATTCCTCAGAATTGTCCTTGGAACAGTCAGCCAGCAGGGCTGCTTCTGCTCAGAGCACATGAGAGAAGGCTGTGATAACAATGATAATGGTGACCATTTCATAAATAGTTGTCACGCCCAGGAATTAACTAATCTTCAGATCTACCCTCTCTGCCACGTGGAGGGTGCCGCTCTGCGTGCCTCTCTCTGTTGGACCTGTGTGCCAGGGAGGAAGTGTTTTCTGGCATTAATGGAGGCCAACACATTGACAATGTCTCCAAATCTGCCTCACTACTTATCTCATTTTTAGATGAAAGAGATCTCCAGGTTGACAAGTTCTTTTCACTCAGCGATAATTTTAAATAATGTTTAATTAACGTGAAGCAAAATGCTTATAAATGCTCTTTTGGTGTACATAAAATGCTTACATTTTAGTGTTTTAGTATTTGCTCAATTACCTTCATAGTAAAAATAACTAACTAACTAAATAAATAAATAACAACTAGCCGCTTGAGGACACATGGACATGAGCACAGAGGCACCCATCTTAGAGTTCTGCCTCGTGATTAACATGACTCGATGGAACAGTGGTGTTTATTTAGTTTTATATTTGATTCATCATGGACTTTTTGCCTTAATTTTGCTTTCTGAAATGGTGTTACGTGAGATTTTTTTTCCTTTGATCACCAAGTTTTTCAGTGTACCTTTTGTCTTCCCAAAGTCCAGGCCCTCACTCTAAGCCAACACTCAGTTTCTCCCATGGAGCCTAGAAGTCTCTAGACTTTCTGTACCTTGAAGAAGACCCTGAGAGGGATCTGCATCAGAAGCAAAGCAGCCTGGACTAGAATCAGTGCCCAGAGGGTATGCAGGTGCTGCAGGAGGAGGCCTAGCCTGTTGAGCCACTGCACCTGCCTCTCCTCAATTTATTTGTATGCACAAAGCTTTCACAGCATTTCAGACAGGTGTGTCATGTGAGGGAGTGGGACTGGGAAAGGAATCACTCCTCAGGGCATTACAGTGTTGGCCTGACAGATAGAAAAGATGCTGCAGAAACAGGAATCAGTGTCATGTTCACATTTCAAATGGCAGTTTAGCTTCAGGAACACAATACAAGTTGTCACATTCAATTAATAGTGACAATTCAAAATAATGGGTGTTATTTGATGACTCTTTATTATACATGTGTTTTGAGTTATAGCTGTATAGGAACCACGAAGAGAAACAGTTACTATGAAGCTTTATGTTTATATACATTAAAGTTATGGCATAATTATTCATAGCAACACTGTGCATTTGTGTAATTTTTTTCCTTGGAAAAAGGGCATTATAATGGCCCGTGCCTGGGACTCTTAAGAAGTGTTCCAGTTATCTAGAGGATGTTTAGGAAGCAGCAGGAAGGCAGCACTTAACCTCAGTAGTTTAGTCTGCATTGTCCCTTATCCAGGCTGCAGGAGATTGGCAGGGGCCGGGCTTGGGGGGGTGCGTGAAAGGCTTGAGCCTCTTTGGTAACCTTAGCCCCACAATAGCAGCCCTCGCCTAATGATGAAGCCACTCTTAAAAACTCTGTGGTCTTTTTCACAAGGTGTCAGAGCAGCTTTGCAACTACTCTTACTTCCTCCTCGCACCAAACAGCCTAATGAGGTTGTTAGCTACGCCGTGAGAATCTGCGATCTTCCCTGCATCTTAGCAAGAACATGGGCATGCCCACGTGTAGATGAGGTGTGGAATTGTCGCCGTTGCTACACTTCCCAATTCTGGGAGCTGTGAACTCAGCTGGGCAGGGCCTGGGCTTCCAGCCAGCTGTTAAAGTGTCCAGGTAGATGACATGTTAATTAAGGGAATTGCAAACCAATTAGCACTTCGGCTGGATGGGCTGCTGTGTCTTAGTTTTTTGTGATAAGAACAAGCCAAGTGCACCTCCTGATTTGTCCCCCCTACTCCTCAGTAGATGAGCCGTCTGACCTGCCCTAGAAGTGAGATGTTTTAGCTCTAAGGACATGATTAATTTTCCAAAGGAAGTCTCAGTGCTAACATGCCAACCTTCCCTTAGAAGCTGACCGTTGTCTGGTGACAGCCGATCTTGATGCAGTCGGCAGGTGGCCTCAGCCAAGCCCCTTCACAGGGATGTGTGGCCCAAATAAAGCAAGCTTGCTTAGGGGACTTGGGAGGACTGTAACTTTTTGGCCATTTGCCTTGGGCAGGTTTCAGAGCTGGGTTTTTCGTCCATTCTCCAGGAGCCTCCTGTGGATTGTAGGGACCTTACCTTCCTGTTCTCCTCCCCGATAATATGCTTCTCACATGTCCTGGACTTGCTTGTGCTGGTCTGCTGCACCCCTCCTACCCTGTAAGCTTCTGCTAGCCTCCTCAGTTACGAGAAGGACAAATGGGGACCAGAGAAGAAGAGAACGACCCGTAGATGGGTTTATTCCGTTTTTTTTTACATTTCTTTTTGTATTTTCAGATGCTATTCACTATTTACCCATCTGAATTACACTATTATTTCTGAATGATAATAACAAAAGAAAAAGTGTTTTTCATTAGGTTGCAGCACAGTAGCACTTATCTCATTTCCTCAGTATATCATTCCCTGGAAATAGTGAAAACGTCTTTTAAAAAGGCAGGTCTGACTAGATAACCTAGATAACCTAGTGGTTAAATCTTGCCTTGCATGCGCCAGTTCATATGGGCACCAGTTCATATCCCAGCTGCTCCACTTCCCATCCAGCTCTCTGCCTGTGACCTGAGAAATCAGTAGAAGACAACCCCAAAACTGGGGACCCTGCACCCTTGTGGGAGATCTGGAAGACACTCCTGGCTCCTGGCTTCAGATTGGTTCAGCTCTGGCCATTGCAGCCGTTTGGGGAGTGAACCAGAGGATGGAAGATCTTTCTCTTTGTCTCTCCTTCTCTCTGTACATCTGCCATTCCAATAAAAATAAATACATCTTTTTTTCAAAATCTGAAAAAAAAAAAAAAAGAAGAAGAAGAAGAGACTGGTCCTAGAGTCCTTACCCACTAGCTTCTATTACAGAAATATGTCAGTGTTAGAAAACACTACTGGTGTCAGATTCCAGATGTTACCATGTTTGTACTGTGTGTGTTTGAGTGTGTGTATGTGATATCCAAGACCACAATTCAACTTCTCACATATCAGGGATCTCATCATAATGCAAGTCTGATCTTTCCCCTGCATAAGGAAAGGTAATAGTAGAAGATTCCTTTGAACATAGTGGTCATGGAGCTCAGGTCGGTGTTTCTTTAGTTCCTGGTTCCTGTTCAGGATGGCACACTAGTTTGGACCCCCTGGTTCTGGATGAAACAGATAAGCAAAAATGATGTATGTAATTCAGACAACTGTTCTCACTCGTCTTTGTATCAGCAGCCACAGTTGTTCTTGTGGCTGCTCGGTAAGTGAAGGAATCACTTAAGGTTAGGAATCCACACTGCGTTTCATGCATAGTAACCTCTCCTTGGGATGGGCTTTATCCTCAATGTGGCTTCTTCCTGGTTGCTGATGATCGGTGCCATGTTCTGATCCAGAGAGTTTCTTAAAGAATGTGGGAATCTGCTTGCCAGGAGGATCGTGGAGCTAGGAGGGGTGATGCTCTCAGTCCCTGCTGTAAGGAAAAATGAAAAGTCAGTGTCTAAAGGACTGAATGATGAGAGGGACTGTGCTATTGGCACTAACTGTTTGTTCTTCCCCGCACCCATACACCTACCTCGGAATTGTGGCTGCGGTATGTGGGGTCTTTGAAAAGTTTGTGGGGTTTGGACATTATGAAAAAAATCTATGTGGTGATTTCAAATATTTTTTTTACACCAAAATAATTTCATGTTTTCATTTCATTTTCCATGAACTTTTTGAAGTATTGTTGTACATTTGCCTTGATTTGGGGCCTGAGTGTATGGTTTGCTTTAGCCAGGGAAGAGTGAGTGGAAGCATCAGCAGGCTGGTTCAGATACTGCTATGCAAGAGGTACATCTGTTTCTACTTTCCCTGTTATGTCTCTGACACCTCCAGGAACCCATGGTTCCAAAAATAGGGGTGCAGAAGGGCAGAGGTCAGCTGAATTCCAGCCACGGTACTAACTTGGTATTTGGGGCAGTTTGTTATGCAACAATAGTTCACAATACAGTCCACAAACAAAATCCTTGGTTACAAAATGAAAGTGTAACTCTGAGTGCCAGAAAATGTCATTTTCCCAAGTGAGCACCAGGGAATACGTACCTGAGCCCAAGGCAAACTGAATACAAGCAAGTACTGCCAATAAAATGGCAAGAGGTATTTCATTCATAAATCATAATGTCACAGTACCTGCTAATTCCAGGCAAAGCAGAACTTTAGTCCATGTTGCAGAATGTAATACTTACAGGGTGGGGTGCAAGGGTGTGGTGATCTTAAAAAGAAACGTATAAATTCTTGACAATCCTCCCACCAAGAGGTGAACTCTAATCCTTTTCCTTTGATCATATGCCAGCCTTAGAAATTCAAAGTGATTTGACAAGTATGGTATAGTGACCATTGTGTGGCTTCCACGACTAGGTCGTAACAAGAAATCCAGCCTTCTCATTGTTCCTTGTGGGTACACACCTCCTTGGGGCATAGATAGCCGGGCACATGTAGACACTATATACACAGACATCAGGTACATGGAGCCTTCCTACTATATAAAGGCTCCCCAGCATTCCAGTCCCAGGCTATGCTGAGGCCCCAGCTCTGTCAGCACCCATTGTCAGAAATGGGATTGAATGAGCTTCCAGATGACTCCAGTCTTGTCTTGGATACAGAGTGGAGCTGTAACAACCTATCCACCGAGCCCTGTTGAAAGTTCAGATTCATAAGCAAGTCGGCATCACCATTGCTGATTGATGTAGTCATAAATAACCAGATCGCTTACTTTTTCTTTTGGGGACTGCCACTTGCATCTGAGAGCGGTATAACTGTGTCACATAGCACTAGCCATGAACAATGATATCAGGTCCGGGAGCTGGCGAAGCAAGTGGCAGCATCAGCCACATGCACCCATTCTCTACACCTTGATGATTCCAGAGCCCAGCAGGAAGAATGGAAGCAGAAACAAAGACTTTTTAAAATGCTATGCAGTGACAGGTCATCCACGTTTGCAAGATCCAAGGATGACCTGTGAGGTGCCCTGAAATCACTGAGGAAACACATGAGCCAAGTTGGATTTCCATCCTCCTGGCTGCGGCAGAGCCAGAGATGCGTCTCTGTGACCTGCTTTTCCTCTCAGGGCAGCCATGGCCTGGAAAGCTGACCTTGCACATTTGTTACTGCATGCTGGTTTCCCAAAGCCCTCACATACATCATCTGGTTCAGTGCTCACATTAACACCTGTGAGGTAGGTATTATTATTCCCAGCTCTCACAGCCCGTAAATGGCAACTCTGCCAGGAAATAGAGGCTTTTTTTTTTTTTAACCCTGTTCCACAGCTACCCAGCAAATGAAATCTTAGTTGAAATGGAGTTACATAGGGAGCTTCTTAAATGAAGCCCAGAGCAGATTCTGAGCTTCATTCTAAATTTCTACTGATTTATCTATGGTCCTGAGTTCAGACTTATGCATAATAAAATCCCACGAGTTCAGTCTCTGTGAATGTAGAGCTTGAGGTAGGAAGCAGATAGTACAGTGTCTAACCACCGAGCAACACTATTTGACCTGAAGGTATCATGCCAAGGCCTTCGTATGAAATGATCTCAGGACAGGCATTTGTCCCAGCAGTTAAGATGCTGGTATGCTGGTTAAGATATCCACAACCTGCTTCCAGCTAATACACGCTCTCAGATGCAGCTGTGGTGTTTCAAGTAGTTGAATCCTTGCCACCCATGTGAGAGATCTGAGTTGCAGATTTCCACCTTTGGGCTGGCACAGTCCTGAACATTGTGGGCACTTAGAGTAAAACATTGAATGGGAGACACCTCTCTCTCTTTCTACCCCACCTCTACCTCAAATTGGACTCCCAATGAAACTGTTAAATGTATCTTGACAATAGGATGCTGGACTCTGCCATTGTCTGTACCGCAATATCAGGATACACTTAAATAGAATGATGGACTTATGACTATTTTCGAAGGACTGTACTATTGTAATGACATGGGAAAAATCAGTGGAGTCAGGGGGGTGGGAATCAAGAAAGGAGAAGAGTCCCACAAGCTATAGAACTATATCATTAAACAAACAAACAAACAAACAAATAAATAAACTTTAGAATGATCTTTAAGGCAAGCACTTAAACCTAAGCCCTTGGGCCCAGCGCAATAGCATAACTATTAAAGTCCTTGCCTTGAGTACACCAGGATCCCATATAGGCACCGGTTCTAATCCCAGCAGCCCTGCTTCCCATCCGGCTCCCTGCCTGTGGCCTGGAAAAGCAGTTGAGGATGGCCCAAAGCCTTGGGACCCTGCACCTGCAAGGGGAACCTGGAAGAAGCCTCTGGCTCCTAGTTTTGGATTGCCTCAGCTCTGGCCGTTGTGGCTACTTGGGGAAGAACCATCGACGGAAGATCTTCCTCTCTGTTTCTCCTCCTCTCTGTATATCTGCCTTTGCAATAAAAATACATATATCTATCTAAAAAAAACCCTAAGTCTTCCAGGTTTGTCTGCAACGATCTTGAAGGTGTGACACCCCAGCCTGCTGAAGGGCAAGCTGCCCACGGGCGTTTGAAGTCCTCCCTGTTTGGTGTTCATGGTTACTGGACATTGTATGGTCATTCTGGATCTGAGGATATGGATCGCTACTCCCTGGCCTTACCTGTCATTACCTGCCTTAGAACCTTGCTCCTATCTCACTGATTCTCTTCAGATCTCCCTGCTAGTGTTCCAAGCTTTCCATGCTCCTTCCATTATGACCATTGTGGGCTTAACTACATATGTAGCTCTGCTGTATTTGCCAGGCATACTGGGCCAACCAAAAGAAAGACACATTCAGGTCTACGGCCATAGCACCCTGAACGCGCCCGATCTCGTCTGATCTCGGAAGAAAGACACATTCAGCTTGTACATTCTGAGAGACAGTCTAGCCCATGGCTAGGATTTTGTTTTCTCTGTAAATAATCACTCTTGTATGTATGAGAATAATGCCTGTCAGGCTCTGATTTTGTGGCCAATCAAGTTCTTTGTATTCAACAAGTGTATATGCCTGCACATCTCACAATATGATGCACTACAGTCACATTGTCTGTGTTACCTATTTGGTTGTTGAACCTGTGAGGTGATTACAATTTGGAGCTATTTGGACTAACATTTTATTTTATTTTATTCTATTTTATTTTATGATACAATGCCATAAGCTTTGAGATTTGCCTTACGCCCCTCTCCATACTCCTTCCCCCGCCCCACAGTTTCCTCCTGTATTATTACAATAGTATAGTCCTTCATAAGCAGCAAGAAGTCCATCATTTCTGTTATTTAAGTGTATCCTGACATTATAGGGAGAGACCGTGACAGAGAGTCCAGCATTCTATTGTTAGGATAGAGTGAGCAGTTTCATTGGGATCCATTTTTGGTTTAGAAGCAGAGATGCACACGGCAGTGTACTTTCACATCTGGATGTGATAGTCTTTGCTACACAGTTACTCTACATCCCCTTAAATGAAAGGCCATAAAACAAAATCAACAACAGGAAGAAAGTTTAAAAATGTACTATGCCATGCAGCTAAATAATATATGACTGAATAACCAATGTGTCATTGAAGAAATAAAAGAGAAAATCATGAATCTTTTTGAAGAAAATGATGCTACTGTATGACCCGTGAGTCAGTGACAAATTTAATAAGAGAGAAGAAACTATTTTGAAGAAATGAAAATAAAAACAAAAATTTTAAAACCCATGAGATTTAGTATTGAAGGGGGTGTTGATTTTATATTTTGTATGGAGGCTGCCTTACGTCACAGAAAACATACGATATTTGTCCCTTTGGGATTGACTTGTTTCACTGAGCATAACAGTCTCTACTTGGGACCATTTGGTTGCAAATGGTAGAATTTCATTGTTTTTCATGGCTGAGTAGTATTCTATGGGGGGGGGGTAAATGTACCACCGCTTCTTTATCCACATTGCTTTGGACAGGCATCAGTGTGGTTTCCATGTCTTTGCTATTGTAGATTGTGTTGCTGTAAATATAGGATTACAGGCCATTTTTCATATGCAGATTTCATTTCCTTTAGATATATTCCCAGAAGTGAGTTAACTGGGTCATACAGCAGGTTTATTTTCAGTTTTCTTAGCACTCTCCGTACTGACTACCGTAGTGGTTGTACTAGCCTATACCACCAACACCTCTGCCAGCATGTGTTGTTAATGGAGTTCTGAATGTAAGCCAGTCTCACTGGAGATAGGTGGAGTCTCAGTGTGGTTTCTATTTCCCTGATAGCAATGAAGCCTGAGCATTTTTAAATTGTCTATTAGCCATTTGAATTTGTTCTTTTGAAAAATGTCTGTTCATTTCCTTCACCCTTTTCTTCATAGGATTGTTGATTTTGCTGTCACTGAGTTTCTGAAGCTCTTTGAATTCCTTAATAGTCTCCTGTTGGTTGTATAGTGTGCTAATATTTTCTCCCATTCTGTTGGTTGCTTCTTCACTTTTTTGACTGTTTCCTTTGCTGTACAGAAGCTTTTTAGTTTGATGTAGTCCCCATTGTGTTTTTAGGCTTTGTCTACCTGTGTTTTTGGCATCTTTTCCAAGAAGACTCTCCCCATTCCTATATCTTGGAGAGTGCGTCTTATGTTTTCCCTAATAGTTTGATGGTTTCTGGGTGTAGGTTTAGGCCATTGGTCCACTTAGTGCTGACTTTGGTATAATGTGACAGGTGGGTGTCTTGCTTCTTATCTCTATAGGCTGCTACCCAATTATCCCAACAGCATTTGTTGAAGAAACCAAGCTTTTTCCATGGATTGTTTTCAGTTTTTTTTCAAAGATTAATATGAGAGATAGAGAAACATCACAGAGAGAGAGCTGCCACTCACCCATGCATTTCCCCAATGCCTACAATAATCAGGATGGGGGGCGGACTCTTTGAGTGTGGTACTCAGTTCAGCTCCCTCATATCAATATCAGGGACCCAATAACTTTAGGCTATCTCTCAGGGTACTCATTTCTAGGAAGCTAGGATCAGGAACTAGAGATGGAACTCAAACCCAGGCACTCAAGTGTGTGATGTAGGGGCCCCAAACAGCATCTTTGTTGCTAGACCAACGACCAATCCCCAAATCAGACATTTTTGAGTGTTTTTGTGAAATCACTGGATCATAATGTAGCTGTTTGCTTAAATTTTGCACAGACTACTTGTCAGTTTTTCTTAGTATTTGCTAAAGCAAGTTAAGCCATTCCTATTCCAACTTCCCTCCAGCCTTGTAGCAGGATGGCGTGTAGTGCGGCTAAGTTCACTAAGTAAAATAATAATAATAATAATAAAATAAAGAACAAACAAATAATAAAATAAAAAATAAACCCTAAATACTTAGAGTACTCAGGGGAACATTTCACCTGCCAGAGAAGGAGGAGGACCAGGAACAGACGCCTGGACTGGAGACATTCAGACCCAGGCTCCAAGCCCAGTTTCTATGGAGGAAGTCTCCTCTGGCAGGACTGGCTGGCCCCTGCCTCCCAGGGAGGCTCTGGCCCTGAGGGTGCACCTCTCCCTTCTGGCAAGGTCAACTCCCACATTTCTGAGTCAGGCAGAGAGAAGCATTTGTAGATTTATGACAGAGGAAATATTCCTTAAGCAGTCACTCCCAATCAGTGGAGAAAACTTGGCTTCTAGAAACTGCTTCTCTCTATTAGCTCTTTGATAGCGAAGGCTAGAGCCCATGCTGGTTTCTCCTGTGCTCCTGTCCCTTGCCATAGAAGGGGCCCAACAAATGCATGATGAGTTAAAGGGAAGTGACTGCTTCCCTTCCTCCTACCTAATCCTTATGGCTTTCTTCCTCCATCCCAATGCATTTGAACTGGACATGCAGTGTGGAATAAAGCACCTTTTATTTCTGCCTCTTCCTCACCCACACTCCCTCACTTGATCATGACACTAGCTGCATTGCAGGTAAGGGACTTACTACCTTAATAACCAGTGAATATGTGCATTTTTTATATGTTGACTGCTTAGCAGAAAGAATAAAAGAAGGAAAAATGAATGAACGAATGTGAAGATACACAAAAATGCAGATGAAAGTCCTATAATGTTATCATTTATAAACAACTACACTAAACACTTTGTATGTGGTTCCAAGGGTTTTTAATATTGTAATGTGATAAAATACATGTGCCTGTGTGTATCTTTGTTTCTGTGATAGATTTGGCCAGTCAAGGATCAATAGTAAGAAAACCTAATCATGTGTGCTGAACATATATAGACTTTTTATTTCATATTCCCTAAAAATAGCAAAATAACAATGTAGCATAATGCTCATATAATATTTGTATTACATAATAGGTGTTGTAAGCAAATGAGATGATTTGCATGGGAAAATGTCCATATGTTATATGCAAAAACTAGAGAAAACCAAATTATATTCTATAACATTTAAACCCACGTTTTCATTGCAGGAGAATAGATATTCCCAAGCTGTTTAGTTGTATCAACTATTAAATTCCCCTCTTTTAAGCCATTTTAAGCTGAGGTTTCTGCTGATTGTGACCCCAAGAATCTTCATGTGTGTGACGTTAAAATAAAAATCAGACACAAAGGAAATCTGGGCATATTATGAACAAAGGACAGAGACAAAGAAGCAAACAGTGGGGAATCAGTGCTGCAAAACCCAAATGTAACCAACCCCAAGCTATGGAAACTCGCATTTCCAAATCACTCTTCAGATAACAGATCACATCCAATATATCTTATTAGCTGTTTTGAAGTATATGAAGTTCCTTGCCTAATTACTGGCACAGAGTAGCCTTCCCAAAACAATGGTGTTTCATTATCTCACTTTTATCCAATCCCTTTTGGTCATAACAATCAACAGTTCATGTTAGGATAATAAAAAATAACCACTTAAAAGCATGAGTTATTGTCCTCAATGCTAGAGAATTCATAGAGTTTAAGAAGGGGGTCAAGTGTATAAAAATAGAAAGTTGAATCAATCCCCAGTTGATTGCAAAAGTGAAAACAGGAAGTGATTGTTTTTGGAGAAATATGAATAGTCACAGTCCTGAGAGATAAAACAGAGTGCCAGGGAAAATACCTCGCCCACTCTGAAATCCAGCCAGTACCAGATGCTGGAGACATAGTGGCGGATAGTCAGTCTCTGTTCCTGGCCTTGTGGACCTTATATTCCACTAGAGAAACCAAACAATTACACTCAATGTGGTTATTTTGCTTTGTTGTAAGTGGTGTGCTCAGGGCTACCTTGCTGGGTTGGTCACAGAGAGTCTCTGCTATTGATGACATTTTAGCTGAAAAAGAAGCAGCCGGGCAGCAATGTGCAGGAAGAACCCAGGCACTGTGGTCAGAATCCATGAAACCTTTGACTGTGAAATGGAAGAAAGAGAACCACAGAGCATCATGAGCTGCAGAGAGCACAGACACGGCACTTCACTACTTGCAGGAGTATGGGGCGTGGTGGAGGTCTGGGAAGGATCAAAGATGGGAGCCTCGGAATGGGGATATGTCTGGGACTGACTGATGCCTTTAGACCTGAGCCAGATGCGACCACAGAGGAGGCATGACCTGGGCCTGGCAGATGCTCACATTCCTTTCCTGTGTGATTTTCACAGAGCTGGGCTTTTCATCAGGAGGGAGCAGTATTAGCGACCAGACTTGGGGAAGAGAAGGAGACATACAAACAGCGTGGGAGGAAAAGAGAGCTGGGCAGATAGATCATGGTCTCCTTCAGACCTGGTGGTATGGTTTCAAACCGGGCCCTTGTGTTCATGGTATCTGAGATTTGGGAGCAGGCAGTTGCATCAGGAGCACTTCTGATTGTGGAGGTTCCCGTGTGACTCTGAGCGCTAAGAGGTGTGGATTGTGTTGCAAAGTCCTCACTTTAGCCTCGACATGATACTGCTCTCCAGAGAATGAAATATCTTTTAATTCCACCAGTGTTTCCCAAGATACTATTATGTTCTAGGCACTGAAACAAGTCTGACCAATATGTAGGGTGAGCTATGATGTCATCTAGCCCAGAACTTTTAGGAGTATTAGGATGTGGATTAGACTTTAAGCCCAATGGAACATCAAGGTAACTGTCAGTGACCAATGAAATGAAGTGGTCTTCCTTTTACCTTTTAACAGGCTAATTAATGCGTGATGGGTGTAAAGGATTGTGTGCTCTGATATTTTCCTTTAAGAAGTGAGAAAGTGGTAGAAATAAAGAATCAAGCATGTCCTACTATTGAAACTCCGTAAGCATTCTACTTAGAGTGTGGGTCTAGACATAGATATGCTTTGATTCAAATCCTGCCACTGTGGATTTGATCCACTATGTGGATTATTCCGTTTCTCTAAGACTCTTGTTGGCCCGTGTGTAAAGTGGGAATGCTAATAATGGCACTTTCCTTGCCTTGTGTTACAGTCTGAGATGAACTAATGTACCATGGGTTAGCATAGTCCTAAACAGCTATCACAGGCAGCTAATGGCAGAAATTCCCAGGGATGGAAAGAGTCCAGTAATAAGTTTTCTCCAAACTTGGCTAAGCATACCTCTAAGACAGGTGTTGCCGTCCATTCTCTTGAGGTCCTGTCCAGGATCTTCTCCTCTTTAAGGAGTGCACACGCGTTGACTACTCCGAGAACACACACACTCACCCCGGACCATGTCTTCTCTTCCTTCTTTCTCAGATTAGACATGTCCTGAGACATTTTTCCTGCTAGGATCTGAGAGGACAAAGTCTGGGGAGATCTGTCCTCATTGACCCAATGACATTGAGCTCCAATTCAGTCTTCCCAAGGATTTGCTCTGGATTTCTTCACCCCAGTGACTGATGGGGACAACTGAGTCACTTGAAGGTTTGGGGAAAGAACACATGCTTTAAGATGTTCCCAACTCTGATTTGGAATTACTGAGCAACATGTAGTTCAAGGCTAAGCACATTGTGCTGTCCCAATCTGAAAGTTCCAGGGAAAGCTAGTGGTAGGCAGGGAAGGATTCTGGAAGTCAACTTAGAAGCCAAGAAGGGACTACAATGATTCAAATCCTTGTTTAGGACTTACCCAGGGTTCAACTGCTTGTTGGCTTTTTGACCCTTTCAACCCATATAAAAACCAATCCGTATCTTATTCCTATGTTTCATTTTAATATAGTTGCTGTTTTAAGATAAAGCCACAGCATGGAATAAACATAACAAAAGATGCAAGGCATACCACAGGACACATGGAGGAGTGCAGTTTGCTTTTACAAAGGAGATTCAAATAGAAAAGGCATAACATGAAGAGCCCTCGGGAATGAAGATGAGTAGTTCATGAAGGAAACGATAGGAAGAATATAGAAAACACAGAGAAAGTTTGAGCACCGTTAGGTAGACAAAGCCAGGCAGAGAGATTATATGCTCATATAGACCGTATGTATTATGTCTGCGAACTTGAAGAAGCTGCCTGAATTTGTCTGATTATAAATAATTTTAGTGTCTTAGTCACAGACTGTAGTATCCAGGCTCTAGGATGGCTTCTAATTATTCCCTCCTCCCATTTTTCATGACCTAGTACAATTCCCTCTCTCACCAAATAGGGAGCAATTTCATAAACAATAGGATGTTATCAGAAGTAGCATGTTACTTTCAAAGCCCAGCCATAAAATGTGTTTTCTGCTTTGCTTACACTTGGCTCACCAACTGTAGAGAGAATCTTGTGCCCTATCACACAGGCACTCAGGTGATTCTATGAAAAATCCCAGGTGGCCAGGAGCTAAAACTTGTTGACAGCCAGCACTAACCCATCAGCCATATATGATTAATGCCTTGGAAGTGGGTTTTCCAAATACAGTCTTCACATCTGGACACATCTGACCAATAGCCCAAGTGCTGCTTCTGGAGCCAGAACTCTGCTATGCTGTTTCTGGATTCCAAACTCATCAACACAATGTGAGAGTAAGCTTGCCTTTGAACCAAATCACAACTGCCCTGTACCATGTCTTTGCGATTGCAGCTTCTACACAAACAAATCTTTCTCATGGACCATGTTGCTATAAAGGACAGAAGAACTACCAATTTCCTGCTGCAAGGCAATGTGTCATTACACAAGGTGGAAGCTGCACATCTGTCAATGGGCTCCACACTTTGCTTTCCTTACACACGTACTACATTCTTCTCAGTGTAGCCCACTTCTTTGTAAAGCTGTAAGTTTCCTCTTTCCTGTTATTTGGGTTAACTTCTGACTTGTGGCAACTACAAGCTGCCTAACTTAACATTATGTGACTTATTCCAAGTCAGCTACAATCTTACTGCATATATTGGGAGGGTTTTGGTTTTGTTTTGTTTCTTGTTTTTACTTTTGGGAATGGAGCTGACTAGCTCTACCTGACCTTTTTGTGTAGGACCAGGAGGCAAGCCACATGGAGCAAACATGGCTGCCCTGGACCACTGGCTGAGAATAGAATGGAAAGAACATCTGCAAAGAAGGAGCTTTACATCTGACAGGCACTTTCAATATGGGTGTTGCCCGCAGTCCCAGTGAAGAGCTTCTCAGTAAATCTGCTGCAAAATCAAAATTGCACACTCTCTCAGATTTCATTAACTCACTTATGTGGGAAGGCTTCTCTTCCAAATAAGATGCAACAGGAAGCAGATGCCACAGGAAGAAGAAGGTCTGTTGGCAGCTAGACCCTAGATTCAGAACGCAGGCCCCACATTCCCATGGAAGCAATTCCAAACTCTCAGAAGCGATTGTGGGGACTGGTGTGATGACTCAGTTGGCTGATCCTCCACCTTCATGTGCAGCATCCCATATGGGTGCTGGTTTGTGTACAGCTGCTCCATTTCTGATCCTGATCCTTGCTTGTGCCCTGGGAAAGGAGTGGAGGATGGCCCAAGTCCTTGGGACTCTGCACCCGTATGGGAGACTAGGAGACTCCTAACTTTGGATCAGCTCAGCTCTAGCTGTTGTAGCCATTTGGGGAGTGGACCAGTGGATGGAAGATCTCTTTCTCTGTCTCTCCTCTCTCTGTAAATCTTTATTTCCAATAATAAGCAAATCTTTTGAAAAAGCAATTATGCATCATACTATGTCATCAGAATAAAAGAAATAAAAATCTCATGTTGAAAATGAAAGCAAAAAAACACCTGCTGATAGCCTATAAATTGTGTTAGGAATACATTGGTAAACTCCTAGTTTTCCATATTTCCCTCAGTCTCATGATAGTAACAGTTTAGATACAACACACGTGAGAAGCATTCTGGTTATGGCAATAAACAGGGCTGTAAAATTTAAAAAAAAAAAAGGAGTATTAAGAATGAGTGGAAGAATGCAGATTTTAATGGAGAAAAAGCCAGGAGAAGGAGTGAATCTGGGAGCCCAGGAAAATACCCTATCTGTCACATGACATCTCCATATAAGGAAGTAGGTGCAGTTGCTTTTATAAATTTATTCTTGCTTTCCCTGCAGCTCCCAGCAAGGGAGGAGGGAATTCAGAATGAGTTAGCTTTAATTCCCTGAGTATCAGAAGGGAACAGATGGGGTCATGATCTCAGCAACTTACAAACCAGTAGAGGAGACAGTTGAACAAACAATCGAAGTACAATAGAATCATTGTTTTATCATGGGCACTGTACAAAATGGAATGCGTGTCCAAGAAGGTGGGTGGGGGAAGACTTCCATACTTTGCTGTATTAACTCATGAAAAGGCCATTATTGTGAGTTGACTGTGTCCTGCCCTAAATTTCATATGCTGCAATCTTTAGAATGACCCAAACTTGCCAACAGCCATCTTCATTTTGGGCATCTAGTCTAGAATTGTAGAGATAGACTTCTGTGGTTTAAGCCACTTACTTGGCAGTAGTTTGCTGTGGCAATCTGAATGCACTGACATCAGAAATATTTGAATTCAAAATATTAATATGAGAGTGGCTTTTTTGGGGGGAGTGTGCGTGTGCTGAAGGATCAGGATAATGAGATAGTGAGATCAGAGTTCCGTAATATCAAGGCAGGACCCTTGTTATACAGCCTCTCGTCTGTATCCCTTAGCCAAAGATATTCTTGGCAGACTTTATCAAAAAGAATTCACTGAATTGAGGATGCATCTGGCCCTACAACGTTTTAATCACCAGACTCAAGAAGTCATTTGCCTTTCTAGTAGATACAGCTTCTTGCCTGGTATTGTCCAGAAGAGTTAGTTTAGGGAAATTCCAGGTCCGGGATGGAAATTCCAGATCTTGGATAGAAGGTAACTAGCTATCATAAACATTCCCTAAAGAGCATGGCATCATCAACCAAAGTAAGATCAGGAGCACCACTGACCAACCGGGAATGTGGACAAGAGCTCAGCGTCCACCTCTCAGTCCCAATTTCAGTTGTAAGACTCTTCTCACCCGACTCTGGGAGCTAAGCAATGACTGCTTGTTCGGAATATTGCAATAATTACGTACTTTGTTCCAACACCCTGTTGTCAGGCTAGTGTAAGACAGGCAAGTGAGCTGAGGTTTGGGGGTTTTGTAGCAATGCCTGACTGAATTACTTGAAGAAAATGAACTTTTGAGAACGTGGCAAGATGCCTTCTGTGGTTGAAGTGCATGCTATCTGGAGATGGGAAATGTGGTTGTAGAAAAACACCAGGAGGATTAGCTAGAAAGACAGGCTTTGTGAACTTGCAGCATTGTATCAACACAGAGGGTAGAGAAAGCAACAGAGAGAGCAAGCAAGGCATTGGAATTGTGTGAGGGGTGTCCTGTGGTGTGTCCTCAGTAGGCCTGGTATCAGCAGGCATTGTAAGGCTGTGTGCAAGCAAGTGAAATTGGGGACCCCTTTAAATACAGCATCAGCCTGCCATGAAACCCTTTGCATGAATGACCCAATTGTCTCAAGTCTCCAGAAACCCCAAAGGAAAGAAGCAAGTGCCCTAAAAGGAAGATACTGCTGACTTCCTGGAAAGTTGAAGGTTGGCAAAAGAGAGAGTGAGGCTTCTGCACACCCACCTGCTTCCCCAAGCTTCCCTGACTTTCAACCTCACTTGTTCCTCAGGTGTAGTTTAGAAACCCATGTGTTGCTCAACTCCACTCTGAGCTGACTTGTGGTTTGGTCCTTGAAGATAATGTGAGATTGGTGAGAAGCCAAGAATAGTAATCAGAAGGCAAAACATAATGACAAGCAACTGGGTTCCTGACCTGAACTTGCCCCCAACTCTCAACTCCTCTTTCTTAAACATATTTAGTTTCTTCAGAAATCAAGTTGTGGATTATGGTGGGAGCCAGAGGGGGGCAGCCTTGCAGCAACATGCCTAGAGTTTGCATTAACTTCTTTCCCTGACAACATAGATGGAGGCTAATTTATACCCTTCTTCCTATTAGTTTGGGGTGAAAATATAGCTAATGTTAAGGAAGGGAGTGCCATCTATTTCTTTAGCTTAAACATGCCTGCTTCATTGGTGAACCGTTGATCTCTAAGCTTGCTGTTTTCAGGCTATAAAAGCTGTTTATTTCACTCTATAAAAGAACATTTGAACTTCTATAGCTATTTAAGTTTAAATGTTTGGTGGATGAAAAATGCAAAGGGAATTAGGGAAGCCAGGCTGAAACCTGATCTCTCCAAGCTGCTGCAGGGTTTGCACAGAAACTTGCTTCTCCGGGAATCCCTTGCCTGCCCCCAACACACCCACAGCAGCCCCCAGAGCACAGGAAATGTACTGAGCTGAGTGTGATTCCAACATTAGCAGTCATTTCAGCAAAGCTTTCAGAGTCAATCATTTCTCCTGCACTGGTGAGTCACATTCACTAGGGATGCCTTTTCTCTTAAGAAGTTGCAGCTGCCTGAAGGAGGTGACAGACCTTAACAAATCTGTGTTGGTTTTCTCCTAAAAACTGTGAGCGCTCCCTCTCAGTGCCTGGGCTGCTGTTCTGTGGGTACTGAGGTTTTGACGGATAGACTGCCTTCTCTTGAGAGTGCTCCTACGCAGCCCCTACCCATCCAGCTGCAATCATCCCCAGAATCTGACATCTTGCAGGAATGTTCAAAACTTTCCCAAGGCGGGCTGACCACACAGCACAGTTTTCCCAGGACAGTCCTGCTTTGTGCCCACTGTGCATTCAATGTACTTCACTCTGTTATTACTTCACTTAATTTGAAAGTACAGTGAGACAGAGAGACAGGGAGAGATCTTCTGTTTGCTGATTAACTTGACAAATGCTTGCAGTACCCAGGGCTGGGCCAGGCCAAAGTCGGAAGCCTGGAAGTCATTCAGAGTTGTCCATGTGGGCTGCAGGAATCCAAGTTCTTGAGCCATCACCTACTGCCTCCCAAGGCATGCATGAAATGGTAGCTGGATTTGAAGCAAAGGAACCAGACAGAGCTCAAACCAGACACTCTGCTAGCAGCTGTAAGCAACTCAATGGCAACTTAATCTTTGCCAAATGCCTGCTCTTCTTGGTGTACCAATACTGGTGCCCTTTCACTGTCTGGGTTTAGATAATTCATCATAGAATTAATTTATTTCTTAAAGTCTGTTCTTGCATTTGGCTCAATTTGAGGAGATATGAGAGCTTTGGGATATAGATAAGATTGAGAGATGAATTCTGCTTTGGGTTCTCTTAAGAACTGAGTCAATTGAGTGCAAATTTGGGAGGCATGTAAACACTTGTAAGGGAATGATGAGGTGACAAAAGGAGGAAGCAGACAAAGTAGGTGTGGTATTAGTTCTGCTGTAACACCAGCAGCATAATTCTACCAAGGACGCTCTGAACAGACAAGGGAACCGTGTGATTAATTCACAAGGTGGCTTGAAGACCCAGGGGTGTACTTTCCATCACTTGCTATTTGTCTCTAGGGGGGGTTGAGCAGTTTTCTGCTGCTTTGGAGAAAAGCTACAAAAAGGTGTAGGCAGTGGTGCCTATTCTGAGCAAAGGGAACGGATAAGGCACTGATACTGTCTTCCAATGAGCAGAAACATAGAGCAGAGAAAAAAGGAAAACAGGAGAAAAAAATGTTCTTGGGTGCCCCAACAATTCTTGATCTTTCTAAGTTTAGCTTAAGTGATACGTCTAGTTCTTCAGTAGGCTCACAATTATAATAGTGAAATTGTTTTAACATTAGGTCTTTAACATATATCTGGCAAACTACTCTCTCCACAGGACAGGATTTCATTGGTTTTCTTATGTATCAAGAATGATAATATCTGCTAAATGAGTCAATGGATTAATAAATTGCATCATTATCTTGCACAAACTATCACTTCTTTATGAGGTAGACACAGTAATCTCCAATTTAGGGACAAAGAAACAAGAAGAAACTTTGTGTGACATCATATTGCTGTGAAATCCACATGTGGGTCTGTCTGAACGTGAAGCTTATTTTTATCCACACAGCAAACAAGGGATGCAGGTGAGACAGACTCCAGGGAGTGCCTAGAGCCCTGCCTTCCTTCCATTCGGACATTAGCTGCATGTGGCTCCCTTCTGCTGATCATCAACCAGGCATGACACCTTCCCTCTGGTCTGCTCTGTGGCTGCTTCCTGGGTACGTTGATCAACTTTCAGTAAATAGTACCTTCATTAAATTCTTTCTAGTTAAATTCTTTTGAATGAATCTAGTATCATACCAGTGCTCCAGTGACATACCAGTGCTACATCCTGTTGCACTGAGCTCCAGAAAACCTAGTAACCTGATTACTGATAGGAGGAACTACGTTTCTATGTCATATTACATCCATACCATTATCTCCGTTCATTTACCAGTTATAGGGGGCAAACGGAGACAGAAACTGCTCTCTGTAGTATAGGACGTTCTGTACTCCCCCGTACAACTCCATCCACCCATGTGGACATGTCGTCAACACCTTAGGTTCTTGACGGAACATGGGCCAGGTTCTGTTTTGAGAGCCAGGTATTGTCTGACCTGTGGCTGACCTACGGGACTTTCAGTGAAACTAGACACCTGCTAGGTCCACGAGGATCATCCGTAGCCTCTCATCCAAGGCCTACCACCTTGGCTTGCTCCTCTGCATGCCTTTTCTGTCCTTAGGCATGAGTTCAGTTGTCAGAATTTCTGGAACCCAATAGTAGATTATTAAGTTACTGTGCATGAAGTGGATAACATTTATTAGATATGCACTCAATGCATGTTAGCAGTGTGCTAAATAGTTCTCATGTGCAGTTTCTTCCACTGATCTGGTACCAACATTATTCTACCTTTCTATTCTATTACCTGTCCTTGTATAGGATGTTTTTCTGCATACAGATGCATTCTCTACCCTTCTCTACACTATCTTTGTAGAACAGATAACTACATATCCAGCTATCTTGACTGCTAGTTTCTATCTAAACAATTGAAGGACTTGGCAGGTGGCAGGACAGAAAAAAGGGGGATAATTTTCTCCTTCTGTCCACTTGGGGCAGTGTCTCTTGACAGAAATAACTTTTCTCCTGATTCCTATGGGTCAGCTTGCCAATTAACATTTCCAGCAGGAAATGCCACAGTTCCACTTTCCTTTGAGTTTCTGGACTCCCACAGATCTGTTCCTTCCATTAGTCCCTCCAAATCTCAATAAGGCAATTGCTTTATACAGTTGCTAAGCTCTGGATTGTTTGATCTCTTGTTTGCTGTTTCACTTCTGCCTGTATATTGAAATCAATTAACACCTGGCACATGTCTTAGTTTCCTAGTTTCATCTTGACTGATACGACTTTCCGCATCTTGTCCTCCATCACACTTCTTTGTCTTTGTATGTATTTAATTTTCTGAAAGCATCTTCACCTATAACTCTTTGTTCCCTTCATACCATTAAGCAGCAATAAACAGCACTTAGTTATAATAACTAGCTATAACTTATTAGATAAATAATAATTTGCTCCCTTTTAACTGTCTGTCATCTGCCTTCTTTAGTTTGGGTTTGCACAAGTTGGGGATAGAAGCAGATTAGGCAGAGCTAGGCTGAAACACCCACCAGTGAGAGTTGGGACTGGGGGTGATCCAGGACAGGTCAGGCTGCAGCATTCAATGGCAAAGGCCAAGACAGGAAATGGGCTATGCCAGGCTGGGTCAGAGCAACCACTGGCACACACGAGAGTTGTGGCTGGGAATAGGCCTGGGTTGGGGAGCTAAGGGAATGCCTTGGCTGGTTGTGGTTCTTACTGGTGAGCATGAGAACCAGAATGGGGAAGGTGATCTGGGCTGGACATGGCTGCAGTGTCCCTCAGCATGGATGTTGAGGTCTGGGGTACGCCAGAATGGACTAGACTCTGGCATCCACTGGTGCTCATGAGAGCCTGGGTAGGCGTAGGCTGGCTGGGATAGATTTCAGCACCCACTGGACCACGTGAGAGCTGTGTTTGGGTGTAGATCAGGTTTGGCTGGGCTGTAGCACTCAACAGTAAGAACCAGAATTTGTGTGGGCAGGTTGGGGAAGGCCACTGTTCCTGCCATGACAGAAGGTGAACTAAGTCAGCCTGGGCCAAGGACCCACGAGGTATGAGCAAGAACTGCCACTGGGAGGAGATCTGATAGAGGAACTTGGGGAACTCCTGTGTTAGGATACATTCCCTGCAGGTGAGCACAGGGAGCAGCCCAGATCATGCCACGTTACAGTTCCTGCCAGCATACCTATGGCTCAGGTCTGGGGGTGAGCCAGGCTGGGCCAGTTCATAACACCCGCTAGCAGGTACAAGAACCAGGATGGGATGCAGGACAGGTTGGGTTCGGCCACAATATCAGCCAGTCTACATTAGGGCTGGGTCTAATGCAATCCATTGGATCCTGCATAGGACATATGGTACCATAACTGTGGAAGGAGGGCAGAACAAATTGGACAACAGCTTCAGCCAAGTGTTGACAACACATATATGAGCGAATGGAGTCTATAAGGTGGACTGTGTCAGCCAATGGACTCTGGAAGGATTTCCTCATCCTTGGATCAGTGAGATCGACAGCATTTCACAGAACTATCAGAACCACTTAAGCAGAACCCTGGGCGCATGCTCCACATCAGGGATGATATTGAATGTTTGCTCCCCATCCCTAGGTGCTGAGGTGGTTGGGAGACTGGTTGCGGCTTCTCCCCTTTTCTCCCCTTCTTTCCCAGGATACAGGATGAAGAAAAAGAAAGTTTGGAAATATTTGTCTTACCCACTTTCCCCTAATCCCTGATCCTTCCCACCCTGATCAACTATGTAAACATCATCGAAAAAAATTTTTAAAAGAAACCCATTACTTTAGAAAAAAATACACACACATGCTAGCAAAATACATATTTTAGAGGACTACAGTTAGAATCATATTTTTAAATGAAGATGCAAACGATAGTTTTAAGTGACTGCAAATATCCTAGGAAGATAATTGATTTTTAAAGTAATGATTAAATCGTTGGGCATTGGGTTCTCATTAGGTAAGAAGTTAGGCCAGGATGCTGTAGGAAGAAGCAGCACAACAGAATGACTAGAAAACTTGGCATGGGTCGTCACGTGAGGCCCCCACGGCAACAGCTGGTGATGTCAGATCAGCCTCTGCTCCCATCTAGACAATGCTCCTTTTTTTCCCCCCTGTGTTTTGGGGCAACTCACTTACCTAGTCAGAGCCTCCTTGTCTTCATTCGTGGAAAAATGATGAGGACAGATTTTGAATGGAGTGTGAAAATGCTACATGTATTTATTAAAGGGGGGGGAGGCCCTTATTAGCTTTGAGTTTCGGGGAATCAGTAAGCCTTGGGCAGGAACGAATGGGAGGGGAAGCCAAAAGGGTGGGACAAGCTGGAGAAAGCAGAATGATAAAGTGCCTGCCCCGTCACACATGGCTGCGGGTCACTGCTTGGAAATGTGAGAACAAAATGGGACCCCAAGCTAATGACTTTCAGGTGTGCTGGCCCAGCTGCCTGGCCATTGGGGAATCAGGTCGAGGCCAAGGCTAACGCTCCCGGGCTGCCAAGGCAAACATCCAGGCCTAGAGTAAACCAACCAGAGCCAGGGACCTGGGCCTCCCACCAGACTGCATAGCACCCTGTGGCTGTCCGAGCCGGCACCTGCCTGCTGTCTACAGCTGCCTCTCTCATTCCCTGACTAACTGTCCCTGTTCTTGAAGCCCCTGTTGCCCTGTTATTTGTCCAACCCTGGAATATAGTGCTATTGTTCCCTCTTCCTCATTTCTAATGGGAGCTCCAATGAAAGTCTTGTTGTTTGGATTTATGCCTGAGTCAAGAGAATTTCCCCATCTCTCCTCTTGCCAATCCTTTGCCCTGTTCTGGTTGTGTTTTTTTTTGCACTCAGGACCCTCTTCTACTATCAGTGCTCCATTGTGTCCCTTCTTCTATTTCCCAGATATGGAGGTGGACTGGATTCAACATGCATATTATACACACTTTTTGATGCTCACACAATGCTTCTGAGAAGCTAAAGTGCAGATTAAACATCATAAAGCATGTGTTAGTCCAAGGACATCACAGAAGGTTAGTGGAGAGTTGAGTATCCAGAGGGAAGACCCAATTAAAACAAGGATGCCTGCTGATATCTTTCCAAGAATACCTTGCGGGCACCTAACTATGGGTCTTCAGAAGGGTCTCCTCTGACCTCAAAAGCAAAACTCACGAAAGTGATTTGCTCTAGTCATGTGTCAGAATGTAAACAAAACTGGCTTCTGACCAGCTGCGCACATGTTGTGAACCATTCTGTGTCAGTAGCTTCACCTGTTAAACTTTCTTGCTCTACATTCCCACATGGCTGTTAGTATAGATCACTCACCCTTTGACTTAAAAAGCACTGGTCCAACACCAGTTATTTTCCAGAAGTAGTTGTAGGCTCTGGTGACAGGAGTGTGGTGTAATCCTTCATCTTCAGGTTTATCAAACTTCAGGGGAAAAGACAGGTGAAAAACTACAGCAAGGTACTACATTATAGATACGTATACAGAAGTAACTGAGTACAGTCCTCTTGGAATGTGTGACTCAAGTCCTTTCAATTCACTGCCTCCTCCCCTTAAGCTCTTATTCCAGATGTCTGCAAAACTTGTTTCTAACCCTTGGATCTTTGTTCAAATGTCATTTAATGACACACAATTTGACCATCCTATAGGAAATAACACCTACTCTCAGGCTCAATTCCCTGTGTATTTTCTTCCTAGTCATATTGCCACTTTGTGCATTATACATTTTTCCTTTCCACCCTGTGTATGTGTGTATGTATGTACGTACGTTGGAGAGGTAAAGAGTGAGATCAAGAGATGGAGGGAGGAGGGATAGAGAGAGAGAGAGATTAAGAGAGAGAGACAGACTTCATCTGCTCTGTCTGTTGGTCCTCTCCCCCAGTTATCCACAGCCTCAAGAATAGACCAGGACACACTTGGAAGCTGAAACTCTCAAGTTTCATGGAGAGCAGTGATTCAAATTCTAGGCCATACCCTGTTGCCTCTCAGGGTATATATGAACAGGAAGCTGGAATGAAGAGCAGAGCCCACTTTAAACCCATGTATCTCAATGTGAGGTGCAGGCATCTGATCAGTGTCTAAGCTTGGATGTGCCCCATGCCCTGCCATTCGTTACCTTCTCTGGAATGTCAGGTTCCTGGATATAGAGATGTTGTTTGTCTGCTGCTGTAACCCGAGGACCTAGGATCATGTCTGACCTGTAATCAAATGCTTTTATAAATACTTGTTGATTTAATGAGCAAATAAATAAGTGAATGAATGAAAATTACAGTGAATGGAAAGTCAAAAACATAATACTTCCCAGTAGTGTCATGGAGAAATAAACCCTTAAGAGAAATTTGAACAGGAATCAGAGTTATCCAGGCTGAGGAAGGAACATAAGCGAAGGAGGGAGAGAAAGTCATGGTCTGCCAGGGACACGACTGGCATTCTCAGTAACCACAGAAGGATTCATAGGTGCTGGCAGGAAATGTGTGTGCAGCGTGGGCTGCAACAAATCACCGAATTCCTCTTGGAAGGACTAGAGTTGATGTGGCCCCTAGAAACTGACTTATCTTTTTAAAATGGCCAGGTGTTAAAAAACAAACAAAAAAACTCCATAGTTTCCCAACATTTGCTTTACCTTTTAGCCTGTGAGAGAGACACACAGAAATCAGCAAAGGAGTGGGGCATCCTACTAACTCTTTCACAGAGAATCTGAACACAGAGAAGGCGATGCTGGCCTCTCAGACTATGGGTAATGGTGATTGGATTGGCTCAATCCAGAGGCTGTGTCAACCTGTATCAGTGTACAACTCAAGAAAATGTTTGCCTCCCACACTTCCTCTGAAAATCCAGCCAAAGGCAGCTAGCCTCAGTGCAGCCATTTAACCTATTTTGAAGTTATCCATTCCAAATACACTGTTCTCTAAAGTGTTGATCAATTAGGGCTTAATTGTCCAAGCTCTAGTTTTACTCCGCTCTGGTTACAGTAAATAAACCAGGACTTGTTTAAATGGATTTTTATAATGGGATGTGCTCTTGAATAGACTTTACTGAAATAGTATCACTGCTTTTAAGAAGGCCCAAGTTTCATAGAAAAAGTTGTTGGTGATTTCTCTCCAGTTCTGAGAATGTACTAGGTGGAAAGGGGAAGCTGAGCGTTCACCTTGGACTAGAACGAGCAGGGGTGGGAAGGAATTCTGCAGAGTTAGCAGAGTTGGTTAGTTAGTTAGAGTTAGTTAGTTACTTTGATTCTTATTCCAACTTCTTCAATATGGTTAGAGACTTCAAGAGAAATTGTGGAGCCGCAGTGTTTGTAAAATGCATTGAAAATGTTATGGTAGTTCTAACGTGAATCAACATAATGCTGTTGTGTCGAGGTATGGTGTGAACTAAGGGCGAGAATAGGTGTATGGCAAATGGAGGCCATCTCATAGATACATAGTTAGAATTTTTATGACTTTAAGATGTCATTGCCTCCCACACAGAGTGATTATCCTTCAGTTAATCTCTGTGCCCCCAAATTCATTCAGATCCAATCCACCCTTCCTGTTGCTACCACTCAACTATACTCAGTATACAAGTTGAGTGATGCTGCTCTCTTATTCAAAACCCGTTTTGACCAAGCATATTCTGTCTTACAGAATATTCCCCAATTCCTCATAGCTCCTGAGTTGTTTCTGACTATCTTAGCTCATATATCCAGAGTGTCCTACATTTAGCTGGAGAGAATTACAGAAGTCCTGCTCTCTCAGATTGGGCTTATCTGTCTGTTGAAGAATTTCCCATGCTTCTCAGTGAATGCTCATGAAATGGTTCTCTGCTAAAAAAAATAATAATGAAGAGACACAGATACACATTTCTCTTCCATTCCTCTCTTTTTTAGCTCTTGTTTTCCCATGGCTCTGTTATTTTCTAGAATATGTAGTACCTTCAATAGGATTCATGCTTGTAGATCAGGGTCAAGGCCAGGACTACTGAAAGGATGAACAAGAAAAGTCTATCCTGCATTTCAGGGCCAAACAGCCATAACCAAATTGACCTTGGTCTTCTCAAGAAAGGGCTGTGTCCTCTTTTGGAAAGTCTGCAATGGCTAATCAGGGGACTCATGCTGATGAATATCTTATTTGGTTCATCTGAGGACAGAGGGAGGGCTGTCCCTGGAACTACCTGGATTCTACTCGCCCTATGTTAGGGAACCTGCCCTGCCTCCAGTCAAAACCCTCAATGGTATACTACTCTTAATAATTGTTGCTGGCTGGTGTGCTCTGAATTGCTGCGAGAAAAGCAGCTGGCATTAATAGCATCACTGACTGAACTGCGATGGAAAGTTGGGCCATTTTCAGAGAACCAAGAGGACACCAATTAGTTTCAAATTGTCCACTGATTTCAGATTTTCCCTATCTAGGGAGAAAAATAAGCCTTACAACTGGAGTGAATACTTTGGAAAGTCGCCAGTTTGCCTTCCAGTTGGCTTGGATCCTGGTAGCCTGAGCTGCAATGAGACCATTACATTAACTAGAATGTTGGAATAATTAAGATCCCTCAATGGTTCTTAGAGGTCACGAGAGCAGAAGATGCCTTCAAACATCAGCCCTAAGTGTATTCCTCTTGTAACAACTCAAGGACTGGCTTCTTTTAGAATCTGGCTGAACATGGGAGAATTAACTATAGTGAGGTGAGATGCCTAGGAGGGGACTAGACCTCATTCTCATCACCAGACTGGGCTACTCATTTTAAAACAAGAATAAGAAGTTCTGGATGTGGGTTTGTGGGTAAGATGAAGATCTGAATTTGGTCTCCTTAACCAGCCTGAACCTGTGCTTCACCTTAGTTCCACTCTACTGGTGCTTGCCACACATGGCAATGTCAAAAGAACACCTTCATACCCAAAGTTGACTTTAAAGGCTGTATCTTTCTGCTGTTGGTTGATTTTCAATTATTTTATTATTTATTTGCGAATCAGAGAGAAAGAGAGAAAAGTGTGCTCTCACCATTGCTAGTTTACTCTTCAAATGCTTGCAAAAGCTAGGACTTAGTTGAGGCCAAAACCAGGAACTGGAAATACAATCCGAATCTCCCATGTGAGTGGCTGGAACCAATGACTTGAGATATCACTACTGATTCTCAAGATCTGCACTACTAGCAATCTGGTATCAGGAATCAGATCCAGATATTCCAGTCTAGTTCATGTGTAGCTCAACTCTAGGCTAACACTCCTTCCCATTCTTGATTTTAATATGATGGGTGAGGCTGGGGTTCTTCTTATTCATTTTATTTATTTATTTGAATAGCCTAAACTCAACTCCACTTAGTAAATCAATTTAGCACTGAGGCTGAAATTTACAACACACCCAACAATACTATGGCTTAGTAGGATGCATTAAGAGGCTAGTTAAACAGCAAATGCAGTATAAATCTCAGCCTCATAGGTGTGTTGAAAACATAAATAGCTTCCAAAGAGCCACGATCGATACCAAGATATACGCACAGGCTCAAAGTGTGCAAAATAATTTAAATTTTAAATTAGCTCCTGCTTAGTGTCTCCTCCTTTCCTCCCAAGTATCTGGGGGGCTCTGCAATTTCTGTTAATGGCACCAAATTTCCAGTCTATAAATATTGGTTTCTGAACTTCTATTAAGATATCAAAACTGGGACAAAGACAGCATCTGCATCTGCATGTTGGTTGGATTCCAAAGATGGAAATGAAAAGATTGAAGAGGAGACCAGAGGGGGTGAGATAAGGTGGGACCCCAGGTCATCTTGGGTGACCAGTGATTAACAATGGAGAAAAAGCTGGTAGTAATGAGGTACTGAGAAAGTCTGACAAGTGGGCGAAGATGACAGTTCAAAAAATTGTGCTTTGACAGAACTGAATGTGGCTGAGCTGGACTTGCAGAAAGTCATGGATTTTAAGTAAGGGGGACACGGCAAGGGCCTCACCATGTGACCCCAAGATGCACCTGTAAGACAGGTGGAGGGGAGGGTCAGAAACAGTGTCCACCAAGTCATGGAGAAGTTATAGGCCTTTGGCTCGTGTCCTTGGAAGCCTGGGGTGGGCTGAGCTAAGCGGGGAGTTAGGGATGTTCATAGGGTGCAGGGCTGAGACCCCCAAGGGCACTGCACTGTCTCAAGTCCACACATAGCTCTGGCAGCCCCTGCCTTCTCTGGGCTCTGAGACTGGCATGCAAAGACTCGGGTTCCAATGTAAGGCCACCTTTGTCTATGTAAAGTTTCTTTATCTATGGAACACCCTTCTGCCCACTCTTTACTATTCTCTGAACTACTTGATGCCAAAGTGGTGAAAAGTGGCCTGGAGTTCCAGAATGAGGTTAGCAGGGGCATAGGCTTTCTAACAGATATCAGCTCCCGAACCTCTTGATTCTGAGATCTGACTAGCCTCACTTCAAAGTTGATGTCACAGACAACCCCTATCAACAAAGGGAAAGATATGGGCAGCGTATTCCAGAGTGTTTTTCAGTCTTGAATTTTTCCTGTGCTCTGTCTGACCTGTTAACCTCCTTGGCACTTGTCCTTTGGATCACAAGCTGGCTTCACTTTCCAAGGCTTGTTACCAAAGGATGGGACTTTGCTCAGCTTCCCCAATTAAGACTGATAAACCACTGGCAGTGACATTAGCACAAGCTCCATCTTGTTAGGGTTGCTAAGTTTGATTGCTGCACCTCACTGATATTCTCTGTGAATGGTTATTCCCTAAGTCCTTCCATCTAACCTCCTCATATTACTCTAGTTTTTCTATATCCACCTGCTACACCCTGGCCAAGATGAGGCTCTACCAACCTACTGAGTATTCCGCCTGCTTTCCCAGTTTAAGTCTGAGCAAGTGCCCCCCTACCCAACCTCTGCCCTGATTCCTTTGGTTCTGCAAGTGTTTCATAAAAAATACAGTTAAGCCCATGGGACTTGTCTTGTGTCTGTCACCTACTCACTGCTAGATATTTTACAATTAAACCAGTATCCTCAACTCCCTAGGAGGGTCTCTTGCTGTGTACACCTCAGTGCTGTCATGCATGACCTCTGTCTCGTCATTTTCATGATCCAGCATGCAATTCAAAAGTCAATTGTTCTCTTCAGTTTTCCTTGAGAAGCCCAGCAAGGTCAATTCTTCATTCTTCTGGATGCATATATGACCTATACATCAAAATTCCCCAACTCTCTTCTGATCAAATCTGTATGTGTGGCATTCCCCTGCTCTAAGGCATCAACTCTGTGACAATAGTGGAGTGTCCTGTGCTGTCATTTGTTATTGCTGCTCGCTGTAAATCCCAAGTAGCCATAAGCACATGGAGCAGAGACTATAACAACACAATGAGCCACCACTCTAGCAGAGGAAAAAAACCCAAGCACATTGTAATATTAGCAAGTTTGTAATTCTTTCTATGTGCAAAGCGCGTTGACTTGTTTTTCACATAAACCCCAATTCCATCCTTATTTAATAGATGCCAAAGTGAGGCTGACTTACAAAGTTCTGCCAATCAAATTTCCTAATGTGTGGTGGTGGTGGGAAGCAGATGTATAGGCTGCCCACTTGAACACAGGAGCTGGTAGCCACTGTAGAAATGTCCTCTCTCGCAGTGGGGGCTGCGGGGCGCTTGGCTGAACCCTTGGCTTGGATCTGAAGAGCACCAGGTTGGCCTTGGCAGTGCAGAGGAATTGGGTAGAAGTGAATGCAGCTGAGTGTCTTCCTCCACTAGGACTTGCAAACTTCCTTCTCCGGCATGTTGACAAGGAGGAGCACGAAACAGAGAGGACTTACACGACCCGATCCAGGACTTTGTGTAGAATCCCGCATCGTACTCAGTAAACCTCATCATTCAAGCCAGATCCTTCATTTCCTTGAAGAGTTTTCAGACACAATAGAAGTCTTAAGAAATCATTAATCGTCGCACAAGTTTAATTTTTCTTCTGCCTTTATTTCTTGGAATTATTTATTGTTGGAAGCGATAGAACAGGAGCAAAGTGAGAAAAAAAAAAAGATATTGTAACAAGGATGTCTGGGCAGTTCAGACATGGCCCGCTTTGTCTTACAGCATTCTTTGAACAGAAAGTCTTATTTCATAGTACTATCAGAGTTCCTTTTGTTCTCCATGTTTTCATTCAACACCCACGAACTCCTGTGATGCGCAGATCCTGTTCTGGGCATTGGGGCTATGAGGTTAAAACAGAAATCATGACATTCAGCAAGTACAGGGAGAGAAACAAGTATGCCCCATAATTATGAAAGCAAAATAATTTCCTGCTGAAACGAAATATTACCAGCTAGTATTAAGGAGTAAGAAAGGAAAGAAAGGAATGGAAGCTGCCTCACCTTGGGTAATGTAATCATGCGAGCCTTCTTGGGGGAGGTGTCATTAAGTGAAAGCAAGAACAGAGAGAAGCAGCTGGGTAGTAAAAAGATCTCTGGCTAGAGAGTCTGAGGACATGGTTTACAACTGCAGAATTGAGAGCTGTGTGCGTGCACGTGTGTGTGTGTGTGTGTGCGTGTGTGCATGTGTGTGTGCATATGTGTAGTGCACAAGATCAGGACAGCCACAACATTGTGGCTGAGGTTTAATTTTGAATACCGCAGGACAGACTTACTGGGTTATCCAGGACAATTGTCTTCTCTATCTCCTCCTTACATTCACTAGGGATCCATTTCTTTTGTGTTGTTGAAGAACATTCAGTGAAGTCCTCCTGGAGGAGGTGACTTAAGGGTTTCACACTGTCATGAATGAATAGGAAGGAACAGACAAGGCATGATGGAACAGTACAGGCATGCGTGATATGATTTATGTATATCTGGAGCCAGATCCCACAGGTCTGTGCTGGACAGAGGTCATGGTTAGGGGCATAAAGTCACAAGGGGAGGTAACATGTAAGTGGGCTTAACTGAGAGATGGGAGCAGAATCTACACTCAGGTCACTTGTCTTACAGGATCTGCATTTAGACACAGCCAGCTTGGCTGCTGTCTCCCAGCAGGTAGGAGCCACTGTCCTCTCTTCCTGAAGGTGTGCAAAGCTCAGACACTTTCAGCAGATCCTCCAGTGCTGTGCTGCCAGGAAGTGGCTGATGCCTTGCTCGGAGCCAGGGACATCCTGCTGTTAGCTTCAGAACTTGGAGCCCTGGTTGTTAAGTAATAGGACTTACGATTAAATAGTGGTGTTTGGAGGGAATAGCCCAAGTGTAGCAGCCAGTCGGCGAGAAAAGAGTAACAGCAGCTCACTCTGCCCTGCCTGCCTGGGAGCTGTTGCTGTCGGCACACCGGCACACCGGGAACCCTCGGAAGCCTTAGAGCTGTCAGCACAGGCTCCACCGGGGAGCCAGCAACACCCCTCACTTCCTCGGGCCTCTCTGAAAGCCAGCCAAGGAGCAGGCAGTGCGCTTCCATGCAGACAGCTCCTGGAGCCTCCCGCCCTGGGCACGGTGCCGTCGCTTGTGGAGATGGAAACAGCCAGGCCCTTCTGACTTGAAGACGCCTCATTGCTCCTGACACCTCGGACTTAAAACCCACCATCACTGTCATTCAGCATCTAACCCGCAGAGGCAGGGGAGGGGAGCAACCAGAGCAGGCTCATGGGGAGCCAGGGCAGGCGAGGGGGCAGGAGGCTGGTTGGAAAGACTCTCAGACTGTTCTGTGGGAATCTGTCCGAGTGTGGAGGCTGGAAGCCCAATCTGGTGTTGGGTGCGGGGCAGGTCAAAGGGGAACTCTCAGTTCAGTCCAGAGGCAGCTGCTCACAGCTAGAGGCCTCACCGGGCCTGGATCTTTCTCAGTGATCAAGGACAAGCTACGCAGGCTTGGGAGGAATGGCTGCGGCTGGCGTCCTTGTCCAGTTTGGGGCCAGCCCTGCTTTCAAAAACCTGCGAGTGGCCATTGTCATCCTTCCAGGAGAGAAGACTCTCATCCAAAAACTTAAAAAGGCATTTCCTCTTCAATTCGCTCCTTTCCTCCGATGGCCTCAAGGCTAGTAGTGGGTTCTCTCACATCTAAAACTGCCAGCCCTTGGCTAAGCTCTCGGGTAAGCAATGAGTCCCATCTCGGACTGCCCACGGCATCCAAGCGAGACGCTGACCACTGCCCTATCCGTGCAGTTCTCATCTTTTCAAGCAGCCGTTCAGAGCAGCATCATGTGCTATGTCCGTCGACTGTGACATTTGCTTTCTTTCAAAGGTTTTAAAGGTGAGTGCAGATCGCAGCTCAGCCCTTGGCAGATTCTCTGAGTGGCTGGAGGAGAGACAGGGCTGCCTGGGGGTATGGGACCACAGTGCTGCCTGAGGAACCAAGGCAGCCATGTTTTGGGAAGGTTCTAGAACCATGGTGCTCCGGGAAGATTCTGGAAGCAGGACAGGCAGTCCCAGAGTTGCCTGATGGCAAGCTGGCTGGGTCAGCCAGCCAGGCCTCCTGCTCAGCTGCTTTTCCCAGCGCAAACATCAGTCTCTCTCCTCTTTGTCCTTAATGACCACAGCCAGAGGGAGCAGCTTTAGCTCCCGAGGAGCCTGTTTGCATCCAGCCTGTGAGCAGAGGCCTAAATTGGCATTCCACATCGTAATAAAAAAATTCCCAGCAATTATTAAAAGATTCTTATCTCTTGCTCCCTACGTGGATAATGAGTCCCCTCTCTGCTGGACTGAGACAGGCTGTCTCTGCTCTCACTTAATGAAACAGGACCAAGTTTGCAAATGAGCCTGCCCCGGCTCTCCCCTTAACCTCTGCTTGTCGAGTTGTACATCAAAACCCCTGGCTTCTGTCTTTCCTTATTAACAGCCCGTAATCCTAGCAGGACCCTTGCCTTGGCACTTCCTCTCGGCATGCACAGATCTGGTTTTCTCTGGCCAGAACGGATGGGGGTTGGTCTTTGTCATTCTGGACCCCAGGCTCTAGGGCATCTGGGTGCTTGTGATTTGGTTAAACAAGGAGTGTTCAGGGGAGCTGAGTACTTTCGGTTGCATTAAACAAGAAGGTTACAGAAACACAGAGAGAAAGCCAGAGAGTGCTGCAGGCCTATTTTCCCTGAAAACCCACTCTAAGTGTCCTCTGGACTCAAGTGGGGACTGGGAGGATCTGGATTCTCTGTGAAATCATCTGCCTGTAGCCATAGATTCCAGCAGGTCAGGTCTGGCCCCACACCCAGTCTACGCAGGTTCAGGATCTGGGTAGCTGAATCCTGATGATGAACGCTGATGCGTGATGCTTTTCCAAGCCCCACTCTCTCTCGGACTTCCAGGGACTTTCCTTTATTTTGACTCCATCTCAGTAAAAACTTTTGAAACAGGGGAAACTGTTTCAAAGGACATGTTCTAAAAAAAGAAAGACTTATTTATTTTTATTTGAAAGGTAGACTGACAGAGAGGGTGAGATGGAGAGGAAGAGACCTTTTGTCTGCTGGTTCAAACTCCATATGACCACAATGGCCTGGCTGAAGCTGGGTGTCAGGAACTCCATCTTAGACTCCCACGTGGGTGGCAGGAACCTAAGGACTTGAGCCCTTGTCTACTGCCTCCCATGTCCATTAGCAGGAAGCTGGATCAGAAGCATGGGTGACCGGGATTTGAACTTGCACTTTGGCGGGGAATCTCGGCCAACAGCTTAACGCTCTCACCACAACACCCTCCCCTTTGAATGGCTTCTTGGGCCAGCTTTTCCTAAAAGTTGGTTTCTTTATCTCCTTTATCCACATCCAAGAAAAACAGAAGAGGAGGAGTATGTGTTGATGGAGTGTCTATCAGTGTGACACAAAGTACCCCGAATCGAGTGACCGAGAACAGCCACATGTTTGTATCTTTGTGATTTGAAGAGCTGGAAAGTCGCACAGGATTCTGTTGGGCTGCGCTGCTCCTCACCACTATGGCAGCGACACCAGCTGGATCTCCGCTAGGGATGGGCTTGTTTCACCTGCCTTTGCTTGTGTGGCTGCACCTCGGAGCGCACAGATTCTCTCAGGAGCCTCGGCTTATCTGGACTTAATTTTTTCTCTCTGTGATCTTCTAGCAAGTCCTGGAATTTACATAGCATTGTTCGGGGCTTCCAGAGCAAACGCTTCCAGAAACAGGAGGCCTGAGCCTGGATGCCAGTTTCACCAACTGTGGTCTTGCCTGTTACTACTCTCTTGGATCAGCCCGAGGGACAAGGGCAGCACACCCAGAGAGCAGAGTTCAGCCATGAGCTACTGCACGTGGGGGCCCTACAGAGTCACAGAAAGTTACAGAAAGCACTGCCTTAGTCAAATAGAATCCTTGCTCCAGCGGTCTGACAAGTGCCTTTGCATCCTCTGTGTGTTTAAGGGCACCGTTCTCCCAGCACATGTCCGTTGGATATTACAGAAGAACAGAAGCAACAGCACCTTCCTTCCTATCAAGGCAGAAATAGGAAGCTGTCTTTTCATTCCTGTGCCACTATCTCCCATTACTATGCACTTCCGGCCTGCACCAGCACTTCCCAGAGATAAACTTGAATGGCTATGTGCACTGATGTGCCTTCCATTCTTCGAGCTCAACACCTGGAGGCACCAGTTCCACCTGACTGTTCTCAGAGGCACAGCTAAACATAGGCTAGCTAACTTAGGAAAAAAGTGTAAGTTCCTGAAGTCTTTTTCAAGTTATCCTGATTCAAGAGGCTGGGGTTAGTCTGAAGTCTGTGTGTGTGCCCTGGTCCTTCCCAGTAATTTTGATGTGAGCCAGGTTTGGAAAGCACCGCACTGTGCCCTCCTGGATACATTTTATTAAGTCCCAGCGATGCTGGGTCCTCATTTCAAAGGGATGGGGCCAATTAGCCCTCTCAGTTGGTAAGAGCTGCTTGATTATTGAGTAGGCAAAGGCCTGGGGTGTGTTTTCTGTAGCTGGGGCCTGACCCATGACCTTATCCAGCTGCCTTGCAAATACCATTAGTCACCAGGGTAACCCAGCCAGACAGGGTTAAAGGTTCAGAGTAAATGTGTCTTCTGTACTGGATTGGGTGGGGAGGTAAAGACAGCTCCCTAACAGCAGGACAGGCTTAAACTGTCACCTCCATACAGCAGCGTCATCTTTTATTTTGAAGACACGTGATGGAACTTGATGCCTGGTCGGCACTCTGGATGAGGTTTAAGACTGTCACCCCAAACAATCTGTCTTCCTGCCTCCCCCTTTATTGTTGAAACCAGGGTGAAATAATGAATCTATGAAATGGTGAATCCATAGTAATCAAGTCACAGGTTCTGGGTCTTAAACACGGCAGTGGAATCTTGCGTTATAATTTGTTCCCTGTGTGTGCACACGCAAGTTAGTCAACCTCTCTGTTTCAGTGTCATCTTTCTGAAAAATACCAGCCAAATGGTTACTCTACTTGCTAGTTTTAGGACAAAACAAAAGATAGTAAAGAATAATGCAAGTGTTCGCCACATAACGCACTCAAAATATTCACTATGGGTATTACTGTTATTTTTTTTGTGTTCTAGTTTTGATTAAAATAACACTTGCCATGTTATCTGTTTTTAACTGATTTTTTAAGTTTTTGTTTGTGGGAGAGAGGCATACTCTGGTTCACTCTTGTAAGCAACTGCATTGACTGGGGACTGGGTTGAAGGTGGGGTGGAGCTGGAGCTGGGAATCCAATTCAGGTCTCTCACATGGCAGACAGGGACCCCACTGCAGGAGCTGTCCCCCAGAATCTGCACAGGTAGAGAGCTGGAATGAGGGGCTAGAGCAAAAATTCAAACCCAGGTACTCTGTGATGTGGAACATGCACATTTAAAACAGAATCTGACCGACTCAGCCAAATGCATCTTGGTATCTCTAGCCACACTATTGTACAGCTGACATCTGGGAACCTTTCCTCTTACATGACAATTTTTGCACTCGGTGGTTCGTAACTCTCCATTTCCCCCTTTGTGCAGCTTTTGACAGTCACCAGTTTACACTCTGCTTCTCGAAGTATGGCTGTGTTAGATATGTTACATGATTTGTCCTTATGGGACTTGATTAATTCACTCAGCACAGTGCCCATAGCATTCCTTCTTGCCACCTCACATTACAAAATGTCCTTTTTTTTTTTTCTTTTTTGTAAAGCTGACTACGATTCTTTTGAATGTGCACAACGCTTTTAGGAGATGCATTCGTGTGTCCACGGGCACTTAGGTGATTTCCACATCTTAGCTCTTGTAGATAATGCTGCAGGGAACAAGAACATACTAAGGAGTCTTTGAGATCCTGATTTTACTTCCTTTATATTTAAGATTTGATCCTCAGGAGCAGGATTATTAGGTCGTATCATAGTTCTGTTTGTTAATGTTCTGAGGAATCCCATACTGCTTTTCCACACAGCCATGCTATTTTACCTTCTCATCAGGAATGTACACAGGTTCCACTTTCAGCATCTTAGCGAATATTTATCCTTGTTTTCTTGAGAATAACCATCTTAACAGGTGTGAAGTGATACTGCACTGTGGTAAATTTCCATGTCTCTGATGGTTCTCCTTGAATGTCTCTTCACCCTGTGTTTGCATACTTTGCTGAAACCAAAACCAAAAAAAATCCACAATGTATGAAGGAGAAGCAGTGTTTTCATGGAGATGGCACCTAAAGTAGAGGTGATTGTGGAAAAAAATCCATGTAGTTTCCACATCAAACTGAAGTGCTTCTACAGAGCAAAGGACTTGGCCAAAAAGAGTGGAAAGTCAGCCTGAGGAGCAGGGATAGTGTTTATAAACTACTTCTCTGACAAAGGGTTACTTAATGAAATTCCTACAACTCAATAGCAAAGTGATACAACATTTCCTGATTTTACCATTTTTAAGAATGATAAATTGCCTTTTCACATAGCTTCCCATCAGTCCCATGTCAATGAAAGATTTCATCACATTCCCATGCGCAGTAGGGGTACCTGTAATGCCATTTTTTTTCTGTCTCTCTTCACTCTAGCTCCTACTCACTATTCAAACATCTCGCTGATTGAGCCCATTCTTTATCATCCATAGAAATGGCTGCCAGATTTTGCCTTCACTAACTCTGCCTTCACGTCTGATAGTCATCCCAGTTTGTCTCCCTGCCAACAATGTCTCCGGTGGTGATCTGTAACTCGGTCCAGACAGACACTTGTAAGATCTGAATCTTTATAGTCTTCTATTATGAAAGAAACTTACTACTTTATATTTCCTGTGGTGTAAAGTTCAAATTCTTTTCTTGGTGCGCTAAGCTCTTCATGTCTTATCCCAAGCCTTCCCTCCAGTCTAGTGCTACCACTTTTCCCCCTTTATAATATTTACTGATCAGATTCAGTATCTATGAAGATGACATTCTGTAGTTTTCACTGTACTTTTCTTTCTGGCTATGAAATCCAGTCCCAGTTTTCCTCATCTTTAGAGATTTGATCTTAATGTCCTGAATTGCTGTTGGTTGATCTAATCCTTGAAATCTGTTTTCATCTTTGGAATTATTATTAACATTTAAATGTCCCTTTGAGGAATTAAGATCATTACTCCTTTTATGTTACATTCCTTATTTATGAGTTAAATGAAGTGTTAATTATAGTTGAGTGAACTTTTCCATGAACTGCTGTTTTTAGGTAATTCTTTTCCAAAATGAAGATTATAACCAAGAGTTTATATGAGTTGTTTGGGAATCTTCATGAAATTTGAAGGAAATCTGCATCCTTAGCATCCTGCTGACTGCCCTGGCTGTTTCTTTATGATTCTTGAGAAATGATTGATCATAATCAAGAAATTAATCACTAATCATCGCTAGTAATTAAATCAGAGTCATATTTGCATTTGTGTGATAATTTATGCAATATTTAGAAAAGGAAATTTGGGTGGAAGCAATTGATTGTGAAGGCTGTCCCAAAGGTGTCAGTCACTGGGTAACGCATCCATCATGATTAGTCCATGGGAAGGAAGGAGAGAGGCAGAGAGAGCGAATGTACCTGGCTTGCATTTTTCTGTTCTATGCGCTGCATACTTCCTCCTGCAACACTGAGTTATTTTTAATTCAAGGACAATGAAGAACAAAACATATTTCAGGACAAATCTAGCTTCATTCTAGAGTTCATAGTACACTTGCATATAATGAGCATGTAAGATCAATGTTGAGGTTAGTCAGCAATATTTCCTGTAAAGAAACAGAGAATAGATATTTTTGGGTCTGAGGGCCATGCAGTCTTTGCTATACTAGTGAATACCATACCTCAATAATAGCAATAGACAATACAAGAATTAATATGCCTAACTGTATTACAATAAAACTTTACCAAAAAAATCTATAGGAAGGTGATATATTTGTCTATGAGCTTTTTTCCCCCTTAGTTTCAGATTTGCATGATCTTGGAATGGAGTGAAAAATGACTAAGGCTAAGGGGATGGTCTGGCTGGGTTGTTGTTTCCACTGATGAGAGCCAGGGTCAGAGTGGGGGCTACAATTTGATCTGGACATGACTGCAGTGTCCCTTGGCACAGATGTGGACTAGGTCTGGAGTGTGCCAGACTGGGCTAGACTTTAGCACCCTCTGGTGCTCGTGAGAACCAGGGTGGGAGTAGAACAGACTGGGTTAGGTCTCTGCCCCTGCTGAGCCATGCGTGAGCTGTATCTAGGTGTGGAATAGGTTTGGCTCTACTGTAGCATCCAACAGTAAGAACCAGAATGAGTGAGTGCTGGTCAGGGAAGGCCATTGTTCCTGCTAGGACAGGAGGTAGACAAAGTTGGGCTGGGCCATGAACCCACCAGTATGCACGAGATCTTCCACTGGGAGAGGTTCTGATGGAGGAGCTTGGGGAACTCCATGCATGTGACCGCAAGAACCAAGTCAGGGAGAAGCATTAACCAGATACATATGGAGAATATGGTAATACATTGGAGCCTGCAGAGAACACCTGGTACCCTAGCAGATGATAGAGGACAGAACAAATTGATCAACTACCACAGTCATGCACTGGCAGTGAATATCTGGGCAAATGGAGACTCTAAGGTAGATTATGTCAGCCAGTGGATTCTGGAGGGATTTCATTGTGCTTGGAGTGGTGAAATCAACAGCAACTCAGAATTGTTGAAATATCAAAACCACTTCAGTGGGACCCTCGGCTCATGCCCCAGCTGGGGACCCTGGAATGGCATCGGGAGGCTATTCCCATCCCAGGGTACAGAGGTGGCTGGGAGGTAGTGTGGTTTCTCCCCTTATCTCCCTCCTCCCACCCCCACCCCTGATACAGGAAGGAAAAAAGAAAATGTGGAAACAATTGTCTCACCCACTTTCCCCTAACCCTTGACCCCTTGCACCTTAGTCAACTATGTAAAAATCATCAAAAATAATAAAATAAAATGACTAAGAATTTTGAAGTCACACCTATGACTAAAGATAAATTCTTTCTAGTTTTCTTTCTCCTGTCTTTCTCTTCATCTTTTACCTCTGATTCTTCTTTATTTCTTTCCAATAGCTGAGTAATGTGAAGATATCATTGTATGTCAGTCTTTCTTGAAGTTTATGAAGTGGTAATAAGACTAGGACTGTATAAAAGCATTACTATGAGAAGTAAGTTAAATAAAGAATTCTGGAAAATGCTTTGAAAGAGACACACACATGTTTACTATATATGTGTGAATAATTGTGAAATTCCATGCTGCAGAAGACACAAAAGCAGAAATAGGAATTTTGAAATGAAGCATTTAGTTTCAAACATTGCAGCTTCCTTTGATGCTGCTGTCATGCATTGTAACATTTCATCACATTTTATACATGTTTTAAAAATGATAAGCACCTTTCCCTTCCTAGTTTCATGACTCTGCCTGATAGATGGGAAACTTTTGAGAGCTCTGTGCTTTTCATCTGGATCCAGAGCATCTTCTGTATTCCAGTTGTATCCACCAGCTGGGACTAAACTGTCTAGTCTTGTCTCTATTAAATTGGAGAAATACCCTTTTCTCACAGTCTTTTTGGATTAGAATGCCTTTAATTCATGAATATGAATAAAACCTGGCTTTGCAACATCAATGTAAGCAATACCTGTTGAATGGATAGTCTCACCACTGACCCACAAATTCTGTATGAGCTAATCTGAACCTCTAACTCTGAATTCTTTGCTATAATTACCAAGCTTTAATGGTTTAGTCCAAAATAAGGTGTCGTAGTGAATTATGAACAGGAAACTTGAAGGAAGTTGAATGCGACACCCTTCAAAAAATACAAGGCAATAATTTCATAGGCCTACAGTTTTTGAAGTACAGTAAATATTGCTTTGTTGTTATTGGTTGAGTTTTATTCCTCTGAAATGCGTATGCTTAAGTCCTAACCTTCTGTGACTCAAAATACGAATTGGTTTGCAAATAGGGTGATTGAAGTTAATTAAAATAAGGTCCTACTGGAGAAGGAAGGGCTCTGATGCAGTATGATTGGTGCCCTCAGAAAAGTGAAGAGTTTGAAGAAGAATTTGAAGACATAGAAAGGAAGAATTCCATATGAGCGCGTGGAGGCAAAGCAGTAGGATAGATCTTGCATCTTCAAGCCTCAAAACAACAAAAGGTTACAACAAACCTCTCTAAGACAGAGGACACGTTTGATAAGATTCCTTTCACACTCATCCAGAGGAATTGGCCCTACGGACACTTAAACTTGGATTTCTAACCTGTAGATGGTGGAATAATTAATGTCTATCAATTAAGCCACTGGTTGTGTGGTACTTTGCTATAGTAGTTTAGCCAACTAACACATTGTATTCATACTATTAATAACAAAGTAGAAAAGTAATAAAATAAATACTCTGCATTAAGCAATAATTATGTGCCATCCATGTGCTAGATCTTTATATGAGCATTATTTAATTTTGTGACTTCAAATATCAAGAAAGAAATATACTCACTGTCCTCATTCTGCAGATAATAAAGCTGAAAATGGAAGCTTAACAGTTGAAATTTCAGGCCCAATGCAATAGCCTAGTTGCTAAATCCTCACCTTGTATGTGCCAGGATCCCATATGGACATCAGTTTGTGTCCTGGCTGCTCCACCTTCCCTCCATCTCCCTACTTGTGACCTGGGAAAGCAGTAGAGGATGATCCAAAACTGTGGGACCCTCCACCCCTATGGGAGAACTGGAAAAAGCTCCTGGCTTCTGGCTCCTGGCTTTAGATCAGCTCCAGTCATTACAGCCACTTAGGAGTGAATCAGCAGACGGAAGATCTTTCTGTCTCTCTCTGCAAATGTCCCTTTCCGGTAAAAATAAATAAAGATAAATAAATCTTTAAAAGAGAAAAAAGTTTAACTTTCATCCTCAAGATCACAGAGATGTGAAAAAGAAAACCGGTCTTAGGATCTGGTTCACTTTGTATCCCTGAGAATCCAAGGTCAATGGAACTCTCAGGAGTCACTCCAAGGAGCGCTGACTACCCATCAGCAGCCACGTGAGAAGCAACGAGGCATGAGTGGTGTGGTACTGACAATGTGACATTTAAGTCCAAATGGGCAGGTGACTGGTTGTGGATGTTGCTGATTCTAATCTCAGGCTCAGGGGGTCTGAATCATCTGTTTGTCTTCCAATGATCTGTGCTCAAAATCCATCAAGGTGCTGGCCCCATACCGACTTCCCAAAGCCCAAGTTCCGGCACTGTAAGAACTAGCCATGAAATCATTTGGGCCTTTCCTTGTTGGATGCCCATGGATGCCACTGAGAAAAGCCCTCAAGTCAGTAACTGGATCCTGTCATACTGAGAGTCAGCCAATCAAGTTCAAAGGTTAATTGGAATCAGAAGTTTGGAACCTTGTCTACTGTTCATTTCATTAGGGCAACTTCCTCTCTTGTCCTCCCTTTTGTGCCTTCACACCTGAGCAGTGGCCAGTGAAAAAATGGCCCTCTCTGCACACGAGTAGCCTCCTTTAACCCAGAAAACCAACACAACTATCCATCCTGACTGTTGTCCAGGAAAATATAAATGCACATTCTCATTGCTCATGGCCACGATGCTCTAGAGAATAGAGGGCTCATGACAGAATCCCAAATGAGCCTCCCCAAAGGTGGGGAATGATAAGCTGCCGTGAGATGTTGGAAGAGGCACATGGATTTGGAAAATTGGTGCTTGTTTCCAGCATAAGGAAAAAATTGAAAGACAGGCAGACTAAAGGTGTTTTTCCCCCCTAGTTAATTCCTTACTCATCAGTCATATAACCTTAAGAAAGCTTTGTGGGGCTGGTGCTGTGGCATAGCACATATAGTGCTGTAGGGCACCAATTCCTGTCTCAGCTGAGCCGCTTCTGATCCAGCTCCCTGCTCATGCATCTGGGAAAGAGGCAGAGGCTGGTCAAATGCTTGGACCTCTGTACCCAGGTGGGAGACAAAGAGGATACTCTTGGCTCCTAGATTCAGTGTGGCCCAGCTCCAGCCACTAAATCTCTGTCTCTCCCTTCCTCCATAATTGTATCTTTCAAATAAATAAACCTTAAATAAAAGAAAAAAGAAAATGAAAACTTTGATTCACTTTTTGCTTCAGATGTCTGATGCACGAAATAGGAAAGATAGAAGCACCTCGTGGCTGTTGTGCGAATGAAATGTTGCCTCTAATGCAGGTTAACATGGTACTTGAGGATGAAGCCATTATTGAAGAGAGACTGAATCCTTGGGGATGCTTGCCATTGACAACCCAGGGTTACTTCTCCAGTCTGCTCCTCCCTCTTCTGTATTGTGACAGATGGGCAGATAGTAGTTCTAACTGATCCCCTATGTCCATGGCCTTGACTGCTGAGACAACTTTCAAGATACCATACGACCTAATAGGCTCAAGTTGTTGGCTGGGACTTCAGTCTTTACAGAAAGATGGGTCCCATGTGAGACGGATCTCAGCTTCTAGAATTCACTACAGAGTTCTTTCCTGCTCATTTACTAGGTGGGCCTTCATTGGCCTGAGGGAGCTAATATGTTTCACAGCGTGTTTTTTAGATTGCATCTTGCCAGATGTTTCTCTGTGTGGGTTCCCTAAGCGATGTGGGAGGGAAGGAACACACTGGTGCGTGTGGAATCTCAGCCAAGAAGCCTGATGTTGCACCGCCTGGTCTAGACCAACCTCCTCTTTTGTGGCTGACAGGGAGCAAGATTGTATTCCATGCTGAAAACGCAGAGGCAATTGTCCTCAGTCCACGTTGGCTATTTTTTCCGTGTTCCATCAGGAGTATGCCAAAGACTACTTATATGGATGAGACAGGCTTAGTGCTGGAGGTATCTTTCAGGAAAGGTGCCCGATTAAGCTATTATAAAACACTGTAAAAGACACTCCCCAGCACCACCATGGAAGGCATAGCAAATAACAGCTAGAGGGATCATGGACTTTGTTTTGCAAGGGCACACCCATCCAATGTTCCATCCAGATCCTTGTCACATCTAATTAGCATTTCTCCCTTTCACTCACTTGGAATCTGAATGTACATGAACAGCTCAGTTATGGCTCAAAGACAAGTCAGGAGCTTAGGGGAGATTCATGATTTTCAGGCCAGGAATACAGGGGCTATAGGAGGCAAACACTCTATCTGATTTGGGGACTGAGGATCAGCTGTGAAAAGCTATCATCAATGTATCAACTACTTTAGCCCAACAAGCCATTGGAGACCCAGAATAAACAATGGTAAGAATTTATGGATAGACTTGGAATTTCAAACCTTGCATTAATTGTGATACTCTCCCTGGATTAGAGAACCTGAATTTCTCAATCCAGCTCACAGTTCTGAGTGCTGACTTGGTGTCAGGATCGGCAGAAGGTAACGAGGGGACCAGCCTTGTGGGAAATGCTGCTTCATGAAAGGCAGCAGGTTTGGGCGGCATGGTTTCCCAGGGCTCACTAACTTAGGGAGAAGTAAATGAAGACTGGGCTTCAGAACAAAGGAGCAAGGGAGGGGTGGCAGCAGGGTAGGGTTGCAGCAGTCACCAGAAGATCCAGGAACATAAAATGGCTTTAAAGGGGACACTTGGTCTTGCCATCTCTCATGCTAAATTCTGTGTAGATGTTGTCACATTTTATCCCCACACAGCCAGCATTAGTGGTGTCTGTATGCTTGCAGGGGAGGGTGAGCTTGCCTTGAGGGGTGCTAGGAGGTGTAAAACAAGTTTTTGAACGCAGGTGTAACAGAGATTGAGCTCTTCATCATCATGTCTCTATGTCTTCTGGGACTTGGTCTTCTAATTTCCCCCTTCCTGAAGAACAGAATCCCAAAGTAGGCAGGCTCTGGACTTGATTCTGCACTGCTATTGGCCAGAAACATTCTTCCAGGTTTCTGTCGATAAGCTGTATCATTCTGGGTTTTTGTGTTTGAGTGTTTTGCTCAAAACAGTCCGAGACATGGGAAATACTCTTCCTACTGAGAAGTTAGAGTCATTTTCTCCTCATTCCAAATGAGAACCGATGTGTTCCTGATAATAGTGGTGGTGGTGGTACAAATTTCAGTGCTTGTGGTTGTGTAACAGTAATAAAAATTGCACTCATTATAGTGAACTCAGAATATTTAGTGTTTATTGAACAACTAATATATACATACCATTTTCTATTATAGGTTCTCTATATACAATAAAACAATCTTCACAGTACTTCAGATCTGGGGTTGAGACTCCTAGGAATTAAAAAAAAATAAAGTCCACTGTCACAATTGTGAAGAGCGAGTGCCTCCCTAAATTCAACACTTCTTGCTTCATTCCAGTCCTGGCCTTGCCCTATGAAGGGGGTGGCAGTGGAATGTGTACAACCATGTGAGCCTTTCATTAAAAGAATCAGAGTAGAACATAAAGGATGTTGATATATTCGCTGGGGTTAAATGGGCAGCAACGACAGGATTAGAAGGCTAACTGTGCCTGCCTCAGGGAAAGCACATGCTCTTTGCACGAAGTTAGATATTTTCGTTCCTCATCACCATCTTTCAAGACCTGAATCACAGAGCACCCTCTAGAACATTCACTGCAGTATTTGCTTATACTCTCAGCCCTGGGTAGCAGATAGCTTCAAGAAATGTTTTGAAAAATGGTGACAGAGAAGTCTAGAGCAGCAGAAGAAAAAGAGGGATGGAGAGAGAGGAGGAAATAAGGAGAAAAAATAGTCCTCACTGGCTCAGAAGCTGATATAAGCAGTCACACACTGGATCTCACCCATGTCACCCACCTTTATGTGTTAGGCAGACCATTTAGTTTGATTGACAAGATAGGAACTCCATTTGTATTTGCTCAGGGAAAAGGATAGATGCTATTTTTTCAAATGTAGGATTTAACATGCATTTTTAAAATTAGTTAATTCAAATTGCGGGTATAATTGCCTTCAAGAAGAATGTGAAGTGGGACACTGAGTTCCGTGTCCTCCCCATCCTTTTCCTACTCCCCGTCCTCCTCCTATTCTGTCTTTCTACAAGGATCACACAATTTTTATGTAAGCAGACACTGAGACGACTTTCTCAGGGTGGACCTCATTATCTGTATTTTGGCCATTATATTACAGGAAAGAATGTGTATTTATAGGAATGGAGAATTAGCGTCTGATGATGAATTGGGAAAACACATCATGAAAAAGATGACAGGATAGGATAGGACTTTTGAGAAGTGCAAAACAAAGATTGTGAAAAAAAAAAAGAGGAGTAGCAATGACAAATGCCTAGAACAAGATTAGTTTGAGGGCAGTGAATTGCGGTCCATTGTGTTTGACTGGATTATAGATTACAAATAATGATAACACGGGGGATTAGATAGAAAAGGAAGTGAAATATTGTACTAGAGGGTTTTGAAAATATAGATAAGGAGTTCTATTTGTTTCAATTATTCAATTGTTCATTCATGCCTCATTTGTTTATCAATAAGTGGTTGTTGGATATTCATGGTCACCTCCTGAGTCTTTGGATTGAAATATGGTCATGGAGCAGGAATGGTTTCCACTTGGAATCGTTGCTTCTGAGCAGCGGGACTCTTGCTATTCAGATGGTGCTAAACAATCCTCTTTATTTAATAGGAATTTTGTAGAATTTTGTCACACTGACAAAAGGATGATGCCCAACTTGCCACTGGCTCTCAAAGCAGAGAATTTTGCATGAAGTAACCAAGGCAGCCTGGAAACATTTTAAATGGGGTAGTAAAGCCACGATAGTTTGAATTTAGTAAACTTGGTGGTGCCAGCAACAATGAGATGTTGGAATGGAGAGGCTACAGCAGAAAGAACAGTGTGTGTGTGTGTGTGTGTGTGTGTGTGTGTGTGTGTGCATTTACAAGAATTTGAGTGGGAAAATGAACAATTTCATAGATAGGAAACATGGACTTAGGAATGGAAAAGGGATATAGAAAGATATTTTTTTGGCAGAATTGACAGTCCTTGCATGTGTTAGCCAATAGAGAAAATTAATGATTTTGGTGTTTGGATGGATAATGTTGCCACTGAACCCAACAGAGTGACCCAAACTGGAAGCAAGCAGGGAGAGTTCCCAGGACATGTACAATTTGCTGCACTAAATACTTATTAGGAGCAGTGGAAATCAGCTATATAGCATTGGAGGTCCATAATGAGACTAAGGATAGAACAATCAACTTGGTTGGTAAGGGTTTCCAAAATGAAACTCTGATATCCCAAGGCATTCATTGTGTGTGTAAAGAACTAACTCATTTCTTGCGCTCACAGAATGGGATTAACTCCATGCCATGTTTGGAAAGATGGGGGGAAAAGCCACTCAATTTTCTAGGACTTAATTTTCTAATTTGATTGTATTTTTAAAAAGCTGGTTTTGAGGTAATGATGATTAAAACTGAGAATTAGTGAGGACATTAGGGAAAAAAAGAGTAATTCTTGTGAAAGTGCAGCTAGGGTGAGAAGATTCTGATATTTAGGAAGTGAGAGGAAGAATACAGAAGTGGAAATCTCAGCTGGGAAAGGAATGGTGGTACAAGGAGAGAGGAGGAATTGTTTCCTCGCCGTTGGCCATGTCACAACAGAGCCTGGATAAGCCTCTCCCCAACTTGTTTACTTGTTGACTGGAGAGTTAGGAAAGGGGTTGTGGGCTCCAAAAAGCTGTACCTAACTTCACTGCTCCGTCAGGCAGATCCAAATGTCCTTCAGAACACTCAAAGCTCCCCCATTAAAGTCCCGTGGTCATAATTACTCTATTATTTTCCAATTCCTGGTTTGTAACATCTCTCTTGTCAACTCTTGAATTAAGGGCCACATTGCTTTTGTTTGCATCCCACCATTCAGTAGCTTTATGAAAGAGTCTGTCTTGTCTCAGCTCCCTCAAGGTTTGCCTTAGCTATAAGAATGCATTTTCCCTAATGATACATCTTTTGTTTGGCCTCCCGTGACCAGCGACTAACTGAGGTGGAGTGTAGGGAATTAGCTGTGTCATCCATGAGAAAACTGCTGGGGATTCACTCACTCCATAGCTTTCTGTACAGTTGTCCAACTCTGTCAGATTTCTATATGGTGACTTTTGCATTTGGCTAATATTGCTTCCTGCCTCTGCATTCTGAAAGTGTCCATCCCCAGTCAAACACTGGCAAATTGTGGAGCCATCTCAGTGTCTAAAATAAGGTCTTAGATGTGAATGCCATTTTGCATGAAGATACAAGTGAGAATCATCCAAATTAAGTGTTGAACAAACTGAATATCTATGCTATGTCAGGCTCCTCCGTAGGCACTAGATTTTTATGCAGATGTAATTGGTCTTTGGGTCTTTGGTGTCTTCAAGAAGAGTGAATTGGGATAGTGGAGCTATAGCCCTCAATATTCATGTGTTGAGGAGAATGAGAAGACAGGAGAGTCAATACTTTTTTTAAAAAAAATGTGTAACACAATAAACAGAAAGAGATTGGTAACTTATTTTCCTGTCAAGTGCTATAGAAGGGAAGAGCAGAAAGCAATGAGAACCTTCTGCTGGAAACAGATGATAGCGCCCATGACATCTTGTTTCTTCTCTCACCTGTGACACTCTACTTGTGTTTAGATCCCAGCCTTTTTGCTTGTAGGTGGGACAACATGTCTGTTTGTGCCTGGATAATGGAATGTAAACAGAATTAATGTGCATTGCTTACAATCCTGAGCTAGAACCTCCCATTGCCCCCTAAAGGTCTCTTATCTCTCACTCTGTTGCAACAGAACGAAGAGGAATGTAAGGGCTCAGGGCAGAACAGGACCGAAAGATGGACAGTGTCAGGATGTTTGGAATGACTGCTTGGGCAGGGTCCCTCCATACAACGCTGACTCAGCTGGAAACACGTAGTCAGTTTGTAACATATATGATCACAGAGATTTCAGAGTTGTTTGGTAAATCAGGTAGTCTACTCTTTGCTGCTGTGTAAGGTGTGAAATTGGAAAGAAATCTTTCTCCATAGATTGGGAACACTTTGACTTTGTGGTAAAGAATCTTTGGAAAGGGTGCCGTGGGAGATGAATTTTAAAAGCAAATGGGATAACAGATGATCATTAGAGCAAGTTCCTAGCAGTGCGGAGCGAAGTGACCCAGAACAACTCCGCTCCCCTGTGCTTTATTGTCAAAAAGGAGACAAATACTGGTCCCTTTGGTTTTCGTGGTTTTACCTCTAATTATGAACTGGAAAAAAATTATGAAAAAAGAAGAAAGACAGCAAATATGGAAGTAACAAAGGTTTAATCATATTTTCAAGATTTACAAACAGTAGGTGATAACAGGAGAAAAAAAATCACAGCAAACATGAGTTTCATCATATCTTACCTATAAAATATTAAAAACAATTTATTCTGAGATTATTATTTGTTTCTGTTGAAATATGGGTAGGCATGAATATATATATATATGTGCTTTAACATTTCAAAAGACAATGTTAAAGACAAATTGGACACCTTATGAATCGTACAAGAAGGTTTGGAATATTTTGAAAACAACAGTTGCTAAGCTTTGTTGAATATTGACTCTGTGGCAGGCATTGTTCAAAGCAAATTATTTTCAATTTTGTAGGAAATGCATGTTTATAGTTAGAATGTAAAATAAAATTCCATTTTTTAGCCAATTAAAGTGCTAGGTTTAATTTCTTCTTCTTCTCCTTCTTCTTTCTTCTCCTTTTTAAATCCTAACTGTAGTCCCTGACTGCAACTGATGTGAAACCTCAGCCCTTCTAAGCCTGTTGCAAGGCACTGAGGTTTTTCTCTGTGGTCTCTTTATGACACACAGACCTACAGGGAGAGGTCACCAGGATGAGAAGGAGAGAGCAGGTAGTCTCCCAGCTCCAGTCTACATGATGCCCAGCCCAGAGTGACTCAGTTCCCAGCTTCTCTCCAGAAAAACTCTCGGCTGAGCACTCACGGACCTACCCCCTTCTACTGTTGCGAATTGGATGTGTTAATGCCATGGCCCCTAAAAGCCAATTATGAGAGCAGGATTTCAGGCAGAGAGGTTTATCTGGGATGTGGCCCCAGGAAGCGCAGTGAGGGGCTGGGGATGTGAGAGAAGAGAAGGAAGGCCTTCAAACATGTGTTAATGAATGTGTGACCTCTCTGGGGAACCAGTGGTCAGCTGCCAGGGCTGGGGGGCACTCAGGGAAAACCCGTGCAGGACACACACCTCAGAGATGCTTCACTCTGGGACAGCAAAGCTGAGTTGTTGATTTGCCCAGGTCTGCCTCTGACAAGGAGGGAATTTGTCCTGTTGAGATTAACCCTTTGTAGTTTCTGGTTGCCCAGTAAAGTGAGCCAGAGCTTGCCTGTGGCCAGAGGTCAGCCAGTGGTCAAGAAATGCAGGCTGTTTTGATGCTCATGTTGACCCTGGGAATGGGCCAAGGGGCCACTGCAGACAGTGCTACAAATATTAAGGTATGTAAACCGATCCAGGTAAAGATGTCACCAAGAGTTAGTGCTCAGTGCATATTCCCTGTCATAATTAGGGTAATAGTCCCATTGTTACAACTAGTGCAGAACTTGTACTAATGTCCACAGCCCAAACTTAGAGGACTTTAATCTGCAGGAGAATCTTCAGGTTTCTTATTGCTTGTTCTTCTGCTCTGAACTCCTATGGAGGTTAAGGCTAGCTTTCCACTCTGAATTCTCTGGGTGGGAATAATTAAATGAGAACCATTTTTGGAGACTGAATTTCCCATTTCAGAAATCCTGTACTTTGCTTCAGAAAAAAAAATCTTCAAACTAATATTAGTGTCTATTGTTGTTTTATTTCTTTAAGCCATGCCACTTAAGGCTCTGGGGTCAGGAGATAGACATCTTGTTTTTATGAAGGTTCCCCAGGGGTAAGCTACAGTCAAACCATGTTATCCTGGAAGACTTTAAGCCATTTTAGTTGCTCGCTGGAGAACACATCCCAGGATGCAGGCGGGTTTCCAAGACAACTGGGGGTTTGATGGTTCATTGAAGGATGGCCAAAGCAGCTGCATTTTGGTCCTTTGCAAGTCTCAAACTATTCTAAAAGAGCTTTTGGTTCAGGAAATACAAACCATATTTACTACAAAGTTTTCTTTTCAATTTTGAATCATATATATATATATGTATGTTGCAAGAGAAATGTATCCCATCTGTGTTATTTATTTTTCTTTTATACTTATGTTATCCAAATGAAATTTTAAAACTTATTTGATATTCTACAGTTTTTTAAAAAAAATTGTATTATAAAGATAGAACATATGCGGTGAAAGATGAGTTCTTTTGCTGCTCTTGGAGTTACCATGGGTCACTGACGTGGCCTCACAGTTGACACAGTGCACTGGCCGTGTCGTGGATTCCTTTGAGGAACAGTTCCAACTCTTTCAGGGGCAGACACAATGGGCAACAAAGGGCTCATCTAATTCTATTAATCATAGGAACTTGGCAAAGTGAAGAGCACGGTGACAGAAGGGGAAAGGACCTCAGATATCAACAAGTCCAACCTCGCTTCATTTTACAGCTGAGGAAACTGAGCCCCAGAGGGGAGAAATTCTTTGCCTAATGACACATGGTTAATTAAAGGCAGATTCAGGGTCATAAACTCAGGTCTCCCGAGCCTAGGAGCAGGGTAGCAGTGTTCTTTCCCCTCCCTGTGCTGCACAGCATCAAAGCACATGTGCAAAATCAGGCTGCAATACCCAGATCACGAGTGTGTTCAAGAACCACAGGCCCTTGTGTGTGTGTGTGTGTGTGTGTGTGTGTGTGTGTATTTGAGGGATAGCATCTCTGAGATTTTACAAGCACATCCCCTCCTCAGAGAGCACAGGCTGTGGGGTGAGATAGGTCGAGCTCACGGTGTAGTTTCACCACCTCCCTGATGATATTGACCTTGGGAATGCTTTGTGAATTACTCTAAGTCCCTGTTTCCTTACCTACAAAATGGAGTACCTACACATGAGTACATACATATTGGATTGTAAGAATTAGATAAAAGTCTAAATGCAAAGATGTGTGATGCAATGGACCCACAGAGTAAACGCTCGTTAAACAATGACTTTTCTTAAAATTATTGTAATCATTTTGCTTCAAAGGTCTTATTTTCCAGGCAAGTATTTCCTAAACTGTTTTTTTGTATATAATATAATTTCCAGGAAAAGTCAATTGACCTTATTAAAAATGCATTAAAACTCACAAAGAGAGTATCTCATATTTTGCTACATTTTGAGAATATGAGAAAACAATCCCATATTTTAGTATATTTTAAAAACTCCCATTGGGCCCGGCGCGGTGGCGCAAGTGGTTAAGTCCTCGCCTTGCACGCCCGGGATCCCATATGGGCGCCGGTTCTAATCCCGGCAGCCCCGCTTCCCTTCCAGCTCCCTGCCTGTGGCCTGGGAAGGCAGTTGAGGACGGCCCAAAGCTTTGGGACCCTGCACCCGCGTGGGAGACCCGGAAGAGGCTCCTGGCTTCGGATCGGCATAGTATCGACCCGTTGCGGCTCACTTGGGGAGTGAATCATCGGATGGAAGATCTTCCTCTCTGTATCTCCTCTCTGTATATCCGCCTTTCCAATGAAAAAATAATAAAAATAAATCTTTAAAAAAAAAAAAAAAAACTCCCATTGACATTTTTTTCTGGAGATGTTTTAAAGCGTACATATATCATATAATCTGCAAAGACTCTAGGAAGGCATGCAGAGAATTTTTTTTTTAATTCGTTGAATGTAACAGTACCAAGCTCCATTGGTCTTTCTTTTTAAGAATATGCACCAGTTACTACTCTGTGGGATAGCATTCTTTGTTTGAGGAATGATAATCTAGAAGGCGTATCAGGTGGCTGTAGAATTGTAATAGTCATAGATCATTGACTCATCAGGAAAAGATGGTCGAAGGTAACTGCCAGGGAATATTCTGATAGATTTGTGGTTGCTTTATGAAGGAAGAAATATTAAAGTGGAAAAGGGTTTGTTGAAGATCCAAGTAAGGGATTTTCTGACTCTACCGGCTAGCAAGGGCTGAGCAAGTTTTTGGAGAACAGCAAATGTAGTCTTGTCACTTTAGCAGCAGAGGCAGGAGTAGGAAGAAGTGCTGAGATGTGGGGACCGACTTTTCTTCATTCTTTCCTTCTCGAAGGCAGGACACATCCCGTTTTTTTTTTTTTTTACATGAACAACACCTAGTGCAAGACCTGGTACTAAGTAGGGCTCAATAAATGTGCACTGGGCTGAGACCAGATCTAAGTGGATGTGAAAAGCCAGGATACAGAATCTGGATGTTATTTGGCAGCCAATGGGCAGCTGTTGAAGCTTCTTGCTCAGTGGAGTGACATGTTCGGAAATGCACTTCAGAGAGATTGGTTTGGCAGGCTGTGGGGCATGAAACCAAGGAGAGAAACTGGAGGTCAGACTCAACCAATAATCTATGCATGATTTTAAAAAAAGGAGCAGTGGAACTCCTGGGGAAACAGAAGCACGGAGATGCAGATGAAAAGGGAGCTGCTGGGGCTAGAACCTGCGCCCATATGGGATCCCGGCATGTGCAAGGCAAGACTTTAGCTGTTAGGCTGCCATGCCAAGCACAAGTCCCCACTCTTCTGCTCACTCAGTTGAATTGTTTTCCCGCCTCATTAGTTGTCTTAAGCATGTAGCCTCTGGGCCTGGCACCATGGTTCAGTGGCTAGGTCCTTGCCTTACATGCACTAGGATCTCATATGCCACCGGTTTGTGTCCTAGCAGTTACAGTTCCCATCCAGCTCCCTGCTGTGACCTGGGAAAGCAGTCGAGGACAGCCCAAAGCCTTGGAACTCTGCACCTGCGTGGGAGACCCAGTTGAAGCTCCTGGCTCCTAGCTTCAAGTTATTTCAGCTCTGGCTGTTGCAGCCATTTGGGGAGTGAACCAGTGGATAGAGGATATTTTTGCCTCTCCTTCTCTCTGTAAGTCTGCCTTTCCAATAAAAATAAATAAATCTTTAAAAATGTAGCTTCTGGAATCAGATTGCTTGGGCTTAATTCTCACCACTAAAAACATTAAAGAATTGATTTTTTTAAAGCTTATTGCAGCTTTTTACATTTTTTTCAGAGGATTTGTTTATTTTTATTTGAAAGGCAGCATTGTGGAGAGGAAAGAGAGACCTTCCCTCCTCTGGTTCGCTCTCCAAATGGCTGCATTTGCCCAACTGAGCTGATCCAAACTCAGAAGCCAGAAGCCTTTTTTGGGTATCCCACATGGGTTCAGGACACCAATGTTTTGGGCCATCCTCTGCTACTTTTCCTAGCCATTAGCAGAGAGTTGGACCAAAAAAGGAGCAGCCAGAATCTGTTCCCATGTGGGATGCCAGCACTACAGGTGGAGGATTAGTCAGCAACAACACTACACATAGGCCCCCACCCTTGGCATCTTGAGATAGAAAGAGAGAATGACAGAGACAGAAAACCAGATACAAAAAGAAAACTCCCATGTCCTGGTTCACTACCAAAATGCCCACAGTGACCAGGGCTGGGCCAGGGCTGAAACCGAGTGGCAAAAACTCAATTACCTGGACTATCACCACGCTCTCAGAATGCAGTTAACAGGAAACTAGAATCAAGGGCTGGAGCCTGACACTAAACCCCACTCCTGCCCTGTGGGATGTAGCCATCCTAACCATCTACCCAACCCTACAAAGAATAAACAGAGACCAGTTACGCTTATTTTAGCAATTACTGCTATTTCTTTGACTCCACCCAGGTACTTGTGCTTAGGTTGATGACTGGCCTGATGCTACAGTCATCCCACAATGATGGGAAATTTGCCCTGAAGCCCTGCTCCTTTTTGAAGGACCTAGGAACTCAGTTGGACTTGAGTTGACTGAGTCTTTGGTACATTCTACCCTGCCTTCCAAACAGCCATCATGTGGGGACTGCCACATCTCTCCCATCACTCATTCATTCACTCATTGATGCCCTCATCCAAATAACTTTTATTGAGCATCCGCCTATGGGTGAGTGGGACTCACTCCACAGCCACCAGATAATACTGCCTGGAAGCTGTGGCAACGAGGCCTTTGCCTTGCCAACACTGTGACATTGTTAACTGTGCTGTAGCCCCTCACTCAGCAAGGAGGACTGAAGCTCTAACCTCACATGGGTTTGTAGGACGCTTTGAGACTGAACCATCAACTTCTTCCACTCCAGCAAAGCAATGGTGCCATCTTGGCTCTCTCGGACTCATGAACAAATGGGGGAAGCAAGATAGAAACCCAGCAGGTTCATGCTGGAGACTTGAGAAGATACACAGAAAGGTCAGCATAGCTCTTACCCTGTGGTCATGCCAACAAGGAGATATCCATTCTCCTGTGTCTGCTCACATCTGCCCTGATACCTCACAAAACTTTTCCCAGAAAGTCATTAACGAGATGGCAACATGGGTATCAGGGGCCATAGGGAGACAGCAGTCTGTTTGATGTTCTGGATGAAGGAAATGCAGAATGCTCTTTAATGCTCTTTGTGAAAGCACGAGGCTCAACGTTGGGCTCCTCGTGGTGGATTTGCAGGTTCACACTTGGAGTCAGGAGAATATGATTGAATCGAAGCAGGAAAGTATTGGAGATGGGGAAAAACAGGGAATCCAAGGGAAAACAGATGCAATTTTTCTGTGTGCAAATAACATAATGTTGTTACTGACATCCACACAAGCAGGGTGCTTCCTACTGCTCTTTGTTTCTTCTGTGTTTTAGTGTGTATGTGCATTCAAACTGCTACACATATGTCCACAGAAACACAACAAAGTTGCGAAGGGGCTGAGCGCTTCCCTTGTAACACACATACATACATGTGATATTGTACATGGTTTTTAAATGAGAGAGAGACTTAGAATATAGCCTCATCTGCTAATTCATTCTCTCAAATGCCCACAATGACCAGGACTGGGTATGGGCCAGGAATGAAGCTCAACTCAATTGAGCCCTCCCACGTGAGTGACAGAGCTGTCGCCATTGCCTTCCAAGGAGTGCATTGTTAAGAAACCAGAATGTGCAGTTGCAGCTGGGAGTCAAACTCGGGCACTTTGGTACAGGATAAGGACATCTTTACTACCAGGTCAAATGTCCAACCATGCTCGTGCCTCTTTCCCCTCTCTCTGCTGTGTAGCTCCATGGTTGGTATATGGTGAGTATTAAGAAAATATCTTGAATGAATGAGCGAATGAATGGCCTAAAGATGGGGCAGGATGCAAGGACTTACTAACTTTCATTCTGTTTTCTGTCCTTGGCTCCAGTGGGAGGGAAAAGATAAGGGAGTGGCACTGGAGGATTTCATTCTGGAATTCTTTGTAGACTGCCAGGTATTGATGGGCATATCCTGGCAAATCCTGGGAAGGTGGTCCTCTGGTGACCTCAGATACACAGATGGATAACCATAAATCAGGTGGTGAAGGGAAACTGACCTCACTCTTCATCCCATAAGCGGCAAGTTTCTTTCCCCTCAGCCATCTCTCTCTCTCTCTCTCTCTCTCTCTCTCTCTCTCTCTCTCTTGCTCTCTTTCTCTCTCTCTCTCTCACACACACACATACTTAGACTAAGCTTTGAATTGCCTTACCCAATGGAATTCATGTGAACCTGGTCAGCCAGAGGCAATGCGTCTTTTAGTGCTCTCCGGTATTAATTAAAAGCCTCTCCTTTCTCTAACCACTGGAAAAAAAAATCTGCAATTGTGAGGAAAGGCCAGTGACTTTGCAACATCAATAACATCCATTTTGAGGCTTTATTGGCATGGGGCAGTTTTTAAAAATCTACATCTGCTCTGTAATGATCATAGCAACCTAACAAGCAGGCACTGTGATCCTCTTATTTAACACACAAGGGAAATGAAGTCCAGAGAGGTAAATTAACTTTGCTGAGGTTACTCAGCAAACCATTGAGAGGGGGAAGTGAAGCCAAGGAGTCGGTCTCCTGAATAACACGCTTAAATGTTGCATCAAATACCTGAGCCTGGGTTTATGTCACACTTCAGCTTTAAATGACTTTGTGGTTATTCATTGTGTTACATGCCAAATCTCCAGTTTGTATTTTCATGTGTAAATTTAAGAAAACAAAATTCTGCATCTCATGGTTTCTATCGGGCTGAGGTGTGATGAACACCCAGCCAGAGCTGTGCCTGGAAACTGGGAGGTAGATTGTTCCCCGTGTCTTGGTCACTAAGAGAGATTCTTTAATGATGTGTCACGCTCTCCTTGGATCTCTGCTAGATCAGAGATCAGGAGGGAAGGGCGGTTGGAAAGACATCATCTCTCGGGATAAAGGAGAGGCATCTTCAAGGTGTGCCAAGCACACACTCATTCGTGAAGCAGACATTTATGGAGTTGCAGCCTGAGCCCACGCAGTGGCGTCAGGGCCTCTGCAGTTGGCTTATTAGGCACGGGAGCCCCCCTGGAGGCCGGCCGAGAGCGGGGCTGCAGGGGCAGAGCAGAGCAAAGGGCAGCTGGCTCTCCCGCAGCAACAAAGTCAACATGGTCCCAGATGTCTGCCCCGGGCTTGAGGCCATTAGCTCCAGTTTACCTGCTCACTTCATTTTTCAAAATTAGCCACAAAAGCCTCCCATGGAAACACAATGGGCAGCATTTCTCAGCGGGGGCAAAAAGAAAACAAAGGCCATCTTTCTACGTGTGTGTTTGGAGTTGCTGAGCCTGGAGGCTTGGGAGCAAGGTCCTGATTGCTCCCACATGGATACCTGCACAGGCACTGTCTTTCTCTCCTCTCTCCAGGCTGCTGTCCCCGTCTTGTCACCTGTCTTGCCTGGACATCTCAGCACAGATCCCAGGAAAACACTGACTTTTACATTTTATTGCTCCCTCTTGTTTTTTTTTTTTTTCCTAGGGAGTAATATTACAGTTTAAATTCTTGAGCTCACTTTGAGAGTTGCTGGGCGACAGTGTTAGCTTTCAGCCACCTGATTTAATCGCTTCTCTCACTCCCACCTTCGCCCACTGCTGCCCGGACAAGGCCGAGGTCAAAGGGGAGAGGTGAGGAGGTTAAACGCATGGCTGCAGTGACATCTTTTCATCAGTTTGTGCTGAGAGCAGGGCCACGCGGGAGTGGCTGGGGTTTCAGTGGGGTGATGATAGGTTGTCTGTCTCTGAGCTGCCTGGACAGCTCAGTTTGAGCAGACGTGGGAGAAACGAGGGGGGAGGGAGGCTAACAGAGAGTGGATGATGAAAGAAAAGACGAACAAACATGTTAAGTGCTAAAATACAAAGTCATGTACCTAATGCTGTCTGACATACAGCTAAAAAGTTTTTTCCAACCTACAAATTTAGTAAGAAATTATACAACAGTCTACTATGTGCTTCAAAAACTACCCAGAGCAAACATCGTTGGAAAATGCTTGAAGAATCGGTTATTTTAAACACAGGTATAGTGAGGGACAGCAAAAGAGGGAATCCAAGATGTGATTCAATGATTTCTATTTTCAATATTTGAAGGGGCCAAGGAAACAGGAGAAACTCTGAGGGAAATTGATGCTCTTGTGTATGTGCACTTTAGTTATTCGTTAAGTGTATTGTCTGTTGCCCATCCTGGTTAGACCGTAGCAGCAGCAGGACAGGGACTGCATCATTTTTGTTGATGGAGCCCAGCACAGAGAACAGTGTCTGATGAATAATGGGTCCTAAGTATGTGTGTTGATTTAGTAAGTGCAATGAAATACAGTTGAGCCCACGTTTGCTCCCTCGTAAGGATATTCTCTAGGTCAGGTCATTGTGGGGGTATTGGTTTGAGTTAGGTCTCCTCTCAGGAGTTCCTGAAATCTTCTCGATGTGTGTAGATGTGTATGGAAATATATTTCCTCATCCTCACTGAAAAAATATTTTATTGTTGTCCAACCCAGCGTCTTCTTCCTGCTTCTCCTTTTCGTCTGGTGCTCCATTCAAACCTTCTTAAGATAAAATAGAAATCTACTAAAGGCTCCCAGCAGCAGCAGTTCTACATCCTGGATTCCTGCTAACGTTACCTTATAAGGGAAAAATGCCTTTATACTTATGTGATCACCTAAAGGATCTTAGAGAAAACACTCTTTGCTATTGAGGGGGTCACAAATCTAAGCACAGATGTGTTCATTGGAGAGAAGCAGAGAACAGTTAAAACACGTAGGAGCAGGCTAGGAAAAGATGGAGGCAGAAATGTGAGCGATGCAGACAGAGACCAAGCCAGACTAAAAAGTCAGCAAAAGCTGTGAAACACATGGAATAGATCATGCCTGCTAATATCTTAATGTTAGCTGAGTATAACCGATGTTTGTCTTCTACCCTCTGTAACCGTGAGGGAACAGATTTGTATTAAGACTCCCGATTTGCAGTAATTTGTTACGTTACCCACTGGAAGTTAGTAAAGGAAGTAGTGCTAACACATTCATCCCTTGGAGCAGAGCTTGAGGCTTGGTCATATTCCAACCGAAAGACTTGACCTGGAATGAGGCATAGTAAAGATAGTGGTTACCTGAGATAAATCGTAAAATCTCAGTGCCCCTAATAGAGGAGAAATTTACATCCATCTCTTGTGGAGTCTGTCTAGCAGTGGCAGGTGAAGATGGACGTTCAGTGTCGTGAGAATTCCACTGACCGAAGCTCAGTCGTCTGCAGTGTGTGATTGACGGGCTTGCATTGGACATCTGCATCCAGCAGTGAGATGGAGATGAGAGGGAGGAGGGACATTCTGATTGGGAATTTCCACAGTGCAATCTGTACATGACGTATGCAGGGACTTGAGAAAGTTCATGGAAAATGGCATGGAATGATAAGTCTAAGTTGCTGCAAAATATCTGTGACCTAAGACTACAAGGGTTTTTCCAGAAATTAATGGAAGATGCATATTATGTGAAAGCTGCATGGCTTTCAAAACTATCTGTACCAAGATGAGCTTCACTTTAAATTCCACTTCCGTTAATGTTTTGAAGCATCCTCACGTATCACCCCATCCAGGTGCAAGGGATCTGGAAAAGCTTGTTCCTGCTTTAGCCACATGCCGTCAGCAGTGCCGTAGGAAGGGGAGAAGCACAGGTTCTTGGTGGAGAGCCTGACAAGGCTGCAACAAAGGGAGGAAGGCAGTCAAAATAAAAACCTAGGGAATGCAGTGTGAAACAATCTCACCTTCATTTTGAAGCTAGTGAAGAATATTAGGAAGTGTAATACAAAGCTCATGAGAATTTTTAAGACTGCACAAAAGACATTTTCTAAAAAGCCAGCTTGCCCTAAATTCCGTTTGGGAAAAGCTTCTGAGCCAGTGTGAACACTTGTGAATCCACTGCCCTCTAACTTTCACTGCTGAGAAGATAAGCCATCTGGGATCAGCAAGGAGAGGGCTCAAGCTCAGGCTGCTTTGCTTGTGTGACCTGGAGAAAGCTTCTCCTACTCTCTAAGCCTTTGCTTCCTCCATGTTTGGAGACAATGGAGTTTCTATAAGTCACTCAAGACAAAATAAAGACAGGAAATGTTTATGCCTGAACCTTCAAGAATGGAATGAGTCAAGCCCACACTTAAAGTTTGATCAAAAACAGCAGAGTGACCCACAGGAATTGCAATTCATGATACCCCAATTCTCAGATTTCTTCTTCAGGAGTCACCTGTAGTCTGGTGAGCGCCACCTAGGGGGTGTGCCAAGGAAAACATTGTGATTCCCGCAGTGAAATCATGATTTCGGTGTAAAGCAATGGGAACCATCATAACCACTTGTGAAGATGTAGTTTGCATCTCAACTTCCAAACCAGATGAACTCCCCCAAAAAACTGTTACATGTGTCTTGACAATAAGATGCTAGACTCTCTACCATTATCCATTCCTAAAATATAAGGTTACAGTTAAGTGGCAGAATGATGGACATGTGACTGTTTATGAAGGACTATACTATTGCAATCGTATGGAGGAAATCAGTGAGGGGGAGAGGATGGGGGAAACCCCAGAGCCGGTGGAACTGCACTGTAAAATAATAATAACAAATACAGTGAAAAGAAAAAAGAATGAAAACCATCATGTTTAGTGAAATAAACAAGTCCCTGAAAAAGACAACTATCACTTGTTTTCTCTGATTTGCAGTAACTTGAGTACAAAAGTGCAATTTTGGAGGGCGACCTCGACATTTTGAGATTCGTTTGTTATCATCTATACACTTGAGGGACAGTAGCGTTCTAGCTGCTACGTGTTGAATTCCTTATTTTATGGAGGGCTAAGCTTGTGATGTGAAGTGAACAGAAACAATGTAAAGATTAACCAAAAAAAAAAAAAAGACTTAAAAAATAAGGCAGCAGGAAGGAGTGTGGGAGCAGAAGCACGAAGGAGGGCATGAGGGGAAGTATCGCTCTGCTCCTAAATCAAGACTGTGAAATACATGAAATGTGTGCACCTTACATAAGTAAAATGGTAAACAGTGAGAAAAGATCTGAAGCTGGGAACTCTAAAGAACTTCTAGATCCTGGTATTTATTAGCTGCCTCGGTGCTATCTGAAAAGTTTGTAGAGAATTCATTAGGAATGTATGCATCCACATTCTATCCCCTGTTCAATTCACCCATGTGGCTGACTGACCAGAAGGAATTGTGAAATAGTGAAATGCAGAAGAAATTGCCTTCCCCGGGATTGTGAGCTTGGATGGAACTGGAGGCCTTGGGCAGCCTTCTGCCTACATGGAGGTTGCCTTCCCTATCCTTATTACTGTCTAGATGGGATATGCGCACCCTTAGGAGTGCTGGCACGTGGGATTGAATGGAGGAAGGAAGTCAGTGAGCCGATAGACTCATACTTACGTACACGAATCAGTAACCTCAAGGAGCGAACATCCTATGACAGTCTTTAAATGTCCACATCATAAGATTAATTACAATATAATTGAAAAATAATCTAATTGATAATACAATGAAAATATGGCATCAGAAAGAATAGGGATAGGGAATACTAGGGAATACTTCTAGGAGAATGTAAGTATTTTTACAATCCTTGATGACTAAAGTAAATCCTGGAACAGACATAGATGAAGAGAGGATCTGTAATCTGGAAAGTGGATCTGCATGAAACACAGAGAAAGAACATATGTGGTTGTGGCCTCGAATTGCAAAAGATGGTGAAAAAGCGAAGCAGCAAGAAAACAGAACTATACTGAGTGCAGTGTGGAGCCTGGTCTGGGCAGGACATTCAGTGCTAGGACCAGGGATGCGAGTGACACATGAACTTCAGCTCTGTGTCGTGTGATAGCATTTCCTAATTTGAAATCTATATGAATGTCATCTTCTTCCGTATCATATGATTCCCACAGAATTGTTCCGACAAGTGGTGCTACTTGAAAGATCTGGTATTCTTTAATTTTCCAGTAATCGTAGATCTGTGAGTTATTCTAAAGCAAAATAATATTAATAATGAGATTATGTTGTACCTGTTTCCTTGAACAATTTTTAGCAATACTGGCCCTAGGCTGAAGTATTTAAGATTGACTATGGGCCCAGCACAATGGCCCAATTGGTTAATCCTCCCCTTGCAAGCACCAGGATCCCATATAGATACCAGTTGATGTCACGGCTGCTGGACTTCCCATGCAGCTCCCTGCTTGTGGCCTGGCAAAGCAGAGAAGGATGGCCCAAAGCCTTGGGACCCTGTACCTACCTGGGAGACCTGCAAGAAGCTCCTGGATCTTGGATTTAGCTCAGCTCGGCTCAGCTCAGCTGTTGCAGCCACTTGGAAAAATGAACCAGTGGATGGAAGATCTTTCTCTCCTTCTCTAAATCTGCCTTTCCAATAAAAATAAAACAAATCTTAAAAAAAAAAAAAGACTGAGTAGTAAGCTACTACTAAAACCCAGAGCTATAATTACTATGGAAACTCTATATATCTTTCCGTCTTTCACTCCCGAAGCTGGTAGGGCCTCTGGGGGGTTCCCAGGCATTTGGGAAAAGTGACCACATTGGTTTATTTCCACAAGCAGGACCCAGAAGAAAAGGTAAGATTCTGTCCTACTCACCTTTGGGGGGGGGGGGGCGGAGTTCCTCACACATTGAAAAGACCAATCCCACAACTTGACGCTTCCTACAGAAAACTTTGAGAAGCCCCTCATGCTTGCCACACATCTTCAGGACTGCCGTTTCCACGTTCCCCTGCCCCTTTTGCTTCCTGCCTCAAAAGGGAGAGAAATCACTGCCAAAGCCTGAGCTGACAAACGGTAATAAAACTGCAGAACTCCCAGGCAGGATTTTGATCTTGACCTCTGAGCTGTTGGTCAAGTTGGAGATATATTCTAATGTAAATATTCCTGGTAATATGATCATGGGATTTCTGCCAGCAGAGTGTCTAAGGGGCCCTTTCTCCCCCCGACCCCCATGCTCTCTGCATAGGTTTCTCATCCATGGAGCTTTTTCTTGCGTTTGGAAACAAACTAGATTTTACAGTCTGTTCCAAAGAGAGGCTGAAGGAGGCTGGATTGGGGCTCTTAGGGAGTAGTGTCCGGACTGGACAAATGTTCGTAGATGTTTGCTTCTAGATTTTTGTTAAACAAGTACCAGCAAAGGCACATCTTTTTATGCATGGCAAATTCTTACATGGAGTGAGGTAGCCAAGACAGAGAGAAGAAAAGGAAAATCATCAGGAAGATATGCATAAGGGTTCAGACTCTTTGTAGATTCGGTGTGCTAAACTTAAAAGTAGTGCTGTCATCATAATCGTGTAACGTGCTTGATCTTGCTGGTGTTAACAGTCTATCGCAAGGAGAAAATAAATTGATTCCTAAGGAAACATAGCAGGCTCCATTTCACTATGTATTTTGACACAGGTAGAGTTGAAAAGAAAGATGTTATATGATGTTATATGAAATCTAACTGGGGCTCGGTGGGTGCAGCACTGACCGCCCCTACAGCATCACTGGAACGAAGACAACAGGAAGGAAGATCTTCCCTCCGATGATTCACTCCTCAAGTGGCTACAATGGCTGGAGCTGCGCCGATCCAAAACCAGGAGCCAGGAGCCCCTCTGTCTCCCACGTGAGTGCAGGGTTCCAAGTCTTTGGGCCATCCTTGACTGTGTTCCTGGGCCACAAGCAGGGAGCTGGATGGGAACTGACATCCATATGGGATGCTAGCACGTGCAAGACGAGGACTTTAGCTGCTAGGCTACTGCACCAGGTCCAACACTGATTTTTGAATACTTGTTTTACAAAATATTTTTGATGTGTGATGAAGAATTTGGATATGTAGCAAATACTTAAAAGATATTTACTGAATGAGTGAACAAATACACAAAGAAGATTAAAATGTGCCCGTTTTATTTAGTGACACAGTATTGACAAGAGACTATTTCTTGGTGGAACAGTAAAGAAAATATTTGGCACATGTGGAGGAGGCAGTGCAATTTTAGATATGGACATGGTAGCGTAGACAAGTCCTCAGAGGATGTTACTGTTCAAAGTGGGAATGGAGAAAAAGGGTAAAATCCAAGGGATTTATAAGATGATTCGAGTAGGTTTTTTGTTTTTGCTTTGTTTTTAAGAATCCACTGGAGCAAGAGTGCATAGTTGTTGCTGAAGCAACAGGGTGATGGAACAGGTTTCAGTTGGAAAGTCAGTTTTTTAGTACTCCCTTCATTGCAAGCACATGCAAATGAGGACTCCTATACAGTTTGTGTATGTGTGAGTTATAATGAACTCTGCTTTGAGTAACATAAATCATAAAAATATCCCTGGGAATCTGTGTTCAAACCAATATGTTTGGGTTTAGGCTTGTGTATTGCTGTTCATTTTTGCTAAAGGTATATACCCCCAGGGTGCAGTAATGATCGGGTCCAGGGTGGTGTTAATCTGACTTATCTAACACTGCGTTGGTCATCCTGACGTTGGTTCTTTTATACTAAAGGAAAATTAAAATGCGGTCAGAGCATGAGTAAGTACAAGGATGGCAATCTTTAGGGCATCCACTGATGTAACCACGCTGGATTCCACCGCTCGAGAGCTTTCCCTTCCCGTTAAAACTTGGTGCTCATCAGCGCTCTCACTGATCCTACAAAGAAGGTTGTTTCTTGTTTAAGACAGCAGATTTACTGATGCCAGCCAGAGAAAAAGACATTAGACTGTGGATCTGTGCCATGATGTCAGGCCTTGGTTAGAACTCAATTTTAGCTGACTCCAAAGTAGAGCACTTTTAAAAAATACATATATATTTTTTTAATTGGAAAGATATACAGAGAGGAAGAGAGGCAGAGAGGAAGATCTTCTGCCCGCTGATTCACTCCCCAAATGGCTGTAATGGCCAGAGCTGAGCTGATCCGAAGTCAGGAACCCGGAGTCAGGTGCAAGGTCCCAAGGCTTTGGGCCATCATCTACCGTTTTCCAGGCCACAAGTAGGGAACTGGATGGGAAGTGGGGCCTCTGGGATACAAACTGCAACACATATGGGATTCTGGCATGTGCAAGGTGAGGACTTTAGCCACTAGGCTACTATGCTGGGCCCCAAATAGAGCACTGTAAATGTATTTTTCTATACTATATATATATATATATACATATATATACACTATAGTATTTTTCTATACTATATATATATATATATATATATAAAGATCCATAAAGTATGCTTGTATGCATATACAAACAAGCATACTTTATGGATCTTTCAATGTGATGTTTTTTACTGAAACAATAAAAACAAGGGTTTAAGAGTGAGTTATGTTCTTAAGACCAGTCACATGTTTTGCTCTATGTAAATATGGGAAATTTTTCAGAATTCAAACTCTTCTGAGTAATGGGAGCAGTGAACGTCTTCCATATTTATGTTCAGTGTCTAGGCCAAGGCGGAACATTCTGGAAGTGATTCATTTGTGTGAATGTTCTCGTGGCATTTGCTGCAACAGTAGTCTGGGTGCCACGTAGCCTGTCTTAACAGTGGCACTCCCGCTGACCCTCCGACGCGTGACTCGGGAAGCTGTCCACTGTGAGCCAGAGTCTTATTGGCCCTTCAGAAGGGGAGTGCTCCCATCCCTTCCTCTACATCTGAGACCCTGGAACTGAAGGCTGATGGAGTGGATCGAATACATATAGTTTTCTTGCTTAACCTATTGCCCCTGAGTAACCTAAAACTAGAGATCAGAGGAAGAAAACAGTTGCCCTGAAGTCAAAAAGCAAGGAGAACCGGTGAGACTGTGCACGAGTTCGCCTTGGTCCGTGTGTGTGTTTATGTCAGTAGAAATGGACTCGTGGATAAGAGGCAGCTTAAGGGGCAAAGAACAGAGCTTCCTGCACCATGGCTTCTCCCCATTGACCTTGCACTTCAGTTTGGAAAACGCATACAAGCCAACGGACATACCTCACTAATTGACAAGCTGTGTGTTAAATATTGTCATTTTATAGGAACTTGGCACATAGTAGGAGCTCAGCAGGGGGCAGTGTGACACAGTGGTTAAAAGCTGGAACTAGAGGCTCTCTCTGGGCCTCTCGTTCCTCATCTGTAACCTGGGAATAATTGGTGCTTTCCTACAGAGTCCTGGATGCACTAAATGGCAGACAGCTTTGGCATAGAGGAGCTACTAATGATCAGTAATTTTAACAGTTCTACTTTCAAAGCCATCATGCTAAAAGGTCTCTCGCCAGCCTCGAACTCTGATCAGACTCCAGACCTGAGTGTCTCGGGCTGCTCAAGAAAGACCTCCAACTCCTAGTAGCTGTAATCTACCTCATGAAAACCCCAACCACCCCATCTGCTTCGCATTTATCCAGAACTTCCTACTTTGGTGAAGGATCAATACCAGACAGTTAGGCAAATTCCTTGTCCTCTTCTTTTGTGCTATCTGTCCCTTTGTCCTATTCCCATCTCTTGGAATTTTCCATCTCTTCTCAGTGCCACCAATACCTTTACGATGTACACACCATGCCTTTCACCTTGGGAGATGGCAGTGCAACCCTTACAGTTCCTCCTGTCCTCTCAGTGCCCCTCCTGTTTGCAGGTGGCAGTGAGACTGCCCTCTCCAGCACACAGAGGCAGCCTGGTGCTTCCTGCAGCAAACCCTTCACAGCTTCATTGGCTCTTAGGGTGAGGACCTGATTCTCCACCACCAGCCCAGCTTATTCAGCTTAAAGTTCTTCTCCCCCTCCTTCATCTGGACTTCACTCACTCCAGACATGTTTCAGTTCCTCAAAAAGGCACCCCATTCTCCTGGTCACAGGACTTCAGCACCAGCTGGGCCTCCTCTTCCTGTCCCACCCACCTTGGCCTGGTTAACTCTCCCCACCCTTCAGTTTTGGCACTGCTTCCAGAAAATCTGAGCAAGCCCATCTCCCGTTGTGCCGATTCTCCTAGTACTTGAACCTGTCTTTGCACATGTGTGTAAAGGCAACAGCACCTTAGGACTCTATATTTAATTCATTCCCTCGATTTTCAAAAGAGTTTCAAAAAGTATATTTTAAAGATTATTTTCATTTTATTGAAAGAGAGAACGAAAGAGCAAGACAGAGAGAGCTTCCTCATTCACTGATTTGCTCTCCAAGTGCCCATAACATCCAGGGCTGCAGTAAGCACAAGCCAGGATACCAGAACTCTATCCGTGTCTCCCACATAGGTGGCAGTGACCCAAGGACATGAGCCTTCACCTGCTGCCTCCTGGCTTGTCCATTAGCAGCCCGGTGGATGAGTTAAGATTTGAATCCAGCTACTCTGTCTGGATGTGGATGCCCCACAGCAGCATCTTAACCGTTGTACTGCACACTCTCTCCTTTCATTTTTCCTCTGTTATTTGAAATCTGGTGAAATGAGAGATTTTTCTATGTGTGTCATGATGATACGGGAGTGGATAATTGAATAACCTTTTCTCTGACTTTGTGTTAGAGCCCCTTTAGTAAAGCCTGGAGTACCCCAAATCAGGTTCCTCTTTGTCTCTATACTAATTTAAACTCAGCAATCCTTGGTCTCCTAAAGATCACAGACCCATATAGTATAAAATTATAGGAAGAGGAATATCAACCAGGCACTGTGCATTAAGTCAATGCTTTGTCTGTGACTAAGTAGGGCACTGGTCCCCAGGACCCCTACAAGACAAATGTCAAGTGCTATTTTCCCAACAAGAACTATTCAGCTAAATAAACCAGAAAACAGCTTAGGGCTGGAACTCCTTCTGGGATTCCCACATGGCTGGCAGTGGCCTACATACTTGGACCACAACCCTCTGCTTGCCCAGGCATATTAGCAAGGGGCTGGATTGAGACAGGAGCAGCCAGGATCAAGCCGGTGCTCAAATATGATGGCAACATTTTAACCCTTTCTACCACAGCACTGGCCCGTTCTTAATCTGGTTGCACACAAAAATTTTTTTGAGGAACTTTCAGAAAACACCTTTTTTTAACTTCTCAGGAATTCTACCCTCATGACTTTAACAACAACAACAACAAAGTCTAGTAAATGCGATGTATGTCCAGAATTGAGTAGAGTTTCTTAAGCTCTAACACTTAATGATTGGAATTGATTTCCTCCAGAAAGTAAACTTGGAATGATGGGCAGGTGTCTCGAACAGGGCAGGTGTGTTACACAGTGCACAGAACTGCCCAGCTGTGCCTGCTGCCCACTTATGAGGACAATTTTCAGATTATAATTGTTGAATTTTAGGCGATGATTTCTGCAGTGTCTGCATGTTCCAGGAGACACTAGCTTAAGCTCTTTATACACATTTCCTTCTGTAACCCTTTAGTGTCCTGAAGTACCAGTAATATTTTCCATTATGATTCTAAGAGCCTCCATGTGGTGCCAGGTTTCAAACTCAAGGCTTTTGTCCACAGGATAAGTCCCTTTGCACCTCTGTTGCCATCTGGTCCATGTTTCTTTCTCACCAGCTCAGCTGATGCTGGTAACTGCCTTGCGAGGACTGAGAGCAGGAAAAGAATCAAGAGACTGACTTTATTGGAGTGCCATTGACATTAAGGATTGGGACTCAATGCATGAAGTTTGAGAGATTTCTGCTTGAAATCAGGAACCAGATCTTATTTGGTGAAGACATTCAACAAGAGAAAGGCACTTCGGACAGAAATGAGTCCCTCTGACATGGCCACGTCAGGTATTTCCTGGGTACCTCTATGACTCAGATGTCGTTGGATGCTTTGAGATGAAATGGGTCACTGGCCTGAATATGGCTGGAGTTCTTATGAAGACATGAATTTCTGTGATCCTGTGATCTGACTCAAGTCCTCAGCCACTCATTCAGCAAGCAAGGGCTTGATCATTTACAGTTACAGTGAGATGTTTCCAGGAATGATTTCCCTGTGGCATTTTAATAAGTACTCTATAAATAATAATTTATTGAATTTGCCTACTACGTTTGAAAAAGAATATATTAAAGAAGGCTGGCTAATTGAAACTGGCAGTTAAGTTCCTTGAATCGAAACCAATCGGTTTATCTACATCACTCTAAAGATTTGGGATGAAAATTGCTCATTATATTCCAACGTCCAGATACCCAAAGATTTCACAATATAGTGATATGATCTTCCAGGAAACCTATGTGTGACTCTCAGCTTAAACCGGTTTGATACAATTAAAGTAAATTGGATCAGAGACAGAACCTCTTGAATGGTAGCTAAAGAAACTTGAATGATAACTGAAAGCAGCCTGACCAGGTCAGCAATATCGCTGTCCTTATGTCAGATAGCCAGTTTGAATTGTGGCTGACTGTCCAGTTTGTACCTGTGGCCCCTGTGTAATGTTTATCAGAGTACCATCTCCCCCAAAATAGTGTGTTGGCTTGGATAACCAAAAGCATCCTTCTCCTATTCACTCCATAGTAGGAAAAACAGGATGGGTCATAATCTAATGGGGACAAAAAACAGGTACTGGGAAGGCCCAGTTCCAGGTGTAAGAGGAAACACAGACGTGGAGGAAGAATGGGGATCAAGAAAGAGCCTCTGATCCCTTTCACATCGTTGCCTGTTAAGGAAGATGCAGTTTCCGTAGCCTGTGCTTCCCCAGCCCTTGATAGGTGTGCGTGTGTGCAATCAAAAGCCCGGATCCTCCTTTCTCCTCTGAATGTGCTCCCTCAAATTGCATTAAGACACAATCCTTTGAAGACTTTGCCTCCACTGGCTTAATACTGTCATCCTAATCCTTACCCCAGTTTTGGCAATAACAAGCATTCTTGTGGGTATTTGGCCAAGACAATCACAAGTGTTATTCTGAATACTCATACAAGGCCTAGGATATAGTGTCATACCTTGTTTCCTGCTGTGACAATGGAATTCCATAGATTGTGATATCTCATTAAAAAAAAAGGAAGGGTATTTTTCACAGTTTGGGAGGCTTGGAAGTTCAATAGCATGATGCTGGCGTATGGGCAGGCCTTTTCTGTGTCATAATTTGGCAGGCGACATCCCATTGTGAGTCCAGGGAGCGTTCAAACTTCCTCCCCTTAAAATGTCATGAATCCAGTCCTAGGATCCCTACTCTCATGAACTCCCCTAACCCTAATTACTTCCCAAAGATCACAGATGCAATCACCAGTGCGTGAACTTGGTGATTAGGTTCCCAACACACAAACCTTGGGGGAACACAGTCAAAGTGTAGCAGTAAACATCATCACACACATCATTTTCCAGGTGAACAAGGTAACAGTGGAAGAGATAAAGCAACCTCCCCAACATGGAACAGAGGATAGGGCTGTGATGTTAATTTAGGAAGTCTGTCCCATGGATCTCCTGATAAATACTCTATTCTGAATGGAATAGTTCGTTAGGAAATATTTACTTGGTCCTGGGGGAAAGAGAGGATGCAAGGGATGGTGCAGAAGGACGCTGTGATCCTAGCAGGTCAGGAAGCACAGGATTACAATTGATTGGATAGTATTTGTATGAGAACCACTGAATGGATGCCATTGGTGTGACTGATTGGATATCATTTGTATGAAAACAGTTGAGTGGACAGCATATGAATGAGAACACTTGGTGGAATATACAAAACAAAAGGAGTTGCAAACAAAAGTATAGAAACAGTTGATGGGTTTGTTGATAAGCTCAATACTTCCTCCCTTATCCCATATGACCCTCAGTGTATAAAGTCTGATGCCACTAATAAACTTTGGCTTTCAACCATCAGTCAGAGTCCATGATTGTTATTATCAGCTCCATGCACCAAGTCCCTTGCTGCCGGACAGCGACAGGATGAACTCTCTGTCATGAAACAGTCTCTATGGGTGGAAAACCACAAGTGCAATCTACATGGAACATTTCACGCTGCATGTGGAGGTGGCCTTGACAAACAGGTGCAATAAGATGCAATGACTTGAGAGAATCACCAAAGATTTCTTGGAGGAGGTAGCCTCAAGAGGTTGATTTTGATAGGCAAAAAAAAAAAAAAAAAAAAGCTACAAAAATAGAAATGAAGAGATTAGGTCTGGAAGAGGAAATAGTCTGATGGCCTGGGCCTGAGGAGTATGTAGTGAGTCTGAATTCTCAGATGACCCATAGGGGCTAAACTGCTGTGAAGGTCACATGCCCCCATGTGCCATATGTGAACTCCCTATCACAGCTTCTTTTCTTTCCATGGCACAGTCCTGTCTCTTGTGCTACACTTTCCAGCTCCAGTTTGTTGTAGTAACTCGTATCCTTCCATGCAGTTTCAACTCAACTACAGCACACATGATTTTCTTTCCTATTGAACTGTTTTCTTCCTTGATGCTTTCCTCATCGGGTTCATTGTTGTGGTCCTCACATATCACTTTTGCCTAGAAGCCTTGAAGCGGTTCTAGAGCAGACTAACAGACAGGATTCTGTGGTAGCAAGTAGGGATTAGGGATTGCAGTGGGGAATCCGCAGAAACCATACTGGGACATTCATCTGCTCTCTGGGTCTACGCAATTTCTGTCATGCAGCTCAACACCATGGCATGTGCTGTGCACCTGCTGTGCATGGTGATTGTCTCAGGGTAGGAGATCCAAAACAAAACAAAACCAGGAGACTGCACAATGCGGCTCTGAGTCTGCAATGGTCGTAGGAAGAACTCCAGCGTGTCAATGAAAATAGCGTGGGGATGGGCAGTGTATGAGATAGAAGGATTTCCAATACATGATGCAAGCCAAGATGCCGGCATGGGGAGAAGAAGCTCCTTCCAAACGATTAGGAAGGAAGACTTAGAATTTCACACTTCAAATTATGGCATGGACTTGGAGACTATCTAATCCAAGTAAACTCCTGCGCTTCTCTAAATTCCTTGTGGGGATTTATTCATTTCGAAGTTTTCCAGTTATCGGAAAAATCTATGTGAGGAACTAAATTCAGTCATTTGTCCATGAAACGAGCATGCACAACGGACTGAGGGCTATGAACTGGAGATGAATAGGACTGGTGTCCTATACCAGAGGAGCCGACAGGCCAGAAGATTAAACGAATGCTGGAAGTCGAGGCGCAAACCTTGCGTCAAGCCCTGATTCCTGCCCCTTGTCAGACCCACTTTGGCTTCTAACAGCACAGAATTAATGCGGCCGTCTCCTTTTATGTGAAAACATCTATCAAATCTCCCCAAGGACTTGCCTACACGTTCTTCAGATATGAAGTAATTATTTCATAGTTGCTGCATTAGTTGTGGACGCTGATAGCCTCATGAAGATCTATTAAATGTCAACTTGTTCTTTTCTAACTTAACTAGTAGTAGATGCCTTCCCTAGGGGGTTGTGCGTGTGTGTGTGTGTGTGTGTGTGTGTGTGTGTGGCAGTGATGGTCATGGAAACAGCTTGTAATAAACAGATACAGTGATGCATTCTGTAAGAACGTAAAGAACCTCAATAAGTTAAAAAGCAAAACGTCGCAAACTAAATTTTCTTGACGTTGAGCAAGGTGTGACGTCATTACTCTTCATGCTTAAGAAACAGAGAGAACTAAGCAGTTTACTCAGTTTTTGATACACAAATTTCAACTTTAAAGCTACGTTTTATGAGAAACACAAGTTTCATTGGGGAAATTTTAAAATCCGGAGTTTATTTATTTTTTTTTTCCTTTGGTGTTGCTGAAGAGAGTCAACTGGAATAGGGGCAATTTTTTTTTTTTCTTGCATTTGTGCCTGCTTATTGGACACACATGTGAGAGAGATTTCCTTGCAAAGGTGTAATAAAGACCAGGAAGGGCAAAAAGGTGCAATTCGGTCCACTGACCTGTTTCCCTGCCCTCAGGACTCTTTCAAACAGCTGTGAGCAAATGGAGGAGTGGGAAGGAGGCAATTTAGCCGCTCACATCCAGATGTTCATTTCAAATACACTCTGAACAACTTTTGCATGGTTTATTACATTTTCTGAAGCCATTTTTCACAAGCCTGTTTTCTCAGCTGGGAAACTTCTGGTGCCTTTTCAAAAAAATATTGCATTTGGCATTACAAAAAAAAAAAAAAAGAGCTCTGGAGACATTCAAAGGACAATCTGTTTGCCTTGGTCTGCACAAGTGGACTACAGGAATGTAGGCATTTTGTGCTGTCTGAAATATAGGTAAAGGAAAGTTCCGCTCCTTGTGCCTCACATCGGGGACCTGGGATGGGTGGGAGGCTGGGTGGGGCTTTTCCCTTTGTTTCTCCCCTGACCCCAGATACAGGGGAAAAAAAATAATATTAGTGTGGAAACAATGGTATAATCCACTTTCCTGTAGCCCCTGACCCTCTGTAGCCTAATCAACTAAGTAAGATCATTTCAAAAATTAATTAATTAATTAAAAAAAAAAAGGAAAGTCCCTCTCCTTGGTCCATTGACATGGAAGCTCTTTGAGATCCGTAATTGTGACATCCGGCATCTTGGGCTGGCCGGAAGTGCCAGAGACCAAGCTGGAGAGCCACAGGAGATTTGGAAGGACACACCAGAATGCCAACCAGCAGCTCCCGCATGGCACCGAAAGCATTGCGTGTAGTCCGTATTCACAAAACTTGTCTATTCCACCCAGCGTCGGAGATCGGATGGTAAAGGCTGGGAGTACAGCAGTACCGGCACGGCTCTCGCATGAGTGCAGGATAGCATTCTTTGAACTCCAGGTCCTGACAACTGAGGAGTCCAGGACAGGCCCCCCGCTCCTGCTTAGCATCAGTTAGATGCTCTCCAGGTCACTGGGAAGTGCTGAAGCCAGGCCGCCTCAGGGAGGAGTGAGCAACCCTAAAGGAACAGGTGTGAATGTGAAGACGAAACTCTTTCTCATCCAGAAAGGAAATCAGGTCACAGAGGTAAAGGCAATTTCTGCATTTCAGTTCCCACCCTGAGTCTTAACTTCCCCAGAACCGAATAGCCTCACTTCTAGAATTAAGCATTCAAGTCTTTCCCAAATGGATACCACTATGGAAACTGCAGAACCTGTCAATGAATATGGATCGATTAAAAAATGAAGTGACACAAATGGAGTTTGAGCAATATGATGTATAAATGTGTCTCCAGCAACCTAGGAGTGTCTCCAGGACTTCACAGGTCCTCCTCAGGAATGGCTTGCTCCCCACACGGTATTAGAAATAGGAACTAAAAAGTTAGGCATCTGTGTTTTTGTCCTTGGATGTATCTCTGAGATATTAAAGTGGATACCTGGTAGGTGGTTAGTTGTGCCCATCTTGCTGCCAGGTTAGAAGTTTGATCTGAACCTAGGCATTGGATAGGCTCAAGCATGGTGATGATGAACATACTCCGTAGCCAGGGATTTCAGTGAGTAAGAGGTAGAAAGGAATAGGCAGAGCCCCTGGACACTAATGCTGAGTTTTGGGCCCAGTGTGGTAGCGTAGTGGTTCAACTCCTTGAACACAGCAGGATCCCATATGGGCGCTGGCTCTTATCCCGGCTGCCCCACATCCCATCCAGCTCCCTGCTTGTGGCCTGGGAAAGCAGTTAAAGATGTCCCAAGGCTTTGGGGCTCTGCACCAGCATGGGAAACCCAGAAAAAACTCCTGGCTCCTGGCTTTAGATCAGCTCAGCTCTGGCCATTGCGGCTGCTTAGGAAATGAACCATCAGACAGAAGATCTTCCTCTCTATCTCTCTTCTTCTCTGTATATCTGCCTTTCAAATAAAAATAAATAAAATCTCACAAGAAAAAAATACTGAGTTTTGGAAAAACAGACACCTTAGAGGTTCCCAAAAGGCCAGTGAAAACAAAAATTTGAATCAGAATGATGGGGAAATTAATGGACACAAGGCCAAGAACTTTCCTGAAAAAAATGGAAAAGGTGATTTTCTAAATTTTCAAATAAATATGTTTTGGAACAGAAACTGCTGTGGCAAAAAAAAAAAAAAAAAAAAAACCCAGTTGTCCAAAATCACACATTGTACTATGAAATACTAGGAAATTGAAGAAGTGAAAAAATAGTCACTAATTTTATCAACTAAAGCAAAGGCTGAGTCAAAAGCTATTGTTTCATCTTGACCTTGATAATTACAGGAATATTGTATCAACTATGTTATTTTACAAAGTTCAATACAAATAAAAAACAGGATGATTCCTCCAAAATTACTGCTGGTGATTAAAGAATTCAAAGCAGAGTTCACGTGGCAAAAGACAGGAAGTAGGGGAAATGGTGGAAAAGCAGAAAAGCCAGAAAATGGCAAACAAAATCATGGAAGGAAATGCAGATATCTCTATGATAATAAAAGTAAATGTCATACTTTTAGTTTTTATGAATTGTCTGTTCAGGTGAATAACAAAAATATACATCTGGGAAACCAAAATTCTTTTAAAGCCGTTTTACAAAGTTCACACATAATAGTTTGTGTATAACAAGTATCTAATATGAAAATGGATGTTTCAGCGTAAACCTCATACAGAGTAGATTTGGGGGTCAAAAGGAAGTGGCCAACAGGACAGAACTTAATTGACTTGAGGTTGTGATCTATTATGGAAAAATAAACATGCAACATTTTGCTACTTTAACAGTAGTAATACATAGATGTGTAAAATTTTGGGAAACCAAGGGAACATTTTTGAGATTTTTTTCATATTATTTTCCACCAGAGAGATCAAACAGACAAAAGTATATAAGCACACTGAAGTTTTAGAAATATGATAAAATATCCCCATTGTGTACACTACGTAGTGTACTCACTTGACTGTTTTGGTGTGTGTTTTTGCATCTGGATAGAAGTGAACTCTCCCGAGGATGATCTCATTTGCTTGGACCTATGCTTTTAAAGGCTGTAAAGTTGTTTCTGTCTCTCCTGTCTTAGCGAATAGTCATTTCTCTCTGGTGACATCCTGGACTGAGCTCTGATGATGTGTTGTCCCATGCGAGGATCCAGCCTGTTCTAGAAAAATCTTCCACTCTACTTCTAGGAATTTGATGGGGTTCTGGAGATTCACGGGTTCCCTAGGTTTCCATCTTGGGGATATTAACTTAAACAAAACAAACAACTCCCTTTCAACCCCTTGTTCTATTCAGCAGTTTTTAGTAGTTGCTGTTTGCACAGGTTTTTGGAGGAGTTCCTTCCCTGGGTTGTCACCCGTGAAGGTACACAGTCATCTGTGATAGGAGTGTCTTTTCAGTGTGTCTGCATCTTTGTTGACAAATGATGAGTTGGCTCTAGCATCAGGAGTAGTACTAGGTACATCTGCGTAAGCTCTTAAAATGCAAAGTGAATTTTTTCTTCTGTCCACAGTAATGTGAAAACACCCTTGGATTCTAATAAATACTACAGAGGAGTTCCCCCACCCCTGTGGCTCATTACCCATATACCAGGATTGTAATAAACCTATTTAAGTCTTTCCAACTCTGATCACCAGGAAGACGTTCAGATACACTTTGCAACATGCTCACCTCTTCCTATTCTCATCACCATTTTTGTAACCATCTTGTATCCTGTAATTATCATAGGCTGGCAATCACAGAACACTTGACACATATTATGTAATTTTACATTACAATAGTGTTTAAGGAAGATACGATTAAAGTTTCCAACTTACTGATGAATAGAGTGAGTCTTGTGGCTCAGGTTATGGATCAAGTGCAGAGTAGAGCAGGTATTTTAAGAATTATTTTCATTGTAGGAAACCTTTTCTTCTTCGTTCTCTAGGATCCTCCATGTAGACCACTTCTCAATCACTAATTATATGGGTTCCCAGCTCGTTTCAGGGATGTTCCCTTCTGCAAGGGAATATGGGAATACCTTCTTACTTCTGTTTTTTTCAGTGTCCTCAAATAATCATCCAGCTAAAGAATGAATCTTTTCTGAGCTTCCTTCCCACATGCTTGTGGAAATAAATCTGAAGTGACATTCAATGATGTCCTTGATTATAGAGATTCATGAGGTTTTTTGCCCTAATAAATTTTTTTTTTACAATAGTTTGCCATAAGCTCTTCAGGGCAAGTGTGGCCAGCACATCATTTGAATAATTCATCATGCTTGTTTTAATCAAGATGTCTTCTTCATAAAGAAAGCTAGTTTTCTTGGAACAAGCATGTCAGCTTTCTGTTCTCTGTCATTCATCTCAATGGTGTGTGTTCTGTTATTTGGAATCTCTTGGGGTTTGGATGAACACCACTGTGCTACCCTAAGTAACGTCTGCAGTAGCAAAGTAGACAGCCTTAGAGACCTCAGTGAATATGGCTGGGTAAGGAACCAACAGACAAGTTTAAAACTGCATCAGAAGAGTACAGTTATGCTAACAAGGCTGTGAGCCAAACGGGGGAGAGGACCATCAGATTGGTCGGAATCCCACCCATGTGGATCCTTGGCTCACATCCTGCCTGCTGGCTGACCCTCCAGGCCTTCCCGGACATGTCTGAGTACTCAGGATGTACATGGTTTAGACTTCCACTTCAAGTCCCTGTTAGACTTGGAGCATTGCCCTTCTCCGGTTTGATATTATAGTCTATAAGAGTGTGGGAAGGGAGGAAGTTCTCTACCTAGCAGAACAAAGGAGAGCTCCCCACCTCCTTTCCCTTCTTCCTGGGACCTCGTGCTAACCTACTTAGTCCTTATCTTTCTATACTTGGGTCCATGCTGAACTAGAGTGAAAGAATGACACTACTAGAAAAGAACAGAACAAAAAGGAACTAAAAACCTGTTACAATAAAACACAGGTAAATTGGCCCAGAGCAGTAGCCTAGTGGCTAGGATCCTTGCCTTGCGGGTGCCTAGATCCCATTGGGTGCCAGTTCTGGGCCCTGCTTCCCATCCAGCTCCCTGCTTGTGGCCTGGGAAAGCAGTCGAGGACAGCCCAAAGTGTTGGGACCCTGTACCTGCCTAGGAGACCCAGAAGAGTCTCCAGGGCTCCTGGCCTCAAATTGGCACAGCTCTGGCTGTTGCGGCCACTTGGGAAGTGAATCAACGGACAGAGGATCTTCCTCTTTGTTTATCCTTCTCTATGTGTGTGTGACTTTCCAGTAAAAACAAGTAAATCTTTAAACACACACACACACACACACACACACACAACACACACACACAGTTCAAAGATAGTCAAAATGAGGCAAATGTGAACAAGGAGAAAAATCCATTATTTTGTAGGGTCTGTCAGCATGAAATTGATAAGAGAAGTTCATTTTCCTATATCCTTGATTGGAGAACAGCTTGTGGAGGGATGCACATAGAGAGGGAAGAGGACACACACCTGGCCAGCCAGATCAACAAAAGCAACCCTAGGGATAAACAGGGCAGCAGATGTTACAGCCAGGTCACCCTCAACTGCAACACATACTAGCCCACCGACTTTCCCTATCTGCCTCCAGCCCCAGGACATTCAAGTTATACTTCTGGAATCAAACTTGATCCCAGGCACCATCTTAACTGCTGTACCAAATACCTGCCACAGAAACTGAGTTACCAACACAATAATATGCATAAAACATTTAACAGGAATGTACTGAGTGTGTGATGACAGTAATCTTAGTCTTGCTCTCAAGCAGATTATGAAGGCCGGTAAGAATTTTCATGGACAATGAAATTAAAGGTAAGTTTATTTGGGTGTGAAATGATTTTCAAATCCATACATAATTTTGCACAACACATGTTTTTCATCAACTCTTTGAAGACCACTCATATGCAAGATTTAAGAAAAAAAATGTACCCAAATCAACTAATCCTTCAATTCCATTTCCATGAGCTTTTTGAGGTATCTTTTATTTCCAGTTGATGAAAAAGATTTGAAATGAATGGATACAAGGAGGATGATTCTATTTCAGTTATAAGTGGGAAACTTGTCTTTCACTGGAAGATTTGCCATGCCTTTTATTGACTCCCCAGCCTATGATCTATGTTCGTTTACACTGGAACCAAGCCACACATAGTAGCCTCTATTTTCCTTTGCAAGAAGAAGGCTAACTTTCATGTTTGACTACACATTCTAAGAGGAAAGAAAAGTTGAGAGGAAAAGTTAAATCAGTCCAGATTGAGATAAATTCGTTTTTTTTGTTTGTTTTTTGTGGGTTTTTTTTTTTTTGCCTCCTTGTATCTTTGAACGTATGGATGCTGTGAGCTGAACAAGTAGAACTGGGCGATGTGGAAGTCAGGCAGAAGGCAAGGTCATGGATTTGTGGGTGCCAAATAATAAAGGAAAAAGGAAGCCTGTGAAGTCAGGTGCACTGTTCTAGGGAGATTTTTTTTTTTTTTTTATGTTCCACTAGTTCCTCATAGACACAAATGGAGCAGCATTTAAAGAACAGGTACCCTGGACAGTGTTAGGACAGTATCACTTCCCAGCAGGATGCTTGGGAACAAATGACACAGCCTCTCTGAGTTCAGTTTCCTTATGGGTAGAAAATGAACATCAACAGCATCGATTTCGTACAGTTGATTGTATTCTATATTTGGAAATCAGAGTCAGATCAAGGGTTTACTAGATATTTAATGTCCTAAGCACATTCAACTGAAAATATCTTTTTCTAAGATTTATTTTTTTTTTTATTGGAAAGTCAGACATACAGAGAGGAGGAGAGACAGAGAGGAAGATCTTCCCTTCAATGATTTACTCCCCAAGCAGCCGTGATGGCTGCAGCCGAGCTGATCTTTAGGAAGGAGCCCGGAGCCCCTCCATGTCTCCCACATGAGTGCAGGGTCCCAAAGCTCTTGGCTGTCCTTGACTGCTCTTCCAGGCTGCAAGCAGGGAGCTGGATGGGAAGTAGGGCTGCCGGTATTAGAACTGGCGCCCATATGGGTTCCTGGCACGTGCAAGGTGAGGACTTCAGCCAATAGTCTACTGCGCCGGGCCCTGAACATATCTTTATTAGAAGGTTGTGACTCCTACTTCGCCATAATATTCCGTGATTGTGTATGCATTACCAGTGGCAAAATATTTTCTGGAAAGAATTCTTGATTAATATCCTTGATTAGTAAAGTATTAATATTAATACTTTTAAATTTTTGTTTATTTTACCTCTTTGAAAGGAGACAGAGAAGACAAAGGGAGACACAGAGAGAGAGAGAGAAGCACCCCCACTTGCTGATTTACTGCTCAAATGTCGCCAATAGCCACAGCAGATTGAAGCTGAAGCCAAGAACCAGGAAGTCAGTCTGGACCTCCCATGCAGGTGGCAGGGCCCTAATCACTTGAGCCATCACCTTTCATGTACACATTAACAGGAGACTGGAATTCAGAGCAGAGCTGGGACTTAAACCCCAGACACCCTGATATGCTTGTGCAAATCCCAGCTAGTATCTTAACCATTATACTGAAGGCTTCCCCTGGAAAGAATACTTTTAAGCTGCTTTGTTGAGCATAAAATTCACATTGCAAAAATTGTGAATATTTACTCTTTACAGTCCGTTGAGTTAGGGGTACGTGTATACTCATTAAAGCATCGTTAAAATCTGTGTCATGAACTCTCCATCATATCTTTTGCAGCTGATAATCTAGAGTTTAGGAAGCCTTTCCATTACGGATGACATTCTGTACAGTAAAGGATGTAACAGTACAGAAGACATGTTCTCCTGTCTTGTTTCATGCATATCATTATTAACGATGGGGTCCAAAATATATCCTTTTTTAAAAAAAAATATTTATTATACTCGAAAGTCACAGATAGACAGGGAGAAACTCTTCCATTCACTGGTTCGCTCCCCAGATGGCTGCAATAATCAGAGCTGGACCAATCTGTATCTTGGAGCGAGGAGCTAATTCCTGGCCTCCTGCGTGAGTGCAGGGTTGCAGGTCCTTAGGCCAGTCTCCACTGCTTTTTCCGGCCATTAACAGAGAGCTGGATCAGAAGTGGAACAATCAGGACATGAACCAGTGCCCAGTGGGAATCCAGTATCACGAGGAAAGGCTTAGCACCACCACCCCATCACCAATATATATCCTTGTTTTACCAGAGAACTCAAGTTGAAGTGTAATCAGCTTGGCTTGGTGGGATTATCCATAGACTCAAAGCTAGGTGGAATCTCTGTGCAAGCTGGTGCAGAGCAGAACTTTTGTAGCATACTTGGTGGCCCAGATGCTACTGGAATTCAGGGTCCTTGGCCTCAGACCTAACTCCCACCATGCAGTTTGTTGATAGGTGGGGAGGGAGAGAAGAGCTTGCCTGGAACTACCTCAGTGATGACTCTCTGGATTTGCTGTACAATTCTCAAAACAGCGGAAATAAAGGGGAAACAAGACTATGTGAATAGTTGCTGATGTAAATTATTTCTGAAGGTCATGACATGGGCTTGGGACTGTGAAATCCTGGAATCAGTGTTTGTCTTCATGGAGCAAAGTGTTTCTTTTCTGAGAGGGCATGGGAAGTTGGAAGCAGACAGTGCCTCTTGGCAGGGTGCCCCCTCTTCTGGGCAAGACTGGGAGGCTTAGGAAGCCCATTCCCAGTTTTGAACAACACACTCAGAACATGAATCTTATCTCCCGCTACCCCTGGTGTGAGAGAGAACCAGGGGGTATAATTTAGTTGAAATTACAAAGAAGAATTTCTTTTCTTCTTTCTATGTTTTTTTTTGTTCTGTCTTTCTCTCATTTCCTAACTGAGTTGCTGCCAAGGCAAACAGGTACAAGCCGGCGCCATCAGAAAGCTGGAGATGGAGCCCGATTCTCCTGAACATTTCATCCCCATGTGTATTCTTGCTGTTAATGTGCATCCAAGCCCTAGTGAAGGTTGGATGCCTGTAGAGGTCTTGTTAAAAGGAAGCAAGGATCAAAGGCCCCTTTGATGGGTTGTCCCATTGCCTCCAAAAAGGAACGGGCATCGGGAACCAAGTCAGAGCTATCAGCTGGATGTCAAGCGCTTTTCCCTACACACTGGGTGAGGGCCTTCCAACTGGATCCTTCCCAAATGGGTTGTTTGAACGCCATTCCCACCTTCTCAGCTTTGCATTCCCAAGTGAGAAAGGGCAAAGGCAGTCCCACCAGAGGCCCCTTTCCCTGGCAGCACTCTATGCCAAGAAAGTGCCTCCTGCCAGTATTTCCATGGGAAGGTCTTCCATCTGGAGCTTGGCAGAGAGGGGAAATTTCCTTTGAGGTTCTGCCGTCCTTCCCCTCAGCTCTGCACACGGGGCAGCGTGGAGGGAAGGTGCTGTGTGTTTCATGGTGTTGGAGGCGCCCCTCCTGTTTTCCTCAGTGAGTCTGGAAGGTGCTGGAAACAGGAATGCTGCTTGTTCTGCCATGACCTCCATCTCAGCACGCAACAGGTCACAAGATGTGACAAGTTCGTGCATGAATTCCTTCCTTCTCAGTTAATAGAATAACACAGACGGGAACACTTAGCCTGGGCGCACAGAGGAACAGCAGTCCAAGGCAGACAGAGGCAGCATGGCCCATTCTCAAGCTTTGACTAGCCAACACTGCTTTCTCATAGCATCCTTGCCCTCAGCGAGGTAACCCTGAGAAACAGCTCTGACAGGGATGGGCACATCTCTGGCACAGGTCCTGGTCTCAATTAATTCACCCTATCAGATGTACAATGTGCATGAAAGAATGAAGAGGGCATTTGTTACAGTCACCCCTTGGAATACCCAATCATTGGAGTGCCTGAATTTGAGTCCTGGCTGTGTTCCAGTTCCAGCTACCTGCTTACGCACAGCCTGGGAAAGCAGAGGATGGTCTCTCAAGAACCTGGACCGCTGCCACCCTCTTAAAAAACCCAGATTGACTTGCTGACTGCTAGCTGCGGGCAGACCCAACCCTGGCTATTGTAGACCTTTGAGGGAGTGAGCCCGTGAATGAGAGACTTCTCTGTCTGCCTCTGCCTATTTGCATTTCAAACAAAATACCTTAATAAGCACATGCGATTAAACAGAAATCACACTAGTTAGTGACTCCATGACTTCCCAGGAGCCCTGGGGCACCAACAGTCTGTCAGCAGACTGTGACATGCTTAGTAAGACTCTGAGGGGGAAAGGAGCGAGGGCAGTGGAGACAGAAATAGAGTCACAGACTCCAGTTAGATTTCTAGGCGCATTGGATGTGCAAGCGTGGAACCAGTTTCATATGCTTCATTACTTAGTACATGATGACATAACTTACATTCAAAGATGACAGCCAACCTTTGGTGGCTGAAAGGTCAGGGCTTTGAAGTAGAAGAGTTGCCTTCAGATCCCAGGTTGCCACTGATGAGCCTCAAGTGTTTGAATGAATTATTCAACGCTTCTTCAGATTCTTCTTTGTCACCTCTGAAAGAAAATTGGGCAATCTATCCAGTTTTGAGGGTCAAATAAATGTCTATAGCACTGACTGAGATATAAAAATGTATCTATGGTATAATGGTGTGTTTTATATATGCCAAACATTGAGTCCCACAAATTTTAGTTGGCATAACCTTAATTCTCAATAAAGCATTATTAAAGACCTCTGAGCCACATGCTGTTATCAGTCCCTACCCCATATTGCAAACCAAGAACCTGAAAATGAGTAATAAAATCCCACAGTTTGTGGGTTGAAGGGAGGAGGAAGGTCTTGATTCCAAACCAGGGCTTTTTATCTGTGTCTTCAGAGTACAAATTCATAATCAAACGATGGGTACTTGGTGAATTCTAGCTGTTATCACATTCATATTATCATCCCTAGCTTTGATCCTACCATAAGAGATACTAATTCTTTCCTAGATAGTTGGTATATTGCATTGTAGTATTGATTATAGGATTATATTTTAAAAAGGAATCACAGGGAATGATTTCTAAATAGGAATTATTTTAGAAATCAACATGAAGCTAAGCCCACAATGTATCTACATGACTCTTTTCATCTTACTTCCCTCTTTTCATGGCAGCCTCCCATTCCTTCTGACCACTTCCTCTTCTATTCCTCGCGACGCTGCTAAGGAAAGCAGGTGACATTTTCCCATCCAACTGAATGTAAGAATGAGCTGCCAGTCATGGGCCTCATCCATAGTGATTAGCTTGTGGGATGAGCTGTGAAAATTCCAGAAGATACAACATCTTGATCCAAGAAGATGGAAGGTGCCTCTGTCTTCTGCTATGGCAGTCCTAGGATGGCATATGTCTAGGGCTTTCCATGGAGGAGGTTAGCAGGAGAGAATGTTAGCAATACAAGTGGAATCCAGAGCCACAGAGAGAAGACGCGACAGAAGAGAAGGAAGTGAACAAATGAGGAGGGAGAACGGAAGAGGAAGGAGGGAAAGGATGAGAAAAGACATTAAGGGAAAAAGGCAGCAGGAGGAGACCATTATTTTCATCTCACGACCCTCTGGTATTTAAGATTCTTTCTATGCATGGTTTTCCATGGTACTTTTCCCTAATTTTACTCAAAAGAATACTAGTTTTCCAGCATACATTTGTTTGTCAACACTGAGCTCAGGGTGAACCTGTAAGTGTAACATCAGTAGTTTAGGGAGGATCAACACTTTAGGGACCTCTCACACTTTCTCAGCCCAGAACATTTACCTTTGTCTCAATGGGGGCATCTAGAAGCATACTCTGATTAAATTCCATGGATTCCATATGTTGATTGAGTGGTATGATGGTAACAATGGGCTTCAAATGCACACAGATCTAATCTTATATACTAGCTTCATTGGAAGATGACTCCATGATCTTAGAGAAATTATTCAAACTTTTGAATCTCTATTTTCTTACCTGAAAGTTGAATATAAGTGGGTGAAATAAGGTTGCCGAACATGTCACATAATTTATAGTTGTTTTTTTTAAGAGCATCTGGTCCCTAAAACTCTGAAATTATGTATTATATTCCAGAAGCTCAATTGCAATCTTCCACTGTGGAGTTATTATGTGATTGTTTCCATCCAAAATCCTAATATGAACCCGAAGACACTTCTGTAACACAGCATAATGATGTTTCTTCATATGATGAAAGTTCATGTGAACATGACATATGAAACATCAACTAAATCTCTCAGCTTCAGCTCGCAGTGAAAGTTGCAAAACTTCACAAAATTGGCGGAGTCTAATTTGCTCAATAAATGAATAATTATGTTTCATACATCATTATCACTTCTCTCCATTGCTTTCTTTTCTCTTAGTAACAGGTTCACAGCTCTCAGGCTCCTGTCCCTGGAGTGGGGAGGTGATGATGCTGTGATGGCTCATCCCTGATTTCAGGAGAGCCCCGGTGACAAGAATACTGGAGCCAATCCCTGTGGCTTTGTGAGCCTCGGCACCTGCTGAGCTCTACTAGTTGGCTTAATGAAGGGAATGAGCATTGCTGGGAATTTGGTGGATGTTATGACTTTTTTTCCATTCTTTCAAATTTCATTTCCTTTATAGAAGAATGTTCTGCGGGGTCTCCCTCCTCACCCTCTCTCTGTGTCTTTGTCCTTTGCCTGTAAGCACTGAAGGCAAGACTGAACAAGATACAACTTCACGCCTCATGAATTCATGGTCATTCAGAAGGCACAGTTTATGGCCACTAGGTTTTATAATTTTTTTTAAGATTTATTCATTTTTACTGGAAAGGTAGATTTTACAGAAATAAGGAGAGACAGAGAAAGTGATGTTCAATCTGCTGGTCCATTCCCCATGTAGCCATAATTGCCAGTGTTAAGCCAATCCAGAGCCAGGAGCCAGGAGCTTCCTCTGGGTCTCCCACAAAAGTATAGGGTCCCACGGCTTTGGGCCATCCTGCACTGCTTTCCCAGGCCACAAGCAGGGAGCTGGAAAGGAAGTTGAGTGACTGGAGCATGAACCTGCATTCCTATAGGATCTTGGCACATAAAAGGCAAGGAATTTAGCCACTAGGCTACCGTGCCAGGCCCTGTCCCCTAGGTCTTTAAGTAGGCACCGCAGAGGTGGTGTTGAGACCCATGCCAGAGTACAGGGCTGGCTTCTCTGTATGGGAGAGGTGACATGAAAGGGTGTTTATGCCTCACATGGTGCCCAGATGCCTCCCTTTGTACCCTGTGAGGCGGTCAAGAGGGAACTATCTTCCTATAAAAGCAGAGAGGCTTAATGCCTGGCAGACCCTGGATGTGCATTTCAAACAATGTGATTTAAGTAAAACTGATTTAAAGTGAAAGTTGTGGTCACACTGAAGATACAGCCTGTCTTTGTTTTTTGTCTCACACAAGTTTATGTGGAATTCCTTTCTTTCCCATTCTGGCTGCCCATTGGGTGTAGGTAGTCTTTGGGCTGACTCAGAACATTCATACAGAAAATAAGAACCAGGACTTCATCATCTTTCCTTAAAATGATTCCTCCTTTTCAAATAAATGTGCTGGTAAAATGTTTACAAGTGTGATCTTTCTCGTAAGGAGCAGAGGATCATATTAGTGCCAACAAAGGAAGGATCTGCCACTTCATTTGAACAACATCCATCTTACTTCTGGGATTAGGAAGATGAAATCCAGGGATCCAGAGAAGGAAGGGTTGGGGGAAGATGCAGGAATCCAAGGAGTATTGTAGAAAACAAGAAAAAAAAAAAGCAAACTACGGACCAGCGCTCCATCTGTGCTCCCATCCCATGTGCAGTGTGTTTATCCATAAATTGCTATTTTGAATCTGAGAGTGTTTTCCTCTGCTTTAGACCAAGAAAAATAAATTAATCTTCATTTCACATCTACTATGTTTTTCAGGAAGAGTGGGAGAGAGAGAGAGAAGGAAGAGAGGAGAGTCATTTCTAGAACCTCATTTAGGTATCTACAGTTCAAATTCCCTGGGCAAAGTTGTTGTTGAGGTTCCATCCCCATGAAGGGAATCTTCCTTACTAAGCATTTTGCAGATCTTTTTTGGTCTCTGTTTTCTTAATTTCCTAATTTTACAAATTGTCCACAAAGGACCAGGACTGAAAGGACAAAACCAACAGAGTGAGGTCTTGTGGGATTTGGCAGCCAAGACTCAAGAGGATCTTGCTCTTGCTGGAGCCTGAGGTCCACAACAGTCTTAGTAACAAAACACAAATAGTTCCCTTGACACTCATTTCAAGGAGGAGGGTGTGGTGCAGGAACTGGCTTGTCTTCTCACAGGACAGACACCAAAATCCAAGCGAAGTCAATTAAACCCACAAGTGAAGTAATTTTCACAGGACATTCCCAGCAGAGAACAATAGTCAAATTGAAGATCGATCAGGGGAAATTGGAAGCATTTCAAACAGAAACATCAAGCCTCACAGGAGAATTGGGGAGAAAAGATCTATTAAAGATAATGCTCTATTCTGGAGCATGTGGGAGTCATGGAAGCTTTTTTTGCTCATGCACTGCTGAATTGGTCCAGGAGTGACTTAGGTTGCATCACATGCTGGGAGAGGAGAGAGAGAAGAGAAGATGGAATGCCAGGGTTCCCTGGCTGTCTCCAAGACTGGAGAAGACAATCATAAATAGTAATTAATAATATTGGCTTAATCAGAAGCATGATAAAGCTTGTTCAGCCTTGATCATTAACCTAAAGGCTAGAGGATCTGAGAGGGAAGAACTTTATTTCCGGCTCAATGGTCAGTACTTATGGCCTTGGAGACTGAGAGGGAGGGAGGATAATAGAAAACTGAGCCCCACTGGGTCAAATGTCCACTGAATGGACTCAGGACAGGAGGTACAAGTGTAACAGAGGGCTTCCCAACCGAGGTGGCTGAATCTGATGGTGCAATGTATTGTGTTAATACATGTTACTTAATTCATGAACAACTATTGATTGCCTACTGTATGCCAGGGACTATGCCAGGGAACTTTGCGATAAGACAGTGAAGAGGGGAAGCGACAGGATAAACAGAAGATACAAAATACCCTAATGAACCGCAGGAGAGAGGAGAGTTAGTTGAACTGTGTCTAGTTGGTCATCACTAGCGAGCGAGGTCTCCTTCCTATACCCTAGACATCTCTCTAGTTTAAGCTGCTGATATTTTTCAGATGAACTCACTCAGTCTGCATTGATTTCTTCACAGCCACTCATTCACCTTCCCAACACATCTGTTCACATTAGAGGTGACCTAAAACCCTATTGTGTCATCACACCAAACTGGAGATACAATCCGTGTACTTCAGTCTGACCAACATAGCTCTAATATTCCTGCTTTGTCTGTCTTTCCAAATTCTTTCCTGTACTCTAACACCTCTGCAATGAGGACATCGCTAAGGTCAAGAGGCCCATAAGGACTTCCAGGAAAAGATGTGTGGGGAAGCACAAATGATAGATGGAAGAAAAGTCGTGGTGACAGTGGAATAAATAGCTGTTTTAATAAGTAAATAAATAGCTTTCAAGGTTTCTCCCAAATCACTAACTCTACAAGGCGGTCAACTGAATTTGAAGACCCTAGAGTATATTGATGTCCAGAATGCTTCTGGAGAATGGGATAAAATCCATAGAGATGTCCATGGATGTCTCCTATCAGAAATCACAAACAAGTTCTTTCCTTCTATCTAAAGGGAATGGGCCCAGAGTTGACATTTGACCAGTAATATTGTTCTTCAGATACACAGAGCCTGAGTCACTAAAACATGCCAGGAGAGAATTTCTGGCCTCTTGTGTGATCATCAGCCTTGCTTGTTTGTAGAGGAATTTATTACCATAAAAAGGGACCAATTGCAAAGCTCATACTTTAGTGTTGAAAAATTAATTAGGCCTTTGGACCTCTCTTCTCAGCATTTGCCAAGCGTTTTCTTACACACTTAGCCAGTCCAGTGACAGGGGTTAACTATGCATACCCTTGAGATTAACACTTATCTTGGAGATTTTTTCGAAAGGAAATGTTCTAGAAGTAGGAACTTCTGTAATATTTCCAAAGGATCATCAAGAAGAGGTAATTCAGTAAGCTTCTTGTTCCCAGGACAGGCTTCCCATTTGAGGCAATGGTGGGACTTGGGAAAGAATTCTTCATATACCAAGAAGGAAGCTGGTTCACTCCCCAAATGGCTGCAACAGCTATAGCTGAGCTGATTTGATGCAAGGAGCCAGGAGCTTCTTCTGGGTCTCCCATGTGTGTGCAGGGGTCTAAAGCTTTGAGCCTTCCTCTGCTGCCTTCCCAGACCATAAGCAGGGAGCTGGAAGGGAAGTGGAACAACCGGGACATGAACCAACATCCATATGGGATTCCAGTGCTTACAAGATGAAGATTTAGCCAATGAACCACCATGTCTGATCCCCACCCCTAAAATATATATATTTACACATAATATTTACGTCTTTACATATCTATGTAAAAGACACTATTGCAAATATATATACATATATGACATATGCATATATATGTCATATATAAGTGACATACATATATGACATATATACATATGTCATATGTGTGTGTATATATATATATATGACACTGTTGTTTTGTTCAATATTTAGTACCAAGGACTTGCAGAAGATGAAGTGGGGAAAGACTCTGACCTCATAGTTTCAATCCACATAGAGATGGAGACAATTACAACTTGTTGCACTAGCAAATTTCAGAAAGTGATAAGTGTTACATGGAACAATTAAACAGATTCAAGAGACCCTACGTCATTGAGATGGTGGTGGAAGTTCGATTATCCCTGAGAAGTTGTCATGTGAACAGAGACGTGCATGGAGAGAAGTCCGTGTCAAGAGGAAGAACGTAACACTGTAGGTCACATCACTGAGTCTGAGCAAGGAAAGAGACTTTGAAGTTAGCTGAGGGAGACACAGCCTGGTGAGGGAGAGGCAAAGAATGAGGGGTGAGAATCAGGTGGGTGTCTGCTCAGGATGGGGGCTGGAGTCAGCCTTTGTGATCTGAGCAAGTTGGGAAATAGAGGAAGGGTTCCAAACAAAGCAGCAATGCCATCTATTGCTTCATCTGAAATCATTTTATGGATAGCTGGGATGCAAATTATTGTAGCAAATGACTAAAGTCATTCCTACTATTCAGTCACCCCATCATATCCTCAAAACATATTTGGAGAACTTTCTCTGTGTCAGTGTATTGGGAATTATGGCTTTCCTTCAGTGGTATCAGCATGTTTGCATCAATATAACTTCCTATTCCTTGGCTAAAGCCTGATGGTTAAAGGATATAATTTTTTAAATACTAATCTTTGTTTCAGCATCTCAGCTAGATTCCTACATCGTGTCACTGCTTACAATTTGATTTTAACCCCACTTTTTCACTCTCATTATCGTCCTCATAAGATCTTTGATGTGTATGTTTTGTTTGCAGGAATTCTTTTACAATGTGTATTCCAGTTTGTAGTGGCTTTTCCTTTCCTTTCCAAAATACACATTCCAGATCAAAAGGAGAGATTATCATTCATTAGAATGTGTGTAGGAGCCAAGATTGTATATTTTAGGCAAAAAAATTCTCATAAATTTTTGATACATACCCTACTTTAGAACTTTTCCAAGGAAGAGAAACTCAAGTTCAACGACATGTTTATAAGTTGAAACTACTTCCTAGGAGGTGGCTTGTGGGGACAACAGAATGAGGGCAGGGGAAGGCTAAAAGCCACTTATTTTTTTACCATTCGCTGATTTTTGTTATACAAAGTTTCCTACTATAATTAATTTCAAGCTAGCAAACTTCAACAACCAGGTTACAAAAATTCTGAATATTAAACAATTTACTTGCTCCAATACCAACCCCCATATCCTGCTATTTATAGTCCCTATTCCACCTGAATTAAGCTCCTTACAAAGGCATTGCATTGTTCATAAAAATATTACTTTAAATATGTTCTTCCAAGATAACAAAAAGCGAAAAAGATAGGTATTTGAGACATCTTTAAATATCAACTTGAAAGTGAGTAACATAGGTCTTTAAAAAATACAACAGAGATTTGTTAAGCAATTTTGGTGCTCAGTTAGCAGTTGAATTGTTGTCGTCTCTTTTATGCACATGGTTTAAGCCAACTGTTTAATCCTGACACTGTAAGTGAATTCCCAGCCAAAGTAGAGGGATGGCTTGGAGCCATTCTAAATATTGCCTCATGAATGTTTACAATCCTTGGGTTACTGTACTTATTAGAGCCAGTGTCTGTGTTAGTGACTGGAGACTGCAGCTGATGTCCATCTTGACAACACAAGAGATGCTTTGGTTTAGAGACATCATAAAGAGAGAAGCTGAGTCATTTCTGGAAGATGCAACAGTAGCATCTTTTGAATAGTGTAACTTGTGTGTGGCCTTCTGACACCTGATAAGTAGGGGCATTCTTCGTGCTTTGAGGATGTAAATGGTGAAATGCAGCTGCTGAGAATGGAATGCATCAACAATGATAACCTAGGCCTTTTACATGTATACTTCCTGTAAGCCTCACAATAAATTGATACTGTTTTTTCCCCTCATTTCATCAATGAAGAAATAAGTCTCAAAGAAGTTGAAGGATACGTCCAAGACCAAACAGGGCAGCAAATGATAATCTGAGTTTGAATCCAGCTCATGAGTCCTCCCACAATTCTTGTTTTTTCCTTGCTATATCACACAGCTTCTCAACGGTCACCTGGCATATTGCAGGCGCTCAAAATTATGCCGGACACATAGAAGATACACAAAAACACATTTACAGACTTTACAGAAGTGAATAAATGGGAGTTTCAACTGACTTTTGAACATATGGACTTACCCAGCTTTTATTCGAGACGAAGTTCATGCACAGGAAGCCATAGCAAAATTTTCTGCCACGAACCTTGAAATTCAATTCATACTTAGAAATCTCAAAAGGAGAGTGTAAGCCTAAGGTAATTGTCCTTTTGTCCTGTTACACTTGTCCTGATGCCCAGGAGTGAGATTAAAATGCCAAAATTCCGTGATGATGAGATGTTACAGAATAAGCGCTGATGGAAGAGTCATACGTAGGTTAAGTCTCTCTGCCTTTCCCATTGGCCAAGGGAAGTCTTGACTACCCAGCCCGTTTTAACTACATAAGGACCTTTCTTCTGCCTTCTCACTGTGTAAACTCTGTCTCCTGATTGTTCCACAACTTCTCACTGGTTGTGACATGTGTCTTGAGAAAGGAATACTTGTACATTCATTAGCACCACTCAAAACATAGTTTATTCCAGCTGGAAGATGAATGTATTAGGAACCATTGCTTTGAAAGATCAGTTGCTTTTGCTTTTTTTTTGTTTTTACCAAAATACATATTTTTCTATTACAGAGAAATCTTCTAAGTGATTAGAAATAATTCTGTAGAAGCAGACCTGGGCCACAGCCTAGGAGGCTTCCATTACACACACATCAAGGGAGTTCTCATATTGTCATATTCATGGCATATAGAAAAGAGAGCAGTAATTGGAAAAATGGTCCTGACAGTATCCATTTGTTTTTCTTTTTGGTTTTTATTTTGTTTTGCATTTTATTTATTTAGCACTTGGAAGACAGAGGGAGTCAAAGACAGCAGAAAATTCCCATCCCCAAATTCCACTAAAAAATAAGGACGTGTCCAGGCAAAGCCAGGAGCTAGAAGCTAAATGCCAGTCTCTTCCATGAGTAGCAAGGAACCAGCTACTTGAGCCGTCTCCCACTGTATCACGGAGGGTCCAAGGGTAGGAAGCTGGACTTTGGCAGGCAGTGCTGGGACTTGAACCCTAGCACTGCGATGTGGGATGCCAGTGTCTCAACTAGCATCTTAACCACTGTACCAAACACTCCTGAGAGAGCGTTCTTTGAAAAAAAAAAAAAATTCAAAACGATAATTACAGATATAAAATGACAGATAGAAAATCCACCCCTTGCCCTCTCCTTTCTCATGTCAGTGTGATGCAGACAGACCTGTGAGGCCTGCTGCAGAAAGTCAGATGAGGGCTCACTCCTGGGGCTGATTCTAAGTAGACCCTTGCTGACCGCAGTTCAAGCAGATGAAAAGGCTGAGTGTATTCTGATGGAGTTCTCCTTTGGTTTCTCCCTTTGGGGCCGGTGGGAGGGGACAAGACCATTTGTCCTGTTTTACAAGTGCGATGTCTTTCCCTCTTAAAAGGAAGAGCTTGCCACATGCCATATACCCCACTATTAGTCAAGCAGTGGAAAAAACTCAATACAGGCTAAGAAGTACAATGCCCACAGGGACACCATCAATCCTGGATTACCACAACTTCCTCGTTCTTGAGTTGTTTATATTGATTTATCTTCTGCTCAGGTAGAGTGACTTAGAGTAATTTTCTCCGCAAGAGAACACGGATTGCTTCTGTCCTGAGCCCTTGCTTGTCTGAGGATGTTTTCTCCCGTCTGCCCTTGCACAGAAAAATTGGGTATGGAATTTGGGGGTCATCATTTTTTCCTCTTAAATTCTCTAGTTTCTGATTTTTTTCAGATGCTAGTTAGGACAGAAATCAAAATATGAGGTTTCTATAAAGTGTAATATATTTTAAACAACTTACCTTTTTTTTCCGGTTGTATTTACCATATATCCTTTATGTTTCAATTACCAACATAGGAGCTGGTGAAGTCGTGATTCTAATTTTGTTTTTATTCATTTTTTTGCAAGATGGATGAACTAGTTTAACTGACAGAAGAGATAATTTTCTTAGGAATGTTTTCTTTCGTTGTTCTTTTGTTTAGTATCCTTACTTTGTATTTGGTGTCCTCTGTTTTGTTCTTTTTACCTTTTCTCTTGTATACTTAAGTACACATATGTGTGCATGCTTGCATGTGTGTATATATATGCACATGTGTATTTGGACATTCTGTTTTGTATGTATCAGTGTCCCACTAGTGTGAGCATCATGGGTTTTTAAGTTTCAAAGTTCTTTTGACTTTATAAAAGTGTATTCATTTACATTTTACATTCTCTTCAGAGGCTTTTGAATTTCTCTCGATATTTTCTTTTCTGATATTCATATTTTTTCCTACTTAACCATGGACCCTTTATTCAGATATCAGGATAATACTATACCTTTCATTTTTCCCCTTCTCTGTGTTTCTTGATTTCAGATTGTTTTACATAATATTCACTGACTTTGATTTCATCATTCCCTTGTGTATTATTCAACATTAATCAGACTATCTGGGCTTTTCCCTTGGAGTGTTTTACTTTAATTCCTAGGAACCAATAAAATGTGAATGGCTGTTCTTGAACCCAAATGAAGTGTCTATTTCCCTAGGCTTGTGCTGATTTCACAAGAGATTGGGGAAAAAATTACCCCTTTACCGTCTTCTTCTTTGAGGTATATTTCTCCATGTGCTGTTTCTTAATATTTGTGCAATCCTGAAATTTTTATACAACCAATAAAAAGGTTGTTGGCCTAGGAAAGAGGAAAGATGGGATCACTGCTTTGAGTTCAATTTGTTTTTTTCCATTTTGATTCATTTTCTGGTTACAAATGTAACTTTGGACTCGCTTCAAAGGAACTTAGTGCCCAGGCAACCTCTGTCCCAACATATAAATTCCAGAAACAATCTTTCAGAAATAAAAGATATATTGTAAAATGAGGTAGTAAACAGCAAAACATTCAAGACATCAAATATGTCTAGCTATCACTATGGATATAAACTCTGTCTCATTAAGTATTTTAATAAAGGCATCTTAAAACCATCCTCTGTCGCAGGAACCTGTGATTATTGATACACAATGCAAGAATCAGATTGTTAGTGTCATTTATGTGTCTACTTATTATCTGCTCTGACCTACAAGTCATGGGAGTGTATATGTATAAGGTAATACTAGAGCTTAGTTAGAACTTAGTTCCAACATCTGTTTGTCTTACACGGGTAAGACATAGGTATTCAGCTCATTGCTTCTTATATAAATATTGATGCATAGGTGCTCTGATTCCTTTGGTTGGATAATTTTAAAATCTACCGGTTCTGCCCTTCATTTCTGAGTCTGGCCTCTACCTATGCCATGACTTTCTTCATCTCCGTTTCCCTGCCCCCAGCAGATGGTGAACATTAACCTCACAATCAAAAACCTGTGTTATATTCTAAAATGCATCCTTGCAATCATCAGCATCTAGTTTTTTTTTTTTCTGAGTACCTTCTTTGTACCAATTTTGAAAATTTAGTTTTGCTACCACCCACCCAAGAGAATTCCCAATAAATAATGCTTAAAGATATGTTAACCAAATTCATGCTTTCTCTTTTTGGAAAATAATGTTCTTTGGTAAGAGATTTTTCAATTGACCTAGGCTTCTTTATGTATTTTTAAAATACCTGGTTATACCTTGGATTACTAGAGAGAGAATTCTGCTTTAATCTGATATCCAGAGGTAATCTGGCTGTAGCCCAAATCTACTCCTCCTCCTCCTTCCAAGGCAGAGAGGGTATTCCCAATGTCCAGCAGCCCCGCTGACAATGAGAAGGACCAAGATTGATGGGAATTATCTTAAATTTTTCAGGAGTGGACAAATAGTTGGTTAATAGCCCATTTCCTTCCTTTACATCTGTCCCTGCAGAGGAAGAAAGCAAGAAGAGAGCAAGACCCTTGGCTCAGCTAAAGCCTTGATTTCTCTTTCTTTCCCCAAATACCCTCTCCTCTCACCCCCAGCACATCCTTGATTCTTGAATTCCCATCATGTTATGCGGGAAGAGGAAACACTGCTTCTTGCACATTTTGCTGTGAGGAAAGTGATGGTATCTATCTTCCGTTGATCGACTCAGCATCCGGCATGGGCTTCACTGAGAGTAGGGACGAGGATGAACCTCTGGTTGTATTTCTAGGTCTTTCAACAACTTGAACTTTACACAGAGAACTCATTCTGGAGATTTTGTTTACCTGAGACATTAGTAGAAAGCTCCAAGGGGAGTGACTAAAGGCATTCTCCATATAGTGTTCAGACTTTCAGATTAATTTAAGTATGACTATGAGCAAATCAACCAAAATAGAAAGACCCCAGGAAATTATTTCCTCAGCAGTGACAATGGTTACCTCTTCTCATATGACAAATTATACATCAAATTGAGCCATCAAACAAGATAAGCACATAGTAGGCACCCAATGCATATTTGTATCAGCAGAAATATGATTTCAGTACACTTTCTTTTCAGGTGTTGGAGCTAAATGGCTAGTAATTGAAGCACATTTAGCTTAACACTCAGGAGAGGTGAACTACACTCGTTAGAGTATGGGAAGATTTCTTTGAATAATTTTTTCATTTTGGACTGATTTAAAATTTGCAAAATAATAAGCAGAAAGAATATGAGACTTACCACTTATCTAACATGTTTCAGCAGTATTATCAAGTACTCACATGTTTCATTCATCAGTACTAAGAAGTGACATTGATACTTTGCTGTGGCTCTAGGCTTTGGTTGAATTTCACTAGTTTTTCAATGAGTGTATTTTTTTGTTTTATTTTGGATACTGCATTGTTGTTGTTGTTGTTGTTGTTTGGTGTGTTTACTGTATCTCTGAGATCTGCTATAGTCTGTAAACTATTATAGATAGTTTACCACCCCAGTTGTTTTTCATGTTAACATCTTGAGGAAGATTGGTAAGATATATTATGGAATATTTCTCAGTTGGGAATTTGTCTGACATTCTTCTTGATTAGACAAAAATGATAGAATTTGGGATAGAACACCACAGGGGATTTATCACATCCATCTAGTATGGTATTATCTTTTGTCACCTGGTTAAGATGGTATTTGCCAGGTTATTGTACTCTAAAACTACTATTTTCTGCTTTATGGAGACTATAGTTTTCTACACATGGGGATAGAACCATCTGTCTGCTGGTGACAAAGAATGAGAACGAATCTCAGATAATCGGATTCTCGTTCACATTTCACCGCAGTAAGACCAGAGACTTCAATGAATTGAAAGTGTTGATGAACGTGACTTCATAGTAGATAGGGACTAATGAAAATACAGGCAGTGAAAAGGTATACTCATAAGAATACCTAACATTGTATGATGCACAGCCTGCTAAGTAGGCCTTCTCAGAGAGGAAAACACAAGTAGCACTGGAAAACCTTTTCATAAACTAAATCCCCCTCTCCTATTCAAAGGAAACAGAACAAAGAGAAAAGCCATTAGGGAATCCCAGCATGATGGCAGCAGGGAGCAATCCAAAGCAAATCACTGGAAGATGAGAATATTCTATTAGAATGGGATAAATAAGAATAAGTCACTCAACTGTTATAAAATGTAGGTTCATAATGTTTTAATTTAAAGAAATATGTAATGCAAGTTCTTAGAAGAACTGTATAGGTGATATCATTATATTCTTAAAATTATGTTGGTATGAGATCTTGAATCTGTTAAAAATTAAAAATATATACATACATGATACACGAAAATACATATATAAAAAAGTGTATGCTAAATAACTGAAACTTGTCTGAGTTGACAAAGTTCCAAACAATCACAAGGCAGTCACATCCTAACCACAACCCACTTCTTAGAAAGGGTGAGAACTTTAACCTACTGTTGCTTGGGAGCTGAAGCTGGACGGATGTCAGGAGCCACTCAGTAACTGCATTATCTTCACATTCATGTTTGGCATGACTTACAGCAATTCCAGAAATCTGTTGAGGCAAGAACTTAGAGCATACAAAGATGTTTATCACAGAGGGCGTGAAGGAGTTGGTGTAGGAAGTTTCAGTGGAAAAACATGAGTGAATTTTAATCATGAGAAGTGGAGATCATGGTCAGATGTTAAAATACAGCAGAGTTGTAAGTTACCAGGCAAAAAAAATTAACAAAAGAGACAGAAGTGTCATTTTATGTATAATGAGACAAAGCAAATCTAATAAAACTGGAACTCGTGAATTTCTAGTGGAAATGCAAAATAATACCTTATTAGAAAAGTATGATAATTTCTTTGAAGTTACATGTGCACATACCACATGACCAAGAATTTTCTCTTAGGATTTTATTCAAGAGAGAGAGGAATGAGCCTCAGGTTGATCCCAAACAAACAAGCAAAACAAAATATGTGAGTACTATAGTGGCTTCTATCATAGTCATCAAAAACCGGAAACAACCTGAAAGTCTTATAACTGCAGAACTGATAAACAGTCATATCTATAGCACGGGATAGAATTCAGCCCTGAGAAGCAGCCGATTCTTAATACATACCATCATTGATTGAATCTCAGACCCATTTTATATAATTGCATTGAGCTGACATTCTGTAAAAGGTAAAGCCAAGAATAGAAAACAGATCCAAACCGTCATGCGTTGGTTGGAGGTGGGGTAGATGTTGAGGAGCTGGTACTGATGTGCTGTATCTTCATTTTTTTGGTAGTAAAATATTTCTGTATTCTAGTCACAGAAACATATTCCAAAAGTGATGCATCTGTGTACGTAATTACATATTTCAATAACGTTGATGAGAGTGAATTTTGAAAAGCGGACAATCTCTCTTTCGTCATCAGTGGCCCATGAGAAACCACCATCACCTTGAACTCAACTAACAAGCTTTCTACCTTCCCAAGGGGTCACTGTGATGGGAAGGCCAGGATGTGACCACTAAAAAAATCTCTGGCTAAAATGGAGGCCATCATGGCTTAAACTCTTCTTCATATGTGGAGAAATACAAGTGATTAGTGTATAGTTATCAAACAGTTTACATCCAGGATATGAACACAAACATTTGACTGACATGAAGTTTATTGAGCTTTTTTTATATCAATCTAACCCAATGGACTAATGGATAGAATGCAATAAAAATAATGTCTATCAAAAGACTGACATCATTTAATTTTAAAACAGAGTTAATCTTTCTTCCCTTTGAGCTTTCCCAACCCCCATGCATACTCTTTAATTACAGTGTTTATTAATATGTATTCTAATTATTTGTATTTTGATCTTCCCCGCTGGGACTTGGAGTTCCTTGAGGTCAGGGATTTATAACTCAAGGATATTTGCATTCCAGGTGCATAGTAAATTAGGTGCTCAATACATTTTTTTTTTTGAAGAAGGGAAAGATACGCAGGAGCTCATGCTGTCCACTATATACTTAGCACATCCACCTTTGGTTCTCTGCTTCTCCATGACTTACCCAGGTCAACACCTGTCTGAATTCTACAGACTTACACAAACCTAAACTGCCGTGCTCACTAACCGCCTGACTTCCATACCTCTTATACATCCAGACCCCAGACACAGTCATCTTTATGCGGCATTAATAGGCCATGGTATTCTCAGCTAACATCCACCAATAGTCTCCAGCCAGGCAAAGAACAAAGTGAGCCTCCTCAGCTGAGCATTCTTTAAAAAAAAAATTATTTATTTTCATTGGAAAGTCAGATATACAGAGAGGAGGAGAGACCCAGAGAAAGATCTTCTGCCTGCTGCTACCCTCCACAAAAGGCCGCAACAGCCGGAGCTAAGCCGATCTGAAGCCAGGAGCCTGGAGCTTCTTCTGGGTTTCCCACACAGTCCCAAGACTTTTCCAGGCCACACCCAGAGAGATGGATGGGAAGTGGGGCTCCTGGGACCATATAGGATTCAGGTGCTTGCAAGGCAGGATTTTAGCCACTAGGTTACCTCACAGGGCCCCCGCTGAACCTTTAAAACCATGTGATTTCTGGTTCTGTCTATACTCTGACCTCGTATCTGTGTGCTTTGACTTGGCCCTGAACACTACTGACTACCAGGTTTCTTTTTATGCTGTAAACCTAATTGGCGGGGTCCACCTTGGTGCAAGCAGCTGTCCACCCCTGGAATGCCCTTTACTATGTTCCTCACAACTACTTCCATCTCATCATGGATATTGGCTGCACACAGGAGAGGCCTTGCCTGCTCACAGGTCTAACTTCGTTAGCCCACCACTTGCTTTCAGTTCCATGTCAGTCACCCCAGCCAGGTGTTTGCATTGCTTGTTTTATATGTGATGCTAATGCTGTCTCATGTACAGGAGTATATGCTCTGAGCAAGCAGGGACTCTGCCTCAATCCTGGTGTCTGCATAGCCAATGTTGAGTGAGCATTTGCTGGAAGATGGACAGACGGACAGACAGGTGGATTTAGGAGTGAACAGCGTCTTTCCCTGAAGTATGGAGGGAGCTATTCCTTTCTAATGCAGGAAAAACAAATCAACAGTCATCCTTCAGTTTCTCCACTCCTGTGTGACATTGAAATGTGTTGCAGAAAACCCAGCGAGGCCCTTCTTTACCTCATGTGCTGTCTAAGTTATTCAAGAAGGAGCAGAGATCAAACACTGCAGACAGTGGGGGGATTAGGTTAACAAAATAAAGAGTAGTGAGGAATCAACATGAGAATGTTACGTACTTGCTGGTTTTCACAGCTCTCCCCGATCTGTACTGCCCCAATTCCCTCTTGGAAGGCAATTGAGAGCATCTCTTTTTCTTTTATTTTTGGGAGGCAGATGTACATTCTTCTGTATTCAACCTGCCCTGACCACGGTATCCGTGTCATCTCCAGAGAAGGCCGTGTAGACTCTTACTTCACTGCCTCTATCCTGTCTGCACAAAGTTATGGTTAGACCCTATACTAAACAACAGCGGAAGCATCAGTGTCACCTTTTTTTTTTTCCTACAGCAATCTGCTTTTGGAGGCCTCTGTAATAACTGCGCTCTCTTTGCCTATGCCCTGTACAAGGACAATCATCTGGGTGTTTTATGATAACTAATACAAATCAAAGCAGACATTTTTTATTTCCTTCTTCCAGCAATTCAGCTTTAAAAAAAAAAAAAGTCCTCTATACTCCAGCGTGAATGTTAGGTATACCCTGGGAACGTTAAAATTGGAATTTCTCCAAAGCTAATGTCACGCTGAACAGGTGACCAGATGCTAGAGTTTTATACAGCGCAGTGTCTCGAGCCAGATTGCCCAGCTTCAAGATTTATCCATGAAAAGTAGGCAAGCCTCTTGTGTCCCATGTCACCTCTATTTAGAGCTCATGTTGGGGTGGTGGGGATTGGTGAGCAAAGCGCTTTGTGTGGCAACTGCCGCAGAGCAGGTGCTTCGTGCCATGTGTGTCCACTTAAAATAATTACAAATAAGTGACTAGGTTTGGGTTTTCTTTTTCTCTCCTGAAAGAAAACCAGGCCCATCCTCTCTTTGGAAGCAGCAGTTAACTGAATATAATCACAGGGGATTTCCTATCATATGGTTGGTTCCATGACAACTCCTATCCTGGTCTTTTACAGAGCTCGGAAGTGGTGGGGTTTAGTAGGAGGGAGATGCTGGTTGCCACATCCTTGGGCAGCTGGAGTGAAATGCTAGCAGGCACTCCAACCCCATAGTGCAAACAAGTGGTAAGCAACTCAGCCCTGCAGGAAGTAAACAAGTTCCACCCGCTCTAACTTCCCTCTGTTGGACATCTGGGATCTCGCGGCCAGCCCCAGTCTCCAGCACACCCTCTTACTACACATGCGTCAACTGACAGAACTCCACTGCTATGGAGCATGGTGCATTTGCCGCAGACAAAAAAGTTATTTAAGCCGAAGCATCAACTTTGCAGGATGGTTCAAGGGATCTCTTTCTGTAGAGCCCTTGGGAGAAGCTGGTGTCTTCCTCCAGGGAAAAGACAGCAAATTGCATCCTTTCAGTTCACACTCATGAGTAATGCTACTGCAACTGTTTGAATTAATTTGAAATAAAAGCAATCTCAGTAGGAGTCTGTATTTTCATAACAATTTCCTCTTGAGTTACTCCAGACAGCTCCACCCCAGCCCTTCCATACACCTCAGTGATGAGGACACTGGCAAGACAGAATCATTTTTGCTCATTGAAAGAGCTCACAGTATCTTACCACAGCCAACACTTCTCAAAGCTAACACATATTATGCACTGCCAGCACATATATGCACATGCAGGAGCACAAAGACACACACACACACACATACACCCCTACAAAAAGCAGTGTTCTATCAGTTCTATCATGTCCTAATTGGCATTGGGTAACCAGGAACTTTGAATTATCAAAGATCACAATCATTGGATGAGGTTTCTCATTTGTTAATAACGCCTCAGCTGAACACCCACTTTTCCCAATCTTGAGCAGTGCTCCCCACTCCAGGGTCCCAGCAAATGTGTAACAAATACATCCGGCTTTCCCTAATGCAATTCCTTGCCCTCAAGGATCCTCAGCTGCAGACCCTTGAGCTCAGCATGCAACTCTTCAACATGCTCTTTCGAACTTTCTTGTAGGGACCACAATGTTGGGTCCTAATACTTTGTTTCCATTTGGAAAGGAAGTAGAATTATTCATTTTTACACCTGCTCACAATGGAAGCAGACTGGGGGAGGGGTGTGCTGTGAGAATGAAGAAGGAGTATCTTGTCTTCTTCACACACACACACACACACACACACGCATGCCTGTGCACACGGATGCACACTTTCATATTAAACATCAGAAATATATTTAGAGGTGATAGCAAAAAAAAATGTTATGGTCATTTAACAAATAAAAGCGCCTTTTTATGGAATTTTGAGAACGTATTTGACAATAATTGAGGCAAGTTGTTACTGGACTTGATTTAGCAGCTGCACTGCAGAGTGACAGAGATTCTTTTAGTTCTTTGAGTCCTTTTCCCTGATGCCTGCTGACGTTCCAGCCAGGAGGCCTGGGTTTAGGGTGAAATGGAAAGAGGAGAGACACTCTGAATCAAGCATTTTCTCTTTTACTGGAAATGCAAACACTACCAAACTTGATTTCTTGATCAACAAATGACTTTGGTGTGAAGTCTTGCTGGTTAGGGTCGTGTGGCTCCATCAGCTGACCATGAGGCTACACAAGGATAAACAGGATTGCTGTGAGAGTGTGAGCTTAGGAATTCTCAACCTTCCTGTTGTTGCTCTGGGGGCTGTGTGATTTTGTGGTATACAGAGCTGCCATGTGAGGTATAGGTACTTCAGAACATTCTGGGATAGCACCTAATAGATATTTGTAGCACAGCCATACCCTGGTGTGACCGTTACAACATCTCCAGTGATTGCTAAATGTCCCTTATGGGAGAAATTTGCCCTGGATGAGAACCACTAAATTAGATCAATAGTAACCTGTTGACTGGTACGGAGGCTTGAGAGAAAGCTCCATTTTCACCGTATGTGGCCTGAGGTCTCTTGAGTCCTAACAGTCAATGTTTGAACAGCATTATTACCGCGTGTATGTGTCTATGAGTGCATATATTACTTCAGGTTTGTTAGTATAAATAGTATGGATATCTGTATGTGTGTATTTGCTTACTATGAGGACACCTATCACATTGTTTGTATTATCAAATTACTTACTGTGTCCTTCACAAAAGCAGGGTTTGATAAGGTTATGCGTATAAAATAATCAAATTAGTCATGCCTGTATGTATTCAAAATCTATTTACTGTGTACTTTCCGTCAAATATTATGTTGAGTATTGAAGATAAAATACCAGCAAAGAAAACAAAACAAAGTACACCATAATTCTTGCTTTCATAGACAAGTTATAGTTGGACAAGTGCAATGTTTCAACTGTGAAAGTTGATCAACAAGATACTTAGATGAATGCATCCATGGTGCGGTGCTTGGACCTACCCATGGGGTGAAAAAGTCATAGAATGATGAGGGGTGAACCTCACGTGTCTCTATTGGGGGTGAGGATAAGCTAACCGCTTGTGTGCTGAGTCTGAGACAGAAATGGAAGCTGAGTGGAAGAGTGTGGGAGAGCTATCAAGAAGAGTCTGACCGTGGACTTCCGCACAGGAATCCTTGCCACTGGTAAAAGCACATCACAGCAACCAGTAGTAAGGTGTGGAGCAAGAGGCAAGGTGCATGCTCTATTCCCATCCTCTCCCTGAGAAAGGTGCAGAATTTTACATAGAATGAATCTTTAGAAGAATTAGTATTCTGGCACAGTGAGTTAGGCTGCCACTTGCCACACTGGCATCCCATGTTGGACAGCCAGTTCAAGTCATGACTATTCTATTCCCAAACCAACTTCCTGCTTGTATGTTCTGAGAAGAAAACATTTGTGGTTCAAGTATGTGGGTGCTCCCACCCATGTGGGAAATCCAAATGTAGGTTTGAGTTCCTCATCTTGGCCTAACCCAGATCTGCCTGTTATAGTCATTTCAATCTAAAATCTCTCTCTCTCTTCCTTTTGTTCCCCTTTCTTCTTCCCTCCGCCTTCCTCCTTTCTTCCTTTTCCCTCCCTAGGACACCCTGCAACTCAAATAAATCAATTAATTTTTTTTTTTTTAGAGAATGGGTATTCACAAAGATCCTGAGGCAGGCAGTTTATGCTTACAGCTTTCAAGCACTTAAGTTGTACAGTGCACCTGTCTGTAGCCAGTGTCCCCTGTACATATGGTAGGTGAGATCTTTGTCATAAGCAATAACAGAGGACATGCAATGAAACAGGAGACGTTGCTGTTCTGATTCAAAGGAGGCAGTATTAATAGAATTTAAAAGCCCAGGCTTTGGAACCAAAACCCTGGATTCAAACCTGACTTTACCCCTTACCAGTGTGTAACAGTGGGTAAGGTTATTCAAATCATTGAGCATCAGTTGCACCATCTCTAAAATGGGCTAGTAACAGTACCTGCCTCATAGGGTTGTGGTGATGACCGAAGGAGTCCGTGTGTGTTGAAACCTTGGAGGAGTGGTTGTCACTGAGGACCTGATACAGGGAAGCCTGTTAGTGTTGGTTTCATGTCCAAGTGCACATACTGGCACGTGTGCATACATGTTTTGCATGTGTATATGTGTGTGCAAGTGTATGCGTAAAGGTAAGGAGCCAAGTGGCCCTAGCTGGCTTCATCAGACTCTAGCCTTGACAATCTTGTCTTCATGTTTTCAGAGGAGATGGGGGAGGGAATCATTTTTCTGCAGAAGTACAGAGCACTTTGCATTCTTGGCCTTGGCCACATGATTTGTCTTCTAAAGCCATTCTACCCTCAGTTCTCAAGATTCAGGCCTTTTGGGAAATGATCTAGTAGCAAATGGGAGCCCTCCCAAGTTGGCTCTGTATTAAGTCCTGATGCCTTAGGTGTCTGGGTCCATGCTCTCTCGCTCCAGACATCTCCAGAACCATTATGTTACAGACAACCAACGATCCAATAATATACCCATTACTAAAAATAAGTGCTGGAAGATGTTGGTGCTCGCAGAACCCCATTACTTTTTCTTCCCATTAGACTACTAAGAAGGTATCATTCCTTCTATTACGATGCGGGTATCCTCCCCATGCTACTGGCACACTCCGTGCTTTACAATAACAAGAATATAAAACATCCCATGAGGAACCTCAGGTTACATTTGTTCGACTTTCTTAAAAAAAAAAATCAGAAATGAAATGAGGCTGTGAGCTGGAAGATTTTCCTGGCTGAACTGTAGGAGGTAATCTGTAGTGAGGCCAGTTAGGGCCGTATTGACCACCGGCAAGAAAAATACAAGTGTTGGCTTCTCCCAGTAAATATGGGAAAATGGGCTCATCTGGTTTGGCACTGAGACTTGGAGCCTCTCCTGATTTCACAGAAAATGCAGGACATTTCTGGAACTTATAGCCCTCTCAAAGTTGTGTGGTTTTGGTGATTTTCCCAGTCTGGTTGAATATTTAATTTTTGGGGACTTCCCAACGCTAGGAATGACTCTGAAATGAAAGGTAGTACATCTCAGGAGAACTCGCTTGATTAGGATTGCTAGGTCCCCTAAAATAAAGCAAAATAAAAGATTACAGGTTTGACTGGTTGTTCATGCAAGTCTGAATCAAGTAGTCTCTCAGAAGTCAAACACCCTTAAGAGGCCAGAAAATGGACTAATGCGTCCATCAGTCAAACCTCTGATGATCGTGAAAGAGAAGTTTAAAGAATTTTGGAGTCCAGCAGTGCTTAAATCTTCAGCTCCTTCCACATGGTTCAGTCTTCAATAAGGGATTTTTTCTTGGAAGGGAGGGAAAGAAAAGGAAAGGAAGACTGAGAAAATACAAGACAGGGGACGTGGGCACCCTGATGTTTCACTCATCTACCATCTTAACAGACACACTCTTGCAGGTGGCAGTACCTGTTTGAAAACTGGATGGGTTAGAGCAAACAAAAAAATCACACAGAAGCAAATAGACTGCTTCTGAAAAGGGGAGAGTTTCACAGCTAGTAATGCAGAACTTATATCTTAGGTCAAAGCTGCATGTGGGTTGCAAGAAGGAAGCCTGTAAACAAGGTGGTAAACTTACTGAATGGCTCAACACAGACTCTGTGCCCCAAAGCTGCTGATGGCATATCTTAGAGCATTGTAAATTCTGATTAGACCCTCCCTCCGTCCTGGCCACCAGACTGAGGCTGGAATATGCAGAACGGAGGAGAGTGTTGAATTGGTTTGTTTTGCTGCAGAACAGACCACATCCAAACCTCTATTACTATAAACATTTATTACCACTCATGATCGTCTGAGCTTCATGAGATGCATGGGGGGTGTGATCAGGGGTTGGCATGGCTGAGGCTGGGTGGTCTAGAATGACGTCACTCATATATCTAGTGGTTGCTGCAAAGTCAAATGGGGCTGTGGGAATGATTTAGCCATGTGTCTCTCATCATCCAATAGCTTGGCTTGGGCACATTTATTGCATGCTGTCCAGAGAGGGCCAGCTCAATATGCATTCACTTTTTGAGCATCTGCTTTGGGTCTCATTGGTCAAAGCAAGTCATCAGGGTAACTCAGAAACAATGTGGAAAGCACTACTGGGAGCTATGGGGAGGGATGGGAATAATGTATGTCCATTCCACAATACACCATAATTGTCTTCGCCTTTCACCCCTCTTTTCACTGAACACATCTCTTGTTGTGTCCATTGATAATGACTGGCATAAAATACACCCACTAAAAAGGAATCCACCCAGTGTGTCTGATGCATACTCGATGATGATGATGATGATAATAAGAGACTTCGAATCAAGAGCCCTTAGGGTCTGGGTCAAATGAAGCTGGTCATCCTGTTCTTAACACTCACCATTTAAACAGAAAGGTTACACTAGCCTTAGAATGATGACAAAGGGTCTTTATTTTCCATGGGTTGATTTCTGAAGCCACTGCTTTTTCAACAAGAATTGTTTTGGAGCCTTTTGTTCTTTTGATTGAAACTTAATCAGCTTCTTGTTTGACAAAAGTGACAATCTGCATGAAAGGGGAAACAGTTTGGATTTTGCCAATTCTAATTCCTCTCAAACATCAGAAGAAAATAAGCACTGTCTACATAATGTTCTTCACTTCATGTTTTAGACTCCAATTTATCACTTAAAGAGGGGGAAAAACACCGTGTTTATGCTTAGGGGTGGGAAAATAGACAGTTAACTCCTTCTCTCTGAGTGTTTTCACTTGAAGTGTTTCTTAAAAAGCAGAGGATATTGACTGCCACTCACTCTTAGTAAGATGGTGAAGTAAAATTCTGCAGTTCACTTCCCGATGACATGTGTTGACATTTTTCTGCCTTCTGGCACTGAGGACCAACCCAGAACTAGAGTTTATTGTCTGCTAACTCTCACCCAGACCTTGAATTCTGACCTAAAGCCTTACACTTAAACTCATGAAGAAAGCAAGCTTTTCTAATTCTGTAAATAGGAAATCAGTGGACTTGAAACTAGAAAAGCATCGACCTTGGCCAGACACTTACTTATTATATGATGATGGACAGATTAAATTCATCCTTTCTATGAGCATAACACTTCTCTATTTGAAGGGGGACTGGGAGGTTTAAATTAGGAAATGGATATCAGTGCACAAGGGTGGGCCTCAAAACTTAGTTTTTTGCTTTCGTTAGTTGGGCATGGGCACACTTGTGGCTGTATCCCAACCTGTTAGGCAGAAGAGAAATCCCATTTTTCCATGATCCTATAATTTCTCAGAACCTGGGACTGATTTCAGTATCTAGACTTCTTTTGCATTGAACTACAAATCTTTCCTAAAACACACTTGTTCATTCTTTCACTTATTGTCCTGAAAAAAAAAAAAGCATGCCTTTTGTTCTGACGGCCAATGTTGAATCAGGTCATATCTGATCAAGCATTGCAGGAATGGACGCAGTGAGCTGTGTGTGTGGGATTAAGTCTTGTGCTCATCACTTACAGTGTGTGATATTCAACATGTTAGCGGAACTCTATGAATTGTCATTTCTGCTTTTGCTTAATGGGGTGGTGGAGGCATGCCTCCAGATATACCTCATAAATCCAGTGTGAGGACTCCCAACAGTGTCACATGTGAAAACAAAGCCTACTATGCACCATTTACTCAGTACGTTTTCTTGAAGAGAGCTAGCAAAAGGAGGCCTTCACTGTGCTTAGAGATGTCCTGTAGCAAACAGGATTCAAACCGCCAACAGAAGGCAAGGGGAGGATATAGGTAATGAAAAGAAAAGCCCAGAGTTAAGCCGCTTGATATGGAAGACAGTAGCCAGCAGGTATGAGAAGAGTGACATGTCCGAAACCTGAACTTGAATTCTAACCCTGAAAGAGGAAGAGGGGAAGGAAAAGAAATGGAAGTTAAGAGGAAAGAAGAGAGAGCAAATGAGGAGTGGAGAAAGCAAAATTTAAAAACATAAAAGGAAGAAAGAACGAGCTTCTGCAAAGGAAAACCCAAAGAAAAGCAGAAATCACAGCAGCCTGACCACTTTTCCTCTTTCCTTTTTAATCTTACTTTAGGTGTTCTCTCGGTAAAATCATTACAAAGGCCGTTTATTTTTAAAATTGAAAGATTGGGAAGAGTCATAATGAGATATTATGTGTAAAAGTTGCACATAAATTTCCTCTTGTCATATTTTGGGCTTTGCTAACGCATCCCCTTGGCAGGACGGAGGAAAGTTGATCGCTTTAGTATAGATTGCGCACGCCTCAGAAATATTGCCCTAGGAGAGAGCTCCTGGGTGGCTGACTTGGCTCCATGCTGATTTAGAAATTAGCTGGGCTTTTATTGGCCACACTAAATTGTTCTCAGGGAAAAAAAAATACATTTTTATTATAGAACAAGGGGCAGATGATTGAAACAAGGCTGCTTTCTCCTCTGTTTGGAGCCGCGTTTTAGACTGTTAAGTACACTTTCTTCTCTGGGGTTCTCACTGCTGCTTAATGGGGGCGTGCAATATCCTCCAGTAAAGAAATTATCTTGTTTCTCTCAGGGTCCCCAGGGAATTCTTTATCCTTTAACAACTTTCTGTTGCGTTCTGCTGAGTGTATGAGAGGGCAGGTTGAGGAAAAAGGAGGCTCTATATCATATTCTTATCTCCAGGGTCTGGAGCAAGGATGAACTGGGAGTCACCCTTAGAGAAAGGGTTAAGGAGACTATGAACCAGCCGTGGGCCATGAAGGGCAGAGCCTAGTGATGCCACGAAGATACCCCACTGCCATGTTCCAGGAATCGAGCCCTGGAGAGGAACTGTGGCATGGACTTGAACACAAAGTAGGACCACTCAGAAGGGACTCTAGGACTAAAGGGATCAGTGATGTGTGGGCGTCCAATCCACCCTTCACACGTCTCCCTCCTCTGGCTGGCCTCTCTGACATCTGCCTCTGCTTTGATGTAGGGACTTGGAATTGTCTACTTGTGCCTTCCATGCCGCTGCCATCCCAATTTCAATCAGTTTCTTGCTCAAAATCTGCTCCAAGTGTGGGCCTCCGATCCTCCTTCTGGGAAAAAATACTGTATTCACAGGAATGAAGGCAACTTGCTGATTTCTCAAAGCTTTCTTAAGGTTAGTTACATTTATTAAAAGCTTGAAGCCAAGTACATAATCTTCTCCCAAGTAAATTAGTGGAGTAACAGAGAGTAATTGGAGTGTTGGAAGACTGGACTTTGCAGCCAACTGAATCATTTCATTAACCCTTCAAATGCAACTCTTGGTTTTATGTCTAAAAGTTATAATGACACCACCCCGCATTGATATGCAATATGATAGAATAGTTAAGATCTTAGTCTCAAGATGAAATCATCCAGGTCGTGGTCCTTAGGACAGCCACATACATTTTCTGTTTCTGATTGCTCCTCTCTAAGATAAAAATTGCAGCCCTGCGCTGAGGGTTTTATATATAGTAGGTTTAATTAAAGGATATCTAATGTATTTATAATACAAACACGTTAAATACGGTTACTTTGAATACATTTAAATGTATTTTAACTATACAAATACATCCTAGACTGTATTTACTCTAAACACACATCAGAGCTATCAGTACCATGCCTACTGTTCCAAACAAACTCATTAAATGTTTGCTGTAGTCTCTGCCCACCGTCAGCACTCCCTGGCTGAAAGGTAGATTTATTTCCCCCACAAGCTCAATTCTCCAACGCAGCCAAGTCTCACAAGAAGTTTGTGGTTGAGCTAAGACAGAAAACATAACTTTTGATTACTTATCCTCCTCCACGAAATTTCAGACCACACTGCCTCCTATTAAAATTAATTTCTGCTCCCTTCGAGTGCAGATTTAAATTTGTCATGCCTCCCCAAGCCACTGGACCCCATGCCCCCTCCCTGATTGTTCCTTAGGGAAGCCAGAACTACTTGAGGTCATTAATCCACTACAGTCTTCCCTACCATGGCTGGGAAGTAAAGGCCAAATTCTACTTGGTTGCTTGCTAATTAGGAACAGAGAGTGGGGAGAGGGAGAGAGAGAGAAGAGACAGCAAAAGCGGGAATGGGCTGAGCTAAGTGGGGTGTGGTTCACATGTGTTCCCAATAATGACCACACAATACAAATGTTTTCTTTCTGGGACAATCAGGCAAAATTTTGGAAAGTTGCAATCCCCCCTCTTCTGTATGTATAATAATAATAATATCCCAAATCTGAGACTTTTGTCCGTCTTGGAACAGTGCAGACAACCTGTTCATGACCCTCTCTGCAGTCCAAGGCATTTCTTCCATAATAATAAGTAAACACGTATATGACACCAGACTCTTCTAAGGACTTTCCAGATGTTGGCTACAATTCACATGCCTCCAGCAACTCTACACTTGCACCCTTTTATGAGTCCATGGAACACCTGGGGAAACTGAGGCCCAAAGAGATTGCGTATCTTGTCAAAGTATTGGGAGGAAGCAGGATTTAGCCTCAAGCCTTTTGGATTCCACGTCTGACCACTGTAGCCCCTTCATAGAGCAGGGGCTAAAGCAGATCCAGAGCAACAGACCCTACTAAAGGGCTGAGGAGACAGAGACAATAGAGGGAAAGATGATGATGACATTTAGGAAAAGAGATGACAGCCACTGGGAAACTGCTTCCTCCTGGGCGGGGTGCTGGGACCCTGTTTTTCTGGGTCTGCACTTTCACAGCTTGTGAACCCAACAGCTGTTACTGTGGCCCTTGCTCACTCTGCTCCCAGGTGTTCTTCATTTTGATTGACATCCAGACTCCATTCTCTTATACTCCTGACCTTGAATTCCATTTCTAGCCTGTGCTTCCCTCAGGCCCTGACCTCCATGCCTCCAGTCCTGGCCAGGTACCCTGATTCTGACTTCTAATTGCTCCCTTTGCTTAACTGTCTGGTTGAATGTCCGGACCCCGAATTGGCATTTGGCTCTGATTAATTGCAGCCTGGGGCTCAGCAGCAGGGGGTCTGAATCCCTTCTCAGCCACTGGAGTAGCCAGACTTGACCTCTGTTAGTTCAGCAAGGGAGCGCACCACACCCACCTGTTGATGCTGAAGGCTTCTGTGAAACACCATGAACTGGTTTGTATGTCGCAGGTGCACTTGTGCCAACAGAAACACCGGTGGGGGGCCGTTTGCCATCTGCTATAAGGCAAGCCTGGATGAATGGATAGATGGATAGAGGCTGTTTGACCTGCAATTCCTTTCAGGTTGAGAACTTGTACATAGTGGTGTTCAGGGAACTCACCATTCCAGGAACAGCTGGCCGGGGTAGCATGGAAAGAGAAGTTGATAGCCTTCAGGAACAGTTATTCAGTTTTATGGCAGAAGGAGAGGCTTGGATCTGGGATACAGGGCAGTGATTTAGAAAAAGAACGGTGTAATCTGTGAGGGATGCTGATGGTAGAGGTGTTCCAGTGTGCAGTTTCCAATAAATGTATAGAGTTCAACTCAAGGGCCTGAGTTTTCCCTTACGAGGGGATGGTTTTTGGAGGTGTGCTCATCTCTCAAAGCAGCAGAAAGTCGGGGGTGTTGCTCACACGTGGGTGTGAATTCATTAGATGGGCCATGCAGAAAATGCAGAGAGAAAGCACGCATCTTACATATGTTGGCTACCTACTATGTATGTTTGGTCACTGCAGATGTATTCTTTGGTTTTTCTAGGATCATGTTCATCACTTGTAGAGATAAGCTCATTTCTTTCAAAGCCACTCCAGGAGGATGTTATGATCTTTGTGATCTAGTTTGGCTTCGTGACTTGCCAAATAACTATTCTCCCTAGGGTATTAGGCTACACTGATGTCAGGGCAGCTATGACAGTTACTACATTCCACACTGTGCTGCCTGCTCCCCAACAACCCAGAAGCAAGGAGGAAAAGCAAAGCCTATACACAAACACTTCTGTCCAAATGGACCTTAGACCTAGATTGTATTTCCTTATGAGTTCAGACAGTGATGAAACAATGAAGGGCTGTCTCAAATACGTTTTCCTCCCCTATGGTTGGATATTTGTCTTTGCTGTGACATGAGAGACCCCCACAGACTTCTCATCCTATTGAACTATCATTAAAATTCCAAAAGTAATGGTGAATGTCAGTGCAAATTGGTGAGTTACAAGGTTCTTATTATTTGCCTGGAACTGAAATAAGATTATAAGTGCACTATGTCATTTGATCCCCACAACAAAGCTATGAGGCAATGCTATTTTTGTGGTCCTGTTACATAGATGAGTATCAAACATTTGAACAGTTTCCTTGCTCACCTTGGCTCCCAGGGATTTCAAATGCTTCAAAGATTTCTGAAAAACTTCTCTTGGGATAAGAACGGCCTTTCAAGTGCCACCATGCTGAGAAACCTACCAAATCCTTATGACCAGAAATTAGTTCCTATGTTTCTCTTTATTAACTTCTGTTGTTTACTATTATCCATACTAACCTCTGTTCTTGGGATAGCATTGTATACATGGAAAAAGTCTTGGTATACCAATATTGGATGATTGATTTATGTCAGCAACATAACATTAGCCTGGTTTCAATAGAGCTTAGAAGTGGCAAGTATTTCCTTAAATCATGATAATCCCATTATAAAGAGTGTGTCCAGGATGGAATTCTTGGATGCCACGGCTTAATAAAATCCGAGTGAGTAATGAATTTACACTTGTAGAACCATTGGTACAAACAAAGTGGTTTCAAATGACAGCTCAATTCTCTTCTCGATAGAAATACCACTAAAATGGCAGTAATCACTAAATGATGTGAAGCATGCAAACCATTTATGTAACGCCCAGGCCACAGGTGGTCAGGAAACATCACATTTTACTGTGGTACAACTTTGAGCTTTTATTATTTTATGGGTGAGGAAGCTAAGAGTTACCTAGGTTCAGTAACTCACCTAAGGTCCCAAAGTCAGTCAATATTTGAGACAAAATTCAAATTGCACGGCCTGGCTCGGAGTCTGTCCTTAGAGTCACTCTGCTGGCCAAACACAGAGCAGTGACGGCTCTGAGCCAGGTCACTGCCTAGAACAAAGGCTTGCTGGTCACTCACACCCGCCTCTGCGTTGAAGCCAGCAGAAGAGGAGGAGGAGTTTTGCTGTTCCATGTTCCCTGCCTCTGTAAACTTATTCTAGCCTGAGTTTATTTTAGAATGGGCCTAACATGCGCCTCGCTCTCACCTCTCAGGAGACCCGGGGTGATCTTCCTGTCAGACCTCCCAAGGCTGCACTGTGACCTTAAGGGCCTAAGAGGCCTGTGACAGATCTTGTTTTTGCATCTTCCTCAGAAGGCATGATCCCCAGGTCTCCCTCAGCTCACCTTTCCTAAACCGGAACAGCCAGCCTTGCTTCCTTCCGGGGGGGGAGGGGTAGGTTACATTTCCAAAGGTGGTTCTGGCAGCCAGAATGCAACAGCTGCTCAGCGATGCAAGCATCCAGCAGCCCCAGGAGAGAGGAGGTGTAGACCTGGTGTCTTGTGCCAAGCCCACACCCACCAGCTGCCTCCCTCCCCTTTCCAGGGCAGCGGGAACGGCATTAACCCATTCAACACCAGTGGACCAAGTTTCAAGGAAGGAGTCGGTTCTTCCAGAAGCTGGGTTGTGAGGAACTCCAATTCACCCACACTTTTTTACTCCTGGGATGTTTTATTAGTGTTATGTTTTCTCTGGCTGTGAGGCTAATCTGAGGAGTGTTTTCTTTTCTCGTCTTTTTTTTTTTTTTTTTCTGATTCATGGCTACAGCCCTTTGGACAACACTTGTAAGTCACAGCCATTTACACTGCGAACTAACCCATAGGTTATAATGAAGAGAAAGTCTGAGTGATAGCAAGTTAAGTGGATGCTAACACTTGAAGGAATCCTGCACAGTGCCATGAACATTGTCAGCCACCAAAAAAAAAAAAAAAAAAAACCATGAAGGATGTATCACAGCGAGATTTCTTATCTTTGGTAGGCAGTGGGAAATGCCTTATCGCAGCCATTCATTCTGCAATAAAAGAATAGACTCTAATCTCTGAGATTCCTAGCCCCAAGACCCTATCCAGAGCAAGCTTGATGGGGTGGGGCCGGGATCTTTAAAGACAAGAAGCATTTAAAGCAAGCAGAAAGCAAACAAAACAACACAGACACAGATGCAGACATGAATAAAGAAAGCAGACAAATCCACATATGGGAAGGCTCCCCATCCTGTTCCCAGGAGGCAGACTCCCTGAGGCCTTGCAGATGGCAGCATAGAATCTGCTTACAAGTCTCAAGTTGTGCAAACCCAGTGCCTACCGTTCCTCTTGGAAACACAGAGTGAAGGGCGACATCCATCTTTCAAAGCACAAGAGGGAGGGCTCTCCACAACACGGCTGCGGATCCCTGTCCTTACTTTGGGATTTGCCCCTGGTGGGATTCTTTTATTTTTCGTTATTTCTTCAGCTGACAGCTGAGTTGGGGATTTTCACAGTATCAGTGGAGGCAACCCTGGGCTGGCCTGGCTGTTGAGCCAAAAAAAGAAGGAATTTGGGACTAAAGGGCCATGTTGATTTCAAGAGAGACAGAATAAGAAACAGGGAGTGAGTTTGGTGTCTGCTTTGATGAAGCCTGTGTTAACACAGCCTCAGAGAATATTCTTTAATAAACGCAAGCAATGGCTAGTTCACATAATGGTAGGATTTTAGTTTTTTTTAAAATCATTAATTGCAACTTTGAGTGTCAACATGAAGTCTATTCAATGTATTTTTTTAAAGATTTGTTTCTTTTTATTGGAAAGGCAGATATATAGAGAGGAGGAGAGACAGAAAGGAAGATCTTCTGTCCAGTAGTTCACTCCCCAAGCAGCTGCAACAGCTGGAGCTGAGCCAATCCAAAGCCAGGAGCCAGGAGCTTCTTCTGGATCTCCTACACAGGTGCAGAGTTCCAAGGCTTTGGGCTGTCCTCGACTGCTTTCCCAGGCCACGAGCAGGGAGCTGGATGGGAAGTGGGGCTGCCGGGATTAGAACCAGCGGCCATATGGGATCCTGGCACGTTCAGGGCAAGGACTTTAGCTGCTAGGCCACGCCGCCGGGCCCTTGAATATATATTTCTAAAAAGGTGACAAACAAATGGCCAATGGGCATATAAAACATAGTCAGCATCATTAAATATCAAGGAAAGGTACATAAAAACCACAATGAAATATCATATCACTTATGTTAGGATGGCTATTGTAAAACAAGGCATGCATATTGGCAGGGATCTTTAGAAAAAGGAGTGCCTACGCACTATTGATGGAAACTAGTACAACCACCATGAAGAAAGTAGGGAGGCTCCTCAAAATATTTCAAGAAATACAGTATGGTTCAGCAATCCGACTCATGGATGTATTTTCAAAGGAAATTAAATCATTATGGAGAACAGACACCGGCAAACCCACAGTTATTGGGACAAGACACAATATCCAAGATATGGAATCAAGCCAGATGTGATGTGTGTCATCAGGTGAAGTGACAAAGAAAACGTGGTAGATACGCACAATGAAATACTACTCAACCTTTAAAAAGAATGAAATACCGTCATTGCTGCAACATGGTTGAGTCTGGAAGACATTATGCTACGTAAAATAAGTCGGGCACAGAACAATGAATACTACATAATCGCCCTCACATGAAAAACATACAAAATAAAAGGGTGGATCTTAAAGAAACAGAGAATGGATTCGTGATTGTCCTGTCTGGGAGGAAGGAGGGAAGTGAAAGTATTTGTTTCAGTGCCTCCTCTCGGAATTCCTATGATCAGTGGTGTCACTGCTCCTTACACCCAGAGTTAATATTGACCGTGTGCTTCCTGTGTGCTAAGCACCATGGTGCAGCTCGTCTTGGTTAGTCCCCAGTTACTACTTAAGAAGTGAGAGACGTCAGGATCACACAGCTCATTCCTCTCCTCCACCACATTGTAGCTCACTTACTTTTTTTCTAGCAAATGTTCAGTTCATTTCCCATTTTTCATCCCTAGGCACTTAAAATACCTTTCATGTTCAAAATACATATTGAGGGTAAGGAGTAGAACTTGGGTCTTCATAAGTGCGTTCCACTTTTTATCAGATGACTGTGAATTTAGCATTAGCTTTGGGCCACTCAGGGAGATTCCCCATCCCTGAGAAACTCCACCCAGCTGAATGCTCCTTCACTCTGCAGCACGCTTTGCCTGCTTTCTCTGTTTGAATTGATTTGACTTGGAAGTCAGTTGTAAGTGTAAAGTTGTCTATCATTTTTTCCAGAAAAAATTGACCAAGTCCTTTTTTTTTCAAAAGAGGTGCCCCTAACTGTGTCTTGTTTCCTCTTAAAGACATGCTCATGGAATGCCCTTCCCCAGCTTCTCACCACTGATGTTGTCTCTGTACCATGACCAGGGTCAGAGGCCAATCCAAGCTGTGCCGTTCCTTCAGTACAATGCAAGGGCACATACGTTCTTGTTGCAGCACACGCTATGGACCAGCCATTTCTGTAATTTCCTTTTGAGTCCACGACCAATAAGAGTATGAGAAACTGCGTGATGCATTCAGGAAATGTTAAGAAAGGCAATTACCAGACTAAGGAATGTTGTGCATACAGCCATCCTGACTTAATTCAAATAAATTAAAAAAGTTAACAATGTCTAATATATCAAAATGGATTTTGATTGCATTAAATTTCTAAATGAATGAAAAGACATTTATGAAATTTAAATTACAATTCAAAGCGGCATCTGTGAAAGATGCTAACATTTCTCCATGATTGCTTGTTAAAGGAACTGACATTATACTTTAGAATACCAAAATAAAAAAAGATAGCTATCAGATAATTAATATTTTTCAACATGTTGTCAGAGCATCAGCAATTATTGGGTAATAGATAAAATGCCAATTCTAGACCAATTCTGGCAACACAGAACTTCTAGACTGGGAATTTGGAAATTGCCAAGTTTGTTGGCTCGAGTTGTCCTCCTTTCTGCTTACCCATTACTCTAGCACCTCCCCTCACATTGCCAACTCAGATGCAGTGTGTGCAGATCCAAGTGCCAAAAACAATGGCACCTGGCCTGGCATTGAGTCATTTTCTACACTCTGAACAAATTTCAGACCTGTTCTTAGCCTTCCTATTTTCTCTACATTTACCGAGGAATTCATGCAAACCAGGAGTATTTTTGAGTAGATTAACTGCAGCCAAAAGTCTTCTAATGATCTGAGTTGGCCATTGCATAAAGATTTACACAAATCATCCCAAACACACTTGCTCGTCTTCTTATCACAGAATGAAAATATAGTAATAGAAATGTAATCCTTGAGATAATTGGAGAACCAGTGTTGGCAGAGAGACATGGAAGGACCAAGAAGTTGGACTGACTGTCTGAAGGGAGAAACACATCTCTTTCCATCACTAGTGTTAAGTTTCCTCATAGGAGTGTGACATTAGCCTCTAAGCAAGACTTCTCTGAGACGTCTTTACTCCCAAATATTCCACACTGTGCCCATCTTCATTGAAGTCAGGTCATAGGTCATGGGTACTGATTATCCATATACAAAATGTCACTACTAGAACTGTCACATATCACTGAGCACTTTGATTTGTATAGCTTTTATTTTAGATTCAGCATGCAAGGTGGGATGATTTTTGAAATTTTTATTTCTTAACAATCTGGACTTTCTTGTATGCATTAAATTTTCAATTTCATTGGAGGAATATTAAATAATTAAGCGAAACAGCAGCTTGAACTAGTCCTTTGTTCACTGTTCTGTTCATTCTTGTGCATTGCAGTTAAGACAGGGAATGTGGGCATTTTCCCAGTTGTTGGAGGAAAAAAAGTGCTGAACCGACAAGGCAGTCTCTGCCTTTATAGAACTTATGATCTGATGTGTGTGTGTAGGTGGGCGTGGGAGATGGTAACAAGTAAATAGGCATTGCATTTATTTTTTAAGATTTTCAAATTTAAACGCAAAGTAAGAGCAAAAGAGATAGACTGACAGAGAGATGTATCATCTACTGGTTTATTCTCCAGGTGGCTGCAATGGCCAGAGCTAAGCCAGACCAAAGTCAGCAGCCTAAAATACTGTCCTGGTCTCCCATGTGGGCAGCAGGAAGCCAAGTACTGGGCTTTCTTACACTACTAGCCCAGCCTCCTTAGCAGGGAACTGAATTAGAAGCAAAGCAGATGAGACTCAAGCTGGTGGTCTAATATAGGATTTTGCCATTGTAAGCAGTGACATCACCTGCCTCACCATGTCAGTCCCAGATAGGCATGTTAGTACGGAATGAGTGCTGTGGTTGAGTAATCCAGGCTCAGAAGGAGGGAGCCAACTGTGCGAACAAAGTAGGCAGACTGGAACAGAGGATCTGATACAGTTCTTTGGCATGCATCCAGGTGAGAATGGTACCAATGAACCTGAAGAACCATTGATCTCCTCTGAAGGTTTGTCCTCATTTTTCTTTGTAAGTATTGGAGGTTAGGAAGCACCTAATCACTCAGTTCTGTTAATGGGTTCTAACCAATTAATCAAAGGACGTTAAGGCCAAATGTGAATCAAAATACATCATGTGCTAGGAGAGCTGGGCCTCTCTCTCACTCCAGCTCTAGGGCAGGCTGTGGAAAGTAGACTTCTTCTGTTATAATGCCACATACACAAACATTGTGACTGCAGCTTTTCAAGCTTCCCGTTCCCACACTCTTGTAGTTATGTTTCTCACAGAGGTCTCTGGCCCCGCCTGATATTCTGAGTTGACCAGTAAAGTGTGTATGAAGTGACTGATCTAAATTTTGGCTCCAAAAAAGTCTTACACTTGTCTTGCACACTGTTTCAAAATTGTGACTTCCCTGGGCAGAAGCCTGGGCTAACTTGCTGGAGGATGAGACACAACAAAGGAACTCAGTAACAACTGGTCATCCTGGACCAACTTCATCAAGCTGAATTCCCAACCATGGAGAGCTATGGTGAGCAGAGTTGTCTGTTGGTGGCCACTGCTAGTGATCCAAATTGACATCCAAAGCACCATCTGGAGTATCCAAAGACTTATCAATGAAAATGCTATGTTTTGAAGCCACTGAGTCTCTTTTCAGTTTGTTACACAGTGATAGCTAACTGATAAACTTCCCCAGGTATAAGCAATCCTCCAAGCAAGACACAGAAACCAGAAAGAGGAGAGATACTGCCACATGTGTCGCCATGATACAGCACTATGGCCTGACTTGCACTGGAGTCTGGTTTAATCAGTCCCAAAGAGAAGGGAAGGAGCTCAGAGACAGACTTCAGACACTCCCTCACATTTCTTGAGTCTGGGTCAACGACAAAGCTTTGCTTCTTTTCTTCTGGATTCCAAAGTCGACCACCATATCTACGTTTTTACTATTGATCTATTAATTATTCCTCAAATAAATCACTCTAGAAAGAGGAGTAAGGTCATTTAGAGGCTATGTGTTAACTAGGACTCAAAACAACGGCAATAAAAAACAAAACAAAACAAAACAAAACCAGGAGCAGCAACAACAGAAAGATGCCCAGAGCAAAGCTAATAGACTTTTCATCTCGTGTCTTTACTCCCCCCTAAAACAGTGCCCATAGTTGAATGTAACAAAATATATATAAAAACAAGCTGTCAGGTCTCTGACACAGTCAATGCCTAAAGGCAAATATTTCTGCTAAACTTTTGATAGAGCCCAGGGGAGAGTAGGAGAGGTCCCAAGCTGTGAGGAATTGGCAGCTGGGCTGGGAGCGCAACCTGATGCTCCCTTCGCATTGCACAAAGAAGCTTTTGTTTGGATTATGGGGCATGGTGAGTGACTCCTTAGAGCCAAGGGGATATGCTGTGTTCTGGGGGAACATCTGGGCTGCAAGTTCAAGCCAGGCTGAAACCCTATCTTGGCTAGAGCTGTTCCAGTGAATCAGGTGTAGGTGTATTTTTCCAGGATGTTCAAAACCACATCTTATCCTGAGAAATAGCGTTTTGTCCATAGAAGCTTCATTCCAAAGGGCAAGCCACCCTCCCAGGTTCCCATGAAGGGTCTGTTTACTGAGGCTTCTTGCCCAAAAAAATGAGATCCACAGTCTGAAAACACAGCCTCCACACATCCGTCTAAAAGTGCCTTAGGAGCCCACTTCAGCCAAATTTCTGTTCTCATCTGTAGACTCCCGCATGCCTTTTAGACCTTGTGCTTATAACACAGTTTCTAAATATTGATCACACAGTTAAATACCTGTGTTCTCCTTATTCCAAGGACATTTCCTTTAACATCGTAAGGGTTTTTTTTTTTGTTCTGTTTTGTTTGCTTTTTACCCCGCATGGACATTCTACCATTGCTAGTAGCGATGCCTCCTCTCTCAATTTCTTTTTATATGATCTCTTGTAAACCCAGGGAAGTAGTGTGTTGTTCTTTTACTACATCAGTGTGCTCATTAAAAATCCCCTAATAATGAAAATGATTTCATATAGATCAGTTCAGTCCGGTGTTATTGATGTTTGAAAGAAATGTATACATATATCTGTATCTATGACATTCTTATGATTTTGAAAAATAAAATGTTACTATTTATATTATAAATGAGGCCCACTACAGTTGGATCATGGATATACTCTTGTGCTTTGGTGGGAGTTACTAACAGAGAGTCATTGGCAACTGGCACATAGGCAGGCCAGGGGGAAAGGGCCATGGCAAGTAACTGGGATACAACAAACAGATGAAGAGACAACATGCAGAATAGGAACCTGGGCTCATCAGACAGACCGTGGGATGCCCATATATGAAGACAGAGTAATTGTACTCTTCTTTTTTATTTTAAAGGCAGAAAAACAGAGGCCTTTCCTTTGCTGGTTCACTCCTCATATGCCTCCAGCAGCCAGGGCTGAGCCACCAGCAGCCAGAAGCCTGGCACTCAGCCTGAGTATGGGTCACTGGGACCCAAGTAGAGGAGCCAGCATCTGCTGCTTGCCAGTTTATGCAGTCAGTAGTGAGAAGCTAGATAGCAAGTGAGGATCTGCAAGTCAAAGCAGGCACTCCAATATGGAATGTGGACATCCGAAATGGTGATTTAGTTCCTGTGCCAAACACCATGCTCTAACTGGGACCTTCTTGTAAGTTATAAACACCAATGTAAATGTTGTTTATGAGCTGTCATCTGTGGGAAATAACATAAACCCAAGTTGCCCTAAAATGTGAAAATACAGAGGTCAGATTAGAGAATGTTTTGTTGTGCTGACTCCAGACTAAAAAGTTATGACGTATATATGAGACTCAACCTGTCTCCTTTCTTCCCTTGTAATCTGCTGCTTTAGGCACCTGCCGTTTGCCTCTCGAGCACTTAGTTGTCTTCGATTATTCAGACTGTCCCGATTTTTGCCTTTGGCCTCTCTTTCATCTACATCATGCATCTAGATGGGGCAAGTGTGAGCTGAGACTGGCTGAAGTCAGTACGGTGAAGGATTTTGCTTCTTTATCTCTGTGATCAGTTCGCCTGTAGCACATAGGACCAGATCACTGCCAGGGAAGCTCAGGAAGACCTTCGGTGTGACGGTGTGACCTCTGCCATGAGACATCTCATTCACTCTCTGCTTATGGGGAACAGCAGTTTATCATTTCCAGTAAAAACGAGTCTCTTTCTATATGATCACACATGAGCACTGGAGAAAGCTCATTAGTTTGAGGGAAACTTGGGATTCTAGTTTTAATGTAGTGTGTTTGATGCACAACATAAAGTGTATGCACACAGTGCAAGTGTGAGCTCATTTTCCACATGTTCCAATGTGAAAACTTGGGTTTTTAAGTCATGACTAGATTCCTTACTAGTTTAGGGATTTATTTAAGGTTCCTAAACTTCTATTTCCAAATCTGTAAAATGTAGGAGTAATAACTTAATCTAAGGCATTAGAATGACTGATTAAGATACTTCCTCCAAAATACTTAGTTTCTGACACAAAGTAGGGACTTAAAAAGATTTGAATGAGTGAACAAATAAATGATGAAAAGAAAATAAGATGAAGGGTAATGAATACCTAGAATGACTGATTTAGTAATTTTTGACAACCATCCCTTACCTTAGGCACGGTAGCCTAGTGGCTAAAGTCCTTGCCTTGCATGTCTGATATACCATCTAGGTGCCGATTAGTATCCTGTCTGCTCCACTTCCTTTCCAGCTGCCTGTTTGTAGCTTGGGAAAGCAGTAGAGGATGGTGTAAATCCTTGGGCCCCTGCACCCACATGGGAGACCCAGAAGAAGCTCAAGGCTCCTGGCTTTGTATTGGCTCAGCTATGGCCATTGTGGCTACTTGGAGAGTGACCCAGAGGATGGAGGCTCTTTCTCTCTGTCTCTCCTTTTCTCTGCTAATCTGTTTTTTCAATAAAATAAATAAATTTTAAAAAAAGAAAAAGAAATTTCAGGTTCACAGTAGGCAGGCATGAATAGATGTCTGAAAATTCATGGTGTATAATTCATGATATCTCCCTAATTATGAGTCATTTATTCTCTGTAATAAAAGTTAGATTTAAATTGTGTGTCATGATAATAACTTACTTCATAATAACATATCTCATAATAATATTTATTTCTCAGAGCATAGTGTGTGCATATATAACTTATTTACATATTTAGATATATTTCTAATATCTATACAGAATATGAATTACTGGCCAGTTTTTTTAGCAGAATAGTTTATAGCTCAATTGTTTCTCAATAAGTTTGCTATATTTTATCTATGAGAAGACCAATTTGCCTATATCCTCTTTAAATTATTTCTTAAGCCACAAGGTATATCTTTGTTTTATCAAAAACTATTAAATAGTTTACATGACATGCACTAAAAGCATTTATTATGGTTTATAAAACTAGTTTTATTTATTTCTGACCATACCTCACACAATTTCTTTTAGAAAACACTTGCATTCAATTATTAAACAGTGAAAATGCAATATTAATAGAAAAATTTTTAATAGACCCTTGTGCCCCAAATGGCACCTTAATAGCTTTGAATCTTTAATACTTACTTTTATATTAATCCCCAAGCAAGGGGACAGTGAAGAGAGATAAGAAGATAAAGTGTTTCAACAATTCTTCACAACTCTACAAAGTACTGCTATGTCTGGCTTCAACCCACAGGTAATTACTTTGTACCTCACGAACCATCCTTGGGAGCTGGCTGCACAATGATACTCCATTTTCCACAAACTTGGAAGTATTGTGGACTTTTCTCAATTTATCCTTTGTGCAGGGGAAGGCAGTGTCTAGGCCACTAAAGGAGTAGTCTCTTTGTTTTCTTTTTTAGATTTATTTATTTGTATTGGAAAGTTGGATATACAGAGAGAAGGAGAGACAGACAGGAACTCTTTCGTTTGTTGATTCACTCCACAAGTGGCCTCAATGACTTGAGCTGCATCCATCCAAAACCAGGAGCCCAGAGCCTCTTCCGTGGATCCCACGTGGGTGCAGGGCCCAAGGCTCTGGGGCTGTCCCAGACTGCTTTTGCAGGCCACAAGCAGGGAGCTGGATGGGAAGCAGGGCCACCGGGACTAGAACCAGCACCCATATGGGATCCAGATACATAAAGGTAAGGACTTTAGACTACCGTGCCAGGCCCTGAACGAGTATCCTTAAGGTTCAGTTTCCCCTTGTCCAGAAACAGGACACAGGATAACAAGTCGAGTGACCTTTGTGATTTTCTCTTTAGCAGGAAGTTGAGTCATGTTTTTCTAACAAAGTAGGTAAATGGATTTATTACACGAAAAGCTAGCATAGCACCATAAATTCTCTCAACAGAGGAAACTGTCTCTGTGAAATACTTTCAAGAGCCAGTATGGAGATGAGGCAGAGAATGGGCAGTGGACTGCAAAAACAGAGCTCATTTTCTTCTTCTTGTGTTTACTTTCCTTTTAAATATAATTTCATAGCAAATTTCATCAAGAAGAGAGGCCAGAGCGCTCAAGCTTACAGAAGGATTTGGAACAAAGGTAGATTATTGCGTTGCCAGAAATTTATTTATGTTTTACTTACTTATTTTAATTGAAAGGGACAATTGCAGAGACAGAGATCTCACATCCTCTGCTTCGCTCCCTGGATATCTGCAGCATCCAGGACTAGAGCAGGTTCAAATCAGAACCCAGGGACTCCGTTCACATGCTCCAGTGACACAACCACTGGATCTATCACCTAATTTCTAATAGGGAAAATGATGTGATGTAAAGATTTGGATGTCAAAACTGGGATGCTAAATTAGTCGTACAAATAGAACTCTCCCTGTCTGAAATTCACATACATTAAAAATACAGAAGATTGTTAAGAATTCCATGGACAACTGCATCAAAAAGTTTGAAGGAATAGATTGAGCCACGCTTAGCTTCCTCTCCATTGAAACAAAATTTACGGGAACATATGCTTTTAGGAACACACTAGGTTTCACCCAGCTGAAGAGCGCTAAATGGTATTTTAAGTCTCAGATTGTTTGACCTCAGCTCAATAATCCCTCAGTATCACCACAACTTTCAGAAACATTTATCCACACAACAGTTGTATCCACCAGCTGTTTTGTTGGCTGCTGCTGGAATTTAAAATATAGCACTTCCCTTAGCAACTAGAAAGACCTTAGCTACCTGTGACGTTTGACAACTGCTTTCCGTTTAGAGAGCTTGGAAGGTTTCATCGTGAACCTTGGTGGGTTCATGACAGTTTTTATCCAGATATCTTAAGGCTGACCCAGTGGGTGGTCAAGGCTAACTCAGGGGGTGAGACCCCTGACTCAAGAAGACAGCTTGTATTCAGGGATGAACAAACTCCCAGTTCAGAGCAAATATTGGAAACTCTGAGCTTCACTCAAGGAAAAGCCCCTCCTCTCACTTGAACCTGTCACAGTGGGAGACTCACTGAAGGGGTCAGAGGACACCTTCCTTCTGTACTGTGCAAGCTCCACCTTCCCTTGCCTTAGCCTAGTGTTGGCATATGAACATTCTGGGTATAGCATCAGTGGGAAGAAAACCAACAGGCTTGAAGATGCCTTAGCCAGTGAGAATCGATATATATTTGGTATCCTCTGCCCATGGTGATTGTTTTGAATTCTTTCTCCTGAGGTGTTTTGGTGACATTTTCACCTCCATGTCTTTGACTCAGGTGAGATGCAAGGGTATTTCCAAAAATTCATGGAAAGTAGAGCTAGATGTATTTATTTTGTGTAAAAATTTTGTGATCTCTGCATATACAAGGCCAGAAAGTTCATGCATGAAGTATATTCTGAAAACATTCAGGAATCTTAATTTTTTTTTTCATTGAGATAAACTTCTATTAAACCATAAGTGTTTGGATGCACTCTTGTACACTTCACCTGTCCTTACAAGGAAGCCCTATGCCTCAGTTAGTCGTCTGCAGAGTCCTTCAACTTGGACAGGAAATCCATATGTGTGTTGTCATTACCCTCTAAGTAAAGCTTGCTAGGTCCATTGTTAATAAACACGAAAATTCAGATGGAAATACAGCATGTCTTTGCATTACAGACCCGGTTTTATTGGCAGCACTAGTAATGTTGTCACCAACAAGATGACAGATTGCTTCAGATTACATTGCAATAGTGAAACCATTGCAAAATGTTGTTTATACTCTTCAGAGCTTCAAAATTTTATGACACTTGGGACAATGCAATAGCTCGACAGGCTAATCTTTCACTTTTAAGTGCCAGTATACCATACGGGTACCAGTTCATGTCCTGACTGCTCCACTTCCCATCCAGCTCCCTGCTTATGGCTTGGAAAAGCAGTAGGGGATGGACCAAAGCCTTGGGACCCTGCACCCAAGTTTGAGACCTAGAAGAAGCTCCTGGTTTCTCTGACATTGGCTCAGCTCTGGTCATTGTAGCCATTTGGGGAGTGAATCAATGGCTGGAAGGTCTATCTCTCTGTGTCTCTGCTATGTAAATCTGCATTTCCAAGAAAAACAAATAAACATTTTAAAAATATGACCCTTACAGCAGTTACTAGAACTGGTGCTAGATTAGGCTACTTAATGTATTAGGAATTTTATATATGTATGATCAGCTTCTTTTATAATACTAAGAATTTAACATATGCCTTTGAAGATAGTAATCTGGCAATTTGTGACCACAGGAAAAGACTGCTGAAAGAGGCTATGGTATGAAAACTCTACCACACCTGTCTTGACTATTTTCTTATCTTACCAGCAGAGAGCCTTCAGGGATCAAGTACCTTCAGGTATTAAAGACCTCTCTCTCCTGCTCGTGTGATTGGCATCTCTCTGGAAAGCATGTTCCTTCACCATTGCTTGGCAGCACTGAGGACACTCCCTAGCCACATTCCCCCATTTCCTTCCTGAGTTGGGTATGCAGTCACAGGCCACACTGGCTGTGTGTTTGCTTCTGTGACAACGGGTCAGAAGCTTCTGCGCTGAGCTTCCCGAAAAACTTCTGCCCATGCCCTGGGATTCCCAGGCTCCTTCCAGGGCTCCCAGACCTCCCACTAGTCAGAGACCTGAGAGTGAATACTTGGCACAGTTGACCACTGCAAAAGCCAGCTCCCACCACACAGCTGGCTTTGGTTGTCATTTATGAGTGTACAGGCCTCACTGGTCGTTGGAACCCTTTGGCAGCTCCACCCTGTTCGCTGCCTCCCTGGGAAGCAACCTATTCCCTAGTTAGATCTTTCTCACCTCTCACTGGTTGGGAAGCAAGGGAGTCATTTCCCCCCCCAATGGTTCCTCTTGGGAGTAGCCATGGGAAAACACTGCTATGCATTTTCTCAGGGATATTCTCCCTTGAATCCAGCACCTTAGTCTTTGTGAATGCCTCTCAGGTAAGGCTCTCTCCATACATCTTGAGCTTTCATGGAACTATTCATTCATAAAAATATTATCAACTCTCAGTTCACACACACACACATACACACACACTACCCTAAGTCTGCTTGGCCACAAGGAATTCAGAAAGAGGCAGACTTTGGAATTGCTGTTTTTTCGACATTGGAAAACTGTACATTTGAAGGAAGAGAAAATTAATAACCCAAGGTCTCCGATTTAAGATAGAATCCTGTGAACCCTGGACTGGCTGCCTTGTGAGGCACTGCAGGGCACCCCCTCTACCAGCCTGTCTCCTCTGTTTCTTTATTCCTTGGCTACATGGAAATGCTACCTGGTTGTGCCTCCTCCTCTCCATCCCTTAAGTATAATTTATGAGCCCTTGCCTAATACGTGTGACAAAATACACAGGAATCCCCAGGCAGGAGCACCGTGTACTCTGCTGTCCTAATGCCACTGGGTGGGGATGTGGGCAAAATGTAGACGGTGGAATAAGTGGAGGGAAAGCCCCAGCTGTATCTGTTGCTGATGTGTCAGTGTTTGGTGGGTTTGCCTCCCCAAGGGCAGGCCATTGTCTCTTAGTCATAATCCTCATTACTGTCTGGCATTTCACAGGGTCTGCTTCAATGACTCAGCCAGGGCTTCCTTAGACTGTAAACAGCCACTTACTGCCTTTTACGCTACCAAGAAAATGATATTGCCCCTGGAGGAGCTCCGCAGCCCTCGTCTGCTGTCCAAGGGATGCTTGCCTATTTGTTTGGCTGCAAGGCACCCCACAGCCCCAGCGTGTTTAAAATTAGCTTCCCCTATAAATCACTTGCACAATGAAGTGCCTGCCTCTGCCCTCTGACATATTTGCTTCTCTGTTTATTTTTAATGATGACACGGCCTTTACGGCCTCCATTTGGCTCTTTATCCACCACACTCCCGAGCACTAGATTCTGAGCCCAAAGGGCAAAAAATCTAAGCAACTATAAGAAAAAATTTCTCTTGTCTCCCAGCACATAGCAGTAAGTGGGGAGGTTGAGATAGACTGGGGATTCTTCTGAAGGAAACCGTTCCCCGACCCACCCCTTTTATCTTGACCAGATAATTATATCCTAAAACTGCTCCTTGGTGAAGGCGTTCAAGGGTGGTGACAGGTCTCTGTCCGGGCAGCTTGAGAAGCTGTTTGCAAAACGCAGTGAGCATGTATTTGCTTGCAATTTCCGTGTTTCATTACGTGTGAAATTTGTCTAAAACAGAAAAAAAAATATAAACAAATAATGATGTACTTTTTGCACACATACTGAGCAGGAAGTAGACTGAGATCGTTAGTCAGTTTGGAAATGTACCCATAATTGATGAAATAATTGGCGGACAGAGAGAGAGAGAGATGGTAAAGCAAGTGTGATTAAATGTAGGATCAAATACAGATGGTAGGTAGTATAAGGCTCTTTTCCCCACAACATTTCTTCAACTTTGCAACATGTTTGAGATTTTTTTTTTCACATGCAATGTTGGGAGCGGATGCTACCATAGGAACTCTGGTTGAGTCGTATGGGAGCACATAAGGTCTACAATTTCTCAAATCCTGTATTCCATCCAAATTTCACTTCTACAAGCATGCACTTTGTCTAAGTGGAGTTAAACATTTTGACAGTTTGTGGAAAATGAAACTTAAAAAAAAATAATTTAAAGAAAAATGACATATGACTAGGAAACGCTCTTGACATACCTTTCCAATTCCTTACATAAAACTCAAATCAAGAACAGCAAAGGCCACACCCGAAAACCCAACACTCCCAAGATGGCAAAGTCTATGGGATGGAACCCTTGGCTTGCTATGGGAAACAAACAAACAATTAAATTCTTCAAAAAAGGAGAGAATTAGCGAAATCCTAACCTTACAGAGCCAGTGTTGGTTAACAAATGAATACCTAAGACCGTTTGTGGGAATTTTTTTTTTTTATATTAAGGCTGATTAGCTTATTGCTAGTCCTCTACACTATTCTATGGGAGGCGTGTACTTCTTGGCCTGGAGGACAAGTTAATGGCACACATAGACCAATTTCAACTTGTAATCAGTTTTCACGCAATTGAGTACTACCACACAGAAGTGGCCTCTTCAACTCCTACAAAACACAGAAATAACGGCAATTTGCCTCCCTGTGGTTCTGCTCCTTAAGTTTTTCTGTCTACATTCTTACCATGATAGTGTACGTTTGCAGCTTATTATGGCAACAGGTAATTAATAAGTTTCCTTCTTTAATTCTGCAGTTGTTTTCTTAAAACTAACTGTGCCTGAGACCTAATGATTGTTTCCAAATCCCTTGTGATCTATCATTGCAGAAGCTTGTATGCTATTGCTTAATTAACTACTAACTTTTATCTACCTGCTTGCCCTGCAAAAAAATTGGTATAAGTTGGCCCAGAAAAAAATAGAATAAAGTATGCATTGTTTCATCTCACCTTTGAATCCTCTGTGTCCCAAATTTCTTCTTGGCGCAGACGTCATATCTCAAGTCCAAGTCCCCGCTAGAGGGATCCCCGAGGCTTGTCAAAAATGCCTGTTACACTATGCAAAATTATCCACTGGTCTTGTACCTGTTCTTATATGGTATTATTTTAATGATTGTTTTTTTCTCTTTTGGTATTATTTCTTCATGCATGTACTATCTGGTTATCTTTGTATATGTTTTTTAAATGTTTCATTTATTTTATAGTTTTGAGAGGGAAAGAGGTACAAAGGGGTACAAAGAGAACGCTATTTATTGGTTCACTCACCACATGCACAGAATAAGCACTGGGTTTGGCCAGGCGAAAGGAAGAAATTGGGACCTAAAGCCAGGTCCCAGGTGGGTGCAAGTTCCATGATTCCTTGAGCCATCACCACCTGCAGCCTGGGGGAATGCATGGTAGGAGATCAGACCTTTCAACTGACGCAGGACTTGGAACCCAGACACTCCAATGGGTATCTTCAATCCTAAGCCTAATATCAATCTCTGAATTGTTTTTTGAAGACTGATTTAATATTCATTTAAGCATTTTTTAAAAAAAATCTATCTTCCTCTAGAAAATAGATTCATTTGCTATTGCTAGAATCCTGAACATAAAATCTTTGGTTATTTAAACTGTTTTCAAATTTTGAAGGTTTCTGGAGAGTGAATTGGTACAAAGCTTTCATTGTTCCTGCGTGGGTGCAGGCTCCAGAGCTGCCACCCTCGGGGGCAGGAGGCCGTCAGACCAGCACTCTTAGCAGGATCTGTGTTCAGACTCTTTGTCCCCTTCACTGACAGCTCAGACCCTGTTCACAAAGGAGGATCCAGAGAATAATATGCATTTTTGTCTAGGTGCAAAAGCCTGTTGATCCCTTTATTGAGACAGAAAACAGGAGAAAATGCAACAGAAAATTAACACAAATAATAAATTTATAGTCCCCCATAGAATTTTAAATCCTGAACCTGCAACCAATTCTTTAATAAAATGGGGATCCTTATTTGGTTTCTCAGACATCCAATTTGCCTATGCAAAACAAAAAGTATACTCCTCCTATCTCCTTAACAAAACATCATATTCTGTTTAAATAGCACGGAAGCACTTTGGTAGTATTTTCTCAGGATACATTCCCTATTGGCTGACATATTTTAATGGAATTTCTGTAAATATTTGGTTATGGTCTCTTGGTTGTCTAGGAAATTCTTATAATTGATATTTGTCATTCATGCTTTTGGATAGAAGAGAAATAACCAATTAATGAGTCAAAAAGAAAGATTGAATTCAACGAGTCAAAAATACAGATAGATTAAATTTAATAACTAATAACTAATAACAGAAGAATAGAAATTTAAAAAATGAGAAAGACCATCAATGAAGAAAGGCACCAAAATAAAATATCATTCTCAAGAATTCCTAACAAAACAGGAATCCTGCTGAAAGACAGGCCAAGAAAGGAGAGAAAGTACAAATAAGAAACAAATGTAAGGAGGATGCGCATAAGAAATGCTAGAAACTTGCTTGAAATGATGACATTACCAAAGAAATTCAATGAAGCATTAACATGGTAGTGGAAAATGGAAAACAATGTAAATGGGAGTAATGGGGAAATGGGGTGCTGCATTGTGTACATTAATATGAGAAGATGCTGAGTAACTTATCATCAATATACCCTTCTATATGACTCAACATTCACAAATTACAAAAATGTGACTGATACATAAGCTGAGTGCAAAAGAAGATAAAAGAGATGGGCATTTGGCGCAGTAGCTAAATTGGTGCTTGGGATTCTTGCATCTGTTCCAGAGTGCTAAGAGACTAGGAGACTCCACTTCTGATACAGCTGCCTGCTGTGCACACCCTGGTAGGCAGAATGGATTCAAGTATTTAGGTCATTGCTACCCCCACCTGGAGACCCAGATGAAGACCAAGCATCCTGACTTCCTCCTAGCTTAGTCCTGGCAATTTGGGGGAATTTGGAAAATGAACCAGTGTATGGAAGATTTTTGTCCATCTCTCTCTGCATGTCCCTCTGCTTTCAGATAAAATGAATATAAATAAAAAATATCTGTTGTGGTGCAACAGATTAGCTTGGCATGCCCGCATCCCATAAAAGGTGCTTCTGCCTTGATTCCAGCTTTCTGCTAATGTAAAACCTAGGAGGCGCTTGGTGATGGCTCAGGTGCTTGAGTTTCTACCACTTATGTAAGAGACTCAGATGGAGTTCCTGGCTCCTGGATTTGACCTGTTCCTAAAGCAGCCACTGAGGGCAAGAACCAGTGGATGAAAAACTCTCTCTCTCTCCCTCCCTCTCCCACTCTCAATCTCTAAATGAAAACCATTCTACAAAAAATATTAGAGGGCTCCATGATGCAGGACAGTGGATTAAACTACCACCTTCAATGCAGCCATCACATATAAGCAGTAGCTGATTTCCTGGCAGCGCCAATCTAGTTCCCTGCTTACGTACCTGGTAAGGCAGCTGAGGATGGGTCTCCGTATGGAAGACCCAGGCAGAATTGCAGGGTTCTGCCTTTAGCATGGTCCAACCCCAGGGGCCACTTAGGGAGTGAAACAACGGATAGAATATCTCTATCTCTCCCTCTCTCTGTACATCTGCCATTCAAACAAATAAATAAATCCTTAAAGAGTAGATGTTCGAGAATTATGCTATTTGCATCAATTATCAAAACACAGAGAACAGCAAAATAATTTATTTTTAAATTTTATTTTTAGTTTTAATTTTATTTTTTTAAAAGAAACAGGAATTATATACATCAGCTTTAGATGTTCAGCTGTCTTCTGGGGAAAAGGGTAGGGAATTGGACCAAGAAGCAGGAGTACTATGAGGATCAGAAGTGTGAAAATCTTTACCTGTTTAAAAATCGAGGCAACTGAGGTTCAAAGCTAGGATTTTGGTGTCCAGATGGGGGAGTGTCTATCAGATGTAATATAAGACTCTACTTTGGGAGTGACTGTGAGGACTAAGTGAGTTCAATGAATATAAAGGACTTACACAAGAAAGCAGGTGCTCACTCTATATTGGTTATCATTGTAACACACCCAAAATTGAATTTCCAGAAAACAATGTCCACTTACTATTTATCACAGTGTCCCTTGTGCATACCATAGAATCTAGCAGGGAGAGGTCCAGGAACTTTTTGAATGAATGCAAACTTCTTGCATTGTTCCCTTTGACTCCCTAATAGCCCTCATGTATTAGCCTGGGAGTAGGAGGAATGGGAGGGAGAAGATTGCATGAACCACTGGTAGAAATTTTAAGTCCTGGCATTTTGCTCTTACAACCAGTTCCATATGTGCCCTGGTTTATGGTTTCAGGGCTAGTGATTACTTTAAAGTAACTAACTAGGGGAGTTTATGTGTGTTTTGAGATTCTTGGTAGAAGATTGATTACATAAGTGGCAACTACATTAGTATTGATTTCTCAAAGAATGAAAAAAAAAAAGGTCAGCTGAATTGACTATTTATTATTCCTTCTACTTTTTACCATTGCAAGAATTTCTGAGAGTTGGGGATTTCAAAGCTACTTCAAAATCATTGTATATAAAGCATTCCTTATTATATAAGGCCATAAGGAGGAGAAATGGGCCTTGGCTGACTTCACCCCCATGCGGAACTCCATAAATATTATAGAGTTAACACAAGATCCAGATACTTTAACTTCACAGAGTTCAGAAAAGAACAGCTTTTGTTTATGGTGAGTTTTCTTATGTGTGGAATATAAAGTACCAATTAAAGTATAATCGGAATAGTTGCTCCGAGTTTTTGGCAGCATATCAGAAAGAGTTACGGAAAGCCGGGTCTAAGCAATGAGAGATATGATTTTGCAGAGGCCATGCTATGGCCTGGACAGGGCACTCTTGGCATGATGTCAAACCATAAATTCACATGCTTCTAGCGAAATGAATCCCATTCAAGGGCCTGGGTCATCATTGCCTTTGAAATGGCTTCTCCATTTCCAAGGCGATTCTGATTTTTAGAATTCTTGCATACTGGGGATATTCATGGAGGAATGGGGTGACTAAGATGCTGGGGTGCTTCATTTTATCATCACCACTGTCCAGTTCTTGGTAGGTTCTGATTTGGAAGATCAGACAACCTATTAACTTAATCTCTCTCCCTAAATTAATTTCCCTTTTTGTAAGTTTTCATAGATCAACTTTCTCATCTTCTGTGTTCTTATCAGTTTGTAATTATGCAGCAAGAGAATGCGTGGAAACTCTTGATGGAAAAGAGGAGCTGAATTATGTTGTGCACTTTAAGGACTAGAAATTGTAAATAAGTAGAAACTAAAAAAAAAAATAAACTTAGCAAACATTGTGTGGATGACATCAACTTAAAGCAGAGACTATTGCAATAGGTTCTTACACAGCACAACTGAAAGTGACGATTCGTCACTTTGATGTCTCAATTAAAATCTAAAGAGAGAAACCCGACTCAAGCTCAGGGTATAGTCGGTGACTAGCTCAAGTTATAAAAGCTTCCAGAAACCAAAAAGCACACAGTTGACCTTGTAACTAGTACTGCACATGGCCCCCAGCCAAAACGCACCAGCCCTCTCCAGGGCCAGGAGTGACAGCTTTGCTGCCCTGCAGCTGAAACAGGTTGGAGCACATAGTAAACTGTGCCAAGCAGGGTCTGCCACTAAGCTGAACACCTGTAATTAACCCATCTGTGTCCCTCAAGTCCTCACCCCAAAGTAAATTGATTCTGAGCTTTAGCAGCTGTCTGGGGGACTCTGATGGGCTGTTCCCAGCAGGAGCGGCTCTGGGAGATGGCACGAGCTGTGGGTGTGTTTCCAAGGTCAGAACCCGAAGAGTGAAGCTCCTTTGGTTCTTTCGTGTATGGGAATGACAAAAACTGGCGTTGGGTGGAATCCATATTTCCAGATCATTTGAGTAACTGATATTATTTATTCCATCATTTGATTTGAAATAAAAATAATCATAGCTGTTGACAGAGGAGAATGGCTGGGTAATGATAGTCTCTTTCATCTGAAAGTGCAAAGAAAAGAATAGAGGGAAGTCAGGTTCCAACACAGGAAATGAAAATCATATGCAGTGTCTCTCTAAAAGCTGGAAGGTGTCAGGGATATTTTGCGTATACATTCACTAAAAAATATCATGTGAGTAGCAATGATAGCAAGATGACATATACTTCCAGGGCCCAATACATTTAATATTGTCGAGAAGAAAGGAAAGGAAAAGATTTGATTTGATTGGATGTGAATGATCATAGATTCTGTGATTAAGATACTCACATCTCAATTTAGAGTGTCAGGGATTAAAAGTCTCCTCTCTTCTTCAGATCCAGTTTCTTTAAAAATGCAGACTCTGGAGACACCAGCCGATGGTTTGGGTGCTTTAGTTCTTGCCAGATGCAGGTCTTGTTTCCTGGCTTCAACCCAGTCAATCTGAGCTGTTGCAGGATTTCTCTCTCTCTCTCTCTCTCTCTCTCTCTCTCTTTCTCTTTCTCCTTGTATCACTTTCTTTCCTCATCTCTCTCTGACATGTCATCTTTCAAATAAATATAATTTTGTAAAAACAATCTAAGGCAACATTGTGTCACAGCATAAGCTTCCACTTGGGGGTATCCCATCATTGTCAGAGTTATCTGTGCCCCCAGCTGCGCTACACTTGGGATTCAGGTTTCTTGCTAAGGCACCTAGGAGGCAGCAGATGGTGGCTCCAATACCTGGATTCCCTTAAACTTTGGAGGAATACTGAGGTGAGCAAAAAGACCTGGGACTCTTGTCCCCAGTCAACATGCTTATTATGGTTTGGGGATATTCTCTACTGGGAGGAATGCCAAACCTGGACTGGATAATGTAAAAACAGTGAGGTCCCTGAAATGGGAAAGCCATATACCAGGAAGCAAAGCATCATGAATTAGGAGCAGAAGAAGAAACAGAACCCGATATGTTGAAATTCTCAAAAACACAGAATGTAGATAGCTACTTACGAAATCTGAAAAGGAATCAAGATGGCCATGTAACACCACAATCTGAAAAAAAAAAACTAATTTGGAAGGAAAAGCTTAGAAGAAAACAGGCACAAACATATTTACACAAAAGATCAATTTTTGAAACAAAACCTCAGTGAATAAAATAAAAATGTTATTGCAATTTTAACATTAATAGGGGATTAATGGGTAGAAATGAACAACTTAAATGTTTGTTCAAAAGGCTGGCAGAGAGAAATAAAATGATTAAAAACTTGAAACAGAAACTGAGTGTGAATGTTTATAAAGGAATACAGCTGCTGCTGGTAATGGCTTATCTGCAGGTGCTGCAGGTGTTCAGACTCAGAAAACACGACTCCAAATGGCAGGAGATTAGGAGGGGCTGACACAAACGGGTCCCTGTGATCCCCCACACCCTGCCGCCACAGCAATTCCTGAAGGAACTCTCTGACCCCTTTTCCTGAAAGTAGATCCTGATCTCCTCATGGATCAGGCATCCTTCCCTAAACCTAGGGGATGGGAATGCTGCACGGAGAGGCCAAGAAAAACCCCAATAAGCCTTCCTTGGATTCCCATTCAATTTATTACAACTAGAGCACTCTCTTCTCCTTTCCTTCCTTCCTCCCTCCCTCCATCCTTTCCCTTTCTTTTTTCTTCCTTTCTTTCTTTCTTTCTTTCTTTCTTTCTTTCTTTCTTTCTTTCTTTCTTTCTTTCTTTCTTTCTTTCTTTCTTTCTTTCTTTCTCTCTCTCTCTCTCTCTCTTTCTTTCTTTCTTTCTTTCTTTCTTTCTTTCTTTCTTTCTTTCTTTCTTTCTCTTTCTTTTCTTTTCTCTCTCTCTTTTTCTCTCTTTCAAATGATGTAACCAAACAATTTGATGACATTTTTACAATATTGCTCCCAAAATGTAAGAAAAACGATTTTAGTGGTATTCTAAGCATTCACCAAATAGATTTTAAAACCCTCAAATTTTGAAAAATCCAGATTTTAAGGCATATTGTCTAGTGACAACAAAATTACATTGAGTAATCATCAACAAAAAAGATTGCAAGGAAGTACCCAGATGTCTTTTTTGTATGGTCCATAGCACAAGTAGGATATTATCTCAAAAATTTAAGTACGTTTTATCGTGAATGAAAATGGAGATATATTATTTCAATGCTAATAGTACTCCACCTAATGTGAGTCCATTAGATATTTTACAATAAGCTTTTGATTTGAAATTTCACAAAATATATTCTCTAACACAATGTTAAAATAAAGCAAAAACAGATTTCTTAAAAGATAATCAGTTATTTAAAATTAAGTAATATACTTCAGCATGTGTTCTAATAAGTAACAATAGGCAGAATAAAATATATATTTTGTACTCACTGACAATAAAAATATGAAAATATTTGTGTAATTCAAAGTAAAGCACTAGTAAGGGGAAATTTAAATATTTAACTTCTTCTATTGGAAAAAAAATTGATAATCTATCCTATGTAAATGTGAAAATGCATCGTTCTTAATGGTGAAACACTGATTGTTTTCCAACATTTAAACTCAGTATTCCCCTGCAGTTCCCAGCCAGTATAACAACAATTGGATTAAGGACATAACAATTGGGAAGGGGATAAAAGTGAAAGCTGTTTTTATTGCAAGAGAGATGACATTCTACCAGAAAAATCCCAGTAACGCTTTAAAACATGCTAACCTAAGACATGAATTGAGTAAAAATATACAATATAAAGCCAATGTGTGACAATCTATTGCATTCTGTGTGATAGCTGAAAATAAATTGGAATAAATTTCCAGTGATATTATTCTTGGTTACATCAAGAGCCAAAGCATGCTAAGACAAAGTAGCAAAGTACAGATAATATCTATATATCTAAAACCACTTTAATGGGTGAACAACATACTTACATATCTGAAATCCTGCTGAATACGTTTAAACCTTTCTTTATGGTTCCTATAAGCAAATCATCAGAACTTAAGAGAAATTAAAAACTCTTAAGGGAAATAGCTCCACCTTTCCCATCAGTATTAAACGGGTGTTTCCCTTACTAAGAAGGGAGTCAGGTTGGTCTTATGGAGTTTTGTGGTGGAAGCTGATGGAGGAGGGGAGTGGACATACGTTCTGCTAGACTGTGAAGACATGCAGTCTGTCCCTGAACACATAGGCAAGCTTTTCTATCGTTCTCATTTCTTTCAATGCTTACTCTACATTGGAAGCCTTGGTGAAAGTTGGCTCATCTGTAAATTCCAAAATAACGAAGCCCAGTAGTTTAACAGCAAAGGAGGTCTAACCACTGCAGTTGAACTTGACCACTAATTGCCATTTTTCTCTCTTAAATCTAGGATGAGTTTTTCCGACTCCATGATGCTGTAAATTTATTTGTTTTAACTTCCTACCTGTTGTTAACTTTGTTTCGTGGCTTCTCGTTTAAGAGAATGTATAGTGTGGGCTTAATAGAAACTGTCCCACTGAAACTGTCGGACGTGTCTAGACAATGGGATGCTGGACTGTCTCCCGTTGTCTGTGCGAGCAATGTCGGGGTACACTTTAATAACAGACTGATGGACTTAGGACTGCTTATGAAAGACAATAATATGGAGAAAATCAGCCAAAGGGTGAGAATTTGAGGGGGGAGGGTGGTGAAATTCCAAACCCTATGAAATTGTGCCATAAAATTCACAATTAAAAAAAAAAAACCTCTAAGATATGGCTTCTTGATGATGAGATTGCAACCTTGCTCTTTACACCTGCTTTTCTTCACGCAACATCTAACGGTAGCAGTCATGACCTTGAAGTTCATTAAAAGAACCTCAGGGTCAATCTCATACCTGTTACATACGAATCCTCACTTTAGCTGATCTTGAGTTATTCATAAACACATCAAAGTTTGGGAGCACTGTTTTTTGGTTTTGTTTTGTGTTTCATTTTGAGAAACCAGCTTGTTGCTTCTGGAAACCATGGGAATATGCAGACGTATCCTGGGGATGCCTGAATTCTGCCACTTTTTGGGACTTCACCACTTGTGGGAAGCTTGAGACAGGTCGTTGAGCGCTCCTCAGTTTCCCATTTGTGAACAGATGACGACACCATCGTCTTCACAAGCCTTGTTTAGGATTCGATGGAATAACACTCGTCAAACACCCAAACAGTTAAGAGGGTGCTGCTTCTCATTTTATGCAATCCTTTCAACTGGTCAATAAAGAACGACTTTATTTTACATTAAATAAATAACAAAACCAGTGTGCCTGGAGCCAAGGCAAACCTCTGACATTTCCCCCCATCGAGGAGCAGGATCATTTGCCTCTCTTTCTATGTGCGTTTTCGTCTTGGCTCAGAGGTTTCAGTGGATGAGGGAGGGCAGGCAGCGCCAGGAAGAGCTGTTGCCTTTTGAGGGTGGCCTCCCTCCCATCCATGTCCCCAACAGTCTACTTAATAACAAGAGCAATAACTGCGTTCATTATGCATGCGGCTCGGCAATCATGGCTGAGGAGAAAATTAGTTTGATGCCCTGAGCGACAGATGAACTCTGGAAAGTGCCTAAATAAAATAAAAGGCAAGGAAAATATATACATATACATACGTATAATAAAGAGTGCGGGGCGAAAAGTTACAGAGGCAGGTTACAAAACTCGCTCCTTTCTCTGTGTTTTCTGTTTAAGGAAGGGAGCTTTGTTGCACAAGGATTAAGAAATCAGCCTTAATGCATGCTGTGAACTAGCCTGCAATCTTTTACAGATATCCCTTCTTCCCTTTTCTGTTCCTGGATCCAATCCAGGACATTAGGTTGAATTTAGTAACTATGTCTCCTTTATCTCCTCCAGTTGACGAATTTCTTTCCTTGTTTCCTGCGAACTTGTTACTTATAAGAGCACTGATGCGGCGCATGTGTTTGATGTTTTCTCATGAATGCAGTGACCGGTTTGGGGAAAAGATTATCAGAGAGGTGCTACATTTTATCTGGAATAGCTATCTCTATAATTTTATTGTGAGTGATATTAACTTAAGTGCTTGGTTAATAATATGTCCAGCTTTCTCCATGCAAAGACTTTCTGTTTCTGTGCTAGCCTCTTACAAGAAAGTCGTTAAGCTTAGTCCACCTGCTGGGAATAAAGATTAGGCTTCATTTCTTAGGAAGAAGTGTGTATCAAATAATTTTGAGTCAGGTGTTAAAATTGTCATAGCAATTAGAGAATTTGCAGGAAATAATTGGAGGTAATGCAAGGAGAGTGTTCTTTATGTGCTGCTCACTGATTTTAGCATTTGTCAACGAATTGTGCCTCTAGCAATCCCCATTGCGGCATTCCCACAGCGATGTTTGATCCCCCTCATCCTTTTACATAGAACTCTTCTATAAGAAACACTTGGTCTTTCAAATCCATGGATTTACTTATTCAGTGATTCAACTTATTTCGGTTTGATTTATGGAGGTGTATTTTAATTTAGTGAATTGCAATCAAGTGTTATCATGATTTTGTTGCTTTAGCTGCTCCAGTGTCAGTAACTGGGGATCTTTCAGGTTGCTCCCTGTTCCTCTTTGAAACAGTCTCATTTTTCGTTTTTGAAATGCTGTCTTATTTTCTAGCACTAAAAAAAAAAAAGTCCCAGGCTCATCATGCATATGTCCTACTGTTAAAATCAATTATTTTTGGAAGGAAATAATTGCATCCTTCTATTTTTCTATTTGATTTATTATTTTATTCTTACATTTTATTGGAGAGTGCTATTTAGGAACCAAGCTATGGATGCTAATTTCTGTGTCTGCTTTCTCCTTGTTTCTTTTCCCTACATGGAATGACCATGAGTTTCTGAATATTCGACTGTTGCAGTTTCTTTTGTGCTTTCTCTGGAATACTGCAGATGACAATTCTTTTTATTTTATTTTATTTTTATTGCAACGTCAGATATACAGAGAGGAGCAGAGACAGGAAGATCTTCTGTCCAATCATTCACTGCCCAAGCGGTCACAATGGCCAGAGCTGTGCTGATCAGAAGCTAGAAGCCACGAGTTTCTTCAGGGTCTCTCACACAGGTGCAGGGTCCCAAAGCTTTGGGCTGTCCTCGACTGCTTTCCCAGGCCACAAACAAGGAGCTGGATAGGAAGCGGAGCTGCCGGGATTAGAACTGGCGCCCACATAGGATCCTGGCGTGTACAAGGCGAGGACTTAAGCTGCTAGGCCATGACGCCAGGCCCTCAATTCTTATTAATATTTTTTAAGAATTTTCAAACTTTTTGCTTCCCATATATTAAGCTGTGTATGTCACTTTTATGTTTGTTTATATCTATATTTATCCTTTAATCTGTATGTTCATGCAGCAATCTATCTTCCCAGATACAGAAGAACTTAGGGTAATAAAAGAATTAATGAACAGTTGTCCCTTCTAAAATTTCATATTTAAACTGTAATAAGCCAACATGATGAATGTCTTAACATCAACATCTTTTAATTATTACAAATATTAAAATTCTTTTATGTGTGTTAGTTATTGAGGTTTTATTTGATTGTTCGTTTGTATAACTTCCTATCTTCTATTGAAACATTCATAATATTATATTTAATTTAATACAATAATATTGGCAAAACTTCTTTGTTTATCAAGAATGATAATACTTTATCTTAAAATTTCCTGATAAATACTCTGTCCATTTTAATCTCAGCTACTTAAGACTTAATGGCATTTAAAAACTTTTATATATTCAAATATATTAAGCTGTTTCTTTTCCATTTGAAAACATTTCTATAAGTCAAGGTTGAGGATCCACTCCTAGAAACGTTGATGTCCTTGTCTGAGGCAGTGGCAATGGGGATAGCTGGAAGGCCTGCAAAATAATGAACATTATTGTGGAGGTGGGAGCAACAGTATGCACTGTTGTTTGGCAATACACTTCTTGCTCATGGTAAGAAGTCGATGATGACCAGGTTTCTATCTCAACTGTATAAATGATAGTCTCCAAGGAAAAAAAAAGAATCAAACAAAAAAGAACCAAACAATTCCAGAAAGTTAAAAAAAATTCCAATGGGAAATAACTGAGTCAGAAAACGATATTTGGAGATTTAGGCACATTCTCATAAATGTAAAGAGAAGGAGTGACAGAGAGAGAGAGAGAGAGAGAGAAAGGAATTGTGGAATCTTAGCATTCTGGCTGCTTGCGAAGTCCAGCCTTATCCCTGAGATAGGATGTTCTTGCTGTGGGTAAAGCTGGTACCACAGCATGGACAAGAAGCCTGTTATCTTTCGGTTAAAGTGGATATGTTATTATTATCCTGTGCAAAGGAGCCTGGTCATTGCCCAGAGACAATTTTGTTATCTTGCATTCCATATGTGATCATTACCCTGAGGGCAGAGATGCAATCACTGCCCTAAAGGAATACCTATCATTATGGTTTGGCAAGTGGAAAAGCGATAATTAACTTGCACAAATAGATGGGATCCTTGCAGTACAGATAGGACCATTATTGCATTTCCTGGAGAAATGCAATCTTTAGAGTGCAAAAGACAATATGTTAATTACATTTATGGTAGAGATATGCTAGTTATAGTGCCCATAATGATGTTATCAATTGTATTTTAGGTAGAAATTGGGATCGCTGCATTGCTGATGAACCTGTTGTAATTACATTACAGAAAGAGGTGCAGTCATCACCTTGCATATGGCGCATGTGCATAAGGGATCATTACAGGACTGGTGGAGATGCACTCATGCAACTCTTTGTACACCTATTTTCATGGCATGGCTAGCCAATGAAGACCTTTTCTTTGTTGAAAGACCCATTACCACTAAAGTGACACACACACAAATATGGTCATTTCCATGAAGCAGAATGTGGGATCTTGGGATTGTTGTAAGTGTTGCATATGTACATCTGAGCGTTGCGTTGAAAATAAGGCAGGAGTGAGATGCCTGGTGGAGAAGCCTGGGGTAGACTTTTTGAATGTGGATAATGATGAAAATAGGGAAATTCTGAGGGACTGAAGACCACCAGGAAAGGAAGAAACCAAACCAGCCTCTGCCTGTTGAGCTGCTCCAACCTGAGATACCCAACTTGAGTATGGAAGCCATCTTGGATCATCTAGACCTATCAGATCTGCCCACTGAGTGCAGACACATGAGTCAGCCCAGCTCTACCACAGGGGGCAGAGACCAGCCACCCAGCTGAGCCCAATCCAGATTCTAGAATCAAGAGCAAATTGGGTTTTTATTTTGAGCCTCAAAGTTTCAGGATGATTTGTTCCACAGTAATAAATAACAGAAATAACTGTGTATATTTTAATGATATATAATCAATCCATGGTGTTATGATAGCCTTTTTAAGAGAATTGAAATGACAACTTCTCCATTTACAATGCAAAGTAATGTAATGGTAATAGCTACAACTGCCCTGAAATGATCTAAACTCTTATGAGGCTGATTTAATATATAGCTCTCCAAAGTGCCAAATCACATGTCCACTTGATGGATAGTGAGTTCATTTCCAACCATGAGTAACATAATAGTACACTTCCTTCACTCTCCTTCCTTCTTTTCCTCTCTCTCGCTCTGTTAGTCACATTTACATTGTGAAAAAGCTAAAGTTTCTTATTCTTTTTTAGTCAAACAGATTCACAGGTCAGTCCTGTCTCATGGTGCCTGTATGACTGTTGGCAGGTCACTTATACTCTTATCCTCCTGCTTAATTCAAAGAAAATGATTCCAAACTTAGTGTTGAGGGAATTAAATAAAATAATTTGTGCAGAGTATGTGACAGAGTTGCCGGCACATGCGAAAGCTTTTAAGCTATAACTTTCATCTATTTTTCTGATCTCATAGAAAATGAGCTTACTTGTCAAGGACTGATCTGATTGAATATTTAGCAGACATAAAGGCCAGGATATATATATGCTTTTTTTTCTTTTTTTTTTTGCAGAGGAAAATTTTGATCGATTTGTACAGCTAAGTAGGGTATTATTAAACACTCTTTTTTTTTCTCTGTTATATCTATCAGTTTAACCAATGATGCATTTCTTCATTTATCAAACTTTATTCAGTTATGAAGATGGATAAGTTGTGCATGAGTTAAACATCGGATTCCCACCAAGAAAGAAAAAGGCAATCAGATGACCTACAGGAAGTCAAGGAGGAAGGAAGAGAATGATACAGTGAGATTCCTTCAAGCTGTGGATACTATCTTGTTGAGTGGCTAATATTTTAAAAAATATTATATGTTGGTAAGATAAGGAGCAATTCTAATTCTCTCTCGTTACTAATGAAGCTTGCATTTTTAAAAATCACCTTGGAGAGCTGTTTGAGAGTGTCCAAAAATCTATTAAAGTTAAATCTACTCCCTGATTTTATTTCCTAGAATTTCGAGACATTACACACAAATCCAAGAGAACTGTGCATGTCTTCCGAAGATACATGCAAAAGCACTCACAGCCACAATCCATAAGAAGCTAGAAAATGACACCAATGTCCATCAGCAGTGGAACAAGTCAATTATTACATATGTTCATAGTAGTTTGCTATATAATAGTAAGAATGAACAAACTACTGGTACATGTCTCAACATGGCTGATTCCCAGTGAAATTTTTCTGCATAAAAGAAGTTTAAGAAGCACATCATGTGTTAAGTTATATGTGTGGTCTTCAAGAGTAAGAAACATGATGTACTGTCAATGCTACTTATGGGCTAGCATGGGTATTGAGAGTGGATTGACTATGAAAGCATATGAGGAGACATTCCGAATGAAGGCTAACAGTTTGTATTTTGATTTGGTGGATAGCAAGACATATACCTACTCAAAAATGCATGAGTCCACACACTGAAGATGTGCCTTTCCAGAATGTGTGTTATAATCCATCAGAAATAACTTGGTTGAATAAGTGACATCCACTGGGCTGAGCATGGGGAACATGGGTAAATTCAGCATTGGGCGTGCTGGGTGTGTGTTGAACGAGGCATGCACTGAGCCTGGGGTGTCCCAGCAACAGGAATTGAGCTGCACTTTTCAATGCTTATACCTACAGACAGGACAGTGTGTGTGCCCATCTCGGTTGCAGGACAGCCTACAGAACATAACCCCTCCGATGAGGCTATTTCCCACTGACCTCCAGTTTGGGGCTTGAGTGGTTTTCTACTGTTTCAGACCTGGAAGACTGTCAGGATTGAGTATTCACTGAAGCCAAGTGACAAGAAGCAAAGCCTGCTGTTAGACTCTTGCCACGCACTGACCAAGGCCAGTGCTCCTGCTGCTACTCTGCTTCCCCATCAGATCCTTTGACAAGCCCAGCCCTGGAGGCCAGCACCTCCAGACTAGAAAGAGAGTTAGGGAGGTCTGGAAGGGACCAGCAGACCTCTGATCTCCAGGCCAAAGGAGTCACAATGCAGACAGATTTATGAGTCTTAGGCGAAAGGGCTAGCATTTCTGTGGTCATCTTCTACCCCTTCCCTTTCCACGTGGCCATGTACTTGGCTGGATATGCATGTCCTCAGATGGCTGCTGCCTTTTAGTAAATTGACAATTAAAACAAATAAGCACATTTGTCATGGCTTTGCAGTGGCACATCCAGAACCCCTCAGGGGAGCAAGCTGCCTGACTCACCGAGTATAAACTTAGTAGCATCCACACACACAGAGCATCTTCTCAAAGCCAGCTAAAATTTTCTCCCCAAGAGACCTACCATTAGGATTAACAAGCTGACACACTCCAACTTTGTTTTTCGGCAGGATAGTTGTGTGGTCAAGAAATAACCTGATGCCTTAGAGTGAGATTATCCTGTGCTGGTTCTTTTGTTTAGTGTTCACCGGCTTTCTAAATTTGACAAAGTAATTTGATGTTTCTGAGTCTTGTTTGCTTCCTTTTCACCATTAAATCAGATGATATGTGCAAGGTCCTTTTCAAGCACCTGTAAGGTCTGACTACACAGAATACATTATAATTATTATTCATGTTTGAAATGGGAAGTTTTTCTTATTTGGAATTTCCGTATCTTAAAAATCGTTGTTTTTTTGAATACCTTTATTCCTTCACTCTTTCAGTTGATTTGTTCCCTATACAGATACTAGCTTAAAACAATCTTCTTTTCCACATCATTCAGCCTGGATATGTTGGAGGCATCTCTGAGCTCTTGTTCTGATTCACATCATCTGTAGTGTCAATTCTTTCCTCTGCACTGTTACTGCCAGTAGCCACAGCCATGCCTGCATCTTCTCCTCATCCTAGGATTACCAACATCTACTTCTCCATTAATACTGCATGTCATCTCTAGCCTAATATTCCATCAACTCAAATTTTAGGATACCCCTGACACATTCTGTAGAGCAAACTTAGCTGTGAGTTTCCATTTCCCTTCAGCTCTTTCATAGCAATTTTGAGCATGATATCAGTCTTTCTTTTTGCAATTTTCTCTCATTCCTTCTCCTTTCTGTGCTAATTGATAGGCCTCCACTGACAGGTACCATAAGTACTTTTTTGTGAATATATTTCACAAAATTCATTGGCACCTGACCCAGGACAATAAAGCCAGGTAAAACCCTTCCTTTTAAGTACAAAAGCATCATTTAGAAGGTAGAGATTTGTCAGATGTTGTGTTAAAATAAGAAAATTTAGTGTCCTATCAGCAGCAGCCATTTTCCATTTTATGGAGTTCCTATTAGAGGATTAAAGAGTCTAGAATGTGAAAGAAGAATATCAATTTAAGAATCAAGAAAAACACACATACTTAGAGATGGGAGACAAACTGCCAGCTCTGGTTCCTTCTATAACCTGAAGTTTTTGGTTGTCATTGATTTATGTAAACCAAGCTTCCCACTTGTTTGACTTCTATGTTAGTGTTCTGATATTGTAATCCAAAGAGCCCTGTTCATTTCAGAACCTGTCTACCCATTGCCATGGACTGAAATCATAGCTGATAAGTTTTTTTCTGAATATTGAAAAAAAATCACAAATGTAGAGGCATTTACAATTCCAATATTCCAATATTCTAAACAACTTGGAAAATAGATGAAAAATCTTTAAGCATTTCATGGGGAAATGCATATTATAAAAATATTATGTATGATTTTTCAGGTTTTTTGCACAAAAATAAACTTATGTTTATAATTGCAAGTTCCACACTCCACTATATAAATAATTCAACAAATATTAGAAAAAAACTAACGTAATTCAAGAGTATAGACAAGGGCAGGATGCAGTAATCAGACCTCAAAATGTCAATTTTGCTCAGATCCATGACTTGTTTGTATTCTGTATAGTCACTACCACAAATCAGGGAACACATATATTTGTCGTTGGGGGTTGCCTCCCATGTGAGTTCAAGGAAAACTGAAAGTATATCATTATAAAAATTAAAAAGAAGGAGGAAGTGAAGGATGGAGGGAGGGTACAGTGGGAAGTCTATATATATGAATTTTTTTAAAAAAGAAAAAAAAATATGATTTTATTTCCTTGAAAGATAAAACAGTATTTTTGTGTTTCTACTGTCATTTCCTTAATGTTTTATTGAATTGATTTGCTTATATATAACAATAAACTTCTCTTTAATTCCACCCCTGCATGAACTGTTTCACATACCTACAGATAAAACGATCATTGGAGTCTCCTGTCTTTCCCAGGTTCATCCTGAATGCCAGTCCTCCTCTTCTGATCACTGCCCGGCCTCGCCTCTTTCATTCTTTCCTCTGCACCTTCTTTTCCCATGTGTGAGTAAGGTTCCCCACCTTGCTTGAACATCCTCATTTAGTGATCCTATGATTCCTATTCTTCAACTATCTTTTCCATGTCAAGGGCTTCTAATCTTTGCATCCTAACTTTTAGTTTTGCTCTCTTCTCACCCTGCTGACTCTGCGGGACACTTCCGTTGCCATTTCCTTTGTACTCCCTCGATCTCAAAATGCCGCAAACCACTCAGTTTTAACTCTGATTTTGTTCCCCAAGGACATTTGAAAATACGGAAAGACCTTTTTTGTTCACAACAACTGGAGTAGAGAATCATGCTGATGCGCCTTAAACAGAGTCGGATGCTGTTTAACATCCTACATGCCCAGTACAACCCTTTACATCACAAAATTACCTGCTGATAATACTGAGGCTGGAAACATTGGCCTCAAACAGAACTCAGCATGCCCTCCATTTCCGGCATGCCCTAAATCTGATCATTTTCCTGTATCTTCTTGCCTGATTGTAACACTTTGAGCCTCTAAATCACCCAGGCCATAAATTTCAATATATCTTGGTCAACTGTTTGTCAAGGATGATTTATCAAATATGTGTATAATAGGAAAAAAAAATAAAAGCACATGTTCCTTTCAAAAAATACTTTCTGTATTCAGCAATAGAATTTATCTTAAGTGAAAAAAAAATGTAAAAAAAAAACCATTAGTACATGAAAATACGTAAGAAATTATTTAATTAAATAAAATTAGGTATTGAATAACTGGTCAGTTACCCAAATTTGAAGATAAAGTCTAAAGGTGTGAGGAGTTTCACAAGTGTCATTTGAAAAGAAAGCCTTTGGAAGATGCAGGGGAAAGCATGGGGTCAGTAAAGTTTGTCTCCGTCTCTCGGAGTAGAAAAGTAGGACTTGTAAGTTTAATCATCTGCGTAGTCTTTGTTCCTGTCTGATCCTTGGTTACTGATTTAGATCCTTATGTATCTGTTCACCTGTCTCTTTGCCCTTTCTTCCTATCAGAATTCAAGGTCCCTAAAATCTATTTTGGTAAAAGATTTATTTAATTTATTGGAAAGACAGACATACACAGAGGAAGAGAAAGATCTTTCATCTGCTGCTTTACTCCCCAAGTGGCTGCAGTGGCTAGAGCTGAGCCGATCGGAAGTCAGGAGCCAGGAGCTTCTGCCAGGTCTCCCACACAGGTGCAGGGCCCCAAGGCTTTGGACTGTCCTCAACTGCTTTCCCAGGCCACAAGCAGGGAGTTGGATGGGAAGTGAAGTAGCTGGGATGTGAACTGGTGCCAATAAGGTTTTCTGGCATGTGCAAGGCAAGGATTGTAACCACTGAGACAGTGTGCCAGCCCCCTGAAATCTCTTTTGTTTACTCTTTTATCCCCAGAGTTGAAACAACACTTTGTATTGGGGATTCTATTTATTGGTTAAGGGAATGAATGAGGGGCCAGAACACTGCAAGTCATGTCCTGCTAGCATTTAGCAGCTCCTTGAAGGAACAGTTACTTTATACCTTGAGGAAAGTCATGAAGCCTTCCCTCCCAGGAGAAATATTAAAGTAATACTCATTTTCATCTTGTACACAGGATGTGTTTTCACCAAAAATTTGTTTCTCCGGTTGGACCACAATCCTTTATTCCATGTTGTCTTTTTAACTCCTATTGAGTATCAACTACTTATTGGTTTGCTCCTAATTCTAAAATTTCTGTTAATTAGCTATTTTGGTAAAAATGGTTACTACATTTCTTGAGGAAAATATAGGAGAAAAATATTATGAGACTGAGTTAAGCAAAAATTCCTTAGATGAAACATCCAAAGAATGATTCAAAAAACTGCAAACTCTGCTTCAACAAAATGAAAATAGTTTGGCCTTCAAAAGACAGCAAGAATGAAATGAAATCACAAGTTGAAGACTGGGACAAAATGTGTACATATCATGTATGTATGCTACAAAGGTCGCATGCACAACACACAAAGAAGTGTTATAGCACAGTGGAAAGAAGAGAATTATCCTAAACTTTAGGATACGTGAACAATTTGAATAACTGCCTCACCAAAAAAAGTTGTAATAAGCTCATTGAAAGATGCTCAACATTTCTAGACATCGAGAAACTGTTATTCCAGATCTGTGAGAATGCTTGTAGTCCAAGTGACTGACAGCAACTTTGGAAACATGGCACAACTGGAATCCCAGATGTTTCAATGGAATTCTAATATGGTGCAGTCATCTTAGAAAACATTGGGGCAGCTTCTTTGCAAGCTAAAATGACTCCCACCCTACACTCCAGTAATTCTACTTTTAAATATATACTCAAGAAAAATATAAGGTATGTCCACTGAAATATTTGTAAGCGAACATCTATAGGAACATTGTCCAAAATAGTCCTGCAATGAAGATAATCCAAATGTCCATGAACTGGGTAGATGAAGACAAAATGTTAGATGTCTGTATGTTAGCGATAAGAAGGAAGAATCTGTTAATGCACATTACAACAGACTAACCTCAAACTGCTAAGTGTTAGAAATCGACATACAGTACATATTGTACTATTTCACTTGTAAGAAATACCTGGAAAAAAGCAAATCTATATAAGCAAAAAGCACATCATTGTCTCCTGAAGCTGGAAAGCTGTTTGGGTAATGGAAATGTTCTGAACGTTGAGTGATCATTGTACAAATATGTAAGTTAGCTTAAAAATCATAGAACTACGTACTTGAAAGTAGATTTTTCTTAAACCTTATATATTTTACTTATAAAGTTAGAGTTAAAGAGAGAGAGGAAGGGACAGATATCTCCCATCTGCTGGTTCACTCTCCAAAGGGCTGCCACTTCCAGAGCTGAGCTGATCTGAGGCTGGGGACCAGGAGCTTCTTCCTGGTCTTCTATGTGAGTACAGGGGCTCAAGGATTCAGGCAATCCTCTGCCTCTTTCCTAGGCCCAGTATGGAGATGTGCACTGGAAGTAGAGCAGCAGGGATGTGAACCAATGCCCATATGGGATGCTGGTACCAGCAGGAGGAGGGTTAGGCTATTATACTAGTGAGCATGCCCTAAAGTGGGTGGTTTTTATATTCATGTTAATTACATATCAGTAAGGTGGCTAAAAGGTAGTGACAAAATGGCAACCAGAACCCCAGTCAAAATGTGGTTTACTCATGGAAATAGAATTGTTTTCCTCTAGAAACAACCCAAATAACTCTGCCTACCCCTGACAAAGCATTCTTCATTTCCATCCAGCATGTGTCCATCTGGTCACCTTCACCTATTCTGGCTACACTTTCGAGTTCCTATTTTTATTATGCCTCCTTCATTGCCTTCATTGGCAATGTCCAGCTTCAGTTTTCTTCATCTCTCTCAGATTTTGTGAAGGCCATCGCATTTTAAATGTCTTACAATTCATATGCATGCCTATAAGAAAAGCATTATTCTTTTACAAAGTCATTGCTAAGGAGGTATACTTGCTTGGGAGGAGGGCAATGAATGGTTCTAAAGATCGCGAATGGTTCTGATCCTCAATCGACAATGAACACCAATGCAGAGGGAATCAGCCGGCGTTAAATCTCGTCATGACCAACAGATATGGGCAGTATCCTTATCTCAAAGCCAACGCCATTAAAGGCTAGTGTTTATCGACACTTCAGGTGGCTAGATGATGCCTCTTCAGGCTGAGCTAATGAGGAAAATCTCTCCATTACCTCTTATCAAGGTAACAGCATCATCCCCAGATACCTAGTGGAGATGGAAATTACTGGGCAAAGTGTTAACCTCAGCCAGAGGCTGGCCTTCGGTCATAATGTATCCACTCGGATGGATTGACAGAATCCGACAGGCAGCTTACAGGGGCTTTTGTTTTAGTCCACTGTTTGCAAAAACTTTCATCCTCTGCCATTCTTGGAGAGCAGTTCTTCAGTTAAGCTCAAGAGTGAGTGTTTGCAGAGAAATGTCTCCAGCCACTTACGTTGGGTGCACACAAAGACCAGAGCACATGTTTGGAAGTGTTCAATTCTTGTGCTTCTTAGAATCTCGCCACAGCTGGCATTTACAAATAAGATCTACATACTCAGCCTGACTGAAGGTGGAGTGCCTTCTTCATTTAATCTTAAAGGTGCCACAGAGACAGTTATTATCATTAAGAATATTGTGATTTCCAGCTTATATTTAAAGAAAGTGAATCTTGGAAAAATCAGCTCTCTTGCCCAAGATCACACTTTGAGTTGTAAGATCAAGAAATATGATTCTCTTGGGCCCGGCGCGGTGGCGCAAGTGGTTAAAGGTCCTCACCTTGCCGCCCGGGATCCCATATGGGCGCCGGTTCTAATCCCGGCAGCCCCGCTTCCCTTCCAGCTCCCTGCCTGTGGCCTGGGAAAGCAGCAGAGGACGGCCCAAAGCTTTGGGAACCTGCACCCGCGTGGGAGACCCGGAAGAGGCTCCTGGCTTCGGATCGGCATAGTATCGGCCCGTTGCGCTCACTTGGGGAGTGAATCATCGGACGGAAGATCTTCCTCTCTGTCTCTCCTCTCTGTATATCTGCCTTTCCAATGAAAAAATAATAAAAATAAATCTTTAAAAAAAAAAAAGAAATATGATTCTCTGGGTGAACTTCGTATCAGAACTTTTACCCAATTGCTATCATTTATGGTATAAAATGAGTATAAAAATATGCTGATATTTTTGCATGTTGGCTAGTGTTAATTAATTATTTATAATTAAATGATTATTAAATATTGATATCTATCCATATTTCAGATTAATTCAATAAAATCTTTAATAAGCTCTTAATAACATGAACCAATTAACTGACTGACCCAGGACACGTTATTTATTTATATTTATTTAAATTTAATTAACAATATGGCCCTATCTATGTACCAGGCACTGCCCCAAGGATTCTATAATTAATACCATTTAATTCTGTTTTTAACTCAGTGAGTTAAATATTCCTTTCACACAAAAGGAAATTGATGCATGGACAGTTGTAATAAATTTACCAAAACCGTGCAGTCGGAATCAAGATCAATGCTGATGCCGTCATCCGCTAAATGGAACTATCATACCGAATAATCTGAGTTGTTGTCATCTCTGTTAATTTATGAACTGTGAGCTGCATTAATGACTGATTAATTGATTGATCAGTCATATGTGGACATGTTGCAATGGAACATAAATGGCTTACACAGCACCCCCCCCCCTTTTTTAACCAGGAATATTTTCCATCTCAGCAAGAGGCAGTCTGTGTGTTTTACATAGAATTATATTTACTCATGTATAAGAATGTGGAAGCTAGTATGTTTCTGTCAGTGCAATTTGTAATCTACGTGGGTTTGTGAGAGTCACATCTTCAGACAGATCAGGGACTAAATGACTTCCAGAGGACACAGTTCTTGATGAAGCTGTGAATGTCTGTTGTGACATGTTGACAAGCATCTCCAGGATCAACCCTGGAAACCAGGGAACAGCACTATAAACAAGATGATCTGACGTTGAGTCAACCACGACCTGAACTCAGAAACAAGGACATTAAATATATTTCAATTGGAAGGTCTATATTACATTGGAGAAGGAAGGTTAAATTGAAAGAAAACTCATATATTTAGCTAAATATATTTTTTCCAATATTTCTTAGCATGCTAATCAACTGACGTATCTAACTGAAAATATATTTTATTCAGGATTTCTTAGCATGTCAATCATATTTCTTTTTAAAAATATTTATTTATTTTTGAAAGATACAGAGACAGGTGAAGGCCTTTCGTGTTCTTTTTCACTCTCTGGGTTGGGTTGGAACGAAACAGGGAGCTTATAACTCAATCCGAGGGTCCCATGTTGGTGATAGGATCCCAAGTACTTGAACCATCATCATCTTCCGCCCTCCCCTCCCATGATATATACTGTCAGATAGTTACAAATGAAAGGGGCTGGACTAAGACTCTTAGCTTCCAAAAGGGGCTGTGGATAGCCCAAGAAATATCTTAAGTGTTGCACCAAGTACAATTTTTTAAAAAAATAATCCAGAAACACATGGTGCTGATGAGACAGAGAGAGAGGAAGGAGATATGAGATTTTCTGCCTCCAACCTTTTTGGAGATTTGAATCATCTAACTTTTTTCTTGCAAATATGTTACTACTATTTTACTAAAATTTTGCTATTTATTATCTTGCAACTTGAGTCTATATTTTATTTCACGGATAAAAAATTATCATTAGATGCTATTGTGCTTTGACTAGAAAGAATAAGTCCCTAAGTGATATTTTCCATTTCTATATGAAAGTAGGTTTCACCCTGGAAAGGACAAAGGAGAGGCTTATGTGGTGATACTTCAAAACAATTTTTAATAAATAAAATAGTATTTACCTACAAGTAATTATGAAATGTAAATAATGGGGAAAGCTCTCTCTCTAGAAATTGGTAAGGTAAAAGCAAGCTTGAAAAAATTTTACTTTCAATCCCTTTTAACAAATATTTACAAAAGCCTCACTCAGAGTCAAAAGGATATTTTCCAGTGGTTAGAAGGTCCCAAGGACAGTGATCATTTTCTGCTGGAGAATACGAAAGTGCCATGGAGAGGCCAACAGCTCATGTTGACCTTTGAACATAAGTGGGTTTGGAATAGAAGATGCCAATGACAAGAGATGACAGATCAACTTGTAAGAAGGAAAATAAGTTATGTTCAAGGAAAAGGAAAAATCAGGCATCGAGGGTACTGCAGAGAACATGAGTGGGGTAAATAGTATGCAATGGGAGCAGACCTCAGGCACTACCCACCCAATGCATGCCAAAATGTATGGATGTGCGTATGCATTGGAGGCCACACTTCCCATCCAGCTCCCTGATTGTGGCCTGGTAGTCGAGGACGGCCCAAAGCCTTGGGATTCTGTGACTGTGTGGGAGACCTGGAAGAAGCTCTTGGCTCCTGGCTTCTGATTGGCTCAGCTCCCGCCATTGCAGCCACCTGGGGAGTGAACCATCAGATGGAACACCTTCCCTGTCTCTCCTCTTCTCTGTATACCTGCCTTTCCAATAAAAATAAATAAATGTTTAAAAAAAAAAAGAAGAAAGTCAAGAGAAACTAATTTCACTGGAGAAGGAAAAATCAAGAGTCAAGTTCTAAAGAAAGTTTGAGGGAGAATATCAAAGCGAAGTAATTGCATTTGACAAATAGGAAGTAATTTGGTCTACTAGGGCCTGTACTTATACATACATATTAGCTACTAGAGTCGTCATAGCTTGAACTCCTTCAAAACTCAATCTCAACACCATGGCTTGAGTGTTAGCAGTTTGGGGAGGTGGATCCAGTGAGCACCAGGGGAGCAGGTAATAGTGTGAATAAGGGTACCATAGGGATCTGTTGGATGCATCTGGAGTTTGGCCCTGAGGGAGGAGTGAAGCTGAGCGGTCTACGCAATAGAATCAGCCCCACATTACTCAAGAGCATTTTTCTGCCACAGGCTGCCCTGCCATGCGTAGAGAAAGCCCCTGTGGCTGATTCTTAGAGAATCAGAGATGTGCAAACACATGACTTATACATGGAATCCTGGGTGCAGCCACTGAAAACTTGGAGGAAATAGATTCGTGATTCTAGATGGGAAATATATGTGTATGTATTTCTAGGCACTTGTACTTTCCATCTTTAAAGTCCCCTTACAGTTTAAGCTGGTTTCTACATTTCCAGGATCCCTGCCTACTCCGTTGGCAACAGGGCAACAAAGGAAGACTTCATTTTGAGAAGAATACAGAGACAGATGCTGAGGTCTTGGTTAGGATGTTCATCATAGTACCTAGGTTCAGTTCTGGACTCATTTTTTATTCAGTTTTCCTGGTAATATGGATCCCTGGAGGCAGCAGGTGATAGCTTAAGTAATTAAATTCCCACTCATATGGAAGACGAGAATTGAGACTCTCTCTTTCTTTCCCCCTTCGTTTCCCTTTCCCTCAAATAAATAATAAAGAATCCAGCTTTCCTATTATCATTTAACATCTCATTTTATCAAAACTTAGTCAAATATTGATAAACTTAGATCAAATATTGCTGCGAGGGAGGCTTGGAATTGCAATGCTTCAATAGCTGGAGCCAGTATTACTTTGTCAAAGGCTATTCTTTTGGAATTAAGGAAGGAGGTGCTCATAGTTGGGCGGGGGGGAGGATGGTAGCTACCATGGAAAAGTATATTTAAGTCAGAGTTTTCATTCGTTTTCTTATTTATTGGTCCTGTGTCACGCCCACAAGGTTTCCTGTCCCTTGAACATAGGAATTGGTTTAACTGTGTTATTTTTCACTGTGACTCATATATTCGGGTTTAGTTCCCCCCTCCCTCTCCACACAGTCTAGCCTACTTTATCCCTTTTGGCTTTTCAAGTGAGGAAATTAGTATCATTACTCCAATTAAAGGGAAGAATGAGAATGCCCATAGCCAGCTATAATGAAAAGTCAGGAATTCCCAAACCTTAATTTTGGGTTTTAGCAAAGAAGCAGGTGGTCCTAGAGACTGAAAGTGTGGGTTACATGACATATTTAATTATTCAAAGTAGTAGATGAGCATACTTCACCAAATTCTTTACAACAGATTTTCTCTTTTCTTTTCCACCATGCATTTATCCCAACATAAGTCTCACCCGTTTTCCTCTGGCCTCTGCCATGTCTGCAAGTATTTTTTTTTTTAATGCCTTTCATGAAACTCTGAGTCTGTCTGCAGTACCATGGGTTTGAACTCAGGAAATCATGATTTGAGACTCCATTTTCCTGAGTATCAGCCAGCCTGCACAAGCAAGGCACTGAGCATCCCCTAGGCATTGTCTGTTCATTTCTCAAGTGAGTCTAATTACACTGCAGGGGACTTAGAAGGAATATTTTTGAAAAGCTGCTGTACACTTCTTAACAGTGATTACCAGAATGTGAACTTTGCATCTTGTGTTCAATACTAACGAAGAATCTGACCTGAATTTGGGCTTCATTCCTGCTGGGGAGTCGCTGTTGCCATCACCCATAGTGTGAGAAACCCTTGGAGATGCCTGACGGTTTTCAACAGTCTGCCTAAATTCTTGGGCGTCTTGTCCTGACTTTCCCCAGAAAGGAGTCCTTTAAATGACAGACCCCAGAGACAGCATCTTTAAATTGTTCTTCTAAGCACAGCAAACCAATCCCTTCTCCTACATATTCCAAGAATTAACAGAGAGCACACACATATTTCAGAGTTACATCTTAATGCAATTATAGTTCATTTAGGCAGCAATTACAGTAATAGGAAGATTGGCAACCGCTGTGAATCAGGTTAAAAAAAAAAAAAAACTTGATGGCCAGAGCTACTAACTCTTCATTTTGTCCAGTTCCAGTAGCAGAAATTGTAGGCTTGTGACTCACATGGAATCTGGGGAGAAGAGGAGAAGCTGGGAGTCCCCAGTGGAGTGGATTGACTAATCACAATGGTCATTTAGACCACTGACACATAATTGCTCCTGAAAGCTTTTGCCCCCTGACTCCATTATGTACGCCAACCTAGTGCTGCAGACTCAATGCTCGTACACTAGGAGAGGTTCAGAACCTACTGTGAAGACAGAGGTATGTACAGCTAATAGAATTTGCTGGTAGATCGTATACCAGAGGGTAGTTAAAGGAATATGACCATTGGGAGATAAGGAGCGAAAAAAAGGCAGAGATGATAAAGGTGATGGTGCAGTTTGGGTTATTGAAATACAAATGCAGATGAAAAGAACTAGCACTGACATCATTTCACCGGCTACTAGTGTGGCATATCCAGACACTTGTGAGGCAGCTGAAAAGAGAGAGGCCCTCCTCATGTTGATCAAAGTCTCCAGTTCCCGTGATGTCCCACAGAACCCAGATCATGGTGGACCTGATGTAATCCGTGCGTCAGGAAGTTTTGGGTCACTATGCAGGGATTGGGAAGGTGAATGGCTGATATGCAAGGGCGTATTAAGAGTATCTAGTTCCTTCGTCATTAAGCAATGGACAGCAAATGAACATTTTGGAGACTCAGAACATATAGGGAAAAGAACCCTGATAAACTGGCCCAAATGTGATAGGTAAGAAGATGAACCAGGCAGCTAAAGCTTGATGCAACTGAAGGACAGAGACGTGGAAACTAAGAGCCCTTGGTCAACCCTCACTTGCTGGCTTCTCCTTTTCTTCTCAGTTCTGACGTTCTTCATCACCTCCACTAGCAAACAGATTCCAGTCCCAGGCTGTGTAGCCCTCCCCAAGAACATGGCAAATCAGCCATCCTTCTTCTTTGGTCTGTAGCTTAACACAGCTATGTTAGTGAACTCAGAAGTATGAGGAGAATGAGTTCTTCCCATTCAGACACAAATTCCTTAAAGTGAGACACAAATTCCTTGAAGTGAATTCAGGAACCCAAATCCATTCTGCAAAATGCCTCCTTCCTTTGGTGTGTCTACACCTCATTTTCTCAAGTTGGGATTCTTTTCTGTCCTTCTTACAGCTGTAGAATTTTGGTTCCTGGAAAATCCTGACCAGGTCAGCTCCAACATGAATGAAGCTTTTAGACAGGCAAAAGTTTACTGTTACTTTTGGAGGGAAAGTTTTCTATCCCCAGGTGTGTGATTTGGTACCACAGATCTTCCGGAATACTGGAAAGTCAGAAAAGTTCTGAAAGCAGTTAGTTATATTAGTATTTTATCTATCATCTATTTATCTATCTAGATATATGATAGTATTTTATTTTCCATAAAATACAAATATAGACATGTGCATACATATGTCTATAAAAGCTTATGTCCACTTATATACATGTTGGTTTCCTAGTTGTGATTTAGTCAACCACGAAAGATATTTTAATACTCTTTGAAATCTTGGAACAAACATGAAATCATTATTGTTATAGCATGGCAAAACTAAAAGACCATGAATTTCAACTTTTTTTCAAAGATTTATTTATTTTTATTGGGAAGGTAGATTTACTGAGAGAAGGAGAGACAGAGAGCAAGAGCTTCCATCTGTTGCTTCACTCCCCAAGTGGCTGCAACAATCAGAGCTGAGCTGACCAGAAGCCAGGAGGCAGAAGCATTTTCTGGGTCTCCCACATGAGTCCTGGGAACCAAGGCTTTGTACCATCCTCTGCTACTTTCCTAGGCCACAAGCAGGGAGCTGTATAGGAAGTGGAGCAGCTGGGACGTGGTGCCCATTTTGGATTCCTGGTGCTTGCAAGGCTTGACTGTAGCCACTGAGTTTTTTTCATAACAAGGTTATTCTCCTGCCAATGTTCACTGACATTTACTATATCTCAATCATGTTCTAACTTCTGTCATTCCAGAGCCCTATTAGTTTGCTTGAAGTGATGTTCATTTTAGGGATTAGGACGCCAAAGCGATGTCAAAAAACCAGAACTCGTGTTAGAACTGGAATTAAATCTAGATTGCTTTTAGGGCTGGGTTCTGAACTCTTAAAAAGTTCACTTTAGGGCTAGGGCCCGGCGCGGTGGCGCAGTGGTTAAGGTCCTCGCCTTGCACGCCCAGGATCTCATATGGGCGCCGGTTCTAATCCCGGCAGCCCCGCTTCCCTTCCAGCTCCCTGCTTGTGGCCCAGGAAAGCAGACGAGAACGACCCAAGGCTTTGGGACCCTGTGCCCGCGTGGGAGACCCAGAAGAGGCTCCTGGCTCCGGATCGGCATAGCATCGGCTATTGCGCTCACTTGGGGAGTGAATCATCGGACGGAAGATCTTCCTCTCTGTCTTTCCTCTCTGTATATCTGCCTTTCCAATAAAAAAATAATAAAAATAAATCTTTTTTAAAAAAAGTTCACTTTATATTATTAACTGACAGTAAATGCATTGAAATCATGTTGTAGAGCCTGAACATAGATTCAGCTCGATTTTTAAATATTTATTTTCGAACTAATAAATATAATTAAATTTTTTTAAATCCTCACAACGGAGTTTAGAGTTGCTCTAATTCTTGGACAAAATGTCTCTGAACATGGTATAAACACAGAATCTAAAATCCCCTTCTCTACAAAGACAGGAAGTGATTCTTTCAGGTTCTTCTTTTAGCAGTATTTGTCTCGGCAACCAGAACTCTTTGATTGCAACATTTAATGGGCTGGATATCACTGATCTTCCCAAGAGGATGAAATGAGGAACAGGTTATTCATTTTGCATAAACAGAAAACATTTCCAGCTAGTGTTGTCTCAGCAAGAAAGTTTCTCTGATTAAAAAAAAAAAAGCAAGGAAATGCCAATGAGATTTCTAGGGTACCAGCTTTCTCTTTTAGGAGATGGTCTTTGCACTAAAGTTCTTGGTCCAGATAATTTTAGTAAACTTTCTTGTTGCCCCACTTATCTGAAGCTGTTGCTGTTTTGGCACGTGACCTCGTCTTGCAGATAAATCACATGCTCCTATACACCAGAGATTCGGTTCCTCCTGCTTCTACCACACAGCAAGCATTGCCACCTGCAGAGACTTGCTATGTAAAATGCTCATTATTGAATAAGAACTCAAGAACCAATCACCAAACCCTAGACAGGTGCGCCCTATATTCTTAGAATATATACGGAAGCTAAAACTTTCAGAGTACTTTGAAAATTGAAAAAAAAAAAAAAAAGAAAAAAGATGACCATGGGTACACAAGCAATGGCAAGGCTTACCAAGATCTGTTAGCGCATGCACAGAACCTGTGCCGAAAGGCATTTATTCAACAGGCAAACATTATGGGGTCATTACTAATTGCTGATCCCTTATAGAATCTGTGTTTCCTGAGAGTTCTTAGGGGCAAGCTTTCTGACTATCCCATCCGCAGTCATTGCTTTCTGACCTCTAATCTGCCCATTGGCTCTCAAGCATCAGGATTTTTCATCATAATTACTAAGAGACTTTGTGATCTAGCTGTTTTTCCTCGCAACTTGTTGCTCTTTAGTAAAAACAAAGAAGTTGATTTTTAACTGGGAAGAGAGATGGCTGGACTGATTTCCTGTCTTTCATTGTGACGAGCTAGAGTCGTCCAGTGACAGGTAAGCAGGGGTGATTTGTTTGCAGTAGCATCTCTAGAAAAGCGGCATGAAGTCAGTAAGTTGCTGCTGGAAATGCTCATTGGACCTTTCTATATTTAATCTGTCATTTGGGTCTTTAGCAAACGTAATTGCTGGAATCAAAGCAACTCGCTTGGACAGTAGAGTAATTAGAAGTCTACAATGATAACAAAACAGAAAAAAAAAAAATCCAGGGAGATGCACATAAGCCTTGTCAGCCTCCTTCTAAATATTTATATGTGAGAAAGAAGCAAACTCCTTGTTAAAGCCACTCTGAGGAAGTTCTGTAACAGTGGAAGATCAGAGCCTTACTGGCTAGGGCTACGGAAAAGCTCAAGGTAAGCAAAACAGCATTGGAAATGGGAGAGTTTCAGGAATGTGGAGAGCTACGATGTAAGTTATATCAACTCTTCCTGAAAAATGCCGCTGCTCAAACTACACACGGACACAGGAGACCTCAAAAGGCAGGGAAAGCCCAGGCAGATACCAAATACAAATATATGTCCACTCTTGAAAGACAGATCTGCTCAGAATAAGATGTGCTGCTTCTCCCTGGTTAGCGGCTGAAGGAGCAGCGTGCTACGATCTTACTCTCCTAAAGCCAGAGGGGGAGAGCTCAGACCTGGCAAAGCCAGCTGCAAAGTGATGTGGAAGACACAAAACGCAGGGAGTCACAGACAGCACTGCTCCCAAATGGGTAAGGAAACTCAGTCCGGATCCTTCCCTAAAGCTCCACCCCATCAGGGAAACAGGAATCTCAGAGAAGGTAAGGCTTACTTTGCCCTTGCTAGAAACGCAGTGATGTCAGTGGACGTTATTACAGCTGTCGCTTACTGCAGGGAGAGACTGTGCAGTTCAGGAATACGCGAAGTATCCACCTCCTAGGGATTTATTTTTTTTAAATAAGCATTCAAAAGAATGTAATAGTATTACTAAAATATAGGCTGCACAAAAATGAGAAGCGAAACAAAAATAAGAAAGTATGAGCAATAAACGGTGTGTTTATGTGTGCCCGGTTGTTTTTGTTAGAAAAAAAAAATAAGTGTCAACAATTAATGGAAGGTCTATCTGAATTAATAAGGGAAAGTGGTTCTAAGAGTGAAAGCCTAGGTGGACAGTGTAGGCACCTGTCACAGAGTTAAGTCTGCTTGTAACTCCTGTCCTGCTCCTGCAAAGTACATGATGGCTGAAGTGACCGGTCTTGGCCAGCCGTGCAGGTGACCAATGGCCAAAGTGACCAGGTCTTGGCCAGCCGTGCAGGTGACCAGACTGAGTTCCAGATATCTGACGCTGGCTTGCCCTTCGCTGGCTGTTGTAGAATTTGGAGAGTGAAACAGTAATATAAAAGCAGTATCTTCTCTCACCCATGTGGGTGAGAAATTGAAATGAACAAATATTTATTTTAAAAAATAGCGACTATCATCAAAACATAAGTACTAGTTAAAATTGTGTTAAATTAAAATGATCATAACTAAGGTGAAAATTCCTACTTAGAAAATGAACATAATGGGAAATGTCTAACCCTATAGAATTGTAACATAAAATTCAAAATTTAAAAAAATTTTAAAAACCATATAGTTGGAAAGAAAATATTTTAAAACCATATATTTGATTATGTTAATGTCCAAAATAAAGAAAACAGGAGTCTATAACAAAACAAGATGATCAAACTGAAATTAGGCAGAGTGTCTGAATGCACTTTTCCACAAGAAGCATCAACATGGCAGGAACATGCTCTGCTGGTCCCGCATATCAGAAAAACAAAGGAGAGGAAAATCAGACGTCAGTAGCTCTGATGAACACAGATGCATAGACTAAAAATGTTGACTTGAATCAAACAACACATGAAGCAAGCATTTACATCATAAGCAATTGGACTTTATCCAAGGAATACGTAGTTTGATATTAAAAATAAAAATTGAGGCCCAACGCGGTAGCCTAGTGACTAAAATCTTAGCCTAGCACATGCCTGGATCCCATTGGGGCACCAGTTCTAATCCCAGCGGCCCCACTTCCCATCCAGCTTCCTACCTGTGGCCTGAGAAAGCAGTTGAGGATGGGCCCAAAGCCTTGGGACCCTGTACCTGCATAGGAGACTCTGAAGAGGCTCTTGGCTCCTGGCTTCAGATGGGCTCAGCTCTGGGTGTTGCCGCCACTTGGGGAGTGAATCAATGGACAGAAGATCTTTCTCTCTATCTTTCCTCCTCTCTCTATATATGATTTTCTAATAAAAATAAAATCAATCTTGAAAAATAAGTTAAAAATTAAGCCATCTGTCACATTGTGATGTTCTCAACAGATGAAAATGAAAAACACATTCTTAATTTGTAAAAATATCAGAACAGAATGCTAACAGTGGAAAGAAACTATTTTTATGAAAGATAAAAGTAAATTATATATTGGTAAAACATAAAATCTTTTCTCTCCAAACTGAAAACAATGTAAATAAATTAATCTCTGCTACTTTTATTAAACATTATCCAGGAATAAATGTTGTAAAAATAACAAAAATTGTAACCACATTATTTAGCAAAGGAAAAAATTACAAGATTTATGTATGATGCAAGCAATAAGATCCTCTTTAATGCTGCAAATCTATACATTTAAATCCTAAAAAAGTTACTAAAAACTACTGAAAAGTTATTAGAACAAATAAATGAACATAACAAGTCTGTAGAATGAATAATTAATACATAAAAGTCAATTATGTATTCTAGGAAAAATCACTTTGAAAATGAAATATTGAAAAATAAAAGAACCTTAAATTGTGCCAAAATCATGCAGTAGTGGTAGAGTTGTAAGCCGACAGATGGTTTAGATTTTGAGTACCTCAAACAATTGCAATAAAAATTAATAATCTAAATAAATGACAAATACATTTTGTTCAGGGATGTGAATATAATATCACTAAGATACCCATTAATACTCCATTGACCTGTATTTTAGTAAGACTTCAGCAACGGGAAATAGTGATATTCTGACTCTTGTGTTCATAAATATTAATATTTTTCAATTAATTGAAACATACATAACAAACATAACAAACATACAAATAAGTGGAAAATATTGAGAAGTCTGAAGTCCTTGTCTTTTTAAATTAAAAAGTAATAGATTTTCAGGCTTATTAAGATATTAGTACAGGGTAAGGAAAATCATGTTTTAAATTACTAATTATTTTTACTTTTCAATTATAGGGAAACATCTCTGTATTGTATGAGTCTAAATAATGGATTTTCTCTTCTTGCTTTGTATGTTTGACATTCCTCTATAGGATATCTTTTCTAGTTTCAGGAACCAAAGTGTCATCATTTTCTGGTTTCTGTCAATGTTTCAGATTTATATCTGCTCATAAAGTTAAGAAATTTTTAAATTCATAAATTATATGCTCATTTTAAGATTAAAATACCCTGTAAGAAAAAATGGGCAACAGTGACTATATTAACATCAGATACAATTGAATTAGAGGCAATAGGAACATTAAAGAGAGAAAAATATTGCTTATACAAATAAGTAAAATTCAGCATGTTAATATGATAGTTATGAAATTTTATGTGCCAAATAATGTAATATCAAACTATATAAAGCAAAACCTATAAGCAGTTAAAAGAGACAATAGGAAATAAAATTATGCTAACAACCTTAAACACAATGTTTAAGAAATACACAGATAAAAATAATTTCACGTGCAATAATATTCCAATGTTGCTATTCTTAGTGGTGATAAATTTGAAGGGCACAATAATAAAAGCCATTAAGTCACCATGATAAATCAATAATATAGGATATTTTGTAGTCTTTAGTAAGCATATTCTAAATAACACTTAACAATATGAACGTATTACTGATCTCTCTTAAATCACAATCTCCTGGAAGTTTTAATGTGACAGTAAAACAGGTTAAATGATATAACATGACCCAGAAATAATAATTACAGAATAACCATTTGTAACATTTGTTTCACTTTTACATGAACAGTGTGTGACTCAGACATCGTTTCAAAATACATTTCCTACACCTGCTCAATTTTCTCCCCCTTTCCTTTCTTATAAGTAATCCCAAGCAAACATTTATTAATTATGTTTTTAACCTATTTCACGTATTGAAATGCAAACCTAGATGTAAACAATACGCAGTGCTTCTTTGTGGTTTTCATATGCATCAAGAGCAAGCATTGGAGTAGTATAAACTATCAAGTTTTCATGTCAATAAAATATTACTAAGATCCAATCTCATTTGGTATGTAGTATTAGAGATCTAAATATAAATTTCATAGTTTTTAGTGTTTTCTGTTTTACACAACACTTTCATCTCTTTCCTATGTTGTTATTATAGAATTTTATGGTTACTCCCTTCCTTGGAAAATAGCCCAGAATTTTCTAAACTCTTACTATAGAAACAAACCTATCAGGCTTTTAGGGTTGTTTGTTTTTAGTTTACTGAGTACTACAAAAGTTCTTCCAATGCACACAGCAGAGGAAGGAACTTTCCTTTCCTCACAGGCTGGGTAAATATGGACATAGCACAACTCCATAACTTTGTTTCCATTCAGATGGTGGTTAAAAGTATTTCAACATGGCGTTAATTTTAGCTTTACCCATTTCTAGCCAGTGTGTACATTTTTCCCTTAATTTTGGTCCCAGCCTCCCAGCTCGAGACCCTCACTCCCATGAACCAGACGATCACCTCTTTCCAGTCCCTTACTAGTTTCATTATATCTGACTTAGCAGAGTCTTCGTATAACCTGGAGGATAGTGAATTCTCTTTTATGTACTAGGGAAATGCTTTCTTGTACACAAGGAACTTTATTTTCTGTTTGATTATGGCTCCAATTTTCAGTTCCTGAGTTCTCCCTTGTTGATGTCTAATGCTGCAGTCTTTTCCTTGGAGATGTTTGCTTTCTGTCTCTTCATCGAAGTCCTTCCAACTCATTGGCACAATTTTTAATTTCTTTCTTTGCCTTTAACTTAAATACTATGGGATCATGTATCTTAATGAGTTATTTTATACACAGTCATTAATACAAGCGATTGAATTTTTGTTAGTTTCACCAATTTTGTAATGCCATATTTGTGGAATAAAAAATTTGAATGTTAGCATTTTATTTAGCATAGTTTAGGATGCCACGACAGCTGATCAAGTAAAACTGTCTTCAGATTTCCTCCTCTTAAACTTTTTTAAAAAACTACAACATGGTCTTGACTTTTTTGAGTATTACTTCATGAACTTTAGAATTTGTCAAGCTTTAAGAACAAAATGTTGTAATAATTTTTAGACAATGCATTGAACTCATTCAAAAGGTAGGGAACATTTTATATTTGGCATGTCTCCTTTCCTGAATCATGTCATGATGTTCTTACAAAGATCATGCTTTACAGATGTGTTTCTTCTTAGGCATGTAATTAATTTATTGTGATTTAAATGAGATTTATAATAATTTTAAATAATTGTTGATGGAATTCCACTGATGATCTTTTACTATATATATATGCATATATATTATATGTCCAGAGCTCTTTCTGAACTATCTTAGTAGTTTTAAGACTATTGCCATCCACATCAGCGTACCTGAATTAGAGTTCCACATCTGAATCCTGACTTCACCTTTCCACCAGTGGAAACTCTGGGAAGCAGCAGTGACAGCTCCTATCGTAAATATTTCATATCTGATGTACACACATCCAAATTCAACTTGTCTAGGGACTATCAAATACAGATGTGAAGATACAATGCAGTGTGCACCTCTACTTCCAAACCAAAGATGGACTTTCAATAAAACTGTAAAATATATCGTGACAACAGGATGCTGGACTCTGCCATTGTCCATGCCTACAATGTCAGGATACACTGAAGTAGCAAAATGATGAACTTATGACTAATTGTGAAGGACTACATTGTTGTAATGGTTGGGGGAAATTAGTGAAGGTGGGGGTGGGGAGTGAAACAGGGATTTGGGGAGGGAGGTAGGAAAACCCCAGAGCCTATGTCACTGTATCATAGAATAACAAAATAAAGAAATACTTTTTTAAAAAAGTCAAACTTGCTGGCACTTATATTGGGAGCTCTGCATGAGTGCTCCTAGACCTGATGGGCCTTAGTTTTTCCTTCTGTAACCACTCTTGCCTGAGTTAGCAATGGTGTTTACCAATCTCCAAAAGAGAACCAAGAAATTTTTACTAGGTTTCAATTTTCTGAAGCACGTTATAAACAATTGAAGCCACAATTAGAGTCTAGTAACGTCAAAATTTTATAGCAAAATTCAAAATTTTTATTGTTATTATAATGTCTTTAATGCTAATGTTTCTGTAATGATTTTTCTTTTTCTTGATTCAATTTTGGGAATTGATTTTTACTAGATTTCCAACTTTATGTTTTTTTTTTTCATTTTTCACCACAAGGTATGCTGACATCTTAGATTTCTCTTGACTCATTATCTATTCCATTCTAATCATCTTAACAATTAATATAATGATGTTCTTTTTTGATATATTTTCTTTGTTCTTAACTCGTCTTTCTGTGGAACTGTTTCTATGAATCACTTCTGGTATGTATGTGTATGTTGATTCATTTATTGCCAACTTGCTATCATGTACTATCTCCGGCTTTATTTTCCATTTAATTTTTAAATCTCTTTTTGATGACTTTTAATAAATGCTTAACTCCTCAATTTTTCTTCAAAAAGAAATCTTTTAAATATTCACATTTCTGTTTAAGTATTAACAGCATTCCATAAAGTTTGCTACATAAAAGCTTCATTCCTATGAATTTCCACATATTAATTGTCACACATTTTTTCTATCCAATTTAATATGCGATGGTTACTTGGCATCACAAAGTTAATTACTAAAGATTTTTATCTATTTATTTGGAAGTTGAAGTTATAGGGAGACAAGAACACACACACCTATACAGATTTTCCATCTGTTGGTTCACTGCCTACACAGTTGTAATGATTAGGACTGGGCCAGATGGAAGCAAAGAGCTTCCTTTCAATCTCCCAGTAGAGTAGCAGGGGATGAAGCCCATGGGCCATCTCCTGCTGCTGTTCCCAGGTCATTAGCAAGGAGCTGGATCAGAAGCAGAGCATCTGGAACACAAACGGATGCCCACATGAGCTGTGAGACAGGCTTTCCCTGCTATGCCACGATGTGGGGCCCTACGTTAAAAAATGTTTAAACTTTCAATTCTTGTGAAGCTGTTTGTCAGTGGATGAATGCCTATCTCCTTAGCTTATGAGTTCTCCAATGGCAGGAATCATTAATTGCTTGCTTTTGCCCCTCAAATATTCCTTGCAGGGGACATAAGCAAAGCTGTCAGTTTTTCAAATCTACTCACACGTTAGTTCAATCTGGATATTTCTGTATTTTCTAGAGGAAATAATAGGCACCGTATGAGGTATGGAGTGTGGTTATGCAGGAATGATTGTGGGCATCTAGCAAACTGTACCATGATCTCATCTACTTAATGGGGTAATTCAAGTTTAGGCAACTACTTGGGTGACTTTTTTTTCTATGATTTATTTTCCTCAACCTTTCATTTTGCTATTCTGGCTGCTTGTTGGCAGAATCAGGGTTGATATTATAAATTAATGACGCAGTATCATACCGGAGGGAGGTTAAGTCAGTCTGCCTGGATATCCATAGAAGGCCATTGGAATTTTGTCAGGCTCTGGTTTTCATGTTGTCTTGCTTATTTAGTTTTTGCTGTAAAGCTATTAAAATCACGTAGGATCTCTTTTTGTTTGCTTGTTTTTCAAGCCACTGGATTTGGGACACAAACCCAGAGTAAAGCAGACAAAACTGCTAAGTCAAGTGTGAGCCAGAGCAATGGTTTTTTGTCAACAGCTCCCAAATGAGGCCACCCTGAATTCAGGTTTGTCATAATTGTGACATACTTATTATCTAAGTTGCAGCTTATTACCTGTTTTTTATACTTACTGTTATTTTATTTAATTATTTTACCATTTCTCCTGAGGTATCTGGAAAACTTGAATGGGGTACAGAAAGGCAGAAATGTAGAATATGAAGGTTTGATGAAGAGATTTCTGTTTTGCTTTAAACCAAGCACATCTGCTTGAGATGAAAAAAAAAAAAAAACCAAAAACAAAAATGAATGATCTCAAGGTCTCTTTCTCTGTGAGAACACACCTGGCAGTCTCCCTCCAGATGAGACCATCATGGTGGTTGTCTCACAGAGTTCCCAGAGTTTTGAACTAGTTCTTCTATGACTTCCTTTGGCACCTGAAGACTTACTGCAATGGTCAAGCAGTGTGAATCAGTTTGCACTTTTCTCTTTCCACATACTGGAGCAAATATAACATTTTGAAGTGGTGGAGAGTTACTGTAGCACAGTCCCTGAGACAGACTACTTATGGGGAGAAGTTTAGAAAGATTGCAGTGTTGGAGACTGGAAGTTCAAATAACTTGGGACAGACTTTGGAAAGGGCTCCTTGGCAAATAGCAGAGAACTTATGAAGTAAGAATGTCGTGTGGCAAGAGGTAGAGAGATTGGATGGACCCAGGGTCAGCTTTCTAGCACAGTCCTCTCTCAAGAACTATCCTGGACTCTAGAATTAATACCCTACTCTCTCTTGACAGCATGTCTCTAATTAACTTAAGCACTTCCCACTGAACTCTACATTGCCTCCTCCTCATCACCTCCCAACTTGACCTCCCTGGGAACCCAGTCTCAAAACATGAATGATTGGAAGCTCTCGGACATTCATAAGCATCCTGACTTGGGCCACAGGCTGAGATGAAGAGTAGGGCTCCGTTCTTGCCATTTGGCCATAGAAACATAGCAAATGATCCATTATTAATGTAAAGAGAAGGGGGTGGGCATTTGACACCACTTAGGACACCCACGTCTCATGTTGAAATGCCTAGATATGAATCCTTCTGACAAAATATTCATTCCCAGAACAAAGATTTCAAAAGATTTACGATCCTTATCTTTCCTAATTCCTGAAATTCACATTTGTTTTGTCCTGTGGGCATAGTTATTTGAACTAAGAATAATATTTTAATTCAGGGGATGCCAATTACCAGTTTTTAGAACAGGCCTACTCCATAATTTACTAACTTTGATGATTGATACATTTACCCCAAACCTGCCTTCATAATGACTACTAAAATCATAGTTCTGATAATGTTAGGGAAAGCAGTAGACCAGTTTTTGTTGATAATTAGGATTTATGCTGTTTGAAAACATCTTCTAATATAGTGGATGCAAACCTACAAGAGAGATGTGCCTGTGCACATGTGTGTTTACACTCTCAGTATCTATGGAAACAAACAAAAAATAGATCCTAAAAGTGGGGAAATCTTTGTTTGCCCGGCAGAAAAGTAAGGAGGAACTCGCCCTAAATAAGGAAGTCACACATGACACAGAGAAGACCTTATGAACAAAAGCAAAAATGGAGCCTAAACTCTAAGTAAAAGACATGTCATCATAAATGGAAGACATACAATTATAAAGCCATTTACAACCTGCTTTTAAATTCTTTAGGTTTATTCTCTGAGAGCAGCAGCCCACCTATTGCAACTGACAAGACTTCATGATACACACTTCTAAATGTGACTTATACTACAACCTTCCAATTCCTAGCCTGCAGTTATCATTTGCCACATTGAACTAATTATCTAACTTTATTACAGCTCTTAAAATAATTTATTCATATTTGGGATGCAGAAATTGTGTGATTTTAAATAAACACGGTACATGTTAAATGCCTTTATGTGTGTCTATCTAAATGAAATATTTATATATCTTAATTATGAATACATAAACACATTTGCCTTTCCTTTAAACCCAGGGTGTGTGTTTATAATACTGTCATCTATAGTCTTTCGTGGCGTGTAACATTTTAAATAAGATTTATTATTTTTTTTTATTGGGAACAAAATAGAGATACAGTGAGAGAAGGGGAAAGAGAGAGATTCCATCTTCTGATTCACTCCCTACATGACTATAATGGTCAGAGATGGCCTGGTCCAAAGCCAGGAGGCACGAGCTTCTTCCAGGTCTCCCCCGTGGATACAAGGGTTCAAGGATTTGGACCAGCCTCTACTGCTCTCCCACGTCATAAGTAGAGAGCTAGATTGGAAGTGGAACGGCTGAGACTTGAGTCTGTACCACAGGTAGAGACTTGGTGTGATATATCACCATGCCAGCTCCCTTATATTCTTTAATAGCAAGGCTGGGCCAGGCAGAAGTCGTGAGCCAGGAACTCAGCCAAGGCCTCCCATGTGTGTGTTTAAGCCATCCTGCATTCACTGGAAGCTGAAATGAGGACCACACTGAGGCCAAAAGCTGCTGTGAGCGCTCTGATATGGGACGCATGCATTCCACAAGGCACTTTCACCACTGCACCAAATATCTGCCCCCTTTTCGGATCCAAGTACTCTCTTGACCTCAGATTTATTACCAAGCACATCAATGCCTCTGACTCCTTTATGATACCCCTGATAAAACTGGGACAGGTGGAGCCCAGAGTGCATCCCCAGCACTCACACTGAGTGGAGGGTGCAAAGTTAAGGAAAGTCCAGTGATAAAATGGGAAAAGGAGGGAAAAGCAAGGCAGTACAGGACTGATGTGGGCTCAAATGTAAGGGAGGTGGCTGAGTAATATTTACAACATATCTGAGAGGACTGGTGAGAAAGAGGGCAAGAAAGCTGAACTAATGCTCCATCAACTGCCATATGCCATTGATTGAAGAATCGTTCCAAAAGGCACTGGGGCCTTGGCAGCTGCAGCCTGCTGCACGTGATGTTCAAGCCCACCCCCAAGCATCTACAACATCTGTTGCAGGTGTTTGCAAGAAGAAGCCTTTGGTAGGAACAGCGAATGCTCAGGGAATCTGGGGGACACACCAGCAAGAACTGCTGCTGAAGGAAAGAACTGGAGATGAGCAAGCCTTTAGCCTTCTCACATTTGTCGTTGGGATAATTTTCTAATGCGTTTTCCTCCATTTGCTTTGGACAACAGCTCAACATTTAGGATATTGGCATTTTGGTTTAACTCTTCGGATTGATAATGCCACTCTTGGGCTTTCTAGTGTATTTGGTTATCAGTGAAAGAACATATTTTAAAGTAATATACAAAGGCTTCTCAGGCTGGCCACTGAGTTTCTTTTTAATTGTGTGACTTCTGCAGTATCAGACAGTATCACATCTTGTCAGCAAAGGGGCAAAAGAAAGCATCAAGGATGAAGTTTTCACTTAGTTTTCTACAGGTCCTTTTTCTAGGACTTTTCAATCAGTTAAATTCTGTCTGGTTCCCGAGCATTGTTACCCTGTCAATTATTGCGTCAACCTTCTCCAGGGATCAGCTTTGGGCTAGCTTTTCTTAAGGCCTCTACCATAATCCTTTTATATTTCCAACAGCATGCTCCTGTCAAACTTGTGGGAAATAAAGGATTTTTACAGATACTGAGAAAAGATCAGAGGCATACACCTAGTTGAAGATTCTCAAATCGATATTTAAAAGAGTGGAAGAAAAACCCCATGAAATCTCCAGATTGTCTAAGAAGTCTGCAGTTCAAAGGTAGTATTTCAGGGATGAATCTGAGGATCTGAGTGTCAATAGGGTCTAGGTTTGATAGGAAAAGAACAATATTTTTCAGGATGCCAGGGGTCTATTTGATTTTTTGGCCATTGTACAAGGTGAAACTAGGAGCTAGTTGGAACGAATCAAAGAAGAAAATATGCTTGTGTGTGTGTTTGTGTAGGACATTCATTACATTTTCTTCCAATACACTCTCCTTAACTCTTCAAGAGGAGAAGAGAGAAATACATAACCAAGAGAATGTGTATGCTGACACTTGATTCCAAGATTCCACTCTAACACTTAGCTGAACTGGTAGGATCTGAAATGACCAACTGAATAAGGTGATAATTGTATATCTCAAGGATATGTGTGTGTGTGGCCTTCAAGTATATACAGAAATAGTAAGGGTTGGAGGGCAGTTTCTGTGGAATTTTTAAAATTTACTTATTTTTATTGGAAAGACAAATTTACAGAGAGGAGAATCAAAGATCCTCCGTCTGCTGGTTTACTCCCCAAGTGGCTACAACATCCAGAGCTGTGCTGACCCGAAGCTAGGAGTCAGCAGCTTCTTCCAGGTCTCCTGTGCGAGTGCAGGGTCTGAAGGCTTTGGGGCATCCTCCACTGCTTTCCCAGGGCACAAGCAGGAAGCTGGATGGGAGGTGAAGCAACCAGGACACAAACTATATGGTATTCCAGCAACTATATGGTATTCCAGAGCTTGCAAAGTAAGGATTTAGCCACTGAGTCATGGTGCCAGGCCCTGTGCAATTTTGTAAAACCTGGGTTGCAAGACACATTCTCCCAAGCAAATGTACCGATGCTTCCACATGTGGGCTTGACTCGTTTTGTTGTGGTGGCAGTGGTCGTTTTCTGAAGCAGAGTGACTCAGGAAGAGTGAGTACATGGAGACACAAGAGGAGCTGACAGAAGGAAGAAGCAGTTGCATCTTTGAAGGCTCATAGGATGTGAATGTCTACTGTGGTGATGGTGCTGTGGCACTCACATTCCCACTTTGTCAGCAAGCCTCTTCTAGTGGCCCATGGCCAGAGAAGAAAACAATGCAACGATAAAAATACAGGAAGTTAAAATAGCAATGTCAGGGACAAATGAATACGTGGGAGGAATCCCAGCTCCCATACCTGGTATAGTACACTCAGTGGTAGGGTTTCCCTTCCCCACTAATCTTGGGGAAAATAGTAAGTACAATTTAGCAAAACCTGTTATTCCTTTAAAAGAAACACCTTTGCCATGTTTCAGAAGCATCTCTCTTCAAGCAGTGATGACCGCATGTTTTTCACTCCCAAATGTATCACAGTTTGGATAGCACAAGAAATGGAGATTCCTATAATCTTAGATTAGAAGGCAGCTTTCTTTCCTAAGCTAGTCTAAACTGCTCTTTATCTACTCTCTCAAACACAGTAACCTACTTTTGCTCAAGTTGGCCAGAAAAGCAATCACATTCATGAATGGCAAGAGTGGAACACCATTATGCTGACTTTCTACTCTTTGATTCAAAATGCTAAAACACAGCCAAGTTCTAGATTGTAGCATGTGTTGATTTTAGTGTATGATTTAGCATTAGAGCATGAGAGGCTGCTCTTCACTGCTGTGTCACTGGGAACACAACCCAAGCGCAAATATAGCTTGCAGGTGGAAGTGTGGAAATGCCTGCAGAAGCCGACGTAAATACCTCCCGACTCCGAGTGCGCACACACAAACACATATTCTTCAAGCAGAACGTATGAGATTTGGTGCTTTACGTGAAGCATCAGGATTGATGCAGATAGGATCTCTTTCTGAAATGAGTTCAGCCATGTCTCTTCTACACTTCATTTTTAAGGTCCTAGAATAAATGCCCTTTCACGTCACAGCTGAAGCTCCAGCCAATTCTACAAATGCTCTTGGAAAATTGCCTTCAGAATTGACTCTCCCCAGGGAAGTTTTGCTGGTAGAGAGAAAGCAGAGATATGGAAGATTTCTAGACCCAGAAGAAGGGGAAATGGAGGAGGTGAGAGGGTAACTTGGAACAGGTGGCACCAATTTCTCTTTACCCAGGAGCTCTGTTCATTATTAACAGCAAATTTCCACTTCTGTACAGAACAATTTTATATTAATCCAATTTAAGCTACGAAATCTGCTAAGTCCAGGGTCTATATTTCAAGGAAATCCACTGTGGAGAAATTATCCCCACTTAAGAACAAAGATTTTCTATTTTGGAATCTGAATTCAATTGAATCTGATCCAACAAATATAGAGATTGTGTTATGTAACACCTCATATTCTTTGTATTTTATTGTGCTTTTAAGAGTAAGTCTTACAAAACGAAAGATGTAAAATATGGCAGGGTAGCTGCCATAATCAAATGAAGTGATTAGCAAATGGCTTAGGTGTCAGAGAGAACTTACACGACTTAGGTGGTAAGGCAAGAATTCCAGAGGCAACCCTCATTTCAAACTGACACAAATGGATGGGTAGACTTTTTAAAGGGATGGAAAAGGGACTGCATTCTAGGAGGAACTGAGCCATCGTAAGAGAATGTAGAGAAACAGACACCCCAAGAGAGGGCTTATATTGGGAGAGCAAGATTAAGTCACTAGAGCAAGAAGATGATTAGAGACCATAAGCAAAGTACCAGAAATTGACACCATGTCAATAAATTAACCACAGCTATTTTTGAAGCAAATTTCCAAAGATTATAGTCAATCTTACCTGCTCATGCTATCATCTACATAGGCAGAAGCCAACAATTTAAACGAATTGGCAATGAAATAGTCCGATTAATTCTTGGAATAAAAGGAGACGCAGAATTTGGAAAGCTATGAAAGTGAGAGTACTGCTCCTTGAAAGTTGTCGTTGTTGAGTAAATTTCCCTAGCAGGCAAAGTCACGTGATGTGTGGTTTCATTAAACAAAAAAGAATAAAGAAATCATGTTGAAACTGATTATATCAGGAAATTAGTATAAAACAAGAATAAAAAATAAACCAAAGAAGTATGTAAAAGTAAAGACTGATGAATTAAAATTAAAGCAGATAAACAGATATGCAGAGAGAAAGAAAAGGAAACACTGGAAAATATACATATGGATAACATAAAATAGAATTAAGTTATATAACAGGAGATGTTAAATTTTAAAATTCAGTGTGATTCTGGATGGAAACAAGTTTTAATGTAAAAGAAAGGAGTAGGAAAATGAAAGTATAGGTCACCAAAGCATGCTTTAATAAATGTCCAAGCAAACCAACAGCATTCACAAAATGGTGATGCAAATGAGAAAATTCAGGCGAGATCACTGTGCTTTCCATTGCAGCATGGGAAACTTTAAGGAAACAAAACCCCCAAGACACACCAATATTTGTATTCCATGGAATGCATAAAATGCATCAAGATTAAATGTAATCAATTATGCAACTAAAATTAAAAATAGATAGGACTAAAGTAAGTGTAAGGTGAAACCATTGCGCACATATAACGTGCTTGAGAAAAATAATAAGGATGTGTTGCATTTGTTTTGAATATACCATCTACAAACAGGAAACATGGGAAAAATAAGCTCAATGCAAATTCAAATACATCTACAGTATAAGGAATTTGAGAACTCTGATAAAATGCATGTTTTGAAGAAACTGAAGAAGATGGAGATGGAGGCAGGAAAATGTTGATGATAAAATGTCTCCTGAGTAGAAATCTTCACTCCTCTCTGCTGATTACCAAGGAAAACGTTTTAACATTTTTTTTGGAAAAAAAAAATAGCATTAGAGGAGGCATAACATTCCTAGACAGAATCACACATCTGCAAGTGTCCTCAGAGTATTAAGAGATACTCATAGTGATGCAAGTACATATCACAGCATTAGTTATCACAGCAAAAAAGCAGGAAAAAAGTCAGAAGAGTCGTATCTATGCTGGAAAATCACAGGCCCTTTACAGAACAGTGTTAAAGAATATCCACCTGGAAAATGTTCCTGATTCTGGTGAAATGCAATATAGCTAAACAAAAGCAAAATACACACAGTACCAAGTTTAAAGGATAAAATTTTCTTTGTGAGTAGAAAACTAATTAAAAGAAATTGTCATGTTATATTTGTAATTTGTTTTCAAGAATGGTGATTAATGTAAGAAGGAAAAAGCTCCAATTTCTCTATGCTTAAATGATATATCTATTTGCTTGGGTTTGAGAGAAGGAGATGGGGGAAGAAGAGACTCAGTAAACACACACACACACACACAGACACACACACACACACACACACACACACACACACACACACACAGAGCTCACATTTGTTTGTAAGGTGCCCTAGTAATTGCAGCAGCCAGGGCTCGGTTGGGTCAAATCTGGGATTCTAGAACTCAGTCTAAACCTCACACATGAGTGAAGAGCTGATAAGCTGTTCATTTGTACAACCACTCTGAGGATAGCAAAAATGTACAGATTCAATTCTTTCTATTCAAAAGGATTGAATTTCTACTTCGTTTTGGTTTTTCCTAACATGCAAAAGCACAAATGTCTGATGTTTAAAAATAATACCAAGAAAATTCAATTTAACAAACCCAAACAGGCATAAAGAGCAATATTTCACTTGAAAACCAAGGTTGGTTAAGTACTGGGAATTTTATTTACAGCTAATCCTTGACAGTCCTTCTGCACCAGTAAAGCTTTTCAGGCTGTGTCACAAGGAATCCAGCACAAAGTGGTTTAAACTGGAAAGACGAGTAGGCTATTAAACCAGGTCTATGCGGATTATCGAACTGAGTGAATTCTGTAATGACCACATCCGAAAACTGAAATAATGCTGCTGGACTTTAGCTTCTCTCTCTTTCTCTCCCTCTCTCCCTTTATCTATCATTCCTCTCTGTTGGGAACACATTGATGGTGACTGTTAGCTCTTCAACCCAGCCCATCCTCTCAGTCTAAGTTCCAGGACAGTATCACATACACTAAATAAGGAGATTGATGGATATCCTACAGAGGGCATGAAGGAGCTGAATGGAGGCTGTGTCCCCTAAAATGGGATCTGAGAATGCTCCTTGAAGTCTACCACATTCCAGTGCTGGGCAGTCGTGGGATGGGCACCTGGGCTCTTGTCCAAGGGTGACAGTTTACACATGCGTAAACTACAGCAATCCGATCTGTGATACAAAGGCTGGCCTCTGGGTGTCTGTGACTCTGGCTCCTAACAGTGTGCTGCAGGTGACTTGGTTTCAGACTCAGGGACTTTCCTATTACTAAGAACCTAGGATCTCAGATCCCAAGGAGGGAGCCTGTCCCCTGTCCGCTGTCCCCTGTTACACTGGGGGCAGAAGGGAGCCTTTCCCCTGTTACACTACAGCTGATTTTTTTTCCCTTCAATTTTTAGTTGGATAAACTTTTAACCTTTGGCAGCAAAGTGTTGATTTTTCCTGACCAGACTGCTGAACTCCAGTAATACAAGACTCCCCATCCCTGGGGAACCACTATGCACAGCCTGCCTGCAATGCAGCTTGGAGGTGCAAAATCCCATGCAGGGCTTCTGTTTTCAGAAAAACTTGAGAAATCTCTCATGGTCTCCTTCTTTCCTCTACTCAATACCAGTCCCTCCTCCCAACTAAAGACCATGCAAGTGGTGCATGTAAATCGCCCTGGTAGGCCTGCCAGCATTCCAAATGCTTCATAGGAAATGTGACCACTCTGGATGCCTGACTTTGCTTTGAAAGGTCATGGGCAAATGTGGGTTATAAATATCCCGGTCTTTCAGCTGGGCCACTATCCTTGCCCAGAATACCCAATGCGTAGCTAGATGTACTGAACCTACACAGACTTAGATTCCCTGGCTTTACAATTTAAACCAGATGCTCCAGGTGTTGTGAGTATGTGGAGGGGTGGTAGGACATTGTGTGTAGGATGAACACAATGCCATTGTCAGTAGAGTCAGGGGTCACCCTAGATGTAAGGGGCATGCCCAAAGTGGCCCAGATAATTGACTTTGTATTACAAGTTCAGCTCAAGTGACTTTAAAATGTGTTTTCCCTGAGTCTTAGCCCTTCTCAAGAGACCTCATTCCCTTCATCTCAACTAGAAAGACCAACCATCTCTCCACAAATACTTGGAGCATGCCCTTTTTTCCTTCCTGTGTCTAAAGCAAAGGTGAAGGGCTTTGTTGGATTGTTTCTTTCATACCTGAGAACTATTAATTCCAGTGAAATGGAAATGTCCAAATTTTTAGCACAAGTTGACAATGTCCCTAATGAAATTGAACTTGATTTTTTGCCCCTCACTGGGAAACATGATTGGCGCTTGCCATGTGATGCTAACATGATGTTGTTGGGGGAGAGATTTTATTTTTTGTATTTGGTTTATAAAATGTCATTAGAATCTTGTATGTATGCACATGTGCTTTCACATACGTGTAATCCTCTGAACGGCTTCATATCAGCTGCTGTGTACATGATGCTTGCCAGAGTTAATCATGCATCAATCTCCTTCAAGACAATTAGCCAGTAAATTCAAACTAATTAGGTAGGTCTGGGTTGAGTCAAGAGGCATTTTGTAGAATTTGGAGCAGAACTTGCCCAGGCAAAACAAGAATAAGATAGTAAGGAAGCCAGGGTTGGCTCCCTCAGATTGCAGCATTGAACGGAGGTGCCATGGGGAGCAGAAAAAGAGTACTGCCAATGTCCTTGTCTTCATCATACCTTCTGCTCTGAAGAGTGTGAGGAAGGCCAAAGAGCTGGAATGAGTTTTCAATCATCCTTAGCTACAAAGGAAGGAAGGAAAGTCCAGCTTCCTCTTTGGGAAGGGAGCATTTAATATGGGCCATCGAATCACTCGTGTTTAAGTAGATAAGAAAACCGAGTCAAAAAGACAATCCAAGAATCCACAGGTAATTTAATTCTTATCAGAACCAGAAGACTACAGCCTTATTTTGAGACATTTCGCTCTTCCTGGAGTTGGGGGCGGAGGGTGGGCTGTGGGTGGAGGTTGGAATCCTCAGAATCTATGGTGAATGCAAACTACTTGAGCCCAGGCCAGTCATAGTGTGGCAAGGAAGCAAGAAGGAATGGGAGCTGAAAGTGGTGTCATTCCTTCTATGTGTTCGTGATAGGGATTTGGTCGAGTCATTCCAAATTCTCCATGTTTCTGTTTCTCCATTTTTTTAAAACAGAAATTATGTCTTCCTCATAAAAGTCACTGTCAAACATGGATGAAATTGTGATGACAACAAACACCAGTAAGTATGCTATGCACCAGACACTGTTCTGTGAGCTTGGTATAAAACTACCTACACACTTATCAAGCACATCTATAAATTAGTTACCACTACCATCATCCATTAATAAAGGTGGAAATCGTGATAGAAGTAGGTTAAGCTAAGCAGCTGATTAGGGATGGAGTGGCAATGCAAATCTATTTGGTCTACTTTTGAAGTCTGTGTTTTTAATTCCTCTCCTGCCTTTTCTAACTAGTTTGCTCGCATTCCGGAACTTACAGAATGCTCCTTCAAGTGATTTTTCTACTCAATATTTGGAATTGCAGGACAAACATATGCAATCACAGATGCTCAGCATTCATTCTTAACTTGAATTCAGGATGAAGCTGGTCTACCTGTGGGCTACCCGCCTTGCCTACACCTGCTGTGGCAGATAGACCTGCCAGTCTTCTTAGAGGTCTAGCAGAGAATTTGACTCAGCAAACAGAGAAAGAAAGAACATGAAACTGCATCAAAATTTCAAAGAACCCTCTTCCAATGTGTTTCACACACTAAGAAAATATTGTAATGCATGTGATAAGGCCTATCTCAGGGTGTAAACAATAGGGTCTCAAATCATAATTTTTAGACAACACAGACTTTGCATAGCCTGTACTGTGGAGAGCTTAATTGTGGGATTGCTTTCCTCTCCATTTTTATTCAGAAAAAGACACTATTTTCTGGATTCTCTTAAAGGAGGGGATGGGGAAATACCTCCGATTGGGAGTCCTCCTCCTGCCAACCCCATCTTTGAAGCTCATCATGAAAGTTGAGCAAAAAGTCAAAATCCATGAGATGTAGTAAAAACAGCATAGAGAACAATCGAGAACGATTTATCACAGAGAATATATGATATTTGCCCTTTTGAGATTGACTTATTTCACTGAGCATAATGATCTCTAGTTGGGACCATTTGGTTGCAAATGATAGGATTCCATTCTTTTTAATGACTGGGTAGTATTCCGTGGAGTAAATGTACCACCACTTCTTTGTTCACCCCTCTTTCGACAGGCGTTGGGTTGTTTCCATGTCTTTGCTATTGTAGATTGTGCTGTTGTAAATATGGGATTACAGGTCACTTTTCCAAATGCAGATTTCATTTCCTTTGGATATATTCACAATAGCTGGGTCATATGGTAAGTCAATTTTCAGCTCTGTTAGCCTTCTCCATACTGATTTCCATGGTGGTTTTACTATCCTACAGTGCCAACAACAGTGACGTAGGATATTTTCTCCCCATACCCATACCAGCTGGTGTTGTTAGTGGAGTTCTGAATGTAGGCTAATCTCATTGGAGTTAGGTGGAACCTCAATGTGGTTTTCATTTGTATTTCCTTGATGGCTAGGCAACTGAGCATTTTAAAATTGTCTATTAGCCATTTGAATTTGTTCTTTTGAAAAGTGTTCATGTCCTTTGCCTATTTCTTCACAGGGTTGTTTCTTTTGCTGTCGTTAAGTTTCTGAAGCTCCTTATAGACCCTGGATATTAGTCCCCTGTTGGTTGTGCAGTGTGTGAAGAATTTCTGCCATTCTGTTGATTGCTTCTTCACTTTGTTGATAGTTTCTTTTGCTGTACAGAAGCTTTTAGTATGATGATTTATCTATTTTGGCTTTGAATGCCTGTGCTTTTGGTGACTTTCCAAGAAGTCTTTCCCTATTTCTATATCTTGGAGAGTGCTTCCTATGTTTTCCTCTAACAGTTTGATGACATCTGGGTGCAGATTTGGGTCATTGGTCCATTTAGAGCTGATTTTTGTGTAAGGTGATAGGTGGGGGTCTTACTTCCTACCTCTACAAGCTGCTATCCAATTGTCCCAATAGTATAAGTTGAAGAGACCAGGCTTTTCCCCTGGATTATTTTTGTTGAAGATAAGTTGGCTGTACATGTGTGGGCTCCCTTCTGCGGTTTCTTTTCTGTTCCATTGATCTTCTCTGTTTATATGCCAGTAGCAGACTGTTGGACGACCACTGCCCTGTAGTATGTCTTGAGGTCTGGAGTTGTGATTCTTCCAGCTTGATTTTTTTTTCTTCAAATAGCTTTGGCTATTCATGGTCTCTTGTGTTTTCAGATGAGCTTTATTTCTTCTTTTCTATTGCTGAGAAAAATGTAGTTGGGATTTTATTTGGATTGCATCAAATCTGTATATTACTGTTAGTAATATGGGCATTTTGATACTATTAATCCTGCTGATCCAGGAACCTAGTACATTTCTCCATCATATTAACAACGTAAGTTCTTGTATTGAAGTGGCAAGAATGGAAAGGAATGGAAACAGGGATAAAGGAATACAGAACTATTTTCAAATATCCAGTTTCACCTGAGCTGGCCCACGTGAAGCCACTGCCATCAGTAACAAACCAGACAGATGAGAAGAATGTGGCTGTCATGATGAAGGGTAAGGATTCCAAGAGTTAAAGTGTGTTCAGGTAACAACCAGTCACTTAGATTTGGGTCTATTCTAATATTCTTATTTTCCTTTACCAAATCAATACAAAATATACATTTATTCAGAATGCAAATAAAGTATTTAGCAAAATGGGTCAGCTGACGCACCGTAAAGTCTCATTAAATTTGCCAAGTGTTGAAATTACATCAATTATGCTTTTCTAACAAGAAGAATTAAGTCAGAAATCAGTTAAACAAGAAAAAAATAATGCATTAAATCCCAAGATGCTTGGAAAGAAAGCAGCTTTTCAGTGCCATGTTGACACACACACACACACACACACACACACACACACTCAAATAGACCCCTTGCAGGGTATATCTGTGAGAGTTAACAGATACGAATAAGGCTATGATCACCACTATAGTCAAGACCTAGAGCAGCTTCGTGCTTCTCAACTTCTACTCTATCTCTGCACAGACAACTGTTTACCATAAGTCTAGCCCTTGACAACCACTGACTTGAAATCTGTCACTGTGATTTTGCCTTTCACATTTGGATTCTTTCGGTCTGGCACAATGATTTTGACAATTTTATAGTATGCTCTTTGTATTGCTGAATGGCAGTATACTATAAGGATGTGATGTGGCATAGTATCTTGAGCCATTTATCACTTGTAGGGCATTTTGTGTATTCCCAGTATCTGGTAATTTTGTTCATTGATATATAACACTCATATGTAAAATTGCTGAATAACTTAGTAAGAACTAGCCACATTTTTTTTTCCTGCTGTAGCCATGCAATTTTGCATTTTCATCAGCAATGTTGAAGAGTTCCCTTTGTTCTACATCCTCACTTGCAACTAATACTGCTAGTTTCTTAAGTCTTTGTAATGAGCACAAAATTGTACCAGGAACTTTAATTTGCATTTTGCTAATTACATGTAATCTTTTTATTTCAAGATTGCTATATTGTCCTTGGTGAAGTGTTTGCTAAATGTTAGCTGTTTTCAAATTGTTGCTATTACTATTATTATTTAGTTTGAGCGTCCTTTATATAGAAAGCTATAAATTCTTTATTTAATGTGCATCTTTCCAAACATTTTCTCCAAGACTATTTGTTATATATTTTGCTCACCTAAATGAGCAAAATCTTTCGATTTTGGTGACATCCATATTATCATATTTTTTAAAAATATTATTCTGTGGTTTTTGTAGCCTACAAAAGACATAATCGCATACTACAAAGTTGCCAAGAATTCCTTTCAGTTTTCTTCACATCTTATAAAGTCTTACTCTCAGTTTCTCTTTTCCATCCCTCATGCATCTGTTGGCGTCCGTTTTACAGCTATGAAGGCTAGGAACACACAATACACTGCTACCCAATTGTACGCTAGTCAATTATCATTTTATGGGTAAGTCCAACTTTCTGTGTGGTGTAATGTTTCTTTTCTCAAAACAACTTTTGAGCATGCCCTTCAGGGCAATTTTACTATGAATGAGTTTACTCAATTTTTCTTTGTCTGAAGAAAATATTTATTTCTCTATTATTAAAATTCTTGGTGGAGAACTTCTGAATATATCGTGTCTAGTCTGCGAGTGTCTGTTTTTGTTTAGTGTTCCACTCTCAGCACTTTAAGACATCACTGGACTTTCCTTTTCCTTCTGTGGTTTCAGGCACTGCTTGATTTTTTTTTATATCTGTTGCTCTGTATTGAATATATAGATCATACATTTGAGGACTGAGACCGTGAGGTCAAATGGATTTGGGGTTCCATCCTGTAGCTGATACACTGTACTAACCTATAATATAAACAAAATACATGACTGCAAGATACATAAAATTCTCAAAGATGAAAAGTACGTCTGAATGTATTCAATGCAGATTCCACGTGGGACTGAAATCTTGGCACATGACTCATGGGAAGGCATTCATTATAGAGTCTTGTATAAATGTTCTGTTGGTAGTGGATTATTACAAAAACACACAGAGAATTAAAATGTTTACTAGCAGGCATCACCGTGGGCAATGGAAACTTGTGTTTACATTTTTACTTACATCCCAGGCCTGCTCATCTGACTTGAGCACGACCTGGAGTAGCCAAAGGATTTGAGCATTATGATAACATTTAACATAAGTCCGTTCAGCTCCCATTTTACCCTCACTCTTCACTGGGAAAATGCCATTTGTTTTTACACTGAATAATCCTTTTGCAGTTTATAAAATAAACCCTGTGCCAACATATTCTATTGCCCAGCCAGGAATACATTGGCTGTAAGCCAATTTGGTGACTGCAAAGGCGGGCAATGGAGTGAGCTGGGACGGAGCCTGCAGGCTTTTTCTATTTCCCAAAACACAGCTGTCTACAGATTCCTTGTGGATCAAGGAATTCATGGAGAGGTTGACATCGCAATCCATGCTCTTCTGAGTGTCCTCTGCTCGTGCAATCCTGCAGACACTGCAGTACAAGGCAAAACCTTTCGCGTGAATTTGCACCTTGCGTTACTTGTCAAGCAGTAAGAGTGAGGAGGTGAAGAGCGTGTCTGCATAACACTTGGACTGTCCCCACTGCAGCAAGTCTGCCTCTCCATGGGGCTGTGTCTTTGTGAGTTGCATTTCAGCAGGGAGCAGCTGCAGGCCTAGGACTTGCTTCTTCTGTTTGGAAGATACTGTTCAAAGAGGGTTTTTGATGTCAGAGGTCTCAAGGAAAGCCGCACAAAATCTTCTCCTTTTTGACCTAATAAATATCATTCCTGAAGAAATAAGCCAAAAGAAGGATAAATATGCAAAGATGTTCTTATAACAACCTAAGTTGATGACATTAAAGTGATGGCAAATCTATTTAATGGACTGTCACATAACTACTAATAGAATTCTGACCCATATTTAAAGTTCTGGAAAAAAAAAAGAGACTGGAGAAGTAGTGAAAATATCAAAGTTATAATAGATGAGAATTCCCCAGATATATAAAGGTCAGGAGCATTCATATTGAAACAGTATATTAGGAGTATAATGTAATAGAAAAGAAATGGCGGCCAAATAGAGATATATTACTTAAATTTTCAAGAATTAAGAATAAAGAGATCTAACCACTTGCCAAGGTGTGGAGTAGTCATCCACAAAAGATTAAAACATTAATTTGACCTATTCCTGTCAGTAATAGGATTATTTTATCCTGTGGACATTAAGATAATGTACAGAAACTGGGTTTTTTCAGCTCTTAAAAAAATTAGGTAAAAGGTAAACTTATTTAGATACAGTTTATGTCTATACACAACTTAGATCACGTGGGTGCAGGGTCCCAAGGCTTTGGATCATCCTCTGCTGCTCTCCCAGACCACATGCAGGAAGCTGTATTTGAAGTGGTACAACCAGGACACAAACTGGCACGGGTATGGGATCTTGGGGCTTGCAAGTTAAAGATTTAACCACGGAGCCGTTCTAGAAAATGTTTTTGCCTGAGTTTTGTGGATGATTCCAGCAAATTACTGAATCTGGAGAAAGCCTAGGGGAACTTAGGTTTAAGGCCAGTTGATCAGAAGTCAAGATGGGGACGTGGGGCTTGGGACTATCGCCTGAAGTGGGGCCAGTATGGAGGACTGAGCTATTAACTTTAGGGATTTCTCTGTCTATGGGAAGTTAATCTTGGAACTGAGCTAGCATGTAGGACACACATTTCATGTTGGGAGAACTGGAAAATTGATTATTGGTTGAAAATAGCTCCATATATTTGACACCAGAAGTATTATGAATAAAAGCAGTTCAGAATAGTATAATATAGATACTACCAGGGGTCTTCAAAAAGCCCATGGAGGGTCCAGTGCAGTAGCCTCATGGCTAAAGTCCTCACTTCTCATCCATCAGGATCCCATATGGCTGCCAGTTCGTATCCCGGCTGCTCCACTTCCCATCCAGCTCCCCGTTTATGGCCTGGGAAAGCAGTACAGAACAGCCCAAGGCCTTGGGACACTGTACCTACATGGGGGACTCAGAAGAAGCTCCTGGCTCCTGGCTTTGGATGGGCTTAGCTCTGCCATTGCTGCCACTTCGGGAGTGAACCAGCAGATGGAAGATTTTTCTCTCTTTTTCTCCTTTCTGTAGATCTGACTTTCTAATAAAAAATAAATAAACCTGCTTTTTTAAAAACCCGTGGAAGCGTACATTTCAAAAACAGTGTGCATGGATCTCAAAATGTTTTTACAAAATGAATTCATTCTAATATTTTAATATGTCTGATTAGGATTTAATTAGACCTGGGTTTTAAAAAACCCCTTGTTAGAACAGCAGGGATTCTTCCAATTTCCTAAGAATACACATCAAATTTCCGGTGATGGTTGGGCAGAAGGATGGTGAAATCATTGATGCTTTCTGAAAGTTTCTGGGGTTAATGCTCCAGAGAAATGAACAGCTTACCAACGGATAATTCATCTCAGGAAGGAAGGAACTGACATTGACGATGGATGTGGCCTACACTGTACAACGTCGACATCAATTTGAGAAAAAATATCGTCTCGTTCATCCTCTAATTGAACAGGACCGATGATGAACAGCAGAAACAATAGCCAACATAATACACGTCTCAATTGGATCATCCAGTACAATTTTAAGAAAATGGAAACAGAGCACATGTTTGCTTGATGAGGGCCAAAACTGTTGCAGCAAGATCAGCCTCGGTAGCCCTTCCAAAGGGTGGGTGTCGTGCAACAAGTTAAGCCAGCACCTGGGACACCTGCCTAGAGAGATCGTATTTTGTAAAGAGTTTCAGTAGATATTTCATGCAGTCAGAATCAAGATATCGGAGCATTTTTTCCCAGGTAATTGGAAAAGGAGATGGAAATTAGTGAAATGATAGTGAAAACAAGGCCCAAGGAGAAATATGAGTAACAACAGGAAATCCTCACCAGAGATTCCTTCTCTGGGATGAAAAGCCTTCCTGCTGGTTCTTCTCATCCAAAGCAGCAGCTTTGTGGAAGTTTCGAGGAGTGACCATTGAGGCATTCACCTTGCAGCCCTCATCTTGGCTCCGCGACTTACTTTTGGTTCTCAATCTTAGAAAACCTTTTAAAAGCACAGTTTGCCTTCATTTCTGGTGTCCGAAAGAAAGCACTGAATGACTAAGTGTATAGGACCCTTTCTTCTTTGGGGATGGCCAACAACATCATTTAGAAAAATATGTTAAATTTGATGGAACTTATGTTAATGAAGAAAGTGTATGCTTTGATTTTTAATCAGCTTTCTATAGATTTTCTACAGTTTCCCTGTGCATACGTATGTGTTCTCTGTGTGTATAAATATAGATTGAAATATAGGTAATTTCAAAAATATAGATATCTATGTATATATAGATATATACACATACACAATAATATGCATAAAGAAGCAGAGAAATTTGAAGACTAAGCCACAAAATCAAGAGTGAGAAATCAGTAAATAGTTTATGCAGTGCGTCATTCCATTATCAGATAGCATCTGTGATGAAACTTCACAACTAAGAGTCCCCAAAAAACAAGTATCATGTTTCTCTGAATTGTGGTAACTAATACGCTGAGAACAAAATGTACTTAGAGCCCTCATTTATGTCCTGAGGAGCTGGAGTGTTGCTACTCATTGTGTGTCTAATTACTTAGTCAAAAGTTCAGCTGGTAACTATAAAGTAAATTGAATATCTGTGGCTGCAAACTTAAAATAAAAATAAGAAAAAGAAGAAGAGGGATAAATGGGACTGAGTGAGACAGAATGGAAAGCGTTCTTATGTTTCTAAAACTATATACATATCAAATATGTAGCTTATCTCTATAAATTAAAATTTAAGAATTCTAAAAGCGTTTCAGATTTTATACCTCTGGCCTCAATAACCTAAAAAGTATAACCCAGATGTCTTCTTTCCTAGGTTTGTATCCTCAATAAAACCATCAAGTGTAAGAAAAATATTCTAGCTCAATTCACAATAGCAAAGATATGGAAACAACTCAGAGACAGCTGATGTGTGAATGTCACACACACACACACACACACACACACACACACACACACACTATGGAATACTACTCAGCCATTAAAAATAATGAAACCTTGTCTTTTGCAACAAAATGAATGCTAATGGATCATTGTGTGCTCAATTAAACACTGCAGTTTCAAGATGTCAAATATCACCTCTGATATTTGGCAGCTAATATTGAATACCAAAAATGTGCAGGAATGAAATGGCTACTTTGGGATAAGACTTCAAATTTCTCTGGCTTTAGCTTGTGGTTTTGGTTTGATGGAACCACGGCCTTCCCACTTTTTATTTGTTGGACATTATGGAAATTATGGCAACAAAGTAAACCTGTGAACACAGGGTGGATTAATATTGTGTCTGGAAAAATGGATGAAGAGAACGGTGGGGGGGGGGAGAGAGGAATGAAAGGAGAGTAGGGGAGTGAAGGATGAAGGATGTGTGGTCATCTTCTTGAAATGGTACCCACACAACATAAAAACTGTTCTCTGTATATTTTTTGAGCTGAAAACATTGATTTTATTTATTTTTCTCTGTATACACATATATATTGACAGAGGAGCTCGTGGTCATAAGTGTAACAAGACTTGGTTGGAGTTCAATGCTGAGAATTAATTATGTCATTCAACTTTCCCCCTAAGTTAGTAGCCAACTAAGAAATGGGGAAAAAAAAGAGAGAAATTAAATAGTGGGTTTTAAAATTGTTCTTATTGCTGACAGTGCTGCACACAGTGTGTGGCAAGCAGATTCCTTGTTAAATCCTGAGTGGATCTGGTTGCCTGAGGATTGAGGACAATCTCAGCTGAGCCACTGCCCAGTCCACTGGGTACAGAAAGGGCCTCCAGCTTTACTTTGTATTTTTTTAAAATGTAGTTTCATTTTGTTTGAAAGGCAAAGTGGCAGGGAGCCAAATTGAGAGAGATCTTCCAGCTTCTGGTTTACTCCTCCAGATGCCCACCGTGCCAGGCTGAAGCAGGAACGCCATCAGACTGCCGTGTGGGTGGCAGAGATGCAGAAGTCCCTGGGCTGTTGCGGTGCACACAGCGTTTCAGAACATGATGCTGCTGCATGTCATTGAAGCTTACCTTAGCTGCTGAACCCTCAAGGAAGATGAATACTTTGCCCATCCAATAATGGGCACAGAACTGCATGCTTGAAAAAATAAATCCAGAAACGGAAACAGATATGGCACGGAACACACCAAGCAATAGCTCCATCTCAGGGGGGTGACATCTGGGAGCCCCACAATAACTCCTAGGCAGTGGCCTGTCCAAAACTGAGTAGGGGGACAGTGGGCTCAAGAAAAGGAAGAAAAAATAGTCAGAAACCTCAAGAAAGACAAAATGCTTCATTAAGACTAATATGAACCAACCTTAAATGCAGCCTACATTTGAGCAATTATGATTGTATTAGCACAATGAAACCAAAACCTCTGGTGTTGTTCATGTGGCCTGGAGAATGGAAGTGGAGTGGCAGCTGGCAGATAAGTAAAAAGAAGACCTCTTGAATCCACTGAATAATGCATTTAAATCAAGCACTCACAACAGTGTTTACATGACATCTCTGTATAGCCGTTTAAAACCAAGCAGATGATATAGGGGAAGAAAAGCTTGTTTGTGGGCCTGGTGCAATAGCCTAGTGGCTAAATCCTCACCTTGCATGTGGCAGTGTCCCATGTGGGCTCTAGTTTGCGTCCTGCTCCACTTCCCATCCAGCTCCCCATTTGTGGCATGGGAAAGCACTAGAGGACAACCTAAGGCCTTGAGAACCTGGACCTGTGTGGGAGACGTGGAAGAAATTCCTGGTTCCTGGCTCCAGATCTGCTCAGCTCTGGCCATTGCAGCCACTTGGGGAGTGAGCTAGCAGATGGAAGATCTTTGTCTCTATCTCTGTATTTACCTTTTCCAGTAAAAAGAAACAAATCCTAAAGAAAGAAACATAAAAAAGCTTGTTTGCATAAAAAGATAAAAAAAAAAAACTACAAACCTTGGGACAGCATCTGAAAATAGTTGCTAGTTGTTATATCCATAACTTTTTATTTTATATTTTACTTAAAGTACATGTAACACATATACATACACACACGCATACATGGAAAAATAAATTTTGTAGTTGGAAAGATGTAATCTCTTTTTTTCCAACAAGCTCTGAGCTTGCACATTTCTGAAGACATTATCAATCCGTGGAAACATGATTGGAGTCATGGGGGGTGGGGGGAAGCACATCGGATTCTGTCTGCCAAGGCAATGACGTACCCAAGGCAATGACGTACCCGAGCATTTACACAAGTTCTGCACCTTCTTCATGATGACCCTAACTTTCCCCCTTGTCCGGCTAAGAAGTTATTGTTAACAATTGAGTATCTTCGCTGCAGGTATGTCCTGCCTCCCACGTGACAGAAGCTTTGGGATAACGTGAATCCGAGGCATCCCGTGTCTGCACGCCTGCAGAGTCTGCCGTGGGTTGGCAATGCGACCCGTGACCTCCGAGCGTGAGACAGACACTTGGGGGGGGAAAGGATGAGAGGCCAGGGAATCAACGATCAAGTTAGTTTGTGTCTTCTCATATCTTTTTTAGTACATTCACTATACATAGATATTTTCTGTAGAAATGTGAAGCTTTGTTTTCTGTTTCAACGTGTTGACCTAGCTAGTAAACAACACTACGCATTCTCCTGAAATTTGCTTTTGGATGCTGAACGCAGTGTTTGCAACTCCCTGGGCTGTGTCACACGTATCCATAGAATGCATTTGTTGTCATTTGTCCTAGCCTGTCTCTAATCGTGTAGATGTCATTTCGCCTCTTTTCATTACTATTAACAACTCTAATGAAAATTCTCACACTAGCCTTCAGGCACATAATTTTTATAGGACATAAACTAAAAAGTAGAGATTTGAGGCTAGAGGTTAAGCACACTGTCAATATGAATAGATTTTGTCAAGATGCCATCCTAAAAGGCTATAGCAAATCATGCTCCCGCACCGTCTTAATCTATTTTAGGAAAACTGGTTTCAATGCTAAGAAATTCTAGACTGCTAAGTCTCAATGCATGGTTGTGGAAGCTTTGAGCCCTAGAGGCTCAGCTGTCCAGGGAAGCCTGCCTGTGAGGTGCTGTCTGCAGACCCACCCTGCTCTGAAATAGGTTTGCAAAGACTATACCAAGGATTGTAATCTTTCACTAGGATATGTGTGAGGAAATGAGATTCCCACTCCTGTTACTAAGTGAATTAAAATCAAAAGCAAACTTTGGACTGACATCAGACTTATTTCTTGGTTCTGGAAACAAGAAACAAGACCTAATTCTGCAAGGGATTGAGGCAGTGAGTGCAAAGGAAAAACCTGAAAATAAACTGCATCCCATGATTAGAAGAGAGAAGTAAGTGGCTTGCTTCTCCTCCGACCTAAATCAGTGCAGCTCCAACACCAAGAGATGTGACCAAAGGGAGAAATGGTTTGCCTCTAGGGTTGGGGAATTAATCTTAGAATTCTAGAATCAGAAAGAATTTGGCTTCAAGTTCTTATTCTTAATTTTTCACCTTCCATCTTTGGGCAAGCCACACCAGACCTGTTTTCCACCAAAGAACCTTTGTCCAACTGCCTGTACCAGTGGCATGGAATTCTACTCTAATGGCCTTTGTTAGATCTGTCATCCCCCAATGGCTCCTTCCCCTGGGTGCAGGAGTTGGGACTCAGCAGGTTGTCACTCTGTGATACTGGCACCTCATCTTAGAGCGCCGTCTCTAGTTATGTCTCAGATAAATCCTGGGCATGTGGATAAAGCTATGGAGAAAGAGAATTTGTACTTCAATTGCCTTTGTTGAAACTTGAGTATGCTGCTTTGAAGGGGGAGATTAGCCTCACGTTCACTCAATACAAACCATGGAAAGAGACCTTTTCAGAAGGATGTCTTCTGAGCAGCCCTTTCTTCAAGAGCCGCTTTTCTGGCTGAGCTATTCTCACATACTCCATAGAGAGCAGATACATCGCTGCATGTGGCAGGGCGTGTTTCACCTTTTGCCCGCTCTCTGACTTACAGACAGTGATACCTCTGTTCCCTTTGAAACAAAGGATGCTTCAAATCTCTCCAGATGAAGAGAGAATCTAAGTCCAGAGTGGAAAACCAGTGTTTATTCATTCTCAAAGTCTGGGACAAGCAGCATTGGTCCAAGGAGTGAAGTTCTTAGCAATGCAAGTTTCCAGGCTCCTCCCCAGATGTGCTGGGTCAAATGCCAGCAAGTGTGCTTCAACAAACCCTACAGATGATGCTGCCTGCATCAGCCTGCTCAGGATCCTACAATCTAGCTGGATTGCCCCCTCCATGAGGAGAGCGTGCACCTTAAATGGCCCTACTTCAGTGCAAAGTCGATTCAAAGGAAAAAAAAAAATCATTTCTCCTGGAGAACAAAGAGACCCTACAGCAGGTGACAAGGAAGCAGAGGCCTGAATAAAGCCCAGGTGGCAGCTGGAGCTCCAGAGAGGCTCCCTTCCTGGAGCAAGAAGCAGACTGTTGAGGTGGTGCTTGCAGGGGGATCTCCAGGGAGACCCAGAGGAGCAGACAGGATGTCTTCTGCCCTGCTGGGAACCAAGACCTGTCCATCTGGCTGTGAGTTAGGGCAGCAAGAATTCAGATTTTGTTTTCACGTTGATGTGATTCACTGCACCACCTTTGCTACCTGTCCGTAGTCAAGGAGTCATGTGTGAGGGTCAGAGGTATCCCATGAAAGGTGAAGCAGCATGTCAGGGTGGAAGGAGGCTAACTTGCAGTTAGCTATGAAGTTCTCCTGGAGTGAATTCTAGGTTCCCCAGTTCCGAATTGGCAAATATGCCCATCTCTACATATAGGGTAATAAGAGCTATGTGTTAATTTGCATAAGGATTAGAACTAGTCCTTAACACAGAGCCTGGCAACTATTACATCCTTGGTAAGTAGTAGCTTCTGTATAATAGCTATTACATTGTTATTACTATTGCTTCGACAGCTAACACATATTATTAGGTGCTTTCTCCATTCCAGTTACTTGCGATGGCTCTAAAAATAGCATAGATGGATGACAAGAGTTACTTTGCTTGAAAAGTAGTAATCCTTCAAGGGAGAAAAGTGTTAGTCAAGCAATCATCATGTATATCAGATGTACATACATGCATATCAGGGTAGGTGATATGAAATCCAGAAATACAGATTGATGAGTAGGGATGTGACAAGGAGCATAGCATAATATGGAAGAAGGGAGGCAAGCATACCAGAAGACTTTCTGAGAAAGGGGCATTTACACTTTCACCTGAAGAGTGGTAGATAGGAGTACCAAGAATCAATGGTCCCAGATCTTGAGATCCGAAAGCAGAGAGCAGTGTAATTCAGGAAGAATTTAGAGGAAAGAAAATCAGGCAAAACGTGGAAACCATGTGCTCCTCTGTCGGTGTGTATGTGTTTGCTAATATGTTCCTCTGGCTTTGGGGGGAATTTTCTCAAGATGAATGCCCACCCATAATATTACATGAAGACACACTGAGGGTCGTGAGATCACTCTGGTCATGAATTGATGTCCTGTCCATGGTGTTGTAGGAATCTCAGTCTAGCAGCCCAAGTATGGATGAGGTCCATGGCTATGAGTCCATAGATTTTTCTCATTTTCTCTCTCTTGTGAATTTTAACAGTGTACTTGGAGACTGAATAAACAAAGCTGTTCCCTAGCCCTAGCCATGTCCTGAGAAACTCTTGGTCTGGTAGAGAGATTAATTCAACCCCGGTTGTTTTGCATACCAAGCCCTGAAGGCATTGACCTGTGTGGCTGCTAGTCCTTCCAGGATCTGCAGTGATGGGCACTGGATGGCATGAATTTTCTCTCTGATTATTTCTATTTCTAGCATCCACTGTTGCCTGAAGACCATCCAGGATCCTGCATGCATATGGCTTCTGACAGAAAAATGTCTCCCTTGGCACTTCCTTATAGGAACCACATACATCAAAACTCAGCTCCCAGACCACCCTTCCAGCCGAGCATTCATAAATGTCCAGGAGGAAAAGGAGTTATGCAGGAAGACTATATCTCTTAATAAAATCTTGAAAGAGTTTCCATTTCAGTTCCAATAAATCCTCTGTAAGTGAACACTGTACAAGCCTTTCTTAACAGGCAAATTGCATCCAAATCTCTTCCTGGATCGGGACCACAGAATCATTTGTACCCATCCAACACATCATAATCCATCTTGGGCTTGACAGCAGTGGGCAAAGTTTCTGATTTTATTTATTATTATTCAAGCTCATTTTTAATAAATACGCTTTCACTGAACACATCTTCTGCTTAATATAAAAGTCTAATAAAGTTCAGCATAAATGTCACTACTCTCCCTTACACTTGCTTTAGAAGTTTTCTTGCTACATTTTGGAGCTCCACAAAAAGGGCAGAGCTGCAGAAGAGCTGGCAAAGCACTGTGGGTAAGAGTGGAAACTCAGGAATTAAGCAGACCTCTCTGCTTCAGAGCCAAGCTTCTGTGTGGCATCTGGAGCGAGTCACTACCACTCTGCGCATGCACTCATTTCCTCATCAGTAGAATGAAGATAACTGGAGACTATTGTAAGAATTAATAAAGGATAGCGATCAAAAACTGTACTGCATTGTCCAGCCTATCATATCTACTTGTTTTTTTTTTTAATTTTATCCTCATGGCATCTAATCAAATAATAATAACCTCAGGTCTTTCTATCTAAATACAGTAACAGTGGCCATTTTCTGGGCATGTACTATATGCTATGAACTGCCAAGTACTTGATGTGAATTGCCTCATTAAATATTTCCTACCATTCTGTAAAATAACTGTTATTATCATTACCATCTTACAGAGGAGGAAATTGAGAGTGAAGATCGCAGCAGACCTCCAGTAGTATACGCTGGGAATGGCCAGCACAGCGAGGACTCTGAGAGGGTCTTTGTTAAGGACAGAGTTGACAGGAGCTCTTTAGGATGCTCTAGTCTTGGGCATTCCAGCTGGGACTCGGCCACTAAGCCACGGCTCTTTGGCAGAAGGTCATTCCAGGAGTCAGTGAAATACTGGAACATGCTTGGAATTTGGACTCTGAACGCTCGCTCAAACAGGGTGAAGAGATGAGTGACCTTGTTCCGTTGTTTGAAGTATGCTGATGACCAGTTTCTGGATTTGTAAAATGGGGACAAGAATGCTAACCAGCAGGATTGGTCATTAAATGCAGGTTGTGGAATCTGACTGCCTGAGGCTTCCCCCACTCCTCTGGCTGTATGACCTTGGGGAAGCTACTGGTTCTTTTTTTTTTTTTTTAAAGATTTATTTTTATTATTTTTTTATTGGAAAGGCGGATATACAGAGAGGAGAGACAGAGAGGAAGATCTTCCGTCCGATGATTCACTCCCCAAGTGAGCACAACAGCTGATGCTATGCCGATCCGAAGGCAGGAGACTCTTCCGGGTCTCCCACACGGGTGCGCAGGGTCCCAAAGCCTTGGGCCGTCCTTGACTGCTTTCCCAGGCCACAGGCAGGGAGCTGGAAGGGAAGCGGGGCTGCCGGGATTAGAACCGGTGCCCATATGGGATCCCGGGCGTGCAAGGCGAGGACTTAACCACTTGCGCCACCGCGCCGGGCCCGAAGCTACTGGTTCTTTTCCTTCAGTTATATCGGCATGAAGAACGTCAGTATCAAAATCCCAACCATTTGTTCATGGCTCATTTCTACTAAGAAACTATATGAGCTTGCAGGCCAAATGGCCTATGTGGCCTTTAGCAGCCGGTGTGACCTTTAGCACTGATGGGCCCCAATTCTCATGAATCAAGGCCCACCTAAGTCTGGTTATCTCACAGGTGGCTCCAAGTAATTAAGTGGGTGCTTACCTTAGTTGCTGGGGGCATGGGCTGTCCAGCAGAGATACATAGGGAAAGTGTGCTATTTCCCCTCACCTTGCAGCTTACTGTGAATTTCCCCTTTTTGAGCTATTGTGGACTGTCCTTATAAAACTCTATAAATGTTCTGTTTGGGGCCACACTCCCAGTATGGTATGGGATGTTGGTCCCAGCTGGTCGGCTGGCCAGTCGGTCAGCCAGCTGCCTGCTCTCAACCAACATCCCGGGCTCGGATGTGCTGAACTTCAGTAAACCATCCTTGTGCACTTGGATCAACTTCACACTCATGGTGATTTCTGGGGATCTCAAAATCTGGGCACAACAAGCACCGCTTTTGCTCAGACCAGTAGCAGCCAACTGGTGGCACTGTTAGATCACCTGCAACAGAACAACAATGAATGAAAGCATATCTGTGCTCACACTCCTTATGTGAAGACTTCTTCGAGATCTCCAGGTACATGCTGTTATGTTTAGGGTATGCAAAGCACATGGTGGAAGCATGTCACTGTTTGAGTCATCCTGACTGATTGATATTGAGTCATGTAGGGTCCCAGCATCATGTTTCAGCTACAACATACCTGGGGGTGGGGACAGAGAACGGCTGCCACAGACCAACTGACTATCAAGTTCATGAGTATCTGCATCGCTCTAATCCCTTTCCCAAGTAAAATGACTTGGAAGTCAACCTTGATACTGCTTTGAGAAACAAGAAAAAGTATTATTCTCTATTCAGTCAGAATTCTACAGTCATTTCCTTGAAGTCCAGCTAGGATATAATTTGGGCTTCATGGGCCGAGGGGCGATGTCTTCAATTTTCCCAACAACTGTTCTCATTAAAGAAGCAATGGGCTTATGGTCCCCAGCCTCACGTAAGCAGGAAGGAAGCTGGATTTGGGTTTTAGATCACAGTGTGCCGAATCCTGGCCCAGAGAATACTTGACTAATGGCACAGATTCTGGAACCAGACAAGTTTGTTTTCTAGATTTTTCCCTTTGTAGCTGGAAGACCATAGTCAAGCTGTTTAAATTTTTGCTGTTCAGTTTCTCACCTGCAGAGAGAACATTCAGACACCAAGCACTGGCAGTGGCTTCCCATGCAGAGCGCTCAGTGCTTACCTTAACTATTACCACCTTGTTTCCATTTGTCTTGGTTCCCTCGGCCACTGTATGGTTCTCTCTTATTCTTGAGACCAGGGTTCTTAGTACATGCTTCCTTGATTCTTTTGCATCTGAAATCAACCAGGGAGCTCATTAATCAGATTCCTGAGCCCTTCCGGGTCTTGCTGTGAGTTGAGCATATAATGCATTTTCTTGGGGGTCCTCTATATACAAAGCTTAGGGTCTATTGTCCCAAGAACTGCACATTGGTATTCCTTCCAATCAAGATTCTAAGCATGAATGAAAAAGGACAGCAACACTGGCTTAACCTTAACTCTAACCCATCAACAGCTCAAAATCCAGAAAACACACTTCCCAGTTTCCCCCAAGACTAGGAGGGGAAGAAGTAACTGACAATTGGGCAAAACCAAACACTGCTCCCGATCAGACTGTGTGGTTGGACTCAGGGGAAAGAGCTCCATGGAGAAAATGAACTCAGCTGAACTTTGTGGGTTTGGAAATGAGTGTGGAAAGGCTGACCTTGGAGTGGCCCAGGCCTTCTTCCAGGCACATAAGAACCCCAGGCTTCCTTAATCTCCTCTGTGGAAGGAGAGTGCCCACGATGCCACAGTTCTAGGCCAGTCATTCAGCGTTTTATTTTTCCCAAATGCAATGATTATCTTTTGTTTTCTAATTTCTATATTAAAAGAAAATATGTGGAGGTGATCTTTTAAGGTAAAAAACTTCTTAGAGTTTCTATTTGTATAGCTAAATGTAAGTTTTCTTCTTCCTTTCTACCAATACAGCCACAATTATTCTTTGTGTTTCAGAAATTCCTTAAGCATATGCGTAGAAACTTGCTGGACAGTTGCTTGAAACACATTTTGTTTGTACTAACACAATCATTTGATAATTACTGCAGGCACTCAACTTCTTCAAATTAAACTCCACTCTGCACCAAATGTTCCCTTCCTTAAAAAAAAAAAAAAGTTGGTATTTTCACATTATTTGAAAGCCAGAGAGGAAGACAGAGGAAAACACAGAGTCTTCCATCTGCTGATTCACTCCGAGAATGCTCACAATGGCTGTAGCTGGGATAGGCTGAAGTTAGGAGCCTGGTTCTCAAACTGGGTTCCTTATGCGGCTGGTATAGAGCCAAGTTCGTGCAACATCGTCTGCTGCCTCCTAGGATGTGCATTAGTAGAAACAGAGTTGGAACTTGACTGTGTGGACTCAGATATGAAATATGGGCATCAAAGCTGGTAATTTAATCACCATGCTAAAAGCCTATTCTCCCAAACATGTTTCTTTCTGAATCCCAGTGTCCATTTCTAGCATTTTCGGTCTTTCCAAATATTCGCTTCCTTCTTCCTTCCATCAGTGATATACTTCCCTTTTTTCTGAAATAATACTTCTGGGTGTTTTATTTTATTCATCCAAATAAAGACATATACCTATACATAAAGACACATTTGTTTTAAATTAATGAAAGGCAGAGTTGCAGAGAAAGGGAGAGAAGGAGGGAGAGAGAGATTCCATCTGTTGGTTCAGTGTAAACATTTGCAACAGCAGGAACCCAAGTGCTTGAGTTGACACCTATTGCTTCTCATGTACCTTAGCAGGAAGTTAGGTTGAGAACAGAAGTGGGACTCAACCCCAGGTATTCTCAATCCTAAGAAGTGGCTTAACCCAGTGCACATGATGTCTGCCTCAAATATATTAATTGTATTTTTTAAAGATTAGTGGGTTTTTTTTTTCTTTGAAAAGACAGACTTACGTTTTGTTATTACCAATACCAAGTTACAGGGTGGAGAGAGATAGAATCTTCCATCTACTGGTTCACTCCCCAAGTGTCCATAATAACCACACTGACTCTGGGAGCGAGAATTTTCTTCTGGGTCTCTCATTTGGGTGCAGAAGCCCAAACACTTGAGTCATCCTCTGGTGCTCTCCTAGATGTACTAGCAATGAGCTGGATCAAATGTGGAGCAACCGGATATGAACCAGTGTCCGTATGGAGTGCTCGTGCAACAGATGTCAACTTAGCCCACTCTGGACAGTGCTACCCCAGCTGTATTTCTTAAAATGCAGCAAACACAGAGGCAGAGTTCTAATGTTCTCCTGGGCCGTATCAGCAAATGAACCACACTGCTCCAGCCCTCTTTCACTTGCTCTAACACAACTGCCAGAAGAGATGAGATGGCTACCAAAAATTGGAGACTATGTGATTGCACAAAGATGTGCCCATCTGGGAGACTCTATTCACCGTTTGAAGTTCATCGTGAACTTTGAATAGCCAGACAGTAGGAGAGCAGGAGAGCAAAGCATCAAAGCATCAGTTGTAGAATCTTCTCCCTCCAGTGTTCCACTGTTTAGGGAGCACACACACGAAGGACTGTCTCTAACGGGATAGAAGGAGACTTTTCAGAAGACTCCAGACAGGCAAGAGGCATCTTGGTTGCTAAGCAAGGAGAAAGGGTAGATTCTTTTAACCACAGGCAAGTAATCTGGCAGTGGTTGGTGGGGAGAATGTGACAACGGATGAGTATGAAGAAGCCTTGTAAGGACTTAGCAAGGAGAACCAGCATGAGGTCATCAAGACAACACCACACCTCAATACCCTCAATAACCACACTTCCTGCTGTGGTGCAGCTGTCAGCCTGGCAGACCAGGAAAATACCATAAACACAGCAGATTAGGAATTCAGAATAGGGTTTACAAAATCCCTTGTGAGTGTGGGTGGTATTTCATTCTGTTGAGCTCATTCTCAGGGCACTGATAGGTTTGTGGACGTCTGTTTGACCATGAGTAACTACTAGTGCATGTCAAGAAGTATTTAGAAGCCTTAGGGCTGACAATTGCTCAGGCAGAGGACTACTGAGAATTCTGCTCCCTGAAGAATGTAGAGGTTCTAAACAGGCTGGCACAACAGATGACTCACTGCAAGATACATGTATTAGAGTAGATATGGACCAGAATAATTCAACCATGATATAAAGACACAAAGAGTGATGGAGAAAAATAAGAGTTCTGTACATGGCAGATGGCGTGACAGAGAAGATTCTTCTTAGCATCTTTTCTCTCCTGATGTCACCAGGTTGCAGTGAGCATCATGAGGAAGAGAGGGGGACCTCTGGATACTGTGGAAATAATACACGTGAAGACTTCCTTAGGAACAGATTTTTCTCAACAGGAAGGGAAAAATAGAGTGCTTTCATGGATTTTCAAAAGTCCTTCAGAGAGAATCGTCTGAACACTTGCACTGTGAAAGGTGAAGTGAGATGTTGATACCCTCTGGGCACTGTACCTCTTGCATCTCTTAAAATAAAAATCTCTGAGTGAATGGCAGAGTGGGTGCCAGAGGCGTTCATTTAACACCCTGTCACAAACAACTCTGCACACTGAACATAACTTTGTGATTTGTTTTTGATAAATAGAAACGTATAAGCAATACCTCCTGTCTTCCAAAAATACCAAGAAGGTATTTTCCAAGGAATGGTAGACCGTGAACTTGAAACAAAGCACCTGAGAATTTCATTTAAAATGCAGATCTCTAAAATGTAAACCTACAGCTTTGTGATTCCCTGGGATGTTGTTATAGACAAAAAATTCCACATGCACTCTGACACATGAGGATCTGGCTCTGAGTATGGGAATGAGTGTATGAATGTGGGTTGAGGATGTACGCACACGTCATAGGGGTGACAGGCATACTATAAACACAAATGCATGAGCACATGTGAACGCACATGGTGAGAGGTCAGTGCATGCTACACAAGCACACGCGTACTTGGTACTCCAACATCAGAGAAGAACTGAGGACCACACCCACATTTCTGAGATGGAAAGAGGCCCATGCCCCATTCAGGTCAGAGGCATTAAACAATTTTCTGTCCGTGTGATATAGCATAAGCAAACATCTTTGAGGCTCAATGTGTGATAGCAGGTTTTACAGTCATGCAGTTTCTAGTCATGCAGACCTGGCTGTGTTCGCTAGAGCTGGACAGTAAAACTTCCACTCGTGTGGGTGTGGCTAGGAAGCATGCTCTCTGAGCCTTAGCTTCCCTTGCCTAAAGAATGAAAGTGGCAGGGCCAATTCTGCAGGATATTGTGTTCTGATGTTTCTATGTGCCATGATGTAATTCCACCCACCAGAGGGATAGAAAGATGGAAATTGGCATGTCTTCAGCTGTGCGATCCAACAGGTGGGAGAATTCCCCTGTAATAAACACCACTCTGAGGCTTGCGGATACGACTTCAAGGATTCACAGTGAAGGTGGCTACCCCTTTCCTCCTTCTCTGGTCAAAGCCTGTGTTTTCCTTGTCCTTTCAAGCTAAGGTGATCCATTCTGTCCTGAGTTTCTTTAAGAGATGCTGTGTTCCCTGTTAGCAGATGTGGTCAAACAGCAACTGCACCGGGGCGATGCCTGCCTCACTGGCTTGGACTTAGCGTGTCTGTCATCCTCCAGCTCTTTGTCCTCATGCTCTCTGACCTCCTAGTGCCTTAGTTCTCAACTGAGTCGTGATGACATATTTTCCTCTCTCAGCATGGTCTTGCCCTTGACCCTCTGCACAACCTATAAAAGATCTTCAGAGTTCATCAAAAGTTGCCAGGAGCAGGTCATACACATAGGAGTGGGGTTTCACCCGGCTCTCCTCCCCAGTGAAGGCGTCACACTGGGCTGAAAGAGACATGGTCTCTCTGCAAGACCTCCCCCAAATGCACCTCAAACACCATGGGGGTCGTGCTCAGCTTGACTTGCCATGTTCTAACGGCTTCCTACCTACCATGCGGCCATATGTTCAGCATCATTCTATTGCCAGATGTATGTCAAAATTTTCCTTTTTAAAATGTAATTTTCTCCAGAATTTATTGGCATCCTACAAAGCTGCTTCTTGGCTGCAGAAGCAGCTTTTCTGCCATTTGAGCCTAAAATAGAAACCACACGTAACCTTGACAGTGATCATGACCAAGGAGAGAGAAAGCACACCTATTTGTAAGGCGCCTGAAGGTGAGCACTTCTGGGATGCTGCTGCCATGAAGACCGGATCCACAGAGCTGGAAGCAGAAACCTTGGTGACTGTATCCATTTTCTTCAAAAGTCATAAGATCACATATAAAATAAACAGTGAAAATTTGAATTTATGGAAAAATATTAGCCTGCATTTTGAGGAATTTAAGAGATTTCTAAATTACAACCATCTTTAGAAGTCTCCTGTGGAGTTCGTTTTGTTGTTCAGTCTTACTGTAGCTGTTACATGCAGGGGTAAATCTAAGTATTTCCTGACTTGATAAAGGTGCAATAGCAAGACTGTGTTCATATGGATGAGAAGGCAGCGAAGGGTAAAACGAGGAGGTATAAGATTCTTATTCAAGCAAAGCATACACATTCTAAAAGGTAGTTGCACTTCTTGGAATGGAGAATATATTCATGATTGGAACTTGTACCTATTTTCATTTCGAGAGTTTAAACAAAAAAAAAATGGTTTTCATCTTCAAATCCCAGTTGGGGTTGCAGCCTCAGTAGACTCTGGTAGCAGTCAGTGTTACTCTGTAGACTGCCATATCAATGCTACAGAAAAGTACCATCCACCCTCACCCTACTACTTCTCAAAGCCAACCTCTCCTCTCTTACCTGCTACCAGTCCAAAGATCCTGAGTTCCATGGCTGTTTCTTTATCACCTTGTTTATTTGCTGTGGCGCTGTTGGATGGAGAAGCATGGTACCTATTCATATCTGAGGGGAAATTTCCTACTTGACACCAGGGGATAGCCAATAGAAAATTCATCCCCCTGAGACTCTACTGATGCCAAACCCAAGTGTGTTTAAGAAAACACATGCCCCCATCAATGATTTAGCCCTGAAGATAATGTCAGTCCTCCTTACATATGCACTGTCTCTGCGAAGAATTGTGCTGGAGAGTAATTTGGGGGCTTTAGGGCAGGGTCTGGCTGCCAGCTGGTGTCAGGATGGATTTTTCTCTCCAGAGTAATCAATTATAGTTTCCCAAGACGAGCTCATGGAATGCTGCCAGCACAGTGGGTTAGAGAAGCTGGGAGCTGGAGCGCTTTCCCAGATGTAGGGGTCATCCCTTGTATATGCGCAGATGATGCACCAGAGTAAGCAGAAGAAACGGTAATGACTGAATGTAGCTCCAGCAGTTAAAGCATTTGTTATAAAGGTAACGGTTACATTAACACATACATTGCTGTCATTTGGGTCACATGGATGAAATCGCAGGCATTTCCTGAGACCAGTGAAGAACAGGCTGTTAGGTGTAATCAGTTCTGATTCTCTGATGAATAGGGAACACCTTTGAGGAATCAATCTTCCGTGTGTGCAAAAACAAGACAACAAACAAACAAAGGGAAAGAAGAAAGAAAAGGGGCACCAGAAAATACAGAGGTGGCTTGTTTATAGGATGAGATTAAATAAGGCAGATTAATAAATAATGATCAAATGTAATATGATAGTGGTGCCTTTGAGAACGTACATCAGATCAAGCTAAGGCTCAGCTATAAAATTAGCATTAATTATAAAAATATAGCTAGATTCTGTTAGGACACCCCTCCTCCCCACTTTACAGATACACAACCAAATTTTCAGAGTAGAGCTGCAACTGAACGAAGTAAGAGAGACATTTCAGAGGAAAATTAAGGGATACACCAAAACCCTAGGTGATAGAGGTGTTTTAGAAATCAGAAGTAATGCCAGAGTTCCACAATGAGCAAGGTCAATATTGCTCATCTTTGCCCTTTTGCCTCAGGCTCCAGTCTGATTGGCAGGTGTTGGATCACAATTTGCTAAAGCTTTTCTGTGGCTCATGAGTCAGTCCGGGGTGCATTTGGCCTAGCAGGTTAGACTTTACGACTTGAACTTTAACTGATGAACTTCACACAGGAAGGTCAAGGATGGAGCCTGGGGATTTGGGTCTTGGGCAGAAGCTTCAAGGAAAGCCTCTCTTACCCAGATCTGGGTTAAGACAGAGCAGCTGTGCAGTCAGGAGAGTGAGGGCAGTGGGCCAATCCCCTTCACAGGATACAAACATCCAGCTGGATTTGGGGACACTGATTGTGAAATACTGGAGAGCAAGACAACAGCAGCTGACTAGGCAAGAGGCAGTCCAGATGAATGCCTAAAGTAGGAAAGGGCTTTTGTGGACTCTAAGACAAATGATATTCAGATAAGCCAACCTCTCTGTGACAACACCCAGAGACGGAGGAGGCAGGCTTCTTGGATCACAAAGCCTTGCCTCAAAATCACTCCAGATTGGGACTGGTATAGTGGCATGTCAGACTAATCTACCACCCATGCCGTGCTCACATACCATATGGGTGCTGGTTCATGTTCCAGTTGATCCACTTCCAATCCCACTCCTTGCTTATGACCTGGGAGAGCAAGCAGAGAATGGCTCACATCCTTGGGCCCCTGCACCCATGTGGGAAATCCAGAAGAAACTCCTGGCTCCTGATCAACTTAGCTCTGGCCATTATGGCAATGTGGGGAGTGAACCAGCAGGTGGAAAATTCTCTCTCTGTCTCTGTCTAATCTCTCTCTCTCTCTCTCATTCTTTGTCTTTCCAATAAAAATAAATAAATAACTCTTTTGAAAGATTGCTAATGTATAAAATGAGGAGTTGCAATTTCTAGCACACCAGACTTTCCTGTCTCCAGAGAGGACAGTTGCTTTACATACCCATGTGATTCTGCTCACAATCTGGCTGGCTATCTGGCTCCCACACATAGTTGATTGCTGGACTGGGACAGGAGGGCTGGTAGCTCTCTAGGGACAGGGTGAACCCTGGCTTACAGACACACAGACTGTCTTTGCTTAAATTCTGGCATCTTGGAAAGAGCATTTCATTAATTAAAACTTCCCACTTTTTTCCCTTATGTTGTCAATATCCTCAGTCCCCCCAAGGGTGCTCAACTGATTGGGCTTATTCAGAGGGGCAAATGGTTATTACTGAGAATTCACCCACTGACCCAGTGAAGGGTTGCAGGTTGGAAGTGAGTGGAGGAAATGGATTTTCAATGAGGAAGTATGTAATTTCACTTACAAACTACTGGAATGTGAAATTGTTGCAGTTCTGTACCAGAGAACACCCTGGTGTGTCTTTCCCAAACGTCTTCATGCTGCTGCCTATTGTGATAATATCCATGCTAATGAAAGAGATGTTTCCCCAGATACCCAGGGAATACTGAAAACATGCTATTCCAATTTCAGGGCAGATTCACTTAAGGTGGCAACAGAGGGGGACCTCTAAGCTTCTCTATCTCTCACCTGGCCTCTGACCTGTACAAAGCAGGTGACCTTGATGAGAAATACTCTGTTTTGTTTCATGTCACCAGACTTCACAGCCCTCAATACTACAGGAAACTTTGGCAGCCTCTTTCCCACTGGCTCCATCTCCTACACGTAAAAGCTTAGGCTCAGAGCCAGCTAACTCGCTTGGCTTATTGGCACCTCGAAAGGAAAGTAAATCCATTCTTTTCTGATTTATTATTTCCTGTTCTTCAAACAGGGGGAAAGGCAGCAAGCTTGAACTATTCAAGCAGTTAGTCACTGTACAAATCCATCTCTTGTCTCACCCCCAATTCAGGGGAATAATATTTTTTCCCCCTCTGTTGTATAAGGCATGATAGAAAGCATTTCAGAACACTGTCTGCCTCAGGACCGATTTCTTGCGGTAAATCTCTCGGAAATCTCTCACAGTTTCTAACCTAAGTGCCCAGGCTTTGGAAATAGGTCTTAAAGCATGAGCAAGCTCTATTTCATTCATGCATTAACCTCCCTCACTTCCTCTCTTTCCATCATCTCTCTGTCTTCAGTTCCAATGCGGGTCCATACAAATCACAGGTACAGCTATGTGTGGTGTGTGGTAAGTACAGCTGTGTTTCAGACCTGGGGACTTTTTTTTTTTAAATATCACAATGCAATATTAAGTCAAGCACCAAAAAGCTATGGGAGTGAGGTTATCTCTCATGTGAACTTGACAACTGTACAACTACCAAAGACCTGAACTTATTACCCGTTAAAATTTAGAGGATGGATATTGTCTTCAACCAGCTAAAAATAAAAAGGTGATGGTAATGATATTAAGACCTTGGGGTTTTATCTAAATTTGTATTTGTCTATGAATACAAGTTATCACAAGAAGAACTCAAAGCTGTGTTTCCCGGCTGGCTGCTTGAAACTTCAGTTCTGCCCTCCATGTTTTAGTATTATACATTTTCAATTGCCATATAGACTGTCCACTAATGACATTTCATCAAATCTACTTGCTTCTGTCAAGGTCAATTTCCATTACAAGAGTTAGTCATCCCTAATCCGTGGTTATTCAGCTTATCAGAGCCTGCATGCATTAATGACCATGAGAAAGTCTTGATGCCAATTCTATCTCCCTCAGCCCCCGACCCACACACTGAGTTTATCATAAACAGCATGTCTGAGCAGTGGTTGACTGAGACACATCTACCTTTTGTAAACCTGAAAATGTAACCCTCAAGTTTTTAAGTCACCATCTTTTAAAACTTGTCTGATAATATCCATCTAATTAGCATCTTTTTAAAAGTCCTTTTTTTTTTTTAACATCTTAGTACTCAATTATAGATACTGGAGTCCTTTGTCATGTAGGTCAGATTCTAAAAAGCCAGCATTAACTCTGGTCCTAAAATAAGCCTCATAAGCAGTGATGGCTACCTGCTGTCTTCCTTTAACCCCAAAATGTGATTTAGGATTCTGGGGGTGCTCTGCTGGATGTCTGAGTCTATCCTTGCTTGCCAGGGTCCGTGGCTGCCTTTCTGGGGAGCCGAAACTCTACTCCATGGACTCGCTCAGTGCGATCCTGGCTCTGGTTAGTGCCAGCCACTCGTAAGAAATGCCTCGGACAAATGGGTGAAGACACTCATTCAGAGGAAGAAAGAGCAATGCGAGGGAGACACCTGACTCCTATCTTTCCCTCATTCCTCCTTCGCTGTACCTTCTGTCCCTCCTGTCTTTCTTATCATCTTTCTTTCCTTTTTATTTAAATGTAGCATGTTGACAATATTTTTTCATAAGAATCTGCAAATCTTATTAGAAAGAACGCTACCCCCGATCCTTTCATCTCATATAAAAATGCAAACATGCACACACGTGCACATACACGCATACGGAAAAGCCATTAAAGAAAACAAAACGTGAGCTACCTAAAGGAGTGCCACAGATCATAAAAGAGCTAGAGGCAAACAAAATAGTAACTGAGCTATTCAAAATAAAGTGAAAATGTAAGTATTAATAGCTGTTAGTTCTTCTGCTCTCGGATATCTGTAGAAGACAGGATCTTTCTCTATTGCAACCATGACTTGGGCGTTGTCAGCTCCCCAAATGATGACTTTCCTACTCGCGGTGTGTGTGTGTGTGTGTGTGTGTGTGTGTGTCCATGCACAAATACCTAGTAGCATTACCTTATGACATTTTTATAAAACTCACATTTCTATGTAGCAGAAATATTTCATAGAGAAGTTATGTCATGTATATAACTAGTCAGTGGCAGACTGTCTCTATGACAAAGCTGTTTATTACAATGAAGATATCATCAATAAGGTAGCATACCCAGAACCAGGTTTTAAACTGGGTTTTAATAGCTAAAAATACAGGGAAGATGGAAGAGAGAAAACTGCAGTGAGAAACTGAAGTGAAACAAAGCTTGTACAAGAGGGGTGAAAAGGAACCATATTAAAAAGAAAGAGAGAGAGGGGAGGAGAGAGAGAGAGAGAGAGAGAGACAGAGAAGGGAAGTCTGGTGCAATAGCTTAGTGGCTAAATCCTTACCTTGCATGTGCTAGGATCCCATACGGGCACCGGATTGTTGTCCTAGCTGCTCCACTTCCCATCCAGCTCACTGCTTGTGGCCTTGAAAAGCTCTAAAGAATGACCCAAAGCCTTGGGACCCTGTATTTGTGCAGGAAACCTGGAGGAAGCTCCTGGCTCCTGGCTTCAGAACAGTGTAGCTCCAGCAGTTGAGGCTAGTTGGGAAGTGAATCAGCAGACAGAAAACCTTTCTCTCTGTCTCTCCTTCTCTGTGTAAATCTGCTTCCCCCACACCAAATATTTTATTTTTTTTAAAGATTTATTTTTATTATTTTTTCATTGGAAAGGCGGATATACAGAGAGGAGAAACAGAGAGGAAGATCTTCCGTCCGATGATTCACTCCCCAAGTGAGCGCAACGGGCCGATACTATGCCGATCCGAAGCCAGGAGCCTCTTCCGGGTCTCCCACGCGGGTGCAGGTTCCCAAAGCTTTGGGCCGTCCTCGACTGCTTTCCCAGGCCACAAGCAGGGAGCTGGAAGGGAAGCGGGGCTGCCGGGATTAGAACCGGCGCCCATATGGGATCCCGGGGGTGCAAGGCGAGGACCTTTAACCACTTGCGCCACCGCGCCGGGCCCAACACCAAATATTTTAAAAAGAAGAAAAAAAAGGCCAACAATTGAAACAAATAATGAGACTTAGAAGTAAGTTAGAAGCCCTATGTGGAAATTCATGAATGCTGAATTGAAGAAGTTGAGGCAATAAAAACATAAGACAGTCATGGTCGCTACGAAGTGTTTGGTGGAAAAAATAATCAGATGACCTCAGTTTTGAAGAATAATTCAACCAGAAGTCAGATACATTATGATTAAGATAGCACAGAAAAAATAGCAACTGACGAATACCATCCATCCTAGTGTGACCCTGTGTTCCTTCACCATTACAAGCATTTTCAAATGAAGCACGAGCCTTTCATAAGTCGCTGCTCCTCTGCATTTCTCAGAAAACCTTTTGTTCTTTCTTCAGTCATTTGCCATCAACTCAGATCTCAACATTGTTCCTCACCTCAACTTTCTTACTTATTTCATTTTTATTTGAAAGGCAGACTTACAGAAAAAGGGAGAGCCAGAAGAGGGAGATTTTCCATCCGTTGCTTCACTTGGCAAACAGACTCAATGACTGCAGCTGAGCCTGTGTTGAAAACAGGAGCCAGGAGCTTCCTCCAGGTCTTCCACGTGAGTGCAGGGTCCCAAGGTTTTGAGTTATCCTTGACTGCTTTCCCAGGCCACAATCAAGGAGCTGGATTGAAAGTGAAATAGTTGAGACACAAACTATTACTCACATGGGATGCCAGCCTCACAGGTGAAGGCTTAGCCAACTATACCAAGACTCTGGCCCCAGCTAAAATTATAACTTTTAAACACAGCAATGCAACCCAAAAGAAGAAAAAATAGAGTGAGGAAAATTGAGAGAGGGAGAAACTTATCAAATAAAAATAGTTCTCCTCTGATTTCATATCATTTTTGAAAAATATGGAATCATTGTGGAGAATGGACTCAGTGCTGAGTATAAAATATCCTAAAAATATCATGAGCAGCGTCTGAGATGGAGTTTGGACTTCAGCTGCTGATGGTTGAGATCCTTTGCACTTGTTGATTGACTGGGAGACTTCCAGGGGAGAGGCGTGTTACTGGTTTCTGCTCATTAGTAGAACTGAGAAATCGTTGTGAAGGTGGATGGCATGAGCAGCAGGTAGCTCTGCGGTAGGGACCTAGTGGATGCTTCGTTGGCTTCATCATCATGGTGGAAGGACTCTGCTCAGGCGGAGTCACATCCTTCCAGAGCGGGACTGGTTTGGGCTGTGCAGCTCATCCTGTCACAGATGTCTTCATTTCATGATGCACGTCCCACCTGGCCGGACATCAGTCTATCTGAACAGATTTTGACAAGTCTGATCATGCCTGGGGTTGTAGGAGTGACAGGGCGTGACTAATACAAGCTAAATATCTTCTGAAATACCGGTGATTCATTAGAAATAAGAGAAAGGTCCCGAGAAGAAACACACGACACAAGGTGCTTGTGGGGCTCTACGAGTTGAGGGTTCACAGAAAGAGAGGAAGCAGCTAGGAAGAGCAGAGAAGCCTTTATTTTAGGTGGGACAGAATGGAGGAGAGTACAGAAAGAGTCGGGGTAGAGCTGGCCAGGACAAGGAACACAGAGTTTCATTCATTCTGTTGATCAGCAGAGTCCCTTCTTGAGCGACTTGTTGGGGGAGGTACAGAGCCACAGGGACCCTGATCACGTGGGTGGCAAGTACGCAGAAAAGCTCCAGACACAGGGCTTTCTTGAGCAGTAAACATTTCACCAATGTGCCCAGTTTTGTTAGACTAGGCGGTTCAGGTCCAGCGTTCTAACCAAACCCACTTTTGCTACCAACACATATGTTAAAAACACAAACCTACATGTTTTCTGTTTCTGTGGACTGCTGTGGCATTTGCTCTTCATCAGATCTTCCAGAGTTCAACAAGGGCCATTTGTAGGCTTTGCTGAGTGTTTCCTTCAAGAGCTTCCTGTGTCTGAAAAGCCCATGTTAAATATCTTTTTTATACTACAAAGCCTTTCACTCTAAGGATTGAATATGAGAATAAATGAAGTATTTTTGATTTTCAAAGACAAAGCATCTCCCTGAACATGGCTGGTCCAGACCACACAACACTGGAGTGAAGTTTGCCATTGTTGGGGCGTCTCAGAATAAGCTGTCATCCTTCTGAGATGCACAGACACATGATCCTTCATAGCTCCAAGGCTTTCCATCAACAAGAGGTCTGGAACTTGGCATTCTGCAAAGGCATTCAATGAGTGCTTTCATTCCAGGACCCTCGAAGAGAATCCAGTTTCTCAGCTTCAAAATTGGTCCACCTTTATTAACTGTTACTGTATTTTACTGACTATAAGGCACTATTGCTGTGTTTGCTGATTTGGTATTTCAATGCCTCTGAATCCAGGTGTTCAAGGTGCTGGACAGCAAGCAGACTCGCTTGTTAAGACCTGTGCATCACTAGCAAAATATTTAGAAGGAGTGCGGGTGGCCCGGGGGAAAGTCCCAGAGACCAAAGATGAGCGGTCTTCTAAAACTACTTTTTTTAACCAACACATCTGAAAGCCTAGAGGATAGTTCTTAGTGGGTCCAATCTGAGCAATGTAGGCTGGGAGCCAAAGACTGAGTCAACAAGACTCAGACTCGAGCATAAAGATTTGAAGAACATGTTAACTGATGTATTGTACTATCATTTTCCTTTTTATGTGTGCACTGCATGTTATAATGCAAAGATCTGTGAGTATTTCAATAAACAAAAATATCTATTAAAATACATTTAGCTGATTTAAAACATGAATAACCTTTTTTTTTTTTCGAAAAATAAGAAAAATTGGGCCTGGCACAATAGCATAGCGGTTTAAGTCCTTGCCTTGAATGCACCTGGCGCTAGTTCTAATCCCAGCAGCCACACTTCCCATCCAGCTCCCTGCTTGTGGCCTGGGAAAGCAGTCGAGGATGGCCCAACCTTGGGACCCTGCATCCACATGGGAGACCTGGAGGAATTTCCTGGCTCCTAGCTTCGGATAGGAGCAGCACTGTTTGTGGCGTTCACTTGGGGAGCAAATGATTGGATAGAAGAACTTCTCTGTCTCTCCTTCTCTCTGGATATCTGTCTTTGCAATAAAAGTAAAACAAATCTTAAAAAAAAAAGAAAAGAAGAAAAACTGATTACTATTCTAATATTTGCCTATGAATAGAGTTGCTTTTCAGGTTCAAGGGATACACAAGTCAATGGCATGAAAAAATTGTGCACATTACATTTAGTTAATTATCTAGAAGACGTCAGATTAGCTAATATAGTGGTCTTCCTATTAACACCTCTAGATCTGAGTGGTAGTGACCACGATTGAATGGTTTGATGAATCTTCCACCTGATTTGATTGCAGCAAGCACCTCTCAAATGAGTTTTGGAGCAACACAATTTGAATAGGCCACTAACAAAAATGCATTCAAAATGCATTGACTCAAAGAAAATAGGAGGACAAGAAAAATGGCACATTTATTGAACGTGTGCTAGATACTACGCCAAGCATCTTGTATGCATTAACTTATTCCATTCTAACAAGAAATCTATGAGGCAGATATCAATACCCCTAAATTACAGATGAAAAAAATTGACCAGAAGACTTCTGCTCATTCCAAGTCACATAACTGGTGAAGGACTATTACAGGGTTTGGACTCCAAACACTATTCTCTTTACTATCTATTATTTTTATTATAAAGTATTGAATTATCCTTTAATCAATCTACTCCATGAATCTTTACACACACACACACACACACACACACACACACACACACACACACACACACACAATTGCCAGCCCTGCAAACTAAGAACAAGTAATGAAATGTTTGTATAAGTCAAAAGAAATATTGAGCCAAGTAATCACTTATTTCATCAGAGAATGCATTAAAACATAAAATGATTGATGATGATGTAAGAGAAAGTGATCCGTGGACGTTGAGATCTTGACATTGTGTGATACATGAGCCAAACTTGTTATGGAAAGTCCTGAAATTGTTTAACCTGGCGTGAGGGAGGGGCAGGAGGTCATACCTCTGAGGTTGGTGACAAATTTTTCCATTTAAGAGAGCGAAAGAAACACTATTCTGTGTGTTACAATCCGCTCCCCAAAAGAAGATCAAGATTCATGGGGGGTGGGGGAGAAAAGCAGTTTCTGTGTTGATTTAACCTCATCAAGAATGCATTCTGATGATAAGGTTTCAGAATTTGAAATAGTGTTTTATGTAGAGTGGCTCACATTCTAAACACTGGGTACAATTACTGACCTAAACCACCATAGGCAAGGGAGGAACTTGAACAGAAACAAATATTCATAAAGGTAATGATATTTTCAAAAGAATGTTCAGCCTCGATGGTCACCAAAGAGGAAATTTAAACTAGCAAAAGCAAAATGTTTAAATCCCTTGAGCAAATATAGGCACAGTGATGATTATATGTATATGTTTCGTTTGAAAAAGAATAAATCACGTCATTTATAAATATTGGCGTTTGTATTAAAATCTAGGATTTGTCATCTGGGGCTGTCCCCTCACATGTGGCTTCTCTGGAATATTGGAGAAACTTTGTAGAGGCACACAGAGATGAAGCAGAAGGAGAGGTCAAGCCAACGGAAGACGAGAAGTGAAAAGGATCTCGGTGGCTGGGCCCAGTTGAGGTTAGTTGGGAAACGTCTCAGTAGACCCGAGAAACAGATCCATGACATCACCATGTCTCCTACCATTCTAAGTGGAAACGCACTTGTCAAGATTCCGTTAAAAAATTTTGGTACAACAAAATTAAAAGTTTCTTTCCTTTTTATTTTTTCTCTGAATTCCTGGGTGTGGATCTGGGATCTCCTGTCTTTGGGTATCGTTGTTCCCCAGTGTCTTTGCATCTTATGTTTTATCTGTTGTGATGCCTTCCTTTCTTGTATCGATAGCCAAACACTATGTGCGTCCTCCACAGAAGTAATTTATCGCATGTGAAGAAATATAACATGTGAGAGAGTGAGAGACAGGGAAAAACAATTGTGATGTTATTTGGGGTGTTCTAAGGAGTTTAGAAAAACAGTGCAGCTCCTGACCTTTTCACCATGATTAGCATTTATTCCTCAAGTGGCTATTATATTACATTTATGTATTGTATCAACTGCTTTAGATGTAGCATTTCTTGGACAATTTTCTCAATAGATGTGATTTTCTCCATTATAAAGATGGGAACATTGAGATTCTGAGAGCCTGAGCTACTTACTCAGTGAGAATTTGATTCTGAGAAAGGTTCTGAGTTCTGTTCTTTTTGATCCAAACGACCAGAACATCTCTCTTCGAAACATCCTTAAGGACTCATTCTGCCTCGTGGAATCACAGATGGCAACTAGAAGAAGAATTTATGCTCCCCATCACTCAACACCCTTATTTTGTAAATAAGCTACCAAAGAAGTAATGTGCCATGAACACAGAGTGAGGCCCTCCAGGCTGGTTAAGGCACAGTAGGCTAAGCTTCATATGGCAATGGCTTCCCTGATGGGCACCTGCTTAAGTACTGGCTGCTGAATTTCCAATCCAGCTCTCTGCTTATGGCCTGGGAAAGTGCTGGAGGATGGCTCAAGTCTTTGTGTCATTGCACTCACGTAGAAAAAGTGGAAGAAACTCCTGGCTCCTGGTTTCAGAGAGGCTCAGTTCTGGCCTTTGTAGCATTTGGGAAGATGAAGATCTCTCTCTCTCTCTCTCCTTCCTGTAACCCTGCCTTTCAAATATGATTTTTTCTTTTTAAAGATTTAAATTTTTTTTATTGGAAAGGCAGATATATGGAGAGGAGGAGAGACAGAGAGGAAGATCTTCCGTCTGCTGGTTCACTCCCCAAGTGGCCTCAATGGCTGGAGCTGAGCCACTTTGAAGCCAGGAGCCTCTTCCAGGTCTCCCATGCGGGTGCAGGGAGGGTCCCAAGGCTTTGGGCCATCCTTGACTGCTTTCCCAGGCCGCAAGCAGGGAGCTGGGTAGAAAGTGGAGCGGCCAGGATTAGAACTGGTACCCATATGGAATCCTGGTGTGTTCAAGGCGAGGACTTTAACCACTATACTATCACACAGGGCCATCAAATATGATCTTAAATCAAGGCTCTCAACTGGATCTGTTCTGTTCACTTCTGCTCACAAACCTTCTACCTCCTTCCTGAGTGTCAGAGGAAGAGTCAAGACCATACCATGGGGCACTTCATTGCCAACTCAGACTTTTCACAGCATGCACATGGTATACACAGATAATGCTGTCAGTTTTAGAAACATAGTGTTCAAGAATTTTTAAGAACTTATTTATTTTTACCATATTTCTATATTGCACTAATTCTTCCAGTTCTCTTTCCTTTTCTCTTTATAAAATATTCAATGTCCATAACACAAAGAATGAAAGAGAGCAATAATGGTACACAAAGGAATCATTTGGTGGTTTCTTCTGCCGTCGTCTCTGTAAGTTTGTACTCCCTGCAGCTACTCAGGATGCTTGAACTCAAAAATAAACTAGTTTTGTTTGACTTTAAAAGTTTATTCATAAGTGCTGTGAATATGTTTACTGGGGGAGAAATTTAAACAAAAATCATTTTTCAGGTGTCAGTCACATCAATCATTTGTCTACAGCAGCAATAGAATGGAAATAATTGCAATCTCATGCCCTGTAGTTGGAGGATGTGAGGAAAACAGAATAAAAAAAAAAAAAAGAAGTCCATTACAGCAAGAGGCTGGAAGTGTTCAATGTTAACAAGCATAATATTCCGTCCATCCACTTTTGAAGAATTATCAATGACCATCCCCACAAAGTTGCCCATTCTCTATATTCCTATTCATGCTCTACACCATCATCATGGACCTACTCACAATCCCACTCATGGCTGGTTTCACTAGCTCTATTCTCCTCCTCCCCTTCCTGCTCCTTCTTCCTGCCCTTAGTGCTGCTCCCTTTGAAGGCACATCCTTCTATAAGCCTCACTTTGCCTCCCGTGGGCTGATAGAGGACAGTGGAGCAGCTGACACACAAAACAGCCATTTTTTGTGTGGCTAAAAACCGTGGTGATTTTGTAGCATCCTGGGCACTTCACATCCATAAAGGGGGAATTAGGGCTCTGCAGCAGGCATTTCTTCTTGGGAGAGGGATAGAGGAGATCCTAGACAACAGGCGTGTTTGCATAGGGAGGCCGTCACCGCCAGAGAGGAACAACTCTATTTTTGTGCCAATCACTCATCCTGGTGGAACGATCAGGCTGAGTCAAGAAGGATCGAGTCACTGGCAAAACCAAGCCAGTGTTAGATCCATTTTTGCATCAAGGCCAAAGTGCAAGACAAGACTAACTTGATTTAATCAACAAAACTGGCAAGTGCGTTCCCTGTAACTTCTCCCCATATTGACTATGCCCATGGGAACAGCACCACCTGTAAACTGAACTGAACAGAAAGTGAAAAGAAAACAGCTAAGTGGGGCTGTGTTTCATTGGAGAATCATGAGCTTTTGCTGCATGTTATGAAACCATGTGTAAAAAGAGGTTCAACCCCCCCCCCTTTTTTTAACTTTGGGAACTTGTCTGTAATTGCGCTTTGGAATGCTAAAATTCATCTTATTTTAATACTTAGTCTGTGCCGAGCACTGTGCCGCAGAAGCTTAAGCTGCTACTTGGGACGCTAACATCTCATACTGAAGTGCAGGTTGGAGTCCTGAGTACTCCATTTCCAGTTCAGCTTCTTGCTAGTGTGTCTGAGAAAGCAACGGCTCATGGCACAAGTACTCACACTCATAAGACCCACGTAGGAGACCCACGTGGGAGATAAAGTTCCTAGCTCTTGACTTCACTGTGACCTGGCTGAAGATAAAATGAACCAGAAGATGGAACATAGTTCCCGGGCCCGCTCTCTCTTTTTCTTTATGTCTCCTGCTCTATTTAAAAAAAAAAATAGAAAAGTACTATCATTCTTTTGATAGCCATTTTGCCTACCTCTGAAAGAAAATCTCCTGTCCTACGAACTTCAAGAGTACCACTTGTCCTTATTCAGTGAGTACAGGAGAACTTCATGGTCTTCAGGTATGAACTTGGGAGAATTAATACTAGGCTTTGAATTGTGGGCCAGTTGCACATTTTTTGACTCTAACTCATCCCCAAACTACTGCTTTCGCCACAGGAGCGAGCACCAGCCAGAGACTTTTCTCAAGATACATTTTAAAACATAGATTTCACAATAAACCATTTTAGGAATGAATAAATTACTCAGGAAGATTGTTAAGGTTTATTCCAAATCTTTAACAGTCTGCTTCTTTGATGGTTACTGTAGTCATAAAGGCACTCCACCCAGATCCCTCTTTAAGGAAATGCCAGTTTCTTTGGGGGTCACAGACTCTGCATTCTCAGGCCAGCCACATTAATGGCTGAGCAAAGTTATAAATAAGGGCTTGGGGTCCAGCACTGTGACACAGAAGGTAAGTCCCATCACCTGTGATCCCAGCGTTCCGTATGAGCACCAGTCCATGTCCCAGCTACTCCACTTCTAATGCATCTCCCTGCTAACAGCCTAGGAGAATGTTGGAAGATGGCCCTAGTGTTTGCCACCGACATAGAAGATTCAGATGAAAGCTCCCATGATTCTGGTGACTCTGCCCTCCTAAGCTTTCAATTTCCAAACCCAGGCTTTTGTGTACATGAGTCCCTGTATCTACTCAGAATGGTGATTTTGTATGTTCTTTACCTTGAGTCAGCGGTCTCTGATACCAGTGCCTGCTGGTGATTTCCAAGGTAATGAATTGTTAAAGTTGGCAACCACAAGAAGAGAGTTCAGCATGGTAACTTGCTGTGCTGGGACCCTCACAGCTCTGAGTGGTCTTACCACGATGCTTTGTTGCTATGCCTTGGTCAGTCCTCCATGGCCGTGGTGACCTTCATCCTACTTCCCAAACCCTTTCTCCAGGATCCCGTCAAACTGCATGATGTTGGCATTATGTTCAATCCACTTTTCTGAGAAAAGCAATTCTGTTTTCTTAGCCTTTCTGTATTCATCGCCTGCTGTCTACCTCCTATGCCAATGTCTCAATGCAGCCACTCATCGCTCTTCTTTTGGAACACCACCACACTCCCCTAGCAGGTCTGCCTGACTCCATTTTCTCCCTCTACATCCTATATAACCTGTCAGAGTGACCTTTCCAATATGCAAATCACTCCCAAGCTTAACAACTTTTCAATGGCTCCCTCTTGCCTATAGGATAAAGATCAAACTTGTTAGTATGGTGTATAAGATGGTTTGAGATCTTAGCCTGTCTTTGCCTTCAGTTTCACCTCTCCTTTCCTAACCTGTCTATCACAACTTGTCAGCATTCTTTGCCTGTCTCACACCATCCCATCCCTTCTCTTATTCCTCAGGTCACTCACTTTAGTTTAAAAAAAAAGTTTTCTTCTTTTTTTCATATTATATTTATTGTTATTTTAAAGTCAGCATAGTTATAGGGAGCAGGAGAGAGACAGAGAGAGAGAGAAAGAAAAACAGAGAGAGAGAGAGAGAGAGAGAGAGAGAAATGCAATTGCAGATGGCTGCAATGGCTAGAGCTGCCTGGAATCCAGGAGCCTGAAGCTGTGTCTATGTTTCCCACATGGGTGCAGGGACCCAAAGACTTGAGCCATCCTCTGCTTCTTTCCCAAGCCATTAGCAGGGTGCTGGATTGGAAGTTCAGCAGCCAGGACATAATATGAGATGTCAGAACCATAAGTGGAAACTTAGTCTACTTTGCCTTGGTGCTTGTACCAATTCACTTCTCTGTATCCTCACTAGCCTGAGAAAGCAAAACATCTCTCCAATGGTGTATTCATCTTTTACACTCTCAAACATAACTAATGAAATACCTCTCCTTGTTGGAAACCCCTTCATAGATTGCCGTTAAAAGCTTTTGCAAGATCTGACCCGTGGGACTGAACAGTCCCACCCAACCCTTTCTGCTCTCTGCACTTGGACCCATTGTCATGTTCCTGACGTCTCACAGCCCTGACTCCTACTTTCCCCACCTGCCTAAATTATCTGAGGAAACCTTTTTGCTAGAATTTCTTCTGTACTACTGCTCACTTTTCTTCCCTGGGTTGGGTCAAGATTCTCTGAATGTCTTCTCACAACAATATAGCAAAACTCTCATCCACTCATACAGGATGTGATGTAGGAGGAGAGACAAACTCTCAGAAAGGATGCAGTGAATTTGAGATCATGGGTTTAGAGGGAGAGGAATGGGGCTTGGGTTACTAAGGACAGCCTTAAGAGGTGGGTACTTGGAAAATGAATGTTTTCCACTTCTTAGGAAGGGCCACCAAAGCCCATAAATCATTGTTAGGTGACTTTCCCATTATATGTGGGCATCTGACATAGCAGAGAGATATTTTAGTATTTGCCCAATTCAAGGTCAGGAAATAATTTACACCATATTCTTCCTTGCTTTTCTGTTTCAGCTCTGATTTTTTTTATAAATCAATACATCCTTTTTTCTATTGTTTCTATTAACCGCATATAATTTCCACCAACACCCATAATCTCCCTAAATGATTCATTTGTTCATTCATTTATTCATTTCTAAGCAAACTTTCATCAGATACCACCTGCTTTTCTTAGTTTCTGGAAGATCAACTGTGAGTTGCACATCCTCTGGAATGGGAAGAAAAGAAAACCAAATTTCCATCAGGAGATTAGGAAGCAAATGAAGGTCATTTTATTTTTTAAGCCAAAAGCAGTGATCATGAATTAGAGTTATATCTGAGGAGAAAGGCTTAAATACTTACCAAAGAGACAAGGTTGAGAGTGCCGGGGGCAGAACCTTTCAGCTGGAGCTTCCTGCAGCTGTACCAACCATCCTGTGGTTGATAAAGCATGTCCGTCAGGGTGTGGTAGGATCCTATGAATTAAGACATGAGGTCCAGGTCCACCAGGCACTGCATTTGGTTCCAGGCCATATAATGCCATCAGTGGAACCAAACACAGTGTGCAGAAAAATTACACACTTGGACCGCCAATGGAAAGAGTCAGGGCAGGGCTTAGGTAAGCAGCCAGGATCTCTGCAAAGCTCTAGCTATGGCAAAAGAGATTGCCAGACAGGGGTCCTGCAGCAGAGATCTCCAGTAGGAATTTTGTCTAGCTGTCATGCCCAGAACTCACCCCAAAATGGACTAATTGCCATGCATAAGGACACTTCAAAAAGTTGGTGGAAAAACAGAATTAAAAGATGAGTGTAGAGGCAGGTGCACTGCTCAGTAGGTTAGGCTTCCAACAGTGGGATGCCCATGTTCCGTTCAGAATTCGAATCTGTTGTTCCGTGGTTACATCCAGCTTCCTGTTAATGTCCTGGGAAGCAGTTACAATGACTCAAGCACTTTTATTCCTGCCACACATGAGGGAGACCCAGCTGGGGTGCTGCTTCCCGATTTCAACCCTACCTAGCTCCAGCTGTTGGGGGCACTTGAGGAATGAAACAGCAGATGATTCTCTCTCTGTCACACTGCCTTTCAAACAGATAAATATATATTTTAAAATACAGTGTTGCATTTGTGGGGCTGGTGCAATGTCTCAACTGGCTAATTCTCAATTTCCAAAGTGCCAGCAACTCATATGAGCTCCAGTTCATGTTCTGGCAGCTCCAGTTCCCATCCATCTCCATGCTTGTGGCCTAGGAAAGTAGTGAAGGATGCCCCAAGTCCGTGGGACCCTGCACCCACATGGGAAACCAGAAGAAGCTCCCGGCTTCTGGCTTCAGATCACCTCAGCTCCAGTTATTGTGGCCATTTGAGAAGTGAACCAGCTGATAAAAGATCTTTCTCTCTGCCTCTTCTTCTCTATATAAATCTGCCTTTCCAATAAAATAGATAAATCATATACATATACATATGTTGATTTTTGTGCATAGGGTTTTAAACTACTTGCACAGTTTGTTGTTTATAATGGATGTCCTCCCTCAACTATGTGAAGATTCCTCACTGCTGGGATTCATCCCAAGCCCCAATTACATGTTAAGCGGAGGCTGTGGATTAGACACTCACATTTAAGCAGAGCTAGCTGCAGTGGTGACAAAGGGAGACCGAGGATGGAAGAGCAGGAGAAACGGAGTTGACACCGCCCGCCTCCCACTGCCCCCTCACTCGTGCCTTCCTGTAGAATCCCCAGGGGGAGAAGCTATCTGTGTGAATCAGGAGCTCTGCCTAGATTTGTTAAGTCTTTCTTTCTGTCCTTTTTAAATATCACTGTTAATACCCCCTTGTGGCTCGGTCACAGTCCTTTACCCTTTCGTCCAGATATTATTAAAAACCGGTGTCAGAAGTGAAATCTTCTGCAGACTTTGCAAAAGGTAGCCGTGGGTCCCTGCTACCAGGAACCCCTGGCTCAGCCATGATCTCTGCATCTCCTGCCTCAACTTTTCAGCCTCATGATAGAAGACCTAGAGCTGGTTCCCCTCCCACACTCGTGCTGTGGCCTTCCTGGCCCTGGAACAGGGCTCAGAACATTCTATCAGCTTTACACTTATTCCTTCCCTGTTTTGATAGATCACATCCTCCCACTGGCTGCCACCCTCGGCTCCTCTCCTCACCCTACAAAGTTCTTGTTTTACGGATGTTTTTTTCTAACATCAGGGATGTGCCCTGCCTTAGGAGACTAATAAATGGCCCCTTTAAGACTCACTGAGGCATTTTGGTGCATAGCTTTCAGTTTTTGAAGGAGCAGTTTTAATTCAGCAATTTTGATGTGGAAGCAAAAATATATATGTGGTGTTGTATTGCTAGGTAATGTGTTGTAGTACTATGAATTTAATCCACTGTAACCAAGAACGAAAAAGCCTTACAGCTTTTTTTTTTCCAATTTAATTAAATCTGGCTTCAATATGGTTAAAAGAAAAAATCAATCTTGGTTATATTCAGTGACCCTTCCCCCTCCCTGAAGCCATGAAGCCATAATAACAATAATTGTTACTATTATTATTTTATTATAATTAATTAAATATGGAAGACATAATATTTGCAGAGTTTCAACAGTAGGGCAAACGCTTTAAGAACTCGCTTAGGACAATCATGCGTGTGTACGTATTGTTTTCATTCTTTTTTTTTTTTTTTTTTTGCAGATGAGGGTTTTGAGGCACAGAAATCAGCCCAAGTTCACAGCACCTGAACCCCAAGGCTTGTTATATGGAAACTGTGCTATTAACAAGCAGGGAAAATAGAAATCCGAAGCCATCTATGAAGGGGGACAGAGAAGGTCCTTATGGTTAAACTATGCTGTCGGCCATAGTTACCTTCGTCCTCTCCGGGGAGTAACTACCGTGCCTGAACCGTTGGCCATCTTTTACCTTTTCATTGAACCTACCCTCCACCGACCACGAGGCTACGGTCCTGATGCCGAGGCCTCCCTGCACCCTGTGGAAATCCCCGGCACAGGACACAGTGCAACTGGAGTATACATCTCTGGCTTTGCAGGAAATCCCCGGTGGGTGAACCAAGCTTTGAGGCTGAAGGTCTGGCTCCTCATCCTCAGGCCACAGCAGCAGTCTGTCTTGGTGGCAGGAACAATCTCTCCAAGCTAACCTGAGCACAAAGATTATTTCCTTTCAGCTCATCGTTGACTTGGAAGTGGAGGATAATGAGAACTCCTCTGGTTGGAGTGGGACCAAAAAAAAAGTTGGATAGGACCAAGAGTGGTGAATGCACAGTGTTGTTCCCTCACCTTGAGCCCCGGCTCTTGTGGGGTACCATGTGCCCCAGCCCATCACTGAACAAGACCATCTCTGGCCTGCATGCTACCCAGTTCATGGAGATGCAGCCTTCATCCTAATGCAGCCTAACTCCATTTCGTACTTCAGCCTCACACCCGCATCCATGTCCATTGCACACACTATGGAGAACTGTCAAATACCCACTGGTGTTTTGAAAATTGAACTTCAAAAAAGATCAGCTATTACTCATCCTGCTTTGTTTATATGTATGAACTGTTGTGGAGGGTAATCACACAGGAATGGGAACTATCCCTTTGGAGAAGTATGACAGGTAATGACAAATGGCCGGGGTATAGAATGTCACCACTTTGGAAGGCTTCCTGAATTAATACACATTGGTAAGGATTATCAGTCGCCAGAATTACCCAAAGCAGACAACCAATCATTTTGGATATATTGGTTTAGATGCTCAATAAAATACATTATTTAAAAGATGACCTCCCACCCAAGCACTAGCCAGGTCAAACCCAGCACAGTCTCCTGGGAGAGGGATTTCCACAGGACACAAGGAGACTTGGGCATCACGACCCACAACCTTGGGGAAATGGAGCCAGATCTCTGTGCTGGTTTTGTAGTCAGTCGAGGGAGCAGTCTACTTGAAGCCCACTGTGCTTAGCTTTTGAGATCCAATGAGATGAGACACATTTAAGGTGTTAGGAAACAAAGAGAGCTATGTGTGTTGTGGTATAACAAGTTAAGCCGTTGCTTGTGGTGTCCTCATCTCGAAAGGGTGCCGGTTCAAGTCCCAGCTGCTCCTCTTCCTCTCCTGGGTGCTGGCTTCCTATGGGCCCAGCTCTGGACATTATCAGTTGGTCAACTGGAGAATGAGCCAGTAGATGGAAGAGCTCTCTGTACTTTCCCTTCTAAATAAATAAATCTTTTTTTTAAAAAAAAAGGAAGGAGAAAGTAGAAAGGGAGGAAGGGTCAGTAGGAAATATCATCGTGCTCTTAAAATTTGTTTCATATGAAAACATTCAAATTAATTAATAGAGTACCTCTCTAGGGGCAGGCATTGGCCTAGCAGTGGAGACATCATTTAAGATCCCTGCATCCCATCATGGGATGCCTGGGTTCAATACTCAATTCTGGTTCCCGATTCCAGCTTTCTGCTGGTGTAGACTCTGTGAGGATGATCTACAGAGTTGCGTTGCTGCCATCCATGGAGTTCTGAATCCCTTTCAACAAATCTTAAGAGGAAGGCTAATCCAGCTGGACCTAATACAACCACACAAGTTTCCAGAAGTAAAGAACCTTTACTGGTCACCCCAGTGAAATGCACTACTGGGGTTTCCGGCATGAAGGATGTGGCTAAGGCCTAACAAGGAGAGTTGTGACGGTAAGGGCAGACACTGCGCAGGCCTAGGGATATTTCGGTTTCAGCCAGAGTCCAGATCTCCACAACTCAAAGTTCAATGATTTGCGTAGTTTAAGGCCACCATATTCATAACGAAACTCGATAGCGGCAAAGAGACAAACAGCGTGGCAAGGTGTGCTTCGTCTTGACTTTTTCTGTTCCTTGCTTGCCGATCTGCCCTGAGGTCTTCTGTATGGTTCTCTCTCCCCACAGGAAGGCTCTTCTCTGTGAGGGAAGAGGGGAAGCAGCAAGCTCCCTCCTATGCACACCTCTGCTGTAATTCATGAAAGGCTCCTGTGAACAGAATCGACTCAAATCCGATTCAGATTTGTTCAGTACTCCGATCTATGAGAAATCTACTACCATGAAGAGGCTCCTGCCGCAGGAGTCTGTTGAATTTCCCAGTTTCCCTCTGGCAATTTCACCAACCTCCCTGAGCCCAATTTTCTCTCCTAGAACAGAAAACGAAGAACCGCTTCATCCCCGGTCCCTTGAGCATAGGTTCTATGAAAACACTTTTTTTTTTTGCCCGATTACAATGGATGTTTTATAAGTATCTGAATTAAAAGCCTGTTTTGTGTTTTCCTCTCTTATTTATGTCTTGCTTTATGACTCTGCCTTAAGTGTACATGTCAGACGCATGCAGACACTAATGAGGGTCAGAGAGAGACACTGCCTGCTTAGTGAGGCTTATTTCCCTAGAATCTCCGAGTAGGATCTAATTAGCGTTTAACACCTCACAGTGGTAGTGACCTGAGGGTTAGATAACAATAACTGTGTCACCAAGTGGTTGCAAAAATTAAATAGAAGAAGTCATGGAAGTGGCAGAGCCTGTACACAGAAGGCTCCTGGTGATGAAGTTACAAGTCAAGGAGCAAACGTGTCGTTCTTTTTCCAAAAAACAAGAGTGTATTTGAATATTTAAAAAATCACCCCTTTGCTTTTGCATTGGCAAACTGAATTATCTGAATTCTCTAAGTGGATACTCTAAATGAAAGTCTTTATGCAAAAAGCACTTTGGGAAGGTAGAAAATGCTAGATGTTACTGTAAATTCAATCTTTTAATTATATATTCATTTTTGTAAGTCTATCATTCCCAGAATAGAGACACCCTGTTGGGGAAGTGTGATGTGAAATGGTATGACATGCTGGGAAGATAAATGTTTATTTTGGTTGATCAATTCTTCCCCCATGATGTCTGAAGTTCACTCTTGGAATGCTAGAGAAGCCTTAGAGATGGGTTGAACTGAACCCGATTCTCTTTGTTGCCCTCGTAAGTGAAGAGGAGACAGACAACAGCATGTGCGCACACGTGTGTATATGTGTGTACATGTGCAGGTGTGTGTGTGTGCGCGCGCACACACGTCTTGTTTCCATAGACATGTCAGTGACTCCTGGACAGTTACTGCTAGACATTGGTGCCTTTTGACACCAGGCAGTCCTGGAATCGCCTTTCAGACCTAAGTCTCAGAAAAGAATGGAGACATTGACGTGTAGCTTTCTTTAATGTAAAATGGGAGAAATAGGGACAGGCTTTTGATGTAGCAGTCAAGCCTCTTTTTGGGGTGTCCACATCCATAGCGGAGTGCTTGTGTTCAAGTCCTGACCCTACTCTCCATCCCACCTTTGTGTTAGTGCACAACCTGGGAGGCACACACAATGGCACAGGTGCTTGGGTCCCTGCCACCCACAAGAGAGACCCATATTGAATCTCCGTCTCTTGCATTTGATCCAGCCTGGCCCTGACTGTTGTATAAACGGTCAGAAGGTCTGTTTCTCTGCCTTTTAAATGAATAAAAAAAATTTTTTTAAAGAGAAAGTTGTTGTATCCAAAATTGACACCATTCTCTGAAACCCAGGGAGTCTCAGATCCTGTTGGCCATTTGCTTTCTTAATGGGGTTACAAATGTACCGCTCTGGGTTCCATCGCTATAAACCAGGGTCAGGAGTTTCTAGAGGTGTTCAGGCACCTGTGCTTTTGACATCCTGCCCAGGTAGTGTTGATGCACAGGAAAGTTTGAGGGCCTCCACTCCTTCCTGGTCACTTGCGAGAAAGGACCTTTATCTTCACCCAGAAGCCCAGGGATTTTCTTGGCTGAGCAGCCCCGAGTTTCTGCTCTTGTGCCCTGATGGCTTTGTAGCAGTCTCTGCACCTTTGTTGAAGTTCCCAGCAGGTGCCTAGGATGTTACTGAGAGACAGGTGCAAAGGCTTGCTGATGTGTGCAGCTGTCATCACATGGGGGTGGGGTTTCCACCACCTGAGCAGAGTCCTGTTGGTCCATCTCTTCCTGGTTAGGAGCGTTTCTCGACTGGACCCAGAAACCCGTAAGAAAGGTTCGCCTTCGTCCTTCCTGCCTGTCCAGCATGTGTGCTTTCTGAAAGGAGCTACAGTTCTAATTCTTCTTTTCCAGGTCAATTTTTGCTTTTAATTTAAAGAATCCTCATTTCCTCATGTTAATTAATTTCTATTCTCTCTTATATTACCCTGCTCCTTGTCTTTGCTTACCCTTCCATTTCTTTTCTCGAAGGTTTTTTTTTACTCCTTTATCCCGGATGAAATTAGGAAGAGTTAGAAAGATGAGGATTTTAAAACCAGAATTCAGAAGCCCATGATAGGGTGCATGTTTTGCACAGTAGTTAAGACACTCCTTGAGAGCGCACTGCATACTTTTGATAGAATAGTTTCTATGTAATATATGTTTTTGTTTTATTTATGATTCAGTTGTTAATGTTAAAATGAATAAAATATATTGTTCCGAGGTTTGTTGTAAAGCATTGACAAGCAAATAAGATTTTGATTTTAAAGGCGATCACCTTGTCCACCCCTGTTATTTCTAATGACTTGTAGATTTGGGAGATTTTCTGAGTAGACAGTTGTGCTAGTTATGTCATCTGCCTTTTGATTTACCTTCCTGGTTTCACTGCTCTAACTAGGATTGGGTAAGCACATTGAAACAAAGAAATTACATTGAACTTTGTATCTTTGCATGACCTAAGGAAAATTATGGTACTGGCTTCACAGAATGAGTTGAGAACTTGCCCTTCTTTTTTTCTAAAACATTAGATAAGATTGCAGTAGTCTGCTCCTTGAAAGATTAGTGCACCTTGCCTGTAAAATCATTGGAGAAAGCTGCTGTTAATCACGCAGACTTTTCACTTTAGTTTCTTTGCCTTATGTTAATAGTTATGATCTAATTAAAGATTTCTGTTTTTCTTGAGTCAAATTTGGTGTCATATTTAGGAATTTGTCTTTTCAATATTGTTCAATGTGTTTGCCTAACTCTAAGTATTCCATACTTTTTATCTCTTCTGTATCTAGAGTCTTCTTTTATTGTTGATTGCTAATAAAACTCATTTATATCTTGCCTTTTTTCTTTAACTTTACCAGAAACTTATGGTCATTAGCTCTTACACTCTGAATTCTAGCTTTGTTTTCAGTTGCATTTATTTCTTCTATGTTTATTCCCTTTGCATCTTACTTGTTAGAATTTATTTATTTTATGATACAGTTCCATGGGCTCTGGGAATTCATTTTATTTTAATCTCTTGTTCTTACTCTTACTTTCTGAATTAATTACCTTATCCATTAATTTCAGTTTATCATTTTTATAAACATAATCCTCAGGCCCATGTGGTGGCATGGCAAGTGAAGCTGCCTCCTTGCAATATGAGCATCATATATTTGAGAGTCAATTTGAGGGCCAGGTACTCTGTTATTGATCCAGCTTCTTCTCTTTTTTTCCTTAAAAAGATTTTATTTATTCTTATTGGAAAAAAAAAACAGATCAGATATTATGGAGAGAAGAAGAGACAGAAAGATCTTGCACCTGCTGGTTCACTCCTCAGATGGGTGTAATTGCAATGGCTGGAGCTGAGTTGATCCAAAGCCAAGAGCCAAGAGCTTCTTCTGGGCCTACTATGCAGGTGCAGGGTCCCAAGGCTTTGGACCATCTGCTACTGCTTTCCTAGATCAGGACAAGGAGTTGAATGGGAAGCAGAATAGCTGTCATACAAACTATTGCCTATATGGCATCTGGGTGCTTCCAAGGTGAGGATTTATCCATGAGTGGTCATGCTGGGCACAGTCCAGCTTCTTGCTAATACACCCAGGAAGCAGTGGAGGATAGGTCATACATCTGGGCCCCAGAGTTCCTTGGATCCTGGCTTCAGACTGGCCCAGCCTCAGGTATTGTGGCATTTGGGGGAATGAATCAGCAAATACAAGAGACGTATGTATGTGTATTTCCCTCTCTTTCTATCTCTGATATCCAAGTAAATAAACATAAATATCAAAGAATACAAAAAAAACAAAAAGCCTCTGACTTACCCTAGGAGATATTGGTCTATCCCAGAGTTTTGATATTCACTGTTCTAAGTAGATTTTTTTTTTCCAAATGATTCCTTTATTTATCAATGTATTAACAAAAGTACATTTTAGATTTTGTGGGTTTTTTTTAACATTATTGTCTTCCAATGTGATTACATTGTGTCTAGAGAAAGTGAAATATTTGGTGGCAATGATTTGAATTATTTTTGATTGTCTTCTGGTACAGCACGTGTTGATCAATGTTTCTCGTGTGCTTCACAGGAATGTTTGTTATCTAGTCATATAGGAGCACTCATTGTCCTGATTTCTAAGGATGTTGTCCATTTTACCCAGCAGTGCTGAAATCCCCTACCACAGCGATGGCCTTTCTCAGGTTCCAGCAATTTTACTTTGCATGCTTGAAGATTTTTTAGTTTAGAATGATTGTGCTTCCCAGTAATTTTAATGTTTTCTTATCAGAGTGTAGACATCGCTGTTTCTATATGCTTTTATCTTACACTCTATTTTGTCTGATGTTAATGTAACTATTCTAGCTTTCTTTTGGTCAGTCTGTTTTACTGAAAACAGTTATATGTCCCTAAGTTTCAGGGACAGCTCCTGGAAGCCACATGTAACTGCATTCTAGTTTTATTTTCTCATCCCCTTTTTGAGTGCCTGATTGTAACAGATACATTACACATTTAATAGAATTCTTGCCATAATTAAACTTTTTCTACCATTTTTATTCCTTACTGTTTCACTCATTTTCTTTTTATTTTCTTGCCATTTTTCCTTCAATGTATCAACTGGTTTTGTATCTTTCCTGTGGTCTATGTTTTTGGCTCTGGGTTTAGAATTTATGCCCTTTGTGTTCAGGGTTTTAAAGCTTAACTCTTGGGAATTTATATCAAGAACTACTTAGTTAAATATGTTTACCAAGCAGAATGCCTCGAAAAGTTCAGGCAGAGCACATTATGAAAATATACAACCAGATTTCCCAATTGTATCTAAGCAAATGCATTTTAACAGTGATTATTTAGTTAGTTATTTTAGAGACACATTGTCCATATACTAGTTCACTTCCCAAATGTCCACTACAGGCAAAGTAAGCAAAATCTCCACGTATCTCATTGGAGAGGTAGGTATCTAATGATTGGAGTCATCACTGCTGTACCCCAGCAGGGTCTGCACTTCCAGCAAGCTGTCACCAAGCATCATGTCCAAGGTGGGCTGTGGGCATCACCACCGATGCTTTAGCTGCCAGGCTAAATTTCTAGTCCAAATATATTGTCTAATTCCATATTTCCATCACCCTTTTAAAATGTCTTAATGTATAAACACTAGAGATGATCAGCATATACTGAAACTAATCATAAAAGGATCTTGAACTCTTGGCCCTCAACCATTGTCCTTCAGATTAAAGGCTACTCTTGACCACAATTTAAACCTTACCTTTATGAAAGAATAAATTAGAGATTAGTTTAATATTATTGTATTGGGATAGTTATGGTTTTTAATCATCTCTACCATTTTATTTTTTTGCTATTACTTTCTAATTCATAGACTACCCTCTAAAGTAGATTTCCTTCCAAGTATATTCTTTATCTGTTCTCCTATTGATAATATATCAGTGGCTAATTCCTCACTTGAAAGGAGGAGTGTGTTCTTGAAAGCATCAATATTTCATGTTTTCTGATGTTTGAGGGAAATGTAAATTCATGTTCACACTCTAAAGGCAAAAAATCATGGTAGATTTTGATATTTACATTAAGGATTATGATACAGTAAAAATAGTGTGATTTTTACATAAGAAGAAAGAAGCAAGATATAAGTTCTTCTTTTGGCCTTGAATAAATTATTCAGTCATGTTCATTAATTTATGTGTGAAATAAACATATGGTACATATCTGCTAATTGCTTGGCTCTATCCTAGGTAGTCGTGATTAAAAACATAAGGAATGTTTTCTGACTACAGTGAGCTCAAGTCTTTAAGGAGGTTCAGACACATTCATCAGATGGTTGAAAGAGATTCTGTATGTGGCATAAGGGGAAGATACATTTATAGTGTCATAAGAAAAAAAAATTAAAAAGCAGTAATCCACCTGGACTTAGGGTAGAGAGAGTTGAAGAGCTTAGTCTTCCTGGAGATGATGTGGAGATGGGAAAGGCATTGCTAGAAGAAAAGAGGAGAAAAAGATGAGCAAAGAGACAGAGTAACAGACCTTCTACTTCTTACACTGAAGTGCTGGTTCAAGGCCCGGTTTAATGTGGACCCTGGGGAGAAGCAGACGTGTGGCTCTAAGTATAGTGCCTGGATCGACACAACTCCTGACCCATTGCCATGGAAAGAGCTCTGTATGTCCAAGGCCCCCCATGACCCTGTCCAGCAGAACCACATGGACCTGTGTCACCTTTACCTTTCAGAAACCAGAGCGATGCAGTAGGAATGGCAACTCAATGCTGCAACCGATGTTTCATCAGATTAGCCTTCAAGCGAGGATTATTCACCTAAATATTATGCTTTGATAAAAGTTCCACTGAGAATTTGTGAGTATTGGAGGTTTGTTTTTTTTTAACAGGGTACTTCATAAGCCATTACATAAAACACTAATTATCCAATATTTCTACCAGCAGGGTCCCTTGCACTAATTAAATTAACACTGGAAACTGCTAACATCATTGATTAAGAGTCCTAAGCAGCGTGTATCAGTAATGTATAGGACAATTTCAGTTTGGGCAAAAACCAAATCTGATTCTCCTTTCCCTAAGGGAGTAATGATCAATTTTCCCTAATAACCAAAGCTTCCATCCGGGAATAAGGCCTCCATGATTTGTGTCTGTATTTTGTCCCTAATTAGGGAGCTCACGTCGGGGTTGGCAGCCCTCTGTTTGTGGTATGATTAAGATCAACAGATTTGGCTTTGAATTTGGCTGGGCTCATTCAAACCTCCGCCTTGTTACTTCGCAGATATGTAATCCTGAGCAAAGTACAACCTTCAGCTGCACTCAGTTTCCTTTCATGTGGTGTGTTAAAGCAAACCACCCCCACCTCAAAGAACGAAGATGACTGTAAATGACCAAGTCTTATAAAAGAGTTAATTTTGGTTCATGCAAAGCTCTGAGCAAACCACGGCTGCTATCAGTGTCAAGTGTGTTTCCCAATGTTCTAATGATTTAAGAGATCTTAATTATCTCTCCCTAAAGCCTTGGCCTTGGAAAGGAATAGTGGTAGGATCACCTTTACTGAGATGCAAAGATGCTGACTTGGGTAGATCTAAGAAAGACTCAGTGGCAGTCTATTACACCAGGTTAGTTCCATTTCTGTAAAAATCTGGTGACAGACATTGAATAACACATACTCATGGAGAATTCAGGGTTAAACGATTCCCAGAGATATTGTGGCAGAGAAGGAAATCATACAGATCATTTCCAGTAGAATCACTCTGGGAAAGTCCACATGATCCTTCAACATGCTTGGCTCACCGATTTGAAGAGTATCTGCAGGTGTTTAGAGGATGCTATTTTTATAAAGATTTATTTATTTTTTTATTGGAAAGGTGGATATACAGAGAGGGGAGAGAGAGAGAAAGATCTTCCGTCCAATGATTCACTCCCCAAGTGAGCGCAGAGGCTGGAGCTGTGCCAGTCCAAAGCCAGGAGCCAGAAGCTCTTCTGGGTCTTTCATGTGGGTGCAGGGTCCCAAGGCTTTGAGTTGTCCTTCACTGTTTTCCCAGGCCACAAGCAGAGAGCTGGATGAGAAGCAGGGCTGCCTGGATTAGAACTGGTGCCCATATGGGATCCCGGCATGTGCAAGGCAAGGACTTTTAACCATTACGCTATCGCGCTGGGCCTGAGGATGCTATTTTTAAGAATGACAGCAATAACAACACCACTTGTTTAAAAAGCTAAGTTTTTGCCCAGAGCGATAGCCTAGCAGCTAAAGCCTTTGCTTTGCAAACATTGGGATTCCCACGCACATCCAGGAAATCCTAGTTACCATTCTCTTAGCCACCGTGACCCCAGAATCTTTTTGAACACTTAAGTATCCTGGGCTACTTTGACATTTTTTTTTTTTGGCAAACTTTTGTGCAGCTCTGCAGCCAAGCAATGCAAATGCAGCATCATTAAAAGGCCTCAGTTCACCCTCAGCTCTCACTCTGCTTCATTTTGACTACGAGGAGGCACCTGAGTGAGTGTGGATCACTGGGTCTCCTTCTGACCCTCCCAGGTCCTTTTTCCTCAACCCTAATGACTGATCCTCCCCTGAAACTTCCTTTCCAATTCTCTATCCAGCAAAAGCTCCAAGTGCCTCCTTGTCACCCAGCCTTTGGCTTCACCTGCGTGAGCCTCAAATCCCCCCTTTCTTTTCACTTCTGCACTCAAACTCTTTGCAAGACCCACCTGCCTCAGATTCTCTTCCCTGGTACCCACTTTCCACACTCCCACTCCAGCTCAGCCTCACTTTCTTCCCTTCTCCGTCTACCCCTCCCATGTACTCAGGCCCTAGAACTAAGCACTCCATCTAATGGACCTTCTCACTCAGCCTCAATATTTACTTTCCGATACATTGGATTTATACAGTGTTTGCCTGAGTTAAAATGAGAAATTTTAGAGCAAACCAAAGCTCCTCAGCTGCTAAGCTCCGTCATGTACTTTAAATAACAAGAGGGGGGAGTGTGTGTGTGGGAGGGGGTCCTTGATGCATCCACTTAGTCCTGAATTGCCATTTTGTCCTAGGCTGTTCACCTTCCAAACCAGCCAGTGCCTACCTGGCCCCCCTCCCCCCCTTCCCCATCCCTCAGCTAAGTTAACAAAGCAATTACCGCTCATCCGCAGAGCTCCCTCTAATCGACTCCCTGTGAAATAATATTTGCTTTCCATGCCTACTTTGAATCCCACTCACTTTGTTAGAAGATTGCCTCTGGCTGTCTCTGCTGGCCTAATCTAATAGTTTCTAGTTTGTACAAGCGAAGCGTTTTCAACCACCTATATAAATAACTTAAGCAGGAGAGGACAGTTGTGTGGCCCCATTGCAGTGGCACAGGACATGAAAGATCCCCAAATGATGCCTTGGCCAAGCTCCTGGGGGAGCACCATCAGTGCTGTGGGAGCAATTACCGTACTATATAAGGCTGAAAGGACACTCTGTCTTCCTACAGATAGGCTGATGGAAACAAACCATTGCTGTCTGATTTCTCCAGTGCAGGTGACCATTTGAAGTGTCTCTGACCTCTCCGTGCTGCCAGCATTTATGGTAACACAGGGAGACTGTTCAAAGCAGAGAGAGGTTAAGAGTGGCTCAATAAGCGCTGTGTGTATGTGTTAAATGTGAAAATCTTACTATAATCCCTTTTGTTTGTTAAAAAATATTTTGGTGGAATACCCAAAGCATAAAAATGTACCTTCTTAAAGTGGACAATGTAATACACGTGTGTGGATCCATAGGTCATGGCCGCGGCTCCTTGCATAGGAGTGAAGGACTGTAGAATCCTAGACAAGAGTTTGTCTGGGACATGCTGGAGAGAAGACCATGAACGCAGACGGGACAGGTCACTGGGGACAAGTGTGTAGCACTGGTAGTTTGGCCCTCATCTGTGTCCTGAAAGTGTTTCTGTCCTCTGAGTCAGAGGCATTGCTGGGTTAGGACCCCTTACCATTCATCATTTGAGAATTGATGAAGAGCGGTAAAACAACAACAACAACAAAGCCCCTACTAGACTTACGGCTGAAGGCCAAATGCCCCTCCTGGTACTTCAGACACTCTGCTGTTGGTTGTTAGAGAGGCCTTTTTCAAGATATTCGAACTATCCAATCCTGCTTCTACTGAATTATGTTATGATTTTACATCGTTCATGTGTAATCTCTTTTTTTCACAAATTGATATTCCTTTAGACATTGATATCCCCTCAAGTCTTTAACTTCCCCAAATACCATTTACCCGACAAAAGACTGCATAATAAATTATATGAATGCTAATGTTAATGACATTACTGACTTTGCCAGGAATTGCTACAAGAATTTTGCATATGGACTCATCTTCAGCAAACTGATACTTATCATGTTGACCTAAATGGCACTACTAAAACCCACTAAAATAGAACATTAGACAATTGGATCACATTTTCAAGGGGAAATCTGAATCCTCGATGCCTGGCAATGTCCTAGGTTCTTAACTCTCCTGTTACACCTCCCCTTCTCGATCCAAACCTCAGAGATCCCCAAAGAGTCTTATTAAGGGACTTTAAGTTCTTTCTTTTATGAAAGATTTATTTATTTGAAAGACAGAGTGATATAAAGAGAGATAACTACAGAGAGAAGGAGAGTCATAGAAAAAGAGGCTGATTTTTCATCCTCCGGTCCAGTCTGCAAATGACCGTAACAGCCAGGGCTGAACAAGGCCAAATGCAGGAGCACAGAACTCCTTTGGACCCCCTCGGTACCTGTGTGAGTGGCAGGGACCCACGAACTTGTACCTCATCCACTCCCTTCCCACATGCAGTAACAGGAGGCTGGACCCGAACTGGAGTGGCTAGGACTTGAAGCAGGCATTCTTACATGGTGTGCCAGAAAACCAAGCAGCAGTTTAAGCAACTGTGCCACTATGCCCCCTCGTAACTACACTTAACAAAATAAAATTAAAAAAATAAACTGTCAAGTTGCCTGCTCTTAGTCTCCCATGATCCTTTTCATCAAGAGGAACTCAGAACCAACTTGATGATAATAAATATTTTTCCTCCTTACACTTACCCTTTACAGTAAAAATAAGGCTTTAACAAGGACATATGTTCTAGGGTACACAGCATGCGTTAGAGGTTTTAAAAAACCCATGATATCCAGGCCAACAGTGACAAAACAAGCACTCAACTTCTGGCAAATGTGGAGGAGCCAGTGAAGTAGGCAAGAACCTAGCAGGTGCTGACAGCTCAGTATGTGCCATGCTTTGCATGTTCACTGTTTTCTAGAAAACCCAGTGAAAGTGGTACTGGTATCTGAATGGTACAGCTGGAGAAAGTGCGGGGCACTGGAATTAAGTCACATCTTTAAAACTGCACATTGAATTAGCAGACTAGAGACCTCCTACTGTATTTTCCCAATTGTCTAGGCACGTAAGAAAGAAAAGGTTGCTTAAAGGCTTAAAGATGGACCTTAATTCACTGTGGCTGTCACTTGTGACCTTTCAGTGGCAAACACCAAGAGTTCTTAGTCTCTGTGTTTGATCTGTATTTCCACGTACCCTCATGCTCCACTCCAGGAGTTGATACATCAATTCTCCAATAGGATTTAATAGCAATAATTTGCAACATTTTTTATTTTCTAATTTGCTTTTTAAAAATCAATAAATGGTTAGTGATGCTGTTAATAGAGTGAAAGCAGATTTCTCTCTATTATGAAAATTGATATTTGTAGCATATATCTCACACACACACACACACACAGAGCAGAGAGGAAGAGGAGATAGGGGGACCAGGAGGTGTGCAAAAGGGAGGGACACAGGGGGAAAAGAGAGAAACCATGGAGTTTACATGATCTTAAGTACTTGGGTTCAAATGCCTACAGCCAAAAGAGAACACGGCACAGTAGAGTTTTTGCTCAAAATTCTGAACACTGCTACTTCAAGTTCTGGGGATGTCTCTTTCCAGCTTAAGGCATTGTGTAGAAGATTAGATGGAATAAGAGCATTAATAGCACATTCCAGAAGAGACTCACAGATTCAAGTCAGTGGTGCTGCCCTCTGTGGAGGTCTAGGATGTCTCTCCCCTGCAATACATGTTCATCCCATTCCTGTCCTGAGTTAAACCCTATCCAGCTATGAGCCACCTGCTAGCGTGGATTCTCCCCCACCAGAACCCCCAGTTGCTCTACATTCACTGTGTGATTTCAAGACAACCATTTTCCTTCCCCTCATATGTGTTAAGCTATTGCCAAATTCAGCTCAGAAATGACTTCCTAAAATTTCAGACATAAATTCTAATCTTCCTGAAACAACCTTAATTGAATATGAAAGGAACTAATTCTAGTACCAAGCCAATAAGTACATTTGGGAAGGAGTGGTGGTTTTGTTTTTTGTTTTTTTTTGGAGGGGTGGGTAATCTGGTCCTAAAGAAATGCACAGTTTCCAGTGAGGTCTGAGATATTAAGTCAACAACCAAGTCACAGAGAGTTGAGCTCCCAGGTTTTAGCATTGTGTGTTTTCTAGTTTTACTCAGTCCCTTGGGCACAAACCCTTTCTAAATGATTTCCGTGAAGACATACCAATCTGTTTTTATTTCTTCACTGAACATATGATTTCCTGAGATTCTATCATATATTCTTTTTTTTTCCTTATTTGTCTCCATCTTCCAGCCATTGGAAGCTCCATGGGATAACACACCTTTATCTCCCTAGTTGGCATTACAATCAGCTGAAAACCTTCAGTGTGTAAAAGAGTGTCTGGTGTAAAATATTGGAGCACATGTGGAATGAATGATTGAGTGAATGAATGGATGAATGGGTGGATGAGCACAAGCTGCACCATTAAAGAACCCTGGAGAAGGGGTTCACTGCAGAAGCTTTTGCATGGAAGATCTCCCAGAGCAGAAAGCACTGGATCAGGAAAAGTAAGGAGTTCCCAGGGAAAATTCTAGAACAACATAAGCAAAAGCTTCCAGTTTGTACTTTATGGAAACCAACCAAGATTCCCCATCTTGCTCCCAATCACCCTGGCTGATGCTGCTGAACCTGTGCATTTGCCCTGGGAGTGTGTGGAAAAGAAGAAACACCCAAAATGCATGACTTTCTGTAATTCTCTTCAGTCTCCTAGAAGCGGAAAGCCTGATCTAATTTGCATATAAATGGTCATAATTTTTTAATCATAGATAAATGCCATTCTGTTTGCTTGTCCTTGTGCCTTTCTTGGTGGAGAAGCAAGAGTGACTTAGGATTCCCGAATCACAGCAATTAAAACACACGTACACACAACGTTTCCTTTCTTCGGGTGTTCTCGCTCCCTTCCCCTCCCCTGCATGACAGACACTGGAATCTTGGTGGGGAGACTGTGGTCAGAAAGAAGGATTCTAGAGTCACACAGTTTTCTGTGCAACTATGAACAAGTAGCTTTATCTTTCTACGCCAATCCATTATCTGTAATGTGGGTAAAATATAAGATCATGTTTATTGCAAGGATGAAAAGAACAAACACATCTGAAGTATTAACATTAACACGAGCCCTCAGAATAAGAGAAATTTTGATTATTATCACATCATCTTTATCTTACTGCATGAAAATACGGAGGTGACACTGTTCAGATCATCAACAGAAACTCAGCGTCTGACTTTCACCAAAAAGGAAGAGAATGAAGTGACTCTAAGGGAATTTGCATACAGAAATGGCCCTGGTGGCTCTCAACCTGAAAAAAGTCCGTAGTTCATATGAAAGAAACCCTAATTTTTGTGCCCGAGTCTCACTGATATCTGACATTAAGAATTAGACTGGCACTGGAAAAAAAAAATCAGCCACCAATGGACAGAGATCTATTTGGTGCTTGTTTTAAAGACAATCCTGTTGGAATCTATTTCAACACTTTGCTCCTGTTCTAATTTGTGGCATGAAGAAGTGGGGTGCAAGTGGGTGTGGAATAAACACTCAATGGTCCTCCTGCTGATGTTTTTCTTTATCTTATCTCATTTCCACACTGCCCTGTGAGGCAAGATTTATTATCCCAATTTGCAAATGAGGAAAATGAAGCTTAACCAGGTTACGTAATTTGCTCGGAGTTGATGAGGGAAGGCCTGGAGTTGAAACTAGACTGCCCAAATGCTTTCATTTATAATAGGTTTCCTGTTTCTCCAAGAGATTGCAGGTGTAGGACTGTTTCTTAACTGCAGTTTGTGGTTATCTTTTGCTAGAAAATATCCCCGAGAATCTGGAATCATCTATTTAACCATTTATCAGCCTTCTGTTGATGCAAAGCCCAGTAGCACCATGAACCACTTATCACTATGTCCGAAATGAAGTGCAGTATTCCTCCACTCTGCAACGTCCATTCCCTTTCTTACTACATATCAGCTTCTGTTAATCTACAAATCAGTGTCCGCCACTATGAGTCGCCGCAGAATTCTCTCTCCACTCACCTTCTAGTAGTATTCCATTAGTCACAATGGCTTGTCTAGCTTCTCTTTGGAGGTACGTCACATCCACCCGTCCTCCAACTGCATTACTGAGTTATAGCATCTTTCACCTGAAGTGAAGAGATTCAGTCTTCCTCTCTGGTTTATTTGTCTTTGGTATGCAATTCACTGGTCCATTTTTTTTTTTTTTGTGCTCTCGTGGTTGCTATCATGAAAACAAAGATACTTAGCCACAATCCTGTTCTAGAAACATGTGAAGACTCCCCATTGTCAACATGTTAAAGACAGACCATCTAAGTAAGGCATCTGCATTATAACTCAACATTAAGCCCTCATGTACGCCCAAGCCTAGCAGACATCCCCATTTATGAAAAGGCCCACTTCACTGTTATTAAATCGCCAAAGCCCATAGTAAATGCTGATTGTTGCACCCAACTTCCCAAAACAAATGCAGCTTCCACCTCAGCATTTAAGACATATTACCATTGCTGAGTTGTACTTTGATAATTTTTTACATAAATCTAACTTCCTCAATATAACATAGCTTCTTAGACCACCTGATCTGAGAATTTCTAGGCAGCAAGACTCATAATGCAGATAATATTTTGCATGTTAACATTAAACATATCATAACCATACTCGTGCCAATCAACCCAGTCTTCCTAAATTATTCTTTAATTGCTGCATAATATTTCTTCCTGTTGATGTTCTATAATTACTTAAACACTCAATTTAAGTCATTAAATTCAACAAACATTTGCCACGTACCTACACGTAGCAGGTTCTCTGTGAGATACTGAGAGAAGAAGATGTGGTTTCCCCCTACAAAGACCTTCTGTTCCAGTCCAGATGTGGCATAATGGATGCTGAACTAGAGATATGCCATCGATGGGGTGAGACACAGTGCAAAAGGAAATTCTGTTGTTCCTGAACAGGCTGGAGAAAGTCAAGGAAAAGCCAAGATAATATTTTAAAACTTGTATTGGAATCTGAAAAAAATGGGCCTAGGGAAGAAGGGACAGGGAAAAAAGTATAAATTGCTGAGTTCTCACAACTTCTAAGGGACAGAGCTAGGATTTCAACATAAGTGGTTGATTCTAAAATCCTGGTGTCATCTTTTTTTTGGCTGGTGAACTATTGCTCAACTAAGAGTGCATGGCCTCAGCCAGCCCCACACTCTATCCATCTCTCTTCTCTTTTTTTTTTTTTTTTCTTTTCAGCCCCTTCTGCATTTCCAAGGAACTTGATCATATTAGCAAATCAGGAGCATCTGATAATGAGGACTTGGCAAAGTCTGATTTGTTTCTTTGTAAGTTTTATTAAATGAGCTCATTAACATAATGCATTCTCACTGTTTGTTCCTGTTTTCTTTAAGAACCATAATGTGACCAAGGATGATTCTAAGGCAAATTTCTGGTAAATATTATGTTCCCAATGGATAGTGAATAAATAAAAGATCAGCCAATACCTGATTGCATGAGCTGGGTTAGGTGGGAAGTACAGAATGGTTACAAAAGTGTCAGACAGTGGCAGGTGATATTACCGCATTTACAGATTTAAAAACAAAACACTCAAAGAGATGTTCCTGTTTATGAAATTGGCATGGTAAAATATACTAGGAGCTATGAAATCAACCTTACATTGTGATTCACTACTTAATCTAAGGATTTCATTGAAAAGGAGTAAAATGACAGATATTGTATGCACCATTTTCTTTATTATTAAAGTCTGGAAACAATCTAAAATGTTCACCAATAGGGAGTGGTTAAATAAATTACAAAATGTGAACTGGAAGGAGTATTATGAAGTCATTAAAATGGTAATTAGAAAGATTATGTAGCCACATGGAAAAAACATTTACTATATAATATTAAGTGGGAGAAAAAAAAAAGCAGAATACAAAATTGAATCTAGGCCATCACTGCAATTATGTAAAAATGTGTGCCCATGAATCAAGACACCAGGGAAAGGGGCGTGCATGTGACCAGCTGTGCTAAGCTTGTGCATTTCGCTTTTAAAAATATCCTTTAGACATGAGAGCTCTCTAGCCTGGCCTATGCTCTCCAGTCTCTAGGGGGAGCCCAAGGCTTCCCCTACTTTTGCCTCTTTTATTCACCCCCCTCAAAAGCCAAAGACTCAAAAGCACTAAGGAGTGTCAAGCCCCTCCAGCTGGGCATCTAATGAACAAATTAAAGGGATCAGGAGCAACACTGAACTGGGGAAATCCTTCCCTAGGCTTCTCCCTTCCCCCAACCCTCCCCACACACATTTGGTCTTTTCTGCTCATAGTCCTTGATTCCTCTTTTGGAATGATTTGCTTTCTTGACTTTTTCCTCTTCCAGTCATGCACGTATTTCTCTTCCTTCTGTCTTTTGGCCAGTACATGAGGAAGGATGGAGACAGTCTTTCATCTGGAATGCAAGGATGGACCATAGTCCCCTAGCAAAAAAGTAGATGTTTTCTCTAAGTGTACTTGCGCAAGCAGGAAAGATGCATGCTTCTCATCCCCAAGTTCTTTTAAAAGAAATTAGCATCCATTTTAACAATTAAAATACTAGAAAACTATATATTTTTTTAAAAGCACAATATGCACATGAGTTAATAAAGAAAGTTCTCCAACATGCAAAGTTCACTGGGGAGAGTAGGAAAGTTGGAGAGTGATGAAAAACAACCACAGTGGAGCCTAACATGATGGCCCAAGGTTAATATCCTCGCCTTACAGACACCCCAGCATCCCGGTGGCTCCACTTCCCATCCAGCTCCCTGCTTGTGGCCTGGGAAGACAGCTGAAGACGGCCCAAACTTGGGATCCTGCACCCACTTGGGAGACTCGAAAGAGCCTCCAGGCTTCTGGCTTTGGATTGGCTCAGCTCCAGCTGTTGCTGCCCTTGGGGGGTGAATCAACGGACAGAAGATCATCCACTCTCTCTCCTCCTTTCTGTATATCTGACTTTGCAATAAAAATAAATAAATCTTTTTTAAAATTTCAAAATTTTTTAATTAATGAATTACAATTCCATTTTAACCAAAGCAACTTTTGATCAGAGAAAAAGGAATAGAAAGTGCACTAAAGCAGGACAGGACTGGTCTCTGCTTAAGGTTTCAAATTGTCCTCCTAATCAACTGTGACCTGGTACAAATGGGATTTAGTTGGCTTTGTGCTTTGAATTTTTTTCCTCTCAAATGTCCCTTTGTCCTTAGATTTTGAGCCCCTCTTTGATTCTGCCCTCTGAGAGATTCTGAAGTCTAACAACTATTTCAACAAGCTATTTTTAAAAATTGCTTCTGGGCAGAGAAAGTTGGGGAAAGAGGACAGACTACAGAAGCTGGAGGTAGAGAGATGAGTCCAGTGCCATTGGCGCCAAGGCCAGAGTCCTGATGTGGCCTTGCTCTAACGCTGAGCCCAGTTTAATCTATCTTGTGTGACTGCTTTAGGGAACCAAGCTTTACCAGCTATTCAGGGGAACAGGCACTCCACTGAGGACTCAAATCCTAGTCCTAAAGCAGAAATCCTTCATTAAAACGGAAGATGAAAATATGAAAAGCACCTATCAGACCAACCAGGGATGCTTGGTTTAGGCAGCCACAAAGAAGCATCATGCCCCACATCAATACCTATACTACATGTGTGGCTCAACAAATATTCTTCACTTTCTCAGCGAATAAGGTGGCAAAGAACCAGGGGGAGTCTCAGGCTTTTCCTTCTTCTTTGTTTATGGATTCCTTCCCTATCCAGGACTGAGTATACAGCAATAGGACACAGTCCAAGTCAATGTAAAGCTCAGTCTGATTATCCAAACGCCATTATCTTCCCGGTGGTTCCCAGGGTTCACGCCACAGCGTCATGAGCAACTTACTCTAGGAAAGTGATTAATAACTGGTATCCTCAGAACGCTGTTGACATTTAGCTCTGCTTTGTCCAAAAAAAAAAAAAACGAGCATGTTCTGGCATCATTTTTCAGTGTCTCTCTCTTGTTTGGACTTCAGGGCATCTCCCACTATAAAAACACTATTATACAGAGGAGTTTAGGGCCACCTATGACGTAGAAGAACCCACGAGCACATTATCTAAATGCACAGCTGTGTGTAAGCACCAGCTTATCAGCTTCAGATGTGTACAGTGCTAGCCAGTTAACTTGAATGCTCTCATAATCAGTGTGACATAGAACACAATATTTAATTTCATTGTTATTTTCTCATTTATAAAAAGTGGAGGATTAATGCTGACTCTCTGAGACCATGAAGGAGATGAAATCAGCTGATATGCATTAACGTGTCTGACCCACAACTAGGTATTCAGAATATATAACACTCCCTGTAGCTGTGTCTCCCAAGAATTCCTAAGTCACCGAAAGTTCAGGAATCATCTTAAGTCTAGCAACTTGAGAGCTTCGCAAAAAAATCATCACTAGGAATAAGCTTCCTGCATTCAGATCAATTTTCCCTGACTAATGTCCTATAAACTCTCAGTGCCAATGGACTTGACATTGAGCTCATGGCATATGAGAGGTTGCAAAGCACCATCGATAATATGAATAGCTTCCTACTAAATTATTTTGGAAAGCAATTCCTCATGCTTTCACATAAACATATTGTAATTGTTATATTTCCATTTCCGTCATTCTGCATCTCTTAAGCAAATGGCTTTGTACTTTCTTACAACTTATCAAAGTTGGATAAAGTATTTGGTTACTAAAATTGTGGTCTTGGGAAATTCATGTAGTGTCTTTTAGTGTCAATTTTTAGATTAAAAAAATGAATTATATTTACTACAAAGTTTTACGGAGAGATTAACCTGTATGAAATGTACACATACCTGGCCTAAAAGATAATTTTTGTTAGTTTCACTATCTTATACTTTGTGATCAACATCATGGAATTATGACTTAACTTTTTATTTCATGATTTCCTCTTGCAATTTATGCCAAAATCAATAGTTAATGACACTCCAACCATTTAAGGCATGTCTTTAAAGCCAATGCAATATCTGACATAGAGCTCTACATATTGTGGGATTGAATATCTAATGACAGGTTGAATAAATGAGTAAAGCTAAACACTAAGCAGTGTTGTGATTTTTCTTTTGAACATCATTGAGTTATGTTTGGACCTTAAGTTTCCAGGGACCTAAATCTACCTCAATTGTTTCTATAACATGTCATGACATGTGTAACTTGTGAAGTTCCTCTTCAATCTTACACGCATGACAGTCTGCATGCATTTATTGAGGCAATAAAATGGGAACCTAGAATCTTTAGCACTTGCTATATTATCAACACATAAAACCATTGTAGTAAACTCCAAGTGCTAGGGAAATCTGCTTTACACTGACTGATAACCTGTTTCGCTCTGCTTCTTTTCTTGTTGCCCTAAAAATTAGACAGAAAGATTTCTAGTTGTTCTTCTTCTTGAGTTTCGTCAGAGATCTGCGGAGATCCACTCTCAATTGTTTAAACTCATTTCAGTCAACACTGCTTGTTTGTATTTTTCTCTCTCCTCTAGTCCTGAGTTAGTAATATTCTCTCCTCCCCTGTCTCTCTCCTTCTTGCCTACCCTCCTTCTTTCTCTCTCCTTCCCTCCCTGCTTCTCTTCGCTCCTTCTTTCTCAGCCTCCTCCATGGGAGCATGGATAGATTTGGATAGATCTGGGACTTTGGAATCATGGATCCTACTGATCCAAATTGACAGCTCACTTGAAATTTTTAAATATCTTTTCAGAAAATCAGGGTATGTGGCATGTTTTTTTTTTTCCTAAAGTGTGGCATAAAGTCGTGAGTTTGAGCTGCTTTTTAGCAATCTGAGGCAAAACAAAGGTGTCTCCAGATGTCTGAAAGGTAAACACTATTGCTACTTGTAAGATCATGTTCCCAGAATGAAATTATACTTACACGATTCCACTAAAATTCAGAAGGCCTTTTTGTGAAGTTACTGAAGAAAACAAACAAAAGATTTCTGCGTGTTCATCAACATCAACTTATTCCTTCCTTTCTGGAAGCCCCAGCTTTCTTGCCTGTCAGAGATGACCCATTACCTTCCTGTTCTAGCAACTTCTGAGTTATTTTAAGGGATAGATGCCAATGGCTAGAACCACTTTCAACAGCTACTATAAGAACTTGATCCAACAAAGAAGCAGCACTTCTTTTCTGCTTATAATTTGACAAATTAGCCAAATTTAGCAGCTTAGGGCAAATGTATTTCCTTCTGGCTCTGGAGGTCAGATGGCTAAAATGGGTCTTACAGAGCTAGAACCAAGGTGTCAAGAGGGCTGCACTGCCTCTGGAGGTGAACGGGGAAAATTCATTTCCCTGCTCTTTCCAGCTTCTAGAGCCCTTCTACATTCCTCGCTTTGTGGCACCTTCAAACATCACAGAACATTTCCAATCGTCACTGAGAGACCTTCCTCCTCTTCTAAGGACCTGTCTGATAGCAATCCATCATTCAACTCTCATCCAACAACAGCTCATATGCCATGAAGACAATGCAAGTTCCTGGAAAACATGGTTAAAAGATAAGCTGACTTGGATATGAAATTCTTCAGAGCTAAACATAGTATATTTTCATTACTGTTCACCCCCCACAGTGAAGTGCCTACGATCCAGCCCCACCTGTGTGTCTGATTCAGCTTCCTGTTAATGTACTTGGATGGCAGGGGGTGATTGCCAAAGTATTAGCATCTCTCCTACTCAAGCAGGTGACCTGAAAGGAGCTCCTGCCTTCTGCTTTCAGCCTGGTCTACTCGATGTTGCAAGCATTTGAAGAGTAAGCCTGCCCATGAAAAAAATTTTTCTTCTCCTCCCTCTCCGTTTTTCTCCATAACTCTGCCTTTCAAATAAACATATTCGGTTTTTTTTTTTTTCCTACAAGCCCAGGCTCCTTCTAAAGCACTATGCCACTGGCACACCATAGGTATCACTAGGCAGATGTGTTGATCGAGGTTTTAGGATTCAGGTCAGGACTGCACTCAAATATTAACTTACAGTTGGTGACTTTTCAAAGCTAAAGGTTGAAAATTTTTATGTGAGTCCTCAAAGGTGAAACTTACTTCATGAAATAGCTTTTTCTCCATAGTGGGAAGTAAGTGAAAACATTTCTGTATTTTTGGCTGAGCCAAAAGAAGTGCTGCTTTCCAACGGTAAGTGGTTTTCACCTGTGCACACTCTATTACATTTCAGTACTTTAGGGGAGATTTCTGAAGAAATATCCAAAGAAATCAAAAGCTGTGCATTTTGTATATGGAAAATCGTTTTAAATCGTTTAACTAAGAGGTTAGTCAGAGGTGAGGAGAGCGGGGTAGTTCAATAACTGGTGTCCTATTCCCTGCGCCTTATGCTTCTGAACCAAACTGTATCAAGTTTTTAAAGAAGGAGATTTGGCATTTCTGCAAAACGTGGGAAGGGAGGAAACATCTCACAGAAATGCTTCAAGAATAAATCATAACTTCAGGACTGCAGGCCAGAAAAAGCGATCCTCTCCATCGACCCCAAATTAGGCTAAGGGGGTTTCTTTGAAATAAAATGGACCTTTGAAATTCTGAGTTAGTAAAGAAACTCAAATTACATACTTAAGATTCTGAACCAGGCTGCTCATTTTTTTTCTACTACACAATACGCTCTTCTACATGATTTTGGTAGTATAATTGAATGCTGACCCGTTGGCTAAATTTACCAGACTACTCACCTTGTTGATGGACCAAATTCCCAAGAGAAAAATGCATGTGTTAGGTGAAATAGTTTAGGTAAAAATAAACTTATGAAGGTATCTGAAAAATTAAATGCAAGGGAATTCTGATAATTGTTTAAAGTATCTTCTAATTTATAATTCATGTGATCCTCAAAATCCTGCAGTGGCATAGATACAACAATCCTTTGTGTGGCTGTTGAAAGACCGACTCGGGAAGACTACAGTTTACAATGACATTTTGTTAGGAGATAGTCAAATTTGTGTGACCCTGTCCTTTGATATAAACACTATTTCTCATCAGATGTATTCCCAAACATTGTATATTAGTATTAGCATATGACACATAAACAAGTTATATTTTAAATTAATTCGCATTTATGTAAATCACTGAACTATATGGTAGAGAGTAAATAAAAAGATACGTGAACTGACTGTTATCCGAGCATAAGGCACCTAGTGCGATGTTCCCTCACAAAGTTTGCTCCATGACATTCATCCTGGTGGTTGAGTATTTCCCTTAAAATATTCTGTTTATCTTGGAGTGTGCCCCACGCCTGCTACTTCCGAACGTGAGCAGAGGTTTTGTTCTGTAAACGTCCCTCTTCGTTGCAGATGCTCTGTCAGAGCTCAGATGCATCCCTGGACCCTGAGCTCTTTGAAAGCAAGCAAGGATAAGGTGGCAGGAAGGTCCAGACAGTGGGCAGTGTTAGAGCCCTTAGCACACAGTCAGTGAAGAACTGCACAGCGCATGGTACCTAGCACGTGATATTAACGGTTTTCAATTTTACATTCAGAAAGCACTAGACAGTCAGTAGACACTACTAAAAACTGTTTACAAGTTACAGCAGGGTTTTAAATGATGAAAACAATGAGGGAGAAGAATCTTATGTTTCACTTTTGTAATGACTTGTTGCTTTTGAAATTCAGAGTGTGGAGATTAAAAGAAATGAGTTTCAGTTCCAGCACTTTCCAGGCTCTAGCACAACATTGCCTCATACAGACTCCTTGCAATTCTCCTTTTCAAGTGCTTTCTTGACAAAAAATAAAAAAGTGAAAGTTATTTTTCCTATTGTCACTGCTTACAAGTATGGGAGTGACTTAACATTATTTTTGGAAATCCGAATGGAAAGTGTTGGCTTGTGAAGGCCATGTCTACTCGGCAGCAGGACTGACTCCAGGTAAAGGCCATGGCTAGATGCAAATCAGTAACCTCAGTTCTGGACGTTCCTGGGCAAGAAGCCCCTGTGAGCACTCCCTCGAGGGGGTCCCCTTTTTGTCATCGAAGACTCATTTTCACCATTATACTGTGTCTATTGACTTTTCCCTTTTCCGTAATGGGATTCCAAATTTTCTAAAGAAAGTTTTACCTAACTTTCGAGAAAGTTCATTAGGCTCGTTCTCATAAGTAAGACACAGCTAGAGTATGCAACTAGGTTTCCTTTGGATAGCGAGGTACCCAGAGTTAAGAATCACTGCTGTAGAATGACTGGTCAGACCAATAACCCTGCATTATTCTCGCAATAAATGTATCCTAAAGATGTATCCTGATAACATCGCCGTCACACAATCCATAGGGAAATAACGGTGTTCACGTTCTATGAGACAACTGCTCTAGCAAAGTAGCTTACATGAGATCTCAAATGTGGAAGACTCTCTTCCAGGTCAACTTTGCAGCCTCTATTTTTTTTTTTTCATCAATTGGTTTAGTTTGTTTTCTGTCACCAATCATCATTATTAATAGTAGTATTATATTTTCCAGCAGTCCTCGAATAAGACTTACATTTTCGTGCATATTTTTTGTCCTTATATATAATCCTAAATTCTATGGGAAAGATCTCACTTAGGATTTTAATAGTGATGTTGCATACTGGATTTGACAGCTACTTTTGATTTACTGCCATCTTAGATCATTGTCAGTGATATCTTCACTTCATAAAAATTAATTGGGAATCTTTTTCCAAATTTTATGTTTGGACCAGATTATATAGCATTAAAATTAACTGCTCCCTAAAAATCTGAAATTCCTGACAAAACCTCATGATTCTGTCACTATTTGGGGGGAGTAGATTTTTTTTAAAGTTTTTGCACATAAACATTACTTCTATAGTTTTTTGAGCATTTACATTACTTATTTTGTTATCATTTACTTTGAAATAATGTTTTAAAATATTGACAGAGGCAACAGTGTTTTCCTGAATGTCCTTTTATATATATATATAAATATATATATATATATATATTCTTTTTTTTTAATATTTAGGACTAGAGTTAGTGCATCCATGATTAGTTAATGCTTAAATCCTGGAGTTTGTAACTTTCCCTGGATGATAGCTATGAATGAAATTTATAGTTATTTAGTTCCATTATTATGAATTTTTTGCTGTTTGGAAAATATTTTGAGAAATAAGTACGTTTTCTCTTTGAAAACGTGTTTCTATGGTACATAATAGATACTTGTCTCTGTGTGTATAAACCTATACATGAATGGACAAATGTGTGTATTATTCTATAAGTAATGTTCTAATGACATATGCTGCTATTTTTAGACATTTTATCAGTGTAATAGAGATTGATAAAACTCAAACTAAATACAATATTTTATTTCAATAAAAATAGCAGTTTGTTATTTTTAATATTTTATGTATTTTTATATTTTGTTATAACATTTGGTTTTTTAATATGAATTTGTATCTGCCTGATATGTTGTATTCAAAGGTCTTCTTTTTTACTGCTTTTACATATTTTTCAAAATTCATGAGTTTTAATGATAGAAAATCTTGGAAATATGTGTAAACAAACCAGAAATCTGAAATACCATGATCTACAGTCACTGATCCTGCTGTTATTTGAATTCCATATATGCGTTTATAACCTGGCTCCTTCCCTCTCACTTAGCAGTAATTTCAGAAAATGTTAGGATATTAAATGACTTGCTTATTACATATTTTGAATTATTTCTGAATGTTTCACATTATAAATGTTTATTTGTCATCTTTTAAAAAAAGATTTATTTATTTTTATTGGAAAGTCAGATATACAGAGAGGAGGAGAGACAGAGAGGAAGATCTTCTGTCCACTGATTCATTCCCCAAGTGACCGCAATGGCTGGTGCCGCGCCTATCCGAAACCAGGAGCAAGGAATTTCCTCCAGGTTTCCCACACAGGTGCAGGGTCTCAAAGCTTTGGGCCATCCCAAACTGCTTTCCAAGGGCACAGGAAGCAAGATGGATGGGAAGTGGAGCTGCAGGGATTAGAACCGGTGCCCGTATGGGATCCTGGCACGTTCAAGGTGAGGACTTTAGCCACTAGGTCACCGTGCCAGGCCCTATTTCTCATATTACTTGTGTACTTCAAAAAATATTGCTTGAAAATAGTCAATGCTTAAAAAAAAAACACTGCAATGATATAGTTACAAATTTACACATGCAAAATATGTGATTGTTCTGTTTGGAGAAATATCTAAAACTAAAATCACTGGGTGAAAGAATATAAAACACATTGTTAAGTTACTCTCCTGAGTCATTTTAGCTATGTGTGTTCTAAAGAATTAGTTATACATTTATATTTACTCACACTGGAAGGGGTTTTAAGAAAACTGTAATTTGTTTTGCATGTATTTCATACAATACTTAAGTAGTATTTTTTGTTTTGTCCTAATTGTTCTCTGGTTGTTCTTATTTTTAGTGTTTGCCCGTTTTGTTTGCTTTCCTTTCCTTTTGTGGTTTTCTATCACTTCATAATTTTATTCCAACCCATTTAACCCCTAGTAATTCAGAGACTATCTTATTTCTTGTATTGATACTCAAGCTATGTCACTTACCCAGCTGCTGGCATGTGCAAAGGGCAAGACGACAACTTGGCATCAGGAAAAAAATGGAGGGCGATTATTACAGATGCCATTTCCTGAGCCTCACCGTGAAAGCAGATGAATTGGAAGCACCTGGGGCAGTGGCCCAGGAAGTCTGTTTTTTCATAAGGAACCCAGAGAAATCTGCAACACATGGGAATTTTTGAATCTCTGATCCAGACTTTTTTTTGTCTCCAAATAGACAAAAGAGAAATACAGAAGAGAAGAAGACAGAAGGGAAGAATCAAAGAAACATCGTGCTGCACTCGCAGGCAGCCTCCTCCATGGTTCTTATCTGCATTAACATTAGATGGATATTTGGGGAATGGCAAAATGGAAACTCTGATCACTCTGCTGCTTTAGTGGCTTTGAAAGATGCTCTGCGTCTTCCTAATGAAGCTCTGTGAATGACCTCAGTCCCGAGGAGAATCAGGCAGTTTCAAACCAACCACTTTCCTTACTTTCTCTGAAGACTAAGTAACTATTAGAGCAGACATTAAACCATAACCACCGCTAGTCTACCAGATGACTCAACCCAGGTTATAATTAAGGGAAGGAAAAGCCAAAGGGAGACTGGTGGGAGCAACGTAGGGCAGCTGCTGGCAGAAAGGATGTGCCAGGTCTTCCTCGCAAGGGCAACTGACTTGCCTCGGGACTCAATACCAGTTAGGGTCCATGGGCTCTCCTGACAAACCTTCTGAAGCCAAATGGACCCTTAAAATGTCCAGAAATATCAGAGTCTCAGAAGGACAAGAGGCAATTGGCCCTGCTATTATGGGCTAGTTAAAGCTGCATGATGTTGACCTGCCCCATGAGGAGTGTCAGCCGGGGCAAGAGTCACAGATTTTTGGTGTTTAGGATTTGAAGAGATGCCAGAAGGATACGTTATTTCCCAGTTAGGAGTAGCCCTAGTGTAAATACACCTCCATATCTATCAGGAAGAATCAAGACACCAGCAAATAACAAAAGACCAGTTTTCAAGACAATTCACCTTAACCTGAACTCGCCTGAGCTTGCAGGTTGGGGTCCAAGTCTCTGTAAAGTGCTAGGTTTCCATCATCTAAAACCTTTTCATTTCTTCAGCCTTGACTCCTTACAGGATCTCTGCACAGGCTGTCTGCCCCAGCCATGCTTCCTTCAAGTCCTGAGTGTATCGATTTTCTGCACTACCAAGCTCACTCTGGCACTACCCCTTCAGTCTGGCCTATTTTGGGTCCACTCACCATTGCCTTGATAGTCACTGTATTATTTATGGATTGTGCATGAATCAATTCTATGCCATGTGCTGAATGTCAGACTTAATAACAAAAAGGAACATATTGTTTCACCGATTTTTAAAGTATTTGCATCTATATGTTTATGAAACTGAAAGAAGATTTTGGTTTTTGCCAGGACGTGAAATCCAGTTCTTCCTTTTTAAACATTTATTTATTTGAAACTCAAAAAGGGGGAAAAGACTCAGAGAGGGAGGGAAGTCTTCCATTTGCTGGTTCACTCCCCAGATGGCTGTAGGGGGTTTGAGCCAGGCTGAAACCAGTTATCAAGCACTTCTTCCAGGTCTTCCATATGGATGGCAAGGGCCCACGCACTTAGCCCATCCTTTTATGCTTTTCTCAGGCCAATAGCAGGTGGCTGTTTTATAAGTGGAGCAGCTGTGACTGGAGCCAGTGTCCTCATGGAATGCCACCATCACAGGCAGCCACTTAACCCAATATGGCATGGCACTAGCCCCAAATTCAGTTCTTTCGCCAACCGAAGAGGTTTACTAATTCTCCAATAGAAGATAAATTCCCTGTTCCTCTTCAGGGCATGCAGTGGGAACAACGCGTTCCCAACATGAGCGCCCTGGGACTCTTGGCAAAGAGGTTTGTACCTTTCAAGGGCAACATCAGAAAAAAAACCAGGATGTGATAGAAAATGATGACAACACAGAGCTGTCTGCCTGGAGTCAAGGCCAAAGCACAAGCCCTTCTTTTGTGAATGTGTCCTGATGAACTTGTGTCAACTGCTCCCTGACCCAGAATCACCCAGTTAAATAAACCAGGGATTAACCACACATTCAGACAACATCAAATCTGCCAGATCCTTTGTCATCCTTAAGACAGATTCTACCTATTCACACTCACTTGGGTTCCCATAAAAATGGAAAGAAAAAAAAAAAAAACCCTCTCCTGCAAGAGACTCAGGATGCAGAGATTAGCTCAGTTTTCCCTTCAAAACAACACTTTCCAAACCATGCAAGTAAAGTTTCCTTTGCAGCAGCCCATTGAATTGCAAACGAAACCAAGCCATGGTCCATGTCATTCACAAGCTATTCTAACCTCAAATACTTACCCCAGAAATCATGGCTGGACAAATTTGAAATACCCAAACCTGGATTAAGCCTGTAAGCTTCAATTGACTTCAATTCAAGCCCAGATCCCTAGTTTTATCATGTATGACATTACATCACTGCATTGCAATGAGACATATAATCAGAAAGCCAGGCTTTCCTCTAGGGTTTGGGACGAGCGATTCCTTTTTAGGGGCAAAACTGTGAGCTCTGACCTTCTTCTTTAAATTATAGGTCAAAACCAAACCAAATGTTCATCCTTTTAAAGACAGTTTGTCACAGAATAAGGCCAATATCTGCCTTGTTGATTAATCCTCAACTGTCCAAATCACTACGTGGACAGGGTCAGTTTGCAAGGAAAATATCTTGGTGAACTAACTTCACTCCTTCACTCTTTTTCCCATTGAACCATATTGGAAAGCTCAAGCAGGAAGAGGCAGGCTATAAGGGATTCCAGTTTCAGAAACGATCAAACTGGATGATGCATCATCCTCAGGGCATACGACTTAGGAACAGAGCATGGAGTGTTACAGCAGAAGATGAACCCAGTGGAACACCAGTGAAGTTGGAGGATGTAGAATGAGGCTGCATTTAGGGCAGAACCAGTTTGTGTCAGGAAAGAGGACCATCAGAGACCCAGGGAGCACCAAGCCTCCTCTGGATTGGGTCAGGCTGCTCACAGGTGCCTGCCTGGGCCCATCTGAGGCCCCAGGTCTGAGCATGTAGATCCAAGTGTAAGCAGGAGAGGACTCCAGGGCAGGAAGCCAGGCCTCCCCATACAAGCTCAGGCAGTAACTGCTCCCTTTCTCCAAAGGAGCATGCTAAAGCCAGGCCAAAGCCTGTCATCCCAATAACCCTCATGGCTCATCAGGAGAGAAGTTGTATTGGAGAGTCAAGATGTAAAGAGTGTTTTCCAATATGGAAATTATTTCACTCACAAATTTGTTAATAATTTATAGTCATCATTATTTGCTAATCATTTGAATATTATGAAAGGGTGCAAACTGAAAAACATTTCAATACTGTTCTCTATGAAAGCAAATGTAGTCATCTTGCAGTCTTGTTTCACTTCTCAGAAAAGGAGCAAACTCCTCAACGTGCAAGAGAACAGGTGGGGTCGTTTCAGGTCTTTCCAGTTCCATAGGAACTGGCAGAGATTTTCCCCTCTGTGAGTCTACAGTGTAGGTTGATCATCAGAGTCATAGTGACTTTAAGCTAGCTACTGTGGAGCTGCTCAGAATATAGGGATGAAACTGATGCATTGTCCTGGGTGACCAGTTCAGTGCCATGCACAACCTGCTCCCAGTTTCACAATACTGAGCACCGAGAGGGGGGGACTGTTAGATAAATATCGCACCAAAACAGCGGGACTACTGAGTCCAGAATGATGACAAAACCAAGCTTTTATTGGGTCTGCTCCCAGGTGAGGTTCACAGGTCCAGAAGGGAATGCGCAGTTAAGTCGTGCCAGACTGAGCCGCGCATTCCTTAAGTAGTGGTGATGGTGGCTAGGTGTAGTCTTCTGATTGGTTGGCTCCGTTTGGATGCATCCCTTGTGGCTATTCTTGGGGGCGGGGTGGGGGGGACTTTTGGCGCCACCTAGGGGCTTTCTGCCGGCCCAGGGCTCTGGGATGACAGGTGCATGTGGAGAAAGACAGAGTTAACAGTATTTATTGAGTACTGGCTGCAGTGTGTGCTCTGCTCTTTACCTGTAATACCCGCTCAGCTCTCACCTTGGTGAAGGAGGCATTTCAATAATCCCCATGTAAGAGACGAGGTGAAGTCAAACACCTTTCCCATCCATAACAATAGATGCATATATTGGTTTTCTACTATTGCGGTGACAAATTATGACAAGCTTAGTGACCCAAATAACACCCAGTTTCTATCTCACCGTTCTTACAGTCAAGTCTAACCCTCAGCTGTCTGCAAATATCCCCTCCTTCCTGGAAGTTCCAGGGAAGAATCATTTTGCCTCCCCCACCTTCTGGAGGCCACCCATACTCCTGGAGTCCTGGATTCCTTCCTTCACTTTCCAAACAAGCAGCTTTGCCGCTCTATGACTCTACTTCCTTTTCTGTGGTTCTGCTGGGTTTAGCTTCTTTGTGCAACTTCTACAGATCGTTGTGAATTACACTTGGATCTCCAGGATAATCCGGGAAGGGAGCTCTGTCCTCCATCAGGTCGGCTGGTAAGCAATTTCAGTTGCATATAAGGATTGGGGATGTGCGAGTGCTTGTTTGAGCAGGTGGGATGTGAACTCCCACAGTCTGGCTCCAGAACCCCCGCTCTTCACCAGGAGACAGCACCAGCTGTTTGAGACATGACTGTTTTAGGCAGCATTGACATCGAGCCATGTAATTTGTACAAGGTACATTTAAATGAAAAGCTGTCTCTGAACAAAAATGTGAGTCTTTATTCTCTCTCTCTCTCTCTCTCTTTCTCTCTCTCATCTCGCTCTTCCTCTCAGACTCTGAGGGTCAAAACCCTGGCAGGAAGCACTGAAAACAAACCTAGCTTTCTCTGAAGTTCTGTTTTCCTCTCGCATGAATGATGACAGAGCAGTGAACAGGTGTAACTCTATGAAATCTTGCCATGCCTCCTCTTGGGTCAAGGTAAAAATGATTAGAGATGTTAGCTGCTGAGGAGGGGGGCCAAGCCCATGGCAGGCAGAACATTTACCAAAGTATAAATGAAAGGAATAAAAATGATCTGAGGCTTTCCAAGTCACTAAGGATGAAGACCCAACCCTTGATGTAATCCACAAAGCCTTACCTGGTTAGAGTCCCCAAATCACTTTCTCTGCAATCATCTACCACATTTAGCTTTTCTATTGTCTTGATAGCTCTGTAAGTCTTTTCAGATCCATCTCTGTGAACTTTTTTGGTTTTACATTCGCCTGGGACGAGGAATCTCTTATCTACTAGTTTGGTTGTTCAGTTTTCCTCTGAATATCCTTGTACGCCAGAGTTTAACAAATTGTATGCAACTCACAGATCAGTTCCAACTCACTTCATGCTTGTACATAATATTTTTTGAAATACAGCCATCTCTCTCTCTCTCTCTCTCTCTCTATCACACACACACACACACACACACACACACACACACACACACACACACACACATTATCTGTGGCTACTTTTCACTCCAGTGTCAGTCTGTGGCCAACACTACCTGACCTATACAACTTGCATTTTCACCATATAGTTCTTTGAAGAAAATTGTCAGCTCCTGCACAGAAATGTAATTTGAAAAATTATTTTGTCACCAAATTTTATTCACCATTTTAAGAAAGATTTATTTTTGTTGGAAAGGCAGATTCACAGGGAGAAGAAGAGACAGAGAGAACGATCTTCCAATCACTGGCTCACTTCAAAAATGGCCGCAATAGCCAGAGCTGAGCCTATCCGGAGCGAGGAGCAAGAAGCCAGGAGCCAGGGGCCTCTTCTGAGTCTCTCATGCAGGAGCAGAGTTCCGGGCTTTGAGCCATCCTCAAGTCTATAAGCAGGGAGCTGGAAGGGAAGTGGAGCATCCAGGACATGAACCAGCATCCATCTGGGCTGCTGGTGCTTGCAGGCAGAGGATTAACCAAACAAGCTTTCGTGCCAGCTCCTACTCACCATTTTTGTCACTTGTTCCTAAAAGAGAGCCTGATTCATAGGAGAATCAAGGACAAATCTTAAAATAATGAATGAATGAATAAAATTATACTATGTCTGGCCATTTCTCCATGGAAATCTCATTTCAGTGTTTCGCTAAAACAGCAAAGTTAAAATTCTATACTTTATATTTAGACATTCAAGGGTAGGGAAGGCTTATACTGTAAATTATGCTAGAATCTAGGGATAAAAATCCAAATCAACATTGTCTTTGATACCAGGTAGAGAATGCAGTGTTCCTGAAGGCCAGGATGCGCGCAATGATGTGTCTTCAAGCATGTTTTCTCCATATACAAAGACAGATTTATTCTAGAAACTATTGAGCACTGTAATAACAAGCTAATACATTTTGGGAGAACATCACCTCTTAATTTACCTTATATATATATATATATCAGATACAGACGAACCTATCTTTTCACTTTCTTCGAATATCTCACCCCCCACACACCACCAAATAAAACTATATTCTAGCTGCTTTGTACAACATCGAAGAGTTTTTTTTTTTTCTTTTTCAAAAACTTTGGGAGAAATTATTAAGGACCCAGTCCCGAGTCCCTACAATTAGTGGAAAATAAAGCCTGCCGACAACAGTGTGCCCTAAGAATATATAATGAGTATATGCAGGACAGCAAAAATAATAGTGTAGGGGGCAGAGAGCAATCAGTGAAATGAAGAGGTGCGTGGGTGGATCAGGAGCCTGTGATTACAAATGCAGAGTTTGGGGCTAACCTTTGATGAGGTAAGATGAAGGGAACACAGAGCATGTGATTGCAGCCTTGTTTCACGGAATGTAGGAATTATATTTTGCCCTCAATCTCAAAACATCCGTAAATCAAACCAAGAGTTTTTTTCAACACGGTAGAGCTCACAGCCTCTCTATGCTCTTGTCCTCCAGACAGCTAAGTTTAAGAGTTAGTCTACTTTCCTGGAGACCACGCCTGGAAAATATGCAGCTTATGATTTTTTTTTTCAATGAACAGTCAAGGAATCTCTGATTTAACATTTTCATCAAATGCCTCAATTCCCAAGGAAATTTATGTTTGCAATTCTTACACATGGCTAAGTGCTTGATTCCATCCATGTGCCAAGCTCACTATTGAAACTGCGATAGAATTAACTTATTGTATTTTAGCAACTACAATTTGGCAGGCACTAATCTAGAAACTCCATAGACTCTGAGGAAAACCAGCGATTCTGAATTTCTGATATGTCAGGTTTGAAGCACCTGCGAGTTTCTGAGTAGAGATTAAGTTTCTTCAGAGTAAGTGTTTATTTTGAATCTGATGTGAGCCAGGTACTATGTGTGACACTAAAGTACAGAGGTTCAACAAATATGCATGTACTCTAAAAACAGGTAGTTTAGCAGGAGGGAGAGGTGGGAAGTGATTACTGTCACATGGTGAACTGCACTACAATGATAAAAATGTCAATGACAATAATAAAAATTCCTATAGCTTATTCAACACTGTAAAGTCGACACTGTAGATAAAGGATCTCATGAAATACTATTAACTCCACAAGACACATATTTACATCCCAGATTTGCAGATGGAGAGTCTGAAGCTCAGATGAGATCAGCAATTGATTAGTAACTGAATCCAGATGCATGTGACCCCCGTGCGTTCCTTGTTGCTGTCCCGTGTTCCCACCCCATCGTTCCTCTCCCTTTTGTTGACCACAGAGCTTTGCTGGCAGTGCAGTGAGAGGATGAAGGCTCAGAGTGCTCAAAGCCTCAGAAAGGCCTCATGGGAGGGTCAGACTGCTGTTAGGCCTTCCAGAAACAAGCCAGCATCTGGTGCACTGTGAACCTTACTGATGGTAGAGGTTTGGGATCAAGGATATTTCTGATTTTCTTAGGAAACAGAGATTAACACTGGTAGAAGACAACATACTTCCAAAGAAATGACAGAGGGGTGATGGAGAAATTCACCAACATCTTTGTCCTTGTAGACAGACCGTGTGCAAGAGCTGTGACATTTTTCTTCATGGGGAAGAAGATACATGGTCCCTTTTTTTTTTTTTAAGATTTGTAAAACTTTATTGGAAAGTCATATATAGATATACAGCTATTTTTTTATTGTAACGTCAGATATACAGAGAGGAGAAGAGACAGAGAGGAAGATCTTCTGTGTACTGATTCACTCCCCAAGTGGCTGCAATGGTCAGAGCTGAACAGATCCAAAGCCAGGAGCCAGGAGCCTCTTCCAGGTCTCCCACGTGGGTGCAGGGTCCCAAGGGTTTTCCAAGCCACAAGCAGGGAGCTGGAGGGGAAGTGATGCCACCGGGACACACCCTCCAAGGTCTTTTTTTACTCTAACAATGGGCCATAACTCTTAGAGAAGAACGTCAGACAAGGTCACCGCATCTGTATTTCTTAGAGACTGCTTCAGTAGTATAGGGATTTAATCACTGTGGGATAAACTAATAGAAACTAAAATAATCCAGCAGCAGCAATGTGAAAGATACCGTTCTTCCACTCACCCCATGGAAACTAGAAAGACAAGTGGTTTTGAGCCAGCCAATTGTTGGAAAAATCTCAAGCCCATTTGTCAAAATACAAAAACATGGAATGCACACTCACGTAGCTGTTAGTAAACTGGGAGAAGTATTCATTTTATTTTCACCTCTACGAATTAAATATACCCTGTGCTTAATTTTAAAAAAAAAAAAAAAAAGAAAAATCTAAATGAAAAATCAAGAAGTTCCTCTGGGACAACTATTGGAAACAAAACGACAAGTCTTTATGACCCAATAACCATGGGGTCTCAGAGAAAGTAGTTGAGGTCAACTTTCAGGAGTCTGAGCTGCGTGTAAGCTCATAGGTGAATAAAGAAGGAAGGGGTGAATTAAGGATTCAGAGTTAGAGGTTGACTTAGAATATTTCTACACAGATTGGGGACCTGAGATGGGGTGGCAAGGAGGACAAGTTCAATATCGCTTCCACCCATTCCTTCTTGTGGGGTCTAAGTGTGAGTCCTGCTGGGCAGCGAGGGTACCTTGAAGCCAGATCATCTCTGAGCTCGGGTTGTAAGTGTGAGCGATTGTGATGAGGAAACAAAAAGAAAATCCAGTCTCAGAACCCAAGGCAGAAATGAACTGAAAGCCAGCCACCTGGACCGCCACAAGCACGGATGCCTGCTCAGTAGCAGACTCTGGTCCAGCCAGCCTGATTTCTGAGCTTTTTCCTGTGGAAAATTTATGAAGCCCAGATTGAAGAAAATGTTCTGATAGTTTTAAGGCTGGCATTTTAAGTTGGAATGCCTTCTCAAAGTAGCACATAACGGTACAATTCAATAACTCTGACCATGGTGGAAAAATGCCATGTGCCAACAGCGATTTTCCATAATTTTGTTCAGAAAATCTGAAAGAAATGCAGAAAATGGATTTGCAGCCCTGGCAGCAGGCAGAGAAACAGTAGCAGAGGCTGCAGGCCAGTAATTGATGTTTCAAATATCACTGAGTGCTTTGCCTGTAATTTCGGGGGAGAATGATAATAATTAAAAGCACAAACTTACAAGTCATTTCAGAGTAGAGAAAATGCTGAATGCACTTAAAGTGAGGGGGGGGGTGCGTTGAAATGTTTAACTTTTTCCAGCAAGCTTTCAGATATGCAATGATTAGGTTTTATGTTTGCAGAGTGGCTTTCTTTCCAAAGCGCCCCCAAATTAAAGACATTATTAACCCAGAGGATTCCCCAGGAACACATGGTAAAGGCAGTCCCAAGCACTTAAACCTTTACTAATTATATTTGCTTCTGTCACAAACAATTCACTCTTTTAAAGGATTAAATTATGCTTGTCTTTCTTCTCTCAATTATGTAATCAGTTGTTATCATGGTTCCAGGCAAATGAGATTTGAGATTTTGCTATGAGGCCAAATTTCTTTCTCTTAGTGTTATGTTCATGCAGTCACATATCCATCCATATTTAAAAAGAGATGACACAGACATGAATGTCTTCATGAGAGTGGGGTCAGGGTCATAAGAAGAGTGTGAAAAGTAAGAAATAATGTTTGAGCTGATAGTGGGCCCTAATAACAGTCTAGTGACCTATTCCACAACATAGTATTCCTGGCAGTCTTATCAATAGCAACCAATCTCGCCTCAGCATTAGAATCAAAATATAGATTATGTATGACTTCTCATTTCTTCTTAATTTTGTTGTCCTTTTTTTGGAACACTTAATAGCGTAAGTAACAAAGTTTGCCGTGTCAAGTGATAGTCTCCATCTTGCGAATTGAGGATTTCTACATAGAACTTCTTAGGTAAAAGTTAGGAATCTGTTGGACTTCTTTTGATGAGGCAGATTTGAGCCAGCGATTGTATACACCTTTTCCACGTTGCCATACAGGTAACCCTCTGGGTTCATTTCTGGAGAGTGGGCCTCCAGGGGCACGTACACCTGAGAACGTGTCGAGGGGTGCAGGAGTGAGGCAGTAAAGAGTGCTTCACCGATCACCAGTGCTCAAATATTAGCAATTCTTGATCACATTGTTGTTGCCAAAGTGACAAAGGCACACTGTTTTTTATGTAATTGTTACATTTTGCTGACAGATGTAATTTCCTTAACAACAGATTGGATAAATCTCCTGACATTGCAAAAAGAGGGGATGGGGGAGAGAGAGGCAGAGAGAGAGAGAGTGAATAAACCCAGAGACTAACCTGAGTTAGTCAGTCCCAGGAAGGTTTCTCATGCTAAGATTGAGGTCCCCGCCTTCCACCTGTCTAACCCCATCTATCATGATCCCAGCCCCCCGTACACAGGGAGTACCTGTGAGCATGTGTGGACCAAGGACATATCTGAAAGAGCAGAAGGGGTTCTCCCTCCAAAATGGTATAGGACAGAGGCCTCCGGTGGCTTACCAGCTGTCAGCAACTAGCATTATGTTTCTGCCCACACTGTTTACTACTTCGACTGGATTTTTTTTTTCATGTGCAAATGCTTTCGTTCTCCCAAGCACTGGCCAGAAACAACCCTCTGCAGCTTGAGTTGACAAAGGAGATAACAGCATTGGGCTGATGGGGATACAATGCTGAACAGGTGAAGTGGACAATTAGGCAAACACCGTGATTGGCATGGCCCATCAAGAGCAGAGCAGCAAATACGGTCAGGTTTGTGTTTTTCTTTAGCACCACTGACCTCCCGCTGGCCTTTTAGGGTGACTTTGGTTCTCTAGTTCATGTTAGCTGGTTTTCTTACGTCTTTGCAAATGTGACTCCACCTCTGAAATCTGAAGGTGGGCGAGCAACCAGTAGCAGATGAATGGCACAACTTTTCCTTTTTGTTGGCTCAAGATGGAATGTTTTATGCTTCTTAGAAAATAATTTTCGCAAGGTAGGCCTAATACACACAGGGGCGTGGGCGCATCAGGCTGGTGGCTCTCAGGACGAAGAACAGGGAGTCATGAAAAAATGAAAAATGAGACCATTTGTCAGCTCCTCCCTGAATAAGACTTTGGCAAGGCAGTCCGGGACAGAGTTTCATACAAGACATAGTTCCATCCAAATGCAAAACTAATGTTTTTCAAAGCAGCTAGGCAGGGAGTTAGGCAGGGGGAAGAAGAAGGAATTTTCTCCTTGGAAATTGTGCATCCTGAATAACTGAGGCCCATTAGGTCAGGAGCAAGTTAAAGGAACTTAAAATCCACCACAAGGCAGCAAGACAATGTTAAGAATAAAGATCCAGATAATCTACTGGTTTCAATTTGCAAGAAATCACGTACAAAGTCGCTTCTTGTTGCATTTTCCAAGACAAATTCCATTGCCCTTGAGTCAAAATCCAGCATCAGGATAAAGATACTATGTGCCTCCTTTGTTTGACAGGCCCTAGAACAGGATTCAGTGCAGTTCCTGTATTCTCAAGCAGGGGGATTGAAACGATTCCAGGCTCAGGTGAGAAAGAAGAGAATGAAGAACTGATTAGATGCAAGTTTGAGAACCAGACTGCGTGCCAGAACCAGCTCCAGGAACTGTCACATGCATTAGGAGCCCTCATTCAAGACTGACATCTGCAAGTGTGGTCTAGAAAGTCACGTGTTTATGGAGACCATTCTAACATTCAGCCTGCTACCACTTCTCTAATTGATTTTGGGCAAACCATCATCCGCTCTTATTCCAAACTCCATAAGCACCAATCTATTGATATCATTATGGATTAGATTATATTTCCTTGAGTTTTAGATAAATGTAGTCCTGTAGTGTGTATTTTGTCTGACATCATTCATCTAGTCTACATATTTAATGTGCATTCTTGGTTCATTTTTTAAATTACTGAGTAGTATTTTATTTATGGACACAAGTTGGTTTATCCATATACCTACTGATGAAATATAGGCTTTGTCTCACACTGTGATGTTTCAAGTAGAGCTTCATGGATATTTGCATGTAAGTTTTTGCCTAAAACTATGCTTTCGTATCATTTGGTAAGGTGTATACTTCACTCTTTAAGAAACCATCACACTGTTTCTCATATGGTTACACTCTTTCATTTCCACTAGCTTTGTTAGTTTTTATACACAATTAAGTTCTTACATTTAGCCAATTTTCCGTAGCCAAGTCCTCTTTTCAGGATACATTTACCCTAAGCCAAAAATGCTAGACAAAGTGAGGTACTTAAGAGGTCCTTTATTCCAGCAGGATAAGAATGAGAGCGGAGGCAGAGAAGAGAGAGAAGGACAGAAGGGAAACGTGTCCCACCATGCCGGCAAGAGGGGCTGCAAGGGCAGGAAGAGGGGGCAAGATGGAGGATGGGGGAGTGCCAAGTGGGGAAGCTGCGACACGTGCAGGGGGAGAAGGAGGGAGAAGTGAAGGAGGAAGGTGAAGCAGACGGAAGGATCGCCCTGAGGGATTGGTAGATGGGTGGGGATTGGAGGGTGGTGTTCTCAGGTAAGACACCATGAGGTTACAGCCCACTGGGGGGGTAACCAGAGCCGTGGGAAATTTGCAAGCTGGGAGAAAAGAAAAGAAATGACGCAGGTTCCAAGATGGCTGAGACTCACCAGTCCCATGTCATTCCTCACAGCACAGATGGGGCTAACGCTTCAATTTTAGCCCTTCCAGTAGATCTGTGGATCAGGGGACAGAATATGCTATTCTTTGTTTTTATTTTGTTGTTGCTCTACTGTTGCTGCTGTTTTGTGATTTTATTGTGATTGTTAATAAAGTATATTTGGGGCACTTTTAGATTCAGAGCAAAATTGAGTGGAAAAAAGGATATCCCATCAAACTCCTTCCCCGACAAAGGCATAGCCGTTACAAGTGATGAACCCTCATTGACTTTGCATTGTCACCCATAGTCTGCAGCTGTTAAAGTTCATGCATGTTTAGGTTTTGACAGGTGTATGGTGACGTCGATCTGGCATTGTAACATCATATAGAGAAGCTTTTCCTAGCTAAAAATCCCGACTCCTTCTCCCCAGTCCCTCGTCATCGCCAGTCCTTTTGCTGTCTCTCACTTTCTCCTCTACCAGAGTGCCATACAGTTAGAAAGACTGACTATGAAATTCTCCCACGTTGGCTTATTTTATTTAAAAATATGCATCAAAGTTTCTGCTCTTTTCATGGATTGACAGTGCGTCTCTTTTAAGCCCTGAGAAAATATCCCATTGTCTAGATGCCTCACAGTTCATGAGAAATCACTCACATGCTGAAGGACATCTTAGTTGCTTCGAAGTTCTGACAACGATGCCTCAGTTGCTGGAAACACTAATATGCAAATTCTCGTGTAGACGTAAGCTTTGATTCATGTGAGTGAATGCCGAGGAGCAAACCTGCTGGATCTTATGGTGAGAAAATGTTGAGATTTGTAGGAAACTGCTGCTTTGTCTTCCAAAGTAGTTCTGCTGTCTGCATCCCCACCAGTGTGAATGAGAATCCCCGCAGTTTTTCCCTCCAGCAGCTTGTTCATATTCAGCAGCGCTGTTCATATTCTGGATTTTGGCCATTCTAGTAGGTGTGAAGTGATAGCTTATTGCTACTTGGACTTTCATGTTTCTAATGACACGTGAACTGGAGAAGTTGTTCATATACATATTTGGCATTTGTGTGTTTTTTAAAATAAAATGTCTGTTCATATTTTGAATATGTTATAATTGGGATGCCCATTTTCTTATGGTTGACTTTTTAAAAATTTATTTTCTTTCTATTTAAAAGGCAGAATTACAGAGAGAAGGAGAGACAGAGAGAAAGAGGTCTTCCATCTGCTGGTTTACTCCCCAGATGGCTGCAATGGCTAACACTGAGCTGATCAGAAGTCAAGAGCCAGGCACTTCCTCCAGGTCTCCCATGTGGGTGGTGGGTCCCAGGGACTTGGTCCATCACTTGCTGCTTTCCCCAGTCCTTAAGCAGGGGGCTGGACGGAAAGTGGAGCAGGTGAGAACTGGTGCCCATAAGAAATGCTGGCACAGCAGCTATCAATGTTCTTTGTAATGTTTGGACAGTACTCCTTTATCAGATATTTCTTTTGAAAATATCTTCTTACAGTATGTGGATTGTCTCATCTGACCCTTGACAGTACCTTTTGAAGAGCAGAAGTTTCTCATTTTAACAAATTTCAGCTTATCAATTATTTTTCAGGGATTATACTGTTGGTGTCATATCAAAGCAAGAGTCATCATAATAAATACAGATCATTCATATTTTCCCTATATCATCTAAAGGGTTTATATATTTGATTTTCAATTTTAAATTTTGCTTTGTTGTTATTACTGTTACTATTGTTATTTTGTTATTATTTTAATAGAAGGAAATCCTGTGGTTCTGGCCGCATTTGTTGAAAAGCATTTCTTTGCTTGACTACTTAATGTCTCTTCCTTATCAGATATAAATTGCTTCTATTTGTGTGGCTTTGTATTGATCCAATTGCCTATCATTTCACAAACAAGACACTGTATCGATCCTTGCAGCATAAGAGTGAGTCTTGAAGTTGGGTGGAGTCAGTTCTCTGATACGGTTGTTCTCCAGGACTGTAAGAATTATTTTGAGTCATTTGGCTCTCCATATAAATTTTGGAATGAATGTGTTATTCACAACATAACTGGGTGGGATTTTGATTAGGAATGTCGTGAATCTATGGACCATGCTTGGAAGAAATGATATAACATTGCCTTTGCTACCTGTGAGTATGGGATAGGGTTCCATTTATTTAGTTCTTTGATTTATTTCATCAGAGTTTTATAGCTTTCTTCATATTTTCTGTTACATGTTGCATTCGATTTATACATAAGTATTTCATTTTTTAGATGTGAACTCAAATACTGTGACATTTTTAATTCAGATCCCACTTGCTCATTACTAGAATAGAAAACCTTTGACCTTCACATAGTACCCTTCTGTCTTATAACAACATTATCTTTACTTCTGATTTACAAGAACTTTTTGTCAATTCTCTCATGTTTTTCCTCATAGACAAACACCATCTGTGAATAAAGACTGTTCTAGCTTACCTTTCCCAATTACTTTACCTTTTATTTTTATTTATTTTCTCCTTCTATCATGCTGATTTAGCCAGGGCTGCCAGTATGATGCCACCAAGGAGTCCCAGGAGGCAACATTCTTGCTTCTGAAAAAGCAGGAATCTTCTGTTTTCTCATTGTGAGCCGTGATGTTAGTGGCAGGTTACTGAAACACATTCTTTATCCAGTTGAAGAAGTTCCCCTCAATTCCTAGTTTATTGAAAGCTTTCAATCACACGTCACTATTAGAGTTTGTCAAATATCTTTTCTGCATCTATTTATATTGTCACATTTTTTTCATAATGCATTACTCCAATAGATTATATTAACTGATTTTTTTTATGCCAAGCTAGCCCGATACTTGGAATAAATCTCACTTGCTTCTGGTCTGATTATAATTATATATTTATGTAAATATATATAATTCCTTTTATACAGAATTGTATTGATTTACCAATCTTTGTTGAGAGGTTTTTTGTTTTGTTTTGCCTCTGCATTAATGCAAGAGAATAACCATGACTTCCCTTTAGTGAAGCATCTTTTTCTGACTTGAGTTGAAGGTATTGCTACCCTCCCAGAAAAAGAGTACTGGGAGTCAGACCTCATCAGCAAACACTTCTGGGCCTGCTGTGGTTTATCCTATAAAGTTATTAATTACTAATTCATTTATTCAATAGATGTAGGTTTATTCAACTTTTCCTATGTTTTCCTGTCTTAAGTTTTGGCTCGTGGTGTCTTTCCAGGGACTGGCCTATTTCACATGTATCATCATATCTGCATATGGAAAGTTGTTTATAACATCCTCACACTACGCTTTTAATATCCTTGGGATCTGAAGTGACATATCCTTCATTTACTATATTAGCAAATTTCTTTCTTTTTCCATGCTTAGTATCACTAAAGCATTAATTTTATGAATCTTTACCAAAAATTGTTTTTATTTCATTGGGTTTTTTTTGTTATGCTTTTAATCCACTGATTTAATTTTATTTTCTGTTGCTCCCTTTGTACTTAGCTTTCTCTTATTTTTCTAATTTTATAATGTATGAATTTAGGTCATTTATTTTATTTTTCTTTTCCTTCATTATACGTTACTCAACATTTTCAATGTATTCTACACATCTTGTTGTATTTTCACTGTTACTTATTTCAGTGTTTTATTCCTCTTGAGAATTCTTCTCTGGATTCGTTTGTTGTTGATGAGTGTTTTTAATCTCCAGGTATTTGGCGGGGGGCGGGGAGGATTCAGCTTGAGTACTCTTGCTGAGTACGTTTAATTCTATTGTGGGCTAATAACAGAAATTGTATTATTTCTATTACTTTAAACTTGTTAACAGTGTCTTCCTTGGTGAACATTCTGAGTTCCAGACTGTACATCAGCAGGGGGCTGGTTCCGAAGCACAGCAGCTGCTTTCAGACATTCAATTTCAAGCAGCCTGTTCTGTTCCTGCTCTGGTCTTTACTAGTTCTTCGAACCTGGAGCACATTTTCTCATTTGAAATTGCCTCTCTATGTAAATCAGAAATGATAGTAGTGCCTGCCAAACAGGGCAGTTCCAAAAACAATTAGCACAGATGGGAATATCATTTCCCGTATGTGTTATCCTAAATGATATATGTGGCATACACTAAAAAAACCCAGCTCTAATCCCAATCTAAATGAAGTTTTCTCTCTATCCTTGAATTTAAGACATTGGATGTTTACCTCTCTGGATTCTTCAGACTAAATGTGGATTTGGCCACTCTTTAGGAAGCCAACTGGCTTCTCTGGTTTCCATTTGATGACGGAGCTACCAGCAATTTCCACCTTTAAAACGTTTCCATATTGTTCACTTTTCACAATGACCACTATATGGGTTTCTGTAAGTGAGATCCCTATATTTATGTGTTATGCTACCATTGCTTAAACCCATTCTTTAACTTTAGACATCTCCTTGAAGCACTAGGAACAGAAAAGAACAAATGGAATTCTACTAGTATAATTGTGTGTGAGTCACCTCCAAGTTGCTCTCAACCATTGCTAACACATGAAACCAGAGTTGTATTATCATTTTCCCTGTTCTAGCCACATGATGTAACAGAAAAATTCACTTATGATTTTGTTTTGGAATTTCCATTGCATCTGTCCCCGGCCTTGAGCTTACAAAATAAAGAAATAATTATTCTGATAGCCTCTGTGTATTTATTACAAGCTGTCACTTAAGAGGAAAAAATAAAAAGGAGGAGAGTAAAAAGTAGAGATGTAATAAAGGACTGAGGCATCTCCTTTGGAAAGAGGAAAGTGCTAAGGAACTCGAGATTCACTCATTAGGGGTCAAAGAAATCCGTAGTTTACAAAAGAACCCCTGGTAAATGATCTCATGTAGTTATCATTGCTGAGGAATCACACCCTGACTTCACACAGCTCTCTCATCATTCCTTGGGATGCTGGGCCGTGTATTTATTATGTCCCCAGAGAGCAAAAACTTACATGCAATACGGCAAACAACTCAACAAACTTGCTAAAAATAACTACATTTCAGTAGACAGTTCTAAGCAGGAAGAGAGAAAATGTCTTTAGCAAAACCTGAAATATCCAACAGACAGTGGAGTGGAACTGAAGAGAATCTTATATAAAAATAGCATTTGAGTCCCATCTGAATTTAGCGATGAGGACTGTAACAATGCAGTACAAATGTACCGTGTGCAGCATTTGTCATCTAACTCTGCCTCTCAGACACTTATAGCATTAGATAATGCAGTTAGGGAGAGTTCTAATAGCACAGGGACAGGAAAATTAAAAGACTTATAGTCAGGTAGGGATGGCAGTATGTCAAATAAGATTTATAAGTGAATTGGTACACTGATGAGGCCCAGATGATTCAAAAGGACAGGTAGAACAGAAAACGTCTTAGCATGACGAGGACTATGTCCAAAGAATATCAGAAAAGAACAAGAAAAAAAGATACATGTGGAATATCTCGCATGTCAACCATTGCTCCAGCCACTTTCATACTCTCTATGGCATCTTATCCTTACAGAGCTCAGAGACATCATGACCCTAAACTTCATGGGGAAAACGTGAGGCTCCAGAATTGAAATTGCTCAAGGTCGGATAACAAGTGCCAGAGACAGGACTCAAGGCAAATCCTATAACCTGAGATTCTTATATATTGATCCTCTTGTCAATGTAAGCATGGACATACGGGTGCTATGAGCCTCTTCAAAGTGGCACATTTCCAGGCACTGTCCCTTCCCAACAGACTTTGACTCAGTGCATCTAGACAGGAAATATACTGTGAGTTCAAGGAAACTGAGGTTTCTTCAGGGAAAAGCATGTGACCTCAAGAGGCTTGTAATCCAAGCTCAGCTTTATTGGACAGGGCTGGGTAAAGAGGGCAAGCTCGTTGCAGAGTGAGATCATCAGAGGTTTACAGGGAGGGGCTCTCCATCCTGAAGAGGTGGAGAGGATAAATCCTTGGGGAAATGGTTCAGAGGGGGCTTAAGCATCTAGATGATGTCATGCATCAGCTCAATGGAGTTTCTCCAGGTCAAAGAGTTCCTAAGGGCCTTCCTCCAGCCGCTAGGATCTCTCCCAACAATGGATAGCAGCTGTTGCTTAAGTTTGTGTGGGGTGTGCAAAGCAGATAGGTTCTATGTGGCTAGAAAATATTCAGATTATCTTTCAAGTAATTTGATGTGTAAAACCTTGAGTTTAGTCAAACAGGATTTTGAGTTTATGGGTTTCAGTCTACAAGGAAGAAATACACAACCCAGGGGCCAGTACAGAGAGGAGACTTTGCACTCATATATCTGACCGTGCGCTATCTTCGGTGAAGATGTTTCTGTTGCAGTACATTACAGACCATCTTTTGAGGAAGAAAAAATTGTTTCAAATTCCACGTATTGGGCCCTGCTCACTGCTCTGTAACCACCTCAAACAATAGGTAAACATAGCCCCAGGCTGGTGAGTGGTTTCTTGGGAAAGGGGTGACTGAGGGACCAGCACTGAAGTCAGTGCCGGTGCGAGTAACATGCAGGTTGGGTCTTGGGATGTGGCTTAGGACCACAAATATTTTTCCTTCATTTTAATGAGGGTGTATTCTTTACTGCAACTATTCTTTATGGCCAAAGTGAAAACATTGGCTTTGGCCAGTGAGCCTCCCAATCCAGGGAGGAGCAATGAATAAAATACAAACCACATTTGGAGAACTTTATTTTATTATTCAGCGCCAAATGTATAAGAATCTATAACCGTGCCTACTCTGATGGCAGGAGCTGGGTTTGTCTTTGTTTTGTTTTGTGAGGTGCCATCTTGCTCCTTAGCCCTTTTCCAGTCAAGGTAGTTAACAAGTGAGCATTGATTAAAAAATTAATGTAGAAATACCCATTAGTGTGTCCCACACATACGAGTTGGGTCACTGAGAAGTCCGCCTGGAACCACAGAACTCCAATCAAGTCTCCATTGACCTTGCCAGATGGGGACTTTGTATTCTAGCCTCACCGCAGCGCTGAGTCACAAACCGAAGCTACCATTGGAAATGTGGCGTTTAAACTGGTACTTAGTCATTTATAATAATTTTTTTGTTTGGGGGAGGTAATTAAGCAAAAGAAAAGGACAGTTGAGAAAAAAAGGCTTAAAGAACCTCATGTTCATAATTATAATAAATTTTTGTTTGGGGAGGTGTTTAGGATAAAGAAAAGCACAGATTAGCGGGATAAAAAAGGCTAGGGAACCCCATTCTCACTTCTCTAACAAGTGGAAATGCCTTAAAGAAGAAGAAAAGTCACTTTTTCTTTTTTTTTTTTTTGTAATTTGTTTCTACCTCCCTGACCCCCCAACTCCATCTGCAAGAAACAGGACTTCTGCTCTTTTAAAAAATATATTTATTTATTTTTATTGGAAAGTCATATTCACAGAGACAAGGGGAGATAGAGAGTTAAGCCCTTCCATCCGCTGATTCACTTCCCAAGTAACTGCAACAGCTGGAGCTGAGCTGGTCTGAAGTCATCCCGATGCCAATACTTTCCCTAACGGGCTTTGCTTTGACCTAACCCGAGTTTTCATAAACGAAGAAGCACGTGCACACGTTGATGAAGTAGCCTGCGGGGGTCCAGGGAAGTGTCCGTGGAAGATACCTGCTTTCCTCTCAGCCGTCCTGCAGAGCCCCCAGTATGTGGTATCTCCCCATGTAGGCATGTGTGTCGTTGACTATCTTCCCCTTAACTCCAGGTGATCTGTTCCATACAGGGTCTGAGGAGCTCTCCTTTCACTTACCCTTTCATCCTAGCATTTAAAGTGTGAATGGACGGATGGAACTCTTTTTAAACACAGTTGCAAAATCCTTGCAGAGACACATCCACACATTCTGGTAAACTAGCTGAGTCACCTGGTTAACCTGTCATCTCTGGGAGTCATTTTACAATCCACTTCAGAGCTTGGATGAGGAGACTAGTTTAACCTGTGTGCACCCAGTTTTCTTACTTTCTCACATGAAGCCGTTCCTCTGGGTTCTCTAGAGCCATTCCACAGGGCAGTTGCTTCCGACCACTGTTCATAAATCTTGAGAGACCACATTGGGCATGGCTACTGACCATTTCACAGCCACTCTGGCTAACTATCTCTTTAATGCTGGTCTCCAACTGTTGCTCTCAGATCTCCTGGGATTGGAGCTAGAAACACTGTGCAGACCCAAGAAAGTAACAGCACCAGAGTATACTTCAAGCAGTGCATTTTGATAAGTACCCAAGTGCTTCTTGCGCTGAAGGGTGTTTGTGCGAGGCAACCGATTGTAGAGTTTTACGCTTCGTTATATTCCAGGGCAAAACACAGAAAATAGCTTTCTTTCCTGGAAAAAAAAAAAACCAGGAGCCATGATGTGCCACACAAAGAAAAGCCAGGGAAATCCCACCAGCATGGACTCTTATGGAAAGAATTGTGCCTTCGTTCTCTCCCACTCCAAAAACACTCTGAGGATGATCTTGGAGACAGTGCCTGTTTTGTAATTGGGAACCAACTGACCTTTTTCTGATAGAGGCCATACTCAAGAAGTATTAATGTAAAAAAAAAAATTTTTTTAATCTACTTTTCTGAGTAGAGCAAGCTCCCTGAAATGAGTCTAAAAAGAATAGGAACAGCTGAAAATTCCAGGCCACAGTTTCAAGTTTTCCAAAGCCTGTTTGCTTTGGCCCGCCTCTGCCATTCCTTTCTCTCTTTTTTCAGAAGTGTGAAATGGGTTGGTTGCTGGTATTTGTTCTGTGGTCTTTGCTAACTCTTCCATCTGTATAAACTTAGCTCTGCCAATCCAGCAGTTTAGCAGTACTTTCTCTTCTGCTGGCTCAAAGGGACTCAAAGGTCCTGTTAAGTGGTACTTTTCAATGCTTGCAAATGTGTGATGTTGGCTGTTTGGTTGAGGGTGTGAGGCTTAACTGTGCTGCCCTCCCAGTTGGCTGGCCCTTCCTTTCGGACTAGTGGCTAAAAAGGGGAAGATAAAGTGAATCCAAGTCTGAATTCGACTGTGTTTTCTCTAGAGAAGTAGCAGAGGGGGCTACGCTGTGCCAACAGATCTGAGAAACTTGTAGGAGCTGGAGCCTTTGTCTTAGTGGTAAGTAAGGATGAAGAATCATAGCAGAGTCTACATATCCATGTTTTCCCACTTTCCTTCCTTATGTGTCTGTACCCAGTCAATCACATTCAAGAAGCTTTGGTTAGCAAGCAGTATTCAAGAAGCAATGCTTAGCAGTATGCCAGAGCTCTTGTATCTGTTCTCAGTGTCATGGCTAACACAATTTTTTTAATTGCTTTTCACTAACTGCTGTCATAGAGCAACAAAATATTATCAAGTATGACCATCTGCCTTGGGTCAGAGATTGAAAATGAGTAGGGCTGATGGTTTTTGCCAAGTTCAACAAGTATCTCCGTGAAGTGTAAACAGCTATTAATGAAAAGGGCAGCCACAGTTAAACAAACCACGAGGTACAGGACACCTGTGCCAAGAGAAGGGCTGATTGTTGGCACATTTGCTCTGAATGTTTGCGGATGAACTCAGTTCTCAGTGAGGGACAGCAGAAATTCTAAAGCGGATCAGAGTGAAAAATGCTATGAAGAAATGATTTAAACTTGAACTTATTGTTTAGTATGGCTTTTCAAAAGACACCAATTCCATCAGAATTAAAGTTCAAGAGGTCTTTATTGGATTAGCTAAACTGGAGTCAGAATGTTTTATCCCAACCTTTCCTGGGGGAAATGTGCTTTTAGTTGCTAGCACTTTATACTAGTGTTAGTATAGAATCAGGTTTACTAGGTTACTGGGTTGCTTCATACAGATCTTCCAAGACTTGCCACTCTCTGATAGCCCTGGACCAGATAATTCATCAACCTACTTGTAATGGAGCAATGCTAGGCTCTACAATATGTATTCCAATGTTTTTAAAGTTATTTTTAATGTTTGTACAGAGAATCAAAATATTTATAATTCCCAGGATTGAGTTATGTAAAATGACCTTTACAGAAAATGCTGTGAAGGATGGATGTCACCACACAGCAGGTCAAGCTGCTGCCTGGGATGCCTGAATCCCATCCCGTATTAGAGTGCTGGTTTGAGTCTCAGTGGATCCATCTTCCTGCCAACACACCTGGGAAGCTGAGGCCAATGGCTCAAGTACTGAAGTTCCAGATGGTATTCTTGGTTCTTGACTTTGGCCTGGTCCAGTGCCAGCTATCGTGGCCATTTAGGGAGTGAATCAACAAAGGGAATAGCATGTCTCTCTCTCTCCCTCTTTCTCTCTCTCTCTGTTTCTCCCACCTCCATCCCTCTCAAATAAATAAATAATCTCTTTTTTTTTTAAATGCATAACTATGGACAGGCATTTGGCACAATTGGTAAACACATGAAACCAGTATAAAGAACAAAGTATCAAAATCAAATATGGAAATCTTGCTTCCCTCAGATCAATCTGACAGATGCCCCAGTTCTAGCGAATGAAACATAAGGAGTTGTTAGTGAAGGCATGTTAGAAAGACGTTTCCCTCCTAAATGATAATATGTATGCATATATATATATATATACTTGTGTGTGTGTATATGTGTGTGAGAGAGAAACAGAAAAAGAGAAAGTTGTTGTAACCATGCCAACAATGGCTTCTAGAGTAAATTAAAAAGAACGTAGGTAACATAGAACTTGATCATATGTGATTTCCTTGTCAGCCCTTGCACTCTCTTAGTCTCTTGGTTAAGTGTGCTGTTTGCAGTGGAAAGCAACTTCACTAAGGAGCAGGGTGTGCATCCCCATAAATCTACATATATGCAACATGTGTGTAGCGGCACATCAATGTCTGTAAATGCCGGTATTATGCTTACATGTTTTGACTTGTTTTTTAAAAATGTAAATGGGGGAAAGAATTACACTAAATTGTATAATAGTTGCTTATACATTTAATGTCAATATTAAGCAGAGGATAACATTTTGCTCCATTTATTGTTAAAAATCTGTTTATCATTTGTTCATGCAACACAGCATTCAAAAATAACAACAACAAAAAAAGTCTCCAACCACCCTTTTCAATTTGGAAACACTTTGATGAAATAGATTTCTATATTTTTACACATTTAATACACTTTTGACTACAGGGAAAAATTATGTTTTAGCTTTGCACAATTGATATTATATTTGAGACTTTCATATATTCTAAGCATTGGTTTGGCCATTAGCTATGTTAATGTAAGCAACTGTTTTGTTCATCCAAATTGTTCTATCATGCTCAATTTATTGAAACAATAAAATCCACAGAAAATGTATCTGTCTCTTTTACTAAGGAATGTATTTGTTTTACCACTTTCCACTCTCATTGTCTTCATTAGTTTATTGTAATGAATCATATATCCTAGTTTTTTCTAGGTTGCTAATTATGTGGCTTGCAAATAACTTCTGGTCAACAGCAAGGCTTCTTGGCTTATGATAATTATTCTCCTGTTGACCTTTTGCTTGTACTTTAAATATATTTGTGAGCATTTTATTTGTTGGAAAAGTTTGGCTTAAAACTTTCTTTCTGGTTTAATTTGGAAATAGCATTTTAAATTTTCTAAGATGGTAATAGCTTTCTATTCATTTTAACATATTTAAATCGTGTAGGATTTATTGTTGTATAACATACTTCCTTCGAAGATAGCTCAGTATGCTTTCCATGTGAGCAGTCATCAGTAGAATAGCCAAGCTTTCACAGCTGGTTTGGATCATCACTTATTTCCTTCCTACACCGAGTTTCTACCTGCGTTCATACGCTCGATAGTGCTGTGTGCCAAAGGTTTGCGTTTCCGCATCTTCCAAGTACAGGCTGAAATTGCATTTCCTGGTCCCTTTTGGTTCAGGGGGAATAGATATCTAGTTCCGTACAATGTGTATGGACAAAAGTGACAAGTGCATTTAACTGACAGATTCATCACTGCAGACATCTCTCTCTCTCTGATGGTAAGACGTGTGGCTCAAGCCTGGGGTACTCAAGTGAACTAAATGTTCAGAGTGCCCCTAACAGTCTTTACTGGATTTGTAAGAGAGGGAAAAAAATTATCGCTTCTATTTTACACTTCAAAGATTTGAAAGCTGCTTGTCCCTAAAACACGACCTGTACTTACCCGACTGACACAGTAACTGGACAGGTAAAGGCCTGGGCTGGATGGAGGAGAGCAATGCAATTCGAAATTGCTCTATCATCCGGCAGGATCTTCATTTGTGTTCTCTAGATGTGAAGCATTTGGCAAAAGTGATCTCTAAAATAACTCAGAGCTCTGAAATATAACACACACAAGAATTTGGAAACTAGAATGTGAGCAAAAAAAAAAAATCAGTTAACATTGGCTTTATTGGATAAAGGGCTACAATAAAGAGATGGACTCAGGGGAAAAAATGGACTGAATCGCAAACAGGAATGAATGGCTAACAAGGAATGAATGGAAGAGTCAGCTGCTTCCCGTACGTATTTAACAAAAGATAACGCTGAGCAGACATTTAATAAAAAGAATCCATTAAGACAGGCTGGGGACAAGGAACAAACTGAGAGTACTGCCTAAGTTACCAGGAAGTGCTTTCAATTGCATAAGGGTAAGTTCTCAACTGAAACCTCATAGATTCATTGTTAATTAAACTGAGATTGGAGGAGAGGAGACAGGGGGAAGGGAGGAAAAAGGGAAAAGAAGGAGGTAAAACAAGGAGAGTGGGAGGAAGTTCTTGATATCTGCTGTTTGAATCCTCTCTATTTTCAATTTCTATTTTCAATTTTCCATTTCTATTTTCAATAGTTCCCCTTTCTCTGTCTCTCTCACTCTGTCACTGTTTCTCTTGATGAATAGTTTCTTGTTGCCCAATTCCTTTTCAGTTGGTATCAAACATTATGTATGCAAAATTTTGGAAAGAAAGTGGTATCTGGGACTAATAATATTTTGTGCATGAAGTAGTATTTACTTCTGACATACAACCAAGGACCCAAGTAATTTAATTCATGAGATTGCCAAAATCTGAAATCAGATCTTATTTTGTATACTGTCTGAATGTTTTCCCGGGTTTATCTTTACAATCCTTAGAAATCCCAAACCAGGGGCCTGGTGTGGTAGCCTAGCAGCTAAAGTCCTCATCCTGCTTGTGCCTTCCATATGGGCACTGGCTCCTGTCCTGGTGGTCCTGCCTTCCATCCAACTTCCTGCTTGTAGCCTGGGAAATTAGGAGAGGATTGCCCAAAGGCTTGGAATCCTGCACCCACAAGGGAGACCCAGAAGAAGCTCCAGACTCCTGGCTTTGGATTGGCTCAGCTCTGGTAGTTGCAGCCTCTTGGGGAGTGAGCCGGTGGATGAAAGATTTTCCCCTATCTCCTTCTCTCTGTATACCTGCCTTTCCAATAACAACAAATAAATATTAAAAAAAAATCCCAAACCAGAGTGAAGTGGGTGTCACTACATTCTTAAAAGTAACTGCCCTGCACGTTGTGTCCCTGTGTGCTCATCAGTCTGTAAGAACTGCTCTCCACTGTTCAGCCTCTCACACGCCTCTTCCGCTCTCTCAGTCCAAGTTCCCCTTCTCTCTGGAGTATTATCCTTGAACTTCTTACAAGGTGGAGTTAGAGAGAGAAGAAGAGGAACGGGAAGAGGAGAAAGAGGAGTCAGAAGGAGAAGAAGAAAAAGAGAACCCTTTCATCTACTGGTTCACTTCCCAACTGGCTGCAACTGTTGGAGGTGGAGTTACCTGAAGCCAGGAGCCAGGAGTTTCTTCCAGGGCATGAACATTGGTGCAGGGGCCCAAGAACATGAGCCAGCCTCCGCTGCTTTTCCAGGTCGTTAGCAGGGAGCCGGTTTGGAAGGGGAGCCGCTGGGTCTCAAACCAGTACCCATATGGGATGCCAGTGCCACAGCAGGAGGCTTTGCTTGTTACACCACTGCGCCAGCCCATATGAATGTTCCTTTTGCTATTCTATTTACTTGTTTGGATTGTTCTCACACTTTCATGTTGCAAACCTTGGCAGCAGAAGACAGTTTGTTATATTTCTGAGGAATATGTAAAAGACATCCTCAGAAGCCTACAGTTAGATTTTCTAGAAACATCTCCACAGCATTGCTACCAAAGGCGCCATGATTCCTTCGAGTCACAGTGTCACCATGGGTTAAATGACCTGCTTCCTGAGACACCCATTCCAATGAACCTTTTAATGTTCTACCTTGGATCACAACCCAGGCTCCACAGACAGACTTGACAGCTGAGGGAAGCTGAGCCAGTCAGAGGAATCTGTCCCCCTGCATGCCTTGGTGGGGGACGGGGGAAGCCAGAGCATTTGACCCAAGAAAGAGATCCATCCAAGAACTTAAAAATGTATGTGCTTTTTTTTTATTCTGAAAATAAGTTGGGGACAAATGGATTCGATGACTAAGTGAGGATTGCATGTCTCCGAATGCCAACTGAAACAGTATCTGCCTCTCCCTCCCTCTCCCCCTGCGTCTTTCAAACGGCAGTCTCCACCTCACTAGGAGGTATACTTGAAGGCTAGTTGATTGTGCTTGCACATAACGGGTCAGGACCACAGCTTGTGGACTGGTTTAGCCTCAACACCAAGACATGTCCATTTTTTTGGTCTTCACTGATTTATAATAGGGCCAAGAACAATGTGATTGTACCTTGTTGGAATAATTCTGGTGCCAAAGTAACTTCCCCAGCTCGCCATACTATCTTCAATCTTAAACCATCCACTCGGTGGATGAATTCACTTTCCTTTCAAATGAAGCATGGGTTTATCCCTTAGATTCAATGAAGATTTTCATTATTAGAAGAGAAACTTCAGAAGAAATAGTATATGAATCTGTTGGAAAGCCATTTCCCCGAGGAACAGCATTCTGGGAACAAATCTGGGTGGGAACAAGGAGAGAAGCATCAAGACTTGTCAATTACAAGGCTACCTTCCTCCATCTTCAAGCCAAAATTTGTATCTTCATCACTTTTGTCCATTTGTGGCAGCTGTTTCCTCTGGAATAGCGCCACCCAAGTCTCTTTCCCCATTCCCACTTTTGAGTAACGGACTGCAGGGCTCATGGCCGCCTCCTTTTCCTTGTATTTTTCCGTTCCTCAGGTCGAACACTCCATTCCTTCAACTATTTCTGATACGGTATTTTGGCAGGAGGAAACATGGGCGGAAAAAGAATTGTGTGAAGAAAGTACTGCATGTACATTTCAGGAGATGGCAACTGCCTCAGACCGGCTGGCCAAACGCTCTGACACCAGATCAGACACACTCTCCGAGTGGCGTGTTAGCCGGCAGCATTCCAAATCCCCGGCCTGCGAAGGGGAACCGGAAAAACTGGCCAAATATTTTTGCCTGTATTAATTAAGACACGTTCGCCCTTTATTGATTCTTACATGGAACAGACATTTTTTGTCCCTCCCTGTAATTACCCAAAAAAATTTCGTTTTTAACCATTTAATGACCGTTTAGGTGCAGTTGTTTTTGTATTTGAAACAATGTTCTGCCAATATGCTGTTGCGTCTCGTGGCTATTTTACTTATCTTCATTTTGTTTAATAAAAACAAACAACTACGCTTAACAAATGTCCCTATCTTCTAACATTGAGAAAGCAGAACAAAACCAAACATCAAAATGCGATCCGAATCAGGCACAGATTAATACTTTGATTGATTTCCTGGAATAAAGTTCAGAGCATAAATTCTGGCTTTTCAGAGTTCCTTCTAGCTATGATTACAATGGCATACCTCCACCTGTTTGCTCTGGCTTATTTATTTTGAGAAAACCCAGGGAAGACAAGGAATAGATTTACAACCTTTGCCTCCTGTTAGGTGGATTCTGGGATTAAGCCTGTAATTCATCTTGTAATCTTAGACTTGTAGTTCTGTGTTCATGAAAGGCGAAATTAATACACCTGCTAATAATACTACTAATTATATAAACAACATAAATAGCTGTAATATTCCTGATTTATGAAAGTGCTTATGGCTGTTGTTACTTTTGGATTGATTTCAGTTTTGTGGAAAATGCACTCTCAAGTGTCCTATGAAATTTGATAGTGTGAACATTTTGGAGATCTTTACAGATCTTATTGACCTCATCAAATATAACTAATATGTGATTTAATTATTGAAGTTGTTGGGAGTGCTTATATAATGTTCTGATCCATATGACATTCTCCTGGAGTCTGGTAAATTGGTGGTAATAGTTGCATAATTCTTCAGTCTACCTAGATGTCACATAAAAAGGACAGTGAAGCAACCTAACAAAAATTTAAGAACCCTGATAGGAATATACAAGCAGACCAGGTGACCTGATATTCTCTACTAAACATGAAACAAAAAAGAATTGATCAAAACAAGAGTAAGGAAGAAGTAGAGCACCAAAAGGTAAATGCTAAAAATCAGGTTAACATAGTTTGTGATAACAAAAATGATTTGTAAAACAAAAGAAATTGCCATGAACCCTAAAACTTTCTAAAAAATTACATAAAAAGAAACTAACTTCACATAAAATTTACAAAGATACAAACATTTAAGAGACCAACCGCAGAAAATGGCAACACAAAGGGATATGATGAAGGGCCTGGTCACAGCAAAAACAAACTACTCATGGGTATGGTAGAGTTATTAAAATAATAGGCTATAAATATGAAATAACAAAAACAATCAGAAATTACATGCTCAGTTAACAGTCAATTCAGGGCTGACATTTTTAAAAGTATATGATCGCAAGTAAACACAACATATAATGAATTAAGAGAGATAGAAAAATTTTGAAAAGAAAATTTCAAAGAGATACAGTGATTTAAGACAAAATAATATTTAATACGAACAAAGAAAATTCAGCAGATGTAGAATAGCACTCTTCGTCAAAAAAAAAGCTGCCGCAAACACAAGTGATTGGGGGGAACATTCACAAACATCAAAATGTGTTTTATATTTTATTGTACGTTAGCAAACAATTAAGACTTAATGAAATTGACACAAAATAGCCAGCACCAAAATATATCCTAGTAAAATGTTGGATTTGAAAATAAAGTTAGTAGTCTTATAGATGTCTAGAAAGTAAAAGTACTTCCAACAACAGCAACAAAACAATTAGGTTCTATCCAATTGTTTAATGACAGTGTTTTACTCTAGAAACAAAGAAATAAAATATCATATTTAAGGTAGTCAAGAAAAATCAAAGTGAGCTGGTATTGTATCCCTTCAAACTAACTCATATGTAAAAGCTATCGATAAAGCTTCTGCCACTGTTTCTGAGGAATGCTAGAAAATTAATTTCATAAAGTAATATACTTCAGAAAAAAAAATGTATATTGTGTGCAGCCAAATTTACAAGTTAAATGTGTGAAGCTAAAAGGAAGAAAGTGGCCTAGGGGTCAACGATGACTTAGGACATCTGTATCCCCTGTAAGCACACACAGATTCCTGGCCTGGCTCCTCCACTTCTCATCCAGCTCCCTGCTAACACACCTGGGGAGGCAGTTGAAGATTGTCAAGAATGTAGGCCTAGCCATCCACATGGGAGATCCGGATAGAGTCCCTGCCTTCCAGGCTTTAGCCCCGGTTGTGGCAGCCATTTGCAGACTTAAGCAGCAGATGGAAAATTAATTTATCTCTCCCTCTTCCACTGTTTTCTCCCTCCCAGGAACTCTGCCTTTCAAATAAATAAATCAGAAAGAAAGAAAGAAAAAAAAAAAGAAAGAAAGAAAGAAAGAAAGAAAGAAAGAAAGAAAGAAAGAAAGAAAGAAAGAAAGAAAGAGAGAGAGAGAGAGAGAGAGAGAGAGAGAGAGAGAAAGAAAGAAAGAAAGAGAGAAAGAGAGAAAGAGAGAAAGAGAGAAAGAGAGAAAGAGAGAAAGAGAGAGAGAGAGAGAAAGAGAGAAAGAGAGAAAGAGAGAGAGAGAGAAAGAGAGAAAGAGAGAAAGAAAGAAAGAAAGAAAGAAAGAAAGAAAGAAAGAAAGAAAGAAAGAAAGAAAGAAAGGCAGTCACAGTATATAATGATTATAAATACTGACAATGTAGACAATGTGCCATTATTTTTCAAAAATGAGGAAAGATGTAAAAGCATCAACATTTACTTAGTGGCAGCAGTTATCATACTGGTGGAATAATATTGATCTTGTTTCCCTGAGACCGCTAGGTACATTGTGTGGGAAAAAGTCAATAAGTAATTATGAAATAGTCTAATTCTGCCGTTCTTTTCTTTATAAGACCAGGTTTACTGATGTGGAATAGAGGACACACAGAATTCATCAGAGAGGTTAAGGATGCCCAGGTAACCCTGAATATGAGTTGCAATAATCAGGATGAATCATGAAACGTTTTAACTTAAAAACATATGGCATCTATAAAAATTAGAAGTAATTTAATAATGTTACATCTGTGTTAAAGATAATGTTGGTGTACAATGATTGCATCCGCTGAAAATACCTAGGAATTAACCAGGCCAGTAGTATTAAATACTCATGTTTTCAACCAAAAAGACAACTTGAGATCTTCCTTCTCAATCCTTATCTCACCATACCACATTGAATAAGATTTATATTTCTTATGTTAAATCAAATTGTGAAAGCAGGCATCACTGTGATTATGCCACTGATACGTACAAGGCTTTCAATTGAGTGCTATGCCTTCTGTAGATCATGCAGCACTATTCTAGATTTTATAGTAATTTTTAAACCATACTTTTACTTACCAATATTAATTTCTTCTTTTTGCTCTAAAATGATATTCAAAACTAATATATGTTTTGCCACCTCATTCCTCCAACTCCTTATGGTCTATTTTAAAACATGTATGGGAAGTGGCGTTAAAGATAAGTTTATGTAACACGGTTTCAGTTTTTGTGATCTATCAATTTCTTTTTAATATGCATTTCCGTGAACATTTGGAAGACCCCATTGTCGTAGTTATCAAATATTGTCGTAGCTATTAAACTGTTTATCATCATTCTAATTTTATAATCATTTTGCTTTAATTATGAATTCCAATGTGTTCATTCCTAATCAAGAACAGAAAGACCTAATTTTCTCACTGGTCAGTTTTTCTAATGTGAATAGTCTCATTAAAGCTGATTGTCAGAACCCATCATGATGTGGTTAATGCAGACCCACACAGAGGCACGCCAGTATGTAACACTACCAAGCATCTCCCCTAGAGAGATACAGTAGACAGGGATGACCTCAAGATCACAAACATTTGTACAATATAATTAGGGAGGAACACATATTTGTTAGATTTCTAGGTTTACAAGATAATATACACAACTACAGATTTATACAATTTGTTTCATTTTCGATGAAGGCTATCTTTCACTCGCCAGCAGCATTTTCAACATTTGACAGTCAGCTCTTAGAAAGACAGGCCATGCTGGGATTAACGCATTGTCATGCCTCCTTTATTTTAGAACTCGGTTGACAATATTCTTTTGTTTCCCTGCACAAATATTACTGTGGAAATTTCTGTAGCCAACGTTTTGCAACATGAGTACTGAGCTGATGAACTTTGTCCCCTTTCATACTTGAAGCACATAGAAATTCTGGATAAAGTAACAAATATTACATAAATCAAAATAAAACGAGAGCCATCTCGATGTGCAAGAGGGGAAAATAAAGTGAATGCCAAAGTAATAAACTAAAGGTATTTCAGGGACAACATTCTGGCATTAGAGAAACCAGAGGTCTCCTGGGCTCGGGCCGGAGGGTCTAGTACCTAGTCAAAGATGGTACAATGTGCAGCAACTGGGACTGAAATTGAATCATCCCATTGGGGATTACAAAACTCCACTGTATCAACTTGGAAAGAAAAGATTCCAATGTCTTAACCTTTGGATCATGAGGAAGGATAGTTTCCAGAAAAAAAAAAAAAAGACAACTGCAGACGCACGCCATTGGTCGATATTTGGCCCAAATTTAAAGTAGTTAGATGTATTAACGTAAGTTCAGAAATTAAGTGAAAAAGCAGATTCAGATTTTTGAAGCCTCTGAGCTTTCCACCGTGGAGTCTCATCGCATTTCCTCATGGAATCACGCGGTAGCAGTATGTCTATCAGGCAAGACATAAGGAACTTACACAGATAGCGAGCCCTTTGCAAACAGGAGCACAAAAAGAACCAATGTAAGGAAAAAGATCACAGGATCCAAGCAGAGGGAAATGAGCAGCCCAAGCACTAGAAGAAGCAGGAAAATACAAAAAGATTTGTGTCCTAAAGAGGAATAAAAAACATTAGATATTACTTTAAAGTAAAAGAACCTATTCTTTGTTTTGTTTACATTGTTCGTTGCTCTAAGAATCTCTAGCAGTCACTCAGGTAACTCTTCAATGACCGTTTCTTAGGGGAGCCCCTCTCTGTGTGCTCCACCGCCCACGACCAGGTCAGCTTTCCGCGTGTACACCCACACGGCACGCCACCTCTCTCCTTGGTAAATTTCTATCTATTTTCAAACCCGATACACAAAATCACGACTATTCAGTCAATCCATGGACTCGCTGGCAACCATCCTCAGGATTGTTTTAAGTCACAAAGTTTTGGGTTAGGGAAAGAAAAAGAATAATGAAAGAGAATAAGCAAGAAGGTGAAAAAAGATGGTCACGTAACAGGACAAAAATTCAATGTTTTGCTTCAGAAGAAAAATTCATAGTTCATCCAAGAAAGTTGATAAGGAGATTGCTAGGTTCAGATGAAGATTAAACACACTCAGCAGCTGAGTGCCTCAAAAATGTTGGTAAGAAATCCTTGACGCCGTCCATACGAGGGTCTAAGAAACACCAACAGGAGCCTTTTGGAGCTGCAGTGTTAAAACACAGCCTGTTGGTTCTGAGGACATAGATCATCCTCCTTTCCAGATTTGTGAGCATCTCCAGTCAAAAAGTCAGAGTCTGCAACTCTCCACAATCCAAAATTTCTCTAACACTGACCTGGCGTTACCAGCAGGACATTTCACACCCAATCTCACAAGAAGGGTTACAGCCAAACTGCAGGGACACCGAGAAAATACAGTAATAAATTGAGCTATGGGTCTATGGTATATTTGAAACGTTCATAATTTTACATTGAAGGCTTGTTTCCATTCTGAATATGTCACATTACGTGTATGCCCATATTCCAAAACCCATGAAAATCCCCCAAATCCAAAATTCGAAGCACTTCTCATCCCAAGCATTCGGGTAAGATGCACTCAGCCTGCGCCACATGGTTGCTTGTGCAGAGGGTAGGGTGACGCTGCAGACGGTGAGGTTCCGTTACGACCGGCCTATCTATAAATGAATCTGAGACCCAGTGACAACTCAGCCACAGGCTCACATTTCTTGAGTAGAGCCTCAAATATCCCTGTGCCTGGGGGCCCACAGATTATCCCTAAGCTGCCCCACAGAGACCCACCCCACGAACTTGCTCAGTGACCCAACCAGCTGAGATAGAAGCCTTGTCTTAAACTCCTTGTTCTGATTCCTGTCTGGTTGGTGGTAGCAGTCTGCACGGAAAGAAAAGGAAAGGAAAGGAAGGGAAGGGAAGGGAAAGGGAGGGGAGGGGAGGGGAGGGGAGTGGAGGGGAGGGGAGGGGAGGGGAGGGAAGGGAAGGGAAGGGAAGGGAAGGGAAGAAAGAAAGAAAGAAAAATTTGAGCCCTATGTCACTCTAGCTGCTGTCTTCACTCTCATTTCAGCCTAAGCTGTTTCCCCAGAGCTAGGTATCTGCACCAACATGGTTATTAACCCAATTATTGTTTTTGAAAAAGCCTTGCAGTTTATTTATTTATCTGAAAGGCTGAGTTGGAGAGAGAGAGAGAGAGAGAGAGAGAGAGAGAGAGAGAGAGAGAGAGAGATTAGTTTTCCATCTACTGGTCTGTTCTCCAAATGGCCCCGGTTACTAGCCTGGGCCAGGCAAAAGCTTGGAACCTGGAACTCCATCCAAGTTTCCCACGTGATTCCAGCAGCAAAAAGCTGAGAACACCTTCTGTTATTTTCCTTGTGCATAAACAGGCAGCTGGATTGGAAATGATGCATCTGGGACTCAAATCGGCACCTTAATGGGATTCTGACATCACAGCGATGACTTGACACACTGCGCCATAGCACCTGTCCCTTTGAGCCTAATTTCTGTTCAAACATGTTGTTTGTAATTCAGTTGGGCACTTTTAACAACAAAGGAAGATGGAATTGGTGCTGAAATCCCTGAAATGGGCACAGCGATTGCTTGTTGCCGTGCTTTACAGCCCCACATCCAGTCTGCTCCTGTTACCACACCACTGACGATCACTAAGAAATCTTTGAGTTTCTTTCCATAACGATGAGATTCTCACAATGCATTAAAAAGCATTTAAGGGTTAGGTCATAGAAGCTATTCATTAAAAAAGAAACTGTCATGGGCCTAGTGTGAAAGCCTAGCAGCTAAAGTCCTCGCCTTGCACTCACTAGGATCCCATATTGGCACTGGTTCTAATTCCAGTGGCCCCGCTTCCCATCCAGCTCCCTGCTTGTGGCCTGGGAAAGAAGTTGAGGATGGCCCAAAGCCTTGGGACCTTGCACCTGCATGGGAGACCCAGAAAAAGTTCCTGGATCCTGGCTTTGGATTGGCTTAGTTCTGGCCAATGCAGCCAGTTAGGGAGTGGATCAGTGGACGGAAGATCTTCCTCTCTGTCTCTTCTCTCTGTATATCTGACTTTCCAATAAAAACAAAGAAACCCTCATAAATTGCAAACAATTCCACATAAGGATTCAGTGTTATCATCATAATTCCCTTGTAACTATTCAATGTTTCCTCCTAAAGTTACAGCTATGTAGGAAAATACTTTGAGAAGACTGGACTTCAAAAGAACTTTCTAGATTCAATCAGGTGAAGTCCTGAGAATACAATGATTTGTATTAATAAGAAAGAACAAAATAAAAAGGAAGAAGAAGAAAGAAAGAAAACACATACATGTGAAAATTAGGTAAAATCCTCAATTCTCCAAGAATTTCATTTATTGTTTGATTTAAACTTTTCCATCTCAGTAATATCATTACAAAGAAAGCAAAGTTGTATCTGTTGAGTGGATCTAGTCTCACCAAAGTGATAAGGGGCAAATCAAAGTACCAGATAGGGTAAGTGCTATTATCATCCCCCATTTTAACAATGAGTTGGGCAAGCCATGGGTTAAGTAGCTTGCCTAATATATTGGAGTTAGGATGGACTCCAAAATTTCTGGGTTTGGAAGACAAGAAAGAAGCCCAGAAATCGGGTCTGCAGCTCTGTGTTTTGTGCAGCCCTTGTCTGCCCAGTGCGCCTACCTGGCATTGCAGGGAAGTGTGGCTTACTCTCCAGATAGACACTCATCCTATAAATCAGAAATTCCCAGCACGGTTGCCCCTAAACTTGGCTTTTCCAGTTGTGCTTGGCTGGGGCTCCCAAGAGAGAATGATGCAAAGTGGGAAGACTAGAATGACCTGCCCACTCCTGCTAATTAAACTCCTCCAAACGATACTTTTCTGGCTGATTCCAAGAAGATTTTATTTTTAGCTTGTGAGGGTTAAAGGGGAAAGGGAAGTGTGCCAGATTCAGGCTAGTAGAGATGGGGAAGCAGAGAGGGAGCTCTCAAAGATGCATTACAGTTATGACTCCATTTAATAAGGAGATGCGGAAGGTTGAGAGGCTCGGTCTGCCTCAAAAAAAAATGGTGAGGAAAGTTCCTAAACCCTGTCAACCTCCTTCACAGCTCCGCCACGTCTGAACGATTGGAATGTTTCTCTATGCACACAGTCCCAGTGGGACTGCAACGGCAGATGTTAGAAAGGAGCCAGAAATTTATTTAATCAATTTCATATTATTATTATTACAGTTTACTGGGAAGAGCGAAGATGGATGCTTTGCAGGCTAGCAGGGAAGTCACTTTTCATCTTTCCCACCCCTTTTTCTTCCACTGTTCCTTGACAGCTCCACCCTGGGCCTGGCCTTGGAGGTAATAAATGATGTACTAACATGAGCCTGGTTGGGAAGTTGGGAGGTTCATCTGAAAGGATCCTCCTGCACAACCCAGCTGATTGATAAACTCTGGGCTCGCCCAACCACAGGAGCCATGTGAGGTGTACAGTCCACAATCATGCCTCCCAAGAGTCCATCACCAACGTCAGTTTCACTCGTCCGCCCGGTGCCTCGTTCTTCCTTCAGCCCCCCCCTCTCTTTGCTCTTGTTCCAGTGTTTACAGTCTCAGGATCCCCGGCTATTTACCAACAGTTCTGCAAGCTGTCAAAGCCTGGGCAGCTAGGTAGTGTTAAGCAGAGGCATAAAACCTTGCAGCCCTCTGATACAAACCACGAAACCCTAAAGACTCAATTCTCAGGAAAAAGAACCCTTTGGTAGCCCTGTCCTTCTGGTGATGAATAGATGTCATTGCTTAGTCTGACAGCAAAGGCTCTGTTGTGCGACAGGTGAATAGTTCTGCTCCTGGACGGAGAGAGAATGCTCAGGGCACTCAGAAGACCATTCCCCCCACCTCTGAAAAAGTATGCTGATGCATTCGGCACATGCCATAAGCAGACACAGTAGTCTTGAATTAATCTGCTCGTGTTGGAAGCAAATGAGTACTGAGGGTAATGGGTAACTAAGTGTACTCATTGAGAGCGGGTAAGAGCTTGATCTGACCTTGAATATTGATACAAATTACAACCACTTGCTACCCTAGGTAAGTCAAGTCACTCTTCAAAATGTAACCCCTGCACAATGGGGTTGATAGCAGATCATTGGTGGAGCAGTGTGCACGATGCCCTCAGCATGTACTTCTGTTCGCTTAGCTCTGTGTACAGAACCTGGAACACACTGAGTCCTGCGTTGATAATGGCTGTTCTTACTAGATCATCCATGACACGAGGATAGGGGGAGACCTGAGAGCTGCACCATTACATTGGACATGAGGAGGGCCTTGGCTTTTCAAAGCTCAGTGAACCAGGCAGCTTCTCACGGGTCATCCTTAGCTGAGACCTTTCATCAATGAGCGGCTGTTTATATAAAACCGGCTCCCTCCAGAAGTAAGACCACGTGCATGAAATTAAATTGCATTTTGATAGTGGGAGGATGCTTAACCTGCGATATATTTTATAGTAAACCAATACTAGTTTTAATAATTCCTGTATCCCAACAGGATAGGGAAAAGGCTGCTAGTCCTCACTGTGCCCAACCACCTATCTGTCTAGAACATTTGACAGTATCCAGAGATACTTTTGATTGCACAATCAGCATGAACAGACTTGCAACCGGTGTGTAGTGCATGGAACCCAGAGACTTTGCTAAACACCCCAACAATGCACAGGAGAGTCTCTCACATGCAGAAGCATCCCTGCTACACAAGACTTATGCTACAGTTGAGAAACATGGTTCTAACCACATCTGTGGGTTTACAGAGCTTAAAAACTAAATGGTAGGGCCCAGCGTGGTAGCCTAGTGGCTAAAGTCCTCACCTTACACACTGGTTCTAATTCTGGTGGGGCTGCTTCCCATTCAGCTCCCTGCTTGTGGCCTGGGAAAGCAGTCGAGGACAGCCCAAAGTCTTGGGACCCTGCACTCAGGTGGGAGGACTGGAAGAGGCTCCAGGCTCCTGGCTTCAGGTCGGCACAGCCCTGGCCACTGCAGCTGCTTGGGGAGTGAATCAACAGATGGAAGATCTTCCTCTCTGTCTCTCCTCCCCTCTATATATCTGACTTTCCAATAAGACGAAAAAGAAGAAGAAAACAATACTGGCCTATTAAGGTGCAAATGAATTTAGTTACTATTCAAATCATTGGCATTAGACTGAAACAAATTTTGCTTAATTCACATGGGAATTGCTTGTAAACATTGTAGCTCTTTATGAAATTCATTTTTAGAAAATACTTTTCCAGTTATGAGAAGCAGTGGTCTTCTGGACTGTCTTGGCTTCAAAGCCTTGGTCTGACTGAATCCTCCGACACAGTGCTGCAGGACTAAGCCAATGATGTTTCAAGTTCCTAACAAAGCTGCTTGCCACAAGCCCCTTCACCTGTGCCTCCTCTCTGTGCTCATATTTCCACTCATCCGCGCTCCGGTCTTAAGAATTGCTTCTAAACTCACTGTGAGTATGGCTCCTCATCCAAGATAGGATTTCCCCCATGACTGCCAAGGTGGAAACTGAAACATTCCAGTGTACACAGGACAAGGTATAGATTCCCTTCACTGTTTAGTTTTCTTGCTTTTCATACCCACAGATTATAACTTTGCCCATCTGAGAAAGTCGTTAGTGAGAGAAGAGACTTTATAAGCACTTCCTTGAAAATGGGGCATATTTGTTGTTTTTGGAAAATAGTAGCCTGGAAAAGATCAAATGCAGTGCAAGGCTGAACTGCCAGGGTGAAATCACATGATCCTTTGATTTCAGAGGCCCAGGGTAAGAACTTGGCTCTGCCCTTCCTTTGTGCCCACCCCTGCTTCCATGGGCCAATCAAAATCACAACGTGGACCTGGGGTGCTTGGGAGGGAGGGCCTGAATGAAACTGGCTGTCATTAAATTGGATTTGAACCAAAAATTGTGCAAGGTGCTGTGGAGATAGAAGTGCATCCAGAAAAATGACAGAAACTGCAATTAGATTAGTATAAAAATAATTGGGAGATACTTGTTTAATGTAAACCCAAATCTGGACTAATGAACATTTTAAAGTATCAACACAGTCTGGGAGTAACTGGTGTTTATTCTTCAAACCACTCCCTTCTTCACAAGGCTATAGATTTCTTTGGAGCAAGGCCTCTTGTAGGCAAGAAATATATCTGTCTATTATCTCCACACTAAACATAGTTGGCTTACAGTTGCAAGTTCTCACTAAATTATGGCACTTTAATCTCAGCAGGGTGGGTATTTCACATGTCACTGTGTTTGTTACTATAGTAAGTCCCCACCTCTACTTTCCAGAAATCATTTGTGGAAGATATACATTTCTCACTAGTACAGCATGATGATAATAAGGACGTTAATCATGACAATATGTAATATACAATAAGTGCTTATCTTATCCCAGGCATTGTGATGGGTATTTGGAGTTTATATTAGCACTCTGCAGTTGAGCTTCTAGGGTTAAGAAGACTAAGTCCAACCCCTACTTGATTTATGGTTCTTTCCAAAGTCAAAGGTCATATTTCCTTACCCCCTTGCCTGTATGGAAAGCACAAGTGATTTAGTACTAACAACATAGCCAGAATTTCACTGAGTTCCCCCACCTCCCCCCACACACACTTAAACTTCTGGATCACAAAGATTTTGCCAAACAACCAAACGCTTCTGTATGAACTTCATAATTAGAAGAACAAAGATATAGATCATGGCGCACTCACTCAAAAATGTTTACTCAGCATAGACAAAGTGCTGGATGATATTTTTGAGTGCTAGACCCACAAAGAGAGGAGTACTCAGGATAGCCTTGCCCCTATGCAACTGATACCTCAGGAAAAGATGTGAAAGTGTGTGTGGGAAAGAAAGAGAGAATTGAGATTATTTCATAGAATATTAAATTCATAACTTTTGGAAGTAAAGCTAAAAAAGGCTGCATGACCCTCTCTTCGAGGGATAAAGAGGGATGGCCAGAGGAGGCCCACAGTGAATACTCCAGTTACCAGAGCCAGCTTTGCCATGATAATAGATACTAGAGTATTCCAGAAGAAGGGATGGATAGAGGCCAGCACAGTAGCATAGTGTGCTAATCCTCCACCTGCAAGCATCTGCATCCTATATGGCCACTGGATTGTGTGTCGGCTGCTCCACTTCTGATCCAGCTCTCTGCTCAGGGCCTGGAAAGGCAGAGGATGAACCAAATCCTTAGGACCATGTACCCTTGTGGGACACCCAGAAGAAGCTCCTGGTTCCCAGCTTCAGATTAGCTCAGCTCTAGTCATTGCTGCCATTTAGAGAGTGAACCAATGGATGGAGGACCTTTCTCTCTCTGTAAAATCTACCTTTCAAATAAAAATAGATCAATAATAAAAAAAGGAAGGGAAAGATAATTGGATAGGAAGAGAGACAGAAAAATTTACAAGTTCAAGAAAAACTAAAGGAAGCCGTTGTGGTTTAAGTGTAGCAAAGTGATAATGGCAGAGACGTTCACAGAGGGACCAGTCACACAGAGAACTGCAGGCCATACTAAGGCACTATGAAAAAGAAGGAAAAGAAGAGAGGAAGGAAGGAAGGAAAAGAGGGAGGGAAAAGGGAGAGAGGAAGGGAAGGGAAAGAAAAAGAAACACAGAATCCCTTGCAAAGTCTAAATAAGAGTATGACCTGGTCCTATCAATGTTTTAAAGAGATTGGCTAGAAGGATGCACATTTGCTTTCTCAGTCTGGTCAGTTACTAGTCATCATTCTAAGAGCCATCCTTTGTTTATCAAAAACATCAATTGGGGTCAGGCACTCTGCCACACTCTCAAGATGCAATACTGTATGCTTTTTGCGCTAATTCCCTGCCCTACCGTAGTTTAGAGTCTCCAGGGGTTTATTATTTCACAAGTGAGTAATGAGTACTGGGTCCCCCTTTTGGGAATTTCAGTGATGGTTGAAGACATAATCAAGGCACTAAACTGGGTACACAGAGAGAAGGAGCCTTCAGAAAGACGTGACTTCCAGACAGAGATTCAATGGTTGAAAGGACTCCTGTGATAGAGAGACCTGAGACCAAAACAAACAAACAAACAAACACAACAAAACTAAACGTGTTTGTGCCAGGGGTGGATATTCGGTGCAAAAGTAGTGCATCACTTGAGATATTCACATCTTGCCTCAGAGGGCTTGGGTACAAATCCTGGCTCTATTGCAGGCTCTATTGCAGCAGCAGATTCCTGCTGCTGTGTGCCCTCAAAGGATATGAGTCCCTATCACACACATGGGAGACCTGGTTGGATTCCCACTTCCCCGATTTGACTGGTCAAACCCTATCACGCAGAGCTGATAGGATGACTCCCCCCATTCTCTCTCTCCCCTGTGTCTCTACCAAATAAATATCTTAAAACCACTGTACATGACAACAGAAATGTCATTTTCCAAATCAAATGGATCGAAAGGAGCTATTTTACTGAGGACAGGGACTGTCCTGTCCTGGCAGAGTAGGAATGGAGCTGAAGAGGAGTCAGGGGGAGGAATTGGCCTTCTCTGAGGAGTGTTGCAAGCCAGGAGGTGGAGTGTAAATGCTGAAGGCATTCTTCTATAAGTCCAGCCCATTAAATCTGTACTCCACAGTGCTGGGAGATAGCTCACAAGAGAAAACTCCAGCACAGGAGAAAGCAACACAAAAGCCCCTGTAGCTTTAACAGTCAGTGTTCTTCCTGCAGCCACAGGCTCTACCCAGTTTTCATCCAGGCTCTCTGGCTTCTGGCTGTTTGTGAGAAGCCACTGCCTGCCACTCAGGAACCTGCACGCAGCTACCTCCACAAGGTTGCATTGTGGTGGCTTTCTGTCAAGTGTCCAGATGGAGCAGGAGGAGCTGTAATTGCTTCTATGGCTCCCAGCGCTGCAGAAGAGCTGTTTGCACAACTCAATGGGCCATGCCCCATCAGCCCTCGCTCCAGCAGGCAGCACTCTGCACTGCTAGATCCGTGTGCTTAGAAGCTGTGGCTCAGCTAGACAAGTGAACCAGCAGCTGGCTCAATCCTTACCAGGAGGGAAGGTCAAGGGACTAATGAAAGTGCCTAGTGTCAAAGAGACTAAAGGCAGATGGTTTTTGAAGATCCATGTAGCTTTCTCTCATTAATAAAAAAAATAGTGATAGACCAGCTGATTAATAGCACCAACTTTAAAGCTTTTAGGCCCAAGTTCAAATTGTGATTCTGTCATTTTGCAGTTCCATGATATTGGGAAGCTATTTAATTTCTCCATCATTCAGTCTCCTCATCCATAATTAGAAGACAAAAAATAGTACCCAGTATGAAATGGTTGCATGGACTCAGAAAGTTAATAAAAGTAAGGCCTTAAGATCAGGGCAAGATACATGGTGTTTCTTAAATATCACCTATCATTTCTACTCTGTGTTAAGTCATGAAGATTTAGAAATGGGTGAACATAATGCACAACAAAGAAAAGGACATGGTTATTTCGTTTACCGATAACCAACTAAGTGATGGGTATTTTGCATAAACCAGCTGTAGGATTATTAAAACATAGTTGTTTGTTTTTGATTAATAATAAGGTAGCATTTTTTCCTAAATATAATACAGTCATAAAATTCTGTACTAGACATGTAAGCTATGATTTCTTCATCACTATAAAGCTATGGTGATTTTGAGGTGTGGGAGTATATTGAGTTGTGGTGGAGATTTTCTCACAATTTGACAATTAGTCTCCCTAGTAATCCCTTTGTAATTTTCCTCTCCCTTTCCTGATAACTGTTCTGGTTCATATCTTCGTTTACATTTAGATTTTCTCTTGGATAAGATCTTAAGTTAGTGGAGCCATGGAGCCTGGAATTCTAACTTCACAGGACAGTCATAAGGAAGAAAACAGGCTAGGCAATAGGTCCCAGACTTGCCTTCTGAGTGTGTGGCTATAGGCATCTCACCCAATCCCTTTGCCTCACTCCTTGTCTGTATTGTGATATACGCCCATGTCTATCTTACATGATTGTCAGAATTAATGGTATGTGCAAAACCCACAGCAGATTAGCATTCAGTAATGCCATTTCCTTTTCCTCATTGGCTTGCTCCCTGCTGATGTCTATGAAGGCACTGCACATCATTATGGTACCAACCATGCCAGTGGCATCAGTTAAACAGAAAAATACCAAGTAGCTTTGTTGTGTGACTCAGTCCTCATCTGCCCAAAGGAATTGCAGCAATGTGTACCTGCCCCAAGGCAAGCCAATTCTGGATCTGGTCAAACCCAAGATTTTCAGAAGTGGTTCTCAACTGCAGGCAATTTTGCTCTCAGAAAGTAGCCAATAATATCTGGGGACTCTTTGGACTAACATAATTGGAATAGGGGATTAATTACTGACATCTGCCAGAACTCCACATTACTTGAACCAAACGTACCAAGCTCTGTTTCTTCATTCATTGCTCCATCTTCTCATATTCAGAACAAAAGGGTTCCTGTGTTACACCAAAAAGAAAATGATTTGTGATATTGAAATGTCCTTTAGATAAAAAAAAAAAAATTCTAGAAAGAAAAGAGACTGATGGAAATCACAGCTCCAAAGAAGGAAGATAGATAGCCATCGTTCTCCGAAAATTTATCTCAGAGCAGGATTGTGGGTGATAAATCTTTGGGAATGTTCTTAAACTGGACAAAAAAGATCAGGCATGAGGAGCAAAACAACTGAACAAAAGGCTAGCAATGAATATTGCGATGTAATTAGCTATCATTTAATTTACTCCACAAGGCTCAGGAACCAGATTAAGCATTTTGCATATATTATCTCATTTACTATTAAGAATAGTAGGGACGAGATCAGGCGTGTTCAGGGTGGTATGGCTGTAGACAAGAATAGTAGGGACTCTATTTTAATATTTAAGGGGTTTCAGAAGTATTCGTAATACAAATTCAAGCATTCCGGTCCAAAATACTTCATTTTATTTTTGAATCAAGGCAGAATTTTTGCCCTAAAATCAAGCCCACTCCTACCCATAGCTTAGAAAACTTTATGTGAAATTCGCATATCTTAGTGTGTCCATTAGGCCATTTCTGCAATGAGGAGCAACATGGATCCTTTTGCTGCTAATCGATCAGGAGGAAAATAGGGCCATCTCTAATATTGCTTGAACTCTCGGCGGCAGAGTGATCACTGCTAATGTATGCACTTGGCTGTAGTCTTCTGCAGCAGCTTATCACCACTAAAGGCTCGACTCCAAACAACGGGCACTGGGATGTCAGGCTGGTGAAGGGCATGCGAATTAGGCACAGGTAGGGCCAGCAACGTGAAGAAAACCCAAGTAAATTGCAAAAGTAAGCAGTCCACATACTTTCTCACGCAACATTTGGCCACGATGACCCCTAAAGGACTTTCTTTTTCTGGAGTCCTGCCCCCTTACAAGAAAGAGGCTTAAACTCCCCTATCCTGTACAAGAAAGACACATCATTAGAAAAGTGGTTTACTCTACAATTGTAATGGATTCTTGAATCTTGTCTATGTCTTTCCAGGTAAGACCTGCAACCCCAACTTGTAGAACTTTCTTCAAGTTGATGTCATGCTTTCACACTCATGTAATTTTGCCTTGGATCAAATTCCATCCCTCTGTGAAATCTTCAGAAAATTGCCTTTCTGAGTAACTTGAGGGTAATGCTTTAACTCTTAAGTGCCTGATACTGCCTATCACATACAGATGAAAGGGAAAAAAAAAAAAAAAGAATGTTGTCTACAGCTACCTGGTATTTTCCCTTGTTAAGACTTTATTTTTATTTTCCTATAGTGTTACAGCAAAGTATCAATATATCATCCATAATAAAATATGCAAACTGTAATAAATTGCATCATTTACATTGTATTGCTATAAAATTATAGTTTTAAAAATTGCTAGGAATTAATAAAAGGATTGGCAAATGTGATCTTTAGACCTAAGAAAGCTCACTACTTGTTTTTGAAACTAAAATTTTATTGGAACAGAACCATTGTTCTTCATTTACATCCCATCTGCGGCTACTTTGGCACTACAATGGCAGAAAGAAGGAACTTATGACCCAGTCCCTTACAGAACATATTTACCAACCCTTTCCTAGAACAGCAAAGGAATTGTTGCATGGGGATTCTTTCTCCTGCTTGTTAACTGAGAAGTTTAAACCGAGATTCCAAATTTGGGGTCCGCCCTCATCTGGAAGTAGAGAAAAATGTTAGGCAACATCCCAAACTACCCTAATATCAGTAATGATGTTTCACCCAGCCCTTAATTTCTCTAAAGCACCTGCAGAAGAAATAATTCCTATTCAGTCACGCCTAGGTTACACTGGATGCCTGATTTTGGTGACATGAAATCCTTGATGCTAGGTCCTTTGCCTGCCTCTACTGTCCTCACTCACCTTACGGAGAATTCTTATCCATGCTGACACTAGTCACAAAATATCACCCGCTGGCAGGGGTCAGATGTTTCTATTTTCTAACATTTTTGCTTCCTCAACAGTTTAGCATTGGTGTGTGCTATCATTTGAATGAATCCCCCAGAATTCCTGCTTGGAAACCTTAATTCTGCAGCGAGGCAGTTTTGACAGTGAGATCCAGTGGTAGATCCTTGCATCATGGGGCACGACTCTTCGGAATGGGGATGAGAAAGCTCTCACTTTTGTGGGACTGGATTTGTTGTTGTAAATCAAGTCCACCTGTCTCTTGATGTGTGCCTATTTGTCGTTCTGCTTTCTACCATGCACCGAAGCAGCACAAGGTTCTGAGCAGAAACTGGAAGATGCTGGCACCATGCCCTTGGAGTGTTCAATATCCACAAGTGGAGACCAGAATGAATCTTGCTTCTTTATCAAGGACTCAGGCACAGGCTCAGGCAGCGTGCTGTCGTGCAGGATAGGAACAAACCCACTGTTGGCATCATGACTGAGTGGGCCCACTCCTGGCCCTTGCCTTGCCACAACCCCGAGTCATCCGTGTAGGTGGTGATGCCAGTGTGCCATGTCTTCTCTGTCATGGAGGCTTATGCCTCCATTCTTCTCCAATTGTCATTCCAGTGCAGAGCTGTGTGAAATGTGTGCATTTAGTAATTGGACTGACAAGCCCCTCTGACCTCTGTCTTGACAGTGAGAATCTTAATACGTGGACTGATTGTAGAAAACCTTAAAACAGAGTCTCATCAAATCAGGTCTGTTTCCACCATAGCTCCAGCAGGAGGTAAGAAGTCAGGCCACCAGCTATCAAAGGCAGCGGAGCAGACTCATGGCCCTGTGGGAACTGGAAAGTTGCTGGGCCAAAAGGGCAATGACTTGATTCAGAGATGCGAAAGACATAAGTGTTCAAGTGAACCAGGCTTATTCTGCTGAACTCCCAGCCTCTACTCAGGCTCCAGACACCTTGAGCTATTTGTGTCAGGAAGGCATATACGGGGGTCAGCTGTACGTTGTAGGTGTCTCTGGGGGTGGGGGTGGGGCAAAGTGACAAGACAGATTAAGGTAGAATTGTTGAAAGTTTAAAAGGCCATGACTGGAGGCCTGGTACACTATCCTAGTGGCTAAAGTCCTTGCCTTGCTTATGCTGGAATCTAATGTGGGTACCAGATCATATCCTGGTGGCCCTGCTTCCCATTCAGCTACCTGCATAGGGCCTGGGAAAGCAGTAGAAGATGGCCCAATGTCTTGAGACCCTGTACCTATTATGTACCAAAATAAGCTCCTGGCAGCTGGCTCCTGGCTTCAGATTAGCTCAACTCCAGCTGTTACAGCCACTTGGGGAATGAATCAGAGGACAGAGGATCTTTCTCTCTGTCTCTTCTCATCTCTGTACATCTGACTTTGCAATGTAAAAAAAAAAAAAAAAAAGATGCTATGAGTGGGTCTAGCATGATGGCTCAGTAGTTAAATCCTCACCTTGCAAGTGCTGGGATCCCATATGGGTGCTGGTTCATATCCAGGCAGCTCCACTTTCCATCCAGCTCCCTGCCTGTGGCTTGGGAAAGCAGTCGAGGATGGCCCAATGCCTTGAGACCCTGCACGCACAGGGGAGACCCAGAAAAATCTCCTGGATCTTAGCTTCGGATTAGCTCAGTTCTGACACTTGGGGAGTGAACCAGAGGGTGGAAGTTCTTTCTCTCTGTCTCTCCTTCTCTCTGTAAGTCTGTCTTTAGAATAAAAATAAACAAATCTTTTTAAAAAGGTAGTTTACCCCCTTGCTTTACTGCAGCACCAAGTCTCAAGGTAAAGAGGATGAGCCTGGGAGACACACTGCCTGGTTTCCAGCTCGACCCCAATCTCTCTCCAGATCTATCACTTTTGACAAGTTTAGCTGACTTTTCTGTGTCTTGATTTCTTCACACGGAACACAGACATAATAACAAGCCTCCCATTGGGTGAGTGTGCAGAGCATTTGCGGTCATGACTTAGTGTTTGCCATGTGCTCTATTCCAAGCCAGATAGCGCAAGTCACAATGAGTGGGAAGACAGTAGGAACGTGTCATTTCCCTGTTTTTCAAGTGTGGAAATCCTTTCAGGAATTTGTCAAACAACAGTGAAGAAACAGCAAGACCAAGAAGCAAACTCAGATCTATCCAATTCCTAAGTTAGGCTTCTAAGCCTTCTGCCACACTAGATGTGTAAGAGACAGACCTTTGCAACAGAGCAATTCTTTAACACGTTAGAATCCTGGGGTGGCTTTTCCTGGAAGTTGCCATCCTCAGCCTGAAACCCAAGTGCAAACTAGGGGGCGAAGGTCAAGGCTTGTTCACATTCAGATCACATCCTCTTGCAGAAATCAACACCCTGTAACAAACAGGCAAATGTGGGAAGGTGTACACATTTCTTGCTTGGGTTTTAGATATTTAAGCAGGTGCTTCTTAATGTGTATGCTTTTGTTATCTCAAGTATTATCCTGTTTGTTTACTGTTCCTTTTAGATTGCATTTTCATTCCTTTATTTGCGTCATTTCTGGCAATGGCTCTTTCCAGGACACCAGATATTTGTTGATGGATGAATGTTCAGAGAGCTGGAAATCTAGACAATTTTTGAGCTGAGAAAACAAAGAACACACACACAGAGAGAGAGGAATGATATGAATGAGAAGTCCTATGATCTAATAATGGGGGAAAACATCTCTATATCTGTACACAGAATTACCTGTTAGGAAATATTGAGAAGAATCAATCACATAATTACTTTATGCTTGCATAAATCATATCATATTTTGATGCTGTTAGGAAATAATAGCACACAAGTGCCAACTTCTGTATACTCATTTGAGAAAGCACTCAATGTACTGGTTAATATGCTTGGTTGTGATACCCAGCTCTGGTTCTTGACTCCTTCTGTGAGTGTAGACCCCGACGGCTGCAGTGACAGTTCATATAATTGAGTTTCTGCCGCCCATGAGATACCAAGACTGTTTTCCCAGCTCCTGGCCTTGTCCCCTGGTCAGCCAAAGCATTTACTGACTCCTACAGTGTGTCCACCTATCTCTGCCTATACAACAAATAAGGAAGAAAAGTTAAGCAGTGACATTAAAGAGATTTAGATGAAGAGGATCAGTTTGGACAAAGAACAAAGGCAAAAAGGCAGGAGACACAATGAGAACGTTTTTCTTCAGGTTCTTCTGGAAGAACCGAGTTCACGGCCTTCTTACCCTGTGTTTGACTCAGTGTTAAGCACTTACATTGATTTTAACTTCTCACATCAAGGTTTGCACGTGACCCTAATCTCTCAGATGAGGAAATCCTGACTCCTCTACAGCTCTTGGTCATAACACATCCATGTGTCTACCAAACAGAATACCCATGCTGAATACAGGATCCCATTGATTCTGCTGAATGTTGAGAAAGGGCAAGAAGCATGCAGCTCCATGGGAAATGGGGCCTTGGAAAGCACGGCTTTATAGGCTGTGTTGTGCCCCTCAATGCCCTCTGCAGTTGGTTCATACAATAGAAGTGGAGAGGTGACCAATATACAAAACGGCTGCCCTAAGGGACTTCAAATTCTAGTGGTGGGAAGAAAGAGTCACAAATAAATGAAGGACAAACATGTGACTTGGGATATGGCCCAGAAAGCTCTGGAGGCAAATAAGGGGCAGCTATAGAAACCGGGTATGACAAGTCACCAGCATCCTTCCTCCCAGGAAAGGAAAGACATTCTCATTGCCCACACCATTCCCAAGGCTGAGCCACCTCCCGCTCTTCCCAGCACCCCCCCCCCCCCATGGCACTGCTGATTTCTGCACCTCTCCCTTCTCTCAATCAAGTACCTCCATCTTGTCACCCACATGACAGCAGCGCACGGGATGGGACAGAGGTACGTTGACTCCATAGGTAGTTCTCATCTGAAGAAGAGAATGCTTGCCAGACTTATCCTGAAATACACTCAGGTACATCTGAAAACATGCTTGTCTTTAGAAACAAAAGTGAATCCACAGTTGTGTTTGTATTTTACATTGTCATTATAGTATTTATACATTCATTATCAATTTCTATTTATTTATGTTATATTTCCAACATCAACATCTTGTCAAGTCTCAAAGATCTCCTAGGAGTCCTAGAGAAGAACTAGGCTTTTTATTTGCTTATTAATCAATAAATACCCCCCAAACGAATGTACAAGATGAGAATTTCTACCCATGAATTTCATATCTGTGTTTTCTACCAACCATAGGAAAAAAATAATTGACAAAACAATTGGATATGAAGTGAATACGTAGAGATTTTTATTTGTTTCTTGTCATATTTCCTAAATGAAATAGTATTATTAGATGTTTAAATAACACTGGCATTGTGTTGAATATTATACGTAAGCTAAAGATAGAAAATATATGGAGGATTGCACAGGGATGATATGTAAATATTATGCCATTTTACATAACAGACTTGAGTACCTGAATTTTAGTGGCCCATGAAGAGTGTTGGAACCAATGGTTCTCAGAAACCAAAACATGGTGTATGTGTGTTCAATGAAACTCTTCTAAGGGAGGACCCTCCTGCATATAACATAACGTTCATGAATCTTAATCCCCTTCTCTGCCCCAGAGAATCTCCAGTAAACATGTGGAAAGAATTGAGCAACTCTCGGCCTTGCAAGGCTACAATTTTGCCGTCACTCTCTAAACCAGGGGAGAAAAGACTTGAGGCAAGTCTCTATATTTCAATCACCCAGGAAGCAATTCTGGGTGATGATAAGAGGATAGCAAGGAAGGGAAAGAGGGGGAAATTATTGGCTTGGTCAAAGCTTGCAAAATTGGCACCAGTGATTAAAACATCTTATGCTGTCCTCGGGCTGCAGAAGCTATCACTGACAAAAGATCTCATACACACACACACACACACACACACACACACACACAAAAGGAAAGAAATTAGCCATTAAGAAATATTTCAGCATAATGCAATTATTACAGCTGTATAATTGAATGGAGAAAGCATTGATCTGTAGTAGAAAGGAAATTGCTCTTCTCATTGTGTTCCTATGAATATGTGAACATTAATCTCCATCTATAATCAACGTTCATTTCAAATCTGATTGCATGCTACTAAACACCCGTAGCTATGCTAACATTATGTTAATATGGTTCAACATCATAGCTCCCAGCTTCACAGCACAAATATTTTTCTTTGGCAATCAATAGTAATTTCAGCTGAGTGGATGGAAGTCACGTTTTAATGGTAATCTTTCCTCCAAGCCTCCAAGTGGAAACTCAGTTGGTGTCTTAACATGGCTGCAGCACATTGCATATAATCAGATAAATTAACCTGAAAAGAAATGAAGACAGAGGAATAAAGGGAGGAGATATGGATCGGAAATAAGAAGCCAGCTTGGCTAAAACCTAAATCGAGCTGAGAGATGTAAGTGAGCATTAGACAGAGGAAAAAAATATAGATAGGTAGATGGGACTGGGAAATTGTATGTTGGGGTAGGTATGTGGAAATAGGGCTGGGATTACCCGAAGGTAAGATTCTTTCCTTCTAACTGTTAGTAAATGGGATGGAGCATCCAAGCTCCTGTGGACACTGAAATTTGCCAAAGCGACTCAGACCTACAAGGAAGGAAAACTTAGCAGCCCTGGATAACAACATAGAATACAAGCTGCAAAACTGAACAAACCATTGGATACCTCTTCTGTCTCTAATCCATTTCCTGTTTAGAGCAAATAATAAAAAGTTTCGCACAAAAAATACAGAAGGCCAACACTTGGTCCATCTTCATCTCTCATGTGAGAGTGACCAGGTTGGATTCCCACCTCCGGCTCCCAATCCCGGATTTCCAGGAAGCAGCAGTAATGGCCCAAATAACCGGATCTCTCCAGCTCACCTGGGGACCTTCCTAGTTCATGCCTTTGTTCATAGTCAAAGGTCACTGCAGACATGTAGGGAGTGAACCAGCAAATAGGAGCTCTTTGTCTCTTTGTCCCTCTCTTTTTGCTTCTCAAATAATTAAAAATAGAAAAAAATTTTACAATAAAGAAAATTTCAAGAGAAGAATCTACAATTGTAAGCACCATTAGTACAGGACATCAGGAAGGTAAAGATCAATGAAACACCTCTGCCCCCAGAAGGTGATGCCCTGAACAGACAACACTATTGGCTGCATGGCTACGGGGAGTTTCTGCACCCTGTTCTAGTCACAAGGAGCCTTTTCTTCCATGGAGCTCTTCCTCCATCTTTTTTTTAGAGAGATGATGAAGTATAAAATCATTTTTCAAGCATTTTTGAGCCCCCAAAGGCCTAACTGATGGGATTCTTAGATGCAGCCATTGGCTCAGCTTCAACATCCATGAATGACAGCCTGGAGAGCTCTCCTTCAGGCACAAACCTTGTCTGGGCCTTAAATCCACTTCATTCTCTGAGAAGAATCATGGCTATGGATTTTTGGTAGGTGTGTGGTTTATTTCAAGACAAACACAAGATAATCACCAGTATCGATGTCTACTCTGAAATTATGGCACCACTGTCCCTTTCTTTCATAATACCCCAGCCCTTCTTGGCCATCTCAGAGCCCAGAACAAGGAGCGATCTGCAGAAGCAGTGCACTGCAGGAGTTGGGGTGCCCTGATTGGAAAAGAGAGACCCAGGGATATAGGAAAGTGGATCCACGAGAAAGGACTAGGGTATCACTGCAGCTAGAAGGCTTTTTAGGAAACTTGGGGGTTAGGGGGAAGAAGGAAATGCACAGGAGAAATTGCCAACAAAATGAGAAACTCCGAAAAGAACAGAGAAATGGAGTGGTGAAGCCTTTTTCTGTGTATTTGGCAGCTCATCCAAGTTTATCATCGTCTGAAGAGACTTCTCAGTAAGGAAATGAACAGCCTTTGCCCATGTATTTTTTTTTTACATTCCAGGATGAATAAAGCCTTATCTTTCATTTACCTGTTTATAACTAATCATTCATAGTAATTTCCATGGAAAGGTTATTACAATAATCAAAGGTAAGTTGTGCAACATTTTTTGAAACTGTCAGTGGACGCTTTCAAAAATTCACCCTCTCTCTTTATCCTACAAGTTCCTGACCATCCTTGACCTCATCTGCTCTGCTTCGAATATTCTAAGTATTCCTCAGCCACACCTACTTCCCTAAAACTTGCAATGTTCCCTTTTCATGGTCATCTTCTAGACAGCCACTAAGCAGGTGCTATTAGGCACCATGTTCCACCTATCTGATGGTGAAGCATCCAAAATGTGAAAACACGACTGATATGAGCCATGCTGAAAACCACACGATACTCAAGTGCTTGACAGAAACTTTACCAAGTTTACTGTGCACCGTGTAGAAGCTTTTGAGTTTTACTGTAATATTAGCAAACCCACAAAAAGAAACATTCGGGAATTACTCCATCTTCAAGAACAATAAAAATAATGCTAGCAAACAACATGGCAACACATAAAAAATGTATTCCTTTCTCAGCAGATTCTGTTAGAAGATGAGAGATTGGACTGAGAATTTGAACAGTCAAGTGTTAAATTATTTGATATGTGAGGACTCTGTACTGTTGGGTGCAAGTACAGCTGTTTCTAACATTTCTTTCCTTGAAGAGTTTGTCACATTAAATAAGGAAGTTTTTTATATTAAATAATGTATGCAAATGAAGATAAACACCTTTAGCAACAAATGTCTTCATTATGAAACCAGTATTTTATGAAATAACTGCAAACGGATCTGTTGATATAGTGTCTACAATTGATTAGAATTGAATTTTGAAAATCTAAGGTTTGCAATCACAGCTCTGGACATGAATATCATAAGCCAAACCATGAAAATAATAATCATTTTTTTTTCAAAAAGAAAAGCTAAACTAAAACACCAAAGCCATAGTGTACAAAAATGCTTATAGGTTGTCATTAACATGATTCGTTTTATATGACAAATGATCTTTGAAATGCCAAAAAAATCACTTTTATGAGATAAAATAATGCTTAAAAAAAGTTTGAGAAATAACTCAAAAATTCTGTTACCTCAAAAGTTACTGATTTTCTTGTTAAAGTGATTTTTCACATTTACTAAGATTTTTCCATTCATTTATCTTCATGACATTGGAAAGACACAGCTCCCATTTCTGACCCACGCCCAAATGCCTACAATAGCCATCAGTGGGAGGGACCAAGGTCAAGGACCCAGGTTTCTCAGATGGGTGACACTCAACTAATTCATCCATTGCTGCCTCTCAGGGTATACCATCACAAGAAACTGGAATCAGAAATGGAGCTGAATCTTGAGCCCAGGCAGCACCATATGGGGTGCGGGCATCTCAAATATGCCAACTACCTACCCCGGACCTCTGTTTTCCCCATAAGAATGCCTTTCAGTGCAATGTCACCTCGCAGGTAACTCTGTAATATAACAACAAGGATTCTATAACAGTAAATCAAAATAAATTGCTCACTTCAGAATTAAGGTGACATTTTAACATGTGACCCGAAGTATCTCCCTTCAAAATTGTTTCTAAAAAAATATTTTCCATGATACGCTTTGCATCTTCTAGTTGAGTGTTTCAAAAATAAAATGTTTGAAAGCATCTCTTTTGCTATACATTTTTGTTGCCAAAGCTAATGCACAAGCATGAATTATAGGAACTTGCATATCTACACTCCATAAAAACATATAAACAGAGTTGTCTGGTCTGCATAAAAATCCTTGTAAACAATAAGCATTGCAGTGGGATCAGGAGTATTTATGTTGCCATAAAAGGCAACAGTTTTGGATTATTTTATGAAACCACTGATTGACATCACAGAAAAAAAAAAGATGTTTCCTGAACTGAACCTCAAACTACTCTACAGCTGGTGAGTGAATAAAACAGAAAACTGGATGTGATGTTGAGATAAGCAGAGCCTGATGTCCTTCTTTCACACTTGGATCTAAGCATCAACACCAGTGACCGCCCATGGCTTTGCAGCTGACCAACTCTCACCCCAATGAGCTGCCATGCTTCTAGTGTTCAGCTTCGTCCGACCAGTGTTGCTTAGTCTCTGGTGTAGTTGCAGGCAAATGCAGCTGGGTTTGGAGCTACAGCAAGGACCTTAATTCGTTATCTGAAGTCCATCAGAATAAGTGAGTGGACAAAGTGACTGGGTACTTGCTTGGCATCTGTTTCCAAGCTCCTTCGGCTCCCACACTGCCTGGTAGGTCCACCGTACCGGGCTTCTCACAGAGCACCTGACTTTTCCCTAGAGCCAGGTTCCCAAGTGGAAGCATGAAGGTCTTGTGAACATAAATTTGAAAACCCCAGAAAGTCAATTCCTGTCTCTTTGGTTGTGATGCCAGGTTGCTTTCTATTCTTTCCCACATGGACTCTGCAAAGCTGCTGTTTCCTTCTGTTTGAGAAATACATTGCTAGTAGATAATATTTATTGAGCATTTCCAAACTGGGGAGCTCTTTGCACAAATTATCTAATTTAACCCTTCCCACAAGAATTTTAGATGGGTAATCTAGCTATTTGGAGTCTTCAGGTAAAACAAGTAAGCCTCAAAAAAAAATCGGGTGTCTTTTACAGTTTTGCATAATATTTAGGCAGCAAATGGAAGAGAACATCTCAAGTCAGTGAACGGTAGAGACTGAGCTCTCAGCTCCTATAGATTTGCAAAATTTATGATTGTAAACATACCAGATTCACATTTTATTATATATTTCATGAATTGAAAATTCTGAATGTTTACCAGTTCCAAATTAGTATTATCCTAGTTTATCAAAGTAGGCCACAAAACACATGTTGGTGTATCATTTCTATGGAATACAGGATAAGGATTGCAAACATAAGATGGGCACTGACATGTTTTTCAAAATAAAGAAAACCAAGTTTAAGGTGTACATATAAATATATACACATTCATACACACACATATGGATGTATACAATGTATACACACATACAAAATGCACACACATTCATGTGTATTTGCCGAGAGAATGATAGAGAACACTTGTACAAAATGACACATCAGACATTGTCAGATGTAGTTAACATTGGGAAAGAAAACTTGGGTTGGTGCATTTGCTTTTTCTCTGCTTTATTCTTTAGGACCAAAGCATCTGCTATTCTGTTCTCGACCACGTTACCTCGGCCCAAGTGAAGGTTATCAATGAACTAGTATCAGTGAAGATTATCAATGAACTACTTATGACCTTGGATTTCTTTCCTGTTCCCTCTCTTCTCTCCTTGCCTTTCCCTCCCCACTTACCCTCTTACTTCTCCTCTCCTTTCCTCTCCCCTTCCCCCTCCTCTCCTCCTCCCCTCAACTCCACTCCCCCTCTCCCCAGCTTCTCCTTCTTTTTCTCCTCCCCCTCACTTCCTGTCTTCTTTCCTCCCCCCCCTTCTCCTCTCCCCTTCTTTCCCCTGTCCTCCCCTCTTTTCCACTGTATCTCCAGCTCTGCTGCCTTGAAGCAGGTCACGAGTGCCTGGAAGCAATCGCAGCCAATGGACCATGGTTACGGGTAACCCCCTCCTTACCACTGGGTGTGTCTCTCAGTCTGTCATGGCCTCTGGCCGGACTGAGGCCAAGTACCCTCTGCAGGACCCACCCCCATTCACCACAAACTGTACTAGTCATGTCCCAATCCCTGTCTCCCTTCCCACTTCCTCACCCCGTGTGCTGGGTTCAGCTCCTACGTAAACAGCTGTGCCTGAATCCTGACCTCAGCATCTGTGTCTGGGAGAATCCAACCTAAGACAAGCACCATTTGAATGTTTGCCACGTGCTGACACAACTTTCACTTCAACAAGCAAACAAAATCAACCTCAGTGTCAGTGAACAAAATCACGGACAAGTGCACGACCTTACGGCAGCTTGGGTTGTACCCTTCCTGATCCACATACGTGGCCATGGCTCAGAGAAACCATTTTGGCTTCCTCCAATGGAAATAAAGATGTTTCCAGCATCACAGCTGAGACTGAGAATAACTGGGCTCTGAGCAGGGAGTATCTCCAAGGCGACTTGGAGAACAGGATCCCCTCTCTGGGCACCAGCCCCACACCTCCCCACAACTGTTACGACTGAACGCTGCTTATGCTGGTCACCATGCAGCTACTGAGGGATCTGCACTGCCCACAAACACACACACAGGACAGAGAGACTCCCAGATTTCCTGGCTGTGTTAGACACAGTGCCCTGGCCCTGGCCCTGGGGAGCTGAACAAAGTCATCCCAAGATTACGAGCCATTTCACCATGATTGGGGGTTAGGGCCCCTACTTTTTAATGTCTCGCTTTTATTTGCAGGCTATGAAGTGTAATAGTTCACCATTTTGGTTTAAGTATCACCATAAAAGTCAGTGAGATGGAACAGGCAATAAGTTGTTCTTTTGCATAGTGTGGCTGGGGCTGGGAGCTTACATCTTCATTAACCCACAGAAATGGCTCTGAAATAAAATGGAAATAAAAATGCTGGGGTGGGCACTCCTTAACTTTTAGGATCAGCCTGCAACCCTAGAGGAGACTCCAACCCATTTGAACCCAAGGAATCTAACAATGTGCTGCTTCCTTTACTCTGCTGCTGGGTTGGAAGGCGGAGCAGGAAAGAAAAGGGCACGTGAGCTCCACAAGGTGATCTAGGGTGTGGAAATGAAAAGCACAGCTGTGGACCAGAAGTAACAAGCTCACCCAATACAGAGGTTTTTGCCCAGCAAGAGATCTCTCGGTACCAGCAGATATTCTGAACAATGAAAACTGCCAGTTGCATGAAACAAACCTCTGCACTGAAAACAACAACAACAAACCCTGAAAGTACCAAATGACGAAAGGGAATTCTCTGCAACCTGAGTCCATCTAACACAGAGTGAATAGGAATAGAATGACAAGACAATACAGAGCACCGGAACATAAATGCACCTGTTAATGAAGGTACGCACTGCGGTTCTTCTGATCATTCTTGACTCCCCATCCTTAATTAACAGAATGAGAATTCACAGCTCTAAGCTTCCTTTGTCTTTTCCAACCCTCAACTTCTTATTTCTAATTGTTCCCAATAGATTTTCTTATCTTAAAAGGACTAGCTCATCCTTTGGAAAGAAAAACAAAACATCATGGAACAAAAGTTCTCCCACGGCCAGAACTTAAGGCCTCACTATATATGAATGCCCTTCCTTTGCCTTTTCTTCCTGTATGTTCTTACAGCGTTTCAGTGTGGCTAACAGATGCAATGGGTGCCCATCATCAGCTGGGAGAGACAGACACAACTCCCCATTTCGCTTTCGTGCCAGATGGTACTAACTGATCACAGCACAGCTACCTCCCCAGGTCCTCCCAGATGGCTTCTATTGATTAATCTGACTTTCTATGGGAGATAAAAGAAAACCCAGTTTTTACTTTCTATCTTGTATCTTACTATCTTAACCATACCCACAAGTTAGGCATACAGCCTTGCAGTTCAGTTGAGATGCCTACAAGCTTGCCTGTTCTCCAGTCCTGGCTCAGCAGCCGATTCCAGATCTTGCCAGTGCCAAACCTGGAAGGTAGCAGGGATGGTTCCAATACTTGGCTCATTGCTACCCACATGGAGGATGCTAGCTTGAATTCCCTGGTCCCAGCTTCCCTCTGTCACAGTCCCAGCTGCCCCAGTGCTGCAAGCATTTAAAGAGTGAGCCAACTGATGGCAAATTCCCTTTTCCTTTCCTCCCTCCCTCTTCTTATTTCTCCCCTGATTCTTTCATTCTCTCATCTCCCCTCCTTCCCTCTCAAATAAATACATTCAATAAATATTTTTAAGGACATTATTCTTTTTTTTAAGATTTAAAAAATTTTTTTATTGCCAAGTCAGATATATAGAGAGAGAGGAGGAGAGACAGAGAAGATCCTCTTTCTGATGATTCACTCCCCCAAATGAGCGCAACAGCCAGAGCTGCACTAATCCAAAGCCAGGAGCCAAGAGCCAGGAGCCAGGAGCCAGGAGCCAGGAGCTCTTCCAGGTCTCCCATGCAGGTGCACGAACCCAAGACTTTGGGCTGTCCTCAATGCTTTCCCAGGCCACAAGCAGGAAACTGGATGGGAAGCAGGGCTGCAGGGATCGGCACCTGTGCCCCCATGGAACCCCTTGTGATAAAGGCAAGGACTTTAGCCACTAAGCCACCATGCCGGGCCTTAAGCCATTGTTCTTAAAATACCTTTCCAGTGTTCTTTCTCCTCAAAGTGAAGCCATGGTTCTGTGTTCATTATCATTAAACACACATTGCTTCAGAGAAGCTATTTTTCTCTACTCTGTCTTTTTAAAAAAAACTTGAGGTTTTGGGGTCAGCATCTGATCTGTCATTTCCTGTCTCTTTTGGCCCATGGATACCATGCACCTGTCTCATTCGTGGAGCATCCTTCACCAGTTTCAGAGCTTGAGCAACTAACCGATAATGGAGAATTTCTGCTCTATCACCTCTGTGGCTATGTGATCAGTAGCCTTACTAGCACACAACCGCAGCAAAACATTGTAGAAAAAGTTGTCTCCAGGCACCCAAGAAATAGGAAGACTGCCTCAGTAGTAAGTCCAACTAGTAAGTCCACGAATGCGTTAGAATGAACGAGACCAGTCTTTGGTAGTAATAATTGCAAAACTAAACAGTTTATCCACAGAGACAACTGCTTCAGTCACCCTTTCACAGCTGGCTGACCACTTGGAGTAAGATGGTCATTGTGTCATCCCCGCCCCCCAACGCACAGGACAGAGACTCAATCCACGCTTGTTAACCTTGAAGGCACCAGAACCAAGCACCCACAGATAATTGGTACTCACACAGTACCAATTCCTTTCACTTTATGCATAATACTTGGCTTCCCCAGCTGCAAATTATAGGAAGGAGCTCATAAACAACACCCAGACACTAAGCCTCTCAGACTTGTGGGTCTTTTTCACCTCTTCTTTGGCATGGCTATACTTATAGTTCACCCTTCTCCAGACCTGTGTGACCTTAAATTCCATTCTTCCTCAAATGACTTAGCAGCCATTTTGGATCTCCCTCCACTTTTTTCCTTTGCTTTTCAAACATTACAAACCCCATTATATGTTTGCTAGTTTCTAGAACAACTCCAATTACTCTCCACAATGTTGGTGTTTCCATTAGATTTGTACTGATGTCCACTGGCTGTCCCCTGGCCTGTACATCAATACCAGGGCATTCCTTGGCATTTACACAGATGTCCAAAGGTGTCCCTGGAGCATTATTCTTGTTGACACCTTTTCATCAAAGCTTTTTTTTTTTAAAAAAAAAAAAGACTTAGTTATTTATTTGAAAGGTAGAAGTATAAAGACAGGGGGAGAGAGAGACTGATTTTCCATCCACTAGTTCACAACCCAAATGACTACAACAAACAGGGCCTGGACCAGGCTGAAGCCAAGAGCCAGGAATTTCACGCCCACTGGGTGACAGGGGTCCCTCAACTGTTTTTTCAGACTCACTGGCAGAAAGCTGAATCAAAAGTGGAGCAGCTGGGACTCAAACCAGTGTCTTCATAGGTTGCCAGCATCACAAGCAGCTTAGGTTGCTGTGCCACAATGCCAGCCCTAAGAGTAACATGTTTAATCATGAGTAGCAGAGCATCCACGCTAGAAAGGAAATAAGGGTGCTTATCAGTGTACCATATAATTTCCCCTTCCCTAAAGCGTTTAGCTCTGTGAACACTGGCATCATCCCCTATCTTTCCTTACATTTAAGGGAGCTTGGCTTTCTCATCTTGCAACGATTCCTCTGAAAGAGTTAGATATGCATGGGCCACCAGGTGCACAGTTAATATGGCATATTTTCCCACAGAATGAAGCACTGAGGTTGCTGCTATCCCATCCCAGTTGGCTTATATAGGCTGGCTTGTGTCTCCTCAGACAAGCGTTGAAAATCGCATTGAAGTCATGCAAGACATCAGAAAGCATCAGTCATTGCCAATCTTTCTGTAGGACAGCCCAACAAAGACCTCCCTGAACTGGTGCCCCCCTGATCGTGGTCAATTGTCTTGGTTCTCCAAGGACATAACGGAACAACCCCAGCACTAGTGAGGCAGGGTATATGGCAGTGTGGCCCAGGACTTCGACGTCCCTCCCAGTCTTCTTCAAGTCAGTTTCTGGAAAACTCCCTGGAAACATGACTTTTGTTGACAATTATCTTGTTATCTTCTTAAATGTTTTGAGAAGCTGTATTTCTCTCTCTCTCCAGGAAGACTGACCTGTGAACTCTTCCAGGTGTTCATGACTGTTGCAAGTCTGAACTCTACAGAGCAGGTGTCATTTAACTCAACATGATCAAAAGTTTCCCTCAGTCTGTTTAAATTTGGAAATATCTACTTGGCTAGCATCACACAGAACAAGACACAACCTAAGGTCTTGTGTCTCCTGCTTACCTCAACAACCTGGAAAAATGTCTCTTTTACATATTAACAATGTGTCAGTAATAATTGTACAATTCTAGAATCATTTTTTTCTCTGAATAAGCAAAACATCACATAGGCTGTGCTAAGTAAGGATACAATGAGCTCAAGCAACTAGCCTGCTACTGTATCACTTATACCTTTTGAAATAATAATCATATTAGTAATAATAATTTTTCTTCCCGTTATGACATATTGTTCTCCATTATCCATCAGTAAAACAGCTACTATAAACTGTTTCTTCAACCTGTCTTACACCTTCCAATGACCACACAGATGTCTCCATGCACATCATTTGCTGTGGCGAGTATCACTCTGTGAAAGAGACATTTCCAGGCAGAAGGAGAGATGGAGCCACACTTTAGAATGAGAATAACGCATGAAGAACTCCATTGGAGTAAGCCTGATGACCCCTTGAAGCCACTGATTCAGGTATCCGATTGGTACATCATGTTCTGTGTGTGAAATGGATGGGCTGGCAGTATGGAGTAATGTGAACAAAGCGTGTGCACACACACACACACACACACACACACACACACACAGAGTCTCAACAAATAACCAAAATGATCACAATGATATACCAGAATGGGTAAACTTACCTCTTGAGATCACTCATTCACTTACTAAACATTTTTTTTAAAAAATATTTATTCCATTTTTATTAAAAAGGCAGATTTACAGAGAAGAGGGGGAGATCTTTTATCTGTTGGTTCACCCCCCAGATGGCTGCAACAGCTAAAGCTAAGCCAATCCAAAGTCAGGAGTGACTTCCAGGTCTCCTATGCAAGTGCAGAGTCTTAAGGACTTAAGCCTTCCTCCACTGCTTTCCCAGGCCATAAACAGGGAGCTGGACTTCAAGTGGAGCCTACAGAACACAAACAACCCATATGGGACGCTAGCACTACAGATGGAGGCTCAGTCTACTAGGCCATGGTGCCAGCCCCTCATTAAACAAGATTTTAATGCCTGATTCAGTTCTCATTGCATGTCAGTAGCATGTCCTTGAGTAGGGAGACGTGGAAGCAGATGTTCTTGACAACAACAGCGGTGACCTGGTCACTCTATGGGCAGAGGAGCCTTCATACCATAGATCAATGGCATCTGCTTTATACATCCGCTATTCATGTGTTTGATTAATGTGAGTTGATTCCAAGGGTTTGAGTGGCAGGGGAACAACTAATCAAGTCACTGTCAGGACCTGCAAAGGTGAGGGGGCTGACAGTCAAGGTCCCTTCTTTATCCTGGCCAATTTGACTTGCTCACTGGGATAATTTGAATCTTGAGCCAAGTACAAAATCCCATTAATCGTTGGAACTGTGTATTTCTGGGGGCATTCTTTGCAACTGTCTATAAATTCTTGCCGCTGAAATGCACCAAATAGTCCTGGCTTCTATTCTTTCCAAAGCCTGACACTTCAGCGTTTCCTTTACGCCTTCATTTCTGCGATCCATCCACTCACAGACTTCCAAAAATACATCTATTTTCACTCCAGCTGATGTGAATTCAGTTTCTTGTAATCTCCAGATCATAAGTCATTCAGGGGCCATGAGGCCACTTCCATTTATAAGCAAGACAAGGCATCAGGAAGCCATACTTTCAGTGACTGGATTTCTAGACCCAGGGGCAGGATAATCAACCTTTTATTAGGGAAGATGTGAGCCCTGCCTCCTCCTCTTCCCGAGACACAGGCAATTCCCCACCCAGGCCTGACTGAGCCATGCCATTGTTTGAGCCTCCATGCATTTGCACAGGAAGATGCTGCTGGAGCTTGCCCAGGCAGCCATGGCCAATAGTAAGCACTGGAGGCCCAGGAAGAGGGTTCTTGCCTCACCCTGGGCAGTCCGGTGGGAAAAAACTGTGTCTACTGCCTGGATCTGGCAGCAAAAACACCACCAGCACACAGAAAATTCGGACTCTGGGCCCCCCAAAACCAGGAAATTCCACACTGCAGCTAAAACTACAGCTGGCCTCCTGCACTGTTCTCCCAGCTTGCACGCCCACAAGCTCAGCATGACACACACATCCGCACACCAGGTTACCCACGTGGCTTGAATTATGCAGGCACAAAACTGCTGAGGCCAAGGCCCTCCATAACTCTCCCACTCTCTGAACCCTGGGGCAAAAAGGATCCTTCACCCTCTGCTTGCTTTGCTCCTCAGACAACTGGCTGTTAGTTTTCACCATGGCATCAAAAGCAGAAAACTAACATTTGTTATCGTGAGCCAGCCATTGAACTAGAGATTGAATGAAAATTACCTATTCAGTCTTTCCAACAGTACTTTGATCAAAATAATAACATCCCAATTTTACAGTGACGGTCCAGGGTTTCAAGATGTATTGAGTCCAGGCTTGATGTCTGAGGTCAGATCTTTTCTCTCCAAAGGCCTAAGTGATTCTTTCATGTTTTCTAAGTGATGGAACTCAGTGAGTTTGAATTGAAGCTGTTCAAAGTTGTAAAACTAGACCCTATCGCCAAAGCGTCCCACTGATGGAGTCAGGAAATGTCTCCTAGGCCAGCGTTCTTGCCATCTCCTGAATGTCCTGGCAATGGCCATTGCTTTTTATGGACATGACCAGCTCACAAAGGATATGGCAGAACAGAGAGGTTGCCAGATCGAGAATTAGGAGTGTATGACCACCTTTTAGCCATGTCTGTGTAACACAGGTTCTAACAATTACGTGTTTACTCTGATAGATGGAGCTTTGGGCTTTGATTCCAAGGACTGTGGCTGTGTATGTTTTGAAGTGCCGACAGCCTCCCTGGTAAGGAAGGCTTGGTGGGTACAGCCAATTCACATTGCAAAGTAAAAAATGCCTGCCCAGGACACTGTAACATCTTGCATTACAATGCAAGAAGTGTTCCACAGCATACGGTGAGTGGGACAAGCAAGTTAAGGTCCAGGGAAGGCAGAGGAGAAAGACCCTGTTGCCATCTGTTTGAACCTTTCCTAGGTTGCCTTATCCTTCTGGCCTCCTAAGTCCGTAATCAGTAACCCAAACAGATGAATTGCTTCGTAACTGTGTGTTTCTGAAACTCGAGGCTTGGATTAAGAATAAGACGTTTGGTATCGTTAGACCCGTGTTTATAGCTCACCTTGAGCATTTTCTGATTTAATGATCTCTGACAAATTTTAGTTTTGAGATCATGATTTCACTTGTCCAAACAGGAGCATCCACACTTTCCACGGCAGATTGAGAATTAAATGAGAAAACGAGCAGGAAGCATCACCCATGTGTTCAGCTCATGTTGACTGCACAGTGACTTTGGACTGCAGGCATCCAGAAGTTAGGATCAGGATTTGCACGACTAGCATCTTTTGTGTCCCCTACATGCTGGTATCAAAAGATGCTGTAATTCGAAGGGGCTCAAGCGTGGTCAGCAGGGATGAGAGTCTGTCATGTTTCAACAATAGAAGAACATTGAGTCTGCACTAGCTTTCATTGGCTCCCAATCAGAGTATGGGTTGAATTTCTTAACCAGTTGTCATGAATTTGGGTCCATAATGCAGTGAAGGCAGAGCTATGTCCATAACAAATAAGAAAAATTACATCCCCAAACATCTCTGACCGTAGGTGGTCTTACGGTGACCCGCCCTCTCCTTTAAACTTCCAGATGATAATGTCTGGAATGCATACATTTTCACAGGATGTATCGACTCAGAAAAGCACAGGCTTCAATACAGGACGTAAAATCTCCACAGCCAAATCTGAACATCAGTTCCCCAAAAGGAAACTAACTTTGATTATTACAGACATAAGCACACTGTACCAAAAATCAGTTATACAGAATGAATGGTTTCTGAAAATAAAAGCATTTGTATCATGTATGACCATAAAAGGAATACGCTAAGAGAGATCTGTGCAGAGATGCACATAGATAATGTACTTCACATGCATATACGTCTCAGTGCTCCAATAATTTCCATGTTTTCTGCAATTCCATCACAATGAAAAGAAAACTAATGCTTATTTGCCAGATAGAGATCCATGTCCGGTCGGTGGTGGCTCTGTTGTGGCCCACTGGATGGCAAGAAGGAGTTCTTAGTGGTGTGTCCCTCTGGAGGGCTGAGGAAAGCCACCCATCCTTGCATCCCTGGTTAGTACTGTTGGTATCTTCCCCAGGGTATCTCCCACCAGAGACTTAACCAGGATGAGCCACCCCTTCCTGGTCCAATGTCTCTCCAGCGCCCTCTACTGTCAAAGATGATTGCTGGGTAAACAGGCCAAGGGAAAGGTATTCAATGTAATAACAGGGTAATGAAGGGTGAACGTGTAACTGAGAGATGTAAATTAATAATAGCACTTATAGAAATGTATAACAACCATGGATTACCAATCAATCATAACAGTAGGGCTCGGCGCGGTAGCCTAGGGGCTAAAGTCCTCACCTTGAACACGCCGGGATCCCATATGGACACTGGTTCTAATCCCGGCAGCCCTGCTTCCCTTCCAGCTCCCTGCTTGTGGCCTGGGAAGGCAGTCAAGGACGGCCCAAGGCCTTGGGACCCTGCGCCCACATGGGAGACCAGGTAGAGCTCCTGTCTCTTGGCGCCAGATCTGCGCAGCACCAGCCATTGCAGTCCCTTGGGGAGAGAATCATAGGATGGAAGATATTTCTCTCAGTCTCTCTTCTTCTATCTATATATCCGACTTTGCAATAAAAATAAATCTTTTTAAAAATAAATCATAACAATAAAAAAGCATCTTCATATTTCAATATTTTTTTCCAAGCTTTAATTTGGAAAGGGGAGGATGTCTTTAAAAATAGCTAAGATTATATTTTATATGTGAGGACACTTTAAAACATTTATGAAAAGTTGATTTAAAATAAGTGCTTATTTTGGTACAAAATTGTTGAAATTCATTCATTGTTTTTTCACAATACACATTTCCATGAGCTTTTTGAAGAGTCTTCACATGGCTTAACTACTGCTTTTTTTTTTTTCACTTAACACAAAACGGTTAATCATATTTCATATCATTCGAAATTTCCTTTAACATTATGGTATAGAGTGCATAATATTCCACAATGGAAATACTTAATTAACCTTCTATTGTTATTTAATTTTTACAATTTTTTTCTTTTGCATAAATCGTATCTTAAAAGATTATTGAAAATAGAGACTTCATATTTTTTGAAAGTTTCAATCTTGTTTAAAGCTCCTGTCAACATATTTTAAAATTCTTTCCCTAATTATGATGTCACCCTACTTTTCCACCAAAGCACACAAAGATGCTAATCATTGTCTCACCACACTTGCGTCATCAAGAGAAGTAGCATCCTATGTAAATATGTTTACTAAATTTAATGAAACACAATTTAACTCTTACATTTTTATCAGTAGTTTGTTGCTCCTTCCATCTCCACTTGTGGACATTTGTTCTGCACGTCTGTCTGAATCACTGTCCCTTTTAGAAAATACCAAGATACTTGATCAAAACATTCAAGTAAACATGTAGAATGACATTTGGAATGAGGGGTTGAATGTGATGTTCAGGCTGCTGTTTTGCTCAGGAATCAAGATGCCAGTTAGACATCCATGACCCACATCAGAGTTGCCTGGCTTGGGTACCAAGCTCAGGTTCCTGACCCCAGGCTCCTGCTGGCACAAACCCCCCAGAAGACGGCAAGGATTATCTGTGGTGCTTGGGTTACTGTCACCCACAGGGGTTGATGTCCTGACTCTTGGCCTCAGAGCAGCCCGGCTCCAGCTGCTGTGGGAGTGAATGCTCTTTCTCTCCATCTCTCAAGAAATAAAATTGAAGTGCTTTTATTATATACAGCCAATTAATAATTTTGAAAATGTTAAAACGTTGAATTTTTAAATTTTTTTTTCCAGTTTTCCTCCTATATGTCTCTTCTAATCAGGGAATTTGTATAAAAAAAAAAAAAAACCACAATAGTGTATTTTTAACTTTTTAAGTTTAACATAATGAATGAATGGGAAGGCAGAGGAAATGCCCATACTCTTCCCACTCTATCTCATCCCAGATTTCCCACGTGAGTGGGAGTGTCACCTGAGACACGCCCACTGCTCCTCAGAGTGCACAGGATAGAATGTTGATAAGAATAAGAAGAGAACAGGAGACTCAAACCCAGGTATTCCATGCTGGGATACAAGCACTGGAGCTCCCAGTTTAACTACTACATCAAATAGCTGCCCCCGAGCTAGATATTTTTTTCCAACTGATAAGCATAATGAAATGTCATGACTAGCACTAACTGTGTGTACCTACTGACAATCAGTAACTAAAGAGTAACCCCCACTAATGTTAGATAACTGTTACGACCAAAATTGCCAGCAGAAAATATTAAGAGATTCTTTTTTACTTATTATATAATATGCAGTAATAAAACAGGATTTTTACACTGAGAAAAATTCTGATGTCTGTATGTAAGTATAAATAAATAATATTGTTTAAAGATTTACTTTTTTTTAATTGGCAAGGCAGATATGCAGAGAGGAGATAGAGAGAGAAAGCTCTCCCATCTGCTGGTTAACTCCCCAAGTATCTGCAATAGCCAGAGCTGAGTTGATCCAAAGCCAAGAGCCAGGACCTTCTTTTGGGTCTCCCACATGGGTGCAGGGTCCGAAGGCATTGGGCCATCCTCTTCTCTACTGCTCTCCCAGGTCACAAACAGGGAGCTGATGGGAAATGGAACAGCTAAGATATGAACAGACACCTATATGTGATCCCAGTGGATACAAGGTGAGGCTTTAGCCACTAGGCAATTGCACTGGGCCTATAAATAAATAATATTACTCAAGGAAGATCTCAGAAGGAAAACTAACAAGGGGGGAGTAATATTGTCGAAAGAAACTTAGAGTCAAGGTTAGAGTTCAGCACTGGGACACAGCAGGTTTAAAACCACTGTCTGGGATGCCCACATATCACATACAGTGCCTGGGGCTGAGTCCTGATCCCGCCTTTGCTTCCAGTCCAGCTTCCTGCTAATGAAATTGTACCTCGGAGGCAGTGGCTGATGGCCTGCGTACTGGTTGTTGCCAGCAACTGGTGAATGAAACAGCAGGTGGAAAATAACAACAACAATAAAAACCCTCTTCCCTGTGGTGAAAACTGGCACAACTGAACAACCACTTGTGGCCTCATTAGATTTTCTTACTGAAACCATCTGAGTTACTCTTCAAATCAGTTTCAGACAATGGCAAATTCCTCAGCTCCAAAACATGTTTTTCTTCAAATGAGTATGACTGTAAGTCATCATTTCTCCTGTGTGTGTGTGTGTAGGCACGCACGCGTATGTGATGAAGAAGTTCTAAACAGGCACCCAGACAGATGGGAACCATAGCACGACCTTCATCTCTCCTGGGGTAGCCTCCAGAAAAGTGAATTTGGTTTGTTTTGAAATGTCTTCTCTGGAGGAAGATTCCCAAGAGGCACCTTGTAGACTAAACCTTTGGTTCCGCTTGGCGCAGTGCCCGCTGTGGTCAGGCCCTGGGAAATACTCAGAATCCCTGCAAGGGAGTTGAGACCATGAGAGGGCCCTAGCTCCAAGGCCCAGACTTTATGTCTCTGCTGAGAGTGAGAAGGGCTGTTGCTCTGAGTTGTGGGCAAAGAAAAGACTCTCCCATCCCGTCAAGACCCACTTACATTCTACAGTAGTGGAGGGAATCCTTGAGTTGAAAAACCCTAGTACCTATGTCAGGCTATGAACATTAGCTTAGAGATCAATATTTTCTCAGGTTACGTTACTGGATTACTGGGACAAGCATGGCTCATTTAGAGCTCAGTGTGCAAGATGTGTAAGAGTCTGAAACTGTCAGACTCTGTGGATTCAAATCTTGTTTCCACAACTTTGGGTCCTTGAAAAAAAAGCGTGCTTAACCTGTCTGTACTCTGTTTCACCATCAGCAGTATGGAAATTATTTCTTGTAGAATATTATGAAATTTAAATAACAATGCAGGCAAGCACTACAAGGCCTGGGCTAGTGTGGCTAATCTGCTGTACTCTCATATAGGAAGCCCTGCTTTCCAAACATTCTTTCCTACAGTCTCTTCTTAATTCAGTCCTGTCCAATACCCTCTCGTGGCCAATTGTGTGATACAGCATTTTGTAGTTTATATTTTTTATACTATCTGACACAATGAATAACATTTTCCTAGCATAATTCCTATTTAATTTCCACTTGTGTGGATCAGGTAACTATAGGCAATGCCTGTGCCTAGTCCTTGAATAGAAGCCTCAGCCTTTATATATCACTTATATCATAGTGCTCAAGTTCTTAGAAGTCAGACAAGTTGACAAATGATTTCAGAACCAAGTGATAAAGTAGATAATAGAGGCAAGACCAAACCTCTACGGGAAGTGGAGTACAACAGGATTACTCTTCCCACAGGGGATAGGAACTCTCTGTTGGGTCTTCTCAACAGAGCCCTGTATGTTCTGAGTGGATAAAGGGCAGAACGGGTACCCCTGGCGTGAGAACAGAATGCTCAAAGGCAAGGACGTGACAGCAGCCACAGCTGAGTAGGGAAGGTGGGAAGGAAACTCTAGCGAAAGCATAGAGTACATGAGGGACAATAGTTGCAACAAGAAGAATGAAAAAAAAAAAAAACACAGGGATCAGAAGAGAAATTGAGGGTTAGACTTTCCCCTAGAAATTCAGGGAAATTCAAGACATAGCACCCAGGCTGCCCTGCTCTGCTCAGACCTGAGTTTTCAGAGTTTACATTGAAGGTGGAATATGTGCTACCTAGTTAGGCAAAGAACCCACAAGTCGTACTGCCTTCCCGTGCACCCGATTGACTTGAGTTTGAACCCTCCTCAAACTGAGTGAGTGAGTCAAAGGTTGATAGTAGGTGTTGGCCTCATCCAATCCCTCTGGAGGCTGGGAGAAGAAGGCATTGAATGTGAAATAAGGGTGACACTGAAAGTTGAAAGAATAGCTGGAATGGCAATGCAATGAGAGGAAAAAGATGGAAAATGCTGGGATAAAATGTGCAATGATTTCTCTATATCTGTGCACAACAATATGGATAAATACCATATTGTAATAGTAAATGAAAGAAGACAAATTCAAAAGAATACGTACAGAATGAGTCTGGGTGTAAAGCACCAAAACAGGCCAAACTAAAATTGTTGCTGAGTTAAGAATCATCCTTGGACAGGCGTCAGTGTGTGTCTGGAAGGTGGAGACAAAAGAGCTTCTGGGAGACAGCAGGGGGTTGGGGGGCATTTGGCAGCACAGTGAAGATGCCACTGATAAGGCCCACACAGTGTATTTGAGTGTGTGATTCAAGCCCTGACTCAGCTTCTGATTTAGCTTCCTGTGAATACACTCCCTGGCAGGTGGCAGATGATAGTTCAGCTTTTTGGTCCCTGCCGCTCATCCACTCATAGGAAATGTATATTGCATTCCAGACTTCAGTCTGATCCAGCACTGGGTCTCTCTCTCTCTTTCTTCTCTCTCTCTCTCTCTCTTTCTTCTCTCTCTCTCTCTCTCTCTCTCTCTCTCTCTCTCTCTCTCTCTGAATGTGTTTCCCTTTCTATATTTAAGATTTTAAAAAGAAAGAACACCCGAGAAGTCAAGAATGTTCTAGTTCATGATCTGGGATCAGGTTTATGGGTGTGATGTATTCAGTCTGTAAACATTCATGAAACTGAAAAATAGTGTGAGCCTAAGTGTTTTCGTCCGTATCTTGCTGAATTCTCAACGGACACTGTCCACCACAGCTCGCTGTATATCTCCAAGGGCTGTCCATCATTTGCCTCTAAAGTGGACAGTATCATAAGGATATCTTGACAATGAATTTACCATATGCTCATCTCAACCCTGAGAAGTTTTTCTCCTGGATTGTTTTTCTCTCTAATTATCTGGGTTTTATGCACATCCTTGATGTTCTTTTGATATCAGAGATTTTTTTCTTTAACAAGCTTCACCTTGGAAAGATTTCTTAAAACTTATTTTTAATTTTTTAAATATCCAAATGGTTTTGGATTTCACAGTTAGTCTAAACATCCCGCTAACTTTGATATGAGTTAGAGAGCTCCTTGAAAGAACAGGTACACATACCTTTTTCTAGCAAGGGCCAACATGAAAATTGAAGGTTTTAGCTTTTAATAATATCACCGAAGCCTCTAAAAATAAATGTGCTATGCAAATGTAAAATTTTAATCTCATTTTTTTTCATGGCATTACATGCAGCAGCGACAACTTGAAAATACCTCAGCTTTTCAGGGGAATTATTGCCAGATTTGATTTTGTTTTATCATAATGGCCTTCTCAACCCGTCCTTGTATGTTTAAAACTTACATATTTGGCTAGGGTGAGAAGAGAGCTGGGACACCAACACTTCTCGGACATCTTTCCTGATCACCTTGAACCTCAGTGTTTTTTGTCAGCTGGGCTGTGACAGCTGTGATTTCTACTCTTCTCACACATGACTATGTCCCCACAGTCCCTAGCTCTGTCTCCCCAGCAGCCAGTGTATGCAAGTTCACTGCCTCCTTCACAAAACTCTTCACCACAAACACCATCAGCGCCATATCACCACCGTCATGATCTTCAACCCGTATCACCCAGTGAACACTTGCCATCATCATCATCATCTTCACCACTGTTGCCCAGTCAGCACCTGCCATCATCACCTTCACTAGTATTATCCCAGTATTGCCTGGCAAGTACCTACTGTCATCATCGTTATCAACATCATCTTCAGCAGCATTACCCAGTCAGGACCAATATACCAGCATCAACACTGTCACCATCACCATCATCACTTCCACCAGTATTACCTAGTGAATATTTACCATGTAGTAAGGCTGAGCTTCACATTTTAATATAGTTTTTTATTATTATTTAATTCTTCAACAACCTCAGGAAGAAAGCATAATTACTACTCTCTCTTTACATAGGAGGATTTTGGTACCTAGAGGAACTAAGCAATTTTCTTCACTCTCTGTCTCAGAACAAAAGCCCCACACGGCTCATATCTGCAGAGCCTCTGCCCTTCTCAGCTGGCACAGAACCAGGCATCATTGGGGAAGTTTGTAAACACCCATTCAATAGATTGGCCCTAAAGCTAACTGAATTGGTTCACATGGGGGGGGGGGGGAATATCACTTTGTGAGCACAGCCTAGACAACGTTTTGTGGTGAATTTCAGAAAGATGGAGGATCTTCATCCCAAGACAACCAGTGTTCTTGCTGAATTGGGGACTGTGCTGAGTGTTCTTGCTGAACTGTGCTGTCTACTTTAGGCACCCAAGGATCCCCATGGGCATGAAATTCCCTGATCATACAGCCGCTGCCTCCCAAAGTGTGCACCCAGCTGCTGGAAGATTCCCCACAAGGCACGCTGTGAGGACAGGTGGGATTTTCGGGATGGAATGGATGCACACTTAAGCAGTTGGCAGCGATGTGCTTTTTCCATTCCCCTTATTAGCTCCCATTGACTTCCATTATAAAAATGAAGATGCATTCCCGTGGGATAAAACAGTCAGCCTCGCTACCGAACAAAAATGACCCCTACAAAGGAAACAAATCCTTTCCAATCAGTTGTTGAAGAGAAAAGTGACAATGAGTGAAAGGACCTGAAGGAATAATGACAACCATCTTTGGAAGGCAGTGCTTGACTACATGAAACATTGGGCTTGAAAAAAAATTTTTTTAAAGTGAAGAAAATAAGCCCACCAAAGGAGCTCAAGTGAATACATCTCATACTCATTGACCTTTTTCTCACCCATGTATCCTCTTCCACATTCAGCACTGTCCTGTGCACTGTGCACCATATGTGAGGCCAAGAGAGGACAGACTGGAAGATATTCAAGAAGTGCAGCCAGAAGAACTTGTGTCTGGATGGATATGCTGATGCCACTGAGATGGCACACCACAGAGTCATCAGAGAAGACCCTCAGGCAAGGGACCCCATTTCCCTGGCTCCCCAGCTGCCCCTGAAGAAGAAATTTACCTTGATCGGCCTCTACCTGCTAAGCAAGAAGAGAGTCATCTCTGGCATGAAAAGGTTCTCATTTATAAATCATTTGAAATCAAAGTATAAAATGCTACGGTACTGTTGCTCATGTGAGTTTGAGCAACGACAGCTTACGTATCTGCAACATGGGTGAGGTGTACATCTCAGGAAAATGACAATTCTGTGTGTGTCTACATATATAGGTTAAGCAGCCAAGAGTCCCAGACCTGAGGGGCTCCAGAACCTGAGGGATTTAGGGAATCGATATGTGGCAGTCAGAGCCAAATCACAGGTGCATTAATACACAGTGCAAAATAGCCTTCACACCATGTGTCTAAGAAGTCCATGAAACATAACTGAGTTTTATGTTAGCTTTGAGTATCCATAAGACACATTTAATCCAGGGAGATATTCTCTTGTCGGCCTTTTGGCTAAGATCAAGTGTAGGAAAATATTCTAAAATCTATGGAAGAATGAGATCCAAAAATTCTTCCGATGCCATGGATTTCAGATGAGTGATATTTGACACACGTGTGTAAACATATAGGTGTGTGTGTATTACAGACATATGTGTGTTTCACAGACACATACACACAAAGAATGAGGAACATAACACCGCTCCTAAGACAGACTGATTGTTTTGAACTAAAAACACTTGAAAAGCAGCAGATGCCATGAAAGACTCTCTGATCCTTCTTTTTCCTCTTAAAAATAGAAAAGAAAGTTCCCATGTGAGGACCACCCTCCCCATACCACTAGAAAAGAAACATTTCTGGCATCTAGCACAGGAAGTTGCGATCAGAGCTTCGTAGGAGCATTTTATAAAGATAATGTTAGCCCCTTTAGCTGCTCCCCCCTTGTATTTAGTTACTTTTCCACAATTCTCCCTCTCATTTCCCAACCTAGTATGAAAGCATTTGATGTTTGCCAATTCTTTAAGTCTTCATTTGCTCGTGAGAGCTTCTGTATCATAGAATTCATGTTAAATAATTAACCTGTGTGTTTTTCCCTTTAATCTGTCTTATGTCAAACTAAGTCTTAGGTCCATCCATAGACCCTTACAGAGCAGATGTAGAATTCTGCCTTCCCTACAATACATACTACATATGAACACATACGTATAATAAGGTACATATGTGTAATTATCTGTACAACACACACACATGACTACACGATGCATATGCTATATCCCTCTGATTTATATAATTCTATTGTTTTATCATGTAGTGAGAAGTGAAAGAGCAGCAGATCATGAATCACTCACATTTGGAAAACAAAAAAAGAAGCTTACTGAGCCCTATCATGCACCAGGCACTGAGGATTCCATCATGAAAAAATCCAGTTAGCTGGTCGTCCTAGCCTGGGCAGAGGAATAGAAACACAGTCAGCTACACAAGACTGGGGAGAGAGATATGGTGGCAAGGATTCCTAAGGACAGTTAGGGGTGTAAGAGGATAATTGGAAGACTTGACAAGAATCTAGGGGAAGAGAACGGTGTTTTGCGTGGATTTGGAGGTCATCAGAAGTTGAACGCGGGAGTTCCGTAGCCTAAATCAAACAGTAACACCAGGCTAATAGACGAATAACTAAATTCTGAAGATACAAATACAGAAAGAGATACAAGTCATGCAATTGTGAAGGGAAAAGGCAGAGAGCCAGAATGCTACAGAGGATCCAGTGAAGACAGAGAAAAACAGGATAGACGGAGCCATGTGGCCACAGCCTCTCAGAGCAAATACCTTTATTCTGGCAACTGAAAAAGTTACAGGTTTGGTCGCAAGTATGTTTTGATAGCAGGGTAAAGGCCAGACTTGGAGATACTTCTGTGATCATGAGTCTCTTGCTGTCCAGCAGAATCTCATTTCCTGAAATGTGCTTCCATGCCACTCACAATAGCTCCCCTCTTTATAATTTACTTAGAGTCCTCTCACATCTTGCCTGGACCTCACCACCCAGAATCAAGCAGAGACACGATTATCATCTCTGTTTACAGACGCGGAGGAAACGGGTGCAGAGAGGCACGAGGACACGTCTAAGGTCTTGGAGATTTATTGACATCCCACATCCCACCTGCTGTGCTTCACCTGACCCTGGCCTGGGAGAATTGTGCCTGCTCACTACAAGGTCTTAGAGGGCATTGTGGATCGACACACTGTGACATCTGGAGAGTTCGCTCCTTTCAATCTTTTGAAGACGAATAAATAAAGGATGAGTAGGGAGTGTTCACAGTGAAGGAGAGATACAGGCAGACAAAGCCATGTCTGTGTTACATTTCATCCCCTCGTTAGCTCCGTCCGCAGAGACAGAGAGCTGGGGCTGGGTTTCCAGGGCCAGCCTGGCCTGTGGCCTGGACAGTGCCGCCCTTTCCTGCAGATGCTGTTCTTCCATCATGCAATGGCACAGCACACAGGCTGTCCCTTTTATGCTTACAGATTGCTGCTGCTGCTGACTTGCAACTTCGTGTCGAATAGAAATGGGTCTATGGAGCCCACACCAGAGAAGACACACACCTAGGAGCCTCAGGAAAGATGAAGCCGAGAAACCATGCCACAGAAGGGGCCAGCGCTGAGGAGCAGCTTGTTAACCTGCCACTAGTGCCTCCATCATCCTATCCTGGAGTGCTGGTTTGGGCCCTGGCTACACTGCTTCTGAGCCAGCTCTCCGGATATATGCCTGGGAAGGCAACAAGTGATGACCTAAGTCCTGGGCTCCTGCCAATCATGTGGGAGACCAGGGTGGAGTTCCTGACCTTGGCCTAGGCTGGCACCAGCTGTTGCGGCCATTTGGGAAACAAATGGGCAAATGAAATATCTGGCTCACTGTCTCTCCTCAGTACATCTTACAAATGTAAGTTTAAAACCCCTGTGTAAAATCCAGTATTCATGCAAAAGGGGTGGAATTTAGAATCTGAGCAATCAGAACAGGGATTTAGAAGGAACAGAAAACCCTTCCCTCCTGGACAGAGATGGGCAGGGCAAGTGCCAATAGAACACCAAAGTGCAGCTTTGTCAATCAAGATCGAGGCATTTGTGAATGGATGGAAACCATACAAAAGGTAGGGGTGATGAACAGGTGGTTGCAAACTGCACACCAGCATCTATGTACAAACACTACCAAAAGCTGGCTAGGGACTCCTTTCCCTACCACAGCTGGATAGCCCTGCAAGGTTGCTCAGATTAGAACTGACACATCTGACCTCTGAGCAGCCAGGAGCCAGAAGTCAGCGAGGAGGAGGCTTAGACTGGGAAGCAGGGCCTCAGGAAGAGACAGCAGTGAGTCACTCTACGAGCCCAGAGAGAGGCCAGTGTGCCTGTTCTCAGAAGACCCAGGAAGGGGGTTAGAAGAGTCTTCTGGTACTCCCAGTTTCAGGCCTTTGGATGAGCTGAAGTGTCTAGTTCCTGTCCCACAGAATCTGCAAACACAGCTATCTGATTGGTTGTGACTTATGCGTTATGGTTACGTGGCTGCATTAGTTTTCTTCCTAAAGTTACAAGTTTTAGAAAACTTGCTTAATTTTCTTTTTTGAAAATAATATTATGAATCTACATAGAAACGGGAATATACATAATAGAAATATACATACAGAGGTACCTAAGTATACACATAGAAAATTTTATATGCAAGCGTGATTAGCACCCAACTCCAGAAACAGAGCCCACTGGTATCCCATAAGTCCTTATACCTAATGCTTAGCTTTAAAAAAAATTACAGCTATATTAGCTTTAAAATTAAGTCTCTTAGCAACCCTGCCAGTCTCAAGAAGCATCCTTCCAAGTGAGGTTGGACATAAGGAAACTCCATGTGCTACAGGTCTTTTACCCTCTGGCACACTTTCCAGGTAGACATACTCTAAAAGGGGGTTACATCCCCTCCCCTACTTGCCTAGAAGAGCCCATGGAGATGCACTCAGAGTTCACTGTGGTGCCCCGGCTGGATCCGTGCAGCCTTACAGCAGCCAGCCAGCCCTGTGCCTGCCCAAGCAGCCCCAGTCCTTGTGACTAACTGATGGCATCTTTCTTCTAAGCTCCTTGGCAGCAGAGAGAACAGAAAGGACCATTGCTATGGCCAGCACTTCCTTCTTTTCCTACAGATTCCAAAACACTGCTCTGCATCATTTCCTTTACGGAACATGGACACCTGCATTTTGAGTCCAAATTCTCTAGAGAGAATCAGGATGGGGTGGAGGGAACTCAAAGCTTTTTCCCGAAAACTGTGCAAGGTTTTATTGTTTCTCTGGGGGAGAGTCTCAAAGTTCCACAATATCCCCGCATTCTGCTCTTCCTCCTTTAAAAAGAAAAATCTCAACTTGACTGTGAATTAAGGAAAAGACATTGACGTTCAACCTGTGTCTAGAAGGAGATATGTTCTCTACATTTCCATTCATCAGCCTAACAGGAAAAAAAAAACATGGTAATTTGGAGTCAGACCACACTGTCTTCACCATCTGTGCCTCTAAGTTTTTGAAACCTTATGAGCCTTAATTTTATCATCAGCAGAGAGGATGAAATAATATCCACCTCTGTGTGCCTGCCTATCTCTGCCCCTCTGGGTTTTCAGCTCATGGAAAAATAACCAGGAAGTCCAGCTACTTCCCAACTGGTACTCTGACACATCCAAAGGGTAGGACGACGTAGGGAGGAAGACTGGGCTTGGTGTGATCTGAGGATGTCGAACTGAGAACTAATATGAAGTCGAGGCTGACCATACGATGGTAAAACCACCAAGACAAGCCACAGGATGGCAGTGAGAGCAGGATGTTCTTGGAAGTTGATTAATAAATCTTACCACCTCGAGCCAAGTTGAGCTGGGAACATTTTCTTCCCTTCAAGACAATCCCATGGCCCTTCAAAGGTCTTTCTTGTGTGATCTTGATCAACTCTGGTTTTCAATAAATAGCACAAAGATTTTGAGGGCATGCGCTTGTATCTGCATCCATCCTTTGGACTAACACTCTACTAGGTACCCAGCTGGTGTTCCATAAATTCCCACTGAATTTCCAGTTCTTAATAAGGTCTATGGCTTAGTTGTATCTGAGCTTATGAAAAAAAAAATGGTGCCAGACAAGAGAGCAGGAAGTCTTCAGCAGCTTATCAGATAATGAGAAGCATTAACGGTGAGCTGAAACAGGAGCTACTCCTTAATCATCTTTGCACATCTTTACATAAACCAAATATCTGATAGATACATGTTTCAGGACACTCATCAGGTCCTCCTTGATGAATGCAGCTGCTAAATGGTCAGTGTGCCCTGTGCACTGAACTTGGTCCGTAGTACAACTGTACCATAGCACAACCAGCCTTGGAGAGAAGTGGTTTTTGTTTTGAACTTCTCTCCAGCACAAGGGAAACTCCTAAACTCTGACTGAAGTTTTCAAGTATTTATTGTCAACAGTGAGAAGCAGAGAGACAGAGAGGATTATCCCATTTAAAAAGTGATAGCTTGGGGCCTAGAGCAATGCTCGGTGGTTCAATCCTTACCTTGCAAAAACCATGATCCCATATGTGCATCAGTTTGTGTCTGGGGTGCTTCACTTCCTATTCTGCTTGTAGCCTGGGAAAGCACATGACGATGGCCCAAAGTCTTGGGACCTTGTGCCTGAATGGGAGACCCAGAAGAAGCTCCTGGCTCCTGACTTTGGATCAGCTCGGCTCTGGCCTTTGCAGCCATTTGGGGAGTGAACCAGCAGATGGAAAATCTCTCTCTTCTCTCCATAAATCTGATCTGCTTCTCCAATAAAAACAAGTCTTTTTTAAAGTGACAATGTGACAATAGTAATAATATAATATAATATATATGAATATAATAAAATAAATAATAGCTACTGTTTATGAACAAATTTAAGGTGCATAATACCTAACAAATGGTGAATTACAAACAATCTGAGTATATAATAAGCAGGCAATAAAATACACATTACTTTTATCCCCACTCATCAAATGTGAAGATCTCATTGAGAATGGGTGAGTAATTTGGACACACATGGCCACGGAGTCAACCCAACTCAAGCCTAGGGCCTGCCTTCTTTCACAGCCTGGGCTGAGTACTTGGAGCAAACCCACCGTAGTCATGAGACTTGTCCAAGAGCAGAGCCCCGATTCGTGATCCCTACGCTCAACTTCTGCACCTTGAATGATCTCCGGATTTCCTCCCTGAGTTTCATAGATTGTCCAGGTCTGTTAGTCAACACAAGCCTCCCCAAACCTGGCAACATTTCTGTTGCCCACAAGATGGCGTGGTGTGTGAACCAAACTTCTAGGGTGCAAATGTCTAGCCAGCACCATTCCACCTTGGTGTTAATGCACTGGCATTTCCCAGTAAGACTGTCTAACAGTTTGGGACCAAGAAAGGAAAACAGGCCTAGTTAGATTTATCAAATTCTGTCACACACTACATCTGCATTAAAACTTTTGCAACCATTACTCCCCAGCAAAGTCTCAAAAACTCGCCACAAGGTCCCTGGGCAGGTGCTTGATAGTCATGTGTTGAACTAAACTGAATTAGTTTAACCTACAGTTATTAGGAGCCCTGGTCATATCATTCTTGCTTGAGTTTACATCTAACTATGATGGCACACAAGACATTGAATAATGTCTTGCACACCGGCCATCTCTAGACAAAAATGAGTCAGATTTTACATCTGAAGAGCAGTGTAGCTGCTGTTAAGAACTGAGGTGCTGGGCCCGGTGCGGTGGCCTAGAGATTAAAGTCCTCACCTTGAACATGCCAGGATCCCATATGGGTGCTGGTTCTAATTCTGGCAGCTCCACTTCCCATCCAGCTCCCTGCTTGTGGCCTGGGAAAGCAGTCGAGGAAGGCCCAAAGCCTTGGGACCCTGCACCCGCGTGGGAGACCTGGAGAAAGTTCCTGGCTCCTGGCTCCAGACTGGTACAGTACCAGCTGTTGCAGTCACTTAGAGAGTGAATCATCGGATGGAAGATCTTCCTCTCTGTCTCTCCTCCTCTCTGCATATCTGCCTTTCCAATACACATAAATAAATCTTAAAAAAAAAAAAGAGTTGAGGTGCTGAGGAAGAGTAGAGCCTGTGGAATGGACATTTGGGCCATAAGAAGCACTTTTGTGTATTCCAGCTTTGTTCCTCACAACCCCAGGAACAAGTCACCCCCAACCTCAATGTCATTCTAATTAAAATAAGCATGGCTGCATCTATGCCAAAGATGTCATTCTTGCAAATGTACAATTCAATATACATAAAGAAAATAGGTTTTACCTTTTAGGAGGTTCCATTAAAATTGGCCATAGGGCAAGACTCTAGAGTCCAAAATGAGTCTGAGCCCCATCCCATATTAGCAGTGGAACCTTAAATGAAAAATCTTCAAGTAATAATGGGGTCATAAGCTTACAAAATTTCTAGGACATTGAGAAGACCAAAGTCAATGAAACTATTCAACATAATGCATAGCACCAAAATAGTCCTATTAATAATACTAGTATTCCATGCAAACTTTTAACTGTTGGATAGCATGAACTCTGAAGTGTTGCATGTGGCTCACACTGACTCCCTGAGCCACCTGCATGTATCTCTTTCCATCTTGTTCCCATTCAGTGCCATCAAAGGGACAGCTTGTAATCTTCCATGGTGGGAGTTGTTTACAACACTGTAATTGGTAAACGCTACAAAGTTGTTTTGAAGTGAATATTGTGGTACCGCAGGTTAAACCACAGCTTATGATGTCCACATGGGAATGCCTCTTTGTGCAGTGGCTAAACTGCTTCTGACTCAGCGCTTACTGGTGGTGCACCTGTAAAGCTGCAAACCAGGGCTCATGTGCATGAATTTCTGCTACTCACATGGGAGACAAACACGCAGTTCCTGGATCCTGGCTTCAGCAGCTCTCTGATTTTCAAATAAATAAGTATTTTTTTAAAAACCAGCTGTTTGGTTTTGCTTTCTTCCAGTGAGTTATTTTATCCATATTCCACTGGTTTTGAATATTCACTGTCTCTTATTTAGTCCTCTAGAATCAGTTCGTAAGATGAGATTCATATGCGAATGAGTTATGGAGGAAGTGATCCCCAGCAAAACCCAGAAGGGAGTGAAGAAAGTGGCACAGGAGTGGGGAGATGGCAGAGAGCAGATTGGCTTAGCTGAGCCATTCAGATACCTGCACCCTTGTCAAAGTGCCTGGTTGGCGTCTCAGCTCTTGTTCCTGATTCCAACTTTCTGCTAATGCAGACACTGGAGAGGAGCAGTTGATAACTCAGGTAATTGAATGGATGTGCCTATCTATATGGAAGACTTGAATTATATTTCTGGCTCCTGGTTTCAGCCCTAGCCCAGCTTCAGCCATCATGTACCTTTAAACAATGAAGTGGTAGACAGATCTCTGTCTCTCTCTATCCATCTACCCATCCATCTTCTGCCCTTAAAAAAAACAAGTGAAGATGTGGTCTGAGATGACCTCTGGTCACAGTCAGCTCCAAAATTCCAGAACCTGAATGGCACTCAGGGGAGTTCCCAGCCTGGAACCAGGGGGACAGACTGTATCCCGTTCTTATTGGACATTGATTGGCTACTGACCAGTCCATGGAGAGATGCAGCTTCCCAGGCATTTCTTGGTAAGGCCACAGCCATAACCCAGAGCCATTTTCTGAAGCAGATCCACAGTGAGGCACAGTTGTTCAATCCCACTGAGACAGACACTGCCAAAAGAAACTATAATACAGAAAGAGACCGTTGTATTAGTCAGTTGAACTCAAGTAGATTTAGGAAATTGCCTCTCGTCTGTAATCCAGTACAGAAGGGTTGCTTATTCAATCAGTAAATATTTGTTTAATACAAACTACACGCCTCACAGTGGGATTGAGACTAGACATGTAAGGGTGAGTACAATCAGTGCCCTGAAGTTTACATTCCAGCTATGGAGACAGACCTTGACCCAGTACTCCCACAAAGAAACACAAATTTACAACTGCGACGGTCACCGTGAGAGGGACAAGAAGCACAGCACGTCTGAGGTTAGGAACAGAAATTGGTCGAGCAGGCAGCTCCAGAGGGCTTCCCCAGCAAAGTGACAAGCCAGTAGAGATCCGAAGCTCGAACCAGAGCTTGGTACTTGCGGCTTGGTACTTGGTACTTGTGGTACTTGGTCCTTGTGGGAGGTGAGTGATGCAGATGTGGGAGGGATGTAGGAAGGGGGTGATGTAGATGCAAAAGTGAGTCTTGCCGGGGATCCGGCGCCAGGACCAGCCTGCGTGCAGTCACTTGTCCACGAGGCCCAACAGCTGGATGGCTCTCATAGGCCATGAATGTCGGCAACAGGAGGAGGCCAAAGGAGTTTTCCTTGTCCTTTGGAGAACGGCACTTGGAAGGTAGGCCAGGCCTCCTCGATTTCTACTGAGATTCTAGAATTCACTATTTTGAAAACAAGACTATTTTTATGCCCTTCATATTTTCTCAGATTGGTTACTTGCTGCTTTTCTTTGATGCTTAGAAAAGTGTCTTTTGAAACTCCCTGCCCGATTTAGCCGTGCCAAGGAAAGGGAGGCGTGCCTTTCCGAAGTCCCCAAGCTAAAAGGAAGGGGAATAATGGATTTCCAAAAATATCCAAACACAGATGGGTGTGCAGTTGCATGCAAGCATGTGTGATCCGGCTAGCACATGTGCATGTCTATGCGTGTATATGCATGTCTGCTTACATGTAAGTGCTTTATGGATGCAAGCCTACGGTGCCGGTGCCTGTTGTGAGTGTATGCGTGTGTGTGTGTGTGTGTGTGCGTGGGTCTGCTTGGGTGATCAGGGCAGCGGGGAGGTGGATAGTGGAGGTGGAGAAGAATGCGCAGGGCAAGTCAGGGAGGGAGGGAGGGAGGAGGAGGAAGTGCTCCTTGCTGCTGCTCAGCCCATTATTAAAGAGAAACAACATTCCCAGCAGGAGGCAGAAGGGCAATAAAAGCAGTGGCTCCACAATTTATGATGCTAACTGAGATTCCATAGTTGGAAGCAATAGTATCCCCCGAGCATCAAGGTCAACAAGCCAGCAATGCCCTGGCTTCCAAAGAGCTCCCCCGTGCCCACCTATTAATCAGCCCGTTGCTGAAAATGCACCAATGAGCTCTACTCTGGAAACATCATTAATAAGCAGGGACAGGCTAAATGGCGAAGAATTCCAGGATAAGGGCAGGAAGGCAAGGGAAAAAAATATTTATATACATAAATGTGCATGTTTGTATATGGGATGTAGCCTATTATATATACTGGCCCGTCTCTTACAGAGGTCATATAGAAGTGTGTCTATTCATTTTCCATGTATTTTACATTATATGAGAAATTTTTCAGGCTTTAGATCCTCGCCTGATGGAATTAGAGCAATTGTTCTTCCGTCCAGACTTTGGGAAATTAATGAGGTTCGCAAGCAGAGCCATGAGAAAATAGAAATGTTTAAAAAAAAAAAAAAGTGCCCCGTTTCCAAAAATACAGCAGCCACAATCCCACTGAGAGCGATCAGTTTAGTGGCTAATCTTTGAGGCCCGGCAGTGGCCCCAGCATATCTTCTGGGTTATTGCGATTCTGAATGGAGCTTTAATCAGCTTAGCCCAGCCTGGGCGCCAAGGGCCTGCAGGCAAAGGGCATTTCCCTGCAGATCCTCTGGAAACTGTCTCCTCTGCTCTAAATAAATGGTTCATTCTGTCTCCAGCTCCCTTCTGAGGTGCAGAGCTGAAGTTTCTTTTGTGTTTAGGAAAGCAAGCAGCCCTGGAGAGGAACCTTGTGCTCCCGGAAACCCAAAGGGAAGGACTGGGTATTTTCTTTGTATCAAAACTTTTAATACTGTCTGAAAGCTTGGACCCCAAATTGGAACTCTCAGCCCCAAAAATGTGTTTCTGTTTTGCTGTTCTATCACGAAAACTTTTCCTGGACGCTCAATTCCCGTCGAGGACCACCCTGAAGAGGGACTCTGTGCCACTTTTGTCGCTCTCCAAGCCCCACGGGACCAGCCTTTGGCCAATATGGCGACCTCCCATTCTGATGGCTTCCCTCACAGGATGTGAGGCGGGTTGGGGGTGGGATGGGAGCCCAGCTCAGAGTCCTCCTTTCGCTCAGATATGCCAGCTGGTCCCACGTAAAACCACTGCTGGCCTTGTTTCCTCCCTAAGCTCTGGCCTCTGCCTCCACTTGGGAACAGGAAGGACTTTTTGTCAGCAGTCACCGCACGCACCCCTCCCCCCCAGCCCCCCACAAGGGTGTTTTCTTATTGCTTCATAGACCTCAGGACCAGAAACGCTGTCTCTTTGCCCAGCGCCTTGGCTGCCTGCAAGCGCGTCTTCTGTTTCGGGCTGCCTCGGAGGGAATCCAGGGAATTTACAATATGTTGTGATTGGTCTGAAACAACAGACAATTGTTCTGAAACAGTCTTCCAAGGGACTCTCCTAGCTAACAGCATGTGGCAGGGCCCGTACGGGTTCACCACTCACTATGGATTAAAGTGATCCAGAGTGAATTATGTAATCTGCCATTTATGGTGTACATACTGTATGTATGCCATCACCCTAATGCTAAATCTATCGTAAATAAGATTGTATATAAGGTCTTTTGACAAAATGGAGACTCAACATGTGATTTCCCCAAGTCTAAAAACTGATGAGTAAATGCAGAGGAGTTATTTCAGATCATATTGACCTGGTGTGGGCTCTCTGGGTGACTGCTGTTCCAGGATCATTCAGTGTCGGTGTTTACGAAAGACAAAGTTTGCTATAGTTGGTCCTGCTGCAGATAGAAATTGATCCTGCCAGTTCCTATGCAGTAATAAAGGGACCAGACTCCAAGTCAAAATCAGCAATTCTGGTCCTGTGTCTTGGTGAGGTGGAAAGGAGGGAAAAAGGACAGACAGGGGCAGGCCTTTCTCCTTCTGCTCCGTCTTCACAGAAGGTCCTCGCTGTCCACAGAGGAGTGTCTTGCCGTGGGGGACCCCCAGGAAGACCAGATCCTCTGCATACGCACACACAGGCAGTCTGAGCACAGCTTCCCCATCTGGGGTCTCTAGGAACTGGTCCTGACTCCTACGACTTTGCATAAAGAAGCACCCAGTGAGTAGGCCCAAGGGAGGTAGCGAGAACAGCAGCTGCTATTGTTGTTTTACTTCTTGATCTTATTAAGGCAAAAGGAGGGCTCATTGTACGCCCTGTGGCTGTTGAGATACGAAGTATGCTTGATGAATCAAAGTTTGGATTTTAATGCAAAGCACAGCCTTTCCCAGTCCTTACAGGACCGTGTAGAGGACACAGAACCCAACTTCAAAGCAGCTTTGGGAAACCTGAGTTGGAGCTCCTCCTAAAAGTTCTGTGACCTCAAAGAGGATATGATTTTTTGGTGCTTTGGTTTCTCCATTCACGTAGTCATTTTGTTTACTAACTGATCATTAAGATGGGATTTTTCCAAGTCAGCTCTAAGCAGAAGATTTGGAGACCATGGTATCTTAACTGTTTACGTGGCTCCAAAAGGACAAGATAGAACATGGATGCTCTGAAAAGTGTTTCCATTACTGCATTGCAGCCTTCACAGGCACTGATCCGGTTTTACCTGCATTGTATGAGTTTTCAGCCCACAGACAGATGAACCTCAGAGCTCTCAAGCATCCCTGACCTCGCAAAGCTTTGGCCCATGCCTGGTCTGTGTTTCCGCTCTCTCTGACCCCTTACACATTGTTATAGTCTCACACAAAACAAGGGATGACTCCTGGGATCTCCACCACTTGGATTTTCTTGCTCCAAGTCATTTCTCTTTGTAAGCATAGCCTGCTTGCTCTCCAGGTCCATTTATTTACAGATTAATATTTTCATATCCAATAGTTCACTCCACTCATTAAGGTCAAAATAGCATACATGCTCCAAACACCCCCTTGGGCCTCTGGCTACGTGGCTAGTGCAGAGGGGTGGTGGCAGTGTGGGGTGGCAAATCAGCAAGCCTCTCCTGAAACTCCCAACTTACTTCCCCTCTTGGCTTCCCACTCTGAGTGACAGAATAATATTCCAACCTCGACTGTTGGCTGGTGGTGCTATGGTAAGGCCACCTCTGGCCAGAGCCTGGGTTTCACGAGCTGCATGGATGACCACAGAGTCATCAGTGGGACTAGTTTATCTAGCAGGCATGGCCAACCACTTAGAGGTGCAGTCATTCCAAGAGGGGGAGAGTAACTCAGCGGTTGTATCTCCAAAGGCCAGTGCTCATCCATCAGTGAAAAGACATTGATCATTTAACTTTTTGAGACAAACGAAACTCCAGTGCCTACAAGGGTGCAGACTAAAACATGAACCAAGCAGAAACAAGACACTCCATCATGCTGCCTCACTCACCTACCTGTAGCTCTTTCCTGCTAGTTTATTGCTTGCACTTGAACTTATCTTTATGTCACGGAGAGGGGGGCCGGCAGGTTCGAGGGCAGGTGGCTACTACTTGGCTGTTTATACAGAGTGCAGAGCTCAAGCAGCTCTTGAATTTTTAGAACCTGATTTTTTTTTTCCTTCCTGCAGAGTGGCAGGCTGCGGCTCTGACTCTATCCGGTTCTGTCTGGCCGAGGACCGTCCTCTGTAGTAACTTCCCTGCTTCAGTTCTCCTTCTCTTTTCTGGAGCCAGTCTCTTCCTGCTTCTCCCATTCTTCTTGGGGAGCCCCAGGATGCCTGCTCCAGCTGTTGATAATTACCTCCCTAGGGCTGCTAGGGTGAGTGACTCAGCACACATTTCACCTGGTTGCTTTTGCAAGAAGCTGGATATATATTTAAACACAGTCCATCCAACATGACGGCCACCGAATGCTCATTTAAGCTTCTGGGGTCTCAGGTCACTTTCTTTGGCTACATTTTGATGTTAAAAGTAAGTGGTTTGGATTCCACCTGTCATGGTAGATGCCAATCACTTAATCTCTCTGGCCTCAATTTTTTCATCTGTACATGGGGGCCACAGCATGTAGTTCACAGGATTGCTAATGAAGACAAAGCGAGCAAAGGAATGTTAGAGGCCCAAACAATGTTCACGCCCTTTTTTACTCCATACATGTTACTTCCCCTGCATCTCAGGTGGCCAATCGGCAATGAAAACGTGCAAATTCTTCCTTCTCAATGTCCCTCATCCAGTCCTATATCCCTTCCATTGGTGCAACTCCTTTTAAATCAAGGTCATACTGCTTCCTTCTGAATGTTGGCAATAACTTCTGTGACCCTGAACTGATGTTAAGCTTCAGATCTTTTTCTTTGGCAACAGATTAATGTTCTGAGTTGGACGTGATCCTGCTCTGGTAGCACTGCCCAGCCCTTCCTTATCCTGCTCAGTTGTAGGTCTCTGTGGACCCTGGTGAGTTCCATATCACCCACCACCCTGTTGGGTGCTTGGCCCCTGCAGGTGATCCCCTGACCCTCTGCTCTGGGTGATTGGTCCTGCAGGTGATCCCCTGACCCCCTGTTCTGGGTGCTTGGCCCTGTAGTTGATGCCCAGACACCCTGTTATCAAAGGCAGCTCTTTCTCTCCAGCAGAAAGACTCTGTGGACACAGACAATTCAGCCCACCCTCTGGGCTCCACAGGAACCTGACTCCCACCACGCCCCCCATTCTTTCCTTGTTGCCTTCTATTTTATCCAGGCTGTCTTTGCATCCTGGAGTGGCTTCCATAGGAAAACAATGATATGTCACCAGAATAGGACACAAAATGCATCATAAGCATAAATAGAATGGAATGCATATACCTGTCTCAGACAGTATTGTAGTGATTAAGTAACAAAGGCAAAGCATCCAGTAATCAGCAGAAAACCCTCCATGGATGCCCATCTTTCTTTAAACTTCCAGGTTATATCTCCTACATCAAAGCCACAGCAGTGTCCTCATTGCTCCAAGTGACTGGAGTCATCTCTTTTGTTCACTTCCTCTCCCACTTTCCATGTTCTTTCTTCCCCCACTTATCATAAATATTGGATCAATTCCATCTGCTGTCACAATGGACACAAAGATAATACATACCATACACCTAAGTCACATTGGCTCAAAATGCATCATGAAGTAACTGCAGGAAGCGCAAGAGGGCACCAGCAGGAATATGCTCATAAGAGGAGACTTCATCTTACCAAAAATCAAAACATTGGTTTCATAAAATGTACGTGTAACTATTCTACAACTGCAGTAGTCTCCCCCTATGTGTAATTTCTCTCTGTGTGGTGTCAGCTACTCAAGGCAAATGATGATAGGAAAACACCATATGGAAAGTTCCAGAGGGCAACAATCAAAAATTTTACATTATACTCTATTCTAAATAATCTAGTAAGATCTGCCCTATCCTACCTCATCTCACCGAGGACACAAATCATCCCTTTGCCCAGTATGTGCCATATATGTTACTCACTGGTTAGTCGCTAGTGCTTCTTCTGTTGCCACACACTTCATGCTCCTGAGGTCCCAACATGCCTGGTAGCTAGTCCAGCCAAGTAATGACACATCCAGACTTCCCTGAGACAGAAAAAGGCAGCATTGCAGATGTTGGTTATTTATGGGACTTCTATCTACTTGGATTGCTTACAATGGAGCTTGAATCCTGACCAGTTCTGTTGAGTGTTCCTTTGCCATTCCCTAGCTGTTCAACTCCAGGAAAGTTAGCTGAGCCTTGGTTTTCTCATTTGTAAACTGGGAATTCCTCTTCTTCCTAGCCTTTGAAGGATGCCATGAAGTCAATTAATTAAAGTGCCTGACACATAGTAAGTGTTCCAATTCATGAATCTGAGTCTTCAATCTCCTGTTTAGTTTATGCAAAGTGACAGAACACTACTGCCCATGGGCCAAGTTCAGCCTGTGGCTTGTCTTCATAAATAAAGCTTTATTGGGATGGGGCTGCCCATTTAGTTGGTGTTCTGTGCTACAACAGCAGAGTTTAGAGGTCACCACTGAGACCCCTCAGCCAGAAAGCCTCAAATCTTTACTGTAGGGCCCTTTACACAAAGTATTCACAAACTCCTGATTTTTCTTCATGGAACCTATTATTGTTTTTGAACACAGGACATGTAGTAGGTTGTCCAAGTTTAAATGTTAGCTCTGTGATTTAGCAACTTTGGAAAACTGAGCAAGTTATTTAACTTATCTGTACCTTACCTTTCACATCTGAAAAATGGGAATATTAACTGATTATAAAAGGTTGATAAAAGGACTAGATGAGCCAATCTAATAAAGTGTGTAACATACAGCGAGGCAAGTGGGTAGTGCTAGTCAACATAGTGCTTATTATTGTGAATATTATATAACATTATTACATATACTAGTAAAGTAATTTCTCTATTAGCAGAGAATATATATGGTTTTCAAAGTCAACCTGAAACTCAAGGAGTCTGTTTAAAATATTATCTGCCATATAAAATCTCTCTAGGCTCAGGGATCCACGTGGATTTGGACCCACGTCTCCTCGTGACGACTTTCTTTAACTACTACCTCTACAAAGGCTGGTTGGTAATCTGGCCTGAAAATGCAGGCTTCTGGTGAGGCTTCCCCCGCCATTCCTAAGGCAGGTGTGAGCTCAAACTCCTGCTAAACCCAGAACCTTTTTGCTAGTGAGAATGCACCTTGCCTCAATCTGAACTGTGATTTGAAACAACCACCGGCATACACTGTACACCCTCACTGGGCCTGGTGTTGGTCACAGCAGGGGAGAAAAGTACCTCTTCTCGTGACTCCCACGTGTAGTTTGGGGCTTGTTAGGCACAACTTACAACTGAAGGTCAAGAGCTAAAAGCAACAGCTCAGGTGCAAAGAAGCTGGATAAGGCAGCCAAGAACAGATGCTTTATATTGTTGGCAAAACCACCTCCTAGAAACTGGAAACCCAGGAGTCAAGTGACCAAAAGTTTAAGGACAAGAGCTTCTGTTAAATAATCAAGACTAAGCAGGTGTGAGAACATAACTCCAAAAGGATCAGGAGGAAGAGACTTGGACATATGTTTCACTTTGTAATTGAAAAGAACAGAACTGCCCAGGAGGATCAACAAGAAGAGAAAGTATGTGCACATATGTGCACATCCATATTCTACAGGCTGAGCTGGAGCAAGGTAGTTGAGCATACATCATGAGTCCTCAATGCCAGATCTCTAACATTTTAAGTGGTTAACTCAATTTTCTTCCCATAATGAGCCTGTTACTTACATAATATAATCTAACAAAATATATGTCTACATCCCAAAGTAACACTTGTCCAAAAAAGATGAACAAGGTTATAAATTAAGTCACATAGCTCTGCCTGCTGTTTAACTGGCAACATCACAGCCTCCTGACCCCAAGCATTTTCCAGATATTCTGGTACCCATAGGCGGGCATCCACATGACATGCACTTGTAAGATGCCATCGCCAATTCCTGGCGAAGACATTCCATGTGAATCCAAGGGAATTTGACTAAGAGCCAAGCCACCTGTGGGGAGTGTAGCATAAGCCGCCACCACCTCACCCTGGATGGATAAAGAGAGTCATGCTTCAAACCAAAGGCTCCCAGCACACGCCCAGGTGTAGAAATATTCAGGAGCAATCGTCCCATGAAGGAACACAGGTGACAATGGGGTGCATTGGCTTGAGCCAAAAAAATTATCTTTAGCAAATGAGGTCATTATCTTATAAAAATAAGACCTCATCCCAAAAAATCCCAATAACTCTCTTGCTCCCAAAGTAAGGCAATTTTCTATCTGAAATGACCCTACAGAACGGTTCCAGCAGATAACTGAGGCATTCGCCAAGAAAAACCAGCTCTCACAGCAATATGTTTTTTTCTCAGGCTCCATTAGCATCCTAACTACAGAACTGAAGGTATGGACAGGCGAGTGCCAGTGAGTGATGTCCCAAGAACAGAATCTGGTATATATTAGACTTTCATTAAAATGTTTTGCAAACTTTCTGATGGACTATGTTCCTTTTGGGACAAAGAAATCAAAACCAAGCATGCATTACCGGATGTCAACCCTGTTAGAGTGTGATTTCACGCCTGTTTCGGCAACAGTCTTCTTTGCTACTGGGAACTGAATACGTGAAAACAAGTAATTGTGCTTTTGATGACAGGCAAACAAGTTTTCCATTCCAGCTTAGAGGTTACTTAGACACATGCTTTCATTTCAATCTGTCTATCTGTTCATCAATTTTGTGGCATTTTTCATCATACCAACCACATGCTCAAGAATGTTAGCTGGGAAACTCTGTGTGTGTGTGTGTGTGTGTGACAGAACACAAAATGCTATCGCCAAATTTGGCGAGCTTTTTGAAAAGACATCAAATTTCCCAGGGGCACGAGACTCTTCAGTATTATAAAGGGAGTGCTTGCAATACATGTGGGGTACAAACAACCCTCTCATACATTGGTTTCATTTTACTTATGTAAATTCCCAAAAGAAGGATGACTGTATCATATGATGAATCTATGTTGAGATCTCTCAGGAATCGCCATTCTGTCTTCCATAATGCAGTCTTCCCCATTTTTACTTGTTGAATATTATGATTAGTGGTGAATTAATAATATGAAATCACATGGATTGATATTATGTCTTTCCAAACACTGATGATGAGAGAGGAGGAAGGGAGAAATGGAGAGGAGAGTGACAGAGATGTGGTTGTTTTCTTGGAACTCTACCAATGGAATGCATAAAATGCATGCTTCACATATTAATAAAATTGCTTCTTAAAGGGAATGTTGGGTGTATCTCTGGATGTTTGCAGCACATATATGTATTGTTATGAGAAGTAAGAAACAGCCATAAGCAGGCTCCAGAGAGGAGCCAGGTAAGGGTACGATGAAGGCTGGTCCTTGATGCCTTTTGTTGCAGCAGGTTCTGTCAACACAGAGGCTTCTAGCAAGAGAGAAACCAAGTTCTGTGCTCATTCTTTTTGAAGACATTTCGCCATGTTGTCCTTCAAAGATTTCCTGTTTCAGACATGAGCCTGAAGATAAGGATGGTTTGGGTTTACCAACCTGAGTGATAAACACCCTTTCTCCCTGTGCAGGAATATGGCCTGGGTCGGCTTCTGAGGTCCAGCACTAGGGGTGGAGGCAGAGGCTGCTTAAGGTCACCCTTGCATGGGAAGATCTGGGAGGCACATGAGCCACAGCACTTGCTGCATGGAGAACGTGATCCCAGTACTTCCTCTTCTTGCTGATGAGTCACATTTCTCCAATGAATGTTATGTGGGGGTGACTCTAGTCAAGCCTGAACATGCTGCACCGAAGGATCCCCCAGAATGAAGTCATTGAGTTAAACTTGCTCACAGCCTGTCCACCCTGGGTGTAAATGTTATCCAAAGGCCTAGGCTGGCAACTTCCTAGGGAATCGTCTGTTATTTCACATTCTTTACCGTGATCCTATGCATAATTTCTCCCACATATCCTGCAGGGAAGTTCTTCAGCAATCCACCGCTGAGTACTGAGAATATGCTGATGAGCATACACCAAGATAGGGAATTCATAATCCTATAGCCCCCCCAAAATGGGGTGGGGGGCATTCATTAGGTAATCATCAACAAATGTGCAACTCCAAAATGAGCAATGTGCTCAACGAAAAAAAAAATGTCCCAGCAAACTACAGCAGTAGAACATAGTGGCTAAGTTCAGAGACACTAAAGGTGTCTGTTTGGGATCCAATCCCATTTCTGCCAGCTAAGAGAGCTTAGCCCAATCATTTGATCTTTCTATGCCTCGTCTGAGAAGCAAAGATAATAATAGCATCTGTGTCATGCAGTTGTTACAGGATTAAGTGAGATGGTATTTGCAAAATGCCTAGAATAGCACAGCCTAAGTCTGTAACTGAGGAACACACAGCTAAGCAGCCCTGAGAGTGAGAGTTTGATTCTCCTTCAGCTAATGAGGAAGTTGGGGTTCAGGGAAAAGGATCTGTCTTGGGACAGCTTCATCTGTTGCCCCTCAAGTTTGGAAATTTGCTCCCTGCACCATGCTGCCTCTTCCCTTGGCAAAGGGACATGCCAGGGAGCCCCAGCCTCAGGCAGAGCTCACCTGTCACCACCACAGAAGCCGCCTTGCTATCATAACACATCTCTGTTTAAGAAACATAAACCACCCTTTGGCAGCTTCTCAAGTATATGTCAGAGCATTTAAAGAGCTCTCTCCTCATCCCCCAACTCTTCTGACTTGACTGTAAGACCTACCTTTACAGGGAAACACACAAGAGCTCACCCAACAGGTTTCCCCAACAGCCACACCAGAGGCCAGAGTGGGCAGGCCCCAAGGAGCCCAGGCCTGGGAGGATCCCCTCTCCCTGTTGCAGATGGCCCTTCTGACCCGGGTGCAGGCAGCTCCCCCCACCTTCTCTTGTCTGAACCTGCTGCCTGGGAGAGGCTGATGTCACTAATCCTGCCCTCCTAGCTGCAGGCCATCGCAGGCTCCCAGTAGCGATTACCCACAGCCCTGCCTCCCTCCCAATGGCATCTCGCCAGTGATGGCTCAGAGCCCAGCTTGGTAAAGGGCTGGCCTGGCCCAGTGCTGAGTGTCCTGCTTAAGCAACTTGGCCCCAGCCTGACAAGTCACATCTGTCTTGCCTGGCTGCAAAAGCTGAGCCAACGAGCTGAGTTCCAAAGCTGGGCCATAAGAGGACAGATGAGACTTTGGAAACTGGATGACAAGAGCACAACAGGCCCTAGGTCTCCAAGGAGTTATTCTAAGAAGCAATCACACCCAGTACCCAAACTGCAAGTGCAAATACCTACTCAGAAAGCTATTAGAGGTACGCACCCTCCTATTTCCAATTAGCAGCCTCCAAGCACCCCTGCACTATATCAGGGTCATATCATATTCACATTCTCCTTCCTTGGATACTAGGGTCATACCCAGAATTGCCTGAGGGCTCCTGAGGACGGCAAAGGTGATGAAGGTGCATGGCTCGAAAGTGGCAGAACAAGCCAGAGACTCTAGAGGACAATCAGTCTTAGCACACACACACACACACAAAAAACTAAAAATAAAAAGCAAGAACAATAGCTAACACTTGCTCCACTCCCAGTGCATCTTGGTAACTATGCTGATGAAGCCATATCAACCTCACAGCCATCTGAGAAGGCGGATGTAGATATTTTTCACCTTGCACATAAAGAAACCTATAGGGTAGAGAAGTAACTTGACCAAGACTCAGCAGCCACAAAGTGACAAGCATGAGGTTCAAAACAAAATGCTCCACTGCAGCACAAGCCGTCCAGTGCGCAGCAAGGGTCCCCAGTCTCAGTTGCTGCTCACAAACAGCAAGACCATGGCCAGGAACTAACCGTTCTTTTGGTTGCCTTCATCTGGGTATAACTCTAGACAAACTGCACTTCTCTTGCCTGAGTAGGTTGGATCAAACACAAGTTGACTGACAGAAGAAGGGGAAGTGAGAGAGTTTCTGAGCAAGGCATAGGAATATTTCCTGGCATTGCGACAAATGTACTTAGGTGGCTTTGGTTGTGTGCATACACTTGTACCAGACATAGGCCTTTTTCTGTCTATATGCCAGGGATAATAACCATTGCATTAATGATCAGAGAAGGTCCTGACAAAGTATGGAGTGTACATCTGAAATGCAAAAATGAACTACATGCGAATGTTATAGAGACAGAAGCAGCTGCATCTTATCCCTGCTATATTGGTAACATCCAGTCTACTGCCTGATAGATCCTTAATACATTTCTATTGAGGATTCGTTTTACACAGTCACTTGCAAGTTCATATAATTGTACAGATGTAGAGTGACAAGTACAACTAGCAGGAAGCAATGTGTATGATCCTACATGGGGTATGGCTAGGTGTAAGCACTCGGTAGCCATTGAAAAGAATGAGGCAGTTCCAGCAGCGATCATTCAGAAAGGTAAGAAGGGTATAAGATGGGCAGGGGTTTTCAGAACAATTCAATCTATTCACAAAGTTGCTGAAAAAAAGAAAAGACCAAGAAAAGAACCCACGCTGGCATTAAAAAAAATAACGGTTGTTCCCAGTTGATATCAAACTTTCAAGAGAGAAGATTATACAAGGAAGGAGGTGTGGTTGCGTATATAGGAATATTTTTACTTTTTTTCCCTGTGTACTTTTGCATTGCTTAATTTGTTTTGACAGAGAAACTGGGATTCTTTTGTTATATAAAAATGCAATTGAATTATTCTTACATTTTAACTTAATAAATAGCAGAGTAAACATCTCAATTGTCAATCATATAGTAAATCCCATAAATGTTCAGCCCTTTCCCTTCCCTTCAAGAATATCTATCACATCTCTGCATTTTTATGATTAGAGCAAGACTCTCAGAGCCATGCACCGCTTGCTCCAGTGTGTGTTCCGCACAATCAGTGCTCAGCCTTGCCGAGTTTCTGGCTGTGTCATAGCAGAACACACAGCCTGGCAGCTCAGCACTGGCTTATTGCATAGAAACAAAACTGGGATGTTGTGATCAAATGTGAACTGAAGGGGTGGGTGGGCTCCTGAGGCCTCATCAGGCATAGATGTCATCATCAGGCACAGTCTCCTCGGAGATGCTTGCCATGACTCAGTCCCAAGGCATATTCATGACCATGGAGCTAAGCAACTTACCCAAGAGTCATAACTCCAACTAAGAAAACCTCAAGGCCGAACAGAGAGGCAAAGAAAGGGTAAAACCTGTAATTTTTGTATGGTTGTTTGTTATTTTTTGAACCTGTCATTGATACTGTCTCAACCCAGATGTTTCGAAGAATGGAACTTGCATTATTTTTATCATATTGTTTACCCAATACTATGTCAATTAATTCCATAATGTTGTATATTGATACTGAGGCCTTGTTGGGGCTTTTAACTGACCGGATCTTTACTCTGTTAGACCTATCTTCAGACCATAGAAGGTCTCCCCAAGAGGCCACTGAACTTATCTGGACAATAAGACGCTGAACTTTATGCTAGGCATGTGTTTGCAAGCAATGAATCTCAACTGAACTTGAACTATGATTATGCAACAAGGTAGAGGAATCCACCATGGGGGGAGGGGTATGGGAGGGGTGGGGGGAATCCCCAGCGCCTATAAAACTGTACTACATAATACAATGTAAGCAACAATAAAAAAAAAAAAAAAAAAAAAAAGAAAGGGTAAAAAGCAAAGTGACAGAGCAGGGGGCTCATTTCCAGAAACATTTAGGAGTCACTCAGTAGAGCAAGTTCTATTACACATTAGCATGGCCTCGGTTGACTGAATTGGAGTACATAATTAACCAGAAATTGAGCTACTTTAAAAAAAAAAAAAACTTTCCACATTCCCTATCTAGCCATCTACAAACTCTGACCCTGGTGGAGGGAGACATGAAGAGCAGAAATGTCATAAATAATCATCTAGAGAATACTTGCTTTGTAGCTGGAGCTACTTTAGGTGTTTAACTTGGAAAATGGGACAGAATTTTCAACGGTCTCCATTTTATAAATGGCTTGAAACAATAGATGATGAGCCCATGGGACTTAATGGCAAAATCAGCAAGGAAATTTGGTATGTTCTGAAACACATCCTCAGCTAGTACAATACACCCAAAGAAAGGATTGTGTATACACACACACACACACACACACACACACACACAATGAAGCAGCTGGGACATGAACCCATATGGGATCTTTCTTGGAGGTAGAGGATTAGCCAGTTGCGCCATTGCACTGGCCCCTGGAGTAACTTATCCTCACTGGCTCTCTAAGTGCAGACAGCCAAGAACCCTAGTTAAATGCCCTGAGAAGTAAGCCTACTATGCACGTGTTTTAATGGTTTTACTGTGGTATTACATACATGAGGTAGACATTTCCAGCTTTAGGTGTACAGTTAAAGGGCATTTGCAGATTTGTAGAGTTGCACAAATATCACTACCGCCTGAATTTAGAACATGTTTATCATCCCCCAGAACAAACTATGAACCTCTGCGCAGTTACTCCCTGTCTTTGCCTCCAATATCACAACACTATAAATCTAGTTTCTGTCTCTATCGATTTTTATGGACTCATACGATATGTGTGCTTTTTTTTCATTTTTCATAGTACTTAGAGGTTCAGCCATGTTCTTATGTGTATCCATACTCTGTCTCTTGATATTGGCAAGTAGTTTTCGATGATGTGACTGTAACACATTTTGTTTATCCATTCAACCTTTTTTTGGATTGTTTTCTCTTTTTGGCATATTGCATTTTGATATTCATCCCAACCCCAAATGTCTGGTAACAACTGCCACATATAATGTTCAAAGAAAAGAGTACCTTTAAAACAATTTGCTTTGTCTGTTTCTTGGAAGAGAGTTGAAAGCTGCAGTATGCAGACAAAGTAACACTATATCATGTACAGAGATGTCTTCTTATCTTAAGTGAAGTAGACACTCTCTAAAGAAAAAGAGTTAAGGGCCCAGTGAGATAGCCTAGCGGCTAAAGTCCTCACCTTGAATGCACCAGGATCCCATATGGGTGCCAGCTCTAACCCCGGTCACCCTGCTTCCCATCCAGCCCCCTGCTTACAACCTGGGAAAGCAGTTGAGGACAGTCCAATGCCTTGGGACCCTGCACCCACATGGGAGACGTTGAAGAAGCTCCTGGCTTCAAATGGGCTCAGTTCCAGGCACTGCAGTCACTTGGGGAGTGAATCATCAGACAGAAGATCTTCCTCTCTGTGTATCTGACTTTCTAATAAAAGTAAATAAAACTTTAAAAGAAAAAGAGTTAAAATAAGTCAAGTCATTGCAACTAAGAAGAAGCATGCTTAATTTTGGTAGAGAACATACCATTTTGGTACAAATTATTGTCATGGAGCCAGTAGTTGGGGCTTCTCTATATACTTTTCTGGAAAGGTGATGGAGCCATACCATCATGCTTCCTTCAGGCCAACTTCTTACCAAGCTCCAGATTGGCACCACTTCTGAGACCAAGGATTAGTGAATTCAACCACAAGTTACAGCCCCACGTGACTGAGGAGTTAGCATTCTTGATCAATAGCCAAGATGCTTTTTTATAATAAAAGTAGAAAGGTCTGTTCACCACTTTCCTCTTGGAAATGAAAGTGTAGACTTAACTAGTTCCAAACTCAGTGAGCTTGGTGGTGTCTATGGTGTCTATGGTATAATGAGAAAGAGGATGGATGTTTGTGCGGGCCTGATGGAAGAAACTGCAGCCCATGACTATGTCCCAAACAAACAAACAAAAAAATCAATGTTACTTCAGTGTAAAGTTTCTATGTCCAGGAGCAAACAATGAGAGAAAAACACACTATTTTAGGATAAAAAGAAATACAAAGAAGTAAAATAATTGACAAATAAGACACACATACAAACTGGTAGTTTCTTAGCCAAAACCAAACCACTATCATATTTCAACTGACCCAAACTCTTTTCTCGTTAACAAAATGAACTAATTCCAACACCTGAAAAATCAGGAGATTTTACATAAATTGTTGAATTGCCTATTTGTTTTGAAAACCCTAAAAATGGAAAACATTTTGTATGGCTGTATAATGACTACTTGCTGGAGAAAAGATGTGAATGTCCCAGCATGCCTGTCTCTGCCAGACCCTATTGCTTACATTTAATAGCAATAGTAGGTTTATCTGACTTTTCCTGTTGGCAACATCTGAAATAACTATGTCCATCTTGACTCAATCAATCCCGTCATCCTGCTGGGCCCCTCTGTCATCACCCCAAACTTCAGAGGCTGACATGAAACTTGTAGAGGTTAAGTGACTTGCCTAAGGTTACCATCAGTAAAAGTCAAAGTTATTTCTCATTTCAACATATCTATTTTTTCTCCAGTCCATCATGTTGCTTTGCCAAGCAGAGAAAAAATAAATAGAAAGCAAAGAATAGAGTAGGAAACTAAAAAAAAAAAAAAAAAACTAAAGTAAAGAGAGAGATTGGAGCTTTCAAAATAATGCTTATTAAGTGACTCAAAATTAAACAATAGGTGGGCTCTTCCAATGAGAAACCAAATGCGAGCCTGGTTGGATACTCACATCCTTTGCCTGTGTCCTACAAAGTCAGGCTTCGCAGAGAGAAAACCTTTTGTTGTTGTTGTTTGTTGTTTTGTCTCACAAAAGCAACTCTGAAATATATTTGGGAATGGGTTTAGACAGAAACAAAACAAAACTTGTTGAAATTAACAAAATGTTTCCCAAGTATTTCTTAGGGACGTAAACTCCCGTCTACTGCCAAACCTCACAGGAATAGCAGGATCTCCAAGTAGCTCCAGAAATGGAGAGCAGGTCAACTTTTGTACCTAGTGCCGCATCCCAGCTCTGTGTTAGTCTCTCGGGCAGCACTGGACACTGTCAGCCATCAGTGCATTGGGACGACATGAACTCTCTTGTCCATTCCTCCATCCCTTGCAAGAGGACCTGAGACGTGCCCTGGGAGTCACCGCATGTACAGAAATAGAGGGGAGCAGAGAAAACGCGTGCTTCTTTTTAGCAACTTCACAATCTGTTCCTGAGTTGAACAGAAGCCATTAAAACATTCCCATGACTGTGAGCCAAGCCCCCAGATTGCTCAGGACAGACAGCCTGCCTCAAAGGGAGTCGCTGCTGGCAAAGAGCCCTCTGCTATCTTGTTAACAGTAACAACCCAGAGCCTTTCATTGAAAGATCTCAAAGCACAGGGCAAGGCTTAATTGACTCTCCCCCAACTCTGTCCCTGAAAAGGGTAATTATCATTATATCCCTCTGACAGTTTACACAGGGGTTAAATGGGTGATAGGGGTTGAATGATGTATCATTGTTGCATATTCCAAGTTGAAAGGAAAAGTCTAAATAATGACGCAACTGGGAATTAACCCAGCAGCGCATCTTTCCAGAACTAGTGGGATCCTAGAGGCAGGTGGAAAAAAATCTTGTGAGGATGATGACGTACTTAGAGAGACCTCTGACTGATGGCCAAGTGTCAGACTCAGAGGTGCTGCTCTGAGCTTGCATTAGCCTCAAAACATGACCCACACCTGCTCAGTCCACACCAGTGGACTGTACAGGGGATACAGAGACTCAGAGTTCTGGAAAAAAGAGTCCTACACATCACAAACACAGAGTCTGAACAGGTTCCGCCCCGAATCCTTTGCCACATAAACACCTGCCCATTCCATGCCCTACTCATCTCCAACTATTCCTGTTGTTTCAGATGCTTCCCAAGTCAGACAGTTCTTCATAGGGCTACTCGAAGGAGTTCTTGACACACACATGCAATCGTGGTCCTTATAAACTTCTTTGATTAGAAATTCCTTTTACAGGGACAGGCAAAAATTAAAACTCCCAACATAGAATTCCATACCAATAGGATTATATCTCAGAAATTAGGGTGAAATAATGTTTCAGTTCAACAAGTGCTGAAATAATTGATCATCAGTGAATCTTCACTACAAGATATATTAATACGGGTGCTCTGTAGTCAGAAACAAAATGATGCCGGGGAGAACTCAGACTTAGGCAATAGGCATTTAGAACACTAGCAACGGTATAGTGCTACAAACTTCAAAAAGCTTAGTGTGGAATGGGATTAAGATATCATTTGTTTTGGTGTACAGAGATAATGGGTTTTAATTTGATAATAAAGAAAGAATATGCCGCCTGGAGATCCATCAAGCCCATGTTTCTGGGGTTATATAGGCAAAACCAAAATGTATTACACATATTTTCCAAGAATATCTATATGTGTAGTTGCGTGTGAAAACTTTAATGAATGCAAAGGATAAATGGACATACAAGGATGTAAGATTCTTACATTATTCACAAAGTATTATGACATTTTGTTTTAAAAAGTGGGCTAGGGTAAGATAAAAATGTATCTATATCATAAGGGGAAAAGGATCAAGTCTCTTTAGTCTACACTCTTGATCTAGCTCCCTGTTAATGATCCCAGGGAGCACTGGGCAATGGCTCAACCACTGGAACCCACGCCACACACATGGGGCACCCACATGAAGCTCCTGGCTCCTGGCTTCTGCCTGGCTGAGCCTTGGCTGTTGCCAGCCATTTGGGGGAATAAACAAATAGATATATGCTCTCTCTAATCTGTCTCTCTCTGTGTTGCTCTGCCTTTCAAATGAATAAATAAATAAATCTTCAGAAACCTTTTTTACTAATCCTGCAAATTCAAATAAAAGACATATTCTTAAAGGGAAGGAAAAGGCAATGCCAAACACAGACTGACTCTACAAAACCGACTTTGAATATGAAAGGTTAAAAGTGAGAAGATGAGAAGTTATACTCCATGCAAACAATAAACATAGCCTGGAATTTCTTTACTAATGTTGTACAATAAAGATTTCAGGATAAGCAATTTTATCAGACATAATGTGAGATATTCCATAATGAAAAACTGACGCCTTTCAACAAACGTTAACATTTCCAATACAAACGTGCATCTAATAATAGAATTTCAACAATGCATGAAGCCAAAATTGATTAAAAAAAGAGAGAATAAGACAGACCTCTGATTACACTCATAGATTTTAGCACTAGTCATTCAGTAATTATTATAACAGGACAGAAAATTATAGGAACAAGTAATAAAAAATAGAGGCCTTGAATATCATTATGAACCAATGTTACTTAAGTAATATCTCTGAATGTGCCACTCAGGAATACAACACACATTCTATTTAGATGCACATGAAAGGGTATATAATGTTTGCTAGATTTTAAGTTTTTATATGTTCATAATATCTAAATTCTTCATAGTATATTCTATAAAAAAACAAATAAAAATTGAGGATAAACACAGATTTTATAAATATTAAGCTTTGGAAATGCAGCAACATCTGTCCATATTATCTTTGAGCAGAAAAATAAATCACAAGAAATTGTGAAATATTTGGAAATGAGTAATGATGACATCAGAAAATATAAAAAATAGTGGAACATAATTAAATATGATATAAGCAAGAATAATACAGCATTAAATGCTTATACTACAAAACAAAAACTATATAAAATGAATAGTCTGAGTTTCATCTTAGCAGTCTATAAAAGAAGAACAAAATAAGCCCAAGGTGAGGAGAAGAAAGAATATAATAAATTTAATAGAGGAAGTTAATAAAATATGTAAAGAAAGTGCATTATGACCAAGCGTGGATTATCTCAGGAACTCATTGCTGGTTTAATATTTGAAAATTATTCGCTGTGCCTCACTATAAGATCAGAGTAATGAATAAAATACTGTGTTTGAGCATCTATTCATGTTCACATGTGTGACAAAATACAACAGGTTTTTATGATTAAAACTCTCAGAGTCCCAGTGCTATGGCTCAATTGGCCAATCCTCTACCCCCATGCACTGGCATCCCATATGGGCACCAGTCTGCATTAAGGCTGCTCTGCTTCCTGTTCAGTTTCTTGCTTATGGCCTTGGAAAGCAACAAAGGATGGTTCAAGTCCCTGGGGCACTGCATTCATATGAGAAACCCAGAAGAAACTCCTGGCTGCTGGATTCCAATCAACTCAGCCATTGCAGCCACTTGAGGAGTGAACCAGAGACAGGATCGTTCTTTCTGTCTCTCCTCCTCTCTGGAAATCTTCATTTCCAATACAAATAAATAAATCTTTAAAATCCCCTCTCATAAGTAAGGCAAAAGAAGGATGCTTGGCTTTCTTATGACTACTCCATAAACTCTCAATGCTAAGAAATATAAAAATATATTAGACTTGGGTCTGACCTTGTCTACACAGGGACACTCACTTTCCTAGACCTTAAAATTGTTTAAATTTGATCTGGCCTGTATAGGAATCCATATTGCCAAATATGGAAATAACTATCTCTTCTTGAACCAAGATAGGTAAAATATGTCCAATTAGGAGAAATTCAGGCATGCATACTTCTACTCACGAACTCTCATGGTGTTGATTTTGCTTTTGATTTACAAAGCCATGTTTTAAACAAGCTCTACTAAACAGCATCTTAGCGATATTGATTGCTTCATTGAATGCTTAACCAGACACAACCTCTACCTTTGCAGGGAAACAGGTCAACACTACATGAAACCAAGAGACGAGGCTCCAGCGTGGCCAGGGGACAGTAAGCGATTGCACGGTCAATATTCTTGGATGCCAAGAGGAGAAGCTGTGGTTGGAACCGGAGCAAACAGGCTACATTTCCTGGAGGAAGGAGCACCACAGGACATTGCTTCACTCACAAGCTGAGCAGCAGTTTCTGCTGCTAATTCTTCAGAACCAGCAGAACACAGTTTCCAGCCTCGCTTTAAGCCAGACTCAGAGACAAGATGACGGGGAAGAGAGGATCTTTGGCCGCATGACGTAACTGCATGACTAAGTCCTGACGTAGCCACTTTCAACACAGTTTACTTCTGTAGCTGGCACATGGATGATGCCTGTTGGCCAGGAGCTCAGTCGGGGGCTGTGGAGCTAGGCATACTGCTTTTTCTTCACATGAGCCTCTCCACAGGTGCTTGGGTGCCAAGAGTCAGCATCCCTCAAAGAACAAAGGCAAATGTGTGGCAGTCTCAGAATCTAGCTTCATCACATAATCTCACTCTTACCGGCTTCTGTTGGCTGCCGCAATCAGAGACTCCCCCAGATGCAAGCAGGAAGGCAGAGACAACTTTCGATGAGGGTAAGGTGTAAGTAATGCTGTGCTTTCCTTTGGAAGGTCCAATCTGTCACATCAAACGCCCATGGGCATTACCTCCCACCCTTCTATCCCTCCATGCCTTCTAACTTGTGATGTTTCAATACTGTAAGCCATTATGGATATGTCAATATGTGGGAAAAGGGAAATAATGCCTTCCCTGGCTTGACTACAGAATTTTTTTACTGTACCATTATTTTCTGACTATTTTCATTGGATGTTCATAGTCAAAGGTTTCACCACCAAATTTTCCTCACAAATGGCATAAAACAAATGATGACGGGAATGGAAGTATGCACTACCACTTTTAGTTCACTTGCCAGTGATGGGTAGTTCTTTCCATGTGCATCCAGACATTGTCTCCTAGTTAGTCCCAATATATTTTTCTGTAAAATCACAACTGATCATTTGTAGTTAGCAAGTGTGAAAAAAATGCTTTTGTCATCCCTAGTAGAGTGTGATAAAGGATTTGCCTGGAGTGAGGTGTCAGAAGCAGAGGGAAAATCTGAAGCTGGACGGGAAAGAAAGTTAGAGGAAACAAAATTAGTTAAGACCTTTCCCAAGATACAAATAAAATCCCCATTGAGATTCCACCTAACTCCAGTGAGCATGGCCTACCTTCAGAACTCTATTAAAAACATCTGCTGACATGGATCTTGAGAGAGACAGAGAGCAAGATCTTCCATCTGTTGTTTCACTCCCCAGGCAGCCGCAACTCCTGGAGTTAAGCCAATCTGAAGCCAGGAGCCTGGAGCCTCTTCTGGGTCTCCCATGCTGGTGTGAGTCCCAAGAATTTGGAGTGTCTTCCACTGTTTTCCCAGGCTACAAGCAGGGAGCTGGATTGGAAAGTGGGGCTGCCACGATTAGAACCGGCTTCCATATGGGATCCTGGCACTTTCAAGGCAAGAACTTCAGCCTCTAGGCCACTGTGCCAGGCTCCAGTTTCTTTTTATTAAATTCTTCACTGACTCATAACTCCATAACTCATGCAGTAGCATCATTTCTGCAAGTAGGTTTTTCGTTTTCTTTTTCATTGCTTCATCAACACATTGGTTCTTCAATAGCATGTTACTTAACACCATGCTGCTGTACATTTTTAAACCTTTTTTAATTGTTGTTGATTTTATTTTATGGCTTTTCATTTAAGGGAATGTATAGTAGCTATTCAATGAAGATTATCATATTCAGATGTGAAGATACAATGCAGTATGCATCTCTATTTCCAAATCAAAGATGGACTCCCAGTGAAACTGTTGGATATATCTTGATAATAGGATGCTAGACTCTCTGCCAGTGTCTGTACCCACATGTCAGGATACACTTAAATAGCAGAATGATGGACGTATGACTGCTTATGACGGGCTATACTATTGTAATAATGTGAAGGAAATCAGTTGAAGAGAGGACATTTGGGAAGGGGTCAAGGGAAAATCCTAGAGCCTATGGAATTATATCATAAAATTAATAATAAAATAGAGGAGGAAAAAAAGTTATCTCTCAAAACAGCTGGTGGGATGGCAATGAAATGAAATTTAGCTTCTACAAGGTTTAAGATGAGATTGGAGAGATGTGTAGTGATACAATGTGGGAAAATCTTGGTAGGGCATTGTTTGGGGAGTTAAGAACTATTTTAAGTGGGTAACAAATTCGCAGTCAGATGTGAGAAGAATCTGCTCCAAGAGGAGTGATCCTAGACTAAGGTTGGGGCTGATGGAAACCAAGCAGTGCTCAGCCATCAGGCTTCCCACGGATCAGACAGAACTTCTCTACTGTAACTCCAGAAAGGATGACAGCGGCCTCCCTCCTGACTTGGATGCCAGGTTTCTGTGATAAAATCAGACTTCTTCAGAGTCTGGGTGGAGCTGAGATTAAGCTTTCTCTCTTCTGCACTAATATTCCTCAACAAGGAGTATGTAGGGGACTAACTTAGGAAGCTCTCACACACACAAAGACAGCAGAAAACTGGTCTCAGAATCCTGGTTACGCAGGTCATTAACAAAATTGGATTCAAGTGAAGTTGGTACAAAAGACAGAAACATGTGTTATACAGACAGGGTCAATGAAATCAGGAACATGGAGAATGTCCAATGAGTCCTTATTGTTGACCAGAATAAATCACTTTTTAAAAGGACATGCTCTGTAGGAGACATTTTAAACAAGTCTTAAATGCACAAACACTATTATAGGTTTTGATGGATGAATTAAAGAATGTAGAATCAAAGGTTCAAAAATGCACAAAAGATACGAAATACCGATTTCATAACCATAGTCATTTGTGAAAGTGCAGGGTAATTTGGTACAGAACTATACCATTTTATATAACACTGGAAATCTTCATGTTAGTATTATAAATATGCAAAAGACAGCATGGTGACATTTGATCCATTTTATTTTCCATGTTTTCAAAATACTTAATATTTAAATACTAACTGAAAAATAGAAGAAAAATTGAGAAATAGAAATTATGAGATGAAGGAAAGGAGGAAAGGGGGGAGTTGAAGAGAATTTAGAGGATGGAGAGGAAAAAAAAGAATTAAAATAAGACCAAGAAGTTGATGAAGAATGAAGGAATGAAGTTTCAAACTTTTAATAGTGTTGAAATACATATTACAGCCACAGTAACTCAAATGCACAATAACAGTAATAATACAAGTTATTCAAAATGTGAGTAGCATTAATAAATATGACATAAGTGACTAAACATCCAGAGGTGAAGACAAACCTCCCTGCTCTTCCCTCATGTAATTTACCTAATTTAGTTCAAATGGGAAAGAAAAATGTTAATTGACAAAAGCATAATAATGTATTTGTCTCATCTGAGGTTGCCTTAATAATAAAAAGTGAAGCTAAAAACAACAAAGAAAATGAGATATTAAAAAAGATGGGCCCAGGATGATAGCCTAGTGGCTAAATCCTTGCCTTATAAGTCAAAGATCCCAAATGGGTGCTGGTGCGTACCCCAGCTGCTCCACTCCCCATCCAGCTCCCTGCTTGTGGGCTTGTCTTAGGACCCTGCACCCTCATGGGAGACTTGAAAGAGGCTCCTGGCTATTGGCTTTGGGTTGGTTCACTACTTGGGTGAGAAGAACTAGTTAAAGATTTCAAGGGGTCAATCAAAGCCACAGTGGGAACATGCCAATGGTTGTACTTCTAAAATTATAATAAATAATCACAAATGCACATAAAGATGCAAACATATGCAAAGCCATTATATAGTCATATAATGTAGCATTATAGAGCGGTCAATAGTTTGCAAGCCCCATGACAGAGAAACAACACTCTCCCCAGGGCTGACAAAAGAGAAATAGAACATAAGATATAGACCCCTTCATGTGAATAAAATGCTTACAAGCTGTGAGTCCTTGTAAATTATTCCTTTTGATTCATTTTTAAAGATCTAAGTAAGTAATTAACATGTATCATTCATTATCAATTTAATGGCAATTATTATAACTATATTGGTTGTTATAATTAATCTTAATAATTATATAATTCATTATTGCCTGGTTAGTTCTTAATTATTAACATAGATTGCTGTATTTTATTTAGTTTGTTACATTACAAGTAATTACATTATGATATAATGATCTTAAGAGTGAAGAAATATTTAAGAGCTGTAAAACAAACTATATGTTTTCACCCCACTCCCTTATTCCAGTCCCCAGACGTTAACCTGTTTCTTCCATGTGCTTTTAAGAAAACTCTGCAAACACATAGAAGTCACACATGGATAGAAACTTCAGCTATCTGTGCGCACATTTGGGCAGTGTGTATACACGTATATGCCTGGTGTGATCCTTTGTAACGACAAGGTGGGAGTTGGAGGTTGGCTTCTTAGAGGAGCTGGCATTTGATCTGGGCAGTGAAAAGGAAAATGGACACCCAGGATGAATTAAGCACCATTGGAAATGGGAAGGGCTGCATGTTTCCGACAGATGGGAGAGATGTACTTGGGAAAGTTGAGAGTATGCGCAGCCGTGCTGGGCATGGAGATCATAGAAAAGGTGAGCAAAGGCTGAGGCAGAAGAGCTCGTCTAGAGACATTCTTAGGAGATGCGGATTTGGATATGAATACATGGGCAATGGGAGGCCTGCGGTGGCTTTGAATAGTGCAGTACTGCAGCTGATAGAGTGGAGGGCACATGCAGCGAGGAGGACAGGAAGACAGAGGGAAGTTACTCACCGTTAACTGCTGAAGAGCTGGTGAATGCCCAAACTGGAGCATGCTTTGTAAATGGAGGGAAGGAAGAGAATCTCCAAGGCCCGGTGACCCTCAGAGTCAGTGGGTTTCCAAAGCTAAGCCAGGCTGGCCCTGTGGCATCGTCGGTTGACCTGCTGCTTGCAGCATCAGCATCGCATGAGGGCACCAGTTTGAGTCCTGGCTATATTCACTGCCAATACAGCTTTCTGTTGATGTAATGAAAGATGACCCATGTGCATGGGCTCCTGTACCCACATGGGAGACCCGGAGGAGCGCTGGGCTCCCGACTTTGGCCTGGTCAGGCCCTGGCTGTTGCAGCCATTTGGGGAGTGAACTAATGTATGAGAGATTTATATTTTCTCTTTCTCACTCACTCGCTCTCTCACCCCCACCTCCCTCTCTCCCTTTCTAACTCCTTCCCTCCTTTCTCTCCTTCTGTCTTTCCCTTTCCAACCCTCTGTATATTTGTCTGGCCTCTTCTATGGTAGCAGACATAGCAGAAGGTGTGATGACGATACGGTCATCCTCTGATCTTGGCAAATAACTCATGAATTTAATATGCATCCGTTGGACCTGTCTAAGAGTTCACGATGGGGGGCACTTAGAACAGGTGGCACCGAAGAAGCAGGGCAAAGGTGCTGGCTCATATTCTCTTTATTTAGAATAAAATGGACAGAGCTTATTTCAGCTCTAAAGGTGGCTGCTCCAAGTCCTCCAGCCCGTGAACCCACATTCAAAGCTGAACTTGCCCTGAGAAGGCAGGTGTGCCTACCGCTGCCATAAACACCCTATACCCTGAGAGGGCCTGGCCATGCGGCTGCAGCCATGCTCACTTGCTCCAGGTGACCAGACTTTGACTCAGTCCTGTCCGGTGCTCAGGCACCGTTTTTAGCTCCTTAGCCCTTTCCTGACCTCCAGTCCACTTGGCTTGGGGTCTGACACCTGTTAAGCCCTGGGAGCCTCGCCCCCACACTGCTGTCATTCCTTGCACCAGGCAGCCTGCCCACAGCTTGACCTGGCCTGACTGCCCCTCCTAGGAGACTCTGCTGTCCTCTGCAGCCTCCACACCAAACCCGCTTAGGCATTTCTTTCCAGACTGGCCCAAGTCATGGTCACCAGACCTTTTTTTTGTTGTTGTTTTATATCTATTTCAAGCTCATCACATTCTGACTGCCTGCTTTTCCCAATAAGCCTGCGCTTCCAAATCCCTGGCCTGTTTTCTTTGCTTTCCTAGCAAGTCTGAGTTTCTGGATTCCTGGTTTGACCCCATTCATGGCAAGATGTGGGGGAGCTTAGAACTCTAGCTTCCACCATCCTTCTCCTCCACAGTCGTGGAGCTGTAGCTCCAGCAGGGAAAGCATATTCCCCAGTGACACACCCCAGTGTGTGACAGATGCAAGATAAAATCCCCTCCCCTGAGAGACATTTGTCTTAGAGTATTGTTACAACTCCAAAAGCCTCAGCTGGTTTCTGCGACATGTCCTTACATAACCTCTGAGGCCATTTCTTTCCCAGATCGTACTTAGCAGGTAATTCCTTCTCACAGAAGTTAGCCAAGACCCTTGGATTTAAAGCTGCTTGACTTGTGCCAGTGTTCTGGATTTGCCATGATCATTAGGGTAAGGCAGTAGCCCACGCTGGCTGCAACAGAGGAAGAGAACAATCATTAGAATTCTTAAGCAGAAAAACTACAAATGTATATTTATTTATATGTATATATAAATATAAATACAAATATAAATATAACTATTCCCTCTGTTTCCTGTGAGCATGGGTGTTTCAATTCTCCATCCCTCCTTGGCTTTCCTATCACAGGCTATTAATTGAAATACTGAGATATTTCTGATATCTGACACATTGATAGGAGCCCTCATGGTCACTTCAAGAACCCAGGGGAGACCCACCAGGTAAACACGTGGCAAGCCTGAGGTTACAGGTCTGAGGTCCACAGGGACTCAGGGGTCCTTCTGATCCCCATCAGAGCTGCTGCACTGTGTTCCCATCCTGAGCACATCCGTCCATGATCAGAGTCAGAAATGAGCCAATACAAAGTGCCAGAAGCATAAATTTTGAATTTCGTCTCTTTCGTACATTGTCAGGTGGTTTTCCGTCAGTCATGTAATACTTTTGGGTTACAACATGCACTAAAAAATAAAGAAATAAAACAAACAAAAATAAAACCAAACCAAACAACCAAAAAACCAAGCAAACCGTTAAAGAAACAAGCAAGAAAATCTGTCCTAGCGTCTACACAAAATTCAATCATCCGGCTTGGGCCCACGCTGTGGAGGTGCTTTGCACACTGTAACCATAAACGAAGGTGTACAGCTCCTTTTCCCCGGCAGTGCTAAGCCTCCAAACGGGCAGAACGTAGGAGTGTCCAACTGACCTGGAGGTTCACATGAACAGTCCCCAGAGCTCAATGTTCTGCTCTGTGACGTGGAAGCAAGAGCAGTGTCATCACATTCACGTGGGTTAGGGTACAGAAAATGGCAGCCTGCAGAAAGTGACATCAACTCTAGAACATTTCTTGATGCCCTGACTGATCCAGGGAAGCTTTTAAGGTCTCTTACTGTTCTTTTGAAATGTGGAGGCCAGGTTCCACCTGGATTCAGTCATGTTTGGGGGAGATGTTGGAGGCTTTTCCAAAGGAGGTAGGACAACCGGAGGGAATGAACCAAACCAGAGGGTAATTAGCAAGTGCAATGAGCTAGAGGACAAGGAAAGCCTCCCACCTTCCACAGGGACTCAAAGCCTCTTCCCGGCACACAACACCCTTTCCCAACAGAAAGCCAGGGACTTTCAGAACCCCGCCCACCTCAAGGAGAGCAAATCTCCCCAAAGTCTGAAACCAAAGTGGGAAAAAGGCAATTCCTTGATAGGCTTCACATCACACCGTATTTTATGCCAAAATGTGGCCTCCTCCCCAACAATGAACACCGGCTGTGCCTCCCTCCTTCGCCCACCCACGGGGAGAGGGATTTACCAAACAAGCCTGAATGGACACTTGGCAACTCTGCTGCTGGGAACACAGGGAAAGGAGGAGGAGGAGGAGGAGGAGGCAGCAGAGGCGGCTCCCCAGGGAAGTGCTCCACCATACACCAGGGGCTGGGACCGCCAACCCGCACACGTATTTTCTCAGAAAAAAAAAAAAAAGACAAACTTGGTGAAGAAGGGCTCCAAGGACACAAGCACGAAGCCTTAACCACAACAGCAGCAGAAGAGCCACGGGAAGGAGGAACGCTGACACCAGGAAAAAAACGTCAGCTCTTCAGTTTGGGAGTAAGCTGCGCTCCTACCCAGAGAGGTGGAGCCTGTAGGTGCCAAAGAACTCAGAGTGTGTGCAAAATCCATCTGCCTCGTAGCCCTCCCTGTCCCAGTACTCCCAGGCAACATCCAGGAACATCCTGGTACACGCCTGTGTGTGTGTGTGTGTGTGTGTGTGTGTGTGTGTGTGTGTGTGTGTGTGTGTCTTCACAGCTGAGACAAGATAAAGGCAGGGAAGTGGGTCCTGCCGTAGGACTTTCCCAGCCTCCCCGCATAAAATTCATAAAAATGACCCCATCACTCATCAGAGACGCTGTGCAGACAGGGCCCCAGCAGCTCTCTGATCCCACAGCCTGTAATTGCAAACACCCTGCCCCCAGTAAGTGTCAGGTTACACGAAGACACTTGGGCTTTGCTCCTGTCTGTAAAATGCAAGTTCAAGGGGACTTTTTAACATCAGAAGCAAAAGGAAAACATGAGTCAAGAGACAGATCCCCTGTGCTCTGCAGAGGATCACAGTGAAGATAAGACCTGGGAGGCACTCGCTCTGAAGGTGGGAAAATAATCCGAAGGCAGCACAACAGACGGGAGGTAATTACCTCTCAAACTCCACACAGGGAAAGTAGAGAAACAAGGAGAAAGTGAAACCACACCTGCAGGAGGGGCCGCACTCTTCCAACTAGGAGTCAGTGTTGAACTCGCCCATAGGAAGGTAGGCAGAGAGAGTGAATGACCCTCCATCTGCCCTTTTCATACTTCATTGCTGTGTGAGCCAAGCTAGATTTTTTTTTAACATTTCTATTTGATTTGGGAGGGGACAACATGCTTATATAGCTCGACAGGGGTGTGCGTTTCTATGTACACACTTAATGATTTTGTGAGCATTTTTTTTTTCAGTTATTCTATTTGTTTATAGAAGGACAGCATACTAGTGGGTTTAAGTGGCGGGTGAGTGTGTATGTGTGGAGGGATGGAAGGGACTTGAAGTTTTGGGAGAAAGGGCCGTGACGTTTTGGGAGGAAGAGACACAAGAAAGAGATACACCCCACCCCACCCCCAAAAACATATTCCTTAGGGTCTAATTCCAACTACATGACATTCCCGAAAAAGGAGCGAAAATAAGCAGAACGATAAGCCCAGGGATCGCCAGGACTTCAGACAGATAGGGAAGAATGAATCAATGGGACATAGAGTATTAGGGGGCAGGGAAAACTTTGCCATATGATCCATGGTGATGGACATACATCATTATACATTTGTCAAAACCCATGGAATGCACAACCCCCACAGCAAACCCTAATTTGAAGTTAAGGTTTCCATTAAGATGGATGCATCAATAGTGGTTTATTAAATAAACTTGCAAATAACAGGTCTACCACAGGACTTTCAGGTGTTAGGAGTGGGGGGATTGGGTATGGTGGAGCAAAGAGACATATGAAGACTGTCTGTGGTTCCCATTCGAGTTCTCTGTTAGCCTAAAACATAAAATTTATTAATTTCTTAGAAGAGAAATATACATAAGAATGTGGAATCAAGCATTGAAATAATATATTACCACTCCAGATTAAATAATAATAATAATAACAGTTTTGAAACTGGAGGAAAATTGAATGTTATTGTTCTGGAAACACCCTCAGAGTGGAAAAAAAAATCTAGAAATACCTGGAATTCAATTGGGGGAATCATCTAATTCTGCCCGGAACAGAAAGTAGCTAAAACTTTTGTAATCCACCAAGGACAAAGAAAAGGACTCTCCCACAGTGGCACTCAGCAATGCTGCCTACACTGTTTCTGATGAAAGCCTTTCCTTGTGTCACAATTATTTATTTGCTTTCATTCCAAGTCAGTGCCTTCTGATACTTTGACAAAATCAAGGAAAAATAGATCTCTGGGAAAGAAACGATGGGCTGAGAGACCAGATTCTTGAAAGGTTTGATAAGGGCGTGAACTCCTGAGCAGCAAACGAAAAGAAACGCAGCTCGGGAACATGGGAATTCTTTCCCGGATTAATTCCTCCAAAAATGAGGGCACCATTTCTGGTTCTGGCAACCCTGGTGCTCTCCTCACGGTCGAGAGAGAACTCATTCCAAGCTGTATATGGGGTGGTAGTATTTTTGGTATCTTAGGGTGGCCTGGATGTTGCTCATCATGTCACAGACGGCCAATTTATCCCTGCTGGCTTCAGAACTGGGTGTTCCAAGGAAGATCCCCAAGTGAGTTGCTTATAGTGAACAAGAAAGCTGGGGTTTGACCCAAGCAGACACACGCTCTGCATCCTAATCCAATACGCACCATGAGATGTGAACAGGTAAGCCTGACTTAAAAATCCTGAGTCAGAGAAGTCACTTTACTAACTCTTGAAGGTGAGAGGCAGTGAGAAGAGTTCAGCAACTTTCACAGAAGTAATTAATTACCTTTGAGAAAAAAGAAAAAAAAAAGGCATTCCAGGTGGAGGGACCAGTGTTGTCAATAAAACAGAGACATGGGATAACATAGGGAATGCAAGCAAACTCAAAACATCCATGTATTTCACATTAGGGAGGAGGTCCAAGTCTTCTTTTAGTGAAGAGAAAGGCCAACCATCCACTCTCGTTCATGCAGCCAGGACACGAAGTAGTGCCCATACGGGATGCTGAGTTGTAGGCAGCTGCTTTATCCTATATGCCATGACACCAGTCCCATGTCTGTTTGTTTTCATAAGGAATGAATGATCCCTGTGCCCCTGACATGCTGTAAGCACTCAGGTGCTAATCATGATTGATTACTGCCACCGACTTTGCTGTTTCACTCGATTGAAGAACGTCTAGATCATATTTGATCAAAAAAAAAATCTCCTGCTGATTGTTGTGCAGATTCTTCTAATTAGATGAATCAAAGAAAGAAAAAAGATGGACCCAATTTTTAGCGGAAGGAATGTTCTCCACAGCTTTACGGAATCAGCTCTTTGAAGGGTGACATTACAGGTTTGGTGAGCATGTTTCTTGTGAGCTCAGGGTGGTATCTACATGAATCTGTGAGCTTATGCCTATTTCACTTATCCCTCCATGCATGAACTTACAGATTGATTGGCATGGGCCTTCCACATGCATACTCCCACACTGCACATACTGCGGACGACCCAAAGTGGTAACTGACACTCCCATTAGTCGTCCTTGCCCTTCCTTTCCCGGCCTAAATGCTTTTATTTTCTCATCCACAGATCGATCCGGCTGGCAGGTAAGTGTCTGTTGGCTATGTCAGAAGAGTGAGACCCTCACGGGTGGCGGGACCTCAGCCCCCTCCTGGGGGGTCTTCAGGCCCAGCCAGGCTGAGCAGGTGTCTGAGAAGTAGGCCAGACCACACTTGAGCATCGAGCCGTCAAGCACACAAAATCAGATCTGATCGGGCCTCTGGAAGATAAATGAGCCCGAGTCCCCCCAGCCCCAGATTTGGTCATCTCTTTATGAGCTCTGAAGGGCCTATTAGCAGCTCTGATGAGTGCTGGGGGAGATGAAGCCTGCCTCGAACAACGTTAGCCCACAGAATCAAATCACAGCCGAACCCCTGGGGACAAGGAGCCGGGCTGGCGTGCAGAGGCAGCCTCTGCTCTTCCCTGCTGCCCATAAGGTTTATATGAGCACTCAGTTGGGGGCGGGGAGGGAAGGGTAAGCACTTTTTTTTTCTAGTGGAATCGACTAAGAATTTCCTCATATATCTAATAGCTTCTCCTCGGGCAATTTGATGTCCTTGCTTAGACAGGTGCACGCTCATTTCCCCTCTCAGTCTAGGCTTAGGAAGGGGCTGTCAGCACCCAGAGAGGCCGTCTGGATCCTGCTCCTCCTCACCCCGTCTGACCCCCTGGGACCCACTGGATCCAAGCTTGAGTGGCCCCTCCGGACCCTGACCAGAGCTTGTTCAGTCAGGTCACACAGCCTGGTGGGAGTCACAGGACACGGGATCACAGTTGAGCTCTGGGCAGTGGGTAGCCAAGGGCAGCCATGAGCAGTGAATCCCAAGGAACCAGCTGATGCTTCTGAGAAGGAAGGACAGGGGATGCCATCCAGATGGGGCTGTGAATGGAATCATGTATATTCAGCTGAAGGTCCCTCCCCTTCCTTCCTCCCAACAACCAGCCCAAACCTTTCTGGGCCTGAGAAAGGGGCATCTAGAAAGGGGCGAACAGCAAACCGTAGGATTTCACAAGTTAAAGAAGGAGAAGTTCAAATGCTTAACACACACAGTTTGGGCAGAAGGAAACATCTTCTTAAAGAAAACAAAACTGCACACTAGTAAGTATTTGTCCATATCCCATGTCTGGAATGACATGAAACAGACCAAGAACAGTTAGGCATGAATCTTGTCTTATGAACTCTGTGATCCTGACTTGGTCACTTACCCTCTCTGAGCCTCCATATCTGTAAAACGGAGCGTAGTCCTATTTCCTGTTGAAAAGCTCCTGTGAGGAAAATAGGCAAAAGTCTCTGCAAGAGGGATGGACACATGACCCACAGGCCCGAAGAAGCCCCAACCTCCTCCTTCTCTTGTTTCTGTCTGCACACTTGGAGTAGACAGCCTTCCTGCTGGTCCCAGGCCTGGGCTTCTCAGCCCCTTCACCCATGATGAGCTGTCCTGGTCCTGGCAGCCTTCCTGCTCCCTGTTCCACCAGCCCTCCTTGTGCTGTGCGCTGTGGTCATCTGCCTGACTCGCAGACTCTTCAGCAAGCTTCTTGAGACACAGGGTTACTCTTATTGATGAAGTGATTTCTTGTTGAGCAGTTTCAAAAGTTTACTTTTCAAATCAAATGGAGAGACTATGATGTGCCTAACACCATACCAAGGAAGGAGAGGGAGATAATCAAACAAGGAGCCTACCTTCCCATGCCCTAAGGTGAACAACCAAAACAAAACAACCTGCAAGTAAGCAATGAATCAATGTAACATGTCCATCTCAACCAACAGGCTGAGATGAGAGGAACTGGAGGAAGATGCTCCCAAAGGTACTTCCTTAAAGGAGGACATCACAAAAAGGGCACCAAGGACCTAAAGCAAAGGACCCATCCTTGCCAACAACCAAGAGAGGAGAGTTGTTGAAGGCAGAGAGACTAGGTTAAGCAAAGATTCTGAAACAGCTGACAGGCTCACAGAAGCAACAGGGGGATACGGTAGCTGCAGTGGAAGGCGTGATGGGGAGAGCTGTGTATGGTGGAGAGGGGGAAGGAGACAAGAAGTGGGTCAGAGGGCTCAACGGAATCAAGCAAGGTGTTCAGGCAGCAAGAAGCCGGCTCTGGCTTGCTGGCCTCAACAGGGCTGCCACCTATTTCTTCACATGATGCTCATAGCCATAAGCATTCCATACTGAATTCCACACACATTCATTGACTCTGGCTGACTTCAAGTTACACTGGCATTGTTGCCCTAGACACTTAGTAGCCCACAAAGCTGAGAATGCAGTTTGGCCCTTTACCAGAAAATCATGCATCTGTTGGTTTAGCAACTTTGAAAGATTTTCTTTCAAAGTTTATTTATTTTCAACTTCCTGAAAGGCAGAGTAACAGAGAGAAGGCACAGAGACAGAGTCAGAGACCTTCCATTTACTGGTTTATTTCTCAAACACCCCCAAAGAGCCAGGACTGTGCCAGGCTAGCCCTCCATCCAGGGTTCCCACATGGGTGGCATGGGATTAAGTGCTTGAGCCATCACCGTCTGCCTCCCGGGATACATTCACAGGAAGCTGGAGCAGAGGCAGAGTAGCTGAGTGTCCAGTCAGCACTCTGATATGGAATGTGTGGAGGTCCCGAGTGGGAACTTAACCTATTGTGTCACAGCACTCAACACTGTGGTTTTTAACTAAGGAAGGGTGTGATTGGATCAAATACTCTGAACATTGGTCTGAATACTCTGGATTCTCCCCATATCTGTTGAATCAATGATCGACCACTTAGATGACTAAGGCTTCTCCAGCTACAGACATTTACAATGTTAGGACTAATCATCGGGGAGCTTATAGGCCTGAGCAGGAATCTCCCATCCATCCAGGAAAACTGCACTTTCCCTAGCATTAACAGCTGACGGATACTGAGAAAATTGAATGTTTTATGCAGCTTCAGATTGGAAATAGCAGTGTGGTTTTCACCACAGGGAACCCTCTTAATGTAAATCCAACCCAATTACACACATGCAGGCGGGCACTGAATTTGCAACAAGGCTAAGTTTTGCCCAGTAGCAAATGAAACAGCTCAGAGAGCAACAGAGTTCTAACAAGAGAGTGCAGAAGCTGAAGAGGGTACCTTGCCCCTTGGAGCTGCTGGGCATGACTCATTTGTGGAGGGCACCCAGTGACTTTTAGAGCCTGAAAGAAAAAGGATGAAGTGGCTTATGCAAATATTCAGCATGCTCCAGTCTGCAATTGCAAAATTATGAATAGGGGAAATTGCTGGAAAACCAAAACTAACTTTTGTACCTCAAAGACCATTCTTCTGGCCAGTTACAGATGACCAATGCCTTTGGGACAAAGACTAGACTTCTTTTGTAAGACAATTGCAATGAACTTTGTGAGAGACATGCAGGATTACATGGGAGATTACACCCAAGAGTTGGATCACCTAAACCCTTGCTTTGTGATCCACATCATTTGTCAAAATCAGTCAAGTAGCTCCCCTACTAGTGTTTCTCTGAAGTTGATGGGCTTCAACTTAGTATCTCTAGCCTTAATACAGGCAGGGAAATCTTGCTTACCACTTAACTAGCTATCTGTGGGCCCCTTGCATTCTTAGGAGCTGCTTTCTTAGGAGTTATAAAAATCAGTTACAAGGGGGGAGCCTTGCTTATCGCTACCTGACTTTCCATGGAGTTCAGTATTCCTTAGTATTTTTTAATTTGTAGTCACATCGCTTATCAGCACATGACCTTCTCCGTGTGGGTCTCTGGGTCATGCCAGTCATTGGGTTAGGGTCCTCTCCAATCCACCACAACTTCTTCTGAACTTGATGACACCAGCAAAGACTCCCCTTTCCTAATGAGCTTATATTCACAGGGGCCAGAAGCTGAGACTTGAACCTTGCTTTCAGAGGACATAAGTCTATCCTCATAGAGCTGCAGGCTAAGGACTTAGGAATGGGCCTGAAGAGAGCCAAACCCAAGGGCGTGGATTTTGCATTGTTCGCTTTAGAAACAGAAGGTACTTGGAGATGGCATTTACATTCCCTCTTGTGTGAAGGTTCTGGCCATGGACAAGCCCACATGCCTGCTTTCCATGAAGACCAGAGTTCAGAGGGTTTCAGAGCCAGCCCTGTGTAGCCCCATTCTGCCCCCAGCCCTCTCTCCAGAAGCCTCCCCAGACACACACCATCCTCTTGACAGCCTGTCTGCTCCAGATTTCTGGCATGTGGACTCTGACATTAAGTCTTCCTTTCTCCTGCATTGACCTTCTCGTCCCTTTATCCACATCAAAGGGCAATTTTCTTTCTGTAGCCTTTGGTGGCCCATGGAAGGACTGCTGTGGTGCTCAAAATCTGAGTCCAGAGTGGCTTTCCTTTAAAGCAGTAAGTATTCCATCTGAACCAACTCTTCTATCACTACTACTATTAATACTAATAATAACTGATTAAGCTACCTACATTCCTGAAGTGAAGATGTTTTAATTTTATCCTAGGAAAGACCCAGCCTAACTCAAAAAAATATCTGGGCATGAAAAAACAGTCTGAGAATTACAGCAGTGGGAAATTGGAAGTGTACCTGTCCTACAAACCTTTGACAAGCACTGTGGTCAGTACCTAAGTACTAAGTACTACCTGAGTACTCTAAGGCAAAAGGTTCCCTGATGGGTCCATCACCTGATTTTGCATGGAAACACTCCAGACTAGAAGCTGGGTGGGTGGGGAAAGCGCTCTGCATCAGCATGTCTCCAGTGCACATAACATTGTGATTCCACAGTTATTCCATGGAGCCTGAGAACCGACCTTTCTAACAAGGTTCTACATGAGTAAAAGGATTTGGTCCCTTGGTTACACCTCGGGTATCTCTATAGAAGAGGCTCTTCTGGTAAGATTCTGGTAAGAGAATCCTTTTTTTTTTTTTTTCTTTTAACAATTGCCACAAGCATGTGCGTTTCAGCTAAGAAGACAATTGTCATGCTGATTCCTTTTAGGCAATACAGAAAACTATTCAAGAAAAGAAAATAAGTTCTCAGGACCCAAGGCATTTTGGAAAACTGTAATCATCTTGAACAACAAAAAAAAAAAGTTTTCCTAAATTGATGTCTATGACGACCAAATTCCTATCCTTTGTATGTCTTGATAGAGTATTATGGTTCTGCAAATAATAAAGATTTTATTCTTTCACAGCAGGTCTGATGATGGAAGGGAGTAGGAGGAAGGTTTTACTTGGAGTTGTGTGTGCATGAAGTGGATTTAACTCTTATAAGCCAAAAGGAGTGGTCGGGAAATGCAGACCCAGCAAACTGGTTCCAAACTAGGCTCGAGGCTCCAAAATCATTTTACTGAGGCTCTTTCGACCTCACGGTGGCTGGTGATCGGTTCCTCAGCGATGACAAGGTCCTGTTGTCCTTGTGGAGATTCAGGATGGAGAGCGGCAGAACTGATCTGTGTCCCTGTGTCCCTGCTTTCCCCAACCTCAGCTTGCTCACAGTAAACCGGGGTCACCGTGTAAATCACTTCCCAGGGCTGATGGGAGAATTCACCTCGCAAGAAACATCCCTGCTGGGCCCACGAGAGAGGGGCCACTCACTGTCCATTCATCTTCTCTCTTGTTCAGCATGGAAACAAAAGGAAAGAGGGACCCACAATTGCTGCCCTGGGGTCCCCGAAGAGCCACTGCCCACTCATTTCCTGCATGTACCAACTTCCTCTCCACTGAACTCAGTTACAAGACTCCTGTCCCGTGACAGCTGGGCAGGGAGTGGCCAGGCCAGGGCTGAAGAGAAATCGTGACTAAGTGCTGAATAAACCATGAAGATACCGGCATTAGGAGCTCCACCTTCATCCCATAAGTCCTTGACCTTTTACAAGTGGAAGCGTAGGGGAAATGAGCACCACAGAAAGTCTTACTTGCACCTGAAGTAGCTGAAAGCGCCAATTCTCTCAAAACTTGCACATGCCATGATTTCCTGTTTAAGACCTCACAGTTGAAACTTGCTTTAGAATCCTTGTTTTAACTTTTGCAATCCTGGTTCTAACTCTTATCTGATTCTGCCATGCTAAATAGTCTCTACATCTCAAATATCATAAAGTTATCATAGGGGAAAAAAATGAATTCATGACTACGTATGAGTATTAGTTTCATTATTATTGTCAGTGGCAATATTTATGCTGTCAATATAGTTGACCTTCTTTTTGAGTAATTACTATATTTTCATAGTCTTGGTTTAAAAAAATAATAAGACATTGTGGGAACCTTAGGTTTTAATCTATCCTCCCAATATAGCAGGATCCTAGAATTTGCAAGTGGACTAACCACTGGGAAAATTTCCTTGCAGTTTTGAACAGGTTATTTTAGAAAGAATAACAGGCAGATATGATCTGAAATATTAAGTCTGTTAGGAGGATGGAATGTTCTAGAAACATGCTGTCAAGAAAGATCCTAAAACCCTACTTGGGCAACAAACTTTGTCATTGACCAGTGATGCCTGACTGGCTACGTAAGAAATCGGGAGTAAGGCAACTATGCCACGGACTTCATTTTGAATGGGGTGAAAGACTGAACATTAACCTCGTAGTCAAAAAACTTAACTTGTAATCTTGTTTCTACCACTCAGGGAGTGGTGTGGCCTTTGGCAAGTTATCTAACATACCAGGTCCTAGATCCTCTAATTCTTAGGAACAGTGGCTGCTCTGACCCTTTTATACAATACATAACTTACTGTTTCACACAGAATAAGGAGCAGTAGTACTAAGGTCCTCCCTCTCTGTCAACTGCACTGTTATTCTCTCTTTCTCCTTTCATCTTTCTTCCTTCTTTCCTATTTCATTAGACCCTGCTGGTCTTCCCATTCTTTCAGCCCTATTGGACTAACCCCATATAGTTGCCACCTGAACAGGACTATTTCAGTCTTTTCCCTGGAGCACATGGTTTAACCCCTAGTCCCTAAGCTACAAGATCAAGAAGTTCCATCACATGAGAGTAACTATGCCCTAACCAACCTTGTACCAAAAAAGCTCATGTTTGGTAAATTTTATTCATCAGAGACTTAGTTATTCCAGAAAAGGAGATCAGTCAGTTTGTTGTCACCACTGACTCCTACATGCCAACCCTGTTTTTATCAGTGACAGAGACATGAAAGAGATTATCCTATGCAGGGTATGTAGACAAACTACATCACCTTAAGCATGGATGGCATATCCCTGATGTGTTTCATCACATTGAAACACACCCATCACATTGAAACATACCAGGGATATGCAAAGCACAGGGATTCCCAAGCACAAAAGCATGGTCTTTCAGAAATGTGTGCATTCAAATCCCACCACTCCTCTTCAAGTGCCTTCCTCCCACTCTTGAGAACCCATCACCCTACTCACCCATTTTGTCTCCTAAAGTACCCACTGTGTCTCCAACCCATGATCCAGCCTTGTACCGTTGGCCTTTGGTCACCTTTCCTAGCATGAGTTACTTAGCCAGTGCCTCAAATCTCTGGTCTATATGTCATATAATTCAAAAACTCAGCCCAGATACCAGAAGGGAATACCCATGTCAGAATCACTTGGAGTTTAATAAAAAAATATATGCAGTATCAAGCATCATACCAATGATTTGCTGACTCATAGAGAGGAAAGGACAGAGGCCTGTATTTCATGAGGTCCCTCACAAACTCTAGCACACTGTTAAAACAAAGATTAGGCTTCTTCTGACATCTGTGACACTAATCAATAGTAGCTAGCCCTTCTAGAAGATTCACCGAGCTCTTTCTATAAGCCACTCATACTGTGAGACATTTTCACACAACGCATCTCTTTTTAAGTGATTGTATCATTTACTTGCTCACTGGGATCAGTGAGCCCCAAATATTCTTACATTCAGTTCTCGCAACAAATGCATGGAACAACTTTAGTACATAAGAATCAAGTCTCCAGGCCCAGCGCACCAGCCTAGTGGCTGGGTCCTCACCTTGCACACACCAGGACCCCATATGGGTACTGGTTCCTGTCTTGGCTGGTCTACTTCCCATCCAACTCCCTGGAAAGGCAGTAGAGGACAGCCCAGGACCGTAGGACCCTGCATCCATGTGGGAAACCCAGAAGGAGCTCCTGGCTCCTGGCTTTGGATTAGCTTAGCTCCAGTTGTCATGGCCATTTGGGGAGTAGATCAACAAACAGAGTATCTTTCTCTTTCTCTATCTCTTTTTTTCTGTATATCTGACTTTACAATGAAAATGAATACATCTTTAAAAAAGAAAAAAAAAAAGAAAAACTGAACTCATTTCTTTTTCCCCAAATAGTTTGAAGTTGGCTAGCAATGCCAATAACTAATGCATGCATATCTTCTACCCCAGGATCTGACCTGGTGAATCCAAATACTCTGGACAAAAAGCTAAGAAGAATGAAATTGAAGCTTAGCCAGTGGGTAGACAGGCACAGAAGGATTCAGGTGTCCGCTGTATTTTCATGTTAACTGGCAGGACTGTTTCTTTGACAAATGAAATGATCTGATAATGGGAAAGAATATTCTTAGCAAAGTTTTGCTTCTGCATTGTTGGGTTTAGGATGTAGGCTTTCTGGTACAGGGTATTTGAATTTAAGAGACTTGGATTTAAAACAAAGCCCCGCGACTGTTGATAATCATAGGTGAGGCTTTGAGTGAATTAAGTGAGATATGGATTATACAGGATCTATTCCAAAGGACTTTATGGGGAAACAGGGAGAAAATGCATGCTATATATCCAGCAGAAACTTTAACACAGGCATCAGGAAGATGATGATGGGTTCCTGGCCCCTCCAATAGTCACATCCAGCCACATTTCTGTGTTTAGAGAATCCTCATACCAAATGCCATTTGTCCATTGGTTATCCGTTTTCTTTTTGTCCCCATGAAATTTAGACTTTCTCAGAAGGAAGGTGAGCTGCAAGCCAAGAGGCCTTTCTTGCTTTCAGCTCAGCATGAGTTGGGAGAAAAATCCTAGAGGACCCAGGATGACATGAAGTGGACCTTAAGAGCTGCAGACAGAATGAGATGTGGTAGGGAACCAGCTCTCACTAATTGGCTGCCTTCAACTTGGCTTTACAGAAATTGCCGTGCTGAGCCTTACCGGCATTGACAAAAGGGCCGGTTGTGAGTGAGATGGGGTATGTTTCTGCTGTTTCCGGGGAGGATGGGAGAGCTGAGCTGGAAACTGAGCTGAGAGATCTGCCAGGAAGGAGAGAGAGTGGTCATGACATTTTCCAAGAAAGCATACAGCCCCAACTCCAAGCCCTTCACAGTGTGTACCATCTGGGTCATACAAGTGACCTTTTATCCACAATCACAAGAGCCTGCCCACCTCCTATACCATCCCAACTAGCTCAAATAGCTGCAAAGCACCTAAAGCAGGTTAAGCCTTTGTTTCAGAGAGATCCTCCCATTTCTGAAAATTCAGTTGTGAAATTTTTCCACATGATGTGGGGATGGGCACAGCAGGGAAGAGGGGAGAAAGAACGTTGTCATCTTCCTGGAGTGTCAATCCAGTACACTTACATACACTGTTTGATTTAATCTTCTAGTGCTTCTGTAAGATAAACAGCCCATCATGGATTTACTCAGAGGAGCACAGCTGATTCAGAGAAGTCCTGTGTCCTGTGCAGGACACGCAGGAAGGACACAGAGCTGAGCTGTGAATCTGTAGACACTGCTGCCTGAATGTGCCACCTGGAACGTGGCCTTGCAAGTAGACAAGTTGCTCAAATCAGCAAGAAGGTTGTGAGCTAGGGATCCTCAGCTTAGATCAACATGTAAGATCCTCTCTACAACACCCAGGGCTTCCTGCCAGTTACACTTCCCCCACTGCCTTGGCACCCACATCTCAGGCCTGGCCAAGACCCGTTGTGGATATCTACAGGTGGAAGTGGGAACCTGCCATGTTTAGCCCAGGCTTGGCACAATGAGCCTAGAGCAGCTCCATCCCTTTGCCAGAGCATGGAAGTATTTGCTCAGCTACCATTCCTGCACAGTGCTAGGCAGCTTTCTGATACATAACAACAGCTAGATCAAGTTTTCTGAGCAGTTAGTAGATCCAAACCCATGCAAAGCCCTTGATGTGGGTTACCTCTTTAATCCGTGCCCAGTCCAGATGGACACCTCCAAGATCATAAAGCCCAGATTCAGACTCAGCTTCTCTGGGTCAAGAAAGGACACTGTCCAAGCCTTTGCCCTGCATTCATTCCCATGCATCTGTGTGCATGTGTGTGTTCAAATTTACATTTGAGGTGTGTTTATGCATACACACATGAGGTAAAATGACTTGTATAGTCAAGAAATTTAACATACCTCTCATCTTCCACAGTTATCTGTACGTAATATGTGTATATATGATAAAAGACCTGAGATCTTCTGTATTGGGAAATTTCTGGTACAAAATATACTTTTAACAATATTTGCCTTGTGCATCAGGCGTTTACTTATTCTTTATCATGTGTAATTGAAACTATAGTCATCAGCCTTCATTTGGGCATTCTACACCCACCTCCTAACCCTGGCAGAGACCATTCAATCCCGTCTCTATGCAATCAAGTGTTTTGTTTATTTATATTGGTCTTTTAGGCTTCCACGTATAGGTGAGATTATGTAATATTTTTCTTTGCATTGTTTATCACAGCATAATGTCATCTAGTTCATTTACTTGTCATAAACAACAAGATCATTTTTAAGGCTCAGTACAATTCCATCGTGTATGCACACCTACACCACTATTCCTTTATACACTCATCATTTGATACGTGGATTGTGTAAATGCATTGGCTAATGTGAATTGTGCTGCAATTAGCGTGGTGGCAAAGATAGCTTTGCAATATGATGATTTTGTCTCCTTTGGGTAATGCCAGGAATCAGAGTGCTGGGTCGTGTGGTGTTTCTATCTTTAATTTCTTGGAGAATCTCCATATTTTCTCCCAGAATGACTGCTCCAATCTACACTCCTACCAACAATGTGCAGGTGCTTCCATTTTTTGCTCCACTCTTGCTCACACTCGTTATCTCTTGCCTTTTCAGTGATAGCTACGCTAACAGGTGTGAGGGGGTGTCTCATTATAATCCTTTTGTTTCGTTTTGTTTTTAATTTGAGAGCCAAAGAGATACACATAGAAATACAGTTTTCATCTGCTCTTTCACTAGCTAAATAGCCACAATAGCAGGCTCTGGGCCAGGCCAAAGCCAGAAGCTGAAACTCAGTCTACATCTCCCACACTGGTAGAAGGGACCTAGCCCCTGAAGCCATTACTTGTTACCCCCAACCCCTACCCAAGGAGCTCATGAGCAGGAAGCTGGGATCAGGAACCAGGTCAGGATCTTAAACCCTATAATATGGGATGCAGTTATCCAATTGGCATACTAACTGCTAGACTAAGCACAAGTCCCTTCTGATTTTTTATTGCCTTTCTTAATTATTCCAGATGCTACGTATTTAAGAAAGTCACCAGGCCAGTCAGAAGTCCATGAAATCTGGGAACCACTAACCCCTAAGGCCTTGTCAAATGATGTTGTAGGAACCACCTGGGTAACTGAGGCCGACCTTCTGCTCCAACTTCAACTTTAGGATCTTGAAATGCCTTTTGAATCGCCTGCCCAAGACACACGTTTTCCTTTACCGCCTAGGATCTTTCTTTCCATACTGGTGCAGTTCACTTCGCATGCCCGTAGGATGCCATCCTTAGCTCTGCACAGCTGAGCTACTACTCATATTTTCCTCTAACCATTATGTTATGTGGCTCAGCTTCCTCCTTGAGCCCAGAACTCTGGACCCCTGCCCAATACAGGGTGGCTGACTAGGGACGAGGGAGCAGAGTCAGTGGCGGGGGGGGGGGAGTAAGCCTTTAGATTATCTACTATGATGTCCACATTCACTGATGACCTAACCTTCCACCCTAATCTCCAAGGCAGGTACAGCCACTCAGATTTCACAGGCAAAGAAACTGAGGCTTGCAAAATCGTATTGTGCAGAATTCATGCTGAATGAGGGAAGAGCTGTGCTTCAACCTCAGTCCTCCTGACCATAGAAATATTGCGAAGGCCTAGCACTTAGAGCTGCAGACAATGGTCTCATGATGAACCAAAGACTTTGATGCTTTTACTGTGCATATTCAGACCCTAAATCTCCCTTGTCTTGTGGCATATCCATGGCTCTGCGCCAAGCTTTCAGCCCAGAATGACCCTGGACTGAACCTCAGCACTATCATTGCGAGCGTAGGATACATTCCCTGCTTCAATTTTCAGACTAGCTTTGTACTCCCACAGCAACATAGTCAGAAATGACCCTCACACCAGGCATCCATCAGAAAGCTTTGAGCAATTTGTCTTTATTACAGGGAAGGAGGGCTGACCAGAGGAGGAGAAGGGCGGGAGAGGAGGAGGGAAATTAATTCGATGTCAGGTTCCAATTGCTGAGTTACTAATCTAATCAGCGACAACTTACCCTTTTAGATGTATGGCTGGGCTTTCCAAAAATTAGAAATATCCTCCTTTTCCAAAGGGCTGTTGCAGAGGAGATAATTACCCCCAATACAATCTGTGCTTATTCTCAGAGGGTTTTTTTTTTTCCCTTTAAACACGACAACATTTCCTACATGTGTTCAGTGAAGCTGAAAATGCTATTTTGATAATGGGCCCGCAGAACGTTTAACAGGCCTGGATGACAATGTGAGACTTTCTTAAGGAAAGAGGAGGCAATGAAAAGCTATTATAGGAGTCATTAATGGGGACTGGAAGGTCTGCCAGATACATCACTGCAATTCTCAGTTTTGTTGTTTTCTTAATAAGGCTTTTCGGGGATCAAATTTGAAGTGTGATCTCATCGAAAAACCAGGGCCCTTATCCCTGTCCTTATGCTCAGCCTGGCCCTGCCAGTTGCCAAGATTGAACCTTCCTTTCTCAACCCCCCTCCTTCCTCCACTTGATAAAAATGAACTGAGTAGCTACTATCAGCCAATGTCTCTGTTATTTGCTGAGAAATAAAAAGAATAACAAATAATCTTTGCCCCTTAACTTTGCCACTCCGAGGAAGGCAGGCCAGGAGGAAGAGTCACAGAGAGATGGGCTCTAGGATGAGGTCCCACAGTGCTTGGAGGATCAGTCAAGGCTCTCAGCCTTGAAAAATTAGGAGAATTATTTCCCAGCATAGGAAACTGAGTCTCACTCTCACTTTGGCCTCCTAGTCACCATTATACTGAAGCTGCAAATCTGGACTATGCTTGGATTGGCCACGTCACCAACTTGTTCTTGGAAATGACAGTGACATCAACTCCTAGAAAACCCATTGAACGTGGGGAAGAGATGATTCTCCAAGAAAGTGGAGGAGAAATCCTATTACTGGCAGCAGGAAGAATAGATGTTGAAGAGGCTAGAACAGCACCTGTCCACTAAGCAGGTAGACACTGACTCCCCACAGCAGGGGCTAGGCCGGTTTCTGCCTCTTGCAGGCACAGGAATACACAGATCCTAGCATCCAGCCTCAAGGAAAGTTGCCGTCAGAAAAACCAGTGTCAGTAGCCTTGGTTTCCTAACAAAAGCTCCAGGTCTTCAAAATCCATGGGAACTCACTGCTCTGATACACATGGGCTTGACTGTTCTTTCAGGGACAGAAGAGTCAAAAATTACCTTGTCGTTCTTTCTGGTTTCCTAGAATAATAGCTTTTTAAGACAAGACAAATTGAATGGCTCAAGATACTTTCCAGTTTTTTATAAATAAAATCAAGGGGAGAGTTGGTTATTACTCTGAGGAAGAGTTTGATTCTAGAATCTTTGAGAAAGGAAAAATTAATTTTGTTGTGATGTAAGTTATCAAGGAAATTTACAAAGATAGGATATGTTGGCGTTTTCAGAAATTATCATAATACGTGGTCGAGGTTTGAAGCCTTGATGGACAACTGTTTATGATATCCACAAACACAGCATCACTTTCCCAGAGAAGCCGAAGAAATGGGCCAGGAAACTACTTACTGAAGTGAAATATGTAGCCCAGAGAGGCAAAGCAAATTTCAAATTGGTTTCAAATATAGCAAGTTACTTTGAGTGCAAGGATCTTGAATGAATCTGAGTATATTTTTTTGCATTTTTATCAAATAGCAGCCTTCTTAGCACTTTCAACTTCAGGATGTGACCAATCCCCACAAACCCTTCTTCATTCCAAGAAACATTTTCTGTACAATATGAGTCCATGTTTCATATCAATGATCTTTCTATTTCTGCATTTGCCTAACATCTTACTGTAACACCGCTGAACAAATGTTCTTAAAGCCTGCACAACTGGAGAAAATTTTAAAATGAGGCAGAAATGGAGGGAAAGATGTTAATGGAGGCTGGGAAACTAGTGTGGCTTTGATTGCATAGGGCAGGGACACAACAGCCAGTGAGTGCTTGAGGTTCTGTGTAGGAAGAAATTTTTACTCGTTCATATGTCCCCAGCATCCAGGAGTGGCTGCTAAAACCGAGAGATGCTCAGCAAATATTTGTCAAACGATCAATGGATGTGTGAACTCATGAGGACCCTGTGAATTAAGTAGAATGACTCCCATTGATGAAGAAACAGCCTCCAAGACATAAAGTGGATTTCTTTGTGTCGCACAATCCCAGGGATTTGAGAGGGTTCAGCTGCACAGCCAGCATCCTTTTCAGTTGCACACAGAGTTCTGCTCTTCGTACTTGAACAGACTTATTTCCTGTTATTTGACTGTTCGCCGTGATCTAATTGTCAGTCCATTGAAGCGCATACAGCAGTGTTTCCCCACACTAGGAGACACTAGAATCACACACAGTGCAAGCCTCTGGCTCTCATTCCAAGGAACACTTGGAATCTTTAGGTTCAGTGTGGATCATTATAGGTCTGATTGCTTTGTGGAAAACAAATTTTGGTGGTTTGTATGGATCACCAAATACCACCACCCCTTCTTTTTAAAACCATTTTGTGTGTGCCTCTGGGTATATACACGGAAAGCTTGGAAATTATGTTCCCTAATCCAGAAACCTGTAACTATTGACCTTTGGATGAAGTCATATAGGATCTCAGGACCTGCTTCTGGATAATCTTAACCTGACATACACTTCCCATACTCGACTTATGTTTCTTATGGCCCACCTACCCGTATGTGGTCTTACAGACACCTGAAGACAATCAATCAACCTAAAACCAACAGAATTCGAAGCTTCAGAGTGGGTTTATTTTCCCCCCTGCTCCCTGGAGACCATCTGATTTTGAGCTGTTTCTTTGAAGCAGGTGGAGGCCAAAGGATGAAGTATGTCACTTTCAGGAAGGTAAAAATTCTGCACCTCTACCTTAGGCTTGGAAGACTGGGCTCTGAGTCGCCCTTGGGAACTAATGCACGGCCAAGCCCATCTCCCTCAGTGAGAGCCCGCCTTCCATCTGGCCAACCTGCAGCCAGACCATCTGCGAACACTCACTGGGTTTATTCCCTGTTTCTCCTCCTGACTCTGCAGGAGAGATGCACATGAATTCTTCATGAATATCCAGAAACTCATCTTTCATGGTTACATTTTCATAAAAGAATAGAGAGAAGAAAATGTATTGCTTCATAGGGAACTTCAGGACTATGTGACACATTTCCCTGTTGTGAAATCTGAGCTATTGTCATGAAAGTTCTAGAAAAAAAAGGGAAGAGAAGGATAAAGTGGCCTAAGAGGAAGCACTGACTATGTATTTGCATTTCTATGGAAACAACTTGAGCAGACATGGCCTTGGTCCTCTGTGGTTAGAAGGACATGAGGTCAGGTGCCTCACAGCTGTTTAGTGGCTGCTGTAGCAGCAGTTTGGAAGTGACGGGATGGCCTGAAAGAACAGACTCCAAAAGCGTCCAAACGTCCTACTGTAGGGACCCAGAACGCACAGGTTTCTCTAGCTAGTCCTGTAGCAGACTGCATTTATGTGTGCTTGCAAATGGATGCTCGGAGTAATTTCTCCCTCCCTGAAAAAGATCTTTGTCAAGAAACATGAGGCACAGACATCAAAGACAGAAGGCAGATGAACTGCTGCAGAATCAGTGACTGGAAGAGAAAGAAGATAGCGTTTCATATGTGTGAAATGAGCCAGACACAGTAGACCCAGGAATGCAAGGATGGTTATGCGCAAGCAAAGTCATTCATGCAAGATAAGAAGAAAACATAAATTGCCTTTGAAAACTGCTGGAAAAAAAATATTTGTTAAGAGACAATGCTCATTTTAGTATGGGAGGAGCAGTGGGAGGAACTAGCTATGTTAAAATAATAATAAAAAAAAAACAGGACAAAAACTGTTGAATATTAGAATGCTACTTGATTTTCACAACCAAATCATACCGAATGATGAGGCAAAACAGAAGAATAAATAGACTGACATCATTGTTCTTTTTTTAGTATTCTAGAAGTCCTAACACCTCAACAAGATAGAGGGGGTACAGGATGCTTATCAACCGATAAATGGTCCCAATTTCCCCATTTTTGGATGAAGATATCAATATCTACTGTGTATCTTTGTACTATGATGTATCATTGTAACCTTCACTACACTCTATAAGTGTAGCTTTAACTTTCTTTTCAGGACCAAGAGGCTCAGCACCTTTTTCAAAGGCAAACAGCTTCTGAATGCGTGAATGGGAGTCCATGGATTATCCTCCATGACACATGTGTCACCCAGTTATGAAGAAATCATTTTCTTCCCTTGTCCTTTTATGAAATTGCAAACAATTACGACAGACAATTTTCTAAGCCATTATGAAGAATTCATGTGCATTTCTCTTATGCAAGGCAGGAGGAAAAATGGGGAATAAACCTATGCAGACGGCTTTGTTTCAAGTTGGTTAGACAGAAGTGTAGAAGGGTGGCTCTCACAGAGGGAGGTGGATTTGTTCCTGCATCAGCCCCCAAAAGCAATTCAGACCCCAGCCTTCCAGTGCAAAATTGTCATGTAGGGTTTTTATTAGCCCAAACTGACATTGAGTAGAAACACATCACTTTACCAGTAATATTAATATAATATCCAGCAGTGAACTGCCTATGTATGAAGGGATGGATGGTTTTTGCTGCCCCAAATATCAACAAATAGTATTCCTCAGAGTGTCCACGGTCAAACTTGTTTTTTCAATAAATAAAAATTTAACACTATCAAATTGCTCACATCCTTTAAATATTTTTAATTAAACACAATTCAAAAACAGAGAAGCAGGAAAAAAAAAGCTGCCAACCAAGAATGGGATACACAATAGATTTGTCTTTCCAAAATGAAAAAATGGCAAGATTTTCCCAGGCAGACAAAAGCTCTAGGAGTGCATCCCTAGTGCTACCTCACCAGAAAGGATAAAGGGAGAATTTTATGTTAAAACAAAAGAACACTAACAGCATAAAAACACATGAATAAGGCAACATTCATCTAATAAAAACAAATCAATATATAGGTAAGCATGCATATACATATGTTCTCATGGGTGAACTGTGTAATGGAGGCTAGCACACTGAGAAGTAAACATATGCCCCAGTATGCATCTCTACTCCCAAGTAAAAGGAGGACTCCTAATGATACTGTGAAATATACTCAGACAATGGGATACCAGATTTTATACCATTGCCTGGCCCTACAATGCCATAATACATTTAAATAGCAGAATGTTGGGTTTGTGACTGTTGTTGAAGCAGTGCACTATTCTAACAATATGGGGGAAAATAGTGGTGGAAAACAGTGGTGGAGGGAAAAATGGGGAAGAAAAAGGAAAGGTGGGGTGGGGGAATCCCTGTATCTACAAAACCATATTATGGAAAAATAATAGTAAAATAAAACAAAAACAAAGGCATATGGAAACATAAAACTCCATGTAGAAACTATAATGTAGTCAAATTCAGAATATTCCAACACCGTAGTTATAGTATATAAATCATATTTAACTCTAATTATACAAAAGACAGAAGTATTCAAATAACTATACCTGTAATAATTTGGCAAATGGACATATGTGATCCATAAAAGACATCAATCATGGCATTAATAATATAAAAGGTAGAGAAAGAAGTTAAAGTTTTCAGTTTTTGTACAAAGTCAAAGGCAAGTTGTTAAAATAGATTTCTTATAAGATTTTTTAAAAGATTTTTTTATGCGCGTCATGTGAATCACAAAGAGAAATATTTGAAGTAGATATGCAGACAATATAGGAAAATCAAAGCACAGATCTTTACAAAATTAAACAATCACACAGGGAAAATGAGAAAGAATAGAATAAATGACAGTCAAAAAGCAAAGCATCAGTAGTTCATTCTTGCTTACCAACAACTTAATTAAATGTTAATGGACTAAATTCTCCAATCAAAAGACAAAATGGTTAAATAGCCAAAAAGAGGGGAAAAAAGATCCAACTGTATACTGACTATGAGAAACTCACTTAAGGTTTAAGAACACACATTGGCTGAAAGTATCGTAATGGGAGTATTTCACCTAAGTAACACTCAAAAAAAGAATAGGAGTAACTAAACTTACATCAGGAAAAATAACAGTCAAAAACAAACCAGTGCGAAGAAGACTATTATATAATGATGAAGTGTCCAATTCATCAAGAACACGTAACTATTGTTAAGTATATGTGCATACACCCCCAAAATGAGCACCCAAATACACAAAGCAAATATTAACAGAACTGATGAGAGAAAAGATAGCAATACACTAATAGCATAAATGTCAGCATTTCATGCTCCACAGAACATCCAAACAGAAGATCAATGTAAACGACTGGCACCTTGGCAGAGCCTATGATGTTGGCATCTCCTATAAGTGCCAGTGTAGGTCCTGGTTGTTCTGTTTTTGAATCAGATCCCTACTATGTGCCTGGGAATGCAGCTGAAGACAGCTCAAGGGCTTGGTCTCAATCTCACTTACCAAGGAATTGAACAAATAAACTATCTTGGAGATAGAACTGCTCGTTGAAAACTATAACACATCAAAGGAAAGGTTGAAGCAAATACAAAAATGCAAAAATAGTCTGTGTTCACGAATTGGAAAAGAACTAATGAATAAAAAGAAGTTTTCATAAATTTATTTTTCATGAATTTCTGTTATTAAATAGTTCATATTAACCAAAGTGATTTGGATTCAGTGTAACCACTATCAAAACTCCAGTGACAAAAAAGTGCATCTACCATGTGTCTATTAAATATGAATTCCAATGACATTAGAACATGGAAAAAGTAAAAATAACACAAATATTGACACACTAAATAAATATCCCCAACTAATTAAAGCTACTTGGAACAAAAAAAAAAGTTGGAAACATTTCATACCCACTGGAGTCCCAGACACCTCACAGCACTAGTATCACAACAAACACACCTACCAAGAGAGCAGAACACAGAGCTCAGGAGTAATTCACACACTCAAGTCACTCAATCTTTGATAAATGTGCTAAGAACTCACAATGACTGAAGCACAGCCTCAGCCGCAGTCGCTGGAAAAACTGGCCATCCATTCACGGCTGGATGAAATTAGACCCTCTCTCACCCCACGTACAAAAACTGATGAACTGAACATGTGAACATAGTATCTGGATATGTAAAACACTAGAACAAAACACGGAAAAACGTCTAGATCAGGACAATGAAATTTTTGGATAAGATTCCCCCCCCCCCCGCCAAAAAAAAAACAAGTCCCACAAAACAAAAACAGATGAACGGGGTTGCCACAGCTGTTAGGGCGCTGCAAAGGAGCCATCAACACAGTGAACAGCCAACCTGCCGAACAGCAAAAAATGTTTGCAAATCATGGATCTGCTAGGAGGCCAGCATCCAAAAATGCAAAACCAACTCCAGCAACTTCATAGCAAGAAAACAAGTAATCCTGCATTAAAATGGACCAAGGGCCTGAACAGACACTTCGCAAAAGAAGCCACGCAAATAGTCAACAGGAATACAGTGTTCCATACCATTACTCTGCAGGGACATTTAAAATCAAAATGACAGTGAGGTCTCACCTCATGCCTGTTAAAAGGGCTATTACAGAAGAGACTAAAGATGACAAGCAGTAGGAAGAATGCAGGGAAAAGGAACCTTTGTATACAGCTGGTAAAAATGTAAACTAGTACAGGCACTATGGAAAAAAGTGTACAAGTTCCTTGGATCACAAAAAAATAGGATTGTGATAAGGCCGAGGAAGCCTGCTTATAGCCAAAGAAAATAAAAATCAGTATGTTGAAGAGATAGCTTCGCTTCCAGGGTCATTGCAAGCATTCCTCACAATAGCCACAATATAAAGCCATCTAATTTATATTCAATTTTAATGTTTCAATTATGCCTAATGAAACTAGCAAGTCTTAAAATAAAAACCTAACCTAAAAGTAAACACATAATAAAGTGTACTGGTGCTTCACTGAGCTCTCTAACAAATTTTCAAGACACATAATGTTTTTACACATAAATTAAAGGAGATCAAGAAGATAGAATAATTTTCCCACTTCCGCCGGGCCATTGTGGCAGGCTGGGCCAGGCTCAAAGGGAACTGGGGGTGCAGGCTTGCAGAGGAACTAGGGGATGACGCCAGTCCGGTGTGTGAGAACATGGGGGTTCACACGCAGGTAAGTGGAACAAGTTGGGGATTTCCCCAATTGCTTGACCCCAGGCAAAGGTGGTGGGGAAGAGAGCCCTGGATTAGCATGCTGGCTAGGCGTGCTGGAGGACCCGGCCAGGGAACCCGTGTGCTCCTGGGCACAGAGATTATGAATTGATCAGGAAAAAGGGGAAGAGGATTTAGGGAAAGAAGGACAGCTGAGCGAGTATGTTGCAGATAAAGAATGACTTCTGAGAGATTCCCATTCACAAGGCCGCAGTACTTGCAGGGAAACAAGGGGGCTGGGACCCAGCGGTTTGGAGGGCTAGATCACAGACCCCACCAGTGAGAGTCAAAACAGGGGATGGGTGGGTAGTGTTAGGCTGGGCTATGACACCAACCAGCCATAACTCCCCAGCTGGGTCACTCCGGAGGTTTTGATTCACAAGTCCTGGGAAAAGTCCAGAAAACCGGACACTGAATGCACTGTATGCCTGCCACATTCATTAACTGGGGGTCTCCTGGACTCCAAGAGCCCCACTCCTTGGGCACGTTATAAAGAGCCACCACCAGAGAGTGAGTGAAGTCCACTGTGATTTACTCTGGAAATAATAGCTTTTTGGGACCCTTGTCTGTGTATGAACAGATTGTACCATTTGGGGACCAGAAACAGCATGGAAACCTCCTGTGGAAGGGATCTGTCTAAGGAACTAGGAACTGAAGCCTCTGGCTCCGAAGGGAGAGGCAGGCTACTTTTCCTACTGAGTTGGGGGAGCCAGTGGCATAGAGTGGCAATCAGGCCAACCACGGAAAGTTAGAATAGGGCACGGAAGGAAATAGCTTTCCCTAAGGCTGGGACTATATCAGACTATTTATTTGGCAAGTTCTGCTCCTAAACAACTTTGTGCACTCTCGCACATTGAAGAATTCCTGACATGAATGGTGGAACAGCCACATCCTTCCTGTAATCCACTCCCTGTGTGAAGCCCAACTTTCTTCTGGAACTAGAGTCGGCCTCGCCTCACAGCTGCCAGGTTGGCACCAGAGTAGTGGAATCGCGTAAACTGTAGCTCGCCCAAAGAGATGCCGCCACGTCGTGCCTTTTGCTGGGTCTGCTGTTTCCAGCAAAACAAGCTCGTCCGTGGTTCACTGCTTCCCCTGGCATGTCCGGGAGCAGGAAGAAGGTGACCTCCTGCCAGGCTCCCCAGCTTTGCTTTTTTCCGTCTCTGGGGAATTGTAACTTACTGACCCAGGATCCTTGCTTTCAGGATAACCGGTGACCATTCGCTGGATGGCGAAGGCTCAGGAAAGCAGAATGGTGTTGGAACAGTGACCAGTCTCCAGAGGGGAGACCACTGAAGCCTTGCGAACACACTTTACGTCTGCAGAGAAATCTACACTGACAAATGTATCTTATTGAACGATGGAGCCATTAATGATTTCTCATTCTGTTCAATTGACCTATCTGGAACTAAAGAGGAAGATAGGACTAGAACTCTAAAAGTTCTGCTAAAGGTTTCAGCAGGTGAGTGTCTGTCCTATTGGCTAGGACTGGTTAGTAGCTCATTTCCTATATAGCAATTCCCAACTCTGGTGTCTGATTTAAACTTCCTGCTAATGCAGCAGTGATAGCTCAAGTAGTTGGGGGTAGCACCACCCACATGGGAGACCTCAGTTGAGTTCACAGCTCCAGCTTCAGCCAGGGCTGACCCCAGCCAATGCAGGTGTTTGGGATGTGAACTACCAGACAGGAGGAAAGGGTCTCTCCCACTCTTTCTCTCCTAAAGATATAATATGTATCTAACAAAAGGCCAGATCTGAAGAATCATAAGACATTCAAGGAGAATACAGAGTAGCACTTGACGCATAATGGAAAATTGTATTATTGACTCTACAAGGTAAATTCTACATCGCATTGAGCCCTGTGGGAAGTCATTGAGGTGGTTTTAAAAAGAAGATTATGACAACATTGGATTTTAGAAAGGTCTACCTGGCTGCCAAGTGAAGAATTGCTGACAATAGTGACTACTACAGCACCAGGGGCCTACAGGAAAGGCTTTGCAATGGGCTCACACTAAGTTTATAAAAGGCACAACTGTCTAGTAGGAATGCAATGAAGACAGCTGGATGGTTATGACTTTCCTAGCAAGAATATATATATATTTATATATTTATATGTATTTTTAGATATTTATGTATTATATATTTATGTACATTCATAAATATATATAAATAATTAAATATTTATATATTCATACAATTATAAATATAATAAATACATTTATTATACATTTAAAATACATATATTATATAAAATACATAAAATAAAATACATTATTATATTTATAAATAATTACATATTTATATAAATATGTATTTATATAAATATAATATTATCTATATATAAATATATAATATCTAAATATTATATTTGTTATATTTATATTTATAAATAATTTTATATATAAATATTATTTATGTATATATAAATATAGTTATATGTATATATAATATATAACATATAAAGTATATTATATAATATATAATATATACAAAATTATATATAATATATTATATAATATTTATACATATGAAATATATATTTATATTTATATGTATATTTAAATCATGGCTATATATCTAACCATTTCCAATGACAGGTTGAGTAACAACAGCTCCTCAAACAAGACCAGACTCTTATCACTGGAATATATTAATAGGTAGTTTCATATGTCAAAAGAGAGACCTTGGCAGTGTGCTTAAGAACCCTGAAGTGAAAAAGTTATTCTGGATTTCCAGATTGGCCTGATGTAATCAAAACTATGCTTTTGATGGAAGGAGGGAGACAACAGAGAGCCTGAGACCGTTGAAGAGACTTTGCTACTGGCTTTGACTGGGTGATGGAAGTGTCCAGGAATCAAGGAAGCAAGCATCTTTCTTGGACCCCAAGAAGAACACCACCTAGCCAATGCAGTCTGCACTTGTATCCTACAGAACTGGAGGATAATATTTTTGACTATTTTAAGCCCCTATGTTGATAATAATTTGCTACAACAAATGTACAAAATAAACACATATGGGAGAACTAAGTCTTGATCGCTCATAGGTGTAATAGTATGTATTTCATTCCTTCATGAATGAGACTGAAAGGGGACCATCTCTCTACCAAGCATGGTGAAGGTCTGATTCACGGGTCACAGAAGGCCTAGGAAATCATTTATTCTGATCCTCCCAGGGTAAACACAGTTGCAACTCAACATCCAATAAATCCATAGCAGCTTCATTTTTAGCTTGATGTTTTTATGTGATCCACAAAAGATGTCATAAATATCCACATGGCGGAATGTAGGGTCTTACCACTGCAAGTAGCAAGCAAGTAGCAAGGCTTCTAAGTTCTCGAGCTACGGGGACCTTAATTACAGCTGTGACTCGAGATGTGGGACTCAGGGCAAGAGAAGGAAGACTAACTTTCCCTAAAGTTGTTGTATGTAGACATGTGCTATAATTGTTACACTTAAATATTACCTACTCTGGCTACAGTAGGAGAGTAGATCAAAATGAAGAGAACAGAAATCACTGACTCGGGTCTAGTGGAACCTATCCGCTCAAGCCGACATCTTCCTACTTTCATTCTCTCCCTCATCAAGCACTTCAATTCTAGAAAGAGTTCCTACTATATACTACCCTGTCCTTTTTAATCCTGTGGAATTTTACATATATTCTGCTCCACACAATATACTAAACTGAACAACTCAATAGGGAAATGAAATCACCTTGTGGGGGAAGTACAACTTTTATACTCCAAGAGTTATAGCTAAATCCTACCTATCACTGCAGAGTAATTGGGAAACATTGAAATAAACTCGCTGGGTCTCAGCTTCTCCCTCTGTGTATGAGACGTCGTTAAATATAACAGGGGGTGTTTGTTTACTTGTTTTCTTTCTAAAAGAATCCAGTGAAGCAAAATGCGTAACGTATTGGACACCATATCCAGTATTCAACAAATATGAGTCCAGTTTCAATGCACACCATCCCTTTCCCACAGCAGCCAATGCTCTCATCCCAGGCCTTCTCATGTTAAAACTTTCTACAGAGTCTGGCAACGGTGATTTCTGTTTCTGACATTATTTTTGTTCTGATAATTTACTACACAATACTAATATCATAGGCATTCTCCCAATCTTGTGAACTAAAGATGGCTTAATTTAAGGTTGTGCTCACAGGAGATTCACTGGGTCCTTGATAAGCACCACTTAAATACAGAAATGCAAATACACTAAGTGTGCTTCAGGCAACTACTTGGTTGCTGTATGTCAGCTGTGTTATATACAGTTCTTGCCCTAATGATGCTTATATGGCAAATCACCCTCAACTGTAATGCTTTCAATCTCCACATTCGTCATAGATTTACGTGTTACCTGAGTTCAGGTAATTTGGAATTGGATCTGATGCATGGTTCTGCTTGAAGTTATATAATAATTGGGTTTGCATCTACTCTCATTCTGTGGCTTAGGCTAAAAGGGAAAATGATACCTGGAGTATGTTCTCAGGTGATGGCAGAAGCAGAGAGGACAAGACCAGCCACATCAACACAATGTCCAATAGTTTTTGCCAAGGCAAGTCACATGGCCAATTTCAATACCAATTGCTAAGGAAATACATTCTACTTATGGTGAGGCCATTGCAACAATGTGGTTGAATATCTCACCTAGGGAGAATGAAACATTGGGGACAATAATTATTGAAGCTGACAATGCATGTTTATACTTGTTTAGGGCACAATATGATAGTCTAATATGTGGGCATGATGCAGAACTATCAAATCAGGACCAGCGCCATGGCACAGTAGTTTAAGCCTCCACATGTGGCACCAGCATCCCATATGGGTGCCAGTCCCAGTCTCAGATGCTTTACTTCTAATCCAGCTCCCTGCTAAAAGCCTGGGAAAGCAGCAGAAGTTGGCCCAAGTGCTTGGGTCTCTGCACCTGTGTGGAAGACATAGGGGAAGCTCCTTTCTTCTGACTTTGGGCCAGCTCATCTCTAGCCATTGCTGCTGTTCTGGAAATGAAACAACAGATAAAAGATCTCTCTGTCTCTAGTTTACTCTGCAACTCTGCCTTTCAAATAAAAAGAAAATAAATCTTTGTTAAAAAAAAAAAGAGTTATCAAATAAGCATACTTGGCATTTCCATCTATTCAAGTGTTATCGTTTAAATGGGACAATCCAGATTATCTGTTACTTTCTTTTTAGTATATATTTATTTACTTGAAAATCAGAATTGCAAACAGAGAGGGAATGGCAGAGCAAGCGTACGAGAGAGAGAGAACGAGAGAGAGATCTTCCACCTGTTAGTTCACTCCCTACGTGCCCATAAAAAATGGGGCTAGGCAGAACTGAAATCAGGAGCCCAGGACTCCATCTGGGTCTCCCACATGGGTGGCAGCTCTCAGCTACCTTGGTAGGAAGCTGGATAATAAGTGGCACAGCAGGGACTCAAACTAGTCCCCAGACATGGGAAGCGGATGACCCAAGTGGCAGTTTGCCTCACTGTATCCTAAGGTCCATCCCTTATTTTCAAACATACGTTAAATATAGTGTGCTGCATTATCCATATGCCTGTGTTGAGTAATAAGCAACTCTCCATTCTTTTTTCAGCCTAAATCCACACCAGTGGCCACATTAGCCATGAAGATTATCATCTGGATTTGTAACTGGGATTCCAATTCAGTAATTTGGATGCAAGTTTCTGGGGATCATTAGCCACCAGAAATTGAAAGTAAACATTCACAAATCCATGAGTACATGCATTTTTTTTGTGAGAGAATCCAAAGCTTTTACCAGATTCTCAATAAGCATTTCAGAACTACTTCTCTAGGTAGGCATCTACTCACAAGCCAAGAGCAGCTCTTTGCACGACAAGACAGCCATGTGGCTGAGCTCTGAATCTGAGACTTAGTGGTCCAACTCAGGTTGTGCCACAATTTCCCTCTCCAAAGGCTTCCGTCAGAACATTTTCATCTCATTGCCACCTGCCCAGACCAGTTTTTCTTGATCACATGATTTCCCTATCCCATCACCCACTCTACTTTTTAGAGCTTATCCAATTTACATGTTAGTTTCATTTCATTTCTATTTTCTTAATTTTTTTCTATTTTATTCTGGAGACAGAGAAAGATTGTTTCCATTTGTTAATTCACTCGTCAAATGCCCACAATAATCAGGGTGGGAATAAGCTGAAGTCAGAGCCTAGAAGTCATAGAACTCAGGCTGGGTTTGCCTTGCAGGTGGTAAAGACCCAAGTGCTTGAACTATCGCTTGTATGTTATTAGGAAGCTATACTGGAGGCAGAGTGGTTGGGCCTTGACCTAGGCACTACAACACTGAATTTACTATCCCAAGCAGCAACTTACCTCTGTACCAATGTTCTCCCCTTGTTACAGATTTTATGGTTCTTCCCATTGGAATAGAATCTCCATATCCTTCTATGTCTTGTCCCCAGTCTTAGCCTAGTGTCTCATTCACACTAGAGGCCAATAATATGTTTAGGTTATGAAATAGATGAAGGAATAACTGATGATAGGCATGATTAGGAAATAGCAAATGTAACAACCTACTCTAGAGTTCAGAGACAGAGAATGCTCTCCCCAGCATCGTCTTGGGAGTTGTTTCTTTAAGTATGCTCTAAATGCATACTCATGGTCGATGGGACAGGCGAGAATTAAGGTAGTGCAACCATCTGTGTTTTGTATCTCCTTTGACTGATGAGTGACTGGTTTCCAATGAAAAGGCATTTCTTCACCTGATGATGAATACAGCCACAGGCAGCTTGCAATCATGGTGAGAAGTCATTTCTGTCTTACTCACCTGCTATGAGACTCCTGACGTTGCAGGGGCCCTCCATGAGCTAGGCACCCAGCCAAAGCCACATGTGTTGTAACCTGTCAACACTGCAGACAGGTTTAGGCAGTAAAAGGATCTCCAAGGGTGTGTGAGGCCCATACCTGGGGCCAGGCTGCGCTAGCCACGCTAGGAAATGAAGGTCAAGAGGGCCAGAGACACAGGTCCTCACATGCGCGCTCTATGTTGGACAGAAAATTACTCTGTAAAACAGTAACCAGAGGTTGCTTGGCTATTTGAGACACTTAGCATTGCGTTCATAGGTCCAGCCTTCTGTCTTGAGTAGATTGCTTAATCTCTTTATAAGCTTTGGTTTAAAAGTGAGCATAATAATACCTGCATCATTATGAGGATTAAACAGGATAACATATGTAAAACATCAATAGATGTTTGGCACTGAGTAAGCCTTTAGTAAGCATCGCTCTCTACCGTTTCTTACACTACCTTTATTCCATGTTTTCCTCTGTGTTTGGGAATTCCGTATCCACACCTCTACTCATGCATCCTTCCCCACCCAGTCACACTCACATTCAGCCACTCAGAAACAACTTGGCCACAATTGTCAGGTCGCATTTCTAAATGCCCACACATATTCAGGCATGTAGGTCTACCTATCAAATAATAAGTGCAGCTTTTCACATACTGGATAACATGGATCTCATTTGATACTCTGTAAGAACTATGATTTTGGTTTTTATAAACTCCTTAGTATTATCTGAATTCTTACCAAATCATCTGTTGAATAAATATTGCTTTTTTTTTTTTCCTTTTTAACGATGGGCCAGGTTCTCTACCATGTCCTAAGATATGTAAAAAACTTCTTGGCTGCTTTTGCCTAAAACAATGGGGAAATATGGGGAAATTTCTATATCCTATCTGGAAGTAGACAATGACAGCCCAGTGCAAAGACATGTTGATCAGGAAATACTTAGTATCTTATATCCTGATATCACACTTCTAAAGTTTTGTATTTTATTTATTATGTGAGAGGGAGAGAAAAGAGGTTGGAGAAAGATGCACAGATACACACACATACAGAGAGATCCCATCCATTCATTCAATATCATCTTCCCCAAGTGGCACAAATGGCCCTGACTGCAGGCCAAAGCCAAGAACTAGGAACTCGGTTCAGGGCTCCTTATCCACATGGCTGGCAGGGACACAACGACTTGAGCTTCGCTGCTGCTTCCCTGGGTGCTCATTAGCACGAAGGTGGAGCCAGCTGTGAAGCCAGGACTTGAATGTAGGCACTCTGAAATGGGATGCAGATGTCCCAAGCAGTGCCTTATCCATGATGCAAGCACCCACCTCTGCAGTTTGTATTTTGAATGATCAATTATTTTGGAAGCCTTTAAGGATTTAAAGGCCAGGTCTACTTCACTGTGATATTTTCATATTTAATATTTAGTCACCACCTCTCACCATAATCCCACTCTCTTCTCTCGTGCATGTACACTCACACTAAAATTTTTTAGCGTTCCTTCTAAACTTGTGAGTCTTCACCAAGTCTAATGTTGTCACCTAGGAGATTTTGAAAAAGTTTGGAGACACTGGAAAGTCCTTGTCAGAACTTAAGGTGGGAGCTGCTACCCAAGAGATGCTGGTACGTATTTACCGTCACGCAAAGTTGCCCAGCTAAAAATATCATCAATGCCAAGACTGGCATACTCTTCCTAGATGCAAAAGCTTCCACACTTGTGCAGACTCACAAGGATATCCTTGTGCTCAGCCACGCTCTAAATTCTGTTCATGGAGGTTTAGGTACCAGCTGCAACATTATTGAGAAATCTCCCTTTCAACAGCTTTCACAAATGTTTGCTGTACAACCTCCTGAGAAGCTAACACTTTCATATCCATTCTCTCATTTAGGGAGCATTGCGAAATCCCATTTTCCTAATGAGGAAGCTGAGACTCAGAGAAGCCAAATCATTTGCCACAGTTACGCAGCTAGAAATGGCAGCGTCAGGGTTCAAGCACAAGTTTCACGGATTGTGATCGGATGTCTGTGTTCTGCTCAGCAGTATTCCATCTTGTTAGACCTTGGTCTTAGTGTTGCCTCTCTGGAGAGCTGCAAGGTAACTTGCTGCACAGCAGTGCTCCATGGAGGAGTCTCGTTGGAATCCGCTTCCCCTTACTACGTTAGAGAAGCAGAAAAACCCTTGCAGTCTCAGCAAGCACTTCTCTCCTGTCTATCCCATCTTTTAATTTGCATTTGAAAAGTTTTGAGCAGTTCAAGGTATCTTCTCCTATCCCAGTTATCTGTCTGTCAACTACAGATCTCCCAGATTCAGGAGGAAGGATTTTCTTAGGATGGTAAGCCTAGGAGAGTCCTTCATCCCAGGCCCACAACACAGAGGTGATCTCCTTGGTTTTACAACAGGACCAATTCCACTACAGCCAAAAATCCGACTGCCAGAATGAGCCATTATTGCTCCCAGTCACACTGAGTAAGAGCTTTACCCCTCCTCCACCTGCCATGAGCAAGTTACACCGGTAAACATACGTTATATAGTTCAACTTCACCTTGAAAATCAGCATTTACACAATAAGGACACACATATCAATCATCTGAAGATGTTTCTGTTCTTGGGGTGTTTGCATTTTAGCAGTTAAGCTTAACATTGAGCCCATCCATTCATTCAACAAGAGCTTCTGTGGAGTTCTGAGCCTAAAACTAGATGCTAAAGACCCAAATAGTCACCAAGGCAGCCAAGCCCTGTCTTCAGATGGCTAACAATCCAGTGACAGAACTGCTTTCTGCCCAAGTATTTTTCATGTATAATTATGAAGCAGTAAGAGACTTCAGAAAGCAACACGAGGTCTCAGAATGTTCACCATGGGAATCTCACTGGGTCTGTCTCAGGTTTTACAGGGAACCCTTCTCCAAGGAAAAGAATCCACAGTCTCAAGCCCAGGAGGATTCTGCAATGCAAGTGTGAACACGAATTGAAGAGGCAGATAGAGTAAGATTTTACTAAGGGGAGACCCCCTGGGCTGTCACCCATCCCACCTATGCCAGCAACAATCCTTGCCAAGAGGCAGAGCACAACTGCCGTTCAGTTTGCCAGGAGCAGTAGTTAACAGCCATGTTCTTCACACGCCACACTTGCTTACTTGCCAGAGGAGCCTGAAAAAAAAAATCCTTCAGTTCAAGGGTATCACTTCTGGCATATAGCAAATACCAAAACTGCCAAACAAAACAGTAAAACCCTCTGAAACTAGTCAACAATAACCATAATAATTACACTCTTCACCATCCATTTAAAAGATCAACAAGCTCTTCCCTAATGAACGTTTTGCATCCCCCTCCAAACATTTTAAGCACACGTAAGAATGCATTTTGAAGTTAGAAAATATTCTATTAATCATAATTATCTGCTACAAAAACACATCAATTAGCCTTGAATTTTGTGTGATATTCCTGGTGCTCCTTAAGAATTAAATAGAATTCCAAGGGCCCAGCAGCGTGGCCTAGTGCCTAAAGTCCTCGCCTTGAACGCACCAGGATCCCATATGGGCGCAGGTTCCAATCCCGGCAGCTCCATTTCCTATGCAACTCCCTGCTTGTGGCCTGGGAAAGCAGCAGAGGATGCCCAAAGCCTTGGGACCCTGCACCCATGTGGGAGACCCAGAAGAAGTTCCTGGATCCTGGCTCTGGATCAGCATGGCATAGAATCGGCCGTTGCGCTCACTTGGGGAGTGAATGATAGGACGGAAGATCTTCCTCTCTGTCTCTCCTCCTCTCTGTATATCTGATTTTCCAAAAAATAATCAAATCTAAAAAAAAAATTAAATAGAATTCCTGGGGCCAGCATTGCAGTATAACCAGTTGAACCACTGCCTGCAATGCCAGCACAAGTTCCAGTCCTTGCTGCTCCGCTTCCAATCTAGTTATCTGCTAATGTGTTTTGGAATATAGTGGGGGATGGCCCAAATTTGGGGGTCCTGCAACCATGTGGAAGGCCTAGATGAAGCTCCTAGCTCCTGGCTTTGACCTGGCCCAGTCCTGGCCATTGTGGCTATTTGGAGATTGAGCCAGCAAAGAGAAGATCTCTCTGTCTCTCTCTTCCTCTCTTTTCCTCTCTGTAACCCTTTTAAAATAAATAAAACAAATCTTTTAAAAAAGGGAATTTCTTCTGCATGGATTCATAATTTTTATTAAGTCTTGAATTAAAGCAAGATAGATACATTACACACTTTGATAAATATTAAGCAGAAATTATCCAGTTGCATTGGAAATGTGCCTCTTAATGAAATGGATCTGTGAGATTGCTTCAGTTTCTGAGGCTGATTTGGACTAATCACATTAAAAACAGGGTTCAGTATTGATTTTATTTCTATTATTGTTTATTTGTTTTTGTAGACATTAATTGCTTAGGACACATATTCACAAAAATAGATCCATGAAAATTGAAGGTTATGCTTTAATCACTGATATTCAAATTTTATCACAACCAAGTTATATAATTAAATTACAAATTATATGCAATCAAAAATGCTGTTAATATTTTGAATCATTCCATTTTTGGAAGTTTTTCACATGCATATAAGAAACAGTTGTAAGATTTCCAATGAATAAAGATATGTTCCTTTTTGTCATGGGACTTGAGAGATTACTAAATAAAGCAGGAAAAATTCAGTGGAATCAGATCTACCTTAGAAGAGTTGGTTTGGAATGTAATGATCCAAAGTCAAATTTCCTTTAGGAATCTTTTGAAAAATACACATAAACATTTATGGAATATGTGTTCTAATTAAAAGACTGCTAACTTTGTTCAATAAATCCCAGATATTGACAGTATTCTTGCACTCAGTTCTAAATACTGATATTCCAACACACAGAGAAAAGTCATCTCCACCAAGTTTGTTAAGACCCCCTGACCTCCTTTGGTGCCTACAGGCTCCCTTCTGGATTCTTAGAACTGTGTACCACTTACAGGAAGAATTCCCCTGCTGGGACTCAAACACCAGGCAAAGTTAAATGAGGAGGGAGAGGCAAATTGATCTGGGAATCTAAAAACGCCTAAATGAAACTCAGACATCTGATCTGGGATACAAAAGATGAGTAGAAGTCAGCCAGACCAGAAAGGGAAGTAAGACTAGGAGTTTCTTTTCAGGCAGAGAGAACGATGCCTGAGAAAGAACGAAAGCAGGGCAGAGCATGAAGTACCTTGCAAACTACAAGGAGGAGCATATAGCTTCTGACCAAAACAGGAAGCCACTGGATGATTTTAAAGGAGAGAATGATGACCAAACCTCAGAGATTAGTAGGAACCCAAAGCAGACATAACCAACTAGAGAACGCTAGGACTGTCTCCTCCTTCATCACAGACCATGAACGTCGCGGATGCACCCTTCTGGCAGCGCCTTCACACTGAGCTCCAGGCCCTGACATCTTCCGCTCTCAGCACTGTTGAGCCTCTTCCGTCAAACCTTGTGATGAACATTGGTTTGCGGTCCCCGCGTGGCTCTGCACAGACACAATACGTGAATCCGGAGAGCACTCCACATCTCTAGAAGCCAAATGAGATGAGCCTGCTTCTCCTGACCCTTGAACTCCGACCTGCAACCTGCTTCTCCTTTCCACGGATCTGGCTTGTGCACAGGTTGTAGGACAAATCATGTAACATCTGTTTAAGCTATGGAACATTCATAAAGTAAAATTAAGATTCTGCATGGGGTTTAAACCTCTGTTTTTCTCTTCTTCACTCCCCCAACTCTTTGTGACTATCTGTAACATTATATATGCACTTAGACCAGATTTGATTTTTTTTAATGCACAAGAGATAAAGAGTAGAAAGACCAAACCTCATTTGCATAGCCGAACTCCAGAGCTCAGTACAAGCACTATAACTTCTTGGCCTCTTAGGATCTGGGCTCTCATGTCAGCTGAACACTTCCCTGTGGGGCAATCTCACTCCACTAATGCCTTATCCTCATTCATTCTGCATTAACACACACAATTCTTCAAATCCTCATCTAATTAATCATTAATGCAAAGTGTGTGAGCATATAAAAATCTTCAGCAGCAATATTAGGAAGATGGGGAATTTATCACAGCAACACAAATAGCTTAGAGTCCGAATTGATCCAGCGTCTAAAGATTACTAATGTTCAAAAACTTGAACACTAGACTCCTTTATTTCTTGACCCGTTGCCAGTCTTAACATTTTTTCTTGCTCTCTTTCTGAGCAGTCTCTGATCTCTCCATTTAAACAAGTAGCCTTAGTGCCCTGTGATCTATCCCTCATGTCTTCTCCCCTCGCCAAATTTCTCCATATCTTCCTTCTTTTCTAAGCAAAAGGCTGATGTGAATTTCAACCCCATTTTATACCGGAGATGACCATATGACTTGATATGGCATATTTAATACAATACAATATAAATATTATAACACATAATTTGTTTCTAATAAATGATAAGTGTCCCCAAGTAAATATGTACATTAATAAAAATAATTGTGAACTGCATGTTTAACTACCATAAGCTCCCTTAGAAGAGGGGATACCGCAGGTTAAACGGCTTCAGTGTTTTATGAAATATGATAAGAAATGCTTGAGATTCATAGAGAAGATAAGTATTAACAGACAAATATATTGTAGAAAATGTTGGCGGTGCTCTGGGTTATAAACAGGGCAAGTCATTCGTATTGTTTCTTGAATAGTTTCTGAAGACTCTGCATGAGGCGTTTCATGCATTTCCATCCTGTGCTGTTTTCCAAAGATTCCAAAACCATTTTGACCATGGAACACTTTTACCAAGGGCACCAAGCTTCTGGACAATGCTTCAAATGATCTTCTATTTTAGTGCCCAGGGGTTTTCACACTTTACCAAACCCTGCTAGCTAATTTTCTTAGCAAGAATACCCTTTATTCCTCTTCCACTTCCAAGTTACCATCTCTGGCCACCTCTAGCACAAACAAATTGTGTCCAAGTGTCAATGATTTAGAGTGATAATATCTGTGCATTAAAATATCATTTAAAACAGAAAAGGCCAATGAATTAATTTTGTGGGAAATCAAATTATATTGGGTTGTTCGAGCTCCTTATGCTTCAGCACTAAATCTTCTCTCACTCTTATACACAACAGCAGCCGGGTGATAATAAGCATCAAGTGACTAGCTGTTCATGGATAAATAGTAACAAAGGCCTAATAGACATGCCATAATACTGCTTCTTCTCATACCTCTCCTGAAATGGAGAACCAGGCACTGCACGTGTATGTACAACACGGTTCAGGAACTGATCTTACAGAACTCGCTGCAAATATTCTTCAGGGTTCATAGTCCCCATACAGCACTGAGCACGTCTTTGCATTTTTTTGAAACTCAGTCACGTGGGAGAGCATTCTGACACTCCTACTACTGCCTGATTTCTTGGAAGTCATGTGGATTACACTTGTATATACTTACTTATACCCAGCCCAACTTTTAACTAAATGATTCAGGATAAACTCTCTCCTTTTTTTTTTTTTTTAACAAGCCTGTGGCCAGTTAAGATGAGGTGACTAGACCGAGGAAGTTAAAAATGTCATTTGAACATCTGAAGAAAACCACTCTAGTTTCTACATGCATTGAATTGTCTTGAATTACAGTCAAAAAGAGATAGAAACATAGCCCAGAAACTGTTACATACCTCATTGTATATTGGAACCCTCTACCCCAAGAAAGTCATAGAAGGCATGCAGTGCATCTCCCAGAAAAGGCAGACCCATAAGAATGGATCCCTGAAGTCATTATCACCGTGGCTTCTGAATGTTAGTGTTTACACCATTGTCTTCTCAGAAGCACACTTTTTTTTTCCTGGACAAAAACATCTGCTTTACAGGAATTATACCAACTATCGATGCCTAACATCGGGGAAGAGCTGCAGACCACTGTCAGTTCCCCATCTTCATGCCCCATATCCATCCTGATGGCTTTTTACCATTTTCTCCAGAGAGACAAGCCATGCCTTTAAAAAAAAAAGATTTATTTATTTATTGGAAAGTCAGATATACAGAGAGGAGAAGAGACAGAGAGGAAGATCTTCCATCCCCAAGTGAGCTCAACGGCCGATGCTATGCCATGCTAATCTGAAGCCAGGATCCAGGAACTTCTTCTGGGTATCCCACAAGGGTGCAGGGTCCCAAGGCTTTGGGCCGTCCTCTGCTGCTTTCCCAGGCCACAAGCAGGGAGCTGGATGGGAAGTGGAGCTGCCGGGATTAGAACCGGCGCCCATATGGGTTGGTGCGTTCAAGGTGAGGACTTTAGCCACTAGGCCACACTGCTGGGCCCAAGCCATGCCTTTTAATGAGCTCTCCCACCTTTTTTTTTGTTGTTGTTAGTTGAGCTAATGATTTCTCAAATTTGTTATTTAAAAAAATAAATAAATAAAATAAGCTTGTCATTTTGCTGATCTTCTGTGTCATCTATTTGCTTCAATATTGTTTATTTCTTTGCTGATTTTTATTATTTCATTTATTCTACCAATTTTGGGTTTGATCCATTTTCCTAGATCATCTATGTGGGCACTAATTGCTATAAACTTTCCTCTTCACGCTGCTTTTATTATCTCCCCTACGTTTTGTTAAGTTGGGTTCTCATCAATGTCTGTTTCTAGGAATTTTTCAAACTTCCTCTTGCTTTCTTGTATTGCCCACTGTTCACCTGGGAGAATATTGATCAATTTCTATGTATCTACATATTTTCTGCAGTTTCTTACGTAATTAATTTTCAGCTTAATTGCATTTTATTCTGGAAATATCCATGACACATTTCAATGTTTTCAAGTTTGTTATGTCTTGTTTTGTGCCCTAGCATATAGTCTATCCTAGACAAAGTCCCATGCTCTGAACAAAAGAATGCATATTCTGCAGCTGTGGGATGGGCTGTTCTGTGGCTATCAATTAGGTCCATTTGGTCAGCCATGTAGACTAGCTGTATTGTCTCTTTGTTGACATTTTGTCTAGTTGTTCTGCCCATTGATGTAACGGGAGTATTGAAAACCCCTGTTACTGTATTAGAGGCTAGTTCTTTTTTCAGCTCCAACAGCATTGTTTTTGTTTTCAGAGTGGTCACTGTTCAAAGTTTAGTTGGTGATTCCGTTGGTACAACACTTAGATAGCTGATTGCTTTGCTTATATTGATCTTTCTTTTTACATTTTATGTCAGCAAATACTATTTACATGTATAGCAGATACACTCTGGGGAATCCAGAAGGAGCTGCTTTTCTTCAAACATGTCCCTTCATCTGGAGTCAGAGTCACCTTCATGACATCAGAGATGCCATTTTATAACAAGATGCAAGGAACATTCAGGAAAGCATCATCCTTGATGACATAGAGACCCTTAATCATGGTGGAAACTGGGGGCACCCACCTGAGATTCTCATTATACTTTCTGCCACGTCTGCCACAGTCCAATGGCCCGGGATGTATAACCTTTTGACTTGATTCCCTCATAAGCATTGTCAACCACCTGTTTGTGAACCGTTTCCATTGTTCCTTGTCTGCATCAATGACAACACATAATTCTGGGTGCAGAGTCTTCAGGGAGTCATGAGTGATGGTCACCCTGCTCTATACAGGCACATTTGATCTCCATGCTCCCCAAGGATCCACCTGTAATAGCTTACTGGGTGAACTGTCAGTCTTTCCCATATCAGGTATCGGAACAGGACTGGATCCAGATTGCAGCCACTTCCAATTACATGGATTTTGGGAAAGTCACTTATCTTCCAAACCACATAGGTCAGGATATCCACTGGGTTGGAAAAAACAGGCAGCTTGCAGTTGGGGCTGTGCTTGATAACACTGGGAATAATGGACTGGAAGATGTTCATGTTCAAACGAATCCAGTTTAGATAGTTCTCTCCTTCTGCTGCTGTGCCCCAGCTGTGACGATCACCAGCTTGGCGTTGGCAGTCATGATACAGTCTGCCAGAGACAATCTTGTAGGTTCTAAGGAAGAGGCTGCTATGCTAGAGGTCCATCATCTCTCCCTTCAGCTTGTCTTCCATAACACCAAAAAGAGCAAGTTCAATCAGCCAAGTCCTCCATTAAGATACTATTGGCACAGGCCATACCAACAGCACCAACCCCCCACAACTGTGATTTTATTTGGGGGACCTGTTCTTTCATCATTTGGTCCTTGAGAGCTGCCATTTTGGACTTGGACTTGTAACCAAAAGGAATCCGGGGTGCACATCAGGCAGGTGATAGAATCTGGACTCGGTGACCGTGGCTTCAGCACTCCCAGTAGTATTTGTCTTAAACAGCCATCCCCATCTTTGACTATCAGAGGTCATGCTCATGTGAGATTGAAAGAAGAAGAAAATGGCAATGTTTTTGTATGGACCTTCACATTGCACAAAGCACGCACTTCAGACCCACTGGATATAGATTTACTGACCCTCTAGCTCTATCTATAAAAGGATATACAAGAACACAGACTTGGATGAAATGGATCTTATTTCAAGCACAGTTTCAACTATTTTTAAGAAAAGTCTAGAATGTTTCACACAGCAATGATCATAGTTTAATAAGATTTTTAAAAAGTAAAACCTCTATTCTTGAACTGCTTCCAATTTAGTAGAAGAGAACAGAAACTATTTTAAAATACACTGATAAGACCATTTCTAAGGTAGGTATGAATGTGGGTTCACTTCATCTGTGGTATCAAGGAGGGCCAGACAGAGATGTAAACGGCTTAACTGGTTTTGAAGTGTGAATGGGTGTTTAAGGTAAGGCTGGCTGTATTCTTCTATAGGAACAAAAATCTAAATAGATAAACACCATAAAAGCCTAGCTCTTACTTATATAAAGTCCAACTCAGATGTTTCTAGTCAGACATCTCCGCTGGGTGTCTCTTTGCACAGTCAACATCCTCAAACACATCATTTGAATGGTTCCCCTACTCCCTAGGAGCTCACAAGTTTGCTTCTGGTCTTCAAAGACTCTGCTTCACAGTGAGGATGACACAGAAGATAGAAGACCTCTCAAGAGGTTTTGATGATTATCTGAGAATTGCCTTATTTCATGGCTTTCCACATCATTCTAGCCAGAAATAGTCACATGGACCCACCAAACTGTAACGAAAGGTGGGAAATGGACACTTCCTGTATTCTCATGGGAATAAAGAAGTGGAACTGACACTATTGATGGTACCACAATAGGATTTAACAAACAACAAGGAAAAGCCATTTTGTGAGAAGCAGGTGGGGATGTAGGGTTAGAAAGACAAAGTGCCAAGTCTCTCAACAGGAATACCAAGAAAAACAAAACCTTTCTTATTACTAAATAATCATATTTTAAAAATTCCATTCTCCCACAAACTTTTGACAATTCTTGACAGAAGCACACACACACACACACACACACACACACACACACACACGTGAGAGAGAAGGAAAGAGAGAGACAACTCCCATTTCTGAGTTCACTCTTCCAATGCCTGAAACCAGAGGGACTGGGCAGAGCTGAAAGCCTGAGCCAAAAACCCCATCTGGATCTCACACATGATGGTAGGAACTCAAATCATCGAGCCACCACTGCTTCCTCCCATGTTTCAGTCAAGATCTACAGCAGGGTGTTAAATCTTGTATTCCAATATGGGGCACAGGGATCTTAATTGTCATGCCAAATGCCCATCCCAGAGAAGGGCATTTCAAGAAATTACACTTAGAAATAATTCATGACAGAGCAGAGATCTTGTGGAAGAGAGGTACAAACTTATTGTAGTATTTAGTTAAAATATAAACCGGGATATGCCCCGACTAGAGCCAGTTATTTCCCACAAATTTTATATAGTTTCCCTTCACTCACTGCAAAGCAACAAGTCCCCAGAGAAACTGCCAAAAGAATGATGTCATCTATTTTAAAACATAAGCTTCTTTTCCCTTTTCCAGAGAGCCTCCTGTGCCAGAGACCAAAGCCCTACCAGTGTGAGTACAGAGCTAACTCCTTAATACAAGAGCTCTCACCGTTTCCCCCAAATCCCATGCAAACCGTGAACCTTGAAGACCTAGTATAGAGACCATGAGTGAAAGTTATCAGAAGTTGTCAGATACTAGATGAAGCAATTGGAGAAGGGGACATTTGAAACCAGTAGAAGAATAACTTGAGAAATAGATCAAGAGGGCCCGGCGCGGTGGCGCAAGTGGTTAAGGTCCTCGCCTTGCACGCCCGGGATCCCATATGGGCGCCGGTTCTAATCCCGGCGGCCCCCGCTTCCCTTCCCAAAGCTTTGGGAACCTGCACCCGTGTGGGAGACCCAGAAGAGGCTCCTGGCTTCGGATCGGCATAGCATCGGCCGCTGCGCTCACTTGGGGAGTGAATCATCGGACGGAAGATCTTCCTCTCTGTCTCTCCTCTCTGTATATCTGCCTTTCCAATGAAAAAAGAACAATAAAAATAAATCTTTAAAAAAAAAGAAATAGATCAAGAACTCTAGAAAAAGATGAGACCATGGGCCTAGCACAATGGCTCAGTGGCTAAATTCTCACCTTGCACCCTGGGATCCCTGTAGACACTGGCTCATGTCCCAGCTGTCCTCTTCCATCCAGTTTCCTGCTTGTGGCCTGGGAAGGCAGTGGAGGATGACCCAAAGGCTTGGGATCCGGCCCTCACACAGGAGTTGCAGATGAGGCTTCTAGCTTCACATTGGCTTAGCTCTGGCTGTTGTGGTCACTTGGGGAGTCTCTGTCTCTGCTTCTCTCTATACATCTAATCTGCCTTTCAAATGAAAATAAATAAATCTTAATAAAGAAAAAAGAGACCATGAAAACTACACCTCTTTCCTACATTCTTACTCATCTCTGTAGGCTGAGCTCTGATATGCTAAGTGACTCAGCCTATCAAAAGAAATGTTTGACTTTTAACACTTAAATAATTACCACCTTTACTATCTTTCATTAATATTTAAGTTTATTATTTAAAAAAAAAATTCTGGGCCCAGCGCCAGGGCCTAGCAGCCAAAGTCCTTGCCTTGAATGTGCCAGGATCCAATATGAGTACCAGTTCTAATCTTGGCACTTGCTTCCCATCCAGTTCCCTGCTTGTGGCCTGGGAAGGCAGTTGAGGATGGATCAAAGCCTTAGGACCCTGCATCCACATGGGAGACCTGGGAGAGTTCCTGGCTCCTGGCTTCAGATCAGCTCAGCTCTGGCCACTGCGGTCGCTTGGGCAGTGAATCATCGGATGGACGATCTTCCTCTCTGTCTCTCCTCTCTGTATTTCTGACTTTGCAATAAAAATAAATCTATCTTTAGAACAAATTCCATGTAATATTGAAAACTACCAAAAATTATCTCAAATAACACCAGTCAGAAGTTGAAAATTGAGAAAATATCGTCCTAAGTATTCCTTTATACACAAAGACAGAAGGAAGATAAAGAAATATAAAAGGAGAGTAGGAAAAAGGAGAGGAAGAAAGGGATGACAAGAGGAATGGAAGGAAAGTTATTATAGTGAAACTGTACTTTTCGTCCTGACATACTGATTTCACGCTTTGAGAAAGCAGTAGGCGTGGCTTTGGACCTGGCTGTTGATGTGCCTGCATGCCCTAGCGAGTGGCTGGGTTCAAGACTCCAACTCCTGACTCTACCTTCCTACTAATGAAAACTTGAGAAGGCAGCGGTGACATGTAAGAGGTCTACACTGAATTCTTAGCTCCTGGTTTTGGCCTTAGTAAAACCCCAAATGTTATGGGAATTTGGGGGTCCACTAATCAATGGGTGTGCTCTTTCTCCATGCCTTCTCTCGCAAGCAAGCACTATCTGAACAACTGAAAAGAGCAGTACTACATATTAACAATTAAAAAAAATACTCAAAGAAACTGTCTTCCTTGATCCCTCATATTGATAGAAATGCTGTCACTAACACCTTTCCTTAACCTGTCCGCTGTATCATCTACCATGTTTCACTTTCTTAACTTAATGGTTGGTCAAATATCTGTTGAGAGTCTAGGCCAGTAACTATAGGAAATAAGAGTTAAGCAAGATTCACACAGCCTCAATGTTCAAGGAACTTAGGCATAGCAAAGTATTTCTTCAATGATGGCCCAGTATCACAGAGACTCTGGCCTCCTGGTTAGAGTGTCATAGCTCTCCTTTGTGATCTGGATGCAGACAGCAGTCTGAGAATCCCTGGGCTTGTACCCAAGTCAGGAATGCAGGTCCAGAACGGGCAGCAGTCCCAGACGGCAGGGTTAAGTGTGAGGACTGAAACGCTGAAGATATCAGGATAGTTCCTTTGTGGAAAACAGCACCTTCCCAGATAGAAGACTTTGGCAGATGCTTGCAGCACACTCCATCCTCTGAGTAATCTCCTTTGAGTATGTTTTCAAGACTTCTCATGCAGGAATCTTAACTCCTCGTGTCTCTGAATGTCTGCCAGCAGTGACTTCTCTGTGCCCGAGCAAATGTCATAGGGACTTAGCCTATTTAGCATGAAGATTTCCAGAGAAAAGCAGAGTGAACTACTGAGGATTTGGGTCAACTTCCTGCTGGAACCCGAGTCCTCCCCTAGACACACATAGCAGAAAGATTTGCTGTTTTGTTTTTTTCCTGTTTGGCAGAATGGTTGAGATCCAAACTAACTGTACAGACAAGGTCAGGAGCCGAAGTGCATCCTAAGGAAAGGTCTGTGTGAGGGAGAACTGAGCCCTCCACGTTGAAGCAGCAGCGCTCAGCACGGTAACGCAACAGTCGGATGAGGATCTATTTACAGGTCTCACACAGTTACGTAAATTCAATGAATATGAATATACTGTTGGAAGGATATATAGTGTTGGCTCTCAGTTTTTAGTCACCCACAGCCCTTTAAAGATTCATGCTTCTAAAGGCTAATTATAAATGTTATTTTACACAGTCCTGAAGCTTCAGACATCTGCATAAACCTCTGTAAGATTCATTATGTGAATGAATGAGTCAGTGAATGCTTAAGAAAATAAAATTAGAAGACTGCAAATGAGCAAGAAAAAAATCTGAAAATGTTACATAAATCTCACAAACCCAGTTCTTTCTTTCCATACTAACATACGATATTTGTCCAAAGCTAGTATTGCCAGCAAGATTCAGTATTTCAAGTTGTTGGTTTCCATTTAAGCAGGAGAAGTTTATCACTTCTAGTTTTAGGAAAATAAATATTGATTATGACAAGCAATGATAGCAAGGTAAAAGTGACACAAATTCTGATTTAGAATTCTAAAAAGACAAGTGTCTGGTGGCATAGACAGAGAGGTGAAAATACCCAGAGAAGCTTTGGATGTAACACAGATTTCAATAGTAAGTATGTATACTAATAACTTTAGAGTATCAGAAAGTTTTATGGCATACCCAGGTATTCGAATTTAAAAAGCTAACTGGTTATAATACAATTGATGTTCATCCATTCACATTCCTGAGGGTTTTTCTAGTTTATGAAGCCAGTTTCTATCATGAGTAAAAGTTCAGTTATCCAGAAAGCTTCTTTCCCAAAAGACTAACTTTGTCAATAAATAAATAAAACAGCAAATAAAAATATAAGACATCTTGAAAATTTCAGTTAAACAACCGATTGCTCCTTAATACAAATTTGTCACATCCAATATTTGGGACATACTTATGCCTCATGCAGTATTTGGGACATGCTTAGATTAAAAGAAAGCGAACATGTTGTTTGTAACTTCAGTTTTAACCGACTATTCTGCATTCTATCTGGCCACCCTTCCAATGACTCAAAAGACAAACAAACAAACAAAATGTGTTGTACCTCAAAAAGCAGTTACATTCTGGAAGAGCTACAGTTAAGAAAGCCAGGCTGACCCTATTAGTTCCACAGAGCTTTCCAGAAGAAATCTATAAACTTAAGCACAAAATGGTCTTTCTCAAAGTGTTTCAAGTCTAGTGAGATGAAAGCTTGCAACAGAGCTGCTGGAGACATGCAAACGAAGATGATGCATTCCAAAGAAGTCAGTTTGAAGGTGTCAGCCACCTCACCAAGGGCCCCTTGAAAAACTCCTCTACTGAACTCAGCTCCATGAGGAGGCCTTTGATTCTGATGGAAGTTAGGCATGAGAGAGCCCCGTAAGGCTGGAAAGTTGCCTTTTTGCTGTGATCCGTCTGCTCACTTTCTCTCCTAAGACCCTATCTGCCTGATGTCTATCTCTGCTGTGCTTGATTGGCTGCAGCTTTCTCTGTAAACTTTCTTAGCTCTAATTCCATGATCTTTCAGCTGTCCATTTTGCTCTATATTCTTTCACCGGATTTTTTCAGTCAGGGATGTATCTTCCAAATTTGTTTAGAACATGGGTTGGCATGAAATGAGTCAACAGTGTATTTGAATGAATGGATGGACAGGTGGACAGATGACTTAATGGATAATGAACCAAAGAATTACTAGAAAAGAAGGTAGCTGTGGCTGTTGAAAAATAGTACATTCTGGGCCTCACACAGTGGCTTAATGGCAAAATCCTTGCCTTGCAAGCACTGAGATCCCATATGAGCACCAGTTCATATCCTGGCTGCTCCACTTCCCATCCAGCTCTCTGCTTGTGGCCTGGGAAAGCAGCTGATGATGAGGCAAAGCCTTGGGACCCTGCACCCATGGGAGACCAGGAAAAGGCTCCTGGCTCCTAGCTTCAGCTTGGTTGTGATAACTTGGGGAGTAAATCAGCAAATGGAAGATCTTCCTCTCTGTCTCTCCTTCTCTCTGTAAATCTGCCTTTCCAATAAAAATATTTTTTAAAGTATATTCTGCCTATGTATAGGCAGATAGTTAGCTTTTGCATTAGAATATTCATAGTCACTTTACCGGTGTTTGCCAAAGCTGAGAAAAAATGTCAGTGGTCACACTATGGGAGAATGGATTTTAAAAATTGGTATATTAACTCAATGTAACTTAGGAATGAACTGATACATACAACACAGATTAACTTTAGAAATGTTAGGCTACACAACAGGAGACATCCAAAAGAATATACAAGATATTCTTCCATCTTGAAGAAGATACAAACAGATCCAACTAAGTTAGGATGGGAAACTGAAGAAAAAAGTTTGAGAAGTGGAAGGAGATGAGGACTGACTGGGCAAAGACACAAAGGAGCTTTCTTGGTGGTGGAATTGCTCTGTACCAGTAGTAATTTGGATTCAATACATGTGCACATTTGCCAAAACTCAATGAATGTACCTTGAGTCTTATGTGTAACATTATAAGTAAATTTTGCTCCATAAGAGGTTAAAATATGTAAACGAATATTGGACCCTGACTGCGTACCAAAGTCTTTAGGAGTAGTGTAATGATGTCTGCAATGTACTTTGATAGGCATAAGACAGACCAATGACTGGATGGAGGAGACATAAAGCTACAAGATAAAGCAGAACACAGGTGGTAAGGTACCGGTGTTTGCTCTAAAATCCATTTAACATTGGAAGTTGTTTTGGTTTTTTTTTTTCATAATAAAGTGCTAAGGAGTTTCTGCTTCACCGAATCCGTTACAGGGTGTCAGAACTAGAAATCTATGATTCCATCGAGGTCTTTGAGGACCTTTCTTGGAGGTAAGCTAATCATCCCTGAGAATTTCTGGGGAGTCTGCCCAGACCCTTCAACCAGACCCTCGAAAACCATTTGGCCAAACTACATGTAATGAGAAGGAATGCCACTCACATTATTTTTCATATCCCAGCCACTCCAGCACTTTCTCCCTTCAAAACACTGCCAGCTCTTTTAAAAATAGGGGCCCAGTTCCTCCTCTTGCTCCCAGTAGTCTCTGTTGGTTAGTGTGTGGCTGAGGGAAGCTGTGACAGCATCGTAACAGGTCGATTAGAAGTGACTGGCTCCAGGGGTTCATGCCAGGATCAGCTGCTGGCTCCTGCAGCAGAATGTGCCTGAAGATCACTGTCTCTGACACGACTGTGCAGCTGCTGCAGGAGAGGATTTACTTGGGTGAAATGTACGCCCCAGGGGAACTCAAGCATCATGCCCACAATTAGAAGTGACATGTGACCCAGGATTAAAAAGCTGGCTGCCAGAGAAAGGAGTGAGCTGATTCTTTGGAGTCGTTCAGATTTCAGAAAACTGCCTTTCTAATGCCATCTGGGAAAGATCCAGAAGGTTTCTTGTCTGACCAGTGAAGAAACCAAAAGGAAAATTACTGAAGGTGTAAGGACTCCCTTGTGAAAGTGAGAATGTCACAGGCTTCCTTGAAAGGAAGCAGGAGGCTGAAGAGCTCCGTTCCATTCCACAGGAAACGTCGGGGCTGGGTTGGCTTCTGCTGGCAGACAGGTCCAGGCTCTGCTGAAAGGAGCTAGGGCAGCATGACCCTCATCATGAGAGGCATGGAAAAAGACACCAGGCAAGACAATGAAAGGACTGATCCGTCTTAAGGGCTAGATTGTATCCCTCTGTGAGCGCCTATGTCGAGGTTTCAGTCTCCAAAACGTAGTCATATCTGAAGATAAAATATTTAAAAGGAAATCAGATGATTAGAACTAGTAGGGTTCTAGTTCGACACAAATAATATCCTTCTAAAAAACGCAGCACCAGAGGCAGGAACGCACTAAGGGTCCACCAAGTGAAGATGCAACAGAGTGGCCACAGGCAAGTCCACTGAGAGTGGCCTCCGAGGAGACCAACCCTCCCAGCAGTGTGACCGCAGATTTCATGACCTTGCACTTGAGCCACCAGAACTGTGAGAAAGTAAAGTTCCCAGTTGCTTGTTCACGTGGTCTTGATATTTGGCCATGGCCATCTTAGCAGCGATGAGTGTATGCTTTGGAAAGTCTGGACAACACATCGCTCCTCTTCATGACATCAAAATTCAACCAGCACAGTGCTTCTCCACCTGTACTGTTGTATCTGAATTGCCTGGAGAGCTGTGGAAAATGCAGGCTCACAGACCTCACATTATATCCATGATGCTAGAACTCCCAGTAAAGGGAACTGTGCTTCAGGAAACACCAAGTTTCACGAGGACAGGAACTGTATGAATCTCACTCATGCTCTCACCTACCCTAGTGCTTGACTCAGGGTAGATCCTCATTAAATATGTAGAGGGGGACTTAGTACAGAGGATTTTCAAAGTTCTGTCTTCAGACGTCAGCTGCATAGGGGAAGATATTCAACTCATTCAAGCATCTGTAATGGTTCTACACAGGTAGTAGACATTTAATACAAAATTGTTAAATGAGTGAATCTTACAAGATTATCCAGAGATCTCTCCATGTTACTGGTTTTTTTTATTTGTTTTTCATTTTTTTTGGCCAGGAACAGAGCCGTTATATATTATGTGGAGACCCATGATATAATTCTACTACATTTATCACAACTTCTAATTCTACTTATTTTGATTTTACCAATTTGGAAAATAAAGACAATAAAAGGGAAATTCCTGACTATAAGATATAGCTATTGCAAACATTCTGATTTATTAATAAAAATAAATAGGCAAGTTCAAGCAAAATTATAGTCATAATATTTTGTTTGTCACAAAAGATTATATTGTGTTTTCCCAATTTGCTATGTTTTCTTAGATTCTTTAGCTAATGCATATTAGTCCACTACAAAGACATAATGTTTAATCATTTAAAATTGACTTAAATATAACCTGCCAAAATGAAATGAATCAATAAATTTTGAGATTGCATTAAAGGAAACTAAATGTTTATCCATATTTAACTTGGTTGTTTGAGTATATCTTCATGCCTCCATGATTTTCCTACGGCTTATTCTTAGAAAATCTTTCTCCATACCCATATCAGTTAATTATTCATTTACACGTCTTTGAGGGTATTTCTATTACCAGAACAATGCTTACTCATGATTGAAATTTTCTTTTTTTTTTTAAATGAATTAATTCATTTTAAAAATTTAGATTTGCCCTCCCCTCCTCCACTGCTAAAGGAACAAAAATGAAGTCATCATTAACACATACTGTTTACTGTGTTCCTTCCCATCAATTTTTGGTATATATTACGTACATTTATATATATATATATATATATATATACACATATACATATAACATATATACACACATATATATGAATATATAGTCACATAACACATATAAAATTGTATATATAATTTTATATTAACTGTAGCTCATAAAATAAACATTGATAACCATATAAAATCTGGAGGCAACACAGTGTATCATGCAGAAAATAAAGCAACTAAGATCTAATCCCCCATGTAGAGCAATTATTAACAATTAGGGTACAACATTTTTTTCCAATATTTTTATTGTATATATCTTTACATGATTGCACAAGTGCTATAGCAACAAAATTATATTAATTTTAATAATTTATTTTTGCCTCCAAATAAATACAAGCTCATGACAGAAAATTGTGTATCCAAATAATGAAACAGAAAATTTAAATCTCTATTAATAGTACTATTCAAAGAAAATCTCTAGTAATAACTTTACCTTTTAGGATAAATAATAAAATATTCATATACTATCTTTGAAATGCAGTAAAAGAATAATCAGTCACGTTTTCATATAAATATGTAAAATACATGATACGCATAAGATAATACTTATATTCACAGGGTTTCTAGCCAAAGTAATATAAACAGAAGTTTAATGAGTGAAATATACTTACAAAGTCATTTGGTATGTTTTTTACCTTTGTTTTTTGAAATTTTGCTCCTCATCTCCCAAATTACTAACTTGATTTTCTGCAAAGTAATTGTATCCTCTACTCACTCCAAGAATGATTTATCTTTTCCAAATTAGCATCTTTAGGTCAACCAAATCTTTGCTGTTTTGTCATTTGCATTATTTTGTCTCAGTGTCTTAGGCTCACCATTCAGAAGCCCTTTTGAGTTTGGATTTTTGTGGGATTTTTGTTTACTTTTTATTTTGTCATTGCACTTTTTAATGTCTATCATTATGATTCCCATCAGTATTTAAAATAATTCAGAGAATACCTGAGTGCTTCACTTAATCTCCGCCACGGATTATATCCTGCCGAACTACAGCACCGTAATCACGATGAGAATGACAGGGCTCAAATACTGATCAATTCTCTTTACTTGTTCTTCCCCTTTTCCTAATTACCCTCCCCTCTCCGCCCACACTCAGCCTTCTCTAGTTCCTGACTCCTGGAAGTCAGTCATCCGTTCTCTGTTTTCTTCAATTGTGTCAGTACAGTAGTGTTATCAAATAGAATCCTGCATTTTGAGACTGCTGGGATTCGACGTTTTTTCAAGTCAGCATGGTTTCCTGGAGAGTCAACCAATTTGCTATAGCTTTAAAAAGAACAAAAAAACAAAACTTATGTATATGAGAGCCTATGTAAAATTGTGAGGAGGGGCAAGCCGTAGCCCTGGCTGGCACACAGCATGTGGCTCAGTGACATGCTGAAACTACTATGTCTATACTTTCTATGTACAAAAGCTGGGATAATTAATGTATGTTGTTTCAAGGCATGAAATTTATAATAAGACCAATACAAAAATCTATTGGCAACACCCCCGCCCAATTTCCTCTCAATATAATGTGTTTGAGATTTGATATATTCTGTTAACTGCTTTACAAAACTTCAAGGCATACAGAACTCACAGCTTCTCTATTCCACTGTTAAGAAAGAGTATGCTCCACTCTTACCTTTGGGATTGGAAAGTAAGTGTCCTCGGGAATCTTTCTTTAAGATACATCTAGCAGAGTGAATCACAGAGTTGTGCTGTAAGTGCACCTTCTCCGTTGCTATGTCTCGTCAATTTATACAGAGAAGTTGCTAATTTCTCACATCCTAACCGACGCTTGCTATGATCAAGCTAAGCACTTTCTCCCCCTACCTCCTCTTTTTTTTCCTAGATAGCATATCTTTTTTTTTTTTTTAATTTACATTGTAGTCAAAGGTTTGGTGCTCCGCTAACTAAAGAGTCCAACAAATAAAAGGTGACAAAAGAAACCGTTCAGCAGGAATATAGGAAAGGGTTGTATAAACAGATAAAAAGATGTTCAATTCAACTGGTATCAAGTAAATCATTTTTTTTCTTCTCATAGATCACACAGTAGCATCAGTTTACCAAAGAAGCTCTTGTGGGTTTTTCTTTTTTCTCTCTTTTTTTTTCATGTCGTCATTGAAACATTGGTTATTCAGTAGCATGTTGTTTAATTCCATGGTGCCATACATTTTTTTTTAACTTCATTCTTGTTGTTGACTTTGTTTCATGGCTCCTCGTTTTAGGGAATGTACAGAGTAATAGAGTAATAGAGACAGAGTAATAGAGTAATAGAGATGATCATATCCAGATAGGAAGACACAGTGCAGTATGCATCTCTATTTCCAAATCAAACACGGACTCCCAATGAAACTGTTGGATGTATTTTGACAATAGAATGCTGGACTGCCCGGCATTGTCTGTGCTAGCAACGTCAGGACACACATAACAGACTGATGGATTTATAACTGTTTTTGAAGGACATATTGTAATAATATGGGGAAAATCAGTTGGGGGTGGGAATTTGTGGAGGGAATAGGGAAATCTCAGATGCACAGAATTATACCATGAAATTCAAAATTTTAATTTTTTTAAACAAATAACTTTTATTATTGCAATTCTTATAAAATGATAGCTGTTTTTTTTCATATCATAGATTAGCAATTAAGTTGACCCTTCATATGCTGAATGGTCATTCGAGTTTCACATTGCATAACTTACCTTTTTATGTCCTTTGCCCCATTTTCTATTTAGGAGCTTTTATTTATTTTATTTTCAAAGGAAACTCCCACCAAAAATCTCTCCTGATTTTTTATCCTTTGTTGTCATATGTTGATAAAAAAAAATTGCCCAAGTCTATTATAGTAGTTGTCTATGTATATTTATAATTTTGAGGTCAAATGCAGCCAATTTCTCTTTACAGTTTGCATTTTGCCTCCTGTTTAAAATACCCTTCCTCAAAGTCAGAAAGACATTCTTCCACATTGTTTCTAAGCCGTTTCAAGATTATTTTCATATTTAGGTCATTATGCACTCAGAATTTATTCTTTTCTAGTGAAGTAGAAATTCAGTACTATTTATGGTTTGTTAGTTGTGCAGCTCAGTAATTAGAATAGTTCAATTATTCTTCATTCACACAAATACTACCTCTGTCAAAAACCAGTGAGTCTTCATAAATGTGGGTATACTACATGATTTTTGTTTGTAACACATAGTTCATAAATCTCTCCTTGAGACAATATCACTGACTTTATTACTAAATTTTACTAAGCCTCCCAGTCTTGACATCTGGTAAGGTCCGTGTCAATAATTATATTTCTTTAAATTTTACTTTGCTATGCTTAGTACTTTCATAAGAGTCTTAGAGTTGGTTTGTCAAGCCAATATCTATCAAATCAAAAATTCTGTAAGGACTCTACACTGAAATTACTTTTGACTTATAAGCTAATTAACAGATAATCATCTTATTATGTTCTGGTAGACAGAACAATGGTGTACTCCCCTGAAACCCCTCACCAAGAATGTCTATATTCTGTGAATATGTTAGTTTACCTGGCAAAAGGAAGTTAAGGTTGAGAATGAGCTGACATTGAGATGAGGTGGTAACCCTGTATTATCCAAGTGGGCCTGATATAATGACAAGGTATTTCCATGCACAGCAGCAAGACAAGTGAGTCCCCTTTGGACTGATGCATTACCGTGAAAGTTCACATAAAAGGACCATGAACCAAAAACTACAGGCCATTGTGAGAAGTTTTAAAATTAGGAAGAAATGCATCCTTCTCACCATCTTCAATGTTAGCCTTTTGAGACCCATTTTGGAATTTTGACCATTTTTTAAAAATTTATTTATTTTTATTGCAAAGTTAGATATGCAGAAAGAAGGAGAGACAGAGAAGATATTCAATTGGCTAGTTTACTCCTCAAGTGGCTACAACAGCTGGAGCTGAGCCAATCTGAAGCCAGGAGCTTCTTCAGTCTCTCCTACGAAGGTACAGGATCCGAAGGCCTTGGGCCATCCTCAACTGCTTTCCCAGGCCACAAGCAGGGAGCTGGAAGGGAAGTGAAACAGCCGGATATGAACTGCCACCCATATGGGATATTGGCGCATCAGACCCTGAATTTTGACTTCAAGAACTGTCTTATAACAAACTTTATTCAAACCACTGAGATTAAATTTGCTACAGCAGCAAAAAAAAAAAAAAAAATCAACACAAGTGGATGAGTAAACAGGTACATAGGTAAGTAGGCTGGTATATTAGCTAGGTAGATAGATGGACCACGCATAGATAGACAGATATAAATGATGTTATATAAAGCATGAATAGGTAACTAACAGGTGTGTGTTTGTATATGTCTGTGTTTAAATTTATGCTAAAATGCTAGCTATCTGTATTTTAATTAGATATTAATCTGCTTATGATACGACATTTAATTTATTCAAGACTAGATCTGAGGCCAAGTATTCATTAATTTGTGTTAATATCTCTTATGTGCTGTAAAAAATCATACTTCCTAATAGTTTTAGAGCTATTTGTCAAGATCTATTATGCTCAATAGGATTAAGTTTATTGATTTTGCTGTTCGATTTTTAAAACATTTTTCTAACATTTGTCTTCTTCATCTACCAATCCCTGAGAAAGAAGTAGGATACTTTTCACATTGTGGATTTTGCGATTATCCTTGTGATTTTCCCATTTTAAAAGAAGTACTTTATTTACCTGAAAGGTAGAGTAAACTGGAGAAAGGGAGAGACAGAGAAAAACACATCTTCCAACCCCTGCTTTACTCCCTAACTAGCTGTCAAGGTGGGGGCGGGGCCAGATCAAAACCAGGAGCTGGGAACTGCAACTGGATCTGCCATGCCTGTGGCCCGGGCCCCAGGTACCCTGGCCATCTTCCACTGCTTCCCTGGCACATTAGCAGGGAACTGGATTAGAATCTGAGGAGCCAGGAATCAACCTGTACCCAGACCTGGACGCCCGCTGACTAGCTATACCACCACATGAGCCACTAATTCTGGCCATTTTGAGGATACATATTTATGTCCATATAAGTTTTAAAATGTTGAATACTATTGGAATTTTCTTCTATCTTTATTTTGTTCATTTATCATAAAAAATGTATTTTCCTTCAAGTTTATTTTGTACTAGTGTGGTGCAGTCACACTATCTTTATTTGCCTTAATTTCAAGTTTTTCATATCATAAGCAAGTGTTTCTTCTGTAAACAAATAGGAAGATTTCTATTGTTTAAATTCAGCGTGTGATTTTGCTTTGACTAACACATTTATCTGCATTGCTCGCTGCTCCTGCACTCTTGTTCTCCACCTGTGATAGAGAATGGGAAGGTACTGTGACAGAGACAACAAGCCCAATGACATTCGCGCCAGACACAGAAGGGCGTTCGTGTGTGCAGAAACTTTGCTAAACACAGTTCGGCATAACTTCACGAATTGTGAGTGAACTGGTTTACAAAGCATGTCAGTAATTACTCTGTAACTTTCTCAAAACCCACATCCAAGTGTGGTCGGGTGAGGCACTGCTTTCGTAAGGTAGAAAGCTTCTCCGAGGCTATTCCCTTCCCTCTTGACCCCGCTGGATCGTCTCTGCTTCTCTTCTTCAAAGTCTACCACCTTTGTGAATTCTCACATGACAGGTTAAGGCTGCCTCACTGGCAGCTTGAGGTAGAGTAATTTTTTCAAACCTGCTTGATAATAATGGGTGTTGCTCATGTTTGAGCCCATCGCTAATTCAAAAGCGATTGAAATCTCCGAAAGTGCAACCGTACTAGGAAGCGATCCCCAGAGTGAGGCCATGAGCTCAGCCACGTCCATCAGGCAGGTGTGCAGACAGGCATGCTGACTCCCGGCAGAGGAAGAACTCAAACTACATCACGGTACAGCTGATCATCCCCCAAGCAGGCTCCGTGATTGACTCCCTTGAAAGTCCCACAAAGCAAACGCACCCTACTGCTTGGCACTGGCTACAAGCAGTTCTCACACATTTACACATACGTGTGTCAGTTAACAAATAGTGCTAGCATACCATTAAAGTATAGAGCACTCAGTCACACGCTGCGGAGCACAAAAAGACAGAACCACCTTCCGTGGTCCTGAGTAGTCCACGTGCTTTCTCTAGATACCCACTAACGTTAGTGTGCTTGAAACAGTGCGAAGAAAGCTTCTCCAAGTCATCCTGGGATCTTGTGAAGACGCACATGCACCAAATAATAAATAATTACAAGTAAACACGTGTCATTAACAAAGTGTAGAGGGAGGAATGGAAAGATGTGCCTCTATCAAAGTAAATGTGTGAGAACTTACGGAGAAAGGAGATGCCATTGCAGGAGGTGACTTCCAAAGCTATGAAAGGCGGTAAGATACCAACTTATTTATGGATTCAGGCCATCCATACGTCTGGCTAGCTGCTACAAAGGGAAGGCAAATTTCATGGCTCAGCTATGAATTTAAATCAGGGCAATCTATATGTGTAAGTGCACAGTAAAAGGTGGTGAAAACTAGGTTTTTAAGAAAGAGGAGAGAATTTTCTTAGATTTCCACAAATTAGATGTTTACATCTGGGAAGTAAAGCTTGGAAGGAATGATTATCTGATAAACCGTGGGCAAGAAGATGCATGGACACAGCAGAAGGGAAATGTCTCCGGAAAGGAAGGGCAAAAGCAACCTGCACTGGGGAAGGGTGACAGAAAGAGAAAAGTGCTAACGATGAGTCCTGCCTTCCCCAGTCCTGTGGATAGAAGTAAAGCTCACGGGAGTAGGACTGGAACCACTCATGTGTAAACTTTGCCAGGTGTAACCATCCTAGTGCTCAAGGAGCTCACACTCCTCACTGCATCCCTATAGTCTTTTAGGCAAGAGCGCTAGATGACTGGTGTAAGGATATGAAAGAATTAACTGAATTATTTAGGAGAGAGACATCAGGCTCCAAATGCTACCATATATTTAACTGGGAAGATGAAGCATCTTTCGTTAAAATTTGAATGGTTCAAGAGCAAAAGAGAACAGTTCTAGAAAATAAAGATAGTGACATGAACTGAATGACAAATGCTAAAATGTTAGAGTTCATTGACGGTGTCCTATCAGAGAAATATCTGGATAATTAACCATAAAATATCTCTTCCTTGGGTCCACTAAAGAACGACAGTGCTAGGCACCACAGTAATAACTGGGAAACACATTTTATGCTGGGACTTTGCCACAAACCACGAAACAGAGAACACTAACCTTCACTCCCTCAGATGGAGCATACTTTTTTGGTGATGCTATTTCCAAGTGTTTAACACCTAAGCCTGTCACAAGGATATCATAAAAGACAACCAGAGAATTTACAAGAGAATGGACATCGGTTCCTGGAGCCTCATGCTTAAGTCAGCCCAGTGTGGGCCAAGACAGTGGTTCTGTCTGGCTGCTAGGCAAGAGGCAGAGAGAGAAAAGGTTGAGAGTTTGAAAACCACTAAGGCTCTTCTCATGCGAACACAATAGACGGCCCACAACCCTACTCCTGATACAGAGAGGGGTAAGAAAACCATGCTCGTTTTTACTGATTCTTTTTAACACACAGTGCTTCCACACATCACCGTTTCCAGAGGTAGCCCAGAAATTTTTCCTGTGCTCCTATGGAACATAAATGTGAAGTTCGTCCCCACCCCTAGGAGGTGGAGTCCATTTCCTCCACCCTTGAGTCAGACTGGTTTTGTGATGGTTTGAATAAACAAAACATGGATAGAAGTGAGGCTATGGATGCTCCTAGCTCAGGCCTCAGCACGCCTTGCATTTTACGGCTCTGTATTCTTGAAGCACTGTCCTAAAAACACCATGTAGACCACTAGGATAGTCTACTAGAAGAGAGATAAATGTGTAGATAAACCAGGTCTTATGAAAGGACCATCAATATTAACTGATGGGCTTAAGAATGAGGCAATCCTCTATGTCTCAAATAAGGCTGCACTCTGTGCCACCTGTGCGAGCCTATTTGAAGCCAGAGGAGAAATTGGTAGCCAACCAAATAAAAAAAATAGATTGTTGCTGTTTTGGGTCACTAAGTTTATACTGTTTTGTTATGCAGGCATTGATAAATTAGACAACCATCAAACATGGCTTGCTGTCCATGTGTAGCCCATGTGATTGGCATCCTACATTGCAAAGAGTGGCAATGAAGCGATCACAGAGCTGGCGATGGATAAAGTGAAGCAGCGGCCAACCCCTGGTAGGTCAAGCAGGGGCAGCTTCAGAGTCAGCTAACGGAGGCTAAGGAGCTGGATTTTGCACAAAAGCAAATTACTCTCCACGGGGTTTGTTGGAGAACCACAGAGAAATGAGCCCTCAGGTGGGAATCAAGATCCACGGTTCTGATGAGATACTGTGACCTTCAGTTGTGCTATTTACACTACTTGTGCCTCCCTGTCCTCAATCACTCTATTTCACATCAAGGGCTACTGTGAGGAGCCCAGAGAAAAACCACTGTAGAAACCCTGAAGCATGATGCAAACATGAGACATTACTATAAATCAGATCCTACGCTATTAATTAGCTCCACCGTCATTTATTGAATCCACAGCCCCCTCAAATTATTTGATGGGATAAAAGGAACCCTTTTATGGCTGGAAGTTGTCAGTACCATCATCTCACAGACACAGACCTTTACAGAAAGGGTGTGACCAGCACTGGAACCCAGAGCACAAAGAGCAACTTGTCCCAGAAGGGTCATGAAGCCACAGAAAAGAGGAAAAGGCGTTAAAAAATGAAATGAATCATCCAAGCCTCTACTCCTCATTTTCAAATCTTTTAAAAAATAACTGGAAAAAGTACAGTAGTATTTACCCGGTTCTTTACACACTCTGGGGTTTGGAAAAATGAATAGATTGAGCCATCACTCGTCACCTGCCTGTGCCAAGTGCTCTCTACGGGGATATTTTTCTGTGTGTACTTTTCATAACTCCTTTAAAGCACCTTGTGAAATTATTGAAAATAAAAAATTATTTTCAAGGAGATAAGGCATATAATAAGGTTTGAAGGAGGAAAATGGCAGGATTAGAAATGCTTCTATGGATGGCAGAGAATAGGAGGTCATTTCCAAAGATAGGGAACAACACAGGCTACAGAAGAATAAACAGGTCTGAGACCCCAAGTGGTGAAGCAGCAGGCTCATGAGTCTCGTGACAGAGTCAGAGGTGGCGACATTCAAATGGAGGGCTGAGAATCTCAGTCAAAACTGACCAAGAGACGTTATGGAATTGATACAGGAAAAAGACTACACCCCTGTGGGAGCTGGTTAAGCAGTTGTACAAAGCTACCATCCTTGGACTCCATGCCATTTACATGATATATCTTGAATAATCAAACACATAGAAACAGAAAGCACGTTAGTAGTTGCCCAAGATGGGTGAAGGAGGATGGATGGAGGGATGGGAGCGAGAATAGGGAATGATTGGGGTATGAGGTTTCATCTGGGCATCATGAAATGCTCTAAAATTGATCACGATGAAGGTTGCACAGCTCTGTGAATATACTAATAACCAACACATTACATACTTAAAATGTGTGATAGGTAAAGAAATAATTTATATCTCAATAAATCATTAAGGCAAAAAGCAGCAGACATGATCTGGAACCCCATGAGGATGGACTGGAACTATTGTCCATTCTCGTTACCTTTGACCTTGGTGATGAGGGAATCTTGCAGAAGCTGGGTCTCTTTACCATGGAGCTGAGCACACGTACCTGGATCTCTTTACCATGGAGCTGAGCACACGTACCTGGCCAAGCAGTCAGCGAAGCTCGAGAGGGATTCCGTGCCAGGTGAACAATTCAGGCCCAGACACTGTTAATGCCAACAAGGTGAGTCAGCACATGTGTGTGCTGCCCGCATGGCATCTGCTCTCCTCCTGGCCTCCGTACCTCCCAAAAATGTCCCTCGTAGCTCACCTTACCTGAAAGCATCAAAGGGGAAAAGCAGCTCAGCTCAGCCACAATGACACATTATAAGGCCATTACAGAATCTGTGGGTGAGTTCTGAAGGCAGACAGACATTCCTCCATGGGAATCCACAAAGCGTGGAAGGCAAGGAAGTCAAATATTCCGAACTCACCTTTAGGGGAAAAAAGTCTGACAGCATAAAGAATAGCATATGGAAGTCAGATGAGCAGCTCTGAGCCTTGGCGTGTGAGAGTTGGGAGGGAGAAGTGCTGGGAAGAAGGGGGCAGGGAAAGACAAGTGAGATCAGTTCTACTCTTCAGTGCGATGTGAAGACTGCTACAATACTGCAAATAAAAGACAAAATACAGAAAGAAAGACAAGATGATTTGGGGGTTTTTAAGCTCCAAGACCAGAAAGGTGAGGCTATCATGAACAGATACAGAAGTCTCAGAAAGAACTAGGTTTAGGCAAGAGGAAAGATCAACCCACAGTTGAAGGTGTGTGCATCTGGGAGAGAGTCAGAAGCTTGAGATACTTCAAATTTGCTTTAACAGTGGTCATGGGCCAGTGGCTCGGATCAGCAAGAGGGAAAAACAACAGAGGGTTGACCAGGGTCGTTGAGAACCTGCAAAGAGCACTCGGAGAAGTCACACGAAACCAGGGATAAGAGCTGGTCCAGAAGGCAGCGTGATGTTTCAATTATAGATCAGTATTCAATTCCCAAGCTGAAGGTGGGACCAACGTATAAACGGTAGTCCTAAAAATAAGTGGGTTGGGGCCAAGACAACTGTAGTGTAAGAGGTTACTTTTAGAAGCTGAGCTCTTAGATGTGTAAAATGTCAAGTCTGCTAGACTGAATGAGCAAGTTAGGGAATGCAGTGCTCAAAACCAGCAGAAAATGGGCTCCAATAGGTGTTTTCGTCAAGGTTACCCACTAATTATTCTTTCCCCATGTAAGATGTTTGAAGGCCACTTAAGAAGAAATACAGAGTTAGTTTCTGGCAACAAGAACGACATTTAAGAGAAAACGTAACTGCAAGGAGGAACAGTTGCCTAAGTCTGAAGGAGTGGTTTTGTAGAAGGGAAGAAAGTTGAATTCCTGGGGGTAACTCAGCACTACACTAGGGTGATGTAGCCCTCTTCCAGAGGAAACACTGTGGGGAAGTCAATGAGATTGCAAGGTGAGGAACCCAGGAAAGGCATCGCAGGATTCCTACATGTACCCGCCCTGTACCCGGGAGGCACTGCTATGCACATCAAGAGGGCTTGAAGTCTTCTTTCGTCCAGGGGAGGCCCATGCTGAAGTCATTGTTCCTTGGGAATTCCTGATCCTGATTCCCTCCATTGCTCTAGGAATTATAGTTTCACTGATTTTTTTTTTTATCATTTTTATGTCTCAAAGTTAATTACCCTCCAAAGGCACCACCATGCCCAAATCACTAGATGTGTGTGTGTGTGTGTGTGTGTGTGTGTGTGTGTGTGCATCTTCAATCATCTTTGTGCTAAAGTTCACATTGCTATAATCTCAATAGCACACGTGACTATACATAGAGGAGAGAAAAGCCTTGAAAACACCTTCATATTTGAACCCTGGATCGAATTTCCAACAGTTTCTCAATTTATGATATACTTAGTATCTGACAATTTTGTGGCAACCCTAAGCCAAAAGGAAATCTTGTGCCCTTTGTTAATCAGTTAGATCCAAACAACTTAAAAAGCACGCATGCTCTAACAACTCAAAAATTGCTGTTTTTTTTTTTAAGTAATTCACTTTAATTCAAAGGAACTCCCAATCACCTATTGTGCCTGCACTCTCCATGGGCCTTTCCTGGTTCTTCCACAACTCTCTACCCGAAGCCTCTTTTCAGTTACTTTCCCAGACACAGGACACAACTTAAGTATTCTACCGCCTGCCCTGCCCTCACTCCCCTCCTCCTGAGAACTGCTCACACTTTTTACTGTGCTTCCCAAGGGCTCTGCCTATATCCCTAACACACAGCATCACAGTTATGCACTGGTGATAGACTGCTTACCTTAAAGTGAAGGAACATGTTTAATTCATGGCTCTTTCTTCAGCTCCTAATGGGATCTGCCACCTTCTAGGTGCTTAATGCATGTTTATTCATTGACTGAATGATTGATGCCACCAAAATCACCAAACAACTCGTAAGTGACAATGTAAGAGAACTGTAGGTGTCAACCCACATATAAATGCACAGCCATATACACACATTCTAGTCTATATATACACATGCATTTATATGCATGTTGACATAAACATCTGCCTACATCCCAGCTGTCTGAATCGTGGTTCTGAGTGCCACCCTGGAAAGAACACAAAGAAATTAACTTACTCAAGGTCGCACAGCTAGTATGTAGTAAAATTAGGATTCCAACTCAAGGAAATTAACTCCAAAGTTCGTGTCCTTGACCAATGTGGCTTCTTCCCCCCGATCCTGTTGGCTTAAAGTCTCTCTTGGGTATCCTTAAGCAACCGGAAAGTCTTCCTCAAAATAACTGAAATTGTGTGCTTACACTTTGCCCCTGTTGCCCAATACTTCCTCATACAATCTTTCATCAGAAAATCTATGAATTCAATAAATCTGTCCAATGTGTAGGTAGTTCCGTAAGTTGCATGAGACACTGGAAACATGATCCGAACAGAACACGGCCTTTGCCATCGCTAAGAACAAAAGACGGAGGAATAAAGGACGATAAGGACACAATACTCCAGATGTCGGAGGTATATAGAATAGGCTGAAGAGATTCATGTTGTGAAGAAAACCACAAAGCTTTCAGAGAAGTAAGATACCAGGTCCCTAGAAAGCAGAGTTCTCATTCAGATCAACCAGATAAAACTCTTCAAAAAGACGCAGTCAATTCTGAATGATACTGGTGCGCTTGAAGCCGTACCACATTTCTCTGAGTAGGGAGGTCCAGGTTTGCCTTGTGGAGGTCACTCTCCTGTGCCTCAGTTTCCCCCTCTGCAGATGCTCCATGGAACATGCTGGATTAAACAAACAACGTTTACTTCCAAAGCCTCAAACTCAATCCAAGTATACATGAAAGATCCATAATGGTTTTCCTAAAATAATGAGAAAATATAAAAGATAAAAAGATACAGTTACTCAAAGAACCAAGGTGAGAAGCCACTGATCATGTAACCCCCAGAATTAGGGAACATTCAGAGTGATCCCTGTAGCTCCTCATAGCCCAAAGCTGACTGCCCTAATGAGCAATGACAAATGCCACCATGCATATTTCTCAGTGACACCAATTGTGCCTATGACTGTGCAAGACTTTCATGTGTATGCCCTCCCAGTTCATCTTATCAATGCTATACAGGATTATCATCCCACTTTTCCCAGCTGAGAAAACAGACAGAGAGAAATCAAGGCACTTGGCTAAGTTCACAAAGCAAAAGCCACTTGGACATCCAGATCCATATTCGTCTATACTTTATCTTCTTCCATTATGGTGCATAGCTGTCTTGGGTTGTAGCAGGTGGAGTGGGGGGAGGCAACACAAGAAATGAGTCAATCATAAGGGATGCTTTTTGAGGCAAAGTCAAAAGAACTTGAATATTTTATCACCTCAGAGCTTCCCCAGGATATTCATCCCCCCACTTAAAAGCATGATTATAAACTCTTACCTTAAAAGAAAAGGACTTTACTATTCTCTTTCCCTGCTGATTATTGAAGCTTTGTTCACAGTTGTTTTGCTTTCTCTCCCTTCCTTCAGAAAAAAAAAAAAAATCCCGTGGGACACAAACTATGAGGAGTTGCTGCCACTTCCTTTGAGCACTGAGTAAAGTATGCCAAGCGTTTTTCCTTACATCCCACGGTCTGTTCACACCCAGGCAGTGAACATCAGTTTAGATCCTCTGAAAAGCAGGTGCCAGGTTGGAATCAGATGTGCAAGAGATTTGTTGGGTGAAACTAACAATGGACCTGCAATGGACAAAAGGGGAGAAGCACAAATGATTGGAGAGAACCTTCAAAATGCAGGGCGGGACTGACACCTGTGAAGAGAAGGAAGGAAGGAGCGAGTGGACCTCCAGCCTACAGCAACAGCCCTCTGTCAGGAAGGGCTAACTATGCTCCTTGCCAAAGCCAAACACAACAAGCCCACTTCCAAGGCTTCCAGATAGGATTGCTTTTGTGAAATCTTTCTCAGTTCCAGCAGATCATGGCACACTGGCTTGGTGACTATGAACCTGCAGCAAATGATGGCATCCTATGATGCCTGTTCCAGCAGGAACTGGAAATTATTCCAACATTTGAGTCCATCAAGAGGCATCAGATACCTCCTGGGGTATGCCTGTGTCTTGTGTTCATGCCATCAGTGTTGACAGAATAGTAGCAAGCGGGTCCTGAGTGTGCTTTTGAAAGAAAGAAGGGAGGAAGGAAAAAAAAAAAGAAGAAAGAAGAAGAAGAAAAATTCACCAAACGGATAGTTCTGTGAAGAAACCATTAATGAAGAACACAAAAGTCCTAACATTAAAGATTCTCAACAACATTGACTGAAACAGTCAACCTTCTCCTCATTTTGCCCGTTAACTTTGTTTAAAGTCTCCCAGAGCAGCCCATTCATGTGGCAAACATAAATGTGACTCTACCAAGTGCCAGACGTGGTCCATACTTCTAGGAACGCTGGGATGGATATTCCCAATTTCTATAAGCACAGAAAGGGTGAACGCCTTAGTGAGAAAGCACTCACAGAGAACAAAAATTTAAACCAATATTCACTTCTTTTACAATGTCCAATAATGTGGACAAGACACTTAGATAATGGTTGTGGTTAGAATGTGATTTCTCTCTCTCCTTTTTTAAAAGATTTATTTATTTATTTATTTATTTATTTATTTATTTATTTAAGATTTATTTTATTTCAAAGCCAGATACAGAGAGGAGGAAAGACAGAGTTCAGGAAGATCTTCCGTCCAATGATTCACTCCCCAAGTGAACACAACGGCCAGTGCTGTGCCAATCCAGAGCCAGGATCCAGGAACTTCCTCCAGGTCTCCCATGTGGGTGCAGGGTCCCAAGGCTTTGGGCTATCCTCAACTGCTTTCCTAGGCCACAAGCAGGGAGCTGGATGGGAAGTGGAGCTGCCGGGATTAGAACTGGCACCCATATGAGATCCTGGCACATTCAAGGTGAGGACTTTAGCCACTAGGCCACCACGGCACCGGGATCAGATTTATTTATTTTTACTGGAAAATCATATATACAAAGAAGAGGAAAGACAGAGAGGAAGGTTTTCCATCTGATGATTCACTCCCTAAGTGATCGCAATGGCCAGAAAGAGAGATACTGAGACTTAGATTGCCTTTCTGTACAAAGAATAGGAGGAAACACAACTTTATGCTAAGATACTATGCATGCAAAGCACTATCACTTTCTTCAAGCCAGTTTGATTCAGGTTTTGTGTTCCTTCCAAGAGATCACATGTTAGGGCCCAGCAATATGGCCTAGGGACTAAAGTCCTCACCTTGAACGTGCCAGGATCCCATATGGGCGCTGGTTCTAATCCTGGCAGCACCACTTCCCATCCAGCTCCCAGCTTGTAGCCTGAGAAAGCAGCAGAGGATGGCCCAGTGCCTTGAGACCCTCCCCCCAGGAGAGACTGAAAAAAGCTCCTGGCTTCAGATTGGTTCAGCTCTGGCCATTGCAGCCACTCTGGGAGTGAACCAATGAATGAAGATCTTTCTCTCTGTCTCTCCTTTTCTCTGCATATCTGCCTTTCCAATAAAAATTTAAAAATAAATAAATCTTTTAAAAAAAAGAGTGAATGCTGCAGAGATAACCAGTTTTCACTTACAACGAGGGTGATGATGACAATGATGAGGAGGAGGCCCAGCTAAGAGTTTATGATGACGAGCATGGACATATATCTGCTCACAGTACATTCCCCAAGAAACCCAGCTATAGAAGCAAAGCATTGCCCTTCTGTAATTCCTCAGCTGCTTTAAAAGCCCAGCCAGGATTAGTTGAATCTCCTAACGCCTACCCTTTTCCCCAACTCAAAGCACCATTTTTGCTTAAACCATGGGACAGGCGTAATTACCAAATGAAGACAAGATCTTGAAAAGACCCCTAGGTCTTTTTCCTAACAGAAATCATTTGCTCTAATGAGCCCCACTAATCACCTCCTGACCTTGAAGCTAAAATTATTTCACACAAGAAAAATACTGAATGCCTTGACCCTGATACAAGAGACATGCTCGTTTTAAAAGGCACTGCCACCCTCAGCAGAAAGCTAACTGGAAATTAGCGACAGGGATTTTACACCAAGACTCTGGGGTCAAGAAAATAGGAGAAGTGTAGAATGGTCCTACTTGAGTCCGAATGGCCTCCGCAGTTCAGGTGGTTACTGAGTCGGTAGTTTTCAAGGAAGCTTCAGGCAAACAGATTCCATCTGTGACTCCTCCTACAAGTACTTCCTTTTCTTTGCTTGATTCCTCTTCACCCTTCCGTCCTCACACTTGGCTGCTTTTCCATTTGGGATGTCTTCTTGGCTCCTCCCTCAAACAAACAGAGTCTATAGACTCCCTACCTGTCCTCCACCTTCCTATAACTCTTTACCTTTGTACCATATATGTGACCCATATTAGCCAAATGACTTGATTGCTTGTCTATGTCCCCCCGACCAGATTCCGGTTGCCTTAACAGCAGGAGGAGACTCGGCATTATTTTCCACTATTTATCCTATATCCTTCGCGATTTTCATGGGAGAAAGGAAATGAAGCAAGTGTTTAGGCAGACAGACACGGCAAGAATATCTTGTTTGCACTTTTCTCACAGTTCCACAAGCCTCATCATAGAAACCTCTTGACATGCACTTAAAGCTGTCTGCTTTCCAATCCAGCAAAGCTTAAGGTATTGTCTCCACTTACTTTCTCCAGCCCCACAATGAGGGCAGGGGAGGGGAAGCTGGTGATGAATAAAGGGAGTGGCTGGCAAAAAGTGCCTGAAGGGGATGGTGAAATTTCAAAAACCAGATGTTCTACTCGTGGAGGTGTGGTGTGCAGGTAGAAAATTGCCTGCCAACCCCAAACACACACATGCGAACAGACACTTTGTTAGTTCCTCATTTTCACCTTTCCTACAGGGCGAGGTATTTAGAGGAAGGAGTGTTTTATGCCAAAGAATATTGGAGAAACATTGGCTTAAACAAAAAGTTAAGGAACTTTTTAAATGGTGAATTTTTTTGAAAAAAAAAAAAATTTCTAAGAAACTGTGGGCATGTGTGTGTGTGTGAGGGAGAGAGAGAGAAAGAGCAAGAGAGAGAGAATTTACAGGACAAGAAAACAGGGGTGGAGAATTCAAAGTTTCCCAAAATCAGTAATCAATCAAATTTTTTATTTGTTTATATGGGGAGTCCAATTTATTGATTACTGTCCTATAAAATAATATCTCTCAAGTCAGTTGCTTATTTTTTATTCACAATTTACTGTAAACCAGTACATAACCATTCCCTGCACAATGGTGCTCCATTACACCAAGCTTCCTCCCTCAGTCCCAGTCCCCCCACCCTGAGAAGAAACACAACTGGAGAGTGAGATGTTGTATTAAAGCATCATTACCATTCATCCAATCCCCCGTCCTGCCAGTAGTAGTTCTATCTGCATCATCCAAAGACAAAAGCTTTTGAAAGGTAAGGTGGATTTTGCTTGAGCCATCAACTGGAGCATGTCAAGTGGTCTAGCTGGCTGGTCTAATGGGAGCCTCTTTTCTTCCCCAACTCTGCCTGGAGAAATTGAGAGGGGAAAATCTGTGTCAGAACAAGGAAATCACACAGGTGGGACCTACACTAGGGGCAAAGTCTCTCACCAGTGCCATTGGCCAAATATCCGTATCCCTAGCTACTCTGGTCAATAAAGTATCTCCCATGGTGTTGGTTTCAAGACCAAATCCAAGTCCCTTGCCTCTCTCCAGGCTAGTGACTCTATGTGAAACAGTTGAAGCAATGGAAAAAAAAAAAAAAAAGCACTGTATTCTCTAGTTTTCATGACTCCCTTCTCAATGAGGCAAGACCCAGCATCACTGGAAGGGTCCATAAAGAGAATACTACAGTGCCTTGCCCATGTCCATGAGTTAGAAGCAAAGAAACCTAACTTCTAGCGGCAACTCCCACTAAACAAAGTACTCAAGTAAGCCAGGCTTTGCTCTAGATTTGGGTCAGTAACGCAAATCTAGGATAACACATTTTTCACCCTGGAGTCCACTTAGATCTATGTTGGGAATTCACAAAGCATGTTTATTTCCAGGCTATCTTGTTTTATATCTTCCTTCTTTTTATTTGATTTAAGGCTCTCCTACACACCTTGACCTCAAATGACAAATAAGAATATCAATAATAAGTACTCCTTGGCATTAATGAATTGGGTATTACATTAAACATGAGTGCTTTGCAGGTATAATCTCACTTAATCCTCTCGGCGACCTAGAAGGGAACAGATAATGTGTATTCTTACCTCAGAGATGGGAAAAATCAAGGCTCAGGTAAGCTATGATCATTGTTCAAAATCACACTAATGAGAAGATAAATAGCCAAGACTTGAACTGAAGTTTGTCTGACCCTGAATTCAATATTTTCAATCACTGTGTTATGTTATCAGATTCCTATCCTGTGGCTGAGGAGATAAGAGGACGAGGCATCCAGATAAAATACTGTGGAAAGGATTCTGTTCCTCACTTCCTCTGTCTAAATCCCTCTCCCCAACCCCCAGACTTATTTATCAGATGAAAATAAGCACCAAGGTCAACTCTGAAGGGAATACTAAAGGACAGCCCAGTTTGGGAGGAGATGATGAGGCATGAGGATACAAATTCTCCATGACACGGCCATACTTCATGAACAGTTTTCTTGTTTCTGAACTATGAGGCTGCTTGGGGCATAAACCAAGCTCAAAACTACAGCTCTATAAACTGGTTGTTGTGGAAGAAATCAATCCTGTTTCAAATATTTCTGCTCCCTTCCATGCTGATAAGTGACTGCTGAGATGTGGATATCCAGCAAAGAATCACATTTCCTAGGAGTCTGTGTCCCCATCCAGGTCACCAAGTAATGCTATGGAGAAGAAGCTACCTGCTCTACTTCTAGAACTCTCAAAACGTCACACGTGGTCCTTGGCTTGTTTCTTCCAACAGTAAGATGGATAGTATCAATATTCAAATGACCTTATGACTCATGAAAACAGATGGCAATACCACTGACACCCTGTTCCTCAGCCACTGAGCCCACTTCTGCCACCAATTACATTTTGTGTGTGTGATAAGTTTCTATTTAAAAGAACGGAGATTTTCTATTTCTGCTACCATGGAAGCTAGCAGTACTCAAGTGGCATAAAAGCCAGGCTGGTTACACATACTTGCATTAAACTTGTTGAAAACAAGAGCTTTCTGACAGTGGGAGGAGCTTTAAGACCTCACCACAGCCTCTGACCAAAGCCCCCAACCTTGATTTACCCTATCTTACGTTCCACATCTGCCTCTCAACATGGCTTAACAATGTGAGTGGGATCTGGCAGTCCCTGTATCAAAGCAGCTTCCATTTGAAATCTCAGCAAGGTCCAGAGGGTCTTTCTTTCAACTACATGAATCCAAAATCATTATTCACCCATGCCACCCAAACCCACACTCATTCCAAGCGAATTTCTTATTATTTTTCTTTCCTATGTTTTTATTCCATAACCACCCACATGATACAGCAAGTTATACATTTAGTACTCCTCCTCTAACCCCATCGCCCTCACGCAAAAAGCTATCAACTTCCTCATTATACTTCCATGTATTCCAAATTTGTGAGCTGGAGACATGTTTTCTTTTAGAGAGGCAGTGACAAAGAGAAATACAGAGAGACAGAAGCTTCTTCCTGTACTGATTCACTGCCCTCAAATGTTCGCAACGGTTGGGACTGTGAGCTGGGGACTCATTCCAGCCTTCCCACACTGATACAGGCACTCAAACACTTGAGCCATGATGTTCTGTCTTCCCAAGGCAAGCATCAGGAGGAAACTGGAACAAGGAGCAGGGCCAGAATTCAAATTCAGGACTGAGATACAGGACACAAGCTACCCAACCACTGGCTAACCTGCTAGACCAACCACCTGTGTTCTTTTTAAACATTTACATACTATGTTCTCTTTGACAGCCACTGATTTAAACACTTTATAAATATGGGCTCATTTAATCCTCATAAGTAACTATTATTATTACTTCCATTTTATAGATCAGGAGCACAGATTTTAAATGGCATACATAGAGCTACTAAATTAGTACCAGAGTTAAGCTTTCAACCAAATGTTTGGCTCTAACGTCTGTTCTCATAATCGCTTTGCCTTTGCACACACAACAAAGGTAATCCGGCTGCTTCCCTTTCATTTCCTAGTAATTTTATTTACTGTGGTAATAGAATTTCTATTTTTAATTGGGAACATAAAATATACAGCATGCACCCACCTTTCTTCCAGCTAAATGTGGCTGTGTGTCTGAAGCCAAATGTTTCATACATCGTTCAGGTTGAGTGATTCGAGGGAAAGGACTTAAGTTTACTTCCATTTTCTGATGACTAAGATGTAGATGTGGGGGCAAATCACATGGAATATATGCATATGTCATATTAGCCTGTTTTTCTGCTGATATTACCAAGTATCATAGACTAGCTAATGTATAAGGGAAATACATTTATTTAAACCAGGGTTCCAGAACTCCAAGGGCATGGCACTGGCAGCTGGGAGGAATCTGATAAGTACCTTTCTGCTGGGTCAAGACAGAATGAAACACATCACGTGGAAAAATAGAGTAACCCAGCCAGAGAAAGCTTACCTTTATAATGAAGTCATTCCTATGCTAGCTCAGTAAACCACGAATCGAGGAATGGATGAAGCCTTCGTGGCCAGTCATCACTTAATTGTCATGCCTGTTCTCACCTCCTAATGTCTCATCAAATGAATGTCAAATTTAGCATGCAAACATTCAAACTGCAAAAAAAAGGGTGAAGCTCCAGAAAAGCAAACAAAAAAATTGCTAGAGTCTGGGATCTTGCAAAGCCACGTGCCAGACTTGAAATGATTATTCTTGATCTGAGCTGAGACAGAAATAGGCAGCCCTTGTGTTTCAGTGGCTAATGGGACAGGGTGGGGAGGGAGCCTGAAGGAGGTCTCTGCTACATGCAGTCCTTTCTGAACATGAGTGCTTCCTAAATTGTGAAATATTATCTATGATTGTAATATGAATGACATTGATGAAGATTTTAGAATGAAATAGGAAAGGATAAGAGATATCAACATCAACTGCACACGTCCAAGGTTCATCTTTTTGTTATACACGTGTGTCTGTCATCTCTCTGTAACAATTCATCTCTTGGTCTAGCCATCGGATCATTTATCTGTCTATACAGACCCACGTGCAAACGTGATGTTGCACACTGACTCACAATGAAAAAATGCATTTCTTGCCAATAATTTCAGTCAAAAAATTTGAAATCCCTTCCCTGGTAAGTAAGTAAATCTCTTCCCGATCATCAAGTCCTTTCTATTCTGATTTTCTCCTATTCATCTGGGATTGAGGTTCCCTAAATCTTTGCCTGGAATTCACCTATTAAATCAGTCCAAAGCTTTGAGGCAGAAATTACTTTCTTTTTTCAAGTCATTTCAAAGCTGTAAGTACATTAAAGCCTACACTGTCAGTTTATTTAGTACTAAATCTCAATTTGATCTTTCTTTGTTTCTTCCCTTCCAAGGGGGTAATATCTTTCGTTGCCTCTGTAGGGATGAAAATGGCCCCAGTTAGGCTGTAAGATCTTAACTTTAAATATATAGATTCCTGCGTATGCATTTCTGTACATATAAATTGTGCCCATTAGCATTCACTCCAGGTACATCCATGTGGCTAATGAAGAGTGTGACTCACATATTTGTGGCAGAAGATATTTAAAATAATGTCAAACTATATGTGAACTGAATTAGATGATAGATGTTCATTCAATACACATGTCTATGAACCTAAGAAAAAACATTATGCTAAATCTATAAAATTATTTTAGAATGGTAGAATAAGTGGTTTTTTTATTTTAATTTTTCTTATAAATATCTAAGGTGTTTTTTTTTTAAATAAAAAGTTAGTTGAGAAACTAGTGTGCAGCAGGTTAAAACAGACAAGCATATCAAGATGTCCCTGTGTTAAGGACTTCGTGGCTTAGTTGCTAGAAGGTTATTTTATTGACAATAAATATATAAGGGACAATAAAACCCAGAATGATGAAGTTTTGAATAGGGATTAGCTCACCAAAGAATGTAAGCTTTATTGAGGCTGAAACTCAATATTTTGATTCCTTTCTGAGAAGAAGATGTAGCTATCAAGGTTTTGTGGGTTTTTGCTTTTTTTTTTTTTTTGGTTCCTGTTTTTGTTCTGTTTTGTGAGTTTCTGTGGGCTTTTTTGCGATGCTGCGTGCAATTTACTGAGACCGTATTACATACTCTATACTTTAAGACTCGACTTTGAGTCTCTGAACAACCTAGATGTTCCATTTTACTATCTCTGTCTCATGAATAATGAAACGGAGGTTCGGGGAGTCTAGGTGAGGTGCTCTGAACTTCACAGCTGCCACGTGAGAAAGCCGAGACAGAAAAATGGCTTGTGCTGTAGTCACCCCCTTCTCCACAGACAGATCTGGATTTGATGTCTGCCATAAAGACGGATAAACTTTCTCAGAGTGTCCTTATGTAGAAATCCACTACCTGGTCAGTGCAACCTACTTCTCACCAGGTAGCAAAGGCCTGGGGTGTATTCCCAACTCGCTATACTTTCCTGCTCCTCAATTCCCTTTGAAGTTAGTTGGAAGCCAGTACCTGGAGGCTGAAGAGAATCACAATGGGACTGTGAGTCCACCTGGACTTCCTGACTTCCACACTTCTTAAGAAAGAGTCCAATATCTGTATGTATGCATGCGCACATGTATCTACTGTCTAGCTTCTCACTAGTTAACAAGATGGGATAAAACAACTTTATAATTCAACATTGGAAACTAAGCTTTCTATATGTAAAGTGGGTCGAAAATGGCTGCTTTAGTTATTTAGGTAATATCCAAAGAGGCAAACATCAAAAGAAACTCAAATTGCAACACAAAGAAAGAAAAAATCTTTAGAATCAGCAACTTTTCTAAGGCACATAAGATACTCTTACACACATTCACAAGCTAAGTTGAAGGCTTTCTCTTAGTAAAATTACAGCTTATTGGTGACAAGATTATCCAGAGCATACAGATATCTTTTCAGATTCCTATCATGTTTGTAAACAAACTACTTATTACTACAGGGTTTAAATGAGAAAATCATCAAGTAAATAGAAGCCTGAAAATCAAAAGAAAGGAATGAGACATGGATGGGTTTCTCTCCATCCAAACAGCTAGCTCCTTTGAAATTCTTACACCTCCAGATTACAGCAAACTACTCCAGGTGGATTTTCGTCCCAGCTTCCTGTATTCTACATCATTTCATCGAGATAAAAATCTTCTCTCTGCCTAGTCTCTTCTCACCTATGTATGTGCCTTTCTGTGGCCTTAGAAGTCCTTTTGTGACTCAAATCTCTTCTAATCCTAATCCTTTCCCTCTCCTCAGATAAACTTCTCCAAAACATGAAGCACTGTGCTGGGCACTGTGGAATAAGAACGCCAACAGGACAGTTTTCAATGATCTCTTAGAATCTATCAAATTGCAGTGTAATTGATAAAACAAGGGGAGGTGCTATGGCTGAGTGATTGAAGCCACCCATTGGGATGCCTGTGGCCCAAGTGAATGCCTGGAATCAGAGCCTGCTTCTGCATCCCGTCCAGATTCCTGCTAATGCACACGCCCTAGAAAACAACAGATGGCAACACTGGTACTTATATCTCTATCACCCACATGGGATATTCAGATTGAGTTCCTGGTCCTTGGTTTCAGCCTGGCACAGCCTTGCTGTACTGGACCTTTGGCAAAGGGTGGGGGAAGTGAGTGAACAGATGAAATATTCTCTCTCTTTGTTTAAAATTAATAAATATATGTCCAGGGAAATTATGAAAGGTTTCACAGAACATATCCATTGAAGCTTGGGTCTCATGTTGGCAAAGTAAATTAACAATAGGAAAGGGGCATTTTAGACACTGGAAGCACAGTGTGCCCAGGACAGAAGAAATGATGTTGTGTGCGGATACTAAGAAAATGTAGGGGTAAAACAGAAATATTTCACTAGAGATGGCTATAAACACAGCTAGAAAGATACAGTATGGGTTCCGCATTGTTCTGGATGTTGATCTCAGTCGTGGGGTTGTGCAGACACAGAGCGATTTATTGTTACTGCACGATGCACAGCAGGGGCTGTGTGCCAGAATGCCTGCAATGCCTGTTATGGGCATGGGATTGAAAGACTGGGAGTCTTTCCTCAACGTTTTTTGTTGACTTTGCCTTCAGGAACTAGAAAACAAACAGAAATGCTGAATCAGGAAGGGCTGAGATCAGGTATAAGTTTGGGTAGACAACTTTGAGTGTACTCTGAACTACTAACCCACTCTAACATTCCACCCAGTTAGAGTATTCAGATCAACATGTGCATCGGAATCAGATATGATCCGTGATGATCCAAGAATGGAAAAATCACCTCCTGTATGTCTGTGCACATGTCTCCTCCCAGCCCCCAAACACACATAATAGTCAATAGTGGAGTAGAAGCAGAATAATGACTCACTCCCAAAAAAGGAAGAATGCCAAACATACACACACTTAACGGCCCCTTCACGCCCAAGAGCTATTCCAACAAGTACAAAACACTAGAGTGAAGGGTACTTGATGTATTAAGACACATCTTTTGAAGAATTTGTCCATTGCGCATCAAGAGGATTACTCGTCCTAATTCTATATACTCCCTGTGGTGAAGGGCCAGATTTTAAGTGCATGAAAATCCTTCAGAATAAAGAACTCCACTGCCACTACACCATACTGATCCCTAGATTTAATACATCCAGGCCCCTTTCCCTTTGTCGGTTTACTATTGCATTTTGTAACATATATCTTACCGCAAATGTAAGATGATTTTCTCTATAAGTTTTAAGTTAAATTAAGTGTAATATCTCTCCCCCTCTGTTTCTCTCTCTCTCCCTCTCCCTCTCACTTCCCTTCTCATTCTCTCTCAAAAGGCAGCAGCCAGTACCAAACATCCTATTAAACACATGAAAATCATTCTGATTTCAGCCTCACACCATTTCTAAGAAGTAAACACGATCAAAATCATGCAAAGAAATAGGATTCTAAAGATAAAATGTATTTGTTCAAGTTCACAGTTTTAGGAATATTCTGACTTTTGAATTTGATGTCCCAACCAACTCTTAGGAGCTGCTTTCATTGGTGCTAATAATCAATGTATTCTAAAAAAATTAAAATTAAAATAAACCTAATTTAATTTAGTGTTGATAGAGATTGGACCAATGAACTAAAATTGCATATTTTAAGTGTGACGTTAACTCAAATTGCCATCTCCATGTAGAATAATACATGCACTGAATCAAGAAATTCATGAGTCATTGTGGTTAAAAAGTGTTGAAGAGTTACACTAGAGATTAAGAAAGAAAATAAATTGATTTTAATAAAAAGAATTGACCATCTATCATTAAAAACAATTTTCTGCTGATCATTTTAGCATCAGGTGATAATGGCTAAATAAACTGTCATAAAATAAATATAGGGCAGATATATCTCTAGAATATTTTGATGTAAAAATCAACTCCCTTACATAGGAAGAGAGCCTCTCAACCTGCCTGAAATTAAATTCCATTGAGGAATCCTAGAGTCTGAAAATTGAGGGAAATGTACTCCCTATTATCAATGCTTACTGAAGAAAACAGCTATAAACCCCAAAGCTACAGACAGAAGGTCATAAACTGCCACACATGGGGATATCTGTAGTCACCTACTCTAAGACGATTAAAAGTAGGGATCTGATTTAATGATGACCATGTGATTTTCTAGAATATTCCTGAGGAGATTACTGTAAAAAGAAATCTTTTAAGATTCATTTTGTTTTTATTGGAAAGGCAGATATTCCAAGAGGAAAGACAAAGATCTTTCATCCATCAGTTCATTCCCCAAGTGGCTGCATAAGCCAGAGCTGCCGAACTGAAGCCAGCAGCCTGGAGCTTCATCCAGTCTCCTATTCAAGTGCAAGGTCCCAAGGCTGTAAGTCATCCTCTAATGCGTTCCCAGTCCAGAAGCAGGGAGCTGGATGGTATGTGAAGCAGCCACCACATGGACCAGTGCCAAAATGGGGATCCCAGTGTATACCAGGTGAGAATTTAGCCACTGAATCAAAGCGTCAGACCCCCAAAAAGACATCTTAACAGGGGTACTTTGCTAAGTAATCATATAATGGTCACTATATGATTAGAATTCATTAGCATGTGATGAATTAGCTATATATTGATCAAAGAGCTGGCCTGCCATGGTCCTGGACATCTGCCACTCCCAACAAGGTGAACAAATCCAGAGTCCAGGACCTGAAGGATTAGAAGAAAATTTTCAGACAGGGCTGAAAATTTACTAGTGAGTCTAGTAAAACCAAGAATTAGAACAAGACAGGAGACAGGAAATTGGTATTCAAGCAAGCTGTAGAGAAGCTAAATCAGGGCCATGGGCAAATGGGCTCCTAGAAGACACTTCTGGGAGAAACTTCTGCTGTCTTCATGTTGTACTAACATGGGCTCTTGCTTTGCTGGTTTCTCAACCTTCAACCCATATCTGGCCACCTGAACAATCCTTAAACTTTCCTCTCATTTCACCACCACACTCATTCATCAGCTCTTTTGGAATTAAGGACAGCACAAGGATTTAAGCAGGCAGTAAGGTTTTTTACAACTCTACCTAAAAAAAAGAAAAAAAAAAAAACTCAGGGCAAGGAAGGGTAAAGGCTAGGCTAGGAATCAGAAAATCTGTGTTCTTTATTCCCTGTATGGCTAGCCAAATTCCTTTCCTTCTCTAAGAACATCTGCTATGAATCTTATGTGCTTCCTCGGAGTCCCTCCCTGGTAGCTCCTGGCTCTAGATTGCATTGCCACCAATGGGCTGGCCATTGCTTTCCTGGGGAATGCTGAGTCTTGGGCATGGACTTCCTCTTCACAGCTGGGCCAACCAGCCACATGCCCAGAATCTCTGTTCCTCCTTCATCAGACTTGGAAGGAACATTGTCTCCCTTGGTGGCATCTGGCAAACAGAGCAACCACCAAAAGGGCTGGATGACAAGTTCCAGAACTCAGTGAATTAACTGCCTGTGGGGTGAGTCCTGACTAATGGAAAAAAGGAGGTACGAGGGAGTCAAGAAGCTAAAAGTTCCTCTTTTTTGCCTCCCATGGCCTTTCCTTTTCTCCTACAGATGATCTATAGGGATCTTCACTTATGAAGTGAACCTCTTCAGTTGTGAACCAGCCGCTGGTCTGGTGATACGTCCCTTCTCTTGCTTCATCAAGGCCCTTGACTTGCGTTCATTTTCTTTTCCATTCTCTTTGTCATAATCTACACCCAAGTCCTAGGCGTAAAGACCTCCATTCTCATCTTGAGCTCTGTTCCCCTGAGAGTCTTTGTCTTCAGAGTTAGAGAGGTAGGAATTCGTGCTTTTCACTGCTACTTCTAGTTCTGAGTTTCTGAATTCCAAGTTCTAACTTTAAACAAACCATTACTAAGAATTTCCACAAAGCAGGCAAGTTTTAAGAACTATGTCGTTGGGACACTACTTTTCGTATTGGGAAATATTTCTGTGAGGTTTCCAGCATCTCTCCATTTTACATACTAGAAAGCTTGGACTCAGCAAGTTTAATTCCCTTTTCCAATGTCATGTAACTAAAAAGGAGAAGGAGCCAAAATTCAGAATTAGTCTGATTCCTAAGCCTATGTTTTTCTTAGTACACTCTTCGGTGTCTTTTTGAGTCCTCTAGGTTTACTTTTCCAATCTGATTAAATTTTCCATTTGTTAAAGACGAAAGGTAGGGGAATGCAAAATGGACAGGTGAGAGAGGAAAGCAAGAAAAAAGATCCCAGGCTGTACCAAATAATATGAAGGAAAGGGCAAGACTTTCATGTTCTATTATTCAAGGTGGTGAGGACATATGTCCTACAACCACTACGTGTCCCCACATCGTTGGAGTTTTTCTTTTGTGTCTGGTGAGAGAAGTGCACCAGGAAAGCATCCTTAATAAACCAAGGAGGGAGGAGGGCATACGCAAGACTTTCCCGGGTTCTGGAAATGTAGCAGCAGCAAACTCAAATACAACCTAAGCTTACCTCCGCCTAGGAGCGCTTTGTGTCCCAGCATCCATTCTCAGGTAAGTTTCATGAACTATGCTTAGAAGAAATGTGTTTGGTTCAATTGATTGTTTTCAGATTCATGAGTCTTCAGAAGAGGTTATAAATATTTTTTAAACTCAACTTCTCCCTAATATCACCTACTGTCTCACAGAACAAAAAGCTTAAGACCTCAGACTGTGATTTCTAATGGCAAGACTGACACCTCATGACTTCTGTGAACAGATGTTCACCTGCAGCCATAGGATGCATCACAGGTGAGAAGACTTAGCAGAAGAGGCACATTTAACTGCCAAGCTCAAGAGGTTAGAAAAACACAAAACAGATACCTCTACAAACCATCCTGTCCTTGAAATGATATGTTTCTTCCCTCCAACAACCCCATCCCTCGTTGGGGCTCAGGACCCTTTTACCAGTGGCCACTAATGCCCTCCATGCAAGTATTTTGAATTTCTGTTCAGACTCTCTGAGTTCATTCAACAGCTTAGGGCAAGTTAGCAAGACTAATTCCTCCACACAAAATTCTACATCTCAAGCATTCACACGATGTCATGGTTGGTGAGTATGGTAAGCTCGAGTTTCAGAGTTTAATGATGCCTAAAGCAGGAGTAAGGAGCAGGTGTTGTGACTGTCACAGCTTGTCCAGGAGTCCTTAACAAAGGGGATTTCCAGCATTGGGGCTAAGATTCCACCTGTGTCAAAGGTTGTCCCAATTTCATGCATCTTTGCAGCTTCGGGGTTGTGAATACCTTAGCATTCCAAAAGGACAGGTGATGTGAGTTTCTCAGTACTTTTGACTGAATGAAAAGATAAATGTGAATAAATGTTCAACTTAATTCAACCATATCCTTATCCACTATAAGCACAAATTACCTCTTCCATAAAGACAACCCAATGTTGTAGTCTTGAGATAACTCTACCCCTGAATCCCAGTTTTGGTCATTTAACAGCTAATGACTTTAATCTTGAGGAACTATACTCCTCATCTGAAGAAATATTATGACCTCCACTCAAAGCACATGGCAAATATTGAAGGGATCATTCATTAAAGCCCCTTGCTCATAGAACACATCATACTAGCTCTCATTCTCTCTTTGTTTTCTCCTATAGTATCCTAATTCCCTAAATGTAATACTGAGTCCTGCATCTATTTCTGCCCAAGAAGGCCTGTATCATTGAGCTCCCCAAATCATAGGGTCTACAATCCAACTCTCCGCTTGAGTATTAGTTCCTTCCAGTACCAGTTGTGTGATCTTTGTTAACTTACTTCACCTCTCTAAACATTTACTTCTGCAATGGCAAGATAAACATCATAAGGAACTCTAAAGAGACTCTGAGACCAGGTATAGTTCAGAGTAGTGTCTGGGCTGAGAGCTGTTTGATATATGCAACTGGTATCATGTCATGTTTATCAATCTCCTCTTCTTGACACTTGAACTTCTCAAGCCTAGAATCACAGGAGGTTTCTCTCAAATACGCAAGCAGTCCTCTGTCATCTTCCTTGGTGGGTACTGCAACTGGAGTGAGAACCATTTATTCTCACCAGATGCTGCTTGCTACCCCATCTTTCCTGGGGACATCCTGAACAGGAGCAAAAGTCTGTTCCAACACCAAGGAACTGGCCAGTGGGATCTTCCAGTCACCTGCTATGCCCTTTCCCTCTCAAGGAATTCCTCTGGCCCAGAGTCCAGAGAAATTCATTCGATTTTTAGCTTAATGACAAAGTCACATCATGTCTCTATGCATTTCTTTTTAGGCATTCAGGTACATGAAAGGTATGTAAAGGTTCGCTAAGTAAGAGGCAGAAAAGCTTGCAAAGTTTTACTGCTCCTCCTGGATCTATAAACAGTTCTCCTGAATCCTTCTTTCCAAGGCAATAAAAGTTAGCAGGAGGTCAACCATGGGACTCTGGATCTGAGAGTAGATCTGCTCCCAGCCTGATCCTGAAATGCAGGTGTGAGGTCAGAACAGCCCCCTCCACTGTTTCATCCATGGTAGAGAGGGATTAAGAAGGACTCCACAGAGCTGGATTGCTGGAAGGCAAGAGAGCAGGATGTCCCATAATCTGTCTCTCTGTCTCTCTCTTTCTCTCTGTAACTCTGCCTTTCAAATAAGAAGAAAAAAAAAAAAAGATCTTAGAAAAGCACAAAGCAAGAAACCAAAGAAAAGATGACATTAAATAAATACTAAGTCAAGGGGACAGAAGAATACAAGTATATCACACACTTATATATAAATGTGAGTTTAAATATATAAAAACAAAGATGCTAAAATTTAATCAGATTCAAATAGAATCAACATTTTTAAAAGTGGATTATCTGCTAACTATGCAATTCAAAGTAGGCAGTGGTTGTACGATTCTTCCAGACCAAGGAGTGACTAGGATAGAGCATTCCATTTTCCAATAAGAAAAGCTCAACACAAAAAAGGAAAACTAGGACCCAGCACGATGTCTCAGTGGTTAAGTCCTCGCCTTACAAGTGCCAGGATCCCATATAGGTACTGGTTTATGTCCCAGCTGCTGCTCCACTTTCCATCCAGTTTCCTGCTTCTGGCCTGAGAAACAGTAGGGATGGTCCAAAGCCTTGAGACTCTGTCCCCACGGGGGGGAGAGGGGGGACTAAAAAAAAAAAAGCTCCTTGCTTTGGATTGGCTCAGCTCCTCTCTGTAATTCTGCCTTTCTAATAAAAATAAATAAGTCTTTTAAAAATGTTTAACCTTTTTTTAAAGTGGGGAAAACTGTGAGAAGTCATCATAAAAAGTTAAAGAATTGTCCCCCCTTTTATAAATTATTAACACTTTTTACTTTCCTCTTTCAGTTTATCAGCATTTTTCATCAGACCTCCCCTTTACTCTCTCTGCATTCCCATAAAGGTTTGTGCGGCTCCGATGCACCTCCTCCCATGATATCCTCCTGACATTACAAACCCACGCCTAAATGGACCGTGAGCTACCCTTTGTGGGAAGGGGCTCAGCTAGTGCCTACAGCTGAGAGAGCAGAGTGTGTTCCCCTCTTCCCAGCTGTGTGCAGCAGCAGGATGGTAGCCTGAAATCTGCTAAAATGGAAGCATGGACACCAAGGAAATTGGCCAATACTACAAATCAAGGTCTCCTCTTGCCCTGGAACTTGTGGTTGTACATCTATTACCACATAACTGCATATGTTCCCCGATGGCTCTGCATGTCCTCCATAATTGTGATTATCTTGCACTGTCACGTTTAGCTTGTTTTTTTTCTCCCACCACTAATTCATAAACACCTAAGTGGTAAGGCAACTCATCCATTATCTCTCATCCATATCAGAGCACATAGCACGTGGTTGGTGGGAGGAAAAGAGGGAAGAGGTAGAAAGAAAGAGGGAAGAAAGAACACACCACAGCAAGAAAAAAAAAAGAGGGGAGGGAGGAAAGCAGAGAGAAAAATCACTGCTTTCATCCTTCAAATGCAACAGAACTGCTGCTTACTTTCAAATATCAACCGAACCCTTTGGAACATGAAATTCTTCAGCTTTCTCCAACAAAATGATTCTACTTCCTCACTCCTGATTCCTAAAAAGGAAATTGTTTCAAAAAGCACACCCTAACCTTTGGAACCTCTAGATGCGATCGGATCAGGAAGGTTAGTATGAGGTTATTAAGAAGACATCCTTGAGTGCAAATTAGGGTGGTAAATCCCAGCCTTGCTTCAAACACTTCCTGGGGATTAACGATTTTGAATGTTTCCTCGTTCAGCCCATGTCCTCTTCATATCCTCTGCCATTTTCTTGACGGACCCATCTCCGAGAAAGGGCCACAGAAACAAAGGACCTGAAAGCCAGCTATTTGGTTCTGACCCTTTTCATAATACGATGGACTGTCTTCAAGAATCATTTTATTATTAACACTCATTGGGCATCCTTTGGATAGTTATTTATTCAAATACTGAGCTCATTAAGTTAATATACCACAATCCATCATCATTAATATAAAAGTTCCCTTTTCCATGAATATGTAGACTCAAGCTACAAGAAGCATCAGAAGGCAAGAAACCTGGTGAAATTCAACAAAACAGAAAACAGTAGCTAGCTCAACTGGTTCAGCCAGTTTTACTGATACAGGCTAAATACAACCACTGAGCTGTTATTCCATTGTCCAAGTCTAGTTACTTCAGGTTGCATGTGCCAGAATGTGTGTATGGCAACCCTGCTTAGAGGAGGAGAGGAAATGGAAACCACTAATTACTGAATAGCCACTGGATTTACTCACTGGTTCAACAAATATTGACTGAACCATGTGCCAGACACTACCCCAGCCCGAGGATACAGATGAATGAGGCACACCATGAGAGTGTACTGTCCGTGAGGAAAGGATGGAGGGAAGTAATCGAGACAAACAACATCCATGACAGAGTGCAAGTGGAGGGGGATATGTGCATTTAGGAGAGACAGGAAGAGAAATGTACTTGTAAAGAAAAGGGTGAGAGGATGCACCGGTTAGCAGAGTAACATCCTCAGCAGCAAAACAACAAAAAGAGCAGCAGCAAAGATTCTTCAGGTGGAAAAGAATTCAGCTCATTCAAAGAGCACAGAGGGTTCTGCACAGGTAAGAAGTTGAACAAAACAAGAGTGACAGATGACACTGAAAGCAGATAGGCACCAAACATACAGGGCAGAGTAGAGTTTAGAGTTTGATGGAAGCCCAAAGTGGAACGAGTGAGGAAATCAAAAACCACAAAGAAACGTGAGCTGGCTTCAGTAAAAGTCAGTGTCTGAGCTTTGAGAGCAGAGAAGGGTTTAGGATAAAAGCAGAAAGACCAGTTGAACTACAATGTGAGTTAGCGCATGCTCATTGAGTCCACCGCAGTTTTCCATACGGGGACCAATTTGTCCCAAGGAAAGATGTGGTAGCTCCCTGCCTCTCCCTTACCTTTGACTGTGAAATCTTGGGCACATTACATCACCAGTGAGAATCTCAGTGTCTACATTTGTAAAAGTAGTTTAGCTGCAACTTCCAGAGTATCCAGTAAATGTTATACTCCTTGGTTTCTTGGAAAGGAAAATGACTCAGATATGCTGGAAATAGACCAGGTAACCCCAGGCAGTTCCCTGGGCCAGGCCATAGCCACGCTTGGGTGGAGCCTGAAAGAAGCCAGGGCGGAGACCTGGAGAAGTCTGGGCACCTGCTTATGCTGTGTCAAGTCCCACGTCCCAGACAGCAAACCTTCGGCTCAGGAATGCAGCATAGGTGTGGCTTACTAATGATGGAAATAACTCAGAAAATTTAAAAACAACAAAAAAGGAGACACTTGGAAAAAAAAACCATATATATACAAAATCCTAGGATGGAAAAACATTGCTGAATTGGAAATCAAAGACAGAAAGTGTTAGATATTTGTAGAACTTATTTTGTAAAACATCCAAGGTAAAAAAAAATACATAACTAACCCAATTAAAAGCAGGTAAAAGACATGACCATTTCCCAGAAAAATCAGTAACCTATCAGTCCTTGAAAAGATATTCATCAGTATTAGTGATCAATAATATACAAATCAAGACAACTAAGTTCATTATTTTCACTGACTCTGTAGTAAAAATTTGAAATTCGCCACACTTCATTTTGGGGTGGATTCAGGCCCCAAATTTCATAAATACAATTTCATAAATACAGCATTACAAAATATTAGCACCTTAGAAAATAATTGAGTAATGCTTTTTAAAATTAAAAATTTGTTTTTTATTAAAAATAGTTTATCATCCAACATTTCTGCTCCTAGATAAAATTATACACATATTTCAGGCCTTAATCCAGGACTCTTTAGTTATACTATCCATAATAGGAAAACCACTCAAATACCCATCAATGAGTAAATGAATCAGTAGCAACACCATATAAAATGGAATGCATGAATCAGTCAAAATTAGTTAATCACAATGACATGCTATGTAAACATCTGTATAAATTCCAGTAAAATAATTTTGGGTGAAATAAGTGTCCTAAGATTGCACATATTCCTTCAGGCTAGTGGAAATGTCCTATTATCATGGTATAGGAGAAATTTACATCAGAGTTATCCAAGTAAAACTTCAATTACTGTATACATTTAGTATTTCATGTACTTTATTATAAGTACATTATGAATCAATAAGTATTTTTTAAAAGAGACTATGTATGAAGTTACAAAACAAAATATTTAAACAGCCAGGCAGTCTTTGTAAATTACCTACCTAGCTCAGGGCTTGGAACATGCTAGCCATATGTAAATGTTTGCAGCGGTGATGATGATGACAATGAAGGTGATGTTATTGAAGATGATGATGACGATGATACAAAGGTGATGGTGAAAGAGGGCAAGGAGAAAAACGAGGAAAGAAAGAGAAACACAATGAGAAGTTAGAAGATGATGATGCTAGTCTCAAGAGCAAATCACCTTGGAGTCCATATAGGCCATCAAAGTTCCCATGAAGGGATGGGAGTCTGGTATACTAGTCAAGATACCTCCTAGGGTTCCACAACATATTTAACAGTGCCTGGGTTTGAATCCTGTCTCTGTTCCCACCTAATGCACACTCTGGTAAGTAACAGGTGAAGACTCAGTGAGCCTCTGCCAACCATGTGGAAGACTCAGACCTCTGGCTTCCATACCTCAGCTCTTGGAGGGCATTCTGGAGAATGAACCAGTGATTGAAAATCTCTGTCTTTCTGCTTCTCTGTCTCTCCTCTATTCTTCTGTTCCCTCCCCTCAGCCTTTTCAAATAGATAAAAATATATTTTTAAAAATTCACATGAAGCAATATTCCCAACTCCTGTGGTCTGAGCAATGCCAAAGGTTCATGGAAAGGACATGCCAACCTATGTGTGATGAGTGTCACGAGCTAGCAGCCCCTCTCCAAACCTGACTCCTCTCCGTGAAAAGGCAATGATATCAAAGGCCAAGATTCAATGCACAGCAACAACACAGACGGATTAGATAATGTCTACAAAGCACTTTGGACTCCTTAGAGAACCCTCATCCATAAATAGCGGGTGGTGGTATTATTAACCATCAGGCCAGCCTTCTGCTAAAGCTAATTGCTACTGAAGCTGATGGGACACTTATCAGGGTGTAGCCTAGGACTCAGACTCTATAACAATGATCCATTCTTTATCCATCATTAGCTTAGTGGCCAAGAAAGAAATGCAGGTCATAGAGAGCAATGATACTCGTTTTCTATGCAAAGGTCCAGCGGGGAAGATCTATCAGCTGATTTTCTGATCATAAAGACTTGAATTTCAATCTCACTTCCAGCTCAAAATGAGTATGTGTTAATGAGTGAATTACCATTTTATGAGCCTCAGTTTCCTTATCTGTACAAGAGAAACCACAAGCCTTATAAAGATGAACTGAGGCAACTGAAGGCCTAGTCCAGAGGCCACAGGCTATCTATGACAGCTTACCAAGACTCATTTCATAAACTTAAGGATTGACATTTGTTGTCATAAACTAAACTATGCTGTCTACATCATGTTTTGCCATATCAAGTCAGGATTTTTATACCGAAGGAGTGGGTACAGCTTTCAGGTTAAAGAAAGAGGAGAGATGTGTTTCATCAGAAACACAAGATTAGCTACACATTATTCTCTTATGGCTATGAATAAGGTTGAATACCCAGTTCTTAATTCCCTATCCAGTTATGGCCCCAAACCAATGAAAAGGAGTACAGTGACAGACTTCTGTTGCTTGAAATCTAGCCAGTAGCTCCCTTGCTTGCTTGGTAGTGTTTAGGGAAAAGATTGGCTCATGTGTTGGGCCTGACCAATGAGTGAGAGTCTGAAGCCATAAGCAGAAACTTCCCTCTAATCCTGCACATACTATATAGCTGCCCCAAATACTGTTGACCCATATTTCATCTCCTGTGAGCAGCCAAGAATCCCCTTATCATTAGGGGTTTAGTAGAGCACAAGTAACAAAAACAAGAAGAGGGAAAGAAAGAAGATGAAGAGGAAGGCAAACAGAAGCCAGAAAAAGAAATAAATATGAGAAGGGAGGGAAAAGAGAGGAGAAATAGAGTCCCAGCATAGTAGCCTAGTGGCTAAAGTCCTCACCTTGCACGCGTCAGGATCTCATATGGGTGCCAGCTTGTGTCTCAGCTGCTCCACTTCCCACCCAGCTCCCTGATTATGGCTTGGGAAAGCAGTCAAGGACGGCCCAAAGCCTTGGGACCCTCACCCATGTGGGAGACCCAGAAGGAGCTCCTGGCTCCTGGCTTCAGCTCAGCTCAGCTCCAGCCATTATAGCCATTTAGGGAGTGAGCCAGTGGAAGGAATATCCTTTTCCCTGTCTCTCCTTCTCTCTGTAGATCTGACTTTCCAATAAAAACATAAATAAATGTCCTAAAGGGGCAGGGATAGTAGGGATGGGAAGGGGAAAGGAAAAATAATTGTTGCTGTTTTAGCTAATAGCCTCACATTTGGTGATGTGACACAAATCTATCCTTATGGAGATTTATATTTATATTTATATTTATATTTGTATTTATATTCACACACACATATATATACTCTGGAAAAATTGGGGTGTCAGCAAGGCTGTATACCTTCTAAAAGTTCAATGAGTAAAACTATTCCCTCCTGGACATCAATCTTATGGACAATTTCCTCTTTCATCAAAGAAAGCAATACTGCATCACTAACACTTCTCCCGTTGTAACATTGCCTTCCCTGACAGCCAGGAAGCCTCTCTGCTTTTGAAAGTTTGTAGGATCCTATTGGGCTTGTCTAGGCAAATCAGGATAATTTCTTCTTTTTAAAGTCAGCTCATTAGCAACCTTAATTGTATTTGACACCTAAACTCCTTTTTACAAAGTTAAGGCAATGTTTTCATGGGTTCTGGGATGAAGATGCTGACATCTTTAGGGGATCATCACTGGAACTACCATGACTGTTAATTCAATTATTCCTAAATCATGGTACCTGGGCTATTGTCATCTGATCACCAGGATAGATGGATAAGCACAGGTAGTCAGAGACCGCATACCCCAGATCTCTAGAACCTGACTCTTCCAAGGGGAAGAGCCTGGATGGTAGACGGTTAACAAGTTCTCCCAGGTTCTTTACCAGCACTCAGGGTGAGAATTTCTGCCCAAAGTAGTCCTCAAGAAGATCATTATCTTCTATTGACAAATCCAGAAACCTCTACACATATTTGCTTTGTTTGAATGTGTTTCTCTAATCAATTGATGAAACTGCTTGTATTTAGAACAAAAGATTCCAATTCTAGATTGGGTATCTAAAGCGTGTCTTCTGAAGAAGCTGATCACAACTTCAAACTGATACATGTACCATCTGTATCACCAAGGAATTTCTGTGTTTATTTTCTTCATACTTGGAGTTATCATTTGCCACCATTTTGTGTGGTGGATTTGATTCTGTGCTCACTGTTGGGACACAGTTCAGTTTGTAGCTGACCAGGAAAGGGCTTTGCTTCTACCAAATGAACCATATGAAATTGGTCGGAACTTTAAAATTCTAGGTGGAAAAAGGTTTAGTTATCTGCTTTCCATTATACAATCTCAGTCTGTTTAAACACAAGGATATTGCATGCATTCTCCATTTCTAGAAAGCAAATGCCTTGTGCACACCTCTTTCCTGGCCTCCCTGGAGATCATCAGGACACCTAGGCTTAAGCCACAAACTCTTCAGTAGCTTCCCCGGACCCTCAAGGTGGAGGCTGCTTTCTTTACTCTATGAATAGAAGGCTATAAAAGAATGAAAACATTTCAAGATCCTATTAGTCTGGCTCTCCATGAACATTACTTCTTTAAGTCTTCACAACTCTAAAGGGTGAACCTGCTGGTGAGCATTTGCCCATGAGGAAACTGGAATTAGAAAAGCATTGTCTGCCCATGCACAGTTCTTCAAAATGTCCCAAGATGGAATCAGCAATGCCCTTTCTTGGTGATGGGATACTTTCTGGGAAGTGCCTGAACCCTGACAATTACCCAAGATTCACTCCAACTAGGTTTCTAAACACCAAAATCAGAGTTTAGATCTACTGACTAGAAAAATCAGGAAGGGCAAGATGTCTTGTTGAAATATTTAGATTTGAGGAGACATGATTTTCATATCAATATTTATTTATTCAAGAGACAGATTTGAACAGAGAGAAGAAGAGCCGCCACCCCCTGGTTCACTCCTGAGATACCCACAGTGATAAAAAACAAAAGCTACACACTCAATCTGGGTCTCTCACACAGGGAGAGGTGCCCAACTACCTGAGTCATCACCCTTGACTCCAGGGTCAGCATTAGCCAAAAGCTGGAATCAGGAGCCAGAACCAGGAGCTGGCTAACCAGGACTGCTGTGCAGAACGCAGCCGTCACAATCAGTCTCTAACATACTAGGTCACATCCCACTCCAGGGGAACAGAACTTTTTTCTTCCCTCACACAATTTACACCAGAGAATGATGTGACATTCTGGATATTTATGGAACTCTCAGTACTTTGGGATATGTACATTTACATCACAAATTAGAGAGTAAAGATACAGATGGAGGCTTATCCAGCAATTAATTAATCCATTCAATTATTTCTCAAATGAATATGTTGAGCATCTACCATTTCCTGGGCACGATGCGAGGCTTAGAGTCTAGAGATGAAAGATCATCAAACAATTGCTTGTTTGAGCCATATGAAGTCGCCAGTATTTGACAACCTAAACTATAGAAATGGTATCTCATAGATTCCAAATACAATTACGAAGATATTTAAAATTGCAATTACATTGCTTCTCAGCCTTTTGGCGAAAATCAAGTATAAAATTGTGATTACAGCTTAGATACTTTAAAATAAGAGGATACATTACATCAAAACTAAAAAAAAAAAAAAAAAAAAAAAAATCTCTATGCTAGGAGCACAAGGGATTATAGAAACTGGCTTAAGACATACCATCCAGCAGAGAGCAATGACGTCAAGATGGGGTGGCAGACCAGCGGAAGGACCTTGGTCTTAATCCTGCTGTAATAATATGAACTGTTGGAGAATTTTTCCCAGTATTTTCTCGTGAAATTTCTCAAACCTAGAAAAATATTTGAGAGAGTTGCACAATGAATCTAAAACACCTACTGCCTATTATCTCCAGTTAACATTTTGCATTACTTGTTTTAAAAGGTATCATTCCATAATCCTTCCATTTGTCCACTCCATTTTGCCATCTTCTTAACACATTTCATAGTAATGGAGATTATCAGTGCATTGTACCCACAAAAGGGCAGTGTGTCTATCATTAAGAAGAGTTCCATATATGCACACAGTTATCTTTTTTAAAGACTTATTTATTTTTATTTGAAAGTCAGATTTACAGAGAGAAGTAGAGACAGAGAAAAAAAAAAAAGTAAAACCTCTATCCTCTGGTTCACTCCCCAAATGGCATAATGACTGGTTGGGCCCAGGCAATGTCCCAAAACGCTAAGCCTTCTCCACTCCTTTATGTCACCCAGAAAGGACCCAGGACAATGGCCAGTTACCTAAATTCACATTTCTGTATGTAAATCCATCCCTAATGGCAAATAAACGCCAGGGGGAAAGATCTCATTGACTACCGAGCGTTTTTGACGCTTTGCTCCACCCTTGGGAGCTGTCGGTTTTAGCAGAGTCCAGGCAGAAACTATGTGACTTTTACAGGGAGGTGCTATCGGCCCATTTCTGGCTGTAAGGGAGCTGGTTAGGAAAGGAGGAATGGCAAGGCAACCTAGCACTCGCCAGATGTTTTGTTAGACAGAAACAGCAAGCTGGGCACAAGCAACCAAAAGATGCCTCATGTACAGGTTTTAACTAGTGAAAGGGGAGGAGTGGGAGCTGAGCAGATACATCACAATACAAAAATGCTCTGATGCCAGGCTGAAGGTATGAAAATGCTGAATGACAGCAAACACCTATGAGGTCAGCGATGGGCTTCCAGAGATGGGGACCCACAAGGGTCCTGGGTCTCCTGGACTCTTGGTCAGGTAGACCTCAGGTAAAGGGGGGAGCAGCATTTGCAAAGGCCAGAGGGCCTTCTGCATGGACACAAACTTCCCTCTGAGGCCAAGCCACCAGCTGGAAATGAGGTCCTTCCCTCACACCTCTGAGGGCCGAGTAGACTGCAGACACAACACCTTTCTTCCTCTTCCCATTCTCTTTGCAGTGTGTGACAACATGGTAGAGTAGGAAGGACAGAAGTAACAGGTTTTGATCTTACTTCTGCTTTTAACGTCTGATGTTGAGTAAATAGGATCTTTCAAAAGAGGATGATAATTCCCATGTTGTAAGCATAAAGTGAGATAATCTATGGTCAAGGCAGATAATAACACCTCATCTTTACTGAATTCTAACTAGCAGAAGCCAAGAAGTGTATAAAACTTTTTTCATTTCTTCCTCACAATAGAGCATGCGTGATATATAGAATGATGTTATCATTTAATTCATTTTATAATAGAAAGAAACTGAGGCTTTGGGAGAAATAGTGCTATAGACAGGCTGATGCCAGAAACAAAATGTTTAACATGAGCTATGCTTAAGGACACTCTTTTTTTTTTTTTAATTTGTTTATTTTTACTGGAAAGTCAGATTTACAGAGAAAAGGAGAGACAGAAAGAAAGATCTTCCATCCACTAATTCATTCCCAAAGTGGCCGCAACAGCCAGAGCTGAAATGATCCAAAGCCAGGAATCAGGAGTCAGGAGTTTCTTTGGGGTCTCCCACTTGGATGCTGGGTCCCAAAGTCTTAGGCCATGCTAGACTGCTTTCCCAAGCAACAAGTAAGGAGCTGGATGGGAAGTTGAGCAGCAGGAACATGAAACAGTGCCCATATGGGATCCCGGTGTGTGCAAGGCAGGACTTTAGGCACTAGACTACCATGTCTGGGCCAAAGAACACTCTTAATTGTAGATATTGGGCCCTTTTGAGAATAAACTTCTCCCCCAGTTAAATGTTCATAATTTTATATTCAAGTCCAGGGTCCATTTGTAGACTCCTAAGTTTTTAACCCCTGGAATACCCAAACCATCAGGCTGTACTGCAGAACTCATTCACAGCCTCCTTGTAGACGAGGAAGAAAGAAAGAACCAGAAGAGCAACCAGCCCCAGGAAAGGTGCCTTCAGCTTGCCCAGACTAGTGGAACATGGAGTCTGCCACGGGAGAGCAGCAGGCACTGAGCCTGCCCTGGGGAGAAGAATGAGCAGGATACATAAGATGACAACTGAAGTCAGGGTAGGGTAGCCTGGCCCCAAGCCAGGGCTGCACCTCCCAGGAGCCTGGAGCACTCCTCTGACTCAAGTGGGGGGAGGTCACTGAGGCCGTGGTATCTGCCAGGGGGGCACAGGGAAGAGTCTCAAGAGGAGTCGAGCTGTAGGCATGTGGCAGCAACAGCAGAGCCCAGCCTGGGCTACAGGGCCAGGCGGGGCTGGCATAGCCCAGGCCATGTGTCTGTACCCCAGACCAGCCCTGGCCTGAGGAGTTCTGGGCGGGGCCTGGGAGTGCTGGCAAACTCCCTTCAAAGGAAGGAGGCTGGCTAGGATAGGATTCCAGAGAGGCTGGGGCAAGGATGGGGCTAGGCCAGGGTGAGGCCTCTTCCCAGCAACCAATAACAGTCAGTATGAATGGATGGTCTCAGGGTGCCTTGGAAGGGTAGATGAGCGCATATCCTGCCAGGGGTGGAGGGAACTGCCTTCCTTGAACTTCCAATGCAGAATAGCCTTTCAAGGCTTTTAAAGTTTTTTTTCTCATAGGGTCTTCAAGTATTTATGTGATCATCCTTCAAGCATTTTTTTTTAATTTTGAAATGATTATTTAATTGCTACAGTGAAATCCTAACAGCACTTATGATTGCATCCCCCTACCCAGCCCTTTTCAATAGTGACATCGCTACAACTGCAGTGCAATATCCAAACCAGAAAAAGGATGTTCGTAGAACGCTGTTAACCAAGCTAAGCTTCTGAATCAGTTTTCAAACATGTATGAAGCTTTACATCCATGGCCTGCTGCACCTCAGTGCTACAGTACCTCCCAGGTCTGGTGTCAGCTCAACTGAAAGGGGGCCAGCACAAGAGCCAGACATGGGTCAGCAGAGATAAAGATATATGAGCATCCATTATTCTTTGTCTAACTGTGTATCTATTTTTATAATCTTTTGTAAAGGCAGAGAAACAGAAAGACTAAGAAAGATCCTTTATCCTCTGGTTGTTCATAATATCTAAGGCTGCCTAGGTTGAACTAGGAGCCAAAAACTTAATCCTGGTCTTGCTTGTGTGTGTCAAGGTCACAAGTACTTAAGCTATCACCTGTTGCCTCGCAGAGGACCATGGTTTCTGAGGCCACAACTGTGACCATTCCATGTGGTTCAGGTAAGTTAGACTTGAACTGCCATGAGAACTCGCACAATCCACTGTAGTTTTGGCTCAGGCCAGGTGGGACTCATGGCATATAGCTGGAGGCTTGTATGTCCATATCCTTGCCTATTCATTGAACTGGTTTGAATGGAATCACCCCCCAAATACATATGACAGCTTCATTTCCCCATCTACAGAAACTAGGAATATGAGCTTTTTTGGAAAAAAAAAAAGTGTCTTTGTGGTGGGGAGGTGGGAGCCATCTTTGCAGATATAATTAAGAACCTTGAGGTACAATCATCTTGGATTATCCACATGAATCTTAAACTCAATGACAAGTGTTCTGGTAAGGGAACCCAAAGGGCAGGGAGAGAGAGAAGAAAGGGCCACGTGATGACAGGCAGATTGGAGTATTTCAGCCACCAGAAAAGCAGAAGTCACAGGAAAGTGGAAGAGGTGGGAAGAGATCCTCTCCTAGGACCTCCACAGAGAGTGGGACCCTACCAGCATCTTCACTGGATGCTGGTAATTCCAGGAAATGCAATTCCACTGCTTTAAGCCGAGTATATGGCAATGGATTACAGCAGTCCTGAGAAATGATCACATTCCGTAATACACATGGCCCTTCCTCCCCTTTCCTAAAGCAGGTAGACAGATTTTATCTGATCTGTTCCTTCCCTGAGCCTCAGGAATCAGGGCATTTTCCCAAAAAAGACACCAAGACCCGAAGCAGTTCCCTGACTTGCCCAAGGAAGCGAAGCTGCAAAGTGATTGAACTATGACTCAAGCCCAACTTGGCTCACACCCCAGTCTGTGATCCTCACGCAGGTTGTTGAGGACTGTGGAGAGGTACAATTGCTTGCTTGTTGGGGCAAGCTTTTTGTTCTAAAGCTTTGACCTCTCTGTTAAAAAAAAGAGAGAGAAGTCTACCAACAGACAGCAGAATTCTGAAAAAGGACAGTTCTTTGGGGATCTCTTTGTTCACTTGTGCCTCTCTCTGAGCAGGAGGTAAAAAAAAAAAATAAAGACAGCCCATGCAGCAAGCAGAGGCAGAGGAAGTGGGAGCCCAAACCTTCCTCAGTGACCAAGAGGGTATGCACTGGCTTCCACTGCAGCTGTGGGCTGCTCTTTTGCAGCAGGACCCCCAGATACACCTTGAACAAGTTCTAAGCCAGCCACTCCCCTCTGTGCCTGTGAGGACCAAGCCAGGATGTGCTATCCTCACAGCCATGTTCTAATCTGTCAGAGCCTATACCTGCTACACAAACTTCCCTTCAAGTCAAAAAACTTGGTTTCATCCAATTTTTAAAGGATGTAACATATAGACAGGAGGAAGAAAAAAAATCTCCCCAGCCAGGACACTTGATTCTGAATCCTCCTTTCCAGAACCAACTATTGCCAGTTTCTTGAGTTTCCTCCCGAAGAGAAGCCTGAAAAGGTATGAAGAGCTAACTCTATCTTTTGAACACATGACCGAACCCTGGATTCACCAACCAATCTCCACCTGCTTCCATCTGACACAGCTGGAGGACTTTCCCATAGCATGATACATTCTGCAAAGCAATGTGCACAATATTCCATCCCCGAACTGTAGTTTCTGTAGCCTTTCTCCCTTCCCGTCACAAGTAGAGTGTGTATGACATTTGCTCATTACACACAGTGCTGTGAGACATCCCTTGCGTATCATCTTCACACATGTAAGTATGTCTGTAAGATCAGTTCCTCAAGGAAGATTTGTCACTTCAATGGGTATGTGCATTTCAAAATCTAATAGAAACTGTGAATTCCTCCAAAGTACTGTGGGAATTTATTCATCCAACCAGCCGTTAGTATCTGCTTTCCTGCAATTGCACCATAATGGTGTGTTATCAAATCATTTATCTCTGCAAATCAGATAAGTCACCAGAAATGTGTGAGAACTATGAAGGATCTGGTGGCATGCTAATAGTGTGTATGTAAATATCCACACCTGTGAAAACTGCTGAACTGCACACTGAACATGAGTGTACTTTGGGCACTCCGTTGTGTATGTGTTAACGCTTCAATACATAGGAACCAAGCAACATAAAGCGAAGCAAGAGGCTGGGATTCATGGCAAGGTCTCCTGCTTAAACAGAGTGATCTTGAAATGCCTTCCTGAAACCATTGAGAATGAGGCTCCCACGCAGGAATCAGACACGTGCAAGAGGGTTTCAGACACAGGGAAGAATATAGACAAGGGACAGGGAAGGAGTCTGACTTACATGAGGAAGTGAAAACAGCAAGCTAGGGGGACTGGTCCCAGATGAGGGTGGAAAGGTTATCAGGGGCCAGATCAAACAGAGCTCTTGACCAAGAGGGTTGTTTTTCTCACTGAAATGGGAAGCCATTGAGAAGACCGAGGCACGTGTGTGGACGGTCCAGGCGCTGCTTTGACTCTACTCACACGGCTGCTCTATGGAGAGTGTGGAAGCACAGAGGCAAGTCAGTGGGCGGCTGCATTCTTCACCTGAGAAGACAGTGGCTTGGGTCTCGGCAGTGAGAAAAGCAGGGAGAGGTGGGGAGAGCGTGTAGATATGTGGAAGGATTGGGTAATCCCACAAAAGCCCTACTCACAATCCTTGGGGCCAAGCCTCCATCAGTCCCACGGCAAATGTGTCATCAAGAAAGTAAGCAAGGTTCCCAAACTTGGCTTCTTTGTCTATCTCCATAATTCACTTTATCTTCATTTAATTAGTCCTTTAACTCTGTCCTCTGAGGAACTGCAAGCATGTGGATCTGATTGTCCTACCTCTCTTCTTAAAACCAATAGTGGTTCCCATCGCTTGTAGGTAAAGCCCAGATTCCTGAACCAGGCACACAGGAACTTCTGTCACCTGCTCTGTATCACCTTTTGCACCACCTATCCCATCCAAACACCTGCTGCCAAAACACTCCAAGCCCCATACCCTCTTCTCTTAAGTCGTTCCCTGAAAGGGCTAGTTCATATTGGAAAGAAAAGAACGTAGGAGGACACCAACACTTGTCAGGGCTCAGGGAAACATAAAAGAGACTAGAACAGCCTTTTCTGCCTTTATGTAAGTTTTCAAAGATGTATAAGGCCTAATAATTAGAGAGAAAAGAGGCTGTTCATTACTCGGTCAGCAAAGGTGTGAGAAGCCATGGCATAGCAACGTTTAAAAGGCAGATCGGGGCACAGTGTTGGGCACAGCAATTAAGACATAGCTTGAGATGCCAGCATGTCTTGTCAGAATGTCTGAGTGAGTTCTGGCTCTACTACCACATATAGTGTCTTACTGATGTGCATCCTGGGATGCCCCAGGTGATGGTTCAAGGACATGAGTGTCTTTATTCATTTGGATGGCCCAGACTGACTTACAAACTCCCACCATCAACTTGACCAGCCTCGACTATTATAGACAGGGTGAAGGCTAAAGTTCTCGCCTTGAATGTGCCAGGATCCTATATAGGCACCGGATCTAATCCCGGCAGTTCCACTTCCCATCCAGCTCCCTGCTTGTGTCTTGGGAAAGCAGTTGAGGATGATCTAATGCTTTGGGATCCTGCACCCGTGTGGGAGACCTGGAGGAAATTCCTGGCTCCTGGCTCTGGATTGGCACAGCACCAGCCATTGCAGCCGCTTGGGGAGTAAATCATCAGATGGAAGATCTTCCTCTCTATCTCTCCTCCTCTCTGTAAATCTGACTTCCCAATAAAAATAAATAAATCTTAAAAAAAGAAATTATTAAATGTCAATAAACAATAGGCATACTTTTACCTCAGCCATCAGACTTCCAGAACTTGGACAAATAAGTGCATAAAACATGTTTACTGCAACCTCATTCATTCTAGCAAAAACAGAAGACAATTTAAATGTCCAAAGAAAAAAGTCAAATGATTATTCATTCAAGCTGGAAAAAATTCTATGAAGTTGTTAAAAAAAAAAAAAGAACCAATAGGATTATACGGGCTGATTTGAAAGGGTACATATCCTATATTATTGAAGCCAAAAACAAAGTTGTAAAATGTGATAGCATGATCCCAGTTTTGGCAATAACCAGCAGAGGACGGAAAACAAAAATCTGATTTACACATCATTTCTGAACATTATTGCTGCCTGGGCAGAAGGGGAGAGGAAGCAAAAGCAGACAGGGAAGACTTCCACAGTTTATTTGATACCTTGCTATGTGATCAATATATGTCTTCACAAATATATACACTCTTTGAAAGTAAATATATATATATATATTTACAATATTTAAAGGGTCCCCAAGTAATGAGTCAGCAGATATGATTGAAACAAAGCAAAAAGAACATAGGAGACTGTTCCCTAAGATGTGAAACGAGATCGTACCTGGAGAAGAGGTGGGAAGTTCACAGATACCTGCAGGGGAGACTCCTCCAGGGACATCTTTGTACAAGACAGCATCAGGGAGCCCATATCACAAGAGCTAACTAAGACCAAAATATGAAGAGCTTGGGGGCTCTTGTGAGGATCGCCCAGAACCACTGGTCACCTAGGACCCAGAATCTGACCACTGGTTACGGTCACTCGTCCTATATCTGACACCCTGCTGGAGCGAAGCTTTACCCCTGTCCTATGGCGTGGTGGGAACCTACACCAGAAAGAAACATTGAATGAGCATGTTGGGAGAGAAGTGATCGCAGATCTATCCTTAAGCCTGCCCCCATTCTCCTGCCTCGGCACCAAAAAAGGGGTAGGGCAGAAAGACTGAGAAATAATGGGATATTGGTCACATTTTCTTTGTCTTAATCACAGGTGCCTCTTGTTTGAGAAAGTTCATTAGCAGCTATCATGTATAATATAATCAATAAAATTTATTTGTAAAGTAAAAATTTGATGACCTGCATCAGGTTGTTTTTTAAAGCCAGGGAAGATAAGAAGGAAGGATCCTAAGGACTTGCCGAAACTGGGCTTTGGGGTATCAGAATCAGTGGAGGCCACAGTGGTGACCCAGTCCATGTTTGCAAACAATTAGGCAGTTACAGATGCAGCTGGAGGTAGAGACAGATTTCTGTGCCTGGGACTCATCATTATATTGTCAACAATATCTGAAATCTCACACACTAAACCAAGCACAATGGTTAACATACATGATATTTTTACATTTTATTCCCTCCCTGTTTGATAATATGTACAGCAAACATGCCTTTAAATGACTTTAGAATGCTTTAATGGCATTTCTCTTCTTGCTTGCAGAGGCAACTTTGTGTGTCCTTACAGGTGTATTCCATGTGCTGGCTTCTTAGACAACGTGTTACAGATCCTTTATAAGCCTCATTTTCTCACCCATGCCTTTTGTACTGGATTCACCAGGAGAGGACCTGGAAGTACATTGATCATTGGCCCCCTCCTCAGACTTGCTGAAGTAGAATACAGGACATGTTGCACACTGTAATTAATACATATTTGAAAGGCAGATAGAGATAGAAAGAAAAAAGCACAGGGAGAAAGAATTTCCATCTGTTAGATCACTACCCAATGACTCCAGCAACTGAAGCCAGGAGCTTCTTCCACATCTCCCAGGTGGGTACAGGGGCCCAAACTCTTGGGCCATCTTCCACTGCTCTCCCAGTTATACATTAGCAGGGAGCTGGATAGGGAGTGAAGCAACCAGGTCTGGAACCCATGCCCACATGGAACACTGGTGCCAAAGGTGGTACATTTACCCACTATACCACAGTGCCAGCGCCTGCTCAGTGTTTATTCTGATTTTTGATTAACTGCGAAGGTGTCTCTTTTGTAAGTGCTTCAGAGTCCTTCCTGCATTCACTTTGTGGCTCAGGGTTTGCCTGGTGATATAATCTACCTCCTCTACTAGACTGTGAGTCCCTGAAGAACAGTGACTACCCAATTCAACACAGGAACTGTGACACAAGGTGTCACTGTAGATAAGCCGAGTGCAGAAATGAATCTCAGTCATCGCATCACCATTGGATTCCCAAAACTAAGGCTTACATGGTGGATCCGGTGCAGGGTCACAGCTGGACTTAGTTCAAACACAGCTTTATCATCCTAAGGAACTCCAGCTTCTAATCTCTCAGCCTGCCCTGGATGGAGACAGCCAGACTTGGCCAGACAATAGGAAAACCCCAGAAGCCCATGGAACCAGCTGAGGAGGAGGAGTGACCCAGTAACCCCAATTACAGGATTCTGCCTCTTCTAGAATTGAGCTCCCTGTCCATCAACCTTAAAGGAACCATGGCATAAAGTATAAGCTATATGATTGCTAAGAATAAGGACCTTTACGACCAGCCAGTTTCAAACTTCCCTACCAGCACAAAACAGTTGTTACAAGCTGCAAGACTAAGAACCTGGGTTCAATTCCTCATTCAGTTTGTAACTGTGTGGTTTGGGGTTGTCTTCTTTTGGGGCTTCAGTTGCCCCCTCCGTGCACAGAGAAAAACAGTAGGGTTCACATCAAAGGATGTTTTGTTAAATTAGACCCTTCAGCAACAACTATTCATGAAGCACCTACTGTGTGTCCAACCCTGTTCCATGTGCTCAGGACACAACAGGAAGCAAAATAAACATAAGACCCTGTTCTCTGGCAGATTCAGTTGAACCCCTTGCAAAAAAAAAAAAAGAGTTGTGAAGCTAGTATGGTGGTGCAGCAAGCTACTCCTTCACCTGTGGCACCAGCATTCCATATGGGTGCCAGTTCATGTCCCAGCTGCTTCACTTCCCAGACAACTCCACGCTTATGACCTGGGAAACCTGCAGAGGATGGCCCATGTCCCTGGCCCCTGTACCTATGTGGGAAACCTGGAGGAAGCTCCTGGCTCTTGGCTTCAGAGCAGCTCACCTCCAGCCATTGTGGCCACTTAGTGAACCAATAGATGAAATATTCTGTCGTCTTTCCTTCTCTCTGTAAAATTTCAAATAAAAATAATTATATCTTAAAAGCAGCAATAATGAAGTCTCCAGCCAGCTAAAAGAGACTACCTACAGACCTGCCTGGACAAATGGAACTCTTAAAGCTACAGTGGCTGGGTCTATAGATCCTGGGCAATATCTGAGGATTCTTCTTAATAAATGGTCAGTCACCAAGAGACGTGAGATGCTGACGGTCTATTCCACTCAACTCTGGCGGAGCACAGAGACAGTGCCTCTTAGGGCCCTGAAGCCCAAAGAAACAGGAGCTGAGTAAACACAGCGCCGCAGGAGGAAGGGAGCTGAAATCTGTCCCACGCCACAGTGTAGCTTCACCAGACTCCCCTGGCTCCACTTCTTGGAAATAAGTAGCTCCCTTTTGCCAGAAGAAAATAACAGGAAAGTGCTTCATGATTTAGTGGGTAACTCTGGGCCCTGCGTTGACTGAGTGGCTCTGCAGATGTCAGCTGTGCTGCAGCCCAGCATGGGGGAAGCAGGTGGGGGAAGATACCAGGCTTCCTGGATGTGGGCATGGCCTGTGGGTTGTGTGTTTATGTCTGTTTCCCTGGAATCTACACATGATTATGTGTGCCTCTGAATATGTGCATGTGTGTATGTGTCTGTGTGCTCCTGTGCGTGCATGCACCCACTGAGGCTTATGGGTACAGGTGCCTGAGTGGGTTTTTGCCTCTACCTCTATAAACCTGAGCTTGAAGCTGCTACTCGCATTGCTAGGCATTTACGTGTGTGTGTGTGTGTGTGTGTGTGTGTGTGTGTGTGTGTAGGGGGCATGGGTAGTTTCCTCTGTATCTTAAAATATAAAAACGTATTTTTTCAGTTTAAAAATATAAAATAAAACTTTAATTTCTGAAACCTGTATATTGTTCCATCCTGAGACAGAGGCTTGCACTCAGTATGAGGTGGAAATTGGGACCCTGACTTTTCCACAAACACACTCCAACCACACAAGTGAGAAGCTGACTGATGCAGGCTGGACTGTCCTTTACCTGCAGCCACAGGTCTCCCAGCAATCCTCAGTTCCGCTCACAATCAGAGTACCACTTCTCTCGTATGTCCAAATGATGTTTTAGGATCCTAAGAAGGCTACCATGCATCTGCCTAGGATATAAAGCTCTAATAGAAATGGAACTCAAGCCTGGACCTTGCATAGACCAGGGCTTCCTCCTCCCTGCGTTTGAGCCCTTTCAAAGAACACCTTCAAAGACAGCCTGAAGCTAGGGACATGGTCATTTTATTCTCACAGAATACCAAATAATATCATCAGCGAGAGAGAGAGAGAAAGAGAGAGAGAGAGAAGAGACTGCTGTGCCCTGGCACTAAGACCAGTGAAGGGTAGTGAGCATGAATTATGTATTACACAAGCAATAGAGATAAGAGTGGAATGGAGGAAAATCATAACCCTATTAATAATGGAAGTGCAGTTTGTAAACTCTCCACCAGGAATAATTTGCATTGCAATATAAACAGGGAGTATAACAGAGCAGCCGGCAATGGTGCTTCGGTGAAATGTAAAAGCCACCATCTCAAACATTAAATGTCATGATTAAATTATAAGAATGTGTTCCACAGAATGTACAAGAAAAGGGCATGTACTTGCCTCCATCTGAGCCCGGGGTCAACTCTTCCTCCGCACGTCTGTCGAGCGCATGAACTTGGGCTTGGGTTTTTGACACTTGGGCAGCTCTGATTCCGAGTTGTTGTTCCTGTAGAGTGTTTGCAACACATAGCATTCTAAGCATGTTCCATGAGATAATTCATTCGATTACTGAAATCACACTAGGAGCGAGGTGCAATAGCATCTCCATTTTACAAATGAGAAAACTGAGGCACCCAGAAGCTAAATGATTTGCCTTACTCTGGAAAACTGGAAATGCTGCAAAGAGACAGGCTGAGCCCTGAGCCCACTCCGTGCAGAACACTGTGTTTGGCAGCTCTCTCAGCTCTACTCAGGTGCTCATTCATGTGTTTCCCAGACTGGGCCGGTGGGACAAATTGTTGGAGCTGAGCTTTGAAAACAAAATTTGCTTTCATGTTAGGAATTTGGTCAGTTTTTTTTCACAAAGTCATCCTCTACTTCTAGGACTATCTGCTGAACAAACTTCACATCATGATGACCTCTGATATCTGCTGGGGCGTAATCATAATTATTTTCTGCTTGTGTGTAGAAGTCTGGGTGTAATGATGGGTTTTATTGCCACACTGTCATGTAAAAAAATTGGGAACAACCAAAATGTGTCTAATATTCACCAAATGCTTAAATAAATGGTTGTGATCTTATGCATTCAAAAGGAGAACAGGGTATGTGTCTGGCCTAGTGGTTAAGGCACAAGTTAGGATATCCAGATCCCATGTTTCACTCCAAACTCTGATTTCTGATTCCAGTTTCCTGCTCATGTGGTCCTTGGGAGGCAAAAGTGATGACTTCAGCAATGAGCTGCCTGCCATCCATCTAGCACAGCTGGATGGAGTTTGGGGGTCCTGAACTTGGCTCAATGGATTGGTCTCAGCTTCATTCCAGCCATAGTAGTCATTTTGGGAGTGAATCAGTGGATAGGTGTTCTCACCTATTAGTGGATAGGTTTATTTGAGATATCTCAGGAAGCACCTGCAGTTATTCGTCTATAGAGACAAGCAGAAATGCTTCCTCCCAGACACCTAAGGGGAGAGAACATAAAGCTGGATGTGCCTGCCCTTGCAATGAAACAGAAGCCACTGATCTAAGAGACAGTCATAGCTCTATACTGTCCCAACCGTCTGGTTGTGATCTCAAGTAAGCCAGCCGAGCTCTCCATGCTGCCAGTGCCCCACCCATACAAGAAGAGCATTTGCCTCACCCTTCTACTGGAAAGGCTGTGTCGACAGAAGCTTATAGGCATTTGAGACAAATCTAAATGTGAAATACTGTGACACAGTTGTAGAGCTATCAAGTGAACAATAAGCTCAAGGCCCAGATGCCTTGGCAGTCCAGTAGCTCTGCAGAAATCATGAAGGGAAGGCTGCTGTTGTGGCACAGCAGGTTAAACTCACTGCTTGGGATCCTTTATCCTGTATCAGGATACCAATTTTAATCCCAGCACCTTCACTTCTAACCCAGCTCCCTGCTATAATGTGCCCAGAAAAGCCGTGGAAGATGGTATGAGTTCTTGGGCTCCTGAAAACTGTAAGGGAGGTACAAATGGAGTTCCTGGTTTCTGGCTTTGGCCTGGCCCAGCCCGGGTTATTGAGGGCATTTGGGAAGTAAATCAGCAGAGGAAGGAAGGATCGATCTCTCTCTCTCTCTCCCCCATTCTCTGAAACACAATAAAACAGCACTTTCAAGAAGAAATAATGAAAACAATTGGACTGTAGTAAGATAGGACATCCATGCGAAACGGTACTAAGTAAACCCTTGGACAGGGTGGCCAGCTGCCTGGCCTCCCTGACTGGCAAAGTGTTGTCCTCTAGATGCTGGACTTGACCACTCCCAATCACTGCCTCATCCAATGACTTTGTGAAAGCTTTTAAAAGGAAACCTAGGAAAACAGGCCTCCTCCTGCTAGATGGTAGATGCAGGGACACCAGCCAGATTCTCCATGAGGGGTGGGATATAGAGAGAGATAGGCTGTCACGGGACCGGGGCCCTGACTGCACCGGAACTTTCAGAAGGCTGGGAGACTGAGTTCAGGTTGCAGATGGGGCTGGCAGCTGCACACTCTCCTCTGTCCTCAGCACATAACTGACATTCCAGGGAAGGAAGGCAGAGAATTAATTTCATGCTGATGTCCTCCCCCACACGGAGACCTCTCCCCGGCCCACACAGTCCCCAGCTAAGTCCCAATGAGGGTCGGAAACTTTCAGGAAGACAAATGATCACAAGCAGCAAAATATTCTAGGGGCCCTACATTCCAGTCCTCCATGCACCTTCCTCTTCAGCGTCTCCCATGAGCCCGGGCAGAGGCATACAGTCGGTGCTCAGCGAATGCTTACTGGTGCTAAGCTATGCAGGTGCTCTCTTAACTAAGAGTCCCTGAGCCTTGATTTTGCTTAATAAAAGAATGCTTTCCTTCTTCCATTTCGCTTACTTTTTGAGAATTTACTCCATCTTTTTTTATCCTGTTTCCCCAGGCCTTCTCTTTACTTGGCATCATTTGTTCAAACTGATGCCTTTAGTCACTGATCTCAGAAACAGAGACTCATGGTTGAGTTTAAGGGGTATAATATCTGGATGAGAGAGAAGAAAAGCCGACAAGGTGCTGCTCTAAAGAGACGGCAGAAGAAAGAAAACATTTACTATGATTTGTTAGGCTCCACATATTGAGCTTTGCATGTCTTATTTTATGTATCTACGATGGTAACTCCTGAAGTAAGCATTGTTCTCTCCTGTGAACAATGAGGAAATGGAGACTCATTTGCGTGCAGGCCTCCTCTTCCCTGCCTGCTGATGAATAATAAGCTGTCATAGTCTCAAGTCTCGCTGCTCAGTGTGGGTTCCATTGGCCAGCCTTGGTACCATCCTAAGGTTAGAAACACAAAATCTCAGGTCCCACCTCATTTTAGACTTGCTAAAATGCAAGATTCCTAGGCGATTTGTGTGCATACTCTAGCTCAAGTAAATGGAACCTAAAGTACTGGTTTCCCACATTCGGGAGCTGAGTTTCCAGAATTGATACCACTCCAAACTCTGCAGCTCAGTAGATCTAGATCTAGTAGGAAATTGAAAATCTGCATCTCAAGCAAGTGACTGGCTACTGCTGTTGCTGCTGCTGTTGCCTATAGGGGTCTTTAAGAACTCCTGGTCAGAGACATCTCCGGGAGTTTGAGCCATTCATGCTTTCTTCCTACTTAACAAGCACTTGTTGAGATCCTGCTGAGCATAAATGATTAGCAAGAGCACATTCAAACACGAGAGAGTTTCAGCTCACATCCCATAAATGCTGATAAAAACTGAGTGCAAGTGAAGCATTAAAGAGAGGGATGCCTTGTGAATCCGGGCTGAGTAGAGGCACCCAACCAACAAAGTTTCCATTTGTGTCAAAAGCAAGTACAGGTCCCCACTGCAGCTACCAGATGATGTGCATCGTAGGAGGCACAGGTGATGACCCAAGTAGTTGGGTCCCTGCAATGCAAGAGAGAGCCGTGATCATTCCTGGCTCCGGGCTTCAGCATGGCCCAGGGAAGGCCTTTAAAGGCATTTGTAAGTAAACTGACCAACGGCAGTGCTCCTGCATGCTTTCTCCCCATCTGAGAGAAAGACAGATCTAAATAAATAGAAACTCTTTAATCGTGATCCAAGGGTAGGCATTATGGGACAGGGAGTTAAGCCACGGTTTGTGGTACTTACATCCCACATGGAGTGCTTGTGTGAGTCCTGCATCCTCTGTTTCCCAGGCAGCTTCCTTCTGATGTGCCTGAGGAGGTAGCAGATGATGCTCCAAGTACTCGGGTCTCCGCCACCCCCATAGGGAGTCCCAGATAGAGTTTTTGGCTCCTGGCGCCAGCCTGACCCCAGCCTGGCCCTGTATTTGTGGAGTGAGCCAGCAGATGAGAAATCTTTCCCTCTGTTCCTCCTCTTTCTCTGTTACTGTGTCTTTAAATAAATGAATAAATACTCTCTGAAAAAGCCAGCAACAAATTCATTTCTGGAGGGATCATAAGAAGGAAGCAAAAATTGTTTTACCCATGGGGCAGACCCAGTGCTTACGGACTTTAATCAAAGTCTTTCAAAGATAATGGCCTGTAAAAATATGGGTCATCAGAGAGATTACAGGACAGAAATCAATACGTTCATTAAATGTCTTTAATGTTTCGCATATGGCGACCATGGAAAGCAACTTCCGCTGCATCATACTTGGGTAGAGGCAAGTGTGTGTTCTAAAATGCGTTGGACCAAGGTGCAACTCCAAAAGGTAGAGAGCTCAGAACCTACAAGTATCCCCAAACTGCACTGGGAGAAGCCGCATCCCCCAGAAGTGAGGGAACACATTTAGTGTTAACTCAGTTCTTTATAAAGTGACCCCCTTTCTTGCCACCTCTACCTATGAAAGTCTCCCCCTGACCTAATGCGTCCCAGTGGCCCCAGAGCAGCCAGACACCTGAGGGCTTTCTTCCAACTGCCTTTAACATTTCCCTCTGGTGTCGGCCTCACTGTCGCAGTGACTGATGCTGTTTGTCAGTCATCGCGCAGGGGTCACGAAGAGCGTTTGTCCAGGTGCTTGTCACAGTGCAGGTAACGGCCATAGGTGCTGACACCTTGTCATGGCATCACCCTGACCCGGTCTTATAGGCCTTTACAAGGTGGTTGAGAAGGGGGAGGGAGGTCCCTGGGGCTCAAAGTTAAGTCCCTATATTTGCAGCAAAAGGTTGTCACAGGAAAAAAGGGAGAAAAGGGCTCAGCATGCACAACCATGGGCTGAATACCATAGGCTCCTGGGGTGAAAGGGGTAACAGTAAAAGGAGAAAATGTCAGGGAACAGGATCTTCCCAGGAAGGAACACAGGGTCACACAAACACATTCCTCTTTCCAGAATCAGTGATAAGGAATAACCAAGCACATGGTCCAAGGTTTATATCCAGAGACAGACACTTCACTGTCATTTACAAGGGTGGAAAATTAGCAGGCAGTATTGTACAGTGGGTTTAGCCACCACCTACTGCACCCACAGTAGAGAAGAGAACAGGTTCAAGTCTAGGAGGTTCCATTTCCCATCTAACTCTCAGCTAATGTACCAAGATGGCCCAAGTGCTTCGGCCCCAACAGCTCACGTGGGAGACCCAGATGGAGTCTGAGGCTCCTGGACTCAGCCTGGCCAAGCCCTAACTATTATAATCATTTGGAGAGTGATCCAATGGACAGAAGTGCGCACTCTCTCTCTCTTTCTCTCTCTCCTCCTCCTCCTTCTCTCTCTCTCCTTCTCCCCCTATGCCAGTCTCTCCTGGTCTCTTCCTCTCTCTATGCAAATCTGATCAATTTTTTCAAATCAATTTTTTAAAAACTCTTTTAAAAAAAAGAGTGGAAAGTTAGAAACGCCATTGCTCAAAATGCCAAGTTGAGAAAAATAATTCTCCAAGCCTCAGTTATGTTAACCATAAAATGAACAAAACAGTGCTACTTTTGAATTTACTGGATGAAAGTGCTTGGTGCAGTACTTGACACAGAGTGAAGGCTCAGTACAGAGACACTGCTAAAGGCAAATACAGGAAGATTATAAGACAACACAGCAATCTGAAGTTTTTCTTTCAAAGAGATTTACTGATAGGGGGGACTAACTTCATCATATAATTTCACACTGGGATCTTGTCCTGTGAATTTTCAAATCGCCAGTGCCTGGTATTGAGCAGGTGCACAGATGCCGCAACAAGTGGTTTGTGAATATCTGAATCAACCAATCAATTGCCAGCTCACATTATTTCCCTCCCAGCTTTAAGAAAACACGCATAGCCTGATGGGTACAGACTGTAAGTCCCTAAGGATAAGAACCAAGAACACCCTATGTGGAAGAGTAGATTTCCCCTAAATTTTGTGAATTACTTAATTGTTATTAATGTTAAATAAAATGAAGGCTCTCATGGCTCTTCTTTTCCTGGAAAGGTCGTCTTTAGTCTCCACAGAACTCAAGGTCAGAGGGGAGACACTTGGCAGCAGGGAATCCCCCATGCCAGCGCAGACTGCTTCTGACCATCAGCGGTGTGAATGTGGTGTCGGGTGCACACAGAGCTATGACTAAGTCCAGCTGTCACAGCAAAAGGCTGTGTAAGATAACAAAGCTGAGAAACACAGCTGCGGTCACACATCGAATTCTCTGGCTCTCCGGAGACGTCAAGACGCTTCACTCATTTGGTCCAGGACACCCAGATGTGAGTACCGCCTCAAAGAATGGATCAAACAATATGTCCCATTTGCCCCAGCTCCTCAGCAACACTAGCAGACCATGGCTGTCTGGCTCCACTTTCAGAATCCTTTGTGAACACCACGATAAGAAGACCATAACTCTCCTGTGTGCCCGTTCGCCTCTGCCCAGTCACAGATGGTATCCTGCAGAACGCTCCCAGCTACTTGTATTGCACATACCCATCTGAAGACTTAAGCAACAAAGGATTAATTCCCAGGTGGCAGTGCCTCTGATTCACCAGCTTTGGATGGCTGGACTGGTTTGGCTTGTTTATACATAAAGACAAAAGCCATTCCAGAGCCCCAGTTCCAACACTGTCAGTGGTGTGGTCTTACCGATGCTCCAAAGCAGTTGCATGACTTATCCAAAATTTGAAAATCACAAAATAAATGTGAGTTATAGAAGTTAAAAAAATAATAATGCTAATGCCAGCAAGGAAAAGAAAGACAATATTTTTCAAATATTTTCCCAACTGTCATTTTAATAATAGCCTAACCACAAAGTATGCTCATTTTCTTTCACAGATACCTGCGAATGCAAATGCAAAACAAATAGTAATTAATGTCTTGGTGTGAAAATCAAGCAATTGGTATTAATTCTATATCAAACCTGAAATTATGCACATGCAAAATCATAGCCTCTTTTCAGGAGCAACAGTAGCAATCATAAAAAAGGGGGCTAGGTAAGGATGTGGAATTAACAGACTCCACACAGCCATTCGAAGGTGCCTTCTGCCAGCGTCCGACTGGACTACTCTACACACAAACCCCCTTAGAACTGAGAGTCACAGTCAGCCAAGTCAGACACTGCGCAAAATTTTACTAACGATGTGATAAAAGGGAATGGTGACTCTTGATGATATTCCCTGACATTTAAAGCTGAGTATCACAATGGGCAGGCACCAGCTCACAAGCAGAGACCTAAAATCTGTGCTAATTAAGAAGAAAATCAGTCCCCTTGCCTTATGTTCCAAGAGATGTCTAAATGTGGAAGTCACTGAGAATGGCCTTGGATTCAATCCGGAAGCAGTCATTCAACAACAGCCTCACAGTAAAGAGAAGGGGAAAGATCCAAGGTGGGATAGGAAGTTGATGTTAGGAAGAAACGATGGAACGAGGAGGCCTGGATGCCATAATTCTTAAGTTTGTGAGGTTTCAGCTAGTATTTGAGAGAAAGGAAAGAGACTGACAGCCAGAAATGAATTATAAGATTCCCTATGACTCCAGCACAATGCACTATAGTCAGTGCCCGAATGAGATACAACACCGCCTGTAGATACATGTCTGGTATAGTAGGTACTATCAAACAGATGAGGCGTGGGCATCCGGTGCAATGCTTACAACTCTGGGACACCAACCTCCCATCTGGGAGTGCTTGGGTTTGAGTCCTGGCTCCATTTCTGATTTCAGCATCTACTAATGGCACCCTGCAAGACAGAAAGTAATTTCTCGAGTACTTGGATCCCTGTCACCCATGTGTGATGTGTGGCTTGAGTTCTGGGGTACTGGCTTCAGCCCAGTCCAGCTACCAATTCTGCAGGCATCTGAGGAGCGAACCACTGGATAGAAGGTTTCTGTCTCTGTGTGTCTCCCTCTGCTCTCTTTCAAACAGAATAACTTTTCATTGAATTGAAGAATAAATTTATTTTAGTGCCACTTTTTAAATCTGCATGATTTTACATAATATGTGTTTTTAAGACCTCTCATAAGGGACCATTTAAATTTAAAATTAGTACAATTTAAAATTCAACTCCTAAGTTCACAGGAGTTGTGAACTCCTGTGGCCAGGACTCAGTGGCCACAAGCAGAGAGTGGCTATCCTATTAGACAGTGTACAAAGGGACTATTTCCATCAGCAGAGGAAATTCTGTTGGACAGCTCTGCTCCAGAGCCTGAGAACATAACCTCCCACCTCCGTGTTGGAATCTTTCTCCAACTCATCTTTCGCCGCTCTATGCTGCCCCACCCCCACAAGAGGCTGACTTGTACAGCATGGTACGGTGGAGGAATCCCCATCCTCTGGTTCGGGAGAACTTCAGCAACGCAAGGACACTCTGGAGTTGAGGAGTAGGGTGGAACAGCTGTCACTCTGGCCTCCCCCTGATTCCCGTGGTTTAGATGCATCTCGCTATGTAGAGCTCCTGCCAGATCACTCTCCATGCAACTGTTCTCCCTGCGTTCTGTCCTCCCCTTCTCTTGGCCCTTCAGGCTGCGAGCAGGTAAAGGTGCTTCATGGGCACCAGACTTGGTGAACATCCCTGTTAGGAGACCCCAACCTTTTGCTATACCTTCGGAAATAGCCCCTAAATAAACAATTTCTTAATTACCCAGTACACACATGTTATCACATTCCTGGGATTACCCTAGTAGCAAACCTCTGCTTCAACTTAACCCCACTGAGGGGTGGCTTACCAATACCACAGAGAGAGTGGAGTCTATAGCCCTCTGGAGTCAGGCGTAAGAAATATCTCATTTCACTTAACCATGATTAAGCACAAGAGGGTAGCACAGTGATTGGCAAATATTTTTCATACAAGACCAGATCATGATAATTTACACTATGTGGGTTATACAGTCTCTGCTGCAATTATGTTGTACTATGACAGTAAGCAGCCACAGATGCTCTATAAATGAATGACTGTGGCTGTGTTCCAATAAAACTTTAATTACAAAAACAGGAAATGAGCCAGATTTGGTTCATGGACTGTCATTTGCCTAAAGATGCAGAGGGAAAAAAGCATGCTTCTGAATTTGTTTATTCTGAAAAAATGCATATAAACATATATGTCAAATATATGCTTCAAATAATCTGTGGAAAATAGAATTAAAATAGATTATCAGTGTCCAAGAGCTTTTTGAAGCCCCCTTGTGAATACATATAATTCTGGATGCACTGAAAGAACATGTGGTTTCCTAAGGAGCATTGAGGGGAAGGAGATGAATAATGACAAAATGCAAAAGCATAATAGAGATCAAGGTGAAGTTCACGAGCCACAAAGAAAGTAGAAAAGTAGTAAGTGTGCCTCTAGAATTACAGTTTCCATGAAAAGCAATGTGGAATAGGATTTGAGTTAGATAAAATTATGTTCCAGAAAAATGAGACATTTAAAAAGTATCTTTTAGAATCTACAATTGAAAATAATGAATAAACAATTCAAGTATATAAAGGATAGAGGAAAGTGACCCAGTTTATATAAAGAGGAAAGGTGGCGTTCCTTCAAAAATCCCCAAAACTATAATGACATCAAGATGCCAGTTAAATTTACAGTGGAAGTTAGTTTTTACTAATTAATGTATTTCATTACTCCATGATATAGTTCCATAGGCTCTGAGATCTCCCTTCCCCACTGATTACCCCCATATCATTACAATATTATAGTCCTTCACAATCAGTTATAAATCCATCATTCTGCTCTTTAAGTGTATCCTGACATTGCAGGCATGACAATGGCAGAGAGTCCTGCATCCTGTTGTCAACAGTTTCACTGAGCAGCCATCTTTGATTTGTAAGCAGAGATGCACACTGCATCGTATCTTCACATCTGGATGTGACAGTTACTATACATCCCCTTAAATGAAAGCCACAAAGCAAAATCAACAAGAGAGAAAAATAAAAAATGTACAACAACATGAAGCTAAATAACATGCTGTTGAATGACCAATGTATCAATAAAGAAATAAAAAGGAAAATCAAGGACCTTCTTGAAGCAAATGTTGTTACTGTGTGACATGTGAGTCATTGAGGAAATTAATAAAGCAAAAATTTTATTTTGAATGAATGAAGATGAAAACAAAATATCAAATTCCCTGAGATGCAGCAAAAATAGTATTGAAGGGGCTGTTGCTCTTGCATGAAGGTTGTCTTATATCACAGAAAACATGATATTTGTCCTTTTGGGACTGACTTGTTTCAATGAACATAATGGTTTCTAGTTGGGACCATTTGGCTGCAAGCAGTAGAATTCTGTTCTTTTTAATGGTTGAGTAGTATTCCACAGAGTAAATATACCACAATTTCTTTATCTCCTCTTCTTTGGATAAGCATCTGGGTTGTTATTTTAATAAGAATTTTAATAGTAACTACATACTTATGTGCTATATGCGATATTTAAAAACACATATGTGTGCTGACACAAATGTATGCTGATCAAGAACAGGCAGTCACTAATTCCTTCTCTTTGACATTATACTTGATTTGTGACCTAATATATGGTCTATCCTAGAAAACATTCTAAGTGCAGATGAGAAGATTGTGTAGCTGTGTATAAAATGTTCCGGGAATGTCTTCTAGGCCCATTTTCCCTAAAGGATTGTTCAACTCGAATGTGTGAGGACTATGTACTAGCAGGTTCGTGTGGGGAGCAGAGCAATACAGATAGTGCCTACCCCAGCCCGCACAGGGGAATAAAATAGTACCTGGGACTTAAACAACCAGTGAGCAGGGGCCAGCACGGTAGCCTAGTGGCTTAAGTTCTTGCTTCACATGCTTCAGGATCCCATATGGGCACCAGTTCTAATCCTGGAGGCCCCACTTCCAATCCAGCTCCATGCCTGTGGCTGGGGAAAGCAGACGAGGATGGCCCACAGCCTTGGGACCCTGCACCTACATGGGAGACCCAGAAGAGGCTCCGAGCTCCTGGCTTTGGATTGGTTCAGTGTGGCCACTGCGGCCACATGGTGAGTGAATGGACAGAAGATCTTCCTGTCTTTCTCTCCTCCTCTCTGAATATCTGACTTTCCAGTAAAAATAAAATACACTTACCTCAGTTTTTCCCTCAATCTCCAAGAAATGCATTCCCTCCTTTACTTGCCCTGGTTCTTGTCAACAATGAGATGAGTGTAGGGCCTCTCAGCAAAACATTCTTGAAGAAAAAAGAAAAATCTGAGTTTTCAAAGCAAAATGGTATAAGCTGCACCAGAGTAGATACAACTAAAATCCACTACTTGCAATAGGAGGCAGGAGGTGGGGACAAAAAGTATAGGTATCCAAAGCAGAAAGCAAAGCAAAACACAAACAATGAGAAATTCGTTGTTTAGAAACAATGAGAAAGAAAAACCTCAAGCTAGGATGATCTCAGAACTCTCCATGATGAAAAATTGAAAATAAACAAAATGAGCCACAATGTGGAAATGGTTAGGTATACTTACAGTGCAGCCAGATGTTTGAATATTATGCAACAATCAAAAGTAATGTTAAGCATGTGTTCTCAATGACATTGAAAGGTGTATGAGAAAATGTTCAGAAAGAAAGCCAGGTCCTAAAAACATACAATATGTACGTCTGTCATTGATCATGTTTCCTTCTGGCCTTTTGCCTATCTACCTGTACAAATAGAGGACTACCACAAGTGCAGTTTTCCAATTCTGCACTGTTCCTGGTTTAATTCTCTCATGGAATGAGTCATAGTCTGCCCACAACACGGTGAGAGTCACAGAGTTTAGGAGGTTTTCCAGATTATCCAGATAACAGGTGGTGGACTCAGGATTCAAAAACCCAGAATATGTATTCATCCCAGTTATCTTCCTTAGTGAGAGGAGAGACAGAATGTGGAGGGAGAACCAGAGGGATCCAAGCCCTGGAAGCAGTTAAAACCTCGGCGTCTTCCTGTTATGGCCAACAGTAAGACTGAAATGATGGGACCAATTTTCTTTCTCCCAAAACATGGAACCTTCCTATGTCAATATTGACACAGCTTCATTTGGTCATGATTTCACCTCCAGGGAGCCTGGAAGAATCAATAGAATTTTACAGAAAACCCAGAGTTGAATACCTTCATAAATCACAGATATTTTACCAATTTGTTAAAATGTCAATGGACTAGTATAACCTCCCCAGGCCTTTGTGACAATCTTCTATTTACTGTTAGGAAAATCCTAGAAAAATGCTACCTCCTACTATTCCAGGAAAACAGACCAAGAATCAATCTTACAAAGATGAACAGCTTTGAAATGTCAACCTCTTCAGAAGAAACATTTTATAAAGTCAAACTGCCACACTGGGCTTCATGGCAGACTTAAGATTTGGGGGAGTCTTAAAGTCAGAAATTGAGAAAGCAACCAAAAAATACAAATTATGAAAGTGGACACAATTCCCTTAGGGCCAGTGCAGCGGTGTTAACAGGCTAATCCTCCACCTGCAGTAGAACCACATGGGCTCCAGTTTGTGTCCAAGCTGCTCCACTTGCAATTCAGTACCCTGTTTATCACCTAGGAAAGCGGGGGAGGATGGCTCAAGTCCTTAGGGCCTTGTACTCACATGAAAGACACAGATGAAACTCCTGGCCCTGCCTTCAGATCAGCTCAGCTCCGGCCAATACAGCAATTTGGAGATTGAACCAACAAATGGAAGACCTCTCTCTCTGACTCTCATTCTCTCTTTAAATCTGCCTTTCAAATAAAATTAGGGAAACCTTTAACAATAACAATACCAAAAAAATTTTTCTGGGGGAATAAAAGGAAGGAAGAAAGAAAAAAGTGGACACCACACTTGCTCTGAAAGGGAATTAATGGAGGAGAGAGTATTTGTTCTGGACTTTCAAGTTCATGACATGAGAACCTTTATTCATGTGTTTGTTTTTCATTCCTTTGACATCTTTATCAAACACTGAGCACAATGCTGAACTCATAGGGATCAAGAAGGCATCAAACCATCGCCCTCTGCTTCCAGGAACCAACCGTCTGAAAAACATGTTGTGTTTTTCCGCAAGTCCTTCATGTGGTCTACAAAACTCATTCTGCAAAATATGCAAATAGCAGAACTTTTCTATATGGCAAAGTCATTTATTTAGACCAAAACTAAACATATGCAAAGCAATGTAAGCCTAAGGTATGAAGCAAATATGTTATCACTTTGATAATGTATGGGTTCCTTGGTCAAGGCAAAAGGATTAGAAGATTCAGAACATAGGGGACTTCATAATTATCTTCTAAACTGTCTTTCTTAAAAAGAATGTGTAAAAGAAACACAATGTGCAAAAAAATACACGAAGATATTACTGCTTGTATGTGAAACTCTAATAGGGGCAAAGGAATCCATGCTGTTATGTTCAGGATAATAGTTACCTTGGAGTAAGATACTGTAAGGAATAACAGCAAAGAAGCAAAGGGAAGGCCGGATGTGTTCTGGTTTCTCCTGTAGCACTGGTCATATTGTTATGTTCACTTTGTGAAAATTCAACAGCTTTATGATGATGTATGTGTGCCCTTCCATATATATGCCATGTTTTGATAAAAGGGTGAATAGATAATGTGATTACATAGGATGAAACCGTGGCAAAAAGGCATGTGTTTCTTTGCAATGACTATATTGATGCCACTTGTAACATCTCTGTATGTTTAAACAATTTCTAATTATATAAATAATTTAAATATCAACTCTAACTGCTCTAAATAGAGGGTTAGAGGCTCAAAACAAGCTGGTCAGTGGCAGACTCACTGTGATAGCCCAAGTTAGAGAAGACGAGACTCAAACTAGAATGACAGTAGCAGGAGAGGAAGGGCTGGTGAAAAATACAGGGCCTGGTACCCCAAGCCACCCCTCTGATTGCTAGAGCATGATCAGTACCATGCACCAATATCTCAACCATCTGGGATCTAGGAAAAAGCGCCTCAACGTCTTCGAGGTGAGATTGCTGAGCCTTGAGACTCCTTTCCCCAGATCCTTCCCTTTTAGCTAGCCTTTGTCTGATCTCAAACTTTCCATCAATTCAGAGACTTTCACCTGCTTTATATACCAATCCAGGCAAATCCACGTGAGTAGGCGGTCTAACTGACAAGCTGTCACTCTCCCCCATCATCTCGCACAGAGGACACCAGGCAGAGGTCTGACAGTAGATAAGCAAAGGTCCAGGGCCTGAGAGTGTGGACTGGAGGACACTGGAGGAAAGGATTGAATCACAGAGGGTCCCAAGCTCACGGCAGCACATACTCTATCCTCCTGTGGGAGGAGGAATGACTGATCTGATTAATACGCACAAAGCAGTTTTATAATCCATTGTACCATGTTTATCAGGACAGGGCCACTGTTCTTAATCAAAAGGTTTCTGTCTATTTTTTCCTCCACTCTTTTCTGGTTTGAACATCCATGCTCTCAATCATAGCTCACTTCTCTGTTTTCTCTATGGGATCAGCCCATGGGAACCCTCACCTGCCCAGAGCAGAGCAAAAGGTCTTTTCACTTCACCTTCTCAGCCTGTATTTACTTGAAAATACTCAGCTAGTACAAAAACCAAAGAATTACAGAGAGGAAAGCCAAGTCCTTTCCATCCTAATGTTTGCTAGCTATCTTGCACCACTGTTCTCTGCTCCTTACCCCTTTCCACATCTATATCCTGAGAGTGAGCCTCTGGCATAGTTACCATTAAAGACAGAGGGCGGTCATATCTTTATGCCCCACTTGTAGTTAAACTTGTCCATAGCATTTGTTTTGGCTGAAGAAATGTGGATAAAAGGGCCTAGCACAGTTGCCTAGTGGCTAAAGTCCTCACCTTGCATGCACCAAGATCCCATATGGGTACCAGTTCAGGTCCTGGCTGTCCTGCTTTCCAGCCAGCTCCCTGTTTGCAGCCTGGAGAACCAGTCGAGGATGACCCAAAGCTTTGGGACCCTGCACCCTCATGGAAGATCTGGAAAAAGCTCCTGGCTCCTGGTTCCTGGCTCCTGGCTTTGGATCGGCTCAGCACTGGCCGTTGCAGTCACTTGGGCAGTGAATCAGCAGACAGAATATCTTCCCTTCTGGCTCTCTTTCTCTCTGTATATGTTACTTTCAAATAAAAGTAATAAATAAATATAAGAAAGAAGAAAGAAAAGAAAGAGAAAGAAAGAAGAAAGAAAGAAAGAAAGAAAGAAAGAAAGAAAGAAAGAAAGAAAGAAAGAAAGAAAGAAAGAAAGAAAGAAAGAAAAGAAAGAAAAGAAAGAAAAGAAAAGAAAGGAAGGAAATGTGAATAGAAGTGACAATGATCCCGAGTCAAGCCTTGATGTAGAGAGGTTGCCCACTGGTCCATAGGGACATTGACACGTAAAGAAGAGGTAGATCAAACTGTGGTTTGCATTCAAGGCCAGTCCAGATAAACTTGTCTGCAGACACATGCGTGACAATAACTGGTTGTTGCTCTGACCATCTTGGAGTGGCTTTTCAGGTAGCATTATTATTGCAAGTGGTAGATGACGTATACCATCACCCTCTGTTTTTCAGATCAGCAAAAAAAAAAAAGTATTATTTTTGGTTATAATGTTAATATTTTGCCCAATCTGACTGAATTCTTTATAGCTTCAGTTTTTCAGTCAGACCTCTGTGGATATATAGGGGATGCTGGAGTGAGGGTTCCCACAATGTAGCTGGACTAGAACACTAAGTCTAGGGTGAGTGCATCTCCCTTGGGCCTGGACAGGCTTGATTTACACCTATTGATCCCATACAATTAATAAGAGTACTCTTCTCCCCCCAAAAAATGTATCTCAGTTTGGATGACTAAGTAATAGTCACTCTAGCCAAACTCAGCAAGATCTGACATGAAACATGCCTTCATTACAATAACTGTAAGCACTTCTTTGTAGTCAGCAGATAAGTGAAGAGTTTTTTCAAGGGACGCTCTGAAAGGCAGGAGGCCCGCACAATGATACTGCAGCAGAAGTTAAGTCTAAGAAAAAAAAAAATTCACTCTTTTCCTAAATGTGTGGTTTTACAAAAGTGCTACAGGGCATTTTCTAAGAAATAAACTCCTTAATATGACTTCATAGAAAGAGTTCTATTTCCTTGATTCTCAAGAGTCCTAAGAAAGAAAAAATATACCCCCTGGCAGTGTCCCATAAAACTAATGATGTAGGGGAATATGTGAATAATTGCTTGAATTGCCAGGTTATGTATCTGTTAGGAAATCTCTTGGCAATATTAGGAAGGGCCTCTGGACAGTCAAATTGAAGTCAAGTGAAATAAACTCCTGTTGATCAGCTCAACAATCCTGTGTGTTAAGGAACTATGGAAGCCATCTCAACATTGGAACCTGCAAGTATTCTGGAATCACAGCAAGAGAGACCTAAGATGAGGGGTGGAAGCAGGGACTGAACAAGGATTGGGCGAGACATCTCAGAAACAAGAGGGTAAGACAAAGCAATCTGGGTCATGTCTATTGGCCTCAGAGCTCGAACTCAGTGCCTCTGTCCAGCTTTGGTTGGACCAGCTGTGGCACTTGGCGGGTACACACTGTGTCCTGTCTTACAGACACCTTTCCCACTACAGAGCATTGTGTCAGCTTCTTGCTGGATCAAGGATCAATATCCAATCACAGGCAATTCAAAGCCTGAAGTGACAGTAAATAGGACAAAATACCTGATTTTTGAAATTGTTTTAAAAGATAAATAATGGCATGACATATCCTAGCTACACTCCAGCGTGTGATTTTGAATTAATTTCCTGAACCATGGTACCTTATGATTGTCTAAAGAAAACACCGCAGGATATTTTTTATCAGCAACTGGGGGGAAATCTAGAGATATTTAACAATGCTTGATGTGCGCATTAATATATTCTGCAAGTATTTCTTGAGGTCTCTGACATCATGGAAGCTATTTGTACACTGGCATCATTAAATGAGTTTTAATAACATATGAACACTCTAGCCACATCAAGATGAGTTACATCTGAAACTTCGACTGCAGTTGAAAATCACTTGAGTGGTTGGGCAGGTAAGTGGATGGATAGATTATGGATGGGGGATTGAACGAGTGATTTCTTTAATATTATTATTTTGATAATATTTACATAGTTGGTTAGGGCACAAAGGATTAAGGGCTACAGGAAAGTGGGTAAGACCATTGTTTCCGCATTCTCTTTTTTCATTCCTGCTATCTGGGGTAAGGGAGGACAAAAAGGGAGAAGCCCCATTCAGCCTCCCAACCATCCCAGGGTCCCCAGTGTGGGGTATGCTCTGAGGGCACTGCTCAAGTGGTTTTGATAATTCAATAGTTCTGAATTGGTGCCAGTCTCACCATTCTAAGCATGATGAAATCTCTCCAGAATCCATTGGCTGACATAGTCCACCTGAGAGTCTCTGTTTGCCCAGATTTTCACTGCCAATATGTGGCTGGGGTTGTTGATTCATTTGTTCTGTCCTCCATCCTCTGTTGTGGTACCAGGCGTCCTCTGCAGGCTCCAATGGACTGCCATATCCTCCATGTGCACCTTGATATGCTATCCACTGTTACATCTGAGCCACTGAGGAGGCTCAGCTTTGACATATGTGCTCTACGGTCATGGAGCCTGCACTTCTCATGGTTGTGGTTCTGAGTCCAGCAGTTCAGTTGGAGAAATCCCCAAACAAACTTCATCTGAGGTGATCCCACACCTGATTCTTGCGTGTGCTTGCCAGTACAAGGTCTGGAACAGTCCATTGCCCCAATCAGCTTATACACTTGCTGGTGGTTGCATTTGCTGGGTCAGTTCTGTTTCCAGCCCTGTCTTCTACACAAAACGATGGGTGTTGTCTGATCCTGCCCACCACGCACTTGGTCCTCACGCAAACCACTGGTAGCTGCAGTATAGATGGAGCAACCCACAATAACCCCTACCAGTCCCACTCCCTGTATTTACAGCAGACTGGTCTAGTCTGTCCCACATCCCTTTCAGCTGTCATACATGTCAGTGGGCATTGAAGCCTAGTTCAACCCAACCAGCCCCACTATCCAGCCCACACACATGCCGATGGGCGCCACTCTGTATAGCATGCCTGCCCTAGTCCTGGTTCTCATGTGAATGAGTGATTTCTAAGTGTGGTATTATTCCCTAAATGATGTTAATATAGTGATTCATAATATTACATTTAAAAATCTGCTAGAACGAAAGGACATAATGACCTGTTAAGGTTCATAAAGCAAGAAGTCATGAAAAATATGATTAATACAGCTCCTTTCTCATTCACCCTACTCCCAGCCACAAAGAGAGAATATCTGTATTATCAGACACCATCTGAAAGAATACCTTAGGTGCTTCTTGCAGTATTACATGGAGTTTGAGAGAAAAGTATTTGAATTCTAACAGAAGAAACAAGTTTACACACAAGGACCTTTATCTGCAAGTCTTGTGCTAAAGGGCATTTGTATCAATACAACTTCTTTTTTTAAGTTTCACTAATTTTTATTTGGAAGATGTAGCAAGAGACTAATGCAGTTCTCATAGCATCCTGATAGTTCCTTTACAAGTGAGCTGTTACAAAAAAGAACCCATGCTCTCCTGTCTCACCATGAGGTCTCAGCTCAGTTCCCACCATCAGGTCCTCACCACAGGTGAGCAGATGAGATGAGCTTTCAGCTGCCAAAACTATACACTAAACATACCTTTCTTCCCCAGATCAGAAAAAAACAGTCCAGTTCAATCTTATTTGTGACTGAGTTTCCAATGCCACATCCACTTCCTGCCACAAAGCACAGATTTGGGGAAAACAATTTTTGAATATTGAGTAAAAGCATGAGATGAATGAAAACGTCTGCTATTCATTCAACACGTGCTACCAGAGGGCCCATGTCAGGTACATTCTCAGTGTGTAGGCTATGTTCATCAAAAGGAACTAAAAATCTCTCCCCCGGGGGTGCTTACTTTCTAGATAGGGTGACACATGTATTTAGTCTTCACCAAACATTCATTGAGCAAAGAATCATAGCACACATTTAAAAGATGGGGAACTCAGGATGGCCTGGCCAAACACGTGCATAGTGAATTACTGCTGAAAACACTGTTTGTTTTTGGCTTCTACTCAGTCAAGAATATGTCATTGTTCTAGTATTGTCAGTCTGGAAGGTTCCAGAGCCCCTTTTCTGTTGAATGCTTCTGCCTCACTGTTCACTGCTGAATAGAGAGTTACACATGAGTTTTGTGCCCCATCCAGGTCTATAGAATGCATAAACGGGCAAAGGTTTCCTAGAGCTCACTCATCAAAACATCTAAATAGGTAAGAAAATGAGCTTTACAGTGAGTGTGCTCAAAGCCAAAAAAAAACAGAGAGAGAGAGAAAGAAACAATTTCTCAAGCAAATAGCCCTTCAAAAATTGGGACAGGTTATATATTTACTAAATTTAGGGAAATGGAAGTTAGGGCTGATCTTTTTGATCTACTATGGAAGCTTGAGCAAATGTCACCCTGTGTCAGGTTTGATAAAAGGTCATTGACATCACAGCCTAATGATTACGTCTCATTATAGGAGGAAAAAGAAACAAGCTTTTTTTCTACTCTGTCTTAAAGTTCTACGGATAATAAATTCAGTTTTCTTAATTGATACTTGCTTCTTTCTATTTTCTTTTCAAAAAAAAATATCAATATGAAGTTTGTGCTCCCTTTATGGAATGGAAAAATCTCTGGCTGGACTTTTTCTGTAATTGGAGTAATCTGTCAGCAGTGGTCTTTTGAAGGGGTCTCAGTCATAGCAGAGCCACAGTCAGTTTTTTCCAGGAATAAATGTTGGGTCATTTCAAGAGTTAAAGTTATATGGAAAATATAACTGTGTCAGGCCACACTTGATAAACGGCAATGCCTCTCTGAGAAACATGGGTTGTGGGTCTGGTCTCCCATCATCTTGGAAATTCTGTGCCCAGCCAGCCACTGCCCACTAGCCTGGCCAACCTCCTGCCCCCACTGAGCTTCGGGAAGTGACTGCAGCAGTTCCCAGCCAGGCTGACCAGAGGCCGAGGCCCTTGGTAACCTTAACCCCACGTGGGCAGCCTCCTCGTCAGAGGCTGTCTCCAACCCTAAAATTAACCAACAAGTTTTTGGAAGAGGAGGTGGACAGAAAAGTGTGAGGCTGTGTTTACCCTTACAAGCCCAGAAAGAAACTAGAGCCTGGAAACTGGCTCCCTGGGCCTGGGAAACTGTAATTGTTGAGTGAGGTCAGGCAATGATCAAAAGATTCCTGACCCGAGTTGGCAAGGCAGATTCCCTAAGCATCAGGCTGGGGGTATCCAGCCTTGCTCACACCCTGCCATGCACGGGGGTTACCTGGGCCTCTGAGTGACCAAAGCTGGGCTCAAGTGAGGGCATTCCTGCAAATCCAACACATTCTCTGTGCACCTCATTGCATCCAGACAACATCCCTCAATTTAACCTTGGCAGCACTTGTATAATGTGGGCATTTTTATTTCTGTTCTGTAGATAAGGAAGTCGGGGATCGGAGAAGCTAACAGAACTCCCAATACCACACAGCTAAATGGCTGAGACTCACATCCTGTCTGTTGTAGATTTACTACACCAAGCCACACAGAGAGCAGGAGTTGCACCGGTGAAGAACTCTACAACCAGATGGCACGAGTTTCTGTGCTTACTGTGCCACTCGCTGTCTGTGCAGCCTTGGGTAAGTTTCTTCACTTCTCTGTGTCAATTTTCTCATTTGTAACATGGAAACAATAATTTTACCTTCAACACCACGAGGCTAGCAGAATTTAAATGTGTTAATATTGTCAAGCACTTAATACTAGCATATAATGGAGACTTTATACATAATAACACAGTATTTTTAAGTTTGTAAAACAAATACACAAAGGGCTTGCTTTATTCTCATCACTCCAGAGCTTATGTTCCAATCCACATATTCAGAACATAAATTATAGTTTCCTGCCATGAACGTGACTGCAAAGTGTTTTGGCTGCAATAGTCTCAACTATAGTCACAACCATCCAGAAGAAAAGGGAATATTTCTTGTAACAGAAAAACGCATGGAGACCTGAAAACTGGAGCAACAACGCAAGGTCTCCAACTTGGTCTGTCTGATCTTGAACCCAAGCTATGCACATGCTCTAAGTAAAAGCATGAGCTACATGAGTTCATGGAAGAGCACTTGACATTTTGTCTAGAAAAAGACCATGGAACACACTAGTGCTGCAGCTTCACCTGGGCTTCCCGGCTGCCCAATTCCTCAGCCCTCCACACAAGCCATGAGTCCCAGTTCCAATCTCTGCTCTGCACTTGCCAGTGTGGCTCGTCCCTGAATTCAGGAGATGGAGGTTTCTCTGGGGCTGATGCACTCAGGGCCACTTTGAACCAAGGATGACATGGTTTTCTCCTGTTAAGAGCATTTAGTGATTTATGCAAGTCACATGAATTCAGTGAGGAGGGAACTGCATCAACACGCTCAGCTTCCAGTTAATTCTGTGAACTGTTACTGTGTTGCTCAATGTCAGTATTCAACACCATGGTTCCCTGTTTTTTTTTTCTTTTTATGCAATCAATGATCGAAATTCTAGGGAAGTTGGGGTGGGGCGAGTGGTAGATAGGGAAAAGAGGAGGAAACAAAACATACAGAGTTTGGTTTGGAGAAAAGAGGAAACTGGAACCAGGTGGCAAAAATGCAAAGAAAGTGGAATCATAAGAAGGTAGGAAGCTGGGAACACATGCAGGTGAGGTGAGGAAGAAAAGCAGGAGCAGATGGAAGGGTTCAGGGTCCTGGGGGTCATCAGGAGGATAGAGACCTTTGGGAGGAACTCAAGACCAGTCCCTGGTAGCCATATTCATGGATACACCACACAAGTAAGCGCTGCTTGGGCTGAGGCACCAACCCTGATGTTTTCATGTTTATTATTTCCCAAATTGGAATGCGCTCCCTCAGGGAACCACACTATTTCTGCGATGGTGAAATCAACCAACAGATGTGTGAACTCCAGAGCTCATCCTGCACCTGTACAAACCCAGCTGGGCACCACTAGCTGATGCTGCTCACCTGCCACCTCCTGAAGGTGGTACCAAGCTCCCAGTTCTCCCCAGTAGAATCAAGACAGGCTGTGGGATCCAAGCTGTCCCTCAAGGTGTTGGCAATGAAAATGGCCACATTTTAAATGTAACATTCTATCATTTTCTGATTAGAAATCAATACGAGCTTATTCTGAAAGAACTTGTAAACTACTGATATATGTACAGGCTTCCTGTTTCAGTGACGCAAAGGATTTATTATTAATGGTTTCATCTGGGAAGATTGTAGATGGGAAGGAAGAATTTGGCTGTGTTCCTGTACCTGTTTGTAGTATTCTGAATTGAAAACTAAGCTTGTGTGTATGTATGTGTTTCTGTGTTGGCGGGGGGGAGTTCAAAATAGGATGTGGACTATGAGACTTGGGCCACATTTTTGTTTTGTTATGCTATCATCTATCTGTTTTTCTGTACTGAGAGCAACAGGAAAGGAATAAGTTAATAATATTCAACTTTTTGGGCCTGGTGAAGTAGTCTAGCAGCTAAAGTCCTTGCCTTGAACATGCTCAGATCCCATATGGGAACTGGTTCTAATCCAGGTGGCCCCGCTTCCCATCCAGCTCCCTGCTTATAGCCTGGGAAAACAGTAGAGGATGGCCCAAAGCCTTGGGACCCTGCGCCCGCATGGGAGACCCAGAAGAGTTTCTAGGCTCCTGGCGTTGGTTTGACTCAGCTCTGGTCATTGTGACCATGTAGGGAGTGAGTCATCAGAGGGAAGATATTCCTCTTTGTCTCTCCTCCTCTCTGTATACCAAACTTTCTAATAAAAATAAATAAATCTTTTTTAAAAATAGTATTCAACTTTAAATCATTTGAAAAGAAAAATTAAATTCAATAGTAACCTTGCACTATAATATTGTAATAATATGGAGAAAATCAGTCAGGGATGGAAATTGGGGGAGGGGCTGGAATCTCGGACCCTGTGGAATTATACCATAAAACTTACTAAAAAAAAAAAAAAATAGTAGGCCCAGCACAGTACCCTAGTGGCTAAAGCCTTCACTTTGCATGCACCAGGATCTTACCATGGGCACTGGTTCTAATCCCGGCATGGCCACTTCCCAACTAGCTCCCTGCTTGTGACCTGGGAAAGCAGTTGAGGATGGCTCAAGGCTTTGGGACTCTGCACTGGCATGGTAGACCCAGGAGAGGCTTGGGTTCCTGGCTTCGGATTGGTGCAGCACCAGTCATTGTGGCCACTTGGGGAGTGAATCACCAGAGGGAAGATCTTCCTCTCTGTCTCTCTTCTTCTCTGTACATATGACTTTCCAATAAAAATAAATCTTAAAAAAAAAATAGTAACCTTACCTCCCAGACATAAGCACTGTCATAATTTTAGTGTGTGTCTGTGTGTGTTCTTTGTGTTTCAAGAACACAAAGAACTTTTATTCAGCTTTGTTTTTTTGTATTTTAGACCATAAATACTTTCACATATGATTAAATATTCTTCAGAAGCTAATGGCTACATAAATTCCTCCTGAGAAAGTACTGTTTCAAGCCTTAAAAACCCAAGTTCATCAGGTGTTTCCCATGTGCTCCTGCTCTACACAGTTTTCTCGGTGAACATTAGATGGGGAGATGCCCACACACGCTGGGCTCAGCCCCATGACAGATGTGCCGCCAGTGGATTGGCCCCAGAGGTGCTGTGCTTCAGCACCGTGCTTCCAGATGTAGTGTGACTTCATTAGCCAACCTTTCGTAGATTATTCAAATTCTTCGCACTTTGTCACTGCTGAATAATCTCATGAAGACTATCTTCATCCATAAATCTTTATGTTTCATGATATGAACAGAGAACACTTCAGAATAGGAAACTTAGAGAACACTCTTCACAAATATTTGTAAGTTGTTTGGCTTAAAAAAACAGTATGTTTTAAGGCTCTTGATACATTTCCCTAAGAGACCCATTTAACACTTTCACAACACGAGTTGATAGTATGAAAAACAAATCTCATATTTTTTACTTGTAGTTTATTTCATTATAGGTGATGTGACTTTTTCCATTTTTTTATCCATTTGCATTGCCTAGTGGTCAACTTACTACTTTACAATAATTCACCTCGCTGACACAATAATGAATTTGATATTCCTTTTGCATCAGTATGATAAATCCCTTTTAAAATAACAATTCTGAGGACAGGGATTTTGCCCATTGGTTAAGAATCTGGTTAGGATGCTCACATGCCACACAGGCGTGCCAAGGTTTAGACCTGGACTCTGGCACCTTCCTGCTAATACAGACCACGGGAAGCAGCAGCAACAGCTCAAGTGGTTGGGTTCCTTCCTGCCTCCTGCATGGGAGATCTGAATTGGATTCCCATTTCTGACCTCAACCTCCAACAACTGCAAGTATTTGCAAAATGAACCAACACACAGGGGGAGCACTCTCTCTTTCTCACCCTCTCACATAAACAAATACATTTCTTTTTAAAGCAACATTTTCTAGAGAATTGAATGAATGGATTTTTTTCCAGAATGTAGGTGCATTGTCAGATTATATTAGTGAGGGTCCCAAAAGAAAACAGATGGAACTGTGAATATGTAGCATAGAGAAGGATTCATCAAAAGGAATATTTACAAGAGAGTAGACAGGATTAAGGAGACCTAACAGGAGTGATGTAACTATTTGGCATTAACAACACCTAGGCACCACTGCCCCTCCTCAGGTTTCAGGAGAAACATGCAGGAACCAGACGAAAGTACCTGCAATTAAATGAGACCGCTTGGCAGCTCAGCAGATGGATGCCAACAACCTTCCAAGAATGTTCTTATGCCTGCTACCTCTGGGTAAGGGGCAATACTAGACCATGTCCCTTGAGTCTCAGGATAAAGCAATAGACTTTGAGAGGGACTTTTATTCAGTAGATAAGAAATCCATTGAACCCTACCTAGTGTAAGAAAAGCATCCATCTGTCCCGACAGGCTCACAGGGCCAGAGCTCTAGGCATGATTGGCTCTGCCTCTTCTTTGTAGTTCCCTCCTTTGGAGCCCTTTAATAAGGAAGTACTGTCTGGGGGGAGGGTGGGACCCAAGTCCTCGGAGTCCTCGGCCATTTCAGCAGCACCCCTCAGATCACTTCCAAATGTCATTGATCTCTGATCACAGAGATACAAAGAGGCTAGCTGAAGCAATTCCACCATGACCAAAAGCTGCTTTTCCTGATGTGTCACAATCTTCTATGCACCTGCAGGAGCCTGCCCAGATAGAGATCCTCATACTTAACTTTTCACTGATTAGACCCACGTTCTCTGGGTCTCAAACCCCAACCACTTAATCCTTGCAAAAATGCAATAAAGTAGGCACTGTATTTATTGCCATATTTCAAATGAGAGATCAAGGCACAGAGGTTAAACCTTCTGGTACATCCTGGCAACTTGTACCAGAATGGTACTAAACTCCAAGTTCTAACTCAAATCCTCCACATACAGCCATCGCAGCGCCTCATACCAGGGAAAACTGCAAAGATGTGGGACTGAATCCAAGTTTGGCCTCGAGTCATTTTAAAGCTCTGAATCTGATTTCTCCAATGTTAAAAAATAAGTAATAAGTAAATAGACAAATAAATAAATAAATGGCACTCATGCCAATAACAATCCCAGGAAGCTCTTGAGACCGTAAGCACAGTCTACATTTTCCCCACTGTCACGTGACTGCCATTTGCCAATTTCTGCTCACATGTCAGCTCATGCAAGAGGGCTCCTCTGGTGACCTTATAGAAACGGGAAAGAACTTCACTTCCCTGTCCCATCAAGCACTCGCTGGCTCCTTCCTCACTCTTTGTCTTCACAGTACTTAACACAACCTGGCCCCACTATGTGATTGTGTGTGTTTGTGTGTGTGTGTGTGTGTGCACGTGTGAATGTAGTCTGAGTATGTAATTTATATGCAGCATGCCAAGCATGGAATGCAGTGTATAGAGTGTGTGTGTGCTCTATGTACAGTATTGTAATGTAGATGGTCTATGTGCAGTATGACGTGTAAGTAACATGTGTGTCTCACAGCATGTAATGTGCGTGGAGTTTGTTTCTCTGTAATGGGTATGTGTCATGTGGAGCATGCATGCCTGATATGCAGAATGTGTGTGATATTGTGTGACATACATGCAGTTTGTGTACAATGGGTGTGTCTACAGGGTGTGTAAGCATTTACACATTTCATCTGCTTAATCTCTGGTTTCCCACTCATGCTGATCTCCAAGAAAGCAAAGACTTCGCCTGGTTCGGCCCTGCAGGATCCCCAGTTTCCCTAAAGCCACCTGACCTGTAGAGGGTATTCAGCAACTATTGAAAAAGTAGACAAATAATAAAGGGATAGTGAACAAGAACCTGTGCGGTACTTGTCATACACCACTCACTAAATACTACCTATAAAATCTGTTTGGTTTCAATCTGAATCCCAGGTGACTGACAGTAAGAATTCAGGTGAAATGTAAAAATTTTCTGACTTACACTAAGCAAAAGACAGGAAGACGAAGGAATAGAAATATTCCAAGAACGCTCTGGGTTGAGTTACAATTGAGTACAAATTTCAGTGATGAGCATCTTAGTAGCCAAGGCAAGGAAGCAAACAAGATGAAACACAACAATTCTGTTATCTGCAGAAAGCAACACACTGTCACCCAACTCCAATGCCTGGTCAAGTGCCTTAGATGAGCAGGAAGGTACCAGAACTCCCACTTAGCGTCGGAACAAAGAGCAGGGCAGTTAATTCCCATTCCCTGTGGTCAGCTCAGACCACTCTCTCTTCTTTCCCTACACACAATCCAATGGCAGAGGGGCTAAGTCAGCTGGGACACACGCCTACCTCCACCTGGTGGGCCAGATGTTTTGAGACAGCTGGGAGATTTCCTGGCAGGAGCTGATTTAGAGAGTTAGCACGCCTCCTCCAGCTCCTGTGAATCGGGAACCGGCAAAACAAGAAACCCCACAGGCAGAGTAGCCTCCTAAAGGCAAGGCCATTCTCCCTCCTCTGAACAGCAACGCCACTCAAACCAGAAGGTGTGTGTGTGTGTGTATGAGAGAGAGAGAGAGAGAGAGAGAGAGAGACTTAGAGAGAGAATACTCAGCATATAAGATTGGAGGCAGCTACAAGCCCGAGATCCTAACAAAAACACTCGAGAGATACTGCTGTCTGGCCTCTAGGAGGTGCTCCAGTGCAGTGGGAGGAACCTTGGGAGCCCACCGAGCCTGGACTGCAAATCACCCCTCACTCATCAACAGGACAACCCTGAGCCTTTCTGCACTCAGAGTTCCTTCCGTTGGCCCTGGGTCACCTTGTGGTTACAAATGCAGGTCTGGAGTCAGGCTCCTGCGTTTGCCTCCTGGCTCACTGACATGGTGCTCTTGGCCAAGCACCTTTTTGTTCCAGTGTTGATTTTCTCATCTATATAATGAGTACAGGGAGGAGACCTACACCTATGACTATTGCAGGCATGGTACGTGATCAACCAAGTCAAACCTTTAAGATGGTGACCAGCATATAAGAAGTATAGAGCAGACGCTCCTCTGGATTCTGTCGTTGCTGTAGCTTGTATGTTCAAAGAGCATGTGAATCCCCGGTTCGGTACCTAGCATTCAGGGTTTGCAGGACCTTCCTGGAGAAAGTCCGACACTGAGTTCATAAGTGCAGTTTGGGAGAGTGAGGAGGGGGTTCCTGCCTGCAAACCTGGAAAGGAGCCCCTGGGAGAGCCAGATAAAGAAGACCCAGGCCAAGGCTAGTCCTTGGATGCAACAGGGAGAGCAGAGTGAGCTGGGAAGGCGCTGGCCAGTGCCTGCCCCCGGGGAGCCCTGGGAGCAGAAATAGGAAGCCTTAGCTGGTATTTACAGGAACTCCTCAGCCCCTGACCACACTGTCTTGTCTGTGGTGCATTTATTTTGGGGACAAGCACTGGAGTCATTGCTGCCCGAAAGTGCTCCAGGCAGGCCTGCCTCGCCTCTGCTTTCCCAGGAGAGCCTTGGGGTGAGGAAAACAGAGCCACAGGCAAGCTCGTAGGTGCCTGAGTCTGGCAGGCCAACCACAGGAGCAGGCGCAAGTCCAGGTTCCCCGAAGGCTGGAAGGGGCACCTCTCACAGGAAGCTGCGGAAAAGAGGCCTTGGGAGATGCCGCCCCACCCCATCCTACCCAGCCGTACTCTGCTCTCACTTTCCTTTTCCTCCAAGGGCTGCCTTCCCAGCCATTAGGGCTCCTCTTTCTCCATTTCTTATAACTCAATGATAGGAGGGTAGGAAGTAGGGAGTTGACTCTTCAAGGCCACTTCCTGGCCCTGATGAGCAAACCTGCCATCCCAGGTCAGGCAGACCTCTGCTGGCTATTCTCCAGCTCAACACCAGGGAAATTGAAGATACCTGCAAGCCCAGCACCTGGGCCGGCAAGAGCCGCTGAGCTCCAAGGCCGGCAGGCCTTCAGCTGCCATATCATAGCGGGCCTGACTTCTTTAAAACTGACCTTTCCAGGAATTCAAACTGGCCAGAACCCCTTCCGCTGACTCTGGCTTATATTTTTCCTTCTTTTTAAAGCAACCCTTACATAAAATCCCAGTTAATCACATAGTTTTACTGAAAGCAAATGCATACCTGTGGCCAATATGTGTTTTCCAACATGTATCCCTTTCCTCTAAACCCAACTACACAGAAGCCCTTCTATTGAACTGCTATAGACAGTTGTGCAGGTTGCATATGACACAAGCCAAGGAGATGGAGTTCACATTACAGACTATGAGAACGACTCCCCCAGAACTAAACAGGACACAAGAAAACATGGTGGGGCATCACTGTGGCTTACACTGATCAACTTCTGCCCATGGCATCATCATCCCATTTAAGCACCAGTTCCAGTCCCAACTGTCCACTTCCGAGTCCCTGCTTATGGACTGGGAAAGTAGCAGAGGATGGTTCAAGTCTTTGGGACCCTGTACTCACAGAAGAAATCCAGAAGAAACTCCTGGCTTCAGGCTCCAGATTGGTTTAGCTCTGGCCATCGTGGCTGTTTGGAGAGTGAACTAGTGGATGGAGGAGTTTCTCTCTCTCTGAAACTCCTTCTCTTTATAACTCTGCCTTTCAAATAATAAATACATAAATAAAGCATGGTAACCCCACTCTTAGAACTCCAGGAGTTTTTAAACCACTGGACTTGATATTTACCTTAATATCTGAGAGAATGGACAATTCTCTAGTCTACTAGCACTAATCTGGAACTTTTCCAACTCTTACTAGAGTATCAGTCTATAAGGGCTTTGGCCACTAATACTCCTCTGGGCTATCCGCACATTGGACGCAAAGGCTTTGCAAAGCCCAGATTCAAAAGAAACAGTTGAGAGGCCAGTGTTGTGTCATAACAAGTAAAGCCACTGCCTGCAATGCGGATATTCCATATGGCACCAAGTAATGTTCTAGTTGCTCCACTTCCAATCCAGCTTAAAGGCCTGTGAAAGTAGCAGAAGAAAATCCGAGTTTTTTTGTTCATGCTCTCCATGTGGACGACCCAGAAGAAACTCCTGGCTCCTGACTTCAGCTTGGTCCACATGGCCATTGCAGCCATTTAGGGAATGAACAGTAGGTGGAAGATCTTTCTCTCTGTTACTCTGACCTTCAAATAAATAATTTTTTTAAACGGAGAGAGTTGGCTAATTCAGGGCTTTGTCTAAGGCAGAAAAATGACAAGTCTAGGAGTCCTTTTGTTTCTACTATTTATTCAGAACAAATACCTTGTTCATCTGTAGTTGGAGATTTCCTAAGGGTCAAAAATTGGGTCCTTAGATGTTTTGACTTTCCCAGAATATGCATGTCATTAAATCAAACCAAAACAAAACAAAACAAAAATGTAAATTTATCCCACACCTACTTTTAGCCAGAAATGGCATTAGCCCTGGAACAAATATCATCTCACGTATCTTTCCAGCTACCTTCTGGGTCGTTAGCATCACCTTGGGCAGATAAATGAGATGAGAATGGCAGCGACTAAGCATAGTCCCAGAAAAGAAAGAGAAATTAGCAGGCAACTAAATGATCCAAAGCCCTACCACTCCCTGTGGACCAGGCATCAGGCTAGTCTGAGGGAGTTTACTAAAACATGCCTTGCATCTAAAATCTGTGCATAGGAGTTAGTGCCAGAAATTTCTATCTAACCCTTCCAGGGGATTCTCAGTGATAATCTGGGAATTAATGTTTAGGAAGGCAACTTGGTGTGTGGCAGTGGAAACAATCTCACACAGACTGCCGCCCATGCCTTTGCTGCTGCATTCCCCTCTGCTTGGGAGGTGTGTTCTGTATCCCATCCTGAAAGGCCCAGTTCTACTGTGACCTTCTCCAGGAAGTCTTCCTGGGCTGCTTAACTGGGATGTGGCTTCTGTTCTGTTTCCTACAACTACCTCCTCAAGTCTCTCTAACGAGCTAACCTCTGCATGCCTTGGACAGACAACCTACTTTTCCTTCTCTTAGACTTGAAACTCCTTCTGGACAAAACTGGAGTCTTACGCATTAGTCTGTTCATTTCCATCGTCACAAAAAAGATCATACAACTTAGAAAGAGGCCTGAGAGTATAAGTCAAAGCATTAACCAAACTGAGTTGAGCTAGAAGGACTGACCAAGGCACTTCACTAGAAATATGTCCTTCTGTGATAAATCTGCTGAACCCTAAAAATCCCCAATTGTTTTAAGTTTCCTTGACTTTTACCACCAAAATTTCTGGACCAGAAAGAATCTCTCCTTCCAACATATTCACAATCTCTCCTGATACTGCAACCATCATTTGATTTCCAAAATCATCCCAATGTGAGTTATACTTGCTTCAGTAGAGCTTCTAACAGCATAGAACAAACAGGTGTCATACATTTTCTTATGTGCCTTCCCCACTGGGCCAGAGTTCCAGAGCACAGATTTATGTTTCATTCATTTTTGTACTTCTGAGGATATAGCATTGGCACAGGTGCCTATTAAAAGTTCATATAGAGAATGAGCAAATGAATGGAGAAAGAACTTGGTACCAGGACTAAGATATCTCAAGAGAAGGGTCAGTCTCTCTCCCCAGAGTAAGTGTCATCATCAGAGCTGGAGGCAGCCGTCTGGCTGCCAGAACATAGGTGAGACACACTTTCCTGGGACTCATCAAGTGTTTCTGCCTATCCCACCTTCAAAGGTGACCTTCAGCCTGCTGCCCAACAACTAAAACAAGGCCAGGGACATAGTAAAAGGTCCAACCTTCCTTACTTTCCTTCCTTCCTTCCATCCCGCTTTCATAAAACAAGCTCTTGCCTACTAGAGCAATTTCCTAAAGTAGATCTGAGGGTAACACAGGAATCCCTCCCTGAGCCAATATGCAGCAAGACAGTGGCCAGGCACAAAACTGCCAACCTCCCCTCCCGCGTTCTACAAGCATCAGCTTATGTCCACTACACGTCCTCATGGGCATATCCAGATCCAAATCACAAGAGTCCATATCTTTTCCTGATTTTGCCCATAATTAGTAACAAATGCAGCAAACATGTGAAACTTGCTTTTCTAGTATTTTTTAAAAGACATTTAGTCACAGAATTTTTATTAGCTCTTTTTTTTTCATCACTTAACAAATGAGTAAATCCCTGCAAATTGAAGCCAGACATGTTTGTGTGAATATCAAGAGCTGCTATTTTTTTTTATCATGCTTGTTTTTACTTCTGCAGTCTCCTTAGCACTCCAGTCATGGGGTTCCAGTGTTCCTGTGCTATTTTGAAAGCCAGGAAATGTTAGTATGTGGTGTGGCATGATCTCAATTCTACAGTGGAGCCCATAAGCCTGAAAACTTTAGGATTGTCTGTGTTAAGGGAAATGGGAGAGATGTGTAAACTTCTATTCCTTCTTCATGTTCCCAACTGAATATGCCATCTTGTGCCTATAATTAAGCCCTGATAGGTATCAGAATTGTGAAACTGGCACACTTCATATCTCATTAAAATAAGTGGGGCGATAAGGACTGTCCCGTGGATACTGTGTACCCTCCTCCTCTCTCACAACAACCAGATCAGGTTTATATGGTGTCTCTAAGCTTTAACACAGTCAATCTATTTCAGAGTGGCCGCAAACTCCTGGAGACTGCCCCAGTGGGCAGAACCATGGCACTTACAAAGTGCCATGTAGGTGGCACCACACCTACATGCTTACTGATCAGATTCAGCAACCTACATCCACTCAGTGCCATTCTAGGCGGGGGCGGGGGAATCAATAATCTTAAAAGGAAAAAGACTCACCACACTGCTGAAAAGGTGACTTCCATTTATATCTTCATTACTAATTTGGCGCTCCCTCAGGTAATAAAATAGCAAAGTGGGCAAAACACAGAAGTGGTGTCAGCCAGGCCTATCTCCCTCATAAGGCCTCACAAGCCCAGGGACTCTGCCTCATCAGATCTGGTCTCTCTGTTCATCAGTATTTCCATACTTGACTTTTCTGAAACTTGCCTTTTGTGGTTGAAAGACAAACTCATCACAGACCACAAGAACAAAAGAGTCGCGATTCATTAAAATCCACAAAACAGAGCGGAGATGATTGACACTTCCAACTCAGAGACGTTCACATCAGCCTTTGCAGGGAATCATCCCTTCTACTCACTAGCACGACTGGAGGAAGCTAGCAAAGCAGCAAGGAAGAATGAAATGGGGAGAAGTCCTCTCCTTTTACATGTTAACAGCCTTCCCCTGGCTAGGGCAATCCTGGATGGGAGCAACACCTATCTCAAAAGGACAGAAGATTCTTCTTCACTTTGAAGTCCATGTTGGGGCTTCTGAACATCTGGAAGGTCTGGTCGAGAATCTGCAAATCCAAGCCAAGGGGTTGGGCACTGTCAACAATGAGTAGCGCTTGCTTACAGCACAACTAGAGCCTGCTGCTGAGAGTGAGCAGGGCAGAAGGGCTCAGAAGAAGAAACTCTTCCTAAGAATGAGAACTGTCCATTAAGCAAAATGGAAGAATACATTCGGTCCCCAGAAGAGTTTAGGCAGATATGGAGCCCTACTATATTCTAGAAACTGCACAGAAATTCCCAGGAAACCAGAACACTCAGGTTAGCCAGAAGTAGTGAGGTGAGCCTCAGCTCAATCTAGCACTCACTCACACAATATTCTCTATGTGGAAACGCATTACTTCTTTGACCATAGTAGATAACAGTGTCTACTGCGTCATTTCACTGCCCTCTATCTTTTCCACTGAATAATGTATCTTTGAAATCACTCCATATCAATCTATAAAGAGTGACTTCATCCTTCGAAGGGACTGCAATTATAACATCCATAAAGGCATCATATTTTGATCTTAGCCATATCCCAATTATGTACATAGGGTTTGTTTCCAGAGGTCTGTTTTCACAAACATCAATTCAATAAGCAACTCTCTGTATGTTGTAAAAAAAAAAAAAAAAAAAACAGTGTCTTTACATTACTGTTGCAGAAATGGAATTACTGAGTCAAAGTGACTGTGCATATGGAATGCTGATGGAAACAAGGCCTCCTCAGGGGTAGTCCCTTTACTTAACATTCTTAGAAGCAAGAGAACAGTCACATGACATCACTGAAACCTGACTGCTAGCTGTGGTTCGTTGGCTGTGAGTGGTCCCTTCTCATAGGTGTTTTGGCAGGCCACCAACTCACACAGTTCATGGGGCTCCACTGGCAGATGAAATTGGGGTCCCCTTCTTAGAAGCCCTTGAATCCATCCCCAGTCCTCTGCTCAAGACAACAAAGCCCAAAGAGGGGACCTCCTCATTCGAAAATCTACCTTACACCTTCCAATTTCCTCCTGTAGGATCTCTCTCTCTTGTTTACATGATTCTTCCCCAGAATATCCATTATTTTACCAATTCATCAAACCCAGAATACACCCACACCAGCCTCCCTGAAAGATTTATGCAAATCATGTTTCATTCTGAACATTTTTTTCTCACTCTGGGGACTGTAGCCTTCACAGAAGAAATGGGCCATCCACCAGAAGGTTCTTGTCTCACTGAGCACAGTGATAAGTTTGCATAGAAGATATAAATGTTAGCCACAAATAAAGCTGGAGCTAGGGAGAACCAAACATGCCTGTACTACAAAAGCAGAAGAATTTGGCGATTGTAAGAGCAAAAAGGAAAGGATAGGAAAAGAAGAGGCAAAAGAGGAAGGAAATGGAAGAGCTAACATGTACCAGTGGGTTGAAGGTTGCGCTGCCTGAGAGAGTCCAAGAGGCTTTCCCAGAGGCCCCTTGGTGCAAGTACATATTGAACGTGGAGATTGTCCGATGTCTACTTGGAGCAGGAGGTTGTGATATTCTAATGGAAACATCATCCTGCTGCTTCTAACTGCTGTTTCTAAGGTCTAAAACACTTATATACACTCAGGGAAAATGCGTGTGTGTGTGTGTGTGTGTGTGTGTGTGTGTGTGTGTGTGTGTGTGTGTGTGTGTATCAATCAAAGCATATCTAGTCACAGCTAAAAACTATGCCACAGATTATAGACTGCAAATTCAGAGTGGAGTCAGAGCCTTCGACACCATGTTGATACAAATCCATGTGGATTCTCAGGTCTTATGAGGAGTCTCCTTTGATCTAAGGGTCCAGAGACTGGAAATTTCACCTGCTATCAGAGCTGTATTAGCCTACTGCTTCCTACATCTCTCTTCACGAGGGCTTGCCAAGATTCCTGCTAATACAACTCTTTCAGGCAGTCATACAGCTCTCTCTCTCACACTTCATTCAGGTCTCTACTCCAATAGCTCCTGATTACAAAGTCCTTGTTGACCGCTAAGTACAATCACACCGCTTGCCCAATCTTATCCATGCCTAATTCTGCTGTGTTTCTCATTCATAGTACCCCTTATCATCTGGAATTGTACCTTTGTTTATTTCCTTGTTATTGCACACACCTCAAAACATAAACCAATGAAAAATTTCCCTTTTATTACTTTATTCACACCATCTGGCACATAGTAGTTGCTCAATGAATATTTGTAAAATTCGCTATGTAAGCAAAGAGTGGCCAGAATACTTCGAACTCATTAAACATTTACATATTGTTTTAAACTTATCAGACATTGCTGAGAAAACAACTATTTTATAAGGAACAGAGTGAAATTAATGTTTGATAGTTTAACTTACAAAAAAAAAAGTTGGTCCTGCTATCCTCATGTTTCATGGATTAATAGCAGTCATAGAATTTGGTACAAAGAAAGATTTTATGAATTACACATCCCTCAGCAGCATATGACTGCCCACCATGAAAAGGAGGCTCAAGTCCTGGTCCAGATAACCATGAACATTCATGAGTAAGTGTGACCAAGATTCTTTTGCCAAGCCAAACTTTGCACTAGGAATAGGCATGTGTCGCTGAGGTCAGCAACTGGCTCTTCCCTTTGCTGGCCTGCTGTTTTATGTCAGCCAGGACAACTTACACTCTACCAAGGAGGTTGCAAACTATGCTCTCACTTTTTTTTCAACTGAAGAGGGAGGGAACATGTTGTGACTCACAGGGAAAAGAAATATAACGCTGAATTTCATCCAAGAATCGTGTGCACTCCCACCAGGACTTTGCCACTCAACCTGACCCACTCACTGCTGTCATACGGTATATTCAGAACAGCCACTGCCAGAAAGGAAGAGGAATCCACCAGCTAGACATGAAGGTCATGATCTCCTCCCACACGAAAGAGCAGAGAGGCCAAAGGCGGCCTTTGGGATGCATGCTCATGAAACCAAAGGGAAGAGAAGTGCCTTGGAGATTCAGGCCGGCAGAATCACTAGTACAATACCTGGGGCCACACCGACAAGAGCAAAGAACTGAACAATAGTATTAGAACATAACACTTCCCAAACTACCCGGGATATCTGTCTACACAGTCCAGGCTACATGAAAATTGTTCTCTTTAAGGCTCAGTGACACATGGGAATAAACGGTCTAGGTGGAAAAGCTATCATGGAAGCCCATTTCAATACGTACATGCTCTCGTTAGAAGGAGAATAACAAAATCAAGATTGTATCCCTGATGTATGTGTCAATATTAACAACCAGCACTATTTAAGTGAATTTGACACCTATCTGTTCAAATTAACGCTCGTTTTGACTAAGTTTTTTGGCAGGAATAAACAGGTTGTCATGCCAATTTATGAGCTAATCTATAAGATCCTTCCTGAAAATAATGAAATATAAAAGCCATACAAAACACTTTACTATACTCTAACACCAGAATGAAACAGTTTTTTCCTTTTTCTTTCTAAAATCCTATGGCCTATTCCATTCTCTATAACACAAATGTTATAGAGAAGCAAGCAATTGTAAGAGGAGGAAAAAAGGAAAAAGGAATTTGACCCAGAGCTTTCAGGAGATGCATTTTACAATTTATCATTTTCCATATTAAAAAGTACTAGAAATCAATCAAACATCCACTTGGTTGTTCTGTCTGAACATTGAATGCTATAATATGTATCTTCCCACATTTATACACTGTTTTTATATAAACAGAATTGAAATTAAGAAAATAATCAATGTAGAAAATTTGGCTGTATCAAGTTTGACTGACTTCTACCATTTTTAGTAAATTAGTTTCTGGGGTTCTTTTGAGATGGAATTCATAAAAGTAGAATATTAAATATATAACTCAAGGCAGTTTTGCCTAGGTTCAAATGACTACCAAGAGCCACAGGTTCAGGCAACTTTTTCAAACTCATTTTTGGCAATTTTAGTCCAGAGATACACATTAAGTGGATTCTTTCTTCATTTAGCAAAATCATGTATTATGCTCTTTTCTGTAACTATCTTTATTATGACACTAGTAGCATTCATGTTGCTGTATATGTCTTTAGTTTATTTTTTTTATTGCTGTGTAGTTTTCTAATATTTGAACATGCCACAGTTTGTTTTCTCATTTTCCTGCTGATGAGCATTGGGTAAGTTTTGACTATTACGAAACAGATGCTGTGAACATGTTTGTAAAACTCATTTTGCGGACATATGTGTCCGTTTCTCTCAGGAGTGACATTTTTCGGTCACAGCGCAGGCACCTAATTAAGTTTATTACAAACCATCACATGGTTCTCCAAGGTGCCCAGCGTTGTGGTTAGGCTGTCACATGAATCACAGGCATCCCATATGAGCACTGCTATGAGCCCCGGCTGCTCTACTTCTGATCTAGCTTCCTGCAAAAGCAGCCGAGGAAGCAGCAGAAGACAGTTCAAAGTCTTGGGCGCCTGCACCCATGGAGATGACCCAGATGATGCTCCTGGCTTCGCCTGGCCCAGCCCTGGCCATGGCAGCATTCCAGAAGTGAACCAGCAAACTGAAGACCCCTCTCTCTCCATGTCTCTTCTCTCTGAAACTCTGCCTTTCATATAAATAAGCAGCATCTTTTAAAACAAAATGCTCTCCAAAGAGGCTCCTGTCTGCTCTTATAATGAGCACATATTCACCAAAATGTAAATCACACACACACATTTCCTGTTTCTTCTCCCCTCCTAGGAATAAAGTGTAGACATGCAGATGCTGAAGGCTAACTGGGCATCACAAGAAAGCACAGGTTTTGAAGAAGCCTCAAATATCTTCCCAGTTCCAATCCCCTGCATGTTATTTCAAGGGCTTCAAGCAATATAGTGTTTTTAATAATTATGAGGTTCAGCTTTTCTTTGTAAAACAGTTATGTGGTGCCTACTGATTCTATTGGTTTGCTCTGAAGAGAAAATGAAATGACACAAATTAAAATGTCAGCATAGGCTTTGACACAGGGCTAGCAGAGAAAAGTGAATCCCCCATTCTCCCATTCTCTGAGCGTAACAATTTCCTACTTGTATTAGGTTTTCGGATCCCACAAAGTTGTCTCTATCTGCTCTGCCCTCCCCTCCACACCCCAGTGTCCCACTTCTCCAAGCCCCAGGAAGACCTGAGTCTGGGAGACAAAGACCCTGCCAAACAGAAGGTCAAGAGGCACGTGAGGATGAGAATTGGTCCTTCCCCAGCAGAAGGCACAGCTCTATTTACAGTAGGACAGATGGAACTGATTTGCTCAGAGCCATCTTATTCCTGAGTGTGATATTTGTCCACATCGTAAAACCACAGGCTACAATGTGTCTGACATTATACCAAGTGATATAACCCCTCCTAATGATATTATAATAAATCCCAAATGAGGCAGCCATCACTGGGCAGCCATTTCAAAGTGTTCCCGAAATAGTTCTTACAGAACAAGGAATCTGCATGCCAAATGCAGACATTCGCATGAGGCGAGAAGAGTCAGCCCAGGCACACACATGAACATGATTGTGGCTTTGCTCCTGGCTGGGAACTTTTTCTACTCATCTATTGACTTTTATGAAAATCAAAATTTTTCTTTTTTTAAACTTTTTTAAATGAAGGATGAAATTGGATGTTTTCTAAGTGCCAGAAAATGCCACCCCCCCACCCTCCACCAGGGTGCTTTTTAAAATAATTCTTCGTACAATCAGCAGTTTGTGAACCTCTTCATTAGTAAAAGCCCATGACCTCTTCCCTCGGCTTCACCTCCCTGGGTGCGTAAAGAAAGCTGACCGCATTTCCTGCCATCCTGGTGGTGGAGGTCTGTTTTGCTCTGCTTCTCTGCCAACATGCATAGGTATGTTTCTCAGATGTCACATGATCTGGTCCCACAAGTGCGGGGAGCCACTGACTCAGGAAGTGGTGAATTTCTTCTAGGACAAATATGCAGTCCTCTCTGCCCTTAAAGGTATGAAACACAGGAAATTGTGTGTTTCTTTAACAGAGTTGGATGTACCACCCTCTTGGCCTTGGAATTAATAACATCACACAGTCTGAAACAACCCATGTAACCACTATTACTGTTTCCATAATCAAATTCACAGCAACACAATTGGGACACGCACTCTCTCATCATTTATTTATTTATTTATTTTTGTCCATCTTCACCACCTGTTTATCCTCTAGTCCTTTCCATTACAGTGGGGCCTCTTCTGTCATAATTTTCCCAAACATCCCTCTTCCCTTGCTTTTTCTCATACTGTGTAGTTACACTCTTGGTCCAAAAGCGTAGCCCAAATCTCGGGAATGTTTGTTTTACAGATTGGCATCACAAAATTGAATGGGGTTAGCCTTAAACTGCTGTAGATCACAGATCGCCACCAGATTTTAAAAAACAAAAAAGCATTGTTAAACTGAAAAATACACAGACCATATGAGATCAGAGTGAAGGAAAGCAGAGGAGCCTGATACAATGGTTGAACCCTCTGACTAAACCAGGCCCATATTTTCACATATTTAAGATGATTTTGTCAAAATTGGTTTGAGCTTCTTTCCCTTGAAACGAAGAGAATTCTAACCAAATCAACCATCCTTGCCACCTGGTCTGTGTTATCCACCTTACCCCGAATATATTCATTCCATATCAAAGTGTCAGCTGGTAAGCCGGAGCTCTGGTCATGTTGTCGCTGCATGGTTGTATGGAATTTAATTAATATGGCACAGTGCCATCCATGTAAGATGCCTTGTGGCAAGACAGCCAAATGGACTTTAAAGAGCAGGAATGTCTCCTACGAGGGTTCTTAATCCCCTGCTTGTAGCTCCCAAGTGTTCTGCAGCTGGAGCTCAGCAGGTCTTTGAACGGAGATGGCAAGAAAATTTTTGTATGTATTTTCACCAACCTCTGAGAGAAAATGAGTGCTTTCTTCTATTATAAATGCACACAAGTTGTGGCATTAGCATTGATAGTTCTGTGGCTTTATAATCAATAGAAATCACAGATATTTTCATAGCACATTAAACTTGTTGCATAAATGCATAAACCACTTACACTCATCACTCTTTTGATGCTAAATTGATTTTCTGGCCAGCCACTACATTGTGGTATTTAAAAAATCATTAACTAACAAGTCTCTTTGGAAAATATAATATGCAAATACATAAATACAAGTAATCATATGCATGTGATTTCAAATATATACATACTTACATTTAGAAGATATATAAACAAAGAAATCCCCAATAAAATAATATTGATTAGTATGTTCTCACAAAAAAATAGAGAACAAAATAATTCTAATATTTGTTTTAACAAATATACGAATAAGAACCAGAATTGTAGCCTAGCAAATAAAGCTGTTGCCTGCAATGCAACACCCCAAATGAGCACTGCAGTGTGTCCCAGCTCCTCCACTTCCAATCCAACCCCTGCTAATGGCCTGGAAAAAGCAATGGAGGATGGTCCAAGTATTTGAGTCCCTGCTACCCATGTGGGAGACCAGGATGAAACTCCTGGTTTCAGCTTGGCCCAATCCTGACCATTGTAGCCATCTGGGAGAGTGGACTAGAATGGAAAATCTTCCTTTCTCTCTCTCTCTCTCCCTCCCCCTTTCTCTCTCTCTCTCTCTCCGCCCTTCTCTCTTACTCTCTCTGCAACTTTGGCATTCAAATAAATACATTTTTAAAAAGCAGTGCATAACAAACCAAGTTTTTCTTCAAATAAGAACTTCAAAAATTAATGGGAAAAATCGGTTTCTATCTTAGACTACTTACAGCCACAGCATATGACAAACCAATATTAATTGGCATAATACAAACAAGATAAGAATCAACAACTGCTTCAACAAAAGGCACAACCTAGAAATAATGATAAAAATAAACATCATAAGAAAATGAGATTAGGACCTGGCATGGTAGCTTAGTGGCTAAAAGTCCTCATCTTGCTTTCGCTGGGATCCCATATGGGTGCCGTTTTGTGTTTGGGCTGCCCTGTTTCCCATCCAGCTCCCTGATTGTGGCCTGGGAAATCAGTCAAGAATGGCCCAAAGCCTTGGGACCCTGCACCTGCACTGTGAAGGACCCGGAAGAAGCTCCTGGTTCCTGGCTTCTTATGGACTCAGCTCCGGCCGTTGCGGCCACTTGGAGAGCAAACCAGTGGATGGAAGATCTTCCTCTCTCTCTCCTTCTTTCTGTAAACCTGACTTTCTAATAAAAATAAATAAATAATTTTTAAAGTGGAAGCTAAAAATAGGATTCTATAAACAATACTAGACCATTAGTAGCTATATAGAAAGCATACATTACAATACATCTCACATCAGCCAAAAGTTTTGTTGTGTTGTAAGAAAGTCACTGAAAATTTTTTTTTTAATGTGGCACAGCAGGTTAGGCTACTACTTGGAATACCGAAATTTTTTCTCAGAGGATTTCGAGTCAATCCCACGTCTACTTCACATCCAGCTTCCTGTTGACATGACTGGGAGGGAGCAAATGATGATGATCCAAGAACTCGGGTGCCTGTCATCTGCACGGGAGGCCTGGATGGAGTTCTCAGCTCCCAGCTTCAGCCTGACCTCATCTCTGCTGGTGCAGACATTTGGGAACTGAACCAATAGATGGAAACACCCCCAGCCCTTCCCTCTCTGTTTTATTCGCTTTCTTTCCCTCCCTCTGCTCCACCCCCTGTCCCTCTTTCAAATATATTCTTAATTTTTTTTTTTATTTGAGAGGCAAAGTTACAGAGAGATGTGCATCTGCTGGTCCATTCCCCATATGACCACAACGGTCAGAACTGAGTCAATCTGAAACCAGGAGCTTCTTCCTGGATCTCCCCCAAGGGTTGATGGCCCCAAGGACCTGTACCATCTTCCACTGCTTTCCAAGGCCATTAGCAAGGTAGAGCAGCTAGAGGCTCAAACCAGTGCCCATATGGGATGCCAGCACTGCAGCCAGATTGAGGCTCAGGGTGCTATGTCACAGTACCAGCCCCCTCAAATAAACCCTTTTAAAAACTATAGATAAATGTACAGATGAAGAAAATGTCAGTAGATACCCTAGAGTAAAAGGCTTTCTAAGCATAGGGAAGTTAAAAAAGAGAAGACTGCTTACAATAAAATGTAAATTTTCTAATTACTAGAAAACATCACCCACAAAAAGTAGCTGACATCTTCCTTTAAAGTCACTCCTCCCCTAAAACACTATTTTGACCCCTGAGTATTGGGCAACTGCTACTCTCTATAAAGCTCTCCATGCCTGTAATTAAGGTCAGTGTCTCTAGTCCTGACAGATCACAAGGGCCATGATGACAGGAAAAAGACTTGTCATGTTTCCTGCTGTAATTCAGCGCAACCCAAAACCTAGTTCATAATTTAGTCCAAAAATAACTTTTATTAAATGAATAAAATGTAAAAGGTGATGACATTTTGGGAAAATATAAGTTTAGTAAGTACAAAGACTAACATAGCACAAAGGTAAAGAATTCTTCCAAAGAATAAAGTAATGACTAACAAGAGCATATTAGAAGTAAATACAAGTGGCAATCAAGTTATGAAAATAATGAATCCACTACTATATAAAGCATTTTACCTAGCAAATGAGCAGATCAAAATAATAACACTCACCGCTACGGAGTATAGAGTGAGATGCAGAAGCACTTTCATGTTAGGATATAAATAATATAATTTAGCTTTCAATAAAGCTGGCAGTGTACAGCAAGTGATTCATTCAAGCATATTTCTAGTAAAGAACCTAGAATGAATATTCCAAGAGACACAAAAATTTGCATATAAAGAAATTAATTCAAAAAATATTAGTAAAGAAAGAATAGACCTACATCATTAATAGGCAAAGAACTTGATTCCTTAAATTATAGCATGTTTTTAAAGATTTATTTATTTTTATTCGGAAGTCAGATATACAGAGAGGAGGAAAGAAAGAAAGGCTTTGGGCCACCCTCTGCTGCTTTCCCAGGCCACAAGCAGGGAGCTGGATGGGAAGCAAGGCCACCAGGAATAGAATCAGTGCCCATATGGGATCCCAGTGTGTTCAAGAAAGGATTTTAGCCACCAGCCACTGCATCGGGACACAAATTATGACATTTTTTAAAGCTAAAATTATCTAACTGTGACCCAGCATAGTAGCTTAATGGATTAAGCCGCCACCTGAAATACCAGATGTTTTATTACCCCACGTGGGTGCTGGTTCCAGTCCTGGCTGCTGATCCAACTCCTGTTGCTTAGAAAAGTATCAGAAGATGGTCCAAATTCTTGGGGCCATGCATCCATGTGTGAGACCCAGAAAAAGTTCCTGGCTCCTGGCTTCAACCTAGCCCAGGGTTGGAAAGTAAGCCAGCAAATAGAAGAGCTCTCTCTGAATCTTTTCCTCAATCTCTCCATAACTCTGCATTTCAAATGCATTAAATAAATCTTGTTTAAAAGATCTTTAAAGACTTGCAGAAAAGTGGAAATACAAAGTGGACAAACTCATGATAGCAAATACTGTGTGTACCGTTGCCTTGGGTATGTGTGTTGTGTGTGACAATATCCATCCCTGCTTTTCAGACGAGGTCACCTGGGTTGTCATCCTGCCTTCCCCTTATTGCACATGTCATGCTTTTCAGTGCTGTCCCTGGAGTCCAGGAGATGTAACATCTTCTGTTTGACTCCAGCAGACAGCCAGCTTGTGTCTCTGAGATCCCTGACACAGCTGGAGTCCTTGTACAACAAGGATGAAGCCCTGGCTGTAGGACAGCAGACCTGCACGGTGCCAGGTCCACTGGCAAGGCTGTCTGCCACCAGTGTTGCACACCTTCACTGTGCCTAGAGACTACCGTTACCATCACCCCAAAGTCAACAACACACTTCAGGCCCCAAAACAGGGCCATAGTGCAGCCAGTTAAGTCGGGGAACTGTTTGCTGAAGATGAAGATGAGTCTGATTCTGTCATGGTCTGTGTCCCATGAAGAAATAATTGATATATCCATGCCACAAACAAGATGGAAATAGCTCACTGGAGATCATTCATTGATTGAATTTAAATCTGACTTGTGCGTCCCTAGCCCTGTGGCTTTTAGCAAGTTACTAAACCTCACTTTCCATCCTTATAAGTTAAGAGCAAAAGGTACCACAGTAAGGCTGGTGTGTGTGTGTGTCTCAAATGAAATTAACTGTGTGTATAAAAGTAAATATATATTTACAAAGTGAAGAATAGGGGTCCGTGCTGCTTCACTTTGAGGTGCTGCTAATTCACTTAAGAAGTCAGCAAAAGATGGTCCATGTACTAGGGCCTTGGCAACCACCTGGGAGACCCAGGAGAAGCTCCAGACTCTCGACTTTGGCTGACCCAGCCCTGTCTCTCTTCCTCTCTAACTATGCCTTTCAAACCAATTGGTCAATCGAAAATTGAAGAAAAAATCTTGTTAATTATTGTGGTCTTCATTTTTGCAACTAGTCACAGGGTCACAGTGGATAGTTACAATCTACTCTACTGTCACGAATATGTAGTTAGTAGTATGGCTCATTATGGTTCCCTGAGTATTGAGGTAATCCAGAGATTTATTCCAAGTAGATCTATGCTGTCTTGCCCGTGTTACATGGTTGTAGTTATCCGCCTTCTAGCACAGGCCTTGAAAGCACTAAAGTGTGCCCCTGTAGCTGTCCTACATTTCAAAATGCTCTGTCTGACCCCCACCCCCGCCCTCCACGTAATGACCCACTTTGTCCTGGTGGTCAGGATCACCCCAGCCAGCATGTTGGTTCACCAGCATGAGTCTCAAAATCTAACTTTTTGCTGACAAGTGTTCCTAGATGGAAGCAATTTTTTAAAGATTTTGTTATTTATTTTTATTGGAAAGACAAACATATATAGAGGAGGAAAGACAGAAAGGAAGATCTTCCATCTGCTGATTCACTCCCAAGTGGCCACAGCAGTTGGAACTGAGCTGAACTGAAGCCAGGAGCTAGGAGCTTCTTCCAGGTATCCCATGCAGGTGCAGGGTCCCAAGGTTTTGGACCACCCTCAACTGCTTTCCCAGACCACAAGCAGGGAGCTGGATGGGAAGCAGGGTGGCTGAGACGCAAACTGGCATCCATATGAGATCCTGGCACAAACAACGACTTTTAGCCGCTATGCTATCATGCCGGGCCTGATAAATGCACTTTTCCCCTGAGGTCCATGTCTCCTATATCAGGAGAATTGAGGGGAATGCAAACCTTTGCTCTCAGGTATTGTGGGTAATAGTAAGAGAAGTGTAGATCCAGACCTGCAAGTCCTAGCTATGAAGATAAGCACCCGTGGTTTAATGCATTTCCTGCATCATGAAGGCCAGTACTGCAGCCTCAGAAGGAGTTATCAGCAGCAAGTACCATGATGTCTTCAAAAGGCTTATTCCAGATCATATAGGCCAGCTGTTCCAGCATGATGGAGCACAATAAAATGTGCAGAACTACGATGAACTTGAGCCCGGTGCTGGTCTTCATTGCTCTCAGATGAGACACTTGGTCAGAAGTAGTGCTGTGTAGAACACTAATGGTGAATAAGACCTCTTAGGAGCCACCATGGTTCTGGTAGAATCATCAAAAGCAATGAAAACAGATCTGTATCAAGAGAAGTTAACCCTTCTGTGTCACAGCCCGTTCTCCTCTCCGTGAACTCATACCGATAGTCCTTCAGAATCAATCTTCCAGAATACTAAACCAAAGCCAGGATGAGATCCCTTTGCCTCCGTCCCTTTCACTTCGCCCAGCTTTTACCTTTAAGGCTTCTTCTTTACTTGGCATGTCATCCGCTGCTCCTGACACTGCCCTGTTGGTGTTTCTTGATCATACAAACTAGAACAGCCATGAATAAGAGACCCTCCCATTACTGTCCCAACCTGAACCTGTCTTCCTTCCAGGTTGCAAAATCAAACAGTAAGAAGGCACCTATGCAAGTCATGGGATGCTTCCCACTCATCACACTGGCCCTTGGAAGCGCACAATCCAGCACCTTTCTGACAAGGGTCAGTTGTATTAGTCAGGATTGGGACAGTGTTGTGCAGCAAAAAAAGCAACGTCTACCTGGAGGCTGTGGAACCGGGCTGAGACTCTAGAGTTTCTTCCAATTATCAGTAGTGAAACTTCTTTTACTTTGTTTCCCAGAAGTAGAGACAAGAACAGTCCACTGCACAGAACTGCGTTGGGTATGAAATGATGATACTTGTGAAAGAGATTTTTAAGAGCTAAACATGTTATCAGCTCACATGATGACGTCTGTATTCTTCAAGGAGGAGCAGGAGAGAGATAGTGCATCAAGATGAGAGCGAAGCCAGGCCAAAGGTGGGCTGCACTGGCCAGCGCTTCAGAAGCCTCTGATAGCCACTCAGAAGGGTCAATCCCAAGGTGCTTTAGAGCTTTCATTCCCACCCAAAGCCTCTGAGCAAGACAAGCTTGAGTTATTCCTCATTTCTTCAGACTTATTATTTCCAAGTCTTTATCTTAACCTAGGGGAAAAGATCATTTATATCCTAAGACCCAAACCATAATCACCAAACATCCTCATTCTTAAAGTGTGGCCATGAACCACCTGGAGAACTGTTTAAGTGAATCATCCCAAAGTTGCTCTTAAATATCACTTAATTTTTCTGGACCTCAATTAGCAAGTCTGAAAGAAAAAAAAAAAAGCCTCAACAGTTGTCCTTGCTAAAGGCCTCAAAAAAAAAAAAAAAGAGCTTGAATGGAATAAATGAATAGATGAAAAGATGACTGTCTTGCAGAGGAAAGATAAAATTTGATGCACACAGGGTCTTAACCAAATGAGGGTCTCCACATAGATGTTCAAGGTCCACACAGCTGTCTTGGGCCTCAAACGACCCACAGGGAGGTCCTCTGTGTTGCATCCTGGTTATAAGCACAGGAATAGACCCTTTGGCTGGGCAACCAGCCAATGCTGGAGCTGTTAGAAAGTAAGAATGTGTGTATTTATTGAGGAAAATAAAAATGTGCAGGCAACGTTGCCCAGAGATAACTTACAAGGTTTTATGGACATGTCACCAGCATCCCATTCAGGCATTGCCAATGTCAGATCTGCAAATACCTGGGAGCTCAGGCAATAAAACTCCTGAGGGAAATCAGTGGGTGGGACACACTTACAGTGGGAGGACAGGGGGCAGGGAATACAAATGACATGGTGTGAATGCCCACACCTGCTGTGACTGTGAAGACAAGTAGCCCTGCAGTATTCATGGAGTGAATAGGTATGCACACGCTAGTGGGTGTGGTCACAGTGAGAATACACAGTGTGATCACTCCAGATGTAATCGGACAGAGGCATGAAGTACAATGAGGAAACATACCCTCTGTGCATGTCCCCTTCAAGAAACAGCCGAGTCATCTCTGCTCACTGGAAGGAATTACTTACCACCCACTGCAAAGACCAAAGAAACTGAGGGTGCGCAGAAAAGCAGATTCTTGGGGGAAATGCTCTGATCTAGGATGCCCAATGGATAGAGTTTAGTCAAGGGGACAGGGAATAGGGCCCTGACCTGCTCACTTCACCACCTGTCCTGAATCCACATCTCCCATTCATGCTGTGGCCTATAAGTTCTGGGTTCCTAAGCTTCTGCAATTGCTGTTTCCGCTTTCCAGTTGCCATGTTGGTGTAAGCTGTAGAAACATCTGTCTTTCTGGCTAATCCCTCTGCAACCCAGGCTACTTCACTGTTTTCTGAGAGCTACCCAAACAGAACCTTCATGAATGTGTCGGTAAAAGAAAAAGAGAACCGAAAAGGAGGAGAAAGAGGATGGAATGAAAGGAAAAGAGAGGTTTGGTGAAGGAAGGGGAGGAGAGAGGAGAGAGGAGAGAGGAGAGGAGAGAGGAGAGGAGAGGAGAGGAGAGGAGAGGAGAGGAGAGGAGAGGAGAGGAGAGGAGAGGAGAGGAGAGGAGAGGAGAGGAGAGGAGAGAAGAGGAGAGGAGAGGAGAGGAGAGGAGAGGAGAGGAGAGGGAAGGGAAGAGAAGGAAATGGAAGGGAAGGGAAGAGAAGGGAAAGGAAAAGAAAGAAAAAAAAGACAGGGAGGGAAGGCAAGGCAAAGACTCTAAGGCCAGTTGCTTGAATCACCCACTATCCATGTTGGTGAAAATGGCCTTAAAACCCAGCACAGACTCACAGGCAGTGCCAGAAAGAGGGGTATTTCCTGCCTCCCTCTCATCCCTCTATGGCAATGAGGCGATGCTAAATTTGCAAGATCCTGTTGGTGACCCAGAGCACACCATCGTCACGTGGGGGAGATCACTTCCTTACAAGACAGGGAGGAGCCCAGGGTTAAGTGTGGTTTGTGAAACGAAACCAACCCCTTGGGCGGGTGAGTCCTGGTGAGCTGGGATGGCTGGTCCAACTCACAAACTGAAGTTAGGGACCCAGGATTCCATGATACCTGCCATGGGCCATATCCCTGCCAGGTTGCTTCCTCAGCCAAACCTTGAAAGGCAAGACTAGCATTACCCTGGCAAAGGCTAAGGTTTTGAGTATCCAAGAGGCTGTGGCATTTGCTGGCAAACAGCAGAGCTGTCTTCCATGTGGTTTCAGTGTCCCATTCCTCTTGTGCCCTTAACACCAATGCTTCATGTTTTAGAACCATTAAAATACTGCATAGTGTGTCTCTCTCTCCCCCACCACAGGGGATGCTTCTGTAGTCCCAGGTCAGGCCAGATGGACAAAAAAAATCAAAAATAAAGAGAAGAGAGGACAGAGCTGTGAGTGTCCAGGAGCTGACCTTCTAACCAGCATCACAACTCCTGACTGTTTTCAGCAATGGGGGAAGGCTTCCTGAGGGCCAGGACAATGAGGCAACAGCCCAAATCACTACAGCCTGCACCTTCTAGATCCTCTCATCCCCAGGATGCCCTGACTCCTGCTCAAGGGTCTGAGGCATGCAGGGAAGATGACTGCCATTGGGGTCATGTTCAGGTCCCAGAACCCTAAAAGCAAAAATCCCTTCCCTGACAAAACATGAAAGTCACTCCCTCCTGTTCAGTCTTGCCTTGTTGGTGCACAGAGGGGAAATCTGTGTCTGCACCTGTCCTAAGAACCAGTGCCTTATCGGTTCATGGTGGACTCATGATCTGAGGACCCAGAGACCCAGGGTCTACCAGCCATGCACAAAACTGTGCTATTGCCGGGTTTGCTTAGAATGTGTAAAGGTAATATATGGGCTGAGTTTCATGGCAGACAGTCCAGGCTGTAGTCACTAGAACAGCCACAAGAAGGAAGAAGTCACTAGAACAACCACAAGAAGACTGTCTGAGATCATCTAAGTTAGATATCACTCATCTCGGACCTTCCTAAAACTCTTTTAAAGCCAATGCTTGGGACCTATCCATAGAAGGGCTTGACTGGGAGCAAACATAGCTAGAAACTAGGAATTGCAGCATGCTAGGAGAGTAATGATGAAGCACCTGAAGATGTTGGCAAGACACTCTGCTCCATTCTTGTGCAGCCTATCCCCAGCACCTGTTCTGCTACTTTCCCTCCTAAAGCTTCAGTTTCCTCATCTGTAAGATGGGTATCATAATAACATGCACCTCTGAGGGGGGTTTCTAAGTGTTGCATGAGGCAATGCACAGAAGATGCTGGCAAGGTGTCTGAGACAGACCAGCTCATAAGAAAATATTTTCAGTGTGACCTTCCTTGTGAGGTCTCACTAGACTTTTTCCATACTCCTGTTTTCTAGTGCTCCTGTAATGCGTGGCTTGAACTTCTGTGATGGCCTTAATCATCCAGCCTTGCAGTAACCTATTGGCTGCGTGTCAGAATCACATTCCACACCTTTTCACAGGGAACACAGACAAGCATGGAGCAAATCTCAGCCAACGGGGCCAGAGCAGCCAGAGCAGGTGCATCTGTGGGTACTCCAAGTCTGATGGTGATGTCTCTTACAGGAGCAGTACAGTTAACTGAGTCAAGACAGTAAACTCTAAGTGTGTTTTCCAAATAACTGATGATATTATAACTAAAAACATTACTTTTTGTTTTAAATTACCATATAGATTTTCTCCTAAGTGATTTCCACACTAAAACAGAAGAGAGTGAGCCTAACAGAATCTGTCTAGATGAATCGGAAACATGTAAAAGACATTGGTCATCACTCCCAGGGATAAGGTGACTGTGCACCTGGCCTGTGTGCGACTACAATGCTTGGCATTCACTGTCTGGAACCATTATTCCTAACATCCACTTTCATTCTCTAGCAATTCCTAACTTAGAGCAAAATCAGCAGATCATCCTAAGAATTCTAGGAAAAAACTACAACTATGTGTTACATGAATTTTCCTGTGAACTCTTTAATTTTTAATTAGTTTTTTATGGCAGATTCAATAAGATTTGCAGCTACAATGCTAAGTACATAGTAATATTCCCTATCTCTCTTCTCCCCCCTCTCTTTTCCACCATTCTTTCTCTCCCTTTATTTCTGTCTCTAGTTCTTGAGAAAACATATTTGAAATGTACATGGCAATAAAAAAAACTTACTTTTTTCATGAAAAAAGTGAAAAAAAAAATACCCTGGTTTTGTGGAGATATAGACAATGACGATTAACAATAACTAAATGGGAAAAAAATGACTATTTACCCATGTACAGTAAATTTTAAACTAATCACAGATCATAAAAATGATAGTGTTGTAACATTCTTAACCATTGGTTTGACAAAAGTGAAAAAGTTTCACAAAACTTACATGCAGCAATGCTTACACAATACTTACACAGGCATCTAGCTTTTTGTTTTGGCTTGGTTTATCTTTTTTTTTTCCGTTCTCGGTGTTACATAAAACATGGGTTTTTTAAGCATTTTATATAAAACATGTTTTTTAAAATATGGTCGTGGAAGTTTTTGATACTCTTTCCACTGAGAGACAGAGTCTCTGTCCCTTCTGGGATGCTGGACAGCATTCTGACACCTTGGCCAACAGCACATGAAAGAAGTGGTTCCATCTAAATTCCCTGGCCAAGTCTATCCTACTTCTCTCTCCCCACCTCCCTCTCTCTCTCTCCCTCTCCCCTCCCTCTGTCTCTCCCTCCTCTGCCCTCCCCACAATGGAGCTCAGCCACCAGGTGGTGAAGCAGCCCAAGGCATGCTGAGGACAGGCTGCCTGCCCTGCTGTGTGAGTGAGCCTCCTGGGAGTGAATCCTCGGCCTCCCAGCTGCCACAGCTGGAGCTGTGTGGCGCGTTGTGTGTCCCTTCCAAACTCTGCTCAAATTGCAGATTGGGGAGCAAGGCCATGATTACTGTTTTCTGTCACTGGTTTGTGGGTATCTTTCTGTAACAACACATATTCGGATCATTTGCCCAGAAAGAAAATGCTGCTGGCACATCCAGCCTTTCGAACCTGTCAGAAATGAGGCTCCTGGCCCTTCCCTCAAAGTCAGACAGGCATTGTCACTTTCAGGAAAGCACACATGAAAAAGTCCTGGACCTTGGAAATGGGCTCTCTGGGACATGCATGAAACCTCAGGGAATGACTCCTCTCTGAGTCTCAGCTTCAACATCCAACAAATGGAAAACATAATGCTGGAGAAATAATGCTTCCAGAAGGACTATACAGCAGAGACAGCACGCCTTATCTTAGAAGGGCCAGATAGAAGCTGTTCTGGGTTTTGGGATCCATACAGTTCCTGTCCCTACTACTCAACTCTGTGTGGGAGCAGCACATACATGCACACGCGTGTGGAAGCAGAGTGGCATGGCTGCATTCCAATGAAACGCAAGCTGCCAAAGGAGGATTTGGAGGGGCAGAGCCATGATAGAAGGGATTGGGATAATAAACGTTCCTGGCATAAGTACTAGCTAGCATTAGCCTAAGTACTGTTATTGTTGCTGATATAAATACAATGTTTTCAAAGCAGAAAATCTTGCTGGGGGTTTCACCATCCCCACCGCCCCCCCCCCCAGCAACCACAAAGTTCACCCAAAAGTGTTCACCCTGAGACAACCAGCACAAAAACCACTAACAAGATGAGGCGATCCATAAGGGTAACATGGAAGATTTTCATAAATGTTCCATCATCGTCCTTCTGCACCACCCTAGTCAAGTAAGTCACACTGACTTTTTAAAGATTAATTAATTACTTTATTTATTTATATTGGAAAGCCATACATACAGAGAGGAGGAGAGACAGAGAGGAAGATACTCCATACGCTGATTCACTCTCCAAGTAGCTGCAATGGCTGGCTGAGGCGATCCAAAGCCTCAGAGCCTCTCCCGGGTCTCCCACATGGGTGCAAAGTCCTAAGGCCTTGGATCGTCCTCTTCTGCTTTCCCAGGCCACAAGCAGGGAGCTAGGTGGGAAGCAGGGCAGCCGGATTAGAACCGGCACTCATAAAAGACCCCAGGACATGTAGAGTGAGTATGTTAGCCACTAGGCTACTGCAGGGTCCTACCCTGGCTTTTGAATCCAGGCCATCCATCTGTACAGGGAACATGCATGTTACACCCTTTGAGAGGATTTGATGGCTCAGACCCAGACCACACAGATTTTCCTAGGGTTCCATCATTTCTCTGAATTGAGAGGCCCTGGGCACAGAGTGTGCAGGAGTCCAGCTTTAGGGCAAAAAAGAGGAAGTGAACAAGGGAGCGGAAGAGGAATGGTTAGGGAGGTGCAGTGGCAGAGGGTGGTAGGAAATGTGACCTTTCCAGACCCATCTCTCATGGGTGTTCCATTCGCTGGTTTGTTCATTCAGCCCTGGGTCTTGTCTTCTAGCCATGTGACAGGTCCCAAGCCAGGAGGGGCAACTGGTTTGGCCTATGAAACCTTGGGTCCTTACCATCATGGATGGGGCCCACAGTCAGCAGGGAGGAGATCATTAAGTAAGTTGTGACAAAAATTGTGTGTTGTGAAAAGGGAAGTGGAGGGTGGGGAGCCACTGGGGTAAGAGGGGGAGACTGGCTCAGTCAGGGGTCAGAGAAGGACTCCCCAAGGAAATGACATGGAAGCCAAGACCAGAAGGATGAGTGGGGCTTAGTCACCCTCCCCTGCCTCCTTCCTCTCTCTGAGTTCACCCCTGTGCTTAGACAAGTGAGTGTCCCAATGACCATGTGTGCACATGACCACTCTTCCTGCACTTAGCTTTACTTCACCTACATGCCTTTCAAAAATCTTTTTCCTGGGGCTGGCATGGTGGTGTAGCTGGCTAAACAGCCACTGCAATGCTGATATTCCACATAAACACCAGTTCCAGCTGCTCCACTTCTGATTCAGTTCCCTGCTAATGGCCTGGGAAAAGCAGCAGGCAATGTGCCAAGTCTATGGGCTCCAGCCACCCACATGGAAGACCCAGAAGAAACTCCTGCCTTTGCCCAGTCCCTACTGCTAAGGCCATCTGGGGAGTGAACCTGTGAGTGGAAGATCCCTGTCTCTCTGTCTTATTCTCTCTGTGTGTGACTCTGACTTTGAAATAAGTAAATACGTATATTTTTAAATTCCACCTCATCTTAACCTTAACATGGAGATTGCAAGCTCTTAGGATAAAAACTGCAAGTCTTCACATGGCCCTAACCAACCTTAGCCCTTACCAACACCTTAAACCTGTGACCTCCCGTCAGAGCCTGTGCACCTGCTATTCTATCTCAAAGACTTGACCTTCCTCTCTTCATCCAACTCCTACTTATCCTTCATATAGTAGGACATTTTCCTCAGGAAAGGTTTCTGCCATCTCCTAACTCATGAAAAGCTTTCAAAGTCCTCTGGACCACTCATTCCTAGCAGTTACTGCAATTGCACTGCCTGTCTCCCTAGGATGCCATGAGCCCCTGGGGAATGTTATTTGATTCTGTTTTCACATGCATGCCTTCACCAGAGCCTGGTATGATCAAACAAATAAAATGAATTCTAGATGCAAAGTGCAAGTGCCATGGCATTTCTATTTTCACATTCTTTAAAAATTCCCTAACCCACTGAACCCATACCTGTTCCCTGGTTTGAGCTCCTAATATCAGTCATGGGGTGAAGCAGGAAAAAAGATTTACAAACACATACACACAAAGCTCCAGAATTAAGGGAGTTAATACACATCTCCAATTGTTCTTTGATCTGTAATCAGAGTGAAAGAACGGTCTCCTCCCCAGCAACCTTGCTGTGCACGAAGGGTCATTTCAAGGATGTGACCTCAGGAGTTTGTTCATGTCCAGTGCCCATGGGAGAATCAGCAAAGGTGCATCAATTCACTGGGCCCATGTCACGTGTAAGCACCACCTGCAGCAGCACCATGAACTCCAAGGGGAGCATGAGAAAAAGGGGCACATCTGGTCCTTCCGCTGTCACCAGGAGCCCTGCAGTATTGCTCACCAGCCTTGCGGAGGGAGCATTTGCCTTTCTTCCCCTTCCAAATAATTAAAGTACAATGTTTTACAGCCTGATGAAATTTACTGGGGTCCTTGGCACGTAATTATGGTGCTTCTTTAAAAGAGACCCCATAAAAGATGCATGATTAGAAAGTTAAGGAGCTGGACAGAATTGCAACGGTGTGACAAATAATTTACAAATGATAAACTGTCCGAGGGGAAAAAAATTCCAATAACCTCTGATGAAGGCTCACAATTAAAATAACAAATTCCCCCAAGACAAGGGTCAACCTTTTTCTTAGTCAGAGGCTTAGACTCATTGGGTCCCAAAAGAAGAGTGAAGCTTCTTGTCAAAGTCAAGTTCTGGTTCCCCAGGACATCTGTGCTTTGTTTTTTTGAGTGCTTCTTGTTGTACTGAGTCATGTGCTCGCTAAAGCTTTTTTAGAAATGTATTCAGGCACCGGTTTATCGTTTCGTTTTCTAACAGCATTCTTCCATTCCATCAGTCTATTCATTCTTCTTCCCATGCCTCTAGCCACCTGTCCCATCTCCGCAAACTTTTCTGTATTAATTTTACCTATTTACCTATGCATTCATCCATTCCCACTTGTTGATACACACATTTATTAATTTATCAATTATTTGTCCTCACACTCATTTACTTACATTTTTCTTTCATCTGTTGAATTACCCATCCAAACTATCCAGTTAAATTGTTCACTTGTGTTAATCAGATTCGCACTGTTTTCCACGGAGATGTTATTTGGTAGAAATATAATTTGAGACATGTGTGTTTTAGATATTCTGTAGCCAGAGCTTATGGAGAAAAAACACTCCCACATGATTGGTGGGCATCTGAATGAATGCAGCAACTGTGCAAAAAAGTGGAGATTTCTCTAAAAACTAAAAATAAACTTGCCATATGATCAAGCAATCCTACCACTAGGCGTATACCTAAAAGACTTGAATGCAATGAATCAAAGAACTCGGCATCACTATGTTTATAGCAGTACTATGCACAATAACTAAAATCTGGAATCAACCAAGGTTTCTATCATTAGACAAATAGACAGAGAATGTGGTATAGAGACTCACTAGAATATTATTCAGCTATAAAAAAGAATGAGATTCTACTACTGTTTACAGCAAAATGGAGGACATTATATTGTGTAAAAAAAGCCAGATTCAGAAAGACAAATACAGTATGCTCTCCCTTATATGTGAAAGCTAAACTTAAACAAATAGAAAAGAAGCAAAAAACAACAAAAAGAAACTATCTGTGTGTACAAGTATCACTACAATTATAGTTTTGTAAAACTTTGTTTTATAGCTTTGTCATTATATTCCTGGAATTGTACTAATCTTTTAAATATTAATTAAAATTAAAACTAAGGTTTCTCTAGTCATATAAAAAAATCCTCAAACAAGTAAAGTACATTTATATAATAATTTTGTTACTTAGCAACTTTAGTTATTTAGTAATTATTTTGCTACAAAATTCTGAGTATTTTAATATATTTCATGTTTTTCTTATATACAACATAAATGTAAGATGAAAACATTTTTTTCATTAATTTTATTATCATTTTGCATGTAATGAATATAAAAATTATCAATAAGTTATTTTAACTTCTTTTAGTAATCAGTGTTAATTTGTGTGTATTTTATACTTCCAGCTCAACTCAATCCTAACGTACATTTTAAGGACTCAATGGCCACATATGGGTCATGGCCACCATGTTAGACCGTGCAGCTCTAGGGTTGGGAAAATGAATAAAGGTTAGAGTAGAGAATGCATTTTGTCATTAGTCTTCACATTTAAACTCTAAGTGCATGACATTTTAATTTTACAATTGAAGAAGCAAAAGCACAGAGAGGAATAAAGTTCTAAAGTTAAATATACTGAGCATCCCAAAACACGATGGCAAACACTCAGGCCAAGTGAGGGTCTTTCAGCTATAACACAAAGTGTGGTCACACAGTCCCCACAAGAGCCTCCTAGGGCCAACAGACAGGACAGCCCTGGGAAGCAGCAGCTTTGGAAATGAGAAAACTGGGGCACTTCACCAAAGCCACCTTCCTACCACATGGAGGCTACTCACACAGACCCCCAAAGTAAGTATGTAATTGCAGACTGATTCAACCAGACAGGACAGAGGCTGTGAGATGCCCCCGAGGGTGCGCAGTTGAGTTCCCTGCTTTGCAGGTTTCAAAACATGTATACAGTCCAGTGCGGAAGAACAATCTGCAGGAGCATATAGGCCCTAAAGTGTTCCAGGTGTTGCACTAAATGTTCACCCATGGTCAAGTTGCCAAGAGGGAAGGTGAACTGTCACTTCTTTTTAGGGATGCAGAGTGGTCAGGAAGGTTTTACCAAAGCAATGATGCTTGAGTGTCATCAAGCTGTCTCTGATTCCCCCAACAGGAAGAAATCTCTCTCTTCTACAATAAAGCCCCTTTGTTCTGGTCCCTGGAGCACAGGCTCTGGTCTACAGATTTCCTGAGCCAATTCCCATCCCCCTTCTCCCTCCTTGCCCAGCACAGCCTGCTCACTCAGTAACACCCCTTTAGGGGAGCCTGACACATATTCAACATCATCATGGATCAATGGAGAAATACAAGTACTCAGGTTTCTGAGAATGTATATATTTGTTTAAAAACTCCTGTCTTTCTCAACTACAGACAAAGCACTGCAGGCTTAGCACCTCCCAGAGATGCTCTGTGGGAATGATCTCAAGGCTTTGGCTGTCAGCAGCAATATCCATCAGACGGGCTTCCCAGCAGCCTCTGCTCGGGAACAGAAGACCCAGCAGGGAAAGGAGCCCAAAAGGGAAGGTGGAGACAGAGAGAGGAGGGAGGGAGAGTGTGAAAGTGAGAGGCACAAACAAAACATCAGGTAAAGAAAAAAAAAAGAAGAAAATAGAGAAAAAGTGACTTGGAAATGAGGAGCCTGAAAAGAGTCAGAAAGGTGAAAAAGAAAACAGACGTAAAGATGGTGTGGTCACAAAACCAGGACACCAGAAAGCAGAAAACAATGGAGAGTGAATGATCAGCTAAAGAGAAATTCGGAGCAAGAACAGGAACAGGATGTGTGTCCAGCACTGTGGAGCACACCCAGCCCCTGCCAGTCTCAGATCCAAGTCTAGAAATATTTGCACACCTCTCCTAGCTTTTCCTCCTCTTCCTGATGCTTGCTCAGAAAGGTCTGCCGCTTTGTTCCTTGCCCTTGTTCTGCATCAGAAGAGAACAGGTACTGTATTCTTTCATAGATCTGATGGAAAGTGATATTTAGCTGGTTTTCTGTTATTCTCTTGGGGTCATGTCACATAAGACCTGAAACAGTGTGTGGCATAAAGAAGGTAGAGGTTACTGATTCCGGTGAGGAATGGATGAGTGAGTGAAGGTAGAGACAGAACTATCACTGACTCAGCCAAAGCACCACCCTTCTTTGGCTGCTGAAGAGATTCGAACTACAGGATTGCAAGACTGTGGCAAGGTCTGGTGTCGCTTGACCATGCCCCTCTGTTCTCATCAGCTGGGCAAAAGTGAGCTGTCTAGGGTCCAGACAGGATAAGGTTAAACCAGACTGGAAAGGACTCTGGGGAAAAGATGGTTCTGTTCTGCTTTAAGATCACTCTGGAATTTCTTTCAGACAGAATTGTTCCAACCATCACTGCTTAACCTCAACTTGGAAACCATCCTGTGCTCCAGAGAACACAATTCCCACGTACGGTCCACATTTCCCAACAATACTCCTATGACCACATTAGGCTCTTTGCCACATTAGGACCAACACAGCTTCTCTCCTGTGCACGGCTCTTTGCCTCTCCAGAAAATACATTCAGGAGCCTTGAGCAAGATCAACATAGGCTGGGCAATGTTACTAGAGTGAAAGTCCCAGGGAAGAACACTCAGCAATGCACGACTGGCAAGAGGAACTACATGTGTTTGCATCTTAAGACCAGCACAGAAGCTATATTTGCAGACTTGCCGGTGAGACGTGGCTCATCGGAGTTGCAAAAGGAATCTACTACCTAGTAGAAAGGACCTTTGGGCATGAAACCCAAAGGCAGGGACTTCTACAGGTCACTTACACGGTGTCCAAACAGCATTGAAAGCAACTCAAAGCTCCCATCATCGCACCTCTCTCATTTTGTCTTTGACTTTGCCAGGTTTGCCTTTGTTTGTCCTGGCAGACCTAACAGAGTTGCATTCATAAACTCTACCTCACACTCTGCTTTCCAGGCACTGTACAGTACAAGTTGCATATGCTTCTATGAGGCCTTCATCACAGAAGTGGCTGGTAATGATCTGCTTTGGTTTGCTACACCCCTGAAGTTAGGCTTTTAAGGATTATACAGTTTGTGCTACTCTCAATGTTCATATACTAAGCACCTGTTGCTTGCAGTTAGTCCTTCAAGGTTCTTCTCTCAAAATAGGTGTCAGCATGCATTTGGTGTTATCCTGTTACCCCTCAACTTGTGAAGATTTTGAGTGGCCACAAGCATTGTTTCCCTGGATGATTTTTGAATTGAACCTCACCAACACCGCACATTCATAGCATTTTTCCTTTTTTCTTAGATGGTTGCTGTAACTCATTTATATCTTCTTGGTCAGAATTTAGAGTTTGTTTCCTCCTTATATTACTTGGTAGGTGAATTTTATTTTTATAAATCTTTTTTCTCCCATTCTGTTGCCTTATGCATTTCAGTCACCACATTTAGCTACTTCAAAATTAAAAAATGGCATGGCCAGGGGATAGAGTTATGAATCCCCAGTCACACTCATATCTTCAATTATGTCCTTATTAAGCAGGGCAGGCCCCTGGCTAAGCTATGACTGGGTATACCAGAAGGTTCATGATCCTGGTGAGCTCTGTATCCCAGGCACTGTACTAAGCATTTCATAAAAAGTCTTCACTGACCCAGGTAAGAGCAACAAGCAGATAATAGACTTTCTGTTGGCATTGACCCAACATCACCAAGACCAGTCAGGTTGCAGATGCAGGCCTGTGTGTCTATGTAGATATGAAGTCATCACCACACAAGCTGCTGAGTGGGAAAACATAGGATTTAAAAATAACTGAGCAATATGATTCAATTTCTACCCTAAGCCAACTCTTAGTGCCTCAAAGAGACAAAAGGGAAAAGCTTCAAACCTATGTAATATGTGTCAGTGAAGACACACATGGATACTTTAAAAATGTATGGGACAGTGAAGTTAAAAGGTAAATTTATTGGGGCACGCGTAAGGGGCAGCAGTTAAAACTCCTCTTGGCCCCACCTGAGAACTTCTTGGTGTGAGTCCTGCATCTGTTCCTGATTCTCTCTTCTTGATAATGCACATCCTAAGAGGAAGCAGGTGTTGGCTTAAGTGAACACATCCTAGCCATCCGAATGAGAGACCTGAACTGAGTTCTAGGTTCCAGGATTCAGCTCAGCCCAACCCACGCACTAAGGGAATCAACCAACAGATGATCCTCTCTCTCTCTCTCTCTCTCTCTCTCTGTGTATGTGTGGTGTGTATGTGTATCTGCCTTTCAAATCAACTAATTTGTTTTTTAAAGGTTGCTTTTCCTGCAGTACATTTTGGAAATGCATGTATAGGTTTTTCATAATATACATTTTCCATAAGTCTTTTGAAGATCCTTTGCACACACGAATTTCAAGATGTGGGGCACAAAAATAAGTTTCCCTTTTAATTTTACTTCCAAGAACTTATTGAAGCACCCTCTTGTACATGTGCAGGAAGTCATGGAGACATTGGTGAGAAAATCTCACTGAGGAGCTTAGGAGGGCTGCAGAGAGGAAGTGACACTTTATAAGCATTGAAACTTGAAGGTTGAAGAGGAAGAGGATGGCAAATACTGGGCCTCAACGTGCCTATAGGTGCACAGGGCTTGTGAGGCACTGCAAAGGATGGGTGTGGGGATCAGATAGAACTGGTCTAGATACTGCCTTCTGCCACTAGCTGTGTGCATTAGATCACCATTTTATCCCTGAGCCTCAGTTTGCCATCTGCAAAACAGGAACAATTAGTTTACCAGCTATGGGGAGGACTAAGATGTCAGTCTGGTCCCTGGCAAAGAAGTAGGATCCGATGTCGTGGCTGTCATCTCTAAGGACTGCCAACTGTGAAATGAGGCTAACCAGCCCGGCCTCACTGATAACTACAATCCATGAACACTTAACGTGCACCCCGAGATGGATGGAAGAACCCCCCACAACTCTGCCTCCTCATGGTCACCACACACCCAGTCACTGCTGTGTTGATCTATACACCAGAGCAGCAACTCCCATCAGGGGCTTCCCCTGGAGCCCCTGGGGCCCTCCAGCCTTCAGGGCAACCAGTCTGCCGGGCCTCTGGGTAGTGGCTGCACCTCTGCCTAGGAGACCAACTTGTCCACATCCTCCCCCAGCTATTGCGGGAAGAGGCATGACTCATTCGAGGGAAGAGGGTTGGCACCATCTCCCCGAGCCGCATGGGGCCAGCCAGCAGGCTTGTGGTTAAAGGACCTGCCTGGGTTGCAAAACAAGCCAGTTTGCTGAATTCTGACATCACGTGATCCAGGCAGCCGCTGTGGACGGCCTCTGCTTCCCCCGCCCGCTGACTCACACTCCGTGCAATCACATGGGCTTCTTGGGCCTCAGTTCCCCCAAGGGTTCTTAGCTGTTGAGCTCATTTGGAGAAGAACAGAATTGGAAGAATCATCTTCTTTGTTCCCCTTTTCACTGCACCATGAATATATAAATGTATTCTCATCACACACAAAAAAGTAAAGATTATCAAACACCAAAATCCAGAAATGGGAAATTACCCCTCTAGCCCCCACCCCACCCCATAAATCTGATCAGTATTGTCCCAAATATATTTAGGGCCCTATTGCATTTTTAATTATTTTTAACACATAATAATAATTATGTAAGCACATTTGTCCTTTTAAAAATCTTAAAATACTACTGAGAAGGGAAGAATCGCCTTAGAAAACTGTCAGCTCCAATCCTGGTCTCCATCCAGGGCCACCATCATGACCAGTTAAATATTTCTCTTTCAAATTTTTGTTCTTGGACAGATACAGATTACACAACAGCACACAAGAAAACTTTGGGAACCAAGGCATTCCTGGACTTATTTTTGAGCCTGTATATATTGTTGTACAACCTGTTCTATATTTTACAGATTGCTCATAAAGGGCTCACTTCCTTTCACGGCTATTTAAAATTCAATACCATAAATGAGGCATAATTTGCAAATTGTTGCCAAAAGAAGACCTTCACGTTCTCCCATTTTCACCGTTATTTACAAACAGCACTGAAAGGGACATCTCTCTGTACCGTTCCCTGCTACGTGCACAGGGATTTCCTGCCAAGCAGCAGGCTCCCCGCGTCCCAAGCCCTGTGCACCTGTAGGAATTGTGTGGAGGTCTGACGCACAACGACCCCATGACTCTCCCAGAACAGCAACAGCCGTCTGTGCCCTTCTTGGGTTCCTACAAATGCGTACCCACGTGTGCTTTGGAACCCACTTGCCAAACACTCTTGTAACATGCTCAAAAGGCAGCCAGATGAATACAGGGGCTTTTTTTCTCCCCAGGAATGAGAGAGGCAGCATAGAGAACAGAGAACTCAGAGTATTTGAGCTAAACAGAAAATGCCAATTATTGAGAGATGAGCAAATGGAAGTTTATCAAACAGAATGCACTTGCTGAGAAAAAGTGCCAGTCCCTTCTGTCAAGCTTATTCTCGGCTTTTATGGGGAACCACAACCTCTACAGAGGAGCTAGGGGTGAGGGTGGTTTTCAGATTCAAATATGATCAAGTTCCTGAACTTGATTAAAACATTTCAGTGCCTGCCAGGACTCCAAAGTCTAATAGCATCGTAGCTTCTATTCTTGGTTTTTCAGAAAACAAGAGGATCTCTGCTGCCCCAGGGCCTTTGCATGTATTTTGGGCTGTCTCTGAAACATGTCTTTCTTCTCTCCTCCATGCTCACACTGACTTTGCTAACTGCTCCCAATTGGAAATTCCAACCAAAGTATTTATTCCACAGAGAAGGCTCATTCCTGACTATGCCAGATACCACCCCCACCCACCCACCCATAATATCTCCTAGTGTCCCTTCCCCATTTGAGAACTGTTGATAGATTCAGGGCAATCAGTACTTCAATAATATCTGATTCATTTTCTGAATCTACAATGCCCAAAGTCTGCCATGTTCTCAGCACTTGGCCCAAAATAGATGCCCAGTAGTAGCTGAATAAATGAATGAACAAATGAATGAATAGAATGAATGAGTGAGTGGTTTTACTCCTCTCTCCCATGGCCTTTGGGTCACACCCTCCACATCCCTCCCTCAGGCCTTTCCCTTCTGTTATAAGGAGGCAGCCTGGGAGGGCAAATTCCTTTCTAGCCACAGGAGGCCCTGAGGCAATCTGATAATCCCCAGGGTTTCAGAGTCCATCCCAAATTTCAAACACCATGCAAGTCACCAGGACTCTGACATGTCACTTTAGTCCACTGAGACTGTTTCCTCATCTGTAAAATGGGCCAGCTGCCTCTGTCTTCTAGGGCTGTGTAAGGAGCATAAGACTTAGTCTAATCTCCTTCATACTGCAAGGGCCAAGTGTTGGGGGAGATCTCCCTTCTTGGGACCACCACTTGCTAATGTTAACATGATGTCAACACTCTCCTACATGTCTTCAGGTTGTTGCCTTCAATAAAGCAAGTTAATTCCAGCTCCAGCAACAGAACTAACCACTGTTTGCCCGTGATGCAGGTGCTCAGAGCAGACAGGGACAAGCAATGATCTCAGGTGCCCCTGGAGTCTCTAAACCTCGGAACATTTCATTGATGGGAAAGAAGGAAGTTGACTTCCTTACACTCATGCAAACCCTCCTCTTCCCAAGACCAAGACCCTGGCTTTCCCCAAGAGCACTTGCAAACCTCCTACAGAGAAGTCATTCTGGACCCCTTGAAGACGAATTTGTCACAAACTGGAGAAGAGAGCTGAGCTCCATCCTTGCAGGTAAGAGATGCAATAGGAGCTTTCCTCCACCCTTGCGGGGGATGTCTGGAGCCACAGAGAGCCAGCACCACTGATCACCAGCTCTGGAATGTCCCAGAACTTCAGATGCTGCCCCATTGTTTCTTTTTTTAACCTTCAAAGTGAATCTATGCCTTCACTTAGCTTCATTCTTGGCCTTCATCAAATATCAAATGCCAGTCTTTGCCAGGAGCTGGGGTTTGTCCGGTAGGCAAAGCAGACACAGGCCCAACTTCACCCATAGCTTTTGGCCCAGTGTGTTGGTGTCAGAGGAGGAAATGACCTAAGGGGCTAGAGGCATTCCTACTTTGCCAGGTCCCATGTATATGAGAGCTACAGTTGGGGAGCTACAGGGTAACCCAGAGAAGCAAGAGGGAGCCTGATGTTTGACCAACAAACAAGCAGCCAACCTGCCAGTCTTTCCTGCAGCCCTCCAGGGGTCTGGGTAGCTCTGCAGCCAAGGCAGGGTTTTCCTACAGCCAAAACTTGTAATTAATTAATTAGCACACAACAGACTTGTTCCGTTTCACTATTGTATGCATTAGACAGTGCCCAATGCCTACCATAATAAATACTTGGAAGGAAGAAAGGGAGGAAAAAAGAGAAGATGTGTTGTGAGTAGCCTGCCTTCATTTATTTACTGACTTAACCCAATATTTATCAACCACTAATCATGTAGGAGACTCTGGGGATATAAATAAAACAGACACAGTCCCTGCCGTCATGCAGCTTGTCTTCTGGCACCTGCAGGGAGAACACTTATCAAACAGCACTCTTTCCAAGCATCCCGTGGAACACTAGTCCCACAAAATGCTAACCAAATCTTGCCCTGGCAGACAAGCTGGAATCTGCTGCACCCATGCCTCTAGGATTGCCATATCAGAATATAAAAATTTTCAGAAGTTTTATAATTTAGAAAACTTGTTACAGCCTGAAATCTGCCCTTTCTTGGATTAGCATCCCAGTATCCTTTTAAAAAGCAAGGCCACCTTCCTGCTGGTCCCAGGAGAGCCAAGTTCTTCCTCATCCAGAGCTGATTCCCGACATTAGGCCTGGAGGATGGGCCTTGCCACCATAATTTTCACAGCTTGGGCTTCCTGGCACCTTGCAAGCTGCTGCTCTGACACAGCTCCAGGAAGCCACGCTCCGTGCCATCTAGCTCCCACATGGGACAAGTCATGGCGATACCTCCTGTCCTTGTGTCCTTGGAGGCCCTGGGCAGGAAGGAACAGCAGGAAGAGCTGCAAGGGGCCAGGACTCTGATGTGCACAGCAGGAGGGCAGGAGGCCTGGCCTGACCTGAAAGCCGGCACTATTATGCCAAAGGCCCAGGTTTTGGCAAGGCCTGGTTCCTACTTGCCAAGGGAACTAGGAAACTGCCAAACCCCTGTGCGGATGAAGACAAACAGCCTCGTGTTTCTGATTCACTTATGCTAGGCTCATCAAACTGCCATTTGGTGAAAGTTGCTTACATTTCAATAAGTACGAGAACCCCCTTTGGAAATGTGATTTAGTCTCATCCAACCATTTCTTGGCCGTGATGGGAAAACTCAAGCCATGCCTTTTGCAACTGGGGAGGAATGACAGCCACCGGATGTGCACAGAGCAGCAGCATCCTCCTTGGAGACCATGGGTGGTATGAAACGGACAGACGGCTGTGAAAATTAAATGACAGAATATGTAAGTTAGGATCCTGGCCCTTAGTGAGCACTAAAGAAAATGGTATTTCGTAATAACAGTGGTGTGTTTATTGTTGGGATTTCATCACTACCAATACATGGTTCGGTGATACTGAAGTTATCAATCTTGAAAGTGTTGCCCAGACTGGTGCAATAGATTGCCATAGTAAAGACTCAGAACAAACCCCCTTCTCAGAGTCCATCCTCCCCACCTGTGACTCTAGGCTTAGACTGGCGGCTGTTTTGGCTAAGGATACCTCTGCAGTGAGACTCCTTTGCTGTAGGAAGGATGACCCATACCCCAGAGAGAAATCCAGGCATCCCCACGAGCCCAGCTGAGACCAGCTCCCCACTGCACAGAGCCACAGCACAAACCCAGAGACTGGCAGAAAATCCACCCAGCCAAAAAAAGCCACTCGGTTGGGGGGAGGTGCTGTCTGCCACACCCAACAGCTACTTGACACAGTTGTGCAGCCTGCCGCTGGTCTACCTTCTTGCTCATTCAGCTCTTTTTACTGTCCACACTTTCTTACCTCTTCAGATCCAGCTAAACTTCTTGGATGGGAGAAATGTAGATCCCAGAGCTGCAACAAAATAGACTGCAATGTTTATCATCTTCATCCACATCAGCCACTGCTCAGGGCCACCTGGAATAGACTCCCAGGGTACAGTCTCTCAACACGGGCTCTCACCCCATCTCAAAATAGCTATTCATTTGGATAACACCAGCTTCACTAAAATAGAACCAAATAGAAGTGCGTTGAAAGTGATTCCAGGTTAACACAGGCTGGCTAACAGAAAAAGACTAATGTGAATAAGGAAAATTGAAACGCATTTTTATTGCTCCAGAACACACACTGTAGCCCAAACTAAATGCTGAAATGGATCAAAAGCTAGGTCTACGTGTGGTGGCATGGTAGTTGTTTGAATGCATGTATACCACATGCATTGGAATCTACCTGTGAAGGGTTGATTCTCTAAAACATTAAATTTTTTTATTTGAAAGTCAGACTCACAGAGAGAGAAGAAGAGAAAGCGAGATCTTTCATCATTGATTCACCTCCCAGGATGGCCTGCACAGCCAAGGCCTGGCCAAGCTGAAGCCAGGAGCCAGCAAGTACACGTGTGTCTCCCACACAGTTGGCAGAGCCCAGACTTTTGGGCCGTCTTCCATTATTTTTCTCAGGTCATCAGCAGGAAGTTGAAATTAGAAGTGGACACAAACCAGCACCCAAATGGGATGCCAGTGTCACAGGCAGAAGTTTTACCCACTATGCCACCACAATAACCCCAGAAATGCTTCAGTATTAACCATGTAAACATTTACCTTGGATGGGGGCAACAATCAAGAAACTGAATTTCACAGCTCCATTTTCAGCCAGGGTTTCCCCTCAGCATTCAGATCCACAGTAGCCATGTGTTTGTATAAAGCAGGCCCTGGAACGGATTTAACAAACCGTGCCATAGAGCTTGCATATGCCAATCACTGCACTACATGCTATGCAATTGATTCTCACAAACACCCTGTGAGACATGGTGTGCATTCTTATTTTACAAATAAAGAAACAGAAGGCAGGGGGAAGTGCCTGGCTCACAGGGGAGCATCTGTGTGCTTCCAAACCCTCCGTCGTCATCTTAAGTCCAACAGCTTCCAGACTGCCCTGATCCTCCTCACACCCACTTCCCCCTTTGCCTCATGTGTTGCTTTTTATATTAAAAAAAAAAATGAAAAGCAGAATTACAGAGATTGAGAAAAAGAAACAGAATCTTTCATCTGCTCCCACCTGGCTACAAAAGTCAGCGCTGAATCTGACTAAAGCCAGAAAACAGGAATTGCATCTGGTCTACCAAGCGAGTGGCAGGGGCTTATCACTTGGGCCATCATCCACTGTTTTCTTAAGAACCATTAGCACTGAACTGGATTGAAAGCGGTGTAGGTAGGACTCAACCTCATGCCTGTAGGGAATGCCAATTATCACAGATGGGGCCTTAACTCTCTGAGCCCCTGGCCCCCTGTGTTTCTTCTTTTAGTGACTGCATCCATCTATAACTTCCATCAAACCACACCTTCCAAAAGATTTCCTGAATGGCAGCTCTCCAACACAACCACTCTGCACCTGCCCTGCATGACTGTAATGTCTTCTTCCAACGCATTCTCTTCTCAGCCACTGAGAGGTGTGCACACACAGCCTTAGCCCCACGGTTTAAAGCTTCACCTTTCAGAAAGGAGATAATTTTCTAAAGATTGGTGAGAGGTATCTAAGCATCAGAAACGTGATGGAACAGAAAGGCTGAGATGGAAAGCTGAGGCATGTTCCCAGGCTCCCAAGTGAAAGCAAGGCCCACAGAGATCACTCTCCCTGTGCGAGGAAAGTGCCAGAGAAAGTACTAATTAACCATCTCTTCTTTTTCCCTCCTCTGCAATAACTTACCTCTGAGACTTGTGTAACTCTAGTAAAGCACTTTATAATGGGTTAAAAAAAATGGTATAGTAAACAGAGCCTAAAAAAATCTTAATGTCACAAGCTAGAGTATCTCTGAACCAGACTTTTACACTCTCTCCTTTGCAAACACATCTCAGTTCATGTGAGTCCATGTACCCCTTGCTCACTCCTACCTCGGGCCATTGAACAGGCAATTTCCAGAGACTGGAATTCTCTTATTTCTTCAAATCTCACAACAGCCCAATCTCTACTCAATTCTCAGCCTTCCATTTATATATTAGTTCCTTCTAAAAATCTCAAATGGGCACCAAGTACCACTCAATGTTCTTCAAAAAACAAAAAATCTCTCTCACTCATGCTCTTCATTAGCTGTTAGCATGTCATTCTTATCCCCATTGAGAGTAGTTCTAATCATGGACCATCAAATGAGGTGTTGGTCAATCTCCATTTGGCCTTGCTCAATCTCACGACCTGAGTCAAGAAGTGCCTACTGCCCCTGGGGCTCACCACATCTGAGACACGCAAACCTCTGTTTGTGGAAACCATCTTCTGACCTCAAAGTTGAGTAAGAACATGGGTCCACAAAGAGTTCCTTGGTTTCTTGGCCTCAGTTGAGGAGCATGCTGGGAAGAGAGGCAGAAGAAAGACATGGAAAGAAGTGAGTAAATCCAGCATGCTCAGGGCCAGGATGTGGGGAGCCTCCACATGGTCCGCATGGTGTGCCTTGCTAGGTCAGGAAGTATCACAACTAGGGAGAAGCAGAGGCCCTCTTGTATATGTGAACATGCCTAACTCTGTCCTACCTCATGGCCTTTGCATTTGTTGATCCCTGCATCTGGAATGTCCTTCCAAGACTCTTTGCAGGGCTGGAGTTTCATCACCAAGATCTTATTTCAAATGTCACCTCCCCAGAAAGAGGTTTTCTAACCCACCTAAACATGTTACCACCCCATCACTCCGTCACCCTCTGCCTTCCAGCCCTGCTTCATTCACTTCATGGCACTTCCCAACACCTTTAAGAATCCTCTGCATGGATCTGCAGTGTGTCTTTCCTGTGGTAATGCAACATTCCCCAGGTGGGAGCCATATCTCTTTGCTTGCTATCCCCAGTACCTAACAAACACCAACACTCAATAAGTGGCCACTGAATAGAGGAATGAATACTTCGAAGAAACACATTAATAAAAACTTCCAGAAGGAAGTCCCAGACTTTAGGAGCAGGAGATGAAAAAGGGTGAAGCACAAATTTAGTAGCAAGGCATGGACCTAACAGCACTGCTCATTTTTGTAGCCATCTCATTCCAGGCCTTCAGGGATTTCCTAACTCCCTCTGGCCTGTCAGAGAGCATGCATGGTAAGTCAACTGCTGCCTGGAGCAGAACTCTGTCTCAGTGTCTCTTCCTGCTAGGTTCAAACGCTGGCTCATAGTTTACTGTTTCTGAAACTGCACCAAGGCTTCCACTTGCCTCCCACAGCTCCTTACCAAGCCTGAGGCACCATCTGCTCAGCGAGAGGCCAACAACCCAGTTTCCCCGGAATCCTTGATGATCCTGCATATGGACTTTGGGAAAATAATGTCCTACCCTCAGCCTCAGGGGGATGAGAAGGATGATAACCCATCCGACCAACATGACTGCAGAAATCTGACCAAATGACCTTCTCATACACCTGTGTCCATGGCAGTGTTAGTCACAGCAACCAACAGATGGAAGCAGTGGATGGATGGAAAAGCGAAATGTGAAACAGATAGATAGATAGATAGATAGATAGATAGATAGATAGATAGATAGATAGATAAAGATATGACACAGATATAAACATACATTTATCAATGGATTGGAATCCAGCCTTATAAAGGAGATCCTAAAACACAATCATATGGACCTATGTTGAGGACATGATGCTAAGTGAAACAAGCCAGTAACAAAAGGACCACTGTTCTATAATTCCCATTTTGAGAGATACCAAGACTAGTCAAATTTATGGAGATAAAAAAGTACAAAAGTGGCAGCCAGGAGCTGTGAAGGAGAAAGGCATGGAGCTACTTGGGCAAGATCAAGAGTTCGATGGATAGAGGGTGCTGATGGGTACACAAAATGTGAGTGCTTAATACCACTTAACTCTATGTTTAAAAAGGTTAAGATGGGGGCCGGTGCTGTGGCATAGTAGGCTAAGTTTCAGATTGCACCACTGCTCATCCCATATAGGAGTTAGTTTGTGTCTTAGCTCCTCCACTTTCCATTTAGCTCTCTGCTTATGGCCTGGAAAAGAAGGGGAGGATGGCTCAAAGCCTTGCTCCCCTGCACCCTATGGGAGATCCAGAAGTTTCTGGCTCCAGGTTTTGGATCACATCATATCCAGCCAATATGACAATTTGGGGACTGAGCCTGTGAACTCATGGATACGGTATTTTCTCTCTCTTTCTTTCTCTCTTTCTCTCTCTCTTTCCCTCTCTCTCTCCTATGTAATTCTGCCTTTCAAATAAAAATAATTAAATCTTTTTTTTTTCTTTTTTAAAATGGTTAAGATGCTGGGAGTCCAGAACTCCCACATAGGTAAAATGATCCAAGTATTTGGGCCATTTTTGGTTGCTTTCCCAGACACTACAGCAAGCAGCAATCAAAAACAGAGCAGTCAGGACTTGTGTTCCAACACAGAATGCCAACATGATAAGCTGTGCCTTAACCCACTGTGCCACGACAGCCTTCTCAAAGTTTTAATTTTAATTTAAAATCTTAATTTTAAAAAAAAAAAGAAACATAGGCCCTGCAACCAGACCAACCTGGGTTTGACTCCCAGCTGCATCTAGGAAAGTTTCCTACTTTCAATGTCAGCCAGGATGCAGTCCAAAACACAGAAAACACTCCAGGCACCCCAAGCAGAAAGGAGTTTAATGTAGGGCACTGATTTCTTAGAAACCATTGGAATGGTTCAAGGAATGAGTCAGCCTGAATGTGTCCCTAATGTGCAGGTCTTTCATCATAGCTGGAGTGCAGAAACTCAGTTGCTTACTGCTGCAGAGGAGGTCGGGCAGCTCCGGGAATCCACTTCTGGTCACCACGCCACCCTTCCTGGCAGGTCAGGGTTGGACGGTAGTCGGGGTTCACAGAGGTCCACAGTTCTGCCCACCCTGCTTGAGAACCAAGAGTGCCTCCAGGGCCCCCTGCCCTCAACACCCTGCATGAATCCAGCTGGCTGGCAAAACACTGATCCATGCAGAATTCCATGCCAGTGCCTCTCACGGGAATACGCTTCTCCAGTTTCTCATCCCTGAGATTTAGGAAAGAGCACAGACGAGGAAAAGAAATGCGGACCTCCAAAAATATAATCTGGTATACCTCCTTGGCCCTTTCATTTTCCCATCTCTTCCAAGTCAGAGCACCCACTTTCTAGAGTTTGGGGATTACATGAAATAATGCATGGAAAGAGTTTAGTGAGTTTTCCGAACTCAGGGTCTATCTCCATGAAACTTCCCCCTGGGACACTGACTTTAGTCCTGACTGATTCTCACAAGCTGTCACTTCCCTGGGAATTCTTTCTAAATGAAGGCTTAATCTACATTGCCTGCCTCTTCTGATGGCTCAGAGAATGGTGTGAGTGTCCTCCACTGCACTTAGCAGAAATCATACTTGCATATCTATGTAGGTGGTTATGCAGTAAGACTTGCCTCTTTCCACTGTGAGCTTCCACCCTCTTCCCCTCACTCTCAGGTTAGTCCTGCCTAAGGAAAGCAAGCCACTTCCTCCCACTTCTTCCCTCAGCAGCTGGAAGGAATGATGTCTGATCAGGAAGGGACATATTTATAGTCTCACAGGAGGCACAAAGACATAGGAAGTCAGCCCTGCTCAGAGGACAGTGAGAGACAGGGAGTGGGCAGAAAGGCTGGTGGTTTCCCACTGGTTGCCCAGAGCCTGGAGCAGCTCAGACTTCTCTGCCTCTCGCTTACCAAGTTGCGGCAGCTGTTCAGCAGTAACCCATGCCGCTGAGCTCTGGCCCAGGCTGGGGGATATGAAGCTTCTGACTCTTCTTCACAAGCACTCTTCTTCCCACTTTTGTGCCTGAGAAAAGGAGCACTCACTCACCACTCAATACATGCACACACACGCATGCTGTGTGTGACAAGCTTCTTTCCTTGTCTGTGACATGAAGATGCTAAGAACCGCTTGGAGCTAATGAAAGTTCCAGGTAAACACACAGGGCAGAGTTCTCAGAAGATAGTAACCTCACCACCACCACTCCCCAGCTTCCTATCAAACTCCCAGCATCATGTCCCATTCCTCTCTTGCCTCAATTCCCCTCAGAACGTCTCACCTCTGGTGGCAGCTCCCCAACCCCAGGACCCCAGCCACCACCCACCCAGTCCACAGGGACACAGCTCAAACTTGACCCTGCAAGATGACCTGAATGCTCCTCTAGACATTCCTCAGAATATTCAGGAAACTTCCCCTCCAGAACTCAGAGCAGTTTTGTGACACTGGGGAGGAATTTTCATTTCAGAGATGCTGAGACACAGGCTCAAAACGCCTCAGCAATGGAGTTAGAACACCTGTTTTCTTCCCAGTGGTCCCTCTGCACAGGAGTATGTAAGATCTGCACAGAACAAAGGGAGAGGGGAAATGGGAAGAGAGGTAACTGAGCTGTGCTTCCCAGAGGACATATTCACACTGTGAACAGACACACTGGTGTTTCTGTCCCTGCTTCCCTCTTTCCTCCCCTCTCCCTTCACTTCTTCCTTTTCTCCTTCCTTCCTGCCTCTCTCCCACATTTCATCCCTCTCTCTTTCCTCCTTTCCTCACTTTCTTCTTTCTCTCCTCTGTCCTTCATTATTTTTCTGTTCCATCATCTGCTTCTGGATCGGTAAGTCTCCATCAGTCCATATGTATGGGCTGGCTGGCGGTCAGCCTCTGGACCCTGAAAGCCATGTCAAATCCCAGGGAGGGAAAGTTCTGGTCTAAACCATCATCTGGATCACGAGAGGCCTCTGCTCTCAGAAAATGATCATCCCACTTTGGAAGGAAGTGTAACTAGGGTAAAGGAGACCAGAACCTCATCTGCATCTAGAAGAATCCAGAACATACCCTTTATCCAAGTTTCTGGGAACAACTAACATTGGCTGGACAAGTTGAGATATCAGTAAGTCAGGTGTTGCTACTCAGAGCCAAAAATCTGCAGGGTGTGGCAGGAGAGAAAGCAAGATGTGGATGCTCGGACCTAGAGGTGTCATTAATGCCAATTAGGGAAATGACCCATTATCATCTTCTAGTCATCACCATTACAGGCGTGCCCCCTGGACGCCCACCAGGGTACAGCCATTAAGTGCTCACCCTCTTCCCTCCTCCTACTCTTGCCACATCCCCTGAGGTTAAGGCTGCTCCTTGGCTTGCACCTGTACACAGGTATAGCTCTGTGAGTCAGAGATATACATGAGTACAGCTTGGAAAAGGACTGCCTTGAGAGGTGATGAGTTCCCCAACATGGAGAATACTCAAGAAAGTGAATTCTTAAGTCTAGAATAGAAAGGGGCATCACTGAACTGTCTTCTAAAAGTAAGGTCAAAGACTCTTCAGGAAGGACATGCACTTATAATGCCTCCTACATAGAGCCACAATTCCTACCTTAGTGAGGCGGGCACCATGACTGAGATGGAATGAAAGCATAGGCACAGGACTTGAGATATCAAAGTCAAATCACCATGACTCCAAAGATTTTTCTGAGCTTGCCGTGCTTCCGAACTTTGTTCAGAAGAGGCATGTGACTGCTTGGAGTTCAAAAACCTAGACTCAGGAGCCAGAAATAAATGGGTTCCAAGCTACAGTTAGCTGTGCATCCTTGAACAAGTCATGGCATAGCTGTCAGCCTCAGGCTCTTAATGGGAACAAGAGCATATCTTATGGTGGTGAAGAACAAATGAAATTATGACTGCTTGGCTCTGAGGACGATTCCTGGCACCTAGGCAGCACTCAATCAATGGGCTGCTATATGAAAAAAGCAAGGGTTGACCCCAAAGTGGAAGCCAGAGGTAACCGTGGTGGTGGAAGACAGTACCTGCAGCTACATGACCCAGATAGTGTAAGAATCTTGGCTTCAGCCTGAGGAGGCACTGCTGGAGCCAAAGTCCCTGCCAGGTCCTCCTGTGGCACAATATCCCTCCATGTTCTGAGTCCCCAGTTTCTCCACACTGTTCTGGGCCAACAACTCCTTGGTCTTCTACTCCACTCTAGATTTGATGCACATCCTATAACCATTAAGCACTTAACATTATGCTTCCCACCTTCAGAGGTTTCTAAACAGTAATTAGGTAGTGGAACACCCTGCCAGGGTAGCGAGAATAAATATCATTAGTGTGGGAGGCAGCGTGCGGTAAGTGGAGGTGCTTGGAGGCTTGGCACATGGCAGGGACAAAGCTGGCCCGAGGGTGGCCAAGGTCTGTTGGAGCAGTATCATCACCAAATCCCAAGCTGTGCAGCCCTGTCTTTTGGGGGACAAGGCTCTGAACTTGTAAGGACAGGAGTGGATATAGTGAGAAGTGCAACTGGTCTGACTGTCAGAAAATGTGGCTTTAGAATCTGTCTCTGCCATGGTGTATCTGGACAAGATATCTGGCTACTCTGCCCATTTTTCTCATCATCAGAACAGAAATTATTCTACCAGTCTCATTGGGTAGTGGTAGTGACTTTTACGAGATACTGCATTGTGTTTAAGGCAGGAAAAAAGGCAGGGGGGGGGGGAATTCTTGAGTAGCACTATGCTACTCAATGTGATCAAATTTGAGAGCTATAAGAGAAAAATGAGCAGAGTCCCTACACAAGAATGCCATGAAGTTCATGAAGCATTCCATATTTTTTAAAAGAAAGGAAGGGAAGGAAAGGAAAAAGGAAAGGGAAGGAAAGGAAAGGAAAGGAAAGGAAAGGAAAGGAAAGGGAAGGGAAGGGAAGGGAAGGGAAGGGAAGGGAAGGGAAGGGAAGGGAAGGGAAGGGAAAGGGAAGGGAAGGGAAGGGAAGGGAAAGGGAAGGGAAGGGAAGGGAAGGGAAGGGAAGGGAAGGGAAGGGAAGGGAAGGAAAGGAAAGGAAAGGAAAGGAAAGGAAAGGAAAGGAAAGGAAAGGGAAGGAAAGGAAAGGAAAGGAAAGGAAAGGAAAGGAAACTACTCCTTTAGTATATCACACAGATTCCACAGTCACAAGGTAAGTGACAATCTTGTATATGCCAAACTCCCCTTTAGAAATCTCTGTACCGGGGCACCCACTTGCCCTGATAGGTGAAGATGATGATTGGAATGCCTATCAGCCCACATCTGAGTGCCTGGAAATGAACCCCAGTTCCAGCTTCTAAGTCCAACCTTCAGCTAACGTGGACTCAGGTAGACACAGTAACAGCCCCAGTGATTAGGTTTCCAGCTTTGATCCTCCACCTAGCCCAGCCTTGACTATGCTGGGAATGTGGGGAGTGAACTCCCAGATACATGGTGTGTGTGAGTGTGTGTGTGTGTGTGTGTGTGTGTGTGTGTGTGTGTGTGTGTGTGTGTTTGTGTTTCTACCTCTCCAAAAATAATGAAATACCAATGAAAATTTTAAATCTCTGTATCATGGTGGGCTAGGTTATGCTGTTGTGATAAGTAAGCCCAACACCTCAGATAAAACCACAAAGATTTCTCTCCCATTCAGTGTCATGTGCTTCCCATTGCATAGGCAAGGTGGTTGGGTGTTTCATAGTCAACATCCTCAGGCTTCAAAGCAGACACCAATGATCACCACGCCAGGGGAAGACAACTCGAGGGGCTCATGCACTGACAGTTGCACACTTTACCCTGTAGTTGTGCCCACCCCTTCTGCTCAGAATTCACTGGCTAGAATTTGTCATATGGCTCCACCTAAGCTCAAAATTGTTTAGTTCAGGGCCAGCATTATACTACAGAGGTTTTTTTATCCTAAATCAGAGTGCTGGCTTGAGTCCTGGCTGCTTCACTTTCAATCCAGCTTCTTAGTAACACACCTGGAAAGGTACCATGAGAGACACAAAGTTCCTGCCTCCTGGTTTTTAGCTTGGCTCAACCTCCCTGGCTATATGGCCAATCTGGGGAGTAAACCTGCAGATGGAAAATCTATTTTTCTGCTTTTTACTCTGTCGCTCTGCTTTTCATACACATAATAAATCTATTTTTTTTAATTGTTCAACTCTCTTTGTCTTCAGAAGAATAAAAGGAGCAGGCACTAGGAAGTGCCATGAATAATTTCATAGGAAACTTATACATTTCCACTCCTTTTTTTAAAAAAAAGATTTATTGCTTTTTATTGCAAAGTCAGATACACAGAGAGGAAGATCTTCTGTCCAATGATTCACTCCCCAAGTGACCGCAATGGCCGGTGCTGCGCCGATCCAAAGCCAGGAGCCAGGAACTTCTTCTAGGTCTCCCACAAGGGTTCAGGGTCCCAAGGCTTTGGGCCATCCTCGACTGCTTTCCCAGGCCACAAGCGGGAGCTGGATGGGAAGTGGAGCCACTGGGATTAGAACTGGCGCCCACATGGGATTTCGGCGTGTTCAAGCCAAGGACTTTAACTGTTAGGCCACCAGTCTGGGCCCAATACATATCCTCTCGACATGCCTACCAGGATAGATTTTTCTCCATATTGTTGGAACAAACCAGCACTTCTTTACTTGTGCGCAGGACAAAATGGAAGTGCGCTAGCGATGCTGCCCAGCAATAGGTATCCACATTGTTAACTACCAGAATCACACTTGGTGGAGCAAGCCCTTCTGTGAGGAACCTGCACTCACTGAGAAAAATCCAGAATTGTCTGAGCATATGTGTTCTGTCTACTTTTTGTTTCAAAGCTGAAACATATAAGTTAAATGCTTATGAGATGAAATGCCCTGGACTAGCAGAACGTTCTGGAACTCAGCTAGCCCTTGAGACAGAAAGAAGAATGCACAAGTGCCCAACCTGAGAGATGTCCTGCTAGGGCCTCCTGTGTCTCTCTCAGAGGCTGGAATATGTCCCCTTTGTCCTGTCTCTCCCTCTATACTGTAATTGCTACACAGAGATTTGGGCACAGTTTTCTAGAAGACCATGATGAATTTTCCCATGGAATAGGATCCTATAAAGCTCACCATTTGCCAATCACTCCAGCAGAGAGGTCAGAAGACAATCACAATATCCAGAGAATCATACTGCATCCAGAAGCCCTTAAAATCTATCCTCCCAGCTCCTTGGTCAACTAAAACAGCATACGTCATGAACTAAAGGACCATGTGTTTCAGAAACTTGGTTCTGAAATTCTTTTGGAATCAAAAGTCAGAATCCAGATTGAAGTGTTACAAGCTTCAGGTTCCAACTTCAACAAGGGCAAATTTCTGCTTACAAAACAGAAACAGCTACGGCTACCACTCATGGAGCTTCAGCATCCTTACATGTAGAATAATCATACTAATAGTTACCAGACACAATTACTTTCACACCTAAGCAATGACTTGGGGCTATGTTGGAAGTCAAAATTCAATGGAAGGAAATGAACATTTGTTGAGTATCTATTGATGTGCCAAGCATGAGATTGGAATATTACATGGGCTACCCCAAAATGTTCAGGACCATATAAGGAAGGTCCTGAACATTTTAAGGAAGGTCCTGAACATTTTACAGATGCGGAAACTGACACTCTGAAATATAAAATGACTCATGTAGCTAGTGGAGCTTAGACTTGAGTCCTGGTTGTCAGCCTCAGAGGTTTTTATTTCTTTCTTGGTCTCTTCTCTCTTTGATCCACCTTGGGAAAGAAATTCTTATTGCCTCCACCTAGATTTCAAGCTAGGCAGGGAGGAACAATGGGTTGAGAAAGAGGACGACACTGCCAGGTTGGTCCTTGGAGATAAGAGCTTATGTGGTAAGCAGCCAGGAAAGCTGGAACTATGGATAAGCCCCACCCATTCGCTTGTTGTAAGTCCCTGGGTCCACATCTTTAGACAGAGGTTTCCAGCCTGGATTTGTGATTAATCACAGGTGCCATTACCCCGTCCATGCGCTGACTGAGTGCTTAAACATACACTATCCAAGTGCACTGTGCCTAATGCCTTGCTTCCTGACCACCTTGACAAATGGGTGCGACCGGGTGAGTGTGCAGTCATTTTCCCTGTTTCTTCTACATTGAAACTCTTCTAACACCCATCCCCCTCCTTCATATCTCCATGGTTGCAACAATCCAGGTCCCATTTTCCAGGATTTTGCAACAGTTTCCTAACTGGTTTTCTGGCGCCCAGCCTCTCCCTTCATCCAACTCAAATCTCCCTGTAGGCTATCAGAGCCATCTTCTTAAAAATGCTGATCTGACACCATCATATCCAAATTGAAAAGAAAATGAACTGAAAACCTTCAGTGGATTCCGTCACCCTCAGGATCAAGTCCAGATTCCTAGTCATTGGTCTCGAAGCCATTCATAACTCAGTCCCTTTTCACCTCCTCAACCTTCCCATCCTACTTCATGGGCATCTCCCACACTGTTCATTTGTAATTGCTCTCTCATGTACAGTATTTTCTTTCATGCTTCTAGCCTTTACACAAGGTAGTCCCTGGTCACAATGGGACCACACAGCTTCCCTGAAGCTCCCCTTAACTGACACAAGAAAAGTAATCACTGAACATGAGTTTTCCAGATCATTTTTGCTCCCCATTTCCTTAGACAAAATCAGGACAATTAGGAAACCTATGGAGTGCAGTCAGACTGAGCTGCCTACTTAGCAAGGAAATTAGGTGCTATAATATGTGTGAAACATATTTTTAAGCTTTATTTTATTTTCATTTGAAAGGCAAAATTACAGAGATACTGGGAGACAAAGATATCTTCCATCCACTGGTTCACTCCCCAAATGGCAATAAGGGCTGGAGCTGAACTGATCTGAAGCCAGGAATCAAGAGCCTTTTCTGGGTCTCCCATGAGGGTACAGGGTGCCAAGGTTTTGTATCATCCTGAACTGCTCTCCCAGGCCACAAGAAGGGAGCTGAACTGGAAATGGAGCAGCCAGGGCTTAAACTGGCACCCATGTGGGATGCCATTACTTCAGTCTACTTAGCCAGTACTGGCTTCAGCAGGACACATTTTTTTAAAATGCAGATGAGCTAAGATTGGGGATGATGTACAGCATTGACAGTTGACATGAAAAGTGGAAGAAACTTGAGAGAATTTGCATCTAGAGGGGTCTATAAGAGAGTATTTTAGAGTACTCCTCCCCCATTTCACACTTTTTTTCCTATAGAAACTGCTTGAGGGCTTGAACTTCTTTCAAAAATCATGTTTACCTGTTGTCCTCTCTTATGTTACAATGCCAAAATTGGACTGAGACATATGAAACATCAATATTTATTCAGTTGCACATTCTTTGGAGGTTAAATCAAAGCTCTTGAGCTTTGCTGATCACCTTCTCTGACTCAGCAGGATTGGTTACTCCTCCCTGTATTGCTACAGCACTTTATATTAGCCCTTGCTTTAAGACTTCGCATTGGCATGTTTAATTTGACTAAATATTCCTTCCATCATCAGTCCTTGAGATCCTGAGGGACCAGGGATGACTTATACCCTTACCATCTTCGGATCTCTAGTTCCCAGAACAAGTCTTGGCACAGAAAAGTTAGCAATCCATTGTGGATGAATACATGACTAACTACTAGGCTGCCTTGAGAATTCTCCACCAAACTGACCCAGCAGCCAGGTCTCATTTTGTCCAATCCAAGATAGGAAACTCCATTTAAGAGAGGTCAACCTCACTCCCAAATGTCACCTCCTTCAGTTTTGGTGCCACTTCTAGGTAAACATAGAAAACAAACATTTGACATTTAAAACTCATCTGAACATACAGAACCACAAAGTGGAAGGATTGTCCAGCTTGATCCCAAACTGTGTCCCATGCCTCTTCTCCTTCTCATTTCTCCGGATAAATATGCTCAAACTTCACCCCACCTGCAAGATGCCCGACTTGCATACAAACACCACTTATAGACCAGAAAAGAGAATAACTTCCAAAAACTGCCTTAGTCCATTTTCTGTTGCTAATAACACAAAACCACAGGCTGAATAGTTATAAAGAAAGTAAGTTGGGGTTCAAGGGCAATGCATTGCATCTAGAGATGACCTGCTTGCTGGCAGAGTCCTGAGGCAGTGCAAAGCATCACATGGCAAAAGATCGGGAGCAGAGAAAGACCTGATCAAACTGGCCTTTACCTGAGATAACACATCAACCACATGATTCATTAATCAACTACTCACCTCAAAGGTATCACCTGCCCCCACCTCTTAACATCTCACCCTGGTACCAAGCACTCTTACTGGCCAGGATTTATGCTATATCCCTAGGTTCCAGAAGAATCTGCTCCTTCTTTCACATAGGCTCTGACCTTATCCAAGCATTGGAAGGATCTCAAAACTATGCTCTTTACATGAACTCAGTATCTCGGGGTCCAGTTTTCCAGAGTATTCCATGAAGACCAGGGTGGCCAAACAGGGAGCTGGGAGGCAAGCTACTTCTCCCATCCCTCCGTCTTCTGAGAAGTAGAACTTCATCACCTCCAGAACCTAAGTTAATGCCAAATAAAGTGGGAAACACATCCATGGGAGTCTAGACTCCATGGATGATACAAGCTTGCTAGGAGAAATGTATGCTTGGGAAGTTTGAATGAATGATGAAATATATGTTCTTGGAGGAAAGACAACAAGATCACAGACCAGCCATTTGAGGAGTTAGAAATGGCCCTCACTCACTTCCTGCTTGGCCCCAGTCTTTGTTTTTTGTCTACTCTTTCAAGGTCTCCCTTCCCCACCCCTTATGAGTTCCTGTGAAGGCCATTTATAAAGAGAACTGACAGGAGGCTGGAGGCTGCTCCTGGGTAACAGCCAGATTGGCAAACTCCAAGCAGGATAAACTGAAGGCCCAAGTTCCCTATGCCCATACTCTGTACGACTCTGAGGTCTTGAACCAAAACAGACACAGATACTTGGTGGCAAAGTGGCCAAAGGCATTATTTCATCTTCCGGAGCCACAGTTTCCTTAATATCTCTATTTATTTCAAGGCTTGTTCTAGAAATTTGATGAGATCATCTATTCAAACTGTCTGGTGGTGAGCCTTCAGTAATTGTTAGTTGTTCACTGTCATTAGCAACACCAACTGGCTTCATTTAGGAAACTGCACCAGACTATGTTACATTTCCTTTGCGATCATCCCTCATGCACCCCGAATATCTCCCTTTGTAGTTTTCTCCATCTATTCTTTCTACTCAGTGTCTGTCTTTTTTCCTACGCTGTAAGTCCTGTGAGATTTGCTACTGTTAACAGAAGCTTAGAATGATAGTAGATGCTAAAAAAACAAACAAAAATGCCCAATATACTCACATTCTACCATTCTCTCTTCAATATCTTTTCTCTGATACTTCTGCTTATTTCCATGTTAGGCTCCTCAGGTGCTATCCCTTGAAATTTCTGGATAATTGTTCCCCTTTTTTAAATTCCTTCCACCCCTGCAGTTGACCCCTAGCCCACTCCAGGGCTTTGTTCAATTTCCGGAGGTTACAGTAGAAATAACTCAGAGTCTGAATTACTCCTTGAAATCCTCATTGTTATTCAAGGTGTGAAAACGTATGAACTTGTTCTCCTTATTGGGATGTCATCAAACAAGTTGCTACTCGTTCATGTCTTGACCCAACAGTATTGTACATCAATCCAGCAAGTGTACAAAGTTGAAACCTTGAGGGCCTCTATCGTCCATCCTGTGCATTCTCTGGTTTTCTTCTGACACTGATGTTGGTGTTGAATCTGACCCTGTCATTTGCCTACTTTCCAGTCAAAGCTCTGAGAGGTTAAGATATTTGCTCAAAGACATCCAGCTGGAGATAGGACTATGTTTTCTTGATTCTGGATCCACACTCTTAATTCCAGACTACTCCATCTCCAAAGACAAACAAGTATAAACGTCGGAAAAGTGGAAATGAAATCTAACTGTATGCCTTTGCCCTCCTCACCTGCCACAACCAGCAGAGAAGTGCTTCCCTGTCTGGCTGGCAGTCCTAAATCTAAAGAAGCCTGGACTGCTTTAAGTGGGTGTTTTGACTCTACCTTTGGATATAAGGACAGATGACCCAAGGAAAGAAAAGGTTTAGGGTTCCAAGACCTCCTGGGCCTTTGTCCTTCAGACCATGGATGGATGCTGGCAGAGGAGTGGAGAGAAAGGGCGAGCAGGCTTCTTGACAAGCCTAGATGTGTGGAAGGGAAATAGATGTGGGAGAAGGGGTCGGTTCTTCATGATATGGGCAGAGCAGGGAGGAAATGATACTCGGTACTCTTAGTCTTCACAACAAAGGGTGAGAACCAAGGGTCATTAACCCCGCATCAAAAGATGGAGAGACTGATGCTCAGGAAACTGAGGTCACTCACCCAGGGCAGTGACAGCTCCCACGAAAATGACTGAGATGCACTTAGGTGGGCAGGCAGCTGAGATCACCAACACACCCTAACCTCAACCCCACCTTGGTCCAGCCCCTTCCGGCGCTGGGAGGTGTTTTCAAATCCCAGGGTGTGACCTCACCTGATGTATTCTAGCAGTATCCAAGGCAGAATGAGCAACTCAAACCCCTCCAAGTTTTGAGCTGAATTTCTTTATTCTATGTCATCTACCCAGCAGCAATCAGCAGGGAGATAGCACTTGTCTTTAGAAACCTTTCATCCCTGCGACCCCAGCAAAAAGCCCGGACTCATGCACTTGGTAGCCCTGTCTTGCATATACCATGCCTGGGACCACAAGGAGGATTTTACCCGCATCAGAAGGCAATGAGAAGCCTTGAGTACCCCAGGGTCTTCACATGAATCAGTCTGGGATCAGAAATACTCTCTCACCTGAATCTCTCCCTTTCTAACCTCTCAAATTCCTTCTGGGCTTTTTTTTTTTTTCTCTCCCTCTCTCCAGTTGCCTTCTTTCATTTCTAGTGCCAGCAGCATCAAATGTGTACCATTTTGCTACCCATCCTGGGTGTAATTAAGACTCTCATCTCAAAACTTCTCATTATACAGATGAGGAACCTGAGGCTCCCAGAGCTTACAACTCACCAGTGTCACTAATTAGTGGCATCCCTAGAATCTGCCCTGAAAACTATGCTTCAACAATCCCAGGGGGAGCCAAGTAAACCCCCTCAACTTCCCTGTCCTTTGCCTTGCATAACGCCCCCACCAGACCTTGAGGCCAGAAGACCCAGGGTGATGCAAGTGAAGGAAGGCTCATCACAAACCAGCCCTCCATTCCTGCCACTGGCTTGTGGAGGTGGAGCTACTGCCAGTGCAGGTGAGGGCAGCCATGAGCCTCACACTGATGCTGGCCTCATAAGGACCAGACTTCCCCCACAGTGGGTATTGGCAAAGCGAGGGATGCCTAAATTGCTGACACAAACTCCTCTACTTGAGAGTGAGACTCTCCATGCTGGGGTATACAGGCGTATATATACACATCCATGCACACACAAAGATACACACGTAGACACAAACACATACAACAGCACAATGCTCTGAGACAGAGTGCAAAAGCGAGTAGTAAGAGGAAGAGTGGTGGAAGAAGGAAGAGAGGAAAGAGAGACCTTTTTAACCTATGGAATAAGCATTTGGTCTATGCATTGTGCTGTGTTGTTCATGGTTTGCATTCCTCAGTCTTCTCAACAGATGTTTGAAGTATGCATATCTTATTCCCATTTTTCAGATGGGGAAAATGAAGCTAAGAAAGATGATCTTAAATCAGGAAGATTATTCCAATAATCACCTTAAACATAATCTACCTTCTCCTACAAAAACATTTGTTATTGCTGAAATGAAAGGCTGACCCATTCTGGGACCTGTCCTCCCATCTGAAGTCCACTACTGTGACTGGAGAGGGACACAGGCCAGCAAGGACATCATCACGTGGGTGACCAAGAGTGCATTGGGCTGTATATAAGTCTGATATTCAACAGTGACCCCATGTGGGTGGGAACTAAAAATCCTCTGGGGAAAGCAGCTTTCTGATTCTTGCGCCTGATGAGTGGAACAAAACAAGCCCCCTTCTGACTGAGAAACTAATTGGTCCTGGGAAATTTTCCACGTACTGGAATTTATGCTAATAATATAAGTGAGGTGGGGGTGGTTCAAATTATTAGTGAAAAAAAAAAAAAAAAGAAGCAAGTGACCTTACCACAATCGAATAAGCTTCTAGAATGTTGTATAGAGCTTTCCAAAGACAACCTGCATACTACGTCATCTGTCAGGACTGGGGCTCCCAGACATGGCTAGCCTCTCTCCCAACCAGTCTGTTCTCAGAAGTTCTCACCTATAGAGCGAAAAAAGCACTTTGGTGTCAGATGACCTGGTTTTGATTCCCGAGCCCAGCACTTGCTGAGAAGATAATCATGGGTACTTCACTCAGCCTGAACAAGAATTGATTTTCTTTAGAAAAACAAATCTTCATCTTAGGCTGCTGTGGAAGGTGTGTTGGTCCCCTGGTGTTGGCATACAACCTACAAACTGGGAGCCCTGAGATAGCAGAACTCTATTTTCTCATGTATCTGGAGGTCAGGAGTCCAACACCAGGATTTCAAGGCCAGTCTCTGGCAGCTCTACAGGAGGGTCCTTGCATGTCTCCCCACTTTCTGGCAGCTGTTGTCATGCCTTGGGGCCCCTTGACTTGAAGTTGCAGGAAAGTGTAAACAAGCTGACATAGAGAGTCAGGAATACTGCAGATGGTCAGTGAATGTCAGCTCTGTGTCATTCACCCATCAGTCTACAGCAGTCACAAATCCTCAATACAGTCATAACCATTCTCTTGTTTTCAGCCTCTGCGGCTCATCCTCTGCAGCTCATCCTCAGTGCCCTCAACAAAAACAATTCCTTTGAAATTCCTTTGAAAGGTCCACAAGGCCTTCACCATGCAACCCAGCCTAGCCCTGCCCTATGGTCCATTCTCCCCAACTCCTTCCATACCATACCATTCACCACTTCATGAAGACTCCATGCCTGCCCCCACTTTGCCTCCCAGCCTCTGCCCACCCAACCTTTTCTCTAGCACCTACTCTACTCCCTTCTCCATGAGAAGTGTTCCTTCTTACTGGTCAAGATTTGGTGTACACCTGTCCTTCTCTGGGGGTTCCCTAGATGCCTCTGGGTGGAGTGAGACTCTCCCCTCAAAGACAGTGCCATTTAAACAATATCCCATTGTCATTTTTCACTGCCCCTCTCTCCTCTTTCAGACTGGAGCCCCTTAAGGACAGAGCTCGGTTTTACACACTCTGATTACTCAGGTCCAGCCAACTGGGCATGAGATGCTTGCTCAACACAGAGGCATTGACCTGCACACCCAAGTGCCTCAGGTGTGAAGAAAGGCCACTGTGTAAGATCTAAGACAAGTGAAGAGAACAAAAGCTATGCAACTCAGGACACCTGAGCTCTCCTCCTGTGTTTGCCATCCCTTAACAAGTGTGGTCATGCTCCTACCCTTTAAACCTCACAACGTGGTCATTTGGTCATTGTGAATCAAGATTTATGCCTGCCACATGTCACAGCAATGCAGATCCTTGTCACAGGTGGCAACACTGAGATCCAGAGAAGCACGTGACTCTTCCCCTTTGCCACAGCTGGTAAGCAGCAGAACTATCATTTAGACCAGACCCCCCAAACTAAAGCCTTAACACTGATTCAGTGTTTCACCCTAATAAGTCTTTATTGAGCACCTACTATCTGCTTGGCGCAGCTCTAGACTCAGTAGTACCTTAAACAAGAAAAAGAGGTGGCAGTTACCTTTCCACTCTGTCATGCTGCCATTCTGAAACCGATGACACAGTATGACAAGGGAGACAAGTCTGCAACGGCCCAGGAAGCTGAGCACATACACTAGCTGCAGAATCTGAGCAGCAAGAATAGGCAGCACCTCCATCCAGTGGAGCTGGAGCCCTAAGGTAAAGCCTCCTCTTGCTGTTTGAGATGGGGTATGCTGAAATTCTTTTCCTTGGCACCTGCAGCAGGCCAGGAGAGAGCTGGTGAGGGATGGGGGGTGGGGAGCAAGCTGGAGATCACAGGCCACAAATCTCCCCCCTGCCACCTCGCACCTCCTCCCATCCTGACTTCAGCCGGACCCAGGAGCAATCGCTCAAGTTTACGATGCGCTGCAAGCAGGTTGCAGACCTACCATCATCGTAATGGGCTGTTGTTTTTATTCTTCATTTATAGGGGAGCCTGAGTTACTACCTATGGTCACCATAGCCGTTAAATTGCTCCAAGGGCTGAGATTTACATATCAGCCCCCTGACCTGCAACAAGCTAAGAGAGAGAGAGAGTAGGGAAGCAAGGGACATTTACAGTCTAATTAAAGCTGGTGATACACAGGAACAGGAGAGACCAGCCTTGTCAACCTCAAAAGCCAGGGGAACGCTGCGAGGCCAGGCAGTCCCCATTAGAAGATGAGGGTGAGGGTTCAGAACAAGTGGGTACACGTTTCTGCCCTGGAACCTAGAAGAGTGGCCGGAGAGTGGGGGTGAAGCAGGGATAGGAGATGCTCCACTCCTCACATCAGTGTATCAAATTGCTGTCATAATTGCTTCTATTACGTGAACAAAGGTCCCTGACAATCAGTTAATAACCTGTCATAGCCTCCACAGCTTTCATCCTAATATCTCAAAACACATCATAAATAATTAAATGCTATTAGTTGATGATTTGAGTAACCAAAGAACTTCATAAGTATCTTCTTCCCCCTTTTGCTGGGATTAGAACCCAGCTCAGCACTGTTTTAAAATAAGGAAACTGAGGCACATAGAAATCAAATGAACTGGCTGAAGTCAGCTGAGTCTCACTATGGCTCTTTGTCAACAACACACTCCCAAGCAAAGCATCCTTCAACCCTCTGAGACAGGTGCAGGGATCCAGCAAGACAAATCAGCCAGCTGCCTGCCTGGTCTCTACACTGGCCTCCTTTGACTATCTGAGTCCTTCACCTTGAACTCTCTTGTAAAGCGTCCTCCTTTTTCTTGTGGTTTGGCAGAAGGACAGGTCATGATCCTTACAAGCAAAGTATGTGTTTGCACCAAGTGTCCCAAGCCCGTGCCCTCTGCATCTATCATTTAGTTGTTGCCTCCAGAAAACTATCATTTTTCATTTCCTGTGAGTAATGCGTACTGCGAGTTAAATTCACATGTGTGTGCAGGACTCTCTGTCCAAAGAGACGTTTCATCATTGCGTGCTGACAGAGCTCCAGAGCCCAAGCCAGGATTCACATAGGCCAAGGGCTGTGGGGAGCCAAGAGCACGGCACTTACGCATGTGTGGGCAGAAGCCCTGGCAGTGTCTCCACCCTGCATAGGAAAAGGCCTAGTGAGAGTGCTCAGTGAGGAAAGCTTCTGCAGGGGGCCTAGGACTGACCTTCACCGGGATCCAAGTGCAGTGGAGCAAATTTCGATGAACTGTCTTCCCCATCAGCATGAGCTCCTTGTCTCTGGATCACTCCTGTAATTTCTTAATATTCAGGTCAATGCTATGTGGTAGATTTGCTTACTCCTATTGTATAAATGTGGAAATTGAGGTTAGAAAGTTCACATAGATACTGTTACAGAGAGAGCAAATGCCATAATTATTATGGAACTCAATTTCATTGGTCCCCAAATTCAATGTTCTTGTAATTTCCCCCCATTAATCCACTACCCTGGCCAAATAAAGAATGGATTCACCATTGGTTTAGTTTGAATTCTCAAATGTCTTTTTGCACCAGTACTATGGAAAAGCAAGGCCATATCCTTAGTTAGACAAAGAAAAGGGAATTGACCAATACCCCGTTGTCTTAGATGATACTTTGGGGGTGACAGAGAATTCTTATTATCACAATGGCTACCAGAGCAGCTAATACAAATAAACTTAACTGAATTATGCCAGATTTCTTCACTGCCTGAAAATATTTGTCTCGAAAACCAAGTGAAAGCATAGTAGGTCTTACCCAAGCATCTTGTCTATATGCAACTGTGATGCAGTTGTGTCTGACCTGTGCCCTGAGCCTCATTCTCATCCATCACTAATTAGGGTTAGTGTTTGGGTTAGGGTTAGGATTAAGGTTAGGGTTAGGATTGGATGTCATGATGACTGAGGCTGCCCTAGAGAAGCATCCAGTCCAGAGAAGCCATAGAGAGTAGCTCCTAGGAAGAGAGCCAACTATGGACTCAGAATAAAGAGGACTACAAAGGTTTAGTGCTCCCTTTCCCCTGCTCAGGATCTGGGGTGAACACCCTTTTGATCATCCTATGATGACCAGGTGTGCTGTCAGTTCAGCTTGTTAAAACAGTTTATCAGGGACTAGAGCTCTAAGATCAGGGTAGCAGCAGACCCAGTGTCTGACAAAGACCCTACCTCCAGCTGAAAGGTCAGAATGGTCAGAGTAGACAGGGCTTTCCTCTGCCTTTTTTTTCCTGAAAGATTTATTTTATTTTTATTGGAAAGTCAGATATACAGGGAGGAGGAGAGAGGAAGATTTTCTATCTGTTGATTCACTCCCTCAAGTGGCCGTAATGGCTGGAGCTGAGCCAATCTGAAGCCAGAAGCCAGGAGTCTCTCCTAGTCTCACATGTAGGTACAGGAAACCAAGGCTTCGGGCTGTCCTTAACTGCTTTTCCAGGCCACACACAGGTAGCTGGATGGGAAGCAGGCCTGCCAGAATTAGAACTATCTTCTTCCTTTTATAAAGACACTAAGCCCTTGGTGAGGGCCCACCACCTAATTCCATCACATGGGGAGGTGAGGATTTCAGAATATGAATTATGGAAGGACAGAAAACATGCAGATCATGGCACCCACAGTTGTCACAGGCGAGAGGATAGTCATGATACTGGTCTTGACCTTGAGTAATACAAATGAGGATGGAGAAAAGCAGAGGGATTCTATAGATATCAGAAGGCGGCATGAGCTGGTTTTAGCCCCTGGAACACAGGCAGTTTTATGTGTCAACTTATGGGAAGACCACAGTACTGTGATCTAACCAAACACTAATCTAGGTGTGGCAGCAAAGGTATTTTATAGATGTGACCAAAATCCATAATCATGGATTTTAAGGACAAGAGCAACCCGATCACTTGAGTGGGTCTGATTCTGTCAAAGGCCTCAGGGATAGAGCTGAAACTTTCATGAAGAAAAAAATTCTTTCTGTGAACAGCAACTCAAGCCCTCACCCCCAGCTCCAGTTTGCCTCTCTGGACAGACTATCCTGCAGACTTTGGACTTGTCTGACCAGCCACCAACACCATAGAAGCCAATCCTTTGCAATTAACTTTAATACTTTCCTCCTACGAGTTATTTCTCTGGTTGAATTTTGACTTATACAGCACCTAAATGAATTGTTTTAACAGTAATCTCTCCATAAAATGGAATGTTATTCAGCATTTTTTTAAAAAGAGGGAAATCCCAGGCCCTATGGAATTGTACCATAAAATTCAAAATGCGGGGAAAAAAGACAGAAACTCTGCCATGTGTGACAACTTTGATAAGCCTGGATGATTCCATATATTTATGAAGTATCCAAAATCATCACATTTGTGGGAACTGGATATTGAGCAGCAGTTGCTAGGAGATTGGGGGTAGGGAGAGTCAGCAATTGGTGGTCTATGGTCAAAAAGTTTCAGTTACGCTAAATGAATAAATATGAGACTTCTGTGTACAACATTGCACATATATTTAATAATATAGAAATGTGTACTTAAAATATTGCCTCGAGGGTAAGCCTAATTTGAAGTGCTCTTGCCAAAAAAATAAGGAGAAAGACCCAAGGAAACTTTTGGCAGTGATAAATGGATTGTTACCTTGATTGTGGGAATGGTGTCATGGGGGCATATGTCTAAACTCATCAAATTGTAGACATTCAGTTTATATGTTTTAAATATCAGTTACACCTTCATAAAGCTGCTTTTAAAATCTAAAGAAACCACATCAGTTCCTACAGATTCTTCATGAAGCTTTGGACATACAGTTTTTGCCTCATCCTTGTGCCAAAGTCCATAAAAATCCCTCTTTTGTGTGGCTGCCTTTTCTGAACAAGGCAACATTCCTGCCTCAGTTGGCAGCTCTCTAGAGCAGATCGCAAACGTGTGGACATATTGATTCTGACATACGGATCATGCTCCCGGCTCAGTTTGGTCTGGTTCCTAATATGTATGGTTTTATAAGGCTTCTTTTATGTTAGGCTGACTCTTTGATCTCCCCAGGAAAAAACCCTCCCCTCCCCTCCAACCCAGAGCTTCCTTCAATCTACAGAAATCACTGACCACAACTGCAGACCAGGGTGGATTCTGAAGAGTCAAGCTGAGCAGCATGAGTGAACCAGGGTGGATGTAGATGGCAGTAACTGGGAATAAGAGAGAGGTTCTGTGACAGGAGCCCTGAGCAGGCATCCCGAACCTTGTGCTCCCAGATGGGAAGGGGAGAGGCAGCCATATGTCAGGCTTTCCTCAACTATTAGTTACTTTAATCTCCACAGCAATCTGGTGAAGGGGAGACCATGATCTTGGTATGGAAATGAAGCAATTGGAGGCTCCAGAAGAGTCTTGGATTGGGTTTGCAAAAACCTCTGAGGCAAAGGTTCTGTTCATTCTGATATAAGTTCAAACTTACAAAAAGTTTGCAGAAACAACATAAGGAGTTCCAATACATGCTTTATGAAAATTTCCCAATTGCTATATTTTCTTCTACTTGTCTTATCCTGTGCCTCTCTCTCTCTCTCTCTCTCTCTCTCTCTCTCTCTCTCTCTCTTCCCCTCTCTCATTAAATGCATCCTTTGATAGCAAATTCGATGGGCCAGTATGGTCAAGTAGTAAATTAATCCTCTGCCCGCAATGCCAGCATCCCAAATTGGCACTGTTTCAATGTCCCAGCTGTTCCATTGTGCCTATATGAGTGAGCCAGAAGACTCTCCTAGATCAGATCACATCAGTTTCAATCATTGTAGCCATTGCAGCCATTTGGGGAGTGAAACAGCTAATGGAAGATCCATCTCTATCTATCTCTCTCTCCTCTCTCTCCTTTCCATAAATCTGCTGTTTAAATACAAATCAATAAATCTTTCAAAAAGGGGAAGGGGACCGGAAGGAAGGAAGGAGGAAGAGAGTCAGGGACCTCATTTTTCTCTGCTGACTTCCTAGGAATGAGAACATTCTTTAACATAACCATAATTTCATGATCAAAATCACAAAATTTAACATGTTTAAAATACTATTATTCTTGCATAGACATGTTCAAATTATACCAACTGGCCCAGTGGTATCTTTTATAAGCCTTTTGTTTTATTTTGTTTTCTTAGTTCAACATATGACCCAGGGCTAGGCATTGTATTTACTGACCAGGTTTCTTCAACACCCATTAAGCTCAGAGATTTTCTCAATTTCTCTTTGCCTTCCTTGATCTTTACATTCTTGAAAGGCATTGGCCAGATTTTTTGTAGAATGCTCATCAGGTTTGGTTGTCCAAGCCAAAGGTTCTTGAAAGCCTTTCCCAGATTCAGTGATGTGGTAGTGACAAGTGGAACCATGAAGAAAGCATGGCCAGGAGGATGCACTAGAAGCAAAGCCTCTTGGAGGATGAGTGTGGGCTTGGTTCCACAGGGAAGTCCTGCATAGTGTGGACTGCATCTGAGAGTGGGAGGCAGTGAAACTGGAGAATTTGTATGACTTATCCAGAATGACACATCTTGTAAGTGAAAGAGCTTGAATTTCAGCAATCTCTGTGTCATTTGCCCACTCTCCACCACCTTTCTAGAGAAATAAAGCTAACCAGAATTCGGAGCAACCTCATCACAACAAGTACTGTTGACTGACCAGTCACCCGAACATTCGCTGCATCAATAGGATTGACTTCAGACCCAATGTAATACGACTTTCCTGTGACTGGAGCCCTCAAAGCAGCAGGAGCCCCACAAATTCTGAGACATGTTAAAACCAATAATGACTGGAAACATCGGGGTTTAGGTTTCCTGGAAAGCTTAGGCCAAACCCCACACCCTGCCCCCAGAATGAGGAGGAGGCAAAGTTGAGTGGCCAGGTCCAGGACTGGTGAAACCCTGGTAAGCTACTCAGAGTTCAGGGTCCCTGGATCAAGTGAGAACAAAGTCAGAGGGTGAGAGCTGGAGACAGCCAACTGGGAGACCCAGACCTTGGAGAGCTCACAAGTATTTGTGCATCTGATCAGTTCCTCAGATGTTTACTGGGAACCTACTGCATGTCAGAGACTGTCTAGGGCTGGGACACAGCACAAATGTATCTGCCAAAAATCTTTGTCCTCATAAATTTACTTTGTAGTAAGGACAGAGAGATAAGCAGGCGATTAAAATGAATAAGGACATCACCAAGTGGAAGGCTTTAAGGTTGTGCAGAAATAAAGTAATAAAAGAAGAAAGAGGGAGGTCTGGGTTTGAGAAGAGAAATGGACACATTTGGTGTGAGGATTACCTCCTGTGGAAAACAGGAAGAACTTGGTCTGAAGTCTAGCATACATGCAATAAATGTTAGTGTTGTGACTCCCACTGTGAAAAGGGGGAAGAAAGTCTTAATTAGTCCCAAAGTTAGTTCAGACAGCTTTAATGGGGATGGCTTTTAACCTGTATGTGTTCCACAGAAGACAAATTTCTAACTAACATACGGAATTCTGGAAATTCAAGGAGCAGGAATTTAGAGTTCTGGCTGACTTAGTTCCAAGACAACAGCTTGAACTATGCGTGACAACAGATCCAGGACCCAGGTTCTAATCCACTTGGAAAGCCACTAGCTAGACAAAGACACAAAGGCAGCAGATGAGATGAGAAGATGGACAAAAAAGCCAAGAGGAGAAACTTCAAGGATATCTTGTCCTCGCTGGGTGCTGGGCCAGCCAGGAACACAAATAACTGGTCCCTGTGACAGCTGCTGCCCTGGTCAACGGAAGTAGAGCTGAGCCTGCAGCTGGAGTTGCCAGGTCCATTCATGAATTCTCCTAACCACATTCTACAGCATGCATTACCCTTTGCTCTTGGCCTGAGATTGTGTCATGGCTAAGTCTAGAGATTAACTAGAGCTATTCAACCATTCCAGCCAACACCATTGAGCAACAAGGTATGGCTCCCAAAGCAGCCACTGGCTGCCAGTTTTGCCTCAGAAGTGCAGGATGGTTATTCTTATTGCTAACCCTTCTTGTTTCTTTCAGTTTCCTGACTCCTAAATGAGCTTCTTTTAAGGGTCCATACATTGTGGATACAATATTCTCAGAGCACCTCTACACAGGAAGTAAATTATCCATTTAATAGATGAAGCAAGCAGAACTCCAAATGGAGAGTACACTCACAAACGAAGCATTCACCCAAAATTCCAACCCAAGTCCACATGGCCCTTGTCCATGCTCCTCCCAGAACTCCAACCCAAGTCCATGTGGTCATTGTCCATGTTCCTCCCACAAACACTTGCAGCAGCTTGTATGGCAAGTTCTCATCTGTAAAATGGACTCAATAGTGCCAATCCCACATGGCTGATGTGAGACTTCAGGGAGAATACATCAACCCCTCAGTGCCTGAAACACCTGATATATGCTAATTAATGCAGTAAACAGAAATGGCTTTATCCTTTAGCTCTCCAAAGAAAATTGCTCACTAAAACAGAGCAAAGGAAAAATGGGAATCTCAAGAAATTCTAAACTTCTGTCCAAGAGAGGAAACCATTTCTTAGCTTTCGACCCTCATATCTCTAACCAGGTAGGTACTCACTCAGTAAGAATCAGGGCCATGCACAGGCCAGAAACATTTGTGCAAGTATTAAAAGTCAGCTAGCATGGCCCTACTATTAAACTCCCTATGGTTGAACCGGGTTAACGGTGAGGCCCCATGTGAGAAGTCATTAATCTCCACACGTAACACAGGAGCTGTACAACTGACTTCAGCCCTAATCTCTCTGGAGTTGCAGCCTCTTCTGTGATTCATAAAACAAATCAATCACACCTCACAGGCTCTCATCTATTTATGACTGCCTTTGAAATACTTGGAGAGGGAGAGCCTGGGGGAATGTTTTCATCCCTTGCCTTGCTGGGTCAACCTCCAGGGGCTGCAGAAAAAAAAAAAAAATGGACTCCATGCCTCAATTCAGCTTACAAAGATTAAAATTCTCAAGTTTTCAAGGAGCCAATGATTTTGCACCTGTAATATCTGGAAGGCCTCTCTCCCTATTGCTCCAAGTGGGGATGCACAGAAGCAAGGGTGGCCTGCTCATTTTCAATTAGTGATGAGTGCAGGGGTTTGCAGCATAGCTGCCCATTCATTACCATACCAGGTGAGACTTCTGCCCCTCTCTTTGAGTCTGGGTGGGTGGGCTTGTGGCTGCTTCCACAGGATGCAGCAAACAAACTACAAAGTGCCTTCTGAAATTCATCACGCAATACCACCAAGCTTCCATGTCCTCCTCGGGGCTCCTGTGCTGCCACAACTGGAACCATGCCATGGAAGAAAACGCAGTTCCATGTAAGCGCAGCAGAGGTAGAATTCAAATCCAGGCACTGTGATACTGGACATGGGTGTTCCGAGCAGTGTCTTAAGCACTGTACCAAACACCCATGCTAAAATGGTAGTGAAAGCCTAAGAGTCTTTTCCACAACCACACAGCAAAGTCAGTATTAACACCCAGAAAGTCATTCCCCAAGCAACTACTTTCGGCTTAATTCTCTGAGACGTTTCAGCTAGTTTGCCCAACTATTTTTGCTACTTGAATAAGGTCCAACCTAAATGATCTATTGAAATTTTCTCATTGTTGTTGAGTGAGGTAAGATTGTGGGGCCTCAGCTTCTTGATCACAACTTCAGGAGCTGGACAGGGGTGAGCAGTGGATAGTAACTCCTGGACTTAGAACTTTAGGGATGGGCCTGATGATGGCAAGAACCTAAAGTACCTGACCCTCCAGCCCCCACTCCCAAGTCAGACCATCTGTAGGAACAACAAGAGGGCAGCAGAGAGCAAGTGTGACTCCCTCTGGGCACCATGAGACTTGGAAGGGTGTAAATTCAGTTTCCCTCTTCCAATAATGTCAAGTTCAAGATTTGGGGGTTCATCTACAATCTTCCTGCAAGGATGCTGCTCAAACCCAGCTCTGCGCAATTCTACAGTTCAGCCTCTTAGTCCTGTGGCATATGACTGCTGAAAGTAGAGGCCCAGGGACAAGACTTTGGACAGGCAACAGCATGGATGTTCAAAGTTCATTCATATTGGAAGAAGAGACAAACAGACAACAAGATAAAAACCAGGCTAACTCCAGCTGGTAAGTGACAGATTGGGCCTGACTTAGCTAAGGGCTTAGCTTTCTACTCCACGTTCCCACAATCTATTTACCCTCCATCCATGTGGGATTTTTTGAAAACAAATGAATCAGACTACAGTTTATCCCTGAGTAAAACTCTCTACAAGGGTTCTTCCAAAGGAGAATACCCAAACTCCATACCTAGTCCAACAGATTCTTTTCTTCACATGCATCAGACATATGGACAAACCTTGCTAAATTGCACATGGCTGGGCCCCAGCACCACAGTTTTCAGTTCAGCAGATCTGGATTGGTGCCCAAGCAGACACATTTTTAACAAGTTCTTCAGGGACGGCTGCCGCAGTCCAGGAACCACACTTGAGAACCATTGGCCTACAGAAGCCAGCACATTTTTGTCTTCTGCTACCCTCTTAAGCCTCACTTTTTCCCAACGCATTCACCAAGCCACAAAACTCTTACTGGCATCCATAAACTCACTTGACTGTTGTTTGCTTTAGGAACTCAATGCTCAGGAGGGCTTGCTATGTAGCTGCTGCCTCCCAGTCCTGCATCTCTTCTCATCCTCCAGGGTTCTGCTTGGTGCCATATCCCAAATATCTACTCTCTGCCTTCTAGCATAGCTTACTCTCTTTGGGTGCATCTTAGCAATATCCAATTTGTGTTTATCTGTTGGGGGCTGTGTCCATGTATAGGTATTGTTCGGTTTCCACTTCCAGCGATAGGCACCATCCCAAAAACTCAACCTCAAGCACCACTGTAACGCAACTCAGTGCCTGTCACATCAAGAGTTCAGATAATGTGTATTACAAGCATACAGGACATCATTTCATTCTTGTTACAGTGCAGCAGGAAGGAATTATCAAGTCCATTTTACAGATATGGAAACAGGGTCAAACCAGTAGTTTGAGCCCAAATCTGTGGACTCCCTAGGTCTTGCCCAACATTTTCTATGTCTGATCATGTAAGAGTCGAGGAGCAAGACTGTTACAGAAAGATGATTCTGACACAGGAGTCTGGAAATAATAATGAGAGCAAAAAGGAGGCAGGATGGAGGATCAGCTGGCATAAACACTGGGGCACCCTCCAGACACTCCTTGAGACAGAGTGTGTCCAGGAAAGGGCTACACAGGTCACTGTGGAATCAGTGCAACTGTGTCTTTTTGCATGAAGGTTTCACATCCCAGCCCCTCTATCAGCCTGCTCCCTTCTGGTCACTCATTGGCCTTGGCAGTAGGTGGAGCTGATCATGGATGCCTGGAAAGGACAGGGTTCAGGGCAAAAGCTGATGCAGGACACAAAGGGGGTGGAGTAGGGGCAGGGGCTATGGCAGGCTAGGAGGAGGGATACAAGACAACACCACCACTGGCCTAATCGCTTCCAGAGCCCAATTTCCACGGTCAAAGGCCCTACACTCATTGGCCTGGATTTCGCCACCTGTTGTGTAATGACCACCCTGAGGTTGCTCCAGAGGGCTGTGGGTCAGGGTCAGGCCACCGTTAGGACTGTGCCCTGACCTTAGATCTGGGGCTGTGCGCTTTCCGAAAATATGATCATTGTAACCCATTTAACATAGAATCTAGCAAGAGCCAGTAGGAATGAAGACTAGTCTGTATCATCAATCACTCCATTGACAGTTACTGAACTATGTGCCAAGCATTGTTTGGAACACACCGGGAAATCACACAAACGTTTGGCCCTGACTTCTTGAAACTTATAGTGTGGTGACAAATATAGACAACAGATTTTCACATTGATGAGCATAATAAAGTAGGTGCAGAGAAGGAACCGGACATCGTGGCAAATACAGGCTGACGGCTTCACCCATCTGAGAACCAGGGAGGCACCCCTACCCTGAGAAAGCAATATTTATGAGGATGGCATAGGATGGTAGAAATTACCCAGATAAAGTGGCAGAGATGCAGGATCAAGGGGCCAAATACTTCTCATGAAGAGCAGGGAGCAAGAGTGAGCATTAGATAACCTGAGATGGAGCCAAGACACATTAGAAAGAGTCTCAGAGAAATAAAAGTAGTAATTATTACTTTAAAGCACACACTCAAACTAGTTTAACAAAATGTGCCTTAATTATATCTACCTTAATGAACAGATAAGAACAGTTTGCAATTAGTTCTGTAATTGGTTATGTGACAAGAGATGCTTCTTTAAATTCTAAAGCATATGTCCCATAGACAATTTGCAAGAGGAAAAAAAAATGGCTTTTCTGGTCCTAAAGCATGTTGCCCTAAAGAGCTGTTAGATCCCAGCGTCTTCTAGACATGTTTCCTTCAGGGTCTCTGCAAAGTTAAATGTTATCCTAGCCATTTCTCAGATCAGAGACAAAATAACGAGTAAGAGATTTTACTCAGATGTGACTGATGCTACACACAGAGTAACAGAAAGGAAGGAATTCAGGTTGCTCTTCTGCCATCCACAGGTGCTGTGCTCCTGGTGAGTGTCCTCACCCCTTCCAAGACTCAAATTTTAAAATGGGAATGATGGTGGTTCCTATTTCATGGAGTTGCTGTGAAAATTGAGCAAGAATGCAGCTCAGTGCAGGGAAATAGGCGAGTGTTCGATAAATACATGCAAACAAACATGTGTGAACTTATATGTGTTATGGTAATTTGCTATTGTTGGTATAAGTTACTAGAACTTAGGAGCTTACATAACCTGAAAGTTCCTAGGGTTAGAAGTCATCGTGGATCCCATGGGTCTCATCAAGGCGTTCTTTTCCAAGGGTTACAAGGGATTTTCCAGCACATTCCTTGGCTCTAGACCTCTGCTTTCATCTTCAAAGTCAGTTTCGTCTCTCTCTGACCATTCTCGCCTAGTCCCTCCTACCTGTGGCCACAACAATAAAAGGCTTGCCATTGTTAAACACTGATGTAATGAGATGGAATCCATGTGCACACATGTAGACTATCTATCCCAAGGCCCTTAACCTTAATCACATCTTCAAACGGCTCCTGCATTGCAAGGTTACATGCTCACAGGACTGGGACACAGAAATCACTAAGGGGCCTTCTTATTTCTTCTTTTTTGGCCCACTACAAATATTTGCATGTACCTGAATGCAATCACAATGACTGTTTTCATAATATACGTGTAAGGTATATTCTTTCCTATTTTTGGTATAAGTTACATGAAGTAAAATGTGCTGGTTTCTCACCATGAGTGAGCTGTGCCTCTTCTAGAACACGGCATGTGTAGAATCGCACAGATGAATGTTTTTTGGGTCTGGTATCTTGCACTCAGCATGATTTTATTTTAGATTCACTCATGTTGTGTATATCACTAATCTATTTATTTGTATTGCTGAGTGGCGTTCCACTGTATAAATAGACCATTGATTTCCATCCATTCTTCTGTTGATGGGATATTTTAAGCTATTTCCGGATTTAGGCTATTGTGATTAAAGCTGATATGAGTATTTCTGCAGAAGCGTTTTTGTAGATATACATTTTCCTTTCCCTCAGATAAACACCAACAGACAGAATTACTATGTTGGAGGCTGGATGCACACTTAACTCTTCAGAAGCCGCCAAGCTCTTTTCAAAGGCATCCATCTGCTCATATCCTCACCCAAACTTTTTCATTCCCCCCATCTTCTCCAACATTATGGCTTGCTTTTGTCATTCTTTTTTGCTCTGGACACTCTGGGGACAAATTTCAAATGAAAACACTTAACCTATAGTGCAAAGAACACTGCAGAGCGTTGCTGAAGAACTATCCTTTCTAGTTGTTCTGAAAAGAAAAGAACGAAAGAAATACCACTCAAACAAAAAGACTGACATTAGCCAAGCACAGTTCCTTGAAGCACTGGGGCCCACCCACACACCCCGTCCCTTCAATGGGAAAAGTAGTCACAATCTCCTGGAAGAGCTTCTGTAAGGATTATTACAGTGTTCTCTTGTAGAGTAAAGGCAGGCAAAGGCTACAGCCTGATAAAACCCTTCACCGAGGGCAAGAAAGAGCCACATTCACGGATCTTTCTCTAGCAATCGCCAAAATCACCTGCTCTTCAAACATTCCACAGCACCCATTCAGCGTCTTCAGAATAATTCAGGATTACATCCAAGACACCTGATGTTGAACCTTGAGGTTCACAGACATGCCTTCATCTGTAAGGACCTCAAACGATCCTCCAAAATGGACTGGTGAAAAGTTTGGAAGCCCTGTCTAGCTAAAGATCCCCTTCTTCTATCAAAGCGCTAAGTTCCGCACCACCCAATACCAAGCCACAGTCCCATGCGGCCATGGGGCACTGGAAATGTTGCTGGTTCCAACACAGATGTGCTGACAACACCAAACACATACCAGATGTGAAACTTTGAATGAGGAAAGAAAATTGTGAATGATATCATTAATAACTTTATATTGATAAAATGTTAAAAGGATAACATTTTGAGTTAATTGGGTTACATAGACTATACAATGGCACTTCAAAAAGCTTGTGTAAAACAGAATTGAAAGATAATGTATTTTGGTGAGAACACATTTACATACATGCATAGTTTTTTTCATTCAATAAATTTCCCTAGACTTTTTGTATAAGTCCCTATGCATCATTAAAATTCATCTCACCCATTTCTTTCCTTACTATAACAGCATAAAAGGTTGAAGTTGCTTATATGCCTTGCCTTCTCTTTCTTTCATATCCTCTGGTCTAATTTATTATATTCTATATGGACATAGGCTATGATGTGGTCACTATCACAGCTAGATCGGTCACTGTAGGTTCCTCTTAGAACACCACCTCTCAATTATGTTTTGCACTACATATAAAAGGACTGACACCAACCCCTGTGATCTGGTCAGAGTCACAATCTTGTCCCAACTCTTGCTTGAACCCCAACCTAACCACCGTCTTCCACAGAAGCCAGGAGCATTGTTCTGAATCAATGTGGAGTGGCCAGCAGCCAATGAGGCAGTACATGGAGAAAGGGACCCAGGTAGGGTGACCAACTGTCTTAATGCATGGAGTTTCTGTGAAGGACTTTAAGTTTATAAAAGCATATAGACTCAGTCAACCAAAATGAACTGCTCACCCCAGACATATTTGTACAAGAAATCTAAAGCTCACCCTCTCCACCACCAACCAAGTCCTTAGAGGTCTAAGGGCTGTGCGCAAAAGATATGAAAATCCCAACCACCTCAGGCTTCACCTGCCGCTGAATTCGGTGAGAACTGAAATTCTCAAGCCACACCTGTAGAGGCAGCAGGAGAAGGAACAGGAGTGCCTGCTGGCTATGATTGGAGATCAAATTCTTCCAAGGAGTTGTCATCTGTGCATGTGTTTGTCTGCGTGCATCTGTGGCTGATCAGCTCACTTCCCTCACTCCCTGGGATGGCGTCAGGGTGGAGAGTCTGTCTGATTCACTGTCCAGCCACGAACTTGCCTGCTCTGCCCCAGACGGGGCACCTGCCCACCCTCTCTCCTTCACCTGCATTGTCAGTCACAGGCAATGTGCCTACAAGAGCACATACAGGGAACAGGGCCAGGTAGGCTCCATTGGTTGAAGTGAAGGAAGATGCATTCTGCCTCAAATACTGCTTGCAGGACAGACTCCCCAGGCTTTTTCTCACTGGTCTCTCATCATCTCCTCTCAACACATACACCAGCATCTCCAAGGCAAGTCATTTAGGGAGAGGGAGGTACAGGGCTAAAATTTCGCTTGCTTTCCTGTGTCCCTGTGAATTTGGAAACAAGAGAAACTAAGATCAAGAAGAGTTTCACTCAGTCCTTCAAATGCTCACTGAGCAACCACCTTATGCCAGGCCATGAGGAAAGTGCTAGAAATGCCACTGTGAGCAAAATACCTGCCCTGATGTTTATAGCCTAGTGGGAGAAATCAAATGACGAAAGACTCTTTACACCAAAAGAGAGAAAGAAAATGTAGTAAGAGCTATATAATGAGATCTGGATATCATGAAAATATGCACGAAGCAACATTTATATTGAAATCCAACTATGAAGAGTTAAGTTGCACTTAACTCTATGTCCTGAACCTTCACGGCTGGGAAGTGACAGGTATCTGGAATAGTCTAAACGTCATCCTCCTGGACTTCACTTGTATCTTGGTCAACAGACTCTGGCCTCAAAGGATGTAAGAGGATGTCCCCACCCAAGACAGATTGTTGACCCTGGGATGGGATCTTTGCAGGAAGAACTCAGACGACCCAGGCATGGGTGAGTGGGAAGCAGCCCAGAGTTTAAATTGAAGTTTTGGGCTACAAGAGTCCAATCAAAATTTATTTCAGGGCCACTCACTATTTTCCCATCTCATCTCTGAACCTCACTTTCTTGCTCTGCAAAATGGGAATAAAACAGCACCTTCTTCATAAAGTCACCGTGAGAATCTTAAGAGGCAACCCATGGAGAGAGCTTAGGGTGGTGTCTGGCATGCATTAAGTGTCAGATTAAAAGTCAGACTTCCCTCTTCAAGTGACTCGTGATGCAGCAAAGAAACTCATCCAGTGCTGTGGGAATCTCCTGTCATTTATTTTATAGTAACAACTGTTCAAAATAAATTATACAGCTGGCAAAATGTCACACTGTATCTCAAGGAAGAAATATTGGAACTGAACTTCACACAGGGTGGGCACCTGACTTGCAGAGAAAGAGCATGGAGAAGACCTGAATGGGTGGGATGGGTGCAGGAGCAGCCCTGCAGCACTGAAGGAGACAGGAGCTGACAGAACATCAAGCTAAAGGGCTGGCCAGGCTGGCCAAGGCCATGCCGAGGAGCTCTGACTTCCTCCTAAAGGTGGCCAATTGAGGATGTTGGGACCAGTCAGCTGTTGGGGCTTGGAGAAGAAGAATGGAGATCACCCAGGGGAAAAAAATCAGGAGTCCAAGGACATAAAAGGGACCGGTACAGGTCTGGGAAGGGCTACCACAGACATCACTCACCACAACTCTTAGTGCTGGCTCTCGATCCCACACCTTCAGATGCATTCTTCCTTCTGCCTGTACTTCAAACGGATGTACCCACCAAGGGATTTACTTATTCAAAGAATTTTCTTTAGTTTTGTTTATTTATAAGGAGAGATACAGAGGAAAAAGAGCTTCCAACTGTCGGTCCATCTAAACAACTAGGGCTGACCGGGGCCAAAGCAAGGAGCCAGGAGCTCAATCAGGTCTCCAATGAGGGGGAACTTGAACCATCATGCACATCTCCCAGAGTACACATTAGCAAACAGCTGGAATCAAGAACAGAGCTGCAGAATACTGAAACCCAGGCACCACACTATACAATGCAAGTGCCCCAAATGTTGCCTTAACTGCTGCACCAAAATCTACCCCACTGAAGGACAATTCATTAAGCACTTATTCCATGTGAAGCCCATAATCCTCATTGTCAACAAAATTGATGATCTAATACAAAGACCAGCAAACTTCTCTGTAATCCAAAATATGTACAATACTATCACTTGATATTTAATAAACATATAATTATTAGTGAAACATTTAATTTTTGGTACTGTCTTTGAAATTCCAGTTTATTTTACATTCACAGCATATCTCAATTCAGATTAGCCCTGTCCCAGCTGCTCCATAGACACATGTGGCTGGTGGCCATCAGGATGGATAGCACAGTCCAAGTGAAGGACCTCCTGAGTGGCAAGGAAGGGATGAGGATGTGGAATATTCTAGCATCACCTGAGGTATGAACTAATTATGGTCCAAATCTAGCCACTCAATTGTTGAGTAATTTTGAACATGTTTTCTAACCAATCTATGTCTCTTTTAAGCTCAAGTATCAAATGAATTGGTGTCAGTCCCTAGGTTCCTGACAGCTCTATAATGGGAAGTTTCCAAATTTGGGTTTAGTGGACAAAATCATCAAACTGAGCATTCTTTGCTTGAAAAAAAAAAAACCTTGGATAATACACTCATCTAGTGGAAATCAGGGTGAGCAACCTCCCCTGTCCACTGCCCCAGGGACCTAGAAAGTGACTATCTGCTCTAAGTGGCTGAAAAATGTATGTATAAGGTGAGGGAGGAGAGGAGAATCCTTTCCCCCAGCTACGTAGAGACAGTGCAATCATATGCAAAAACACAGGAGTACATGTTGTACATGCACACATACACAGAAAGACACATGGCGCACATGCACACAGATGTGCACAGACACTAGGCACTACAGGCATGAATACCTGCACAAGCAAGTATGTATGTATGCAGGTACACACATGTGAAGAGCTGACAGCTGAAATCTTCAGCTCATCAAGGAGCAGGACGTGGGAACAGAAATATGCTCCACCTGAGTCAGAGGATGAGTCAGAATATTCTGGAAAGCTTCAGAAGGGAACAGAGGAGGGGCTGGTGGTAGGGAAGGGAGCCAGGCCCCCAGGGGACTGGCAGGTTTCCCAGGCATGCAGCCAAGGAAGAATGTCCTAGGAGAATTGGGGTCTACTGCCTCACCCACTGGTGTCCTGAAGGGGCGCATCCTGGAGAAGCATCAGAAGAAGGAAGTGGCCTTTTGGCAGCGGACAAGCTGGGAAGGATTTAGATGAGGTCATACAGAACCTGTCCTGTGAGCACATGAGGCTCATGTATTGAGGTGTCTTCCATGAAGGCTCCATCCCAGACCCTCTCACTGCAGTATCCTCACCAGCCTGAGTGGGTGAGGCTGATCACCTTGCTCTGTTGGGAAACTGAGGGAAAGGCAATGGCTGTGTGTCCTACCTGGCCTAGGCTGGAATGGATGAGGTTAACTCACCATGAAAGCCCCTGAAGAGTAATGGGTCTTTGTGGGCCAGCCACATTCAGGCACATGATAAATCCTAAGAACCAGCTCTGCCATCATGAGGGACTCATCAGAACTCAAGAGAGTTTAATCAAACATCAGATCCAGACAGCAGCCTTTGGCCAAATCAGGTGGGAGGACTACTTGAGGACAACCTCAGGAAGAGACAGGAGCAGACAGGAAGGGGTCGGGGACAGTCTGGGATTGAGTGTCTCAAAAGACAGAGCAAGGAAGGCCTTGATGCCAGTTTGGCTGACATCCTCAGACTTTGGGACTAAACTAGACTGTCCTCAGTCAGGACTGACTTCTGGACCCCAGAGAAGAGAGTCCCTGAAAGGAGAACATGATGGGGAGGCAGGCATGGGCTGAGGAATCTCAGTGGGTAGAAAGGACTGCTACAAACGGCCCTCCATCTACCAGTTCTGTAGTCATGTTCACATCACTGCCACTGACCCCCATCATAGTGCAGGCTCCCTCAAAAGCAGAACCTGAGGCAAGACCTTTGGTTCAGGTAGTTGATTCAGAAGATGATCCAAGAAAGAATGAATGAAGGATCAGGGAAAGGGGAAAGGTCAGTGTACAGAAATGTTACTGAAGTCATTATCATAGGCAAAGAAAGGTCAAGTGTGCCAGGGCTTCTGGGAAGCAAACAGAGGTCCTCTCAGAATTGGCTGATAAACAGAAGCCAGAGCCAGTGCTTTCTTTCATGGCCACATCATTGAAGGCCGCCACAAAGAGAGCTACCGTACAGCCACTCTGCTCCTTCCACTTGCAGAGAAAGGTGGAAAGGCGTGGAAGCAGTGAGGAACGGCAGGGCCTTCTTCAGCAGCTGTTTGCCACTGCTGAAACTGGAGCTCAGACTAGGCCTCACATGAACTCTCCACAGCTTCCCATGGCTTCTGGCTACCCTTTAAATAAAATGCAAACTCACTGGCCCCACCTGTTCTTCCAGCTGCATCTCCCTCCCCTCAGCCCCTTCCTCATCACGCCATGGCTCCATCGACTCATGGGATACCATACTGGTCTCCTCCCCATTCCCAGAAATGACCACACCTCAGAGTGACCGCCCTTGCTCCTCCCTCTTCCATGTTCATCACTACATGGTCAACTTCTCACCATCAGGTCCTGACAAAGGAACCCTCCTTTGAGTTCTCCCTGACTAATCTATGTGAAATCAAATCTCTCTGTACTCATCTCATATCCAAGAAGTGTGCTGGTGCATGTTTGAACAACCAAGTCTCAAAGGAAAACCAAGGTCCTGATTCAAAGTGCTTGACAGTTCTTACGGTATAAATATCCCTGTCATGGTCAATGTCAAGTGAACAATGTGAGGTTGCTGGGTGTGGAGTTAGAAAAAGAAGCACAGTAGTTCACTGTTATACCATATGGCATTTCCACCATATAGATACAAGAGACATAAATAACCTCAAGAGTACAGAGCACAAAAAAATAAGAAGTGATTCGTTTCCTTCTTTATTTTAATATTTAGCTATAAGTTTACACAATGCAATTTTTGTAGTGATGTGGTTAACCACTAATTCATAGAACTCCTAAAACTTTGACAGTTGGTTCTTCATGCCCTTTCCCTATGTGTACACTTAAAATTGTGTGATTATTTTTCCTCCTCATTTCACTTGATTTGTGCTAGCCCTCTAGAGTGTTGGGCCCTAGGGAGGTGGGGTGTGTGGAAGTTTTGATTGATTTATTTTTGGGTGTATCCTTAGAGTCCAATACCATACCTAGATCACCAAAGGAGTTTAATAAATATTTGTTGAATGAGTGTGTCAATGCATGAATGAGTGGATAAATAAGCACGATGGATGTCATAGGGTTGGGCATTTTTGCTGAGAACTGGAGAGGGAACATCCACCCCCAGTGACCCATATTGAATCCCACAAGGTTTGTCAGGGTGCTGATGGCAGGGTGTGGAGACAACAGGCAAGAATGCAGAGGTTCCAGGCTGGAGAAGCCAGGCAGTGCTGGGGTAACGTATCTGAAGTTGTGACTAAATGCCTCTGGGCTCCTGGGACGGCCTCTAATGGTGGTCCACTGGTGGGCAAGGCCCTCAGGCACACCCAAATCAAGCAGATCATCTCTTACTGTCCTCCATATGGTGTCCAGCAGGCTGCCCAGTTTCAAGGGTTTGCTTGATCTGCTCCAGCGTATCTGCGATCCTAGCCTTTCACAACCACCAGGTCAGTGGCACACTCCACACAGCAAGCTCAGCAAGAACAGAAATGTTAGCAAGTCCATGCTCATCACCTTTCCAGTGTGTCCCACCTTATGCCAGCCAACCTCTCCACTCTGGAAGCCAGCATGCCCAAATGCACAAGAAACGCCTCATTTCACCTGGCAGTCTGCAGCACTTAGCATGAAGCTCATGCAGGATACTTAAAGCATGAAAGAGCCAATGAGTAAGGCAGATTCCTAGCAGAGCAAATGTGAATCAGCAGCATTTCCCATTCAGGCCAGCCCTTGGTCTGCACTGGGGAACAGCACAGAGAGCCCACACCAGCTCTGCCCCTACCTGCATTCCAGGACAGTAGCCAAGAGGATAACCCTAGAGAGAGACTGGGGCCACATTCCAACTCTGCCACACTCTGCCTTCATTTTCTCATCCATAAAATGTAAATATATCACCACGCCCTATCTCATCAGCCAACTGGGGGGATTAAATGAAATGATACAAGCAAAGGGCCAGCAAATTTGCTGGAACAACAGGGCTCAATCATTTGCTTTTTAATTTGTGAACACTTATGCAGCAATTTCTTTGTGCCAGAACCAGATCTAACTATTTTATGAATATTAAATCATTTAATACCATACTTACATCAAGAGCTTAACACTCCATGATACTATCTCTCACTTTGGACTTTTTTTTTTCTTTTGTTTCATTGGTTTAACTTGGATTATTGCTGTTATTATGATGGCTACAGCACCACCAGTTTCTGACACTCTCTCAGTTGCAACATCCTTGTGTGTAAAATGAAGCCATGTGGGTTCAGTGGCCTCTAACGTGGTCTCTTGGTTCCCCCCGCAGCTATTCAGGTTTTCCTGCACTCAGCCTGCACAGTGGATTCTCACTACAGGGACTGAGCAGACCAGGCTGAAGAGCCTCTCCCTGTCCTCCAGCCCTCCTCTGCCTCCAAGGTCAATGGAAATATGGGAAAGGTGGCCACTTTACCCAGCAGCAAGGCTGTTCATTCATGTTACCATTGTCATTCCCTCCCCTGTAGTGTATAATACTAACACTGCTTGTCTCTCCCCATCAGAGAGAGTCCCAGGGCTTCAGCATCTGAAATGCAAATGCCAGCACTGCCAAGCCATTAACTTTTCAGCTACTATTAACTGAGCACTTACTATATGCCTGGATTATCCCATGCTTTGGGGAAAAAAAAATAGAAAGACTGTTACCTTTATCAAGTTTAAGCTTTTGCAGAAAACAAGTCAACAAATTAAAAAAAAAAAGAAACTTTTTTCAGAAACCATCATGGACTGTGACAGGTGTGAAGCGAATCAAGAAAATAAAGAGTGGCTGGGAGTGTGGGCAGGGAATCTCAGTGTGCAGGTGATGTAGAAGCTAACACAGGAGTGAGGACAAAGCCAGCTCCAGTATGGGTCGGAGATGGAGAAGAAGACAACACAGCTCTTGGTGCCTGGAATTCAAGAAGCCAGAAGGAGTATGGCCACAGAGATCAGCAAAGCAGCCTGCAGCAGATCACATGGCACCAGGTTAATCACATAAGGAGCTTGGATCACCTTCAAGGCAGAATGAGAAATCAGCAGAAAATTGCAAGAAGGAAATAATGTCCCTTAACACACTCAACCAACATTTTTCCATCGACTGGTTTGTTCCTGAGATGGCCGCAGTGGACAGGACTAGACCAGGTCTTTCACATGTGTGGCACGTGTGCAAACACTTGAGCCATCTTCTGCTGCTTTTTCCAGGCACATTAACAAGGCATTGAGTCAGAAGTAGAGTAGCCAGGACATGAATCATTGCTCATGTAGGATGCCAGAATTACAGGCAGCAGCTTTACTTGCTACACTACAATTCTGGCCCCCTCAACTAACATTTTATTCACCTGTACATAAGACCCTTTATGTTAGTTGTGGGGTTCAGTACAAAATGAAAGAGGGGTTCTTGTATAAATTTCAAAACAATCCTTGAGCCTGGAGTTCTGTGTAACTATTCTGATGTTAACAAATGTTTGTTTAGCTTGAAAAACTTGTACTGAGAACCTGAATTAAGCAGGGCACTGGAATATAAAAAATGAAAGCCAAACCAAGAACAGGCATCGTGGTTCAGCAAGGTAAGCACCCACTTAGGATTTCCACATCCCATATCAAAGTGCTTGAAATTAAGTCCTGATTCTGCTTCTAACTCAACTCCCTACGTGTGCCTGGGAAGCGACAGATGACGACCTGCGTGCTTAGATCCCTGACACCCCAGTGAGAGACTCAGATGGAGCTCTTGCTGGGCTTCGAGGAGTGAACCAACAGACGGACATCTCATCTCCTCTCTTCCTCTCTTTATGTCACTCCCTCTTTCTGATATACAGATAAATAAACAAGCAAAACCAAAAAAGTTATCTGTATCTCAGTTTTCGTTTTTGATTCTCACCACATGCATACTCATACAAGGCAGGAGGACTGGTCCACTTCAACAAATTTAAAGATAATCAGACGCTCAAAGTTGCAGAACAACCGCTGAGTGGACTTGATTTGATTCCTTAGAAATAATGATAACATTACTGTACATCTGCCATGTGCCTTGAACATACATACATAGTCTAACTACAACTATCCCTCAGTAAGCATGCGATGAGAAGTCACACTTAAAGGAAAAAAAAAATCATACTTCCCAAGCTCATTGGTAGAGGTAGGATTTGAACTTTGTTCCCATTGAATCCAGAATCACCCTGGATAGACAATTTCGTCACATATATATGGCATGTGTTCAGATGATCCCTCAGTGAGGAATCAGATCTTGCTTTCAGTAATCTTCATAGCAGCTAGTATCTATGGAGTGCTTACCACAGGAGGCTTCAAAAAGGATATGGAAAATGCACGTTACCTTTTCATTCCAGTTGTCCATGAACTTTTGAAGCCCTGTGATACACGCCAAATGCTATACTCAGCTCCCCCGTTTTTCCTCTATAAACAATCCCTTGTGCACACACACATACACACACACACGCAAGATCAAGAGGTTAAGTAACTCATCTGAGGCCTTCCAGCCAGTAACTGGTGGAGTTCAGGATCAAGGTGGCCCGAGAATTGGAGTTCCTGCCACCTGATGCTTCTCCCTCTCCACTAAGGACAATCAAGGTTCTGGCTGCTGTGGTTACTTGGCCATTTTCCTGTTAGAAAGGTCATAGCTCAGAAGTCCAGAGAGTCTGACCCAGAGAGAATGTCTGAATATTTGACCTGATGTCAACATCAGGACTGAAAGTTGCTTCATGCCCAGCTCAAGAGGAACAGGAAAGTCTGACTTCTCCCCCTGACCATGGGAAAGAGTTCCTTTTCTAAAATAAGCAAGGCCAGAACCATGAGTGTGGCATGTCAGACCCTTTCTGCCACAGCCTTTCCCTTTATCTTGTCCTTTGGCTTATGGGGAGAGCTGTCTTGAAAGAGGAAGACTTGCTCACTCTTGGTTTTCTAACCAAGGATCTGAGGAACTTCCCTAAAGTAAAGCACCAAGCAGGAAGATTCTGACCCTTGCTCTGTTCGTACAACATTATAGCAACTACGGAGTCAGGACTCACAGCCTCATTCTGACACTGGGCAGAAAGAGGTATCAAAGAAAGCAGAGGTTGTAAATATCTAATATAACCCCCAGTCCCTAAGTCACAGGAAATCCAAGTAGTCAGGGGAAATAGCAGCCTAAGTCCTGGGGCCTAAGTCAGCCTAAGTTCTTCTCTGTATGGTGGACTCTGGTGTCAGGCAATTGTGTCTGGTCGAATGCGGCAGCAATCCCACAATATCATTCAATAACTGTGAGAACTCTGCAAATCCACTAACGACTTTGGGTTACTAATCCCTATGTTCCTGAATTAAATGATGCAATTTGTACAAAAGAACAGATAAAAATAGAGAAATATATTTCTTCGTCTGAAGTTGCAGAAGAGGAGCTAAGGGGAATCATTAAGAACTAAACTCAAGTGTGCAGAATTGCCAAGTAACACAGCGTCCACCTGGATTTCCAACTTTGGGTCTATAGTTCGTAAGAGAAGAAATGCATATCCTTTTATACCAGAATCACTGCATTCTCATATGATCAACATTAATTGGTCTTAAAATCTCTAGTGTAAGTCTATTTTGAATCCTCAGATCTCTAAGAATGCCTATATATTGCTCTTACCATAAAATATTCAAAATTTTTACATTCCTAACCCTCTCTCTTCTAAACTCAATAAAAGGCTCCATCATTTAAGAGGGCAAAGGAAAAATCGATAGGCAGCCAATTTTTATATTCTTCTTAAGAAATTTTTTTCCTTCTTCGGTGTTTATAATATAAAAGGCACTATTCTTACGACTGAAAGTTTTTAGGTGAAACTATTTTTTAATTCTTTGGTGTGGAATATTTAGATTCCTTTCACTGAACACACTTGATAAAGTTTTCCTTATGCATAAAAGTATACTATACTTACACAGTATTTCTAGCCTTACACTAGAATTTTTTTTATGAACTCATGTAACTCTTAGGAAACTCCTTATTGGAAAGGTAACACAGAATATCATAACAGAAAAGAAAAGGACATGAAATGAGACTACTGATTTTCCAACCAGACTAACAGCTTTCCCAATCCAGTGAGTCTGGGTGAGTTACCCAAACACTCTGGAGCTCAGCCTACTCCCCTTGAAAGATGGGGATAATAATGATGTCTGCCTCATTGGGTGGCTATGAAGATGAGATAACACAGATAAAATATTTTAATTTCCTAATAAATGAATTTTGTCACTTGCAACACACAAAATTCAACTGCACTAATGATGAATGAAAAGAAATTAAGAAAACAATTTCTTTTACAATGGCATCCCAAACAAGCCAGAAAATTTAAGAATAAATGGAAGCAGGAAAGGGAAAGATTGGCGCACCATAAACCACAAAATATTGGTTAAGAAGCTAGGGAGCACGCAAATAAATAGCAAGTCATCCCATACATGCACTGGAAGCTAGCAGTGCTATCCAAACTGATCCAACACTTCAGTACAAAGTCACAATGACATTTTTGTAAAAATAGCAATATACAACCTAAAATTCATATGGAATTTTAACGTTCAATAACAACCAAAATAATGTTGAAAAAGATCAATAAAGTTGGAGGTCTCAAGGTCTCACTCTACCTGCTATCAAAACTAAAGTAACAGAAAGTGTGGGATTCACAAAGACAGACAGATAGAACAACCAAATGAAATAAAGTGCCCTGAATGATCACGCTTTTATGTGATCAAATGATCGCAGGTAAAGCTGCCAAGAGCATTCAGCGAGGAAAGAACAGTCTCTTTGACAAGGATACTGGGAAAGCTGAAGCTCCACATGAAAAAAATTAAGTTGGTCGCTTACTTCATACATTACATATAAAGATAAAAGTGGATTAATGATCTAGACATCGGATCTAAAACTTCTAGAAGGCACAATCAAGATTTAAAGTAAAGGAAATGCTTTACCTTACGTGCTCATTATTTAGTTTGTACATAAAACAGAGCATCATAAATTGAAAACAGGATCTCAAAGGAAAAAATATACACTCATGTCCAAAGTGTCACTGTTAACAACAATCAATATGTATAAGCAGCACAAGTGTCCAAATGAATAAATAAGCAACATGGGCTGTGTGTGCAATGGGCTATTATTAAAACTTTAAAAGGAGGATGAACTTTGGGTACAATGTGTTAAGTGAAATAAACTAGCAGTCTCACTAAACTCCATGATCCCATTTATATGAAGTAATCTGAAACCGTCCAATTCAGAGACAGGAAGTAGAATGGAAAGTGGAGAGGAAGGGATGGGAAGTAATACACTACATACAGAGTTTCAGTTTTACAAAATGAAAAGGTTTTTGAAGAGCTATCACACACCATGTGAATGTCTTTAACCCCAAAGAACCATGCATTTAAAAGTGGTGAAGATGGTAAACCTTGTTAGATCTACTTCACAACAATTAAAAAAAGAAAAATTGAAGTTTGTGCACCTGGGATACACTGGGTTCCACAAAGGCTGAATCTCCCTTTATAATTAGGAAAAATGGAGTTCTGATCGGCTGAGTGGCATATTCAACCCATATAGCACTTAAATAACAGACTCGTTACGAAGGACTATACTATGTAACAATATGGGGAAAAATCAGTCAGGGAGTGAGAATTTGAGTGGTGGATCCCAGGCCCTACATAATTGTACCATAAAATTAAAAACTAACACTAATAATAATAATAATAAAATAAGACAAAAAAGCTCATATAGCTTACAGGCAATGGAGTGGAGATTCCAATACAACTTTTCTAAATCTGACCTTATGTGCCCCAGGCCTAGCAACTGTCCAGCACAGAGAACACTCTGAATGAAGAGAACTTCCTTTTCTGTGGATCACATACCACGGAGTCCAGAACCAAGGCTGGCGGCCTGCCTCAGTCCCGCTGTTCACCCAAGGCCTTAAAGTCATTAAGCCTCAGCCAAACCCTCTGAAATGACCAGGCTTCAAATTCCAGAAGTGACTGATCCACAAAGCTTGTGTCCGCAGTTTTCCTTCTATTAATGATGTCACCTTCTTTAGATTTACAGCTGCTGAAGAAGTGAGACCGCTACCTCTGACAAGCAAGAATCAGATCATTTAAACTTAGAAATCTACACTAAGAATATCAGCAGCAATGAAAGGCAAAACAGAAGTACACCATTAAATCCGCTTGCCATTGCTGAAAACAACACATAAGAAAAAAGATACATAAGAAACAGGAAGTCTTGACCACCAGTGCGCAGGCTTCAGAAGCACGGAGGAAGTGAATAGGCCATCCAGGAGGCTCTAGGAGGAGTTAACACAGACACTGAATCTTAAGGGATGAATGGGAATTACGCATGTTAAAACATGCACTGAGCCGTTCACCAGCAGAGAAACACAGGGCAGTTTGAAGAATACAGTGGACCTCTGTTAAAGAGTAGCCTATCGTTTACATCATTACTTCCCATGCACTCACCAAAGTTAATAAACGAATACAGACGCCCACTGTCTTCACTCCTGACAGAGTAAAGCTTAGTTAAACCTTCCATCACTCCCCATGTAGTATGTGGACAGATCAGGGTGGGAGTTAGGGTAACGTTGTTTCTGATGGATAATGGTGAGAAGAAGGGATGAAATCTACATTGCAGATAGAAGAAGATGGATTTTGAGTTCCATTTTTAGAGACAGAAACTGCCAAGACTCTGAGACTGATGATTCCCAAGGAACGCAGGGAAGGGAGAAATCTGGGAGACCGTCAGTCTCCAGCACAGGAGATTACAGGCAAAATGAGGGGAGACTTAAAAAAAAAAAAAAAGGAAGTGAAAAACCAGTTCAGCCTTGGAACATGCTTTTTAAACATATCGTCTAGAAGCCTTCAGAAACTCTACAGGGCCAAGAAGTTGTAGAAACGCAACTCCTCCTGAAACACCCAACTCCACACTGGGTGCACTTACGTGCAGAATGAACCCTTGCAAGTTGACTCAGCCTACACACACCGTGGCTGGTCCAGTGTTGCTCAGCAGCTGCCCTGCAGGACACTGACATGGTTAGCACATTCGCCTCCCTCCACACCAAGCCTGAGCCATTGCTCCATTCTGGTGGCACCAGAGGCTTCTTGGGGATCCGAGAATAACACAAAACCATTTGTCTTTTCATAAAAGCTGAAATGCTCTCCCAGACTGAGAGTGTAGAATGCTCGTGCAGCTAGAATCTCAACAAACATCTGCCACCTTTGTGTGGCAAACACAGCCTCTACAGAACGCTGCCTTTGATTTCGAGGAAAGACAAATCAGGGCGCATGCTTTGTCTTGAATGTGTCTCATCACAGGAGGAAATGTTCAGCAACGTGGGATTCTGTGTGTATTTAAAATGAATTTTTTAAACAAAGAGTTCATAATGAAGAAGCAACAAAGGTTTCTGAAAAATGTGAAACCAGTTCTTGATTCCGGGTTAACAGTTTAGTGCTCCTTGATGTCAGAGGCCAGAGGGAGAATGTGGACACAGCTGACCTGCAAAGAGCAAAGTGAAGTAGTGACATAGAATGACCAACCACACTGGCTTTACCAGGACCAAATGGTTTCTAGAATTGTGAGAATTTCACGAGTCCCAAGCTAACTGAGAGAACTGGTCATCTGCATCTTCCAAGTCTAGCACCATCCCAATGTGATAGTGATAAGAACTGAAGCCATCAAAGAAGAAAAATGCATTTCCTGGGAAAATGTACACTGATTAAGGCATTAAGCAACATATTCTAGAACTGCATGAACTGGTTCATCAAGAGGCTTTCTTATTCTAATTTAGTTCTCTGACACCAGAGTATGCAGCATAATATATATCCATCTATAATGGATATATATTATCCATTATATCCAAAATATCTATCTTTCTTTAAGTAACAAGGCACCCAAAGCTTAAAGCTACAGACTCCGATTTAGCTTACCATTTTGTGGATCAACACATTGGACTGGGCAGCCTAGTCAGTCATTGGTTGGGTCCACACATGAATCTTTAGGCAACTGCTCAGTTAACTAGCAAGCCCTCACTGGAAAAGCTTGCTCTAGCTCCATCTGGGCTCTCATCATACCCCAAGCTTCCTTTGATCACACATCATCTGGGCAGGTCCAAAACAGGTCTCTGGACTTCTAGACTCTGAACTGCAATGGTATCATTTCCAATCCATTCAGTTGACCAAAGAAAATCACAAAATCACTTCTGATTCAAGGACCTGGGAAACAGATGCCCCCTTGGGAGCTGCATAGTTAAATCTCAAAAGGGCAAAGATACAGCAGGGAGTGAAGAACTGAGTAATTCCTTGCAATTTAAATATTTCCTGGCCTATGACCTATTCTATAAAGCACAGAACAAAGTAGCCCTTTGGGGAGTGAACTAGCAGATAGAAAATCTCTCTCCAACTCTGAGTTTCAAATAAATAAGTAAATCTTTTTTTTTAATTAAATTAAAAACTCTAGTACCTTCCCGAAGTATTTACAGTAAAATCTTCCACAGTCCATCAAGTCCTACATGACCCAGCCTCTATGGCATCTACAATCTCTTCTCCTATCACCTTCCCCCTTTGCTTTCTGAGTCAGAACTCTGACCTTCTTTTTGTATCCAAATTGTCCCTCAACATGCACTCCCAGATCTCGACCTGTGGCTGCTTTCACAGATGTGTGGTTTGGCTAGGGGTAGGAGGGAGGAACAGGACAAACTGGACAGAGCTAGGCCAAACCATAGCACACTGGCATGTGCAGCAGCTAGGATGGGGCACAGTACATGCTGGGCTAGGCTAGGCTATCACATCTACTTGTTTGCATGAAAGCCAGGAACAGGGTAGGATGGGCAGGGCTAGGCTGTAGCATCCAGCAGTGAAAGCTGGGACTGGGAACAGGCCAGACCAGGCCAGATTGCAATATCTAATGACAAAGGCCAAGACAGGAGATGGGTATGCCAAGCTGGGTCATGCCAGGCTCGGTCTGAGCAACCACTGACACATGCAAGATCTGTGGCTGGGAGCAGGCCTGGTCAGGTAGCTAAGTCTCAGAACCTGCTATGCCACATGAGGGCTAGGTCTGGGGGTGGGCCAGGCAAGGCTTTAGAACCCAAATGTAAGAGCCAGAATGGGTGTGGGCTGGTCAGGCAAGGCCATTGTAACTTTCAGGACAGGAGATAGGCCAAGTCAGGCTAGGCCAAGAATACACTGGTATATACAAAATCTGCCACTGGCGGTGGCCTGATAGAGGAGCTTGGGGGACCCCTCTGTCAGTACACAGTCCTTGCAGGTAAGCACAAGAACCAAGGCTGGGAGCAGCCCAGACCAGGCCAGGTTACAGTACACTAGCATACATGTGGGTCAGGTACAGACGGGGCCAGGCTGGTTTAAGTACATAACACCCACTGGCAGATGTGAAACCGGGATGTTTTTCATCAAGTTCAGATACCCACATCCCATACTGAAGTACCGCTTCTGATCCAGTTTCCTGCTAATGTGTCCTGAGAGGCAGTGGATGATATTTAAAGTGTTTGGGCATCCACCATGCCATAGAAGACCTGAATGGAATTCCCATGTCCTTAGTTTTGGCTTGGCCCACTCCAGGTTATTATAGGCATTTGGGGAGTGAACAGTAATACACAAGAAAAATGAGAGAACTTGAGAGGTGGGAACAAAAAGCAGAAGAAATGAACTGATTCCTTGAAAGTTTAAAAACTTTATACTGAAATCAGCCATTGTTTCCCAGTAACATGCAAGGACTCATTGTAATTTACAAATTTCGACATCAAGGATATGTATAACTGACTCCCAACACTTCTAAAAGGATGGCACATTATCATCTCTCTCTAGAAATCTTGAATTGTGTCCTGGATTCCTTCAAAATTGATGGAGAGGGACAGACAGAAAGGAAAGTGAAAATAGGCTGGGTTTGCCATGGTCACTACACCTGAGAGAAGAAACCTGGCAAGATTTAAAGGATGTCCCTAGCCACTGATTTTACTCATAGTTCATGAGAAAGCCCAAGGGCACATGCCTGTGTGCGCGCACTCACACACACACACACACACACAGCCTCTAAGAAACATTCAAAACAATGGCTTAAATGACCTTTTATTGCCTGTCAGCCAGTATGAAATATTCCAGTAAGTGCTAGGGGCACAGCAGAAAACCACCCTCTGGAATCAGGACCTATGCACATGGACCGTAGATGGGGCCCTGTGACTTTAAATAGGCATTCATATAGACTTCAATCAAAACAGAGGGAAGTGCAGGGGACTGGGACAGCAGAAAGAAGGGGCACTTGACCTGGCCTTAGAGGTCAGTGGAGACATGCCAGAGGAACTGAGAGCAGAGCTGTATCACAATAACCCCCTTGGCTTCCTCCTCTATGGCAATGGAGACAATGAGTGTTACCTCCCAGAGTTGTTGAGCCTACTGTGTTAAATTTAAAACAGTAATAGGACTTACTAACATTTAATGAGTCCCTGTTTTGTGCCAGCTGATAGGCTAAGCACATTTTGCGTATTAGTTTCTTCAATCTTCATCACAACTCCAGAAAGTCAGTATAATGTCCCATTTTATCCCTGAGTAAACTGAGACTTAGAAAGGTTAGGACACAAAACCAAACTTCTGATGCCCCACATCTGCTGAACACCATACTTAGAAGCAGGGTGTTTCACCATGTCCCTAATGTAACCATGAAAAGCTCTCAACTCAAAACAAGCCATTGATAAATTTCTGTTCCCATTTTCTGGTGCCCCAAGCTCTCTTTTCCTCCACAGAGGACAAACAACAACAAAGTTCCCAGAGTTGTGCAACATAAGCTATCTGGGTTCCATAAAGCCATTCCTTCTATATCAATATAGTCTTTGAAAGGGTCTAGAAAGCAGACAGCAGAATATTGAGGATCATTCCTACCTCAAGAACAATAAAGCAAATTCTTGGAGTCCATCCATGGTTTCAATCCTTACTCAGGCCCAGTCCTAGAGAGCAAGGCTCCAGGTTCTGCTCCCCCTACAGTTAGCAAGTCACTAAGTTTAAAGACTTATTGCCAAAACATTCCAAAGATATTACCCCAAAATTAGTCAAGCCCTCAAGGTGCTTGGAGCCTAGCCTCCCTAATGTCGCCTGTAGCTAATATTCCTGAGATACAGTTCCAACTGCTGCTCTGCTGGCTGTGCTTAAGGACCTGGCACCACTTCATCCACTGACCCATCATCTCTGGTGGTTTAACTTTGCCTTTCCCTCTTTGACCTGTACTCAATCTTTTCACGGCATTCCAAAGTTTGACCTTATAAAAGATGTATTTATTTACCCCTTGATTTATTCATGCAGTCTTTACTGGGAGCCTACTGTGTGCCAGTCCTGTGTCCATGCACTTGTCAACTCCCCACTGTGTTGAACATCTCAGTATGTGTGTAGATAAAATCAGAGGAGGAGACCTGACTTCCAGCCATTTGCTACATTATGCACTTGACTGTGAATATGCGTCACCAGCAGTCAGCTAGACGCCTTCACTACATTTGATTCCAGAGCTGTAAAGGTCAGAGTAAGAGAACTGTGATGCTAGAGGCACCGAGATGATGTTCCTGCCCTCCCCAGCTCCGCTTAGCTAAACACAATCAATGTCTGCCTCCTAAGTTCATACCCAGACCCAAAAAGACGTTGCTTCTATCATGTAGGGACTACGCTTGCTTGCTCTCTTTGCAATGATTGCAAGGCTTGATTATTGAGTCTGGTAGAGCCCTAGATTCCTCAGATATATCTGAGAATCAACTTACAGGTCATACTCCTTTTCATGACCTACATGCTGCTGATCTGACAGCAAAGGAACAAGTGCACAGACTTGGAGTCAGCCAAACTTGGATCTATAGCCTAGTTCTGTCACCTTCTCTCTTGGTAAACTTGGGTACATTGCTTCATGTGACTAATCCTCAATTTCTTCATCTATAAAACAGGGATGCAATAATACTACCAATAATTATGTCACAGGATTGTTTTGATGATCGATAAGATGTAACATGAACAGTTCAATCTAAAATTTCTCAACTTCTGTACTTTTGACACACATTCCATCTGAGTTTTGGTTGTGTGTTGTGCATGGAAAACATTTAGCAGGTTCTCTGGCCTCTACCTTCTATAGTCCAGTAACACACTTGCTCCTTAGGTGTGATAAATGTCTCTAAATAATTCCAAACATTTCTTGACATTCCCACTTGAAAACCACTGTTTTAACCTAACTCCAAGGTTCAATTAATAATATTGATGAGAAAAAGTACATTTAATCAAAGACTTACTTGTTCTACCACATAAAGAGTTCAACAATTACAAAGTATAAAACAACATCCTATTTCAGCAGGAAAACAGATGCAATCTCTCCACAACAATCACATGAAAAGATGTTCATGTTCAATCCATATTAACTTAAACTACTATCATTACTGGCCACTTGGGTTTTACCAGCTCTATGCTGTAATGTATATCCATTCTAACAAATTCTTGCACAGTAGAAGGAAAGCTGATTCAAGATAGCAGACTTACAATGCAATCAATAGCTTAGCAATGCCTGGCAATGCATTTGCTATGCCATATTAAGCAGGCAAGATCTGTTCCTCCAGAAATATCATAAGGGAAGCAATTGGAAGGACACAGTTGAATCAGGAAAAGGAAATTTGAAATTCATTAATAGAACAAAAACTGTAAAAAAAAAAAAACTGTAAGAGGGCCTGGGTATACTAAGAAAACATAGTATTCAGACAATGCAATAATACATAAAACAAATCAAGATGGTAATATACTATTAGTACGATCAATGGAGATTCAGAATTGCTTGCCTGCAGACATGTTCTGAAGATCAATCGCGTTTATTAATTTAAAAAAATGCCTATCAAATGACCTGGCACGTTGCAGGCCCTCAGTAGAGATCATCTAAAATTGTCATTTGATGTGTGTGCGTGTGTGTGTGTGTCAGAGAAAGTACTAGTTCAGACTGATTTGGTTCTAGAATGTCAAAGTTGGGAGAAACCACTGAAAATACCTAATCCAACTCCTTGATTCACAGCAAAAGACATTTATATAGAAGACAGGCAAATAGTGCAAAGTCCCACAGTGGTTCCACATTTGGTTTCCAGTTTATTCAAATGACTGAAATGTACATAAACATATAAACCTGAACTGACTCCATCCTGAGCCCAGCACACTTCGATGATGTAGAAGTCAAGACTCAGAAGCTTCTAAAACATCATAATCATTTGCTTCTGAGTTAAGGCAGTCTTCGGCTACCTTTGGTCTCTGGTCCTAAAACACTCAAAACTATCATCCCATTCTTCCTTGACTCTGCTCCTCATGCTCCTGAAATCGCTCCCATTTTTTTTAAAAGATTTATGTATTGCCCCATTTTTTATTCCTCTACTTCCCTCCTTACTTCCTCCCCACAAAGTCTAGTCATGCTTTATCAGGACCATCTGATCCCTAAGATCAACCTGACTCCTTCACACTTGGTTTAGAATCTTTTTTCTGGCAACAACTAAGCTGTCCTGAGCATTTACGATGTGCTAAGAATTTTATATGCACCACCTGTCTGTGTGATAATAACGATTGCTATTATCTCCACCTTACAGAAACTGAAACTGTGGCTCAGAAAGTTTCCTATATGGGAAAAGAGAGCTATGTTGTTAATGGCATAGTATTACAAGTAAATCAAAACACTGGTGAGAGGATACAGGGTTGCCCTAGAGTAATGGTTAAACGGGTTGAATACCTGAACATAAGGACTTGTTTAACATGAAGATTAGCAAAGATGATGAGTGGCAGAAGTTTCCTGGGAAGAGATAATATTCCATAATTGTGCTTTTTCCTTCACATTTTGTAAATGTGGGGTCACTCAATTGATGTGCATGCTCCAGTAATAGTGTTGGACTTCCTTGTCAGTGGAAAAAGTGCCAAGCTTGCTTATTTATTAGTTTGTCTCTACCACGCCCCCACTGCCACCCTATGCAGCTGCCTGTACCCCATTTGGGAATTTCCTCTTGAGAGGCCAGGATCACATCATGACTGCGTACTCATTTGTTCTCACCTGTTCCCTAAATCACAGGTGGAGTAGGGATTATTGAGCTCCACCTGTCTTGATGCCTGACCTCCAGCTCCTGACCCACTTCTGACTAACCTACCTATGGAGTCATCCAACACTATGACCCACTTCCCACAGCGCTCCTCCCCAGACATGTTTCCCTGAGGATCTTCATGTGCCCTGGTGTTCCTAGGGCCTGCAGGCACCAGCACCACCCATTCTGGACAGCTCCACCCGGCCCAGCCCTCAACTGGGTGGTGGCCTGGAATCCTCCCTCTCCTTTCACTTCTCAGCCCAAGCCTCCTGGCACTGTCTGCCTAGGCCAGAAATGTGACTCTTGCACTTGGGCCTTTGTAACGACTACACTCCCTGATATGATTTTTCCCTCTCTGATATACTGGCCTCTCAAAAACCAAAACTTAGATCAGGTTTCTGCTTAAGTGGGGACTTTAATGCCCATTTTCCCTAATATAAGACCCAAGCACCATAGGTTGCGAGTTCAGACTTGAAGCTGAATTTGTCAACTTAGGATTTCTTTTGCATCTGGTGAAGAGGTGTCTCTGAAAACTGAATGATACCATTTATAAACATTTGGTTCTTCACTAAGTAACTCTTAAAATTTTATATTTAAAAGGCACCTTAAATCAATCTCCCCTACAAAACCAGTTCTTTTCTTGACAGTTGTCACTGACAGCAAAACCAACAAATGCCCTAACTTCTTTTGAAATGTTCATACTTTGATGCAACTGTGTTTTTCAATCAAAATACACAGGCTTTTGGTTCTTTCCCAATTAAGTATCTTACATTATGCAAAACACATGCAGTTTTTTAACTGAACCGCTTCTGTGATTCCAGTAAGCTCTTTCTAGTAAAAAATTTAGCCAGCTTGCCTGTGAGTACAGACTGCAAAACTGGACTATGACAGTTAAAACGCCCTTTTTGCCACTTAAGAACCGTGGGAGCTTTAATTGAATTATCTAAATTACCTGTACTTCAGTTCATTACATCCAAGGTTGATAGCAATTTCTTGTAGAGAAGGCTAAGATAAGAATTTACAACCATGAAATACAGTGCCTGGCATACATAAATTCACAATAAATACCCCTTTTGATTAATTTTCTTGTCTATAGTGCCATTGGTGGCTTTCAAACATTTCTGAGGGATTGCCATTTGGCACAGAAGTTAGACAATGCTTAGGACACCCATACCCAATATTAGGGTACCTAGATTTGGGTCCTAGCTCCACTTCCAATTCCAGCTTCTTGCCAATTCTCATTCTGAGAGGTAGCAGGAAATAAACCCACTGTTGGGCTCTTAGCATCCAGTAAAAATACTTTTCTGGGTGTATAACAAGTCTAAGTGTCTAGGGCCTAGATTTGTTTCCAGGTCCCTGGTTCTAGCCTTGCCCAACTCCAGCTAATGTGGGTACTTGAAAAATGGATTAGTACACAGATTATCTCTTTCAGTCTCTTTGCTATTTAAATAAATATGTTGAAAGTACATCTGTTTAGAAAAAAAGTCTTAGCTCTTGTATTCAACGTGAATAAAAATCCCATGATTCTGATGTAAATGAGAGTGATGTAACATTGCCTCTTCCGTTGCCATCTTTACTCCCTGTGCTGGTGAACCCTGGATACTTCATTGGAACCTCAGGACTCTATCATATTTTACTAATATGATAATTGCAAAATACATGGAACTCACATTTTAGTTTCCTACTGTTGCTAGACTAAACTTAGTGTCTTAAAACATACAAAAATTATCATACAAATTGGCATTTAGATCTCAACACAAATCTCCCAGGCAAAAATACAAGTGTCAACATGGTTGTGTTTAGTGGACAGCATGTTTCCCTGCTTCAATCATCTCTCAAAACCAAGCCACATTCCTTTCTCCATGATCTTGTTCTCCATCTGTAGCCCTCTCATAGACCTGTTTCCCTTACATGTATCTCCTTCTCTGATTTTCTTCCAGACCCCCTCTCTTCACCGCAAGAGTTGTGCAATTAAACTGTCCTACCCAGATAAGTCAAGATTGGCTTCCTACTTTAAGAAGAGATGGTTGACAACTTTGGTTCCATCTGCAACTTTAATTGCTCTTGTCATGTAACCAAACACAGCTACCATCTCAGGGCACTGGAACAGGAGAGCTGCGGAGCGTCACTACTCAACCTGGCACATCATTCATTACAGACTTGTCAGAGACCAGTCTACATTTGGAGTGTTAGCCATCCTATCCAGTTCCATTACCTTGAAGCTCCAGTTTTTCACCTTGTTCTTAACCTTAACATGAAAATTGTTGACAAATGCTTGATACAATCATGGTATACTTACTGTCTGTGGCATTAATCAGACTCTCCAAATATGGCTGTATTTCAAGGTTATTTGTTGCAAGCAGCAGAAAATTACTCTAGCTAATTTATGCCTAGAAAGCTTTTATTAAAAGTTTATTTTGAAACTCACAAGGCCTCTAGAGAGAAAAAAGAACTTGTCAAAAATCACGCAATCAAGAATGATCTCCAAAATCATGCAGCAGAACTGATCTGAACCAAAGTTGCTAATACTGCTCTTCCCATCCAACTGTCAAGGACACAGGAAGGACTTTAGCTTAGCTATTGCTGCCATCACCACACTTAGAAATTCAACCAACAGAGTTGAATCTTCACTTACTACTTCTATCCTTTGTCATTTCTGAAACCCAACTTCAAGTCATGCATAGATACCTCTAATTATCCAAACCTGGAGCACCTAGGCAATGCCCTTACCACAAAGAAGGCTGGGAAGTCAAGTGAGCAGTATTCTCAATGTTATGGTAAAAGAGAGCTTCTGCATCTCAACATGCTCCATAACGATGACAATTCTCTCAGAACAGTCCAACCGATGAGGCGCTGGAAACACAGCAAACATCCACAATACCAGTCTAGAAAGATAGGTATTTTTTAAAGTTTTATTTATTTTTATTGGGAAGTCAGATATACAGAGAGAAGAGACAGAGAGGAAGATCTTTGATCCACTGATTCAATCCCCAAGCATCGGCAATGGCCAGAGCTGAGCTGATCTGAATCCAGGAGCCAAGAGCCTCTTCTGGGTCTCCCATGCAAGGTGTATGGTCCCAAGTCTTTGCAGGCAAGGAGCTGGATGGGAAGTGGGGCTCTTGGGATTAGACCAGTACCCATATGGAATCCCAATGCAAGCAAGGCAAGGACTTTAACCATTAGGCTACTGCACTGGGCCCGGAAGATTAGGTTTTATAAAAGAAAGAAAATTTTGAAATCATTCATTCTTAGTGAACTTATTTTGCCTCTCACTAATTCCTTCCTCTCCAAGGAATATGGCACATAAAACTGATGTCATTTAAATAATAATTTAGAGTTGATTTCTGGAAATTTGGCTTGATCCCACACTTCCTAGGTCCCAAGTTTAGAAATCAAGATAAGACATGCCCATCCACAGTTTGTTGGTGTCCCACCCCTTTCAGTTTCTCAAATAAGATTGAAGGATCCCACAGACACTTGCGCAAGTTCTTTCCAGACCTGGGCTGTAATTCATGCTGAATTGGGATCTGAATTCATTAACAGCTACAAGGTGTGCCTTCTGCCTCTCTCCTATCTCTTATCTGAAGTTTCAATCTTTCCCAAATAAAATCCTTTGCCTTCATGAATTGAGCAACTTGGCATTCTCTCCAATAACTCCCAGCATTGTACCCTCACCCCCTGCTGTGGAATCCCCTTCATTCCCCATCACCTATTGCTAAATAGTACAATAAAAAAATCCCCATTTGCAACTTCAGTGGTTTTTTTCCAAAGCCTTCACTCCTCTTGAGTTTAGCCTTCCTGACACAGTTCTCATATACATGGGCCATTTCTCCACATTTCTGCATGTCCTTTCTTCATGATTCTACTTTAAAATCTTGTCCATCAGAAATGATGCTGCAGAGTCACATTGATTTACAATGAAGAGAGCATGAAGTTTGATAAAATTCACAAAGACATTTCTCACAGTCTGGAAGAGATTTGCCCTTAAGGTGAGGTTATGGTCCCTATTTACTGACAAACAGCTGCACAACTGGCAGTCTCTTGTGGGCACAATTTTACTGGATCTCCCAGGTACTTTCCCTTCAATTAATATAGAATTTTATCTGCTTCTCCAAACTCTGGTTCTCATGTACCCACTAGATGTGAGTACCCACCAAAATTAGATTTGGCTCTTTAAGATAACCCAACATAAAATGTAGATTAAGCAGCAAACAAAATATTCTCTTTGGAAACACATAAGCCTTTTAAAAATATGTTATAGGGTCCTGGCACGGTAGCCTAGCAGCTTAAGTCCACTTCTTGCACACACGGGGATCCCATATAGACATTGGTTCAAGTCCCAGTTCTAATTCCCATCCAGCACCCTGCTTGTGGCCTGGGACATTAGTTGAGGATGGCCCAAAGCCTTGGGACCCTGCACCCACACGGGAGACCCAGAAGAGGCTCCTGGTTCCTGGATTCAGATCAGCTCAGCTCTGACCATTGCGGCTGCTTGAGAAGTGAATCAAAAAGATCTTCCTCTCTGTCTCTTCTCCTCTCTGTATATCTGATTTTCAAATGAAAATTTTTTAAAAATCAAAATATGTATAACACTGTCCTCTAGGGTATATGGAGCACTGACTTAATTGTGAAGGTTAGGACTGTATCAGATAATCAGTTTGATTTAGATTATTATCCCACAAAAGGCAGAGATTTGCCAATGAAGACTTAGAATTATGGGTAAAGAAGAAAAATTAAATTAAATTAAAGAAGAAAAATTGCTTATTTTCTAATTAATGCACACAAGTGTTCTTTGAAACATCCATGCACATCTGTTTTGCCTTGTGTCCAGGAACCCCTGTGTACTGGAGATCATATGTGTCAGTTTCAATGGGCCGTGTGGTGTACAGACATCTGACTAGGCACATCCCTTGGTGTGTCTGTGAGAGTGGTTCTGGGTGGTATTAGCATTTGAGTAGGTAGACTTGGGAAAGTAGAGGGTCCTTCCCAAGGTGAGTGTGCATCACCCAGTCCTGTTCTGGATGTGAATGTAGCAAACAGGTGAAGGAAAGAGGAACTCGCCACTTCTTCCTGCCTGCCTGGTTGGCATGGGACATCAATGCTCTCCTGCCCTTGGACCGGATTTATACCATCAGTTCCCCTGGTTCTCAGCCTTTAGTTCAGACGGGGTTATAAACGTGCTTTTTTGATCTTCATTTATAGACCATGGTACCTATTATCTTCTAGAATCAGGGGAATTCTTTATCATAAGGGGATACTTTAAAAAGTTCATGGTAAGTAGAATTAGATGATAGGTTTATTGGAGCCAGCATCCTGGTGCAGTAAGTGAACTCAAAACCTACATCCCATAGGATGACCAGTTCAAACCTCAGGTGTTTCACTTCTTTAATTGTTAAGATGTATTTATTTGTAAGGCAGAGTTAGCCAGAGAAAGAGGAAGAGAGAGAAAGAGGAAGAGAGAGAAAGAGAGAAAGAGAAGTGCTTACTGGTTGTATTTCTCTGGAGAATCCTAACAAATACACTTTGTGTATTTTATTTTCAAATACACTGTTTCAGGCTAGTTTTATATCTCCCATGAGATACAAATACAGCAACAATTTCATAGCAGTTCAGACCCTGTTTGGAAACAACATAGATCTCTGTGACTACGCAGTTTCCTAGTAGCATTATTAGTGCTGGTTGCCTCATTATTCACAATGCTGCATCATCTTTTCTGTCGCCTGTGAACACTGGCTCCCAATGACTCAAAGAGTGTTACTTTGTTTCATTGATGAAGACCATGAATGCAACTCTTACTCAGAAAATGCAAAGAAATGTGAATAATTGATTTTTTTCATCCTTGTGAAACTTACCACACAAAATTTTATAATCTACACCTAGAAAACCCTATCTTTCAGCCATATGTAGAACCTTCCATCCACATTCACTGAATTTCCAGAATGTGATATTTTCCATGTTGACCACATTATTGCATTCCATTCATAGGTATTGGCAGGAAGAACAGGTGTGAGGCCCTTGGTGAAAGTAGGAGGAATAACCCCATTTACATAAGGAACACCTGTGCCTTGTACACATATCTGAAGACCAAGACAGTACACCACACATCCATCGGATACAAGATAGAGCATCAATACAAAAGCCCGTTGGCATTCTTAAAAGCACAGAGTAGAAAATCATGGCCATCTTCAAAGGACATCCTAATATGTAGTAAAGAGCTTGTTTGGGGGGTGAGGTGACCATCCTGGTGCCAACAGTGAAGGGGGCTGCATGGCAACAAGGGTAAGAGATGAGGTTTGCAAAATCACCTGAGATTGTGGGTCAGCAGGCTCATGAATAAAGATGCTGGAAGGATGGGCAAACCGTGCAGCAGCAAGGATAGGTGCAAAGGCATGAGGCTATGAAGAAAAACACATTGAGCAAACAACAGATTGTCTCTGTGACTGAAACAGCATCCATTTATGGAAGGGGAGGACGAGGACAGGGCGCTGAGCACAAGAGCAAAGCCAGAGTTCATGGGCTTCATAAGTCAAATCAGAAACTGTGAACTTTATTCTGTAATCCATGAAGGCCCCATATTATATCACAAGTAGAAAGAAGACATGAGTAGAACAGGATTTTAGGAAAATCACTACCTACTTTCATTATCCAGCAGGATAAATGGGATGAGTTGTTGTTGGGCTGGAGAGAACAGGGGAAACTGACACAAAGAGGGTGTTTACTGGCCATAGCCATGAGGGTAAGGGAAGAGAGCAGACTAATTCCCAGGTTCTACCTGTGGTGACTGAATGAGTAATGGTGTCATTCCTGAAACAGGGAACAGAGGAGGTGGAGCAAGTTTGGCAGGAAAGAGTATCCATTCAGGCTGGGACTTGCTGAGCTGTAAGACATAGAAGAGAAAGATTTCCCAGTAGACAGAGAGCACATTTAAAACTCAAGTGAAGTTTTAACTGGAAAGGATTATACAGCCTACAAAGAGATTCTGGAAAAAGAAGGAAAATCTGGGAAGCTAAGAAATTTTAACTTTTATGGCATTCTGGAGACCCAGGATTGAGCATGCGTCTTTCAGATATTGGAAACCACACCCAATTTCTTGGCCAAGCTTTCATGAGCCATCTCCACACCCTTTTTATTCCCTGTTTTCTTTTCCAATGATGACTGCAAATGCAATCTGCATCAAGACTGCATGTACTAAACTTGCACAAAATTTCTCTTGAGCCTAACATGGGTGCCCTCTTCAGTCAACAAAAATGAACACAGTCCTTAACTTTATACAAGGCTGACCTGAGGAATTCAGCTTACATTTTCGTAGAACGTTGCCAAGGGATCGATCATAAGGATCAACTCGTCACAAGTGCTAGCCATGAAGAGGGCGACTCCAGGACCCCACAGCTTAGACCTAAAGGTAAATAAGAAGAGAAGAGCCTTACCTTTAATTTTCTCCTTCTCATTTGCAAAGTGAGAAACCGAGGCCAGGTCATTGGAAGGACCTTGTTCAAGGAAAAACTTCATTTAATGAAATCAGTTGAGCATATTAACGTGTGTCCTGAACTTGGTCAAAATGCCTTGAGGGTCAGAATGCTCCCAACACACAGGCTTATGTGAGAAGAAGAATAAGACTTCTTTAAAAGGAAGTCAGAACGAGTGTCCCCAGGAGAATCAGAATATTGCCCATTATTGAGCACCTATTTTAGGATTATAATAATAAATGAGAGGGAGCAGCCTTGTGGCATAGTTTGTAAAAGCCACTGCCTGTAATACTTGCGTCCCATGTATACTGGCTTATGTACCAGCTGCTTGATTTCTGATCCAGCTCCCTACAAATGGCCTGTGAAAAGCAGCAGAAGATGGCCCAAGTGCTAGGGGCTGTGCATCCAAGTAAGAGACCTGGAAAAAGCTTTGGTTTCTGGCTTCAGTGAAGCCCAGTCCCAGCTGTTGTGGCACATGGGGAATGAATTAACAGATGGAAGATACTGCCTCCCTCTCGTTATTTCTCTCTCTTTCTCTTTCCTTCCCTCCCTCCCCCATTCTTCCCTCCCTTTTCCTCACCTTTGTATCTCTGGATTTCAAATAAATTAATTAAATCCTTACCAATAATACTGATAAATGAGAATGCCTGATGTATAGGAGTTGAGAGTCCAGGTAGGGAGGAGGCACCAATAAACAGTGAGAACCTGCCATGCAGCACACTCTGTATTGTGATGGGGAGTTGGAGAAGACAGAGACACAGGGAAGACGCTCAGACCAAAAGGGTCAGAGAAGTCTTGCTGGAGGAACAGTGTGGATGCTCAGGCATCCCATTGGACAATGTGGAGGGAAATGGAAGGTGCGAGTGTGTTTCTGGTAGAATGAGCTGGGCAACCCTATATGCAAAGACCTAAGCATGAGGAAAGCATGGCCTGTTTAGGGGAATTTGAGAAGCACAAGGAAGGTTGTACTTGACAAGAACAAGTATGAACCCATCCTGGTTCAGCCCAACTATCCACACTACCAAGCATGAGATCAGAGAGAACAGAGACTAGAATCAGGCTCCTCCTGATGTTCCTTTCTCACTTTAGTCACAGGGTTGTAGCTTTACCAGGGCTGTACTGCAAAGATAGTCCTTGAAACCCCAGATACAATCTTCATCACACAAGGAAGAGAGACAGCAACATCCCAGCCAGCACCAGAGACTCTTCCTGACACTATGCTGTGCCTGGTTTTAATGGGTGGTACCTACATCTGAACCAGAGGGCTGCCGTGTTGGACAGAACAAGATCCTGGAACAGATGAAAGAGATAAGGGAGAGCGAGATCAAAACACATGCCCAGTTCAGAGAAGCTGCTGGTCATCCTGTGGCCCACCAAAGCAACAACTGACGGCATTTCAGTCGCATACCACATAGTGTGGGCATGTGTAGATGAGTCCAAGAGAAACTTGTGGGTGCATCACTGTCCACCACAGCCAAAGAGTCTCTCATCAGGAGCATGTGTCATGTGGAACTGGGAAAGGCAGATCTGCTGCAGTGACACTTGATGGTTTACAAACATTTTTTATATTTCCTGAGCACCGGCTATGTTATAGAGTTCTCCTTAGTATTTCAAATGTATTTGAGAAATATAGATACAGAAAGACAGAAGGACAGGCAGAAATCTTGCATTTGCTGGTTCATTCTGCAAACGCCTACAAAAGCCAGGGGCTGAGCCACTTGAAGTGGGAGCTGGTAATTTAATACAAGGATTCCACATGGAATGGCAGAGACCCAACCACTCGAGCCATTACTTGCTGCCTCCCAGATTGCACATTAGCAGGAAGCTGGAGTCAGAAGCCAGAGGCTAGCATCAAACCCTGACATTCTGCTATGGTATATGGATATCCTAACCCTGTCTCAAACACTAGGGTAAATGCCTGCCCCTGCTAAATACTTTAACATCTAACATGAGGGTTGCTCCTCATAGCAACACTACCAGAGAGGTAATAAGTTCCCAGGAAAGCATAAGAAGTCTGCTAAAAATACACTTAATAAATAAAGGGAAATTAAATGCTGGTCCCCTGCTTCCTGTCACTCCCATCTCCACATTATGCAGTCACTCCCAGAGCCCTGGTAAAGTTGGAAATGTCCTAAAACGTTCCCGTTGAAGAAAGCAAATCTCAGAAAGGTGTCAGAAGGTTCTGGCAACGTGTTTGGGGCTGTTAAGCTTGGACAGGTCAGCACATTCTCTGAGGCAGCTCCCCCTGCTGAGCTTCACCTCCCACAATTTCATTCTGAACTTTTAATGAAAAATAAATGTGCCCAGCCCCTGCCCTGGTCACCGAGCCAGATCAGGCAATTACAGAGTGTTTGTGTGGGGAGTAGGCTGGTTCCGAGAGGCTGGGGTGGCAGTGAGGAACGATGCCAATGAGAACATCCAGGTGGCCCTGCTGGGTCTTCCCAGGCCCCCTCAGCTCCTCTCCCACTGTCCCATCCACTTCCAAGCCAACCCACCCACACCTAGGGAGGACAAATCCACCAGAAAGACCTTAGGCCCTGGAACAAAGGAGTTAAAATGCTTTCCAGACAAATTCTAACTGAAATGTCGTAACGCACAGTGATAGGGATTTAAGGACAGGAATGACAGTGACCTTCACCACTCACCCACTCTGCGGCCATGGACAGTGGCTCCATGTCAGAGTTTCAATGTTGTTTTCTGTAAAATGGAGGGTGATAACAATACCCAGCTCATGGGCTCAATAAAATCACCCGTACAGAGGGAGTTTACCAGAGCCAGTCACACAACAAGCACTCAAAAACCATACAAACAATGGCCTCTGTTTTTCTTTTCTTATGAAATTGCAACACACACACCCCCAAAAAATTCACATATATCATAAGTGCATAGTTCACTGGTTTTTCATCAACTGGGCACATCTGTATAACTAGCACCAAATTCAAGAAACAGAACACTTCCCAGCAAGCTTCTCTCTCTCTCTCTCTCTCTCTCTCTCTCTCACACACACACACACACACACACACACACACACCTTTCTTACTACCAGTGCCTCCCAAAAGTAATTTCGATCCTTATTTCTAACAAACATTGAGAAATTTGTTCTGCCTATGTTGAAGATGGTATTGTTAGCTCTGTTACTACCACTACTACCACACATATGTGCCAGCATTCTAGATAAATTCTTTTATGTGTGCTGTCTTACTTGTTTTTCACGGCAGCCCTCTGAAGTAGATGTCCCAGAATTACAGAGAGAGAGATTCCATTTGCTGGTTTACTCTCCAACTGGCCACAATTGTCAGAGATGAGTTGATCTGAAGGCAGGGGGCAGGAACTTCCTCCAGGTCTCCCACATGGTTGCAGAGGCCAAAGGACTTGGGCAATCCTCTGCTGCTTTTCTCAGGTTATAAGCAGGGAAACATGAACCAGAGCAGATGTGGAAAGCCAGCACTGCAGGTGGAGACTTTCATGCTATATCACCATACCAGCCCCATGGATACATGTCAAAATCTTAAAATATTTAGAGATAGGGACTTGTGTTCCAACACAGTGCATAAAGCTACCACCTGTGATGTTGGAGGTCCATATGGGCACTTGTTCAAGACCTGGCTACTCCATTTCTAATAGAGCTACTGGGAAACCAGCAGATGGTCCAAGTTCTTGGACCCCTGCCATGCATTTGACAGATGCATAAGAAGTTCCAGGCTCCTAGATTTTGCCTGGCCCATTGCTACCCATTTCAGCCATCTGAAGTGCAAACCAATGGATGGAATGAATAGCTCTCACTCCACATCTCCTCCTCTCTTTCTGTAACCCTGCCCTTAAATGAGTGATTTTAAACATATATACAAGAATTATATATAGTCCAAATGAGGAAGCAGTGTTAAAAGCTTTATTAAAAAGAAAATTAAATAAATGGGAAGGTATGCTTACTTTACAGATTGAAATCATCAAAATTGTTAAACTATAAATTTATTCCTAACTGACCTAGGATTTCATTGGTATTTCAATCAAAATATGAGCAGTTTTTTTAAGAAACTGAAAAACTAATTCTCAAATGTCTGTGGGAATGTAAAATATCTAGAAATACCAGAACAATCTTTCAAAAGGAGAGCATCTTTGAAAACTTACACAAAGTGATTTTGAGACTCATGATAAAGAACCCAGACTATGTGCTACTGGCTTAAGAACAAACTAACAAAACACAACAGAGTCCAGAAATAACCCCACACATCAAAGGTCAGCTGGTTTTGCTTCTTTTTACAAATAAGCAAGGTAATTCAAATGGAAAAGGATAGCCTTCCTCACAAATGATGCTTTAATATTTGGACTTGCCCATGCAAAACGTGAGCAAGAATAATCTTGGCTTTTGCCTCATACCATGCATTCAAATCAACGTAAGTATTAATCACAGGTCTCACTTTAAAGCTAAAACTGTGAGGCTAACACTGTGGCATGATCGGTTAAGTTGCCATGTGTGATGGTGCATCCCGTTTGGGAGCCAGTTTAGAACAAGTCTCTCCACTGCCCATCCAAATTCCCGGGAATGCACCTGAAAGCAATGGGAAATGGTGCAAGTACTTACCTGCACCCACATGGGAAACCAGGAAGAGAGACTCCAGGTTCCTGGCTTCAGCCTGGCACAGCTTCAGCTTAAGGAATGGACCAGCAGATGAAAGATCTCTCTCTCTCTCTTTCCCTCCTTTCTCTTCCACCTCTCCTCCCTCCCTCTCTATAACTCTTCCATTCAAATAAGTTAAAAATAAACCTTTTTCTTAAAAAAATAAAGCTTTAAATGATAGTTTTGTAAGAAATCTTTGCAACTCTGGGATCTGAAATAGACAAACATCTTTACACAGATTCTAATTTTTAAAATTGTAAATTGGACTTCTTCCAAATTATGAATAGTTTTCTTTTTGAAAGCCTCCATTAATATAGCCAGAAAAACTATATGCTGGAAAAATATATTCATAACACTTGGTCAGACAAAGGACATATCTAGAATATTTAAAGAATTCTTACAGTTCAACAATAATGAAACAGCCCAGATTTTTAAAGTGGCTAAAACACTTTCAAAGAAAAAAAAATTCAAATAGTTAAATGAACATTAAAAAAAGCCATCCGGAAATAGAACTTAAAAACAAAAGTTGACAACATGGCATGCTAATTAGAATGGCTAAAATTAAAAAGACTGACAACACCAAGTGCTGACATAGGAGTGAAGCAACTGGAACTTTTGCACATTGCTAATGTGACTATGAAATAGCACAACTATTTTGCAAAACAGTCTGGCAGTCTCTTAGAAACCTGAACACACACTCCATAACCCAGCATCTCACTTTTAATATTTACCAGGAGAAATGAAATAGATGTTCATTCAAGAGCTTAACATAGGATGGTTTATAGTACCTTTATTCATAGTAACCAAGAACTGGGAATAACTCAAATTCCCATCTCCTGGTGAGCAGGTCATACAAGCTATAGCATAACCCATACAATGATATCCCACTCAGCAATAAAATGGAACAAACACTAACAGATATCACAGCACAAATAAATCTAAAAACACCTTGTTGAACAGAACAAGCCATAGCACAAAACAGTAAAGATTACATGCTTTTTTTATAAGGTCTAGAAAAAAATGACTTTAAACTAAAATATTAAATAGCAGATCAGTGGTGGCCTGGAACCAGGGACAGTGACTGGGCAGAATTATGCAGAAATTTGGAGGAATGGTAAAAATGCTTTATATATTGATTAATGCATGCAATCACTGAATTGGTCAATCAAAATAAATATCTTGGACCCAGCATGATGGCCTAGTGGCTAAAGTCCTCACCTTGAATGCGCCAGGATCCCGTATGGGCACCAGTCCGTATCCTGGCAAGCTCCATTTCCCATCCAACTCCCTGCTTGTGGCCTGGGAAAGCAGTCAAGGACGGCCCAAAGCTTTGGGACCCTGAACCCTTGTGGGAGACCTGGAGGAAGTGCCTGGCTCCTGACTTTGGATCGGCGCAGCACCAGCTGTTGCAGTCACTTGGGGAGTGAATCATCAGAAGATTTTCCTCTCTGTCTCTCCTCCTCTGTATATCTGACTTTGCAATTAAAATTAATAAATTTTTAAAAATATCTTGTTATATCATAACTATGACTTAATAACAATTTTTTTAAAGCAAGCAAATAAAATGAAAATCATTGGTTTTATTATTACTTACTATGTCCCTGCTAAGCCCTTCATGGGTATCATTCTTCTTAATCTTCTCAATATCCCTTTGATGCATGGGCATTAACATGCCAGTTTCACAGAGGAGAAAGCAGAGGCTAATGGAAGAATGTGGGAAAACATGGCCACAGTTCCATCACTGGTAGGTTGTCTTAGCCAGTACATCCTGCCTGCAAGCGCAGAAGAAGGATTCTGTATACTTGGAAATAATTCTCACTCAATAAATAGTTGCCACTGATGTGTTTTTGTGTTACTATTTGCAGAGCTGGTGTTTAAATGCATTCCTGAGAGTGTTAAAGTGATTGACAAGTGGGGAGACTGGCAGGACCCCTGCTGGATAGAACAGATTTTACCATGGGTCTCTGTCAACATGCAGGTAAACTGAGGTGGCAGCTGTGTTGATGCTAGGCACACAGTCAGGCTAGAGCATGGAGCACTTGAGCACCACAGGCACACACATACCAGGCATGGGGCCCGAGGTAACAGAGAAAACTCTAAACTCCACCCAGGGTGGGGCTAAGGTTTTCAACACACTTCCTGTGCTGATTACCGTGGATCACGGATTGGGCAGGGCTGGGTGGGTGGAACAGCCTGGACAGCCTGGCTTGTCCAGTGTGGCTGTCCCCACCCCAGTCAATCTAAGATAAGTTGCCTTTGGCAGAATGGAAAGTTTGTACATCATCACTTCTAACCTCAGATTCTCTCCCTTTTTAACACCAGGAAGGGTTCTCTTTGGAAATTGACCTGCTTCTCTGAGTCTATAGTCACAGAGCGTGAGATCATACCCTGTAATCATGACTTTGGTCCTAAAACAATTATTCGTCTTATGTGCTTAAAGTTGGTGGCACATGCTCACTGGTTGACGATCTTTCCCCATAATCCCTGTCCCTACCGGTTCTCTGCTGGCTCACTGCCTTCCAGGCTTTATCAAGCCAATCCCATCAAACTTAGAGGGCCAAGGGAAGAAGGAAGCCAAAACACAAGAGATGGACACATAAATACTCCTTTCCTCCAAAGCCTTAGGATCTGAGGATTTTCCCCCCTATGGATTACCATTTACAAGAGTCACGCACAGAGCTGCTGAACCCAAACAGAGCGAGCCTTAAATGGTGGAATTTCTAGTCCAGTGCAGGAACTATTTAGAGGCTGTCACTGAAATTGGTGCCATGTCAACTATACGAATTCCCTGGAGGTATCCTCAGTCAACAGAATCTCAGCCTGCCGTTTGGACTCCAAGTTGCAATGGGTCGACAGCGTCCCCTAAGTGTCACTGACAATCTGGCCTCTATCAACTGTCATGGCTTTCTTCCCTTTATGCCTTCTAGAAAAATTTCAGAGAGGAAGGAAAGAGGAGCAAGAAAGGAAGAGGGAGACAGACAGTGTTGTAGCAGAAAATGAAGTTTGTGACCACACAGATTTTTTTTTTAAAGACCACTTTGATAGCTGAAAGATTAGGATAACATAGAAAAACACTGAGCAGCCAATGTCCTAAGTATGCTGCAGATAACGTTCTAGCAGGCAGACTTGGAATTGGGCTAGACATAGACCAGAGTGAAATGTTGAGATGGGCCTACGACATCAACAGTCCCAACAGAGTATGAGATGGGGCTCTACAATAGAAATCAGTCATCCTCATGTGTGACCACACATCATCTTTTTAGCAGCCCTTTGCAACTCAGTGAATGTAATGCTACAACGAGTTCTAATCCCCAATGCAGGAGTCAAAACTCAAATGACTTCATATGCCCTTGCAACCACGCCACAAATGTATAACGAAGCCTTCGTTAACTAGACACTCCAGGTGGTGCGCAGACAATGGGAGGAAATGGCTCTGGAGCTCACTTCCAATTTCCCTTGGAAAGTAAAGGGCCAAGGTTTTCAGCTTTAGGGCAACCAGGTTTTCAAATCCAATCCCCAGCCCAGAAGCAGCATTGCTGCTGTTGGCCACAGTGGCTTACCATAACATCAAGTCTCTGGTATCTCAGAATCTATAGTAACTTCAGCAACAGTAATCACAATTCGACCATCAAGCCACATTTGCAATTTGGTTTGGGTTGGTTTTAGAAGTTTGGCCTCAAGTCGATTTCTTTAATTCATCCATCAGTTCTGGAAGCTACCCAGAATATTTTGTTGAGTTCCTACATATGTGTTCTGTCATTTGCAACCAAAAAGCTGCGCTTCTACAATTCTTAGCTGTGTAGGGGTAATATTAAGAAGATATAGTGATCTAGCAGCCCAACAAGCAGAGGGTAACACAGCAGACTCTGGTAAATGCTTGAAATGTGAGTTGAATGGCTGTATGAGAGAAAGGAAAGATGAAGGGAGGGAAGGAAAAGAAGAGGGAGTGTGCAGTGTGTATGTAGGACAGAAAGGAGTATAGAATGAAGTCCGGATTTCAGCTTTGACCCCTGATGGGTGGCACTGTCTCTGTGACATGAACACAGAAGGTGAGCTGTGTTTGCAAAGAAGTAGTTTCCACTGGTTCACCCAGGGACAGCTTTTCAGTAGAAAGTTGGATATTTAGAGTCAGCATTCAAGAGGGCAGCAGATAATGGTTTGGTGGTGGCCAAGGGAGAAAATTGATCTGGGAAATGGAAGAAACTTCTTAGTGAAATGAGGGAATAACAAAGATGGGGAAATCTGGAGGACAGAAAAAGCAGTACTTGAGCAATGACTTGAGGGAGGGACCAGCATTGTGGTATATCAGGCCAAGCCACCGTCTGCAGTTCTGGCATTCTCTAATGGACACCAGTTCAAGTCCCAGCTGCTTCACTTCCAATCCAGCACCCTGCTAATGCCTGGGAAAGCAGCAGAGGATGATCAAGTCCTTGCAGCCCTGCCCCCAACACGGGAAACCCAGAAGAAGCCACTGGCTTCTGGCTTTGGGCTGCCCCAACCCTGGTTGTTGCAGCCATTTGGGGAGTGAACCACAGATGGAAGATTCTCTCTATGTAAAAAAATAAATAAATAAATGACACGAGAAAGAGTAGCTGACAAAAGAGACTGAGAGAAAGCTCGCACCTTGCTTGAGAGTGAACCCTTGTGAACAGAGACATGACAGGATGCAGATGAAAACAATATAGCTTTCTGTTTCTGCTGCCACTGCATGCAGCAAAGCCCTCACATTTTAAGCTTCCACTAGGCGGACAGTTGTGACCCATCCCAGACACTTCGCAAAGGCTAGGCATTGAGCCAGACAGGTTGTGCTTATCGTCTTTATATCTGCTTAGCTGCACTCAGTGAATTTTTAGATTTGCACCTACTCATCTGCCAACGCAACCGAGGCTGAAAGAAGCAGGGCCACTTGGCCTAGCTTCCCCCACAGGTGGTCACTTGAATGACTCCGTGATGAAGTCTGAGGCTCTGAGAGGCCGCAAGGAGGAGGCTCCGACAAGAGCAGCCAGTTAGCGCCATGGGGACCCTGAAGCTTAGAATTGTTACCGCACACCTGATGTCGCCCAGTAATGAGGACCCGATGATGATGACAGTCATAATGCTGGCACCGGTACTAGTCATCGTGACAGCAAAAAGCATTGCTGCCACATTCGTGGGGTTATTGATCACATGCCAAGACCGATTGGCTCATGCGTTATTGCACTCTGCACAGAGAGGTGGGGATATCAACTACCCTTCCCATCTTGAGTATAAAGGGGCTCAATTTGCCACCACAGGTGTGCAGTGATGATCCCACTGGGGTCTGGATCTGGGAGTAGAAATGCAGAACTGGATTCAGGGACAGGCTGCCAGTCTGACAGATCCTGGTTCTGCCGACCCCAAGGTGGCCCCAGGGAACAGACAGCCCTACCCAGCAAGAGAGACATTCTTCCCAGACAAACCGCAGAAGCGTCTGGGGCGCTGCTGTCTCCTGCCCTCTGTGAGCTTGTAGCAGCTTGTGCAGACCTCTGGGGTGAGGTGATCAAGCAGCAGCCTCTCTGTCCCCAGTGCTAGCCTGGAAGCTGCCCTGGAGTTTGTCTCTCCAGGTCTTCCCAGACCCAAGACTGAAATCAACCAGGTATGGATACGTAAGATAGCAAGGTGGGCAGAAAGGGACCATCCAATAGCAGACCCCAGACAATATTTTAGTACCACTGTAGTCCCTCAGTTCTGGGCGTTTCTTAGCCTTCCTTCTAGAACTAGGGTCTGTTGGATAGTGTGTTGCCTTCCCTCTTATGTCACATTTGAAACAATATATTTCAGTGATCATTCCAACAGAAGGGATTGGGAATTCCAGTGCCTCAGATGGTGCTTGCTGCGTAGTGAAATTAACACTTAGCAAATGCTTACTACATGTATGGACCTTGCATTCATCATCTCCTTTAACATTAACTTTGACCCTATGAAAAATGTCATGTTATCATCTCCATTTTACAGATGAGGAAACTAAGGCTCAGAAAAGCAACTTATTGTTTCATCAATAAAATGTGGCAGAGAACATTCAATTGGAACACATGCTGTTAAGTGTCCTACTGTGATGCCCTGTGCAAATGAATGAGAGTGGAGTGTGTGTGTGTGTGTGTGTGTGTGTGTGTGAGAGAGAGAGAGAGAGAGAGAGAGAGAGTAAAGGCTGCCTGATCAGTAAAAATGCTCAGGAATCTTGGCCTTGAAGCTTCTTTCTGCTGTGTGAAAGCTGTGTGATTTTAAGGAAAGAACTTCACATCTCTGAACCCCCATTACCCCATCATTTCTTCCAAATCTCGTTCCCAGGGAAAGAGAATAACAGAAGGTAGCTCTGTAATAACAAATCGACAACACGTGCTGTGCAAATACAAGACACAAAACACCAGGGGCCTGATTGTGAAGGGCGCAGCTCCCCAGGCAGCTTCGTGCGTGCCTAACAGAGCTCATGTCTGCCTCATCCTCAAGAGCCCAAGTGGACACAGGGGTGCAGGAGAGCTATCCAGAGTGCGCTCGCTGCTCACTAATGCCCACCACCCCGGACCTCCCTTCTATGAAAATGATGGCCGTTTCCCGGACTCTCCATCATGACAAGCTTGTCAGCCCCACCCCTGCACACTAACTCAAAACTGCCATCTCAAGACTTGCTATGGGCCAGAGACAGCCTCCTGAGAAAACACAGCCTCCAACAGGGTGGAAACCTGAAAGACAATCTCTGCTGCTGGCCACATCTTACTCTCTCAACATCCCTCACAAACACATCCTGATGAAGGCAGGTACTTGGTGTGGTCTTGGAGAATGGCAGCGCCACAAACATGTGTTAAAGCCAGCCATTGACACTCCTCCCAGAATACTATGGCAGGCTTCATTTTATGCATGTAAGAACTGAGATTCAGAAAGTTTAAGTAACATTTCAGGCTACATGGCTCATACGATCACAGAGACGAGATCCTGATCCGGCTCCATCAGACACCAAAGCCTGTATTGGTTCCTCTGTGCCCAAGAAGGCTTCATTTGTGGTACACCAGGTCACCGGTGTAATAGTTGTGCTTTCCCAACATGCTAGGCCATGAGTCTTGGCCAGGGAACTGTGCTGAGACTGACTCAGAGGCAAACTTAGCAGTGTCCACACGCTCAGCTGATCTGCCAAGTATCCCAGCATGCCCCTTCTCTCAGGGTTGGTGTTCCAGGTGGGGAGCTTAGCATGAGCATGTGTGCCTGAGAGCTTTAAGTCTGCTCAACAGCAGGCAGCGGGGCTGAAGACAAAGGCAGGGGTTGGATCTCATGTCTGGTGAAACCATTTGAGCCTTTCCCAAACTTAAAGAAGGCAAACAGGAGAAATGTATTCTCTTCATTTCTCATAGCCAAAAGTCCAAAATCAGCCTCATTAGGCTAACAGCAAAGTGCCCGAAGCTGCATTGCCTCTGTTACTAGCCTCTCCCAGCCACTGGGAGCCACCAGCCTTTCACTTCCTTCGAACCTCTGCACTCTGCTCCTCTGGTTCTGTTGCTTCCTCTCCGTGTGTGGTAAAGCCCCCTCTACCTCCCTCTTGTAAGAGAAGACATGTGATGGTATTTCAGGCCCACCCAGATAATCCAGACTAATCCACTCCTCTCAAAATCCTTAACTTAATCACATCTGCAAAAAGTCTTTTTCCAAAATGGAAAAAAAAAAAAAAGGTTATACTTACAGGTTTCTGGGATTAGGACCAGATACCTCTGGGGGCCATTTTCAGTTTCCAATTCCATCTAGCTAAGCCTGTACTTTATCCAGGCAGAGATGGGAGCCCTCGGAAGTTTCACGTGGCACAGTGCCACAGTGAGATTTCTTTTCTAAAGCAAATGTGGATTCTCTTGGGTGTCTGTGGCAAATGCACTCCCCAGGCAAGATCTCTGAAAAATCCCAGGCATTTAGAGTCTTTGGTCTCTGCGGGTCCTCTGCTCCAGGATTTCTGCTGCTCCCCTTTCTCTCCCAGGATTTCCAGGCCCTCTCCATCAAGGCAAAATGAAATCTCTCTTTCTTGATCTTCACTCTACCCCAGAAATTCACTGATATGCTCTCTGTATCTCTCTCTACTCCTTGGTCCCAATTCCTTTCCTTCTGCTCTCCCCATCCCCAAATTGCAGTCATTTCTAAGGCTGGGCAGTTGGGATGGGTCTTGCCCTCACCGAGTGAACTATTATTTCTCAAAGCAAGAGTAACTCCCCCACCCCCAAAGAATTTTTGAAAGTACCAGTTAAAACAAGAAGTATTTGACTTACAGCATGTATTTGTGGACACATGGTAGAGTTCAACACATTTGGAGGGACGTCACATATGCAAAGACACACAAACACACACACACACACCCCAGAGGTCACAGCTCAGTTCCAACTTGAAGAGAGCATATTCCAATGTCATCACCAAGACCAACCAACCCATCTAGTTTAAGCTGTGGTTGGAAGTGGGTAATTAACCTTTGACAGAATGGCCAGGCCCAGTGTTCCACTGCACATCCCAACAGACTGCCTCACAGCAAGAGGTTCTGCTTTGGAGTAATTACCTACTCCTTGCACACCAGTTGCCCTGGTGTGATGTCAGTCCCTCTCCACATTGTTTATTTTAATTAAAACAGAAATTGCATGTCTTAGGTGCTTGTAATTATAGCCCATGAACTAAATTGACTGAGGCCCCTAATTAACCTGAAACATGTCTACCTGCTGGAAGTGTAAGTTTGGACTTGACTGTTGCAAGGCACTGTGTCGGCACCTAGAAGAAAACCACTGGGCCAGAGCAGTTAGAGATCTGAATTAGATGCTCCTTCCCCACCTCCCCCCACTCCAAGAGACAGCCACACCACAGACTAGGACCCCCAGACCACAGAGTAGACTCACTCTCATTTATAAACACACCTATTCCCACAGAACACTCCCAAAAATATGGTACCTATAACATTTAAAAATCAATTAGCAGATCGATGGAGTAAAAATAAAATAATACAATAAACATCACATGATCATCTCACTAGATGTAGAAAGTACATTTGACAAACCTAGCAGTATAAAAACACTCAGCAAGTCCTCAACCTGATACAGGGTCCCTAGGAAAAACCAACAGCCAGCATCATACTCAATGGTAGAAGACTGGATGCTTTCCCCTAACGTTAGGGACATGGCAAGGATGGCTATGCTCACCACTCCCATTCAACACTGTCCTGGAGGTTCTAACTAAGGCAATTAGAAGAAGAATGGAGATCACCCAGGGGGAAAAAATCAGGAGTCCAAGGACATAAAAGGGACTGGTACAGGTCTGGGAAGGGCTACCACAGCTCTCATGATTCCCAACTTCCAAACTTACCAAAAAGTAACAGTACATACGGCAGTGTGGCACTGTCATAAAATAAGTGTACAGATCAGTAGCGCTGAATTGAGAATCCAGAAATAAATTCAAGTATCTATAATCAAATGATTTTTGGCAAGGCTGCCAAGATAACCCAACTGGAAAAGAATAATTCAACAAATGACGCTGGGACAACAGCACAGTCACATGCCCAAAAAATGAAGATGGACTCTGTCTCATACCATCTACAAAAATGGACTCCAGAATAGAACAAAGGCCTGGATGTAAGGGCTCAAACCATAGAAATTAAAAGTTAGAGGTAAAGCACCTTTCAGATTCCTTAAAACAATTCAAGATAGAACTACTAGATGATCCAGCCATCCTCCTCCTGAACCTAAATCCAAGGGAAATATATAAAAATTATACATGTATATAGATTACTATGTGGTATTTCATTACATGTAAACATTGTGTAACGCCCTATCAGAGTAAATATATTTATCCTTCCAATCTTTTAACAAACAATTGGATCATTTATACTCAAAACATGCAAAATCCAGTCTTCTAAGTTCTGCATTTAATAGAGGCATACTATAGATTAACATTATCTATGATTACTCATTGAACTCCAGAATGTCTTAATCCTATCTAATTCTTACCTGATACTTAATCAACTTTCTCCATCACTCCCTCTCCACTTCCTTCCTCAGCCTCCAGCAGCCACCATTATGTTTTTAACTTCTACGAAATCGGCTAATTTTTAAACTCCGCATATGAATGAGGTAATTTGATATTTGATTGTGACTTCCAGTTCCATCCATGTTGTTGCAAATGACAAGATTGTATCTTTTTTATGGTTGAAAAATATTCCACTGCCTGGAGATTCCACATCTGCTTTATCCATTCACTAATGCATGAACACATGGATTATTTCCATTTCTTGGCCACTGAGAGTCATGCTACAATAAATATGGGAGATCAGATACCTCTTTCAGATTGATTTTATTTCCCGTGGATGTAGGTTCAGGAGGAGGATTGCTGCATCATCTAGTAATTCTATCTTGAGATTTTTTAAAGGAATCTGAATGGTGCTTTCCATAATGCCTCCTTACCCTGTTTCCTTTCTCTTTGTTAGATTTATTTATTTTTATTAAAAAGTCAGATATACAGAGAGGAGGAAAGACAGAGAGGAAGATCTTCCATCCATTGATTCACTGCCCAAGCAGCCACAATGGCTGCAGCTGAGCCAATCTGAAGCCAGGAGCCCAGAGCCTGCTCCGGATCTCCCATGTGAGTGCAGGATCCGAATGGGCCATCCTTGACTGCTTTCCCAGGTTGCAGGCAGAGAACTGGATGGGAAGCGGAGCCACTGGAATTAGAACCAATGCTCACATGGGATCCCAGTGCTTTCAAGGAAAGGAATTTAGCCACTATGCTATGGCTCTGGACCCTGAACAGTTTTTCATTTAACCATTTATATGGTTTCCTTTGAGAAATATATGTTTAGGTTTATAGCCCACCTTTTCATTAGATTATCTGTTTAGCTTTGTGTTTGAGTTGTCTGAGTTCCTTATGCATCTTGGATAGCAACCCTTTGTCAAATGTATGCCTTTCAAATATTTTCTACCATTCTATATGTTTTATAGAATCTTATAAGTTTCCTGTACACTCTGTTGATTGTTTCCTTTGCTGTACAAAAGCCCTCTAACTTAGTAAAATTTTATTTGCCTATTTTTGCCTTTATTTTCTGTGTTTTGGGGGGTCTGAAACAGGACGTTCTTGCCCATTCCAATATCATGGAGCGTCCTCCCTGTTTTCTTCTGACACTTCCTGGGTTCCGTTCTAACATTCGGTCTTAAATCCATCTTTAGTTTATTTTTGCACATGGGGAGTTGATACGGGTCCGGTTTCACATCTTTCATTCAAAATTATTCTCATCATTGTAAATAGCTGTGATATAATAAACCGCCATACGCTTGCCAGGTAACTTAAAGAATAAAGCATTATCAGTAGAAAGAAGCGTGATCAATGTTTGTGTCCTGAGGAAGCACTCTGCCATGGTCAGACATGTGAGAATTCACATTACTTTTACCAGAAAAACATGGAAATCACAAATTTAACAAAATTATATCAGACAAGTGTATTTCTATCTCGGTGAATATAAAAATAAATTACGTCTGTCATTTCTGATGTGAATTTTTCAATAATAACAGATTTCACCAAATTACATATGCAAGTCTCACGGCCAGTTTTCCTTCAGTTTTCTTTTGGGAGGGGAGGAGACTGATTTTAAAACTTTCTGTGTCTATTAATGGTACTAACTTTCATGCTGTATTTGTTCAAAATATGTTTCCAATTTTTATATTTTCCTTGTATTGCTTATGATAACATTTTTAAAACAGAAATTCACTCTTTTCAGTGCCAAATATATTGTTTGCATCCGTTCGACTTTTTCCATTGCTCTTAGGCCGAGCATGTCTTTCATCATCTGAAAATCAGTTATATATTTACTGCGCATTTTCCAAGTTTTTAATGTAGTCCATCCAGGTGGTAAGGGGAGTTCACCAGCAACACAGGAGGTGAACCCAGGCATAGAACTTCCCGTCCTGCTGATTGACTTGATTCTACCACAAACAGAAGCACAGTAGCACAGCCCAAGCTGGTGGGTGCAGGAGCAGGGTGTATTTCATGTTTCGGATCCCCACCAGTACCACATCAGGCGCCCTTTTGAGTACCAAGGAAAGGACTGGGTAGGGAGTTGTAGGCTGGAGGAACAACAGTGAGGTCTATGTGCACTAAGCTGGGAGAAAACCCACATCTGACTCAACACATTGCACTGGCCCCACAGAGAAAACAGTACCCACTTGGCATCCTACAGGTGCCACTCAAAATAGGTCCAGGTGGCCTCCAGACCTAAGGGCCAACAGACCCAGACCTCCACCAGTACCACATCTGACACCATTGTGTATAATGAAGAAAAAAGTCTGTGGGGTTAAAAAAACAACAGTGAATTGCACAAGTGCTGAGCTAGGAGAGAACTCACTTCTGACTTAACACATCGCTCTAGTCTCACAGGGAAAACAGTATCAATTGGCATCCTAAACATTCCGCCAAAAATAGGTCCAGGTGGTTTTCAGACCTAATGGCCAGCAGGTTCCAGCAAGATCAGCACCAGTGATAACTCAGTGATTTAGGACAGCTGGCGTCTCCCTCATCTGGGCACTGCTCAAGCCAGGAGCGAGAGAAAGGCTACCCAGGCAATGGTGCAGCCACAGCACAGGATCATAGAAGACGGAAAGTGGTGAGCCGGGAGCTGGAGCTATGGAGACCATGGTGGAAGTCTAGCATGAGAGCCCAGGCTGGAAACTTGCTGGAGGGAGTGGAACAAGTGACTGCAAACAATGAATCAGGTACCAAACACAATCAATAAAATCAACCTAAGACCTGTGGGCAACACAGCCTAAGCTAAGAAGAAGAATCTGCTAACCAGAAATACAATGATCGAGAACAAGAGAAGAAACAAAGGCACAATGAATATTACTGACACTTCTCTTGCAAAGGAGCAAAAGCCTTTGTCAATCTCAGAATCAACTGAGGAAGACATCGAAGAAATGGGGGAATCAAAAAAATTTAAACTTGTTCTAAAACTTATTAACAACAGCAAGAAGCACACACAGGAGTTGAAGGAATTTAAGGAATATATCACACGAGATAAAATCAAGCAGAATTCTCAGAAATGAAGGACACAATAGTGCAAATTAAAAATTCAGTTGAAAGCCTCAATAATGGAATAAGCAAGGCAGATGAAAGAATTTCATGAATTGGAAGACATTTCCTTCAACTATCAGAGGAAAGAATCAAAAAGCTAGATGAGGAACTCAGTCATGTTTCAAATGCCTTTGTCTTAAGCACATCTTTCTCCTGACTCCTGATAATGTGGTGAATGATACTGTTGAATTTTCAAACATGAAACCAATTTTGCATTTGTGAAATAAATTCCTTTGGTCAAAAAATGTTAACCTCTACACATACGGGATTTCATTTACTAATCTTTTGCTAAGGATTTTTGAGCCCATCTTCAAGAATTTTGTCAAGAATTCTTTGATTTGAGAGGTAGAAAGGAAACCATATTTTTATTTTATTGCTGCATAAATAAATGCCTGAAATGAAACCCCGCCTCCTCTATTTAAAGCAAGAGTTTTTGTAAGAACACTGTCACTCCTTCCTTCAATATGGTACAATTGAGGCCCTGACTGTGGCATAGTAGGTAAAGCTGGGCACCAGCCCAAGTCCCAGCTACTCCAATTCCAATTCAGCTTCATGTTATCACCCTGGGAAAGCAGTAGAAGACGGCCCAAGAACTGGGGCCCCTGCCGCCCCTGTGAGAGAACCAGCAGAAAGTCTCGGCTTCAGCCTCACCAGTGCTGACTGTTACAAGAATCTGGGCAAATGAATCAACAGATGAAAGAACTATGTGTGTATGTGCACGTGTCTCCTTCTCTCTATGTAAATCTAATTCTCAAATAAAACAATAGGGGCCAGCTCCATGGTGTAGTATGCTAAGCCTTCACCTGTGGTGCCAGTTCCCCATATGGGCTGGTCCAAGTCCCAGCAGCTCTGCTTTGGATTCAGCTCCCTGTTCATCACCCTGCGAAAGCAGCAGAATATGGCCCAAGTTTCTGAGCTACTGTATCTCTCTGGGAGACTGAAAGAGGCTCCTCACTTCTGGCTTCATAAAGGCCCAACTCTAACCATTGAGGTCATTTGAGGAGTGAGCCAACAGGTAGAAGAGTTCTCTCTCGCTTTTTCTCTCTCTGTAAATATGCCTTTTACATAAATATATAAATAATTTTAAATTATGCTGATGATGATATGGAGAGATTCGCCAATGAAAATATCTGGGCCTGAAATTTTCTTTCATGGAATATTTTAACTTTTTATTTGACCTTACATTTACACAGAGATTTTGAGATTTATTTGTGTTTGAGAAAGACATTTGTTTTAAATTTCTTTTTTGTTTCAATGATTTATCCAACAGAATCCTTTTCTACTTAGGTGGAATCTCTCCAACTTGTGCTTATTTTCTGAAATTCATAAAACCAACACTATGAGGAAAGCTGCAGTCCCCACCCATTCCTGTTACTCATGCGGTCCTTCTCTCCGTCCTCAGCTACACAACTTTAGATTCATTCCTCCCCAGAGCAAGGTGTTCTGGCCCTGACTTTCTACCCTCTCATTTTTTCAAAAATGTGATCTTCAAGGCATGTATTGAAGATGGCAAGACTTGGCTGCAGCAAAAAGCAATTCTCACAAACGTAAGAGACAGCTGTCCAATTTTTTAATTGCTGCAAATGTTATATCTCCACGCCAACAGAGAGAATAGGAGAGGAAAAGCAAAACCTCGCTTTCATGATGGTAGAGTATGCCATCTCTATGTCTTTATTAGACAGGTTAATTGGGAATCAAGAAAGACTGTGTCAGGGGCAACTACAGTTAGCCAGGTGCCATTTGAAACTGGAATTGGTCCAGTTGATTTCTTTGAAAGCCTACAATGTTTTATCCTATAGAAATACTGCCCAATCACACTGTCGACTGAAACATAGCACACTTTCAGCACATAGTGGTTCGTTTTTCCTTCCTTCTGCCAAAACCCTGCCTCAGGAGTTCCCCACATATACTCACCTGCCTGGTTAGTCTCTTAAGAAAAATTGCCTATGTGTCCACCATACAAATGGAAACCAGATGATAAGGTCCTCAACAAGGTTCATAAAATAGAGAGTCCCTTCAGAAACCACAAAAAGTTGACAGCAATGGCTTTCCTAATTCAGCAGTATTCGTGTTTACTGCAGTTTTGCTAAGATCCTAGAAACATCACTCCGCCTGAACCCACTGCGTTCCTCCTAGCTCAGGTGTCTTGTTGAGTAGCAAACTAAATCTCAAGTGACACATCAGTGAAGGAAGGGAAAGCTTTGCTCCTCAACTGCAGCAAAAAATGTACATGGAGCTGTAAATACTACCTCTTATAAAACCATACCAATGATTATGACCTCTGTGCGAGGAAGTAAAGGTAAGGGTCAGACTGAAACCAGGATCCAGGAACACCTCTGGGATGACAAGGACCCAATTACTTTGGACCAGTATCTGCTGTTCCCAGGAAGCTGGATCCGAAGCAAAGTAGCCAGAACACAAACCAGGCACCCTAATATGGGAGGTAAGCATCCCAAGTGGCACATTAACCCTCTTGACACAATGCCTGACCCACAGGTAAACTACTGTTTCCCAGTGCACTCAAAAAATTGCAATGAATAAATTAACTAAAAACTGGAATGAATGAAAGACATAAGCAATGCATAAGACATAGACTCAATAATTCCCTTAATGTTCTGTAACTTTGAGCCATTCCCAACAGATCTCAGTTCTTGACCTGTGAGTAAATTGTTTCCAAGTCCTGCTTCACTTTTTCTCTCTCACCACAATCTGTACAATTTCTCACTTTTTACTAAATCTCAATCTCCATTTACCTTGCTGATGAAAACACAGTCATCTTTTCCACCATAATGTTTTAGCCAATGCTTTGATCTCAATTAACTTTGTTTCTTCTAACTAAATGTAACTTAAAAACAGTTCTCTACATGCATGCCCATTTGCAGATCACTTCTTATGAAGTACTTCCCGTGCCTGTGTCTTATCCAAGTAATTTCCCCCTAGTGGCATACAATATTTCTTCCTGATTAGTACTGTCTATACATAAAACAGTAAAGAAAAAGCCTTCTTCTATTCCTATAAACACCACTTGTAGACAATGACTGAGGCCTTTCTATAACATGGGGGGAATATTTGCTTCACCACATGCCAAACCCCAAAAGTTGGCCATGATTGTTCTATGGGATTCTTCCCTCTCGTTAACAGACACTGGAACCAATGTCAACAGACGATTCAAACCAGGCCAGTCACCTGTTGCTTCCAAGACATAGATGTAAATTTCCAGTGCACTCTACACTGGTCACTGGAATGGCAAAGGTCTTAATATGCCTGGGGATCTTGAGAAGCACTGCTCCATTTCTTGTCCAGTTCCCAGCAAGTGCTTGGGCTTCTGTGGCCCAGGTGAGAGACCCAGAGGGAGTTCCAGGCTTGGCCCTACTCCAGTTATTGCAGCCATTTGAAGAGTGAACCAGCAAATAGAAAGATCTTTCTCTCTCTCTCACTCTCTCTCTTTCTCTTTCACTCACTCTCTCTGTAATTTTGTATTTCAAGAAAATAAATGTTAAAAAAATAATAATACTCATTCTCTAGGCACAGAAACAATCTGAATCTGATACTCACAGTCTAATGCCAAGGAGAAACGCCTTGGGCGAAATGCCCAACTTTGAAAACAGCTAAACCAGCTATTAGAATTGCTAATGCCAAAGCAAAGACAAGATTTCCAGGAATGACATTCTCAAGCAGATTTGTATTTTTTATGTACCATGATCATAGATCATCTGAATAAAGCAGGGAACTTTTTCCTAACTGATGTGCAGAAGGGGATTATCCATGCCTATACTGTCCAGCTGGGTGGTTACTAGCTACATGTAGGCATTACACTTTTAAAATGTGACTGATGCACATTAATATGCACTGTAAGTGTAAAATACAAGCCAGAATGAATAAAAAGATGCAAGATATTTTGCTTAATAACCCATCTAAATTACATGGAAAAAAAATGATTCTATTTTAGAGTTACTGGATAAAACAAAATATATTACTAAAATCAACTTTTAGAATTATCTTAATATGGCTATAAGAAAATTTCGAATTACATATGTGGCTTATAGGGTATTTTGGTTTGGCTCTAAACAATTAAAATGTGGCATAGTGGGGAAAGCACTTAGACCTGGGTGTAGATTCTAGAACCAGCCCATACATACCAAAATCTGTGCATGCTCTACATTATAACACCTACTACAATGTAAACCCCCTGTAAAGACTTGTTTCATAATGTCACTTGGGGAATAATCACAAGAAAAAAACTTTTTCTGTACATGTTCAGAACCGATACATTTTCTCCCAAATACTTCCCATCCACAGTTGGCTGATTCTGCAACATTGGGGCCAGCATATACAAAAGGCTGGCTGTAGTTTGCCAAGTTGCCGTGACCAAGTACCACACACATCGAGAGGCTTAAACAGCAGGAACGATTGTGCACAACTCTGGAAATTCCAAGTCTCAGGTCGACAGATCAGCAGAGCCAGTTCCTTCCACATCTCTCTCTCCTAGGCTTGCAGATAACTATCTTCTCCCTGTATCTTCCCGTGACATATCTATGTCCTAACTCCTAGACTTTATCAGGACACCAGTTACATCACAGGACGGCCCATTCCCATGACCTCATTGTTCATTGATCATCTCTTTTAAGTCCCTACTTCACTTTGAGGCACTAGCGATCAGGACTTCAACATGGAAATTTGGGGTGGAAACGATTCAGCCTACATGAGCGTGATAGTGCATCCCGGTTCTGAAACTTGTGCTAACATCTTACAGCAACATGGTCTTCTGCAGAAGACTGCCCCTCTTTTTTCACCATTTTAATGGGGATGACCCATTCATTCCACATATATTCTTTGAGCATTTCCTATGGTGGAACACTGTCCCAGGAACTTAAATATAGCAAATTGGAACACAAACCCAAGGAGTTGGATAGGACAGAAAAGGAAGTTCATGAGACAATTCCCTGTGATCTCTGTCACTTATGGTTGGAAGACCTGGAGAGAGGACTGTGAGAAAAGGCCTGCTACTTGGAGTGAGATGGCAACAGAGAAGAGTGGATGGGCCGCATTAGTTAACACAAAAACCTCCACTGGAAACATCACACTCCACGCCCAGTCTGAGTCCTGGCTCTATTTGTGATTTCAGCTTCCTGCTAATACACATCCTGGGACACAACAATAATGGCTCAAGTATTTGTGTCCCTGCCAACCACATGAGAGACCCAGACTTAGTTCAAGGTTTCTAGATCCAGTGTGGCCCTACATGGCCCAGCCCTAGCTGTTGTGGCCATTCGCAGAATGAACCAGCCAATGAAAGATCCATTTGTTTTTGTCTTTCCGCCTTTCAAATAAATAAAAATAATAAAATTTTTGTGGTCATTTTTTTTTAATTTAATGATACAATTCCATAGACTCTGGGCTTTCTCCTATTCCCTCCCCAAAACATCAGTATTGCCCTTCATAAGTAGTCATAAGTCCATCATTCTACTATTTCAGTGTATCCTGACATAGGGACAATGGCAGAAGTCCAGCATCCTATTGCCAAGATATATTTGCAATATTTATAACACATATTTATTTATATTTGAAATATATTTAATATATAAACATATATTTACAGATTTATAATAAATACAATGTTTATAAATAAAACATTATTTTTTTTAGTAAAATGAAATCTCAGACTCTAGAGGGAATGACAAAAATAGGTCATTTTCAACGTAATAGCCTAAAATTAGCACTGAAGAGAAGGCTAAGCCAGAAGGTATGCTCTGCTCTGCCTGGGAGAACCCAGGAGGGACGCAGCCTTCTGTGGACACAACAGCCTTTTGTGGACACAACCATCCACCAAATGGTTCAGGAGGCAAGGGAACAGTGCTCTGGGCATGGGCTCAGATATGTGCACAGATCTCCACTGTGCAGAGGGGACTCCTGAAATATCCTAGCCATAGGACAGCAACAGGGCCAGGTTCAGAGTAACCAAATTAGATTTAAGGCAGAAAATGCAAAATCATGGATAATGCAACATGAAGTACACTTCTGAGGCCTACTCAAAAAGAAGCCTACATAAAAAGCTATTGCATGACTCCATTCATGGGAAGTTCTGGAACAATCAAAATCTAAGGTGATTTTAAAAAGCAGATGATTGCTAGCCTAGGACAGACATGTGTAGGGAGGAGAACTGTGAGAGGCACGGGGAAGGATCTGGCAAGATGAAAACACCTTGGACTCACCCTAGTCCTTACGTGCTTACCTCATGAAAGATGACTTCCAGGGTTCGGCATTGTGGCATAGCAGTCAGGCCAGTGCCTACAGTACTGGTACCTCATAACAGGCACTAATCCAAGTCCATTCCTGGCTCAGCTTCCCATCATTGCTAGGATGCCTGAGAAAGCAACAGAAGATGGTCCAAGTGCTTGGGCTCCTGCACCCATGTGGGAGACCCAGAGGAAACTCCTAGCTCCTGTCTTCAGCCCGGCTCAGCTTTGCCATTGTGGCCAGCTGGGGAGTGAACTACAGATGAAAAAAAAAAAAAAAATCTCTGAGCCTCCAGAACTCTGCCTTTCAAACAAACAAATACATCCTTTGGAGGGGGTGACTTTGTAAGCCAAAAAAATATGTAGGTGCAAAGGAAATGTTCACTTAGAATGAGAAATCACAACTAGTTGCAAAATATTTAAAGTTGAAAAGTACAGGAAATATCACCACCCCCAGAATAAGAGCATTATAGCACATTAATACGTCACCCGGCTTATCTCTAAGAATGCTTTCTGTCCCTTCACATATCATCATAGGTTTATAATGTCAGTTTGCTTTTAATTACAGACAATTAACAAAATCTCTCTCTGCTGCCTAACTCTGTCAATATCATGCATATTTTAGATAGTTAGAGAATTTCTCAATGCCTCCATAGACTCTTTTATATTTGAACCCTACAATGTGGAAGAATTTTCCAGAGATTAGCTTCTGTTTCTGGTCATTTCCAAATCTGGCTCACCCACACGCCTGGGGCAGCATGCAACACATTCCAAAACCCTCATGTCACAATATTATCAAATCCAAAGTGAGTGATGCAGTTGAAGACACCTTGTCCTTAGAAGTGATGTCCACACAGGATGACTACCAATGACCTAACTTTACACACAAATCACACGGCCATAAACCCAGACTAAGTTCATCCCCAAGTCAGCCTCAGATCACCGGGTCCATTCTGACAGCTCAGAGAAATGGAGGGACAGCACCAGTGATAGAGGGGAAGAATCACCTTCATGTAGCTCAGTTTCAGTATCTTCCAGTTCCCACAAGACCGCAGGAACACATGGCCAAGACCTCGACTAGTCAAGCATCTGGAGTGGGAACACCAGTGTCTGGATAGTGCAGCTGCCATGGGAAATTCACAGTGGGCTAATTCTGGGAGGAAGGTGAGGTCAGACTGTGGAGGGTGTTGAAAGTCTGGCAGGGAGTGTAGCTTCCACCTCCACACAGAGGGGCAGCCCCACAGCTCTTCCTTTGAGAAGAGAACCAACCACATTATTTGGCTTTAGGAGGGTAACTACACAACTGAAAGCATTTGGAGGTTTTCCGTTTGTTTTCATTTCTTTCTGTAGCTCACAGTGTTTTTTTAATTTTTGAACTTTTAAGAAAGTTTTAACTGACATTAAAAATTGTACCTATGTTTGGGTAACATGTGGAGTTTCAACACATGCACATGTTGTATCATGTCCCCATAACACAAGTAAATACACCTATCTCTTCCAGACATCTGACATTTCTTTACGGTGAAAATTCTCTTTCTAATTCATATTTTAACTTGATCCCCACAGTCATGAAATAGAGTAATCTTTAATTTTTTTTAATGGAGAAAATTAGAGCAAAAATATTGGAGATAATTTTGAGAGATCAAATATTTCCCCCCACCAATCCATTCTATCACACTAACCTAGTCAAATCTTTTTTAATCAATAAAATCATCACAGAACATAGACTGAGTTCGAACTTCAGGCTCACCATTTCCTAACTCTGTGACCCCAGGTAAATTATTCAAGTTCCAATCTCAGTTTAAGCATCTATAAAACAGGGAAAAGACAGAAACTCTATGCAGAGTCACAGTGGAGATGAAACAGGCTGATTCATTTCAAGCAATTAGCATGATCCCTGATTCAATCAGTGCAAGCTGTGGCTTTTGCCTTGGCCCAGCGCTTTCCCCAAGCAGACACACTTTTTTGAATCCCCACCTCTACAGGGTCTCTCTCAGTCTCCATCATCAAGTTGGTCCTTGAAGTGCTAGGCTAAGCTTTGAACTTAAAGCAGCAAGTCGAATGTGTCCCTGCTCATTTCCTGAGAGGGCTTTGGGGGAGCTGTCAGGTGTCAGGAGATGAGTCACTCACGAGGATAGAAAAAGAAGGAAGCTAAGACAAACTGTGTTACTCAGGACTCTACGTTTCAAGTAACAAAAGCCCAACTCAAACATATTTAAGAACAAAGCGGCCATATTGGCTCCAACTCCTCATGGGAAATGGGAGTGTATGCCTCAGGCACCTCTGGTCCCCCGGAAGCTCAAATAGTAGTCTCAAGTGTCTTAACTTTTCTTCCAGTTTTGTTTGCCTCTTGTGTATTTCCTCATTTTGTCCTCTAAAGCTTATCCCAATGCAGAAAACTCTTGACTGAGTTTATTCTCATCCAGCAAAGCCAGAGCGAAGAGGGAAGATCCATTTATCGCAACTGCAGAAGGAACTTGTGCGGGCTTGGACCATGTGGCCAGCGATGGTGGGATTCCGTCTTCGGCAACTCCACCAGAATTAGGAGAAGACGGGGAGATAATCCCAAGGCAATGGGGCAAAAGGATGAAAAGCAGAAAAACAGAGGCCACTTCACAAGGGTTAGTAAAGACAGGGCCAACCACTGGGTCTTCACCCACAATTTCCATCTCAAGGTGCATGTAGCAGTTATGGAATATGGGCTTCTGAGACTCCATGGGAGTCTCCCACTCAGCCTTCACAGCAAGCTGCCACCTGCTTCTTCCCTTGGGGCAGCCTGGTTCAGGGGCTGGTCTTTGGCTGTGCCACCGAGTCAGGCACTGGGCGTTCTGGAGTTGGGCAGATTGCTGAGTCAAAGGGCCTCAGGCCAAGGCTCAGGCTGCTCAGGCCTGCTCCTCCCATGGGCGGTGCTGAAAGGTCTCCAGGCAGTGCGTGGCAGCTGTGCGTGTCCACTAATTGGAGATGAAGATGACGAAACATTCAGAGGAAATCCAGGTGCCAAATGCCTCTCCTAGAGGTGCATTAAAGTGTCTAGTGATTGCACAACCCAGAAGCAGGCATCTCTGGGGAGTTTCCCAGCAGAGGCCTCACTGGATCAACTTCCCTGACCCAGTCAGGGAGAGTTCCTCTCCCCAGACAGGGCTGCCTTCGCCCCTTCTGTTTGCAGATTCTAGGGCTGCTGGCTTCACTGTCTTGAGCCTCAAAGTGCCTAGTAATAAAATAAAAACTTAATTTTTTTGGAATAAAAAAATTATGGCCGTAAGTCTATATGGGTTTTTAACTTTGTCTTAAGTCAGTTTTAGTAAGGCTTGTTTTTCTGAGGAATGTCCCCTTCAAAAATGTTTTCAGTATTTGGGTATAAAAATATTTATATTCTTTTCTTATGCATAATGTCTGAATGCTGTTAGGGAGAATCTGTTTTTGGTTTTTTGTTCACCTCTAACATGTTTTATGTTTATATTATTAATTTTGGCTCTCATTTTAATACTCCATTCCCATGTTACTAAACCTTTTAAAGGTTAAATTTGTTATTCTTTTCCTATCTTCTTAAGCTCATTATAAACATTTAAGGCTATAAATATCACCCCAAGTAGCATTTGGGGTTTTTTATATTCTGTAAGTTTTGTTATGCAGAATTTTCATTACTACTCAGATATAAATCCCTCCTGTAAAATACACTTGATGATTTTTTCATTTGAACCATGAGTGATCTAGAAGTAGGATTGTAAATTTCAACACTGTATATTTCTTAAAGCTATTTTGTCCATCTTTATGTTCCCACTGTTGTGTAACAGAAACCTTGACTCAGAGTAAGCAAAGATTCTTGGAAGGTAAAGCCAAAAGAGAAAGGACAGGAGTGATGGAGGTCACTAGGGAGACCCTAATTTGGTTTGAGCCAAAATTTAACAAGAAAAGTTCTGCTTCCAGGAAAAATGTGAAGATGGTCAGGGGGTGGGCGGAGGGCTAGCCCACGTCCCCAGTCCCAATCCTGGACATCTCAGAAAACTTCTGGAACTATCTTGTTTCCTCTGTGGCTCCTCCTTCATATCTGCCAGCCAGCTACCCACTCTAGCTGAAGCAGACAGGCAATCAGAACCCGCAGACAGCTCCCTGGGCACTCCCTTGGAGTAACTCAGTGTGGAGGAATAACCTTAATGATTGGGCAGAGTTGGGAAGATGACTGCAGCTCAGGCGGACAAATCCCTGCTGTCTTCAGAAGGCGCTTCCTTCCATCCTTACCTGTTTCCATCAGCTTGCTCATACTCTAAGAAGCCTCATCAGATATTCAACCAAACACAACTTCCCTCAGCTTCCATTTCCTAGCAATAGAATGGCCAATAATTAATCAGTCTGGCCACACTCAACAGGCCTCACCTTATGCCCTCTTCTGTCCCATGTGATCCTTGATGCTCCCAACAAAACATAACTCAAAAGTGGCCAACCTGCTGCTTGGTCTCAGGTCCATCCTTCACCCTTCCCCTGATCTATCTAGAGTCTGTACTCCCCAAAGCCTCTTGTCCTCTAGTCTCAACCAGTTGTCCCTTGGACAAACCTTTGTTCAATAGTTTGAACCAATGGGAAGCACTAAAGGAATATTGGAGAGGGAAAGCCAGGTAGTTCTCCCCTTTCCCTCCTGATTTCCATGGTATCTCTGGCAATGATTAAATCTCTTCCGTGGGGCCTTTCTCCTGCTGGGGAGAAGCCACTGTGATTTGGCTTCTGGGGACTTCTGTATGAAATTCTGGGATCTGGCAACAATTCCTGCTCCCACTGTTTCCCATCCCTAAGGGTTAGTGCAGCACCTTGCTCTTCGTACGTTTGATTCCCTTTTGGTCTCTCTTCATTTGTACAACTAATTGCCTGTATTAAATTTCCTCCACTTGAGAGACCTGGAGAAATTCCTGTTTCATAATTAGAAATTGACAAACATAAAATTGTATAGCGAGACCCTGAAACAAAGCATTGCAAAGTGAAAGAAAAAGGTGCAGAAACACCAATGCAGAACACCCCCACAGAGCCCTAGTTCTAACTCTAATACTTTTTTTTTCAAAGATTTATTTTATTTTTATTGTAAAGGCAAATATATACAGAGGAGGAAAGACAGAAAGGAAGATCTTTCATCTGCTGATTCATTCCCCAAGTCACCACAACAGCCAGAGATGAGCCGATCCAAAGCCAGGAGCCAGGAGATTTTTCTGGGTCTCCCATGTAGGTACAGGGTCCCAAGGCTTTGGCCCATCCTCAACTATTTTCTCAGGCCACAAGCAGGGAGCTGGGTGGGAAGCAGGACGCTGGGATATGAACCAGCACCCATATGGGATCCCAGTGTGTGCAAGGTGAGGAAGTTAGCTGCTAGGCTACCGTGCCAGGCCCACTTGGTACCTGTGAGACAATTTCCCCACGGGTAACTGTATATGGTGGCAATCCCTATGGCCTAGAACTGCTGCAAAGATGAAATCAGCCAGTATTGCTAATTATCTCAACTAAGCAGAAAGCCTGACACAGGGTCACACATCTAAAAGTTAGCAGAACTGAGAAGTAAATGCCCCCTTCATTCATCTGAGGGACTTAAGTTGCTCCTGAGTTGGGATTTCCATTTCCAACTTTGCACACTGAATGCTCTCCTCAAAACATGTTCTCTCAGAATTCCCATCTTCCCCCACTTGTCCCTGCTTCTCCAGAGCAAACCGATCTAGTCACTGGTTCTCGAAGTGTGCTTCCCAGACCAGCAGCATCAGCCTCACGTAGGAAACTTTTAGAAATACTCATTTGAGGCTCAGTTCTAGATTACTAAATCAGAATCCAAAAGTGGGTCACCTCTGTGTTAGCAAACCCTACCTGTAATTCTGACGCACGTTCAAGGTTGAGAACCACTGCCCTGTGACATTCACAGCCCACAAGTTCATGTGTACGGGTTTGCCCTTCACAAACAATTACAGCATTTGCAACTGGGTGCCAGCTTCTTTGTAGAAAGTATTTTCTCAGTCCATGAGAACTCAAAGAAATTTCCGGGTAGGCAAAGTATATTAGCGAGTATGTTAGCAATCTACTAGTTAATTTCTCCATTGAATCACTCTTTTTCACTCTTTCAGGATGTATTGAGTTCACAATCACTGTCAGCCAGCAAAAGCATGTCCTTGCCTAACATTCAGAAAAAGGACAGGCAAATTTTCCCTGAACAGCCTGGATGTTGGATGGGATTCTTCCTCAAGTGCAAATAAATTTGTTACAATTGGTAAGTTCTGTCTACAGAAGACCAATCAACCACCTGGACACATAAGCATAGGTATGACACTCATGCAGAAAGAAAGTCTGGAGAATGCAAGCATAGGGAAAAAAAAAAAACCAGCTTAAATCCTGGTCCCCCTTCATCCACACAATGCGTGCCTCAAATCCATGGGGACAAAAATGCCCACCTAGAGAATATTGGGTCCAAACTGTATTTGGTGCCTCCTCAAGGAATGTATGTTAGTCTTATAGCAATGCTGTCTGGGCTACAATTCATCCACTTCCTGTAACTGCCTCCTCCTCCAGCTACCCTAGCTGTAGGATCTGATGAGCTGTGTGACAAAAGTCACTCATCTTAGATGTGTGGGACTGGGAGGGGATGAGAGGCTGATGCAGTATTCCAGTTCAGCTCTGGTTTGTGCTTGCACTCCACTGTCCTTCCTAACCAATCAGTGTCCCAGGACTGCTCAACCAGCTCCCACATTTCATACCATCAAACCCACCCTGCAAAGCCCTGAACTGATGTCACTGGTTGAAACTTGGCTGAGACACAGTACCCGCCATCTTCCCTCCCCTTCCCTTTTGCCCTCTTCAGGACTGGCCAGAGTTTCCTAGTGAGTTAATAACCCTATTTTTTTTATATAAGGAATCAATAGAAGGAAAAATACTTCATTGGGCAGATTCTAAACTTAATTCAAAGCCCAGGAAAAACTCCCTCTGTGATGCCCTGCTTATGTGGTAAGACACATATTGATAGGAACAAAAAGACAGGTTCCCACAGAAGAGGGAGGGAAAAATAAAAAGATAAAATGGATGGGGAGAATTGGTACAAAGAAACAAAAGACATAGAAATGAAAGAGGTGAGGATGGGAGAGGGGTAGGAGAAAGAGAGAGAGAGTGAGAGGGAGAGGTGTCCATGAGATTTCTACTTGACATTTTCCTCCTGGTCCCCAATTCTTTAGGGGCAGCAAGAGTAGGATGCCAAACAGCAATGAGAAGGGAGTGACTTGGGCACTGGCCCTGGCAAGCTGGCCACTGGCCACATTGGACACACCACCAAGATGACTGGTAGCCTGAGTCGGCTCCTTTCTCTGCAGCCCCACCTGTCGCACCTCCCAGTTGATGTTGCAGTGATAATTACAGAAAGCCTGCCGAACTGGGGATTTATGAGTCTGGAGAGAGCCTGAGCCTGGAGAAAGAGGCAGGAATGAGGGATAGGTGGGCACTGGAAGTTTACATCATCTGGGAGAGGCCACCAAGGCCATGTCAAGGACAGCTGAGGCCACAAAGGTAAAGCTTGTCAGGGCTTCATGACCAGGCCACAAAGCAAACTCCTCTTTTATTCACACAGCCTCTCTGTTCTTCTCCCAACCCCTTCATCTTTCTACAGATATTTTACTCATCTACTATGTCTTCTATTCCTCTGCCAACTGCTTTCCCAATCTGCCAATACCTCCTCCTATCTGCTATCTCCTTCATTCATCCACCATCTCATATTTACCCTCTTCCACTCACTCATCAAACCTATCATGTGAAATTCCATGAACCATCCCACTCCTCATCCATTCAGATATTCTGCTCAGCTCCCAATCCTTCTTCCATTCACCTACCTTCCTGAATAGGCCAAATTTTTCACCCTACCAATGTCATGAACCTCCATGAAACCTTCAGTCACAATTTCCTCTATTCATCTGCCAACCCCTCCACCCATGAATGAGTTTCTGATTAGGTCACCGTGTTTTCTTCTGGTGGTCTCTGTCCATGTACCACTTTCCACTTATCTTTCAGACTCTTCTACCCATCCACCAATCCCTCCAGCTATCTGCCAACATCTCCATATGCTTGTTAGTCTCTCCCATTTTCTCCAATTTATCTCCTACCAGCCTTCTCTCCTTTTCTAAATCCATCTATCCACCCACTAAAATCTCCAACAACTCTGTATATTCTCCCTCCCATCAATCCCTAAACTCACAGACCAACTTTCCATTCAATGGGCCATTCATGCCCCCTTAACGGCAATTCCGTGTCTAATTCATCACTACCTCCTCCAAGCCACCATCTCATCCTGCCATTCAGCAACATTTCCAATGAACCTCTTCTTACACTGCTAATCCCTCCCACCATCTCCGCATCTACCAAGTCCTCAACACTGCAACTACCTCTTGATGTAGCCATTGATTTCACAAGAGCCCCAGCCCAGCCCTCAGGGAGTTCAGTAAAAAGGAGATGGATTTGCATAACTGGAACTTGGAGTATAATCTTAGTTTGGAACACATTGATAAAGCAGCTCAGTCTAGGGCTCGCCAGCCCTACTCACAGCTTTGGGAGGGTTCTCCAGTCCATTAAGGAAGCTGGATAGAGTAGAAAGGGAAGTAGGGGAAAGGTCTTCTCACCTCTGTTAAGGACGCTAGTAAAGTAAATTACAACCAGCTCTGCATGCTCCCAGCTAACTAACTGGACAGTCCAGAGGAGGCCTCACCCCGCTGATTTCTGCCCTGGCCTGTCATGCTTGCCCTAATGGGCACAGTCTCCTCCTCTACCTGAACCCTGAGATTGTGAACTGACTCCAAAGACCCTGAATAGGCAAAACCATGCCGGACCAAGGCCTGGGAAGATTTCTCAGGCTGGGCTTGTATTAGGCTCCAAAACTAGAGTGACCAATTCAGTTCTATATTTTCCCATTCCCTTAAACACCAACAAATCTCCTGACTACTTTTGGAAAGCTTAGACCAGACACAATGCAGGTAACAGAGAGAAATTAGAAGCCCAGATACAGGTTATAACATTAACTCTTTTGTTGTATTTCCTATTTTGGGTCGTTTAACATCTCTGAACTGTGGTGTCCTTATGTCCTAGCACTGAACGGGACTAACATATGCACTCATTAGGGTAGGGCCTAACCCACAGGAGGGTCCCATAAAGAGATGCCCTTCTTATTTGGGCTGGTATTGGTGGATAATGCATGGTCAAGGGAGACTAGGCAAAACAGAACACACATCCATCCATCCCTAGCCCAAGCTGACCAGGCCACAACGCTAAGAATACTCGCTTCCAAAGCTCTTCTCTCAACACTTCTACTGAAAGATCTCTGTTGTCAGGGAATTGTAAATGCCTGGGAAATTTTGCAATAGGATAAAATCAGCTAGAGCAAGAAACGATTTGTTCTGCAAATCTCCCTCCCTTTCACACACACGGGCCCCTGGTCAGAAATGCAAGCTGACAGTGAATGCAGGAGTTTCTGTGACTTGAGTTTCCCGAGTGGCATTCAGCAAGTGATCTGTCTAATTGCTTTTGATATCTAGAAAGGCTAATTAAGGTAATAATACTTGGCACTTGTATAATAATAATAAAAATAATGACCCTTTATATGTAAGGAGCGTCTTTCATCCAAGGATCACAAAGCCTTTACAAACATTAATTAATCCTCACAACTCACCTGCCAGGTGGGTGTAATTAGCCCCATTTTATGGCTGGATGAATTGAGGCACCGATGGAGGAAGGGATGCCGTGCAGATCACACACTGCCTCTACTGCCAAGATGGTTCTGAAGATACCAGAAGCCAACTCAGATCCCTGCTTGGATCTTTCTAGTGCCTGCCTCTGGATCATCTCAGGGAACTTGCCAAAGAGTCATACTCACCCTTTACCAGCAAGAGAACAAATCAGAAGTTGGCCCAGACTTGGCTGGGTGCCCTATAGCCTCTCCCCTCCCTTCACTGGGTCTTCATTTTCTTCCCCATAAGCCAAGAGGCGTGGACTCTGTGATGTCTCCCATGCCAGCACCCAGCCCCACAGCTTGTCATCCTGTTTCTAGCTTCACTGGCAAGTTTGGGGGTCACAAAACCAACAACAAAGATCCAGGTTCAGACAATATCCCTCGGCAGCTGGGTTGTCAGATCTAGCAATAAAAATGCAACTCACCTAGTTAGAAATGAATGTTGGAAAAAATGACCAATCATTTTTAAGTCTAAGTATGTTCCAGGCAGTCCTAGGAACATGTTTGTACTGAAACCAAATTTATTTGACTGAAATTCAAATTTAACCAGCTGTCCTGCACTTTATTGGGAAACCCTGCTTACTAGTGACTCTGGCACGCACTGGATGTAGTCATGGCCCTGACCTCATGTAGTCCCCAGCCTAGCCCTGAGAGACAGGCACTGAGCTTCCCGTTTTAGAATGAAGTCTCCAAGGGCAGTGCCAGCCCAGGACCCCACATGCTTCAACGGCTTGGGCCTCTCCAGAGCCTCTGCTGATTCCTCTGTGACTTCCCAGAGAACAAAGGCCAAGCTCCTCAATAGCATCACTGTGGGCCCTGCAAATCTGACCCCAAAACCTCTCGGAATGCCGTCACAGGCACATGGAGCTTCAGTGTCATTTGTAGCGCCCAGAGCCTAATCATCCTTCCGCAGGCTTCCAGGCCCCTACCTCCAGGAGTCCCCCCACTAGAACGCTATTTCTCCATCTTGTGCTAGAACAGGCTGCACCTCTACAGCACTCAGTCCAATTTCACCTCTTTATGGAAGCCTTATCTATCCAAGCACTCTCTCTGCTGTGTTAGCATCTGGGCCACCACAGCCGCCAGTATGTGTATATTTGCACATGTGATAAGGTGTGGTTTGGTGTGGTGAGATGTGTTGTGATGTTCGGTGTGTGTAAGTGTCGTGATTGTGTGGTATGTGTTTAGTGTAGTGTGTATGTGTTGTGGTATGTGTATAGTGTGATATGTGTGTGTTTGCAGGTGTGGTGTGGCATGGTATGGTGTGTGTGATATGTGTAATATATGTGTGGTGTGGTGTGGTGTGCTATGTGTGTTGTGTGTGATGCAAATGTGGTATGTATGTGTGGCATGATGTACGTGCAATGCATACATTTGTTGTGTGTATGTGGAATGGTGTATGTTTATGGTGTGTATGATGTCTAATGTGAATGTGGTATGATGTGTATGCATGTATATATCATGTATGTGATATATGTACAGTGTGTATGATATATGTAGTGCTTGTATGATATGTGTGGTGTGTGTATGTGTGTGATATGTGTTTGGTTGTGTGATGTCTGTGTGTGGTGTGTGTGCATGTCATGCGTGTATGGTTTATATGATGTCATGTGAGTGTGGTATGGTGTGTGTACATGTGAGGTGTGTGTGGTGTATCTGATGTCGTGTGGTGTGTGTGGAATGGTGTCTGTCTGTGCCATGTGGAGTACATTTGGGAGAATATTGGGGGGGTTGTGTTCTCTGGCTTCGTCCTTTATCACCAGCATAGCTAGTGGTGGTAGTGGCCCCAAGTCTGGAAATGATTTATTCCCTCTTCCTGGAATTCCAACAAAATCATCCTCCAAAACTTGCCTAGTCATTCATTCATTCCTCTAACAAGTACTAAGTACCTGCTATGTGCTAAGCTTATCATGTCTGCCCTTAGGAAGCTAGCAGCCTAGCACAGGGATCAGCCCGTGTTTTTCTATAAAGACAGACAGTAAATTTTTAGGCCTTGGAAACCACTGAGTCTATCTCATAACTATTTAACTCTGTCCTTGTAGCGTGTCATTGAAAATATATAAACAAATGGGCCTGGCTATTCCAATAAAGCTTTATTTACAAAAATAGGCAGCAGGCCCCATGTGGACCATAGGCCATTATTTGTCAATTTCTGGAATAATGTTAGAATTAGACGTTAAGTAAGTATCACACAAATGCCAAATAACTACAAATCACAAACATCCCTAAATGCTAGGAAGGGAAGATTCTACTCAAACTGCTCTTCCCCCAAGCTGCCTTCCATCCTGCCCCTTTCTCTGGACCCCTCTGAGTTCATCCAAAGCAGCGACCAGCTTTCTCACCAGAGCCCTCAAGCCTCACTGGAAATGCCGCACCTGATCCTGCCTGAGGCGGCCCCCGCCCAGTGAAACCAGACGCAGCTGGGCTGCAAAGGCCTAGGTCCCCTCATCAGTAGAGGACAAGCCCCACTTGCCCCTCATCCATGATGAAAATCCTGTTGTCATTGCTTCCCATAGCCCCTTTGGTGAATAAGGCAGGCTGAGCCGGAGTGGGAGTCTGTTTGATGGAGCATGCCTGTCCTCACAAATCTATGGGAGAAGAATCATTTTTTTCTTTTTTTTTTTTTTGGCATGGAGGAAGCACAAAACCCTCTAGTGACCCATACGATGAGCTATCTGTCTCCAGTACTGTGGGCTTGATCCCCACTTTGAGTAACTTTATCCTGCTGAGTGCTATGATCAATTGTAAGGTTAAGTCATGCTTCGTTGCCATCTGTGCACACATATACATTATATACTAGATTTATGCACTTACATACTACACATGAGGTATATATGCATAAAACCTCATGCCTTGCACATGTATGTGCACATAATGAATGAATGTACCCACCTTACAGATGTATACAATTACCCTATGGATCCAGCTTCTACCACATACTGTGAAAATCACATCTTTGGCATTTCTGGACTACCAGCTCTGTCTGTGTTTCTCCTGCCAGGCCCAGCTCTGAGGAGGGACACAGGAAGTCCCAATCTCCATGGCTGCCAAATTTCAGTCACCTCTGACCCTAGCAAGACAGAAACTCCTGCAGCTTCCTGCAACCAGCCAAGCCCCGCATGCCACAGGGGTGTGTGGTATGCAGAGATAAATAAGGCTTGGTATTCAGCCATTCTACAGTCAAGGCAGCTTCCTTGGCCTCCCCTGGCAGAGGGATCAGGTGTGGTGGAGGGATGGGGTGTCAACACCTAGCACACCAGGGACCTCCAGTGAAGGGCCTTGAGGCTGGGTTCGAGGTCGAATGTCCTCTTATCTAAAGGACACTGACAACTTTCCTGCCATGCTTTCCTCTGCCTCCAGCACTTTCAACACTTCTAGCAGCCTTGAAAGATCCACTGCCCCACCCTCAGCAGCAGCAGCCAATGCCCACCACTGCTTTAACCCTTGCTGAGCCATCTGGTCCCAAACCATACTGCCTTCCTGGCTGAGGAGTCAATGGTACTAACAGAAGTGACAGGAACAGGGATTGTAAAACGCGGAACCCCAACTTCCAGCCTCTCCATTGGGCTGGTGGGCAAAACCAGACCCTCTATGGGTGTTCTCATACTGAACAACTCATTCATTCAAAACACTGGTGTCGAGCCTGGTGCCAGGGATTCAGTATGAACAGACAAGAGTCACCGCCTCCACTGTAGGCATAAAAACCAAGGGAACCACGTGCATGAGATTCTGTTTAGAAAGTTCCACACAGGAGACGTCATGAGACTTGGTCTAGAAGGCCAAAGAGAAACAGGTTTGGAAGAACAAACTGCACACAACCAACAGCAAGAACACGGGGCCAAAGCTGAGCAGCGAAAATGTTTGTTGGCTGAATGAGTGAACAGGGACTTCTGGAGACCTTTGGGAAGGAAAGTGACACAAGATTCGTTATAAATGACATCTCCCATGGGTTGCTGAGGACCCCAGGCCTCCAGCTCCTTTGGCCTGCACAGACAGATCTTCTCTCACCCTCCATTGCTCCATGGACCTCCATTCCCAGTGTCCACCACACACATGCACATGGGCATAAGTGGATTTCAGAAGCAACTGCTGAGGTTGCAGTATACGCTTGCAAAAGAATCCTCGCACACATCTCAGCCAATACGAATCATGTGCAGTCCATGTCTGCACATCTGACAATGATGATCGTGTTGTTAGTGCACTTTCCCATAGGCCAGGCAGCTGAGCACACTTCTAAGTTACCTGCAATTATTAATTCAGTTAATTTAACCCCCTTAGGAAGGAACTGTTAGAACCCCTACTTTCACAGATAAGACATGAAGATGTGAGCCATTTACTCAAAGTCACATAATTAGTAAGTGGCAGAGCTGGGATGCACACCAGGCCATCTGATCCCAAAGCCCATGCCCTTAGTCACCACACACCGCGGGTCCAGCCTCCTTCCTGCCGCCTGCTTCCACCCGTAACCCACTCACCCTCTACCCCAGCCATGCCAAGCCTACAAACACAAGGCTCCTTGCCACACAGATCTCTCTGGCACACACCCCCACCCTCCCTGTGCAGCACACATCTCCCTATGAGGTCTGTTTTATTGCATGTTTACCAAACATTTGTTAAGCATGGGTTATGACCTGAGGTTTTGTGCTAAGCATTTTACGTGCATTCTCTCACTCAGCACCCACAGCAACCTTAGCAAGGTTTTGTTGTTATTGGCCTTGTTTCACAGATGAGTAAACTGAGGCACAGAGCAGTTAGGTCACTTGCTCAAGGTCACAAAGAGGCAGAGCTTGGAATTGACTCAGCTCTGAAACCCCTAGACTGCGTTCTGCTGAGTTTGGGCTTCTGTGACTGAAAGGAGAGCCTCGGGAAGAGGAAAAGGAGAAGCTTGGGAGGAAGAGGAGCAGCATGAAAACAAAACTTGGAGTCGACTGGCAATAATGAATCTGGAATGTGGGAGAGGTGGGTGGTGGGGATGTAGGTCAGCCTAGCAAACTCTTTGCCTCCATTTTATTATGCATATTTTGGAATCATGGAAAAATTCAACAAATTGTGCCATGTGCTCCCACAAGCCCATCACCTAGACCTGGTGATTAGTATTCCATCATCCTTGCATCACCACCCATCTTGTAATCTTCCCAGCCCCTCAGCCACTTAAAATGATGCACATCTTAGAGGTTTTGCAGATCTTGAAGGGGTCAAAGGTGAGTTATCTTGGGAAAACCAATGCAGGTGTCCCAGAGAGCCTGTGACACTCCTGCACACACACATATACACAAACACACACACACAGGGAGCAAGGGACAAAGGAGGAAGTCCCAGAGTTTGGAAGAGGGCCAGGAGCTCCCTCAGTTGGTCAGTGGGCCAGTTCCTTCCCATCCTCCATCCCACAGCAGGAGGCAGACCCATCAGCCCTGTCCAGGCCACCAGGAGCCCTTGGGGCTGAGGCCAGGCTGGGGGTGGGGCACTTCCCTAATTGGCCTGCTTGTCCTTCACCCAGCGGAGGAAGCAGCCTCTGGTTTCAGCCTCCAATGACAGGAAACGCATGGAGGGCTCCTTGGTCAGTAATTACTACTTTGAGAAGGGAGGGGTGGTGGAATAAAAGCTGAGGAGAAACAGTTCCAACTCAAATCATGTGCTCATGGGGGATGGGAGACCATTTCAAGGAAAAGACATTTTGAAAAGCCTTCAATCAATCTGACAAGCAATTATCTGCTTAGCTGCTGGTACAAATCCCTGTGAGGACCAGAGCCCCTCCCAGGAAAGCAGAGACCTGGGACTGACACTCAGAGGGCCAACCCCCTGGGAGCCAGAATGGTGAAACCTGCAGATTGGACTGTGGCCCAAGGAGCCTCCACTCTGAGGCCATCCTGGGGAGAAGGGGCTGCCTGCCCCCTCCTCCACTTTCACACTCATGAGCTTGCACACACACACACACACACACACACACACACACACACACTCCACCCAGTGTGAACCCATGCATTGCTCCATGGGTTGCAAAACAGGCCTGCTTCAGAATCCCTCCTTCCCCAGGTAACCAGTGCAACCTCACACATCATCATCCATTCAACATTTTTCCTGAAAAGAAAATGCATCGAAGTGCCAATGATCAAAAAGAGAGACTCCCATGGACTTTCTGAACACAGCAGTGAAGGAAGCGTGAGTGCTTGCTTTGTGGCCTCTTAGCCCCCTAGCACTGAGGCTTGGAATGAGACTTCCTAGGAACAGCAGGAGGAAAGAACGCAGGTCTGAGCCTGGCCAGGCAGGCCCTGTACCCCAGCAGCTCCAGGAAGCCAGGTTAGGGGCTCTTGGATCTTCTGGCTACCCCTACACCCCACTTCTGGTCTGGAACTAGCTCTTCATTAGAGAATTCTGGAACTATCTGTGATGCAGTTCTGTACCAACCCCGCAGTCCTAAACAGAACCCAAGGATGAGCCTGCAGAAGCACAGAGAGGAGGGCCTGACCAGCTGATCCCCTGGATCACAGACCTATACAAGAGTCTGCTTGGTGATCCTGTGTGTGTGTCTCTCCCACAGCCCTCACCAGTTCCAACTCACACATTCCCACATCACACTGGCACAGGTTGGGCTGAATATTACAAATGCTCCAGCATCCCATGGGGGCACATGCAGTTGCACCTGCCTATGTACCACCAGACACTTGAGTTCCTCCTCACACACACCCACATGCGGCACACAGAAGTCAGCCCTCACACTCATGTGTGCCCACCCACCACAAACCTGGAGTCTCGGCATGCAAGCAACACACTCATTTGCTCTCCTCCTACCCTCTCTACCACACTTGTTCTCCCATACATTGCATCACACACATCACACTACACACACATATGGCACACCACACATTGACCACACATGCTACATGCATAATAAATGCCATACATACCGTATCACACACAAACACACATAGGAAGAGAAAACATGGGAAGAAAGAATCGTCAGGCCTGGCACAGGGCCCAGAAAGGAAATAAATGACCACTGAAGGGACCTGCTCCAGACAAGTGGTTGTAAAATGCCTTCCATGGACAGGACCCAGGTAGAAAACTCCAGGAGACTGAGTGAGGTTGGAGATGCAAAAGGCCGCAGCACAGCAGCAGAGGCTATGAACAGCTGGGCAGGAGCACGTAGCTGAGCCCCGAGGCCTCAGGGGACGTGCGGAGGACAGCCCCACAAGCTCCTCCCCAAGGAAACACCAGCAACATGCAGGGCCTGCGCATGCACGCAGATATGGGCACTTGGCCTAGTGATGAAGTGAAGTGCTTGGGAGCAGGCTCAGCTCCACACTCACTCCAGGCTCCTTTCCTATAGATCCTGGAGGTGGCAGTGATGGCTGAAGTAACTGGGTCCTGACACCAGTGTGTGTGAGACCGAGCCTGAGTTTCCGGCTTTCAGTTTCAATCTCTCTTGGGGAGTGAAGCACAAGATGAGAGATTCTCTCTCCTCCTCCTCCTTCTCCTCTCTCCCGCCCTATCAAATTAAAAAATAAAACCAGGGCATCTGTGCTGTGGGATAGTAGGTAAAGCCACCACTAGCAACACCAGCATCCCACATGGGTGCCAATTTAAATCCCAGATGCTCCAGTTCTGATCCAGGCTTGCTGTCAATGCACCTGAGAATATGGTAGAGAACGGCACGAGTTCTTGGGCTCCTGCGTCGTCATGGGAGACCGAAAAGAAGCTCTGGGTTTCTGGCCTCGGTCTGGCACAGCCTCTGTTGTTGTAGCCTTTGGGATAGTAAACCAGCAGATGGAAGATTTCACCCTGGCTCTCCTTCCCTCTCCGTCACTCTGCCTTTCCAGCAAATGAATCTTTTAAAATCCACATGCACGCAGACTCTCTGCTGTTGGGGCTGTCTGAGGCAGACTTGGGTGAAGTGACTTGCTCAGGGTCATAGCTGTTAAAGCAGAAGGGCCAGGACTTCAATCAAGTCTTCCTAGTTCTAAGATCTACACATTTAACCTCTGAGATGTCAGCAGGCAAATGAAAATGCTCTGCATGAAGTACTTCACAGAGAACAAAATGCTCAGTCAATTCTTCTCATTCCTCCTAGCGTCTCTTAGCATCTGAAAAAGGCCACATGGGCAAAGCTGAGCGCTCTTATGGGGAAACAGACAAGATGTAACAAAAAACCAGTACCCTGCGTTTTGTGTCTGGACCCTGAGTGCAAACAAACTACCACACCCTATGTCCAGCCAGCTGGGCCCCACATGCAGTGCCTAGGGTACCAGCATTGAGTCCATCCAGCTCTGTCTCCTGCAGCTGGAGTCTGCTGGCCAGCCGTTCAGTCTCTGCACAGAATCGAGCAGGGAAGCCAACACTGACCCTGGCAGGCCCGGTCTGACATTGCAGCCCTGGGAGCCAAGTTCCTGCTTGCGTCCAGAGTCTGCTGTCTGAAAAGACACTGCACACACTCCGCCCACATGCATGGGCCCTCACAGCATCCACCCCGCTCATGGCTGCTGCTCCCCACACCCTGAGACAGACACAGGACACGCTATCTCCCAAGGCCATCAGCAGGCAGAGGAGAGGAATGTGTGTATAGATGGAGCAAAACGATCCTATTGCCTAGCACAGGAGGGAGGTGGCTGTTTGCTCTCCCAGGACATTGCATTTTGCCCTGTATTTGGCAAGACATATCTGATGCACGGGCAGCCGAGCACGTTGCTCACCATATCCCCACTTGGACACACCTTGTGTTTTATGACCAGAACAACTCAAGCCCAAGATCGGCCCCAAGTTAAACCCAACCCCCACATCCTGATTATACTACACAAGAACAGAAACTCCCCCAATTGCAACACAGCCAGACCTAACATGAGCCATCCATCTGCTCCTCCATTCATAGGGCCATGTCACCAGCATTTACAGACACCTGTCTGTGCCTACCCCTGTGCTGGGCACTGGACTTACAAGGCAAATAAGAGGAGGTCCCTTTTCTTCAGGATTCAAGGTCCAGCAGTACAGGCTGGAAAGGGGACACTAAAAGAGGGGACATGGGAGAGTGGAAACTTGGACGACACACACAACTATGGTCAGAGTCCAGCCCTGACCCCTCCCAACAGCATGGCCTTGGCCAGTTACCTGTCCGCAGCAGCCTCAGTCTTTCCCTCCCAGCACCAGCCTCTGCTGGTTCTAGAGGCAAGCACTTGGCACAGTGGACCTGGCACACTGAGACTCTGAGTATCAGCTGCTGTCACTATCACCTTCTGGAAAATGGGTGTACTAACACCCAGCCTACCCACCTTCACCACAAGGTGGTAGCACAGAAGTGATAGGGTAAGGCCATTTTGCAAGTGGTAGAGGGTTCATAGTATCAACCCACTTACTCAGCAAGCGTGCCCTGAAAGTCTGCCAAGGCCGGTGTTCAAGACAAGGGAGGAAGAAATGAGGGAAATGTGGCCACAGAATTCAGCCTTGGGGAAGCAGGACCAACCTATAAACAGACCAGTTACAAGCCTGGGTGATAGGAAGGACTATAAAGGCTGTCACAGAGGATAACAGAGCAGGTCATGAACACTGACCAGAGGGGTCAGGGAAGGCTTCTTAGAGGAAGAAGAGCTGGCACTGGTGCTGCGAGGATGAAGACACAGAGAGACATCCCCTTTATAGTCTGAGCAAGGGGCCAGCACTGCGTTGTAGTGAGTTAAGCCTCCAGCTGCGATGCCAACATCCCGTATGGACACCAGTTCAAATCTGTTCTCTTCATTTTCAATCCAGCTCCAAGCTAATGTGCCTGGGAAAGCAACAAAAGATGATCCAAATACATGGGCCCTTGTCACCCATGGAGGAGACGCAGCAGAAATCCCTGGCTCCTGGCTTTGGCTGAGCTTAGTCCTGGCCATTGTGGCCATATAGGGAGAGACCCAACAGATGGAAGATCTCTGTCTCCTTCTGTCTAACTTATCTTATGTTGTAATTCTACTTTTCAAATAAATAAAAAAATTTTGAATAAAATGTAAAATATAGCCTGAGCAAGGAGCTTGGAGTCTAGTAAGAGAAACTCCTTGCCTCAGGGGACAAGAGAGGGGTGGACACAGGCATGTTTTGCTGGTTCCTGTCACGTGCACACTTAAGTGTTTTCATGGCTGTGAAGATGGAAATCCGAGGAGCCCAGAGGTGGTTGGAGTCAAGATCAGCCTGAGAACAGGAGGAGAGGCCATGCAAGAGCAGAAGCTGTGTGAGAACAAGCAAGGAGACGGGGCTGTGCCAGGACAGCCTGCCGGGACCAGGAACAAAGAACACGGGTGCTCCTGCTTGGTTCCCTGGCTGCCCCTCAACCCACAATGACACCTTCCACGGGCTCGGCTGGGGAGCCACAACTGGACGCTCATAGCACTCCCTTGTCAGACACTCCAGGAATGCTCATTTGGGGCTGGCTTCTGGACTGGGTCAGAGATGGGTAATCACCATGTGACCCCTTTCACCTGCAGTACCTCCCAGGCACCCCTGCCTGCCAGCTCTTGTCCCTGCCCTTTTCTAAATAGGTCCTATTCACTCAATGTAGCATCCAAACTTAGCCCACTCACTCCTAGCCATATCCCCTCCCCAGCCCAACAAGCCACTGTTCAACTCTGCAGTCACCTGGGTCCCAGCTGTCACTAGCACAGCATGGAAGTCACAGGGGGAACCTTTGGCTGACATGTAGCCCAGGAAGCCGCATCCACAGCCTCCTTCATCAGGATCCAGCTTGAGCACCTATGGTCTGCTGTGATTCTCTGTGATTCTTTATTTCAACTTTGAGGCAGCCCAAGGTTTTTGTTTGTTTGTTTGTTTGTTTGTTTGGGGTTTTTTGTAATCTGGCAGAGGACAGAATCCACAAGCATGCAGGAATGGCATTCTTCTACTTTGGGGCAGGAATCCCCCACCATCATATATATATCGAACAATCAGTTCACACAATACATGCACGTGAGCTTACAAGTCATCAAAGGAAATACAAGTTTAAAATAAAAAGATGCAACAATTTATCTAGCGGCAAACAAAACAACACTAATACCTAATGCTGGTAGAGTTGCCCAGAAATCGCTTTGCTGGAGGCAAAGTAAATTAGAACAGCCTTTATGGAAAGTAAATTGGAAAATATGTATCACAAACCACAAAAATGTTCCTGCCCAGAGACCCACTGATTCTGCTTCTGGGAATGTATGCAAAGGAAATGAGACGAAGACCAAGAAACACTTGGTGGAAAAAGAAGAGTGTCTGTGGATGCATTATTTTAAGCCAGGGAAACCTGAAAGGAAAATTCAACAATACCTGGCTTCAATTTGATGAAAGAACAAGTTGCCATTAACATGATCATTGGCAAGGCTGGTCCAGCAGGCAAAGGCGCTTTAGACTGCATTCACCTTTCAAGTTTATTGTACACAGCAGTTTGTACAAACCATGCATTAACATAAAAGTCACTGCACTTGCAATGCCAGGCAGGCAGTCTTATGGGGAAGGTCTTTTCTCTAGTTTTCTGAACTTTCAGCTGGGTTATAGATAGGTTTTACAGGTTCTTTTAACTGGAGCTAACAAATGATCAGGCTTCACAAAAGGACTACAAACAGCACTTAATTAGACAGCACAGCTTTCACAAACCCTCAGCCTGTCTGGGCCACATTTCCGTCTTCCTTAAGATCATCTCCCCCATAAACGTAGTGTGGGAAATAGACAGACCTGGGAAGGATTTTTTTTTAAGCCTTTAAATCAAGTGCTGTAAGGAGGAGTGGGCTTGTCAAAATACTACCTAATGGTTGTTGAGCACTTAATACCTATCCATTAAGTCTGGTCCTCCCGACAACCCCATAGAGTGGATACTATCATGCCTGTTTTCCGGATGGAAAAACTGAGGCTCCAATAAGATAGAAACTTGTCCAAGAATAACACAGGTGGTAAGGAGTGGAGCCAGGTTTCAAATCACATCTCTCCAACCCCACAGTCTGTGATCTGTTGTTATTGTTGCATTTCTCAACTCAGGGGAATTATTTTCCTCAAATGGGTACATCTGAAGCTGTGCTCCTGGGGCATCCCAGGTAGATGGTCAGCCGCCTGGGAGGCCCTTCTGCCTTGGAAGGCAAAAGGCAGGACTCGGGGCTGATGACCTTTGAAGGAAGACTGGCCCAGCCCAAAAAAAGCATCCTCTGTCCCCAGAAGGTACCTCCAGGACCACAAAAACAGGCTCCAGAGAAGAAACAAGGGCTGGGGGAGCCCTGGATTGGCTCCCAGTGATGTCACAGCCCAGCCCAGAATGCCTGTAAAAAAGGCCTCCTCCAGGTAACTTTATGGGGGCCTCGGTGTCTGTGTGCTCCCTTGCTGTAGCCAGGCCAACATGATGGCTCCTGTCGGCCGACACCCTGCCCACCCCCCACCCGTCCCAGCCTCCCTGCCCTGGGCCTCTCCAGGCCTGTAATTACCCGCAGTGCCCAAGTTTATAGGCTCCAGAGAGAGGGGACTGGCGGCAAGAGGAAGTTCCTTGAAAGGGACCTCAGGCAATCCCATGGGGCCTGCACCCTTCAACCTCCCTCCCAGACTTGGGCTCCTCCAAACAGGCCCCACAGGCTCACACTCCCAAAGCCAACCATGCTCCCTGGAGAGGCTTAGAATAAAAAAATCACTGCTCCCTGCAAACCAGGGTCTGCCACACCTCTCAAAACGTCCCAACCCACTTCATCCCACCAGCCAGACACTATGCCCCCACCCTGCCCTGACAGCTCACACATGTGCTATACCCTCACTAGCCTCTGAGCCTCCTCGAATGCTAATCCCCTGGCTGTAATGCTTGTCCGCTTGTCCGTCCCCCTCCCTCTGTTCTCCTTTAGCTGGCTGACTATCCACTTCCTTCCCTGAAGTCTCAACTCAGACCTCAATGGAGGAGGAGACCCCTCTCCTGGCCCACAGAGGCCCACAGGTTTTCCCTGCACCTCATTTGAGTCTCTCTAGAAGCAGATTCTACAATGAAGAATCAAGGGCAGGCAGTTAATTTCGGAGGGTGTACCAGGAGCCAGCATCAGGGAAGGCAGCAGACAGCAGTTCATCAGCACACATCCGGCTCCATCCCACCCCCTACTGTGGACAGCTGCAGCTCATACTGCAGGGAGCTCTGGTGCTGAGTCATTTGAGCCTGGGGAAGGAGCTGGGGTCTGGGTCTACCATGCCCAGCAGTTGCTAGCTCATGGCTACACCTGAAGGCTGCCCATGTCTGAACCTGTCCCGGGCAAAGGCACAGCAGGCTTGGGCAGCAAGACAAAGTTCCCCAGGTGGTTGGGAGGCAGGTGGCAAGCACTGCAAGGTGAAGTTCCAGGGCATACAACCATGAGCCAGGGCCCACTAACCTGCTCTCGGGTTCCCTCCTGCCTGCTGGTGCCTCCACCATCCCACCAGCTTCCTGTTGCTTCTAGTTGTGCTTTCCAGGGCCTAGCACAGTCCCTCACACAGAAGCGTATTGGTGAATCAAAAATGCATCCTTTCACTGGAGGAAAATCCCCAAACCCATCAGCTGAGGCTCAGCACCATGTCAGATGTCCTATCTCCCAGATGTTAAACCCAACGATCCAAGAGGCAGAGAAAAGAGAAACCAGGAGTGCATGCCATACTTTGAAGTGCGGGCCTGAGCCTCCCAGATCACACATGTCCCCTGGGAGGTCCACAGACAAGGACAACAGGAAGCAGAGCCAAAGGCCTGGATTCAACTCCTGGCTTCTCCTGGTCTTGGGCAGGTTGCTCCACCTCTCTCTATGCTTTAGTTGTCTCAGCCACCCTAAGCTTGTAAGGTACACACAGTTATTACCATTATTATAAAGTTCAAGTGAAGCAAGTTAAGACGCCTGGTCACCATTAAAATAATTCTTACCTCCTTAGCACACAAAGAGCTGCCTGGATCCAACAGTGATTTTATAGAGAAGCCAGAAAAGCCCTTGCCCTAGACCATGAGGGTTGCATGGATCAAGCTCCTGCTCAACAGCACGTACCATACTAAGGAGAGTAGTTAGGTCTGCCAGCTCTCCTGCTGCAGGCCTGCCTTCCATAGTACTGAAACCCATGGCAGCTTCAACATCCTCAGTGACAGGAAACTCAGTGCATCACAGCAAACCCCACAGATTTCCAGACCCCTCTAAATGGCTGGTACCACCTCACAGCAACCCCTCTGATACCAGGGAGTGACCTTTGCTGCATCAGCTTTCTCCTCTGTCAGAGAATGCTTTTTACCGCCAACACATCTCCCTCCTTACTGATTCCGCCATAAACATGGTTCAGAGGTCTTCTGTCTTATTCTCTCTCCTAGATGGACTCCAAAGAGTCGGAATTAAATGAGAGCCACCACTACCACCTCCGCTCCCAGGAAGTGACCTAACTAGCACAGAACTCAGTGTGTCTTCCTCCCCTGCCTGGGACACTTTGCTTCTGTCTACAGTCTGGGGCTGTATTAGCATTTTGGCAGCTCTGGGCACACCAGGTGACCCTAAGTAAGCCACTTGGCTTCTCTGAGTATCCCTGTCTGCCTGCAAAGTAAGCCTTATAAAAAAGCCTCAAAGAGGATCAAATGGAATGATATATGAAAAGCACCTAACAAAATACTGGATACCTATTAGGTAGTATTAAGAGCCAGCCTGATCCACTGAATTTTTTCCATCTTCATTCCTTCTGAACAAAAGCAGCAACTGAATCTGTTATAAACACGAAGATAAACCAAAGGAGAGCCCCTGGGAATATCCCCAAGACCTCCATCGAGAGTACATGTAACCACCATCACACTCCACAGCAATGCTCTGCACCTAGCTCCTTCCTGCCACCCTCCCACAGCCCCAGATGTGGATGCTGACAGATGTGTTGACAGCTCTGTCATGTTCTTCTCTGTCTCCAGACTCATGCTGAGCAACGGGCCCAAGAATCTAAGCTGAAATTTCCCATCCATGGTTGCCCAAACACCTGGAAGGTTGCTTGTTCGGCAGGACTCTGTTCTTCACTCTCCACTTAGCAGAGCCGTAACAATCACAAAGCTTAGTCGCCATTGAACACACACCTTGTAATGGAACCTCCTCTAGAAGCTCACAGGGTCCTCTCAACAGCATCAAGTAAGCGGAAATCACAGGATTGTGTGACTTACCCAAGATGCCATGGACACTCGGCAATAAAGTCAGAACTTGAACCCAGGTTTCTGAAGCATCATGCCTCTTTCCTCCTCTCCCTGGAAAACGTTGAAGTGTTTTTTCCAATGCTAAAAGATGAGCAAGAAACATACTCGCTCATCCAGTTCGTATCTGTTCACTGGCCTGCCTGACCCCAGACAGCTGCGATATCAGAAACCATTTACAACAGTTTCAAGGCAGAGTTGTTCATGCTCCCTTGAGATAGCAACTGATGCTCCTTCCCCTTTAACCAGATGGACTTTGGACAGCCTTGACCAGGAAAATGCAGAAGTGATGCCACGTGACTTCTTAGGCTATAGCTAGCCTGCCATGTGCCTTCTGCTTCATTTAATGGAACAGTTGAACTTAAAATCCTGAGTTGCCATAAAGAAATCCAACTGTCCTACACCCTTTACCCTGAGACCAAACAGCATCAGAAGCCACATGCCGCCCAGCCTAGTCCAGGCATCAAGTGTGGAGTTCAGAAGCATTTTGGAAGTGGATCCCATCCCTCTGTATCCCTTCCTAACTCACACCAAGAGGGATGTGGCTTGACACAGCAAATTGGGTGTGGTTTGTTCTGCAGCACTGAGAAGATCATCAGGTCCCGTCTGATGACAACTCGTTTCTCAAGTCTCTGAACTTGGTGGTGGAAATGCACGCTGCACCATGGGAACGATGTGACGGCTCCTGTGTGGCCCAGGTTGTTAACGAAGAGGACAGACTTGCTAGACACCTAGACTTGAGCATCCTGAGGATTTTGACAGTCCTTCCCTTCATTCCTCTGAGATCAATGCATTGCTTCATGATGCCTGGCTCAGTGCCAGGACAAGACACAGTGACAAACAACGCAGACTCAGGGCCTTCCCTCAGGGGCTCTCAGGCCAGGAGGTGTGACAGACATTGAAAAGGTGCTTTTCAGTGACACACAGAGATACATAGCCATAGGGGAATCTCACTGCAACTGGTGAAAGGAACAGGGCAGACCTATGAAGGTGACCAGTGAGGCAGTATCCAATCAAAGGGGAGAGGCAGGGACAGAGGACTGAGGATCTGGGTCACAAACCCCAAGTGGGAGAGCACATGGGGCTTTCAGGAGCATAGCTGGTGGTTGGCATGATCAGCAGGTGCAAAGGTCCTGAGACTGAGCGTGATGACAGGCTAGGCCAGGCTGCAACAGCTGAATGGCAGCAGGACCCAGCCTGACCACAGGACCACTAACCACTCTGTTCACATCTCCCTCCTTGTCCTCCACCTTGACCATTTATTTGGCTTCTTTTTTCTCTGATCACAGTTGTGACACAAGCCTTCCCATCCCTCCTCATAAAACACCAGTCTTTCTCAGTCATGCTCTTGCAGTAACCCCAAAACATTAGGCTGAAGTACGGGGAACACTTGATCTCAGCAAACAGCAACTGCGATGGTCCAAGCTTAAGCATCACCCCTTGCAGAAAGTCTTCCGTAATATTCCAATCCACAAAGCAAGTCTTATTTCCTGAGGTTTGCTATTTCAAAATCATTTTCCAAGTATGAAATTATATCATCACCACCACGAAAATCTATTACACTGCGCACTCCACCCTGTGCACCTCTAGAATCCTTGGTATCCCACCTCCTGGCCTGAGACTGGCTTCCTGGAGTCCTCACCCTCTCATCTCCTCAGACTTTTTCACATAACCCAGTAGATCCCCGAGGAGGATGGCAGATTTTGGAGGCGACAACTCAGAATGCAAGAAGTTTGAGGGGAGGTGCACCAGAAATATATGTGTAGGAACTAAGCCTGTTCTTTGGTCCCAAGGTCAAGAATTTCATAGAAAAATAAAGAAGCAAAAAAGGCTGCAAGGAGCCATGGCTGACCTCGTGTGAGGCAGACTGACGTCAAGATTGGTCAAAGAAAAAGTAATATATGAGGAAGAAGCAAAATAGCAAGAAGAAAAGATTGAAAAAAATAAAAGCTGAAGTTGGTGACAATTATGCCATTAAAAATCAGGACGAGATCCTGCAGGAGCCACGTGTGATGATCCCCGACTGCCAGCGCAAGCTGGAGGCCACCTAAACCGACCTGCAGCAGATGCTAGAAAGTGAAAAAGACTCAGAAGAAGCTGAAGAGTATAAAGAAGCATGCGTGGTCCTGGACTCGGTGAAGCTGGAAGCCTAGCACTGGCCTGGACTGGGTGTTCTCTCCATTAAGTACTAGGGTCCATGCAATAATTCATTACTTCTGACTACTGCTCTATGCCCAAGTAGTCTGAGAATATGATTCTTTTTATGCAGTCATGTGTATTTTTCTTTGCCTAATTTAATGCATCAAATAAATAAGTTCACCTAAAAAAAAAAAAAAAAGGCTTCAAGCCTTGCTTCTCCAACCAACTGGTCAGATCCCAATACAGTCAACAAAACTGAGGCTATCAGCGCACAAGGGATATACACCAGCTTTTGCCTTAAGGTTGAAGCTAAGGTTAGAGCCCCAGACATCCAGGTGCTGCATCTGCCCCACCACTGCTGCAGAACAGAGTCCACAGTGCCCAGCTGGCCCTGTCTAGGCCCGAGGCCAAACTCTGCTCACATGCAGTGCTGTTTGCTCAACGGAGGGCCTATGGTTGTCTGGTCCCATGTGGAGCACTGGAGCGTGAGTGGCCAGACAAAGACACAGGATTGGGGGTGGATGGGGGTGGTTCTTTCATCTGCCCTGCGTCACTGGCTCCAGGGATTCTGAGAACTCGGGTGAAAGTGTGCCACCTCCGGGGCCTCAGCCATCTCAGGTCACGGACTGGGCACATTGTGCCCTGGGACAACCCTGCACCCTGCCAGACCTGAGAATCCTGGGATTCTGGCACTCTTGATTGCCCCTGGCTCTGGCCTACTGCCCAGGGAAGAATAGCTCTGGACTTTGGAAGATCCTTGTGGTCTGGTCACATCTGACCGTTGCAGGCGGGCGACAGGGATATGTGAGCATGCACAATGTGAGTGAGTGAGTGCGTGTGTGTGTGTGTGTACGTGCATGCATGCACACCAGAAACAGACACAAAGAGTAACTCAGGTATCTTCTATACCAGCTGACATTCTCTGTCACTTCCTCTGTGTCCAAGACAAGGGAGAGGTCCTAGGGAGGAGCTCTGAGCCCACGGAGAGAGCTGAGATCCAGGCAAAACCTCCTGAGCATCTACCATGCTGCATGCTGGTTACCGTGTGTGCCTCCTAACGTCCCTGCCATCAGCCCCCATCCAGGGAAGAACCACCCTTATCAGAGCTGGGCCACAGAAAGGGCCTCAAGCATGCTTACCCCAAGTTCCATGAGATGCAGGCACCAACCCAATGATCGGCACAGAAGTGGTAGGGCCCCAATAAATCTTTGCTCAGTGAATAATCACATGAATGAATGAATGAATGAATGAACAGAAGCAGTACAGACAGATCAGAGTCAGACCTACCTGCTGCAAAGGCTGAAGCGCCCCCATCTTTGCAGATGTGTAAATAGTGCACAAGAGAAAGCCAATAAAAACCGGTGCAGAAGACAAGGCTACAGTGCCAGGCAATGCAGCAGCAGCAGGCATGGCCTGAAGGGCAAAGAATGCTTGGCTGAGGTTTTGATGCTTGAGGAGTTCTCCAGGCTGGTTGATCAATTTTCTAAATATTTAGTACACACCCATTGTATGCCTGGCCCTGTTGTAGGAGTTTAGGACACAAGATTTTCACCCTCAGGGAAGTAACATGTGAGAGAACCTGGGGGAGGGTGCATTCCAAGCATGGGAAGAGCCCAGGGAGGAACATGAAGAGCATGGGGGTTCCTTGGGTGTGTGAGCATAGCAGGTTGGGGAGGGGTTACCAGTGAATTAGGAACCAGAGCCTGGAGAAGCAGGCCAGATGCAGAGAGGTGAGAGCCTGAGTCAAGCACCTGGGAAGGATTCTGGTTTTGGATATGAGGGGAAGGAGGAAGAAAGGAGCCGAAGTTCAACTCCATAGCCTAGGGGATTCAACTGTATCAGACGTTTACATTCATGTATTTACTTATATTTGGATTTTTTGCTCCTCTTTTAAGCCATATACACAATCAAATAAAATTCAGAGTTCCAGGCACAATTTTTCAGAACCATTTAAGAGGAAAGAAACTACTTTAGCTCGTTATTCTTCTTCTCATATCTTAATATTGGTTTGGGTATTGAAAAATATTTATTTCCACATTTAAAGCCAGAATCTTTATGTCAGATATCCAGGCTCTAGCACAAGTATTTAAGTCATTTATAAAATATGTGACACACTTTAATTTCTTTAAATCAATCAATCAATCACTCATGATGCATTTGGCAGGCAAAAGATAGAAAACAGGCTTTTATTTTATTAGGAGGCTGATGTTGTCAACATTTCAAATGGGAGGTTGCCTGACCCAGGTTTCTGCAGAAGACTGGGGAAAAGTTTAAGTCTACCACTCTAGAGCTGGATTTGGATGCAGCTCTGTGGGGGAGGGGAGCCAGGGGTCTTAAGTCCAGAGGGAGCCAGCTGGGGCCTAGGAGTGTGGGTGGCACACAGATTGCTAGGACCTCTGCAGTAAGCAAGAGACGAAATGAAAGCTGACCTCCACTGGGCCAACAGGGTCCGCCTGGCCAGGTGTACAAGGAGGTTCCAAGGATGCAGCAACAGGAAGGGAGTGGAAGTGAAGAAAGGAAAAGGGGTTGGGCATGGTGACTGATGCAAACATAGGTGGGAGCAAGGTGAGAACCGGGGTCTGCAGAGACAGTGGAGCAGGCAGAGGCCAGACAAGGAGGGTTCCCAGCACATCCCAGTTCACAGCAGCTGCTGGGGAAATATCGAGTAAGAAAGCAGTCAGATTGATAGCCTTTGTGCTCCAATAGTTTTTTGGTCACTTTGTAAGTTGGATTCTGCTTCTGTGTGCAGAAAACAGCTTTGCTAAAGGTTTTTACTCATTCATCTTCTCACTATGTGGGTAGGGAGGCTAAGGCTCTGGGAGGTGAAGCAGGGCTTAAACCCTAACACACGAGTTCTTGGTGTCAGGATTTTGTAAGTACACAGACTGCTGCTTGCCCTACCCCTCCCTCTACAGAAACATATTTAAAATTCAAATGTATGGTTTGTCGATATAAGGACAACTACAGTCCAGAATGGAGTTGTTCTTCTCTTGTGACTTTAGAAGAATGAAAACATTCCCATGGTACCCTAAGAGGAGCACGAGGCCCACCACGTGCGATGGTGAGGGGGGCCCTGACACAGACACTTCCAGGGAGGGTGGACATGATCGCTGGACCTAAGGAGGAGGCCGGTCCCCTTCGTGCCTAGCACAGGAGCAGCCCCCGAGGACCACCCGTGTGTCCTGGCACAGGCAGTGCCCTTCTTGAGGTATTTCCACCTCTTCAGCAGGACGGACAGGAAAAGACTCAGAGCAGGCCATGTTTGTGCACACAGAGAAACAGCAGGCAAAGAGAGCCTCTCCTCCCCAGGCCTGATTTGAGCAGAGGCAGGCAGTGCAGGAGCTAAGGCTGTTCTCGGCACCCCTCCCACGATCCACATCTGCTTCCCGGGAGAAGGGCCCCCCAGGAGACCCTCAAAGTGCCTCTTCGCCCTCCCGCCCCCATCACACAGGGGCTTCTGCCAAGCTGGGAGACTCCCCCTCACCTCAGCCTCCCCAGGCCACCCAGAAAACCACTCTTCCTGTTGGTTCCCGACCCCTCCACACACACACACTGTTGCTAGTTGTTGTAAGTTAGCCCCTGTTGTCAGTTCTCAGGAAGAAAGCGTGGATCACTGTGAGGCTGCACTGAGAGCCAAGCTCAGCAGGCAGGTACACGGACTGCCCCACGAGGGAGCAACAGGGGGTCAAGAGGCTTGGTCAAGGTCACCCAGAAAGGAGCGGCTGTGTCAGCATTCGATCCCTGCCTATCGGCAGAACCCCAGCTGCAAACACAAAGCGAATCCTGCTGCCTCTCAGCCCCCTGTTTGTGCCCCCCCAAAGCCTCCCTATTGCTCTGGGATGAGGCCCAAACCCCCAATCCTGACTCTTCAGGACTGTCCTAACCTGGCCTTTACCAAACCCCATCCTGGCCCTGCACAACCACACACCACACTCGTACTCATACCCTCCTAAATGTATACAATATACACTCCCATATACACACATTCTCACACTCACACATACACACAGTCACACACCCTTATACATAACCGCATGCATATGCTTGCACACACTCATAGACTCACACATATGGATTCACTCACACACATGCACACATTTATACATACACATTCAAGCATACACACATTCATACAGATACCCCCAAATATATATGCTAACTATCACACACACACACACAAACACACACACACACAATATCCCATCTCAAGTCATCTGTGTCCCCTTATACAAGTTGTCTCTATGCCCATTACACTGGAAACTGGAGCCACAGGCCCCTCTACAGGCCGAGCCAGGAGTGAGAGAAAGCAAAGCCTCCTATCTCCGTGATTCCACTTCTTCCTCCCAGCCCCTGGAACTCCTCACACCCTCCCCTGCTCCATTTTTTTTTTCAGCCAGAGACCCCTCCTCCACTCCCGCCCCTCCTCCTCTGGGTCTGAGTCCCGTCCCTGGGAGCCTGGTAATGACAGCCTCCAAACCTGCCAAACAGGTCCAGGGACCTGGCCCAGCCCTGCCTCAGAGGCAGGTAAGGAGGTGGGGCCAACCCCAGCTGTGGGCTGCTTGAAAACACCAATTATCTCCACAGGCTGCTGGCTGGTCCAGCTTAGGCCTCAGGGCTAGGGGCGGGGTCACTGGACAGGGTGCCCCAGGGGACAGAGACCCTGCTGTGGTCCAGGAGGCCCCCTCCCCCCTCCTTCAGCTGACAGGTCTGAAGAATTCTGCCAATTCTACCTCCTTGGCTCTAGTCAGAGTATACATAGAAGCAACCTTCTGGTGGAAAGGAGAAAAGTCTCAAAAGAGATGCAGAACTGAGAGGGAGAGCCTAGTGTAGTAGCCTAGTGGCTAAAGTCCTTGCCTTAAATGTGCCAGGATCCCCTATTGGTGCCCATTCATATTCCAGCTGCTCTACTTCCCTTCCAGCTACTTGCTTGTGGCCTGGAAAGCAGTAAAGGATGGCCCAAAGCCTTAAGGAGGAAGCTCCTGGCTCCTGGCTTCAGATCAGCTCAGCTCTGGGCTGTTGCAGCCACTTGGAGAGTGAACCAACGGGTAGAAGATCTTTCTGTCTCTCCTCTCTGTAAATCCGACTGTCCAATAAAAATAAATAACTCTTAGGGGGAAAAAAGGGAACTGAGAGGGAATAAGCCTTGCTTTCTTAATGGAAAGAAGCTTTGCCCATCCACAAAAGTCTACCTTGGAGGCAGGAACTCACAACTCCGATTAACCAACCCAGATTTCCTATGCTCCTGAGTGACAGGGCGTTTATGGAGAGGGTGGGCAGTCTGAGGAGCGAGGCTGTTTGGAAATGTAGAATGAGTGAGTTTGTAGTCTGAATAGGAGTGTTTCCGTATCTAACCCATACTCCATGGCCTCGGATCCAACACTCACTCCTCTTCTTAACTGTGTGGCCACAGGCCAGTTAGTTACCCTCTCTGTGTCCTAGTTTTCTCACTGGTAAATGGATCAATGAAGTGACGCTTGCCTGCTGGTGGTGATAGGAGGACCAAACATGTAAACCTAAAGCACTTAGCGGCGTGACTGAGGTGTCTGCTCTCTTTAGTCTTGCTAGCATTCCTGTGACTAGTATTGTCATGTCTGTTACGGCTTAGCGCTGCGACTGGCCCTGTGAGTGCACACCCTGGCATCATCAGATGTGTTATGTGACCAGGCAAGGACCCTACCATAAGCAGGTACACCTGCCAGGATGAGTGGCAGCTCTAAGCTGTGGTCTTACAGTGCCAAGGCTTGAGGGCAGAGCCCATTTCCCAGGAGGCAGAAGTGACTGCCAAGCCTTGGATATGGAGGGAGGGGCATGAGCCAAGGAGCACAATGTGCATTTCTTTTTCAACTTCCATGGTCACACCACCCAGTGACCACTGTGATGTCATTTGCCTCTCCCAGATCATTTGCATAATTGGCTCATCTCAAGGTCATTAACATTAATCATATCTGCAAAATGCTTTTGTGCCACACTAAGGCGGCCTCTTCACAGGTTCAGGAAATCAGGTCTTGGATATCATGGGAGAACTTTATGCTGTCTCCGGCTTGTAGTGAGGAGGCATGGTTCAGATATGTTGATTCACGCTGGGAAACATCAGTCCTGGCATCAGGGCACTCACTGGAAGACGTCGGAGGTCACTGGGTTGATGACGGACCAACCACAGTCCCCACAGACAAGAATACCCCAGCTCAGGACCCCAGGTCCCACATCTCCTGGGTCTAAAAGAGCAGCCAGGCCTTGCCACTGGCCCACTGGGTGCCTCTGTGGAAAGGACACTCCCTATCCATACCTCCAAACTTCCTCATCAGTACAGGCTCCAAGGACCCACTCAGCAGCAAGTAAGGTTCTCATGACAGAGATGGACATGCAGTGAGGGCTCTGCAGGTGCCCAGCGTGCCCACCCCACTACCTGACAGCCTGATTCAAACCACAGAAAACAGCTGTGGGCATGGCAGGGAAGGCTACTGGCCCCAGGAACTTTGGGAGGTGTGTGTGTGTGTGTGTGTGTGTGTGTACCTGAGTGCAAGAAGGAACATAAATGTATGAGCAGATAATAGAATCAGAGTGCCAGACAGGACTTCCCAGGATGAGGAGCCCAGCCTCAGGCTGTCTCCTACAGCCCAGAGCTTCTTGTCCAAGTTCCCCTGAGGCCAAAGCCAGCACCCACAGGCCCCTGTGCTGCTGGCAACTGACCGCAGTGGGGCCACCCCAAATAAAATGTTCCTTTGAAGTTTCTGGATGTCCACATCCTCTGTGGAAGTATGTGCTGCGGCTGTCCAACAAAGTACATTCTTGGTAATGGCAAAGCAGCTCTGGAACGCGTGCAGCTGCTAACACATAGCTGGCCAGAAACAGCACACAACCCAGGTTTGAGCCACACCATAGGGTGGGCTGGGTCAAGGCTAGACCCCACCTCCATTTAAAAAGAGAAAAGTGTCATCCTGCCAACGTTCAGATTGCAAATATTTCCAAGGCACAAGGTAGGAAGCAAGTAGCCACAAGGCTCCTGAGGGAAATCAGGGCTGTGTCAGACCAGGTAAGCAGTGTGCACAAACTCTCAGATCCCACTGCCCCAGGCAGGCCAGGGGCCTTGGCCTCTGCAGCCTTTAAGTGGAGAGTGAAAAAGATGTGTGTGGTGTGTAAGCACCACAGTGTGGGAAATATGTTGGGAGGGAGGGTCTGCATGTGGATAAAATCATGATAGCTGTGGTATAATAGGTAAAGCCAACGTCTGTGATGCTGGCATCCCATCTAGGTTCCAGTTCAAGTCCCAGCTTCTCCACTTCTAATCCTACCCCGTGCTAATTCACCTAATTCATCTAGCAGAAGATGGCCCACATATTTGAGCTTCTGCCACATACATAGGAGACCCAGATGCAGATCCAGGCTCCCGGCTGTGACCTGGCCCAGCCCTGGCTGTTGCAGCCATTTAGAAATAATGAACCAATGGGAGGAAGATCTCTTTCTCTTTGTCTCACTTCCTCTCTGCAACTATGCCTTTTAAATAAATATTATTTTTTTAAATAAAAAAAAAATCATGATGGTTTTATTGGGGGAGAGAATCTTGCTTTTCTATTTATATTGCCATTTCCTTAATTTTTAAAAACTAGATTATATAGATGTCCTAAAAGGCTTAGTACAGTTATAAGCTTAGAAATCATCATTTTTCTAAACATAAAGACAAGGAAGAAAAGACATAGCCAAACGTTTGTGTAAAAGTGGCACCCCAGGAACGCAGTCAACAATTGCCTGATAGTTTTAATACCATTGAGTTCAACTGACAGTGGTCAGCCTATGGCTGACAGGGACCGCACAGGCCTGCTCGACAGTCACTGCTTAAGCCACAGAGAAAGTCAGTAGCATCTTAAACCTAAACACACATGCACACATATACAAACAAATACATCTATACACACAGAGCTGCACACACATACTCACGCACACATGCACAAGCTCCACAAACAACCCTACCCTACCTTTGATGCATGCTTTTCACGCCCAGCAGGCCCTTGTCACAGCACTGACAGATCTGGCTTCTCTTGTCCACTCTACCCTTGACCAGCTCACTACCCTGGGAAGGGTCACTTTTACTTTCTGAACCTTGATTTCCCCACCCACAACATGAAGCTGAGATCAAAAAGATGATGCATGCACATGCCGAATGTCTGCCCAACAAGTTTATAAAGAGAAGGCCTCAGCCTGTCCCCAGTGCCTGGCCTCGAGCCAGGCAGGAGCCTGTCATCAGAGGCATCCTGTCTGTCCAGAGAGAGCAGAGTCCACCGGTCTTATCAGGCCAGCCCTGCTCTGCCTCCATGCAGGACTGGCCTCTGGCCTCTGGCCTCTAACCACCTGGATCTGACTAGTCATGGACATGTGCCACGTGAGCCATTGGCCCCAAGGCCCGGTGGGTTTTCATTGCCTGCCTAGGAGGGGAAGTATAATATCCCCATTAAAGGGAGGCAGTAGCCAAGCCTGTCATGACCCTGCCATGAGGAGGAGGAGGGGCAGTGCCCGGTTCAGTGCTCTGCCTTTGCTAGCTGATTGCCTCAATAACTTTGCGACAGTAGAATCTTCGTTTCTGCTTCACATTGGACCCTGCAAAGGACGTGCAGAGTTGAGAGGGCCCTCAAAGCACAGTCCCCATCAGATGAAAATATGAGAAGTAGGAATCTCCAAACCTAGGAGAAGTGGGATTAACCATGAGGGAGAGGGAGGTGCTTTGGGACAACCTTCCTGCCTATAAACAGAATCAGCAGTTTAACAAGTACAAGTTGATATGGAGACAAGGGAAAGGAGACATGAAAATTCAGTTTCCCTGTCAATAAAATGGACGTGGTGACTGGCTGTACAGGACCATTATCCCAAAATCTCATTCACTTCACCAATGTATCTCCAGGTCCCATCTGAAGCAGGTGTTGGGAAAACCCAGGAGAAATAAAATGACAGAAAAGGATGGAGCATTCAGTGTGCCTGAGATACACATGGTAGCCAAGAGATACATGTTGACATAACTGACACACAGACCATCATCTACATGTTCCGGAATGTCCATGGGGAGAAAGACACACGTGGTGCTAAGGGAGCCCGTGATGGGGGCCAGGCTGGGCTGGCAGGAAACCAGGGGTTCTCAGCCCCACCCCAAAGCCAGAAGAGGCCCTGGGAGAATGTGGCAGGCAGCTCGGCTGTGGACACAGGCCCAGCAGCGAGCGATTCATTGGCCCTGCTGATTTCTTTAGATAGATAGATAGATAGATAGATAGATAGATAGATAGATAGATAGATTACATTGTGTTATGTGACACTGTCTCATAGGCTCTGAGATTCCCCCAACCCCTCCCCATACCCTCTCCCCATGGTGGATTCCTCCACCTTGTCGCAGTATTATAGTTCAAGTTCAGTCAAGATTCTTTCATTGCAAGCATAGAGTCCAGCATCTTATTGTCCAGAAAAGTTCAACCGTTTCTTGGGGAGACCATCTCTGGTCTGAAAGCAGAGCTGGCAGAATATCATCTAGGCCCTGCTGATTTCAACAGGCACTCTGCCAGCAGCTGCCTGGCTGTGCCCTGGTCCCACAGACAGAGGGAGGAGCTGGCACAAGGCAGGAAAGGGCAAAAGAGCAATAAAAAGTTTAATTAAAGGGAGACAGCTTTCAGAAGGAGGGAAGTTGGCTTGCCTTACTGACCAGCTACTGGATGCCCAATACATCCCCTGCACCTGTGAGACCAGTGTCCCAGACTGCAGTGGAGGGAACCAAGATGCAGGGAGGCTAACCAACTCCCAAGGTCATACCAATACTTCCTAACTCTCAGAACAGACTCTTGCCTCCAAACACCTCCTCTCTGACCTCAGAGATCTGCCTGGGTCTTTGATAATCCACCAGATAAATTTCTCTACAGCCCCAAAACCAGCAACACTTGTGCCACTCCTAAGGAATGAGCTTGCTTTTCCTTGAGAAACACCATGAGCCATGAGGTTGATCCCTTTTCCCTCCTCCCACTGGCCACTAGGAGGCCCAGAGTCTATTACTCTTGACACATGTCAATACCAACTTAATGTCATAATATTACTTCTGGTCCCACCTTACTCATCTACTTTGCTGTTATTTTCTGCATCCTTTCCTGTTTGGGTTTGTGTTTTGGTTTCGTTGTTTTACTAACATATTAAGGGTTGTCTCGCTCTATTGCTCCAATTTCATTAAGCCAGCTTAAACACCTTCAGCGTGCTGTATGTCTGCTCCTTCCTTCCCTCTCAGTATAGAGCCTCCCTCTGGCTGCTGACACAGAAGGACCAGGTGAGGCTGCCCCAGCCTTTCGTTCATCTGTCCCTTTTACCTTCCATACCCTACCACACTCTGACCAGCATCCCAGAACCCAAATCTTTACTTCCCAGGTGACAAAAAGCGGTTATCTCTGCTTCTCCCAAGCCCTGGGCTGGGTTATGGTCTGGGACACAGGGCAGAAATATGACAACAGATTCCACTGCTGCAGGGTAACACCGAAACTCTACACCCCAGCATTCAAGGCCCGTAAGACCTGTGTGTAAATTCGCTTCCTAATTCTACCTAGCCCTCTACACCTCACTCTACAGCCAAAAGGGATATCCTGCTGGCCCCCTTACTGATCTGAACGCTCTGTCCATGGCCACCTCTGAGCTCTCTCCAAGACTAATTTCTCCCTCTCCTCTAGCACGATCTGTCGTCCTTCATGAGTGGTCCAATGTTGCCTCCTGTCCTAAGCCTGCTCCATCCCCTCCGCTGCTCCTCTTGGCCCCTGTTCCACACCATCTCCCACCTTCCTGGTCCTGCACCATGAGGCTGCACAAGGCCCTAGCCTCCCTCTCAAAACACCCAGCCTGCATGAAGGCAGAGACCCTGGAGCATGAAGCCAAGACCAGCTTCACATTCAAATTCCGCTCAGCTATTTAAAGGGGAACTTTGAGAACCTCTCCATTTCTGCAGTACCCCCTCAATCTACTCCATTAGTGACTTCAGGAGACTCTGCAAGGTTGCAGGGGTGGAAGGGAGGTGCTGAGTTAATATTGAGTAAATGAATGGACCCAGGCCAGACTGTGAGCACCTCTGCAATAATTCACATACACTCCACTCTGGGCTATGGAGAATGGAATGGCTAGCATATCTTCCCATGATGCTCTCAGTTCCCCAGACACCAGAAAGGATACAGTAAGCAAGTGTACATATCCTAGAGAGATGAACAGGCCTTAACACTCTAGGCTCAGGTCCAACTCATCCTAAGCCTTGGCCTAAAGGAATCCATACTCCCACTGCTTTTAAGAGGGGCAGATTAACACCAGTACGTCCCTTGTACACTTTCCAGCATCTCCCATCCCTGAAGACTAAACCAGGCTAAGGAAAGTGCTGGAGACATAGAGAGAGGGGCCACATGTGCTGCTGTGCACACACCCCCAGCCATGTTCTCTGCCTAATACTTCATGTGTGTTTTCTTATTCCATTCACGTTTCTTATTTGCAGCCTTGCCACACGTGATCATGCACATGTTACAAATGGAGAAGGTGACCTGGTGTCTCCAGATCACAGAGGCAAGGGAGCCAGTTGCAGGCTAAAGGCTTTTCCATCTACAAGAGCTGAAATCCTGCTAATGTGTTAGGGTAGGGGCTCCACCTGCAGCCTCAGTGAGAACCCCTGCCTGGGTCCAAAGTAGGTTGACTCCTGTTCTTCTGACCCTTGTCAAGGAAGACATTTAGAGGGCCCTGGAGGCTGGCCCAGCTAAGCTCTTGCATCCTCCCTGGCATGACATGGAGCCAGATGTGGTTACCATAAAGCAGATTGTGAGGTGGAGAGCCAGCTCCTTATGCACTATCCACAGAGCCTTGGGAGAGACAGGCTACAGCTGATGGCACTTTGAGAACAGAGACCAAGGCAAGAGACAGGTGGACAGGACTTGAACTCAAGGCCATGAGCTGCCCTGGAAGACACCTGAAGATTTCATCAGGATCTCCTCTAAGATCTGATCACAAAGTGCCTCAGAGGTTCCCTCCCCAGCAAGTGTCTCTCTAGAGGAGTAAGTGGACACTAGCAACGATAATCATAGCGGCAGCCATAGTAGTAAAGGCGTATGTGATGGTGGTGACCACGATGGCGATAATAATGGCACCTAACACACAGCACCCACCCGACACTCTGGGAAGCACTTTGTAAACCTAGGAAAGCAGGTACAAGCCTTATCCCCATTTTACACATGAAGAAACTAAGACACGAACACCTGAGATCACACAGATAGAACATTCTGGAGCTGGCATTCAGGTGTATGCATCTGCACATTGCAAAGAAAACCATCGTTGCACTTCACTGAGCCTCCAGAACCATGCTGAGTCTTTTGCATAAGCTCGGTTACTTTTCACAAGAACTGTTCATACCTGAAGTTGTTAGCAGTTCTGCACAGAGGACATTCAGCTGCCCAAGGTGACCATCTAACCCAGTCCCCCATCCTAACCATACAGCACACCTTTTTTTGTGGCTGTGTACATACATACATGCACACACGCTCTCCGTGAGCCCACTTGCACATGCACACATGCAGACCGGTACACTCGCCTTTCCTTAGAACTCCCAAAAACACAGACACAGAACTCAGCCATGTTGTCAGCAAGCCAGGAATGCGAGCCCTCCAGTCCAAGGACTGCAGTTGTTTCTGCAGACGATCCCTGGATGGGAGACAGCTCTGCACTGTGACCACACAAACATTTCTTCCCCCAAAAATGCAAGCAAGCCCTGTCCCTTGGGGCTCCTGTGCATCAGGAAATAGCCTGTGGGTGAAACGTTTGCATTGGAACCCAATCCACTTCCTGGGAGCTCCTGTTGGGGTCTGCCATCCCACACTGCCTTCCAAGGCTTCCCTGCTGACTTCAATGCAAACTTAAGCCAGAGATCTGGCTGGTTACAGGAGGGAACCTGTTAGACCTGCTTGATGGGCTCTGCCCTTTGCAGCTCTGAGTCTGCACTTTGGGCTAAGTCTAGGGCTTCATTCCTTCCAGCTTGCAACCTGGAGCAAACGTTTTCCAGAGTCCCTGTTTGTTCCTATATAGCCTGGCCCTGGACTCTGCAAGGGACCAGGGCCAACTCAGGCCCAATCCTCTCACAGGAACTCGCTGTCTTCTGGGGAGATCGCAATAACCCCAACTATGCCCATGGCAACCATGACAGCCACTGCTCATCTCGCTCCACCTTTCCCAGACACTGCTGACAGTTCAACCCCAAAAGATCCTTCCTGAAACTAGAAGTGGGCAAGACGGTCCCCGTTTGACCAAGAGGTAACTGAGGCTTAGAAAAATGAAGTAAATTGCCCAAATCCCCACAACCAGTTTGGGGAGGGGTTAGGTGCAAACCCAGGTTCCAATCCTGGAGCTGCCTTTTAACAGCAACACATCCTTGGACAAGTTGCTCAACCTCTCTGATTCTGTTTCTTCAACCAGGTATTAATATCCCCCTCTCACACTGAGTTCCTATGAAGGTCACATAAGCCAATAGTTGTAACACAGGTAAGTTTCAGGCGCCCAGACAGTGTTCATCACATAAAGACTTTGATATTCACAGCCCCACATCCATCTACCAAAGCTGGAAACCGCTCGGGTCTGACACAGCGTGCTCTTGGTGAGGGATGTCAGGTCCCATAATTATCAATTTCTTTGGTCCCTCCAAACCTTGCTTTTAATAAAGTGCTCTGGAGTACCATGGGCTCACTAGTCCGTAATCTGCCAAATCTATGAAATATCAACAGGTTAATGAGGTACCTCCATGGTTTTGCATTTTGCGAGCTGGACTTTTTGGCCTTCTGCTAGCAGCACTATCCCGCCTTACATACGGCAAAAAGGGAGGTGGGGCCCCTTCACAGAACACAAAGGAGCACTCCTTCCTAGAGACCTCAAGTCAAAGGAATTTTTAGGTGTGTGATACCTCTAATCCAAAAAGGTAACTTTCTTTGCAAACAGAAGCATAAACCCAGCGTCACTCTTGTCGATCTTGAAGGTGACAGAGTCTGGACAGGTTAGCCAGCAGAGAAATCTGAGTCCCCTCCGGAAGATCATCTGACGGTCAGGACAGACTTTTGCCAGGATCCTCTACACTTATACTCTGCCCTTTGACCTTCCCCAAGTCACCCCATCTGAGCTCAGCATGTTGATCTGCCAAAGTCAAGGCCTAGCAGAACTGAACATTTAAAGCCTTGTTCTCCACTGGGGAAAAGTCAGACCAAAGTCTTGCTGATCTTGTAAACAAGGTAGTGACGTGATCAGAGGTAAGGTTTTGAAAGAGGATGCCGATGAACTTGGAGGGGTGAGTGGAGTTTAAGTGATGAGTTCTAAGACTCTAGGAACCAACCAAGAGTGGGGACATCTGAGCAGGGATAGAAAAGCAGCTTTGTCCCCAAGAAATCAGCTCATTTCTCAACAACTGGAATGACTAAAACTTTGAGAGGTACACCGGCCCAGTGGCAGTAGCAGGCACATTGCCTTCCAGCTCTGCTTAGAGGTGATTCCCTTGCCTCAGTTTACCAAGCTGTGGAATGGGCCTAGAAACATTCCTACCTGGTCCTTTGCAGTGAGAGGACAAGAACCAAAAATCTTCAGGAGGCTGCTTACGGATGTGAGCTGATGTCCCGGCAGCAGCCAGTCACAGTATAGCTCTGGCACAGCCGGTGAACCTCCCACCATCCCAGTTCCGCTTTTACAGAGCCTCTTTCTGTGTCAATGAAGGCAAAGTGGAAGCTGAGGGAAGGTTGATTTTGACTTGAAGACATTAAATGCTGTATTCTCTGGGTGTATACAAAGTGTGTTCTGCATGCTGCCTGTGCTCCAAACCTTAATAATTGCTTGAAACAAGAGAGCTGTTGATTTATGGAATGTTTCCTTTTTTAAGAAAAATCAGCATAAATGCTGGATTTAGAGACAGTTTTTTTTTTTTTTAAATAACTTGTCAAAGAGACAAAAGTATTTAAGAGGCTTTCTTCTCTGTGCAGAAAGCAACAGGGAAGAGGAATAGTTTGTTTTTTGGGGGTGTTGCATGAAGTGAGGCGGATAAAGAGGGGCTCAGAAAGCAGGTGGGAGGTTCATGAGCTCTGGGCCCTCAGGCCCATCACAGGACTGAGCTCTGACTGCCCCTCATAGTGCTTTCCCATCAGTCTCTCGCTATCAGATGTCTGCCTCTTCCTTCTCCCCCGACAGACACCACAATGTGGCCCCAGACACTGCTATTGGATATATAAGTTTGAGAATGGCATATAGCAATGAGCTTTTAAATATTTTACTACTATGTGCTTTTTAAAGAGTGCCAAAAACAGAGAAAAGGATAGATTATAGACAGAGGACAGACAGGTGGCAGCTAGATTAAAAAGCAAGGTGAAAGTGCATGATAGATGATGGATAGAAAAATAGGTAGACAGATATTAGGTGACAGAGGATCGATAGGTGATGATAAATAGATAGATAGATAGATAGATAGATAGATAGATAGATAGATAGATAACTCTGAATAGCTAGAGATTGAAATAAACCAATAGAAACATGGAGCCAAGATCTCAAACCTATGCTTTCACAGATATTGTCCTTTTCCTCTTTAGGTCTATTTTGCTCAACAACATATTCATTCAACCAACACTAAGGTCTCTGAAGTCCTACTCAGTCCCCGGCTGAGGAGCATCAGAGAACAAAACAGGCATCAGCCACTGACTTCACAGAGCTCCTGTGCTCGTGGCAGATACAGAACGTACACAATAAATGAACGAGCAATTCAGCAATCTAAGTAATCTAAGTGACGCCCTAAGGGGTGGGATTAGGAAAGGAAAGAAAGGAGAAGAAATCGTGGAGAAGCACAAGGTAGATCTGGTGTGTTGGAGAACAGGAGGCAGGATGCCAGGCTGAAAGGGCTGTCAGGATAAGACCCACAAAGAGGTGAAGTCTGAGCAGGGATTGGAAGGAGGTGAGCGTGTTCACAGCAGGCTTATCTGGGGGAAGAAGAATTTGGGCAGGTGGAGTCGTTGCAGCAAGAACCTAAGCAAGGATGGCACTCTTGGGTCCCCAGCATGCTGGCTGCGATAGAGTTAAGGAGGTAAGAAAATTGAGGGAGAGAAAAACCAAAGAGACAGCAGTCCTGGTCACTTACTTGAAAATTAATGAAGGGAAATGTGCTTAACTGAGCAGTTAACACTGGTTAAGGCACCCGTGTCCCATGCCAGAGTGGTTGAGGTCAGTTCTGCATTCTAGTTCCTGACTCCTGTTTCTGGTTTAGTGCACACCCTAAAGGTGGCACTGGTAACCAAGAAGCTAGATTCTTGACACTGCCCGTGATCCTGGATTTAGTTCCCAACTCCACAGGCATTTAAAGAGAAGGAGTGCTCCACAAGGGCTTCCTCAAACAGCCAGGTTACTTTCCTTTGCAGCACAGATCATTTTTAAATTGTATGGTCATTAAGTAGTGCAGCTCCCTGGAGTGTGTCCCCCATTAAGCAGCAAGCTCCACGAGAGCTGAGATGGTTTCTGATGGTGCACACTGTGACATCCTGCCTGACACAGTGCATGGCACGTGAAAATCACACACACAAACCCCTTTTCTATGATGGCAGGACAGTTTTAGATGGCAAGACTGGAAGCAGAGTCTTCACCCAACACTGGGTTATGCCAGACATGAATGTTCGCAATTCAGTCTGACTCCTAGGCCCCACAACTCTGGTGTGCCAGGATACCAAACCTGGACTCAGTCCAGGAAGCCCACCTCCTTCTCCTCCCTGGCTCCGCACCAAGGTCCCTGTGCACTTTGAGTTCAGGATGATTCCTCTTCTTGGAGAAGCCACACCCTCTCCCCCATATACCCCAAGTGGCCCTTGTGCTTCAGCACATATGGGAACACCTTCATGAAGCATGTCCTAGTACTGTGCGAGCCCAGATCTGACAGGTAACACACAGCAGCTGTGTGATTTACAGGGGCTTGTGGGAAGAGGTTTCCTCCCTACTCCGAGAGCTTGAGTGCTTGCTATAAATATTTATGGGAGTCTGGGACCTCCATTAACCCCACCAGTGCCACACTTCACTAGTCACATGGTGCCTGTGTGAGAAAGAATGTGAAAACCGGGGTGTAATTATCCTGACATGTACATGTCGAGCTATACATAGCCCCACATACCTATGAGAGTACTACACATCTGTGTTATCAATTGAGTTTCAGTGTGAATGTAAATCCATAAACTGTGTACATAATATTGCATGCATACTGTGTGAACACAATGTGCAAGCAAATGGATATTCATGCACACAGACAAGGATGCCTGCATTTGGGAATGAGTGGAATGTCTGTTTTCACATGACCATGAGAATGTGTTGATAATACACGAGCATATATGGATTCTATGCTGAACACATGTAGATATGCTTACCCACCTCTATGTGTAAGAATGAGTGAGAGCATATGTGTTCATACGTGTGGCTTATCCAAGAACATAAGCATATCTGTGTGCAGGTCCAAAGCATCCAAATCATCCTAGAATCACTTTCACTAAACTGTGGAGATTCTATGCAGCTCCCTCACCCAGAGGCTGCTCCCTGGATAAACACTGGCTCTAACGGGTATGGTAAGTTGTTGGAAAGTTCGATTGAGAACACCTGAAGGGATAGAGGTCTGTTCTTCCACTACAAACATCACCACTGTCCCATCACTGCACATGCACATACAGACACTGTCATCCTCTGTCAGAGACTAAAATGAACAACAAGCTGGATTTCCCCCATTTGTCCTGCTGTACCTTCAAGCCCCCATCGCCCATTTCCTCACCTGGAACCTTGTGGCTGGAGAGCCTCCAGTGCATCCCCTAGAAACTTTGCAAAGGGAACAAGATAGGCAGCTGTCCTCAAAGGAACAGATCCTACCCCATCATGCTGCTCCCGCCCCTTTCAGACACAAGGACGTGGAGTCTGGAGGCAAAATTACAAATTTGCGAAGTTCAGCATCAGAGGCAGGGATTCCTCCCATGGGTGAAGGATAAGCACCGTGGGCCTTGCTAACCCTCCCCCGGTCAGTAAGAGTTACACCTGTGGCCACACTTTTGCACTGGCTTCCAGGCTGAGTGGGCAGACAAGTACTGCATTTCCCAGTGCAGGGCTCAACCATGGCCTCTCCCGAGAAGGGCTCTGGGACCTGTAATGCAGGTGGAGTGCACGGTAGTAAACCTGATAGGGCTGAAGAAACCAGCACACAGAAAAGAGGAAGAGTGAAACCTCAGCATGTGATCTGATGGGATGATTGCCCCTGGCCTCTCGTTCCAGAGCACTCAGCCCAACACCCCTGCTTGTTGACTGGGAGATGTCCAAACCCGCTAAGGTGCATGGAGCTGCTAAACAAAGAGCACTGTGGAAGCAGGGGCCTTGTGGTCTTCATTTCTCCCCTTGTGCTAAAATCAGCTTCTTCCAGAAAGCTCCAGGCCTCCTCCCAAGGTCTCTACGGCTTTCCCTTTGGCCCTAAGTGTAGATAAACAAGAATGTGTCACGATCCTGATCAACTGCTGTTTCCGTGGATGGTCATTAACCTCAGATGCCAAGGATACAGAGGGGAAACTGAACCCGAGCTTTGCTTTTCCACATTGGAGCAGCAACTTACATATCTAACCACTTCCAAGGGACAGCAATTAGCTCTGACTTTCTTTACTCAATGCCTCTTGAAAGATACTATATGCAAGATGAGGAGAAGGGTATTCAGAAGACTAAGATGGGTAAGGCCTGGAAAATCTATGGAGGACATGCTAAAGGGGTTTGAACAAAGAGGGGACTTCACAAAGTGCATGGACAATAGATTTACCAAAATAAGTTTATTGGATGGGATGTAATGATTAAAACCTTAGCCTGAACACTCAGATCCCATTTGTTTTGACTGTATTTCCAACTCCAGCTTCCTGCTAATGCACAGGTTGGAAGTACTTGGGTCCCTGTTGCCCACGGGGCTGGCAAGATCCAAATGAAAATCCTGGCTTTGCCTGGACCAGCTCTGGTTGTTGCAGGCATCTGGACAGTGATCCGATGGATGGAAAATTCTTTATCTCTATAGTCTCTCTGCCTTTCAAGTGAAATGAAAATAAACAGATTTAAAAAAAAATTTTTTTTTGCTCATGACTTTGGTCATTGCAAGGCAGAAGAATTATTTTTTAAAAACTTTATATTTTGGTGCCAAGAAAATGCTAAATCCATGCAACAGTTTCTCTAACACTCATTTTCGTGATCTTTTTTAAGACTCTGTCGTTTGTATACGTGCATTTTGACGTTTTTCTTCATGGAAATACACTGATCTCTTAATTCCATTCTCCATGAACTTTCCGAAGTTCCCTGGTACAGCGAGCGGAAAGCCCGGGCAGGCTTGGAAGCAGCGAGCTCCCAGCTAAAGGAGCCGCTCTCCTTGATGCCTAGTCCGCTTCCTGGATAGGACCGCAGAAAGAAGGCTATCGCAGCCGCAGCTGCTGCTACCGCGAGGCTTCCGCGCCAGCAGAGCCCCAGCCTGGGAAGTCCCCACGGCGGGCGGTGCTTTCTGCCTCCCAGGGACCCCCGGGTCACTACACTCTCCCTTCACCCTCGCTGGACCCTCTGCCCAGGGTACCGTGGCTGGGGACCCGTATGCAGCAGCTTTTCCAAACAGAATAATTCAAAACTACACCGCTTACAGAATACAAAAGCCCTTCCAGGACTTTTATTTTGGTGGCGGGGGAGGGGGGAGTGCAAAGCACATCCCATCCCCGCCCCCTCCCCTTGCATAATAAATCCAAACACAACTCTGTCTTTGGGACGCACCCCCCCCCCCAGACGGCCAGGCTGTCGGGGAAGGGTTGCGCAAGTCCAGCCGGTTCTGAGTTTTCCTTCCCAACACTAAGCTGAAGTACTTGGAATGGGGGTTTTTGCTTCTGAAAGCCGGCAAGCAAGTCTTTTAGAAACTCCCGGCGGCCGCTCTTCTGGGCCAGAGAAAGGAAGAGCCTGGGGAGCGGGGACGGAGTGTGAGGGGGCTGGAGATTCGCCTGATGTGGCTGGAGCTGCGACTGGGGTCACCGAAGGGGCCTGAGTGACCCCACTGGCGCTCCGAAGGGTTCCCGGCAGCTGCCATCAGGAGGGCAGTTAGGAGAGGCACCCCGGGCAGGCGCGAGCGGGGGAGGGGAGTTGGGGACCTAGGTGGGAGCGGAGGGTCCTCTAACAGTCCTGGATAGGGTGAAGGTGTTGGTCTGCCGCAAGAATGTCAGAGACAGGGACCGAGGGAAACCAGAATGGGACTGTTCCAGCTTCCTTTTGCTCAGCGCTTCCTTTCCAGAGTTCTACCGCCCCGTTTGCTGCTCACTGTCCACCATCCACCAGCTGGACTCCGTTCCTTGGCAGTCCCCAGCCAAGCAGAGCTGCAGGGGTGAGCGCCGCAAGCTCCTGGCCCCGGCAGCAGAGCCCCCAGGACCCTAGAGTCACCCAGACCGTAACCTCTCCACTCCTCTCACCTCCCGCAGGCTCCAGGAGCCCTACCCTTCCCACCTTCCCCCGGGCAACGCCGGGATAAAAGGCAGAAGAGACCGTGAAACAGAAGGAAAAAGTTTCTGAAATGATAGAGGGTACCAAGAAAGGAATAAAGGAATGGGAAATGTCGAGGAGAGGAGAGGAGAGATGGAGGGAGAAATCGCAAGAGGGTTTGGGCGAGAGCGAGGGGCAGAAGAGATGGGTAAAAAAGAAAGAAAGAAAGTAAACAGGGAAAGGAGAGAAAAGAAGAAAGGGAAAGAAAGGAAGAATAGGAAAAATAAGGAAGAAAAGAGAAAGGGGAAAGAAGAAAAAGCTAGACCACCTTCATTGGTCCAGTGCTCCAAAGCACCCAGGCTCCCGGGAAGGCGCGCTGAGCGCATTCCTGAACCTGCCTCTCCGGCAGCTGCAGAACCAGCTCCGGCACACCCCAGATATTGGGGGTCTCAAGAAGAAAGCTTCACACGGGACAAGTCGTCGCCGCCCCAGTCTGAGACGTGGGCAATGGAGCCACATGCCCAGGGCCGGTCTGCGCCCCCTGCGTGCGTCCCGCTGTCTGTGCGTGTCAGTCTCCGCGTGTGTCTCCGGGTGCAGGCGCCAGCCTGTCTACGTGGGAACCGTGCTGGCGCAGAAGACTCCTGGCGCTGAAAGCATTTTCCCCTTGGGGACGTGGATGAGTCCGTGGAGCCCGCGAGTCGCGGGAGAGATGAACACCGAGAAGCAGAGAGTGGGACCAGCCGGAGAGTCCCGGCGTCTTGCTCACTTTTCCTGGACTGTAGGCGCTGCGTCTGGGCGTCGGTGGATCAGAATCGCAGGCTGCAGGCAGGGACACGGCCGGAGCTTGCCCGCTGTACGCGCTGTTCGTCCCCACCTGGAAGGCGCCCCTGAGGAGCTTCTGGCTCTAGCCCTTGCGCTCACCCTTGCGCCCGGAGCGGGTTAGTACCCGACGGGAAGGTTGGTACAGGGACTGCGAGGGCATCGCGCGAGGATGTATCTGTGAGTCGGCATCACTAGGGCCATATCCTGGGATCAGCATTCCTCTGCAAGATGCAGTTGGTCTCTAGGGACCGTCCTGAGCCACCTTGTCACTCCACAGACGGGACAGGGCTGGCCATGATTGGTATGAGTGTCTTGTGCACTAAGGAAGGAAGATGAGCCAATGAGGGGGCAACCCTCGGAAGGCTTTACTCCTCAGGTGGAGAGTGGCAGTCACCCTGGGAGGATTCCAATAGGAGCCAGCCCAGCTGGGGGTGAAGGTCCTTGGCCGGTACTAGTCTGCTTGGATCCGCATCACAGGCAGGAGTTCTTCCAGCATCCCACTTGCCCAAGGACTCTTTCACCTCGAAGGGGCCGTGTTGGTTCATGTGGCTCTGTACTCTGCACCTACCTGCCAATCACATCCCACTTGCTCCTTCATCAGCACACACAGGCATGGACAAAGTTACCCTCAGCTGAGCTCAGCCACCTCCTCCTGGCTCTCAGCCAAAGCCAGTCCCTGCCAGCCCCACCGTTCAGTCAGTGAAGTGAACGGGAGCTTGGGAACAAAATTCCAACTACAATCCTAAATTTCTCCCCTAGTGAACAACATCAAAGCTCTATGAAAGTGCCAATTCCTGCTACTGTTCTGCAGTCTCTTTACTCTGTAGGTCCCTCCTCTTCTTCCCTCCCCAAATCCCCATCAACACCTCAAGCCTGCAGGACTCCAGGCTCCAGTCCCACCCCCCACCCTACTGGCTTCTGGCTCTGGAGCCGAGCCGCCTCTTAGGAACTCTGAACCAGGGAACCACAAGGATGTAAGCCTGAGCCTGCAGGATTGCAATGAGGAGTCGGAGACGGGAAGCCCCTCGAAGCAGGGGTCTGGGGTCCTGGGTTCCTATGTCACCTCTCAGAGGCGTGCAAGGCTAACCCCCAGTTATAGATGGGGTTTCAAAGAAGCACTTTCAAGAGCAAGGAAAAGGAAAGGCTCTAGGGCTACCTCCCCGTCAGGGACAGTCCCGGGCTGCAGTCAAACAGCTTCACAGAACAATGACCTAGACCTTGCTTGAATTTGAGGAGCTTCTGAAATCCAGCCCCGACTATGCAAGGTCCCTTTCTGTGGCTGAGCGCTCCGAGCCTGAGACACCAGTGCACACCCAAGGTAGGGTGAGGGAGGCATTTTTGCCAAGTGGGTTAAGCCACCGCCTGCAACACCTGCATCCATATGGGTACCACTTCAAGTCCCAGCTGCTTCACTTCCAGCACAGATCAGTGTCCTGTTGGTGCGCCTGGGAAAGCAGTTGAAGACAGCTCAAATGTTTGGGTTCCTGCCACCCAGATGAAGCTCCTGGCTTTAGCTCCCAGCCCTAGCCATCGTGGCCATTTGGGGAGTGAATCAACAGATGGAAAGAAGGCCTCTCAATACCTCTCTTTGTCTCTATAAGAGTCTCCTAAGAGTCTGCACCAGGAGCTTCCTGTCTGGGGAACACTGCATCCATGAGCTGGTGCTGGGCTACCCCTGCTGGCATCAGCCCTGGAGGAAGGATGATGGATCTCCATTCAGAGACATGATCTTGGCTGCTCCCAGACAGATGCTCCTGGACTGGTGAAAGTCCCAGGCAGAAGGGCAACGACCTAGCTGGGACTGAGCACCACAAGGACCCTGCTTCTCCCTCAAGGCGGCAGAACTGCAGGCCAGTCCCAGCAGCCACGCCTGAAAATTCCCACTAAGTGGTGTCAACCTCAGATGGCGCAGCCTTTCAGCTCACCAGGAGGCTCTCGATCGGGACCTGCACCTAGGGTGGAAGCAGAGAACACATTTGAGGCACCTGTACACTTGCACACATACACTCACACTCCAAGGAAAGATCTGTCTGTGCTAGGTTGGCTTTTCCATTGGCCAGGGACGTGAGAGTCTCCCAGGTCGGCATAGCTCTTGAAGAAACATCTCAGGCGAACGCAGAGTGTTCTAAATAAACACCATTTCCATGGTTTTAATAAGCAAAATAGGAAAACATTTTAATAACCAAAAAACAGAAACCAGTCTGAATAAAACTACAATAGGCTAGGTTTTAATATTTGTCATATCATAAGCAGGGTTTGAAACTGATCCCTTATTTTACATGAAATAAAAACAATTTCTGTTGCAGTAAATTTGATTTCAACACAGTTGAATCTGTAAAAACCAAAGCTCATTTCTGATGCAGGACAAATATCCACAATATTTAAAACTGCAAGCACCATGCGGGTCATACAATCTTGTTATTACTGTTAATTTATCAACTAATACAAACTCAAAAATGCATCTGGCCGGCGGCGCCAGCAATTTCAAATGGGAACTTAAAAATACACTTTCATTTTGGTATTTTTTGTCAGTGCAATTTAACTCTTTTTACTGACCTGCAGGGGGGAAAAAAAGGAATAATAAAGAAAAACACCCAGATCTTCTCTATAGCTACTATACAACCGAAGGGGGGAGGGGCACCACCAGTAATCCTCCCTGCTCTCACAAAGGCAGAGAAAAAACACGGAAGGTTGTTGGTCTGAAGATCGCACTTGAAAGCTGCAAACTTACTTGCAATGTTTGGGTTTCTGGTACAGTGGGGCGGTTGGTTCATCACAAGCTTTGGGTATTATTGGTCCATGTGGAGGGAGCCGCTCTGTGAACAGTGCAGGCCTGGAGGTTACCATAGGGACTTTGGGGGATGCTTCTGCTTATCATAAAGACAGGTGGAGAAGACCCATGGTCCAGTCCTTTCCTTTCTCATCAGGGACCTTGTCCACTTGACCTTCAGACAGGTGAGGAGTGAGCGTGCGGAAGCCGCCCGGAAGTGCGCAGCTGCCTTGGCACTCTGGAGCTCAGACCTCTCTTCTTTTTCTCTCAACACCAAAAACATTGAAAACGGAAGCAGAAAGAGGAAAAGGAGCAAAAGGGCGCTGGGGAAGGGAAGACAGCATGCAACTTCCAAGGGTGCCCCAAAACAAAGCTGTGATGCAAAACGCCAGAAACTTTCTTCTCTCTGTTTTTTCTTACAGATAATAAAACGCTATTATCATAAACCCAAACAAAGACACCCAGCTTGCTGCCACCGTTCTCTGCGTGCCCCATTTGGTGGGTATTTACAAGCAGGCAGCCCGGACTGGAACCCGACTCGCAGCCCCAGAGTTTCCCAACTGCCATCCCTTCTCACCCCAAAAAAACAAGCGGGTCATGATCCATGATCAACAACATGCTAAAGTTAAACAAGAAAAATGGTACAAAATAGAAATTATTACCATACATGTCCAGCATGCAGGATTAATATTTTTAATGCAGATTTTCGTATTTTTTTTCTATAGAATCAAGCAGGCAATAAAACTGATGAGATCGGCGCGCCGAATGTCCTAACCGTAGCCGGCGTCTGAGGGCTGAGAGCTAGAGTTCTCTGGACAGACAGGTCCATCCGTCCTCCTTGCCTTCGCTCAGTCTCGTCCCGCGCCTGCTGGGACGTCCGGGGCCCTTTCCTCTCCTCCTGGTTCATCTCCAGGGGCAGACTGCGCTCCGGACAGCCAGCCAAGCGGAGGCCCCGGCTTTACCCGCAAAGTTCAGAATGCCTGGAGTCTCTGAGCGGCCTTGACGACTCCTCCCGGCAAGTCTTGCGGTCCTCCAGACTGGAGGAAAGTTTCTCCAGGATCTCCCACCCCCTTGTCTCTCTCTGGATCTGTTTGAGTCTAGTAGACGGCACTGGCGTGTGCTACTCCCGCCTTCACCAAGGTACCCTGCCCGCCCGCCCGCGCTCCCGCCCTTGGCCCGCGGCCCGCGCGCCCTTCCGCCCTCTCGCACAAGTCAATCAGGTCAAGGCTGGGGCCGTGGCAGGGACAGGGTCCGGGGGAGTCCAGGGCTAGGGACACGGTACGGGGAGTCCGGGCCAGGGCAAGGGCAGGGGGCCGGGACTGGCCACGACTCACAGAAAGAACTCGGGAGAGGAGGGGCTGTCGCTGGTGGAGCCCGCCTCCCTGAAGCCGGAGTTGGCGAGTTTCTCGCACTTGACCTTGTAGGCGTCTCTCTCGCGGGCCAGCCGGGACACCTCCTGCTTAAGCTGCTCCACCTGCTGAATGAGCTGCGTCTTCTCATTCTCCAGGTGGTGTTTCTGCTGGACGCGTTTATACCTGCACGACTGGGCGTAGCCCCGGTTCTTCAGGGTCCGCCGCTTCTGCTTCAGGCGGATCACCTCGTCCTTGGTGAAGCCCCGCAGGTGGCGGTTCAGCTCGCGCACGGACATGGACACGAGCTGGTCGTCGGAGAAGCGGTCCTCCACACTGCCGTTGCCTCCCGCCGCCGTCGCTGCGGTCGTCGCGTGTGGCCCGGGCCCGGGGTGGCTGGTGGGCAGCTGTTGCGCGGGGCTGGCGGAGCTGGACGGCGGTGGCGACGCTTGATGATGGTGGTGGTGGTGCGGGTGCGGGTGCGGACCTAGGTCGTCGTGGGCCACGCCGGCGCCGGGGTACGCATGGTGCGGGTGAGGGTGGTGGTGATGGTGGTGGTGGTGCGCGCCGCGGAATCCCTCGAAGCTCTGCAGCGGCTGTGGCACAGGGTGCGAGCCGATGAGCGCCTCCACCGCGTCCTCGGGTGTCAGGTTGAGCGCCTCGGGGTTCATCTGCTGGTAGTTGCTCGCCATCCAGTACAGGTCCTCGAGGTGGGTTTTCTGCTCGGTGGGGCTGAAACTGGGTGACGAGGGCACCGAGCTGCACGGCGTACTGAGTGGCGTGGACGACACCGAGCCGGCGGGCTGCAGGCGCGTGCAGGGCCGGCCAGGACGCTCTGCGCGCCCCAGCGGCTCCTTCTTCACGTCGAACTTGAGTAGGTCGAAGTCATTGACGTACTCCATGGCCAGCGGGCTGGTGGGCAGCTCTGGCCCCATGCTCAGCTCCGCGGCCATCGCCGACGCGAGGCGCAGTCGCCGCTGCCGCCCGGGAAACTTTGCCACCGGCCGGGGCGCGCCGAGCCAAGCGCGGGGGCGAGGAGCCGTGAGCCGGAGAGGCCGGGAGCCGAGGGCGCAGCGGGCTGGGGCCGCTGGCCAAGCCTTTGTCTGGGGACGCGGCGGCGCGCCGGAGAGTCCCGAAGCTGCCTGTGCTGCCCCCAGAGATCGAGGCTGTGGCTGCGCTGGGACCAAGCCGAGCCACTCGCTCAGGGTGAAGAGACAAACGGAGCGCGCGAGTGGGGCGGAAGGGAGGCGCGGGGCGAGCGCCCGCCACTCGTTCCCTAGCTCTCTGGCTCTGGGGTCCTCTCGCTTGCAGCCGCTGGCAGCCTGGCTGTGCAGCTGTGCCGAATCCGCCGCCGTCGCCGCCTTTTATCGCCTTCCTGAGTCACTGGGGCGCTGCGGCCCGGGCGGCCCGGCGCGTCGGCCAATGGCTGCACGGCCCCCGCGGCCCGCGCTGGGCGGGGCGCGCCTGACAGCTCCCCCGCCCCCCGCGTCAGCTGACTGGCGGCCAGAGCAGCCCTGGAGCCCGCGAGGCCTGGCGGAGGGCTGGATCCGAGTGGGGACTACTCGCCCGGTCCAAACCCCCCTCACCCTCCAGATCCGGCCACCCCCGTACGGTAGTCTTCCGAGCGTGCACCCAAGCTCCTGGCCAAAGCAGCTCTTCCACTCTCTCGCGCGATCTCCTCCATAAGTATCCTTTGCCCCTACCCCCACCCCCCAGCCCATGTCATCCCCGAGGAGGCTCTCAAAGAGCGCCGGGATGACGCCTCCCGGGCCCTTTGTTCCCCAACGGCCCCCGCCCAGTGGGCGACGCTCCGTGTCCTCGCAGCTGCTGGGCCGAGCGAATGTGTGACGTGCGCGCCTGGGTTTCAGGAGGTCTGCGCGATTTTGCCTGCTGGGGAACAGGGTTGAGGATCTGAGAGTTGCGTGTAGACCCAACTCTTCGCCTCTTGGGATCTTTCTGAGACTAAGAGGGGGCCGTCCATTTTTTGCACGGTGGTCGAGCCCCGACTCCATTGGTCCCGCCGCTCTCCGCGCGCACCCCACCCTCAAATGCTAAGAAAGCACCGAGTGAAGAATCGGCTCAAAGGCCCTGAATCCCTTCCTCCCAGCCAGATGCACGCAAGCCCGAGCGATCCAAGACTGGGGCTGAGGCCAGCCCGGGACGGGACTCCAGAAGCTCTCGGATTCTGGGGGAGCGGAGCCCTGTTTTTGTTTGAACGTTTTGTAACCATTAAGCAGTTCACCGCGTCGGCCCGCCACCTACAGCTCATACAGACATAAAGTGCGACCCCAAGTGGCTACTGTGCGCAAAAGCGACGCGAAGCGCCCTGCCCAATGCCCGAGGTTCGGACCGCGCCACGACCCGGACAGGTCTTCAAATCAGGCCTAATCCAGCCAGTCCAGAATACAGATTGTAAGTGCACCAGAGCCTAAAACAGGTTCTTCTTCGAGGCACACACAAGTGCTGTGGTCCCGTCTTCGGACTCAGCCACGAATCCCGCCGGGTCGCTACCACTGAAATTCCTTGCCAGAGCCTTCCCGGGTGCCCGTCGGCTGCTCCCAGTGTGAGCAGGTGCTGAACTGGGAAAGACGGGTGGCGGAAAGTAGAAACGCCGCGGGGCAAGAGGGCTCAGGACTGTCTGGTATGAAGCCTCACTGGAGCGCAGACTGGGCGACAGGAGCGCAGAGCGCGAGGCGTCCAGACGGAGCTCTCTCGTGATGTACACCCACCTTGCGCCGAGGCCAAAATGACCAGAAACATCGGATTCTTTCCCAGGTACTTGCGGGGACACCGAAACCGCCTACGTGGCGAATTCGCTGGACCCGGAGCCCTGACCCGCCTCCCGCGTCGCCTTTTGCTTTTCCGGATGGGGAGCAGAGAAAGACCAGCGAAGCGTGCGCTGGGTGAGTGTGTCCCGACTGCTCGCTGCACCGGATCAGCACAACCCACGCGGGCGCAAAGAGGTCAAGTTGGCCCACAACGATAGGGAGGTCGCCAGATTTTTTTCCCCTGTTAAAAGATAAAATATTTGCCTCCTGTTAATCTGAACACCCTCTGTTCTCTCGCGCCCTCGGAGACGCTTGGGTTCGCATCGCTCCCGGCAAGCAAAAATTTAATGAAATGAATGCGCTCTAACCAAAACTCCAACCACTCGATAGACTATTGTAATGTGGGGAAAATCCGTCTTCAACCCTCTTCGAGAAGCGCGTCGCCCGCAGCGGAAGTGTGGGTCGGGAGTGGAGAGACCCGCGGCGCGGACAGCTGCACCGCCAGCGCCTGCCTGAGGCTGGAGGCGTAGGAATTCACGTTGGCCCTGTAAGAGTCCCCTGTGGGGTTCGCACGTTTGGACCGCGGCTCTGTAGGGGACCATTTCCAAGTCACCTTGACCTTGTCCCCTTGGATCTGTGCAAGCTTTGGCTCAGGCCTCAGGGGTGCGGCTGGACGAACACACTGTTCCCTTTTGGGTATCACTGAGCTGGCAGCCCCTTCTCTGCCGGTCACGGTACCTGGCATGCCAGCGCTCCTCTGCGCCCAGATAAAAGTTAGCAGGCCGGCTGTGTGCCCCTCTTCTCATCTCCCCCAGGCGTGTCCCTTAAGGCCGGCTGAGCCCTCATCCTGAAACTGAGACACAAGTTTCTAGAGTGCTGTCCATCGAGGCCCTTGGGCAGTTCCAAAACTTGCTTTCTGCTAGTCACCTTCAGCTGCGGTCCCAGGGGCTCCACAGCCCAAGGCTTTGTCTGGGCAGCCTGCCTCCTCTTTGTCCCTGAGCCTTTGCCTCCACTGTAGTCACTCCCTCCTGGCACACTTTACACTGAGATATCTCTGTCCATCCCTAAGTTCTCCTCCGACAAAATTTGCTCCTTCGCAGCTCTCCCAGCCTGCTACTCCCTCCCCTTCCCACTTCCCCATTACCCCCTCCAGAAAGAAGTTGGAAAGAGCCGATGGCACAGGCACGCATACTGCCCCAGTGAAGACAGCAGCATCCAACCCCACGGGGTAGTTGAATCCCCATCCTCACCCCCAGCCTGGCACGGAGTCCCAGGCACCACGATTCCTCCCTTCCACTGCCTCTCTGGGCTCCTGGTCTGTGTGCCTATCCTTGGCCACATAGCAGCATCTGGAGGCTGCTCCCCATGCTTATGAAGCAGGCAAGATTGGGGACGCGGCAAGAAAGGTAGAGACAGTCTTGAAGGAGCAGAGCTGGGGGCAGGAGTGGGGAGGGAGTTAAGAAAATCAGGCCTTGTAGAAGGAAAGTGCCCGGCTCTATGGAACAGCAGGCTGCCTCTAGCCCTGCCTTTAGCTGTCCAAGCTCCTTTGTAAAGTTTTCACTGGGAAGTGAAAGCCCCACCCTACCCACTGGGAAGCTGGGATACCTTCCCAGGTGTGAGACTTCAGGAAGGATTCTTTAGCTAAAGATGAAGGAGGACTGCCAGCTGAACCACACAGCTTTCAGGTGCCCGGCCGGAGGGTGGAGGAGGAGGCAGCAGTGCAAGGCTGGCTGCCCTGCCCCCACCTGCCAACATCAGCCTATGGGGTAACTGGGCAAGACCGGGCAGCACGCCCTAGCCCCGGGGAGTGGTGCTTCTGGCATTCACATCCAGCCGCATTGTCTCAGAGGTTTGTTGGTGTTTAGCGAACCAGGAGGGACCTCTGCGCATGCATGAATGTGTTGTTGAGTGTGTGTGTGTGTGTGTGTGTGTGTGTGTGTGTGTGTGTGTGTGTGTGTTTTGGGAGTCACAGCATGCTGGATGCATGAGCTGGGAACTCCCTCGCTGTCTTGGGGGCTCCCACCCTGAGGTCTGTGACTTCCAAGAAGAGGCAGAAGGTTGTTCTGTCTTCCCCAAACAGCCTCCCTTATTCTCCTGCCCCACACAAAGGCCCTCAAACTGCAAGCCAGTGCTTTCAAAAGCCAGTGCTTTTGGGTCCTGGTAGCCTTTATTCAATCTAGGATTCAGGTGTCCCCCAACAGGGAGCCAGAGTCCCTTGCTGTAGGCTGGGGACCGCTCCCCATCCCCAACACACACAGCTGAGGTGGAGATGTATTATTAAGATGACCACGTGTGCTTCTTTCTGCTTTATTTTGCTGTACAGCTGGAAAATGTGCATATGTAGCCTACGTGCTCTGTTGACCAGCACTCATTAGATAACCGCTGGGCAGCACTGCCTTCATACTACAGGGGTATCTGATGATAAGAGTCATGCCCACCATGCAGAGGCACGTAAAGCCATGTAGCATTCTCTTTCACATTGAATTCTCACCAACCCCATGAGATAGCAGTTCTTCTTAGGACTGTTTCACAGAGATGGTAGGCAGAGGGTGGGAAGGCTGCTGAGCTGAAAGAGACCTCTAGCAGTGGACCAAGAGTGTTAAGCAGATCTGCTCATGTAGTCCTCCTGCTCATGTAGATAGACTTATCCCTACTTAACACAAAGAACGAAGCTCAGAGAAACCAAGAGACTTCTCCCAAGCCCCGCAGGTAGGAGTGATGGATTAGAGCTTCCAAGTCCAGAGCTCTGAGTAGGAAACATGCCGTCTCTGTCTTGAGTGAGTCGCAGGGGTACCAGGTATGCCCACAGTTCCAGTTCCTGGCAGAAGCAGTGACTCCCTGCAGCTCAGTGTTGAGCTACCAGGAATGTCCCTGCCCTGCAGATACGGGGACATTCCCTGTGCCTTCGTTGATCCAGCATGCTTCGGATTCTCCTTCCTTTCTTCTTCCCTGGCTGTGTGAGGCAGGAGAAGGAAAGGCAGGGGTATGAGGCAAAAAAGAGACAGGGAGAAGTCCTCTGCTCCTGTCCTCAGCCTCAGCCTGGCCTCTGGTCCTAGATCCAGCCACTGGCCTGGGGAGAACCTCAGCCCCAAATCATCCAGCTCTTAAATATCAAGCCAGGGTTCAAGAGTGGGGTTCAGTGCCAACAGGAGTCACCCTACAGTGAGGGCTCACCCAGACCTTGCCTTCCCATTATGATGCCCACTCAGACCAGTATTAAAATCCTGAGACCTCATTTTTGTTCCCAAGGGCTCAGGTGATCACCAGCGCAACCATCCCCATCATATCTCCCCATCTCAAGATCTCTGCTTCTCTATCCATGCTTCCACCCTTTTCTTTTTCTTAGTGACTCCAGAGCTCTGGACTCCCTAATTCTCCACAGAGCAGTGGATCCAGGTTTTCCATATTCTACACATCTAATCATCCTCACCTCACCCTCCTACCCACTGGCTTCAATTCCTTTGACACTTGGGAAAGAATCCAACTCCCTTCACACAGCTTTCAAGGACAAGCTTGAATGGTCTTCCCTAGAGACTTGCCCACCTGTGTCCCTGCATTCCCCCAGCTCACAAGGCTCCAGGCTCAGCCTGAGCTATGTTCTTTGTACCTGCCATCCCAGCCCCCAACACTGAAATGAGCTAATCTTATTTTTGACAGCCTTCAAGGGACATGGATGCATCTGGATGTGTGGTAGAGGGAAGAGCCTATGAGCAAAGACAGAGTCCTATCATTTCAGAACAATGTCCTGCACAGTGGCCTGATGGCAGGGCTTGGTCCTCCAGCACTCACTTCCTCGCGCTGGATCAGGTAAACTGCTGATTGATTTGGAAAGCCCTCAGGGAGACACATGATAGTGGTTGTTCAGCTAGTCCCAACATTTTCCACTGGAGAAACTGTTATGAATGCAGAATATTGAGCCACAGTCTGATTTTGCAAGTCTGAGTAGAGCTCAGGACTTCCATTTCAGTAAGTTTCCTCAGTAGTTCAGATGCCCAGGGTCCAAGAGAGACACTCTGAGAAAGCAGATGGATTGTGACCAGGAGCCCCTGGGGGAGACATCTCGTTGCTGGGCTTCCTCCATGTTCCCAGAGCCAGTTCAGTGCCCACACCAGGAGCAACTCAGTTACAGGTGTGGCATAAATAAATGAGGAATGAAGTTAATGACTAGGCAAGCATCCTAGTGTGGTGCTTCCTGCAGGCCCTGGAGCACCACCATGCCCCCTTAGTTAACAACGAAAGAACTCCTTATTCCTCATTCCCAAGACCAAGGACCCACCAGGACCAGAAACTCCTATCTGGAAGATCCCTGGTGGCCTCCCCACTTCCCTCCTCCCTTATCCCCATGCTCAGCACTGTAAGACAGGGGGAGAGGGCAATTCCCTCCCATGATTCAGGGACCTGCTGCCAGGAGCTGATGGAGAGGAAGAGTACTACTGGACTATGCTAAGCCTAGGTGCAGTTCAGCCAGCAGCTGAACTACTGGTCACTCATTCTCCCTTTCTTCTTTATAAATGAATTATGCAAGATGTACAAGGTCACTTTCTCATTGCTAAACAAATGTGTAACAATGTAGTCTTGATCTATGTCTAGAGCTCTTTATTCCTTCTCAGAAACTTGTGTTATCAATCCATGGAGATCTACTGCTTTATTTTTAACCAACACATCACATTGCCTTCAGTGGTCACCCTGATAGGTTTTCTTCAAGTCCCATAGTGATGGACGTGCAAACTATTGCTCATCTTTCACTCTGTGTAACAAGCTTGCAAGTTGGCACCTTTTCATGTGCTCCTTTCGGCTTATGTGCAGAAAATTGCTGGACTGAAGGGTTTGTTTACTTTCCATGTTAATGTTATCATTAGCCTCTAACAAGATGGTCCTTAGGACCTTCCCATCGCAGAGATCAAGGGGTAACCTGTATCCCCACAGTCATACCCAACAAGGGATTTTCAGGAAAGTTTCACATTTTTGGTGAAATTATATTCCTAGTGCTGGGAAGTGAGGATTCGGCCTCTTTCTTCCATGCTAGGAAACTGCACACCATTCCATTCCAGCTGGGAAGGCATGGTGATGAGCCGCAGGTGTGGTCTTGGGCAGCAGATGGCAGATGAGAAGGTAACAGTGACTACGGCTTTGAAGGCTGAACAGAGATGTGTTAAACACAGATGCCAGAAGACCTAGTGGAAGAACCAGTTCAAGCAAAGGCATGCAAGGATGGCACTGCCTTGAGCACTTGGGGCACCATTTCCAAGAGGCGGCAGATAGAGCTAGTGGCTTGTGCTGGAACCAACAACTGAACAGCCTTGAATGCCAATGAGCCAGAGTTCTATAGTGAGGGCTGGATGATCCCATCCACATAGGCAAGAATCTTTCTCTGGTTCACCAGTGGGCACACTGTAGATGCTCAGCAAGCACTTGTACAAATGAAAGGGAGGGTCCCAAAGACATTTAAATGATCTGCTTCATTCTGCTTCATCGCACACAGAGACGAGGAACACTCGATGCCAGGGACGAGAGGCCAGGTTCCATTCTGGACCCTGGAGAGATGGTACAGACAAGCCTAGCCTAGGCATCCTTTCCTGGGTTTCAGCCCTCACCCCAGCCCTGTGCCAGGTCTCTTTCACCTCTGCCCGTTAGAGATTACTTTTGGTTTCTGTGTTGACAACACCAGTTTCTGTGTTTGGAGCGGCTGTTCAGTGCCATTTCCTGATTTAATATCAGAGCCAGCACAGAGCAAGGATGCACAGTTAGCAGTTTTTGCTCCAAGTATTTTTCAAGCTCCTTTTTGATGTAAGAGTTGGGTTTGCAGCTTCCCTGATCTTGGTGAACAGGGAGGGAGAGGCTGGGGGAAGGAGCCTGGAGCCTGAGGTGGAAGGCGAGGAGAAGATCCTGCAAAGATCCCACCAGTGCAGCTGCATGGATTTCTATGCAGGGCTCAACAAAGACAAGGGGCAGCTGGCGGGAGGCCTCTGAGGCAATGCTGCTGCCACTCTCTGTGTGGGTGCCAGGTTGTCCCCTTGTGTTGGTGCATGCATGTCTCTGAGGACTGCATCCTGCCACGGCACAAAGCAGCAGCAAACAAGGCTGATCCAAAGGGCCTGGGGCACTTTGGTTTTGTTATGTTATGCCTGTGGCCCTCTGCAGGGCTGGGAACAGACACTGAAGGAAGTGCTCACCTGCTTCCGGTGGAAACAGAGCTTTTCCTTACATGGAGGTCCCTGCAGCACTGGAAGCTTTGGGGTTCTTGGGGCAGCTGTAGAGAGAGACTGACATTTCTTCCCCCCAGAGTCCTCAAAGACCAGAGCTCTGCCTCTGTAAACCCATGTCCCCTGCTGCTGCCTCATTTCTGTTTCTGTGGTCACCTGCAGGTGCTTCCTCAGAAACCTCCCTGTTCATTGTGGATCTTATGAGAGGCTGAAGCCCAAACAGGCTCAGGGATATGAGAAGTTTACCAGGAGACACCCATGAAGGATAAGGGTTAGGAGCAGGGAGAGGAAGGAGAGACTTCCACATGCCTACCCTGTGAAGGCAGAGAGCAAGCAGGAGGATTTGCAAGGAAAAGCCTTTGTCTGCAGCCCTCCCTAGAAAAGTGGTACCCAGGCTCCTGGGGCATCCCTTGGCCAACAGCTCCTGCTGGGAACCCCACACGTTGTCTGGAAACAACTGAGACAAGCACAACTCAAACGGGCTGGCAGTCTCCTGAGCTTCCCAGAGTGACTCCTCCCAGGGGAAACAGCCTATTTCCAGGACTGCCCCACTCTCCTGCCAGCCCCTAGTCTAGGCAGACTTGCTCATGGTGTGGGGTTCGTGCCAGTAAATATCTTCCAGCACTGTGCAGTGGGAGACCCACTACACTTAGCCTGCCTCACCTTGGCCCTCCACCATCACCTTCAGGCCAGCATTGTGATCTCCCATGTTACAGGCCGCCAGCTCAGAAACAGAGAACCACTTGCCTGAAGATAAAGGGAGAAGCCTATTGGGCACTAACCACTGTTCTCACCTGCTTTGGTGAGGAGGAGGCTGGGAAAGGGAATGCGGGAGACTTGTTTTTCTCCTGTTACTAATCCCTGCAATGGACAGTGTGCAAGACCAAACTGAAGTCATCCTAGGACCAAATGGGTCATATTAGGGTCCCTAGCTCCCAGCCCATGAGACTGGCACTGTAAGGATGGCACCCTAGCTCCCAGCCCATGGGACTGGCACTGTAAGGATGGCAGTCTGTAAAGAGAGTGCCTAAAAAAGAAAAGCCAGTCCGGGTGTCAAGGAGATACCCTTAGGGAGACCCCAGGATTCTTGGGGAAAAAAAACATTGTGTTGGCTGTAAAAATGCAGCCTGCACTCCCCATCCTGGCCACCAGGGGCCTCATTAGCCCTCAGGCCACTGTAAAGCCCAGGGTCTCTCTGCCAGAGATCAGGACCTCCCACCCTGCCCCAGATCCCTGCGGACCACCAAGCCCAGGTTTGTACCATTGCTTTCCAGGACTCAGCATCTGCTTCGCTGTTGTGGCCTGGTGGGTAGCCCCAGCCAAGGAAGAGAGTTATTTTTATTTATTTCTTCTTAATCATGAACTTAATTTAGCTGCTAATCAGGTTACCATGGTGACTTGCACTGGATTTATAGCAGTTTTCCTAAAGTGTCTTTTTCTCACTCTTTGGGCAAATGAATAAAATTTGGGTGCCGCACAAGGCACATAAATACTACATATCCTAGAGAAGGGGCAGATGCATCCACTTGGCATTTGCCTTTTGCTCTGCCTCCGTTGCTTAAGGAAGAGCTGTGACTTGGGGCAGACCCCAGGTTCTGCCTTTTGGCCCTCCCTTTGGAACCTTCAGAAGATCCCTACTGCTGGCCGGGCAAGGGTCGCGTTGCTTGCAAGGCTTGTCCCTCTAGTTCCAGCTCCCTAATGGCATGGGGAGCTCCCAGTCCACTGTTCTGTTCCATGCTCCCCCGTGTCACTGTGTCTTTGCTTGTGCTGTGCCTTAGACCTGGGAAGCCCTGTCTGGAGAGTCCTTGGATGGCTGCAGAGGGTTCTTCCTCTCTGCTGTCCTGCGAGCCCCAGGGGCCTGGCTTGTGGAGAGCTCACCCCCTCTCAGGTGCTATTTGAGGATGTCTATGAGACTCCTGCTGGTCCCACTGCCCCATCTGTCAGGGTTTCAGGGCATGACCAGCCCAGGAGAGCAAGGCTGGGAGGCAGCAGTAGCAATGCAGATCTGGCCTGTTCACAGCTTTCTGGATTTCACTGAGTGGGAGAAACCTGGCCCCATTCCCCCCAGGTGGCTGGGGGATGGGAGGGGGGTCAATGTTCCCCCTCCATGTCTCACCCCAGGGGTTCACCAGAAGAAGCACTCCTACCTTGAGCCAACTGGAGACTCTCCTGTGGCTCCCAGAAAGGACCGTCTGCAGACCGGAGACCACGGATTCCAGGTTTCCCCCGAGGACCTTGGGGCGGACTGCCAATCAGTCCTGGGATCGGCCACAGTCCATTAGCGAATGCCCAGGGTTTGAGGCGCCAACGGAGCCCCTAGGCGTCGGCGCCAGCTCCTGCTCGGGAACCCTAAGCCACCTTCAATTATCGTCTAGTGCTTTGCAATCAGACACACAGCTGCGTGGCTGCTTCAGTAGATCAGAACACCCCCAATCCCAACCAGTGCTGGTTCCCTAAGCTTCCCAAGTACCTCCAGGTTGCAGCGTAGGTTGTACCCTCAACAAGAGAACAAGAGCTTGCTCTCAGAACCTCCCTGGTCATAGAGGCACAGCCCGACCCTCTTCTGCAACCCACGCAGCAGGTGTGTGATGGGAGCTCACTGCTGAGCCTCGCTTCCCACACCTGGGAGACAGGGCTGTTGCCACAGCACCAACAGTCATGCCCCCCTTCACCTGTGGCCCTTTAGAACCCACGCTCACATCCTAACTCTGCACATTGATTTTGCTTCGAAATGGAGAGCAGGAGACAAAACAGGTCAGTTCCCAGGATGCCTTTGGAAGTTAGGTTGGGTGGCAGGGGGTGGAGTGGCAGAGTAGGAACTGAGAAGGAAATGTCCATGAGATGCTAGCATGGCTCTACATGGCTGCAGCAACTTCAGGCAGCACATCAGTCCATCTGTGCCTCAGAGGAGTTCTGGCTGTAGTGACAGTGATGAAGGGGTCCTGAGGTGGGAGGTAGAGGGACAGACCTCCATACATGGGTATGGTGAGACCTAGAGTTTCAGATGCACACTCTCACGGCTCAACAAGAGTCTGGAACTCTAGTCCTAGCTCAATGGCAAACATCCTGTGGGATCTTGGGCAAGTCACTTAACCTCTCTGGGCTTCAGGAGAGTGTTCCTGGGAGATCTAACCCCACCCTGCCCAAACCCCTCTCCAACATGTGGGTCTCTCACAGATGGGCCCATCTAATCATGGTAGGTGGAAAGATCAGGACTCTGCACTCAGAGTAGAATGCAGACACCCCTCCCCCTGACCTCAGGCCCCTGGGAGTTGCCTCCCCTAATCTCTGCGCATATTCTAGGGCAGGGGTTAACAGGTGCCCATGGCCTGAAAGGACTCAAGAGGCATCCAGCATGGCGGACAGCAGGGAGCTTCCCCTGACTTCATGTGTTTAAAGGTCAGACTGTCTGGGCTCAAATCAGCTGCCTATTAGCTGTGTGTCCTGGGGTAAGTTTTCCAGCTTTTCTGTGTCACCTTGTACTCATACGCAAAACGGGACTCACAGCAGCCTATTGAGTGAAGACTCAGTCATCACTTCGTGTATGCCCTTTTGTGTTACTGCCCGTTGTGTCTTACACTCAGGATCTGAGATGCGCAGACACGAAGCCGCTCACCTGGGCCCGGGACTCTCAGTCAGGGCATCTGGTCCAAGGTCTTGTTACTCTGATGTCTACTCGATGTGATCAATGTTCCTCACTCACTTGGTTTGCAAACCAAGTTCATACAGCAATGGAAACACATCGCAGTAGGGAGTTGATTAAGGGCAGGATGAGCCACGGATCGGTGCTAACATCATTAGAAGAGAGACGACCAGACGTTAGGATGCCATACTACAAGGAGTACATGGCACCATCCTGGCCAAAAATCGAAGGTGATTCTGTTTCTGGGAAGCACGGGGGATGGAGGAATATGTTAAACACCACCACAAGGAGGCACCCAGTGAATCCAGAACAAGAGATACCTGCAGGATAAATGACCCGGTCTCATGGAGAGAGAAATGGGATTTTAAAAAAGATAAATGGATAGCATTGTGAACAGAGACATAAATGGCATTTCAAAATGAGAGGAGAAATGCTTAAGAAACTTATTAATCAAACGCAATGTTTGTAGCCTGCTTCAACTCACAAAATGTACACAGGTATCTTTGAGACCATTGGAGATATTCAGATAGTGATATTTTCTCTTCAAGGAACTGGCTTCGAAAATTTTGTGAGAAGTAAAGATGATATTTTGCTTAAGCTAACAAACTCTTAAGCCCTTCTTGATCAATACTACCCCCCACAGTATTTGTGTATGAAAGGAGTTGAGGTCTTGGATTTGTTTTTTGTTTCAAATACTCCGACAAGGGGAGGAGGTCAACAGCATCTGTGAGTTTTTGTCATTCTCTTCTTCTGAATGTCTGAAAAGTTTCACAATAAGAAAAGCTTAAAGCAAAAAAAAAAAAAAAAAGCAAGGCAGAGGATGACAGAAGATCAACAGGGAGGAAGAGCTACAATTGCAGGTGTGAGAAACAGTGTGCTGACGCGACGGAAGGGTCTGGGAGGGCTCCTGAGCCATCTAGGAGGTGGCATGTCCCTCACCCATTCTCAGATCATCAGAAGGAAAGCAAGACTTTACATGCTACCTTGGAATTCATTCATTCACTCTCTCCAACCCATCCTTCCAACCATCCATCCATTGCTTGTTCAGTTAACTCTCCTGTTTGTTGAAATCTTAGAACCTGAAAAAGGCACAGAAGATCTCAAGGTAACCATCCTGTCCCCATGGTCCTGGATCCTGGCGTGCAGGTTCAATCTGTCATCACACGAAGTATCCTTATAAACCAAAGTCTGAGTAAGGACATGGACTGAGAGCCATGGAGGAATTTGATGTGGCAGGACTGGCTTGGGGTCTGGGAGAGTTTTTCTAGAACATTTAAGCTGAGGCTTGTATAAGGGGATGACCCCCTGTAGAGCCCAGGCTCTGTTCTCTTTGTTCCCAAGCCAGGGCATAGGTACAAAGAGAATAATCAGAACAAATGTCCTGGGACAAGAAGCAGCCAGGGGTTTTTCTGAAATATTCATATCAGAAGAGCAGCTAGAGCAAAACGAGGGAGTCATGAGGAGACCTCCCAGATTGGGAGACATTAAGGGCTGCAAACGACTGCCCTGGAACCAAGAGAAACTTGTGCCATGCACAGGACACAGGTCTTTGGCTAGTTGGAGAATATTGCTACACATGATCAAGACAGGTAAAGGGGAAGCTTGTGTGCAGAGCAGGGCATGAAGAGAAAGTGCTCTGTGTAGAGAATTCTAACTTAGGAACAAGGTGGAAGGGCAGTAGGCTGGCTGGGGAAACAAAAAGGCCATTACAGAGAGATCCAGTGGAATCGCTGAGTAAGTCATCCTCCCAATTAGAGCTCTGAAAACCAACAGGAAAGCAGCCAGTGCACTGCTCCGGCACTCCCTCCCACAGCCAGCCCAGCAACGGGAAGGAAGTTCTGGCCAGCCTCGGGGGGGGCTCAGTGATTTATAGCTCTAAGACAAAGGCTCCCAAGGAAAGGGCCTGCAGACCTCGGATGAGCTGTCGGAACAATCAGAGCCCATCCATCTCCTTGAGTTAGCAGAGCATCCGGAAAATGGGCCCGGGATGGAGCTGACATGGGCTGAGGACCAGCCTTCCACTCGGGACTTTCCATGAAAGACTAGGAGCTGGGAGTGTAAGCCCCAGTGTGCAGATGAGGAAAACGAAGCTCCTTGAAAGAAGGATTGCTCATGGTCACCAGTTCAGAGATTTAAACTCAGCTCTGTTTGAATCCCAAGGTCATACTTTTTTTTTTTTCATATGCTGCTGCCTCTCTGGCAGCTCCTGCAGCTGCCTAGGGTAGCTGGTCCCTTAGGAATGTTCCAGCTTTTTTTTTTTTTTCCGAGATTGAGCTGCCATTGCCCAGTTTTCAATTCACCCTAAAAAGCCAAGCTAGTCTACCCAAAGCCAACTGCTGTCACTGCAACTGCAGAACCGAGCGTCTACTTCTGCCTCTGGAATTACAATCCTGGACTGACCCCTGCCTCTAAACTATGAGCAGTGTTGGATGCCCTCGTGACAGGTATCAGGGGGTGGGGGCATACAACTGTACATGTTTGCTGAATGACAGAGAAGACCTTAGGTGCTGGAAACGTTGTGACAAACTCAGCTTCAGCAAAGATGGTGAAGAGATGAGGATATGTTTATGGGATAATGTTTATAACGGAAAGCAGACTACAAAACCACATAGCAACCCGCCTGCATATAAATCCAGTACGAATTTAATTGTGTGAAATAACACACATTTATTTGTACAGAGGACAAATTCTGTATGCAAGTGTAAATCCACATGCTAGTAGTTGTATCATGGTGCACTTGGCTTCTACGTGGTTTTATTTGTTCTTTGAAGCTTTTCCCCCTGAAATGCATTACAAGAGCATGTGCCATTTTCCAAATAATAAGAAAATGTTATAGTCATTTTCTTAATAGCTTCATTTTAAACAGTAAAGTTGAGGCCAACCTTGGAACCCAGAGCCAGCTGCCAGGTGATGCTCTGGGGGTTTCAAATAGAGCTCCTCTAGTCTCAGAGACCATGCAACCTGCAGGATCCATGCCCTGGCACAAGGAGCTGCCTGTTCCCTGCCCAGGGCCTTAGAGTGAGGAGCCTTGATGCCAGGCCTAACAGCTGCCTGCCAAATCCTCACCACAATCAAGTACATTTCCATGACTCCTCTCTCCATAGCAAGTCAGTAAATCAAAGAACAGCTCATACACAAGGTGGGCCCTTTCTGGTAAAACACAAAAAAACTTAATCTGTGGTCCAGAAGCAGTAGATTGCGGCGGCAAGTCGGCAGCCAAAATCATTAATCTTTGCCGCGTTCCCCAACTGGCCCGAGTAGTAAAGAAGATAATACCCCAGCAGAATCAGTGACCCACTACAAATTGGTCCTGAAAGGTCCACCAGCATAAATAGACTTTTGCTGATCCAACACTTGTTAGGAACCCCAACAAAGAGACTATTGGCTCGTCTGATGAGCCGCTTGCAATGGGCCCTTGCAATGGCTGGTGATGGATGACCACCCTCCTTTGGAGGGGAAGATGCAGCTCCTGGTATGGGGCCCTTTCTCATCTTAAATTTGTCCTCAATAAATCACAGGTGCAGAGAAGCCGGCATCAGTTTCATTACACCTACATGCTCCAGTATCAATCACGCCACCATGGCGGCCTGTCTGGGAGCAGTTCATTTCAAGTGGCTTTTTCTGTCCTGATTCTGTTTCCACCACATGCTTCCAACAGGCCACAGCCCAGAGGGTGGGAAGAGGAAGCTTCTGTCTGAGGCTTATGTTCCCTGGCCGCAGGCAGCTGTTCCCAAATGGGTGTCATTCTGCGCTCAGTGCTCAGCACCTCAGCAAATGACTGCAAATCAGAAAGGCTCATTTGTAGAGGGTGCCTCTCGACTCCAGCCATCCTGGAAGGGGTCAGTTGGCTTTGCTGAAATTCAGTTTGCTCACCAGGAAAATGGGGCTGAGGGTACCTTCTTGAGGACAGTACAGCCCAGCACTGAGTACAAAGCAGTTCTCCACCCGAAGAGAAGGTGGTACCTCGCTTTGTCTCTGGAGCCCAGGCCCATGGGAAAATGGAAACTGTCTTGTTCTTTTTCCCTGTGCCCACTTGCCTGCACCATTCCCAGTGCCAACAAAGGTGTGCAGATTATGGCTTGGAATTTATGAGGGCACTGCCACGGCTCATTTTTTTGTCTTGTTCCTTTCATTGTAGGCAGTTAAAATACACTTAAAACTAAGGACACCAGGGAGCTCCCAGACCTCTTCTTAATGCACATAATCAAATACATTCATGTCATTAAATGCATATATAAGGCTCATCATAAAAGCCGTGAGTAGAGTTCTTAAAGAATCAGATGTGGGAATAAATGATTTCTTTTTAGGCAGGTCCTAAGCCAATCTGCCCATCAGCCACCGGAGACAAGACCCAGGCTTCATTTCAAGCCTGTCACAGGCCTCCCACAGAGGGCCCAGGCCCACTGCCTCTGCTGTGGGCTGCAGGCTCCTGACCCAGTGGCAGTCCTGTAAATCATTAACCAAACGAGCAGATCTTGGAGCAGAAGAGAGGGGACCGCAAAGGACCCTGCTCCCAGTCACCATTCAGGAATGTCAGACGGAACAAGCTTTTCAAAAAGACACTTCCATTCACTCTAAGCCTACAAGAGAGCTGGGTGACAGGGCCATTTATTTGCAGAAGAGTTGGAAAGGAGGTGGGAAAGGAGACAGAGAGAAGCAGGAGGAGGAGGTGGTGGTAGATAGGTAAAGGCGGAAGAGGCAGGGGAGAAAGAGAAGCTTGTAAAAGCAAGAGAGAGAGAGAGAGAGAGCAAAGCAGGACAGGAAACAGGTGAGGGTCTGTCCCAGGACACAGAGGCACATCCACTTATACAGGTGCAGGACATCTTACAGTGAGGCTCATGACACTGAGGCCTGGCTGCCTTTCCCTTATAAGCACAGTCTCACTCCTATGTCTCCTCAAGTCTAAGACATTTTCCTATTGGAGAGTCTCTGAAATTGAGTTGCATTTTACTCTCGCTGCCAGTTAGCAGCAGTCTCCACATCACTATCGCATCTGGGCCCACACACCAAAGCCTGCAGAATGGGGACTCTCCAACTTAGAATCCGGTTTTTATAAAGAAACTATGGCATCATGCTGGCAGTGGACAGGCACTGGGGTGTTGAAAACCATGGACACGGACCTCTCCCAGACAGCCGCCGACTACAGAGGAGCTTTAGAAATAAATGATCACTATTGTATTTTATTTTCTTTGTAAGTACAAACACATCATGACAAAAATTTGGGTTTAAATAAAACCGAGAGTTCTTTCCTTCAAAAAATTAAAAGTCTACGTGATATGGAGATGTTCTATCAGAGTTTCCTTCGCAATGATTATGAAACAGTGCTGTAACATACAAGTGTGGCAAGTCCCTTGGTGAACGGCTTGGAGCTGCTAAGGAAAAGCCTGTCACCCAGGTCTTTCTGATCCGAGAGATCATACTCACAGTGTGCTGTCATTCCCTTCCGACACCCCTGCAGTCCTCCCAACCTGGGTTCCGGTTCCAGCCTTGGCTACCTCCTGACTTTGCAACCTGAGAGAGGGAATTCTAAGTTCTGAGCTCCAAATACAACTGCTTCTCAGAGTTAGGGGGAGTGAGCAAATGTATCCACAGACAGGGTCAGTACAAGGAGCCTGGCTCCAGGAAGGTGCCCCAGGTGTGCTGGCACACCCAGATAGCATCCCTGCTCTGTGGCTGGCAAAAGTCTCGGGTGGCATCAGGAGCCTAGAGCCAGGACCGGGAATATGAGCATGTAAGAAAGATGCTGCTAGTTCCATCCCGGCACCAGCTGGTCCCCATACATTTCCGGGCCCTGCGGGACACCCAGCCTTCCTTCTTGCTAACAAAACACAGTGACCATGGCTAACAACCTGCTGTTACTGGCAGCTGCTGAGTGCTCATGGCAGGTCCACCCTGTCCAAAGGCCCATATGACTGTCTCATTCTCATGACAGCCCCACGTGTGGGTACAATGTTCCAGAGGAGACCCAGAGAGTAGAAGGACACATGAGGTTGCCTTTAGATACCCTGCACCCACTCAGAGAACAAATACACCCAGCCTTTTATGTTAATCTGATGCTCTAGGAAACAGTGATTCATTACCCCCCATCAGGGCTGAAATTTATGTTAACAAGTTGAATTTTAAAGTCATCAAGAATGTCTTTTCTCTGCCACCTAATTTTAAATAAAACACACTCACTCTGAACAATTTGGAAAATATTTATAGCAAAAAGATACAGCCGCCCATCACCCACTGCACAGAGAATGCTGTCTGGGTCGCGTGTTTTGTTTCCTTCCATTTTTTTAATCCATATTTTATATAGCTGACTTCACACATTACACTTTTTGTACAGTTTTATATCCAGGTTCACCCCCCCTTACTTAGACTAAGTAGTTATCCCCCTGTTATCAGAAACTCTGACGACATCATTGTGATAGCAACCAGAGTTCTTGGACAACAGATCATAAAGTACTTCACCACTCCCCCAACAGGCACATTTAGCCCATGCCCAGTGCCCTGGTGGAGATGTCTGTGCCTACAGCTTTGCTTGTATTTTTATTTCTTTGAAATAAATTATTTAAAGCGGCATTACTGAGTCAAATGACTTGCACATTTTAAGACTCTCGAAAGACACTGTCAAATTTCAGCTTCTATTTAAGAAAGCCAAATTGGACCCATCCTTGGCAACACTTACTATCAATATTTGATCTAAGTCTTTGTTAATTTCATAAGTGATGTTTTTCTTATTTTAAATTCACAGATCTTTCTGTGCTGGTGAACACACTGATTTTCTACCTCGTTCCATGGTTTTGTCAGTAAATGTGTGGGTGACAGCAGCAAAGAGTCCCTGCTACATCAAATTGCTTGGTTTTGAATCCTGGCTCTCCACTTAACAATATACGTGATCTTGGAAAGCATATTTAACTTCTCAAGGCTTTACTTTTCCTCATGTTTCAGTAGAGTTAACAATAATAGTTCCTTCCTCACAGACTCTTTGTAAGGAATGATTGTGACATGTCATACAAAGCACATGTATGACAAAGCATATAGTAGGTGTTCAGCAAACCAAAGCTGCTTGAATTTCTGCTTTTAATGTTTTTTCATACACATTTCTCATTGTTCTGGTGGAGTCTTAATAGCTTTCTTAACCATTTAAAGGAACACCTTAATACAAAGGACATTCAGTCCTTGATCACATCGGTTGGGAATATTTTTTAAGCTGGCTTTTCAAGCTGCATTCTTTTGGCTTTGATGGACAGCCACCCACATGCAGCAGAGCCATGGGCAAGAACTATGTCAATGAAGTAAAAATTCAGAAAGAAGAAGGGGTTTTCTGTTTAATGATGCCCCTCGGAATATGCGGGTTCACCTTGCAGTACTGCATTTTCCAAAGAGGAGGCAGAAGGAGATGCAGAGTGCTGGGCCCACATCATGAAACCCAAGGGTTCAGGCTCAGAGGACACTGTGGCAGCTCTGACAGCAGGCACCTGGCCACTCCTGTTTGGGTAGCAAGAGCTAGGGAAGCCTCCTCCTTATTGCTGCAGCTGTCTCCCTGTTGGTGAGGCTCTTTTGGCTATAAGAGAAAAGCCAAGAGGACACCTGCCTGCCTGGGATCTGCATCTGTGGTCACTTCGGGGTCTTTCTGCCCATGAGAGTAGGGAGCAGTGAGGAAGCCTCTGCCTTTGTTTTCATTTGTTATGTCTATTAAAAATAAACATGCTGAGAAGCTGTCTTTTAGTCTCTTTATCAAGCCCAAATGACGTGTAGCCCTTGTCAAATCATCGTTGACGAAAGCATCTGGCACGATTTGTAAGGCATTGGGAACAAACTTCATTAAAGGCGGGCTTCCTCTCCATTGATCAAAATGCATTTCAGTCCAGTGATGGGCAGGCAGACCGTCCCTGGATTCCACTAAGGTAAACAGGAGGCCGGATGCTGCCCCTGCCCCAACCAGCTAAGCCACAGCCTACTCACAGGGCAGCCAGTGGGGCTCCCCCGCCTTGGAAAGCCACAAAGGACCCCTCTCTTGACTAGCCAACACCAATTGAGGCACATTCCACGCTGAGTCATTTCGTCAGGACTTTGCTTGCTTTGGAAACTGGTGGCATTTAAAGGGAGTAAAGCCACACTCGCTATGAATTCTAATGAGCCGCTCTGTGCTAATCAGCGACTTTGCTAACTGGGAGCCTTCTTTGTTAGAAAACACACCGTAGCCTCAGCTTGACGCAGAACGCTAGCTTTTCCTGGCCTAAATGTACCTCCTTGCATCTTTTCTCACAAACCTGAAAACAAACAAACAAACAACAACAACAAAAACAAAAAAACAAAACAAAAAAGAGGCACTTTGTTCCTCTCACCCCGTTAGATTTTTATTTTCATGTTTCTTTTCTTCAAGCCACTAGCACTGGCTGCTTTTTGCCTTGTGAAAACTAGAAAGTGCAAGAGATCGATGTCTCCTGAATCGCACCTGTCACCCACCTGGCAGCAGGTACAGACTTGGAGATGCCCCTCCTGCCCCTTCCTGCTTCACCGGGAGATCTGATCGTTTGCAAATTGAGCAGTCACCATTATTTTCCCAGGAGCAAGCAGGGTCCGCACTTCCCTGAATGTGGCCCAATCATTTGTCTCAGCCAGGCACAGATTCCAGAGTAGTTGAGCCGGCGTCGCCTTACTGTTGATTGCTAACACAGGACTAGTTATAAAGAAAAATCTTTTTAATCTGGAAAGAGGGGGAGCGGGGAGATGAAGGGCAGGAAAGGAAAGATGCATGGTGCTTAACACATCCGAGCTTGTTGTGAATCCAAGTCAGAACCTGGATGTGTGGCATTTCTCTGTCTGTGGCCCTCCGTCTGGGTCTGTCATTAACTCCACCTGCCCTCCTCTGTCCTTCCCTAGTGCTTGATGAAGACGCCCTGCCTGGAACTCATTGCATTCAGACCCCGAAGTCCCACTTTTAAAGTCTTTAGAACCCGATCAAGAGAAATCTCATTGGGCTTTTGTTTCTTCAAAGTGCCCCCATCATTTATTCAACGAATTAAAGTATCAATTTCTGTTTAAACATTAACAGGGTGATGCCAAATATTAGTCAGTTCCTAATAATTTTGAGGGATTAAAAAGATAATAAAAGTAATAGTCCATTACATTACCTACTTCAGCAAGATTGTAATGAATGTAATAAATTCTGGATCAGGGTTATAACAACTTCCATCTATTTAAAATGAATTTGTAGGGTTACTTTCATTAACTATGTATATGGGGAAAATGATCTGACATATTACTTTAAAAGAGCTGTAAAACCGATTAGGAGAAAATACGCTCTCCAGACATGGATGCCGGCCACGGGGGGACAACCGTGGCACGGGCAGTGGGGAACCAGCTGCCGAGACAGTCCTGGCTCTTCCTCTGCAAACTGCTCTGGGAAAAATCATAGCCAGGTCTTTGCAGTGAAGGATCCTTTTTTTTTTCCCCCCTCCATCCCCCTAGCCCTCAGGTATATTCGTACTCATGAACCAGGGTTAGTTCTGGGAACTTCAGCAAGGAAATAAACCCCAGGCTGGCGGCCCAGCCTGGCCTCTGGCCCCGCGGGGAAAGCTGCCGCATTACAGGGGCCCCTGCCCTCATTGCGAGAAGAGACAAGGGAGCGAGCACTTGACTGCACCACAGAAATTACTGCTGCACCTCGAATGCCCGCTTCATTTATCAATTTCATAGCAGAAAAACCCATATGACTGCCTTGTTCAGTTGCACGCTAAATCCAGTCACAGCGAGCTCCCCAACGCCAGTCAAGTGTGCTAGACTTGGACCTGGCTAGAAGTAACTTGAAACACCACTAATGATTTCTACTTAATTGAACCTCTAAGTGATTAAAGTGGCAGTAATGAATGAATCACACCCTCCCCATTCCCCTGGCCGCCTCGGCCCCAGCCTCTTCAGGCCATGGTGGGCCGGCCAGGCCTTGTGGGAAGTCAGCAAGAATGCTTGCCCACCAGCCCAGAGCCCTGCAGCCACTCTCCCGGCTCCCCACAAGCTGCCCATCTGGGGCCTGGCTAAATTGCTCTCACTTGCAGTAAATGACTCCATAAGCACCGAATCAGACCATTGATCCTTTTTATTAGATTACCCAATTGTAAGGTTAATGCATTTGCATTTGGCAAACGAAGTCGGTCAGCCCCGAATCCCGCCCGCCCAGATCGGGATTTCAATGGCCCCACGCGGAGAGCAGCTCTGTCAACATATCGATGTGTTGGAGCTGGAACCAGATGTGGATGTCCACCCTCCCCCCACGCGGGAAAGAAGGTGCCCCCAGAGAGAATACACTTTCAGGGTGGGGTCTCCTGGCAGAAGTCCTCCCTTCCACCCAGCCTCAAGGCCAAGGCTGCTGCCCACCCCACCTCCACCTCTCTACAGCTTCTGTTTCTGAAAGAAGGAAGGGGCTTGCAAGGTTTTCAGTCACCACAAACTGGGACAAGGGTGGACAGTTCACCTTAGACCAGGAACCTTGCTGCTTTCTCTAAACAAAGGAGAGTCAGGACTTAAATCAATGACAAGGTTATAGGCTTGAGAAACCAAAAATTCTTTTTCTCTTACAGTCACAGCAGCCATTTGGGGCAGCCACGTACAATAAGGCTTCTCTATCCATGGAAATATGCTTGGGTTCTGGATATATTAACCAAATGCTGTTGAAGTGGCCCTCCCGCAAAAAAAGCCTAGAAGTTACTCAAAGAAATCGCCCCCAGAATATTATGTCACTTCAGAGGTGGGGAAGCCAAAACTCACAGAGAAAATAGAACTTACCAGAAGCTCCAGGAAGTTGTTACAGGCAGTTCTTGGAAAAACTCCCCCATTTTCTGCCTTCCCCATCAGTCTGATGTTCTCTCCTCAGGTAAAAAGGCAGTGCTCCCAGCAGAGCTGGCTTTGAGGCTGTGGCAGTAAAGAAATAGCCTTTTTATACAAATGTTCTCAGACACAAGCCATATTTCATATTCAGCTGCATAAACTAGGTCTTTGTCTAAATTGTCCCAGGGAGGAAGATTCACTGTAAGTACTGCTTACAGAATGGATTTGTTCAGCATCTTGTCTCCGAGGACAAGGAAGCTGGTTTCATCATTTCAAGTCAGTTCGCTTTCCCCTGCTATTCACCTGCAATCGTGGCCCACAGGCTTAGGGGTAACCCGTCAAGAGCAGGTAGAACTCAATGGTTCAAGCCTCAGCTCAGTCACACAGGGCCATGTTAGCTTACTTAGCCTCCGTTTCCTCCCCCTGTGATCAACTTTCTCTTGCCGTATTGTTTTAAGACTAAATGGGATAATCCTTGTGAAAATGACCAGCTCTGACTGGCTCCTTATCCATGAATACCCTTCTTCCTGGTGTTACAGGAAAAGGTGACCCCGAGTCTTCTAGGCAATAACTGACGTGACAAATAACTCAGGGACAGTGCATGCGAGGGAAGGGAGCCATTGCTCTACTTAGCTCTTGCTCACTTTTGCTGCAAAGGAGGCTCCAAGTCCCTACTCAATATCTCCTCTGACTTTCCTGTTGGAGGCTGAGCCTGTGTGAGGCTCCACTCAGCCTCAGTCTGGGTGTCATAGGGTCTGAGAGACCAAAATGACAGCAAGAGAATTCTCGTAACAACTGACAGCCACATTCACTAACATGTAAGAGCACTCTGCCATTTAAGCACTTTGTACCTGTGTTTAACCTCCTCAGATCCTTGCAGTAATCTGACAAGACTCGGATAGTTAGACCCACATAACAGAGGCAGAAGCTAAGGTCTGCAGAGGCCACGTGACTGTCCAAGGGACGCAGCTGAGAAGGTGCACAGCTGGGGTTGAAAGCTGAGCCCGTCAGACTCCAAGACACCCTCCCAGCTGGGACTCACTGTGTCCTTATGGCAGAGCACAAGTCAGGATCTAGCAGAAACCCTGGCCTCTCCTGCCTCTTTCAGCCTGCTGGTCCATTGAGTTAACTGCCAGGAGAACAGCAAGGGATAGGAAGGCACTGGCTGTGAAGGAAAACTGGGGAACTGCTGTGGGGGTACCAGTTGACCTTGGTATACCATTGGGAAAATGCTGATACAGAAGTTGTAGCACAAACCCTGGGAGCCCACAGCAAGGACAGCTATCTGATTGGGGTGCGATGCGGGCAGATTCTAGCTAGAGATAGTCGTGGCTGGGCTGTCTGAGGAAAACAGGGCAAGAAGAGACTCCTCTGGATAGGCTGTTAGTCCAGAAAGAAGATCCCAGCACCAGAGCCCAAACCCAGAAAGCTTTAGGCCTGAGCAGGCCCAGCCACTGCACACACACACAACTCTACCTGTGGGGATGTGTAACTAGTGTCTCTATGGGAAGCTGAGTGCGCATGAGTATGTGAATGAGAGACCATGGCTGGGCATGTTTACATCCATGTGACCACATGAATGTAAGAAGGTTTTCTGCTCCCAGCTCTACTGGGTAAAGGGGTATCCACCATTCCCATCGGTAGGAATAGAGAAGTATGAATACATTCAGAGAAGTATGTACTGTGTGATTCTCTGGGACTAAAGAGGGAGGGTCTGCTCTGCCTTGCAGAGTCAGGGAAAGCTGCCTAGAGGAGGGGATCTTTGCTAAGCAGTACTAGCCTGAGCCAGAATTTGCGATATTCCTATTACTAGCAAGTCATATCGGATCCGTCATCCCCAGAAACAAGCTAAACATCCTGATGAGCTAAGACAATTCAGTAGCCTTCCAAAAATAGAAACACAGAATACCCACTCCCCAAGCTGTGTGCTCACTAAGGAGATGGACACAACCAGAACCCCTGACCACCTCCAGCCTCTGGACTTCAGAAGGCCTTTTGGTGGATATCCCCTCACCTGGGTTCAACTGCCTTTTAGTGTGCAATACAGAAGGACAGATCCTGGTCCAAGACTGGGTAACTACCCTTGTGTTCAGGAGAAGTGCGCACAGCAGAACTCAGCCCTGCATCTCTGGCCTGGATCTTGGAGTGCCTGAACTGCACTTCCTGTATCTATCCCCATGGCTGTGTGATTAGGGACAAGCCTCTCAGCCCTTCGTGCCTCCATTTCCTCATCTGCCAAGTGGGGCTAAGTGCCTGCTGCCTACCTCCATCATGAATGCGGAGCCTAAAGTTCTGACTGTGCAGGGCTGGGCAGCCTCCAGCTAATCACCAGGCTCGTCAAGGTTGAGCTTGCTTGTTTATAGAACAAGAACAGTCACATAAAGGAGAGCATGTAGAAGAACACACTTGAATGTTGAAAAACGCACAGCATTTGAGAGATGTCACCTGTGAGCTGGAGCACTCAGCAGTGTTGGGTATTCCTAGATTCCCAGAGGAGTGAGGCTTCCAGGTGCTGCTTTCAAGGGACAAGAAGACCCAGACCCAGAGCTCCAGGACTCTGAGGACAGGAAACCCCGGAGATGGAGTCTGCCAGCCAGAAGGCACTGGGCCATGGCTCCCTGGAGCTGTACTGCAATGATTCAGGAAAAGGCTGACAAGGATATTAGCAGTGTGGGTTTTTTTTTAAATCCCGAGTCCAGAGAAAATGCACGGTCAGGAATAAAGGCGCCCAAGAGAGCAAGGAGAGAGAAATAATCAGAATTAGCCAGCAGGCGGGCAGCAGTAATGGGGCAATGCCGAGCACACAGGGCAGAAGCTTCACCAGGACGCCAGGATGGGGAGGCATCCTGGGATGCACAGGCCGGGACAGACGTGGGCAGGCGCAGGGCAGGGGACATGGCCCACTGGGGCCCAGCCAGCAGAATGGAAGAAGGAAGAAACCATCACCAGGTGAGTCTGGCACATGTCGGGGCTGTTGAGCGTCCCCTTAGGCTCCTCCCACCACAGGGCATCCAAAAGAGATATCACCAAAAGGCTTGAGTTTTATGTTCCCTTTTGAAAGGGGCAGGAGGCTGGGCAGCAAAGAGGGAGGCTTCTGTGATGCCACAGCAAGGCTGCAGGGGCCTCTGAAAAGGTGGCCTCACACTCACTCCTCAAGGTGGAAATGGGATGAGGATGGTAGGTTCGTGGCTCAGGTAATTCCCCCGGCTTGCTCCCTCGCAGTTGGACAGGGTGTGTAGAGGTGACGGGGGATGCTGTTCTAGCATCTGCTTTGGGAGCAGAAAGGCGTGGATATTGATGAGCTGGAACACAGAAAGCCACTGACACAGGCAACAGAAACTATGTTCCTAACAGAAACCTGCTTTCTACAAATCACTGAGACTAGCAGAGGGCTTAGGCAGAAGGCCTAACACTGTGTGTACATGTATCTGTATGTGTGTGCGTATGTGGGCACGTGTGGGCATGTGTATATACATGTATGTGCATGTGTGTGCATGCATGTGTGTTGTAGGAGGGCAGCATTCATATGTCAGCCCTTGATCCCTCTGCAGATTCCAAGCTAATGACAAACATGTGTGGTGTTCTGAAAGCCCACCTCTTCTTCCACAGCCCCCGACTCTAGGTCCGCTGGCAAAGCTGACTGCGCTGCTACAAACCGAATGCAGAGAGGTGGGGCTGTGTGGTTCCCCTTCAATCCAGACTCTGTAGTAGTCAAGCTGCTGCATGTTGATGGCTCTGCCAGTGCCCGTGTTAACTAGCACAGCTCTATGCATGTGTTAGATGCATCGTGTGTGTGTGTGTGTGTGTGTGTGTGTGTGTGTGTGTGTTCAACACCATCATTTGCTAAACAAGACATTCATTATAGCACAGTTTGGGGAATGCTTTTTTGACCTTTTCTTTCCTTTGATACTTTAGTACACTAAGAGACATGATTTGTGAAATCCTCATGGTTTCACTGACTCTGTTCTCTGAACCTCAGTCTCAGTTCCCACCCTCACAACATGTTAAGCTGGGCTCTGGGGAGTCAGGTCCCTGCAGGGAGAGAGAGCTGCTTCTCTCTGACATTGCTGATTGTCCAAACCTCTCTGCGAGAAGCTCTAAATGAGACTTCCTGATACAGAGCGGCGAGGCGGGTTCGTCAGTCACTCTCTTCCCTTCAGAACTGCTCTCTCGGGGTCCACAACTAAGCAAACGGCAAACATAGCAGGCTGGGCCCTGCCAGGATGCCAGATCAAGGCAGGAGTCCCCTGGCCTTCTCACCTCCCCAGCCGTCTCTCTGTGGGATCACCTGGGTGAACATCAAACCCAAATCACAACCCCCCCAAATTTAATTTATTTCTACCTAAACAAGTTCTTTTATCATAAAGCAATAAATTTGTCTTGGTGCTAGCAATTTGTTGCGGGTGACATAACATTGCAAATTGATTAATCGCCACTGTACGCGGCCAAATGAGAAAAGCAAGGAATTATTATGAATAGCGTCCGTCTTTTACGGGAGGGATTCATTATTCAAAAGTGCTCGCTGGTGCTTACATGTGCCCTCGGTGCAGATTACATCCATTTGCCGACTTCCCACATCATGCTTACACAAATCAACAAACGTGCATTTATTAAGACATAGAATGAAAGCTATTTAAAATTGAAAAATGGCCTTTTGCGTACTTTTCTTCAAGGAAGGCAAATCTTGGTGGGAAGCAAGCCTGTAGCTGTCACATGAGTATCCCTGGGTTCTATGCACGCGGGCTTATATTAGCACTATCAAACCTACCTGCTCTGCCATGGGCAGCAGCCCTGACCAGACATACCCCATTATCAGTTCTGAAACCCTCGCTCGGACCTGGACAATTGAAATCATCAGCTGTTGCTGCCTGTCAGGGAAATTCAGCCAATGAGAAGGTTCAGCTTCCTGGCAAGGCTCTTCCTTACCATCATCCAGGAAAGAGAGGAAACCCAATATTACTCAAGCATGTACAATTGTACAAATGTACAATTAAGGCAAGTCCCCATAACTCCATGAACCTCACTAGGTTGTCATGAAGATCAGAAAGTAAACATTTTTGGTTTGTTTGTTTGTTTAATCAATGGTTGACCATGAAATTTGCTTGGGACCGTTTCTCAAAGTAGAGAAGAGATAGTGGAGGCTCAGAAAGGCTAAGTAACTTAGCCCAGGGTTGCACTGTGAAATCCAGACTCAAAGTCATATCTGCTGACTCCCAAGCCAAAGATTGTATATCTCTTCTGCCTAGGGGCCTCTGGTGATGTCAGGCTAGAGACTTACTTGTCTATCTGTGTTCAATTCAGCAACATCAAAGGGCCCTGCTAAGTACAGGCAGGGAGCAATGACTTTCTGATTGGCTCAAAAAGCTCTAAATTGATCTTTAAAACCTATTTTTCCTAATTTATTTTGATCTTATTTGAAAGGGTGAGAAATAACTTCCATTCTTTCATTCTTAAAATGCCTACAACAGCCAGGGGTAGGTAAGAGCAACGACAGGATCCAGGAACTCCATCTGGATCTCCCACATGGGTGTCAAGGACTCAAATGTTTGAGATATTATCTATTGCCTCTCAAGTGTGCATTAACAGGAAACTGGGATTGAAAAGTCAGTATTGAAACCCAGGCATCCAAAGCAGGATCTTAGTGGCTATGCCAAACATTTGCCCCACTAAACCAATTTCTCAGGAAAACAAACAGAATAAGCCTGATTGCTAAAAGAAAGAGTGGCTATGTGCCCAGCATTGAGCATCATAGTTCTGTGAAGGTTCAGTAGGCCTTGAGCTAAGCATAGAGGGAAGCTGAAACTCACCCAGGTCTTAATCTACCTCCCTGGAGCTGTCCAGCTAGCTGGCTGACTGTGAGGTCCTAAGCAAAGCCTCAGCTTAGACACAGCCAGGCAGATTCTAAGAGGCAGAAAGTATGCCTGCACCTGCCTCTGCTGCTCAAGGCACTAGGAAAGATAAGGTGGGGGCAGATCAGGCTCAGGTCGCACTGACACCCCCAGCCTCCAGATCTCCTCTGGCTGGCCTTGGCCTTCCTGGCTTGATACCTGATCCCCCTGGAAGCTGACACCTCAGCATGAGAGAGATCAGGGCAGACACAGCTGCCGCCACCACCAGAGCCACAGCCTGACTTTAGGGAGAGATTTTGAGGACACTGGCCTGAGAGCTGTCAGCCAGCTCCCTCTTTCAGCCCTACGTCCAGAAAGACTGTGTCTAAATTCTTATGTAACAATCGTGGCTGAAAGAGAAAAGGTTTCAGGCTTAATGGCATGGTTGAGTTTACACAGCTGGGAAACTGGGCTCAAAATACAAGTCACATGTCTTCAAAGCTTATACACTTGACTTCTTCTTCAGTGAATGGCCTCCTCGTAGAATGAGACATACACACTTATTGACTTACGCTGTAGCATTTCTTCATAAGAATATATCTAATGTGTGGGAAGGGATGCATGCCAGTGTTGGCAAACGAGTGAAGGTGCCTGTACATGTGAGTGTATGTACAGGATTGCATACAACACAGCAAATCACAGCTCTCAACCACAGCTGCACAGCGGTGCTCCTGGGGAAGATGGAAGAAGTCCCAGTGCCTGAGCCCAGCTTCTGATTCATCTGGCCAGGGCCTTGAAGCTTTTCAGAGTCGTCGGGGTCATGCTCATAGGCAATGCAGGTTAAGAGCATCTGGTTCATAGTTCTGCAGTGTAACAAGATACTTTTTCTCTGATACTCGCTCAGCAATCACTACTCATAACACCCCCTGACAGGCTAGGGCCAATGAGAACAGGCATTTCCCAGAACACAGACTGAAAACACCCAGCCTATTATACCTAGGCTTCTTCACCGATTTCTGAGCTGTTTTGGGATTTGCATGCAAAATAAAAGCTTCCTACATAATTGAAATTATGACCAATTGACCATGAAATGGAAGTGTCCATGAGCAATGAGGTGTTGGGGAGGCTGTTGTACTCAGAAATGGGGAGCCCCAGGGCTAGTTCTCCGGCTAGGAAAGAAGCCATCTCGATTCCTTCTTGTTGCTCACCATCAGCTCACCAACATTTCCTTGGTTCCTCTCGCTGACAAAAAGCAGCACCGGGAAGTTCCTAAAGGAGACATTCTGTTCATGGAGAATCCTTCTGTGGAAGGAAAACTGGGGATGAAAGTCCACGTGCAAACATTCTTCCTCGGGGAGCAGTTTAGCAAGCTAAGGAGCTGCTGATCCAGACTGGGGTGTGAAATCCCCAGAAAGAAAGAGTGGGCAGGGACGCTGGAAAGCTAAGTGCAATCCAACTACACATAAGAAGTTGAAACTTTGGGGACACAGAACAAAACTCAGGGTTGTACATCTTTTGCTTATTAACAGTAGAAGCAGGAAGCAATATGTATTTCCCCTGGTGTTTCTAGTGTGAATGAATAGATAACTAAAATATTACGATGAAAATGGAAGACAAAATTTGGCTCTGGTCAGACCTCTCTTGGAGTGTTGCATTTAATTCTAGACTCTATACTTTGAAGAGGGACTTTGATTGATGGATAGGATGGCGACATAGAAGAGTGATGGAACGCTCAAGGGGCTGAACACTTCAATTCAAGATGAAATTCTGAGGGTGTGCACCTGGAAAGGAGCAGAACTGGATGGCATGTGATGCTGTGTTCAAATGTGCTGGTCCCCCCCAGAGACAGAGAGTGAGGTAGGGGCAAACTCTGCATGTGCCAACAGGGGCCACAGAGGACAAATGATACATTTGGATTTAATCTTAAAGGCAATGGAAAGTCCCTGACAGCATTAATCAATCTGTTACATGTCTGCGTTTTTAAAAGATCATTCTGGAGGTGTTTCTAAGAATGTCTTTAGTAAACTGTGCATTTTCTTCATATATATGGAAGAAGATACAGACATAGATCCTAGTCTATATTTCGATAAATGTATTGCTCAGATTTTTCTATCTTTATTGCCACTAAAATAAAATATGCGTGTCCACTATATTTCTAACTGGTTGTTGTTGAAATTTTGGTAACATTTTCTGTGCATTTTTTCTATATCCAGCCATGCTAATGAACTCTTTATTGCTCACAATGGTTTAGTTAATCCTTTTTGGATCTCTGCTATCCTAGGATGATAAAACCATCTTTTGCCAAGAAAGTCAAATCTCTTTCCACACACACATTCATTGCATTTACTAGATGTCTAGAACAGTGATGGTTAACCTAGATCTGTGATTCTTAACCAAGACACTCAGTAATGTCTGGAGACACTTTTGATTATCACAAATGGAAAAATGTTTCTGGTTAAGAATGGAATTCTTAGCTTGGTCTTGATTTCAATGCAAATACTCTTGCATTTGACCCTTCTGTATAGATTTGGATTTAATTTAAGGCAAAATTTGGTTGGATGAAGAGTCTTTAAGCTTACATTAATCTAGAAAAATTCATCAGAAATAGAATCTTGTCAAATGATTTTAATTTTCATCAAGATGATAATATTGCTTTTTACTTATGTTCTCTTTTTACATTATAATAATCGTTTCCTTGGCCTTAGTGACGTTACTTTAGAAAGCAGGTGACTGTTAAATAGGCACACCCCTTCTGCATCTCCCCCCTGCAGCACACTAGAAGCATTGCCTGTGTGAGAAGTAGCTTGATTACAAATCAATGCCAGTAATCTGGAGTGTCTGCTGTGTGGTTTTCAATGGAAATTCATATAGTAAGCCACTGTTTGCTTCCTCCGAGTTACAAAGACTAAGTAATGCTTCTACAGGCCTGACTGTTGGCACTTGGCTGCTCTGAAAAATGATCAATGACCATCTTTGAAGTGTCTCAGGATTCAATCCCATCAAGTAGACTTGTTATATACTCAGAGACAAACAATATTAGGACAGACAATATCAGATACGTGTTCCAAATTCGGGTAAAAATCACAGAGACATTTCTACATAACACAAAACAAGCAGGTAGAAAATTAACACAGATTTCCTAATATTAAGTTGTCTTCACACTCTTGAAATTAATCATGTGTTCATGGTAGATTATTCTTGTAAGCTGAGACTTGGTATCACTCTTTTATAACTATATTCAAAAGATTGGCCTTAAATTTTTTGTCTTTACATTTAATATGAAATGATGATTTTGCCTTTTTCCTTATGCTGAGAGTTTATCATAAGAGTTGATCATTGAAATTAAACTTTAAACGACGCATCTACACTTGATTATTAGTTTGTCATTAGAGATTATCTCTGTGAAAACCAGAAAAACTATCTGTGAAATTATTTTTCATATCTACTGTCTCGTAGTCATTTGACCTTATTATTCAAGATTTTTAACAACATCTGTGGAACTTTTTCAGATTTAGTTGTCAATTTTACTGTTTTTCTAATTTTTAAATCATTACTTTCTGCTTTGTACTTGAATACTATTTTTCAATTGTTTTCTAACATACAATTCTTTTCAAAGATTTGTTTATTTTTATTGGAAAGTCAGATATACAGAGAGGAGGAGAGACAGAGAGGAAGATCTTCTGTCTGCCGATAAACTCCCTGAGTGGCCACAAAGGCCAGAGCTAAGCTGATCCAAAGCCAGGAGCCAGATTTTCTGGGTCTCCCATGCGGGTGCAGGGTTCCAAGACTTTGGGTCGTCCTCAACTGCTTTCCCAGCCACAAGCAGGGAGCTGGATTGGAAGCAGACCACCGGGACTACAACCAGGGCTCATATGGGATCCCAGAGTGTGCAAGGTGAGGACTTTAACCACTAGGCTATCACACCGGGCCCATATAATTGTCCTTATTTTCCTGACTAAAGTCTTCTCTGATGCTTGCATTGTTTCTTGATTTAACATAGATTCACTTAAAGAACTGTCAGAGCTTTGCCCGTATTCTATAAATTTGCAAAATGCTGTTCTCATTCCTCTTATCTAAATATTCCATGCCTGCTAGTTTGGGTTCTCTCTAACCCAAACGTTTTGTTTTCCTTTTTATTAATTAAATATCTTCCCTCTAATCTTCTCTTGCTCTTTCCTACTCTGATTATAATGTGTTCAGAGAAATTAACATATGACTTTCATTTTATTATTTTATTATTTATTCATTTTATTATTAATGATGTTTTTCTTTGAGACCAATATAGAAACAATTTGTCTGATACATATAACAAGAATTCCTGAATCTTCCCCGTTTAGAATATAGTTTCTACTTTGGACTATGCAATACAAAGGGTTATCTAACACAATATGGGGAGATTATACTCATTTACTTTTAGCTTGCCCTCTGTTTTGCATATATTTTATGTTTTATATTAATATTCTATGATATTAATATAATGAATAACATACACATGTTGGGAATATACACTTGAAAAGCTCTTTAACAGTAAAAAAAAAAGGGAGATGATTAACCTGCAAGATATCAAGTTCAATATTTTTAAACAATAACATTCTATACAATATATTGAAACTGTATGCCCCAAATGCTTTACATGTTGGGGTTCACACACAAAAGCATTTGGAGACAACTGCATCATCAATGATGATGGAAAGATTTTGTTCTACGTGTCAGAATTCTAAAGAAGGTAGAGAACGCAATTTGGATTCACAGAGGCTGCTAGTCTGGACGGAATCCAGGAAAATGAGGGGACCAGGTTCATGCCCACCAACCATGTCAAGGCTTCCTTGGTCCTTGGAAATGTCTCCACTCTCAGGTTTTAACACTATGAATCTCCTCTAAAACCTGCCAAGCTGCCTTTTCCTGTTTCTCTGGACTTCCGTTTCTTTCCAGGAGCAATCTGACCCAGGCTTCTGTGAAAGTCCCCTGAGTATCTGTGGCCTTAGTAACTTGGTAGGAGTTTTCTGTGCACCAGGTGGAGGACTCACACATGGCTCAGCATGCACAGCTCTGCCCCTTCCTCCACGTGGGAGTTTTCTGTGCAGAGTGGAGGACTCACATGGCCCAGGATGCACAGCTCTGCCCCTTTCTCCACGTGCTATTTTCCTTTTCCTTTCCATTAGCCTATGGAAAGCATTTTTTGACCCCTTTTCTACAACAGAAATGAAAAAAAAAAAACATTTTAAAATCTATCTTCAACCCCTTCCTAATCCTTTCATGTTTTTATGGAAATAATCTAGAATTAATCATCTAGAATCCAGATTATTATTCAGTTTTACATTTATATTTTATTCATTTTTTCCAAGAATTGTTTTCAGATCATATGAATCATTTTCTTGGTCACTAAAATAGGAGACTCAGTTCTATGTTTGATTGATACTAATGTTCTCTATTCACTCGTTTATCTTGAGGTACTCATTTCTGTGTTCTCAACTTTGATTTGTCCCATTTGTATGCAGTATACTTTCAAAAATCTCATTTGGTTTGCTCTTTGAGTTTTAAGATGAGCTCATATGAAGTACATTTTACATGTGTATATTTCTGTTGTCTTCACAATTCAACAATTTGAACTGTGCATCTTGAGTCATGACTTTTTACTTTCAACATTCCTTAGGTATCATACTACTGTTTTGCAGCTTTCAGACTTTTGGCAAAATCTAAACACAGTCTTATTTCTGTCCTTTGGGCGGCTTCCTTCCTGGGCACCTGTAGGTTTTAATCATGTATTCATCTATGTGCTGAGGAAATATTCAAGCACTGATGGTGTGCAGAACATTGATCAAGATATAGCAATAAAGGGAAGAAAGCTCTGCCCTCATGGAGCTGGCATGCTAGTGCAGGAGACAGATGGTAAACAAAACGGACAATAAAGTATGCAGCATTTCAGATGACTGCACAGCTGCAAAAGAGTGGCAGGACACATCACAATTTAAACAGGGTCCTTGGGGTGCTCTTCACCAAAGTGCCTTTGAAGAAAACCCTGATGCGAAGGGTGGCTGTTAGGACACCACTGGTTGGGGCACCCACATCCCAAACCACAATGCCAGGGTTCAGATCTCACTTCTGCTCCCAATCCCAACTTCCTGCTAATGCACACCCTAGAAGGTAGGTAGTAATGGGTCTCTACCATGCACATGGGAAACTTGGATTGAATCCCTGCATCCTGGGTCTGGCTACAGCTGTAGCTTAGCCCAGACCACTGCAGGCATTTTGGGAGTGATTGTGTGTGTGTGTGTGTGGGTGTCTTTCTCTGCCTCTCAAGTACACTTCTTTTTTTTCCCATTTTTTTTTTATTGATTACATTGCATTATGTGACACAGTTTTATAGGCACTGGGATTCCCCCCACCCCTTCCCAAATACACCCCCCCCATGGTGGATTCCTCCACCTTGTTGCATTACCACAGTTCAAATTCAGTTGAGATTCTTTCATTGCAAGCATCTACCAAGCATAAAGTTCAGCATCTTATTGTCCAGATAAGTTCAATGGTTTCTTGGGGAGACCATCTCTGGTTTGAAGGTAGAGCCGACAGAGTATCATCCCAATCAAGTAAAAGCCCCGACATTACATCAGTAACAATTTATAACATAATGGAATTAGTTGACATGGTATTGAGTAACCAACATGTTAAAAGAGAGAGAGAGAAAAAAAGAGTGCAAGTTCTGAACCACATCCTATGACTTCTACATGGACATTTCACTTCTTAGTTTATATACAACCGGGTTCTATACACCTTAAAATGGCTATAGATTACTATTCAACTGTCTCATGTCTATTCAAGCACACTTCTTAAAGAATAAAGAGTGTGAAGGAGGGCCTGAGGAAAGAGATCCTGACCAGAGAGCTTGCCAGCCATGCTCCAGAGATCAGAGTTAAGGAGAACACTATGACTGGAGGGGGAACAGACAAGGCAGAGAGAAGATGAGAAGCTGTTGAGATCAGAGTTGTCAAGTCCCAAACTGAAGTTCCAAAGAAACACACATTGGGCATAGCTCCTGTCTAAGAGAGAAGCATGGTGAGCAATGCTTCCCAAAGTAACTGGCCAACGGAATCCCATAGAGCAGGCTTGATAATGTTCATCTACCATGGACTCAGCAGCTCTTACTGAGAACCTTCTTACCATGTGGCAGGCACTAACCTAGACGTTGAGGATACAGCGGGGAGTAAAGCAACGTCCCTGCCCTCATGGAATTCACACCTGCGTGAATGACAAATAACAAGCCCGTATGTGCTTGAGATAAATGCCATGGCCGATAAGTGAAGCAAGATAAAATATTTGTAGAACACTAGCTTTGCTGAACACTGATCTCTTCTCGTCAACTTTTCCTAGAATCTTACGGCTACTTATATTTTTCTTAAGACTAAACTGGGTCTACCTTTAACCACTATTTAATGTTAACTTCTGTTTTTATCTAAAAACTTTTTGGAAGTGTCTTAAAGCATTCACACATATACAAACAAGAATGGTTTTTGCTTAGGAATAGCAATAACCTCTATGATTAAGTACCATTCTCTTTTCTTTGCATATTTAATTGCTTTGCTTTTTATTTTTCTCTCCTCTAATCTGCTAGAATTTTTTTTTAAGATATTTTTTTAATTGGAAAGGCAGATCTATATAGAGAAGGAGACACACAGAGAAATATCTTCCATCTGCCGATTCACTCCCCAGTGACTGCGATGGCCAGAACTGAGCTGAACTGATCCAAAGACAGGAGCTTTCTCCAGGTCTCCCACACAGGTGCATGGGTCCCCAAGCTTTGGGTCATCCTCAAATGTTTTCCCAGGCCATAGGCAGAGTGCTGGAAGGGAAGTGGGGCAACCAGGACATGAATCAGCACCCACAAGAGATCCTGGAGGAAGCAAGGCAAGGATTTAGCCATTAGGCTATTGTGCCAGGCCCATTATCTACTAGAGTTTTTAGCTTTATCCAAGATTTTCAAGTTCAGTGTTTTCCTTACCTGTTTTTAGTTCAATGCACAATCACAATTACTTAAAAGCGTTTCTTTTCAGGTCTGTATGATGGCTAAATTGGCTAATCCTCCATCTATAAGCACTGGCATTCCATATGGGCACCGGTTCATGTCCAGGCTGATGCACTTCCCTTCCAGCTCCCTGCTTATGGCTGGAAAAGAAGTGGAGGATGGTCCAAACCCTTGGGACCCTGGCTCCTGTCTCTTGGCTTACTGGCTTTGGATCGGCTCAGCTCTGGCTATTGCAACCACTTGGGGAGTGAACCAGCAGATGGAAGATCTTTTTCCCTGTCTCTCTTTTTCTCTGTAAATCTGCCTTTCCAATAAAAATAAATAAAACTTTAAAAATTCTTTTTGTAACAATATTAGCTTTTATATTAGATCTTTTTTTTGGGATAAAAATATGGAACACTTCACGAATCTGCATGTCATCGTTGTGCAGGAGCCATGCTAATTTCTGCAGCATTCCAGTTTTAGTATATGCACTGCCACAGTGAGCACTAAATTAAGTCTTTAAGTGTAAAAATAATAGCTGATGCCTTTTGGATACTCAATGAAGAGCATCACATCCTCAATTTTATTTACTGTTCAAACTACTCCTTGAGTCTTCACCATTGAACAGACAATGACCTTAAGACCTACTAGTATGAAGGGATTATTGGACCTATTGTCTATCTCTCCAGTTCTGCTCTGTACAGAATCTAACACGGATTAATTTTAGTTGTTTTATTTTTGTTTATCTGATACTTAATTGTTTCTTTACATTTCATCTTTTGGGATTTCATCTATCTTTTATTTCTAACTCCCATCACTCTTATCCAATCATATCATACAGCAGAGTATCATCAGCCCATTTTTTACTTCTTATATCACACACTGCAGACTTATGTTTCCCTGAATTTTGTTAAAAGAGCAACTCAGATATCCTGAAGTAACCCTCAGCTTCCTGTGATCGGTCTTCCTCAAAAAACAAGTTTTCTACATAGTGAGTACCTTGCTCTCTGTTTTATGTCGCAGATTTTCTCAGAGGCCTTACATGCTTTTATCCCCTACTTACTCATTCTTGATCAAAAAAGGAAAGAAGGAAGGAAGGAGAAATCAAATGAGAGAGAAATAGAGAGATGGAGAGAAAGGAAAAGGAATAGAAAGAGGAAAGGAGAGGGAGACCAGATGAGCATGTTACTATGACAAGGTCACGTATCCCTGAAGAAGGTCCATGCCTGGCCCAGAATCAACCCTTTCCCAATGCCAGCAGCACTTCCCTAGATGACCATTGCCAGCTTTAGGCACTTCCACCCCCATGGCATTACAGGGCTGTGGGATATCCCGGAGGAGGGGCATTGACAGGAGGAGCACGGGGCATCGAGAACTCTGGCATCATCAGAGGCGTGTAAGAGAGTTTCTTCCCTTTGGAGAAGATCTCACATGAAGGCGTAGATGCAGAGAGGAGATGGAAGCTATCTCCTGCCTCTTCCCCTGTGGCTCCGGCTTTTGCATCAAAGCTTCATCTGAATTTGGCTTGATGGGAATGATGTGTACTGGATTAATATTCCACTATTCTAGCGCAGTTAAACATGGAAATATTTGTGGTTTCAGGGAGGTGTCGACGGGAATGTGAAGATGGAGTGGAAGCAGCCAACTAAACAGAAACAGGGAAGCAAGCTCACAATGGAGAACAGGCAATTCTCCATCTTGGCCTCCCTAAACTTCTTAACTTCCCTTCATCTGTGTCAACCCCAAGCAGAGCAGGGACTTTCTTATCCTTACCAATGAGGGTTACTGAAGTTAACAGCAGAACAAAATAACTGAGAATATTCCCAGGAAGCAGGCTTTCTGGGTTCAAATCCTAAGTCTACCACCTACTGGATGAAAGACAAGAGGCAAGTTCCATAACCTTTTTGGCCCTCGATTTTTCCATCTGTAAAATATAGGTAGAGATAGGCCCTCTCTCACAGGCTTATTGTGAGAAGTAACTGATGTGATCTTTGAGAAGCACTGATGCAGCACCTAGCACATAACAAAATGCTAGTATTGATCCATTGCTTGCTCGACTGCTTGATCCATTGACTGAAAGCGACCAACCTTAGGAATCTATGAGCCTTTTCTGGACACACACAATCCATCCCCATGGACTATGCCCTGAGTTTCCTTTGCTCAGTGACCTTTGCTTTTCTCGACCCTGACCCTTGACCAGACTCTGTCCTTGAGATTTGAGCCAACTCCCTGTCCTCAGAATCCCCAGGCCCTGAAGACTTCCTGTGCACTGGTCTTTCATTTAATCTTCACCAAAGTCCACTGAGGTCAATGTTACTACTATCCCCATTGCACAAATGAAGCAATGGAGGCCTAAAAGTTGTCAAGTAAGTATTAGAAAAGTTGGAATGCAAGCCAGAAAACCTAAAGAGTGGAGCTGCATCTCTGTACAGGGCATACAGGTCCTTTTATTAAGAAAGTTCCAGAGCTTAAAGCCAGGCAGAGATCTGGTGCTCTTGCTGAAAGTTTATAGAGTGAAAAGCTTTGCCCTAGAACAATGATTCTCAACTGGGTAGGATTTGCTTCCTACAGGACATTGGGCTGTGTCTGGAGACATTTACTTGTCACCACTAGTAGGAAATGCCATGGTCATCTGGTGGGTGGAAACCAGGGATGCCCAGTGACACAGTATTTCCTGGTCTCCACTGCCAATAGTGTCCAGAGGGACAAACACATGGCTTTGAAATTAAGTAGATCTGTTCTGCTCCCCAGTATACTTTTGATCAATACCAAAGAAGCCAGGTACCCAAATGCCAGGCTCCCCAGCAGGGCATTCCTAATTCCTCTCTATGAATTAGGCTTTCACTGTCTCTCTCCTACGCCATTTCAGTCATCTCATCGTTCCATATTCTAAGAGCAATCTTAGAGTTGCCCTCGAATACAACAAGAAATTTTGAGTTTCGGAGAGGAAGTGGGAATCTGAACTGCTGAATGAAATGCTCTGCAGCTAACAGGCCAGCACACAGAATCCTCTGGATTTCAGACCCTACTCCTATTCAGGAGCTTTTATTTTGCATGTAAATGTCGAGAGAGCCACGGGGTGAAGGGGCTGGCTTGTCCTCTGCGAGGAGGAAAGTTGTCGTCCCCTCTGAAGTGGCTGCATTAATGTCATGTCATTACACCATATTGCTGCACAGGTTAATATAATTGGGTGACTATGTGTGAGCAATGATCCGTGCCATGTTCCAGCTCTGAAACAAATGACATTTAACCAGCCGGGCTGCAAGGCTCCTTGTTATCTACATGGTGAGCAATTGGAACGGGAAGCAGACCTCTCGATGAGCAACTGATGAATTAGTTGTTGGGTTTCCTCGACAGCTTGGATTTATAAGAGCACGATTCAAACATAATTTATTAGATCTATAAACAGACAGATCTGATGTTTTCACTGAGATTTCATCTTGTCGCCCTTTGATATTGTGTCACTGACAACCCTGTTATAATGTAATTTTATTATTCTGATAAGGTGTTGTTTCTGGAGGTTTTATTTATTTATTTCTCACTGAAAGATATTTTCAGGTTTAGGAGGAAAGGAACCAGAAAGTTTTGTGCTAGCTCATACCTGGCAACGTCCAGTTTTTCCAGGCTGTGACTGAGTGTCTCAATGGCAGAGAGAGACAACATTTTCATTGGAGTAATGAGCAGCTCCTGGCCTAAGAGTGGCAGGAAGAACAGGAAATGGCGGTACCTGTGGGGTGTAACTGGGGTTTGGAAGAGAATCTTCCTCAAGGAACCTGGTCCTCTTGGGACCCACCTGTCAGCCCAGGACACAAGATAGCCCAGCTGGGTCCATTCACCATTTACTTGATGATACAGCTGGGGTCTTTAGCCACCTGGCCCAAGGATCACTCCCACGATGATTGTAAGCCAATCCTCCTGGCTCTGGCAAAGGAGAGGGTGCCTGGCCACTGTTAAAGGTCCTTCAAGCAAAAGGGTCTCAGTAAAGGGATGGTAGCTGTCCCAAAAACTACTGAGAAGATTGATAGAATTACATGTCTACCGCAAACAGCATAAAACTGAGAAAACACTCCAGATCAGGCAACATCCCTCTGGGTGATTGTGACTTGGGCATTCCACTCCCTTTTTATGAGCCATTGCCCAGCCAAGACAATAGTCCTGGTGAGAAAAAAAGACAGTGAACAGAGCTGTATAAGTTGAAATGCAGTGCAAATGAAGGGTATGCTGATTAGCAGTCACAACTGTATGCTCTCAAAAGACATTTTTTGGGAGTCCAGAAGGGATATATGTATTTATTGGTTTTAATTGAGAGTCATAATCATCCATGGCAAGCTTTAAATTTTACCAGGTGCTCTCACATCCTCACATGTGATGTACTGACATGACAGCTTGTTTAGTTCCCCTAGAATTTTGACAAGGGTGAGTGATTTTATGGATAAAGAAAATGAAGCTTATAGAAGTTATCAAGAATTATTCTGCTAGTTAAGGGATTATTTTTCACATAAAGATTTCTGTATTTATTTTGCAAGTCAGAGTGAAAGAGAGAGAGAAGGAGAACTTTCATCTGCTATTTTGCTTCTCAGATGGCCACAACAGCCAGCATTGAGCCAAGGCAAAAACTAGAAGCCAAGAGTTTTGCTGAGATATCCCATGTGGGTGGCAGGGGCCCAAGCATTCTTGGATCATTCTTGGAGCTATCAGGACACGAGCCAGTGCCCACACAGGATACCAGTATCACAAGTAGCAGCTTTACCCAGTATGCCACACCAGCCCTATTACAGGATTTTAACTCACAACTGAGCAAACCCCACATCCAAGGCTTTGCATTTCTGGTAAAAATCAGGGCTCTCTCTGCTCATGACCCAAGTGGATCAGGGAATGACTCTGAGGACACCTGAATGAATGAATTCAGCCACAGCTGGTTCATAGGAGAAAGCATCTGGGCTTTTCTGGGGCACAGGTGCTCTAGGGGTTAGCTCCACTTCTCTGTGGGTCAGTTTCCATCCCCAAGGCTGCAGGCAATTCCTAGAGTCATTCATAAAGCCCTGCATGCCTCAGGGGGAGAAAGGGAATTAATATCAGAAGTGGCAGTCTCAGAGCGGCAGCTCCATAACAGGCTTGAACCCCGACCTCCCAAGCTACAGCCAGCTGGGAACAGCTCAGCCAAGCACGTCATTGACTCCCAGAGTCCCAGAACCCGAGATGTATGTGTAGACTCGGGGGTCACCCAGTCCAGCACCCTTATTTTACAGCTGAGAAGGTAGCATTACAGAGAGGGGAGTGGGGCTCACCCAGGTTCACAGAATGGGTCAGGGGGCAAAGTCAGGGCTGGAACCAGGTCGCCGGGTTCAAGACTCTTCCTGGCACGGGGGGCCCCATCCAGAACACTCTACCATCAAATGCATTTCTGAGATCCATCAGACATAGGGCTGTCCAAGCACCAAAGATGCAGCCAACAGGTTCGCACAGATGTGTTGCGCACACCCTGTCACCCTCCTTCACCTCGGTCTTGAATCTCTTGCCTGAACTGGTCACGAGCCCATGAATCCCATTTCCCAGTCTTGCCCTAAAGACTTAATGCCAGGACTGCCAGTCTTCTGGACCCCTTGTTCTCTATCCTCTTTACCAATTTTCCCTCCAGATGATTCTGCCTCAGGCCACACTGTTGAATGTTTTCCAGGTTCATCTGAGCCTTCAGACTCTCTCCTTTAACAGAAACCAGATGGGAACAAAAGGAAAACTTTCAAAATACATTTCAGCTCAAAAATCTCAACCCCAGGGAAGCCTTCCCTGACCCTATCCACCCCACCAAGGGCTGGATCAAGCTCCTGTGCCATTTACAAAGAGGCTCTTAGGGTTTTGTCAGGACACCTGGAGTGACTTCTGGATCAGCATGTGTCTTTTCCACTAGAGGGAGCTCTGAGAGGCAGGGCGGGACTGCTTTTGTTGGTTACTGTGGTGCTGGGGCTCAGCACCGGGGCTGCCTCTGGGCAAGTGCCTGGCAGACATCTACTCAATGGGAAGCAAATGCCCAGGAAGCCCATGGCCTCACCTGCTCCCAGAAGAATGAGCCCACCAGGGAAGATGTGGAATTTTCCCTATGTTTGAGGGGTCCAAGGAGGATGTACCTCTGAGTAAAAGTATAAAAATCTATCTCCAGGGTGGGTTCTATCCCCATTGCCCTAGGCCTGAGGACATCTCTGCTGAGAGGAACAGAGATGAGCCAGCATGGAGGTGACTAGCAAGATGCTGCCTCCTGTTTGCTTTCCAAAGAGGCTCCTGTGTAGCACCTGACAGCTCATCAAGGTAAAGAAGGTACAGGTAGCTCAGAAGTGGAGAAACCAGGGTACTAACTAGGGTCAGCCAGGAATAAGTCCAGACACCACAGGGACCAGGTAGAGTCCACTATACTCTGGAGCCCACTTTGGATACACAGGAGTAGCACAAGGGTTATGTCTAGACACAGCAGTAGCAGATCAGCAGGAACTGCCCCACGTAACCAAGGCAGTCACTCTCCCCAAACAGTTGATCTGCGTTCCCCAGGACCCAGTTTGGCTCACATTCTGTTCAAGAAACAAACCGAGGGCTCATGCCTCCAGGGCACATTTTTTGGGGGGACACAGTGTTCCCTGGAGGAGTATACTGAGCAAAAGAGAGAGAATGGGAGCTCCACATGTCATTTTAAATTCTTAAGAAGCCACATTTTTTAAAAAGCAAAATTAACAATGTATCTCACTGAACTTCAGAATTTTATTTCAATATTTAGTCACATGTTTTATATTACAGTTCTATATGCAGGATCCTTTTTGAAATGTGGTGAGTATTTTACACTTACAGTGCAGCTCACTTTGCAATAACCCCATTTGGTTGGTGCTACTTTATTGGCTATCACAGCTCTAGAAGGTCAAGTTAGCTGTCAGCGTGACAGACTCCTCAGGCAAGCCAGCAGAGCTCAAAGATATCAGGTGTCTGAAGGTACCAGAGATGAAATGCGAAGCTACAGGTGCAGGTGCAGAAAGAATAAGCCAGAAGAGGCTCACTCAGCCCCACCAGTCCCTGTCCCAGTCCCCACCCCACCAGTAAAGCCAGGGGTTCTGGTGGAATTTCTCTGCCTGGCGGGGGCGGAGGGAGGGCACCTATAGCCACTGGTTCCACCACTGCCCTCTTAGAGCCTGGGAAATGGAATGATTCGAAACAGATTCAGATTTTCAGCTGCTTGGTCCCTACACCCCATCTGTCTGCCAAGCACCAGAGAGGCAGATGCCGGAGACACATCTGCCAATGTGTCCTGCTAGTTTCCGGCACTTACTGCAGCCTCTCAGAACCTCTGCCCTCACCCTGGAAGCAACCAGCAGGGTCTCTGGTTGCCAGTTGGTGGCCCCTGCTGCAGCATAGCGCGGGGCAGCCCCAGAGGGTGGCTCCTCATCCCCGAGGACTCCTCTGTTCAATCTGTGGCTTTGCTCTCACCTGTGCCTTGAGCAAAGCTGCCCCTGGTGCCCAGCAGGGACGTACAGACCCCAGCATGTCCTTCTGTATGCAGGGAACAGCTCTGGGCTGCAGTGAGGCAAACCCCACAATGCAGCAGGACCAGGGCCTGTGTGGCCACCGAACCTGCACCTGCTTCTGTTTTCTCTTCTACCGTAGAGGCTGTTTTGAGGACAAGATGTAAACATGTAAATAACATTCCTGGCAAGCAGAATTTCCCAGCTTCTGAATAGAACAAGGCAGAAGGTAATGGAAAAGATTCCAGGAGCTGTGAGGAGGGTAGGGCCTGGTTGTAGGTAAAACTTAAGGTGGAGGGCCCAGCGGCCGGGCCTAGCGGCTAAAGTCCTCGCCTTGAACGCACCCGGGATCCCATATGGGTGCCGGTTCTAATCCCGGCAGCTCCACTTCCCATCTAGCTCCCTGCTTATGGCCTGGGAAAGCAGTCGAGGACAGCCCAAAGCTTTGGGACGCTGCAACCATGTGGAAGACCCTGGATCCTGACTTCGGATCGGCATAGCATCGGCCATTGAGCTCACTTGGGGAGTGAATCATCGGACAGAAGATCTTCCTCTCTGTCTCTCCTCCTCTCTGTATATCTGACTTTCCAATAAATAAATAAATAAACATTAAAAAAAAAAGAAACTTAAGGTGGAATTTATTGGCCCTCCTCTTGGACATTCCAACACCATAAACAATACAAATGTATTTATTTCATATGCCTAAAAAACATCAGGTGTTAGAAATTCACGTGCAGCAGCTGAAAATTCAAAGGGTTAGATGAGGCTTCAGATCCCTCCAGAGAAACCTGTTTTATTTACAGGACCCAATTCTCCTGCTGGTACCCAGTCTGAGTCTGGACTAGCACTGATGTTGAATAAATGCAGTTAATCAAGCAGATGGAAGAAAGGATGAAAAGGAGAAGCAATGAAATTGGTGAGAGGTCAAGGTTGAGTTAGGAGGAAGGCATGGGGGTCTGAAGAGGAGGAAGCGGGTCAGAATCTGTACTTCTGGCTCAGCCACCCCCTCCTAAAGTCACATGTGTACCAGGCACAGCAGGGAAAACATCCCTGTTCTCCCTCTTAAGCCATAAGGGACACCACATGTCAGCCAAGCACAAATACCTTGTGTGGAAATATTGTCCTAACATGGTCATTTTCCTTATAAAAGCATGCGGTTTGATTTGGGAGGGGGAACTCATGGGAAACAGTGAAATATGATGCAAATGCTAATTTTCCTGCCTTGTCCTGTAAAGGAACTCCCTGGGAAGTATGTCTTGTAGAAGGCCATAAAAAAATGGTAAAAATAAATTAGCAAGAAACTCGGGTGGTGGCATACGGTGTCTGTTTTGCCAACACACAGTCATGTGTCCCCTCTCCAAACTCAGGCCCCACTAGGACAGAATTTGCATAACTGCAGTGACAGATGCCAGCCCCTCCCAGCGGCCACTGGGCCTTGACAACTTTCAGGAAACAGTCTGCCAGTGTTTGCCTCAAGTGCAAACAATGTTTTGAATTGCCAAGCATTCCTCTCTTTCACAATCATTAATAAAAGTATATATTTCTCCGGCTTAGGTATAAATCCTGAGAGGAAGAGGCACAAATGAAGTGGTGGAGGTCAAAACGAACCGGATTTTAAGTCATCTCCTAAGCTTTGAAGTAGCAACCCCTTCTCCAAAATCCCCACAGGTGCCTGGCCACGTCCCATGGGAAGGACCCGGCAGGTATCCTATGCACACAGCTCTGCCTGTCCTGCCACCCTGTTAACCAAACTCAGCTCTGGATTTTAGCCACAACCAGATTCCACCCGATACAAAAGAATTAGAATCCTGGGGTCACACAGCTATTTGTGGAATGCATATTAGTACATTCTTTGTAAATGCATGATATATGAACTGTATATATTTCTTTGATAAATTGTTTTTAAATATTTCCTTCTTTTTATTAATTGGAGAGAAGCCTCATGTATCAATGCCATGTTTCCCTGTTTTTCACATAAATTATTTGCTTGCAATGTTCGTTTGTATTATTATTGCCGATATTAAGGCAAAGACTTTTTTTTTGCCTTGTAAACAAGATTTTGCTTACAGCTAAATGAAAAGAAGTGAAGTTAATCACATTGAAATAATAGGTTTAAAAAGGTAATTCAGTGGTATTGGAATGAAGTTTAATCTTCAGCAATAGAAGCCGTGCTGAGAGAAATGGCAGAAAAGCTTGTTCTGTAATTAAATGGTATTTATCATTGGCAGGTCAGCACCACTGGGCGAAAGGCTTCAGGACTCCCGAGAGAAGGAAAGGCGCTTGGGCAGACAAAAAGGGCTCACAGCAGAGCCTGGGGACTGCAAGAGTGAGCTGGATGACAGCAGGACGCAGGTGACCCCATTCTGGGTCAGGCTGTGCCACCCTGTGCCTGTTTCTTAAAGGACTAAGCCTGGCAAAAAATGCCAAAAGTATCCTTACTGGCATTCCAAATTCCATCCTCCCTAGCCAGCAATGAACCACATGTGCTTGGAGTTGAAGCAGACCTAGGATTACAATCCCGGAGCAGCTGGTGCCTTTGCTCTCTCGGTCTGTAAAATGGGAATAATAATCACCCACCAGTCAAAACAGCTAGGAAGTGACACAGGAAGCAGCACCGTGCAGCATGCCTGTCGCTGCAGCAATAATCAGAACTCATTAAAAGCCCACTAATGAGTATTCAGACCCCAGGCAAAGCTGGTGCAGAATGAGAATCACTAGCCTGAAGAGGAGAAAGTGAAGCTTCCCAAACAGATGGCTCTCAGGCAGACTTCTGAAAACAAGCAGCAACCCTGGTGTGAGCTGAGGGTAGCAGCCGGCCCGCAGAGAAGGCTGAGAGCTGATTTCAAGATGATTCACAAACAGCTCCACCAAGTCCAAGATGATTTAAGACCACGCTGGCCATGCACACCTTCATGTCAGGTTCAAGTCCCGGACCTGCCACTTGCAAGTGTACAATCTTAGATACGTGAGCTCTCCAAATGGGAGAAAACAACAGAATGAAGTTAGACGGTGAGGAAGGGTCCTCTGTCTTGCAGGGAGCAAGCCCTTTCCTCTCCTACCAGAGCTCCCATCTAACTGGTGGCTTTTTCTCGAAGGCTTTTGTCCTCAAACTCAAGTTTATCACTTGAGTTTCACACCACTGCCCTGTCTGGCTCTCAGGGCATTGGCCAGCAGGAAATTCACACATCTCCAAGACCCCCTTCACTGAGGGGCCCCCGCCCAGGGTTTGTCTGACATCTGCAGAACCCAGGGCTCCTGGGCTGTTAGAAGATGTCTTAAATCAGTCGAGTCCTCAGTTGGCCCAAGTGCAGAAATATACAAGGCAGGGGGCATTCTTCAACACCGGGGGCAGTTGAACCTGGGCTCTTGCCAGCTCTCATCTCCGAGAAGCTGGAATCCGGGCCCTTTATTAGCTCTGCTGTTTTATTAGTGTTCCGGAGCAAAGTGTCTGCAGCTAACGTTATTGAATTTTCACTAAAACCTAAATACATGCACGAGCCCTTTGTACTTTCATGTTCAAAAAGGTGCAGGCTTCCAACTGCCATCTCCTGCCTCCACGCGTATCTCTACTCATTATGGGCTGCGGTCTAAAACCAACACGAATTAAATAAATACCCCACTGAGAGCTATGGGTTAGAGAATCGTCTCATTGCTGGATGGATGGGGGCTATCTCCACACAGCACTGACACGTTGTATTTTATTTTATATTGAAAAAAAAAAAGAAAAAAAAAGAAATTAAAATCCAAATAGTATCCAGGAAGGAAGTATTAGTACGGGCAAATGTTTGATTTCATTTTTCTCGCAGCAGGCTTTCCTCTTTCATCCTATAATGGCTCTTCTCAGCTAATCTGTCCTGAAAATGCCCAGATAGAGATGTTTATTGAAGCAAGGCCTGCATGCCACTCAGTTTACAGAGACCATGTGAAGTGCACAAATAGTAAATTTCACTTGATATCGACTTATTAGTGCAATTCCACTCACTCAACACTTCCGCAGAAAGAGGTTTTGCCAGATGGGAGAGAAGTCTTAATTATGGATATACGTGGAACAAACCATTTGGTTCCCATTCTAAATGACTGATACAGGCTGTCCCAGTGATTGCATTGTATAGGGGAATCACACCACATTCAGTATCAATTACTTTGGTTTTTAACCATTTAAGAAGTGTAGGGCTGGTGCTGTGATGACGAGCTAAGCTGCTGCCTCTGTTGCTGGTATCCATACAGGCAGCAGTTCGAGTATTGGCTGCTCCACTTCCAATTCCTTTCCCTGCTAATGCACCTTGGAAAGCAGCAGCAAATGGACCACGTGCTTGGGCCCTGTACCTGTGCTTGGGCCTCTGGAGACCCAGAGGAAGCTCCTTGACTCCTGGCTTCAGCCTGGTCCAGCCCTGGCAGTTGCAGTCATTCGAGTTCAACCAATAAAAGAGTTCTGTGTTTCTCCTTCTCACTTTATAACTCTGTCTTTCAAATAACATCTTTTTCTAAAAGATTTTAAAAAGAAAAGTGTTCTGTTTAAATAGCACTGATATTTCATTGAAGGAGTTCAGGTCTCCGTTTCCTAGGAACATGACAAAGCACTTCAGTAACTGTATTAGAGCAACTTTGATTATGGCTCAGACTCATCCCGTGCCATGAAACCACAGCTGCAGCGCCCCAGAAGCTGCTCAATTCCGAATGCAACACCCACCACATTCATTCCCTTCAACCCCTCCCAGCCACCCAGGACTCAGGGTTGCCAGACAGAAAAGTGTGGCAGAGGAACTCACATTCGTTTTATGCAAATAGCAGAGAAATATAGCAGGGAGTGACCTGCACTCTACGAGGCTTTATGGTCTATCCGTGAAACTGCAATAGGAAATCAATGACTTAGTCCAGACTGGGGTACTGAATTCCTTCAAGTCATCATTTTTCCCTTCGTCTAGTTCCTGGCCCCTCCTCTGTCCAAGACTTCACATTACCTGGCTCATTCAGAACATAATTGAGACTCTACTCTTATCTCATTGTCTTTCTCCTTTCATTGATCATTGCTAACTTTCTGGCTCAGTACGATCTGAGGAATGGGTTTCCCATCCGCAGAAGAAGTGCGATTGGGGTCATAGGAGTAAAAATGGGCTTGTGTTTTGTCTCATAAAATCATTCAGAGTGAGGAGCCGGCTAGGAAGTCAGCAACGTTTTCTACCCTCAACCCTTCTACCTAGCTTGACCATTCGCTCCGATTTAAGATTTCACATCTCTGAGCACATGACCTAGGCATCTTTCCACATAGAGAGAAACACCAGCACAATGCCGGAAGTGATCCCTTCCCCCGCAGGTGCAAAAAGAGTGGGTGGCCGACCGCAGCTGTGCTTCCAAGCAGCCAGATGTGAGAACAGCACAGCTGTCTGCAGTTTCTCTGCTCAAACGGAAGCACGGATTCTTCACTCCTGCCTGAGAACACGTGCCAAGGAGAGATTCAGAACACACAGATTGCATCTGCACTCTGCCAGATGTGTCGTACGGGGGCAGGGAAGATGTCCAAGGTGCCTGGATGAGATCCTTGAACTTAGGCGAATGTCAGCTCTAATGACACGATAGAAAGAATCAGAGAACAGTTCCCAGCACAACATCTCAGCATGATGTCATTTCATCCCAAGAGAGAAAATATTGTAACTGCAAACATGTAAGAACTGCAAAAATTACATGAAACCATTTTCATAGATTAGGAACTACAAGTCACTCTTCTATCTGTTCCATTATGGGATAAAACTGTTAGTATTTTTTATCAAGATATGAAACAGAGGCAAAGATATGACATGGAAGGGTCCGGCACTGTAGCATAGTGGCTAACATCTTTGCCTAGCACGCACCAGGATCCCATATGGGTACAGGTTCTAGTCCCAGCAGCTCTGCTTCCCATCCAGATCCCTAATTGTGGTCTGGAAAAGCAGTCAAGGACGACCCAAAGCGTTAGAACCCTGCACCCACGTGGGAGACCCAAAAGAGGCTCCGGGCTCCTGACTTTGGATTGGCTCAGCTCTGGCCATTGCGGCCACTTGGGTAGTTAATCAACAGATAGAAGATCTTCCTCTCTGTCTCTTCTCCTCTCTGCATATCTGACTTTCCAATAAAAATAAAACAAATCCTTATATATATATATATATATATATATATATATGTAAAAGATATGACAAGAAAGGACTGTTGCTATGGCATTTTGATTAAGCTACTGTCTGCAGCACTGATATTTTATATGGGTGCCAGTTCAAACCCAGTCTGCTCCACTTCCGATCCAGGTCCCTGCTAATGTGCGTGGGGAAACAGAGAGAATAGCCTAAGTATTTGGGCCCCTGTATCATACTGCACCCCAGTGTGGAAGACCTGAAAGAAATTCCTGGTGCCTGGCTTCGGACCAACCTAGCTCCAACCATTGAGACTATTTAGGGCGTAAACCAGCAGACACTTTTCTTTATCTGCCTTCTGCCCTCTCCCTCAATAATTCTGCCTTTAAGATAAATGAATAAATAAAAATCTTTTTGTTAAACATTTATTTATTATTATTGGAAAAGCAAATATACAGGGAGAAGGAGATACAGAGAGAAAGACCTTTTGAAGAACCTAGGCGTTTTCTGCCTTTTGTGATTCTGCCTTAATGGCTTGGCTGGGGGCTGTGTGAACCTCAGGCCTGATAGTCTACGTGACACCCGGCAGGACACCTGGCAGGTCACGTAGGCAGACCACTCCTCAGGAAGGAGGTACCTTGTGTTTGATAAGATTCACAGCCCAATAGCTCATCAATTTGTACTTTTTAAAAGTTGCTTGTTTCAAACCCGCCAATAGAAGCCTGCTAAGTTATGACTGCATAATTAATAGCCTGAAATGTATAAGAACTGGGGGGCTTGGGCTCTCAGGCCCTTCCCTTGGCTCTTCTGGCTGGCGCTTGTTTTGTCCTCCTTGCAGCCTCTGCTGCAGCTGCCCCTCCCCCGCCCAGCCATGCTGGGCTGGGGGAGGTGGCTGGGAGACCTAGGCTAACCTGGATAAATCACCTTTTTGCCTCAGCACCGACTTCAGACTTGATGATTATCTGGGGGTTTCAAAAAACCGGCACAACACTTTCATCTGCTGGTTCACTCCCCACGTGGCTGCAATAGCCAGAGCTAAGCCAATCCCAAGCCAGGAGCCTCTTTTGGGTCTCCCACAAAGGGGCAGGGTTCCAAGGCTTTGGGCCATCCTTCACCGCTTTCCCAAGCCACAAGCAGGGAGCTGGAAAGAAAGTGGAGCAGCCAAGACATGAGCCAGAGCCCAATGGGATCCTGGGCGCATACAAGGTGAGGTGTTAACCGCTAGGCTATTGTACCAAGTCCTAAATAAGAATCTTTTTTTTTTTTTAACAAAATAAAAAGATATCACAGAAATAGACCCATCCATGTGATATCCAGGTTATGTCTACACTCCCAGCCATCACCCATTTCATCATGTCAATAGAAGCCTGCTTTCAAGCTCTCAGAATCCAAATGCAGCCTGGTCTCAGGACTGGTGCAGTGTTGTGCTGTAACTAGCTTGAACAAGCTGCAAGAGTAACTGTTCCAGTTTTAGGAAATCTTTAACTTGATTAAGGTCATGTTAATTACTAAAAATTGCTGTTATGTCCGTATTTTCAACCTAGAAATGAGGAAATGCTATATTCCAGAGCAATTCTTCCCTCCAGGGAATTGGTTGTTAACCGTTTGTTAACACTACAGGTTGAGCGGTTCTGAGATCAGTCAGCTGCAGGACTAGCTTCCTTTACAGTGCTCTGAGTCATCCTCCGGATTCCTCCGGATTCCTCAGCATCACCAAGCACCTGGGATTTCTGTAAGCGCCTAAGGACAAATGGGAATAAAACAGATGAGGAGAACAAAGCTTGCCGATTCACACTCCTGATTCAAAGGAGCTGTTAGGATAGATCTCCACTGAGTCCCCTTTGATCAAAGCTAGTGTGAGAGCTTAGCTCAACACCAAGATTGTTCTTGTGGACTCTGCCTATCTCATTCTTCAGAGAGGGTGAGTAGATGAGGTCACACAATTCTATGGGGAAAGGACTCATTTTGTGAGTAGGCAAATCCATTTCTTCTTCTCTTGGGGGAACAGGATAGATGTGGTTATCTATCTCTAAGGGCATTACTTGATCTGAAATTCTGACACCAAACTTTGAGTCTTTAGTCTAAAACAGATGAGAGAGGGAATGCCATCCAGTTTCCTAATCTCAATGCTCGATTCCTGCTAGATCTGAGGATCTGCTTATTTTCAGGTTGAGGCCATCCAGGCCTGCTGAGGTCTTGGCCACACCTTCAGGTGGGCAGCACAAGTGTTGCCCACCCATTTCCTAACTGATTAAGAGACCACCGATGGGGAACATCTTACCTATAGATTCCCTGCCCAATAAGAAGGGGTCAGGGAATGCTGAAAATCCCAAGACCCTTCCTCAAACCTTTGGAGTCTCTCTCCTTTCCATTTCCAGAGGCACCCCGTGTCCTGGCTTTCTCTCCGGAGGTGCTTCCCTTTCCCTTCCTCTCCCTTCCCTGCTCCCCTGGTCCCTTCACAAATAAACTTCTGTCTGCAACAGATTCCCGGCTTTTTATTTCTATACTAGGCTGAGGAAAGAACCCACCGGGCATTTCTAGTAACAAGATGACCCATGGGCTCTTGGGAAGGGGGCATAGGAATCTACTCCAGATTTACAGAAACCATTCAGCCAGAGCTGGAGGATCTGAGACCCACAACGCAATATCAAGCCCGGTAGCTCCACCCACATGTCAAGTGACAATGGGAAATTTACTTAACTTTCCATTTATTTAAAAGATTGCTTTGTTTTTATTGCAACGGTATATCAGAGTTCTGGAGAGAAAAATCTTCAATCCACTGGTTTACTCCCCAAATGCCTGCAGCAGGCAGAGCTGAGCCAATCCAAAGCCAGCAGGCAGGAATTTCCTATAGGTCTCTCACAAGGGTGCAGGTCCCAAGGCTTTGGGCATCCTCCACTGCTTTTCCAGGCTACAAGCAGGGAGCTGGATGGAAAGTGGAGCAGCTGGGACACAAACCAGAGCACATACGGGATCCCAGCATTTGCAAGGTGAGGATTTAGTCATTGAGCCATGGCACTGGGCCCAATCTTTCCAATTCTTTTTTGTTACCTGTAAGGTATATCATAATAATACCTCTCTGTAGGACTTTCTCTAAGAATTAAATGAGGTAAACTCTATGAAGAGCTTAGCATGATACCAGCCCAAACTAAGCACTCAGTTAAGAGCAGCAATTAATACTAGGATTCCCCAAGATGATAGGCTAAAAGCAGAAAACAGTAAAATGAAACAGACTACAATTTTTCACTCTCAGCTTTGACTGAGAGAAGATCTATATAGGGGGCTAAGCTGAGCCAGCCTTCTAGAATACACCACTCAGGAGACTGGGTTTCTGAGACAAATTTGGGGGTAGAGCCACCAGGGGGTCATTTTGCACAAGTTAATTTGAGTTGGGATCAGGTTAAGTCTTTTTGGTTTGGAGTGAAGGAGCAAAACTAGAAGCCGTAGAGGCCATGGTGATCTATTCACATCCTGGGCCTGGACTAGACGCATATGCTCTGGTCCCCTAGGGAGATGCTTCAGAAATGAACTAGCGAGACTTGCTGGGACCTAGTACCCAGCAACCCTCATGACATAATGCAACCCCATGGGAGAAAGGCTGGATTCCTCCTCCTCACTTCTGCACCAGTTCCAGTGCAGTTTTAACAGAGACCTCGGCAGGGGGTACCAAGGTCTGGGATATTGCACCCAAGATGTGGGCATTTACATTTCTGCAAAGAGCAGTCCGAGAGGTGAGTGGTGACATGCCTGACCATGCTGCATGGGCAGCAGCTGACAGCCAGAAAGAAGGAGCAGAAAAGAAAGCACTTAGCAAACTTAATGGGGAATGAGAGTTATTCCTAAATATGTAAGGGACCCCCTAATAAAGTTGGGAAGACTTTACAAAGTCCTACAAATGTGGCCAGATGATTTTTGTTACTGGAGGCCCACATTTAACCCCAACCTGGAAGCGATCCAGATAAATGCGAGTTCCACATTCTGTATCAGAAATGAAGCAGCCAGACATTCTACAAATGCTTCCAAGCTGTGCGTGCATGTGGAAATGTGAGCTAGTTGCTGGTGCTCTGAAGTGGATTCTCAATTGGGTGAATGTCTGAAAGGAGGAGCGCGCTGTGATTGCACAATTAGAATCACCTGGAGCACCTTAATGAGCACTCTGATGCCCTGCTCCCACTCCTGCTCGTGTTTACCTAATACACCTGGGATGAGACCTGAGCACTGAACACATCATATTAGCATCCTAGTGATTCTCAGCAGTATCCAAGGGTGAGGAGGAGGGACTCTTGATTCTTTCTTGGTCGATATTGTGTCAATGGCTTTGACAAGGCCACCGATGGGGCCAGTTCATATATTAAATGACCTGAAGTCAGAAGAGATCCCCAGCAGCTTGGCTAATGGTATCCAGAATGCACCAGATCTCAACACTGCTTCTCAGGGTAGTGGGTTGTGTCTCATGGATGTGCTCCTGTAAACAGTGGATATGCAGCACTCATGCAGTGTGCTTTTATAAATACTGTCCACATCATAGCCTCACAGACATATTAGGTTCAAAAAGAGCCAGTGGCTCACATGCAGTCACTCAAAGGCCAGCCCTCCAAGCAGTGCTTAAATCAGTTCCTGTTACTCTTACATTGGGTCTCTCTAGGGCTACATTTCCTGAGCCAGAAGATGCTCTAAATGGAATGCCTAGGGTAGAAGATGGGCCACAGGGTCTTGGAAGATGCTACCAGCTTGGAAAGCCTGCACTGCTGCTTAGGCCACGGTTGTCCTAGTGACCCACTCTCCCCAGGGCCTGGCTCCCACCGAGGCATGCCCACTTCCTGAGACCCTCTCTCAGGAAGGAAATCCCCATCATAAAAGGAAAATAAGGAAATAAAATTTTAATAGGATTTCATAGATGATATAAAATCTCTACAACTCTGGGTGACAGACACTAAAAAAGATCATTTAGAGAGAAAAAGCCTTCCAAGACTTCCTGTGGAATTGGCTGTCTGAAGACACTCAGATGATGGTCATATATAATGTCACCCATGGGAGGCAGTGCCATCTGGGTCCAGGCTGAATGGGGTGTGGGACCCACAAGAGTAACTTGGCTGATGAGAAAGAGTGGTCATGGGACAATGCCAGGACACACAGTCCTGTTTGCCCATAACCCCTCCACATCTGCCAAGCCTTGGCTCAGCCACTGCCTTTTCTAGACCCTTCCTTGACACTCTCCCTGCCCAACAGCAGCATTTCTCAGATTATGTCCACACAGCAGTAGTACTGTTATTAACTATAGCTATCAGGCTCTCAAGACTTCTCCCCAACTCCAAGTTTAGAATCTCTGCAGATAGAGCAAGCTCCCTAGTGGTGGGACACACTCCACCTGAGACCTGATGGCCGCAAAGAGCCCACTGCATGAAGGCTGGACAGAAAATGACAGGTGGAAAGGTCCTGAGGCAGAGAAAGTTTAGAAAGGCTGAAGAATAGCTTGAGAAAACAGCATGACTAGAGAGAAGTGGGTGAAGGGAACATGGTAGGAAGTGAGGTTGTCCATCCCACTACATTAGTTCCAAGACCCTACTAACCATGCTCTTTAGTATCACAATCCAGATCATCATGAGGGTGGTAGGGCTTAGGCCCTCATTCTAAGTTATGGAAAGTCACCGAAGTCCCTTGTTGAAGCTAGAAATACTAATCCTATTTTATATTCCACTATAATAAATTTTATATTCACACTTTTGCCATGGTTTCAGGGTGCCAGTAGATTTTTCTCCTCGATGTTAAACTTAGCCAACGATGCTTTGAGCACTGAGACAATAGTGGATGTGCTGGAAGCTGAGACTTGGGTTGTTCTGGCGAAGGAGAATTTGCTCCTACTTTTCATCATAAGAAGAATGTGCACTGAGTAGCCCCTTGGTCAAAAAGGATGAGAAGTGTACAGAGCATTCCTAGACCCGACCCTGCCTGGGTCAACTAAACCTCAGCCAACCTTCAGATGTATGAGTCAGAAGTAGACTCTTGCTATTCCATTGAGATCTCACATGAAATTACCATGAAAATAATCATCTCCTAAAGGCTTTATGTCAGGGAGCGTTTTGATTTGTGTTTCTCTTTTGTAAGCCAGATTATGAGAGACAGATGTAGAAGCAGAGCATGAGTTCAAAGTCCCTAGTGGCTGTCTGAGCAAGATCCCACAGCAGGTTAAGCTTTGGTGGCAGTGTCATGGGTGGAGGCAGAAGTAAACGAATCCTGGATGCACTTAGGAGATAAGAACTAACAAGATTTTCTGCTAGATGAAGTTAGGATCACAACATTACACTGTTCCAGAATATGCACACATAAGAAATGATGCAACTTAGAACCCCTGAGTATACTGAGGAAGGAAAAGGAGACATCCAAGATAGAGGAACGCCTTCCAGAAGTGAGACTCCTGTGACTGAGCTCATGGTAATGCCATTTACCAAGAGACGGAAGACCTGGAAAGAAGGTTGCCATGTAAGTCTGGAAGGGTATCAGGGGACCAAGAACTCTGTTTAGGCTGTACTGAGTTTGAAGTGTCCATTAACCATGCAAATGGAGGTGTCAGTGTTCCACGGCATATAAGGAATATATGGTGTCAGAGCTCCACAGACCAACAAGACTGCTACTACCCTTAAACAAAGCAGCATCTGACCTTGAATTCCTCAGGCTTTTCCCTTTGCCTCCTCTTCACTAGACACTCTGCTCCTGCTTCTCTTTTCAGGCCCAGACCAAGTGTCGCACCCATACAGAGTACGTGACTCTCACCTCCATGCTCCCATGTTACAAGGTGCTCTGCTCCTATCACTGAACTACAAACAGAAGGTTACACTCCCAGCTCACCCAGTGAACCCTTAGCATGTAAAAGATACTCAGTAGTACTGGCTTCCTCCTTTCATGCTTTCAGGAGCATGACTGCCTTTAAACTTGTCAACTATGTAGCAGCTCATTCCAATTTAAAGTTGATCAAACTGAAACCCTGAGGGATTAAGGTCCTGTCCAGAGTTCCTGAAAGTGGAAACTCCTGGATGTGTCTAGCTTTGCTGCTGGGGCTCTTTCCACCATGCCTCTGCCCCATCCCTGCCTCTCCATTCCCTCCCTCCTCCTGCTCCCTGGCAGGGCTCCCATACTGTCTGCGCCTCCACACAGGATGTGCTTCCTGAAGTTCCTGGTCCAGATGGCCTGCAGAAGCTGCTCCTCATAAATCACCAGGCCTCGCCAAGCTGCGCTCAGCCACTTTCTTCTCTCAATCTCCCCAGGTCCCGGTGCGTGGGTCCCATCTGCTCAGTCAGCAGAACTGGCTCTTCCAACCCAAGGAGCATGTCTGTGGTCCCACTCCCCAGCAGGGCCATGATCCATGCAGCAGATTCCCGGGAACTGGATTGGGAAACTAGAGTATGCTTGGTAGGGTCTTGGGAGTAACTTAGTGGGATGGGTAAAAGACATATAAATATTTAAAGTTTTGTCCTAAATGGAGGTGCAGGTGCAAAGTGCAGTATAATCCACCTGCTAGACAGGCCTCAATCATTCTGGGATCCTCAGATCTCTTTGCTGCTCGGGACACTAACAAAATACACGCTTGGTATGACTGAACCTCCAAGCACAAGTACAAAGCAGCAGCTTCAGTGACAACCACCAGAGGTCCAGCATACCTTGGACAAATCACTTTCCTTCCCTGAACTCTTAGCTACTTATTTATAAACCAGAGATAATTTTGCCTGTCTCAAAGCTATGAAGTTCACTGTGCTTCAAAAAGGCACATCATGGGGCTGGCATCATGCTACAGTAGTCTCTTCCTCTGCCTATGGCACCAGCATCACCTATAGATGCCAGTTTGTGGCCCAACCACTCCACTTCCAATCCAGCTCCCTGCTTATTGCCTGGGAAAGCAGCAAGGATAGCTCAAGTCCTTGGGCCCCTGCACTCACATGGGAGACCCAGAAGAAATGTTTAGCTCCTTGCTTTAGATCAGCCCAGGTTCACCCAGATGGCCATTTGGGGAGCAAACTAGCAGATGCAAGATTCTCTTTCTCTGTAAATTTGCCTTTCAAATGAAAATAATTTTTTTTTCAAAATGCACACCACAGGTCTATAGCACAAGGTATAAGTAGAAGTGCCAGGTACTTTTAGTGTACTGCAATCTTCAAAAGTAAGGCAGAGGTAAGGACAGTAGGAAACTGGGCTCTTCCATCCTATTCCACTGCCACCCTCTGCTTCAAATTCCCAGAGTGCAGATTGTCCTACAAGCTCTTAGAAGTGCCACAGTCACCTTTGGAAATAATGCTCCACATTTTTTCTAATCTGTGATGCTTACAATCACAGTTTGATAGCAACATACGTGGAGGATGTGGAAAAGTTGGCCAGGTACCCACGAAAGATGCAAGCATGCAATTGCCATTCCAAGTGCTGGGCTGGAATTGCCCAACCAGGATGGAAACACATGACTGTCTCTTCCTACCAGAACATGAGTGAAAGCAGCATGCATCTCCCTTGCAAGCAGAGATGTTTCACCAGCAGCTGCCCTCACTCTACCTTCTCTCCCCCATCTACTAACTGGAAGGGAAAAAAAAACTCTAAGACATAAGGACAATAATGCAGTCATAATATATATGGTAACTTGATCCCTGAGTGACACATGAAACTGAGCCCAGCATGTCAATCGACAACTCATTCTCAAGTTGGGACACTTGGGACACTGGAATCCCATGTTGGAGAGCTTGGTTCAAGTATCAGCCACTCCAGCTTCCTGGTTCTTGCTACCCATGTGGGAGACCCAAATGGAGTTCCTGGCTCCTGGCTTTGGAGTGGTCTAGCCCCAGTTGTTACAGGCAACTAGGGAATAAACCAGCAAATAAGTCACCCATCCCCTCTCTCTGTACTCTGCCTTTCGAACAGAAAAATAAATCTTCCTTTAAAAATGAAAGAATCCTCATTCTGGATTTTATATGCAGCTGGAATTGCCTAAACTAACACAAAGGAGTTAAACAACTCAAAGGAGGATACAATCAATCAATAATAATGACAATTTCATAGGATTTATAAAGGCGTAAACCTTTATATTACTATTTAATAGAGGCCTCTTGATAACACATAGCAACTTAAGTAAACTTAGTATCCTGGCCTTGCTCTTCTATAAAGCAAACCCTTGACTCTTCTACTGAAGATGTCTCTTTGATTCCCACCTGAGCCACCACCCAACCTCCATTCTTGGCCTCTGGGCTCTAGCAGGGGAGTGCATAACCTAGTCCTGGACAATCAATAGTCTGCCTCTACTAACAGCAATGATCAGCCTAGAGTGTGGACACATGACCTACACCACCTAAATCGTCAATTATGGTAAACACAAAACACTGAGCATCCTAGAGCAGACACGATTACTTTTTTCTATGAAATTCAACACCAGAAAGCTGCTGATAATGACTCTGCAACCACAAGGGCAGAGCCTAAGGGAGGGTGCTGCCAAGATGGCAGAAGGCAAGGCAGATAGAAAGAGAGACAGAGAGAGAGAAAGGAAAGAAGTCCTGGTTACACTAAACCCAGATATTCTCATTTCCATAAATCATTACATCTTTCTTTTTTCTAGCTCCAAATTGGGATGCCTTCTCTGACTCTAGGTAGAACACAGGTGGGCCACCATTTGGCAGCCCATTCCTGAAACATTCTGAAGTTCCCCAGAGGGAGAACCTTTGGCCTACAGGAAACAACTCAGGCTCAGGATTATGCGCACATTCTCCCCTTCCAGTCTCCTTCCTTATCCTCCTTTCTCCTCTTCCCAGTCTCCACTTGGCTGTGTCAACTTCCCAGCAAGCCACAAGTCTACATGTGCCCTCACCTCCTCTGTCTTTTCCTTACCCACCATCTATGCCCAACTACCCTTAATCATTCGTTCAGTCTCCCTCGACCCTGTGAACTCCTTTCCAAGCAACAATTTTGTTCATAATCCACCAAATTCCTCTTCTCTCTTTTTTTGTTCAAATCCATGTTAGTTCTCTTTAAACATAAATCTGGCCTTTAAAAAAACAGAGCAGATCGCTTCTCGGCCTTTTGGCTAAGATCAAGTGCAAGAAAAACAGAGCAGACTCAAAGAGACACTGGCCCAGTGTCAGTGGGAGGTCTCCCTGCAACCACTTCAGGAAGGAAGACAGCACCACAGACTTCCTGGGAAGAGAAGACTTAAACCCACCTCGGAAGACCAGAGGAGTGAGGAAAATGAGTATCATCAACTTGTTCCCAAGGTCTGGGCCTGAGAAACGCTCAGGAGAGCCAACTACTGAAAAAATAATAATAATAACACTGATGCCCACAGAGAGGAAGCCTTGCCTTTAGGAGGAAATTGACTCACACCCTCAGCCCTCAGGTCCTCTTTTTCTCACCCTCACACCCTCCTCCCTAACCAGGCAGCCACCTCACCAGTCCTTGAGCAGGCTCCCACCTCCACACCTGTGTTGGTTATTTATTGCCATGAAACAAAATAACCCACTCTGTGACTGTTTAAAGCACTCACCTATTTTTTTTTTTTTCAATCTCATAGATTCACTGGGTGACTCTGCCCTAGGTCTTTCGCTAGATTGTCGCTAAGTGCGTTGATGTGGCAGTAGCCATCCGAACGCTACAGGATCTGCTTCCAAGGTAACTTGGTCCCAGACCTTGAAGGCTAGCAAGGGCTTTGGCGGGACGACTGGGTTCCTCCCTGCGTGGGCCACTCAATGGAGCTGCTTGGGTGTCTTCACAACACGGTGACCGTTTTCCCACAGAATGAGTGACTCAAGAGAGAGCAAGTCTGAAATGGCAGTCTCTTTTGTGACCCTGACGTGGAAGTCACATTTTCTTAACATCCTCTTGGTTATACAGATCAGCCCTATGTAGTGCAGGATGGGGACTATAAGGGCTTGAATACGGGGATTCTTGGGGGGCTGCCTGCTAAGTTCTGCACTTAACATTTCTCTAACATTTCCCCCGCCAAGTCCCATGGCTGTCTCTCACCTCCTTCAAAGCTTTGCGTAAACATCACTTTTTAAGACCAGTACTTAAAAAACTGTAACTTTCTCCTGCCCTACAGCATCCCCTAATTTCATTTCCTGATTCACTGCTCTTGGTAGCATTGATCATTGTGAATAAAGAATTCTTTTCTGCTTTAAGTTTAGATTTGGACAAAAAGCAGTGAAGATAGTCCACAGAATTCCCACACACCTCCCCCCGTTTCCCTTAATGTTGGCTCAAGTTTGCTGACCTATTTGCCCTCCCTAGAACACAAGCTCCATGAGAGGAGACACTCTCGTGCTTTGCTCAGCGATGTACCTCCAGTGCACAAAACACTGTCCTTTAACGAAAGGACTATCTCAAAGAAAAACCAGCCCTGACCTGTTGACCCCGAGGGCTTTGAAGGAGCCTGCAAGTGTTTAACATTGGCCAACCCACAGGATCTGGAAAAGCTCAAACTTCTCTTGCATCTCTTAGGCTGGCGTGGCAGGTGGTATCCCGCTCATGTCAAATCAGCACCGACTCTTCCTCTGCCTCCCTCTGCTGTCTTTTGAGGGATTTGGATGGAAGATGACATTGAACCCAAATAGACAGTCCAGGATAAACTCTCCATTTTTAAAATATTTATTTATTTTATTAGAAAGTATGATATACAGAGAGGAGGAGAGACAGAGAGGAAGATCTTCCGATGATTCACAAGTGGCCGCAACGGCCGAAGTTGAGCTAATCCGAAGCCAGGAGCCAGGAGCCTCTTCAGGTCTCCCACACACGGGTACAGGGTTCATAGGCTTTGAGTTGTCCTCAACTGCTTTTCCAGGCCACAAGCAGGAACTGGATGAGAAGCAGGACTGCCGGGATTAGAACCAGCACCCATATGGGATCCAAGTGTGCACAAGGCAAGGACTTTAGCCACTAGGCTATCGTGCCAGGCCCCAAACTCTCTACTTTTCAAGACAGCTAATTAGCAATCTTAATTTCCCCTTGCCACAAACATAACACTTTCATGGGCTCCAGAGATTGGCATGTTGACATCTTTGTGCAGGGAGTGTGCATTATTCTACCTATCACACATACAAGCCCCCAGGTACCTCCCAGTTATGCTGAGGGGTAGGAAACAGGATACTGCCAGTGGGAACAGCCAAGCCACAGGGAACAGCAAAGCCTGTGTCATTGCCCTGTCTTTGGAGCCCCTAGGAGAGACCTCCGTCACTCTATCATAGCCCCTGTGTCCCATGCCCATTCTCTCCATTCAGGTTCAACTCTCAGATCCTGAAGTGACCCAGAGTGCCCCACAAAGGCCCAGCTTCCCAGGGTCCTGACTTGTCTCTCACAGCATTGTGCTGAGTCCCAGTCTTTCCTATTTGGCTGGCAGACTCAGCAGGAAGCACAGACCACCCCTGTGCTCCTTGCCTCTGAACAAGCCCCACTGCCCACTACGGCCAACAGCCGTTACCACGTGGTCTACTTAATGCAATGCTTGAACCTACAAGGAGATTTCCCCATCACCTAAAGTCCCTGGCTTAGGTGAGAGCTCACACTTGGTAGTGCACTCTTTATGGCTGTGATAACTATACCCTGCCATGGACCCACCACCGTCCTCCCTGGGAACAGCTTCTCTGCCCTGAACATGCTCTGTGCTCTGCCTGTTCGCCTCTCCTTCCCTCAATACCAGGCTACTACAGTTTATGATTTTTTTTTGTCTCCATAGTTTTGCTTTTTCCAGAATATCACATTATTGGAATCAAACAGTACATAGCTTTGTAACACTGGCTTCTTTCCCTTAATCACATGCATTGAAACTTCCTTCCATGCCTTTTCTTTTTTTTAAGGATTTATTTATTTTTATTGGAAAGGCATATTTACAGAGCAAAGGAGAGACAAAGAGAAAGATCTTCCACCCATTGGCTCACTCCCCAAGTAGCCGCAACGGTTGGTACTGTGCCAATCTGAAGCTAGGAGCCAAGAGCTTCTTCCAGGTCTACCACATGGGTTCAGAGTCCCAAGGCTTTGGGCTGTCCTCGATTACTTTCTCAGGCCACAAGCAAGAAGCTGGAAGAGAATTGGAGCAGCCAGGATATGAATTGGCACCCACATGGGATATTGGGTGTGCAAGGCAAGGACTTTAGCCACTAGGCTATTGCGTCTGATCCTTTCCATGCCTTTTCAAGATTCCAGAGCCCATTTCTGCTTGGTGCTATATAATATTACACTGTCTGGCCATTCCATACTCATCCATCTACTGAAGGATGTGTAAGTTGCTTCAAGATTGGACAATTATGAATAAAGCTATTTTCACATTTTTAAAATTAAAATTTCTATTCTTGTCATTATGCTTCTTGCTGCTGATGCCAAGGCAAGTTAACAACATAAACAAACAAACAAAAAGGTTCTGGTCTCTGCTGCCTTAAGATTGTTTTTCTCACCTAAATATAGCTGCTTACCTACATAAAAATGAGATACTACTACAAACTTTAGTCCACAATTGCTTATTTTTCACATATGTTGTGGAGTAGTTCAGGGTCTAAGTTCCCTGGTATCACTGCAGGTTTCTGGGGATGGGTGCACAAAAACTTCATCTGATTCTTTGTGTTTACGCAAGCGGCTCTGCAGGTTCCTGAAGTGGGGGAACTGTCCAGGACCCATAACGACTGGAGCCCCACCCCTCTCCCCACCTGAACACTTGGGGAAAGTCAAGGGAAGAACAGGGGAGTCCATAGATTCCCAGCTGTGATTCAGAGGCCATGTCCGGCCTGGCACCTCTGGCCTGCAGCAAGGGAGAGCCAGCAAACACAGCAGCACCTCCTTTAGACCTGGGGAGTCCCAGGTCAGGAGCCAAGGCACCTAACACATGTGGTGAGGGCTATGCTGAGCAAGGGTCACCCCGAAGGTTTCCCTTCTATCTGCAAGGGTGACTGGAACGGCAGTGGCCTCAAAGGTAGTGAGGAAGGTGACAGCTCCCATTGGAAGCCTCCTGGGGTAAGGCCTCGTAGCTCCCATCTCCTATTTTTCCCTTTTTCAAGCTCTCAAGAAAGTGCTTACGGCAGATTTATTTGGGTCACAGGACCAAAATAAACATCACTTGAATAATCCAGGCTGGGAGGACAGATAGGAAAATGACTCCCTGGAACAGACAACTCCGAGCACAACACCACGGTGCGTCACTTGGTGCCGTCTGGGAATGTTCACCCAAGAGTCGATGCCTCGGAGAAATTGGCAAGACACAGGCTCAGAGGGGAGGGAAGCACACTGGTGACTTCACTGCGGCCCTGAAGGAGGCAGGATTTGAATCCAGATCCCTCCTAGAGAAACCAGCTGGGGTTAGATAGCCCATCTCAGAGGAAGCCATGGCGTCTCCACGGCTTTCATGGAG